>NW_027362771.1:411623008-414368008 GCF_046119375.1 Phyllobates terribilis | reverse complement strand
TCAGCATTAGGGCTCTTTAACATGTCCGGATATTACCGATATTGGAAAAAACAGTACTGGAGATATCCGAGTCACTGTGTACCTGTGTGGAATACGTGTGGCAACCGTGTGCTGCCCGTGTGCCGCATCAGGATCACACTTACTGATGCCAGAGAATTAGCGGTAGAATTAGTGCTGTTCCCAAGCACGGGGTGCTGGAGGCATCACTCATCATTGTCCCCTACTTGCGCTGCAATCAGCACAAGCAGAGGACAATGTTGAGAGTTGTATTGTGCCACTGCTGTGTCCAGCAAGTGTTAAAATAAGAAAAAAAATAAAAATATCCTTATACTCACCTGTCTCACGCTGTAATCCATCTGACCGACAGGCGACCGTATACGACGAGGAGCAGAGCAGAATGACTTGCTGCAGCGAGCGGACCCCTGACCTGCGCTGTCACTCAGTGAGCTCAGGGCAGGTCAGAGTCCCGCTCGCTGCAGCGAGTCATTCTGCTCTGCTCCTTGGTGTGTGCGGTCGCCTGCTGGTCAGATGGATTACAGCGTTGGACACTGGATTTTTCCAACTTCAGATAGGTGAGTATAAGGATTTTTTTTATTTTATTCTTACTTTTACACTTGCTGGACACAGCGGGGGCTAGATACAACTGTCAACATTATCCCCTGCTCATGCTGATCGCAGCGCCAGCAGGGAACCATGATGACGGCAGTGTTCAGCACCTGGCGCTTGGGAACAGTGCTAACTTTACACTGATTCCCAGGCACCGGTACATGTCACATGGATGACACAAGGATGTCATCAGTGTGGGATGTTTTGTGGCCCGTGCGGTGTGCAAAGAACGAACATGTCAGCGTGTTTTGCACACGGACACACGATCTGTGGAAACACACTGACATGTGCACAGACCCATTCATTTGAATGGGTCTGCGTGTGTCAGTGTCTCCAGTACGTGTGGAATCTGTCCCCACACATACTGGAGATACTGACGTGTGAAAGAGCCCTTAAAGCCGGTTTTCAGTCAGTGCAGGGGCGCAGTTACAGTGTACATGTATAGTAATAATGGCTCATGAGTCCCCAGCATCACTTATGTGATCGGCCGGTCATCTGACCACATTTGCTATTTGCATGTGTTGACTACTCTTTCGGCTTTTCTCAATTCTCTTCTATTGAGAGAAGCCAAACGTATCTAGACGACACTTGCAAATAGCAAACGTGTGGTCACATGACCGCCCGATCACATAAGTGCTGCTGGGGACTCATAACAGCAGTTGCACCGCACCCTGTCATGATTTACCAGTCTGCAGTCACAGAGTGACATGCAGACTTTTATCCCAAGCCCAGACAACCCCTTTAATAACTTTATGCAAATAATAAGCTGCTCATTATGAAACAATTAGAGGGATTGTCTGTTCTTCAGATACAAGTCTGCAGTGACTATATGACCGCAGACTTGTGAATCCTCACATTGCACGCACAGCGCACTGTCAGGAGTCTCCAGTGCGGGTAGCGGGTCGTCATGTGACCTCAAGTATGTGATATGCAAACACCTGGCCACATTCCAGCTACACTGTTTCCGGTCTCCCTCAATACACTTGTATTGCATGAGGCCGCGCAGCTGGAATGTGACCAAGTGCATGTAAATTGCATACTCGCCGATACGGGCAATGGTGAATCCTCACAGTGTGCGCAATGTAAGGAGTCACAAGTCTGTAGCCACAAAGAGTCACGGCAGACTTGTAGAGTTAGACCAGACAACCCCTTTAGACACAGTGCAGCTCATGCCATAGTTACTGTATGGGGGCTTGTTATACTATCAGGCAGGGGCTTATTGTAAGTTCTAAACTGTAAATATAATATGCCCCCTACCTCCTCATCTTCACCCTCCCCAGACAGCAGCTATGACATGAGATTGCACATAATCTCAGTACACAAGGCCCCTAGTGCCCCGGACCCCCCCCCCCACTACCCCAAATCAGCTCCCCCTATTCCCCTCACATCCACTCCACTCCCACAGTAAGGCTGTGTGCCCACGATGCTTTTTTTTTAAGCGTTACTGCTGCGGCAAAAACGCTGCAGAAACACTTAAAAAACTCTTGGTAGAAGGCCTGCCATGTTCCCCAATGATAATCTGCATGTGCTGTGCACATGCTGCGGAAATTTCCGCTGTGGATTATCATTGTGGAAAAAAATACAGCACTACCAATTATTTTGCGGAAGCGCTGCGTTTTCGCCGCCATTGACTTGCATTAGAACGCATGGATTACGCATCACTGTATATGTAGATGCGCATTCCATGCATTCCAATGTGCGGATGGTACCCAGGTCTAGAGGAGAGGAGACTCTAATCTGGACCCGGGTACCATAGAAAACTGTAAAAAAAAATAAAAAATAAATGTTATACTTACCTTCTGGCGGCCCCCGGTGCGCTCGTCCTCCGTTGCCGGCAGATCGCGATGGACTGAAGGACCTGCGCTGACGTCATAGTCATGTGACGGGTCACGCGACGCTGACGTCGGCAGGTCCTTCAGTGTACCGCGATCTGCCGGCAGCCGGGACGGTGAAGCAAGACAGCGCGGGCCATCGGAAGGTAAGTATAGATTTATTTTTTATTTTTAAACATTCTTTCGGTCACAGTATATAAATCATGCTGTTTGCATGGATTTATATAGTGTGACCAAGTTGACAAGCACTTTCCAAGTGATGCTAAAATCCCTTGGAAAGCGTTTGTCAACCCGCATGTGGAAATGCATATGAAGAACGCTTCACATCCGCATGTCCCTGGCAGGAAACCGCATGTACAATCCGCATGCGTTTTTTCTGCCAGGGAGATGCAGAAACGCTCAGGAAAAAATCCGGAGCATTTCTGCATCGTGGGCACATAGCCTAACATTATATGTTGCAATTCATAAAAATGAAAAACTAAATTGGCTCCAGCAGCACTTACATATGAGCCTGATGATGATTGGTCTGGGCCACACACAGTCTAGGCACAATCTCTACTGCAGCAGCTCACTAGGACGCAGGGTCCAGTGTGGACCAATCAGGGCGCTCATGGGGTGGAGCTAACTGCAGCACTGCCAGCCAATATATAGAAGATCATAACAAGCCGGCTTGCTCAGCTACTCAGCTTAGGCAGGGGAGGGAGGTGGAGCAGCTCCTCTTCGGCAGACCAGTCAGCGTGTGAGTCACAGCTTTTGAACAGACGTGCCCTCGCTGTGTATGCTGGGTCCTGCTCTGCGTGACGTCATGTGACAGGGCGGGCCCAGCATCACAGCCTGCGGCCGTGGCCCGCTCTGATGATAACACACATGAGATTGCGGATTATAATGGGGGCAATTCATGGGGCCCCCCGGAGCCACGGGCCCCGGGCGGTAGCCAAATTTCCCTCATTATAATCCGCGTATGATTATATGGGGCCCCGTACTGCGCGGCGCGGTACACGGGGCCCTGTACTGCGCGGCGCGGTACACGGGGCCCCGTACTGCGCGGTACACGGGGCCCCGTACTGCGCGGCGCGGTACACGGGGCCCCGTACTGCGCGGTACACGGGGCCCGTACTGCGCGGTACACGGGGCCCCGTACTGCGCGGTACACGGGGCCCCGTACTGCGCGGCGCGGTACACGGGGCCCCGTACTGCGCGGCGCGGTACATGGGGCCCCGTACTGCGCGGCGCGGTACATGGGGCCCCTACTGCGCGGAGCATTATGTTATGCACACGCCCGGACTGACTGGCGTGTGCGTGTTTATGTAGTGATTCCACTGTGCCATGAACCGGAGAGTGTCTGGAGGGGCGTAACTAAGTATCTGCCCGATCCGACCAAGGTCGCACGACGGCATACGACATCAGTGCACCAGGGAGGAACCGAGCAGAGGGACCAGGGTTTACTCCAGGTCAGACTCCGGACATGGCTGTTGACCCACACCGGGGAATAAAGGAACAGGCAGACTACAGCGCAGGCTGGGTAGGGTCCAGTACAGACTGGGAGACAAAAGTGAAACCGCAGACGCGGTGGACCGGGCTGAGCAAAGCGAAACCGCAGACGCGGTGGACCGGGCTGAGCAAAGCGAAACCGCAGACGCGGTGGACCGGGCTGAGCAAAGCGAAACCGCAGACGCGGTGGACCGGGCTGAGCAAAGCGAAACCGCAGACGCGGTGGACCGGGCTGAGCAAAGCGAAACCGCAGACGCGGTGGACCGGGCTGAGCAAAGCGAAACCGCAGACGCGGTGGACCGGGCTGAGCAAAGCAAAACCGCAGACGCGGTGGACCGGGCTGAGCAAAGCGAAACCGCAGACGCGGTGGACAGGGCTGAGCAAAGCGAAACCGCAGACGCGGTGGACAGGGCTGAGCAAAGCAAGAACCGCCGAAGCGGCAAGCAAGGCAGAGCGGAGGGGACAGGGTTAAGTTCACACGGAACAGACAGGAAGGGAAAGGCAGAACCAGATACCCACAGGGTACTTGCAGTGAAGTAGCGAGTGGACCACAAACTCACAAACGAAAGTACAGTGACAACGAGCAGGAGTTAGGTACGAGTTCAGACTCTGCAGAAAAAGGGAAGGTACGGACATAGAGAAAAACAGGAAAGGGGGTAGGAGAGTATTCAGACAAGAACAGACACAGCAGCAAGATACAGGAGCGGGTCTAGGTATGCGGCCCCTAGAAGGCGGAACGAACATGCTAGGAGCGTGTTCACACAGGCCTGGAAATACAGCCTCCAGGATAGGCAGAAGACAACAGGCTAGAGAGCGTGTACAGACTGCAGGTTAGAGTACACAGGTAGGACACAGTACAAACACGGAAACAGTTACTGCAAGACAGGTAACATACACAGGACCTGGCATGTCAGAGACAAAAAGCCAACTGACAGGGCAAGATGCTCAGGCATGGGTTAATTGGAGCAGCTGGTTTAAATACCAGGTGACAGACAGCAATAGGCTGAGGACACACAAGGGGTGTGCCTGCAGCAGGTACAAAAAGCAGGAAGTGATCGGGCGCCGCCCTTAAGCAGCAGACACAGAAGCAAACAGACAGCATGGAGGGAAGCCAGAGAGACATTCTGGATTGGAGATCAAGTGCGCGCTCTTGCACAGTGGGAGATGGACCACTATGCAAGGACGCCGCCAGGTATGTTACACATTATATGGGGCCATAATAAATGGAGCATTATATGGGGCCCATACTGAATGGAGCATTATATGGGGCCCATACTGAATGGAGCATTATATGGGGCCTATACTGCATGGAGCATTATATGGGGCCTATACTGAATGGAGCATTATATGGAGTCCATACTAAATGTAGCAATATATAGAGCCCATACTGTATGGAGCATTATATGGGGCCCATACTGAATGGAGCATTATATGGGGCCCATACTGCATGGAGCATTATATGGGGCCCATACTGCAAGGAGCATTATATGGGGCCCATACTGCATGGAGCATTATATGGGCCCATACTGCATGGAGCATTATATGGAGCCCATACTGCATGGAGCATTATATGGGGCCCATACTGCATGGAGAATTATATGGGGCCCATATTGAATGGAGCATTATATGGGGCCCATACTGAATGGAGCATTATATGGGGCCCATACTGCAAGGAGCATTATATGAGGTCCATACTGCAAGGAGCATTATATGGGCCATACTGCATGGAGCATTATATGGAGCAGGGGCGGAACTACCGCCCGTGCAGCCGGTTCATTGAACGGGGGCCCCGAGGGAGAGGGGGCCCCTCCAGCCTCCAGCAGGGCCGCCATCAGGGCATGTCTGCCCTGACTCCAGTGTGGGGCCCAGCCGGTAGGGGCCCCCTTGGAGCCCCGTTGGGGGCCCCCTCTTGTGAGTCTATCTCCTCATGGGGCCCCCGGCCCCATGCTAAGTGCCGGGTCCGGGACATCTCAGCGCTGCGCTGCGCTCCTGCGGCAGCGCCTTCATGATTCCCCTGATTTCCGGTCATGTGACGGCGCCGTCACATGGCCGGAAGTCAGGAGAACCTAGTGTCAGCGATTTGGACGAGCGCCAGGATTCTGCAGGTATCGCATGGGGGTAAGTATAACAAGTTTTGTTTTTTTCAAAATACAATTTACTAGGAGTGGGGGGAATGGGAGGTGTGTGTGTGTGTGTGTGTGTGTGAGATAAGAGATGCACATGGGGTGGGGGGAGATGATAAAAGATGCACATGGGGTGGGGGGGATGAGAGAGGTGCACATGTGGGGGTAGGAGGATGAGAGAGGTGCACGTGGGGGGAGGGGGATGAGAGAGGTGCACGTGGGGGGGGAGATGATAAAAGATGCACATGGGGTGGGGGGGATGAGAGAGGTGCACATGTGGGGGGGGATAAGAGATGCACATGGGGGGAGATAAGAGATGCACATGGGGGGGATAAGAGATGCACATGGGGGGAGATAAGAGATGCACATGGGGGGGAGATAAGAGATGCACATGGGGGGGAGATAAGAGATGCACATGGGGGGGAGATAAGAGATGCACATGGGGGGGATGAGAGAGGTGCACATGTGGGGGAGGGGGATGAGAGATGTGCACATGTGGGGGGGATGAGAGATGCACATGGGGGGGATGAGAGATGCACATGGGGGGGATGAGAGATGCACATGGGGGGGATGAGAGAGGGGCACATGTGGGGGAGGGGGATGAGAGAGGGGCACATGTGGGGGAGGGGGATGAGAGAGGGGCACATGTGGGGGAGGGGGATGAGAGATGTGCACATGGGGGGGTGAGAGAGGGGCACATGTGGGGGAAGGGGATGAGAGATGTGCACATGGGGGGGTGGTGAGAGCTGCTCATGGGGGGGTGAGAGCTGCACATGGGGGAATTGGGAGAAAATGAGCTGCACATGGGGGAATTAGGAGTAGGGGGATAATGATCTGCACATAATGAATGTGGGGTGGGGGAGAGTAAATGATAAATGACGATGGGGTGGGGAGAGCACGGACATGATATAATGAATTGGGGCAGGGGGTGCATGTAAATAATTAATGCGGGGAGCAGGAAGTATAGAGTAGAGGTTCTAATTAAATTATATATTAAGTGCCTATTTACAGTTAATGGGGGCACCGTGGTGGATTACAATTTATATTTGGAATGGTAGGTTGCATAATAACTAACCATATATTGATGGTGGATGCACGTCTGTATTCAGCTGCGTAATGTAGAAGTTGGGGAATGTGCTCTAGATAACTGTGTTATTTTATGCAGAGACGAGTCCTGGCTGGAAGACGTGATGGCGGTCTGTGCTGGATGAAGGAGAAAAGCGTAGCTGAAGGACTTCACCTAGAGACGTCACCAGTGAGTCAGTGCATTACATGTACACTTACACTATATACTATGTACCGGGCTCCTGTGTATAATGTCACTGGTGATCACTGTATTACCTGTACACTGACACTATATACAGAGCTCCTGTGTATAATGTCACTGGTGATCACTGTATTACCTGTACACTGACACTATATACAGAGCTCCTGTGTATAATGTCACTGGTGATCACTGTATTACCTGTACACTGACAATATATACAGAGCTCCTGTGTATAATGTCACTGGTGATCCCTGTATTACCTGTAAACTATATACAGAGCTCCTGTGTATAATGTCACTGGTGATCACTGTATTACCTGTACACTGACACTATATACAGAGCTCCTGTGTATAATGTCACTGGTGATCACTAGATTACCTGGACACTTACATTATACATACCATGTATAGAGCTCCCGTGTATAATGACACTTATGGTAATATTAGTAATGTGGTGGTAATATTAGTAATGTGGTGGTAATATGTGGTCTGGTCATGGTGTGGCAGTTTTTCTCCCTTCTGTGTGGTATTATTCGGTCACTATGTTGTGGTAATATGTGGTCTGGTGATGGTGTGGCGGTATTCCCTGTATGTGGTATTATTGGTCATTTTAAAAAAAAATGTATATGACACATTCCCTTAAAGAAAACTAAATAAAAATATATCTAAAAAGAGTATTGGATATTTTAAGAAAATTTTAATAGGTTAGAGTAGGGCCCGGCCAGAAGAGTCTACCTTATCGTGGTGGCGGCTTTAAAAATCTTTTGGCCAAAACAAAAGCTGTTGGCTATGTATGTGGCACCGTCACATGGCCGAACGTCAGGAGAGCCTGGTGGCAGCGACGTGGACGAGCGCCAGGATTCTGCAGGGATCGCATGGGGGTAAGTATAACAAGTTTTATTTTTCTTAAATACAATTAATTAACTAGGAGTGGGGGGGATGAGAGATGCACGGGGGGTATGAGAGATGCACATGGGGGGATGAGAGATGCACATGGGGGGGATGAGAGATGCACATGGGGGGGTGAGAGATGCACATGGGGGGGATGAGAGATGCACATGGGGGGGATGAGAGATGCACATGGGGGGGGATGAGAGATGCACATGGGGGGATGAGAGAGGGGCACATGGGGGGGATGAGAGATGCACATGGGGGGATGAGAGATGCACATGGGGGGGTGAGAGATGCACATGGGGGGGATGAGAGATGCACATGGGGGGGATGAGAGATGCACATGGGGGGGATGAGAGATGCACATGGGGGGGTGAGAGATGCACATGGGGGGGGTGAGAGATGCACATGGGGGGGTGAGAGATGCACATGGGGGGGTGAGAGATGCACATGGGGGGGTGAGAGATGCACGGGGGGGATGAGAGATGCATCGGGGGGGTGAGCTGCACATGGGGGGGATGAGAGCTGCACATGGGGGGGTTATGTTTACATAACTTTGTTGCCTTATGAAGCGCAGGGGGGGGGCCCCCAAAAATTTCTTGCACAGGGGCCCACTACAGTCTGTGTCCGCCCCTGATATGGAGCCCATACTGCATGGAGCATTATATGGGGCCCATACTGCATGGAACATTATATTGGGCCCATACTGAATGGAGCATTATATGGGGTCCATACTAAATGTAGCAATATATAGAGCCCATACTGTATGGAGCATTATATGGGCCCCATAATGCATGGAGCATTATATGGGGCCCATACTGAATGGAGCATTATATGGGGCCCATACTGCAATGAGCATTATATGGGGCCCATACTGCAAGGAGCATTATATGGGCCCATACTGCATGGAGCATTATATGGAGCCCATACTGCATGGAGCATTATATGGAGCCCATACTGCATGGAGCATTATATGGAGCCCATACTGCATGGAGCATTATATGGAGCCCATACTGCATGGAGCATTATATGGGGCCCATACTGCATGGAGCCCATACTGCATGGAGTATTATATGGGGCCCATATTGCATGGAGCATTATATGGGGCCCATACTGCATGGAGCATTATATGGGGCCCATACTGCATGGAGCATTATATGGGGCCCATACTGAATGGAGCATTATATGGGGCCTATACTGCATGGAGCATTATAAGGGGTCCATACTGCATGGATCATTATATGGGTCCCATACTGCATGGAGCATTATATGGGGCCCATACTGCATGGTTAATTATATGGGGCCCATACAGCATTACACACGTGGTCAAAATTGTTGGTACCATTCGTTTAATGAAAGAAAAACACACAATGGTCACAGAAATAACTTGACTCTGACAAAAGTAATAATAAATTAAACATCTATGAAAATGAACAAATGAAAGTCAGTCATTGCTTTTCAACCCTGATTCCACAGAATTATTAAAAAATTTAAACTCATGAAATAGGCCTGGACAGAAATGATGGTACCCCTGAAAATAATGTGACAAAAGGGACATGTTTAATCATGTTGTGTCCACTGATTAACATCACAAGTGTCTACAATCTTGTAATCAGTCAGTGGGCCTGTATATAGGGGCTACAGATACTCACTGTGCTGTTTGGTGACATGGTGTGTACCACACTCAACATGGACCAGAAGAAGTAAAGGAAAGCGTTGTCTCAGGAGATTAGAAAGAAAATTATAGACAAACATGTTAAAGGTAAAGGTTATAAAACCATCTCCAAGCAGCTTGATGTTCCTGTGACTACAGTTGCACATATTATTCAGAAATTTAAGATCCATGGGACTGTCGCCAACCTCCCTGGACGTGGCCACAGGAGGAAAATTGATGACAAATCAAAGAGACGGATAATATGAATGGTAACAAAAGAGCCCAGGATAACTTCTAAAGAGATTAAAGGTGAACTTCAAGCTCAAGGAACATCAGTGTCAAATCGCACCATCCATCGTTGTTTGATCCAAATTAGACTTCTTGGGGAGACAACCAAGGAGAACACCATTGTTGAAAAAAAATCATAAATAAGCCAGACTGGAATTTGCAAAACTACATGTTGACAAGCCACAAAGCTTCTGGGAGAATGTCCTATGGACAGATGAGACAAAAATTGAAGTTTTTGGCAAGGAACATCAGCTCTATGTTCACAGATGGAAAAATGAATCATATCAAGAAAAGAACACTGTCCCTACTGTGAAACATGGAGGAGGCTACAATGAAATCTCAAGACTATCAAGGGATTCTAGAGAGAAATGTGCAGCCCAGTGTCAGAAAGCTTGGTCTCAGTCCCAGGTCTCAGTCAACAGGATAATGACTCAAAACACACAGCTATAAACACCCAAGAATGGCTAAGAGGAAAACATTGGACTATTCTGAAGTCTTTGGAGAGAGCTGAAACATGCCGTCTGGAAAAGGCAACCTTCAAACACGAGACAACTGGAGCAGTTTGCTCATGAGGAGTCGGCCAAAAGACCTGTCTAGAGGTGCAGAAGTCTCATTGTCAGTTACAGGAATCGATTGATTGCAGTGATTGTCTCAAAAGGTTGTTCAACAAAATATTAAGCTAAGAGTACCATCATTTCTGTTCAGGCCTATTTCATGAGTTTATTTTTTTTTAAAGTTCTGTGGAATCAGGGTTGAAAAGCAATGTCTGACTTTCATTTGTTCATTTTCAAAGATTTTTAATTTATTATATGGGGCCCATACTAAATGTAGCATTATATGGGGCCCATACTTCATGGAGCATTATATGGGGCCCATACTGCATGGAGCATTATATGGGGCCCATACTGAGTGGAGCAAATTTGGGCCCCATACTGTATTGATCAATATATGGGGCCCATACTGTATGAAGCATTATATGGGGCTCATTATACTGTATGGTGCAATATATGGGGCCCATAATACTGTATAGAGAACTATGTGGTGCCCATAATACTGTATGGAGGACTATATTGTCCGGTCTGCACTGTGTGCTGTGAGGATTCCCCAGTTTCTGAGCTATTGTAGAATTTACAATAGAGATCACTCATGTAATGTAAGAAGTAAATAACAGCACCTTCTGATATTTACAGCATTTGCTTAATGAATGAGATGCACTGAAAACTTCTACAGCAAGATTAACACTGGCCAGTTAGGTATGCGTCCATACAAACAGAATTAGTATACATGCTAAGTACCAGGTAAATATAAATAACAAAGCAATATTTACTTACAATACAGAGAGATGCCCAGCCCCATGTAAAGAAACATTAACCCATGACAAGACCGAGCATTGATGAAAACAGAAGTAACATCATTGATATAATACAATAAGGCAATGAAACCAGCGTTAGTCAAACATGATTTTAGTAATGCAACATTATATCCTTGCGCAGATTTATCCCTGATGGTATTCTAGTGTACAATTTAAAGATCCACCATGCTTCTCTGTTTTTTTAAGATTAATTCCTTGTTACCTCCTCTACTACATGTTTGAATTTGTTCTATCACATATACTTTCATGGACGAAGTATGACTATTATACTGATTAATAAAGCTGTATGAGGCTTGCGATATTCTTTTATTAGTATTTTTGTAGTTGTTAATATCGTACATATGCTCCCTGAAACAAATTTGTAATTGACCTGTAGTGCAGCCAATATATTTTAGGTTACTTTCTATGAGATAAAACACAAAAGACAAAAGTTGAATAACAATTCAAAAATGACTTGATTTGAAAATGTGTGTCATCTGGAGCTGCTGAATGTTTTTCATATGCACAACTATTGTAACCTTTAGATTCACATTTAAAAAAAACCTTGTTAGATAACCAAATTAGTTTTGATTTTTGGAGTAATTAATCAACTAGGTGACAAAATCTGACCCAAAGATGGAGTTCTCCTAGATACCACCCGGACTCCTTTATGTAATATTCTCGCAGTGTTCTTATCTGTTTCCAAAACAGGAAGATTTTAGAAAATTGGTTGCTATAATGTAAAGTTAAAGTGACTGGTGCTTGTTTCATGATACTATTGGTGAAAGAATCAGATGTTTTATATCTAGTAGTTTTGACCACAATTTTATTGGCTCTATCTAAGATCCACTTTTCGTATCCTCTTTTTGCTAATCACTGTTCAATCTTTTTTTAATTAATGATAATACAATTGCTTGGTTCTGCAATTCCATTTAGCCCTGGTTAATTCACCTACAGGGATGGCTTTTAGGCCACGGCCCCACTGTCAGTATTTGGTCAGTATTTTTTCTCAGGAGTGGGAGCCAAAACCAGGTGAGGAACAATCAGAGAAAAGGTATAATAGAAACAAGTCACCAATTCCGCATTTATCACCCACTCCTGGTTTTGACTCCCACTCCTGAGAAAAAATATTGACCAAATACTGATAGTGGGGCCGTGGCCTTATAGTATGAGTTGGATGGTGACTAGATGCATGTAAAATCATATTTCCTGCAGTTTTCTTCCTGAAAGTAAAGATAAGATTACTTCTTTATTTATACCCATTAATTTCAAATCAAGAAAGTTGATAGAATGTTTTTAATAGATGAACGTAAATCGTAAATGAAATGGGTTGTAAGTAATGTAATCAAGAATTGGCTGTATGGCAGATTCACTAGATGACCAAATGATGAGCAGGTCATCTATGAATCTTCCATACCCCCCAAAAAATAAAATAAATACTGTTAATCCTTTAACCCCCAGGCGTTTATCCATTTTTGTTTTTTTCCTCCCCTTCTTCCATGAGCCATATCTTTTTTATTTTGCCAGCCATGTAGCTGTATGAGGGCTTATTTTTTGCGGGATGAGTTGCACTTTGGAATAACACCATTCATACTGCCACATAGTGTACTTGAAAACAGGAAAAAAATCCAAGTGCAGTGAAATTGCAAAAAAAAGTGCAATTCCACAATGTTTTTTTTATTTACCATGTTCAATATATAGTAAAACTGACCTGGCAATATGATTCCCCAGGTCAGTATGAGTATGCAGATACCAAACATGTATAGTTTTTTAGTTTTTGTCGCCATTTTCGAGACCCGTAAAGTTCTAATTTTTCAGGATCTGGGGCTGGGTGAGGGCTCATTTTTTGTGCTTTGAGCTGAAAATTTTCTGTTACCATTTTGGGTAGATAAGATGTTTTGATTGCCTCTTATTGCATTTTATTGCAACATTGCAGCTGACAAAAAAAACATAATTCTGGTATTTTTACTTTTTTCTCGTTTCTCTGTTTACTAATCAGATTAATTTATGTTATATTTTGATAGATTGGACATTTCTGAACGTGGTGATACCAAATACATGTATTTTTTATAAATTGTTTTATTTTTAATGGGGCAAAACATGGGGGGCTTTGAAATTGAGGGTTTTTTTTATATTTTTTAAAACTTTATTACTTTTTACTGTGTTTAATAGTCCCCTTAGGATACTTGAAGCTTCAAAAGTCAGATCACGCGGGGAGCAACTCGTCACAGCACATGCACAGTGAAGCTGGGAACTACACAGGCGCAGGGGGTCGCGGCTGGCCATGTAAAACTGCGCAAGCGGCCCACTTACCTCAGTGCTAGCCGGGAGCAAAATTCAAATGAATGGGCGGTGCCAGCACTGACTGAATGCGGGGCCACCCATGACTGAATACGAGTATCACACCCCTATGACTAAAACAAGCAGGTAGGATATAAGTATTATATATAAACCATTGTCAATCAGCTTATGAAAAGACCTATTGCATGAGTTAGTGGGATTATTATCCAATGGTTTGTAAATAGTATTATCTGACAATATATTGTTAACCCATTCAATATAATTATCAGTGTCCATCACCACAACAGATGCATGATGGCACTACTATGTGCCGCCGGTGACTGGCATGTCGACTTCAGCTGCCGTCCTTTGATTGGCCAGTGGCATGTATTGCGGTTCAGGGACCCAGTAGTTCTCTGCACAGCAATACATTTCAGCTGAATGTGCATCCTTGGACACACATCCACCTGAAATAGGCACTGGGGTCGGTGGGTCCTCCTCCCACCAGGGCCCGATCGCGGTCGCACCCTCTGCGACCGTGATTGTTATGCCCCTCGGTAAAAATGACCTGACAACATGATTTCCCACTTAAGGCCACGGTCTTAATATCAGTATTTGGGCTCTCACTTGCGATTAAATTGGACGAATGTAATGTGATAAAAACTCGGGATTGCATTCGGACCAATCCGAATTAATAGCCCCCTCAGCAGTCCCAGAAATGGTGCATCTATAAGATGCACCAAATCTGGCCTTTAGTCTCCACTCTTCCCACTGCCCTGTAGCGGTGGCGAGTGGGGTTGGGGTTCACGTCAGCCTTGTAGTGGAGGCTGACGTGAAGCCCAGGTTAGTAATAGAGGGCGTCTATAAGACGCCCCCATTACTAACTGCGTAGTAAAGTTATCACCGCCTTTTCAATAACAGACACGGCCAGAATAAAGTATTTTAATGAGATAAAAAACACACGGTTTTAAAATATTTTTTTTATTGTACTCTCTGTCCGCGAAGCCATCGATCTTCTGAAAAAAAAAAAAAAGTAAAATAACAAACGACCATATCCCTCACCTGTCCGCGCCGTCATGACGCAGTCCACGATTACGCCAAAGATTGTCCCTCGGCGATCTTGGTCACTTCTGCAGCAGTGACATCAGCAATCATTAATGTCACTGATGTAGAAGACAGCAATGTACACTGACAGGAGTGTAAAATCACTCCTATCAGTATACATGCTGCAGGAGGTCACTGGGCTTCATCAGCAGAAGATCAGCTGATCAGCCCCCGTGAGCTGACCACCAGTACTGGTGGGAGCATTCTTCATAATGTTCCCACCGTGAGCGATCAGCTGATCGCTCACGTGACCGCAGGTCCTAGCAGCGCAGTACACTGCTGGGAGTGAGCGCGCTCCCAGCAGTGTACCGACGGCCGCTGGGCTGAAGACATCGCCGGGGACCGAGGACCAGGAGGACCTGGAGGACCTGGGGTACGAGGCAGTGTGGCTCCATAAGTTATGGCATATGGTCTGTATAATGTTTATGCATATATATCAATGTTGTGGTCTATGACATAAAAAAAACTTTTTGTATACTTTATCATTGTGATCTACTCTGGATGGCTATTATGTAAGGAGAACCAATTTAATTCTATGACTTACTGAGACAAATATGTACTTTATATTGTTATTATCAACCTAGGAACTGGTTCCTTATGACATTGTAGATAGCCACTAATAATATACTAGATCCATAATATACTAGCCATATATATATGTTATCTTTGGATCTTGTGTATTTGAGATACATTTGATAATATGTATTGGAAATTGGATCATGTCCATGCAATAACTATAATTGATTGTATCAGATCATACCATGGACCACACTGCCTCAAATTTTAAATGGGTCTTTTTTTAGGGGCATATTTTATGAGGGTTGTCTGTTGTTTGTTGAATAAACTTTGTAAACAATAAATCTGTTTCAATATTTGGAATTTTCTGGTATTTGATTTATGGTAATGGGGAATGAGAATTAGTCTATAAGATTTTGGAATTTCCTCTGTTAGGATCATTCAGCCATGGAGGGTCCTTGTTGGAGTCGGGGTATCCCCGTAACAAGAAATACACAGACACGTAGTGTATAATCAAGTACTGGGAAGCCCCTGAGCGCGTCTGCGTCTATAGGTGCTGTCCCTTTATTTATACTAATAATCATAGTTTTTTGTCACACATGCGCAGTAAAATGCCTTTGTTTCACAAGCAGTGAAGTGATGATTCATAACAGTGGAATGTTGATAAGAAAGTTTCATAAGCAGAAAAGTGATAATTCATAGCAGTAGAAGGTTGCTGAGACAGCTAAAAACAAGTTACAATCTAGTTTCTGGGCGTCAGTCCAAATGTCCAGATAAGGGAAGAATAACTTCATCTGTGTCTTACATCGTAGTCTTGGGTGAAGTATAACTCCTATCATCCTCTCAGTCCCCCCTTTGATTCTTCCTTATGGACTTTTGGTAGAAGACCTGGTCCGGGAGTTCTTTTCTTTCATATTCTTGAGTCCGTGTTACAAAGCTTATTTATGCATATTAAAATAATTTTTAATCCTATTTTAAACACTACATATATGACTACTATAATTAGCACAATCTGTAATATACCTTGCAGAATTCCAGCCACCCAACCTCCAATACCCTTAAACCAGTTCTTTGGGTTGAGAAAGGAGAAGGTGTCTGACCACCAGCTATCTTTATTTTGGTCATTGTGTCTGTCATATTCATCCCGTAATCGTTGTATATCTGCCAGCTTGAACCTCATACTCATTGTACTGTTTGGATCTATGTAATGACAACAGGTTGGACCAATAATTTGACACATTCCTCCCTGGGCCGCAGTTAGGTAGTCTAACACTACAGTATGTTGATTAGTAACAATTATAAGTTGATTTTGGACAGCTATACTAGTATTAAGTATATCCATAATATCCCATATCTGATCATCTAGATAGTCGGTGGCCTGAACTAATTTATCCCACATCTGCATCAACATTGGATACACAAAGAAAGTGCTGAATATTTTATTAGGAATTCCCATTTGGACCACATGTGGCCTACCTGAAGGTCTAGGCGAGTTGTCGGCTGCTCTTTTGTATAGTGTGTGTTTAGGTACTGCTTGCATATCTACCTGCTGATTCTGAACTATAAATGTGGCCGGTGTTAAGCGTCCTAGAGTACATGCACCTTTTATTCCTACTGGGAGCCATTTGTATGCTCCATTTCCACAAATCCAGAAGGTTCCTTCAGGCAGATCCCATATTGCAGAGTGTTGGAGCACCAACCTATGTACCAAATCTAAAAATTTAGATACATTCTGAAGTATACACCAAGGGGGTTTTTGACCTAATGGACTACAGTATCCTGCATCTGGATTTTCACAAGTCGGTGTACCTGGGTCATATGCACTTGACTCATTACATAATATATTACCTGGTATTTTTGAACATGTATCATTGTTTCCATCGGGGAATAATTGTGAATATTTCCAACCATTATTGTGTATGTATTTTTCTACTATATCAGGTTTAAAAGGTTGAGAAGAAGATACTGTGCTACTAAAACTGAGTTGTATATTTTCTGTAGGAATTAACCCTAAGTCTGTTAGTCCCGTCTTATTTCTAGGAACCCATACACCTCCTTTAAACGCTAAATATTGTAAGTTGTTTATTTTTCCGGTCATATTACCTTGCCACCAGGGAAATCCCACCCACCCCACAACTGGGATGGCAACAGTGGTGTTCCATAATCTAGAATTAACGGTTTGGTTATTTGCTAATTTGTCTGAGCAATTAGTCCATGTAAACACTTCCTCAGGGGTCATGGGTACGGCCAGGAAGGGTATGCTCGTGGCTGATATTGGAGAATGCGTACAAATCCAACAGTCTGCTATTTTCTGTCCGCCATCGAGCAGCCCGTTTACCAATGTCTCATGATGTTTTATAAATTTATTATCTGCAGGTTTTGGGGAACTTAGTTTATCCCACAGGTCTCCCTGATCTATCGTTATAGCTAACACAAGTACAATCACCACTATTTCTTTTTGCAATGGCTTGCATGTACCCATGCTGATTTTCCTTCCAATTTTACTGCAGTTGGAGTTGTCAATAACACCTGATATGGACCCTCAAATCTGGGTTCTAGCGTTCTTCTGTTATGTCTTTTTACGTAAACTTCGTCTCCTGGTTGCAGCTTGTGCGTTCCCTCGATGGAATCTGGATCTGGAATGGAAGAGAACACTAAAGAGTGTATTTTAGACACATGCTTACATAAATTTTGTACATAAGCAGTTAAGCTTTCAGTTTCTAACATTAAAGTCTGTGGGAAATACAATCCTGTATTGGCAACTCTACCAAACAATATTTCA
Source organism: Phyllobates terribilis (assembly GCF_046119375.1). Classification (NCBI taxonomy): domain Eukaryota; kingdom Metazoa; phylum Chordata; class Amphibia; order Anura; family Dendrobatidae; genus Phyllobates; species Phyllobates terribilis. Next base: position 414,349,824 of record NW_027362771.1, on the reverse strand, counting down.
TGGGGGGTGAGTTTGCTCTTTCCCTGGGGGGTGTTTCTGACTGAATACAATGCTATTGGGAGACACTCAGTCCATGGTTTCTGTGTTTCTGCCATGGCTTTCTGTATTTTTAACTTAAGTGTTCCATTCATTCTCTCAACCTTACCAGAACTCTGTGGGTGGTAAGGGGTGTGTAGTTCACTTTTTATACACAACATTTTCATTACATTCTGAAAGATCTCTCCAGTAAAATGTGTACCTCTATCTGACTCGATCACTTCTGGGATACCATAACGGGGTACCAGTTCATGTGCTATTTTTACTGCAGTGACTTTAGCCGTGGCTGTATGAACTGGATAAGCCTCTGGCCACCCCGAAAACATGTCCACACATACCAGTACATACTCATAGTGTCCATGCTTAGGCATCTGGATGTAATCGATCTGAAGTCTCTGGAACGGATATAGTGGTCTTACATGGTGCTTCTGGGGGGTCTTAACAGTCTGTCCTGGATTGTGGGCTAAACAGATTTCACAAGAACCACATTTTGCTCGAGCTACCTGGCCGAACCCTGGGGCTAACCACTTCTGTCTGACCCTCTGTATCATACCGTTTGCAGACACATGTGTAGGTCCGTGGGCTTCACTGACCACAACAGGGTACCACGCTCGGGGGAGACAAAGCTCATCTCCTTTTCTCCATAGTCCTTCTTTTTCTTCTGCCCCCTGTTTCTGCCACTCTTCTTTTTCTTCTCTACTCACCTGCTGGTGGGCTTCTTTGAGCCGTGTAATTAAGTCAAATTCTGATACTGCACTAATAGTGTGGTCAGTTGTCAGAGGTTTTACTGCAGCTCGCTTAGCAGCCTTGTCGGCTCGGTCATTACCCCTAGCTATCTCGGTGTCGAGTCTTACATGTGCAGGTACTTTTATTACTGCTACTCGTTTGGTTGAGGCAGCTGATTCTAGGATTTGTCTAATCATTTGTCCATGTTTTACTGGTTGACCTGAAGCTGTCATGTAACCTCTAGCTCTCCATATACATCCAAAATCATGTACAATACCATATGCATATCTAGAATCAGTAAAAATATTAGCGGTTTTTTCTTTTGCTAACTGTAATGCTCGTATTAGAGCTAATAGTTCAGCTTCCTGGGCTGAACAGCTGGCCTGCATTGGCTCAGCTTCAATAACATCATAATCTGATACAATGGCATAACCTGTGTGAAAGTTACCAGTTTCATCTGCATACCTACTACCATCTATATACATATGTAGGTCTGGATTGTCAAGAGGGGTGTCCTGTACATTAGGTAGCCCTTGTGTTTCTTGTTCTATACACTGTAAGCAATCATGTATTATATTGTCTTGTTCGTGGTATTGTAAAAAATTTTCATCTTCGTCTTCCTGACCTCCTTCCACTCCCCCCTTTGTCTCTAGTGGTAACAGAGTGGCTAAATTTAGAGACAATATGCGGCGAAAAGTGAGGTTTGGTGGCATTAGTAAGGAGCATTGTAATCTAAGATGTCTAGCCATTGAAATGTGTTTTGGCAATACCTGATTCAGTATGCCATGTACATCATGTGTAGTTTGTACTATTAGGGCATGGTCTAGTACTATTTCTGAGGCTTTTTCTACCAAAAGAGAGACAGCTGCTACTACTCTGACACATGATGGTGCAGCTTTGGTAACATTATCTAATTGAGCAGAATAGTATGCGACAGGTCTTTGTTTATTTTCATGTTTCTGTGTTAGTACTCCTGTAGCATGATTAGACATTTCCGCAGCCATTAATTGGAATGGTTTGGCGTAGTCTGGGATTCCCAAGGCCGGGGCTGACATGAGACCTTTCTTGAGGTCTTGAAAGGCTATGAGCGCTGATTCAGTTAACTGAAAAGGCTCGATTTTTAAACAATCATATAGAGGTTGCATAAGCTGACTAGCATGTATAACCCATTGTCTGCAGTGTGATACTATTCCCAAAAATGCTCTTAATGTTTTGTAGTTCTTGGGAGGAACAAGATCTCTAATGATTTTTAGTCTGTCGGCGGTGAGGTGCCGAATACCTTGTGAAATGCAGTGTCCTAGAAATACTACCGTAGTCATACAAAGTTGTACTTTTTTCTTGTTAACTTTACAGCCCATGTCTGCTAGAAATATTAACAACCTTATTGTGTTGCTGTTTGCGGACTCTTGAGCAGGGGCACATAACAATAGGTCATCAACATATTGAAGAATTACAACCTCATCCGTAGGTTTGAAATTTTGAAGAACTGATCTCATAGCTTCTGAGTACAAGGTAGGTGAATGTATCATACCCTGTGGTAATCTTGTCCATGCTAATTGTCTATTCTTAAATGTAAATGCAAACAGTTTGTAACAGTCTGGGTGTAATGGTACTGAAAAAAATGCATTTGATAAGTCTATGACAGAAAATACTCGTGCTGTTGCTGGGATCTGTGATAGCAACGTGTGTGGATTTGGCACAACAGGAGTAATAGGTTCCAAAATTTTATTTATCTCTCTTAAATCATGTACCATCCGGTACCTAGCAGCTGACCCCTCAGTAGATTTCTTTTTTACGGGGTACAACGGTGTATTGGCTGGTGACTTTACTTCTATCAGTACTCCAGTTTTTAGATAATCTTTTATCTGTTCTCCTATGGCGTGTTCTTGTTGGGCACTAATAGGATACTGTCTCAATTGGGGTAGTGTCACACCTGGAACAGGAGTGACTTTTACTGGAGCTATTGGCATTAGTCCTACATCGGTGTCATGTTGTGCCCATAATTTTTCTGGTACCTCAGAAAGATCTAAAATAATTTGGGTAGGGGCAGGATCTTTCTCATCCTCTAAGGCTTGGACTTTTACAATGTTTTCTAGAGACTCTTGGTCATCAGGCACCAAAATTTGGACTCTACCATCCTCCAAAAATTGGATATTCATTTCTGTCTGCTTTAATAGGTCTGTACCTAGAAGACAAGTAGGTGCCCCTTTGACAAAAAGAAATTTAGATAAAAATATTTTAGATCCTATCTTTGTTTCAAGGGGAATACTATACGGGAGTGGCCTGATTCCTCCATCATACCCTTCGGTATAGGTTACATCATCTGATAAACAATCAGCATTTGGTATGGCGTCTTCATTGAGGACGGAGGAAGTTGCTCCGGTATCTATTAGAAAAGGGCATTGTTTTCCTGCTACTTTTACCTGAATTATTGGGCGCCTTCCAGTCAAAGTGGTTTGCATCACGTCTAGTCACTCGCTTGCTGCAGGAGCAGAAGCCTGTACTGTCTTTTCTTGTGATTCTCTTGGGACATAGGTACCATCTTCTATATCCCTGGCTTTTTTCCTGCATTCTCTAATCCAATGTCCTGGTTTCTTACAGTAGTGACATGGATTAGTTTTCTTATCCAAGTTCCCTTTGTCATAGGTCTGATTTGATCTGTTGTTTTTATTGACCAGACTATTATTTGCTGCTACTCTGATGGGTTTGGATGCTGCCTCACGCATATCCATTTCTATCCCTAATAGTTTTTGTCTGACTATCTGGGGATCATCTAGGGTTCTCCAATCAGGAGTTGCAGCCTTGAACTTTTCCCTAAGTTTTGGGTTAAGATTCTCTATAAAAGTTTTTGTCATCAGTCGAATGACTCCTTCATTGGTAAGGTCCATTCCCTCGTCTCTGTAACTGTTTTCTACCGCTAAGTAGTATTCATCTACAGGCTGTCCTGACTTCTGGGAGACAGTTCCTGAAGTCCCTCTCATTCGTTGTTTAGTTCTCATAAACTCCATAAGTCTGATCATAAAATTCTGTCCTGACAGTGCGGTATTTGGATCCTCACCATCTACTGGTTGAGGTCTATGAGGTTCTATAACTGTCATCAATTCCTGATACAACCCTGGTGTCATTTTCATTCTACATAATTCTGTCCCATCTGACCATGTTCCATTATGGGTGTGTATTATCTGCTGTATGTACGTAGCAAATCTTAGTGGGCATTGTATTGGATCTGGTGCATTCTGAAGTAGGGACATTCCCTCAGCGGGGGTCCATGGAAAATATTGTCTAGTCTGATGGTATCTAGTTACTCTACGCGGTGGATTGCCACCATCTTCTTCTCTGTATGGTCGACTGAGGATACGCACTGGTGCCAACATATCATGTGGTCGTGGTGCTCCACATCCTGCACATGTGTCTCTCCAGTCTGGATTCTGGAGTCCACAGTTTGTACATGTCCATCCACCCGGACCCCGAAAATCAGGATACAGTGTGGGTTCTGACCTGGGCTGATATGGTGGTGCCAATGGGTTCATTTGTTTACTGTTTTCTGTTTGTACAATGGGACCCTGTCTGACTGGAGTTCTCCATAATCCATTGTCTTTATTAAAAGTCCAATGGTCTGTCTCTGCTGTTTTTGATAGTTCGACCATGGCCTCTACTTGTTCCTGCCATCCTTTGTCTCTTATCACTCCTGCTTTTCTAACCCGAATGTCCTCCCATAGTTTCCTGTTAAACCTGTCATGCCTTGCTACCTGAAAAGTTTTGCAAACTTTCCCTAAATTCTTAGTTGCTTCTACACCACACCTTTCTTTCACGATCGTATAGACATCTTGTTCATCATTTGTGGTCTTAGTCTGTTTGTTGCCCATTTTTCCTGACTATTCCCACCTTAGGAGGCTTTTTGGGTTAGATAAAATATATTCTATATTTTACCTTTCCTCGTTACCTATTCTGTCCTAAGGAGCCAGTATCTGAAACGGTTTCTCTGGACCGTTTTGTCTGAAGTGTAGAGTAATTCTAACACATATATATATGGCAACAAGGGCAAGACCAACAATACATAAAATGAACCATACAGTCTCCATTATATATCGTGTCCCTGGAGTATTATCATTACTTCCATGGGCTCATTCTGTCAATCTCTTATCCGTCAAAAAGGAGGACAAAGGTTCGGGAGTTAAGCGTGAGCGAAGGTTTCCCCGAAAGGACACAACCTTATGACTCAGTTAGGCAATCTCCGTAATACTTATGTCATCTACCTTAGTGCGGCTTATGAGGCTATTCCCGACATCCACATCTCTTTCATACCATCCGTTCCATAACCTTCTCTGACCTCTCCTTCGGCAGATCCTACAGTATATACATGAATGACCCGAGCTATAGGTATCCTTCTCTACTAGTTCCTCAATCCCAACACAAGATATGCATGAAATTTACGGACTATCGCAGAGCAGATGTAAGAGAACTAACAGTGTCTCTTACCTGGCCAGGTTTGTCATCTGCTGTTCCGATGTCCCAATCTCAGCGGTTACTCGTGCCGGTCGATGAACTTGAAGGAATACGCAGACCTCGGGTCCCTGTTCGGGCGCCAGGAATTGTTAGGATCATTCAGCCATGGAGGGTCCTTGTTGGAGTCGGGGTATCCCCGTAACAAGAAATACACAGACACGTAGTGTATAATCAAGTACTGGGAAGCCCCTGAGCGCGTCTGCGTCTATAGGTGCTGTCCCTTTATTTATACTAATAATCATAGTTTTTTGTCACACATGCGCAGTAAAATGCCTTTGTTTCACAAGCAGTGAAGTGATGATTCATAACAGTGGAATGTTGATAAGAAAGTTTCATAAGCAGAAAAGTGATAATTCATAGCAGTAGAAGGTTGCTGAGACAGCTAAAAACAAGTTACAATCTAGTTTCTGGGCGTCAGTCCAAATGACCAGATAAGGGAAGAATAACTTCATCTGTGTCTTACATCGTAGTCTTGGGTGAAGTATAACTCCTATCATCCTCTCACCTCATTAATTATATGTATCTATTAGAATAATTGTGATGAATCTAGTTGTCCTATTTTGTATACATATTACCGCACTGTTTGAACTATAGATTCCTGTGCCGCACACCATATTACCGCACTGTCTGCACTATAGATTCCTGTGCAGCACACTATATTACCGCACTGTGTACACTATATTCCCGCGCTGTCCGCCCGTGTAGCTCCCTGTGTTATGACCATGCGTCACGTCTCCCCAGCTGTGCCGTAGAATAGCACTAGTGCACTCACTCTCCCACTTCTAGCATCTCTGCACTGTATGACTGATGACGTCACGTTGCTCCGCCTACATCCCCAAGTGTGACCAATGGCAGAGCAGACGCTCCTGACGCGCCCTCTGTGCTGCCCGGGATCGTCCTTTCGCGGCTCCCCTCAGTGTGTGACCGGCCGAGCTCTGCGCTGCTCTCTTTACAATGGACGCTTTTTTAAGTAGTTGACGGTGACTTCGTCTCCTTCTGCTCTCTGCGTTTCTCTAGGGTTTTACTACTTTCCATCTTTTTGTATTTTTTTTCCGTGTGGATTGTGGTGACTAGAGACACGCCATGAAGTTCATCGTGGGCATTGGCGGGTGAGTGACTGCGCATGCGCGACATCTAAGCGGCTCTGAAACAGCTGCTGCTTGCTATTGTGGGCCAACTATAAGGCCCAGCATACTGCTGTCTGCATGGATTGGCTTGCGAGTAAGGAGCACTGCTCATTCTGTGAGTGATCCCCATATAGGGCTGATGCAGTCCCGGTGTGGGATCATGTTCTCCATCATTACTAGTCTAGACCGGTGCTCTCCAGTCCGCAGTGTTCTCCAGTCTGTCACCTTCCATCTGCTGTAAGACTACAACTCCCAGGCTGTGGGTGGCAGGGCATGCTGGGAGTTGTAGTATTGTGAAGGATGGTGGTCCCCAGATTACGGACTGGTGGATGCTTTTTATTAGGACGACCCTCATGTGATTGCACCTGTGATCTCTCTGAAGGTGCAGCAGTGGGGGCATCAGGTTATACAGTTGGTGCCTCTATGGGACCAGATGCCTGAGTCATGTCCCATCTTTGTATTAAAAAAAAAAAAAAAGTCAGTATGGAATGTGTAATATGTAATGTGGAAAATTATTTTTTTCTAAATATATATACAAAATCACTTGTTTAATGCAGACAATCCTTAGGTTAATAATATAGAAAATAATTTTAATATAGAAAATTATTATTTTTTTTAAGTGTAGCTGGGAGCTGTGGTCACGGTTTCTTTTCCCTCCTTTTTTTTTCTTGGCGCCTTCTGTTGTGTAATGACAGTTTGTAATTCCTGTTTCTAGCACATAATCCGGCAATGATTTTTGGATCACATGTACAGTACAGCCTGGCGCAGAAACTGCAGGATCATGTACTATCAAGATCCAAATATTAACGTAACCAGGCTGCAGAGCAATCGGTCCCTGTAGTGCCCTGTGCTATCTGTAACCGGGCTGCAGAGCAATCGGTCCCTGTAGTGCCCTGTGCTATCTGTAACCGGGCTGCAGAGCAATCGGTCCCTGTAGTGCCCTGTGCTATCTGTAACCGGGCTGCAGAGCAATCGGTCCCTGTAGTGCCCTGTGCTATCTGTAACCGGGCTGCAGAGCAATCGGTCCCTGTAGTGCCCTGTGCTATCTGTAACCGGGCTGCAGAGCAATCACTAGTACCCCAGTGGTTACAATAGTGCACGATATTACAGTGACTGTTCTGCAGCCTAAGTACAATCAATCAGTCATTGTTTGCTGATTTCTAAAAAGAAGGAAACCCTGTCAATGGAGTCTCTGGAGTCCCTCAATGTCAAGTTGTTTACCAGATCCTGAGATTCCCCTATATACAGTACGTGACAATGGCCTCTTCTGCCTGCTTTATTCTGTATGTGATCACAGCCATGTGATCAGTGCTCTAGACTTCGACCTCTATGTGCCAATTTAATAACCCCAATATATCTATGGCAAGTGTTTTGTGTGAAGTTCTCTCCACTGAGCTGTAATGTGATCTCAGTTGCAATGCATACTTTTTATATAGTTAATGTTTACTTTTATTTTTTTTCTTGTATTTTAAAAAGGCAAGTGTCGATTTAGTGTTAATTCCTATAGTTATTAGCAAGGAGTTGCGGTTGCTGAAAGACGCGCATCCAATGAATCCTGTGAGTCACGCCTCCTTGGAAAGACCATAAAATTACCACTAATAATTTAGTGGTAATTAATTTTTTTTGCAAAAAACTGACACTTTATACCTGGTGACAGATCCTGTATACTACACTGGTTTTCTGTTTTGTTTTTTGGTCTGATCTATACCTAAAGGACACTCTTAACATGTTTGAGCCATTGAAGTGTATGGGTAGGTCAGTGTATGCTCCCCAGTGTACACAGCAGTTGTGCATCACGAGTATGGCGTTCGCTCAGTTGGGATCAGCATACCAGAGCGAAAAGGGCACATTTGTGGTCCTGGTCAGTCAAAGGTTCACTGTTCAAATAAATGAAACGACCCAGCTCACCCTTCCCAAAATTAATCCAGTCAGTCCTGGAAGCCCGGAAAGCACACCACTGCATGGCGGTTTGAATAGATATGTCCAAGAAAAGTAAAGGATCCAGCTTCCAGGACATATATATAAAAAAAACAACTAATTTTATTTAATGCATTATAAAAGGGGAAATAGTATACATACTTTGCAAAAGGTTGAAGTGAACCCTTCATAAAAACCAATGCGTTTCGAATGCTACAGCGTTCTTAGCTCCGGCATCATACCAGGACTAAACTCTGTAGCGTTTGTAACTTGTTGTTTTTTTTATGGAGGGTTCACTTCAACCCTGTATACTTGGGTATGTATACTTGTAAACTTTTATAATGCATTAAATAACATTAGATTTTTTTTCCTCTTTTCTCTTTTTTTTCTTTTTTTTTATGTCCTTGATCCTTTACCTTTCTTGGACAACGTGTCTGTGCACTTAGTCGAATGTATACCCCTGGAAAGGCTTGTGCCATTACTTTAATATTGCTAAAGGCGCCAGTACACCAGTCAGGCGAAGGGTATAAAATGCTATATTTTGGCGTCTGTGTGGAGGGTGTGCGCCTGCATAGAGTTTACTTAACGTGCCATATCCGTTTTTTTACAATGGGTCCCTTTGGTGTACATGGCATTTAGCCAGACTTTGGAGACTGTTGGGCGTTCACCACAAGCGTAGTGTGCACTTAGCCTTATAAGCATTCGTTGAGCATGTAGCCAGGATGTTTTCCTCTTTGTGTATTAATACATTTATGTAATGTTCATATACTGAGAATTATAATACAGTATAACATGTCCACTGTGTATCCTGCTTCTCTTGCGAAGAAGTAAAGCCATGTAATGTCAGCCATGACCGGACCTCCTGTGGACTGAACTTGGATCACGTTTTGACCTCAGTTCAGCAGAACCATGGAAGGTCCAGGTTCTGAATATCCAAACAAATCAAAGGCTGTTATGTGTGAGCATTATAAGAAACCCTCTGTATCCACGGATGGGGAATATGTACAGGATATCCATTGCTTATTCATGGACGATAAGTAAATGTCACAGCTTCTTTAGTCCATGTTCTGTAATTACACACCTATGTACCTGGACAACTCCTTACTATGACACCGGAGCTCCTAGTAGAGGCAGCAGATGGAGTTAGGCTGTGTGCCCACGTAGCATTTTTCAAGCGTATATGCTGCGGAATTTCCGCAGCGTAAACGCTTGAAAAACGCATGTATATCCGCACCCCATGGTCCTCAATGGGATTCCGCAAGTTCTATGCACATGCTGCGGATTTTTCCGCAGCGTTTATGCCGCGTTCAAAAATCCGCAGCATGTCATTTAATTTTGCGTTTCCGCAAGCGGAATTGCCTTTGTCCAATGCATAAAAAACGCAAGGCAATTCCGCATGTGGAAAACGCGTGATAAACGCGCGAAAAATGCGCGATAAACGCGTGCGGAATTCCGCATGCGTTTTTCCGGGAGAGGACTTGCATTTATGCAGCAGAAATTTTCTGCTTCATAAATGCAACGTGGGCACATAGCCTTAGGCTGTGTGCCCACGTAGCGTTTTTCAAGCGTTTTTGATGCGGAATTTCCGCAGCGGAAACGCTTGTAAAATGCTTGGTAACCCGCACCCCATGGTCCCCAATGGGATTCCGCAAGTTCTATGCACATGCTGCGGATTTTTCCGCAGCGTTTATGCTGCGTTCAAAAATCCGCAGCATGTCATTTAATTTTGCGTTTCCGCAAGCAGAATTGCCTTTGTCCAATGCATAAAGAACGCAAGGCAATTCCGCATGTGGAAAACGCGTGATAAACGCATGAAAAATGCGCGATAAACGCGTGCGGAATTCCGCATGCGTTTTTCCGGGAGAGAACTTGCAGAAATGAAGCAGAAATTTTCTGCTTCAAAAATGCAACGTGGGCACATAGCCTTACTGTGACAGTCGCTCTATATTCCTCATCTCCCCTCTTTACTTCTTGTTTCAGCGTAACCAACGGTGGGAAGACGACTCTGACTAACAGCCTAATAAAGTCTCTGCCCAACTGCTGTGTTGTACATCAAGATGACTTCTTCAAGGTAGGTAATGTGAACTACCCTGTCATTTGTGTGTGATGATTTTTTTTTTTGTATAGCTATAGACGTTAATAGTTTGATGTCTTCATACGGAAATTATAGTTACATTGTATTATTTGTTGCCTTATGTGACTTTGTGATACGTTACTGCCTCCCTATAGATAGCGCTGGACATTTATGGAACCATTGCCACATAAAGTAGTCTTTATTATAGTTGGTCCGGCACTACTATGTAGTGGTACTCTGTGTAAATCATAGAGATGCAACAAAATATGAGAAGTGTATTCACGACCCTCACCACATGAATCTTCATCCAAGATTATAATGCTATAGTAGCATGTATTGATCTGTTTTAGTGCTTCTGCTCTTTTTAGTTTTTAGACTTTAGACACATTAGCCCCCCAGAGGTGTAATATCTGTGTTGCTGGGGTGTGTAGTAGGTCACTTTGCACGTTCCGTCAGTCTGCTGTGTGTTACGCTTTCATATAGACAATGCTCTTGTATATTTTTCTTTTTGATCACTGTTTCAGCCTCAGGACCAGATCAAGATTGAAGATGGATTTAAGCAGTATGATGGTAAGACGGTGTCTGCTGCTCCGCTACCTTTACATTACTGGTGACGGTGGATGCTGTTACTGGCAAATACATGAGAATGGAGTCACCCTGGAATGGACTTGCATCCTAAAAACATTGTGTTTGACTCTTTTTCTAGTGATAAGTGCTTTGGATATTGAAGCCATGGTTGAAACCATTACCGCCTGGATAAAGGATCCTGTGAAGTTTGAGCGATCGCATGGCGTTAATAACGTTCCCGATAGCGAGACCTCTCCTGGAATTGAGGAGCAGGAGGCTTGTCATATTCTGGTTGTGGAAGGTTTTCTTCTCTACACCTATGAGTAGGTTTGTTTTTATGTTGTTCTGGATCGAGTTTTTTTTTATTAAAATCCAGATGCCCAATTGATAGACAGAGCAGCCATATATAAATCCAGCTAGCTGTACAGAGTGATCTGCTGAGAAGAGTTGTGCTCGTAGGTCATAATGTATAATATTGAACCACACACGGGCCCCCTTTGTGGCACCTTATTCTATTCCAGAAGCCGCTCTGTATTATGGACCCATGGATTATTATTGTGGATTCTCATTCTGATCATTTGTGAATGCCACCTTATCCATTCACTTGTGCAAAAATTGGTGGTATGTCCATAATTATCAAGATGTTTTATATGATAGCATTCAGTCCAATTTTATTCTATGGGGCAGTGAAGATCAGATTTTTTTTTTACACAGCATGCTGTAAGTGGCTCTGCAAATTGGATCGCACTCAGCCATTCAAGTCTGTGGGTGCATAGAAAACATCGGACTGCACTCGGATGACATCGGAGTGCAGTCTGATTTCCACGGACTCACAGGACGGAGAAGTCATGTTCTTCATCTTTTTGTCACCTGTGCTACGATTCTGTCATCCAAGAGAATCGGATCACACTAAGCTGACACTAATAAAACGCTGATTAGATTGTCATTTATATAATCGACCTGATTTTCTCGGTGGAGAGAATATATGATCGTGTGACCTTGGTCTTGTATATAAACAAAATGATGATTCTGATCATTGTGGCTGTTCAGTTTTTTTTTTTTTTTTTATGTGGTATATTCTGTACAGACACACATCTGCTACTCAATTTGTATCATATTTTATAATTATTAATCATGCCCAATATGTGTCAATAGCTGAATTATGCAATGTGTATATGATATATATTACATATGCACCTATATACTTATGGGCTATGTCACTGTACTGTAGACCTGCCTGTATAAGACAGAGCCTGGTTCCTGTCCCTAAAGCTATGGAACTGCTCTCTGAGGGTTGAGTGTAAAAGGCCCCAGGACTGAAAATCTGTTAATATAAAGATAAAGTCGCCAGTTCCTTGAAATAACAATTGTAGGTCTCACATGCCTGGGTGTAAAATCTGATTTGTAACTTCTATCCCAGTACTGTGTAATACAGTTTTCTTAGTTTGTCAATGTTGGTAATATTTTGTTTTTTACATTGCAGACCACTGATTGATTTATTTACACACCGTTATTTTATCTCGATACCCTACGATGAATGCAAGAGGAGAAGGAGGTACTAAATCATTGTGTTTACAGGAATCTCTCATGTTAAAAAGTTTCTTTTTCCCCTTTTTTGCACCTTTAGTCTTTTATCAGGCAGGGAGGGTGACTCAATGTCATCTGCTGTCTTCCGTCTATTAATGTTATTAATAGTTTATTATTAAAGCATCAATCACGGGATGATGATCTAAATATGGACAGGTCTTGGCGATATATTCTCGGGGTGTAAATGAACAGCAGACTTAACAGTAATAAAATGTTAGAAATATGCTACATTTAAGATTGTAGGCATAAAAATAAAGTTTAATGCCGATTGTGTTTCATTAGCAAGCAGTGATAACAGGTTTGTGACGCTGGCATGCACAGGGTTAATGGCAGGAAGCGGCACTGTACTATATCACAGGAGACAGCTGCTGGCAGACAGGAGGGTGAGGCTGTGTGCTGTCAGCATTCTCCAGCAGTGCCCCCCACTCTGGGTACAGGGCGGCTGCTGGCGTGACTGAGCTCCGCATGTGTCATGTGCTGCCAGTGGGGGCTTATGTGGAACACTGTGGTCAAAAGAACCATCCCCTTCCATCACTTACTGCTCAATAACTTAATATATAAATAGCCATCTATTACCTGGAGGTTTTTTTATATGTAGATATATTTTTACTGTCCTATGAGCATCACCTTTATTTAAATATATTGCTACATAAATCATGTTTTTATACGGCTTTCTTCATTTTCTTAAATATTGCAAGACTTTACATCAGCTCTGATCTTGATATCAAGTGTTGCTTAGTCATTCCACAAGATAGTGTAAAACAATGCGACCGGGTGAACTTTCCTATCTAGAGACCTCATGTACCAGAAGAGTATAGAACGCATGAGTTTTCTTATCACCCAAGAAACAGACAAAATCTTCATAGTTGGGTTCTGGGGTGTAATCAGCTATAGTGTGGACACGGCACATCATGTAACGACTGCGTGCAGAGTTCTGCGAAATCAGATGGCTGTCCCAAGAGACACTAGAGATTTAGGAAGCAATATGTTTAAGATATAGGGAATGTAGCTTTAAGCCCAATTTCTGTTCTAAATGTCAGTCTTTTCCAAGAACAATAGGAGTTTTGTTTCTCCACAGTTTGTTCCCAGAGCCATAACTTTTTATTGCATTGTTTGGGGACAACTGTGTGACTGAGAAACCGCAAATTTGGTTCCACATATGTTTTAAATCATTTTAATCTTATTTTTTTAAAAAAACCTTTATCAGCTACAATGCTAACTAATAAATCATAGATTGACAGCAGCATTTAATAGTTAAACAGCAGCAATCAAACCTATCGTCAGTCTCTTCTGTTAAAGGCAGATTCTGGCAGCCAACATCTGCCTTGTATACAGTGGGTCCAGCTCCTGAGCCTGTCCCATACATGCTCGCCTTAACCGTGATGAGTAGGTACAGTGGGGAAAATAAGTATTTCATACACTGCCGATTTTGCAAGCTTTCACACCTACAAAGAATGGAGAGGTCTGTAATTTTTATCGTATGTACACTTCACCTGTGAGAGACTGAAACTTTAAGAAAAGAAAATCCAGAAAATCACATTGTATGATTTTTACATAATTAATTTGCATTTTATTGCATGAAATAAGTATTTGATACAATAGAAAAACAGAACTTAATATTTTGTACACACAACTTTGTTTGCTATTACAGAAGTCAGACGTTTCCTGTAGTTTTTGACACACTGCAGCAGGGATTTTGGCCCACTCCATACAGATCTTCTCCAGATCTTTCAGGTTTCGGGGATGTTGCTGGGCAACATTGAGTTTCAGCTCCCTCCACAAAGATTTTCTATTGGGTTCGTTTCGGGTCATTGTCATGGACCCAGCCACGACCCATCTTCAATTCTCTTACTGAGGGAAGAAGGTTGTTGGCCAAAATCCCACGATACATGGCCCCATCCATCCTCCCTTCAATACGGCGCAGTAGTCCTGTCCCCTTTGCAGAAAAGCACCCACAAAGTCTGATGGTTTCCCCCCACCATGCTTCATGGTTGGGACGGTGTTCTTGGGGTTGTACTCATCCTTCTTCCTCCTTCAAACACGGCTAGTGGAGTTGATATCAAAAAGTTTTATTTTGGTCTCATCTGACCACATGACCTTCTCCCATGCCTCCTCTGGTTCATCCAGATGATTATTGGTGGACTTAATACGGGCCTGGACATGTGCTGGCGTGAGCAGGGAGACCTTGCGTGCAGGATTTTAATTCATGATGGCATAGTGTGTTACGGTAATGTTTGAGGCACTGGTCCCAGCTCTCTTCAGGTCATTGACCAGGTCCTCCCATGTAGTTCTGGGCTGATTCCTGACCTTTCTCAGAATATTCCTTACCCGCGACAGTCATCTTGTGTTTCTTCCATTTTCTAATAATTGTGCTGACAGTTGTTGCCTTGTCACCAAGCTGCTTGCCTATTGTCCTGTAGCCCATCCCAGCTTTGTGCATGTCTACAATTTTGTCCCTGGTGTCCTTAGACAGGTCTTGGCCATGGTGGAGAGGTTGCAGTTTGATCGATTTGTGTGGACAGGTGTCTTTTATAAAGGTAACGAGTTCAAATAGGTGCATTTAATACAGGTATTGAGTGAAGAGTAGGAGGGCTTCTTAAAGAAAAACTAACAGGTCTTTGAGAGACAGAATTCTTGCTGGTTGGAAGGTGATCAGATACTTATTTCATGCAATTTAAATATTTAAAAATCATACAATGTGATTTTCTCGTTATTCTTTTTAGATTGTCTCTCACAGTTGAAGTGTACCTACGATAAAAATTACAGACCTCTCCATTCTTTGTAGGTGGGAAAACTTGCAAATCAAAATCGGCAATGTATCAAATACTTATTTTCCCCACTGTAGGTCAGTGAGCAAAGGGATTAAACATTTGCTACTCTTGACTCTTGTGCATAAGGGTTTCAAATCACAAAAATGCAACAATATATCATGCCATATGTAATAATGGAGGGAAGTTAGATGTTTAAAAATATAAAAGGGGGGGTTGTTCTCTGAATCCACCCACTGACTTGGATATGGTCAGTGAGTTATTAAAGACTTCTACTTTGCGGAATCCATGATCGCTATCCAGGAGGTGCTAAATAACATTTTGGCTGCCCTCTCCATTGCTACTATTATGTTAGTTTTACTTGCCATTAAAGGGCTTGTCCGTCGCTGCTCGCTTTTGCATTGGATTGGAGGTAACGGGCGGGGATGACAATACGACCCCACACACCTGCTCAGACTTGTGCACATCTCCTAATCTAATGAACATGTCACATGTATGATATCTGTTGGTCGTGCACACGTTTCAGCAGGTACATGGGGTCATAATGTCATCAGTATCTCTGACCTTCAATGTAGAAGTGAGCAGAGTCACGCAGCAATTGAGTTTTGCCAAAAAATGAAAACACCCAATCTTTGTATGTCAATCTCCGATAAAACCATTGCTACTCCCGGTTTTCTACATATAAAAGCATCCTGTGGAAAACTGAATATAATTGTTTCAGAGTAATTACATGGAAGACAAATTCAGCTCATCCTCTGGCTTAGTACACAGCACTATACGCACCTACACTCTTATCTATTTCCGTGTAAGCCAGGGCATGGAACAATCACATCTCTATCATTATTTGTAACACTGGACACTGTCTGATGCTTTGTTTCATTTGTAACAGCTCTAGAAATTACACAGTTCCAGATCCACCGGGACTCTTTGATGGCCATGTCTGGCCAATGTATGTGAAGCACAAGAATATCATGGAGGAAATGAATGTAACTGTGGGTAAGGGCTCATTCTATGTGTTGTTGTATGAATCAAGTAACTGCTAATGGTCACGTGACAAAAAGGTGTTTTTTTTCTTTATAGAACAACTTGATGGGACAAATACAAGAGAAGAATTGTTTAACCGAGTATACGGAGATATGCTGAACATGATCAACAGCAAGGTAACTGCCCTATAATCCATCCCTAGAAGAATCCATACATCTCTGCTCCCTGGGTGACTGCTGTTAAACCGGTTTTCTATTTTATCTGATCCGCCTCCCTGAGATCAGATGAAGCAGACAGGTCTTCTGTCCGAACAGCAGTTATTAGACAGCTGGTAACTACTATATAACATGACCAGGGCAGATTTTTCATCCTCTGTAATCACTGCAAGCAGAGATGTTGTAAAAACTGCTACGGATTACAGGACGTAAATTATAAAACGACAGAACTTTTTTTTATTAAAAGAATGCCCCTTTAATAGATGCCTAATTCAAGACTTAGGCTATGTGCACACGATGCAGAAATGAAGCAGAAAATTTCTGCATCTCCCTGGCAGAAAAAACGCATGCAGATTGTGCATGCGTTTTTCCTGCAGAATACATGCGGATCCACATGCAGATTCACATGCGTTTCCGCATGCAGATTGACAAGCGCTTTCCAGGCGATTTTAGCATCACCTGGAAAGTGCTTGACAACTAGGTCACACTATATAAATCCATGCAAACAGCATGGATCTATATAGTGTGACCCGAGAGAGTGTATATACTTACCTCCGATGGCCCGCGCTGTCCTGCTCACTCCGTTCTCCCGGCAACTTTGAATTGAAAGACCTGCCGACGTCAGCGTCACGTGACCCGTCACATGACTCTGACGTCACCGCAGGTCCTACAACTCACTGCAAGTGCCGGGAACCAAGCGGGAGCGCTGCGCGGGCCGACAGAAGGTAAGAATACATTTATTTTTTATTTTATTCTTTTTTTTTTTTACAGCTTTTTTAATGGTACCTGGGTGTGGATGAGACTCTCCTCTCCTCCACACTCGGGTACCATCCGCATATTAGAACGCGCCAATAACGCAAGTACAAATGCTGTCTTGCGGAATTGGCGCGTTCTAATGCAAGTCAATGGCGGCGAAATCGCCGCGTTTCCGCAAAATTAATTGACATGCTGCGGATTTTTGACTGCAGCGTTCACGCTGCGGAAAAATCCGCATCATGGGCACAGCACATGCAGATTTCCATTGGGGAACATTGCTTCCCTTCTACCATGCGTTTTTCATGCGTTTCCGCGGCGTTTACGCAACTGCAAAAACGCCGCGGAAACGCATGAAATACGCATCGTGTGAACTCAGCCTTAGACTATGGTTTGGGGGCTCTTGCTTAGTTTCAGTTGAGTGGTCCAAACATCCCTCTAGAAACTGTATTTCAATGCAGTTTTAAATGGTGGTCTCCAAGTTTAATGATTGATTCTATTTAATGAAAGACTAACGAAATGACTGTTTATTTGCAATTCCCTATTTATTCTAATGATAGCTGGTCATACATGACAAGCACGTTCTACCTACTGTGTCCTTTTCCCCCCTCTTTCCTTATAGCTTGCGAGCAGGGCCCTCACTACTGTAACTGATGAACTATGTCTTACTTTGCGATGTCTTTATCGTTTGTACAACTCCTTGCGTAATTGTAACGTGCTGTAGAATATGTTTTGGCAATATAAATACAATTATTATTCCAAGCACAGGCGCATTCTTGGCTTGACAAAACAGATCAATTGCCATTCCCACTTATTTGTTTTGCATCTGTCATTACCCTTTTCTTTCTTGATTGACAGCTCTGAGTTTACATAGATAGGCATAGATAGATGGAAGGTACACTGAACTGCTCGGCCTTGCCAAGAGTGCACTGAGCGACTGTGCTTGGTTTGAACAGTCATTTTGTGCGAACAAGGCTCCTTTTAAAGAAACTCATACGATAATCACAGAGACATCTTTTTTAAACTTCATTTATTCCACTCCATCTGTTTCTAGATATTTAACCCTTATTTGTTTTCTTTGTTTGCAGAATTAAGTTGGAAACCAAAAGTGGCCTTATCAGCTGGAGATGCCTTTTGGATTATAACTTATACCACCTTTATTTCACTCGCTTCGTCTAGAGTTTTTTTTTCTTTTTAAATACTATAAGTTTTTATCATCAATAATTTTATAACTTGACCTCAAGCCAAAAGCACTCCACTCCAATAAACTATTTCTTCTAATTCAACATGGTTTCCTAACTTGTAAATGTATATAGAAACCAAGATATGGGGTCCCATTGCTTCACAGTGAAGCTGTATGTCCTAGCATTTATATAGAGAAAATAAAATCTGATTTATGAATATCAGAAAACTAATTTATTTTGTGATATAATTTAAGATGTTTTAAAGCGACTCTCCAGTCAAAACTAAAAATGTGACTGTACTTGGGACACGGTATAGTCAACATACCTGGCGTCCTTCCAATGCGGCCATCTGTCTGCAGAGACTGGAGTTCCGGAAAGAAAGGAACTGAGTCATGTAGTTATACTTGTCCTATGTTTAGGCAAATATTCCGTTTCGACTGGAGGGTCATTTTAATGTGCTAAGATTAAAAAAAATAACAGGAATAAGGTGCTTAAATAAACCTATGTATCTTCAGTCTTTGTAAGGCCTCTTTCACATGGGGCAGAATCCTATCGTTTGTAAATGTACTTCTTGCTTTAAAATGGCATAACAAAAATGCCTGGTGTGAATGTGGCCAGAAGGTCACTGTCTCCTGACCATAATAAACTACATGCAACACATTGTTTCTAAAGCTAATGTACTAGATTTGTTCAGAAAGTACTTACGGATTAGATGCTTTAAAGGGGTTGTCCGGGCTTGGGACAAAAGTCTGCAGTCACTGACTGCAGACTGTCAAATCGTGATTGTGCATGCTGTGGAAATTTCAAGGTGCGTCGTGCGGTCATGCAATTTCATATTTGCAGTCTCGTGCTGACTAGTCTCATCTGGCTTCTTTCAATTCACCTCTATACAGAGAAGCTGAACAAGCCTAGTCGGTACGTGACTGCACATATGCAGATGGCATGCATGGGGTCTTGTGACCGCCCTCTCGCACTTGGAGAACTCAGGAATTATGACAGTGTACGCATAGCATGCTGTCATGATTCGACAGCTTGTGTTCACATATAGTGACCGCAGGCTTTTATCCCAAGCCTAGAGCAACCTCTTTTATTTGTGTGTCTAAAATACAAACGCTTATGTGGCTTTTTCAAGTATACTTATCGCTAGAAAGTGTGCAAAGCTATATTAAAGGGAATCTGTTAGCAGGATTTTACACACTAAACTATTTGTTGCACTTTCAAATGCAAGTCCAGCCATACATTTACATGGATAATCCGTTCCAGTTACTGAGAAATCAGCATTTGAATTAATCTACAAATAGTTCTTCATCCTCATTTGTATATCTGAAGCCTCTGTCACTCCAGCTCTATTCCCTACCAAAACCAGAGGTGGCTCTGAGTGGAGAATAGAACTGGAGAGACAAAAGCTTCAGATCTACAATAGCTCTTTAGCCTCATTTGTTTATCAATTCAAATGCGGATTTCTCAATAACAGAGGAACAGACTGGCCATGTACAGTTATTGCTGGACTTGTCTTTGAAAGAACTACATGCATATATAAATGGTTTAGGGGGTATAATCCTGCTGACAGGTTCACTTTAAAATAGATTTTCACTTGTAATTATTCATTTAAATCCATGTTTGGTCAATCTTTAGGAATCCAGTGGGACCTACTTGGTGACTGACACTTTGGCAGGTGGTCTGACTCTTAACAGTCTGGCGGGCAATGGTCGTCAGTGATCGACAGTTTTCTCTAGTCGTAATCACACAGATAGTGGTCAGTCACTGAGTAGGACCCCTCACTGGCTCTGAATGGACATGGATTTGAATAAATACATTACTGAATTACATAGAAAAAACATTTTTCCATTTAACTATACAAGACTGCTTGGCTTCTCTTCCTCTATAATGTATCAGAGCAGTGTGGCATAACCGTTTTACTTTAATCTATATTCCAATCCAAATATATGATTGTGCTTTTAAAGCAGTTTGAGTTTTTTTTTCTTTCATCGTTCTCCATTTTTATTTTTTTCTCTATATGAATCATTATGATTTGTTGAACTCTGTACATTCAAGTTTAATTTATAGTGACAAAGTTACCAAATTTGCAGTAATTTTCCTTTAGTCACCTCAAAATACCTGTGAACTGCCTAAGTTATCCAATGTTATAAATATAAAACGTGGCAAAATTGTCATATATTGGCAATATTATTTCTATAGAGATTTGCCATTAAAAATGACCTTTGTCAGGTGTTCTTCTGTCTATGCTAGCACATTCTCACTGATGCCAACAATGTTGCACATTCTACATTTTGCTGTTAAAAAAGAAAAAAAACTTGAATATCTGCCTTGTTTGAACTGATTATCTTGGGCATTTTTCAATAAAACTTAAAATGGACACTGTTCTGCAGACTTTAAGTTGACATTGTATGATCGGGTGGCTTTGGAGGCTCACATGGGTGTTTTTCTATACTTTTCATGCTTACTTTAGAGATATTTGTGCTTGGAAACTCATAGGCACTGGTGTATAACCCCTTCTAATAAGAGCCCATTGGCATTCCACTTGCCATCGTCTCGTATCCATATATGTAGCTTTGTTGTGCACATTAGCCCTTAAAAACATTGGACCTGATACATCATTTCTGGGATTTAAGTCACTTTTTTTTTTAAATTAAATTTGCTGATTATTTTTGTGCCAGATTCATCAAAATTGCACATACGGTTCATGAATTCTATGAAAAGTAAAAAATCACTTTCGAGAGGGAAGGTGGTTAGAGTACACTTGTGACAAATTTTGCAACCTTTCTGAAAAGTCATAAGTGATGAACCAGGTGAAAACATCTACAATAATGAATCATACCTGTTCTCCTATGAAGACATTCTTTCTTTATGACCTTCAAGGCCTCATTCACATGTTAAAAATTTGTACCGCGGTCCGTTTTGGATCAGTGTGTCATCAGGGTTTGCTCCGTGGGTCCATTTTAACCATCAGTGTTTTGTTTTTTTTCACGGATGGATAAATTACAAAGATTCTCCTATACTTTCAATGTTAAAAAACGAACGGCACATGGATACCAACCATGTGCTGTACGTGTTTTACATGGACTTACATTGGTACTTTTCATCTGTGCTGATGGGAAAAAAACTGACATTCTTCTCAGTGACGTCACCGCTCTGCAGACTCTCCGGCTCACACTGCGTGCCCCTGAAGTGGCTATTACAATGTAACTCTTATGTAGCGTCAGAACAAAGCTCTATAGGCTCTCATTATAACACCGACTTCTGCATAGTGTAGAATGAGTCCGCAGGTCTCTTTTATGGTGACCTCCCTAAGAAGAGTAGAAGAACGGCACTGGATACCAGAGCGAACCGTGGTATGTGAGGGCATTAATACTCACATTACATGCACATACACACATTTAAACAATAAAAATGTTAATGGGAGTGCTCCTTTAAGGAGACAGTTGGCTTATCTCCTATAGATAAACTAAGTAATACATACACACACATATACATCATGTTTATAGCGTATGTATTTTACTACTTAAAATAATAAGGGGAACACTAAAATACCACATCCTAGATATCACTGAATTAAATATTCCAGTTGCAAACCTTTAATTCATTACATAGTGGAATGCATTGAGAACTATAAAAAATGATTTATGTAAATCAAAATTATTTTCCCTTGGAGGTCTGGATTTGGAATGATACTCAAAATCAAAGTGTAAAATCAAATTACAGGCTGATCCAACCTCAGTAGAAATGCCTCAAGACAAGGAAATTATGCTTAGTATTGTGTGTGACCTCCACTTGCCTGTATGACCCTCCCTACAACGCCTGGGCATGCTGCTGATGAGGTTGCGGATGGTCTCCTGTGGGATCTCCTCCCAGACCTGGACTAAAGCATCCGCCAACTCCTGGACAGTCTGTAGTGCAACATGACGTTGGTGGATGGAGAGAGACATGATGTCCCAGATGTGCTCAATCGGATTCAGGTCTGGGGAACGAGCGGGCCAGTCCATAGCTTCAATGCCTTCATCTTGCAGGAACTGCTGACACACTCCAGCCACATGAGGTCTGGCATTGTCCGGCATTAGGAGGAACCCAGGGCCAACTGCACCTGCATATGATCTCACAATGGGTCTGAGGATTTCATCCCGGTATCTAATGGCAGTCAGGGTACCTCCGGCTAGTACATGGAGGGCTGTGTGGCCCTCCACAGAAATTCCACCCAACACCATTACTGACCCACTGACAAAACGGTCATACTGAAGGATGTTGCAGGCAGCAGAACGTTATCCACAGCGTCTCCAGACTGTCACATGCTCAGTGTGAACCTGCTCTCATCCGTGAAGGGCACTGGGTGCCAATGTGGACTCTACCAAGCTTGGTGTTCTCTGACAAATGCTGATCGCCCTGCACAGTGTTGGGCTGTAAACACAGTACCCACTTGTGGACGTTGGGCCCTCATACCACCCTCATGGAGTTTGTTGCTGACAGTTTGAGCAGACACATGGCTTATAGTGGCTTCCTGGAGGTCATTTTGCAGGGCTCTGGCACTATTCCTCCTTGCACAAAGAGGATGTAGCGCTCCTGATGATGGGTTGTTGCCTACAGCCCCCTCCACATGTCCTGGTGTACTGGCCTGTCTCCTGGTACAATAACTGTTCCATGCGCTGGATACGGTGCTGACAGACACAGCTACCCTTATTGCCACAGCTCACATTGATGTGCCATCCTGGATGAGCTGCACTACCTGAACAACTTCTGTGGGTTGTAGACATCATCTCATGCTACTGTACCTCTAGGGGTGAGTGCAATGACAAAATGATCAAAACAACAACCAAAAAGGATGAGAACAGAAAAATGGTCTGTGGTCACCACCTGCAGAACCACTCCTTTATAGGGGGTATCTTGCTTATTGCCTATCATTTCTACCTGTTGTCTGTTCCATTTTCACAACAGCAGGAGAAATTGATTCACAATCAGTATTGCTTCATAACTGGACAGGTAGATTTCACAGAAGTGTTATTGACTTGGAGTTACATTTTGTTATTTAAGTGTTCCCTTTATTTTTTTGGAGCAGTGTATATATATCTCTATCATCAGGTTTACAGCATGGCTCATATACAGGTGCATCTCACTAAATTAGAATATCAATCAAAAAGTTATTTTATTTCAGTAAGTCAATACAAAAAGTGAAACTCCTATATTATATAGAGTCATTACAAATAGAGTGATCTATTTCAAGTGTTTATTTCTGTTCATGTTGATTATGGCTTACAGCCAATGAAAACACAAAAGTGATTATCTCAGTAAATTAAAATACTTTATAACAGCTTGAAAAATGTTTTTAAAATCTGAAATGTTGGCCTACTGAAATGTATGTTCAGTAATGCACTCAATACTTGGTCGGGGCTCCTTTTGAATCAATTACTGCATCAATGTGGCGTGGCATGGAGGCGATCAGCCTGTGGCACTGCTGAGGTGTTATGGAAGCCTAGGTTGCTTTGATAGCAGCCTTCAGCTCGTCTGCATTGTTGGGTCTGGTGTCTCTCATCTTCCTCTTGCCAATACCCAATAGATTCTCTATGGGGTTAAGGTCAGACGAGTTTGCTGGCCAATCAAGCACAGTGATACTGTTTGTAAACCAGGTACTGGTACTTTTGGCAGTGTGGACAGGTGCCAAGTCCTGCTGGAGAATGACATTTCCATCTCCAAAAAGCTTGTCGGCAGAGGGAAGCAAGAAGTGCTCTAAAATTTCCTGGTAGATGGCCGCGCTGACTTTGGTCTTGATAACACAGTGGACCTACATCAGCAGATGACATGGCTCCCCAAACCATCACTGATTGTGGAAACTTCACACTAGACCTCAAGCAGCTTGGATTGTGGCCTCTCCACTCTTCCTCCAGACTCTGGGACCTTGATTTCCAAATGAAAATTGGAACTCTGGGACCTTGTGGAGTGTGTCAATGACTGCCTTCTGGACATCTGTCAAGTCAGCAGTCTTCCCCATGATTGTGGAGCCAACTGAAACAGACTAATGGACCCTTTTAAAAGCTTAGGAAGCCTTTACGTGTGTTTTTTGTGAATTATTCCAATTTACTGAGATAATGACTTCTGTGTTTTCATTGGCTGTAAGCCATAATCATCAACATTAACAGAAATAAACACTTGAAATAGATCACTCTGGTTGTAATAACTCTATATGATATGAGTTTCACTTTTTGTATTGATGAACTGAAATAAATTAACTTTTTTGATATTCTAATTTAGTGAGATGCACCTGTATATGGCTCCTGCTAAAATATCTGGGGGGTGGGGGAGGGACTGATGTTCAGACTCCCCAGAGACCCATGTTACATAATTGAGCTGGTAACGTGTCGTGTAAGAAAATACCATATGTACAATCATGAACTGGAACATGTTGGGAACGCTAATGATGACCTCAAATGCCCGGGTGATGTCAGGTCAGACTTGGAAAGAAAAAGTTTTAATGGTGACTGGTGATTTCCAAACCAAGATCCTTAAGTGACTGAATTTTTTTGGAAACACTGATCTTATAGATTTTATTTGTTAAAAAAAATTCATATAACAAAATACATAGTTGTTCGAGAAGAGGAATACAACCTGTAGAAAATAAAAATCGGCTACTTTGATCTGAAATATGAGGTTTTGCATGGTCATAGTATTAAAACATTTTTCCCTGTGCAGGTCGGTGTAAACACAGCCTTCCATCACTTCTCATACTGGACGTGGCAATGCGAGCTGGTGCTGCAGGAGCGATGGCTGTGTATTTTGTAACATCTCTACTTAAAGCCAAGGTGCATTATTTTTCTTATAGGAGCTGGACCGCCCCAATATCCCCTGTAAAGAAAAGGAATTTTTTTTTAAAGAAAAGTGACTTCTGGAAATAATTGACAAAAACTTTTGCTATATAATTATTTTAGAATGAGAAATGTTGCTACAAAATTCTATGTGCTGCATTTCTCAATCACCGTATCCTCATATCCAGAGCCAAACTTTACTTTTGTTCTAATTTTGATTTACATTATTAGAACTTAAAGCTGCATTTTCATTCTGCTGGCCTCAGAGCTAAAATCATCCTTCATTGCCAGCTTAAAGGGGTTTTTCCATTTCACTCTTATAGTCTGTTACTTGTAGCAGCAGCTCTGCTCAAGTTCACGACTCGAGCCACTACAGCTCACTTATTGGCTGCAGCGTTGATGACGTGACTTCAGCGCTGCAAACAATAACAAAAACTGGGAGCAGTGGCACAGACTCAGCGCTGGACCCAAAGAGGGTGTATTGAACAGAGTTTGTTAGTTTAAAACAAACTGCTCTGGAGGATAGGTTTTCCAAAAGCAGAAAACTCCTTGAAAGGGAAGCGGTCACCAGCTTTTACCAATATAAAGCACAGCCACCATCTTTAAGGACTCTCTAGCATACAGCTTACTAGAATACTGTATGACCTCAATCCCATCTGCTTGCTTCATATGGATAACGTGTCCTACATCATCCACACAGTGTCTGCCAATCCCGCTTCTGTGCAGAGTAAAGCACTGTAATGTGCATGCGCCAGGAGAGGCCAAAGAGCGCCGAAGATTCGTAAGTAAGGCCGGCGCATTACGCTAAATGTGCACTATATTACTTTGGCTTCAGCAGGTCAGACTGAAGTGCATAGGAGAGTGATTGGAGACACTGTGGATGATGTAGGGCGCGTCATCCATATGAAGTAGGGAAAGAGGATGGCGATTGAGATGAGAGAAGAGGCGCCGGATCAAGACCAGAAATGCCCATCAGACCAGGCCACATTGTATAGGGGTATAATAAATGGCATATCTGTGCTATGCAGAGGCGATTGGGGACTTATACAGCTTACTATACTGCTGTAAAATAAGCCTTAAAGATGGTACTTTATATTGTGAGAGACTGGTGACAGGTTCCCTTTAATGTCTCCACAGAATATATTCTCTGATTAGCAGTTTGCCAATGCACTTTACAGTAAATTATTAGTTTCATTGGTCATAACAGGGCTTATTTTGCATTTTTCTTTGCCTTGTTCATTATATATATATATATATATATATATATATATATATATATATATATATATATATATATATATATATATATATATATATATATATATATATATATATACACACACACACACACACACACATATATACATACATACATACACACACACACATTATATATATATATATATATATATATATATATATATATATATATATATATACATACATACATACTACAGATCAAAAGTTTGGACACCTTCTCATTTAAAGATTTTTCTGTATTTTCATGACTATGAAAATTGTACATTCACTCTGAAGGCATCAAAACTATGAATTAACACATGTGGAATTATATACTTAACAAAAAAGTGTGAAACAACTGAAAATATGTCTTATATTCTAGGTTCTTCAAAGTAGCCACCTTTTACTTTGATGACTGCTTTGCACACTCTTGGCATTCTCTTGATGAGCTTCAAGAGGTAGTCACCGGAAATGGTCTTCCAACAATCTTGAAGGAGTTCCCAGAGATGCTTAGCACTTGTTGGCCCTTTTGCTTTCACTCTGCGGTCCAGCTCACCCCAAACCATCTCGATTGGGTTCAGGTCTGGTGACTGTGGAGGCCAGGTCATCTGGCGTAGCACCCCATCACTCTCCTTCTTAGTCAAATAGCTCTTGCACAGCCCGGAGGTGTGTTTGGGGTCATTGTCCTGTTGAAAAATAAATGATGGTCCAACTAAACACAAACCGGATGGAATAGCATGCCGCTGCAAGATGCTGTGGTAGCCATGCTGGTTCAGTATGCCTTCAATTTTGAATAAATCCCCAACAGTGTCACCAGCAAAGCACCCCCACACCATCACACCTCCTCCTCCATGCTTCACGGTGGGAACCAGGCATATAGAGTCCATCCGTTCACCTTTTCTGCGTCGCACAAAGACACGGTGGTTGGAACCAAAGATCTCAAATTTGGACTCATCAGACCAAAGCACATATTTCCACTGGTCTAATGTCCATTCCTTGTGTTCTTTAGCCCAAACAAGTCTCTTCTGCTTGTTGCCTGTCCTTCGCAGTGGTTTCCTAGCAGCTATTTTACCATGAAGGCCAGCTGCACAAAGTCTCCTCTTAACAGTTGTTGTAGAGATTTTTCTGCAGCTAGAACTCTGTGTGGCATTGACCTGGTCTCTAATCTGAGCTGCTGTTAACCTGTGAATTCTGAGGCTGGTGACTCGGATAAACTTATCCTCAGAAGCAGAGGTGACTCTTGGTCTTCCTTTCCTGGGGCGGTCCTCATGTGAGCAAGTTTCTTTGTAGCGCTTGATGGTTTTTGCAACTGCACTTGGGGACACATTCAAAGTTTGCCCAATTTTTTGGACTGACTGACCTTCATTTCTTAAAGTAATGATGGCCACTCGTTTTTCTTTACTTAGAATTTGTATTATGGCAAGAAAAAAGCAGCTAACAGCCTATTCAGTAGGACTATCAGCTGTGTATCCACCTGACTTCTGCACAACACAACTGATGGTCCCAACCCCATTTATAAGGCAAGAAATCCCATTTATTAAACCTGACAGGGCACATCCGTGAAGTGAAAACCATTTCCGGTGACTACCTCTTGAAGCTCATCAAGAGAATGCCAAGAGTGTGCAAAGCAGTCATCAAAGCAAAAGGTGGCTACTTTGAAGAACCTAGAATATAAGACATATTTTCAGTTCTTTCACACTTTTTTGTTAAGTATATAATTCCACATGTGTTAATTCATAGTTTTGATGCCTTCAGTGTGAATGTACAATTTTCAAAGTCATGAAAATACAGAAAAATCTTTAAATGAGAAAGTGTGTCCAAACTTTTGGTCTGTACTGTATATATATATATATATATATATATATATATATATATATATATATATATATATATATATATATATATATATATATATATTCACACATACAGTGGTGGCCAAAAGTATTGGCACCCCTGCAATTCTGTCAGATAATACTCAGTTTCTTCCTGAAAATGATTGCAATCACAAATTCTTTGGTCTTATTATCTTCATTTAATTTGCTTGCAAGGAAAAAACACAAAAGAGAATGAAGCAAAAATCAAATCATTGATCATTTCACACACAACTCCAAAAAATGGGCCAGACAAAAGTATTGGCACCCTCAGCCTAATACTTGGTTGCACAACCTTTAGCTAAAATAACTGCGAACAACCGCTTCCGGTAACCATCAATGAGTTTCTTACAATGCTCTGCTGGAATTGTAGACCATTCTTCTTTGGCTAACTGCTCCAGGTCCCTGATATTTGAAGGGTGCCTTCTTCAAACTGCCATTTTGAGATCTCTCCACAGGTGTTCTATGGGATTCAGGTCTGGACTCATTGCTGGCCACCTTAGAAGTCTCCAGTGCTTTCTCTCAAACCATTTTATAGTGCTCTTGGAAGTGTGTTTTGGGTCATTGTCCTGCTGGAAGACCCATGACCTCTGAGGGAGACCCAGCTTTCTCACACTGGGCCCTACATTATGCTGCAAAATTTGTTGGTAGTCTTCAGACTTCATAATACCATGCACACAGTCAAGCAGTCCAGTGCCAGAGGCAGCAAAGCAACCCCAAAACATCAGGGAACCTCCGCCATGTTTGACTGTAGGGACCGTGTTCTTTTCTTTGAATGCCTCTTTTTTTTTCCTGTACACTCTATGTTGATGATTTTTCCCAAAAAGCTCTACTTTTGTCTCATCTGACCAGAGAACATTCTTCCAAAACGTTTTAGGCTTTCTCAGGTAAGTTTTGGCAAACTCCAGCCTGGCTTTTTTCTGTCTTGGGGTAAGAAGTGGGGTCTTCCTGGGTATCCTACCATACAGTCACTTTTCATTCAGACGCCGACGGATAGTACGGGTTGACACTGTTGTACCCTCGGACTGCAGGGCAGCTTGAACTTGTTTGGATGTTAGTCGAGGTTCTTTATCCACCATCCGCACAATCTTGCATTGAAATCTCTCGTCAATTTTTATTTTCCGTCCACATCTAGGGAGGTTAGCCACAGTGCCATGGGCTTTAAACTTCTTGATGACACTGCGCACGGAAGACACAGGAACATTCAGGTCTTTGGAGATGGACTTGTAGCCTTGAGATTGCTCATGCTTCCTCACAATTTGGTTTCTCAAGTCCTCAGACAGTTCTTTGGTCTTCTTTCTTTTCTCCATGCTCAATGTGGTACACACAAGGACACACGACAGAGGTTGAGTCAACTTTAATCCATGATAACTGGCTGCAAGTGTGATTTAGTTATTGCCTACACCTGTTAGGTGCCACAGGTAAGTTACAGGTGCTGTTAATTACATGAATTAGAGAAGCATCACATGATTTTTCAAACAGTGCCAATACTTTTGTCCACCCCCTTTTTTAGGTTTGTGTGGAATTGTATCCAATTTGGCTTTAGGACAATTCTTTTTGTGTTTTTTCATTGAAGACAATAATACAAAAGAATTTGTGATTGCAATCATTTTCAGGAAGAAACTGAGTATTATCTGACAGAATTGCAGGGGTGCCAATACTTTTGGCCACTGTATGTATGTATATATGTATATATATATATATATATATATATATATATATATATATATATATATATATATATATATATATATATATATATATATATATATATATATATATATATATACATATATATACATATATATATATACACACTGCTCAAAAAAATAAAGGGAACACTCAAATAACACATCCTAGATCTGAATGAATGAAATATTCTCATTGAATACTTTGTTCTGTACAAAGTTGAATGTGCTGACAACAAAATCACACAAAAATCATCAATGGAAGTGAAATGTATTAACCAATGGAGGCTGGGTGTTGGAGTCACCCCCAAAATTAAAGTGGAAAAACACACTATGGGCTGATCCAACTTTGATGTAATGTCCTTAAAACAAGTCACAATGAGGCTCAGTATTGTGTGTGGCCTCCACGTGCCTGTGTGACCTCCCTACAACGCCTGGAGACCATCCGCAACCTCATTAGGAGCATGCCCAGGTGTTGTAGGGAGGTCATACAGGCACGTGGAGGCCACACAATACTGAGCCTCATTTTGACTTGTTTCACATGTGGAATTATATACTTAACAAAAAAGTGTGAAACAACTGAAAATATGTCTTATATTCTAGGTTCTTCAAAGTAGCCACCTTTTGCTTTGATGACAGCTTTGCACACTCTTGGCATTTTCTTGATGAGCTTCAAGAGGTAGTAGTGTGCAAAGCAGTCATCAAACAGTCATCAAAGCAAAAGGTGGCTACTTTGAAGAACCTAGAATATAAGACATATTTCCAGTTGTTTCACACTTTTTTGTTAAGTATATAATTCCACATGTGTGAATTCATAGTTTTGATGTCTTCAGTGTGAATGTACAATTTTCATAGTCATGAAAATACAGAAAAATCTTTAAATGAGAAGGTGTGTCCAAACTTTTGGTCTGTGCTGTAATATATACACACACACACACACACACACACACACACACACACACACACACACACGATGTATGCTTATTTAAAAGAGAGATATGTTCTATAATTAAAAACTAAGGCAATCACTTACTTGAGCAGCATGTTCCAGTACAGGAATGGCATCATGTCAGCCTTCATATGGTACATGGTTCTTCTCTCTTTACCCTGATCAATAGGAAATGTCTCCAAGGGTTGAGCATTGTAGTCAAATTCTGCCAAAATCACTTTTCGGTAGCCAGTTACCAATGGACATGAGGTATATCCATCATACTGCAAGCAATGGAAACATTACTCCCTTTGGTAGAAAGATCTCTAAAGGATTTTCTTATGTAATGTGACTCCACTGATCTAAAACAATGGACTTCTAATAACTTTGTAACTGGAAGATCCTATCAGACTTGTTCCATACAAGACACTTTACATAATGATAGAAAAACAATACTATCACTTGATTATAAAGTTGGCCATGTACAGTAGATTCTTGTTGGCTGAACCTGCCTATTCTGGAGGGACTGGTGAACGATCTAACATGCATGCAGCTGTGCCAGCTCTTACTTGATGGCAAATCTCCAAGCAAAAGGATGGAACATGTTGGATTTAACATGCCCGATCCTTTTATTCTCTGGGGAGATTATAATGCATGCATGTTTATGGGGTACTCAAACAGTAACAGTTGGCTAAAGGAGCTTACAATCTAATTTGTATTACAAGCTGTAGTGTAACTATATGGAACATTACAAACCTTGGCTGATGAATTTTTGCCTTTCATCACCAAAGAAATGGTTTTATCCAGGACTGCTGACTGGGCCGCTGCAAATGGAAAAAAATGGTTTGTTAGACCTGCAAGCACATGGACTGCACAATACACAGGGATTTATGTGAGAGGTTCCGGTGTACCATGTTCACACAGCATTCCTGTAGGCCTGTCTACTTTCAAAGGTACATCTGTGATCTACATATTTATTTTTTCTCCGTGTAAATGGCGCCAAATTCGGCTTTGTGCATTGATTGTTATACAGTCAGGTCCACATTTAAAAGTTCAGGCAAACTTAAATGATTTTCCGGTGATAACTTATTGATTATTGGGGTCTAACCACTGAGACCCACATTGATGGTCAGAACAGGGAATTTCTATCCCCATTACAAAATGGGTTGGTCGCCTGGATGCCCGACTGCAGCGCCATTCACTTTCTATGGGGCTGCTAGAAAATACAAGAGTGCAGCGCTCTGCAGCCCCATGGAGAATGAATGGAGCAATAGTTGAGAATGTTCATTGCTGCTCCATTGTAAAGATAAAAAATACCCCGTTCTGCCAATTGGTGTGGGTCTCAGTGGTCGGACCCCCACTGATCAGATCAATTAGTTATGACCTATCCTCTGGATAGGTGATGAATTACTTTCACTGGACAACCCCTTTAAAAGGGTATTGTATATGATTAGATGATTAGGAAAACATTGCTGCTTTCTTTAAAAGAAATCTGGATACTCCTGTCCATGGGTTATATGTGACACTGTAGCTCATCTCCATTGACGTGACTGGGGCTGAGTCGTAATGTTACACACAACGGGTGGAAAGGTGCGGAGCTGTTCTTGGATGAAAGCGGACATGTTTTTCTAATTCGTGATAACCCCTTTAAGACCTCACATATCTATTACATTCCTGATGTGCTACCCCTTTGGATTAACCATTTAGAGTCCACTATCATGCTGCAGGTGACGTTCCCTTGTCTTGAGCTGATTATTACCGCATACAGTGCTGGCCAAAAGTATTGGCACCCCTGCAATTCTGTCAGATAATACTCAGTTTCTTCCTGAAAATGATTGCAATCACAAATTCTTTGGTATTATTATCTTCATTTAATTTGTGTTCAATGAAAAAAACACAAAAAGAATTGTCCTAAAGTCAAATTGGATATAATTCCACACCAAACCTAAAAAAGGGGGTGGACAAAAGTATTGGCACCCTTTGAAAAATCATGTGATGCTTCTCTAATTCGTGTAATTAACAGCACCTGTAACTTACCTGTGGCACCTAACAGGTGTTGGCATTAACTAGATCACACTTGCAGCCAGTTAACATGGATTAAAGTTGACTCAACCACTGTCCTGTGTCCTTGTGTGTACCACATTGAGCATGGAGAAAAGAAAGAAGACCAAAGAACTGTCTGAGGACTTGAGAAACCAAATTGTGAGGAAGCATGAGCAATCTCAAGGCTACAAGTCCATCTCCAAAGACCTGAATGTTCCTGTGTCTTCCGTGCGCAGTGTCATCAAGAAGTTTAAAGCCCATGGCACTGTGGCTAACCTCCCTAGATGTGGACGGAAAAGAAAAATTGACGAGAGATTTCAACACAAGATTGTATGGATGGTGGATAAAGAACCTCGACTAACATCCAAACAAGTTCAAGCTGCCCTGCAGTCCGAGGGTACAACAGTGTCAACCCGTACTATTCGTCGGCGTCTGAATGAAAAGGGACTGTATGGTAAGATAAACAAGAAGACCCCACTTCTTACCCCGAGACATAAAAAAGGCAGGCTGGAGTTTGCCAAAACTTACCTGAGAAAGCCTAAAACGTTTTGAAAGAATGTTCTCTGGTCAGATGAGACAAAAGTAGAGCTTTTTGGGAAAAAGCATCAACATAGAGTATACAGGAAAAAAAAAGAGGCATTCAAAGAAAAGAACACGGTCCCTACAGTCAAACATGGCGGAGGTTTCTTGATGTTTTGGGGTTGCTTTGCTGCCTCTGGCACTGGACTGCTTGACCGTGTGCATGGCATTATGAAGTCTGAAGACTACCAACAAATTTTGCAGCATAATGTAGGGCCCAGTGTGAGAAAGCTGGGTCTCCCTCAGACGTCATGGGTCTTTCAGCAGGACAATGACCCAAAACACACTTCCAAAACACTATAAAATGGTTTGAGAGAAAGCACTGGAGGCTTCTAAGGTGGCCAGCAATGAGTCCTGACCTGAATCCTATAGAACACCTGTGGAGAGATCTCAAAATGGCAGTTTGGAGAAGGCACCCTTCAAATATCAGGGACCTGGAGCAGTTTGCCAAAGAAGAATGGTCTACAATTCCAGCAGAGCATTGTAAGAAACTCATTGATGGTTACCGGAAGCGGTTGTTCGCAGTTATTTTGGCTAAAGGTTGTGCAACCAAGTATTAGGCTGAGGGTGCCAATACTTTTGTCCGGCCCATTTTTGGAGTTTTGTGTGAAATGATCAATGATTTGATTTTTGCTTCATTCTCTTTTGTGTTTTTTCCTTGCAAGCAAATTAAATGAAGATAATAATACCAAAGAATTTGTGATTGCAATCATTTTCAGGAAGAAACTGAGTATTATCTGACAGAATTGCAGGGGTGCCAATACTTTTGGCTAGCACTGTAATATATTTAGCTTTTATGCTTAAAAAATTTTCCAGATTGCTGAAAGGTTCTAATTTTTGTTCCTAAATGAAGAGGCAATTTGTATATTAAATTTCTCAGAGGAGCATTGCACGGCAAATAAGCCTCCTTACCTTGGCATGCCAGAGCCGCTATGTCACTCTCCACAAGGAGAAACGTTACCCCTTAAACTTTTTAGGAAATCTACCTAAAAACATTGAGGGGTGATTTACCATGTCTCTTATAGGAATTACATTATATTAGGAAATTTTAGTTGTTGCTAACCCAGAACCTGAGGACGGGGCCAAATAACTAATCGTAAACTGTAAAAAAGAACAGTACGACCTGTGAACTTTATCTTCTAAGAAAGAAACTTTGTGTTGGGCATTAAGGGGCTAACGGAGGTCAACATTCAGTAACCTTATATGACCTTTACAAGTAACCACTAAGAAATACAAAACACCCATTGTACAGGGAACAGATAGAGATACTAGCTGGATCTGTGCTCAAATGTGACATTAATGCAGCACTTAGGATCCGGTCTGTAAACTACATACGTATTAATACAAGTATTAGTAAAAGGAGAGAAAAAAAATCAAATGAAACAAAGTATTGTTTGAAATGCCATAAAATTCAATATTTAATCTATATTAATAAAGTGCTAAAAACGTCCATTTATAAACTCGCCACTATTCGTAGAAAGGCCACGTATAAAAAAAAAAGAGTCAGCGTCTTATCAGTCATGTAATTTGTGCATGCAGGGCGCAGATAAGCGAGATTACTCGGGAAGTGGCAGCGCGCCGCATCCTCAGGCCTCGGCTCATCCTCGTCTTCTGAGAAATAACATGATGGTTGTGAAGTAGTTAAGACAAGTACAACATCTATTTCATTTGGGATAATTAAGTGTTATCAAACAAAAAGCAAAGAAGCTGATGACAAGCCGAAACAGTCAGTTACATAACATGTAAAGCTTCTACTAATGTGATGAATGATTCATTGTTCTGTAAGCAAACATTACAAGGGCATTTTTCTAGGACAAGGTTAATTTATATTATACTATTAAAGGGTTATTCCCATCGTAATAACTGGGTCATGTCGGATAATGCTTGCAAATTAATAGAAACAATTTTGCAATTTACGGCTTATTAAAATTTTCCACGGTTCTGTATGTGGAGATGAGAGTGAGTCGCAGCCAGACCCCCCTGAAAGTGGCTTATTCCCAGGGAGAACTGAAATACTAACAGGTCTGCTGGCCCAGTATAAGAGCACATTCACACTGTGGCCATTAAAAGATAATTATTCTAGCTTTTATTTCCAGGGAAATTAAAAATATCAGGCATGTTGAGCTAGAAGTGCCTGATCCTTCTCTTTCTCAAAATCATCAGTCAGAAAATGCCTGATAGAATAAAGTGGACTGAACTTGCCTATTTTGGCAGCGTCTTTTGTTTAACGTATACGGCGGGATTAGGATGAACACATTCGTTTCTTTCTCGTACATAAAAAGTACCACTTCTTTTCCCCAACTGGATCCATTTTCGGTCCAGGTGTCAGATTTTACAATCCATGTCATCAATTTTTCTCATATCTATCTATCTATCTATACACACACATATATACATACATATATACACACACACACACACACATATATATATATGTGTATATTATAATTATTCAGTGAAACACGGACAACACAGCATCCAAGTCCTATGTGTTGTTTTTTACTTGAATGGTTAACTGTGATCTGTAAATTGGATCACAATGTCTGTTTTTATCTTTTGCAGAATGTCGGTCTGCAATGACGAGAGATGTATGAATATACAATGGAAATTAATGTGTCCATGAATGAGCCCTTCAGTTGTAGAGAAACTGAATAATAATAATTTTTATTTTTATAGCGCCAACATATTCCGCAGCACTTTACAAATTTTAGGGGGACTTATACAAACAATACAGAATAAACATATCTCATATCAAAAGGAGTGAGGGCCCTGCTCGCAAGCTTACAGTCTATGAGGAAATGGGGGAGACACAAAAGGTAGAATGAACATATATTGTATAATGCAGCCTTGATATACTAAATAGGATAAATAATACATTGACTGGTCGCCTGCCAGTATGTGTGCAGTCCTGACCGAGGCTATTATGTGCATGGTTGGTATGAACCTGAAATTGAAGAAGAATTTAATATGGGGGAAAACTGGGACGGACAACTGGGATGGACAGATAGTGTGTGGAGGCGATACGCCAGTCTAAAGAAATGGGTTTTTAGGGTCCGCTTGAAACTGTGGGTATTGGGAATTAATCGAACTGTCCTGGGTAGTGCATTCCAAAGAATTGGCGCAGCACGCAAGAAATCTTGGAGATGGGAGTGGGAAGTTCGGATTATGGAGGATTTTAGTTTTAAGAACGGAGGGCACGTGTAGGGTGGTAGACTGAGACAAGGGAGGAGATGTAGGGGGGTACTGAAGCATGGAGCGCTTTGTGGGTAAGCGTGATAAGTTTAAATTGAACTCTATATTGGATGGGTAACCAATGCAATGACTGGCACAGGGAAGAGTCATCGGTGTAGCGGTTGGCGAGGAATATGATCCAGGCTGCTGCGTTCAGGACGGATTGGAGAGGGGAGAGTTTAGTAAGAGGGAGCCCGATAAGTAGAGAGTTGCAGTAGTCCAGACGGGAATGAATAAGAGCTACAGTAAGAGTTTTTGCCGAGTCAAAGGTGAGAAAAGTCCTGATGGTGCATCTTCTCTTATGAGGGGCTCTGACTACTTTTCCAGTTCTCCCTCATGCTTTGCACTGCAGCTTTGTGTCTTCACTAGTCAGTGAACATTGAGACAATTTCCTTTTCAGTAAGAACATTATGATAGTAAAGTAAAACATTTTTTTTTTACACTATAAAGGAGGTAACTGAGTAAAATGAGCCTTAGTGTAAGGCCACGGTCCCACTATCAGTATCTGGTCAGTATTTAGTATTTTTTCTCAGGAGTAGGAGACAAAGCAGGTGAGGAACAATCAGAGAAAAGGTATAATAGAAACAAGTCACCAATTCTGCATTTATCACCCACTCCTGGTTTTGGCTCCCACTCCTGAGAAAAAATACTGACCGAATACTGACCAAATACTGACAGTGGGGCCATTGCCTAAAAAGGGGAGCCCAGAGTTCTGCATCAAGTAGCCTAGAAACTGGAATATTTGAGCAGCAGAGAATTGTGGCTTTAACCAAGTATTTAGAAAGATACCTACATGTTCCCAATCATTGCTCAATAGCAAATATGTGACCCAAGGAAGGATAGCTAGAGTCAAAACTGACCAAGTAACAGTAGAAAGCAGAATTTTCTTACCTAAAGCAGCTGCTGTTTTTGATGTTGGAAGGTTTGTACAATCTCCAATTCCAAAAACATTGGGGTACTTCTTATGTTGTAGGGTGTCCTTGTCTACATCCACCCAGCCAGCTGCATCACCCACGGCACTGTTCACAAGCACATCTGGTGGTCCCATAGGAGGAGTCACGTGAAGCATTTCATACTGCAAGAATACAAGTCAGTCTCATCTCGCTCCATGCATAGAGTAAAAGGTAAATGTATTAATGCCAAAACAACAACAAAAAAATTCTTGGTACATCTTAAATATTTGGAATTGGACTTGAGTCATAAAAATTAATAATCAAGTCCTCAAAAACTGAGGTAATAAAAATGAGCGTCACTGGGTTATGTTCAAGAATTTATTATAAAAAGGGAAGCCCAGCTGAAGTTGGGAAGGAGACCTTTCACTCAGAACTTGGAAGTTCCCATAATGAAGAAATTATTTCTAAGAGCCATGAGCATGGATATACTGGACAGGTCTCATTTCTGAAATGTACAAGCGGCACCAAAAGGGAAATAACGGCCATGGGCTCACAAAGCTAGGCTAAGGTGACCACTGATTATTCCAGTTCAGTGAGGAAGGTCTCTTTATTTTGTTAGAATTATAGTTTGTATTTTCAATGTTTTTATATAGTATTATTATTATTATTATTATTAAAGGGAACATGTCAGTCCCCTGACTGTCCCCAAGCACTACCATAATGGTATGAGTGCTGATTTCACTAATCCAATAAGGACGTTTAAGTAACGTACTAACGCTGCAGTGTTTGCGGAATAAACTTTTAATCTTTAGCCTGACAAATGCTAATGAAGCAGGACTAGTCCAGTGGGGATCTTATAATCACGCCTCCCTGAACATGATTGACATCATGGCTATGGTTGGTAGCACCCTTATGGAGGCCGTCAATGAGGCCCAGAGAGGCGTGATGAGAAGATCCTACAGATGACTAGCCTAGAGGATGAGATGCACCTCCGAACTAGTCCCGCCTCATTAGCATGTTACATAGGATCCTCTATCAGATAACAAAATATGCACCTATACTGCCATAGTACTGGTTGGGAACAATCAGGTGACCTTAAAAGTTGTATTTAACTGCTTATAAATCCTAGATGTCTGGTTAGTTTTGTAATTTTTCTTATTTACCTGGAACACTTTGGTCTCCCCTGGCTTATCAATGTTCTCAAATATGGCTTCTTGTTTGTCTGCCCGCACCTCAATAAGGTTGTGCTTAAAGTTGACCTGAATATCTCGCTCCTTGATTATCTGTAACAAGGCGTCTGCATATTTCTTCACTCCAAAGACTACTCCCAAAGATGTGTTAAAGATGACTTTGGCATCAGATCGTTTTCCTGTCTACGTGGGCAAAATAGGAAAGAAACCTATTTAGGAGAAATCATTTGCCTACAGAAAGGTATGATTTAATGAGGACACTGTAAGACCAAGTTCACACGTCGTGGATTTGTCGCAGAATTGCAGTAAGCAGCAATTTAAAGTACAATACAAGTAGATGGGCTTGTAAAAATCACACATATATATATATATTTGTCAAAATCACAGTCACATGTTGCGGAAATAAAATCGGCACAAAAATAGAAAAGTGTAGTGCGGATTTCACATCTACAGGATGCTGATTATTATTCAGAATTGTATTGCAGTTTTCACCCTACTCAATGCTAAATACAAGGAATGGGTGAAATCTGCAGACAAATCCACAATGAAATCCACAAGTAACATGCTGATGCTGTTTGCTGATTTGTAACCCATTTTCCGCAACATGTGAATATATCCTAAGGCTACATTCCCACAACGAGTTTTTGGTGACTTTTTTATGCTGCAGTAAAATAGGTTAATTGCATTTTATCGAAAATACACAGTGTAAAAACTGACCAAAAACTCATTGTCGGAATGTAACCTAATACAATTTTCTGGCAGACATATCCTTACCAATGTGTTTGTCACTAAGAAGGGCAAATCATTTATGTTTTGATGCTGATTCCAGGGATCAAGACAGTTTCCCACCTATTGAGTGATTTTCTTTTGGAATTGGACTCACAGTGTCAAAAAAAATTGTGGTTTCCTTCTAGTTAAGAGATGCAGGTATCTTGCTGGGCACAGAGGTGGCAATTGAAGGACACGCAAACATAACCAGTTTTAGTAGGAAGAAGAAGAAAAATACTTTTATGATTGGACCCATTGAAGCACCAGCCCGATGCAAAACGGCCGTCGTCCTAAAGGATTCCCGCTTCCCTGACTCCATGTCTTAATTGTGTTATGAAGTAATAAAAGCTTTTCCTAAGTACATCGCTTGCTGGAGTGCCGCCTTCATCTACCTTTCAGGTTACTCTTATGATTAGCTGTCAATAATAATACAGTAAACGGCAAGTTTTAGCCAAGTGATGCAAAAAAATAATATCCAACATTCTGTAATGTACAAAACTGGTCTAATGAACAGTCAATATGTCAGACCTTATTATTTTATGGGAGCCTTACTAACTATGTTAGAGTATCAGGCAGATATGATAAGAACAGCATATAAATGATATTAATAATGATTATAATGTCACATAAATGGAGTGTTCTGCGCTTACTTTTCTCAGATACTCCTCTGCTAAATACATGATCTTCTGTGGGGCGCCTGCACATTTCACTGGGGTGTTGGGGAAGGTAAATATGGCGTTCCCCTTTTTGAAATCTTGCAGAGCTTTCCAGGTTTTCTCAACAGTTTTTACAGAGTAGTTGGAACCAATTTTGGGATAGTTAAATCCTTCTGGAAGTCCTTTCACCTATGCAATAAAATAAGAGATGGTAAAGTCAGTACAAAAGAGAAAATGCAAAACAGACAAAAGGCAGATTTACCAGCGGCTGGTCTGCGTAGCCCGAATTCTATCTATCCCATTCCTGCCATCAATGCCTACCAGCAAAACAAGAAAAAGGTACAGCTGACACAATAAGGCTATGTGCACAAAGTTTTTCGAGCAGAAACTGAAGGTAAACTCTTCAAATCCTCCACAATAATTCAAAACTCTCCAAAAACTTGAGTCTTTTTGCTGTGTTTTCTGAGAGGAAACGGAGCAGAACCTCCGTGTTCATGTAGTCACTGAGCAGAAACTCTCCAAATCCTCCTAAAAAAACTCACAACTCCTGAAAATCTTGGGAGTTTCCATTCAAAAACTTAGGAAAAAACACAAAGCCTGATGCATCAAGGTTGGCGTTGTTCACACCGGTCATGATGAGGGGCCGTGCTGGAGCCAGACGTTCCTGACTCATAAAGAGGTGCACGTCTCTTCATCAATCAGGCCAGTGGTGCTCTGTGTGCACCTCGCCACAAATCCTACTCCAGCCCCTGCTGGAGTAATTTGTGTCATAGCGAACATTGACATTTGTCATAGATTTGCGCACACAGCCTCCGACTGAAAAAGCCGTTTGCCAGATTTGTGCCTGTATTTGTCTAGAATTTATTCGTTTTTTTTATTTTTGTACCTTTTTATGTTCACCATAGTCGCTGGAGTTTATGATTTCCGGATGTCTTCGGCTGATTCATC
The DNA here is from genome assembly GCF_046119375.1 of Phyllobates terribilis. Classification (NCBI taxonomy): domain Eukaryota; kingdom Metazoa; phylum Chordata; class Amphibia; order Anura; family Dendrobatidae; genus Phyllobates; species Phyllobates terribilis. The sequence goes on along the minus strand of NW_027362771.1, from coordinate 414,308,537 downwards.
ATTTGGTGACTTCAAAAATGTGCTAAATTTGTCACCAATATAAACTAGGACCCCACCCGCCCCAATTGTGACTTTATGTAAAAGGTACGAGTTTTTGCACTAAAAGGACGCAAAAATGGTTGAAGACAAAGATAAGGACCATTTTTTCACATTGTGCAAAATTCATGTAATGCGTGCACCACGTTGAAGAATTTGGAGCAAAAAACGGTAATGAATACCACAAGAAAACTATAAAGATTAATAAGATATGATAAGACATGATGACGTCTGTAAAGTGCTGTGGAATTAATTTCGCTATATATGGGCTCATGCAGACGACTGTGTTATTGGTCCAAGTGTGATCCGACAAAACATCAGATTGCACTTGGACAAATGTTATTCTATGGGGCTGCGTACATGTCCGATTCTTTCCTCCGACAGACTGTCTGGAAAAATAAATTGCAGCGTGCACAAGTTTGATCCGACATTGGATAGCACTCGCTCATGCAAGTCAATAACTCTATGGAAAACATCGGACTGCACTCGGATGACATCTCAGTGCAGTCTGATTTCAGCGCACTGACAAAATGGAGAAATTTATATCTCTATCTTCTCCTCATCCGAGAGATTGGGATCACATTATGATCAAACTCTGATCAGAGTGTGAGTTACATATCGGCCGGAATCTCTTGTATGAGAGGATATACACAGGTGTGACCCCGGCCATAGCAACTACAATAAATAAAAAAACATAACACAGCGAACAGTACCACCTAGTGGACAGATAATGTAATAGCTGGACAAACAAGAAATGTTCTGCAGCACAAGAAAAAAAATCTCAAATACCAAATAAGCATTTACACCTGTCGACTGCAGTCGGTAAACAACCATTGGCTGGTTATATACAAACCAATCATTGGTCATTTAACAACCTTTTTAGACAGTCCAACAAGTACTCTGTGCACAGAACAATAATTAATACAATTGTTGTATGAGCATACAGTCGTGGTCAAACGCTTGATTAGCTGCAGTGTTCCTGTATCATAACAATGTCACACAAGCTTCAGGAGACTCCGAGCAGACATCGCTGGAGAGGCGCCGGTATGGGAGGCAGGTATCTTATTTGTATGTCCACTGGGGAATGTGGTATTTAAGAAGATTTTCTGCACCATTTCTGCACTTAAGTAAATTTGGCTACTTGCCTTTTTGAGTGCGTTTTTTTACTTGCTTTTTTACTGTGTCCTTGAAGCTGTGTTTTTTGTCTTTTGTTGGGGTGTCATATTTTAAATAAAGCTGCTTTGTTTTGGATACTTCCTGGTATTTGGCTTTATTGATATAGTAATGTGCTCATGAGAGTTTCTTACCTGCAGATTTTCCCCATCTAATGCAAGTCTTTGTGGGAAATCTGCACATAAAACTCATCCAGCAAGTGAAATGAACATGTTGCGGGTTTGACTCAAGCACCGCAGGTCAGTTTACACGGAGTTAAAAAAAAAAAAAAAAAAAAAAAAAAAAAAAAAAAAAAAAAAGCCCAGTGGACAGGAGATTTCCATGAATCCCATCCACCCTGCTGCAGCGGTAAGACGCTTTTTTGATGTAGTGAAAATCCGCAGCGTCAAAATTTCACCAATAGCTCATTGTGGGAACATAGCCTTAGACCATGTGCACACATTCAGTATTTGGTCAGTATTTTACATCAGTATTTGTAAGCCAAACTAGGAGAGGAACAATCAGAGGAAAAGTATAATAGAAACACGTCACCACTTCAGTATTTATCACCCACTCCTGGTTTTGACTTACAAATACGGAGGTAAAAAACTCACCAAATACGCAAACAATTTTGCACAGCGCACTACACTGCAGAGATCCCTCACGCTGAGTAAGGAACCGGTTGTGAAAAATCTGAATCCTACCCCTGCTTAGGGTATGTTCACACGGTGCGGATTTGCTGCAGTTTTGACGCTGCAGAATTTCTGCACCATTTCTGCACCTAATATGCAAATTAGGTTACTTGTGGTTTTTACATGCGGATTTGCCGCATGCGTTATTTGATGCGGTTTTGCCGCATGCGGTTTTCATGTCCTCATGTAGAAATGAGAGAATAGTTTTTTTTAAAACAAACTTTATTGATCATCATGTAGCGTTTTTGTGTGCATTTCCGCTGCGGAAATGCACACAAAACACACATACAGCTTTTACACATGCAGATTTTTCTCATCTAAGGCCAGTTTATGGGGAAAATCCGCATGTGTTTCCGCAAGAGAAATAGACATGCTGCCGATCTGAAAAATGCACCTTGTGTCAGTTTCCGCAGGTGCACAAAAACGCATAGTGGGCATGGGATTTCTAGAAATCCCATCCACTACGCTGTAACATCTGGACGCTGCAAATCCGCACCGTGTGCACATACCCTTAGAATACTATAATGACTCCTTGCTGAAGATAATTGACATGCAAGTGCACGGCAGTTAGCTTGACATGGGTAATAGTAAGTCATTTGACTGCCCAAAATTAACCTTGGCCATTCCTAATCATACCCCCATACCCTGATAACTAAAACAAAATACAAAACTCCAATTGGATTTTACATGGCACAGCAGTCGTTTATTAACATTTAAACAAATAAACAAAAGAGGTGGGTGGTCCTCGAAGCCCCAAAAACTTGATGGACAAAAAACATTCCACATATTCCCATTTTTGTCCCCTCCCAGGTCATAATTTGCCTCTAGCTGATAAGCACCAGCTCAGAGGCACATAGAATAACCTGTCTATTGTGTCCAACCATAAGCCGCAGGCCCGTGCAATCCCTCCCTTGGGATATTAAGACCACTTTCCACTCAACTCCATTAGGGGGAGCCAGAAACCTCATGAGATTTTCCCCCTTCCCAGTGAACCGCCATTATCCAGGACCACCAACTTTGAGGACCCCCCCACCATGCCATGCTGCTATGAAAAATAAACTTAACACAATAAATCCTCAGAATTAACAAAAACCAACTCAAAATCCCTTAAATTCTTCCATTATGATCTTCCTTGTTGACAAATGTATTCACAAAAAGGGAGGGTGAGTGGGAGATCTGCTCTGGGTCATTGGCCTTCTCTAAAGCCCCCGTCACACTAAGCGAGATCGCTAGCGAGATCGCTGCTGAGTCACAAGTTTTGTGACGCAACAGCGACCTCAGTAGCGATCTCGCTACATTTGACACTTAGCAGCGACCAGGCCCCTGCTGTGAGATCGCTGGTCGTGTCAGAATGATCTGGACATTTCTTTGATCGTTGAAGCCCCGCTGGGTAGCATGCATCGGTGTGTTTGACACTTTACCAACGACCTTGTTGACGACTCAGACACAGAAACACATAGGCGTGCATCGTTATACAGATCGTCACTGGTCGCTGCATCGCTGATGCATCGTTGGAAAGATCTGACTGTTTGACATCTCACCAGCGACCACATAGCGACGCAGCAACGATCCCTGACAGGTCGTATCGATCCCTGACAGGTCGTATCGTTGTCGGGATCGCTGTAGCGTCGCTAAGTGTGACGGGGCCTTAATGGTGGCCAGCTATCACATGACCCCACTATTTAAAAGGTCACCACCCCCCATGGCTCCCTCCTCCCCCTGCTTGACCCACAGCCAACCTCCAACATCACTTAACCCCTCAGACAACATAACCCTACCCCGTCCTAACTTCCCGCCCTAACTCTGTCATGTCGGCCTCCCCTCAGGTCAGGGAACCAGTATGGCCTCTTCTACAGAAGGAGAAAGCCAAACCGGAGTGAGTATTTCCTGTGACACAATACAGCGTACACTGCAAAGGAATGGCATGCATTGGTGTTGCCCATGAAGGAAGCCTCTCCTAAAGCTCATGCACAAAAAAAGCCACACTACAAGTTGCCAGGGCCCATGCTGAAAAATATGAAGACTACTGGGACTACATGGTGCCTACATCTATATTGATAGAGAAGATGCTACCATCAACCCGTGCCCTTGGTAGACGTGCACTTTTCCAACATGATAATGTCCCAAAACACACATCTAAGATCATTGTTGCATTTCTGAAGAGGACAAGGTGAAAGTCATTCAGTGGCCAATTATGTCTCCTGAACCCAACCAAAGACCTATGGGGAATTCTGAAGAGACAAGATGAGTATCACTCTCCGTCCAGCATCCAGCCTCTAAAAGAGGTCGTTCTTCAATGAAAATAGATGTTGCAATATGTCACCAACTTGCTCATTTCATGCCTAGGAGAATTGGTGCTGTACGTAAAAATCATGGAGGTTATATAAAATACTAGATGTAGTAGTTTAGTAGCTTTGATGTGGGGTGTATTCATTTTTGATTCATTTCTCACCTTGGAAACAACAAAAACCCTCACTGTTGCCCTGATCCACTCCCGCCTTGACTACTGTAACTCTCTATTAATTGGCCTCCCCCTCACTCGACTTTCCCCCCTCCAGTCCATCCTCAATGCTGCAGCCAGGGTCATCTATCTGGCTAATCGTTACTCAGACGCTTCTGCTCTGTGCCAGTCATTGCACTGGCTGCCCATGAATTATAGGATCCGATTTAAATTGCTTGTTCTCACCCACAAAGCTCTCCACAGTGTGGCACCCCCCTACATCTCTTCCCTCATCTCTGTTTATCGGCCTACCCGTTTTCTACGCTCTGCAAGCGACGTTCGACTAACATCCGCACTAATCCGTACCTCCCACTCCCGGCTTCAAGACTTCTCCCGAGCTGCACCTATTCTTTGGAATGCTCTACCCCAAGAAATTAGGATGAACCACAACTCACACAGTTTTAGGCGCTCCCTAAAAACACATCTGTTTAGGGCAGCCTATCACCTTCCCTAATCAAAGTCCTTTTATATTCTTATAGCCCATCCCTTATTTCTCCAAACATAAGTCTCCACCGAACCAAAAAGCACTACAGATACTGGCTGGTGATGAGCTCATGCAGCCTTTATCTATCCCTCATCCCCTCAAGATGGCTGGACCATCCTTGTAAATAAGCCATTGTTCGTTCTGTCACCCCCACCTCATTTTAGATTGTAAGCTCTTACGAGCAGGGTTGCCATTATTTTTGCTGTAATTATTGTATTATCTTTAGCGATGTCACTTATGACTGTTGTACATGAACCTGTGAATTGTTAAGCGCTGCGGAATATGTTGGCGCTATATAAATAAAGATTATTATTATTATTTTTGCATCATCTAAATTTAAGTAAAACTGAAGATTTTGTAATGAATTTTATAACCTTGATCATATGAGAGAAAACTTCATGACCAGCTATTTAGATGCGAGCACAATGTATCTATCTGGGGTTGATTATATGGGTGTGGGAATATATAGACAAGTTATGTAAAAAAAAAAAAGAGTTAGAAATGGTATGTCAGTAAGAGGTAGGTGTAGTGTGTATTACAGCATAGGGAAATGCAACCCAAGAGAAAATGAAGGAGGGAAAAGGTATGAGGTATTTTTTTGTATCACACCTTCTCCCTCCTTAATTTTCTCTTGGGTTGCATATCTGGTGGGTTACATGTCCATCTATAATCTGACCCTGCCTTTTGGTATATATATTTTTCTTTCTATTATTGCATTTATACCTCACTAGGCATATTTAGCTAGGATATTTTTCTGTGTATATGCATTCTTGTATGTTTAGTGATTGAAAGTTACTGCCTTTTATGTAATTCAATGTTGCTGCCTTGTAAATTTTGTAAAAATTATAAGGGGTAACGTTTCTCCTTGTGGAGAGTGACATACCGGCTCTGGCATGCCAAGGTAAGGAGGCTTATTCGCTGTGCAATGCTCCTCTGAGAAATTTAATATGCAAATTGCCTCTTCAGAGAAAAAGAGGACTTGAACTCTTTAGCGCCACCTATTACAAGCAGCAATCCTACAAGTCACAAATAACCCTTTGTAAAATCATAATTTTTTGCATATCTCACATCTGGCTCTAACCAAAGCAACCCTGGTTTATTTATCTATCATGTAATAGGCTGTTTGGGAGATTGTTTCCATTACAAAAAGTATTCCCCCTACTTTTTGTTTTAATGTTTTTAGGTCTTCCCTGTGTATTTTAATTGTATAAATAAAGGTATTTTTTCTAATTTTTGCAAGCATCTCTTTATTTGTGGGTTATTGGTGCCATATATACACCTTCCTTCTTTCCTCCTTGCATGCACACTGCAATAATGGCCACTGTTGGACCCATATGCTCAAAAGGTATAAGGCCTACAGTGTCCACAGTCAGGATGGATACCTAGCCATCTGTCCACTTTAGGGGCCCTTTGTAATAAAAACACCCTAGCTAGTGAGTGGGGACCTATAGTGGATGGATGCTGAGGCATCCATACTCTACTGACTGTGATCACTGTCGGCTATATACCTCCAAAGCGTATGGGCCCGAAAACGACCATAAACCCTGTGTGTCCCTAGCCTAACCAGCTTATTCCTGGTGCATAATCACTGAGGAATCAATCTTTATATATGACTAAGTGCAAAGACACAGTGTGCACTTAACCAGATTACACAGGACCATCTGCTGCCAATAACGACCATTTTTAAGTTTCCTTAAGGCTATGTGCATACTACGCGTTTTTGGTGCATTTTCGCAGCGTTTTTTTCCGCTCGGAAATGGGCCAAAACATGCTAGGTAATTCTTGTGCCAGCTAATGCAATGACAATCCTGAAGTGCTCTGCACATGATCAGGAATTTTCCTGTTAGGATTGTCATTGCTTTTAAATCTGCAGCATGTCAATTCTTTGTGCGTTTATGCAATGTTTTTCACCCATTGACTTTGAGTCAGTAAAATTCGCAGCAAAAACGCAGGTATAAAAATATTTGCGTATTTGCTGCGGATGTTTGCTGCGTATTTGACTGAATTCAAGTCAATGAGTCAAAAAACGCGGCAAAAATGCACAAAGAGCTGCCCGCGGGAGACTACTCCTCCCATCATCCGACGGCCACTCAGGCTGACAATAGCAGGAGCTGGCACAGCTGAGGGGAGAAGTAGTCTCCTCAGCTGGCGCCTGTGCACTGTGTAAAAAAAAAAAAATAAATAAAAGTTTTTAAATAAAATAAAAACACCTTATATTCACCTGTCCGCCGTCTTTCCGATGTCCCACGGTGATCCGATCACATGGCAGCCGGCGATACATTGACGGGGAGAGTGATCGCTCCCGGCAGTGTATAGAGCTGAATTGCCGGAGTTCAAACAGCTAAAGACCAGCTGTAACCTCCGGTGCCCTCACTAATGGCATAGGTGCTGCGTGAGAATTGTCCCATGCAACACTGATGCAGTAAGTCAGGTCGCCGGAGCTCTCAGCTGATCAACAGCTGTTTGAACTCAAGTTACCTCAATCCTGCAGCTCAGCGCTATACACTGACAGGAGTGATTACACTCCTGTCAGTGTATACAGTGCTGTCTTCTATAACAGTCACATCAGTGATTGCTGATTTGGCTGCTGTAGTAGTGACCCAGATGGTCGTGGGACACTGAGGATTACATCATGAAGGCGGACAGGTGAGGGATATTATTGTTTTTTATTTTTGCTTTTTTACAGGAGACGAGGGCTTCAGGGATTAGGTGTTAGGTGAGTATAAAGTGATACATGAGTAAAACCGTGTTGATTTTTATTTAGATAAAAGACTTTATTCTGGCCGTGTCTTTATTTAAAAAAACTTATTACGGGGTTAGTAATGGGGGCGTCTTATAGACCCTAAAAATCACCCCACCCAACAAACAAGCATTTTTTGATCATTGGACAACGAGCATTCCTAAATGGGCCCTAACTTTCATCTCCTGTTGGTGTTTGCTGTCTGACCCATATAGGTTAGATTTTTTTTTTTCATTTCATGTGCACCGTACCGTGATATAACTGTATCTATGCTTGTTTTACCAAAAGTGTCAATGCTGGTGACGCAGAAGGTTGGGGGACTAAGACGGTTACGAGGATTTCTGGGTCATATACTACCTATACGGAATTTTGACTGGGTGTAAAGACTTTTCCATAGTACAATAACCTGTCCCTACAGTACTGCTAGTAAATCTGGATAGTATGTGAACACCGTTTTTACATTTTTGTTCCTACGTGCAGTAATATCTATTACCATTCACTTTATATCAAACAAAATGACAGAATATCAGTTGATCACTTATTAGTCACTTCAGCATGTACATTCATACACAATAAATATAATTAATACTTTACCTTTTCATACTGCAATTTGAGACCAAGAGCAATAATCAAATATTTATAGCTGATCTGTAAAAAGGAAAGCAAAAAATTAGAAAACTATTGATCCTGCCAATGCCAAGTACCTGCAACAAACTTGTGCCCATACTGCAAAGTGCAGTGTGTTAATAAGATGAACTGCTGAAATGGTACATCACTATGTAATCATCAGTTGCATTCTGAAATATAAGAGCTTTACGAATGTAACTAATCTTATTTAAACCCTATTTTATAGCTGATATATTAAAATAATCTACATACAAAGGCTCCGACAATCTCCCTCATTTCTAAAATGAATGAGGTGATGTTAATGGAGGAACTCACTTCTATGATTAATAATTCCTATAACTGTTTCTACAAAACTTGGTTTTATTGGCTGGAATTTAGATCCTCTGCTGACTATTTGGCTCTTATCGGTGAAAACTGAGCCCGTACTTTTTGGGCCCCACCTTTGAACGCCCTTCTCCATTGCCTTCCCTTACCCCCTACCTCTTTTCTTCATGCTACTTCTGCTTTTCTCTTTTTTCCTACTTATTCTTAGTCTACTAAGGAACATTTTATTTAAATACATTCAATTGTGGAACTTATTATTATTCTAAGATCTATTGATTAAAATGAACTTTTGCTTGTGGGAAAACCCCTTTAAGTAACTTCATAACTACACTGTATATGTCTCTGTTCAAATATGCCATCACTTTATGATCCGTGTGTGTATGACCCTTGGTATCCTCACCAATCTCCAGAATGAAGGAGAAGGTGCTCTAGGGTCGGCCTGTTACTCCCCCTGCAGTTCCCTGGCTGTGCAAGGACCTGCCACCAGCCCTATCAACTGGAATGGGGCCACGCTGCAGTTCTGTGGCAGGGGCACCACTACGCAGAGAGAACATAGAAGGGAGCGCAGCACTACACCTGTATTGTGTCCCCTTCATGCTCCGTTTCACTGGAAGTCCCAGAGAGTAACGGCAAATCCTAAAGATAATCCATCACTTTAAAACCTGCAATCACCCTTTAACACCGCAGTGAATGTACCGTATGTCAAATGTATTTGCAGAGTCCCCTGACCCAGCAAACAGGGGCTTGTTCATCAGGTGACTGGCAGCCTGCTCATGAGGAAGACTATAGGAAATTAGCGTTTCCAGGTACGATGATCAGCCTGTGTAAATGTAGCCCAAAGTCCCCCATACACATTATACTGTTAGCCGAACCTGCCCATAACGATGGGCTCGGGCGACACTCTAATGTGTAAGGGGGAGCCCAGACAATTTATTGTCAGGGGAGATAAGGATCTGGCATGTTTGATTTCAGACTGATGATCCTTTTGGTCTCCCTGAGATTAGCTGCTGCCATAGATCAGCAGAGCCAGCACTCCTGTGTATGGGAGAGCCCAGAGAGATAGCGGCCAGCTGAACAATCGGACAAGCCATAAGACTGCAAGAGGCATTTAGTAGTCAGAACAAAAAAAAAAAAAAAAAAAAAAAGATTAATTATAGGGGATCTTTAAAGAAAGGGATAGATCAATAGGTAGGTCTGGCATCTGTCCTGTAACCCAACAACTATTTATTTATTCATTTATGTATTTAATTGGCTTATCAATTTATTTATTGAGGATTATCTACTTGTATGGTTTTAGATCTATTTGCCACCTGGATTGTGCGCTCGCTTTTCTTTGGTTGTTTTTCCTACCCTTGTATACTTAAATTCTTGATCAAATCAAATATCTAGTATTTTACACCATTACTATTGATCTCTTGTCGGTTTTTTCTTCTGTCTGTTCATTTATGCATTTTTTCCCCAATGGGTCACTATTTAATGTAATCTACACATGCACTTTAATCCTGGAGACTTCTCCTTATACATAGATGGGTACTGATTACCATATATGAGTATATATTATTTTTATGATTTACATGTGTACTGCATTACTCTTGAAGTGTTCCTTATGTGATAGCTGATGGCTGAGCGCTCATTCGACTGCCAGCTCTCTCTCCAGTCTCCTGCATACACATGAATGTTGGTCCCTGGAAAGCGTTCATGTGTTTTCAGGCGGGAATGTGGAGAAAGTTGCTGACAAACATTTCTGTGACCAGCGATTTGTCTCCTGAATAACAATAGGATTGGACATTAACATTTAAACTGCCTGAATCTTATCTCCCCCAACATCAACTGGGGGGGGAAGAGTTGGGAGGCCCATATACTGTGTATGTGTTTGACTGTCAATCAATCCCTTCAATATTGGCAGGTTCGGCTGACTTTAGTCTAATCTGTATGGAGGCCTTAACATTATCTTGTTCACACAAGTGGTGTCCAACAGATCTTCATAAAATTAAATGCTAACACCAAATATATTCTCTATGTTTTGTATGTAAAGGGAACCAGTCACATCAAGAGGCTATTAACCTGCAGATTTGGGGTTAATCTGCCAGTTAATAATGTTCAAAAGCTGCATGGCCACTGCACTGAATGCCCGGCTACTGGGAGGAGATGAACTTTATACCTCCTGGCAGCCTCTGGCTTTTAGTTGTAGAGGCGCGGCTTCAGTTACCGCGCAGTACATAGTGAGGGACAGCTGTACCTACACCCCGACACTGACTGACAGCTGGCCCAGCAGTGCATCAGTACAGAGCTGGCTGTCAGTCAGTGCTGGGGCATGGTTGTAGCCGTCACTCACTATGTACTGACCAGTAACTAAAGCCGCGCCTCTACGACTAAAAGCCAGAGGCTGCCGGGAGGAAAAAAGTTCATCTCCTTCCAGTAGCCGGAAGTTCAGGTCAGAAGCCAGGCAGCTTTAAAACGCTATTAACCTGAAGATTAACCCGTTATCTGCAGGTTACTAATGTTTTGAGATGTGACAAGTTCCCTTTACGAAATGTGGAATTGGAAATTATTTGTGATTACGGTGTGAAATGTTGAGACCTCACTTCTAGTACCTAATAGTGACTGCGAGGACCAGAGCTAAGGAGCCACTCATTCAAATTACATGGGCTGAGCTGCAATACCGGTCAAAGACTGTGGACAGTGGTGACGTTGTCAAAGGAAGAAACAAGCCATCTTATACAAATCCTTTAAGATACTACTCATACCCGCACAGGTAAGACAATCCAGTCTTCCTAATTAACCCCTTCGCAACATCCGCCATATATGTATGGTGCATGTCAGAAGCGGGTATATGGAGCAGACTCCCACAGAGAGCGCGCCCCATGCCCGGCAGGTGATAGCTGTGTATTACAGCCAGGACCTGCCTCTCACGGGTGGAGCAGACTTCCGCCTGCTATTGTTAACTTGTTAAATGCAGCTCTCAATCTCTGACAGCGGCATTAAACATGCAGCGGCATTTAATGACATGTGCGTGTCATTAACTCCGCCCATCGGCGTACCAGTGATGTGATCGCAGGTTGCTGATGGGTTGTCATGACAGCCGGGGGTCTGCTGATGACCCCCATGCCTGTCATTACTGAGCTCCTTTGAAACCCTGCCTGTGGCCAGACTTCAAAGGAGACTATGATGTCTGCTATATGCAGCGATACTGTGGCATCGCTGTATATAGCACAAGCAATCAGAAGATCGCATCTTCAACTCACCTAAGGGGGCTAATAGTAACAGTGAAAAATAAAAAAAATGTTTTAAATAATAGGAAAAAAAACTAAAAGATCAAATAATCCCCCTCTCCCCACTATTGAGAAGATATAAAAAAAGTTAAAAAAAATACACATATGTGGTATCGCCGCATTCAGAAATGTCCGATCTATTAAAATATAAAACAATTAACCTGATTGGTAAACACCATAAACAGACAAAATTCAAGAACGTAAAAATTAAGGTTTTTTTGGTTGCCACAATTCCACAAAAAATGCTGTAACAAGCGATCAAAAAGTCACATCTATCCCAAAATGGTATCAATAAAAATGTTGTCTCGCCCCACAAAAAATAAGCCGTCCCACAGCTCAATCGGCCGAAAAATATAAATGTTATGGGTCTCGGAAAATGGCAACACAACCTCCAAAATTATTTTTTTTTTTGCAAACTTCAGATTTTTTTTTTTTACCACAAAAATAATTATGATAATGAGGAGAATCATATTGTGAGGTAATTTTTACCACAAAATGTACACTGTGAAAACAATTTCCAAAAAACAAATGTCAGAATTTTTTTTTTTTTTTCTTCACAATTTCACTGCACTTGGAATTTTTTCCCCGTTTTCCAGTACACTGTGGTAAAATGAATGGGGTCATTCAAAAGTACAACTCGCCCTGCAAAAAACAAGCCCTCACACATATATGTGGACAGAAAAAAATAAAAAAGAAGGGAGTTATGGCTCTGGGAAGAGAGGGAGGAAAAAACAAAGGCAAAAACGGAAATTGGCTGCGGCGTGAAGGGGTTAATCCAGCCCTCTATGTTCAACCACATGCTCTGTAAATAGTTTAAAACACCGTAAAAAAGACTGGAACGTGCAGCGCAGTCTTCACATGTCTGCCTGTAAATATACCGGCTGTTGCTCCTAGTATCCAGGCTGCACAGTGACACAGAACTCTTATCAATGGCTGTGGATCCTAGCTATTAATAAATATAGTTGTACAGGATTTTTTTTAATATAGTCTGTGAACAGAGAATATGATAAAATAAAAAAAACAACTAGTCCTCACCCATTAAATCACCTGCCACTCCAGCGCTCCCGCTCTCTTGCTTCCACATGTCTTTGCTCATTTTCCTGCAGTGCTGATGTACAGATTCTCCATATGATGGTTTTAGTCAATCAGTGGCCTCAGCAGTGGTGCCTGCCCATACAGCACAAGATTACTGAGGCCAGGGATTGTTTGCAGTGACCATGTAATGCACATGCATGTCATTGCTGCAGGGAAGTACACAAAGATCACGGGACGATAAGCATGTGCACCACTGTTAGCATGCCAGGTTTTTTTTTTTATGTAGAAAACATACCAAGAAGAATCATTTCAGAACTTATTCCACCTTTAATGTCACCCATAATCTGTACAATAGTAATTTTATGCAACTAAAATAATGTGGTTGCATAAATATGCACAAGTTAATACTTGATTGAAGTATCCTTTGAATTTATGACAGCATTTAATCTTTTTGGATAGGAGTCTATCAGCATGGAACATCTAGAATTGGTAATCATTGCTCACACTGTCATATCGTGTATAGCACCCTCTTCAGGTCAACACACAGATTTTCAATTGGAGTCAAGTCTAGGCTCTAGTTGGGTCATTCAAAAACTATAATTTTCTGCCGTCAAACCCATTCTTTATTTGATTTGAAGGTATGCTTAGGGTAGTTGTCATGTTGAAAGGAGAAATACCTCTTCATCTTCAGCTTTTTGGCAGAGGCAGGTTTTGTAGTAAAATTTAATGATACTTGGAAATGTTCATAAATCCTTCCACCTTGACTAAAGCAGTTCCAGCTGCCAAAAAACAGCACCAAAGCATTATGCTACCTCCACTGTGCTTCATTGTGTGTATGGTGTTCTTTTGGTGATGCACAGTGTTGGTTTTGCACTAAACATACCAATGGGAATTAGGGCCAAAAATTTCAACCTTGGTGTAATACGACCATAACACAACACCACATGCTTTTGGCAGACTTGATGTAGGTTTTGTAAAACATAGCCAGGCTTGGGTGTCTTTTTTATAAGAAAGAGTTCCCATTTTGCTACCCTAACCCACAAGACAGACATATGAAGAATACAGGAGATTGTTGTTACATGCAGTAAACAACCAGTACTTGCTAGAAATTCCTGCAGCTCCTTTAATGTTGCTACAGGCCTCTTGGTAGCTTCCTGTACCAATTTTCTTCTCTTTTCATCCATTTTTGAGGATCGTCCACTTCTAGGTAATGTCACTGTTGTGCCAAATTTAAGCCATTTCATGATGATAGTCTTCACACTGTATCACGATATATCTAATGCCTTGGAAATTTTTTTGTACTGTTCTACTGATTGATAAATTTTAACAATGATATGCCTTTGCTGTGTTGTAAGCCGTTTACGGACCATAGCTTTTGCTGTAAGATGCAACTAAGAAACTGTCAGGAAAATCTGTCACGGGTGTGTCAGATGTGACAGACAGTCGTTCTGGATCCAACTGTAGAAGGTCATTGCGCTTGGCTCTGCAAGCACCTTCTTGATCTTTTCATCTCTGTAGTGTAGTGATATTCTTCTCCCTCTAGGACCTAGCAGTGACCTCCACCTTCTGCTGCTGATTGACACACCCTTGCTAGATGTTTAAATACCTTCAGTCTCTCCAGAGAGTCGCCGGTGATAGCTCTATTTTCCTCTGTCTAGGTTTGAAGTACTAGTAGTCGGCTAATGTCTTCCTGGAGCTCCCTTGGAGGATAGTTGGCGTGATCTCTCTGGTGCCTTCTCAAGCTATTTCCCTTGTCTGTTTACCTGTTTGTCTTTAGCTGCAGTGGGGGCTGTCTAGTGCTCACCCTGTCCCCTCCCTATCTAGGGCCTATCGCTAGGGGCAGTCAGGGATTAGGTTTCCTGCTCGGCGATAGGTACAGAACCTATTTAAGGACGTTAGGGGAGTCAGGGTGATTGTCAGATCTGCCTAGGGGTCTCCACTCCCCCTTTCCCTAGGGTTTAGGCCCCCCCCCCCCCTCTACCTGTCGTTGTGCACTTAGTCTTTCCCTCACACTGCGTGACAAAATCCTTCTAGAACAGCTAAACTTTATACCAGGTTAATCAAAATCACTGTTAATGATGGCAGCTGACTACTGACTACTATCTAACATGAGTTTAAAAGGAACCGGTCACCAGAAATAATGCGGCTAATCTGCAGGTTAACAACGTTATTTTGCTGCCTGGCGCTTGCACACACCTGAATGCAGCGGGGAGGAAGTGAACTTTATTCTCCTCCCCAGAATTTGGTTTCAGTGATGGAGGAGGGGGCGCCGCCGGATTAGTCAAGGCTCTGAGTATACAGAGCGGCTGCTGTAACTGCACCCCTGGCCCTGACTGACAGCTGGCCACAATGCAGAGGGAGTGCCAATCAGGATCGGGGGTG
Organism: Phyllobates terribilis; assembly: GCF_046119375.1. Lineage (NCBI taxonomy): Eukaryota > Metazoa > Chordata > Amphibia > Anura > Dendrobatidae > Phyllobates > Phyllobates terribilis. The sequence goes on along the minus strand of NW_027362771.1, from coordinate 414,293,293 downwards.
CGGTTACAGCAGATGCTCTGTATTCTCAGAAAGCCTTGAGCCACATATCAGGGGTCTGTGAACCACAGGTTCGGGGCCTCTGCTTTAACCCAATCACCAGAAAATTAAGTCACACTCCACTTAGGACATAAATGTGAGTAGATCAGTGAAGTACTGGCTATCCTGACAAATACTTTGTTCCAGCCATTTCTTTCACTATGTCACCAGGCAGAATGAGCTACAATATATGAGTAGGAACTTGTCTGCCCAGCACAATGACTCCTTACATTACAGGGGTACTCCGGGGAGATGAAATGAATAGCTGCTTCTCTGTGGCCATGCCCCCTCTTCTCAGGCTGGCTGTTACTCACAGGGGGGAGCTGAACACTGCTGTGTGACATTCTCGTCGGACGAGAGGGGGGAGCAGTGAGGAGCAGCTGCTGAGTTATGAGGGTTATAAAGATAATAGAAGTGCACTGGGCATCTCATCTCTATAGTTTATGAGAGCAGGGACAGAGCAGAAAAAAAATATTTCCCTGGAGTACCCCTTTAATACAAGGAAATGAATGTTAAGTTTTCTATGCTTCTTTCTCCCTGACATCAATAAAATTTAGTCACACAATTTTGGTAATGCTACATTCTTAAAAGGGTTGTCCACCTTTGGGGGACAACTTTTTTTAAAAAAATTTATACATATATTTTGGGCTAAAAATAATTTTTGCAACTTGGCTTCAGTAAAAATGTGCACCATTTGCCTTGTGTAGCCTCTGTATTTTACTGTCTATTGCTGGCTGCAGAATGAGTTAACTGAGAACCCATCAGTCAAGCTATGACAGTCTAATGAAGAGTTTGTAGCTCTCCTTTATCTGTCTTTTTCTGACCACCTTTCAGCTGATTTATCACCACAACCTAGATTAAAGTTGAATGTGCAGGAAACAAAGAGTCTGTAAAAGCCAAATGGTGAAAATGTTTTAATGAAACCCAATTGCAAAAATGATTTTTAGCCCCAAATACATGCATTTAAATAAAAAAAAAGTGTCCACAAAAGGTGGTAAATTCATTCTTCATTCAGAACATTATATTCACCTCTTTTCCATCATTGATACGGATACAGTTTTTGTCAGGATCAAACCCTTTTACTTCTGATTTGATCCATTTGACACCAGATGGGATTAAGCTTGAAGTAGATCTTGCCGAGCTGGCCAGCTGCTTTGCTCCACCGCCAACAAGCGTCCACATGGGCTGGTAGTAGTGAACCTAAACAAGGTAACACTGTGAGTAATCGTGTACGGCATTTTGCTTCATGGCAGACATAAAGGTCTGCACTGAATTAGCACAGAGTCCTAGTACCTCACTTGGCTCAATGACAGCGACTTTTCCAGCTCCAACTTTTCTCTTCATACGAGCACTCATGGTGATCCCGCCAGCACCTCCTCCAACGACAACTACATCATAGTACTCCTTGGCAGCATACCTGGTGGTCATGTGTAGGCTACGACAGGAGCTACTCTGCATCCCAGCTCTGAGTAAGTGGGCACACGGCTGGACATGGGCACCAGAGTGTACCACTCCAAAGAAAGCCATCTCCAAGTATAATTATCTACAAAACAAAGAAGGAAAAATCACTAATGTGAACAGGCACCATACACAAATGTCATTATTATTATGATCCATCTTAATAGCATTGACTTAAAGGGAACCTGTCACGTCCTAGTAGCCTAGTAGCTATGTACACTGCCCCCATAGCGTTGTTAGTGATGCAATGTGCATCATTAACAAGCTGTTTTAATGAAAATCGGTGGTAATATAATCTTATATCGTTTTATATACTTTATCTTACCTGCTTGTATTCAGTCATAGGGGTGTGATTCTCACATTCAGTCATGGGCGGTTGCCGCGTTCAGCTAGTGCTGGCGCCGTCCATGACATTTGAATACTGCTCCCAGCAAGCGCCATGTTTGAGGGGTGCATGCGCATTTGCACACGTCGGGTCACTGGTCCGGCGCGTGCGCACTGAGGCTGTGTGATTACATGCTGTGCGCACACTCTGCACCTGTGGTTCCCGTCACGTGCGCGGTCAATGTACCTCACAGTTACTGCATGCGCAGTGACACTGCAGCGGTGACCGCACGATACACTGACTGCGCACGCGCCAGGACCCACAGGTGCAGCGTGTGCGCACAGCGTGTAATCACACAGCCTCTGTGTGCGCACGCACTGGACCAGCAGCCCGACGTGTGCAAATGCGCATACGCCCCTCATACATGGCGCTTGCTGGGAGCAGTATTCAAATGTCATGGGCGGCGCCAGCACTAACTGAACGCGGCGACTGCCTATGACTGAATGTGAGAATCACACCCCTATGACTGAATACGAGCAGGTAAGATAAAGTATATAAAACAATATAACAGCATACTACCATCGATTTTCATAAAAACAGCTTGTTAATGATGCACATTGCATCACTAACAACTCTATGGGGGCAGTGTACATAGCAACTAGGACGTGACAGGTTCCCTTTAAAGGGGTATTCTGGAAGCAAAAAATTGTCACTTATTTACACAGAATAGGTGAAACTTACTAGGTCTGTGGATCCGATCACCGCTACCCACACCAATTGTCAGAATTAGAATATCATCAAAAAGTTAATTTATTTCTTCAATCCAAAAAGTGAAACTCATATTATATAGAGTCATTACAAACGGGGTGATCTATTTCAATTGTTTATTTCTGTTAATGTTGATGATTATGGCTTACAGCCAATGAAAACACAAAAGTCATTATCTCAGTAAATTAGAATATTTAACAAAAAACACCTGCAAAGGCTTCCTAATCGTTTAAAAAGGCCCCTTAGTCTGTTTCAGTAGGCGCCACAATCATGGGGAAGACTGCTGACTTGACAGATGTCCGGAAGGCAGTCATTGACACACTCCACAAGGTCCCAGGGTCTGGAGGAAGAGTGGAGAGGCCACAATCCAAGCTGCTTGAGGTCTAGTGTGAAGTTTCCACAATAAGTGATGGTTTGGGGAGCCATGTCATCTGCTGGTGTAGGTCCACTGTGTTTTAGCAAGACCAAAATCAGCGCAGCCGTCTACCAGTAAATTTTAGAGCACTTCTTGCTTCCCTCTGCCGACAAGCTTTTTGGAGATGGAAATATAATTCTCCAGCAGGACTTGGCACCTGTCCACACTGCCAAAAGTACCAATACCTGGTTTAAAAACAACAGTATCGAGTTTGCCAAACTTCAATCAGAAGTAACTACTTTGACAACTAGAGTGGACTCTCTGGAACAAACTACGATAAAATCATCATCAGAAATCTCCGCTCTCCAGGACACAATACGTCTACACGCTGCACATATAGTAAACATTCAATCGCATATGGACGATGAGGAAAATCGGGGAAGACGCAATAACCTGAGAATCAGGGGTCTTCCAGAATCAGTCTCAGCGTCAGATTTATCAACCACCCTGAATCAGCTATTTAACAAAATACTGGGAGCTCCTTCTTCATCAATAATTGAATTGGACAGAGCACACAGAGCGCTTCACCCCATGGAGCCAGACCCCAATAAACCCAGGGATGTAATCTGCAGAATCCATTATTATAAAACTAAAGAAGAGATCTTATTAAAAGCAAGAGACAGCCCTGCAACCATGAATAAAGGCCAGCAACTACTGATTCTACCTGTCCTATCCAGAAGGACATTATCTATGAGATCTGCTTTAAAATCTCTCACAGACATCCTTAGGGAACGGGAGCTTCCCTATCGCTGGGGATTTCTGTTCGCTCTATTTGTCACATGCAAAGGACGTTCAATTTGTCTCCATTCACCAGAGGACTTGACGGATTTTCTGTCTCAGCTTAACCTCCCTCATATATATATATCCACTGTGTTTTATCAAGACCAAAGTCAGCGCGGCCATCTACCAGGAAATTTTAGAGCACTTCATGCTTCCCTCTGCCGACAAGCATTTTGGAAATGGAAATTTCATTCTCCAGCAGGACTTGGCACCTGTCCACACTGCCAAAAGTACCAGTACCTGGTTTAAAAACAACAGTATCACTGTGCTTGATTGGCCAGCAAACTCGCCTGACCTTAACCCCATAGAGAATCTATGGAGTATTATCAAGAGGAAGATGAGAGACACCAGACCCAACAATGCAGACGAGCTGAAGGCTGCTATCAAAGCAACCTAGGCTTCCATAACACCTCAGCAGGGCCACAGGCTGATTGCCTCCATGCCACGCCACACTGATGCAATAATTGATGCTAAAGGAGCCCCGACCAAGTATTGAGTGCATTACTGAACATACATTTCAGTAGGCCAACATTTCGGATTTTAAAATAATTTTTCAATTTGTAGTTATAAACTATTCTAATTTACTGAGATAATGACTTTGTGTTTCCATTGGCTGTAAGCCATAATCATCAACATTAACAGAAATAAACACTTGAAATAGATCACTCTGTTTGTAAGGACTCTATATAATATATGAGTTTCACTTTTTTGTATTGAAGAACTGAAATAAATTAACCTTTTGATGATATTCTAATTTAGTGAGCTGCACCTGTATGTACCCTGTCTGAATGAAGTTGCAGTGCTCATGCTCGACCCCTGCTCCATTCATGCTCTACAGGACTGCTGGAGAAAGTCGGATGCTGTACTGGTGGTTTACATCTCCACTGCGGGACAGTTTATTTTAAAACTTTTTCATTTGGTTTGTTAAAATATCTGACTTTTTTTTTTCTTCACAGTAGATGGAAATGTATTTCCTTAATTGTTACAAATTGATTTTACATTACTTATTTATTAGATTTAAATGGGTTGTTCTCATTTTAATAAATATGTAAAACTGCAAAGCGTTCATAAAAATAAACAGGGTTCTTTTCTTTTTTTTTCTTTTTTTTAAGGGAATCTGTCAGCAGAATTTCACCCTCAAACTATTTATATGCACACGTAGCTCTTTCACAGACAAGTCCAGCAATAACTTTTACATGGCCAGTCCGTTCCTCCATTATTGAGAAATCAGGATTGGATTTGATATGTAAATGAAGTCAAAGAGCTGTATGTATATCTGAAGCCTCTGTTACTCCAGCTCTATTCCCCGCCCAGCGCCGGTGCCTCCTGCTTGACTGACTGCTTTGCCTGAAGTCACACAGCATAAAGGCTGTCATCAATCAAGCAGGAGGTGATGCTGAGTGGGGAATAGAGCTGGAGTGACAGAGGTTTCAGATCTACAGTAGCTTTTCAGCCTCATTTACATATCAATTCAAACACTGATTTCTCAGTAATTGAAGGAACAGGTGGGCAGTGTAAATGTATTGTTGGACTTGTCTTTGAAAGAGCTTCATGTACATATACATAGTTTGGGGTGTTATTCTGCTGACAGATTCCCTTTAATTCTATTGTGTGCAGTCTATCAGAGGATCCAATATACAATAGGAGACCAAATGCGGTATGGATGCGGAATTGTGAACACGTTTCGAGATGATCATACCTCTTCATCAGAACATAGCACAATGATCATTGTGCTTTGTCTTGATGAAGAGATATCATCATCTCGAAACGCATTGACAAATAAAACCGCATCCATACCGCATTTGGTCTCCTATTGTACATTGGATCCTTGGCAGCGTGGGTTTTATATCAACTTTGATCTCCAAGTTTGCTTACTATCTGTTTGGTGTATCTGCAGCAGCCGTCTTTGCTTAAAAATTAATACAGGGCTTGTGACTTTCACAACCCCCCATGTGAGCAAATCCCGTTTTACTCTTTCCTTTGTAATCCGGATAAGACCATGTTGCGCTTATTGTCATTCCAGTTTTTAACTAAACACAAACAGTGGGATAAGTCCCAGCCCCTGTGTAGTAGGTGTATGTGGGAAACGTTTACCTACATACAAGCTTAATAGGAACACAGACTTGCAGACATCTCCTGCACGTAGGCGATTCACAGACGAGAAGCCAGGATTTACACAAGGTGTGGTTCCCATGGCTGTGACGTCACACTGTTCTTTCTAGGTAAAAGGGGCATTTTTTTCTTGCACTTACTCATCTCCAGTAATTATTCCCTATAGGCTTTGACTACATGGCGACATATTTAGCACGACCAAAAAAATCAGTGAAACTTGTTTGCGACTTGCTGTCATGCGACAATTAGGGTTTTGATAATGCCGTAAAAAATGGCTTAATCGAAGATAAGTCGCATGCGAATTGCATTGTTGTCTATGGCAAGTGAGTCATGTGTAATTTGTGATCAATGACAAAGTCTAACGCATTGGGAAACACTGGCTTTAGGTAAGGTGATAACTTGAATTATTAGGAATAACCCTTTAATGAGCCTTGTAACACATGTGATATAAAAATTGCCAAAATAACAGAAGTGATATGACATGTAAAAAATAGAGGGCTAGATGTTCTCAAATTTGCAGCCTAGTTTATTATTCTCTGAAACTTTTCAGTGTTTCAGAGAAATATTGTTAGAAGATAAGTCTGGGAACCATAGTCAGAGCCGAGACTATTCCAGTGCCATCCCATGTGATTGTAAGGAACCTGGGGAACAAGCGCAAATAGGGTCTTATCCGACAGTAAATGAATTATAAAGAACTGGATGTGACGCGCCCCCTGGGTCTGTGTTGTGCAGGGAATACCCGGAGCCGGATCGCTGGGGGTTGTAGTCTTCCGTGGCGGTGACCCGGTCCGTGTCCAGGGCGGTCAGACCAGTGGCAGTCTTAGTGCAATAACAAATGTCCGACTACGCCACCCGTGGATTGCGGTCAGTGGGGACCGCCGCTGCGCTGCAGATCGCTGAGGCTGATGTTGTATGCGCAGCCAAGTATGGGATTACTCCCCACGGGAGAAGTATTGCCTCAGGGCAGCTAGTGTGGATGATGGGAGTGATGGTGTAAGCGTCCCAGTACTAATAGTGCTGGTGCGGCGATGAAACACAGAGACGTGTGGTTGCAGTTTCCAATGCTTTACTCACAGTTCTCATCCAGGTCACTTGTGCACATGAAGGACCGCCTGAGCCGTGCTGCGTTCACCAGGCAAGGGGCTCGACCAACTCCCAGGCAATTCCAGAGCGTGGCACAGGGCTCCCTTCTCTTCCCTTCTCTGGCCGTCCTCACCAGTGACCCACCTTTGTCCAGCTTCCTCGGGCCTTCTCTTGGCGAAACCTATCTCCGGTTTCCCTGACCCTATGTGGTATGCTTTTCTGGTGGATGTAGTGAGGGGTCGCACCAAGTTGTGGTCACAACCTCCGGTCCTTAGCTGAGGAATCTGTTGCCTCCACCAATTTGGGTCCCGGTACCCTGCTCTGCCAACCCTTCACCCGCAATCTCCTGGGCCTTTGGGGTTCCTTCTGCCTTCGTGTCTCTGGGCCTTTCTCTGTGTTCCAGTTCCTCGTTTCCTTTCTTACTTCCTTTGCTGTTCCTTCTCCTCTCTCTCTCTCTCTCTCAGGCCCCGGCCTCCTGACAAGGCCTGCCCGTGGAGCAGAGCCCATGCAGCAGCACTGCTCCCTGTCACTTCTCTTCAGACTCAACTTCTTCTTTCTCCTCCTGACTGGACTGACTACTGTCCTAAGATGGTGCCCACCTTATATACCTCCCTCTATGTGTGAGCCCAGGTGACTAGCAACCAATGGGCTCCTACCTATGCCCAGAGACCCACCCCTATCTGCCCCTACACCACTGGGTTTTCCTCCCCCTCCCCACTCCAGCCAGGGACAGAAGCTGTCGTGCCTGCACTTCTGTGGGAGCACCGTTGAGCTGTCCCTCGGAAATGGGGTGTGTGTGGTGCATGCAGCCTACCGAGTCCTGGTCCACACTCCATCCTTACCCGGGAGTGGAATATCACACCTCTGGTTTGAGGTGCAATACCCCTGTAGCAGCCGAGCCCTAGGGGTGCTACAAATGTGCTTACCTGATAAAGTTGTGTATCACAACATTTAGTAGGCAATCGACTACTGAAGATCCACAGGTCGTCAGACCCGAGGAAAGGAAAAATGTTGTGGATTAATCTGCGCTGCCGAAGAATGATAGGAATACGTTTGCAAGGCGCTGTAGTTCTGCAGTTTTATTATCTACGCGTTTCGACATAAAACACACTTCTTCCTTTGTCCAAAACAGGTATAAGTGTGTTATACTTCGAAATGCGTAGATAATAAAACCGCAAAACATACTGCTCCTTGCATACGTACAGCTCGTGCAGAATTATTAGGCAAATGCGTATTTTGATCACTTCGTTACTTTTTATACATGTTGTCCTACTCCAAGCTGCATAGGCTTGAGAGCCAACTACCAATTAAGTAAATCTGGTGATGTGCATCTCTGTAATGAGGAGGGGTGTTGTCTAATGACATTAACACCCTATATGAGGTGTGCTTAATTATTAGGCAACTTCCTTTCCTTTGGCAAAATGGGTCAGAAGAGAGATTTGACGGGCTCTGAAAAGTCCAATATTGTGAGATGTCTTGCAGAGGGATGCAGCAGTCTTGACATTTCCAAACTTTTGAAGCGTGATCACCGAACAATCAAGCGTTTCATGGCAAATAGCCAACAGGGTCGCAAGAAGCGCGTTGCAAAAAAAGGCGCAAAATAACTGCCCATGAATTGAGGAAAATCAAGCGTGAAGCTGCCAAGCTGCCATTTGTCACTAGTTTTGCCATATTTCAGAGCTGCAACATTACTGGAGTATCAAAAAGCACAAGGTGTGCGATACTCAGGGACATGGCCAAGGTAAGGAAGGCTGAAAAACGACCATCTTTGAACAAGAAACATAAGATAAAACATCAAGAATGGGCCAAGAAATATCTTAAGACTGATTTTTCAAAGGTTTTATGGACTGATGAAATGAGAGTGACTCTTGATGGGCCAGATGGATGGGCCAGAGGCTGGATCAATAAAGGGCAGAGAGCTCCACTCAGACTCAGATGCCAGTAAGGTGGAGGTGGGGTACTGGTATGGGCTGGTATCATCAAAGATGAACTTGTGGGACCTTTTCAGGTTGAGGATGGAGTAAAGCTCAACTCCCAGACCTACTGCCAGTTTCTGGAAGACAACTTCTTCAAGCAGTGGTACAGGAAGAAGACGGTATCGTTCAAGAAAAAGATGATTTTCATGCAGGACAATGCTCCATCACATGCATCCAACTACTCCACAGCGTGGCTGGCCAGTAAAGGTCTAAAAGAAGAAAAAATAATGACATGGCCCCCTTGTTCACCTGATCTGAACCCCATAGAGAACCTGTGGTCCATCATAAAATGTGAGATCTACAGGGAGGGAAAACAGTACACCTCTCGGAACAGTGTCTGGGAGGCTGTGGTGGCTGCTGCACGCAATGTTGACCGAAAACCCATCAAGCAACTGACATAATCTATGGATGGAAGGCTGTTGAGTGTCATCATAAAGAAAGGTGGCTATATTGATCACTAATATTTTTGGTTTTTGTTTTTGCATGTCAGAAATGTTTATTTCTAAATTTTGTGCACTGATATTGGTTTACCTGGTGAAAATAAACAAGTGAGATGGGATTATATTTGTTTTTTATTAAGTTGCCTAATAATTCTGCACAGTAATAGTTACCTGCACAAACAGATATCCTCCTAAAATAGCCAAATCTAAAAAACCCCACTCCAACTTCCAAAAATATTAAGCTTGGATATTTATGAGTCTTTTGGGTTGATTGAGAACATAGTTGTTGATCAATAATAAAAATAATCCCCTAAAATACATCTTGCCTAATAATTCTGCCCACAGTGTATTCCTATCATTCTTCGGCAGCGCGGATTAATCCACAAATTTTTTCCATTCCTGGTGATGAACAGGTCCATAGACTTACGATGTAAACGTGACTTCCGGTTCACACATAAGCCCCGAAGCCCCGGTGTGATTCCGCAAATCGAAATTGAAGTCATGCGAGCCAGAAAAGGAATGGAGTGGCGCCGGAAACCAAGGAAGATGGCAATGGGGAAGTATTTTAATACAACTACGCTACAAATTTAGAAAGGTTTAGGGAATACAGATTTTGCCGAGAGTGTTTCTTAAAGATACTGTGTAACAAGTCAAACCTTGAGTATCAAAGCAATGGCTGAAAGTAAAAGCATGATGATGGCCAGAATTGTGTGAGCTTTTCAGTTCATATGTTCCAGGCAAAATTATTCTATAATAGTTAATATATCTAGGGCCAAATGCTTCTCCAAAAGCACAAAAAAATGAATTTAACAGAGAAAAATCTTCAGAGGGGCTGCATCGGAGCATGCTGCCATTTTCTCTACACAGACATCATAGGGTTATTTCTCCAAAAAGAAATAAAGTTATCCCCTATCTATAGTTTAGTCCTGAATGAAGTGGAGGCGTGCATGTTCAGTCTCCACTCCATTCATTGTCTCTGGAACTGCCGAGTGCTGTGCGCCACTATTTCTGAAAGTTCCATTGCTCCATTCAGGAAGAGCCCTGATCTCAGGGTTGCTGGGAGTCCTAGTGGTCGGACCCTCAGAGATCAGCAAATTATCCCGTATCTTGTTGACAGGTGATAACGTGAATTATTAGAAATAACCAATTAAAGAGGGTCTTTCACCAGGTCAAATGTTGCCAGTTGTTATTTTTTTAAATCCTTCATACAGCTCCAGAGATATGGACCTTTTTATTTAGTGCAAATTTGTATGTTCCTCATCAAGGAGGTCTTGCTCACAGATTCTCTGAGGGCACCCTTAGGCTGATCTATTTTATTACCCAGTGTGCACTGACCCCTTAGTAAAGACCATGAAAAATTATCACTAAATAAAGGGGCCCATATCTCTGGAACCATATGGCGGGTTTAAAGCAAAAAAAAAGAAAAAAAAAAAAAAACATTACTGAGTGGAACAGCGGGAATAAAATAAGAGCAAAAACTGATCACACTTTATCTTGTGACAGGTCTTCTTTAGGAGTAACCACACTTTAATTTGTATTTAATAAAATCAATAGAGCACGTGAAAATAACAAATTATGTAATATATGTTACCAGAACAATCTGCTTCTTTCTCCTCCAGGACTAATTTTTCATTCTCAAAATTCTCAATTCAGGGGTAAAATCTGTATTCAGTGAAGACAGATTGTTACATTACTTAGAGGGAGGAAGTTGATGGGGAGGAGCTAGAGGCTGAGCCCCTCCCTCCTCCTCCTATCTACATAGAATCTTAGAAGCACCAACTGCCATTTCCTATCTCAGTAATGTAACAATCTGTCTTCATTGAATACTGATTCTACTAGTCAATTGAGAATTTTGAAAATGAAAGATCAGTGCAGGGAAAAGAAGCAGATTTCCCTGATAAGATCTATTACAAAGTTTCTTATTTCGATGTGTACTATTGATTTATGAAATAATAATAATAAAAAAAATATAATTGGATGTACAATTATAAAAGATAATTAACAACGTTACATGTGAAAGGTACTTTTAACAAAATTTGCATAAATCAACAAAGTGAATACAAGAACCTTGTAATAAATCTTATCAAAGAAATCTACTTCCTTCCACACTTATCAGCCACTTCTTCCCATCCCCCCTGCCTACTGAACTTCTCATCCATGGTGAAAAAAAACAGCTAAACTCCATTTTGCTCAAGACAAGATAAACAGCCAAAACACTAAGATGTCAGGTTACAGCTCCTATTGTACTCTTTTTAGGCTATGTGCCCACGATGCAGAAATGAAGCAGAAAATTTCTGCAGCATTTCTGCATCTCCCTGGCAGAAAAAGCGCATGCAGATTGTGCATGCGTTTTTCCTACAGAATACATGCGGATTCACATGCATATCCACATGCGTTAACGCATGTGTTTCCGCATGTGGACTGAGAAGCACTTTCCAGGCGATAGCATCACTTGGAAAGTGCTTGACAATAAGGTTACACTATATAAATCCATGCAAAAGGCATGGATTTATATAGTGTGACCGTAAAAATAAAAAAATAAAGCTATACTTACCCCTGATCCCCCGCCGCGTGTGCTGTCGCGCTCGTCCTGGCTTCTTCCGGGTTGCCGGCATCTCGCGAGACAGCCTGCTGTCAGATGATCGCGACGTCATCTCAGGTCCTGGAAGGAGAAGCGCTACAGGGGCCGCCAGACAGGTGAATATAAACTTTATTTATTATTTTATTCTTTTTTACAGGTACAATGGTACCCAGGTCTGGATGAGAGTCTTCTCTCCTCCAGAACTGGGTACCATCCGCACATTGAAACGCATATAAGACGCGTGTACAAATGTACAGACACGGATTCTATGCGTCTCAATGCAAGTCAATGGCGGCGCTTCCGCAAAATTAATGAACATGCTGCGGATTTATGAGCGCTGCAGAAACGCTGCAGAAAAATCCGCAGCATGTGCATTGACATTGCGGAATGCCATTGGGGACCATGGGGTGCGGATTACCATACGTTTTTGATGCTTTTCCGGGCGGAAACGCATGAAAAACGCATCGTGTGCACGCAGCCTTAGAAGATAGGGGGTAGGAGAGGAGAAGTGGGGAGCAGAGTGAGATAAATAAACAGAGGGAGAGACAAAAAAACTGTGAGAGCTTTCTAACAAGTCTTTTATCTTGCCCCAAAGCTGGAATCACATCTCCCCTGTTATTTACAACTGCACAATGCCCTCTGTGCTTCTCCTGTGTGTGTCATAACAAGGGAATGAAGACCAGCAATCCCTCCCTGTGTGCTGTGCAGTGTATATTAGAGATTATAACAACTAGTCTTGTTCCACCAGCTCAGAGTCAATTGTAAATTAAGATATAGAGCCTGTAGAGGGTAAAACTGGTGAAATGTAGGATTCAAGTCATATAATGTGTTACGCTCTTAGGTGGCACACGTGGTTCCTGGACCCACTGTGGGTGACATACCCTGGAGGGGGGTGACTAAGCAGCTACCTTGATGTTCACGGAAGCCTCTAATGGGGAGGTCAGGCTTGTGCGGCAGGTAGCTGCCTGGTGCCACTCCAGGGCAGCGTCCGGCCGTAGATGCTCACCCCAAAAGGCAGAGACGTTACTTCAAAATTCTTAACAGGGCAGGTGTCACGGGTGTGTCGCCACGAAGATCGTCACGATTACACAGCCTGACTTCTCGCAGCTGACTTTTTGGTGCTTTGTGTTTTTCGGCAGTGAGGGAGTTAATTCTCTCTCTCTCTGTGCTAGACGAGGTCCTGCCTCGCCCAGCTGCAATCAATGCTGCTGTAGTGAGACTCCTTCAAATGCCTGCTGGTCTGTTAGGGAAGTGTCGGTGAAAGCATTTCATGAAGACTAACAGAGCGGATCGTGGTATTTGGAGTTTCAGAGATAAGTGTATTTGGAGTGTTTTTTCCCTTCCTCGCTTTATCATTTATCTCCTTTCCCGTTGGTGTTCCCTCTGTTGTAGTTGTGTAGTTTTTGTATGCAAGGTGGTTTTGGTTTTTCCCTTGTACTGTCTCGTTCGTCTAAGTACTGTGTGTGGGCATATTATTACTTGTCCCCTTTTGTTGTGATCGGGGTCCTTCTCAGGACTAGATTACTTAGGTGCAGGGATCCTCAGGAGGTAGGGGTTACGCTGGCGGCCTGGACCTCTGTACCTTTAACAGTACCTCCAGGTTGAGGGATTAGTCAGGGCCCCAGCTTAGGGTCAGCTTAGGCCCCCTACCTCCAGTATACAGAGACAGCGTGACATTTTCACCGACCACTTAGTTTTTCTCCAGCTACCATGGATCCAGTAGCCGGTCTAGCTCGGCAGTTGCAGAGTTTGTCCATGGAGCTGGCGGACGTTAGGTCCAAGGTTTTGTATCCTCAGGAGCAAGCCGGACCAGAACCTAAAGTAGCTCTCCCTGACAGGTTCACTGGGGGGCGGGACAAGTTTTTTGTTTTCCGGGAGGCATGCAAGTTGTACTTTCGGCTGCGGCCTCGGTCATCGGGGAGTGAAGAACAAAGAGTGGGAATTGTCATCTCGCTCCTACAAGGGGACCCACAATCTTGGGCGTCCTCTCTTCCCCCGGGCTCCCCGGCTCTCCAGTCAGTGGATAGGTTTTTCGCTGCTCTGGGACTCGTATATGATGACCCAGATCGGATCTCCCTTGCTGAGTCTAAGTTACGTAGGATCCAGCAGGGAGATCGTCCGGCGGAGGAATTCTGTTCGGAGTTCCGTAGGTGGGCCACGGACACCCAGTGGAATGACCCGGCTCTTAGGAGCCAGTTTTGTCAAGATTTATCCGACAAATTACAGGATGTGTTGGCACAGTATGACTCTCCCGCGTCACTGGAAGCCGCTATGGCCCTTGCTATTCGCGTTGACAGACGGCTTCGGGAGAGGTGCGGGTTAACTCTACCCCCTGTGATGACTCCACCTCCTACAAGGTCCCCTCATATGGTTGTTCCCCTGGTCAGTCCAGAGGAGCCTATGCAATTAGGAGGGACATCATTTCGGGGGAGGGGACCGGTGGTGCGCCATAAGACAGGAAGGTGTTTCTTCTGCGGGAGAAAGGGACATTTTATTGGGGGGTGTCCATCCCGTCCCTTGCAGAGTGAAGAGTCGTCGGAAAACTGTTGATCCCAGGTTGTGTGGTGGACGGCAATCTGGGAGTAGGTATTTCGTCCCTAGGTTCGTCTCAGTTTCTCGTACCGGCGGAGGTGGTGGTGGGTACGAGAACTGAGAGGATATCTGTTCTTCTGGATAGTGGGGCCGGGGCTAATCTGGTTGATGCTCGGTTTGCCCGGGTTCAAGGTATGCGATTGAGTGAGTTGGCTAAACCCATCCCCATATTCTCGATCGATGCCAGGCCTCTCGGTCAGGGAAGTTTTTTGCAAGCTGTGCATGACGTAAAACTTCAGGTGGGGGCGATACATAAAGAACTGTTGTCTTGCTACGTGTTGGAGGGTCTTCCCACTCCTATAGTGTTGGGCCTTCCTTGGTTAACTAAGCATAACCCGGTTATTAATTGGCAAACCAGAGAGATAAGCCAATGGAGTAAATTCTGTAATAAAAACTGCATGAACACGGTCATCGGTGCGGTTACTCCTTGGGTCTTACCTCCATTTCTGGCGGACTTTGAGGATGTATTCTCGGAGAAAGGGTGTCAGGAACTACCTCCTCATCGCGAGTATGACTGTTCTGTAAAACTGCTCCCTGAGGCCAAGTTACCTAAAGCTAGGTTGTATAACCTTTCTGGTCCTGAGAGGCAGGCCATGAAGGATTATATTTCAGAAAGTCTGGCTAAGGGGCATATTAGACCTTCATCTTCACCGGTGGCTGCGGGGTTCTTCTTTGTTAAGAAGAAAGATGGAGGCCTACGCCCTTGCCTGGATTTCCGTGAACTTAATCGGATTACGGTCCGAGATCCGTATCCGCTCCCACTTATTCCCGATCTCTTTAATCAGATCGTGGGCGCCAAATGGTTCTCTAAGTTGGATCTCAGGGGGGCGTACAATCTGATTAGGATGAAGGAGGGGGATGAGTGGAAGACGGCTTTTAACACTCCGGAGGGGCATTATGAGAACCTTGTCATGCCATTCGGTCTGACTAATGCCCCGGCGGTGTTCCAACACTTTGTTAATGACATTTTTCGCCGCCTGGTGGGACAGTTTGTTGTCATATATCTGGATGATATCTTAATTTACTCGCCGGATCTGGTGTCTCATCAGGAGCACGTTAGGCAGGTGTTACAGATCTTGCGGGATAATAAACTGTATGCCAAATGGGAAAAGTGTGTGTTCGCCGTACAGGAACTCCAGTTTTTAGGCTTCCTGGTTTCAGCGTCCGGTTTTCGTATGGACCCTGGGAAAGTGCGGGCAGTTCTGGAGTGGGATCGGCCAGAGAATCTTAAGGCACTACAACGTTTCCTGGGGTTTGCTAATTATTACCGGAAGTTCATTCGTAATTTCTCGTCCATGGTTAAGCCTCTCACAGACATGACTAAAAAGGGGACGGATTTTTCTAGGTGGTCTGACAAGGCTTGTCAAGCATTCTCCTCCTTGAAAAAATGTTTTGCCTCGGCACCCATACTCATTCAACCGGATGCGTCACAGCCATTCATTGTAGAGGTAGACGCTTCCGAGGTAGGGGTGGGAGCAGTATTGTCACAAGGTTCGTCCCCTGGTAAGTGGCATCCGTGCGCCTTTTTCTCTAAAAAATTGTCGTCCGCTGAGAGGAATTACGATGTCGGCAATAGGGAACTCTTGGCCATTAAGTTAGCTTTTGAGGAGTGGCGCCATTTTTTGGAGGGGGCAGTCCATCCGGTCACCATCATCACCGATCACAAGAACCTGCTATATCTGGAGTCCGCGAAACGTCTGAATCCCAGACAAGCTAGGTGGTCATTGTTTTTTACCAGGTTTAATTTTGTCGTTACATATCGTCCTGGGTCAAAAAATGTAAAGGCGGATGCCTTATCTCGTAGTTTCCCTGGGGCCGGGAATACGGACGACCCGATTCCTATCCTTCAGGAGGGGGTGGTGGTTTCGGCAGTATGCTCTGAGCTGGAGGAGGAGGTATTGGAGGCTCAGGGGG
The DNA here is from genome assembly GCF_046119375.1 of Phyllobates terribilis. NCBI lineage: Eukaryota > Metazoa > Chordata > Amphibia > Anura > Dendrobatidae > Phyllobates > Phyllobates terribilis. The sequence goes on along the minus strand of NW_027362771.1, from coordinate 414,276,813 downwards.
ACGCCCCTGTTGGACCTCCGGGGAGACTGTTTGTTCCAGATCAGTTGCGACAAAAGGTGATCGAGGCACACCATAACTCAGTTTTCGCAGGACACCCGGGGAGTAGAGCAACTGTGGATCTCCTCTCGCGTCGGTTTTGGTGGCCTAACTTACATAAGGAGGTGGTAACTTTTGTCGCGTCCTGTGGGGTTTGTGCGCGCTCTAAGACCTCACATACCCGTCCGTCTGGGGCCCTCTTACCTTTGAAGATCCCGGAGCGTCCTTGGACTCATCTGTCTATGGACTTTATTACGGACCTCCCTCCGTCTTCGGGTAAAACGGTCATACTCGTTGTAGTGGACAGGTTCAGCAAGATGGCACATTTTATCGCTCTTCCAGCTCTCCCTAATGCTAAAACTCTTGCGCAGGTGTTCATTGGGGAGATTGTGAGGCTTCACGGGGTACCCTCCGAGGTGGTGTCTGATCGGGGGTCTCAGTTTGTGTCCAAGTTCTGGAAGGCGTTTTGTGCACGGCGGGGGATGCATTTGTCGTTCTCATCGGCTTTTCATCCTCAGACCAATGGTCAGACGGAACGTATGAACCAGAGCTTGGAGACATATCTCCGGTGTTTTGTGTCAGAGAACCAGGAGGACTGGGCTTCTTTCTTACCTCTGGCAGAGTTTGCTATTAATAATAGGCGGAGCGAGTCCACTGGTAAGTCCCCGTTTTTTGGGGCATATGGTTTTCACCCCCAGTTTTGTACTTTCAGTAGGGGGGGCTCTTCGGGGGTTCCTGAGGAGGAACGATTTTCCTCATCACTCGCTTCAGTATGGAGAGGGGTGCTGAAGAATCTGAATACTATGGGGAACCGATACAAACGTATGGCTGATAGGAGGAGAGTGTCTGGTCCGGACCTAAGTGTGAACGATCGGGTATGGTTGTCTACCAGGAATATAAAACTTAAGGTTCCCTCCTGGAAACTGGGTCCCAGGTTCATCGGGCCGTACAGAATCAGTTCTATTATTAATCCGGTGGCATTCCGTCTTGACCTCCCCCCCTACGTTTAAAATTCACAACGTGTTCCACAGATCGTTGCTTAAGAGGTATGTGGCGCCGGTGGTACCGTCACCTTTACCTCCCCCTCCAGTGGTGGTCAAGGGTAACTTGGAGTTCCAGGTATCGAGGGTCATCGATTCACGCTTTAATCGCCGGTCCCTTCAGTACCTGGTTCATTGGAAAGGGTATGGTCCTGAGGAGAGGATGTGGGTTCCTGCGTCGGATATTAACGCAGACCGATTAGTTCGGGCCTTCCACACGACTCACCCGGATAAACCTGGCCCTGAGGGTCCGGAGGCCCCTCGTAGAAGGGGGGGTACTGTCACGGGTGTGTCGCCACGAAGATCGTCACGATTACACAGCCTGACTTCTCGCAGCTGACTTTTTGGTGCTTTGTGTTTTTCGGCAGTGAGGGAGTTAATTCTCTCTCTCTCTGTGCTAGACGAGGTCCTGCCTCGCCCAGCTGCAATCAATGCTGCTGTAGTGAGACTCCTTCAAATGCCTGCTGGTCTGTTAGGGAAGTGTCGGTGAAAGCATTTCATGAAGACTAACAGAGCGGATCGTGGTATTTGGAGTTTCAGAGATAAGTGTATTTGGAGTGTTTTTTCCCTTCCTCGCTTTATCATTTATCTCCTTTCCCGTTGGTGTTCCCTCTGTTGTAGTTGTGTAGTTTTTGTATGCAAGGTGGTTTTGGTTTTTCCCTTGTACTGTCTCGTTCGTCTAAGTACTGTGTGTGGGCATATTATTACTTGTCCCCTTTTGTTGTGATCGGGGTCCTTCTCAGGACTAGATTACTTAGGTGCAGGGATCCTCAGGAGGTAGGGGTTACGCTGGCGGCCTGGACCTCTGTACCTTTAACAGTACCTCCAGGTTCAGGGATTAGTCAGGGCCCCAGCTTAGGGTCAGCTTAGGCCCCCTACCTCCAGTATACAGAGACAGCGTGACAGCAGGGCGGCCACTTGGGACAAGTTCAGAACTTGCAGACAGGACGGCCACTAGGACAGGTTCAGAGAGGACGGACACGGAACAGGTTCTGAGATCAGGCCTGGATAGTCAGCCCCCAGGGTGGCAGACAGGTACCACCGATGTAGCCACGGGGTACATATAGCGCAGACGCAGTTTCAGGATTCAGACACCGCCGAAGCGGTCATAGGAACTCGGGCAAACTAGACTGGACTAATGGACTCAGGATAGCTTTAACAGACTAGGGACGTGGGACCTGGCAACCTACAGTTGCCCACACTAACCACCTAACACCGAACTATAGGGGTTGCTCAGGCCCCACCCTATTGGGGAAAGTGCCTTTTATACAAGATGTCTCCCAGCTATTGGCTGAGAGACACCTTGCAGGTGATTATTTTAACAGAATTCCTCCCAGCTGTCAGGAGGAAGACACGTGCAGGGACCACGCCGGAGGGCCGGAGAGCAAGCTGGTGTTCCTGCATGGAGGGAGAAGGGGAACCATGCAGGGGCGCCGGCAATGGCGCTATATAATGGCCAGATATAATTAATCATTATGTAACAGGACAGCAGATTCTGAAAAAGATACTTGAAAGTACAGTTCCCCTTTAAGTACGTATTACCATTTTAGGATCCTGCTTTTGTGTGATCCATCATGACAATGATTTTTTTAGTTTTTCAATAAAGATGGTTACTTTTAAATGACATATAATAAAATCATCAGTTTCATCCAGAAAAATCTGACTTTTTTTTACTCATTTGTCATCCGTATGCAATCAGTTTTTAAAACAAGATTGACTAAACAAGACAAGTCTTCACTGTCCAACCACCACAACCCCTTTGTTTTCCTGACCATTACCCTTCCCCCATAACCTCACTTTCCAACATCACAGAAGGAGACCTTACTCGTCTCCTCTTCAAATCACACCTCACCACTTGTGCACTCGACCCCATCCCATCCCTAACCCATCTCTTCAACCTATCACTAACTTCTGGAACCTTCCCCTCTGCCTTCAAACATGCCACAATCACGCCCATCCTCAAAAAGCCATCCCTTGATCCAACCGCCTTGTCCAGCTACCGCCCCAAATCACTGCTCCCATTTGCCTCCAAACTCCTTGAGCAACACGTTCAAGCTGAACTTTCCTCTCACTTCTCATCTAACTCTCTCTTCTACAACCAACAATCAGGCTTCCGCCCCCACCATTCCACCGAATATGTCCTTACCAAAATTACTAATGACTTACTTACAGCGAAAGCTAACAGACAATTCTCTGTACTCCTCCTTCTTGACCTGTCCTCTGCCTTCGACACAGTTGACCACTGCCTCCTACGACAGATCCTCTCTTCCATTGGCGTCAAAGACCTTGCCCTATTTTGTATCTCCTCATACCTTTCTAACTGCACATTTAGCGTCTCCCACTCCCACACTACCTCCTCATCCCGCCCCCTCTCTGTTGGAATCCCTCAAGGCTCCGTCCTAGGACCCCTACTCTTTTCAATCTATACCCTTGGCCTGGGACAGCTCATAAAATCTCACGGCTTCCAATATTATCTGTACACTGATGACACCCAGATCTACCTCTCTGGCCCAGATGTCACCTCTCTGCTGTCCAGAATCCCAGCATGTCTATCAGCCATATCCTCCTTCTCCTCTCGCTTCCTCAAGCTCAATGTGAACAAAACTGAACTCATTATCTTTCCCCCATCTCGCATATCTTTCCCACCTGATCTTTCTATTACAATAAATGACATCACTCTTTCCGCTGTACCAGCAATCCACTGCCTCGGAGTAACCCTGGACTCTGCCCTGTCCTTCAAACCCCACATCCAAGCTCTCGCCACCTCCTGTCAACTCCAGCTCAAAAATATTTCCAGAATCCGTCCTTTCCTCCACCCTCAATCTACTAAACTGCTTGTGCATGCCCTCATCATCTCCCGCCTCGACTACTGCAACACCCTCCTCTGTGGCCTACCTGCTAACACTCTCGCACCCCTCCAGTCCATCCTTAACTCCTCTGCGTGACTAGTACATCTCTCGCCTCGCTACTTTTCTGCTATCCCACTTGCAAATCTCTTCACTGGCTCCAAATTGCCCAGCATATCCAGTTCAAACTACTAAAACTGACCTACAAAGCCATCCATAACCGTTCTCCTCCATACATCTCTGAACTAATCTCCCAATATATTCCCTTACGTAATCTCCGGTCCTCCCAAGACCTCCTTCTCTCCTCTACACTTATTCGTTCCTCACCTAATCGCCTCCAAGATTTCTCCCGAATATCCCCCATCCTATGTAATTTTGTGCCCCAACACGTCCGATTAGCCTCCACATTTGGATCCTTCAGACAGAACCTGAAAACCCATCTCTTCAAATAAGCTTACAGCCTGCCATGACCTCGCTTGCTGCCACCTCAACCAACAACACTGGAACTTCTGCAATCCCTCAACCTACTGTCTCTGCCCCTTTCCTGTAGAATGTAAACCCGCAAGGGCAGGGTCCTCTTCCCTCTGTACCAGTCTATCATTGTTAGTTTACTGTAAGTGATATCTGTATTTGGTATGTAACCCCTTCTCATGTACAGCACCATGGAATCAATAGCGCGATATAAATAATAATAATAATAATAATAATAATACCGCAGCAGTTATTAAAAATTTACAAGACCAAATACAGTTTCCTATGTTAAAGAATTGCAAGGTATCAGTAAAAATTGAATGCTATATGGTGGCTTCATATGAACTGCGATTTATTTTTTGCGCATCCATAGACTTTTTTTTAAATCAAATAAATTTTTATTAAACATATTCTGATCATACAGTATTTCTCAAAGCATTAAATTGTGAAATAAGGCATAAAATACCCAAAGATCCCTTCAATCCCTCCCCTCCCGCCCATTCCGACAGCATTCCCCTCCCCTATGTTATATCTTAAGGTACAAAGACAAGGAAACCTCCTATTAACCAATTATGATAGAAAACCAGAGGTGCATTATGCAAATATTAGTTTATACTATATGATACATGTTTGAAAAGTAGTACTCTCAAGTTCCCTTAAATTGTATCCAGGGCTCCCATATTTTCCCAAATATATTCTGTTTCCCTCTTTTTTCATATATACCTCTTTCCATCTGTATAATGTATTCTACTTGTTTAAAGTATTCTCCCCCCGAAGGGGGGTCAGCACCAATCCAATTTATTGCTATTACTTTCCTAGCACAGTAAAGTAGTCTAGCAATGGCTATTTTAATATTTTTATCAGTTAATATTTCTTCTACATAGCCCAACAAGCATGTAATAGGATCCCCAGAGACACCGCATCTATACGCCCCTTCAATCGCAGCAAGAACCCCAGACCAAAACCTTAATAACCTAGGGCATTCCCACATCATGTGAAATATGCCCGCCTCCCCTTTTCCACATCTTGGGCACTCTGCGTTAGCCCTCATCCCCATTTTGTGCATAATTAGCGGTGACCTATAAACTCTATGAATTACATAAATGTGTGACAGTCTTGCAGGTTCGCTCACAGAGAGCTTAGGTATATACTCCAGGATGTTTTCCCAAATATCTTCCCTTATGAGTCCCACTTCCTCTTCCCAGATCTCAATGGAAACTCCAGGAGGAAAGTATGCATCAAGTCTTTATAAGTGCCCGAAATTACCCCCCTGGTACCCCCCTCCTGACAAATATAGTCCAGTACTAGATCTGCTTTCACTACCATTCGTTGTTTGGTTCTTTGGGATCTAATTGCATGTTTAACCTGCTCATAGTGATACCATTCTGTATTTGACAGCAAGAATTCGCTCTGCAACTGCGAGAAGGGTTTAAGACTTTCCCCCTCCATTATTTGATACATGTAATTAATCCCTCTACCTGTCCATTCTTTTATAGTACCAATTTTTTGTATCTCTGAGAGATTATTATTATTCCATATAGGAGTAAATTTAGTTAATCTCTTCACTCCCCTTACTTTCTTTATTATGTTCCAGGTTTTATGTATGAGGTCTATTGTAGGCATTTTTTCCCCCAACCTATTTATGTCCCCTCCCTCTAGACCCTCAAGAATCTGTCTTTCCCCAATGGAGTACTCCGCAATATTTTTTTAATAGACCCGCCAGACCCGGAACATGACCACCCTCTAAAATGCTGACTCTGAGCTGCCAGAAAATATATTTCCGGGTTTGGCAGCGCCAATCCGCCCTCATCTTTGGGTCTTTGGAGAATTTCTAGCCTTATTCTTGCCTGCTTCTTCCCCCATACCAGAGCTCTGATCATCACATTTAAGGACTTAAATCTTTTTTTTAGGTATCCACATAGGAGCATTATGTAGGATATACAACAATTTGGGCATCAAGATCATTTTAAAAAGGTTAATTCTCCCCATCACCGTTATATGTAGTTTAGTCCAAATGTCTATTTTAGTTTTCAATTTTTGAAGTAATGGCGATAAATGGATATTGCGATAGTCTGATACCGGTAAAGATACTTGTATTCCCAAGTATTTAAATACTTTTTTACACTGCAAGTTATTAGCTTCCTTTTCTCCATTTGTCAATTCTACCTCTCGATCCACCTTAAAGAGGACTGATTTGGACCAGTTAATCTTCAGCCCCGATATCGCCCCGAACCTCTCAATTATCTGCATGGCACGACTCAATGATTCAGATGGATCACCCAGAAACAATAATAGATCGTCCACATATAGAGCAATTTTTTCCTCTAATATTCCATACTTGAACCCTTGGACCTCCTTCGCTTCCCTGATGACTGCAGCCAAAGGTTCAATTGCCATGGCAAAGAGGAGCGGTGACAGTGGGCATCCCTGTCTGGTTCCCCTATCCAAATGGAACGATGAGGATATCGCTCCGTTAACTCTTATCTTGGCAGTAGATTGGGAAAACAACAATTGAACCCACTCGATAAACCTTGGTCCAAAACCAAATTTTTGCATGACTCTCCACAAGTATTCCCATTGTACACTATCGAACGCCTTTTGGGCATCCAGTGAGGTGATTACTCTACGACCTGGGTTATCAGTCTGTAATTGGAGATTAAGATACAATCTTCTTATATTAACCGCAGTAGATCTATTGAGCATGAATCCAGACTGATCCGGATGTATCAATGAGGAAATGATCCCAGTCAACCTATTAGCCAGGCTTTGGCCATGATTTTAACATCAGTTGTCAGCAAAGAGATTGGTCTATATGATTCAGGTATTCTAGGGTCCTTCCCTTCCTTAGGAATCACCACTATCACCGCCTCCCTCATAGAAGCCGGCAGCAATCCCCCCTCATTAGCCTCTTCAAATACTTTCAATAGTTTAGGCAACAAAAGTTCAGCAAATTGTTTATATACTTCTGACGGTAAACCATCCATACCCGGGGTTTTCTCCTTGGTCATGCCATGCAGAGCAATCTCCATTTCTTCCAAAGTAATAGGAGAATCCAACCTCTCTCTGCTCTCATTATTTAGCTTAGGGAGCGACACTAAATTGACAAAATTATCAATCTCTTCAAATGCCACTATCCCTTCCGAGGAGTAAAGTATTTTATAAAATTCTCTAAAAATTTTTAGCATCCCCTCCAGTTCTGTAAAAACCCTCCCCTTATCATTAACCATTTCATGGATAAATGAGCTACTCCTTTGTGCCGATGCTATAACTGATAATAAATGTCCAACCTTTTCCCCCTCAGCATAAAAATTGGCCTTCCTAAAAGCCTGTATTTTGGCCATTTTATCTATTAACATCTTATTTATCTTATCTTGCGCATTCCCAAGGCCACGCTGTGCTTCAGGAGAATTATTTATGGCTTCTTCCTCCGCCCTTCCCAATGCTTCCAGACATTCTATTTCTTCTTTTTTAGTTTGCGATTTACGCCTACATATATCTCTAAATAAGAGCCCTCTAAGAAAGGCCTTCATTGCATCCCACTCTATTAATTTATCTGTACTAAGGTAATTATGAATAAAAAATTCTTCCAATTCTTCCTCTATCTTCTGAACATTAAGATGTTTCTAACTAGACGGGATGCATTTTCCACCCTTCCCTAACTACTCCCCTTTGGGGCCCATATCTAATGGTTACCATGTCTGGACTATGGTCTGAGATTACTCTAGGGAGATATTGTACCTCCATTATCATGGAGTCTGCTAATTCATCCGCCAATGCTAAATCTATGCGTGATAACGTACCATATGATGTGGAGTGGCATGAGTAGCACCGTTTCCCTGTATTCCTGACCCTCCATGTATCAATCAATCCAATTTCTTTAATGAAGTAACCAAAAACTGTATTGGTACTTTCCTGTATACCCGGTTGCCTCTTGCTCCGGTCCCAGAAAGTGTCCATTACATTATTAAAGTCTCCTACCATCAGAAGCGGCATCACTCTACCTCTTTCAGCATACTCCCGCATCATTCTAATTTTAGTGCTAGAATTAAGGGGGGGGGGGGGGGATGTAAAGTGCCACTATACACATCGGCCGTCCGAAAAAAAATCCCCTTAACTGCCACCCCTTGCCCCTCTGGATCAATATATACGTCAATTTCTTCAAAAGGTGTGGATCTATTAATTAGAATTGAAACTCCTCTAGCATAGTTAGAGAAAGTGGGATGATATGCCTTCTGTATCCATCTTCTGTTTATAATCTGAGTTGTTTCCTTTTGTAAATGGGTTTCTAAAAGGCATATCACTGAAGCCCCCCGATCCTGCACACACTTAAGTATTGTCGCCCTTCTGGTTCTCTCCGACAAACTCCTAACGTTCCAACTTAAGACTCTAAAGCAACCCATAATGTGTGATTAGTGGTATTTCCTTAATCTTAACATTTTCCTCCTCTGCTGTCGGTGCCCTCCCCCCTTCCCTCCTTCCCCCTCCCCTCTCCCCCCTCACCCTCCCCTCCTTGTATGCTCTCTAGGAGCTGTGGGTTCTCCACTCCTGGACCAGAGTTCCAACTAGAGACTTCCACCCCTAACCTCTTTTTAGAACAACACATCCCAAATATACCTCTCCTTTCAAGTTATCCCCCCTCCCGCCATGCCTTAGAATACTTTCTATAATTTGTCTCAATATAGTTGAAAAAAGTTAAAACTATATGAATTTCACATTAGTACATTAAATCTTTGGTATCAAATATTATTCTTATAGTTATTATTCTTCGCCACCGCCCTGCCCTCCAACAAGGGCTCAAATCTAAAGTCCGTATGCTCCGCAACGACTTATTTTCTTCTTAAACCACTTTTCCCTTTCTGAAAAAGAAAGATTCATAACACAATATATCAACAATAGGAAGCAAATTAGTCCCGAACCAACAAAAAAGGAACCAAGATAGAAAAAGAAGGTAAGGGGTGAAAAATAAAAGTCCCCCCCTCTCCTATTCACTGGTCCAGGACAATATTATAAATTGACATAGTGCGCTCTACAGGTGTCCTCTGTTCGAGCAACCAATCCTAATTGCCAAATAGTCACTGCAAAGCAATAAAAAGTCCATTTAACAAGTGTCCTCAGCCGACCGTTCCATTAAGGAATATTTTAAGTGCCGTGGTAGTCTCTCATTCTTTGGCTTGTAAAGATTTAACATTAATATCAATCCATTCTGTGGCCTCCTCTGGCTTTACAAAAAAAAAAAAAAAACTTTATCCATAGCTACCACTCGCAGTTTGGCAGGGAACAACATTGAGTACGTTGCGCCCAGTTCTCTTAGGCGTCTTTTTACACCTCCAAATTGCATTCGCTGCTTCTGGACAGCTACCGAATAATCAGGGTATATGCGAATCCGTTGGCCATTTATTGTGATCTCATCACACTCCCTTGCTTTGCAAATAATGATGTCTCTGTCCCTATAGTGGAGTAGTTTAGCAATCATAACATGCGGCCCTTTGCCCGGGGGTTGAGGCTGCATTGGTACTCTGTGTGCACGCTCCACCGCGTAAAATTTAGTAAGAGAGTCTGCTCCAATCTTCTCTCTCAGCCATTTTTCAATAAAATCAGTAGGATCTCTTCCTTCAGACTTTTCCGGAAGTCCAACTATCCTAATATTGTTTCTTCTGGATCGGTTCTCCAGATCATCATTTTTGGCCATAATTTCAGAAATTTGTTGTTTAAACTGTTTTTCAGACTTTGTGAGATTATTAATCCGATCCTCAGTCTCTCCCACTCTGGTTTCCACCTCACCAGTCCTGGTATTAACCTTTTGCATGTCCTTTTTTAATGGTGGCCACTTCAGATTGTACACCCAGGACTTGCTGTGTTAATGTAGTTAGTGCCTGTTTACAGAAAGACACCACAGCAAATACATCCTTGATAGTGGGGTTCTCCTGTATATCACACTCCTCCTGTGTTGTCGCAGACATCATCTCCCCATCAGTATAGTTACTCCCTGGGGATATTCCTCCTTCTCCCTCATGAGTGGCGCCATGATTTCTTCCACTTCCACCTCCTCCCCTCTATCCGACTCCTGCTGATCAGTGCCCTCCACATTGCGGGCATACCTCTCCAGCTTCGCCGCTACACTCATGCGGCGTTGGCAGGCTGCGTTAGCTTTGGCCGCCTCCTCCTTCTTCTCAGCGCCATCTTGGAAGCTGCTTCCATCTCCCCAGCCCACGTCTTTCTGTCTCCAGCGGGTCATACCGGCTCACCTCCGCACGTCGCAGCAGCCCTCCAGATGATCCGCAGCACTTCCCTCACCTTCCGGTCGGCTGAGGCTGGCGGTGGCGGATCCTCCTAATTAGCTAGTTACCGGCGGGAGAGCGCAGATACATGTCCGCTCACATTGCCTACCAGGCTCCGATGCGCATCCATAGACTTGAATGGTCGATTCCCATCCGACACAAAAAAGCAACAAGTGCATGCTGTTATTTTTTTCATTTTCAGATTTGATATAATAAAAGAAAAAGGTCATGTGAAAAGCCCCATTGAATAACATTGGTCTGAGTGCTGTCCATTTTTTCATGGACTGCACTTGGACTGCAAGTAAGATTGTGTGAACTTGGCCTTACTAGATTGATATAGACTGTGCATGCACAAAAGTTAAGTGCCCCAGCAAACTACTGTAGTGAGGATCCTTATGATATGGACAGTGAATACAATTGGGTGAATAAGCCCAGCGTGAGCAGACAAACATTGGATCCTCTTGTAGAGCTGAGGTAAGGAGAGGGAAAACTGGATAATGGCCAAGGGCCCCCACTCGCTTGTGGACCCCCAGCATCTATATCAGGAATTACACTGAGAACAGCATTATCAGTGTAGCTTCCAATGTGGAGACTGACCTTTGGTGACATCACGGTCATGTGACCGTGATGTCACCACAGGTCTTTAGTCTGCGGGACTTCAGGACCTTTGGTGACAGTACGATCATATGACCGGTTATGTGACCATGCTGTACAGAGGTCATGTACTCTGCGGGAATCGGAAGAACTGAAGAGGAGATGGACTGGTGGTAAGTCCTCTATTGTCTGTATATCTGTTTGTCTATATCTGTGTGTGTGGTTGAGCCTAGAATGTATGGACAACTAGTGGTATATATCAATGAGGTCATCAGAATGTATGGGCTCCTGGTGGTATAGATTAGTGAAGACCTGAGAATGTATGGGCTTCTGGTGGTATAGGTTGGTGACGATATCAAAATGTATGTGCTCCTGGTTTTATATATTAGTGAAGATATCAGAATGTATGGCGGCCTGGTAGGTATATATGTGTCTGTATGTATGTGCTCTTAAGTGTGCATGTGTCTGTATGAAGGTGCTCTGTGTGTATATACATATGTCTCGATGTATGTATGTATGTATGAGTTCTGTGTACGCATGTGTCTGTAGGTATGTGCATACATATGTATGTGTTTGGGTGTGTGTCTGTGTTTGGTGTAAACATAAGTGTGTGATATGTGTACATACATATGCGTGTGTGTCACATACTGTGTGTATGTAACATCCATTTATAAATACTGGCAGTGCAGACAAGAGTTCATTGGTGTAAGAATGTTGGCAATCGCCCAATGAATGTGCAAAATTGATCAGGTGATTGGATTTTTTATGGCGGAACAAAAATCATTGTTCTCAGCAGCACATTGCCTGTTGTAACCTGCAGATGTGCTGCCGATAACATGATACTGTATGGGGACACACTGATCTACTAGTGATCGTTCTGTGCCCATCATTCTTCGTCAACCTGTGTAAAGAGGCCGTGAAACAAGCACCAAAAGACTTTAATATTGTTGATTGAGCTTGTTTAACGGCATGTAAATGCAACCTAAATGTTTGAGTATAATGGTGCAATATGTGAGCATTTAGGGCCCCACTTTGTCTAAAACCGGCCCTGCTGTCTTAACGTCTTTTACCAAATTTTACACCAGAACATGTAAAGAAGTTATGTGCAGCCCTTATAGTCTTCCTGCATAAAGACTTTTATTCAGATAATTCAAGTTTCAGGTAATTTATTTTATTTCACTAATAGGAAAAAAACTTATTGCAGTTGGAGGGTGTAGATTGTAAAAAAATTGTGGGAAAAACATTGTGATCGCGGCCACATTGTGTGAATGGAGCCTTTATGCAGAATGATTTTGTGATACACAGTACAGACCAAAAGTTTGGACACACCTTCTCATTTAAAGATTTTTCTGTATTTTCATGACTATGAAAATTGTACATTCACACTGAAGGCATCAAAACTATGAATTAACACATGTGGAATTATATGCTTAACAAAAAAGTGTGAAACAACTGAAAATATGTCTTATATTCTAGGTTCTTCAAAGTAGCCACCTTTTGCTTTGATGACTGCTTTGCACACTCTTGGCATTCTCTTGATGAGCTTCAAGAGGTAGTCACCGGAAATGGTCTTCCAACAATCTTGAAGGAGTTTCCAGAGATGCTTAGCACTTGTTGGCCCTTTTGCCTTCACTCTGCGGTCCAGCTCACCCCAAACCATCTCGATTGGGTTCAGGTCTGATGACTGTGGAGGCCAGGTCATCTGGCGTAGCACCCCATCACTCTTGTTCTTGGTCAAATAGCCCTTACACAGCCTGGAGGTGTGTTTGGGGTCATTGTCCTGTTGAAAAATAAATGATGGTCCAACCAAACGCAAACCGGATGGAATAGCATGCCGCTGCAAGATGCTGTGGTAGCCATGCTGGTTCAGTATGCCTTCAATTTTGAATAAATCCCCAACAGTGTCACGAGCAAAGCACCCCCACACCATCACACCTCCTCCTCCATGCTTCACGGTGGGAACCAGGCATGTAGAGTCCATCCGTTCACCTTTTCTGCGTTGCACAAAGACACGGTGGTTGGAACCAAAGATCTCAAATTTGGACTCATCAGACCAAAGCACAGATTTCCACTGGTCTAATGTCCATTCCTTGTGTTCTTTATCCCAAACAAGTCTCTTCTGCTTGTTGCATGTCCTTAGCAGTGGTTTCCTAGAGGCTATTTTACCATGAAGGCCGGCTGCACAAAGTCTCCTCTTAACAGTTGTTGAAGAGATGTGTCTGCTGCTAGAACTCTGTGTGGCATTGACCCTGGTCTCTAATCTGAGCTGCTGTTAACCTGCAATTTCTGAGGCTAGTGACGCAGATAAACTTATCCTCAGAAGCAGAGGTGACTTTTGGTCTTCCTTTCCTGGGGCGGTCCTCATGTGAGCCAGTTTCTTTGTAGCGCTTGATGGTTTTTGCAACTGCACTTGGGGACACTTTCAAAGTTTGCCCAATTTTTTGCACTGACTGACCTTCATTTCTTAAAGTAATAATGGCCACTCGTTTTTTCTTTACTTAGAATTTGTATTATGGCAAGAAAAAAACAGCTAACAGTCTATTCAGTAGGACTATCAGCTGTGTATCCACCAGACTTCTGCACAACACAACTGATGGTCCCAACCCCATTTATAAGGCAAGAAATCCCACTTATTAAACCTGACAGGGCACACCTGTGAAGTGAAAACCATTTCCAGTGACTACCACTTGAAGCTCCTCAAGAGAATGCCAAGAGTGTGCAAAGCAGTCATCAAAGCAAAAGGTGGCTACTTTGAAGAACCTAGAATATAAGACATATTTTCAGTTGTTTCACACTTTTTTGCTAAGTATATAATTCCACATGTGTTAATTCATAGTTTTGATGCCTTCAGTGTGATGTACAATTTTCATAGTCATGAAAATACAGAAAAATCTTTAAATGAGGTGTGTCCAAACTTTTGGTCTGTACTGTAGGTGAGAGTAAGAACAGGAGAAGTTTTCTTTGCAAGTCATGCAAGAATGTGATGTTCATACAAGTCCCAAGTAACATGACTGACAGGTCCTCAGGCTGTATATTGCCCTCCTCCTGTTTCCTATTTCGAGTGCTGAGACACATTGTCAGCAGTGCTTTCCTGCACGTTCACAGCCATAAAAGAGGCAAGTCATATGACTCACATAAAACACAATTACTGACAATCAGCAGGCTGTGTGTGTTGGACCCCCTTTACAAGACCTGCCATCAGTATCACAAGCTTATTCATTCATGCTGGTTTGAAGTCAATGACCTGCATTTATCATTGGGTATAGATAGAGTCATTTCTTACTCTTAATTCTGGTGCAGATTTACATCTTCTCCTAACAAGTGTAAAAAGACTGTTCTGGAAGATTTGAAAATTCCCTAATTTACTAACAAATTAACCATGATTCTTATCAACTACCTCCTCCACTTTGCAATACCCTGAGGGCCATTATGTCTAAAGTGGTCTGTAAGATAGGGATCAAAGGCACAGTGTGAAAATGAAAAAAAAAAAAAAAAAAACTACTGGTATTGGAAGGGACACAACTAGTGTCAGACTGGGGTGCCAAGGGCCCACCAGTAACCAACTCCAGGGCCCCACATGCTAATGTGACATTATCCTCAATCACAAATTTATACAACAATGAACTGGGTAGATTGTTAGATGAATAAGATACTGCTGTCTGTACATAGTGATTCAACAAATTACAAGAAAAAAAGAGAAAGAAAACGATCAAAAAGCCCATACTTTATCAAAATTTTATTTAGAAGTCATACAAAAAACAGACATAGGGGGGAGTGTAAAAGTAACTACTGTGAACCAAATAGAACCAGCTACACGCAATACAGCATAATAATCATTTTATAAAGTAATCACAAATTTGTGCAAGACCATATGTTGTATTCCAATATTAGGTGCCAGAGTCACACTATCATCAAGTGCCCCTAAGTAGTAAGTCCCACTGCCAGATAGTAATTTAATAAAAATAGTATACATACCGATGAAACCCACAGAATCCAGAAAGGGCAGAGGGGCAGGGCAACAAAGAGGAAGGCAACAGGCTGTATGCGGGAAGCAGCAGCCCCGACGCGCGTTTCGGTTAACCCTTCGTCAGGGGGCGTAATGATAGATACATCCCTTAGGTATTTATAGGCGCCCACCGGCGCTAGGCACAGATGCTGCATAATGTCACCGGATATCCGCATCACGTGATCGGGAACAAACCACGTGACGCATGATGCCGGGCGACACATGACCCGGAAGTGACGCATGCGTAACCACAGCAACCAAGACGCCGGCCGTCTTACATATAATCCCTTAACTTCTTATGTTATGGATTTAAAATCTATTATTAATAAGGCAGTGGATAATGAAGTCATTACTAAGGAACTAGCCTCGGCCCTTCTTGTATCTGAACCAACGATCTCAACACTATATCTATTACCTAAAATCCACAAAGATGTGAAGATCCCCCCAGGTCGTCCTATCATTTCTGGTGGGGGGAATTTCCTGGAGCACGTCAATAGGTGGATTGACTCTCATCTGCAGCCACTGGTGGAGAGCTTGCCATCCTTTCTTAAGGATACTGGTGAATTACTCAGGAAGGTTGATGACCTATACATTGGGGCTGACACTGTCCTGGTGGCTGCAGATGTAGAGTCACTCTACACTAATATCAAACATGTAGATGGACTTGCCGCTGTTCAATTTTTTCTGAGGACAGTGTCCTTGCCCAGTTCACTAAGGGATCTTATCCTTGAATTGTTACAGTTTACTCTGAGTCATAACTTTTTTGTTTTTAAGGGGTCCTTCTACCTCCAGCTCCAGGGGACAGCTATGGGCGCTGCTTTTGCTCCGGCCTATGCCTGTCTTTTCCTGGGGCTGTGGGAGAGGGACCTCTTCCTGTCAGATCGTGGTGAGTCAATGTCCCGTGTCCTTTTTTGGACGCGGTACATTGACGATATCCTCTTGATCTGGCAAGGTTCAATTTCGTCTTTACAATTATTCATGGATGACTTGAATCTGAATGACCGGAATATATTCCTATCATATCATTTTGATGTCAACCAAATTGAGTTCCTCGATGTGTCCTTGAGTAGGGATAATACTGACTGTATACAGACCACAGTCTTCCGTAAGCCAACTTCGACTAACATGCTACTACATGCCTCCTCCTCACATCCTAGACATATGCTCCAATCCGTACCGGTTGGGCAGTTTCTCCGTATCCGGAGGATATGCTCTACCGACGTGGAGTTTGAGAAACAGGCTCTGGAACTTAGGGACAGATTTCATGCTCGGGGTTATAGCCGACGTATGATAAAGAAGGCATACAATAGGGCTAGATTTACATCTAGAAATGACCTATTATATAAAAAGAGAGATATGGGTAATGGTACCGAACAGGTCAGATTTGTAACTCACTTTCATTCACAATTTCCTCGCCTTAGAGATATACTGTCGCGTTCATGGCATATTCTGCAGGCAGATCCTATAATTGCGAAACATATATCTGATAGACCGTCTATTACTGCTAGACGGTCTAGAAATATTCGTGATTTTCTGGTGCGGTCCCACTATGAGGCCTCTAGTGGTACTTTCTTGGATTCGGTTCCCAGGCGAAGGGGATGTGTTCCGTGTGGTCGGTGTGTGGCATGCCCTAATGTTGAAAGAAGTGACACTTTCTTTAAGTCTGATGGATCTAAGATATATACAATTAATAAATTCATTACCTGTAATACTAGGAATGTGATCTATTTTGCCACATGTCCGTGTGAACTGATCTATGTGGGTATGACAACCCGCCAATTTAAGATACGCATTCGTGAACATGTGTTGGGTATCATTGCCGCCGCTGACCACACGGATCCGTCCATTCTGAAGACGTTACCACGCCATTTCAGGGACCATCATAAATGTGATGCCTCTTTACTACGTATTAGGGGGATTGACTCTATTCTACCAAATATACGGGGTGGTAGGATGGGACAAAAACTTGCCCAGATTGAATCCCGTTGGATCTGGACTTTGAATACAGTACATCCTAATGGATTAAATGAGAGTATTAGTTATGCTCCCTTCCTCTGATTGTCCATCTTTGCTTATAATATGCTTTATACTCTCACATCCAACTTTTCCGTCTGTATTATGATACATGGTTGAACCTTGATTTTATCTTTTATTGTATTTTAATTCTTATTTTTTTGTTATGTAGGACCTTCATCCTCCTGTTTTTGTTTTGTACATCCCTTTCCTTCTATCTGCTATATCGGTGCTGTTGGATATTTCAACTTTAATGGACATCTGCATAAGCAAAATGATGGCTCTTCTACCCTTTGATAATAATGTTTTATGTGATACCTTTATATGATGTTATATTCAGATGCTGTATATATCTTTATATATTTATAACTATGCACTATTCTATTATATCAGATATATTGTAAAATATTGATGTAGATAGCATCTTCATTATACTTATCATTCTATATATTTATATATTGCCTGTCGTTTTGCTTGAATTTATGTTAATTTGATAATTGTTTGTTATTACCTTGCACCTTATGATTGTGATTGCCCAATATTCAGGCGGTCCCCGGGTATTTTACATACATTATCCCTGTTATACAGTGACTGCATGCCCTGTACGCATGCGTGCCACTGCTCCGTTACGTTGGCCGGCTTTCTGCATCTGTAGCGTGGCGTGTCGTCGGGTCAACTTTGACCCGCCGTCACGTGACGCGTGACGTGGACGCCGGCCGGCGTCTTGGTTGCTGTGGTTACGCATGCGTCACTTCCGGGTCATGTGTCGCCCGGCATCATGCGTCACGTGGTTTGTTCCCGATCACGTGATGCGGATATCCGGTGACATTATGCAGCATCTGTGCCTAGCGCCGGTGGGCGCCTATAAATACCTAAGGGATGTATCTATCATTACGCCCCCTGACGAAGGGTTAACCGAAACGCGCGTCGGGGCTGCTGCTTCCCGCATACAGCCTGTTGCCTTCCTCTTTGTTGCCCTGCCCCTCTGCCCTTTCTGGATTCTGTGGGTTTCATCGGTATGTATACTATTTTTATTAAATTACTATCTGGCAGTGGGACTTACTACTTAGGGGCACTTGATGATAGTGTGACTCTGGCACCTAATATTGGAATACAACATATGGTCTTGCACAAATTTGTGATTACTTTATAAAATGATTATTATGCTGTATTGCGTGTAGCTGGTTCTATTTGGTTCACAGTAGTTACTTTTACACTCCCCCCTATGTCTGTTTTTTGTATGACTTCTAAATAAAATTTTGATAATTTCATATAAAGTATGGGCTTTTTGATCGTTTTCTTTCTCTTTTTTTCTTGTAATTTGTTGATACTTATTATTATTATTATTTATTATTATAGCGCCATTTATTCCATGGCGCTTTACATGTGATAGGGATATACATAACAAAAGCATTTACATAATCTTAACAAAACGAGTCAGCGACTGGTACAGGAGGAGCGAGGACCCTGCCCGCGAGGGCTCACAGTCTACGAGGGATGGGTGAGGATACAGTAGGTGAGGGTAGAGCTGGTCGTGCAGTGGTGTTTACTGCAGGTTGTAGGCTTGTCGGAAGAGGTGGGTCTTCAGGTTCCTTTTGAAGGTTTCCACGGTAGGCGAGAGTCTGATGTGTTGGGGTAGAGAGTTCCAGAGTAGGGGGGAAGCACGGGAGAAATCTTGTATACGAGTGTGGGAGGAGGAGATAAGAGGGGAGTAGAGCAGGAGGTCTTGTGAGGATCGGAGGTTGCGTGCAGGTAAGTACCGGGAGACTAGGTCACAGATGTATGGGGGAGACAGGTTGTGGATGGCTTTGTATGCCATGGTTAGAGTTTTGAACTGAATTCTCTGGGCAATAGGGAGCCAGTGAAGGGATTGACAGAGAGGAGAGGCCGGGGAATAGCGGGGGGACAGGTGGATTAGTCGAGCAGCAGAGTTTAGGATAGATTGGAGAGGTGCAAGAGTGTTGGAAGGGATGCCACGGAGCAGGAGGTTGCAGTAGTCGAGGCGGGATATGATGAGGGCATGCACTAGTGTTTTTGCAGAGTCTTTGCTGAGGAATGCACGGATCCGGGAGATGTTTTTGAGTTGGAGTCGGCAGGAGGTGGAAAGGGCTTGAATATGTGGTTTGAAGGAGAGATCAGAGTCCAGGGTTACCCCAAGGCAGCGAGCTTGTGGGACTGGGGAGAGTGAACAGCCATTGACGTTGATGGATAGGTCGGATGGGGGATGTGAATGAGAGGGTGGAAAGATGATGAACTCTGTTTTATCCATGTTGAGTTTTAGAAACCTGTCGGAGAAGAAGGATGAGATGGCGGACAGACATTGTGGGATTCTGGTTAGTAGGGAGGAGATATCGGGTCCAGAGAGGTAGATCTGTGTGTCGTCAGCATAGAGGTGATACTGAAAGCCGTGAGACTCTATGAGCTGTCCCAGGCCGAAGGTGTAGATGGAGAAGAGCAGGGGTCCTAGAACTGAACCTTGGGGGACACCGACAGATAGGGGGCGAGATGAGGAGGTGGTGCGTGAGTGGGAGACGCTGAATGTCCTGTCTGTTAAGTATGAGGAGATCCAAGATAGAGCCAAGTCCGTGATGCCAAGAGATGAGAGAATCTGGAGTAAGAGGGAATGGTCCACTGTGTCAAAGGCAGATGACAGGTCCAGAAGGAGGAGGATGGAGTAGTGTCGCTTGGATTTGGCATTTAGTAGGTCGTTTGTGACTTTGGTCAGGGCAGTTTCAGTCGAGTGATGCGGTCGGAAGCCAGATTGTAGACGGTCGAAGAGGGAGCAGGAGGAGAGGTGGGAGGACAGTTCAAGGTGGACATGTTGTTCTAGAAGTTTTGAGGCAAAGGGGAGAAGTGATATGGGGCGGTAGCTGGTCAGAGAGGAAGGGTCAAGGGAGGGCTTTTTGAGGATGGGTGTGATTGCGGCATGTTTGAAACATGAGGGGAAGACTCCGGTTGTTAGTGATAGATTGAAGAGGTGGGTTAGGGTTGGGATGAAGACTGAGGTGAGGTTAGTGATGAGGTGGGATGGGATTGGGTCAAGTTCGCAGGTGGTGAGGTGTGATTTGGAGAGTAAAGAGGTGATTCTGTGTGTTGTATTCCATTGTTGTATAGTTTAGCCTGACCTTATACCTGTGTATATTTAGTTGTATATCGTGTATCTAGTGTATTATTATAATCAATTACCTCAAGTAATTGTGGGCCTGCCTTTTATTCTGCATAACGAACGCACGTCCGTGTGAGCTCGGCTCAAGCCAAAAACGCTACCCAGGGTTGGTTCCTGACCCGATATAGGCCCATTCACGGACTGGGCGTATATCTAAAATAGGGACTGGTGGCAGCATACCAACTGGGGATTGGGGAAGGATGGTAGTGACGGTCGGAGGTTCAGATATATATATTCCTGGCGCGGCCAAGGAAGATATATATACCGCCCTCACTACAGAGGGCCCCGATACCCAGTAGGTTACAGGACAGTCTCCCTGGCGACCGCTTATCCTAGGTGCAGTTCCTTGACTGACCTGAGGCTAAGAGGGCGCTAGCGAGTTGTGCTGTGTAGTGACGTTACGGTTTAGTGACGTTGAAGGGATAACACACTACCGTGTTCCCTGCGCTGGTTGCAGCTTCCTGGCACTCCTTTCTCTAGGTGCAGTACCTTGACTGACCTGAGAGGTAAGGGGGCGCCAGAGAGCTGCACCCACCGGCCGGCTTTCATCACATTGTGATGAAAGCCGGCCGGTGGGTGCAGCTCTCTGGCGCCCCCTTACCTCTCAGGTCAGTCAAGGTACTGCACCTAGAGAAAGTAGTGCCAGGTAGCTGCAACCAGCGCAGGGAACACGGTAGTGTGTTATCCCTTCAACGTCACTACACAGCACAACTCGCTAGCGCCCTCTTAGCCTCAGGTCAGTCAAGGAACTGCACCTAGGATAAGCGGTCGCCAGAGAGACTGTCCTGTAACCTACTGGGTATCGGGGCCCTCTGTAGTGAGGGCGGTATATATATCTTCCTTGGCCGCGCCAGGAATATATATATCTGAACCTCCGACCGTCACTACCAGCCTTCCCCAATCCCCAGTTGGTATGCTGCCACCAGTCCCTATTTTAGATATACGCCCAGTCCGTGAATGGGCCTATATCGGGTCAGGAACCAACCCTGGGTAGCGTTTTTGGCTTGAGCCGAGCTCACACGGACGTGCGTTCGTTATGCAGAATAAAAGGCAGGCCCACAATTACTTGAGGTAATTGATTATAATAATACACTAGATACACGATATACAACTAAATATACACAGGTATAAGGTCAGGCTAAACTATACAACAATGGAATACAACACACAGAATCACCACAGCATATCAGTTACCGGTTTCTTGATTTTCTTGTGACGCAGGGAGAGGATTCTGCGATCGCAGGCACGGTTCTTTGTTACAGGCTGAGGCCTACCACCGCATGGTCAAACTGCTCCTCCCCTTGGTGGCCTCAGCTGGTGCTCAGATGTTCAGCACACCACTCTTGGGTCAAGACTGACTTGTCTCTTGTCTGTCCTGCGATTTAGCCGTTATTGTCCGTATTTTGGTAGTCCTAAATGTAACAAAAATTGCTATACATATATAAAAACCCAATTTGGGTATATTGTACTACCTTCTCCATGAATTGTATCCACATAGTGATTCAAGTATATTGTGCCAAGTACTGCTCATATAAGAGGGTTGTGAAGAAATGGTAGCAGGGAGACCACGCAGAAACCCACCGCTGCCACCAATGTGATGAAACGGCAACAGGGAGAATCTCGCTGTTGCCACCACTTGTGATGGATCCACACCCCGCCACCCGCCTGATGTCATAATTACGTCAGACGAAGCACGTGGTACGGATCTGCCCTTTGCACCAATGGGACGTTCTACACCCCCCGGAGGGACACGTAAGGTCAGATTGGTACAGTTATGCACAGACACCTCCTGTACACACGGGTACAGGAAGGCACCAGGGAGTGAGAAGAAGTGGCCCACTCAGTCACTGACGTGGCACCACACTCGCCCACAACCCTGACAGGCTGAGAGGCTCCTTTCACTAGCTCCAGTGAAGCAGAGTCTGGTCGGCTTGGGAGAGCTGCCACCAGTTTCTATTTGATATAAAAGACTTATATCGGGCTACAAACCAGCCCGATAGCATGTTCGTTGGACCGAACAATGGATGTAAGGCTCGTGGATCGAGATAAACGAACAGCCCAAGGTTAAATTATATATTTGATCGCCATAAGAGCACACTAGACATTACACTATATACATAAGGGTTATACACACACAATGGTCAGAGTTGCAAGCACAATAGCATGGGTACAAAAGATATAAAGCAGTTAATACCGGTTAGATGGATGATCTGGCTTTTGGGGGAAGGGCTGCTACATGGGAGGTTTGTGGGCCTTCTTTGTTGTTGCAGGACTTTCCTCACACAACTTGAAGTCACGACCCCAGGACTGCTGGAACTGTTAAACTCTCTAGATCCCGCCTACTCCTGCCTTCTGGCTGGACTCAAATCTCCTCCCCAAGGGGCCCCTGCAAGGCTGTGCATCTCCCCATCCCATGCTGACCTGTGTTTAAAGCTAGGGTGACGTTCCCCATTCCCTCAGGTTCCCAAAAATCTGGTTGATTTATCGCTGAGACGTATCGTCTTCCCACAACTCGCTGTTGAATCATCATATTTTACACAAAGAACACATGGTTTGGAGGAAGGGCCTAACTGCAGAAGCTTCACAGCTGCTGCCGGTGGGGACTTTTGTCGCTCACTGTGTCTCTCAGCCCCCTCTCCTCTGCTTGAACAGCAGTGGTGTCGGATTGGCATATGTAGAGCTCTGTAAAACCCGCCAGGCAGTGCACAGTGATTGACAGGGGATTACCTAAAATATCTTCACAAGGGTGGTGTGTGGCCCACTCCTGCATAGGACCCCACCGGAGGATTACCCTGTTCTCCTGTGGGCCAGTCCGAATCAACACAACTTATCTGTAACCCCATAATCCAACTGTAGCCAATAAGAACTTAGTCAGGAGAAGACACACACAGAAGTAGCCCCCTGTGCAAGAACAATATATGGTCCATTTGCAGTCCAATAGCGCCTCATAATGCACAATTCCACCTGCATTGGAGATGGTAGTGGCCCCCTTACCTCTTGGGCCCCTGTGCGTCTGCACAGATTGCACCAATTATATGTCCTCCCCTGCTTAAATTGTATTTTGCACTTTGCAATCATGGTAGATCACAGTACGATATTAAGTATTATGACCTTGGATGGGAGTTGTTAACATTTAATAGTGATGGCAGTCAGACTCGTGGTAATCCTCAGTATTAGGGCAGATGCAGAGAATCGGGTTGATTATGCAAATCAGACACTAATCAAACTCTGATCATAGTGTGATCCGATTCTCGCGAATGATGAAAAGATGGAGAAAAAAAATGTCTATATTTTCTCCATTCTGTCAATAAGTGGAAATCAGACTGCACACAGATGTTATATGAGTGCAGACTGATGGTTTCCATGGACTCATTGACTTGCATAGCTGAGTCTGAATCGAATATCGGATTAAACTCGGGCATGTAGGGATATGTTCCTTGGAGCGAGGACATGTGCATGAGCCCTTAAAGAGGTTGTCCAGGCTGAAATGAAAAGTGTAACCACTCAATGAGCGCAGACTGCAGTGCACGCGCACAATGTCATGATTTCACTGTATTCCCTGTGCGGCTAGGAGGTCATGTGACGGCATATATTAGATTAGCACGTGCGGTCATTAGTCTCCCTGCTTCTCTTCTATAGAGAGAAGCCAAGTGAGCCCAGTCATCAAGTGATTGCAAGTATGTAAATCTCATATAAGGGGTCAAATGAGCGCCAACCTGCATAGGGAATACAGGGGAATCATGACTGTGCGCATTGTACACTGTCCCGATTTAATAGTCTGCAGACTTTTCATTTCATCCTGGACAACTCTTTAAGCTATGTCTTATTTACCTAAAAGGAGCTGTGTTGCAGTTCTCGGCACAGCAGGTCCATCCGTGTACATTGTGCAAGGGGAATGGTGTGCTCCACAGTCTAGCGATACACCTTAAAAAGGTTGTCTGGTGAAAACAAGTCAAAGGCCAGGTGATAACTTATTGACCAGTGGGGATCTGACTATTGGAACCCGCACCAATCAGTTAAAAGGAGAATTTTATCTGCAATGGGCACTTTTATCCTTGTTAGAATGGAGCATGCTAAACTGCCGCTCCATTCATTCTCGAAGGGTCTGATGGGAAGAAAAGAATAAAAGAGTGCAGCACTCTGCTGCCCCAATGCGAATGAATGGAACAGCAATCGAGCATGTGTCCAGCAGCTCTATTCCAACAGATGTAACATTGCTCCTTTCTGTCAATTGCCAAGTTCCAGCAATCAGACCCCTACGATCAATAAATGATCACTTATTCTGTGTTTCGGTGATAATTTGTTTTCATGAGGCAATCCCTTTGAGTCAACATTACAAGTTGAGAATATTCATTTAAGGGTGTCCAAGTATACATACTATATTATTAGTCCAAACTGATTTTTTTGCAAACCTAAATCACAGACTAAAAGACACAGTATGTAAACATGTCAATAAGTCTTGCGTTTTTTATGAAAATCTCAAATTTTAGGAAAATTTAGAAAAATTTGCAATTTCAAAACTTTGAATTTTTATACCCTTAAACTGGATACCATACCAAACAAAATAGATAATAAATAACATTTGTTCGTTGTACATCAGCATTTTTCAAATGTCCTTTTATTTTGTTAGGATATTAGAAAGATTATAGCAGCAAATTTTAATCTTCTCTCATGGAAATATACAAAACAGACTTATTTAGATTGGAAGTGTCTTTGAGGGACCTATACTAGTAAAAATTGCAGTCAGGAACTTTGTTAATACTTCCTTGCACAGTAATTAATGCAAAGTGGAATGAAAAAAAAAGAGAAATTAAAATTTCTTTCCCACTAATATTACTTGGCTTCGAGTTACCATGGTAAGCATTGAAACTCCGATCACAGAGTGCCGAAAAGGTTAAAAAGGGAGCCCCCTCCCTCTGTTAACCATTTAGATGCTGCTGATGCTCTTGACAGCAGCACCTAGGGGGTTAAACTTTCATGATCGATGTCAACACTGATGGTGGCAGATGCAGCAGTGTGTTAGCTATAGTATATACTTTACATCCGCTACAGTTTGCCAGTTGGGGGGAGCAATATATTTTTTCTAATTGCCTTAGAAAGTTGTATTGGCGGTTAGTAAGGGATTCCTGGTAATTTGGGTATTCTTGTATCAGTGTTATGGTACAGGGTTGTAGCTAAATTCCACGTACAGCGAGCTAAAGCCAGCTCACAATGACTAGACACTTTTCCTCTAGCATCCGTCATAAAACAGTCAGCACAGGCTTAGGCTTGTAGCCAAAATTAGCGCAATGTATAGGGGCTCTGCAGAGTTCACTCCTCAAGAACACAGTAAGCATGACCTCCGCATCTTCTGAGAACCTGCCAGTCAAGATCTCTGCCAACTGTAGCTGTGACAGCTGCGATATGGACGAATGATTCTTACCGAAAAGTCCAGACATTAATATATTCTTTCTGAACTTCACTAAAAATTATAGGGAATTAGGTCAGTTATCAAAGGGAATCTGTCACTCGATTCATGCTGCCCAAACCACAGGCAGCAGGAATCAGAGCCTGGTTGTATGATTGCAGCCAGGTAAATTATTCTCTGAAACGCCCCAACATTCCAGGAAGACATTGTATGAAGAACTTCATTGACACATCTATGGCTATGTACACACAGAAAGAGACCTGTCAATCAACTAGAACGGTGCGGGGAGAAGGCTCTTCAATCTGTGTTTTCTCTGAACTGCAGGAGCATATAGTGAAATATATACTTGGCCACAATCGTAGCACCAGGCTCTGATTCATGCTGTCCGCGGTTTGGGCAGCATCAATCAGGTGACAGGTTCCCATTAATATGAGACAGTTGTCGGATGGCATTAGTTTTCTCTGTGAACTCCCCATAAACATGTACACTTAGATCGGCTGAGCATGCATGCTTATTCCAACAGGAAGAGGATCAGCTGCCAGAAACCTTTGGCAACAACTATCTCCTTGGTGAGGAGGGGGATAAATTATTTTCTCATATCTAGGAAACAATTTCATTGTAATGTGTTTGCTGTCCATAAAATATATATATTTTTTAATTATTATTGCTTTTTTTAAAATTAGAGTAAAGAAAATACTGTAGGAATTGTAGAGATCAATCCAACCTTCTTCTACAGCCTGTTTGACTGCTCCTGACAAAATCCACTATTCTGTTTTGCTCTAGCTTAAAATGAGAGATATAAAATAAAAAAACCTATACTCACCTCCCGTGCCGGCACCGTTCCAGCGGTGTCGGCACTCACGGTCCTGACTGCTCATTCCGGCAGCGTCACTGTGTCTCGGAAGCCAGGTGTACGCTTTCCGGCTTCAGAGGGGAGCACAGTGCAAGTCCGGAAGTTTAGAAGTTGGCTTCCGGTCATGCACAGTGAGCAACTCTGAAGCCGAGAAGCGTACACCCGAATTCAGAGACACAGTAACTTCTTTGAGGCACCTGAGGGTACAAGGAGCTCACCACACATCTAGATACATTCCTTGAGGGGAGTAGTTTCCAAAATGGAGTCACTTGTTGGGGGTTTGCACTGTTTAGGAACATCAGGGGCTCTCCAAACTCGACATGGCATCTGCTCTCGATTCCAGCCATTTTTGAGTTCAAAAAGTCAAACGGTGCTCCTTCCCTTCCAAGCCCTGCCATCCGCCCAAACAATAGTTTTCACTGTACTCAGGAGAAATTGCACAAATTTTGAGGTTCATTTTCTCCTGTTACCCTTGTGAAAATAAAAAAATGGGGGCTAAAGTAAAATTTTTGTGAAAAAAAAAAGTTAAATGTTAATTTTTTCCTTCCACGTTTCATTAATTTAAAAAAATTATGTTTCAAAAATTGTGCTGATGTAAAGTAGACATGTGGGAAATGTTATTTATTAACTATTTTGTGTGACATAACTGTCTGGTTTAAGAGCATAAGAATTAAATTTTTCAAATTTTTTGCCAAGTTTCCAATATTTTCACAAATAAACACAAGTCATATCGAACAAATTTTACCACTACCATGAAGTACAATATGTCACAAAAAAACAATCTCAGAATCAGTGGGATATGTTGAAGTGTTCCAGAGTAATTACCTCATAAAGGGACACAGGTCAGATTTAAAAAATGAGGTCCAGTCATTAACCATTTATCAATGGGTAAAT
This sequence comes from Phyllobates terribilis, assembly GCF_046119375.1. Classification (NCBI taxonomy): domain Eukaryota; kingdom Metazoa; phylum Chordata; class Amphibia; order Anura; family Dendrobatidae; genus Phyllobates; species Phyllobates terribilis. Next base: position 414,249,209 of record NW_027362771.1, on the reverse strand, counting down.
ATATATTGTAGCCTGGATAACATGCACAAGCAGCTGTGGCTAGTATGAGTGCTATGATGGCTTCATTTATTATAATTGTAACTTGTGCACACATGCAGAAGGATCGCTGCAGAAATTTTCTGAAAAATCACTTCCTTATACCGGAATGGAATTGTTTCAGCACAAAGTGCATGTGATTTTTACAAATCCCACTGAGATATATGGAAATTTTTTAGCTGCATAAGTTTTGCAACAAATCTGCGGTGTGTGAATATTCGCTAACTTAAGGCTGCAAGAATATTCACTTAGTCTGACCGGACACATGACCAACAGCTCAGAGGAGGACGCCATTATGTGCTCCAAGTCCAGAGCAGACGCATAAAGGAAGAACAAGTCTGACAACTGCAGTCCGCTCACAGCTTACAGCTGTTGCCTGTACAAAGTTATAACATGGGAAGTTTTATTTTAATACTATGGAATGCATTTATTAGGAAGTTTATAGTGTTTGGCTTAAAATGTCACAAAATTATGGAGCTAGTCGAGTTATTGCAAAAATGGCAACTTTTGTTCAGCACTTGCCAGATGCCAGACACAAAAAAAAACCACAATAATCTGTTGTATACTCTGACAGCAGGCGTATATTTGATTTCAGACTTCTATACAGTCTCAAACGCACCAAAAGTTATTAAAAGATGTTAAGAAGTTTAGTGCAAATCACATCATTGCAATTATCTTTTTTCTCGCCACAAGATCACTTGGAGGTCAGTCGGCAAGCTAGTCAGCCCTCATACCGGCCAAGGTCCGTGGGTAAGCTGGAGAACTGCTGATTGTATCGGAAGTGAGAAATGTCATCCTCAGGGCTGGTGCAGACAACACATCGGATCGCACTCGGCCAATGTTATCTTATGGGCCGCGCACACATCCGATTTGTTTCCTCAGACAGAGTCTGTCCGAGGTAAAAAAAAATAAAAATGGCAGCATCACGATTTGCATCTAATATTCAGATCATACTCAACCATGCAAGTCAATGAGTCCATGGGAAAAAAATTGGACTGCACTCAGATTATCACAGAATGAGAAAATGGATAAGGTGGAAAAAAATGCCCTCAACCCCCACCCCCTTCTCCTCATCCAGGAAAATCGGATCACACGCTGACCAGTCTGATCAGAGTGATTAGCATAAGGGCTCGCTCTCACTTGCGATTAAATCGGACGAATGCAATCCGATAAAAACTCGGATTGCATTCGGGCCAATTTAATCCCATGAGTGTGCTCAGTGGCGTTTTTTTTTCCCAGCGCCGATTGGATTGCGATTGGGCTGGAAAAAAATTGCAGCATGCTGCATTCGGATCGCACGCACCCATATAAGCCTAAGGGTGCGTGTCAAACATCACACTGCACTCGGATATCACCCGAGTGCAGTCCGATACCCGCCACCAGCCACAGAGGAGATGGAGAAATTACTTTTGGTCTCCTCTGTAGCTGTGCTGTGATCCTCTGATGCGAGAGGATTGGAGCACGGAGAACTGACACTCGGCTCCCACTTGCAGCAGAGCTGGAGCCAAGTGTCATTAGCATATCACATCCAATGCCATACGCTAGTGGGACCCCGGCCTAAGAGATAATCCTGTGGTGTGAACCGAGCCTTAGTAAGTGTGGACCTCTGTGTCCTATTACATCAGGTTGTACATGGTGTCTTCTTAGCTCATAGTGCCATGAGGAAGTATAATGTAAGAGGACTTATTGCAACACTGAGATACTGCTGTAATAGCTTTATAGTTATAAGAAGGTAATTTGTGGAAGTATGTAGTCACATGGCAAGCTCAGGCCTCATCAGACATCTATGAAACGTGGTCCGAGGACATACAGACCGCGATGCACAGACTGGCCATGGGTCTCCTGACATAGGCACACAATGAGACTGTGGCGTTCGGGTTGGGAGACCTACATAGAGTCCGTACATCACGGTCCATGAAGACTTAGTGACAACCACCAGATTATATTGGTGTGTGATTTAATTTTCCATATAAAGTAGATTATAATATCACAGATTATCAAATGCAGCATGAGCCGAGCTCTGTGCGACTCAGGAGTCCTCATATCTATAAGCAGCGGCCTCCCCTTACTGTGAGCAAAGGGAAAGCGGTCAATCAACATCAGATGGAGCCTGTGGCTTGTAAGTCCACAGGACTCCACAGCAGGTAAAAGGGTTGACAAGTCTTAAACTACAAGTCTGCAGTCACTCTGTGTGACTGAAGACCTGTGAATCCTCACATCGTGTACACTGTGCACTGTGAGGATTCTCCGATGCCGGCATCAGGAGGTCACCGGAGAACCACAATCAGACAGGTGGTATATATAATAATATGCCATAATCATCTATGATAGAAAAGTCCTTCCAGAACTTTATCAGCTTATGAACTTTCTTACAAGCCAATGGCCGGCACAGATGAGTTAGTGGTGAAGACGATTTTTCTGCTGCCCATGTAGAAAATCAGTTCCTATTGCCCATGTCATCGGCTCTGCTGCGGCTCGGCCCTTGTGAGCAGGAACCTAAACCCATCAGAGATCCCCCACTGTGCAGATCTCGCTGCTCTGGATGTACAGCAGATAACACCTTTTTAGGCTGCGTTCACACAATGAGTTTTTGGTCAGTGTTTTATGCGGAGTATTTTCAAAAAGTGCAAGTAACCTATTTTACTTAATGGGCGCAGAAATGGTGCAGAAAATCTGCAACATCAAAAACTCATCGCGGGAACGTGGCCCTGTCCTGCAACGGCTGAAATCCACCGAGAATATCAGCGGAATTTGCAGCGGGTTTGCAGCAGCCGTCACTTTACTCTGGGGGCTTTCTCTGCAGCCTGTGGGGGTTTCATAAATCCAGTACTACAATACACAGACCAAAAAATCTGCAGAGTATCTAACCAGTGTGCACATAGCCCTAGAATTACCCCTGCCACCACCTCCCACTGACTGGCACACATGTCTGTACTATCTATGGCAGAGCAAGGTGACAGAAGAAGACGATCCTGAGGCTTCTGCAGCTCATACAAACTAGCTAATCCCCCCCCCATAGAGATGCGATGTGCCAGTACTGGCTATGGACACATGCTGTGCGGTGAAGTCCTGCAGTGAGGCCAGCACAGACTTACCTCGGGGATCTGCGCTGTACACACTGACTGCACAGGAGGGCAGAGTGGAGGGCACTGACCACACTGGAGCTCCGCCCACAGCTCCCACCTTCTGCCTCAAGCTCCTCCTGTTATGTGCGGTGATTGGCTGTTGTGATGGGCGGGTCCATAAGCGCTGTACATAATACACAGACTGCAGTGTGCGGACAGACGACCCCTGGTGGCGGCCGCTGCTCCATGGGTTTGGGTCTTCCCACGGGTACACCGGGCATATTAGCGAGCTTGTGGACACATTACCGGGCATACCGCGGGCATAGCGAGCTCACCACCGGCGCTTTTGAGGGATTAGGTGACAGTGTGCTGCTGTAGCCGGTGAGGCCGGTCCTGCTGGATCTGGGAATGCCCCGAGTTGGGCGGATTTATTTGAGAACAGAATCCTATTGAGATTTTCCAGAGCACGGACTCTTGCACTTTGCTCCACATTCAGACGGACAGCGGCCGGGTGGAGACTATGTTGCTCATCTGTAGCTGTCAGTGAGATAGTTGTTTTTGTTTTTTTCCATAAGCCCCCTCTCCTGCGCCTGTGCTGCTCACTGGTTTTTCCATCTTGGGGGGGGGGGCTTTGAGCACGGTGGGAGTAAGGTGAGGCCCCTAGGAATGTACGGGGACAGCGAGTGGGGAGGAGGGTTAGGGGGGACACATACCAGACGTATTACTTGTATTTTTCTCCATCTTATGTACTGTGAAGGAAATAAGTATTTGATCCCTTGCTGTTTTTTGTAAGTTTGCCCACTGACAAAGACATGAACAGTCTATAATTTTGAGGGTAGGTTAATTTTAACATTGAGAGCTAGAATATCCAAAAAAAAGAAAATCACATTGTATAAATTAGATACATTCATTTGCATTTTGCAATGAGGAATAAGTATTTGATCCATCTGGCAAACAACACTTAATACTTGGTGGCAGAGGCGTACATAGGAATCATGGGGCCCATAGCAGAAGTTCTAATTGGGCCCCCCCCTCAAAAAGTAAATAATTGTCGGGGTCACAGAAGAGCAGATCGCACAACTTTCCAGCCTTTACATAGTAATTTTCTTCCTGCTGAAGTCCTAGATTCCATTTTCATTGCCCCATAAAGTGTGATGCCAACAAAAGTGTCCCCCAAACACAGTATGATACCCCCATGGTGAATTCCTCCACATTTACAGTATAATGACCCTACTGTACCCCACCTCAACTCCCAAGGCAAAGTATGGTGACCCCAACACAGTATGATCCCCCAACTGTGACCCCCACACAGCCCTCCATGCAGTATAATGGGCCTACATACAATATAATGGCCCCACACCTCTCCACACTTCACAGAGTATAATGCACTTGCCATGGTCCTCCATACAGTATAAGGCACTCGTCATGGTCCTCCACACAGTATAATGCACTCGCCATGGTCCTCCACACAGTATAATGCACTCGCCATGGTCCTCCACGCAGTATAATGCACTCGTCATGGTCGTCTACGCAGTATAATGCTCTCTCCATGGTCCTGTATGCAGTATAATGCATTCGTCATGGTCCTCCGCACAGTATAATGCACGCGCCATGGTCCTCCACGCAGTATAATGCACTCCCAATGCTCCTCAACACAGTATAATGCACTTCCCATGGTCCTCCACGCAGTATAATGCACTCCCAATGGTCCTCAACACAGTATAATGCACTCCATGGTCCTGTACGCAGTATAATGCAGCCCCCCATAGGGTAAAATGCAGCCCCCAGTCTTCCAGTTTTATCAGTACTCACTGATTTATAAATAAATACATACTTACCGCTCCTCCTTGCACAGTATGCAAACATGGACACACACAAAGTACGCAATCATGCGCACACACACAGTACGCAGACATGCGCACACACACAGTACGCAGATATGCACACACAGTATGCAAACATGCACACACTGTACGCAGACATGCACACACAGTATGCAGACATGCGCGCACACAGAGTACGCAGACATGCACGCACACACAGTACGCAGACATGCACACACATGGTACGCAGACATGCACGCATATAGTACGCAGACATGCACGCACTTGGTAAGCAGACAAGCATGCACACGGTAAGCAGACATGCACGCACACGGTAAGCAGACATGCACGCACACGGTAAGCAAACATGCACGCACACGGTAAGCAGACATGTACGAACACGGTAAGCAGACATGCACGCACACGGTAAGCAGACATGCACACACATGATAAGCAGACATGCACATGGTACAGAGATATGCACATACACAAACAGATACACAGATAAGTACACATACAGACATACATACATATTTGAACACATTCTTAAAAACACATAAAACAGACATAAATATATATATGCACAGTCATACACACTGACATACACACAAGACACATTAGAAATATATTTAATATGGGGATTGGGGAATCTGGCAACAAGCCTCACTCACCTGCCCCTTGGCCTGTGTCCGGTCCAGTTGTGCAGGGCCGCCGGCTTGTCTGATGGCCATCACAGGCCCTGGACCATCAGAGGGGCCCACTCGCCGTTGGGGCCCACACCGCTTCCCCAGCATCTCCGCAGGGAGGACCTCCGGCGGTGTTTGATTGCCGGCACTTCATCAGGCCCCCCTCCTGCTCCACCGGCGCTGCTTAATTGACGGCACTTCATTAGGGCCCCCCTCGGGGCCTCCCTTCGTCAGGACCCCCCCTCGGGGCCTCCCTTCATCAGTGCTCCCCTCGGGGCCTGCCTTCATCAGGGCCCCCCTCCGGGCCTTCCTTCATCAGGACCCCTTCTTCATCGGGGCCCCCCTCCTGCACTCCCCGCTCCGCTGCCTTGATTGCCGCCGTTTTCAGGCATGGCCGCGCGCAGTGCGCTGTGCGGCTGTGTCTGCTAGTAAGGACGACAGGGGCGACACAAGAACAATTAAAGGCGCAGTGTCGCCCCTGCCGTGTCATTACTATACACAGCCGCACTGCGCGCGGCCATGACTGAAGACAGTGCCGGTGGGTGGCCGCGGCAACCAAGCAGCTGAGCGGGGAGTGCAGGAGGGGGGCGACTGCTATGGGGCCCCCCCAGCTCACGGGCTCCATAGCAGTCGCGTGGCCTGCCGCCATTGTCGGTACACCACTGTTTGGTGGCAAAACCCTTGTTGGCAAGCACAGCAGTCAGACGTTTTTTGTAGTTGATGATGGATGGAGCCATGTACCGTAAAATCCTGAGTGATAACTTCCTTCCCTCCGCCAGGACATTAAAAATGGGTTTTGGCTGGGTCTTCCAGCAAGACAATGACTCAAAACATACAGCCAAGGCAACAAAGGAGTGGCTCAGAAAGAAGACATTAAGGTCATGGAGTTGCCTAGCCAGTCTCCAGACCTTAATCCCATAGAAAACTTATGGAAGGAGGAATTTTGGTCCACTCCTCTTTTCAGATCATCTCTAAATCATTAAGATTTTGAGGCCATCGCTTGTCAATTCAGAGCTCCAACTCCTTCCATCCATTCTCCCATTGATTCAGTGAAGTAGTCCTGTGCCCTTAGCAGAGAAACACCCCCAAAACATAATGTTTCCACCTACATGCTTGACAGTGGGGATGGTGTTCTTTGGGTCATATGCAGCATTTCTCTTCCTCCAAACACAGCGAGTTGAGTTAATGCTAAAGAGCTCAATTTTTGTCTCATCTGACCACAGCACCTTTTCCCAATAACTCACAGAATCAGCCAGGTGTTCATTGGCAAGCTTCAGACGGGCCTGCACATGTGCCTTCTTGAGCAGGGTTACCTTGCGGGCACTGCAGGATTTTAAACCTTTAAGGCGTAATGTGTTACCAATGGTTTTCTTGGTGACTGTGGTCCCAGCTGCCTTGAGATCATTAATAAGTTCCCCCCGTGTAGTTTTAGGCTGATCTCACACCTTCCTCATGATCAAGGATACCCCACGAGGTGAGATTTTGAATGTTGCCCCAGATCAGTGTCTCCTTCTCACCCAGCATCTTACTTATGGCTTTGTAGTCCATTCCAGCTTTGTGCAGATCTATGATCTTGTCCCTGACATCCTTAGAAAGCTCTTTGGTCTTGCCCATGTTGTAGAGGTTAGAGTCTGACTGATTAATTGAGTCTGTGGACAGGAGTCTTTTATACAGGTGACTATGTAAGGCAGCAGTCTTTAATGCAGGTAACAAGTTGATTAGGAGCATCTAACTGGTCTGTAGGAGCCAGAACTCATAATGGTTTGTAGGGAATCAAATACTTATTTCTAAGGACAGAAGGAAAGATTAAATCTCAAAATACTAGAACTCAAATATAAAGTCAAGTGGCCAAAAGAGGTGACCGATAATATGGATAAAATAATGGGCAATGCTGGACAAACACCAGAGGAACGAGAACAAGCGGAGATATACCCGCTAACGGTATGTGCACACTGTCCGGAGCCGCCTGCGGCCCAGACACAGTGGAATGGCCGCCGGTGGCTTCCGCTCATTTTATGCAAAGGAGCGGCGCCATATATTTTTTTTTTCACCTGCGGACTTTCCTCATAGAGTTTAGGTCTACGAGAAATGCCCGCATACGGACCCGTCGGAGCAATTGACATGCTGCGGTCTGGACCGACGTGCTGCCTGTCAGTTTCCGCAGGTGATCCGCAGACGCATAATGGACACGGGAGTTCTAGAAATCCCATCCACTATGCTGTAACATCTGGACGTTGCGGGTTTGACGCTGCATAGACACACAGCATCAAACCCGCTGCGGCTCCTGACCGTGTGCACATGCCCTAAGGAATAAGGCAAAATATAAAAAAAGATATGTTTTATTATTAAATATCATTAACAAGGTTTAAAAGCGTGACACAGTACAGACTGGCATCACAGAAAGTAGGGGTCACAGGATGGCACAGAGCGGGTGCAATGTGCTAAATACAATCCCACTTCACAGGTAGTAAAAGCCATACAGTGACAGACAGGAGCACCACCCGTCCGGGGACGACAGGGCACACAGACCAGTAACATGACCATAGTCCCACAGATATAATACTGTCACTAGAGATGCACACAGTGTCAGGCAGATACGGTGGGGACCACTACAGATAAGGAGATGGTAATAGTCCAGAGTGTCATGGAGTTCACCACATGGAGAAGAGGGAGGAGGAAAGAGAAGAAATAGGAGAAAGGAGAGGAATCTAAATGTGAGTGTTGGAGGAGAAGGAAGGGAGAGGAAACTGAAGGAGGAGAAAAAGGGATTAAGGAATAAATGAATAAGTAAATGGGCAGCATGGTGGCTCGGATGTTAGCCTTGCAGAGCTGGGGTCCTGGGCTCGAATACCACCAAGGACAACATCTGCAAGGAGCTTGTATGTTCTCCCTGTGCTTGCGTGGGTTTCCTCCAAGTTCTGTGGTTTCCTCCCACACTCCCAAGACATACTGATAGGATATGTAGATTGTGAGCCCCAATGGGGACAGTGCCCATAATGTCTGTAATGGACTCTGGAATTAATTGCACTATACAAGCGAGTAAAATAAATAAATGAAGAAGATAACTACCAGAAAGCAGACTTCACTTGTCGAGTGGAGAAAATTCCCCCCTTTTTTACATTCATCATTCCCCTTCACTTCCCCTCCCCTTCAATAGAGGTCATGTTTTATAATTATGTTTTATATATAATATTGTGCGGTCTTCCATCTTTTTTTATTCCTGTCTTCTCTCCCTTTTCTCTTGCAGCCATGTTTCGCTATTCTCTATTTTGTCCACTTTTTCTTTTTTTTTACTTTTTTCTATGATTTACTTTTGGTGAATTTGCATCAGACCACCATCTATACCAACCAATCAGTTTTGGTTGTGTTTATATGTTGCACTTTTGTTTCCTGTGCACCTCACACTTTTTATCACTTGACGTCATTGTACTGCCGTACTGTGACTCTATACATTCGTTTTCTTGGATCTGACAAAAATGGCACGGGAATGTGATTGTATTAACATTTGTGCAAACTAATTTTTTTCATTCTCTTTTTTGTACTATTATTTTCTGTAATTCTATATTAGGATGTATTGTATATATTGTTCGATAGCACTTTGGTTCTTATGCACTTTCTACTTGTAGCCAATAGATGTCACTATACTCATATTGCATTGACACTATAGAGCGCGGCTGCCTCCTATGGACTCCATACAAATGGCACCTGTGAGCTCAGGCACACTATACCCAGCATTTCCTGCAATTGCCTCTGCATATCACCAACGCGCGGCATTGACTTCATGGAGGCATTTTCCTCCCGACGCACCCTGGACAGTGCGAAACAAGATGCACCTGGGGATGGTCCTGCATGCGCCACTTGGTTGGACCATATGTGAGTACTATTAGGTACATAACGGTGGTAGAAGAGGTTATCTGACACTCTCCCCTTGATAAATCATCAGTTACATGTTTTTAATTGTAACAAAATTTATTTTACTATTTTGTGAGTGGTTTAGTGAATACCTAGGTATTCATATGCAGGCTGTTATATGGAGTAACCCACTCCTGACTTTTCCTGATAATTAAAGGGAAGACAGATAGCGCTGTGTCTCTAGCCCTAAATAAATATATATGGTCTTTGAATATTTCCATGATTGTAGATTTCATTACAGCAATTAAAGGGAATATGTCATCAGAAATGACCTATTGTTTAATGGGGACTTGTCAGTAGGTCAACAGTGGCCAGTGTTTGCTTTTATTTTGATCCTGCTGTTCTCCTTAGTATTCTAGATTTTTTTAAAAAATCCACCATATAGAGGCAACACCACTTCATGACATTGCCCACATGGTCTTAAGGCCAATCTCTGGCTATCACTGCATCCAAGAAAAAGGCAGGACTCATCACATCATAGCCTATGAGAGTGGTGGCGTGAGGTCAATGAAGAGGCCTTCACAAAGGAATATCACACTGGTTATACTCCTTGGGTTATGGTGTGGGGCGTCATAATGTATGGTAGCCGGACCACTCCAGTCTTAATTCTAGGTACGCTAATTGCTCAGCATTACATTGATTTGGTCGTAGATCCAATGGTAAGATCATTTCTCCAAAGTGTCCCAGGAGCCATTTTTCAACAAGACATCACCAGGTCGCCTATTTCCCTTGCTACTGTGAGCAGCCTGCGTGGCCTAAATGTCCTAACGTGGCCTGCAGCGTCTCCGGACTTGTCTCCCATCAAGCACATCTGGAACGTCATTGGTCAGCAGTGGCGCAGGGATCTGCCAGCAGCGGCTGTTGATGATTTGCCCAAATGCATTCAGTGTGGCAGAAAGTTCTTCAGACAACGATTAATAACCTCATTGACAGCAGCCAAGGTGTGTAAGTGCAGGGATTTCTACGCTTGGCGCTCATACTCAATACTGAATAAATCAAGATGTTTGAAAATTTTGCTTCAATCCATCCTGTGATTTCCAGAATTCCTCAACTTTTCCTTTTTGGTGTAGCAATTTCATTGTTGAGGAGTGTATTTTTTTTCTATTTTACAAATGGTCTGTGTGCATTTACATAAGACATTTGTAACATTTCTTCTATGTTCCCATCATATATCTACCACCCACCATGGACCCAACCTCCAAATACCACTGACCACCAGAATAAATAATATATGCAGGTGGAAAACTGTCAGGAACGTGTCCATAGCGAGCCAAAGTAAAGTATGTCTTTGTTTTATTTCTCCATCCTATAGTAGATGGGATATTATCCAGGAGGCAGGATACATAATGGTCTGCAAAAGTACAGCCTTCCTGGTTCTCCTGTTTCGGCATTTACAAAAAGTGATTCTACAATATTTTGTTTTAGGAGGGGGAGGGCATGTAGTTGCTTTTATTCCTTTTTTTTTTTTTTTTTTTAGAAGTGTTGGCCCAAGATTTTACATAAATATATTTGGAAAAGGAGAAAAAAAAATAAGTTAAAGTGGATCTGTCACCAAATTTCATGATAGAAGCTGAATTCGTTATCTTGAACTTTGAAAATCCCTTTTAAGAAAGGCTGTATGATGCAATATGAAAGTTTTCCTGCCTAATTTAAAAATGATTTTTTTTATGAGTCTAGGTCGAGCTGGACTCATAAAATGCTGTTTTAAATTTGACAATTAGACAGCCTTTTTGATATTGATTTTCTTGGTAAGTACACCAGTCTCATCAGATTAAATAGACATAATTAATGATTTTTGCAGTGCATAATGTGAAAGCTGCTAACAAATTCACTTTTAAGGCCGGCATCACCCTAGCGTATGGCATCCGAGGTGAGAGCATTGGATGCGATATGCTAATGACCCTCGGCTCCTGCTCTGCTGCGAGCCGGAGCCAAGTGTCATGCTACTGTGCTGCAATTCTCACACAGTAATTTCTCCATCTTCTTCGTGGCCTGACTCGGCGTATATCGCACTGCACTGAGCTGACATGCGAGTGTAGGCCGATGTTTCACTCGCACCCATAGACTTCTATGGGTGCGAATGAATCGAGTCTCACTGCAAATCGCAGCATGCTGCGACTGTTCTCTAATGCCGAATTGGCATGTACTGAAATGTACTGTACTCTGCACCTCAGATGTCAAAAATGCACCTCTAATAGTAGCTTTATAGGCATCCTATTTAACAAGTGGGTGTGGGCTATCAGAGTTATGGGCAAAATAGTGCCCATGTGAAGTACCGGCTGCATGAGAGACAGCTGGTAACTAAAGGCATGCAGGGGGTTTATGCCACAGTCCGAGGAGGGCCTGATGCTCTTAACTACAAGTGCTGAGTAGTGTTGAGCGATACCTTCCGATATCAGGAAATATCGGATCGGATTGGATCGGACCGATACCCAAAAAATATCGGATATCGCCGATTCTGAAAACCAATGCAAGTCAATGGGACACAAATATCGGAATGAAAATAAACCCTTTCTTTCCTTGTAGGTTAATTCGACATGAAGGAAAACAACTAACAATAATGTAGAATGTATTAGGGGAGGTGGTTGCCCAAATCGATGGGAACAGTGCTCACAGTGAAACATGAAAAGCCGGCAATTCAGCAGCGGCATACACCGGTACCCGACAATTTACAACAGAAAGAATAGAGCATCACACATAGATTAGATAGATATAAACATGTCAGTCACATATATACAGTTATATGAAAAAGTTTGGGCACCCCTATTAATCTTAAGCTTAATGTTTTATAAAAATTGGTGTTTTTGCAACAGCTATTTCAGTTTGATATATGTAATAACTGTTGGACACAGTAATGTTTCTGCCTTGAAATGAGGTTTATTGTACTAACAGAAAATGTGCAATCTGCATTCAAACAAAATTTGACAGGTGCATAAGTATGGGCACCTCACCAGAAAAGTGACATTAATATTTAGTAGATCCTCCTTTTGCAAAAATAACAGCCTCTAGTCGCTTCCTGTAGCTTTTAATGAGTTCCTGGATCCTGGATGAAGGTATTTTTGACCATTCCTCTTTACAAAACAATTCCAGTTCAGTTAAGTTTGATGGTCGCCGAGCATGGACAGCCCTCTTCAAATGATCCCACAGATGTTCAATGATATTCAGGTCTGGGGACTGGGATGGCCATTCCAGAACATTGTAATTGTTCCTCTGCATGAATGCCTGAGTAGATTTGGAGCGGTGTTTTGGATCATTGTCTTGCTGAAAGATCCATCCCCTGCGTAACTTCAAATTTATCACTGATTCTTGAACATTATTGTCAAGAATCTGCTGATACTGAGTGGAATCCATGCGTCCCTCAACTTTAACAAGATTCCCGGTGCCGGCATTGGCCACACAGCCCCAAAGCATGATGGAACCTCCACCAAATTTTACTGTGGGTAGCAAGTGTTTTTCTTGGAATGCTGTGTTTTTTTGCCGCCATGCATAACGCCTTTTTGTATGACCAAACAACTCAATCTTGGTTTCATCAGTCCACAGGACCTTCTTCCAAAAAGAAATTGGCTTCCCCAAATGTGCTTTTGCATACCTCAGCCGACTCTGTTTGTTGCGTGCTTGCAGAAACGGCTTCTTTCGCATCACTCTCCCATACAGCTTCTCCTTGTGCAAAGTGCGTTGTATAGTTGACCGATGCACAGTGACACCATCTGCAGCAAGTTGATGCTGCAGCTCTCTGGAGGTGGTCTGAGGATTGTCCTTGACTGATCTCACCATTCTTCTTCTCTGCCTTTCTGATGTTTTTCTTGGCCTGCCACTTCTGGCCTTAACAAGAACTGTCCCTGTGTTCTTCCATTTCCTTACTAATGTTCCTCACAGTGGAAACTGACAGGTTAAATCTCTGAGACAGCTTTTTGTATCCTTCCCCTGAACAACTATGTTGAATAATCTTTGTTTTCAGATCATTTGACAGTTGTTTTGAGGAGCCCATGATGCCACTCTTCAGAGGAGATTTAAACAGGAGAACAACTTGCAAGTGGCCACTTTAAGTAGCTTTTCTCATGATTGCAAACACCTGGCTATGAAGTTCAAAGCTCAATGAGGTTACAAAACCAAAAAAAGTGCTTTAGTAAGTCAGTAAAAAGTAGGTAGGAGTATTTAAAACAAGAAAATGATAAGGGTGCCCATACTTATGCACCTGTCAAATTTTGTTTGAATGCAGATTGCACATTTTCTGTTAGTACAATAAACCTCATTTCAAGGCAGAAACATTACCGTGTCCAACAGTTATTACATATATCAAACGGAAATGGCTGTTGCAAAAACACCAATTTTTATAAAACATTAAGCTTAAGATTAATAGGGGTGCCCAAACTTTTTCATATAACTGTAAGAAGTACAGTGATAGTGTTAGTGTTGATTACTGTACTTGTCATTTAGTGTTAAAATAAAGGATTTATTGAAAAAAAAAATTGGCATGGGGTTCCCCCTAATTTTAGTCTCTAGCGGAGGTTAAGCAGACGGCTGGGCAGATGTTTGAAGCCTGGGAAGGGGGTAATACCCACGGAGCTTCCCAGGCTACTAATATCAGCCCCCAGCTGAATACCTAGCCTTTACTAGCTATTAAAATGGGGACCCCCCCCCCCCCAAAAAAAAAAAAAAATGACGTGGGGTCCCCCCTATTTTAATAGCTAGCAAAGGCTAGGCAGACAGCTGGGGGCTGATATTAATAGCCCAGGAAGGGAGCCATGAATATTGGCCCCCTCCCAGGCTAGAAACACCAGCCATCAGCCGCTCCAGAAATGGCGCATCCATAGGATGCGCCAATTCTGGTACTTAGCCTCGCTCTTCCCACTGCCCTGTAGCGGTGGCAGTGGGGTAATAGGGCTGGGGTTGATGTCAGCTTATAATTCCAGCTGACATCAAGCCCAGGTTAGTAATGGAGAGGCGTCTATAAGACACCCCCATTACTAACCCCATAGTCAAAGTTAAAAAAACACAAATACCCAGAATAAAGTCCTTTAATTGAAATAAACACACAATTCTTTATTGTTCTAAATTAAACCATACTTACCGTCACGCCCATTCCAGCTGAAGCCAACGATCTCCTGCAATAAAAATAAAATAATAAAGCAACATCATCCTTACCTTCCCATGGTTCCCAGGACAGCTTCAGCTCTGCTACATCGAGATGACAGGCTGGACCTGCAGAACGCTGCCATCCAGCCTGTCATCCCGCAGACACTGAGAAGCGCAGGCATGCTTGTGCTCCTCAGTGTCTCGCTGTGACGGCATCCAGATGAGCCAACAATGAACTCAGCTCACCTCATGCACGTCACTGACAGCGTGGGAGAATTCTCCTGCGCATGCGTTGAGCGTGAGAGACTCGGCTCATCTCGATGCCGTCACAGCCTGACACTGAGGAGAAAAGCAAGCCAGCGCTTCTCAGTGTCTGCGGGATGACAGGCTGGATGGCAGCGTTCTGCAGGTCCAGCCTGTCATCTCGATGTAGCAGAGCTGAAGCTGTCCTGGGAACCATGGAAAGGTAAGGATGAGGTTGCTTTATTATTTTTCTTTTATTGCAGGAGATCGTTGGCTTCAGCTGGAATGGGCGTGATGGTAAGTATGGTTTAATTTAGAACAATAAAGAATTGTGTGTTTATTTCAATTAAAGGACTTTATTCTGGGTGTTTGTGTTTTTTTTTAAATACTTTACTAGAAATTCATGGCGGTCATATCTAATATTGGCGTGACCCCATGAATTTCGGGCTTAGGGCCAGCTGATAATGCCAAGCTGGCCCTAACCCCTTTATTACCCAGTGAGCCACCGCACCAGGGCCCTGGATGAGTTGGGTACAGCGCCAGAAGATGGCGCTTCTATGAACGCGCCATTTTCCGGGGTGGCTGCGGACTGCAATTTGCAGCGGGTGGGGCCCAGAAAGCTTGGGCCTCCCTGCGCTGTGGATTCCAGCCCCCAGCTGCCTAGTTGTACCTGGCTGGACACAAAAATAGGGCGAAGCCCCACGTATTTTTTTTTTTTTTTTTTTAATTATTTCATGAAATTCATGAAACAATTAAGAAAAAAAGGGCTTCCCTATATTGTTGTGTCCGGCCAGGTACAAATAGGCAGCTGGTGGTTGGGGGCAGCACGTTCCTGCCTGCTGTACCTGGCTGGACACAAATATAGTGCGAAGCCCCACGTCAATTTTTTTTAAATTATTTCATGAATTTCCTGAAATAATTAAAAAAAAATTGACGTGGGGCTTCGCACTATATTTGTGTCCAGCCAGGTACAACTAGGCAGCTGGGGGATGGAATCTGCAGCGCAGGGAGACCCAAGCTTTCTGGGCCCCCCCCCCCCCGCTACAAATTGCAGTCCGCAGCCACCCCGGAAAATGGCACGTTCATAGAAGCTGGATGATGTACCTGGCTGGCATACAAAAATTTTTTTGGAAAAATTAATTAAAAAATAAATAATAATTTAGGGACTGCATCTTTATTAACTCCTCAAATGTCATTTAGTGTTAAAATAAAGGATTTATTTTTAAAAAAAAAGTGGCGTGGGGATCCCCCATAATTTTAGTCTCTAGCGGAGGTTAAGCAGACGGCTGGGGCAGATGTTTGAAGCCTGGGAAGGGGTAATACCGACGGAGCTTCCCAGACTACTAATATCAGCCCCAGCTGAATACCTAGCCTTTACTAGCTATTAAAATGGGGGACCCCCCAAAAAAAAAAAATGACGTGGGGTCCCCCCTATTTTAATAGCTAGCAAAGGCTAGGCAGACAGCTGGGGGCTGATATTAATAGCCCAGGAAGGGTGCCATGAATATTGGCCCCCTCCCCGGCTAGAAACACCAGCTGTCAGCCGCCCCAGATATGGCGCATCCATAGGATGCGCCAATTCTGGCACTTAGCCTCGCTCTTCCACGCTGCCCTGGTGCGGTGGCAGGGGGTAATAGTGGTGGGGTTCATGTCAGCGCCAGCTGCCATGAAGCCCAGGTTAGTAATGATGGGCGTCTATAAGACACCCCCATTACTAACCTACAAAGTGTTAAAAAGAAAAAACACACACTACACCCAGAAAAAAATAATTTATTTGAAATAAAACAGACCATTTTATTTAATTCTTAGTTTACTAAAAAAAATAGTTACCTGTCCATGTTCCTGCGCTGATCTCCCATGCACAGCTGTCACATCTGGAGATGGTGACAGCTGTGCATGGCTGCTGTAAGCTCACGCTGCCGGTAACACGTCCGCTCCCGGCAGCCTGAGCCCTGACTGAGGTGCATTCAGGCAGCGCAGTTCCGGAGACCCCCTTTACGGCACTGCTGTACCGTGGGAATTTCTCACGATACAGTGGGGCCGTAAAGCAGCTAACCGGAGCAGCGCTGCCTGAACTCCGGCGAACCCGCTTATGCAATGACGGGGACGCTTTAAGGCCCCGCCATTCTATCGGCGGCAGCGGTTCAGAGCGGTCACATTCTATGTGGCTGCTCTAAACTGGAGATCTTCGTGGGACACTCGTGGACTACTACGGAGGGGTAAGGATAAGGTTGTGGTTTATTATTTTATATTTTATTACAGGAGATCGATGGCTTCGGGGAATTAGGTGTCTAGGTGAGTATAGGTGTAGTTTTTTATTTTTTACTTTATTTTAGGTGGCGATCGGCGGGGACAGGTAATGTATAAACTAATTTATTGTAGGTAACCACTGGCCACCAATGACATGTATTTAAAATTTATTGGGGACACAGTAGGGCAATTTATATAGCAGGATCAGGCTGATGGGAACTACTGCTCCCATCGAGCTGATCCTGCTGGCACGAGTGGACGGGGGACAGACATAGGCCGATGGGAGCAGTAGTGTCACATCGGCCTATGTCTGCCTGCACGCACACACACCGCGCACACCCGCGCAGACATCGCACAGACACCGCGCACACACCCGCACACACTCGCAGACATCGCACAGACACCGCGCACACACTAATCATGAAGGGGTGATGGTCTGGGAGGTGAGGCTGACCTGTGCGGCCGTGGGAAAGTTCATGTGAGTTCATGCAGTCAAGCATGGACTCACATGAACCCTCTGAGGGCACCGCGGCTACTTCAAATGAACAGCTGATCAGCATCACCTGATACCTCAGCTGTTCATTTGAAATAACTGGCGGGAGAGAGCAGCACAGAACGGGAAAGCCCGCGGTGAAGTCTTTTCACTGCCGGCTTCCCCGCCCGGGTCCTTCGCTCCCCGCTCCTTGGTGCGGTGCTCCCCGCCCGGTCCTAACTTACGATCAGGATGGGAGGTGGCGAGGGGAGCGGAGGATCGGGGTGGGAGGCTGCGGGGAAGCAGTATGGGGCTGTGGGATTGTTTAAAAGCCGGCGGCTTTTTACCGCCCGCCGGCTTTTAAACAATCAGGAGAATTCTCCCACGCTGGGATGGCATTCTGATGACAGGCTGGATCTCAGCTGAGCGCTGCCACCCAGCTTGTCATCCTTCAGAGACACTGCAGAGCGCAGGCATTATGGGAACTTCCGATTCCGGTATTCGATATTGTAAAAGTATCGGAATTCCGATACCGCGAATATCGGCCGATAACCGATATTTCAGTATCGGAATGCTCAACACTAGTGCTGAGTAATCGGAGATGCCCCAAGGTTTGTGATTAACATTTAGTATCCAATGTTATTTACATGTATTACTACTCTATTTATTTACTAGCTGCAGGGTATTTGTTAATTGCTTTTATTCTAGGTTTTGTTTGTTAATGGCCACAGTGTGAATGTGCACCTACACATTGCACTTCTACAAACAGGTGTGCTGGACATTTTCTTTCGGTTTTGGTTTAGTTCCTTGTACTTTGTACATATGGGGGCTTGGCCCACCCTTTTGTGCTGTGCATATTGTCTATATAGCTTTCAATGACAGGCGTGAAACAGTCAGGTCTAAGTCCTTCTCTGCCACCGTTTATTTTGAGGCCTGCTAGCACATAGTGAGGTGAGATACTAGAATTAGGGACCGTCCTGACCGGGCACACCCCTTATCGCGGTGGGATGGCTTTTACGCTCTTTTGATCAAAATAATGTCGACTAAGTGCCCTGTGTTATTTACATGTATTACTACTATTTATTAATTTACTTAATGCAGGGTATTGTTTGTATTCTAGGTTGTTGTTTTTTTAATTAAAAGATGAACTTTATAAAGGATGTGTAAAACAAAAATGCAGCTGACATACCGGGTATATCAAAAAAGAAATAAGGCTATGTGCCCACGTTGCATTTATGAAACAGAAAATTTCTGCTGCATAAATGCAAGTCCTCTCCTGGAAAAACGCATGCGGAATTCTGCACGCATTTATCGCGCATTTTTCGCGCGTTTATCACGCGTTTTCCACATGCGGAATTGCCTTGCGTTTTTTATGCATTGGACAAAGGCAATTCCGCTTGCGGAAACGCAAAATTAAATGACATGCTGCGGATTTTTGAACGCGGCATAAACGCTGCGGAAAAATCCGCAGCATGTGCATAGAACTTGCGGAATGCCATTGGGGACCATGGGGTGCGGATATACATGCATTTTTCAAGCGTTTACGCTGCGGAAATTCCGCAGCATATACGCTTGAAAAATGCTACGTGGGCACACAGCCTAAAAAAATAATTTTCAAAATAAGTAAAAAAAAAAGGGGAATTAGTCCTACCGGTAATTAGGTTTCCAGGAGTCCAGCCTGACAGCACACCAGGAGGTAGTCCTTCATGTCCGACTAGGGGCAGGAACACACGAGAGGTTAAAGTCCCCTCCCCACCCTCCATCGCCAGTGTTTTTCCCAAGTACCACACCAGGATGGATGCAACACAATTTTATTGAAACTACCGATACATGTTAAATCATCACATGCTCTGTCAACTCAAAAGGGGAAGGGAATATAAGGGTGCTGTCAGGCTGGACTCCTGGAAACCTAATTACCGATAGGACTAATTCCCTTTTTCCAGGACGTCCCTCTTGACAGCACACCAGGAGAAATGCCAACTAAATGGTCCTAGGGAGGGACTACAGCCTGGAAGACTTTCCTCCCAAAGGCTGTCTGCTGATTGGACAACAAATTCAGTCTATAATGCTTACAAAATGTATTCAACCCTGACCAGGTGGCTGCATTACATATCTGCTCTGAGGAGGCTCCTGCTCTCTCTGCCCATGAGGTAGATATGGATCTGGTGGAGTGGGCCCTTATGCCTTCTGGCACTAACATCCCACTAGAAACATAAGCATGGGAAATGGTCGCTTTGATCCATCTGGCCAAAGTCAATTTTGATGCAGTCTTTCCTTTGTTCTTCCCCCAGAACTGGACAAACAAACTAGAGTCTTTCCTCCATTCTTTTGTGGCGTCTAGATAGTGGAGAACCGATCGCCTGACATCCACCGAGTGGAAGCCCTGTTCCCCTGGGTTTCTCGGCTGATCGCAGAAGGCGGGCAAAATGATTTCCCTATTCAGGTTGGAGTCCGACACCACCTTGGGTAAAAAAGAAGGATCTAGTTTAAGGATTAGGCGATCGTCCAAAATCTGCATATAAGGGAATACTACCGAGAGGGCCTGAATCTCCCCCAGTCGCCTGGCCGAAGTTATGGCCACCAAGAACACGGTTTTAATTGAGAGTGACCTGATACTAATATCCTGCAGGGGTTCAAAGGGGCTTTTACATATGGTGCTTAGCACTAAATTTAAGTCCCACGGGGCCACCTTTTCCCTTATAAAGGGCCTTAATCTACCCACCGCTTTCGAGAATCTGGACACCCACGGATGTTTAGCTAAGGGATAGTCTAAGTATGAACTTAGGGCCGAAATCTGGACTCTAAGCGTGCTGGGGCTTAGTCCCTTGTCATACCCTGCCTGGAGAAATTCTAAGACTTCTGGAACTGGTGGGCCCGAGTCTCTATTATTGCGAACAGAAGACATTGGAACTGATAGTGGCTTACGCCACCTTTCCCTCTTGTTGCAAACCTGAGGTATCTCTGTCTTGAAGGGTGTATGGGAATATGGTAATATGCCTGCTTCAGATCCAAGGTACACATCACCGCGCCTTTGGGCACCAGAGGTGTCACCAATTTTATTGACTCCATCTTGAACCTCTTGTACTTTACCCACTGGTTCAGGGGTCTGAGGTTTATAATTGTCCTGTACTCTCCCGATGGTTTCTTTATGGAGAACAGTCTGGAATAATGGCCCCCGTATCGCTCTGAACGAGGAACAGGTGTTATTGCTCTGTCCTGGAGGAGCTGCTTGATGTCTACTTCCAGCCTTTTGAAGGCCGATGTTGAACTGGCTTCCGTGATCTGAAATTGACGGGACGGGGGGGGGGGGGGGATTGAGAAAACTCGATCTTGTATCCGTGCTCTATAAGTTGTAAAATCCACTGATTTTGGGTTATTCTCTGCCAACTTCCTAGGAAATGCTGCAGCCCCCACTGGTCCGGCGTCATTGACGCGCCTGACTAGGCCCGGGCTACCCTGCGGCCTCTACCACCCTTCGGGTAGCTCCATCTGCCCTCTTTCCCCTATAATTCTGGGACTGGGTGGGGCGGCTCCTTCGAAAGGAAAAGGGGCGTCTAGGTCGTTCCTCCGGAAACCCCGCTTTACTATCGGCCGCCTTCTGCAGAATGCTGTCCAGTACAGGCCCAAAAACCTGTAGGTCGGAAAATGGGATAGCACAAAGTTTATTTTTGGACTACATATCGCCTGTCCAAGACCTCAGCCAGAGTGCTCTACGGGCCAAATTCGACATTGCATCATTTCTTGCCGCGAACAGATTCTGCTGACGCATCTCCCATGAAATTTAGTGCCATCCTGACCATGTATAAAGCCTCGGCTATATCCTCCCTGGAACCACTCTGTGCCAGTTTGGCTTCCAGGTCCTCCAACCATAAGCCTGCTGATCTGGCCACGGAAGTGGCTGTAATATTGGTCTTGATGATTGCAGCTGAAGCCTCCCAGGCTTTCTTAAGTAGACCGTTCACTTTTTTGTCCATCGGATCATTTAGACTCGCATCCTCAAAAGGGATTGTTGTCTTCTTGGAAACTCGGGCTACTGGTACGTCGATCTTTGGCACCTCTTCCCAGATTCTGGACTCTTCCGTTTCGAAGGGAAGACGGGACCTAAACTTTTCCGCGTTTTTCCATTCCTCCAGAATCATGGACCTGATGTGCTTATTAACTGGAAAACATCTACTTTTCCTTGCCTGTAGCCCACTAAACATTTGATCCTGGATGGACTGAGCTACCTGCGGCTGTTCAATGTTCATAGTATTGAGTACTGCCTGTAATAGCTCCTCTGTGTCAGCTGAGGAGAAGAGGTATCTTTTATTCTCCTCCCGCTGACCACAAGGTAAATCAAAATCCAGCTCCTGGGACTGGTCTGATCCGTAGGCTCCCTCCTCTTCTTCCGAAGAGACTATGAAATCCTGCCTGGGTTTTTTGCAGGGAGGTTCGCCTGTAGAGGCCTGTGCTGCTAAAAGGGTGGACACCGAAGACTGCACTTCCTCTTTAATCATAGCTTTTACTTCGGCTCTAAATGTGGCCTGTTCCTCTGCCATAACTTTTATTATGTGTCCAGAAGCCTGGTATTACAAGTTGGGCATCGCCTAGCTCTCTTCTTAGAAACGGATCCCTTTGGGGGTCCCTTTATCCTATGGACAGTATCAGAACACAGGCAGTTTGTTAGGATAAATCACCATAGCTCAGCGACCAAAAGGGGGGCCCTATAGATGTTCACTTACGTGACCTAGGGAGATGGCCGTGGAATCCGTGTGCTGCGCGGGGCTACCCTCCATAGCTCACTATAGGTGTAGTGCCTAACCGACAGACACACATGGACAGTTTTTACCTGTCTACCGTCTTCGCCGCCATCTTCCCCAGGCTTCTCCTTCCCGCTGACCTCCGAACCGGAAGTGCGTTCCAGGGTGGAACGCACGCCGCAGCCGCGTCACCGGAAGTGCGCCGGCCGGCAGAGGCAGCGCGCCCAGAGCCCTCCGAGGACTGAAGCGGCGCCTTCCAGGAGCTCTGCTCCACTGGGCTGGCTGAGGGACCGGGTCGGGTTTCAGCCGGCAGCCCGTCTTGACAGCGGGAGGAGACAGGTATGGCAACCCCTCCGTCCCCTGGGCTGCTATGGTTTCAGCGCTGCTGCGTCCTCTCATGTGCCTGTCCGACTAGGGACAGGAAAAACACTGGCGATGGAGGGTGGGGAGGGGCCTTTTAACCTCTCGTGTGTTCCTGCCCCTAGTCGGACATGAAGGACTACCTCCTGGTGTGCCCTCAGGAGGGACGTCCTGGAAAATAATAATAATAAAATTGGAGTTCTTTCCATTACTTTAGGATTATACTTAAATACTAGTATATAATATATATTGGTGTAAGTACAATGTGCAAGTGCACATTCACACCCCCTGACAAAGGCTTGTGCAAAAACGCGCGTTGGGACTGGCACCATTCCTGCTGGACACATTTTTATTTGAGTCCAAATGGTACAGAAATATGGCTGTAAGGCTATGTGCACACGATGCGTATTTCATGCGTATTTTGTGCGGAAAATTCCGCAGCGTAAACGCATGAATTACGCATGTTAGCCTTCTGCCAAGGTCCCCTATGGCATTCCGCAATTGTAATGCCCACGCTGCGGAATTTTCCGCAGCGTTTTGTTGTGCGGAAAATTCCGCAGCATGTCAATTCTTTGTGCGTTTACGCATGCGGAATTGCCATCTACAATGCAGTAGAAAACGCAAGGCAATTCCGCATGTGCAAAACGCGCGAATTACGCGCGAAAAACGCATGCCAAATTCCGCATGCGTTTTCATGGAAAAAGGACATGCGGAAATGAAGCGGAAATTTCCGCTTCAAATACGCATCGTGTGCACTTAGCCTAAAACTTCAGATTACGATTTTATTTATCTTATTTTTAATAATGAATGAAGGGCAAATTAGCATGTGAAATGGTCAGAATAGCCAACATACCAGATCCCCATCTGACAGTAGATGTGCAAGAAAAACTATTAGTTCTCCCTCATACAGAGGTTTTCTCTCAGTATCAGTGGATCGGACACATCAGTTCATTAACCGCTTATGTTTTCCCAAATGTCAGCCAGGATGTGTGTGTGAGCAATGAGACGAGTTCTGGGGCACATAATATTAGTTCATGCTCTTTGTCTTACACAATCATATAAAATACAGAGCAGCTAGTTGGAATCCAGGGATAACTAACATTTTACTATCACATTTACAGGGCTTGTCCAGTAACAACACATTGATGACTTATCACCAGGATAGGTAATCACTATCAGCTAGGTGGGGTCTGACTCCTGGCATCCACCACAGTTGTTATAAGATCCGGCAGATTCTGGATGGAACAAAGCAGCAAAGTGCAGCTCTATGTAATGCACAGCGGCCACTGCCAGAACAAATACCCGATATGTGGTGATGCCGGATCTCATAGTAATTACTTATCCTACAATAACAGGTCATCAATATGGTGTAACCAGCAAATCACTTTAAGAAATTGGAAAAACCTACAATTCTGTATTTCACATAAACCTTTGTAAACATACAGAAGAAATGTTGGTATACACAGAAGGATATTGTTACTATGAAGCAACATTTATTTTAGGCTTAATATTCAGACAGTAAAATAGATTGTTCTCTATTCACCGTGCAGATACAGTCAGAATACGCCAAGTAGTAAATCTGTAGGGAAAGTGTGCCACCTAGTGTTCAGTAGGAGCAACGCGTGTCCCAGTAACCACCACAATGACCTTCTTCTGGGTGTTTGGGCAGTGTATTGGGCACAGATCATATGTGAAGCTACATTTGTGATCTTGATATCACCAGAAATTGTAATTGCCTGGAGGCTTGAACTTGGTTGAATAAATAATATGTAAAGCATGTTTTTTTCCGTGGGACATTTTCATTCCTTTATGTGACTGTGCTCTATGTACTGCAACATGATTTCACCTTGGTATAAAATTGCAAGTGACAAGGTGATAAGCAGATATCTGAAGTCTAGGGTCAGAAAAGACATGAGCGCTGTCACATGCAGACAGTCTCGTAGAACTTGTACCTTGTGGAAAATTATATTCTGAAGAACATGCGACTGCAAAAATTGGCTTTTCTTAAACAGCTTTATACAGTATACAGATTGTAGTCCTGAGATAGAGGACATTCTACCTGGCCTCTATGCCGTGCAGCCTAGGTAAGCAAGGGAGAAATGACAAGGTAAAAGAAACCAGAAGAAAACAAAAAAAAAGTCTAAAATCTTCTATTTTTCGGGTCTGTAAATGCAATATAGCATAATAGAAGCTGAGTCGGTGGAGTCTCCTGAAGTTGAGGAGATGTGGATGAACTCACTGAAGCCTGTCCTATATATTATGTCCTTTTGGCCGGTTTAGCAGTTAACTGTTTCTCTCTTTCCAGTTCCCGTTCTCTTTGTTGTTCTTGTTTTAGGTTTTCCTCCTGCTTTTTCTGCTGGAGCTTCAGAGCTCGCTTCTGTAATAAAGTATGATCATCATCAGTATCACGACCCTGAAAATGGTGTCTGAGCTGCAGGCAGGATGTCAGAGCAGGAGGAGCTGATCACACTTGGATACATGTTTGTGGGAAAAGCTTTAGTAAACCTTTCATTTCCTGAAATCATTGGTGTTTGTATAGATGAGTCCAGTGGGCGGTCCTATTCAGTGATTGACAGTCTTCCCTGTGTGACTGTGTATGCCGAGATAGCTGTCAATCACGGAGTAGGATAGGCCCGCCCACTGGACTCATATTCCTACAGACTCCAGAGATTTCAATTAATAAATTACGTTATACTGAACCTTTTCCAATAAACCAATGTATCATTCTGCTTAGCTCCTCTTTCTCTATACCATGCTGTCCACAGATCGGATGGCATGTACAACGTGACAAGATCCCTATGAGGTGCTTGTGTCATGACCACAACCCCTTTCCATACGCTCTATATAGGAGACCTTTATGAGTCGAAGTGAGAATCCAATCTGTATGATGAGCTCCGGCACTGGCGGACTTCAGCCGTCTATGTATCTGATAGGCCACTAAGTAATATTATATTTCCCAAGCAGATAACTGCAGTGGAAATATTTGCCGGCTTGCAGCTTCCCTAAATTCAGTTCACCTGAGACAATAAAAAGTGATATCTGCGGTGAGATAACCCCTATAAAGGTGGTCCCAAAATAATTCCCATTACAAAACAATTAGGAATGTCTACAATTTCTTACTGGCATCAATTGCTCCAGGAATAAAGGGCAGACGCCTTGGTTCTTCTGCCAAGGACTTGTGTTCATGAAAACGCTAATGATTGATTTGGTTTTATAGATTTTATGAATGACATTCTACAATGTAAGACTTACTTTTAATTTGGAGGTCTTTTCATGGAGCAAAATCATTTCCTTCCTAATGTTCACCAACTTGTTTTGGTAATACTTTGCTTCTGAAAACTAAGCAAAATAAATAGGAAAACTAGACTTATTCAGGTAAGCACTGAGTAAATGGTAACACGGAAGGGGTTAAAGAGTAACCATCCTTTTCATTTGTATTTCATAAATCAATTGTACATGTGAAAATAAGAAACTTAATATATCTTATCAGAGAAATCTGCTTCCATCTCCTCCTGGACTGATCTTTCAATTAATGGGTACATTTTGTATTCAGTGAATAGAAGTTCTCAATTCACTGAAAAAAGGACAAAAATTAATAAGAGATTTCACAGAAAAAAAAGCAGCCATACTTCCAATACGACGTCCGGACACAAATGCACAACAGGATGCAGCAGAACCCCATGATAAAGACGAGGGCAGCACAGGTGCCAAATACTAATAGAAAAACCACTTACTAACCCAGCAGACATCTGCGGGGCTGCTGCTTAGTATTCAGAATACACACAGGCCTACATAGGGGCCATTCACAACATTACGTGAGATGCACCTCTGTCCGTATAACAACATATTACCAACACCCCCTACTATTACATCAGGCGGGCTGCCAATACCATATGTGCACCCACAGGCCAGACACCCCACATTTCCCAGCCACTATGGAGGGTCTGGCCTGCACCCTGCAAAAAACATGCAAAACAGATGTATGTAATGCATGAGGTATTAGTCGATATTTTGGGCAAAATACACAAGCTAGCAATCCACGTCAAGGGTCCTCATTATCTTGCGAGTCGCTATACTAAGTACAGATTTTCCCATTACTGAGATAGATGACAGTTGGTGCTCATAAAGTTGTATGCAGAAAGAAGGAGGAGGAGTAAGAAGCACAGACATTCTGTTACACGTTCTCCTGGTACAATACTTACAGTTCTCCATTAAACCGTATGAGCACCGGCTGTCATCTCTTATTTCAGTAATGGGAGATCTGTATTCACATGTCCAAAGCAAACACAGGAGAAATACAGCCTGGGCTTTCATTATTCCTGCAGGCAAGTGCTGTAGAATACTACATATCTGACACTGAATTTAGAAAGATTAACGACTTCATACACTGGCTTGCAAAAGTATTCACCTCCTTAACTTTTTACCTATTTTGTTACATTACAACCGGTGTTTAAATATTTTTGTAATCCGATTTGTGTGTGATGCATCAGCACTAAATAGTCTAAGTTAGTGAAATGAGAAAAATATTTAATGCCATAAATTTAATTTTTGCCTATAACTAAAAATTGCCATGTGCATATGTATTCACCCCTTTTGCTATGAAACCCCTAAAAATTTCTGGTGAAAGCAATTACCTTCATAAGTCACAGAAAGGAAGTCCACCTGTGTGCAATTTAAGTGTCATATGGTCTGTCAGTATATTCAGACCTTTTCTGAAAGGTCACAGAGGCTGCAACACCATTAAGCAAAATGCACCACTAACCAAACAACACCATGAAGACCAAGGAGATCTCCAAACAAGTCAGGGACAAAGTTGTTGAGAACTACAAGTCAGGGTTAGGTTATAAAAAAAATATTCCAATCTCTGATCACCATTAAATCCATTATCAAATGGAAAGACCACAACAAACCTGTCAAGAGAGGGCCGCCCATCAAAACTCTCAGCCTGGGAAAGGAGGGCATTAATCAGAGAGGAAGCACAGAGACCAAATGTAACCCTGAAGGAGCTGCAGAGTTCCCAAGCAGAGTTTGG
This sequence comes from Phyllobates terribilis, assembly GCF_046119375.1. Classification (NCBI taxonomy): domain Eukaryota; kingdom Metazoa; phylum Chordata; class Amphibia; order Anura; family Dendrobatidae; genus Phyllobates; species Phyllobates terribilis. The sequence continues at coordinate 414,221,515 of NW_027362771.1, read as the reverse complement.
AGTATCTGTCCATATGACCACAATAAGCCATACACTCCTTTACTTACACACAAAAATTGTAACGCTCATTTTGAGTTTGTTAAAAGACATGTGGGAGACTCCCCAAATATATGGAGGAAGGTGCTGTGGTTAGAGGACACCAAAATTTAACTTTTTGGCCACCAAGGTAAACGCTATATCTGGTACCAAACCAACACAGCTAATCTTCTCAAGAACACCATCCCAACAGTAAAACATGGTGGTGGCAGCATCATGCTGTGGGGATGTTTTTCAGCAGTAGGGACAGGGAAAATGATCCAAGTTGAAGGAAAGATGGATGGTGAGAAATACAGGGATATTCTTGAACAAAACCTGTTTCAGTTTATCAGTGATTTCAGATTGGGATGGAGGTTCACCTCCAACAAGACAATGACCCAAAGCAACATTCGAGTGGTGTAAGGGGATGTCACGGGTGTGTTGCCACGAAGATCGTCACGAGTACACAGCCTGACTTCTCGCAGCTGACTTGTTGGTGCTTTGTGTTTTCTCGGCAGTGTAGGAGTTAATTCTCTCTCTCTCTGGGCTAGCTGAGGTCCAGCCTCGCCCAGCTGCAATCAATGCTTCTTTAGTGAGACTCCTTTATATTCCTGCAGGTCTGTTTGGGAGGTGTCGGTGAAAGCTTTTCATTCTGACTTACAGAGCGGATCGTGGTGTTTGGAGTTGCTGAGATAAGTGCATTTGGAAGTGTTTTTTCCCTTTCCTCGCTTTATCATTTATCTCCTTTCCCGTTGGTGTTCCCTCTGTTGTAGTTGTGTAGAAGTTGTATGCAAGGTGGTTTTGGTTTTTCCCTTGTACTGTCTCGTTCGTCTAAATACTGTGTGTGGGCATATTATTTCTGGTTCCCTATTGTTGTGATCGGGGTCCTTCTCAGGACTAGATTACTTAGGTGCAGGGATCCTCAGGAGGTAGGGGTTACGCTGGCGGCCTGGACCTCTGTACCTTTAACAGTACCTCCAGGTTGAGGGGTTAGTCAGGTTCCCAGCTTAGGGTCAGCTTAGGCCCCCTACCTCCAGTATTCTGTGACAGTGTGACATTTTCACCGACCATCTTAGTTTTCTCCAGCTACCATGGATCCAGTAGCCGGTCTAGCTCGGCAGTTGCAGAGTTTGTCCATGGGGCTGGCGGACGTTAAGTCCAAGGTTTTGCATCCTCCGGAGCAAGCCGGACCAGAACCTAAAGTAGCTCTCCCTGACAGGTTCACTGGGGGGCGGGACAAGTTTTTTGTTTTCCGGGAGGCATGCAAATTGTACTTTCGGCTGCGGCCTCGGTCATCGGGCAGTGAAGAACAAAGGGTGGGAATTGTCATCTCGCTCCTACAAGGGGACTCTCAATCTTGGGCGTTCTCTCTTCCCCCAAGCTCCCCGGTTCTCCAGTCAGTGGATAGGTTTTTCGCTGCTCTGGGACTCGTATATGATGACCCAGATCGGATCTCCCTTGCTGAGTCTAAGTTACGTAGGATTCAGCAGGGAGATCGTCCGGCGGAGGAATTCTGTTCGGAGTTCCGTAGGTGGGCCACGGACACCCAGTGGAATGACCCGGCTCTTAGGAGCCAGTTTTGTCATGGTTTATCCGACAAATTACAGGATGTGTTGGCACAGTATGACTCTCCCGCGTCACTGGAAGCCGCTATGGCCCTTGCTATTCGTGTTGACAGACGGCTTCGGGAGAGGTGCGGGATAACTCTACCCCCTGTAATGTCTCCACCTCCTACAAGGTCCCCTCATATGGTGGTTCCCCTGGTCAGTCCGGAGGAGCCTATGCAATTAGGAGGGACATCATTTCGGGGAAGGGGACCGGTGGTGCGCCATAAGACAGGAAGGTGTTTCCTCTGCGGGAAAAAGGGACATTTTATTGGGGGGTGTCCATCCCGTCCCTTGCAGAGTAAAGAGTCGTCGAAAAAACTGTTGATCCCAGGTTGTGTGGTGGACGGCAATCTGGGAGTAGGTATTTCGTCCCTAGGTTCGTCTCAGTTTCTCGTACCGGCGGAGGTGGTGGTGGGTACGAGAACTGAGAGGATATCTGTTCTTCTGGATAGTGGGGCCGGGGCTAATCTGGTTGATGCTCGGTTTGCCCGGGTTCAAGGTATGCGATTGAGTGAGTTGGCTAAACCCATCCCCATATTCTCGATCGATGCCAGGCCTCTCGGTCAGGGAAGTTTTTTGCAAGCTGTGCATGGTGTAAAACTTCAAGTGGGGGCAATACATAAAGAACTGTTGTCTTGCTACGTGTTGGAGGGTCTTCCCACTCCTATAGTGTTGGGCCTTCCTTGGTTAGCTAAGCATAACCCGGTTATTAATTGGCAAACCAGAGAGATAAGCCAATGGAGTAAATTCTGTAATAAAAACTGCATGAACACGGTCATCGGTGCGGTTACTCCTTGGGTCTTACCTCCATTTCTGGCGGACTTTGAGGATGTATTCTCAGAGAATGGGTGTCAGGAACTACCTCCTCATCGCGAGTATGACTGTTCTGTAAAACTGCTCCCTGAGGCCAAGTTACCTAAAGCTAGGTTGTATAACCTTTCTGGTCCTGAGAGGCAGGCCATGAAGGATTATATTTCTGAAAGTCTGGCTAAGGGGCATATTAGACCTTCATCTTCACCGGTGGCCGCGGGGTTCTTCTTTGTTAAGAAGAAAGATGGAGGCCTACGCCCTTGCCTGGATTTCCGTGAACTTAATCGGATTACGGTCCGAGATCCGTATCCGCTCCCACTTATTCCCGATCTCTTTAATCAGATCGTGGGCGCCAAATGGTTCTCTAAGTTGGATCTCAGGGGGGCGTACAATCTGATTAGGATGAAGGAGGGGGATGAGTGGAAGACGGCTTTTAACACTCCGGAGGGGCATTATGAGAACCTTGTCATGCCATTCGGTCTGACTAATGCCCCGGCGGTGTTTCAACACTTTGTTAATGATATTTTTCGCCACCTGGTGGGACAGTTTGTTGTCATATATCTGGATGATATCTTAATTTACTCGCCGGATCTGGTGTCTCATCAGGAGCACGTTAGACAGGTGTTACAGATCTTGCGGGATAATAAACTGTATGCCAAGTGGGAAAAGTGTGTGTTCGCTGTACAGGAACTCCAGTTTTTAGGCTTCCTGGTTTCAGCGTCCGGTTTTCGTATGGACCCTGGGAAAGTGCGGGCAGTTCTTGAGTGGGATCGGCCGGAGAATCTTAAGGCACTACAACGTTTCCTGGGGTTTGCTAATTATTACCGGAAGTTCATTCGTAATTTCTCGTCCATGGTTAAGCCTCTCACAGACATGACTAAAAAGGGGACGGATTTTTCTAGGTGGTCTGACAAGGCTTGTCAAGCATTCTCCTCCTTGAAAAAATGTTTTGCCTCGGCACCCATACTCATTCAACCTGATGCGTCTCAGCCATTCTTTGTAGAGGTAGACGCTTCCGAGGTAGGGGTGGGAGCAGTATTGTCACAGGGTTCGTCCCCTGGTAAGTGGCATCCATGCGCCTTTTTCTCTAAAAAGTTGTCGTCCGCTGAGAGGAATTACGATGTCGGCAATAGGGAACTCTTGGCCATTAAGTTAGCTTTTGAGGAGTGGCGCCATTTTTTGGAGGGGGCAGTTCATCCGGTCACCGTCATCACCGATCACAAGAACCTGCTATATCTGGAGTCCGCTAAACGTCTGAATCCCAGACAAGCTAGGTGGTCATTGTTTTTTACCAGGTTTAATTTCGTCGTTACATATCGTCCTGGGTCTAAAAATGTAAAGGCGGATGCCTTATCTCGCAGTTTCCCTGGGGCCGGGAATACGGACGACCCGATTCCTATTCTTCAGGAGGGGGTGGTGGTTTCGACAGTATGCTCTGAGCTGGAGGAGGAGATATTGGAGGCTCAGGGGGACGCCCCTGTTGGACCTTCGGGGAGACTGTTCGTTCCAGATCAGTTGCGACAAAAGGTGATCGAGGCACACCATAACTCAGTTTTTGCAGGACACCCGGGGAGTAAAGCAACTGTGGATCTCCTCTCGCGTCGGTTTTGGTGGCCTAACTTACATAAAGAGGTGGTAACTTTTGTCGCGTCCTGTGGGGTTTGTGCGCGCTCTAAGACCTCACATACCCGTCCGTCTGGGGCCCTCTTACCTTTGAAGATCCCGGAGCGTCCTTGGACTCATCTGTCTATGGACTTTATTACGGACCTCCCTCCGTCTTCGGGTAAAACGGTCATACTCGTTGTAGTGGACAGGTTCAGCAAGATGGCACATTTTATCGCTCTTCCGGCTCTTCCTAATGCTAAAACTCTTGCGCAGGTATTCATTGGGGAGATTGTGAGGCTTCACGGGGTACCCTCCGAGGTGGTGTCTGATCGGGGGTCTCAGTTTGTGTCCAAGTTCTGGAAGGCGTTTTGTGCTCGGCGGGGGATGCATTTGTCATTCTCGTCGGCTTTTCATCCTCAGTCCAATGGTCAGACGGAACGTATGAACCAGAGCTTGGAGACATATCTTCGGTGTTTTGTGTCAGAGAACCAGGAGGACTGGGCTTCTTTCCTACCTCTGGCAGAGTTTGCTCTCAATAATAGGCGGAGCGAGTCCACTGGTAAGTCCCCGTTTTTTGGGGCATATGGTTTTCACCCCCAGTTTTGTACTTTCAGTAGGGGGGGCTCTTCGGGGGTTCCGGAGGAGGAACGATTTTCCTCATCTCTCGCTTCAGTATGGAGAGGGGTGCTGAAGAATCTGAATACTATGGGGAACCGATACAAACGTATGGCTGATAGGAGGAGAGTGTCTGGTCCGGACCTAAGTGTGAACGATCAGGTATGGTTGTCTACCAGGAATATTAAACTTAAGGTTCCCTCCTGGAAACTGGGTCCCAGGTTCATCGGGCCGTACAGAATCAGTTCTGTTATTAATCCGGTGGCATTCCGTCTTGACCTCCCCCCTACGTTTAAAATTCACAACGTGTTTCACAGATCATTGCTTAAGAGGTATGTGGCGCCGGTGGTACCGTCACCTTTACCTCCCCCTCCTGTGGTTGTCAATGGTAACTTGGAGTTCCAGGTATCGAGGGTCATTGATTCACGCTTTAATCGCCGGTCCCTTCAGTACTTGGTTCATTGGAAGGGGTATGGTCCTGAGGAGAGGATGTGGGTTCCTGCGTCGGATATTAACGCAGACCGATTAGTTCGGGCCTTCCACTCGACTCACCCGGATAAACCTGGCCCTGAGGGTCCGGAGGCCCCTCGTAGAAGGAGGGGTACTGTCACGGGTGTGTTGCCACGAAGATCGTCACGAGTACACAGCCTGACTTCTCGCAGCTGACTTGTTGGTGCTTTGTGTTTTCTCGGCAGTGTAGGAGTTAATTCTCTCTCTCTCTGGGCTAGCTGAGGTCCAGCCTCGCCCAGCTGCAATCAATGCTTCTTTAGTGAGACTCCTTTATATTCCTGCAGGTCTGTTTGGGAGGTGTCGGTGAAAGCTTTTCATTCTGACTTACAGAGCGGATCGTGGTGTTTGGAGTTGCTGAGATAAGTGCATTTGGAAGTGTTTTTTCCCTTTCCTCGCTTTATCATTTATCTCCTTTCCCGTTGGTGTTCCCTCTGTTGTAGTTGTGTAGAAGTTGTATGCAAGGTGGTTTTGGTTTTTCCCTTGTACTGTCTCGTTCGTCTAAATACTGTGTGTGGGCATATTATTTCTGGTTCCCTATTGTTGTGATCGGGGTCCTTCTCAGGACTAGATTACTTAGGTGCAGGGATCCTCAGGAGGTAGGGGTTACGCTGGCGGCCTGGACCTCTGTACCTTTAACAGTACCTCCAGGTTGAGGGGTTAGTCAGGTTCCCAGCTTAGGGTCAGCTTAGGCCCCCTACCTCCAGTATTCTGTGACAGTGTGACAGGGGAAAACTGAAATTTTATTTGGAGTGGCCTAGTCAAAGCCCAGACCTTAATCCAACTGAGAATCTGTGGTCAGACTTGAAGGTTGCTGTTCATCAGAGGAAACCATCTAACTTGAAGGAGTTGAAACAGTTTTTTCTTGAGGAATGGGCAAAAATGGTAAGCAATTGCTGCAAAAAGAGGCTCTACAAAGTAGATTAGTTATTTTGTCCTATTTGTTGTTTGCTTCACAATAAAAAGAATAGCAAATGTTCAGTTGTAGGAATGTTCTATACATGAACTAATGCAAAACCTCAAAAAAACAGTGAAATTTCAGGTTGTGAGGTAGCAAAACATGAAAAATTGCAAAAGAGGTGAATAGTTTTGAAAGCCACTGTAGTTAGAGCGCTCTGACCAATGACATCTTGGGAGCTCTCCGTTAAGCACACCACGGTGGTATTCAGCAGGTTATCGCTGGAAATTTAAGATTCCTTTATCTACTATGATCTTATTGGCCAAATACCACAGGCAGCAGCTCACCCAATGGTGTCTGTTTGTTGCAAGACCCAAACGATTCCAGATGACTCTTCTGTTTCCAGAACTTAGACATGTCGATATTCAGGATTTTTTCACATCAGATATTTTACTAATTTTCAAGGGGATCTACTTATTACCCATGTGAGACTAACTGCATTAAAAAAAATCTTTAGGTCCTGTTCACACTACTATCAAGGCTGTTCATATTGGTGCTATGACCTCTATAACAGATCTACCATGTATTCCACAGGTTTCCATCTTGGGTTCTGTGGTTTTGATGGCCATATAATCGCTACTACCTTTGAAAACAAAATGAAATGGAAAAAAAACCTTAATGTGGACTAACTGTTTTTTAAGTTCAGAAGAAAACCTCTGTCGAGGGTATTGCTGAACCGTGTCTCACAAAGTATCTACGTTCCCATATGCACTTTGATGAAACTTACCAGAGCGTTGATATCAAGAATTGAATTACATTCTCTAAATTTGGAAATTTCTTGGTCTAGGGTGTCTAACAAAACCACTTGATTTTGCCTGAAACAAAATACATAAATCATTGTTAAATATTAAAATTATGGAATATTGCAAGATTTAGAGCCATTTCTAAACTTTATATAAGGTTTGGTTTCAGTGATGTCAAGTTAATTAAAGGTGTTGTCCAGCGATGTTGAGTTATCCATGGAATAGGTGATAAATCACGTGTGGGTGTGGGTGTGCGTGCGTGCGTTTTTCAACTTCTGGGACCTGCACCGATCAGCAGAATTTTATCTCGAAGGGAAACATTTTATCTCAGTTACAAAAAGGAGTGACAGGTTGGATACCCAATAATTCTCTATGGGGCAGCCATAACAAGCCTAGTGCAGCGCTCGGCAGCCCCATAGGAAATGAATGTAGCAGCAGTTGCATATGCGAACTGCCGCTCCATCTTAACAGCGTTAAAATTGCCCGGTTCTGCCGATCAGTGCGGGTCTCAGCAGATGGACTCCACCGATCAATACGTTATCATTTATCCTGTGGATAGGTGACTACTTGTTTTCAGCAGACAATCCATTTAATAATCCATCTCCAACGGTGGACACCTAAATTTATGGCAGGAATAAGCCCATAGCCTATCTGATAGCTACAAGCGGCCAAAAACGTCTGCTGGCAGCCAATGTGCAGAAATTCTTCTACCCGCTTCTTATTTGTGCAATTTGTGAAAAAGTTGCATACAACAATGAACATCTCGCTTAGGGCTTGTGCACACGACTAAATATCTCAGATGGGTGCTATCTGTGGTTTTCACGGATAGCATTCGTACCCATTATATTCTATGGGGCTGTGCACATGTCCAAGTTTCTCCTCCGGACTGCGTGGTCCAAGGAAAAAAATCGTGACATATCAGATCAAATTTGGCAATGCAGGTCTATGGGTCCGTGAAAAACATCGGATCACATACAGATGACATACGAGTGTGGACTGATAGAATGAAAAATTGGAATAATAGAACAATTTTTCTCGGATGTGGAGAAATCGGTCATGTGAACCTACCCTTGTAAGTAAGCTCATGCTGCCGAGTGACTTCTCCATTAGTGGTTAGCAGCAGAAGTCCTAGGTAGGCTTATGGCAATCTGCATTATTGGGCTGCAGACTGCTACAGTCAAAACTGAACTAGTCTATAGTTCTTCCCCCCTAAAGGTATGTGCGCACATTGAGTATTTGATTGCAACGTTTCTGCATCTCTTGGCAGCAAAAAGGTTGTGGAAAAAAACGAACGTTTTGCATGCATTTTGGTACAGCAATGAATGCTATTTGGAGCTAAATAAAGATATTTGAAAAAAGAAACGTGGGACATTGCTTTAACCCTTGGATTACCGTCGGACCTGGGGTGAGTATATTGGGTTAATTTAAATGATTAAAGAATATGTCTGTTTTATTTCAAGTGTTTTATTCTTGGTGTGTGTGTTTATTTAACAGTTTACTTACAGGTTTAGTAATGAGGGTGTTTGGCTGACACCTCTTCATTACTAAACCTAGGGCTTGGTGTCAGCAACAGCTGCTGAAACCAACCCCTAATCCCTTTCAAATAAGAAGTGCCATTTCTGGGACAGCTGAGGGCTGGTATTTTTAGCCTAGGAAGGGGCCATTATGTTCCCTGGCTATTATGAACAGCTGTTTGGTTAGCCTTTACTGGCTAGACTACAGGGGCGCCCCAGGAAAAAATTAACGTAGGGTCCCCCTATAACATCTAACCAGCAAAGGCTATGCAGACACCTGCGGGCTGATATTAATAGCCAGAGAAAGGGCCATGAATACTGGCCCCCTCCGAGGCTAATAACATCAGCTCTCAGCTGCCAAAGAAATGGCGCATCAATAAGATGCGCCATATCTGGCGCTTAGTCTTTGCTCTTCCCACTTGCCCTGGTACGGTGGCAAGGGGAGTAATAGGGTTGAAGTTCATGTCAGCCTTGTATTGGCACCTGACATGAAGCCCAGGGGTTAGTAATGGAGAGGTGTCTAAGACACCCCCATTACTAACCTCATAGTAAAAGTTTGTAAATAAAGACACAGAATGTAAAAAATCTTTTATAATAAATAAAAGCCAATACCGTTTTACTCATTTATTTGAAAATAAAAAACACAGTTATACTCACCTAACCCCTAATCCCCAAAGCCCTTTACACCTGTAAAAAAAGAAAAAACAACCATATCCCTCACCTGTCCAACATGATGAAATAATCCCTAATGTCCCACAGCGACCTGATGTGACTGCTCTACATGACAGCAGGCTACCCACTGACACAGGCAGCATGTAGAGCTGAGCTGCTGTGAGAGAGGTCACAGGAGTTCATCAGCTCATGAACTCCTGTGACCTCACTCACATCACCGACCCTGTGTGAAACTTTTCTCATGCAGCAGCGGTGCCGTAAATGAGATCACCGGAGCTCATTAGCTGATGAACTCCTGTGACCTCTCTCATGGCAGCACAGCACTATACATTGCGGGAGCGATTACGCTCATGTCAGTGTGTAGCTGGCTGACGGGTAGAACAGTCACATCTGCTGATGTGACTGTTCTACAAGTGAGATCGTCGTGGGACAGTATGGAGTACAGCAGATAGGCGAGATATATGGTGGTTTATTATTTTTGATTTTTTACAGGTGACATGGACATCGGGGATTAGGTGTAAGGTCAGTATAAATTTGCTTTCTTATTTATTTTTTTTTTACAGGGGACAAGGGCTTCAGGGTTTAAGAGTTAGGTGCGTATAATGTGTTTTTTTTATTTCAATATTTAAACTTTTTTTTTCATTGTTTTGAGCACAGGCACCGGCTGATGATAACTCTCATCAGCGGCGCCTGCTCTCGCTATAATCAGGGACAGCAACCGTAGGCTGATGGGAGGAGTAGTCTCATCAGCTGATGCCTGTGACTCACGGTCAATTCTTTGTGTTTTGCTGCGTTTTTGACCCAGTAACTTCAACTGAGGCAGTCAAATATGCAGCAAAAATCTGCAGCAAAAATCTGCAGCAAATCCCCAAATATTTTTATATCGCCATTTTTACTGCAGATTTGACTGACTCAATTGAAGTCAATGGATGAAAAATGTGGCAAAAACGCACAAAGAATTGACATGCTGCAGATTTAAACGCACTGCAAATCCTGAAAGTAAAATTATTCATCATATGCACAGCACTTCAGGATTCTCATAGACTTTGCCGGCATACTGAATCCCTAGCGTGTTTGGCCAATTCTGTGCGGAAAAAACACCACAAAAACGTACAAAATGCACACAGCCTAAGACGACTACAGCAGACTCCTTCATACATACGTGAGTTCTTGTAATGCAAGCTTTGAGTTCTGAAGATTGGGCAAATAGTGGGAGATGAGCCCTTCACTTAGCTGGTCCACAGCGCCTGAGTCCAAAGAAGACAGATCGTCTGGTAATCCTTCATCAATAACTTCAGGACTTTCTCCTGCAGGAATTGAGAAAAGAGAACATCAGCAGCCATTATTCTGTGGTTCACACCACTCTGAAAGCAGACCATGTACTAATACTACAGATCAAATATCAAAACAGACTGACCATCACTTCCAAAACAGAAAACAGGTGTGTAAATGTGCTTACTAAGAATAGCCATCTCCATATACAACTAACAAAGTAGCACTCTGCAACGCTAAATATGCAAACATGAAATATATGAAATCTGAATTGCATTACTGCTCTAGAAAATAGAAATAATTGAGAAATCTTAGCTCATAAATTGGCCAATTCATGTGTACCTGGCAGCCACAGTAAGGCGCTTCTCGTTGCCGGGAACCTACCTAATGTGAATCCTCTCAGAGACTAAAGCCTGCATGTGTATGGGAAGGTACAGGTGCTTCTCACTAAATTAGAATATCATCAAAAAGTTAATTTATTTCAGTTCTTCAATGCAAAAAGTGAAACTCATATATTATATAGAGTCATTACAAACAGAGTGATCTATTTCAAGTGTTTATTTCTGTTAATGTTGATGATTATGGCTTACAGCCAATGAAGACACAAAAGTCATTATCTCAGTAAATTAATATAATTAACAAACACAACTACAAAGGCTTCCTAAGCGTTTAAAAAGGTCCCTTAGTCTGTTTCGGTAGGCTCCACAATCATGGGGAAGACTGCTGACTTGACAGATGTCCAGAAGGCAGTAATTGACACACTCCACAAGGAGGGTAAGCAACAAAAGGTCATTGCTAAAGAAGCTGGCTGTTCACAGAGGGCTGCATCCAAGCATATTAATGGAAAGTTGAGTGGAGAAAGTGTGGTAGAAAACAGTGCACAATCAACTGGGATAACCGCAGCCTTGAATGGATTGTTAAGAAATAGCCATTTAAACATTTGGGGGAGATTCACAAGGAATGGACTGCTTCTGGAGTCATTGCTTCAAGAGAAACCACACACAGACGAATGCAGGACATGGGCTACAAGTGTCACATTCCTTGTGCCAAGCCACTCATGACCAATAGACAACGCCAGAAAAGTCTTGCCTGGGCCAAGGAGAAAAAGACCTGGACTGTTGCTCAGTGGTCCAATGTGTTGTTTTCAGATGAAAGTAAATTTTGCATTTCATTTGGAAATCAAGGTCTCAGAGTCTGGAGGAAGAGTGGAGAGGCCACAATCCAAGCTGCTTGAGGTCTAGTGTGAAGTTTCCACAATCAGTGATGGTTTGGGGAGCCATGTCATCTGCTGGTGTAGGCCCACTGTGTTTTATCAAGACTAAAGTCAGCGCAGCCGTCTACCAGGAAATTTTAGAGGACTTCATGCTTCCCTCGGCCGACAAGCTTTTTGGAGATGGAAATGACATTCTCCAGCAGGACTTGGCTCCTGTCCACACTGCCAAAAGTACCAATACCTGGTTTAAAAACAACAGTATCTCTGTGCTTGATTGGCCAGCAAACTAGCCTGACCTTAAAGGCCCCGTCACACTAAGCGACGCTACAGCGATCCCGACAACGATACGACCTGTCAGGGACAACGATGCGGCGACCCGTAACGATCAGTATAACGATGCACGCCTATGTGTTTCTGTGTCGGAGTCGTCAACAAGGTCGTTGGTAAGGTGTCAAACACACCGATGCATGCTACCCAGCGGGACCTCAACGATCAAAGAAATGTCCAGACCATTCCAACACGACCAGCGATCTCACAGCAGGGGCCTGGTCGCTGCTAAGTGTCAAACGTAGCGAGATCGCTACTGAGGTCGCTGTTGCATCACAAAACTTGTGACTCAGTAGCGATCTCGCTTAGTGTGATGGGGCCTTTACCCCATAGAGAATCTATTATAGAGAATCTATGGGGTATTGTCAAGAGGAAGATGAGAGACACCAGACCCAACAATGCAGACGAGCTGAAGGCTGCTATCAAAGCAACCTGGGCTTCCATAACACCTCAGCGGTGCCACAGGCTGGTCGCCTCCATGCCATGCCGCATTGATGCAGTAACTGATGCAATAGGAGCCCCGACCAAGTATTGAGTGCATTACTGAACATACATTTCAGTAGGCCAACATTTCGGATTTTAAAAACATTTTTCAAGCTGTTATAAAGTATTCTAATTTACTGAGATAATGATTTTTGTGTTTTCATTGGATGTAAGCCATAATCATCAACATTAACAGAAATAAACACTTGAAATAGATCACTCTGTTTGTAATGAATCTATATATGAGCTTCACTTTTTGTATTGAAGAACTGAAATAAATTAACTTTTTGATGATATTCTAATTTAGTGAGAAGCACCTGTAAGATCCTGCTGTAATTAAAACTGCCTTAGGGGCGGAGTGTTCAGTGAGAAAGCCTAAGTTCTTGGCAACGAGAAACGCCTTACTGTGGCTGCTGGGTACACATGAATTTGCCAATTTATGCGCTAACATTTCTCAGTTATTCCTATTTTCTAGAGCAGTAATGCTATTCAAATTTCATATATTTCATGTTTGCATACTTAGCGATACAGAGTGCTACTTTGTTAATACTACAGATCAGACCCTACTAATAAATGGGAACAGTGCTCAGACATGTACTATTATTTCCTATTATGTACTACAAAAAGACTGATTTATAATGTGGAACGACACTGAACAGCAGTAAGAAAGGAGCACAAATCTAATCACTATTAGCAGAAATGAAGGAGAAGAAGCTTTTATTGGAGATTCCCATTTAGAACTTAATAAAAAACGATTTAAAGTGAAACTCTAATCAAAATAAACACATTAATTCCAAGATGCTCCATTATTGGCATTGACTAAACCAGAGCTTCTTGCCCCCTAGCTGTAGGTAAGTGCTGCTGGGGTGGCAGATGTCGGAGAAGGGATCATATGCTGCACAATCCTGTCTATGGCTACGGTGATATTTAGTAATAGAATTGCTTCATTTTACACTTATTTTAATGTTATAGTGAGTTTGGGATGCAAAAAAATAAAATAAAATTGAGAGATATCGGACTCAAAGGGTGGTTGTAAATGGCTTCACATCCAGCTGGATGAATGTCTCAAGTGGGGTACCACAGGGCTCCGTCCTGGGACCTGTATTGCTCAACATCTTTATCAATGATTTAGATGAAGGAATTGAGGGTAAACTGATTAAATTTGCTGATGATACAAAGCTAAGAGGGATAGCTAACACTAGAGAAGAGAGAGAGAGGATTCAAAAAGACCTAAATAAACTGGAGCAGTGGGCAGCAACCAACAGAATGGTTTTTAACATGGAAAAATGCAAAGTACTACATCTGGGCAATAAAAATGAAAAAAGCATATACAGAATGGGAGGAATAGAGCTAAGCAACAGTACATGTGAAAAAGACTTAGGTATACTAATAGATCATAGACTGAACATGAGTCAACAGTGTGATGCAGCAGCAAAAAAGGCAAATACAATTATGGGATGTATTAACAGAAGCATACAGTCTAGATCACGTGAAGTCATTATCGTACTTTACTCTTCTTTGGTCAGACCTCATCTGGAATACTGTGTACAGTTTTGGGCACCACATTTTAAAAAAGACATAGACAAACTGGAGCAAGTTCAGAGAAGAGCGACCAGAATGGTGACCGGTCTGCAAACCATGTCCTATGAGGAACGGTTGCAGGATTTGGGAATGTTTAGCTTGCAAAAAAGAAGACTGAGAGGAGACTTAATAGCTGTCTACAAATATGTCAAGGGCTGTCACATTGTAGAAGGATCATCTTTATTCTCATTTGCACAAGGAAAGACTAGAAGCAATGGGATGAAACTGAATGGGAGGAGACACAGATTAGATATTAGAAAAAACTTTTTGACAGTTAGAGTGATTAATGAGTGGAACAGGCTGCCACGAGAGGTGGTGAGTTCCCCTTCAATGGACGTCTTCAAACAGAGGCTGGACAGACATCTGTCTGAGATGATCTAGTGAATCCTGCTTTGAGCAGGGGGTTGGACCAGATGACCCAGGAGGTCCCTTCCAACTCTACCATTCTATGATTCTATGATATTACTGAAAGCATGGACCGCGACCACAGACATCACTTTGGTCTGTGTGTTGAGACCTCCGTAGAAAGTTTGCATAGCCCTTGGTGATATAGCAGTATCCAGAGAGCATCGGGAGACTGAGCGCCATCACTGCTGGTGCGGGACGGAGTATCATTTTTTTTTTATTATTTTACTTGAGGGACTACAGCATTTTATGAGTTTGTCCAAGTACTGGAAATCCTTTTAAATGAGATCGATCACCAAATTTTGCAATACACACTGCGAAAGTTATTAAATAGATCTCTTGGATCTGACGTGGCTGGTGTGCTTATGTAGGTGATAGTGGCCGGTGTACTTATGTTAGGGATATGTCAGAATGGCTGCATAATCCTTTCTGAAGGTTCAAACTCAATCACCGCCTATTAAACCTGAATTACAGCTCTCCAAATTAATACACTCTTGAGCCATTTCATTATGCAATATCCGGATTATACAACCATTCTGACATTGATTTTCATCAGGTCTAAAAACTACTTAATAATATAAACTTTGTTTCATGTGTGGACAGATCCGCTTTAATAGAATTCAGTTGTGCACTGATTCACTACTGCAGTGAAATGAATCATCCACTGTCACAAAAGGCCAATTGTGTGGGAAGACACAGCAGATAGTGTTTCATACACTGCCCTCCCATGTGACAGCGGTGCAGACAAGTCCTCTTCATTACAGTGTGCCAGCTCAGATGGCAGTGGGGGCGGTCCGATCACCTGGCAGAGGGAGGGGGGGGGGGGAGCGGTCCGATCACCTGGCAGAGGGAGGGGGGGGGGGAGCGGTCCGATCACCTGGCAGAGGGAGGGGGGGGGAGCGGTCCGATCACCTGGCAGAGGGAGGGGGGGGAGCGGTCCGATCACCTGGCAGAGGGAGGGGGGGGGGAGCGGTCCGATCACCTGGCAGAGGGAGGGGGGGGGGAGCGGTCCGATCACCTGGCAGAGGGGGGGGGGGGGAAGCGGTCCGATCACCTGGCAGAGGGGGGGGGGGTAGCGGTTCGATCACCTGGCAGAGGGAGGGGGGGAGCGGTTCGATCACCTGGCAGAGGGAGGGGGGGAGCGGTTCGATCACCTGGCAGGGGGGGGGGAGCGGTTCGATCACCTGGCAGAGGGAGGGGGGGGGAGCGGTCCGATCACCTGGCAGAGGGAGGGGGGGGGAAGCGGTCCGATCACCTGGCAGAGGGAGGGGGGGGGGAGCGGTCCGATCACCTGGCAGAGGGAGGGGGGGGGAGCGGTCCGATCACCTGGCAGAGGGAGGGGGGGGGAAGCGGTCCGATCACCTGGCAGAGGGAGGGGGGGGGGTAGCGGTTCGATCACCTGGCAGAGGGAGGGGGGGGGAGCGGTTCGATCACCTGGCAGAGGGAGGGGGGGGGAGCGGTTCGATCACCTGGCGGGGGGGGGGAGCGGTTCGATCACCTGGCAGAGGTTTCCAGAGCCTCTGCAAAACTATAACTCCCATTATGCCTTTACATTGTGTAGATGTCGGGGAATGATAGGGGTTATTATTTAGCAACATATTGGGAAGCTCTCCCCTGATGTATCTGGTGATAGACCCTCCTGTAGGGAGCGACCCCCAGCCTATATCCTGATGCCCGGAAAAAAACACAATGTGTCTGACCTGGGGATGCGGCCAGCGGTTCTTAGCCCAGCCATGCAGTGTGCACATGAGCCGACCCCACACACCTACCTGTCACATTGTGCCCCCGGGGGGCTGTGCTGCCCTCTAGCGCTTCATCGTTCCTCTTCCCTCCTTCCTCCATGAAGTCCAGCCCTTGCAGCCTCGGGGAGGACACATACAGCTGCTCAGCCTGCGACACGTGATTCCAGGACCCGGATATAGCGCGTTTACTTACTCCTAACGTTATTGTTCTTGTAAGACTGCTTTCAATACAGCTTGAAAGAAAAAAAACACTAAACCTGTGCCGCGAATCCACCAGTAGAGAGCTCTACTGCCGCATAGACTGTGAGAGAACCAGGCTGCCAGGCTCCGGCGGCACTACAAGTCTCAGACGACTACTCAGAGCCATCAGTCACTGGTACGCTGTGCGCGTCCCCGTCACGTGAGTCTGTTTCAAGCGTGTGCACGAGAAGGAAGGAAAATCCTCCAGCTGTGAGCGGTGCGCGTTCCCGCGAATCATGTGACCTAACAGGTTTATCAAATCATCTGACCGCCTCTTAGTAGGGCGGAGCTACCATGGGGTCATGTGACGGCTTGTTTGGAATAGAAACACGGAAGTAGCAGTGTCAGACAGGCACATCGGGGAGAGAGAGAGTACGGGTCTCCGCTGTGAGGGTGCTGGAGGCCGGCTGCCATGTGGCGGCCTCACGCCTGGTGGAGCGCTGTACGTGTCAAGCTCCGCAGAGGTGAGCAGCCCCCGTACCTGAGCGATGACGCCGGCTTCGACTACCCGGATGAGGTGGCGGCGGAGGACGAGCTCCCACGGTTCAATAAGCTGCGGGTCCTGGTGGCGGATGATGTCCCAGCGATAAATGGCGGACCTCCGACCCCGTCCTCGGATGACGACTCCCTGCTGGAAAGAGAGACCCGGGCAGAGCCGTGCGACAGCTGCCGCCAGCAGCGGGAGAGGACGGGGCAGCGCCTGGTGAAGAGGAGGCTGGGGCTGGCGGCCGTCCTCTACCTGCTCTTCATGGTGGCCGAGCTGATCGGTGAGTGCGGCAGGGTGACTACAACTCCCAGCATCCGTCTGTATGATTAGTGATGGAGCTGGGCTGGTACCATGGGGTGCTAATCAGGGGATCCATCACACTACAGGGGAAATGTGGTCCCCCCTATAGTCAGTGCGGTCCATCACACTATAGGGGAAATGCGGTGCCCCCCCCCTATAGTCAGTGCGGTCCATCACACTACAGGGGAAATGCGGTGCCCCCCTATAGTCATTGTGGTCCATCACACTACAGGGGAATTGCGGTGCCCCCCCTATAGTCAGTGCGGTCCATCACACTACAGGGGAATTGCGGTGCCCCCCCCTATAGTCAGTGCGGTCCATCACATTGCAGAGGAAATGCGGTGCCCCCTATAGTCAGTGCTGTCCATCACACTACAGGGGAAATGCGGTGCCCCCCTATAGTCATTGTGGTCCATCACACTACAGGGGAATTGCGGTGCCCCCCCTATAGTCAGTGCGGTCCATCACACTACAGGGGAATTGCGGTGCCCCCCCTATAGTCAGTGCGGTCCATCACACTACAGGGGAATTGCGGTGCCCCCCCTATAGTCAGTGCGGTCCATCACACTACAGGGGAATTGCGGTGCCCCCCTATAGTCAGTGCGGTCCATCACACTACAGGGGAATTGCGGTGCCCCCCCTATAGTCAGTGCGGTCCATCACACTACAGGGGAATTGCGGTGCCCCCCCTATAGTCAGTGCGGTCCATCACACTACAGGGGAATTGCGGTGCCCCCCCTATAGTCAGTGCGGTCCATCACACTACAGGGGAATTGCGGTGCCCCCACTATAGTCAGTGCGGTCCATCACACTACAGGGGAATTGCGGTGCCCCCCCTATAGTCAGTGCGGTCCATCACACTACAGGGGAATTGCTGTGCCCCCCCTATAGTCAGTGCGGTCCATCACACTACAGGGGAAATGTGGTGCCCCCTATAGTCATCGTGGTCCATCACACTACAGGGGAAATGCGGTGCCCCCCTATAGTCATCGTGGTCCATCACACTACAGGGGAAATGCGGTGCCCCCCTATAGTCATCGCGGTCCGTCACGCTACAGGGGAAATGCGGTGCCTCCCTATAGTCTGTGTGGTCCGTCACGCTACAGAGGAAATGCGGTGCCTCCCTATAGTCTGCGTGGTCCATCACGCTACAGAGGAAATGCGGTGCGCCCCTATAGTCGGTGCGGTCCATCACGCTACAGAGGAAATGCGGTGCCCCCCTATAGTCGGTGCGGTCCATCACGCTCGAGGGGAAATGCGGTGCGCCCCTATAGTCGGCGCGGTCCATCACGCTCGAGGGGAAATGCGGTGCGCCCCTATAGTCGGCGCGGTCCATCACGCTCGAGGGGAAATGCGGTGCGCCCCTATAGTCGGCGCGGTCCATCACGCTCGAGGGGAAATGCGGTGCGCCCCTATAGTCGGCGCGGTCCATCACGCTCGAGGGGAAATGCGGTGCGCCCCTATAGTCGGCGCGGTCCATCACGCTCGAGGGGAAATGCGGTGCGCCCCTATAGTCGGCGCGGTCCATCACGCTCGAGGGGAAATGCGGTGCGCCCCTATAGTCGGCGCGGTCCATCACGCTCGAGGGGAAATGCGGTGCGCCCCTATAGTCGGCGCGGTCCATCACGCTCGAGGGGAAATGCGGTGCGCCCCTATAGTCGGCGCGGTCCATCACGCTCGAGGGGAAATGCGGTGCGCCCCTATAGTCGGCGCGGTCCATCACGCTCGAGGGGAAATGCGGTGCGCCCCTATAGTCGGCGCGGTCCATCACGCTCGAGGGGAAATGCGGTGCGCCCCTATAGTCGGCGCGGTCCATCACGCTCGAGGGGAAATGCGGTGCGCCCCTATAGTCGGCGCGGTCCATCACGCTCGAGGGGAAATGCGGTGCGCCCCTATAGTCGGCGCGGTCCATCACGCTCGAGGGGAAATGCGGTGCGCCCCTATAGTCGGCGCGGTCCATCACGCTCGAGGGGAAATGCGGTGCGCCCCTATAGTCGGCGCGGTCCATCACGCTCGAGGGGAAATGCGGTGCGCCCCTATAGTCGGCGCGGTCCATCACGCTCGAGGGGAAATGCGGTGCGCCCCTATAGTCGGCGCGGTCCATCACGCTCGAGGGGAAATGCGGTGCGCCCCTATAGTCGGCGCGGTCCATCACGCTCGAGGGGAAATGCGGTGCGCCCCTATAGTCGGCGCGGTCCATCACGCTCGAGGGGAAATGCGGTGCGCCCCTATAGTCGGCGCGGTCCATCACGCTCGAGGGGAAATGCGGTGCGCCCCTATAGTTGGCGCGGTCCATCACGCTCGAGGGGAAATGCGGTGCCCCCCTATAGTCGGTGCGGTCCATCACGCTCGAAGGGCAATGCGGTGCCCCCCTATAGTCGGTGCGGTCCATCACGCTCGAGGTGCAATGCGGTGCTCCCCTATAGGCGGCGCGGTCCATCATACTATTTCACATGGAGAATGCGGTGATCCCCATTATATTAGGGGCCCGTCGCATACCCTTCATATGTATTTGTAGGATCTGATTGACCCCAGAGATGTAGGACTGGCATGTGATGTCCATGGAGAACGGTGCGATTACCTGCAACAGATACAAGCCGCAATCAGCAGTGCTCTACTTCATATCCCTAATATATTTGAGGATTTTTCCATGTTGGAATATTTAAAGGGGTTTTCCAGTTGATTAGGTTAAAGAGGAATATCCCTTACCAGTAAGAGAAATTATAGTGTCAGGGATTCCTGGTAGGTCGGGCTCTTCTTGGTCCTGTCTCTGCCACAATGGAAGCACCTGCTCAGCCAGTCACTGACCAGTGAGGGTAGATGGGGCCGTCCGCGATTGTATTGGTTCGTGGTGCTCTGAATTGGTGAATCTTTTTGCTCTGTGCCGTATGAAGTATAATTCTAATAGTCTAGAAACCCCCTTTAACCAGTGATCAACTAGACCAGGTCTTCTCACACTGGGCCTCACCAGACTGACTAAAGGCTGTCCTAATAATTAGATAAGTGGCCAAATCTGCCAATTTTGGCAGGATCAATCGACCATCTAATGTGTATGGGGGCCGCCCAACTGCCCCCTGCAGATTATGTTGGTAGGAATAAGGATTGCATCATAGGAATTCATTCAAATTGATCCTTTTGTTCGGCACAGGGATAAGTCAGTCAGGTGATTCTGGTATGTGGCGGGCCGGGGTGGTGGGGGGTCAGCAGAGATGGTTGTCGGCCAAGCTTAAGATGATGTCTGGACCTCACCTTAGTTAGAAGTCCTTGCTCAATTTACAAATCTTAGCTTTTGTTTTCTCATCCCAGTGTAACATTGGAATAAGTGCATGAGGTTTCTTTACTTGCCGTCTTACATAAACCTAGGATACATCTTGTGTAACAGGAAGGCTTCTCCCTCTGAAAATATCACCGATGTTCTCATCAAACAGGTTTTGTAGAATTGGAACATCGTAGACTCTTTCCGGCAGATCACCTGGTCTGTAATATACGCTCACATCTAGTGAGCATCATACAATGGCCCTGTTCTCATTAATGGAACCCATGCCTGGTACTTGCTGGGCAAGGCATGGGTATTTCGGTCACTATGCTGCCCAGTGCTGTTGCACCTCTACTGACCAGGTGGGAGATATTAAGAGGTCTGAGCGCCATCGTCTTCCCCGCTCTCTGGGGGTTCCAGCTGCTGGGCCCCTGTGATCAGTTTGCTGTTTATTATGTGTTTCCGCGATTTCATCTGTGGCTGCACGAGTTACATAAGTGTTCTTCCTGGTGGCATCTTATGAAAGAATTCCTTTCTGCGTACTTAACTTTTTAATCCTTTTATAACAGGTGGGTATATTGCCAACAGCCTGGCGATCATGACTGATGCGCTTCATATGCTTACTGATCTCAGCAGTATTATTCTGACCTTGCTTGCACTGTGGTTGTCTGCAAAGTCTCCAAACAAGCGTTTTACCTTTGGATTCCATCGCTTGGGTAAGTTTAGCTTAGACTAGCTAAATAACATGAAACTGGTGTTGGTCATATCCTCACTGGGTGTTGTAAATCACTGACCTTTGACTGATAATGTTTCATTTAACTCCTTAATGACCAGGCCTGAAAGGGCCTTAACGTGGATCTGTCATCTGAGAGCTGCATAATGTAGTGGCAGATACCCCGATTCCAGTGATTTTTTATTGGTCTGCTTGCTGTCATTTTGATAAAATCACAGTTTATCTGCTGCAGATCTAGCAGTGCTGAGAATGCTGAGCGCTGTATAACCCCGCCCACACCACTGATTGGCCGCTTTCTGCCCATGTACAGTGTACACAAAAAACTGCCAATCAGTGCTGGGGGCGGGAGTTATACTGAACTTATAAATATTCTTGACTACCTGACAGCAGGTTTACTAGTCCTCCAATGACAATCTTCTGCTGAGTGATTTTATAAATAAATACAGCAAACAGCGCAGTAGGAGACACATTGCTGGAATCAGGTTCTCTGTCTCTACATGATGCTGATCTCAGATTAGGTGGCAAACACCTGGTGATAGATTCCCTTTAATGAGTTGCATTTTATTTTTTGCCTCTCCATTTTTCTGCAGCCTTTATTTTTTTTCACAGATTTGGCTGCTTGAGGTTTTGTTTTATGCAGCACAAATTGGAGTATTTATTATCCCTGTTTTGGGGTACCTATAAATTACTGTTTTGTTTGACTTTTTTGTTTATATATTTTTTTTATATAGACAGTATATTGTTGTACTGTTCACTGTTTAAACCAAATAACCAACTGAATGAATTCTCCATGTGTTACATTTTATTATATATCTTATATGAAAAATCTTTTTTTTTTTTTTTTCCTGTCTTACTTTTTGCTAATGAGATCTATCTTCAAATTATATAATAATTAATAATAAATATATTCTAATCACTCTGTAATTCTAAACTGTATTGGTCAAAGGTTTGGACACGCCTGTGCACATTATAGATTCAGACTGAAGGCAACAAAATCACGAAAATACTCACATGGAAATGAGTAAAGAAGCGTGTGTGAAACAAACCAACATACATGTTAACCTTAGATTCCTCAAAATACCCCTCTTTACTCTGACCGCTTTTCATCCCTTTGGCATTCTCTCAAGCAGCTTCATCGGGTAGTCACCTGGAATGGCTTTCTCACAGCCTTGAAGTAGTTCCCTGAGGTACTGAACACTTATTGGCTGCTTTTGCTTTCACTTTATGGTGCGGCTGATCCCGAAACATCACAATTGGGTTGAGGTCGGGTGATTGAGGCCATATCATCTGACACTGCACTCCATCCCTCTTTGGTTTGGAGTAATTGTCCTGTTGCATGCATCACAAATGATGGTGCCACTAAGTGCAAACCAGATTGGATGGCCTGTTATAAAATGCTGGGCTAGCCATGCTGGATAAGGCTATGTGCCCACGATGCAGAAATGCTCAGGATTTTTTCCTGAGCGTTTCTGCATCTCCCTGGCAGAAAAAAACGCATGCGGATTGTACATGTGTTTTCCTGCCAGGGACATGCGGAAATGAAGCATTATTCACATGCATTTCCGCATGCGGGTTGACAAGCGCTTTCCAAGCGATTAGCATCACTTGGAAAGTGCTTGTCAACTTCGTCACACTATATAAATCCATGCAAACAGCATGGATTTATATAGTGTGACCCCAAAGAATGGTTAAAAATAAAAAAATAAATGTATACTTACCCTTCGATGGCCCCCGGTGTCCTGCTCACTCCGTTGTCCCTTGCCGGCAGCGGTGGATTGAAGGACCTGCCGACGTCAGCGTCGCGTGACCCTTCACATGACTCTGACGTCAGCGCAGGTCCTTCAATCCACCGCGAAGTGCCGGGAAGCAAGGAGGAGTGCAGCGCGGGCCGCCAGAAGGTAAGTATATATTTATTTTTTATTTTATTCTTTTTTTTTTTTTTTTACAGATTTTTTTAATGGTACCTGGGTGTGGATGAGACTCTCCTCTCCTCCACACCCAGGTACCATCCGCACATTAGAACGCGCCAATTACGCAAGTACAGATGCAGTCTTGCGGAATTTGCGCGTTCAAATGCAAGTCAATGGCGGCGAAAACGCAGCACTTCCGCAAAATAATTGGTAGTGCTGTGTTTTTTTTCCGCAATGATAATCCGCAGCGGAAATTTCCGCAGCATGTGCACAGCACATGCGGATTATCATTGGGGAACATGGCAGGCCTTCTACCATGTGTTTTTTAAGCGTTTCTGCAGCATTTTTGCCGCTGCGGAAACGCTTAAAAAACGCATTGTGGGCACACAGCCTAAGTCTGGAATAAATCGTCAACAGTGTCAGCAGCACAGCACCATCACACCTCCTCCATGCTTCACTTTAGGCAGCAAAGCTGTAGGAACCATCTGGTCACACTTTCTGCATTTCACAAAGACATTGCGGTTGGTACCAAAGTCTAAATTTTAGAATTTGTCAGACCACAGTATAGATTTCCACTGATCTAATCTCCAGTCTTTGTATTGCTCGTCTTAAACAAGGCTCTTCTTGGTTGCAGTTCTTAGTAGAGGCTTCTGTGTAGCAGTTCCTCCAGAATTTTTGAAATCTCATTCCACCAGAGCTATGTCTGTCTCCTGGGCTGAAAAGCCTAGCGCATCCGTCGAGCAGATTTGCAGGGCGGCTACATGGTCATCCTTCTATACCTTTGCTAAACATTATAGATGGGATGTAATGTCAAATAGAGACCTAGCATTTGGAAGGAAAGTCCTTCAGGCGGTTGTCCCTCCCTAAAATTCATTCTTTGGTATTGCTCCAGGTGTGCTGTCGTGGAGGGTATTGGAGAAAATAGAATTAGTCTTTCCGGTAATTCGGTTTCTAAGACCCTCCACGACAGCACGGGTAATTCCCGCCCTTTCTTGATTTATGAGAGAAACTCCTTAGTGTTAATAAAATATTATTGAAGCATTCACCTTGTGTGGTCCTCTGAAAACACTGGGCATAGTATAGGCGAGGGGCTATTTAACCTCTTGTGTTTCCTGTCCCTAATTAGCATGGGGAGGCAACCTCCAGGTGGTGCTGTCGTGGAGGGTCTTAGAAACCGAATTACCGGTAAGATTAATTCTATTTTCCTGGGGTGGTCCTCATGAAAGCCAGGTTCATCATGGCAATTTGATGGTTTTCATGACTGCACTTGAGAATACTTTCAAGGTTCTGGGAATTTTCTGGATTGCCTGACCTTTGTCTTAAAGTAATGATGGACTGTCGTTTCTCTTCAATTTAGTTGTGTGGTTCTTGCCATATTTTAGCTTGGAACAGTTGAGGAATAGGGTTCAGTTCTGTATAGATCTGTGGACCAACACTATGCCTGCAAAATACACCTGATTGTCACACCTTCTGAAGGCCGGTGATTCCACAAATGCTCTTCACGAGGCATACCTGTTCATTGGAAGCCATTCTAAGTGTTACTTTCTCAATACGCCTTCCACAACAGCATTGGAGGATGTTGTCCACGCCCTATTGGGGGACAGGAACATAGAGAGTTTAAAAGCCTCTCCCCACCGTCAATCCGCAGTGTTTTCCTGTCCCCCTTGGGGCATGGAGAGATCCTGCAGTGCTGTTGGGCCGGCAGGGCAGCGCTGTATTTTTACCTGTATTTGCTGGGCAGTGGTCGGTCGGGGTGCTCCCTCCATGCTGCTCCCTTTTGGGACCATCCTGGCTTCCTGCGCCCCACAGATGGTAAAGCAAGCCGGGGGATCGTTCATGCCGCTCCTGCTCTCCGGCATCTCCGCTTTCCTGGCGGCCTGGGGAGCGTGGACGTCGACGCGTGCAGGGGGCATCCCCGCACGCGCACCGGAAGTGACGTCGCCGCAGGCCCTGCCGCTTCCGTCCTGAGCGTTCCACACTGATATGTGTGGTGGGGCGCTTGGGAGCCGACAGGCGGTTTGGGCGCGTGCCGGGTGACGTCACTGCGGGTCCCATCGCTCCGGTCGGGGCGTTCCACATGGGACGCTGAATGTTTGATCCAGGACCGTCAAGGCCCATACCAACCCTGGATTGGCCCTTAAGTGACCGGAAAGGGGAGGGGACTGAGGTCCCTTGCTGGGAGGCACAGTTTTTTATTTAAAACCCGACTGAAGACACCAAAAGGTAAGGCTATTCCCACCATGGAAGGTGACAGGTCCAGTATACCTGCATCTGCAGAGCCCAGCATGCCCTCTGCTACAGTCAGTAGTACCTGGGTGGTCACTATGGGGTTATCTCAGCCTCCTTTTTTTAGATGACACTAGATCTCCCCTCCTTCTAGTTACATGGGTTCCCTTCTCTTCACCTTTCTTAGGAAGACAAGGCCCCTGCTTCTAAAAAGGATAAAGACCAGCCCCGTAGATGTGGCATCTGTACAAAAAAAAACTGTCCTCATCCTATAAGAAAAAGTTGTGTCAGCCCTGTACGGATAAAATTAGAGAAGAAAACCCCTCACTGATCGAGGAGCTCAGATCACTCGTTAAACAGGAGGTCCAGGTTGTTAGACCGGAGGTCCAAGCTTCCTTTGCTGCCCTGCCTGTATATTCCTCCTCCAGGCCCTCTCCCCCTAAGAAGAGAAAAATTCAAGAATTAGATTCAGATGTGGTCTCTATGGACGCTAGTGACTCAGCCTCTGATGATTTTGAGGAATTGGCATCCGTAGGGCCTGCCAAAAAAGTAGAAACCGGTAGATATTATTTTTCCTCGGACAACTTGGAGGAACTACTGGACGCAGTTTGAGGCACTATGGGGCTGGAGGAAATGGAGGTTCCCTGTTCTGTTCAAGACGAAATGTTTAGGGGCCTTAAATCAAAAAAGCAGACTGGTTTTCCAGTCCATGAAGTAATTAGAGATCTCATCCGACAGGAATGGAATCCCCGGAAAATCGTCTCACCACCCCTTCGGAATTAAAACATAGATTTCTGCTAGAGAGTGAAGGATTTGAGTGGGAAGTCCCTAAGGTGGACATCCAGGTGGCTAGGGTAGTGAGGAAAACTTCACTTCCCTTTTGAGGACTCGTCCCAATTAAAGGATCCATTGGACCGCAAAATGGAAAGCGTCCTTAAAAAATCATGGGAAACCTCCTCTGCCTCTCTCAAAGTCAATATTTCCTCGACTTGTATTCGACCAAGATCTGGCCTCTCACAGATGGATAGAGAGATTCATGACTTCGGCACTCAGACTTCACCCAAGAATTCAGTCTCAGGTCCCATCCTGGGATCTAAATGTGGTACTCAAGGGTTTAACCCTCTCTCCCTTTGAGCCTCTATCCTCTAGCACAATACAGACTCTCATAAGACTGCCTTCTTAGTAGCCATCACTTCAGCACGGAGAGTAGGAGAAGTACAGGCCCTTTCCATCAGAGAACCTTACATGAATGTGACCGAAGATAGAATTTCGCTTCGCCTGGCCCCTTACTTTCTCCCAAAGGTGGTTACGGATTTCCATCCTTCCTAGGAAATTATCCTTCCCTCCTTCTGCCAGAAACCTTCCAATTCAAAGGAAGCAGAGTTCCACCTCCTAGATGGCCGCAGAGCTGTCCTTTATTATCTTCAACAAACTGAGTCTTGGAGATTGGATGGGAACCTATTTATACAGTACTCAGGGCAGAACAGAGGAAGGAAGGCCGCTAAATCCACTATAGCAAACTGGATCAAAAGGCAATTGGGGAAGCTTATAGCGATCAACAAATGAATCCACCGATTTCCTTAAAGGCTCATTCTACCAGATCCACATCCACTTCATGGGATGAAAGAGCGGGCGCTGCTACTGAGCAGATTTGCAGCAGGGCAGCTACATGGTCTTCCCTTCATACATTTTCTAAACATTATAGATTAGACTTATCATCCACTAGGGATTTAGCCTTTGGTAGGAAAGTCCTACAAGCTATTGTCCCTGCCTAATAAAATATCGTTGGTATTCCTCCAATGCTGTCGTGGAAGGCGTATTGAGAAAATAGAATTAGTCCTTACAGGTAATTCGGTTTCTAGAAGCCTTCCACGACAGCACGAATTTCCCTCCCTATGGATTCAATATAACTGTCAGGTAACCATTTTTCCAGGTGATCTTGGTAAACACTAGGGATTGACTGTGGGGAGGGGCTTTTAAGCTCTCCATGTTCCTGTCCCCCAATAGTGCGTGGACAACATCCTCCAATGCTGTCGTGGTAAGGACTAATTCTATTTTATGAAGCCGATTGAGAGAATGCAAAAGCTTCATCAGAGTAAAAGGGGGGTACTTTGCGGAATCTAAGGTTTAGCACTTATCCCGGTTTGTTCATGTGTTATTTTACTTATCTCCATATGTGTGGTTTTGCTGCCTTCAGCCTGTATTTACAGTGTGCACAGGTGTGTCCAAACTTTTGTCTATATATAGTATAATGGTAGATGCATACCTCTGTCTGAAGTCTTTATAGACTGCGCAAGCGCGACACGCCTCTGGCTCCAGACAGAACAACGCATGGAGCCGTTACAGATAAGAAGAGTGTATGGCGCCAGAGATCGCGGTATGCGTAGACACTGAACACATACTGTGATCTCCGGCTCCATACATACTTACCTGATTGCACAAATACTAGGAGGGGAACACAGGAGGGGGGCAGCACATACCAGCATGGGAGACCATATACCAATAAAAATGCTCGCCACCTGGGCATAGAACGGGTTCAATAGCTAGTTTATGTATATGCATACAGTGTCCATGCGTTTTATTTTTTTTTTTTTATAAATGTATAAGTAGAGGAGACCTGGTTCAGAGGCCACAAGTGTCAAAAGATGGACTTTTGGCTGCAAATTTACAGCGCCTGGTTATCAAATGAAAATATTGTCAGTGTCCCTTTAAACATTTTTCAATAATCTAACCCTTTCATGACTGATGTGTAATCAGTTAGTCTGTGACCTTGCAGAAATGGTGCTGATGAATCTGTATTTTGGTCCTGCAGAGAAAATATACAAATTGATCTGTGCAACGGATTTGATGTCTGCAATATGACACTATGTTGCTGATTTTCACCCTTTGAAATAAAAGTAGTGAAATCTAAAGTTACATCTCCACAATGTAATATGCTACAAAATCTGCACCACGGAATCACAATTCTCACTTTTTGACAATTCTAAAGACAGTCTTTTGTTCTGGAGGAGCGTTCTGCCCTGAAATGCAGACACTCCATTGATGTAAATGAGCACGGTCACCAGGTCAAGTGGCCAGTTTTTGCTTTTTACTCCCCTGAGTGGTTCTCTTATTATAAATCCGCCATGCGGTTCCAGAGATATGGGCTTTTTTGTTTAGTGATAATTTTCATGGCCTTTACTAAGTGGCCATGCCTCACATGGTAATTACGCAGAGCAGCCTAAAGATACCGCCCCCTTGGTAAAGACCATAACAAATAGCATCAATTAGCAGCCATAGCTCTAGAACTGTATGGCTGATGTTTAAAGCACCACTCCAGCGTTTATTCTTACTGTATCGCTGGAGTGGTGCTTTAAATGTAAGACCCCTGTCTGATACTCGCCTGCTGCCGTCTTCATCCATTTCCAGCGTCGCTCCCATTAGTCTCTGGTGAAAAGTGACCTGCTGGCAGCTCCACTGTTTCATAGAGCTGCACGGAGGACACTTTACAATACAAGTCTATGAGAGACTCGTTCTGGCTCTCATAGACTTGTATTGAGAGCGTGTGACGTAGCTTCTGACTTCCGGCCAGTCAGAAGCTACTGTCATTAGATGGCGCGGGGGGACCGGAGGGGTACCAAAAAACTATGAAGATACCGGAGGGTGAGTATATGACCAGGGGCAAGGGGCTTAGGTTTAAAGCACCACTCAGCGGTGAAAACCGAACAAATGCTGGAGTGATGCTTAAAAAAAACAAAAACGATCACTCGGGAAAAGCAAGAATAAAATAACAGCAAAACCTGTCCACTTTTGCCTGGTGACCAGTCCTCTTTAAAGGGGTTTTGCCACAAATTGCCAATGTATGTGCTGTCTGGTGTGTTGGCATTTCCCTAATCGTCTTACTGTCCTTGCAGAGGTTTTATCGGCCATCATCAGTGTATTACTAATATACGTTCTCACTGGATTTTTGCTGTATGAAGCCGTTCAGAGAACAATTCACATGGACTACACTATTAATGGGGATATAATGCTGATAACTGCAGCTGTCGGGGTTGCGGTGAACCTCATGTAAGTGAAATACTTGACCAGTAATAATGAAACAATCTCCTGTACTCTGTATGAAGTGATATATACTACACACACTCACAGCACTGAGGAGCCAAATCCTAATGATGCTTAGAGGGGATTTTGTGAATTTGAAAAAAGTTTTAAAAAAAAAAAAAAAATCTGTTTCCAATTCACATTATATATTTTTGGTATTGTCACTTCTATGAAAGTCTTTACAAATTGTTAGCTACAATGTAAAAGCTGGAGGGGGGGAAAAAAGCCAAAATTGGAGGGTTTTTTTTTCATCATTTTCCTTGGGTCTTCCCCCCCAAAAAAAGAAAGAAAAGTGATCAAAAACTTGTGTATGTAGATATATATCTATATTATACCCTAAACAGTAAAAGTCACAACTACAGCTTACTATGCAAAAAAACAAGCCATCACACGAGTCCATTGACAGAAAAAGATATGGGTCTTAAAGAATGGAGACACCAACTTATTTTTTTTACAGTGCTAAATCTTTATTTTTATTTTAAAGCTTACTGCTTTTAATAGTTGTTTTTTTTTTTTTTTAAATGTATTTATCTAAACTGGAGAATCAAGTTTTCATGTGCTTTTTACTGGACTGTGAACACCCAAAAGACAATAGTGGAATGTTTTTGATTTTACCACACAAGGTTTTTCAGCATCTTATATGGTAAAGTGAAAACTGACATTCAAAACTAAAACTCATCCCTCAAGAGTTCTCGTACGGCTATGACAGTCATCTTATCCATATTGTTTATTGAATATTCATTGTATTGGCACAGTCCTGTTTATCTGTTGTGAGCCTTGGTTCTGGGATAAGTTTTCCTTTCATCTCCTAACATTCTTTTGTTTTGTTTTTTCAGAATGGGATTTTTATTGAATCAGGCAGGCCATGCTCATTCACATTCGCATGGTGGTCCTACAAATCCACCCTCCACAGGTCATAGCCATGGTCACGGCCACAGTCACGGTAGCCTAGCAGTACGAGCCGCGTTTGTACATGCACTAGGGGACCTTGCTCAAAGTGTTGGTGTACTCATAGCTGCATACATCATTCGTTTTAAGGTAAGAGTTCCATCTGCAAATTAAATATGTAGGAAAAATAAGAATCTATGGATTTGTCTTTTTCTTGGCTCTGTTATGTTAGCAGGACGATGTAAGATCCAAGACTATGGACGTAAGTGTGTACCGAGCATCAGGAGTGCATATCAGTTTCAGGATTACTTGTTATATAACAATGAGAGGGAAGGTCACCGCGCCCTACACAAAAACTTTATCTGAGCCTTTATTTTGGGCTTCATTACTAAATGTGGTTCTCACAGTTGTGTTACATATTGCTGTTAGAATGATAACATAGACGGGTGATATACAGTCATCCTTTGAAAGTGTATCTGTCATTTTTAGATTTTTTTTCAGAATAACCTGTCTTGTGTGTATACATGAGGAATAACACTATTCCTGGTCATGATAAGACTTATATCCAACATTTTCCCCCTGCAAGCTGTCTGATTTTCAATCTTCTCTGAGCTGGTGGGAGGAGACAAGCTGCTCTGATTTCTGCCATTTATAATACACAAAACCAGTGGGATTTTTGCTTTACCACGCACCCACACTTTGTAGCAAACAGAAGCAGCAGCAGCACAGAGGACCTGATACAGCAGTACTAAGCTGTGTAGCTGTGAATATATTCCTGGGAGATGCTAAATATTTGCCGCAAAGCTGCTGCTGGATTTCTGTGTGCTTCCATTCCATTTGTGTTCTCCTACTCCCCTCTTTGCAGACTATAATAGGAGGTGTAACCTGACCCCTCACTGTGCTGGCAGTCTGTTTTTACTTTGACAAATATGGATTTGAGCTTATTTATGATGAGTTCAGAATGTAGGAGTGGAAAATCAAAAACTTTATTATATTTGTACTATTGATTTATTGAAACGTCCATGACCGCTTAAATTCTGAATAACATACAATGTGTTTTTGTTTTATTTTTTTTTTTTACTTCTCTCTACAGCCAGAATACAAAATTGCAGACCCAATCTGTACCTACGTATTTTCGGTACTTGTCCTTTTCACCACAGTACGACTTGTAAGGGACACTGTACTTATCATACTTGAAGGTGAGTATAAATGTTACTTTACAATTTGCATACATTTAGACAAATCTGAAGCATCTTGCAGTTCAAACATATGTGGATAAGGGTTTGACAAATTGAAAAATACCATCCACACATGGAGGAAAAAAGTCAGGACAGGTGTTAACTCTGTGTTGTTGTTTTTTTGGGTTATTAAATTAAACCTGAAAATTTTTGTTCTGAATTGGTGAATATTTTCACCGTGGCAAAATCTGTGTCAGGAAAAGTCTGCTAAAAGTCAGGATTTTTCTTAGGAATTACTTTTTACACCCAAGCTGAATTTGGACATCCATGAAATTTGGTTCCTGTATGACTGACCGGGCATCTCCTGAACCAAACTCAACAGCGACCAGTCCACACGCCCTGGTCCATTCATGTAGTGTGCTTCACAGATGTCCTAATTTGGCCTTGGGGTGTGAAAAACAGTTGATGATTTGCAATTTTAATTGATTACTATTAATGAGGCTCAACCTAGATAATGTTACGTTCTAAAATAGCCTGACCGCTCACTACTAACCTGTAATGAAGATGATCTAATAGACTGGCGGAACGTGACTGAGATCTTATAGATGACCTGGTTTGTGATTGCACCTTGTTTCATCACGCTTGTAGGATTTTATGTCTATTGTTTAGATTTCTGAAATTCTTTGACTACAGGAAGTCATTTAGGAGTCTTTGGCAAAGTTAAGACTGGCATTTGGCATATCTGTCTTAATGAAGGGAACCTTGGAGCAAGATGCCCTGAATTTATTAAGAGGTGTGCGCCTCCTTAATAAATTTGGCACATCTTTCATCTGCCGTGTTCGATCGCTAGATGTGTATGACAGCAAGGGGCTAGTGTGCATTTATCATAATTTACATCACTTAAACCAGTGTTTCCCAAACTCCAGTCCTCACGGACCCCCACAGGTCATGTTTTCAGGATTTCCATAGTATTGCACAGGTGAGAGAATTCCTGATGCCTTGATGATACTTCCATCACCTGTGCCATACTAAAGAAATCCTGAAAACATGGCCTGTGGGGTCCTTGAGAACTGGAGTTTGGGAAACACGGACTTAAACTATGATGAATTTGTCAGGAATAGTTGTTCTCACCCCAAGTGACCAATTTTCAAAAATTCCAAAGATGACTACATTTCAAACTGCGTTACACCATAATTTTGGTGAAAACTGCTTGATGGCTGAGGCCCATTGTCTCCAATCTGGCCATTGTTCAATTATGGCTGAATAGATTATGTCCATGTTGAATAACTACTAACTACCTGGCTGTTTTGCCCGCTGCTGATCTTTGCTGACTCAGTGGTCACAGACCGCTCCTACTGTTTCTGCAGCTTCTGTTGACGTCACGTTGACCGAGCAGCTGCTTGTCTTCCACTCTGCTCTGTTGATGGGGTGTCAGCCAATATCATGCTGATAGGCATGGGGAACCAGCCGTCAAACTGTGGGAAGCTGGCTGTCAATCAGCATGACATGGGTACTCACACCTAGTTGACAGTGAAGCTGCAGAGTTGCCGGCAGTATCGGTCATCTGCCTTTTTGTCACCCTGAAACTATTTCATGGTATAACATCTCTGCTTGTTGTATTTCTGCTATGTTATCTGTTGCATTTTATTCAATACTCACTAATATATGCCCGTCCTTACCTCACTGTAGACTTTATCTGCTGTTGAAAGGTGTTATACTGTGTAGATGAAGCCAGGCATAGTGTTAGTTCTGTCTTTGATCAGCTAGTCATCTCCTGGTGTGCTGACCAGCTGTTATTCTATCCTAAACTAGCTCCCACCATCCCAATCACCTGATGCTAAAGTCTGCCCTATAAATCTAGAAGCACCATTAGAGGTGCACGTGTGTGGGGTGCGTGCACGTGGCCTCTTAAAGAAAGTGTTCTTGTGGCCAAGTGTCTAGCAGTCATTTCAATGGCAGTCAGTCAGGGCAGGAGTCGGGTAACCCACACTTTGTATTCTTTTAACTATGTGCTTTATTTCTAAGTCCATCATCCTGTGTGCTTGTGTCATCTACATTTACCGCCCTATCCCCCCTCCATCACCACTTCACATCATCCCCTCTCTTCTTCCGTCTCCAATACTCTTTTCAACTACCTGATAAATCTTAGCCCATCTTGTCCAAAGATACTGCACAAGATACCATGTGAATAAAGAGAAAATTTCAGCTCACCCCTGAGATATAATCCCAGTCTGGCATGGAGCAGTCTAGTCTTCTCTGTGATTGGTATTTTCTTGATTGTTTTTTGTATCCATGATTATTTGTTAGTATACTTAAGTCCAGTTTAGAATATTCTTTTTCATAGCCCGTGTTCGAGTTTTTTTACTCGAAACACGTATGGCATTTTTTATACACACCACCCCATAATATATGCTTTGTCGTCTGAGATATCCATTTTCTGTTTTTTCTACAAACTTTTAAAAGGATTTGCCAATAAAGATTGTTGAATTTTAATCAATTGCCTGGTGTGTTGAGCTGGATCCATCTTTACTTCCACAAGAAACCATGTCACAAATCCAAAAACTATTTGCTCTTTTTCTATTTACTGCTACTATTTATTTCAGGGGATGTCTCTCTTAACCCCGGTCCTCCCGCTGACAACTTCAACCCCTCTCCCACCTCACATCGAAACCCTGCTAACCTTATTAACATTAGTTGTACTCCTTCATCTCCCTCTTTTAACCGTGCACTCTGGAATTCACGGTCTGTATGCAACAAGATTCCTTTCCTGCACAACTACTTTCTGACCAACTCTCTCAATCTGCTGGTCCTCACTGAAACCTGGATTCAGGATTCTGACACGGTTTCCCCTGCCGCTATTTCTCATGGCGGCTTACATTTTTCCCATTCCCCAAGACATGCGAACAGACTTGGTGGTGGAGTCGGCTTACTCCTGTGCCCACGTTGCACTTTCCAGGTCACCCCCCCATCCCCAGTTCCATCAGTCTCATTCCCTT
The DNA here is from genome assembly GCF_046119375.1 of Phyllobates terribilis. Lineage (NCBI taxonomy): Eukaryota > Metazoa > Chordata > Amphibia > Anura > Dendrobatidae > Phyllobates > Phyllobates terribilis. Next base: position 414,187,152 of record NW_027362771.1, on the reverse strand, counting down.
CTTCTGATGTCCACACCACCAAGCTCTTCCATCAATAGATTTAAAACTGCCCAGGCTCACACTGTAAACTCTATTTCTCCAGCGATACTCTAGGAGTGCCGAATGCATATAGAGAAACTCGCACACCAGAAAACTTTATCCACTAGAAATTTGTTATGAACCTATAACTCTGCCCTTCACCTCGCTAAACAGATCTACTTCACCACCCTGATCTCCTCACTATCCAACAACCCAAAAAAACTCTTCGACACCTATCACTCCCTCTTCAGTGCTATAGCGCAGGTCCCTACCGCAGACATTTGTGCTGATGATCTGGCCTCCTACTTTACAGAGAATATCCATCAGGAAATCGGCTCCTAGCCACCAAGTGCCGTGACTCCCATCCCTCCCCAGATCTTCTCTCGCTCAATCTCCACATTTGACCCAGTCACAGAAGAAGTCTCCAGGCTCCTTTCTTCTTGTCTTACTACATGCACTACAGACCCCATTCCCTCACACTAGCTCAAGTCACTCTCCTAGTCAGCACTACTCACCTAACTAAAATCTTCAATCTTTCCCTCTTTTCTGGTATCTTCCCCTCCTCCTTCAAAAATTCTATCATTACTCAATTATTAAAAAAAACCCTCTCTTGACCCTTGCTGCTCAAACTACAGACCAGTCTCCAATCTCCCCTTCATCGCTAAACTCTTGGAGCGTGTGACTACTCTGCTCATTCTTCTTGACCTCTCTGCAGCTTTTGACACTGTTGACCACCATCTCCTACTCTCTATGCTCCACTCAATCGGCATAAACGACGCGTGTCTCTCCTGTTCTCCTCCTACCTATCTGACCGCTCTTTAGTGTATTGTTCACTGGCTCCACTTTTCCCCCCTTCCTCTCACTATTGGGGTTCCTCAGGGTTCAGTCCTTGGCCCTCTTCTCTCTACACGGCCCCAATTGGACACTCAATCAGCAAATTTGGCGTTCAGCACCATCTTTATGCTGATGACACACAACTATACACTTCATCCCCTGACCTTACCCCTGCTGTATTACAGAACACCAGTGACTGTCTGTCCGCAGTTTCCAACATGTCTGCTCTCGCTGAAACTCAACCTTTCCAAAACTGAACATCTGCTCCCGCCGTCTACTCACCTCCATAAATCTGACATCTCCCTCTGACACCACAATAACACCTAGCCAGCAGTCGCACTGTCTGGGTGTTGTTTGACACCAATCTTTCCTTCACCTTCCATATACAATCTCTTGCCCGCTCTTGTCGCTTGCACCTGAATAACATCTCTAGAATTCGCCCCTTTCTCACCATGGAAACAACAAAAACCCTCATTGTTACCCTGATCCACTCCCGCCTTGACTACTGTAACTCTCTATTAATTGGCCTCTCCCCTCTCCAGTCCATCCTTAATTCACCAGCACCTGTACTGTCACCCCCACCTCATTGTAGATTGTAAGCTCTTATGAGCAGAGTTGTCATTTTTTTGCTTCAATTATTGTATTATCTTTAGTGATGTTACTTATGACTCTTGTATATGAACCTCTGAATTGTAAAGCGCTGTGGAATATGTTGGCGCTATATAAATGAAGATGATTATTGTTATAAGCAGTCTGTGACTGCTCTGCACCAGTAGAACAGACCATCAACTACCTGCCTGTTAGTTCTTAGGCCCATAGTAAAAAAAAAAAAAATAGTCCTGTATAACCCCTTTAACGTGACAACCGGAGTTGCCTCAGTTGGAAATGGATTATTTTAGCCCCATAGAAGTACTGTAATTGCTTTGTTCAGTGATTGTCTTTTTCATTCAGATCATTAACTTTTTTTATGATTGCATCTTGACTTCAGAGGATCTTCTTTGTACACTTACAGCGCTCTGATTGCTGTCACTTTGCAGGACTACAGCTGTAACAAAGCCATGTTCCTACCGCAAGTGTCCCGGGATGGGAGTTGGCTCAAATCCCAGTAGTTGCACCCCTTAGATTCTATAGTCAATAGCAATCACAGCATCTGAGGTGTTGTACAAAGGGAGAGGTTTCTTTTGTCAGGTCATTGGCACTCTGCAATGAAATTGTAGGTTACCGATAGGCTACAATGGCACTCAGCGACATAACAAAAGCCTCTTGGTCTAAAGTGAATTTGGTTGGGCTGAAGTACAGTATGTAACCTATCAACAGGTGAGGCGCTGTTTTTGCAAGAAAGCGGACATGTTTTAACCATGGACAACTTCTTTAATAGGAATGTTATAGCATATCACAGGGATGTTCTATGACCTTTTGATCAATGGGGGTCTGTACTTCAGGATTTTTAACCTGTAAAGATACATGTTCTTTCACACTACCTGCTGCACTGGGAAATGCAACACTGCTCCATATAAGTAAACTGGTCTGGGTTGTAGATCTATGCAGGCTAAAAACGTGCAAGAAGCCACAGTGCTTTACCAGTGCCACTGCTCTTCTAATTTGAGGTGGTGGTCCCAGCAATCAATATGCCATCATTACAAGACATACTCTGGTTTTCTCCACTCTTAACTCCATTACTTTTTCTTCCTTTCCTAATAACATCTCTTCTCAGTGTCTCTTGTATTGCAGTTTGTGCCCATAAATTGCTAAATGAGAGATTTAAACTGATTTTTCATGTGGACCACCCCTTTTTAAAAATAATAGTGTAAAATAAAAATAAATTGCTCAACTCCCAGATTAACACTATTCCAACAATGCTGGCGCAGTGTCTCCCGTGATATGCCACGTGAGCCCTGCAGCCAATCATCTGCCACTAATGTGCTGCAGTTCACACTTTTTTTTGGACATATGAGCTTCCTCCAAAGGAAGTGCGAGTGAAGCAGCCCATCAGCCACTGGTGATTGGCTGCAGGGATCACGTGGCACATTCACACGCTAATGGCACTGGCAACCCTGCAACAGGTATCTGTTTTACACTGGGAAATATAGGATGTAAGAAGGGGTTGTCCAAGCAGTGGAAAACCCCTTTTAACTTGAATTTTTATTGACATCCGGAACCTTGCACGAGATTTGTTGCTATGTTTGTGATGAAACTAGTTTTGCAAGTACTTTGTCAGACACACGGAATACTAATTCTTGGCATGAATAATTCCTTCCAGGCGTTCCAAAACACCTAAATGTGGATCAAATCAAAGACGACTTAATGAAAATAGATGATGTGCATTCAGTGGAAGACGTCAATATCTGGTCGCTGACGACAGGAAAGTCCACTGCCATAATCCGTTTACAACTGAGTAAGTACCCTCCTAGCGGAGAACGTTACCAGGAATGCAGGAAAGTACATCTGCCAAATTCCCTCCCCCTCCCTAAATTAAAATTCAGTTTCAGCAAATAAAGCGTATTTACTTCTTAATTAAAGCTGCAACATTTTATTTAATCCGGTCACCTAGGAACAATTACTCCAGGTTTTCAAAATCTCAAGTCATTGAATGAGAAACTGCATTCTTTACTTTCTAAAGGCTCATGGAGACATCCGTGCAACACCGTGCAAGCCCGGACTCCTGACCTGAGCGTGACGGCTACATATAGTTCTATGAGGCTGTCAAGCTTAGATCAGGAGACCCTCGGCCAGTCTGTGCATTGTGGTCCCTGCTCGGACATGTTGCACAGACGTCTGCATGAGCCCTGGAGAGGATGAAAATCTATTGTGGGCACATGACCAGAATTAAGGTTTTGGTCATAGAAGCAGAGCTCTTAAAAATAATGAACTACTGGGTAACAAAGTGTATAAGAATGTTGCATAACTTGCCTGCTGAAACTGGAAAACATCACAGAAAAAAGCAGCCGTAGTTGCCAATACCTGGTCACAATTCCTATATTCTGTAGGATGCAGACAGGCCTATATGATAAAAGGAGTATACGTCATGCAGTGTATTGCTATTGTGACCAGGTATTTGTAAGCAGGGCCTTTTTGTTTTTGGATTTGATGTCTTTTAGTGACTTGAATCTGGAAACGCCTGAAATGTGCACTAGGTTACTAACAGGTTTTCTAAAATCTAAGTGGATTATGGGAATACCAGCTTCTGAAGTGAAAATGAATATATTTAGTCTTTTTCCAGTAGCAAAACCTTTTGCCATCCGTTACACATATCACTGCCTTGTCATATGTCCTCCGGGGCTGTGCCATGATTGCCTGGCTTAATCCTATGATGTGCGTCACTTTTCTGGGTGATCAACAGCAGTGCTAGAAACATTTTTACAAAACTAAAAGATTTCATGAAATCCCATTACAAAGGACTGCTCAATGTTGCATAAGAATTTCTACATGCTTTCTTGAAGGCTCTATTGCTCCACAATGATTGCCTGTGAAAAACAGGCAATCCCTACATGCGTAACAGACGCGACACATGCAGCGGCTGAAACTGAAATGCCGAGCACGCCGACCCTACTCCGCAAGTACCCAAGCGTGCTAGTTTAAAGGGTTAAACGAGCACGCTCGCTCATCACTGGTAGTGAGGTCTAGTGTGCCATGTGGTATAGAATGTGCTACATCATAAAAAATGAGTGTATGCCAAATTTGTCCTTCTTTCCCTTTGTAATGTGATGTTCCTTGATAACTGCTCCCCCTATAATGATGACATGATTTGGGGTAGACGTCCTAATTGCTATAAACCCATACCTACTAACCTTGCATGGAATTTAAGTGCATGACTCCATTTTCTACTTATTTGCAGAATTAATATTTTTCTCTTTCCCCATGACGGCACCACGGAGAGAGGGGATCCGCCCTTCAAGGACAGGAAACCTACAGATAAAAAGGGCGGCACCTCTCTCCCGCATCAGTTGGTTTCCTGTCCTTGACAGGGACCTACGGATGAAATCCTGAAGAAAAGAAGAAAGAAGATTTTACTTACCAGGCCCGACCAGTCCGGCTCAGGCAGCGGGGGTTCCCTGCCTCGGCTGGTGCGGTGTCCTGAAGCGCCACAGCTGGGGTCAGTGGGCCTCTAGGGCGGCAGGGAGACGCGAAGCAAGCCGCGGTCTCCTGTGGCGTCGGGCTCAGGTTGGGAGTAGGCCTGAGCCCTGGGTCAGGGTCTGGGCCTTGTGCAGCGCGCGCCCCGCATGCTTGCCGGATAGCGATTCGGCGTTTGGGCGGGTGCGCGCGCACACCGACGCTCCCCCAAGAGCGCGCGCCGGAAGTGACGCGGGAGGCGCCCGGAAGTGACGCGGCCGCAGGAGCGGCGAGTTCAAACGCGCGCGTGGGAAAGGCCTAACATGGAGGACACAGCGGTGCCCTGGCCAGAGGGGGGCGCTCCCCACATCGGTGTTGGAGGGGGCGGTCACCTGCATAGCTTAAATTGCCAGGGAAGCAAAGGAAAAATGCTTCCTGGCATACGTGAAAATCAGCAGTATGAGTGACCAGGAGACCCAGGAGGTGCAGTCCCTGCGCCCCCACTCACCATCTCCATCACCTCAGAGGAAACGCACGAAAGGACCCTCCAGCGGCCCTCCGCGTCAACATATTCAAGGTGATGGAGGAAGCGGTCGGTCCGGCAGGTCTTCTCAGCGTGGCAAAGATTCCGGCACGGCATCGGCCTCGGCGAAAGACCCAGCTACCAGAGCAGGTTCCTCTTCGAATGCGGTATTCCCTCTCTCTCTTTCGTATAGGCGGTAAGTGATCTTCGTGAAAGTTCACTTGTAATTCGGACCCTCCCCCCTCTCTTTTCTTCTTAGGGAAGGAAGAGCACGGGGAAGTTTAAAAACAGGGCCTGCGCACTTTGCGCAGCAGATCTACCCACCACATGGCAAAAGAGGATATGTAGCTCATGCATCGAGCAAACCATCTGTGAGGAGACCCCTAAGTTTGCTACCGAGCTCAGATCCCTGATAAAATCGCAAGTCGAAGATACCTTTAAATCCCTCCAAAAGGGGGGGAAGAAGCATAAAAAACTAGGCACCTTTCCCCGGAGTCAGTCTAGTAAATCAGATGAGGAAGTTGCGGGGTCTGAATCATCCTGTTCATCATCTGCTTCCTCATCTTCAGAGGACGGTGGTCGTAACTGTTTCCCTATAGACGGAACAGATGGCTTAATCAAAGCAGTTAGGTCCACCATGGGGTTTGTAGACCCTCATCCCAAAAAGTCCATCCAAGAGATAATGTTCAGTGGCTTAGGTCAGAAAAGAAAGAGATCCTTCCCTCTTAATGATCAGGTACACGACCTGATTAAGAGAGAATGGAAGAAGCCAGAGAGAAAAGGGTTGTTGACCCCAAAAAGGAAATACCCCTTTGAGGACCCTGTATGCTCTTTCTGGAATAAAGCACCAAAAATTGACGTGGCGGTAGCCAAAGCCTCTAAAAAATATTCCCTGCCGTTTGAAGACATGGGGGTACTCAAAGACCCTATGGACAAAAAAGCAGACTCCTTTCTGAAAGGAGCCTGGGAAGCGGCAGGGGGGGGTTAAAACCTGCAGTGGCAGCCACTTGCACAGCCAGATCCTTGATGGTTTGGCTGGACCAGCTGGAATCTCCACTAAAAGACAAGGCTTCAAGGGAGGATATTATAGGGGCCATCCCTGTGATGAAAGGCGCAGCGGCTTTTCTGGCGGATGCCTCAGCCGACTCCGTCAGACTGGCAGCCAGAGCAGGGAGTTTTTCAAATGCAGCTAGACGGGCCCTATGGCTCAAATGCTGGCCAGGCGACCTCCAAACAAAATCCAAACTGTGCTCCATCCCGTGTGAAGGGGAATTTTTGTTCGCATCTACCCTAGATGACATCCTGGATAAAGCCGGGGATGACCAAAAGCGATTTCCGGTCCTCTCCGGTTCATCATTCAGGAAGGGTTTTCGGAGCAAAAAATTCATGCGAAAGAGGCCCCCCCAAAGATCAGGACAGGTGGGAAGATAGGAGACAGAAGAAAGCCAAGGGGTTTATGTTCAACAGGCCCCTTAGTGACAGCAAGAAGCCCGCCCAATGAAACGCAGCCCCAGGTGGGGGGAAGGCTGCTCAATTTCCTCCCAGCCTGGGAAAAGATTTCAAATGTGGGCTGGATTTTGGGCCTGATAAAATCTGGGCTAAAACTCCAGTTCCTCTCCACTCCCCGAGGAAATTTCACAGTAACCCCCGTAAGGTCCTCAGCGGTAGAGCAGTTGGCTCTAGAACAGGAAGTCCTAGACCTAGTGGACAGAGCAGTCCTGCAGGAGGTCTCAGCTCAGGAGGCAGGCGAGGGGTTTTACTCCCCACTATTCCTCAGGAGAAAACCGGATGGTACACTCAGGACTATCGTAAACCTGAAGAAATTAAACAAGTTTCTAAATATACAACCTTTCAAGATGGAGTCAATAAAAACTTGTGTGAAATTACTGTTTCCAGGCTGTTTCATGACGGTCTTAGACCTAAAAGACGCCTACTATCATGTCCCCATTCACAGGGACTACCAGAAATTCCTGAGGGTAGCTATACCAATAAGGGGCACAATCAGACACTTCCAATATGGGGCCCTTCCCTTCGGGTTAGCAATAGCCCCCAGAGTCTTCACGAAAGTGATGTCGGAAGTCATGGCTCATCTGAGGGAGAGGAACATCCTGATAGTCCCATACCTGGACGATCTACTGGTTATAGGCAACTCGTTCAGCCACTGCAAAGACCAGCTAGCAGTAGTCATGGATTCTTTGACAAGTTTGGGATGGCTTCTAAATCTAAAAAAATCCAGAGTGGAGCCAGTTCAGCTACAGGAATACTTAGGTATCCTGTTAGATTCAAGAAGTCAGGAATGCCATCTTCCGGAAGAGAAAGTCCAAAATATGATAGCCCGTGTGTCCTATGTGAGGAAACATCCGGTTATGACACTAAGGGGAGCAATGTCCCTCCTCGGTTCTATGACTGCCTGCATCCCGGGGGTCCGCTGGGCTCAGTTGCACACCAGGGTCTTACAATGGGAGATTTTGAGGGCGGAAAAATCTCTTAAGAGGGCACTTAGAAGGTCGACTGACCTTATCCTCAAAAACTTGACTTTCCCTAACATGGTGGACAAAGAAAGAAGAAAATCTAGGCAGGGGCGTCCCATGGACAATACCGTCGCCCCAGATTCTGACGACAGATGCAAGCCCCAGGGGGTGGGGGGCTCATCTAGACGACCGAGTGGCTCAGGGAGTCTGGGCAAAGGGGGTGGAAGGTTCTTCCTCCAACATGAAAGAACTTCTGGCGGTGGAGTATGGCCTCTTGGAATTTCTAAACGTGTTAAAAGGTCACCACGTGAGAGTGTTCTCGGACAACCGAGTAGTGGTGGCATATCTAAATCACCAGGGGGGTACCCGGTCCATCTCCCTTCTTCAGGCGTCAAGCTCCATCCTCCACGTAGCAGAGAGGAATCTAGAGTCCTTATCAGCTCTGCACATAAAAGGGTCAATGAACGTCACGGCGGACTTCCTAAGCCGGACCCAGTTGAGACAGGGCGAGTGGGAGTTGAACCAGCTAGTGTTCAAAAAAATCACGAGGGCTTGGGGAATCCCATGTATAGACCTATTCGCCAACTGGAAAAACAAAAAGGTGGACACGTTTTGCTCGATCGACCCCAGGGGGAACCCAGTAGCACTAGACGCTTTTTTGATTCCATGGGGCCACCAGCTAGTATATGCCTTTCCTCCGATTGCTCTCATTCCGGCAGTTCTGAGGAAGATCAGGGAAGACGAGGCGAATGCGATCCTGATCGCCCCTTTCTGGCCAAGAAGGCCTTGGTTTTCCTGGCTGAGGATCATGTCCGTCTCCGACCCCTGGGTCCTTCCGGAAGTTCCGGACCTGCTGTCTCAGGGTCCAGTACTCCACCCGCAGGTAACAAACCTGCACTTGACAGCTTGGAATTTGAGAGGTCACTCTTGAGGGATAAAGGGTTTTCCCCCAATCTAATCTCTACCTTGCTGCAGAGTAGGAAACCTGTAACTACTAGGCTCTACGGGAAAACTTGGAAGAAATTCCTTTCCTTTGCAGGTACGGATATAGTGGGGGAGGCCCCCGTGGTTACCATCCTGGAGTTCCTTCAGAGGGGGTTGGAGCTGGGGTTGGCCACGAGCACGCTGAAGGTTCAGGTGGCAGCTCTGGGAGCCCTGTATAACTGCAACCTGGCAAGGGATAGATGGGTCTCCAGGTTCATCAGAGCATCTCATAGATGCAGGCCCATCCCCTCCCGGAAGGCTCCTCCGTGGGATTTAAATCTTGTTCTTTCAGCCCTGACCAGAGGCCCCTTTGAACCTCTAGGGGAAGCGTCCCTTTAAAACCTTGTCCCTTAAGACGTCCCTTCTGGTAGCCCTCACCTCGGCTCGCCGCATTAGTGACATCCAAGCACTATCCGCAGCACCCCCTTTTACACAAATACTAGACGACAGAGTGACGCTTAGGACCGACCCTGCGTACCTTCCTAAGGTGGGGTCCCTTTTTCACAGGTCACAGGAGGTTACCCTCCCTTCCTTCTGCGCAGCCCCAAAAAACAAGGGGGAAGAGGCCCTTCACACCTTGGACGTCAGGAGGTGCATTATGCAATATTTAGAGGCCACACGGGAGTGTAGGAAGGACAGGGCTCTTTTTGTGTGCTTCCAGGGATCTCTGAAGGGACAGAAAGCTTCCAAAGGAACCCTGGCAAGGTGGATAAGGGAAGCCATTTCCCTGGCTTATTCCTCAAGCGGGGAAACAGCGCCGGTGGGCTTAAGGGCTCACTCGACGAGGGCAGTGGCAGCCTCCTGGGCGGAGAAGGCCGGAGCTTCAATCGAACAGATATGTAGAGCGGCGACCTGGTCTTCTCCCTCCACGTTCTTTAAACACTACCGGCTGGATCGAACATTGTCTTCAGATCTTACCTTTGGCAGAAGGGTTCTGGAAGCGGTGGTCCCTCCCTAATCTTCACTGCTCTGCAATCTCTCCGTGGTGCCGTCATGGGGAAAGAGAAAGAGTAGTTACTTACCGGTAACAAAATTTCTCGGAACCCATGACGGCACCCGTACATTCCCTCCCCTTTTTTCTTACACATATGGCATTTTTATTTATATTTGGTGTTACTAACCTGGCGGTCCTCTCTGTGCTCTGTAAACCAACTGATGCGGGAGAGAGGTGCCGCCCTTTTTATCTGTAGGTTTCCTGTCCTTGAAGGGCGGATCCCCTCTCTCCGTGGTGCCGTCATGGGTTCCGAGAAATTTCGTTACCGGTAAGTAACTACTCTTTTTCTTCTACATTTTTGACACTTTAGTAGTGATGAGCGAGCATACTCGCAAATATTTGGTACTTGCCCGAGCATCTCAGTACTCGAGATGCTCAGAGCTCGCCGAGTACTTGCGAGATGCTCGGGTCCCCTCCCTGCATGTTTGGTGCTCTTTAGAGTGCCAATCAACATGCAGCGATTGCCTGCCACTCATTATATTGCCGCAGCCATGGTGGTTGTGGCATTACAGTGATTGGCTGGCCGCACAGCGCCATCAGGTCTATATCTGACCTGGCGCTGCTGTGCTCGTCAGTCACTCCGGAATCAGGCAGAGTAGGGAGAGGTGCTGCTGCGTCGGGGAGAGATTTGGTTGTGTATTAGGTAGTGTAGGGAGAAAAACCGTACATTACACATATCCATCTCAACAAACAGTCCTTCTGAGGACTAATCCATATGCAGAGATATCAGGCAGGCAGTGTATATAGCAGACTGCAGTGTATATAGCACAAGAGGCTCCATTCCAATTCTGCTTTCTGCTGCTGTTAGATATTTCTATACAAAGGCCCAGGTCTCAGGGGCCAGGAATAATTTTTTTGAGATCTTAATCCTCATTATTTGCCTAAAAAGCAATCCAGAGAACACTGTTTTTCTGCGCCATTTGCTTGTTGGCACTGCAAAATACAGCCAGGTCCTTTCCATATTACAGCGCTAAAAATCCAGCTATGTAAAACTGTGTTTTCTCCAACACACGGATCACATATAAGTTTTCAGAAAATACTGCCATTTCTGGCCTCCATTAAAAATTTGTTTCAGTGTGTCAGTGAAGCAATTGACACCAGATTGCTGTTCAAAATAGTTACCTACAGGCCACATATTTAAAACCGTCACACGGATCACATATAAGTTCGCTCCAAATTCAGTCATTTGTAGTGAGAGTGGAAGATATTGTCCTCCATTTAAAATGGGCAAGGCACGTGGTAAGGGACGAGGAACTGCACGTGATGGTGGAGGCCAAGGCCGTGGGCAAGCTGAAATTGTGCCACAACAAACACCCACATCTTCTCGCCCGACCTTCCTGTCCCAATTCCTAGGGGACTGCAGTACACCACCATTATTGAACCCAGAGCAGTGTCAAAAGGTTGTTGGTTGGATAGCGGATAATGCTTCCAGTCACTTAGCCACCACCACCACCCTGTCTTCCACACGGTCAAGTCTCAGTAGCCGTGAGTCTGGACCGCATATTCCTCACCCTGATCCTCCTTCCTCCCACCACGCCGAGTCCCCGGAGACAAATGATCCCACACTTGGACACTCTGAAGAGCTGTTCACTTTTCCATTTATAGATTCGGGCCTCTCGTCCGGTCCACTTGAAGCGAGGCAAAAAGGAGATCGCATGTAGCGATGCCCAAATATTTGAGCAGCCACGGTCACATGAAGGCGACGGTGGGAAAGTGTCACGAGGTAGATGATGATGAGACACAATTGCCAGAAAGTCAGGAGGAGGCCCCGGGGGCGGAAGTGGAAGACTAGTTGGTGGATGATATAGTAACTGACCCAAACTGGCAGGAGGACATGCAGAGCAAGGAGAGCAGAGCACCCCAACAGGCGGAAAGAAGCAGTGTGGTGGCCGCAGACCGAAGGCAGGCAACCGTTCCCCCTAACGCCAACACGAAGGAAGTAGCCAGTGCAACTGTTAGGTCTTCCCGAGTCTGTTTTTTTAAAGACACCAAAAAGGCCATTTGCACCACCTGCCAGGCCAGCATCAGCAGGGGTGGCAAAATGACCAGCCTGACCACCACCAGCATGATCAGGCACATGGCAGCAAAGCACCCGACTTTGTGGGCTGAACCCCAGGGTCCAGGAGCAGTGTCTGCAGGTGGCACCATTGCTGCTTCTGCTGTTGTGCATGCAAGCCAATCCCCTGTCCATGGTGCATGCGAAGATGCCTCCTGCCCTGCATATGTCGTTGCACACTCTCAAGTAGCAGCATCAGGAAGCACGTCCTTGTCCCAGCGCAGCATTCAGTTGTCCATACCCCAGTCCTTGCAAGCGCAAATATGCAGCCAACGCCCCACAGGCCACACTACTAAATTCTCACATTTCACGACTGCTTGCGCTCAAAATGTTGCCTTCTAGGCTCGTGGAGACTGAAGCATTCCGCAACCTGATGGGGGCGGCCGTCCCTCGGTACTCTGTCCCCAGCCGCCCCTATTTCTCCCGGTGTGCCGTCCCCGCATTACACAAGCACGTGTCCCAAAACATTAGCTGTGCCCTCAACAACGCAGTTACTGGGAAAAGTCCACCTAAACACGGACACATGGACAAGTGCTTGTGGGCAGGGACGGTACATCTCGCTGACGGCACACTGGGTTAACATAGTGGAAGCCGGGACCCAGTCGGACCTTGAGACGGAACACGTCCTCCCGATGCCAAGGATTGCGGGCCCTAGGTCAATCAGGGTTGCCCCCACGGTCTACAGCTCCTGCACCTCAGCCTCCTCCTCCTCCTCTACAGCCTCCATCTCCGAAATGACCACATCAGTCACAAGCTGGAAGCACTGCCTCGGCCAAGTGGCAACAGGCTGTGCTGAAGCCAATATGATTAGGTGACAAACCACACAATGCTGAAAGAGCAGGCAGATCTGTGGCTCACACCGCTGAACCTACAGCCAGGCATAGTAGTCTGTGACAATGGACGGAACCTGATGGCGGCTCTGAGGCGAGGCGAGCTCACAAATGTATCATGCCTGGCCCATGTGCTTAACCTCGTGGTTCAGCAGTTTCTCAAATCCTACCCGGAGCTGCCGTATCTGCTTGCTAAAGTACGCCGCCTGTGTACCCATTTTTTAGAAAGTCAGCTACAGCTTCCGCCGCCCTTCCTGTGTTTCAGCAGCGTTTGCAGCTTCCAGCTCAGACTGGTGTGTGATGTCCCCACGCGTTGGAACTCTACACTGCAGATGTTAGGAAGGATTTGTGAGGGCAGTTGTTGAGTACCAGCATCAACAAGGTCGTCGGTATTCAGGTCCGACTCCACACATAAGACCTCAGGAGTGGACATGGATGTCAGACATATGTACCATCCTCCAAAACTTTGAGGACTCCACCAAGATGGTGAGCGGCGATGATGTCCTAATTAGCGTCACCATCCCGCTTCTATCTTCTGAAACGCTCTCTGCGCATGATCAAAGAGGATGCATTGCAGGCGGAGCACGATGAGATGGAGAAAGGAACCATACAGGTGATTACACACAGCCCAGCCTCCTCTCATCCCAACGTGGATTGGGGAACAATGAGAAAGAGGAGGAAGAAGAACAGGAGCTAGTTTCATGAGCTATAGATGGTACTACCTGCATAGCTGTCATACTGTCTGTTCAGCGTGGATGGCCAGAGGACAGAGAGGAGGAGGAGAACATGGTCAGTCATCCTCTTGGTGAGGACACGGAAGTCTTGCCTGTTAGTAGTCTGGCACGCATGGCTGAGTTTATTACGCTGCCTTTCCCGTGACCCTCGCGTTCTCAAAATTTTGGGTGACAGTCATTACTGGTTGGTGACACTTCTAGACCCACGCTACAAGGAGAACTTTCCATCTCTTATTCCTGAGGCGGACAGGTCTACAAAAATGGGGCTGTATCAGAAGGCCCTTGTTGCGGAACTATTAAAAAAAATTCCCATCTGCCGCCAGCGTTTTCAGAGGGCACAGTTCGTTGGACAACCAAGGAGTACAGGTGAGAGAGACACTTCAATCCAGCAGAGGCAGGGGAACACTGTCAAAGTTCTGGGAGAATTTTCTCAGCTCCTCCCATTGCACAAGCCCTGAGGCGTGGGGTACTCTCACAAGGAGTGCTAAGTAATGAGGGAGTACCTTGCCGACCGCACCAACGTCCTCCGTGATTCCTCTGTGCCTTATAATTATTGGGTATCCAAGCTGGATACGTGGAATGAACTGGCTGTCTTGGAGGTCCTGGCCTGCCCTGCCGCCAGCGTTTTATCAGAGCGGGTTTTTAGTGCCGCCGGTGGAATTATAACCGATAGCATTTTCAGTTGATAGGCGGATGCGCCTGACAGGCTGACTCTTATAAAAATGAACAATGCCCGTTAAAAAAAAAAAAAATGTATACAGTATGTGCATGTATACCCCCCAGGGATAAATGTCAGCCCATACACTTAGTGCATGGGCATTACAAGTATAGGAGGCCTGCTCCTTTCTAATGGGAACAGTTTGAGGCCCTAATCCACGTCTCTTCCAAGTGGCATTGGAGAGTGTCCAAATTTTTGGCAACCCTTGCATTCACTGCGTAGGCAAACACAATGGGAGGCCTACTTCCTAATAATGGGAACATTGTTTTCAGGAGGCCCTCCTCTAAGTCTCTTCAAAGGGGTATTGGGGTGCATCCAAATTTTGGGCAGCCCTGGCACTCACTGCATCTGCAATAACAGTATAGGAGACCCACTCTTTAGTAATGGGAACAATAAAACATAGCAGGCGGCTGGCTCTCTAAGACTAGTGAGGGCCGACTGCTGGCCCTTTAAGAATAGTAAAGGCCGCCTGATGGCCCTATAAAAATAGGCTTTGTGACTTTCGGAGTCCCTCCTTCATAAATGAAACACTGTGTCTGATGATCTCACACACCACATGGCCAGATAAGGTTGTAAAATGTTAAAATGACATTTCCTGGTGAATGCATTTGTCACGGTTGAAAGCCATGCAAAAGTGAAAAAAAAAAGCATCAAAAATGCTACGTCTGGAGGAGCATTTTTTGTTTTTGTATACTTATTTTGCCTTATATACAAGTCATTACCCTGGAAAGGATGTTCCTTAACATATTTTCCAGGAAAATCCATTTTGGTTTTGTTTTTGTATGTTTTATTGTGAGTCCGTAAAAGTGGAGTAATACCTCTGACAATGTTGTTGAGAGAAGTGACCTGGGAGTCAGAAATACTTCCAGGGGTCTTCCCAATGTCATTTGAGCACTGTTCCCATCGATTTGGGCAATTTTTAGACCCTCTGCAGACCACCGGGGGGAGCCACCTGAAAAATGCTCGAGTTTCCCATAGACTTACATTGGGCTCGTTGCTCGGGTCGAGCACCCGAGTATTCCAATTTGCTCGACCCGAGCGTTTTAGTGCTCGCTCATCACTACACTTTAGTTTTAAGTCAACAGTTATAAAATTAGATTGGTAAGTTAATAAAAAAAAAAAGTTTGCATTTATTCTGAAATTTGTGCGCTTTCTATTCATGTAGGTCCAGGGTCCTCATCAAAGTGGGAAGAAGTGCAAAGCAAAGCCAGGCAGATCCTGCTGAATACATACGGGATGTACAAGTGCTTTATACAGATGCAGAGTTATAGACAAGAAGAGAACTTGACCTGCGCTAATTGTACCAGTGCCTAGTCCTGTGGATTGCCGCCATGCCACACACCCTCCACAATACAGCAATACACATGTCCTCGGAGCGATCTGAGGAGGTATGGCGTATGTTGCAGTACGTGTCGTCAGCCGAAGCACACTTTTTTTTTCTATGGGAACCTGTGATTCTTAACGTTCGTAGAAGAAATGATAAATGCTCCAATGTGGACATTCAGACCAATTCTGAAGTGCTGTTTACAGATTTAAGCAAGTTTGCACAAAGGGTGACAAAAATGAAGCCCTTTCCTGAGACCACAACGTATCTTGTGTGGTAATCCTATCCAGACACTAGTTTTATTAATAAATGTGGTTTAACTTTACTTAATGCAATATTGTTTAACTGACATAATAGAGGTTAGTACAGAAGGTCAACCCATTTGACCCATAAGCTCTCCCTACTTACACATCAAGGGGGGAAATGTATCGGGACTTCATTGCAGAGCATGCACTTCTATACTACATGTCGCCACACAGAAGAGATTAATGATGTATCTTTATAGCCTCAGGACCGCAGTTGTAAAGTCTTTATGGGACCTTTGGTTCTAGTTTTTTCTGCTGGTAATATAGCAGCGGTACAACTCTTCATACCTTATTGGGCCCGTTATAAATCACTTTTATTGTGGCTGAACCAAGCCAACTCCATTCAATGAAGCTGGAAGTGTCTTCAGTGGCGTTGAACTTTGCACTTACCACTGCTGTTAATATACTGACAATAGCAAGGACAAAATGGACCTTACAGCTGCCACCCTAAGGTGTTTGAGCTTGTTGGAAAGCAGGCCAGTGTTATACTTGCAGATTTCTTGATTAGAAAAGCATATACAGTCTATAGGGCTTGTCATGCGAACTAGAACAAGGGTATTTCTTGCACCGAGTAGTAAGTTTATAATAATTTACTTGGCCACTAAGTGGCACGGTTCTGAGTTAATGAATATTTCATTTTATCCTTCTTGAGCAAGTACCATGACTGCTCACACTCCTATACGTACAGGAAAACATGCTGCAAACTAAAGTTACAGAATAATAACTTATTTCCATTTTGTTTTATTGAGCTTGTTCATCCTAAAGGAAATAAAAGCACATCTGAATCAGGTTCTGGTCAGTGACCACCAGATATTTTACCAAACTAAGTGTGAACAGTGTTATACCAGACTGGAAGGAGTGTGTATTTTTTCTATTTTTGTGATCTTGACAAGGCTCTTTTCAGTAACTTCAATTGTGGGTAAATGCATTGATCTCCTTGATGTACAGGGGGAGACAGACAGATGCCAACATAAAAGAAAATAAGTATTTTATCCAAGGTATTTTGGACAAGAGTATATTTAAAGGGACCTGTTGGCTCCCCCCTGACATGCCTGTTTTACTAAGTATTTGTATTCCTTGTTGGGTACCAATGATGGATCGGCTTTTCTTTTAACTCTGCATTGTGCTGTTTCTCTTATTATTCCTCTTTGAAATGTATGGGGGAAAAAAATGGACAACTAAGTGTTACTAGTTTGGGGCATGTCCCTACTTACTAGACACTGTCCAATCAGTGCTGACTGTAGTCATGCCCCTTTTGACAAGGGGAGTGGTTACTCCCAGCTGTCACTATTCTTAAACAGTCCTAAGGTATAACAGAGGAGCTGGTGCGATCGCAAGTGTTGAAGAATTGTTCATTTAGGGGGAAAAGAATTTAGTAAAACAGACATGTCAGCAGGGCTGATGGCTCCTATTTTGCCATTGTGTGTGCATCGTATTAATACTACAAGCTGCTCTTCTTGTTAAATGAGGCCTCCCATAATATTCATCCAGCCATACGTTCTAAGAGAAGGGTAGTAAAAAATGCTGAGCTTCAATGTAGGGGTGATCTGGCCGTGAAAGAGCTGTAAATAGATATTGGTCTGCCTTAGATTTTTTTTTTATTATTATTAATACATATCCGTATATGCACTGAACATGTAATGAAGTAATTGGTGATGGAGGTGAAGCAGAAAAATTGTTGTAATTTGTTTATGGATCAGCGATCACTGATAAATGTTCTTCCTCTTGTAACAGATTTGCTATGTGAGATTTCTGAAATTTAATGTATAATTCGTCTTATTTGTGTAACAATGGAGAGGAAGGTGCACAATAAAGCGTGATATAAAATATTTATTATATGGCGTTGATCACTGCAGCTTTGATGGTCTACACAATTCCTGAATGACAGCGTAGTTTCTTAAAGGCAAGAAGGTCCCGGGCGTTCAGGGATGGAGCGTGAGACGCTAAAGCTTGCTGGAAATGGTCTTCATTCACAAACGCAGCCTGGAATCCACTTTCATGGAGTGCAATTAGGGCAGCCTGCAGCCGAAAACAGTTTATGCAGATGTATAGATGGCAAAAGTTACATAACCCAAAAATAGACGAGGGTGCTAAATCTATAAAGATATTTAATGGCCAAAAGGAAGAGCAGAAAGCCATACAGGATCGATGTGCACACCTTATATTAATTTTATTTCATTGAAAACCAAAAATCAATGCTCCATAAAAACTTAACATCTCAAAAAAGTACACTTAAAAAAATATTCAAATCGGTAAATGACCATGTATTCAGAAATAAGCACTAAATATAGGCAAACTGTGTCCCTGAAATTGGGTAAATGGCAGGCATATGCTCATAATAGGGACACGGTCAGTATTTGTAGCCAAAATCAGGAGTGGGACAGTCAGAGAAAGTATAATAGAAACACCTCACCATTTCTGTATTTATCACCCACTCCTGGTTTTAGCTTACAAATACTGATGTGAAATACTAAACGTGTCCTAAAGTACAAAGCCTGAACTAAGAATGTTTCCTCTGATGAAGCTTGATCGGCGATACACGTGGGGTTTCTCAACTGACAGATATTACTCCACATTACCTTGAATTCCTTTGTGGGTTTAATACGCTGAATACTACAGCATTAACGAATAGCTAAATATATCTATTTAAGTTTATTTTAAATTATTACTCTTTATTATGGGACTATATAGCGTGGTTTATGTGCATTTATCTATTCGTGTATTCTCTACATATGCTCTTATCTTTATACACTGCTCAAAAAAAATAAAGGGAACACTCAAATAACACATCCTAGATCTGAATGAATGAAATATTCTCATTGAATACTTTGTTCTGTACAAAGTTCAATGTGCTGACAACAAAATCACACAAAAATCATCAATGGAAATCAAATTTATTAACCAATGGAGGCCTGGATTTGGAGTCACCCCCAAAATTAAAGTGAAGAAACACACTACAGGCTGATCTAACTTTGATGTAATGTCCTTAAAACAAGTCAAAATGAGGCTCAGTATTGTGTGTGGCCTCCACGTGCCTGTATGACCTCCCTACAACGCCTGGGCATGCTCCTGATGAGGTTGCGGATGGTCTCCTGTGGGATCTCCTCCCAGACCTGGACTAAAGCATCCGCCAACTCCTGGACAGTCTGTAGCGCAACGTGACGTTGGTGGATGGAGTGAGACATGATGTCCCAGATGTGCTCAATCAGATTCAGGTCTGGGGAAAGGCCGGGCCAGTCCATAGCTTCAATGCCTTCATCTTGCAGGAACTGCTGACACACTCCAGCCACATGAGGTCTGGCATTGTCCTGCATTAGGAGGAACCCAGGGCCAACCGCACCAGCATATGGTCTCACAAGGGGTCTGAGGACCTCATCTCGGAACCTAATGGCAGTCAGGCTACCTCTGGCGAGCACATGGAGGGCCGTGCAGCCCTCCAAATAAATGCCACCCCACACCATTACTGACCCACTGCCAAACCGGTCATGCTGAAGGATGTTGCAGGCAGCAGATAGCTCTCAAAGGCGTCTCCAGACTCTCACGTCTTTCACATGTGCTCAGTGTGAACCTGCTTTCATCTGTGAAGAGCACAGGGTGCCAGTGGCGACTTTGCCAATCCTGGTGTTCTGTGGCAAATGCCAAGCATCCTGCACGGTGTTGGGCTGTGAGCACAACCCCCATCTGTGGACATCGGACCCTCATAGAGTAGGTTTCTAACCGCTTGTGCAGACACATGCACATTTGTGGCCTGCTGGAGGTCATTTTTGCAGGGCTCTGACAGTGCTCCTCCTGTTCCTCCTTGCACAAAGGCAGAGGTAGCGGTCCTGCTGCTGGGTTGTTGCCCTCCTACGGCCCCCTCCACGTCTCCTGGTAGCGCCTCCAGCCTCTGGACACTAAGCTGACAGACACAGCAAACCTTCTTGCCACAGCTCGCATTGATGTGCCATCCTGGATGAGCTGCACTACCTGAGCAACTTCTGTGGGTTGTAGAGTCCATCTCATGCTACCACGAGTGTGAAAGCACAACCAACATTCAAAAGTGACCAAATAATCAGCCAGAAAGCATTGGTACTGAGATGTGGTCTGTGGTCTCCACCTGCAGAACCACTCCTTTTATTGAGGGTGTCTTGATAATTGCCAATAATTTCCATCTATTGTCTATTCCATTTGCACAACAGCATGTGAAATTGATTGTCAATCAGTGTTGCTTCCTAAGTGGACAGTTTGATTTCACAGAAGTTTGATTTACTTGGAATTATATTCTGTTGTTTAAGTGTTCCCTTTATTTTTCGGAGCAGTGTATTTACATGACAAGCTGTAGTTTACATTGGTGTAATTTTGTGGTAGATTTGACTTTTTGACCAGTTATTACACTCTGGAAGAAAATAAACCCAGTAATTCTATATTTTATGTTTATTAAACACATTCATAGCTAGGTATAGATTGCCATTTTATCTTTTTATGGGGGGTCAATACGATGAGGGTTTTTTGTTTTTTCTTTTTGCAGGACAATCACTTTTTAAAAATTTTTTTAGTAGGCATTAAAAAAAACAAAACAAAAAAAAAAGTTATCGTATATACTCGAGTATAAGCCGAGGTACCTAATTTTACCACAAAAAACTGGGAAACTTATTGACTCTAGTATAAGCCTAGGGTGGGAAATGCAGGAGCTACTGGTAAATTTCCCCATTCTGGTATACATGGCGCCCCTCTCATCCCCCAATCCTGGTACGCAGGGCGCCCCTCTCATCCCCCGATCCTGGTACGTAGGGCGCCCCTCTCATCCCCCGATCCTGGTATGCAGGGCGCTTCTCTCATCCCCCGATCCTGGTACACAGGGCGCCCCTCTCATCCCCCGATCCTGGTACGTAGGGCGCCCCTCTCATTCCCTGATCCTGGTATGCAGGGCGCTCACCTCTCATTCCACAATCCTGGTAAGTATGCCGCCATCACTGCACACAAAAAAATAAACACTTATACTCACCTTCCTTCCTCACCTCTGCTCCAGCAGCTCATGTCAGCATCTGAGCAGCGCATGGCGTCACTGCCGTGTGCCCTCACGCACTAATGTGAGCTGCCGGCATATTCACTCCTCTCCACTCTGGGACTATGGGCGTGGAGAAGAGTGAATATGCATTCTCTTTAGTAGCGGGCACGGTCAGCAGGAGCTGCGGCTCATCACTCCTGTGCCCACTACTTAAGAGAATGAATATTCCCTCTTCTCCACACCCATGGGAATGGAAAAGAGGGAATATTAATTTCCCGTTAGCAGAGGCTACTGCGTGTGCCCCGCTCCTCCGCCGCAAACCAAAGCCTCCACCGGAATTTCTATACACCCAAGTATAAGCCGAGAAGGGCTTTTTCAGCACAACAAATTTGCTGAAATACTCTGCTTATACTGGAGTATAGACGGTACATCTGGAATTTGTTTTTAAATCCATTTTTTTTTTATTTTATATAGTTCACCATTCAATATACCGGTAACTGACATTACCTTTATTCTGAGATTATGGGATACTGAATTTATACCATTTTTTAACATGTTTTATTACTTAAGAAGAAAATTTTTTTGATCACATTTTAAGAGCCTTATTTTTTACATTTCTTTGCATAAGCTGTAGTTTTTATTGGTACCATTTTGGAATCCGTGCAACTTTAATTAAAAAATGTTTTTATCCGAAATTAACAAAAAAAAGCAATTATGGCAGTTTCATGGTTTTTTTTTGTTTTTTTTAACAAAGTTCACCATATAGCATGAAAAATAAGTTTTATAGCACAGTCATTATGAACGCAGTGATAATTTACAGGGTAAGAGATGTTTTTTTTTATTTCACAAATAATTTTTTTTTTTATTAAACTGATTTTGGTTTGATTATTTATTTATTTATTTCATTTCTTTTAACACTTAGGTCTCATTCAGATCCCTGTCATGTAAGTGTTCTGGTCATGTCTATTTTTGCTCTGAGTCACAGATCGAAATTACTAATACAAGTCAATTGGTCAGTGAAAACCATGATCAGCCCACAGATGGCATTGCAATATATAGGAGAAGTTTTGCAATTTATATATTTTTTTTTCAAGATTTAATAGGCGTAGGGGCAGACACCGAGGCCATTATTCGGCCTTTAGTTGCCATAGAATCCCATCAGCATTCAGTGAGGGTGCAGATGGGCCGACAACGGGAACAAACAGCCTGTCAAACTCTGCGCATGCTGCTGTCACTTGACAGGTGTGTGGGGGGCTCCCGTGTGGATGGCAAGGGCACAACTCTTGTTCCTGTGTAATCCCTGAAACGTATCTAACTTCTGACTGCAGGAAATCACTTGCAATCTTGATGTAGGGCTAAGTCTATTTTCAGGAAGGAGCTTGGGTTACTTTCAAATGGGCCAGTTTCAGCCGACTATGTCTTCATGGGCACGAGCTATGTGCCATTCAGCACAAGTGAAACTAGCAAAACTCTCAAACTTGTGCGTTAACTTATGTTAATCAGTGTGCGGTCTGCTGTGCACGCCGATAGGACGTAGTCTGAAATTATGGTCACCTGAACAGTCCGCCATCTAAATAGATCTGCAATCTCTCACCTCTTTACAGAGACTTTGAAGGTCCGCTCCAGAGTAGGATTGGGTAGAAGCTGCCAGGCTTTCCAGACTCACATCATTAGCGAGTGGCATACTACTAGAGCAGATTTGTAGTATGGATAAACGGGCCTGGAACACATCAAAAGGAAAAAAAATGCAAAACGTATCTCCATGCAACTTACAAGGACAGACGACAAGCGGCAGCATGCTGGCTGTGCAATCTCCATCAGTCCCATAGATTCTGAATGACGCAGGGTAGCATATACTATACCACCGCTCCATTCAAATGGAGGACTCGTCTGCTCTCATGTTAGATTTCATGACAAAGCCAGCAGCAATGTGAATGGGAAAAAAACCTGGCAGATGCCATATTATGAAGCTACTCTCTGCCAGAGCCAATGCCAAAGGCGCAGCAGTGCCAGCTGCAGGGAGAAGCTGCGTGCCACTATAGGCTCCTGTGCACGGGTTTTCAGATTTTTTTGCACCAGTGTAGGAGTAAAAGCCTGCCCTATCTAGCATGGATACGACTTGTTATTCGATAATTGCCAAAATGTTGCTTAAAGAAATAAATTCCCTGTTTTGCCAAAACAGATGTATTATTTTAATATGATCCATTACACTTTTATCCAAGGCAAAAGGGAACCAGAGGTGCCCAATAATGATTCTTCTCTTTTCTCCTCTAGATAGGGAAACAGAAGAGGATGGGTCTCTCCGTAGTCCCAACCCAAAAAACAGAGCACTGTCTGCAAGGGGTCAGACTATAGCCTCTCATCTGGATGGTAGGACCTTTTCTCCTAAACACAGCCGGTGTTCAGATACTGGTGCGAACGGTCTTTGCCATTAGTCTTGCCTTTCTAACCAATCCACATTTAGTGACATATTGGACAAAATGTGGGCTCTAGCTAAAAAGCATTCCATAAACAAAAACTTATGGAGGTTTTCTTTCCTTTTACAGTGGATCTGGTTGCCAACTCGTCCTCTTCCTCAGTGGACCATCTAGTGTCTAGGTTATCAAGGACGCTATAGGATTTTTACAGGATGAAAATGGTTAAGTGGTAATAATGATGCTGAGAAGACCGAACTTTTAAATTCCTATTTTGCATCTGTTTTCTCTCAGAAAGTAAATGTAACATCAACTGATCTTCACTGTACTATTGAAGGAATAGAGGAATCCACACTATCTATAAACAGAGAGATAGTGAGGGAATACTTAGCTAACACAAATGAATTGAAGTTTCCAGGTACAGATGAATTACATCCCAGGGTACTGAAGGGGATAGCAGAGGAAATTGAACCACTCTCCATAATCTTTGAAAATTCTTGTAGAACAGAAGAGTGATTGTTATCCCTATCTTCAAAAAGGGTAAGAAAGTGGACCCAGGGAACTATAGGCCTGTGAGCCTTACTTCTATACTAGAACAAATTATTAATTAAACAACATGTATGCAAGTACCTTTATGAGAATGAAGTGATTAACTAAAGCCAGTATGGGTTTGTAACTAATAAGTCATGTCAGAAATGAATGGGTAAAATCCACGCCAAAAAGGTGTATTTCTGCAAGAGGAATTGAGATGCTGCGGATAAATCCCCCCCCGCAACATTGCTTAGCTTCTGCCATGATCCCCCCGCCCACCACCCAAAAAAAGAAAGATGCAGCAGGTGCTTAAAATAAAGCTAAAATTCTTCCAATCCAATGGTACTGTAAAATGGTGCAGATTTTACATGTCAAAAATCTGCACCAAATGCTCAATATGTGAACCCAATCTTAACATGATGAGCTGCAATCTATTACCTTCTCATCGGGCGGTGGTATGTAGAGGAGTTTGTCTAGTCGACCTGGGCGCAGCAATGCGTCATCCAAGACATCCGGCCTGTTTGTTGCTGCAACGACCATCACTGATTTATTCATAACGTCCTTAAACTCCAGCTGAAATGTGCAGGGAAAAACATCAGAAGTCTAACAACTGGTAATTGGTGTACAGGATTACAATAAAAGGGTCTTTTTCCAGCGACAGCGCCACTCTTGTCTGCGGGATGTGTCCATTGACATTAAAGGAGCAAGGCTGCAATACCATACACATCCCATGGACACGACTGCTGTGCTTTCAGGAAAAGGAGAAGATGATTTTTTTCCCTTTTAACTGCTTGGAAACTAATTTATACAATTAGGGCTCATTTAGACATTGCTGATTTTCTTGTATGAGTAAGTTGGTCCAAGTTTCATCACTTTTCCTTGGATAGAAAAAAAAAATTGAGACATGAGAACAGCTCCATAGACTATCATAGGTATGAGTGCTAGCCATGAAAAACAGACAGAATTTGTGAAAAACTAACATCTGACTGAACATAGGGATACTTAAATTATTTTTGAAATATGGTTTTATTAAAACAAGTAAAAACCAGGGTTCATAGTGAAATCGCTGTCAGTAAACTTGACTGACAGCTGGGTCTCTCCTGAACAATCTGATTTATAAGCAAATCAAAGTTAAACTTTGATAAAAAAATGCACTACATTGAATTTTTGTGCCATTTTTCCTCATTATTGGTGCATATTTCTGTGTCCATGTTCATTCCACACTGGTGGCATGCTCTGCTTATATCAAAACAAACCTTCAGATGAGCCTTTGATGAAATATGTAAAGTTAAGGCTTTGATAATGCCGAGGCAAAAGTGCTACATCAATAAACTCCAAACTAGAAGGTTAAAATTATCGAAATATATGGCCATAAGTGTCACTTTTAATGTTAGGACATCATCAAGAGGCCATGGCTGCGGTCACTGCCACAGCTGTTTTCCCACCATGGCTCTACTGGGTTTGTATCGGCTGACAATTCTAAAACCTGCTCGTATGAGCTACATGCTTACAGTGCTATTTTTCCTTTGAATGCTTAGTGACAGTGCACTCCTTCATCGGCTTGCATGAGAGGGCATTGAAAAGGAGAGAAAGCAGCAAGCAGTGGGAGCACAGTAACATCGGTTTCACGAGCGGGGCTGTTCTCTGTTCTCCTTGCTCGCTGCCGCATCTTGGAGCTGACGAGGGAGCGCATTGTCACTGCACATTCAAAGGAAGTATAGAACTGTAAGCATATAACTCGTACCGATTATGCATTGGAATTGACAACCGATGCATGCTCAGTACAGCAGGGACTAGAAACAAGTGTCACTAATGACGCTTCGATTCAGGGTAAGGATAGCAGCCTCTGCTCCCAGATAAAGCCCCGTTTAAGTAATGCACTGGGGATTCTCAAACGAAACTCCATCAAAATGGAAGTAAAAAAAAAAACAAAACAGGAAGATATAGAGTAGAGTGGGAATGGAAGGGAATTTTTAATGAAACTATATTGGAAAGGTAATTAGATTATTACATTAAATAGATACACATTTAGGATTAAATTTTGGTTTCGGACCACCCCTTTAACTACTGAAATGAGCCAGTGAGCCAGATGCCTTGCCACAAAGAACTGATGATGTGCGGACACAGAAACCTTCTCGTGTCGAAAACATACTAATAGCAGAGCTGATAAGAAAGGAGACTGTCAAAAGTATATTAGTAAGCTCTTTATATATCAGTTATGAACAAATAATTCTATTTCAATTGGACAACCCCTTAAAGGGAATCTGTCAGCAGGATTTCACACCCAAAACTATGTATACGTCCATGTCGCTCTTTCAAAGACAAGTCCTGCAATAACTTTACATGGTCAGTTTGTTACTGAAAAATCAGCGTTTGCATTGATATGCAAATGAGGCTAAAGGACTATGGTGGATTTGAAGCCTCTGTCACTCCAGCTGTATTCCCCACCACCTCCTGCTTGATTGGCAGCTCCTTTCCCTGAAGTCACAGAGCATAGAGTCTGTCAGTGAAGCAGGAGAAGGCAACGCTGGGCAGGGAATAGAGCTGGAGTGACAGAGGCTTTAGATCTACAACCTCATTTTATAAATTCAAATGCTGATTTCTCAGTGACAGAGGAACGGACTGGCCATGTAAAGGTATTGCTGGACTTGTCTTTGTAAGAGCTACATGCACGTATTATATTTGTGGGGCAGGAGTCCTGCTGACAGATTCCCATTAAGTACCCACACAGCAACACACCATGCCCTAGTAACTGTGCAGTTGAGAGTGTATGTGCTGTTCAAAAACATATGGCCAATTCATTACAACATTGCAGTAAAAAATGTCAATGGCAAACTTAAGTCTTATTTTTGGAGAACAAGCAATCTGCATTGATGTGTGGAGGAACATCTCATGTGCTACCTAAATCAACTATACAACCAGAAGAAAACTAGATGACAGATAGATAACCCTGTTTTTCATCTTTCCCAGACTGAGACAGTTTATTAACTGACCTCTTCGTTGTGGCAGTGCTCATGATCTCCTTCCAGTAGCACTGGTCTGCCTCTGCGTTCAGTAACCTTAAACCCAACCCCATCGAGCTCATTTAGAAGAACAGAAAGAACTCTCTCTTGGACACCAGAACCTGCTCTGCTTTCGGAGCGACTGCCCACAATTGCATCAATCTCATCCAAAAACACAATTGCTGGAGTGCTGGCTCTTGCTTGCCGGAAAAGCTGTGAAGGTAATGAGAACCAAGCTACAAGTCAGAGGAACATCCTACAAAATCCATGCACATCTGTGAATGTGATTATATTAAGAAATAAAGGGCAAACCTTCAACCCACTAGCCAGTATTCTAGATGTAATATTCTTACCTGTGCTAATGTCTTCTCTGAGTCGCCCACATAAGGTGAGAAAAGATCAGCACCACTAACAGAGAAGAAAGAGCAATGGCAGCTGGTGGCCACGGCTTTCACCAGTGTGGTTTTGGCACATCCGGGAGGCCCGTATAAAAGAACTCCTTTGGGTAGGGTTAATCCCATCCTCATGAAAGCATCTGGATACTTCATGGGCCATTCAATGCTCTAGAAGTGAAGAGTGATTTAGATTAACACATATCTAGTTAAGGCTTTAATTCCTCCTTACTGGTGATGTACAGGTAAGAAGCAGTCATATATTACATGACTGTGTGGGTGCACAAATTATTAAACATAATAATGAAACACCAATATTTCCTCAAAAATGCCCGCATTTGACCACTGCAGCCAATCAGTAGCCACAGAGGTCACATGTCGTACTGCCGACGGCATGGCGCAGTGTTGAGCTGTGATGCTACTAATGTGTCACATGTGATCAGGTGGTGACAGGTTGCCTAGTCATATTGCCTGCTAAGCAAACACTGTGAGGACTATGGATCACATGGAAAAGGAATAGGTAACCTACCTCCTAGAACAGGGATGTCAAACTCAAAACACACAGAGGGCCAAAATTAAAAACTTGGACAGAGCCGTGGGCCAACCAGTATACAGTATAATGGGCCCCACATAGTCCTCCATACAGTATAATGGGCCCCACATAGTCCTCCATACAGTATAATGGGCCCCACATAGTCCTCCATGCAGAATAATGTGCTCCACATGGTCCTCCATACAGAATAATGGGCCCCACATAGTCCTCCATACAGTATAATGGGCCCCACATAGTCCTCCATGCAGAATAATGGGCCCCACATAGTCCTCCATGCAGAATAATGGGCCCCACATAGTCCTCCATGCAGAATAATGGGCCCCACATAGTCCTCCATGCAGAATAAAGGGCCCCACATAGTCCTCCATGCAGAATAAAGGGCCCCACATAGTCCTCCATGCAGTATAATGGTCGCCACATAGGGGTGGTGGTTCTGGTGTCGTGGGCCACATATAATCACCCTGCGGGCCAGAGTTTGACACGTCTGTCATAGAGTAATTAGGACATCAGAATAAACCTTGCTAACACAACCCCTAGAGCAGAAGCTTGGGAACATTTCGATACTGTTCTCACAATTCCCCAGTCTCATTTTGCTAAAACTTTCTACAAATTGTGAATATACATCACTGGCTCAATTCATGAATCCACATTTTTTGAGAATGATTGTTCCTACAAACAAGTTCTGCAGATAGTGGAAGGGTATGACAATTCTTTAAATGTGAAGGTCTACGATACCAGGGACATCTCTCCAATATACTTGGCATTTCCAGTTTTTACTTGCTATATCAATTCACCACTTAAAGGGAATCTGTTAGCAGGTTTTTGCTACATATTCTGACAGAAATATGAAGTAGGGACAGAGACCCTGATTCCAGAGAAGTATCACTTAGTTTACTGGGTTCAGCAGTTTTGATAGAATCACAGTTTTCTCCGCAGCAGATTTAGCAGGACTCAGTTGTCGAGCCCTGTATAATCCCATCCTCACCACTGATTGGAAGCTTTCTCTGTGCAATGTGTATTGATGAAAAGCTGCTAATCAGTGCTGGGGGCCAGTGTTGGCACAAGACGCCTAGTCCTGTAGTGATAATCTCCTGCTGATAAAATGCTGATTGTATTGAAACAGCAAAGCAGCCTAGTAAGTGACACATCACTGTAATCAGGGTCTCTGCCCTTACATCATGGTGCTCTCACATTACATAGCAGAAACCTGCTGACAGATTCCCTTTAATGATTTACGAAGCAATCTATGCAATAAAAGAGAAGTATATGGCATTTCCCAATTTATTAAGTCTTTTTAAATACTGTTTATACCCTCTACAACAGGTTTGAAGAGAAACTAGAAAAAGTGGAGTGAGTAATCAGAAAATACGTCAAATGTATCAAGACACGTTATTGTATGGGGCAAAGTATGCATATAAAAATATGCCAGCCATCAGGTGGGCTAAAAATAAGAAGAAAAGGCTGATATGTCCAGCAAATTTGTCATGCCACATTCATGCACTTTTCAATACTATCTTTATAAAGGGGTTGTCCCTTGTCAGAAAACTTTTCTCCAAAGGCTCAGTTCATAGTAACATAAACTGTGCCTTACTTACCCTTCCCGGGTCCAGCGCTCTGTCTCCACCACTGGTCCAGCTTCTAGTGTTTAACTGCAATGATCATATGACATGAAATAGCACTGTAACAAATCTCTGCTGAGGTAGAAGGCACAACTGCTGAGCTCAGTGATTGGCTGCAGCACTGTCAACATGGTGACACCACTGCTGCCAAACAACAAATCAGCAGTAGAGACACAACGCTGGACTCATGGGAGGGTAAGTAAAGCAGCTTGTTATTTTACATTGAACTTAGCCTATGGAGAAACGTTTTCTGCAGTTGGACAACCGCTTTAAGTTCACAATGATATCTGTTCCTGATTTAATTAAAATATCTAATTTAAAACATATCAATCAGGTTTTAAAATGTAAAAATACATTATGCAGGAAAGAAAACAAAATCTGAGAGATGATCTTTCTACCTGTTTTAATAAAAGTTTAATATCTTCTAGGCCACCAATTTGGTCCCAGGACACTGGCTTAAAGTCCACCTGTCCAACAGCACTTCGCGCTGCAGTAGGTCGTACCTTTTTGAAAGCTTCAAAAAAATGTTCTCTTCTTACTTTGTTCACTTGACCATCCTGGAGAAAGAGCACAGGACACAAACAGTGATGCAGCTTCACTTCTGGATACAATAATGTCATTTATAGGGCCCCATATGGAAACACCCCATTACTCATTAACTTTCTGACACTGGATGTAGAGGGTGATGACCGTAGATTACTTTAGGGGTGACACAGTTATTTTATTCTGTATAAAACAGTGTACCATTTGGGAAAGATTCCACCAATACATAATAGCTTACTATGTTAGACCACACAATGTTTCATTTGACATCACTAACACTGCTCCAGTGTTCAGTTATTGCTGTTACATACTTGTTATAGAGACCTGGTCTTTTTTTAATTTCTTGATTAACATGAGTTAAGCACAAAATCTTTGTACTAGTTTTTATTTCCATGCATTGGGAACATAGCACACTGTTTTCTAATTCAAAACATGAAGAGAAATGTATAGAATTTTTAACTACTTTACAGAAAATAACAAAAATGTAACATTGCGTTGTATAGCAGCAGAGACACACGGAGGGTGAGTAAAGTGCGGTTTGTTTGTTTTTAAAACTAGAAAACCCCTTTAAAAGAATAGTCACTAAAGAGAGTTGAGTACATAGTTGACAGCTATGTAATGTGTAGTGTGAAGAAAAATCCTCATCAAGAATTCCACTAACCAATACTGGGCGTCACTCATCATGACTGGAGCACTTGTGCCAATGAAGAAGATCCGAGAATGTGGAGATCTTGCATAGTTATACCAATTTTTTCTTTATTTTTCACAAAATAGGTATGAGTAAAGCAATTAAGTGTGAGTCACACTGTGATAAACCATGTATTAGACTGGAGCACATAGAAGACAATGAGGATCCACTGAAATGAGCACTACTTCAGCCTGCTGCAGCTCCGCTGGAAAGTACTGATCCAATTCCGTATGTGTATGGGGAAATTGAGCAGGAGAGCTGTGGTCTGGACAAGTGTTTGGCTGGCAGTTCCGTATTCTACGTTTATACATCAACCTCAGAGCAGGCCATTCTCTAGAGCTCTATATGTGCATGTTGTCCTGAGAGACACACGTACAGACAGTGATAGGAGCATGCAGTCATGTCATTAGTCCTTTACATCGCCCCCTCAAGGGTCAAACCTGCAAGATGTTTTCTTTTGGAAATATGAAAATTGAGGGTGCTCAATATAATGGCTAAATCTCCCCTTTGTAGCGATGATGTGCCTCTTACCTGATGGGCCTGGAGCACCACCTGCATGGCAGCATCTCTGCAGAGAGCGGTCAGATCAGCTCCTACATAACCGACAGTCATGTCAGCCAAAGCATCCATGTCTACGTCACTGTGTACCGGGATATTTGCAGTCAGTAATTCCAAAATGGCTCTTCTCTGGCTTATTGTAGGGGTCCCGATAATAATCTGGATGGGATAAAGCATGCACTTTGTATTACTTAGCAATTCCAGGACAGCAAGAAATTAAAGATATATACAATATATGGTTATGAGTATTGGGACACAAGTCTTAATAATTGAATTCAGATTTTTCACTCCGACTCATTACCACAGGTGTATAAAATCCATCCCCGCGCCATGCTGTCTGCATTTACACACATTTGTGAGAGAATGGGTCATTCTAAGGAGCTCACGGATACCAGCGTGGCCCTGTAACAGGATGTCACCGGTGTAACAAGTCAGTTCATGACATTTCTTCCCTCCTAACTATTCCAGCAGTACCTATAAGTGATATTGAAAAGTGGAAGCGTTTAGGAACCACATAACTCAGCCACGAAGTGCTGAGGGTCATATTACATAAAGGACATCAGCATTCTGCTGACTCAGCGAGCGCAGAATCTAAACCTCCTTTGGTATTTACATCAGCATAAAAACTACACTGGAAGTTTCAATCCCATGGCCGAGCAGCTGTGTACAAGCCTTACATCACCAAGCACAATTGCCAGGCATTGGGCAGAGTGGTGTAAACTCATCACCACTGGACTCTGGAGCAGTGGAAATGTGTTCTGTGGGGTGATGAATCCCACTTCTCTATCTAGCCTGATGGACGAGTCCGGCTTTGTCAAATGCCGGATTGCTACCTACCTGACATCATTGTGCCAATGGTAAAGATGGATGAGGAGGGATCATGTTATAGAGTTGATTTCCTTTGCCCCTAAGTTTCAGTGAAGAAAAGTCGTAATGCTTCAGCCTACCGCCTGTTTGTCCAAAACGGTTTGCGCAGGTCCCTTTTCTGTTCCAGCAGGGCCGGCGTCAGCACCCGGCGCACCCGGGCAAATGCCGGGGCCCTGAGCAGGCAGAGGGGCCCACTGGCGGTCGCGCACCCCGCTGGGCTATGGGCGGAGGAGAGCGGTGTCAGCGCCCGCCCTTCTCCGCCGCTTGCTCAGGGCCCCGGCAGCCGGATACTTACCTCTCCCCGTGCCTCCGCAGATCAGCTGTCTTCCTGCTCTGCGCTCCCTGTGACGTCTCAGGTCAGAGGGCGCGGTGACGTCTTTACACCGCGCCCTCCCCTGAGCCGTCACAGGGAGCGCTGAGCTGGAAGATGCCGACAACGCTGGAGTTCGAACCCGAGCAGCGGGCAGCAGGTAGCAGAAGGGAGGTGAGTATTTGATTTTTTTTTTTTTTTAATGTATGGAGCCGGCATGGGGCAGTATAAAGAGAAGGGGGGGGGGGGCATCCTGCATGGGGCATTATAAAGAGAAGGGGGGGGGCATCCTGCATGGGGCATTATAAAGAGAAGGGGGGGGCATCCTGCATGGGGCATTATAAAGAGGGGGGGGGGCATCCTGCATGGGGCATTATAAAGAGGGGGGGGGGCATCCTGCATGGGGCATTATAAAG
Source organism: Phyllobates terribilis (assembly GCF_046119375.1). NCBI lineage: Eukaryota > Metazoa > Chordata > Amphibia > Anura > Dendrobatidae > Phyllobates > Phyllobates terribilis. The sequence continues at coordinate 414,154,431 of NW_027362771.1, read as the reverse complement.
AGGGGGGGGCATCCTGCATGGGGCATTATAAAGAGGAGGGGCGTGACATCCTGCATGGGGCATTATAAGGGGGGGGCAGCCTGTATGGGGCATTATGTGGGGGGTAACAGCCTGCATGGAGCATTAAAAGGGGTGGGGCCTGTATGGGGCATTATGTGGGGGGTAACAGCCTGCATGGAGCATTATAAGGGGGGGGACAGCCTGTATGCAGCATTATATGGGGGCCAGTATCCTGTATGGAGCGTTATAAGGGAACCGGTATCCTGTATGGAGCGTTATATGGGGGCCAGTATCCTGTATGGAGTTTTATAAGGGGACTAGTATCCTGTATGGAGCGTTATATGGGGGCCAGTATCCTGTATGGAGCGTTATAAGGGGACCGGTATCCTGTATGGAGCGTTATATGGGGGCCAGTATCCTGTATGGAGCCTTATATGGGGGCCAGTATTCCGCATGGAGCCTTATATGGGGGTCAGTATTCCGCATGGAGCCTTATATGGGGGCCAGTATTCCTTATGGGGCCTTATATGGGGGCCAGTATTCCGTATGAAGCGTTATATGGGGCCAGTATTTCGTATGAAGCGTTATATGGGGGCCAGTATTCCGTATGGAGCCTTATATGGGGGCCAGTATTCTGTGTGGAGCGATTCACCGGTTTCTGAGCTATTGTGGAATTTACAATAGATATATCTCATGTAATGTAAGAAGTGAAATCTTTGCATTGTACTATATATATATATATATATATATATATATATATATATAGAATATATAATATATTTCTCCGCCGTATCTCTGCATCATGAATCGTGGTATGTGTTAAAGGGGCCCACTGAGACTCTTTCGCCCGGGGCCCAGAAAAACCTGGAGCCGGCCCTGTGTTCCAGCATGAGCAAAAATAATTGGGCTTTGAGTTTGGTGTGGTCTAACTTTACTGGCCGCACACAGCCTTGACTTCAACCCCAATGAACATCATAAGGGTGAATTGGAATGAGACTGAGCTAGATGCTCTCATCCAACATCAGGGTCTGACCTCACAAATGCTGTTCTGGATGAATGGGCACAAATTCCCTCAGACACTCCAGAAGAGTGGTAGCTGATTTCGCTACAAAATGGAAACCAACTCCATATTCATGTCTATGGCTTTAGAATGAAGTAATGTGTATGTGTCCTAGTACATTTGTTCATATGGTGGGTTTACACAGGTTTTCAGCAGTATATTTAGTGTCTTTATAATTTATTTCTCCGTCTTGTGAATTAGGACAATATTCAAAACAAGAAGATATAAGATAACAAATCCACTTAGAAGAACGTAAGGGGAAGAAGTGCATTCAACCTAGAAGAATATCTCCATAATAAAGAGGTTCTGAGTACCTGGACCATTATCCATCATAAAAGCTGGGGTCCCATAATAGCTTGAAACCTCTTGTTTAGAGATATTAATGACTCCTTCAGGGGACTAAAGCTAAAAAGTCACAAAATTTGTGGCAAATGTAGTCTAAGGAGACAAATAATGATAATAACTCTCAAGTGGGTACCAAAGCTCCAAAAGTGTGGAGATGCCAATGTGTAAGCCATGGCAAGGCAAATATAAATGTGGAAATTGGTCCAAATAGACTGGTTACCAGCACCTAAGTTACCTGGAAAGAAGCACTGGTAACAAAGTGACGTGTACAAGAGATGTTTACCTCTCTATCAAACCTCCCAGGCCGCCGGAGAGCCGAGTCTATCACATCTGGCTGGTTTGTTGCAGCGAGTATAACCATCCTGTTGTCACTGTGGATCCCATCCATGAGTGTTAAAAGTTGGGCGACAATCCGGTTTTCAGGGGCGTTACCAGAGAGACCTCGTTTAGGGCATAGAGAATCAATCTCATCGATAAAGAGGATACAAGGGCCACAACGGGAAACATTTCTGGCATTTTCAAAAATCTTTCTCAAATTTTCCTCAGCTTCTCCAGGTCTTGATCCATGAATAACTGGCCCACACAGGCTAATAAGATGGGCACCTACCTGTGTGGCAACCACTTTCACCAGGAGCGTTTTACCAACACCAGGGGGCCCAACTAAGAGGACACCTTTTGGACAAGAAAGACCTAATTTAGTTATGGTCTCCGGGTAAAGGAAAGGCAAACTAAGAATCTCTTTCAGTGCTGTACACACATCATCCATTCCAGAAACCTGATATTGGGAGTTATTGTCTGGCCCGGTCTTGTACCACTCCGGTGTGGTCGTCTCTTTTATATGCACACTTGTCTTTGCCGTTATTAATCCGGCTCCTTCTGTTACTGGGTCCATGTCTAATATTTCCACATTTACGACGGGGGAATCTCCTGGGACTGTTACCACGTATTTAGGTAAAACATACACATTTCTTAGTACGTCTCTGACAACCTCTAGGAGACAAAGCCCAGAGACGGAAAGTTTCTCTTTTACATTTTTCAATACCGTTTTCACAGTCACTTTTTTTAACTTGACAGAACTGAGTCTTTTTATGTGATTTAGAGACAAGGGACCGCTGTACTCCACCACAGGTGTAGGTGATGTGGAACACATGAGATCCGCTTGTAGGAAGCCATCGGACAGGTCTCTTCTCGGCCAGGCAGTACACAGGCAGCTGCCACTGGGTAGAGATATCAGAAGAGGGAATCCAATCTTAAGTTCTAGATCAGACATTGCTTTGGGTCCTAATCTGCATCTTTGGGTTCCGTGGTCGTCATGATTCAGAGGCAATAACCTCAGCACCATGTCCATCTGTGACAGAGTAACAACAAACCAGATAAATATTATGTTCCACAGTTCACATAGAAGAGCTACATAAAAATTAAAGTGGCTGTCCAGCCTGTGGAAGTTTTTTTCACATTTGTTGCAGCTTCCCAAATCCTAAGAGTGTGCAACATTAAGAGAAAATCTGGGTGAGACTATTGGCCAGGCTTGCAAATAAAATCTGTAATCACTCTATGCGACTGCAGACTTGTGAATCCTCACAGCGTGGTTCTGGGTGGTCATGTGAGTGCAAGTATGCGATCTGCATACTTGCGGCCACATTCTGACTATAAATGTCGGACGTCACTTGTATTGAGCGAGGCCGCACATGTATACATATCGTGTACTTGGGGGTCACATGACCACCCAGAATCAGAGAATCCTGACAGTGCGCACTGTGAGGATTCACAAGTCTGCAGTCACATAGAGTGATCGCAGACTTTACCCACAAGCCTGGACAACCCCTTTAAACCTCAGTTAAAGGGATTAAACCAGGTTTAGAAGTCATGGATAGGGAAAAATGTTCTGATCAATGGGGTTAAATTTCTGGGACCTCCACTGGTCCTGAGAAGAGGGGCTCTTAGTGGTGGTCGATCATGCGCACTGCCGCTCCATTCATTCTTATGGCAGTGCAGAAAATCAGCTGAACGCTGTCCCATAGAGAATGAATGGAGCGGCAGTGCGCATGATCGACCACCACTAAGAGCCCCTGTTCTCAGGATCAGTGGGGGTCCCGGCAGCCGGACCCCAGTGATCACGAAATTATCACCTATTGTATAGACTGGGGGATCAGGTCCGAACTTGGTACAACCCCTTTAATGTCTTAAATGTTGCTTTAAACAGTATTCAAACTGTGCGGACTGAAAAGAACATATCTGACTGTAAAAGCGTTATAGCTGGGTACATACTGACAGCGCGCATGTAGCCAGCATGGAGGAAGGAGGAGCAGCGCACTGCTCTGCTAAGGAATGAAAATAATGACCCGACCTTGTTCAGCGCATGCCCGGATGTGCGCGCAGACAGGATGCATCACGTCATCCAGACGCGACATCACTTCAGTCGCGGATCTAACACGCGAAAGATCACGTGATCTGGAGTAGGGCCACGTGGCTCGGCTTCTCTTCTACCCGATAGTGCGCATACTCCAGATGCAGTATGACACGGACCGGCGCATGCGCACTGATGAATATGCTAGCAGAGACCCAGACTAGGGGGAGGAGGGAGTTGCTAGGCATTCGGCCCTGGTTGGGCTGATAGAGCGGATGCTGAAGCTGTATTGTGTATATATCGGTTGTAACAGTGGCTCCCACTAATAAAGAATGCTACATAGAAAGATGGAATCCGATGTGTGCACTGAATGTATAATATAATTATTATATATAATAAACATGTGATAAGTGCAGTCACCAATGTACATGCTTATGTCAGCATAGGAGGAAGGTGTCAAAGCTAATGGTCCTATAGGGGCAGGTGCCCAGTAGTGATGCTAGAAGGCCGCGCAGTGCTAGGTGGGACTCCAGTGCGGTCCCTGTGATGGCAGCACAGCGCTGCTATGTCACAGCCTGTGCTCTGGTCATTTCTGGAGTAACTTATGCCACAAGAAGCACAACCATGCCCCATTCTGCCCAGGCTCCCACCATATTGGTTTAGCTGGCCGGAAATTGCGTGAAAGCCACAATAGTTTTGCGCAATTTCCTTGTTGCAAAAAATACTGTGACTTAAGGTGTTTGTTTTTTTTATAATATTCTGGTGTAAACACCTTAATGAGTCAGTCCCTTCGATTACCCTCACACGACCATATGTTTCATCTGAGCTGTCTGTGAGAAAACGGATCACAGGTTTTTCTAATTTTTATTGATACATTGCTATTCTTTAAAATAGGAAACTGTATTTGATTTTGTACATTTTATTAACTTTTGATGAATAAAAAGAGATGCCTTATAGATGTACAAAGCAACAGTACAGATGAAAAATCAGGTTTTTTTTTTGGATGACTATCAGATGATATTTTATGCATTGATGTGAATTTTGTGAAATCTGACTTTTTTTATATATTCTTCAGGCTAAGTTCACAAGAGCATATAAAAAAATCGTATGCCATTTGATTTTATACATGAGCAGTTAAAGGGAACCTGTCACCTCAGAAATGTTATTTATCTGCAAATATGGGACTAATCTGCAGGTAAATAGCATTACAATACTGCCTGCCACCTTACTGAAAATGTAGCTATGAGGAAAAAAATTATTTTTTTTCTCCTAGGAGCCGCTGGCTTTCAGTCATGAGTGCGTGTATGGAGCAGCTACAGTCACCGCTTACAGCATTGCTCACAATACTGTGAGTGGTGGCTGTAAGAAGGCCCCAGCACTTTGACAGCTCACTGTAAACAGATGCACTGCAGAGCCGGCTGTCAATCAAAGTGCTGAGGCGTGCTCTCAACCACTGCTCACTGTACAGTGAGCGATGTCTTTATCCGTTCCCTCTACCACCCCATGGTTGAAAGCCAGCTGCTCCTGGGAGGAAATAAGTTCATTTTCTTATAGTAACCGTACTTTCACAGTCATGTGAGTGTACTCTTAGTAACGGCACCCATCTAAATCTAATACAGGCCGTGGTCTAAACTGACACAAGCAGAGGAGACATCACTGTTCTGCCAATAGTAAGATTGCTGCAGCGATCAGGTAACTTGTGCAGCACCTCATTGTATCTGATAAAAACAGGCAATAAATTGATGATAAAAATGGGCACACAGATCAAAAATAAATGACAATCAAATCTAGCACACTGCTGAAAAATTATTTTTCTTATATGAAAAAAACGAATGTCTGAATGAGGCCTCATAGTACAAGCATTGTGGATGAGAAATACCATTATTTCTATCAAAATCTGTGGAGTAACGTGATTTGACCAGCACAGTAAATTTTAAATCTACATCACCTCAATTTATACTGCAGATTTCACCCTTTGCAAAGCGAAGAACGATGTGTGTGGCAAATCCACAGCATTTCCTCCAGCAAAATCTGCAGTGTTTTTTTTACCATCGTGGATTTTCAGCTGTGTAAAATCTGCAGCAGAGAAGCCCTGTGGGAATGTACATGTAGAGAGGTTGTCTGAGACTCTAATATTGATGACTTCTCCATAGGATCAGTCATCAATATCTGACTGGTAGGGGTCCAACATCTGCTGCCACCTCCACTGATCAGCAGTTATTAGCTCTGGCTGAAAGAATAGTAGCTAATCTGCAGCTCTTATCAGTGGCTGCTGTCCACATCCTGCAGCCGCCAGAGCTGATCTGATATTGATGACCTCTCCTAAGGTAGGTAGAAAATTAGATACCTTCTAACCTTAGACTCTCCCTTTAACAGGACATATATAATACTTTATGGGGGTTATCATTATATAGTAATGGAGGACCTGTTAATTACATACATTTATACTGAAGCCAGTTCCCATACAATATGATTGCATGTATATGACAAGCAAATGGTGCCCCATTGATTAAGACTGGTGTTGTGCAGGCCAGTCTTAATGATAGGCGTGCTGGAGTAAGATGTGCTCAATTCACTATAGGCACACACAACTTAATGAATTAGGTGCACCTGACAACTGGCATGTGCCGCTGCCAGAAATATCAGAACAGGAGTAACATTTCTGGTGTAAGTTACCTCACTACGTTTAATTCATTTGTCAAGTGGGCTTTGCCACGCCCTGTCCTGTCCCCTTTTTGGCTAAACAGGCGTGAAAACACCAGATTTCAGTGTGTTGCGCAAAAATATTGTGACATTTGAAGGTGTTTATGGCAGAATTCTGGTGAAAGCACCTTCATGAATAAGGCCCACAGTGCACAAATCATCTCTTTGTAGAGAAGTCTAATGTTACCATGGTTATTACGAATCTTTCCATGGTGCAGAGAAATCTCCACACTCACACCATCCGTATTTCCACAACTCTAAACAGTTCTATAAAGAGAAACAGTAAGTGCACCACAGATGCTCCCACACTTCCCATCACTGAACCTCCATTTTGACAACACAGTGCAGGCCGGGAAATGTAGTTCTACTATTAGCATTACTTGAGGCCAGCATGAAGATAAAGTGCGTCTTTATAGGCATGAAAATTGGCTTTGTGTCTTTATTTTAACCTTACAGGGAAATTTTATATATATATATATATATATATATATATATATATATATATATATATATATATATATATATATATACAGTATACCTGACATAAATCCATGCGACACATTCATTCCTGATCAGAATGTGTCGCATGGATTTATGTCATTCTACATCACCTAAGGAATGTGCCCATCAGACTTTTGGGGTCATCACAACATTGCACCAAACAATAAAACTTTCACAGTCCTTATTTATAAACTGCTAAAATATTTACAGCCAGAAATGTTTATCTTTCCCATAGTAATAGCCCTGCTTTTCATCACCTGTCTCATCTATTGCATTATTTCTGTGCCCTATAGTGTATAAATATGTGACTCTTGAGATTTTGGGTTATACTAGCCTGATGAAGAGGCCTGAGTAGTCTTGAAAGCTTGCAATCTGTTACCATCTCTTCAGTTAGCCATTAAAAGGTATTTTAATCTTATCATTATTTCTTCAGTTTTAGCCATGAAGTAAACTACTATTCTGTCACATGACCACAAGATGGCAGCATCAGCCGTGTATTTCATGTGACTAAAGCAGCATGTGGATACTATAGAGCAGAAGTTAGGCACTTTATATGTAGCTGCTGCTTAGAATAAAAGTCATAATGGAATATTTATTTATTTTACTCTCTTATACAGCACCATTAATTCCACAGCACTTTACAGACATTATCACACTGTCCCCAATGGGCTCACAATCTACATTCCCTGTCAGTATGTCTTTGGAGTGTGGGAGGAAATAGGAAAACCCAGAGGAAACCCACGCAAACATGGGGAGAACATACAGACTCCTTGCAAATGTTGTCCTTGGTGGGATTTGAACCCAGGACTCCAGCGCTGCAAGGCTGTAATGCTAACCACTGAGCCAACGTGCTGCCTGTTCACAGCTTTCAGACAATCACAATTCTATAAGTAAATGTGCCCTTTTCCAGGCATACTATATAATGTTTGTTACATTTTTGTGGTGATTTTTCCCAATTTTGATCTATTAAAATGGTGAATAATACAGTGTAAAAAGTCACTCATGACAGCCTTCCCAGCTCTTTAGTGTTTCGGATCATTTGGCTCAGCTCAGTAAGAAGAGGTCTCTATTTATTACTACTACTGTTCGCACTAATTCATCCCCCTCTTTTGTGGTGGCCCCCTCTTCACACTCCGCATGTTCCAGGTATTGCTACCACAGTAATATACAGTTGTGCTCAAAAGTTTACATACCCCGGCAGAATTTTTGCTTTCTTGGCCTTGTTTCAGAGAATATGAATGATAACAAAAAAACTTTTTCTCCACTCATGGTTATTGGTTGCTTTGTTGTTTCTCTGTTTCTGTATCTCTGTTCCTGAAATATGGCCTTATTTTACCTGTTTGTCAATCCTGTCTCTTTTAGCCAAGGAGGCAAAACCTTATATGGACTCCCACAGAGAACTGTGGAGCATCACTATTAGGCCATGTTCACACATTTAGTATTTGGTCAGTATTTTACATCAGTATTTGTAAGCCAAAAGCAGGAGTAGATGAAAAATGCAAAAGTGGTGACGTGTTTCTATTATACTTTTCCTCTGATTTGTTCCTCTCCTTTTGGCTTACAAATACTGAACGTGTGGATGTCGCCTTACCTTGGCTAACAAGACTAGATTTACGTACAAGGAAGAGGAGGCCGTATTTCAGGAGTAGAGAAGAGCAGGGACAAAAAAACAACATTGACAGATTTCGGAGAACAGCAGCACTTACACCAGGTAAAAATAATTACATATTATTGAAAAGTAACAGATTCTCTTTAGGGCATGCTCCATCAGACCATTCCAGGAATATTACGTCTGTACAGCCTCTGTGAGGCATAATAAAAAAAGAAAGAAATTACAAAAACTAAAAAAAAAAAAAAACCTTTGCATGTATGAATTTACATACATACACAACGAGGGGAGTTTACCATGTGGGTAATTTTTTTCCACTGTTATTATGCATGGCATAAAAAAAACAAATAACTGCATAAAAATTAGAGTTATAAAAAATTCACTTTAAACCACCCCAATGGAGGAGAATGATAGAATTGTGCCAAAAGAAGCAAAAAAAATTTAAGCCGCAAATCATACCTTTGCTGAAACACCAGCAACGCGGTGACCACTTAGTTTATCAGTATATAAAAGTGTCATGTAAGGTGCAACCAATTGAAAATGTAGTCTGTATGTTATATGCAAAAAAGGATGCAAATTACACCAGAAAAAGTGTGCAAAAATACTAATAAATTCCCCATATACACTGCAATACTCTTGTTCGCAGACCTTTAAACAAGTTAACTTCTCCTGGTAGCGAGAGCTTAATTTACACACCTCTGCCACCTTGATTTGACCGGCACATTCTTGCAAGATTAAAAATGGAATAGCATTCCTTTGTTTTCAAAGCTTAACCAAAATGTTAAAACCTGTAGATGTGGGAAACTAAATGTTTTGCTTTAAAACAGGGAGTGGATGAGCTGCCAGTGTAAGAGAATTCTCAAAGTGGCCTGAGAAGAAGGAGATGAATGCTCTCATCATACCAAGAGTCATTTCATATTTCCATCTTGTTTCAAAAGAGAAGCCCTATCCTAAGAACCAAATATTGTTCTTCTAGTAATAATGTTTATCATTGCAGTGAGTCCGCTCCTAGAAGAGAGCATTCCAGGTCATAGCCGACATGCAAATAAACATCACGTTCTTCTGGGCACTATTCATACTGTTTAGATGATCATGGATTAGGAAAGCTTTCACTTGGAGATGAAAAGTTACACAAAAATCCAGCTTGACATGAAAGCATTAGATGCTCTAAAAACTGTTGTGAATAAATTTCATTAATTAACCACATTTCGTTTTTTTTTCTGTCCACTGCCGAGGAATAAGGTTGCATGGTGGTTAGGGACTTGGAGTAGGGGCTCATGCAGACATCCGTAGATCTTAGTCCGATCACAGATCGCAATGCATGGTCTGTGCGAAGGTCTCTCAACCCGAGTGTGCACTCTCTTAATCTCTTCTTTTTTTTTTTTTGCTAATGTCAGGTGATATCAGTGGAAAAATAGTGGAAAAATAAAGGAAATAAGTGTCTGCGTTTTACTTTTTTTTTTCTTATGACTAGTGTTGTGTGAATTTGTTCAGCATTTCAAGTTCGTGTTCGGGGTTCCGGCTTGTTCGCGCCAAAAAATCAGCTCCGCCCATGTTATCTGCGTGACAGCGTGGCAAATCAGGGATGTTCATGGGCGGAGCCGATTTTTTGGCGCGAACAAACCGGAACCCCGAACACGAACCCGAATTTGAAATGCTGAACAAATTCGCGCAACACTACTTATGACCACAAAGGATCGCTAAAATACTGTAAGCTAGCAGGAGGTAATGTCCTGGATGACAGATATGTGTCACCAACACTGCTGGCATCTGTAATATGAAGTCTATACCAGTAACACTAGGTTACTGAGAGGGTTAATTTAACTGGATTTTGGGTCCTTGATTTAGGAGTAACCAAAAGAGTCAGTATGGGAAAAGTCGTTCCCATGATCCAGCCCGGGGCTTACAGGCTTAATAACAGCAGCTGGGTTTGCTCAGCAGAGTGGATTTGTGCTGGGACTGAACATGTTATTTGATGAACATGTTTGAAACTGCCTGAGCTGCTATGTCCTGGTAATACCAAGGTTGGTGAGGCTGCTACATTTATGTTGTTTCACTGTCCCTGAAGAAAAGGACTGTTTATTGTGTTCATTTTGTATTGAAGGAAGGCTGTTTCAATTTGGAGCTGTGGAGTTTATCATGAACAATAAGCTTTGAGGTGTTTTGATATAAAAACCCTCTGCCTGTGTGTATTCAAGTAACTACCAGAGAGCCGAAGCCCTACAATCCATTTAAAAGTTTGTTCCCCACACTGTAACAAATATACTTATATAATGGACAACTTTTTTTTTTTTTTTTTTACTGGGGTGGGGCTAGTAATAACAATTTTGATAGTGGCATAATTATTTTTTGCCTGATATTTATTTATTCATTTTTATTTTACACATTTTCTACCCATTAGGTCATAAAAGACATTTGAAGGGTCATTTCTATACTTAAATATTTTTATCTTTATCTTATTTTTCTTGTAACTGGAGTTGGTATTGTCACGATTTCTCAGCTCAGTGTGTCTTGGAGGCAGTGAATGACAGCTTCGTCATCCAATCTAGTGCAGGGGCGTGCTGAACTGTCGATATTTTGATAGACAGCTCAGCTGTCCAATCTGAGACTGGGAGGTGCTGAGCTTACTTCAGGTGTTCCATGTTCTTAGTGATTACCCAGCTATTTTAGCTAAGCTGTCAGTCCCAGATCTCTGCCAGTCATAGCTTTCAGCTCAATGGTGTGTTTTCTCTGTGCTCTGAACTCAGACATTTCTTTGTTACCCTGAATTTGCCTTTTGACTACCTGTTTGTATTTCCCCTTTTGCCTTGACCCACTGACCTTGGAATTCTGACTCTGCACTGTGACCTGACTATGTCTTTGTCTCTTCCCTTTGTTTATGACGTATCCTCCTGGTTCTTGACCTCGGACTCCTTGACTACCCTTACTCACGGTTTGTCCATGAGAAATGCCTCGGCGCCCTTGTATATTAGCCCCACTTACAAAGGAAATGCAACCTTCTAGCTGCATAGCAAAGCAGTCTGGTTCTCCTAATGTCATGCAAAGTGTAGGATAGACTAAGTGTAACACGAAGGGATGAGGGGAAGGGAGCCCAGACACTAGGGAAAGGGGGATTGGAGACCTCCTAGTCTGATCTGATATCACCCTGACTCCCCTATCGTCCCTTTATTGGTTCCTCACCAATCACCGCACGGGAACCTAAAACCTTAGAGCTTGGCCCTGGCTAGGGAAGGGGGGGTGAGCAGTAGTCAGTCCCAACTAAACAACTAAAGACATCAAGGGGGACAAACACAGGGGAAAGCAACTTAGCTTGAGCCGACTTCAGAGAGATTACAACATATCCTCTCAGCACCAGGGAAGAAGTAAGCAGACAGCAAACGCACCAAGCCTTCACAGGAAACATGTGAATATCACTGGGCCCTCCCTATAGCAAACTGAAGGTATTTAAACACCCAGGCCTGGGTGTTAATTAGAGCAGAAGGGAGGTAGCGGCTGGGTCCTAGAATGAGAGAGATTCTAAGAAGGTGTCTGTAATGCCAAACAAAGAGTTCTTCTGCAACCAGCTGCAGAGCGACTGTCCTGTCACATCTGACACACTCGTGACACCTATAACCCAGTAGCTTCTGCTCTCTTTCTATACACAGTGATCGATCACATGACCGCTGTGTATGGAGGAGGAAGTGCTGTTATCGATCAAAAAGGCAATCGTAGTAATAAACAGTCTGTGCCTTTTTATATGGGGACTCCGGCTGTCTCTGACAGACAAATTCCCACTCGCGCAGCTACTCAATCACATGTACAATGTCACTGCAGAGTAGAAGCAGGACCGCCAGAACATTTAAAGTCTATGAGCAGTCCGGAAGCAGTTACAAAGTTTTTTAAACACTAGGGGGAGTATCTGTTGTCAATTGTTATAAAAATCTAGTTGTGAAGGAGAATGGCCGGACAGATCACGCAGATCCCAGAGCTGTCACCAATTTGTCAGAGAACAACACTCCACCGCCTTCAGTCGTCAGGACAATTCCGCAATTGACTGACGTGTGATGGACGAGGCCGCAGTTGTTTCCACTACTAGGCCAGTTATTGGGGAACTCACAGTGGGCATATAGTATATACACATCCGACTCCAACTCATGGGGAAAAAAATAATTATATATATACAGTATATCGCATGGAAAAAAATAATATATATATATATATATATATATATATATAAATTACATAACCCGGGACGGTCATTGCGAACTCCACAATAACAAAAGGAACTAGTTGCCACCACTAATCATTTATACAGTTCAACTGGACATCCATTACAGATAGACTATTGCTTCAGGTGTTAGAACCCCCCTGTTTGTTTTTTCCATCTTGTGTTTTGCGGTCACGTGACCATCTGCCTTTATATTCCAGCTCCGCCCTTTTGGCTGTGCTGGACTTCAGTGTTTGACTGTTTCTCTAGCCAGGTGCTTCTGTGCCTTTCTCTCAGTTCGTTTGGTCCTTCTGGGACCTCTAGTACTTTTTTGTCTGTTTGTCTTTTTGTGTTCTGCAACAACTTCTCTGTTTAGGAGGTGTCCCATTTTTCTTCCAGTCCTTAGTTCCTTTAGGGACCCCTCCCCTTATGCTATAGGTCTTCGTTCAGACTAGCCAAGGACTAAGGCGGGTCTGTTCGCTAGGAACAGGCAGCCCGCTACATCATAGGGATTCGGCTTAGTCTTACTGTAGGGACAGTTTTCCATTATCTTTCCTTAGTACTTGTTGCAGGTCATAACATCAGGAGTGGGCTGTGGCGCTGAGTCACTTCTCATGGACAGGCCGTAAGTCGAAATAGTCAAGGAGTCCGAGGTCCATAGCCAGTAGAGTACGTCATAAACAGAGGGAAGAGACAAAGTCATAGCTAGGTAACAGTCTGAGGTCAAAATAACGGGAGGATAGGGGATCAAAGCTGTCAATCACTGCACAGACTGCTCAGCACGCCTCTGAACCGGACTGGTACGACTAATCTGTCAATCACTGCGTTCTCAGAAACACTGAGAGGTGGAATCGTTAAAGTACCCCCTCTTCTTGGGTGCCCACCAGACCCCCCCCCCCCCCAGGTTTCCCAGGAAACTTCAGATGAAAGGCACTTACTAACCATTCGGCCTTCACATCTCGAGCTGGGACCCAGGATCTCTCTTCAGGTGTGTATCCCCTCCAGTGGATGAGGTACTGGAGGGAATTTTACAGCCTACAAGAGTCCACAACTCTCTGCACCTCATACTCTAAACTGTCATTAACAGCAACTGGAGGAGGCGGGGACAAGAGTGACACCACTGAGGGGACAAACTCCTTCAACAGGGATCTATGAAAGACGTTAGGCATGTGAAGAGATGGAGGAAGCTTCAACCTAAAGGCCACCGGATTGACCACTTCCAGAACTTCATAGGGACAGATGAACTTTGGACCCAACTTCACCGACGGTACCTTAAGTTTAATGTTTCTGGATGACAGTCAAACCATATTCCCAACCTTAAAAACGACCTATCGAACATCTTCTATCGGCCTTCTTTTTTTGGCAAATCTGAGCAGTACCAATATTCTTTTGAAACTCCCTCCAGAGATTCCCAAGTCCATGCACAGCAACTTCCACCCCAGGACATTCAGAACTAATCCAAGAAACTCACTAAAATAGAGATGAAAACCATAATAACAGAAAAACAACGAGGTTCCAGTGGGCTGATTTACCCGATTGTTAAATGCAAACTCAGCAAGAGGTAAAAACAAAGACCAGTGCTCCTGCCGAGCTGCCACCAAGCACTTTAAAATTTGTCTCAAAGACTGATTTGTCCTCTCAGTCTCACCATTGGTTTCAGGGTGGTAAGCAGAGGAAAATGAAAGTCAATCCCCAGTTTACAACAAAAAGCTCTCCAGAATTTAGAGACAAATTGTACACTCTATCAGACACAATGTTAAGATGGACCCTATGTAACCTTACAATATGAAAAATAAACAACCTGGAAAGTGTCTCTGCATTAGGTAATCCTGACAAAGAAACAAAATGAGCTTGTTTGCAGAATCCATCAACTACCACCCAGATAGCAGTTTTCCACCAAACAAAGGCAAATCTGTGATGAAATCCATGGACAGATGTGTCCATGGTCTTTCTAGAATTGTCAGTGGAGCCAATTCCCTGGCTGGCCATTTATGACAAACTTTAGTGCATATGCAGACTTCACAAGCGGATAAAAATTCTTTAATATCATTATGCACGGACAGCCACCAAATAAAAACAGCAATGGCTTTCCGTATAGCAGTAACCCCAGGATGACCACCCAAGACGGAATCCTGAAACTCCTGTAACAGACGCAATCTTAGGTACACAGTCGCAAATAATTTTGGACCCTGGAGTAACGGAAGGAGCCAACACCTGAATTTTACGGATCTCCTCTTCCAACTCCAAGGTGAACATAGAAACCACAATACCCTTAGGAAGAATGGAGGATGGAGGTTCTGGAGGAGAAACTGAATTGAGACTGCGAAATAATGCGTCAGCTTTCACATTCTTGGACCCCGGCCTGAATGTGATAGAGAAATTTAAACAAGAGAAAAACAAGGACCATCTGGCTTGTCTGGGGGTTAATCGTTTAGCTGATTCAATGTAAGCTAGATTCTTGTGATCATGGACCACAGTAACTTGATGAGCCGCACCCTCCAAAAAATGCCTCCATTCTTCAAAGGCCAATTTAACAGCAAGTAACTCGCGATTCCCAACATCATAATTTCTTTCCGCAGACGAGAATTTTTTTTAGAAAAATAAAACCACATGGACGCAGGTTAGTCAATTTTGGGCCCCTGAGATAAAAAGGTCCTTACCTCTACCTCCGAAGCATCCTCCTTCACAATGAATGGCTCTTGGAGATCAGGTTGGATTAAAACAGCAGCAGACTTGAAATACTCTTTTTTTAATTTTTCAAAGCCCTGATAGCATCCGGCGACCAAACCTTGAGATTCGCCCCTTTTGTTGTTCGTTCTTCGTAGTCCAAGATGACCATGTCTTCTGGGTTTAGAGGAGAATCAGTGCTGTGCGTCTGGAGGTGACTGAGGCCAATCCTGGCCCTGAAGGCTCGCTCACAAACGTGACATAACTAACAGCGACGGAATTCTGAGGTATATTCAGCTAAAGAGCGCTGCCCTTGACGTAGATTATGCAACTTGGTTTCCGCTGTACCACAACGATTCGGGTCATCAAACACTTGATCCATAGCTGTGATGAAGGAAACTAAGTCATTTAGAAGGTCACAATTCTTTTCCACATAAGGTGAGGCCCATGCAAGAGCCTCGTCCCTCTGGAGATTAATGATGAGCAGAACCTTTTTCCTGTCACTGGTAAATGGAGAAGGTTGCATCTGGAAATCAATATGACATTGATCAAGGAATCCACGATAATGATGATGATCCCCACTGAACTTTGCGTGCAGTGGCATGCGTGCGTTTGATTCCGTAACTGAGTTGTGCAAACCCAGGAGTTGCCTCTGCAACTCAATTTCTTTTTGCTCATCCAACATCTGTGTTTGCAACTTAGAATTTTTTTCTTGGTATGTGGCACCAAAATTCTGAAGTTCAGCAATTTGTTGTCTCAGGGTGGCTGCAACAGACTCCATTTTGTGTATGAGATTATTCTGTTAGGAACTGAGTATAGCAACCACGAGGGGCAGCACAGCCAGGTAGCGTAGTCTGGAAAAGCAAGAAGTTGGTACACAAGATCAGCAGTATAATCTTGGATGAGGCAGCAGATGAAGGGAGAGCTTGACTAAAGACTGGAAGCTCAATAATCTTCAATGAAGGACCCGCCAGGCCAGGTTTATATAGGGTGTACAATCAGGAACTGACAGGATGAAGCCAATCAGGAACAACACAAGGTACTAGAATCTGGGTTAGCCAGCTGAGTAGCTCAGATGGAAGAGCTATCGTCTGGTGCACAAGAGCTGCTGGGCTCAAGTCCTGACAGCATGACTGCTGGTTTGATTTTCCTGGAGCTAGTTGGTACATAACTTTGGGTTTTTTAGTATTGATGATGAGACTGTAGTTGTCGTAAGCTTGTGAGAGACGGTCCATATCACATGGCATCAGCTGCTCTTTGCTGGCGTTGAGTGCGCAGTCATCAGCAAACAAGAAGTCAACTTGCAGTCAGTCCTGTACCTGACATGGATTCCGTCTTCGTAGTTGCTAAAGTCATCTCTCAACATGGCAGAAAATTGCATACTGAACAGGGTCGGGGCAAGTACACAGCCTTGTATTACACAGTTTGTAACTGGGAAGGCCTCCGATTCATCTCCATCATTTAGGACCTTCACCATCTTACCATCATGGAGCTGCCGGATGATTGTGATGAACTTGCTCGGGCAGCCAAACTTTGCCATGATTTTCCACATGCTATCTCTGCTGAATGTGTTGAAAGCCCTGGTCAAGTCAACAAAGGTTATGAAAAGTTCGCTATGTTGTTCCTGGCACTTTTCTTGGAGTTGACGCACTTCAAAGACCATATCTGCTGTCCCATGTTCAGCACGAAAGCCGCATTGGCTTGCTCAAGGTGATGGAGGAGACGGTTAAGCAAAAGGCAAGCCAGATTCTTCCCAGCCGTGGACAGAAGGGAGATACCTTGATGGTAGTTGAAAGATTGGCGGTTGCCTTCTTTCTTGTAGATGTGGATTATGCTGGCATCTTTCAGCTGTTACCGAACCTATTCCTTTTCCTCATTGACTGGAATAGTTTAGTCATTTGTATCAGGATAGGACCTCCTGCTTTGTATAATTCGGCAAGTATAGCATTGTTTCCTGGGGCTTTGTCACAGGAGAGTTGTTTTACTGCCTTCCTGACTTCATCTTCACTGGGAAGAACATCGAGGTCCTTGTTGGTTTCTACCTGGGGCAGGCAAGCAATGGCCTCGTCGTTGATAATGGCAGAGCAATTAGGTACACTGTTGAAGTGCTCAGCCCACCTTTCCAGAATCAGGTTTTTTTTTTTCTGTCAGCAGCTTGGTTCCATCCGCATTGAGGAGAGATGAAGAGTTGGATGATTGGGGTCCATAGCCATATACTGCCTTTAGCGCATCATAAAAGGCTAGAGGTCATGGCTGTCTGCATAGCCCTGGATTTCGTCAGCCTTCTTGCTGAACCAGCTGTGCTGCATCTCACGTAGCTTTACCTGTACCTTTCTTTTTATGCTGGTAAAGGCATCCTTCTTGGCTAGCGACATGGGGTACTTTTCATGCACTTTGTACTTCTGATGTTTCTCTTCTAGGAGTGCCTTTATTTCATCATTTTCATCAAACTAATCTTGGTTACTTTGGGCTGCTGGTCCAAGATGTTCCAGGGCAGTATTGTAAATAGCATCTTTAAGATTCATCCACTGTTCTTCAACGCTGGTCTTGCCTGACTGCGGTATGTTTGACAGTCTTCCATCAAGGTCATTGGCAAATTCCTTTGCAAAGCTTCTGCTTTGCAGCTTGGAGACATTCAGATTCTTTGTAGTCTTCTGCCCTTTGGGTCTCCTCAATGGCAGAATGCGAAGACTGCACTTAGACACAATGAAGTGGTGGTCGGTCCAGCATTCGGCACCACACATGGCTCTCGTTACTCTAAAGTCCATCCTATCCAACTTTCTAGCTATGACGTAGTCTGAGAAGACAGTGCCTCGAGGGTGGGTGCATCAACAATGTCTTCTTGCTAGTGTTGGTGATGACGACAAGGTCATGTGTGGCACACGTCTTGAGGAGCTGAAGGCCATTGTTGTTACACTTGCCAATGTAGTGTCTCCCAATGACTCCTTCCCAGTTTTGGTAGTCTGACCCACTCTGGCATTAAAGTCTCTGAGTATAGTTAGCTTTTCTGACTGTGAGATTACTGAGATAATTTTGTCAAGTTAATCATAGAACTTATCCTTAATGTCACTTGGATTAGTCATTGTGGGAGCATAAGCACTAATCAGCGTGACATGCTTCTTGTTTGTAAGTGTGAGCTGATGTGTCATCAGGCGATTGTTTATGCCCTCTGGTACCTGGGTAAGTTTTCATACAAGATGAGATTTGATAGCAAATGCCATGTCTGCTTCTCATCGTTCAGTGCTGCCTCGACCACTCCAGAAAAGCATGTATCCTCCACTATGCTCTGTCAGTTGGCCCTTATCTGCTAAGCGTGTTTCGCTGAGAACTGCTATGTCCATGTTGTAGCGAGCTAGCTCCTTAGCAACCAGTGCCATTCTTCTTTCCGGTCTGTGTGCCTTGATATTGTCTAGCAGATTTGTCACATTCCATGTTCCAAGGTTGTGTAACATAATTTTCTTCTTTGTGTCGACTGCTATGAGGGATACCCGCCAGCTGCGGTAGGCTGGCCAGGTCAAGGTGAAGCAGGCTATGTTTGAGGCACCTTTTCTAGCCCCTTCCTCAATGAAAGTGAGTGGAGTGATCCTAAAGAGAGCTGTTCAAACCCAGGGGGCTGCCGAACTCCACTGCTGCTTTGGTCTAGTGGGGAACGACCCTATGGCCTGGGCCCCCTGTGTGCAGGTTCGTGACTACTGCTTCCAGTGATTCCACACCTGCTGCTTCGCCATTCCCCCATTGCTATGGGACTTTGAAGCACGGAATTGAAGTCATGACTTGCGCTTGACTAGGATTAAAGTGAGGAAGAGTTGCGCAGGTCGTCAGCCTCACTCTCTCATCCGTGCCTATCGAGTCCCAGTGGCAAGAGCTAGTTGAGATGACTGGAGATAGGTCAGGATGCAATGGATGGTCAGCAGTGTCCTATATGTGCCTTGCTGCGCCTTCACAGCGCTCCATAACGCTTTTCTGTAAATCGGTTTTTCTGTCCGTTGAATCTTAGATGGTTTCTTCCGCACAGTCCGCCGACTCAAGCCTTCACATGCACGGGTAGGCAAATCCTTAAAATCACCGTGTGCCTCAAAACCAATAGCTACCCTCACCTGGTTTGGCCTGCCTGCCGAGGCAGTGTAACAGGGTGTACCCACTGCCACATGCTAGCAGTTATTTGGAGGTACAGGTGAGAGTTGAGTACCAGATGAGGACCAAAGATGGGCGAGCTGTCCTAAAAGAACGCGGAAAGCTCTCCACCAAAGGTGCTACCTATATCTGGACAACCCATACACCCGTACGTGTAAGGTCAGTAAGAGGTTAAGCAATTTGAGAAAAACCCTTGGTAAATTTCCTATAATAGTTGGTGAATCCAAGAAAATGTTGTAAAACTTTAAGGTCACAAGGTTGAACCTAATCAATTATGACCTGCACCTTCCCAGGGTCCATCCTAAACCCTCCTGCTGACAAGATAAATCCCAAGTATGAAAATTCCTGAACAGAATAATACATTTCTCTAATTTCGCAAACAAAAAGTTCTCCCTCAACCTTTGTAATACTACACAGACATGTTCCTGGTGGGAGTCCAAATTGAGTGAGAAAATTAGAATATCATCCAGGTAAATCACAACAAAGCTTCCAATGCAATCAGAAAAAAACATTCAAAAATTTTTGAAAAACAGCAGGTGCATTAGATACCCCAAATGGCATGACAAGATTTTCAAATAGACCCTTTGATGTTAAGAATGCTGTTTTCCACTCATCACCCTTCCAGATGCGTATCAAATTGTAAGCGCCTCTAAAATCAAGCTTAGAAAACCACTTAGCCCCCAAAAGCTGATTATATAGGTCGGACATGAGTGGAAGTGAGTATGTATTTTTAACCATGATCTTGTTTAGTTCTCAGAAATCGAGGCAAGGATGGAGGCCGCCATCTTTCTTTTTCACAAAGAAAAATACGGCAGCTACACGGGAGGAGGAGGGACGGATATGACCCTTCAGAAAACTTTCGTTAACATTCTTTCATGGCGATTCATTCAGGCCAATACAAATTGTAAAGGCGAGCTTTAGGTAATTTGGCATCAGAGATAAGATTAATAGCACAATAATTAGGATGATGGGGAGGTAGTATCTCCACCTCTTTTTCCGAGAACACATCTCCGAAATCCTTCGGTACCGAGCTACCTCGGCAGACCCTTCAGACCAGCGGAACATATTTATATCAATTTTAGACATTTCTTGTAACAATTGGGGCTCCGTTTAACAATTTCCTTCTGACACCAATCAATAACAGGATTGTGAACCAGCAGCCATGGAAGTCCCAGTACCAACCAAGCAGGTAAATTATCCAAAGTAAAATAGGAGATGGATTCAGAGTGAAGTGCTGCCACTTGGAGAGTAAAATCCACCGTTACCCTCTAGACGAAATTCCGGGCTAAAGATGTCTTGTCAATGGTGAAAATATGAAAGGGTCTTTCTAAACTAACTGTCCCTAATCCTAACTTTAGAACCAGTCCCAAATCAATAAAGTTGGGAAACAAAAGCAGTTGGAGCGTCAATGGTGAAGAGCCTGAGGTTTGGGGGGGGGGGAGAAGGGGGAGATGTTGTGACCACTCACCTGGTCCTGTTGTGCCAAGGAGCCCCGCACAACAAGTAAAAACACTTCCAGGTGGGAGTCTGTATGATGACCGCAGCTTAACAGGGACTGCTGTAAGGAGTTTCTTCCTGCTTTAGCGGTCAAATGACCGGGACCGTGTGACCGGAATGGGCTTTCCACAATGTTTATGGGGGTGTTTGAGTCCATCTTCATCGCGCAGTCCCCCTCTGCAGCTGGGCATTTTCTCTGCTACAAACGTTTCATTGATGATCTCTTCTTTCTGTGGTCAGGGACAAAAGAGGAGGCATCTATGTTTGTGTAAGAATTAAATTTGAATACATGGGGTCTTACCTTTACAGCAACTGTGTCAGAAACAGCCCTCCATTATTTGGACCTTTTGGTGCGGGTTGACCCATCGGGGAGGTTGTCCACATCCACCCATTTTAAACAGGTTGATGTTAACAGTTACCTTTGCTTTGACAGTGGACACCTCCCTAGATGGGTCATAAACGTACCATATGGCCAGTACTGGAGGATTAGAAAAATTGTACCAATGATTCTGATTTTGCCCTGGAGGCCAAAATCCTCAACAAACGGTTCAGGCAAAAAGGATATCCACGGAAACTACCGAGTGATGCCATTCAGAAATGTAGAGCATTATCTCAAGAGTCCTGTATCAAAAAACTCCAGCTCCGTTCCCAAGACAGTATTGTCAAGAGTACGACTTCGGCCAGTGATAATACCCCTGATGACGCTACTGAGTTGAGTAACTGGAGCCTGGTGACTACTTATATCCAGTCTCACAGGAACATCCAGAAGTTACTAGACAAATTCTGGTTCATCCTTAAGAGCGATCCGGTCCTCTCTAGGCACCTTCCTGATAAACCAAGGGTGGTGTTCAGAAGGGGTAAGAACCTCCCCAATATGGTGGCTCCTAGCAACACGCTATTTGAATCCTCTCCAACCAAACCTATCTGTATGGGCAATTTGATCAGTGGTTGTTTCTCTTGTGGGTCCTCAAAATGCATGTGTTGCCAGAGCATCTTGAGTGGTTCAAAAACTTTCTCCTCGAACACCACTGGCAAAACATATACCATTAGACAATTTTTAAACTGTCACTCCATGGTCGTGGTATATCTTCATGAATGTACGATCGGCCTACAATACGTGGGCCGTACGATACAGGCCATGCATGCACGGATGAATAAGCATAGGTCTAACATTCGTAGTGGTTTCCTTCTACATAGCGTTTCTAAACATTTTTCTGTGGCGCATAATAGCGATCCTACTGACTTAAGGCTTAAAATTATTGATCAGATTGCTGAAACCACGACGGACCGCTTGGGTCGTCTAATTAATCATGAGAGTTATTGGATTTTTAGATTGGGCACTCTGTCCCCTGAGGGCCTTACTTTAACGATTGAGAATGCAGTTCATTAGCCCTAGTTCTCTCTTGGTTCTTATTCACGCATTACTAGTTTTTATTCATTTTATATTTTATTTATAATCCCTGCTTTTAGTACATCATGACATTATAGGGTATATTGTGGCATCTTTTATCCTCTTTTTTAATCTTTTGATCTAATGTAGTATTTATATTTATACGATATTCATTTCCTTTCTTTTATTTTTTTTATTATTTACTTCCTGTTTTGTATTTCCTGTGTTGTCATAATTGTTAGTGTCTTTTGATTGGTGCACCTACCCTATATAATGGTTGATCTTTCATTTGCTCTCTAATCTACCTGAGGAAGATAGCTTCTGCTATCGAAACGCGTCGTGGCGTTAGAGAGCGTATTAAACAATAAAAGGTTTGTGTTTTATAGCCTTAATTCCCTGTCTAGTTGTTCTAGTGCTTCCCTAACACCGCACAATTCTTTCCTTTTTGAAATCAATAAAGTTGGCACAGATCCGCAGTCAATGAACACCAATGCTGATAACACCTGGTCCTTGAAGGCAGTGGCGTACTGCCAATGGCGGCAGGCCACGTGACTGCTATGGGGCCCGTGAGCTGGGGAGGACCGGTGTCAGTGCCTGCACCATGCACCCCCCGCATCGGATCCCTGTCGCCCCGATGGCGAGTGGGCCCCTCTGATGGTCCAGGGCCATGTCTGTGATGGCTGTCAGACACGCCGGCGGCCCTGCACTGTCACATGAGGAGCTGGACGAGACACAGGCCGGCGGCAGGTGAGTAAGGCTTGTTGCCGGCTTCCCCAATCCCCATATTAAAAATAATTCTAATGTGTCTGTGTGTGTATGTATGACTGTGTGTGTGTATATATATATATATCTGTTTTATGTGTTTTTAAGAATGTGTTCAAATATGTACGTATGCCTGTATGTGCACGCATCTGTGTATACGTTTTTGTATGTGCGTGTCTGCGTATTGTATGTGTGCATATCTGTGTACCATGTGCATGTGTGTGTATGCCTGCATACTGTGTGTGCGCATGTCTGCTTACCGTGTGTGCATGTCTGCCTACTGTGTGTGTGCGCGCGCATGTCTGCATATGTGAAGGATGAGGGGACAGGTTGGGTGTTGTATACCTATATTTCTCCGCCGTATCTATGCATCATGAATTGTGGTATGTGTTAAAGGGGCCCACTGAGACTCTTTCGCCCGGGGCCCACGAAAACCTGGAGCCGGCCCTGGTTGAAAGCAATAATGGAGGAGGGAGCGTCATGTCACACTCCCTTTCCCATCATTCCTCCTCTGTGTCTGACGCAGCGGCGTGATGACGTCACTTCAGCATGCTCCATGCTGTGTCAGACAGTGGATCTGGCAGCTGCTGAGCTGATGAGAGAGACGCACTACAGAGACTGAAGCAGCGGGGGGAAGAGGAGCGGTAAGTGTGTTTTTTTTTTTTGTTTGTTTGGGTTTTTTTTTGGTTAAATCAGTGTGTACTGATAATACTGGAGGACTGGAGCTGCATTTTACCCTATGGTGGGGGCCGCATTGTTACCCTATGGTGGGGGCCGCATTGTTACCCTATGGTGGGGGCCGCATTGTTACCCTATGGTGGGGGCCGCATTGTTACCCTACGGTGGGGGCCGCATTGTTACCCTATGGTGGGGGCCGCATTGTTACCCTACGGTGGGGGCCGCATTGTTACCCTATGGTGGGGGCCGCATTGTTACCCTAAATCAGTGTGTACTGATAATACTGGAGGACTGGAGCTGCATTTTACCCTATGGTGAGGGCCGCAGTTTTACCCTACGGTGGGGGCCGCATTGTTACCCTATGGTGGGGGCCGCATTGTTACCCTATGGTGGGGGCCGCATTGTTACCCTATGGTGGGGGCCGCATTGTTACCCTATGGTGAGGGCCGCATTGTTACCCTACGGTGGGGGCCGCATTGTTACCCTATGGTGGGGGCCGCATTGTTACCCTATGGTGGGGGCCGCATTGTTACCCTATGGTGGGGGCCGCATTGTTACCCTATGGTGGGGGCCGCATTGTTACCCTATGGTGGGGGCCGCATTGTTACCCTATGGTGGGGGCCGCATTGTTACCCTACGGTGGGGGCCGCATTTTTACCCTACGATGGAGGCAGCTTTTTTGCCCTACGGTGGGGGCCGCACTTTTGCCCTATTGAGGGCTGCATTATATTGCGTGCAGGACCATGAGGAGTGCATTATACTGTGTTGAGGACCATGGGGAGTGCATTATACTGTGTTGAGGACCATGGGGAGAGTCTTATACTGTGTGCAGGACCATGGGAAGTGCATTATACTGCGTTGAGGACCATGGGGAGTGCATTATACTCTGTGTGGAGTGTGAAGGTTTGTGTGGGGGCTATTATACTGTATGTAGATCCATTATACTGCATGGAGAGCTGTGTGGGGGATCACAGTTGGGGGATTATACCCATGATTTCTATGTACGCCCCTGCTTGAAGGATAACACTGTATTCATCAGTACTTTATCAGAGGAAGTTAAATGTACCTGGGAGTCTGGGTGACCGCCTCTGCTTGCCTGAGGACAAGTTGGGCAATTTTTGAGAAAATGTCCAGTGAGACCAAAGTACAGACAGTCCAAGATCTTTCTACGTTTTCTCTCCACAACACGAAAACTGGCAACTCTAACCTCCAATGGCTTCACCTCCAGTAAATAGACCTGCTCTGGAGAAGTATAACGGGCAGCCTGCTGTTCGCCACTTCTCTCATGGATTCTGAGGTCCACTCTTATGGCCTGGGCCATGGCCTCTACCAGAGAACAAGGGACATCATGAAGAACCAGAGCATCCTTAAGAGTCTCGGAAAGACCTATGTGGAACTGGCACCGGAGAGCTGCAACACTCCATAGACCTCCAGTGGACCACTGCCGGAACTCAGTGCAGTAGTCCTCAGCACTGCAGCCCCCCCGGTGCTAGGTGCATGATGTTTGCCTCAGTGACTTGGATCCTGTCGGTTTGCCATAGATCAGACCTAAAGCATCAAAAAAGGCATTCACAGAAGACCGTTCTGGGGCCTGTGGGGACAAGGAAAATGCCCAGGTCTGATGGCCCCCTCACAGTAGGGACATGATTATTTCCATCCACTGGAATTCCTCCCCTGACGACCGGGGATGCAGGGTGAAAAAATAATCTACAGCTCTCCCTGAACCCCCTAAACTGTTTTTTCTCTCCTGAAAATGTATCCGGAAGAGGCATTACAGATTCGGCAGAGACCAACTGTACATCATGTTGTATTGACATCACAGCCACTGCCGGCAGTGGCGGGCTAGAGGACGTTTTCATAAAACTAATTTTCTGACCCTGCAACCGGTACTGTGATGATTCAAGGAGAAAAAGAGAAACGTATAGGCCAGCTGTAATGTGACGCTGAGTCACTTCTCACGGACAAGCTGTGAGTCGGGATAATCAAGGAGTCCGAGGTCAATAGCCAGGAGGGTACATCATAAGCAGAGGGAAGAGACAAAGTTGTAGTCAGATAACGGTCCGAGGTCAAAATACCGGAGGATAGGGGATCAGAGCAAAAGGATTAGACAAACGGATGGTCAGAACGAAGTCCAAGATCAGGCAGCGGATCAACAAGCAAGGCACTAGTTACAGGGAAAACAAACCAAACAGAGCTGAAGCTACAGCTGACAGCTATCTGGGATTGCAGCCCAGTTAAACAGCTAAGTAATCAAGGGAAGCAGGGAGCATCTGGCAAAGCTCAGCACCTCCCGGTCTCTGATTGGACAGCTGAGCTGTATATAAAAACACAGTACCCCTGTACCTGACTGGACGACTGAGCTGTCAATCACTGCATCCTAAGACACACTGAGGGGTACAAATGTTACATGAGGTTTATAGAACAAGAGGAACGAAGCTATTACATTTTTATATATTTAATCCAAAAAGTAGGCAGTGATTATAAAAATATACAAAGGTGTTGCAAAATGGACAAAACAATACAGTATAAACAATTACATAAAATAGGATAAACAGAAAAAATGTAATAAACCTGATGTTGCAGGATTGGCTCTGTCTTTTATGAAGGGTATCTCTTCCTTTTTTGGGGCATAACGGAACAGAACCACAGCACACTGTGTCTCCCAGTACTGACACTGATCATAGTTCACTATTTGCTTTTATTAACACCAGTTACTCCCACATACCTCCCCTCTGGTGACTTATAACAAGGCTGGTCTTCAGAAAATTATGGGATCCCCAACTTCCACAATAGATTTACCCCTGGAGGTCCCAGGTAGGAGATATTACTGTCTCGTTTTCCATTACGATTTTTATAAATAGAAATTTGGCATGGATAGCATCATCCATCTGTGATATTAATTTGGAGGTGCTGCCGCAACCGCTCAGCAACGCAAAACAATGCGGTACATTTGCCATGTCAAAAATAACCATGGGACCATTGCTGTTCATAAGAAAAAAAAAAGATTTTACAGTTATATCTATGACACCAGTGTACTGCTAGATTGCATTACGACTACAGTAAATGTGGGCAGGATCTGCGCCATGTGTCTGTCACTCCTATCCTCCCCTTCTAGGTGTTTGCAGAAGGATAAGAGAGGATAAAGTTTATCACAGTGCAGCTGCATCTTGTTGGTGACTGCAATGTGATACTGAGATATGGACAGTATCACAGAAGACCGTTGGCAACACCAATTCTGACTTTTCTGCTAATGTAAGCAAAAATTGAAATGGAACCCCTTCTCCACAGTGTAATAAAAACATTCAATGAATAAATGCAATTTCTCCTTTTTTCCTTTTTTTTTGTATTTTCTTTATTTACGGCGTTGTATGATAAAAAATACCTGTCATCATGAATCTCCAGGTCAGTAATGGTGATACCAAACTTATATAGATATTTTTTTTATTTTATTTAAAAAATTAATCAGAAGTTTTAAAAAAAAAAAAGTGGGTTGCGCACCATTTTCTGAGACCTTTTTTTAATATTTTCGTCGCTGGAACTGTTTTAGGATTTGTTATTTTGTGCGATGAACTGAAGTTTTTATTGATCCCATTTTGGGGTATATCGTATCTAGAATGTTTTTATTGCATTATTTTAAGGAGCACTTTTTATTCATGAAACCCTTTACCATGTGTCTGGATATACCATTTTTTACATGATAGTCATGATGTATTTGACTCGTTATCACATCACTTTATTTTATTTATGTCAATTTATGAACTTTTGCAAATGTATATATCTACTGCACTAGCAGACACTGGGATTTTCACGTTCTACAGACTGATTGCTTGTATAGTATAGGAATGCAGGAGCATTCCTATTTCTCCTAATCTAATTTCTCCTCCAGATGCTTCTGATCTGCTTATAAGAAATCATTTAAAACCAGTTGATCTGGGAAAACTTCCCCTTTTTAAGGAAATAGACTAGTCTCTCCTTTTACAGTTTGTCGTCTTTGGTGTCATCTCATTTCTCTGAGCGCTTAACATTTTTTTTCTTTAAACAAAATGGTATTTTATCTTTATAGAGAAGGAAAAGATCATCAGATAAATCTTCATTAGAGGAATCTGAAAATAGCTCACCCTCCAAATCAGACTGTATTTCCAGCACAGAATCCTGTCACTAGATCTAGGGCTAGAGCTGTCAGCTTTAGGGGTTTTTTACAGTAAGAAGAAAATTCACTAAATATTTCTGATTGCTTTTTAAACCAGTTGATGAAATGTCCAGCTTCGGTTTGCATAGGAGACAATTTCTTTAGCAGAATTGCATAACAGACAGATATCTTCATCATAATCCTTAGGCAATGGCTGTGAGCAGTGCAAGTGTAATGTGTCTTGATTTGCGTTTTGTTTTAGAACCGACCTACACAACATACGGCCCATGGGCCACATGTGGACTGCCAAGGGGTTTATGCACTGCCTAGTAGACGTAGCCGGCGTGGCAGGAGCGTGTTCACACACGGATGTTACACCTGGTATACCTCTACAGACACCTGCGATGCGGAGTATGCACTCTGTAGGGTTCGGTACTCACTTAGCCACGTTAGAGGTAGGCACGGGACACTGTCTCTTTAAAAATGTCCAAGGCAGGTTTATTATGCTGCATAAACCGCACTTCCAGACGTAAACACAAGAAAGCCTTATCCGGCACAGTGTAGCAAAACAGAAAGTAAACAGTCCATCCAATACGGCAGGTTCACCCCCTCACGATCACAGTCAGTGTCTTTTTACCCTCAAATACCCTGGAGGTCTCCACGCCTCCAGCCACAGACACTGAATGAGACACTTGATCTCCATTTTATACACACACCCTGGGGTGGGGATATATGAGCAGCTAATCCCCCCCCCCCCCATCTCTTATGACTGCTTGAAAAAAACAGCCCTGATACGCCCTATTAACCCTCTCAGCACTATGTGTGCTGGAGCATGCTTTCCCAGTTTCACATCACTGAAGCTGCCAACCTCAGCGAAACATATCTCCCCTCAAGGACATGTCCAGCGGCCATCTTACAACTATTAGAACCATCTCTGATATGGCTGAAAGGGAATAAAGATAAAGAAATGTATCACTGTCCTAAATAGAAGAACAAACACTTGTATTTTACAGTCTCTACTTGTTAGTGAGATTTATTTATCAACTAACTATTTTCTTCTGTTCTAGATGGGAGGACCTAAACGTTATCCATTTGTGTGTTGCCTGAAGTGTAAATTAGGTAATTGAATGTTCCACGGGCAGACTCTGAGAACCACTTTTATTATATCATGAAAAAGCCCTAAAAACTGTACAAGTGACAGTCATACTACATAAATGTCACTGATACTGCTGTCACCCACACAGTGAACATCACATAGAGACATTTTATATATTTAATCCAAAAAGTAGGCAGTGATTATAAAAATATACAAAGGTGTTGCAAAATGGACAAAACAATACAGTATAAACAATTACATAAAATAGGATAAACAGAAAAAATGTAATAAACCTGATGTTGCAGGATTGGCTCTGTCTTTTATGAAGGGGATCTCTTCCTTTTTTGGGGAACACAAAACACAATTTCCCTTACTTGCTTACCTTTGAAAATTAGCTACAAGATGATTTATGCCCCATTTCCATAATATATAGGTCATGCCTCAAATTGTCCCCAACCTATTGTCCTTGAATCATGATTTTTCCATGATAAAGGCACAAAATACATAACATTGATGGAGGTTTTCTAAAATGTTTAAGGGGTTGTCCTGCATTTAAAAAGAAAAGCACATTAGCTTATTTTCCAGACACAGTATCACTCGGTTTGTGGGCTGTGTCTAATACGGAAATTTTAGATATGTGGAAAATAGAAAGGAAATGAGGACTATGAACCATTATCACTTCTATGAGTGACACTGCATGAGTCATATCTGTCTTCCAACACAAGTCCCCATCAGCAGGACATGAAAGGAAAGCCGCTAACATACTGTTAAGAGGGGATTTTTCTTGTCACCATATTGTGAGGCAGTGCATACTCGTATGCTCAATATACACATTGTGAGGCTCTTTTCTGCCTTGGTCTCATTGTTAGTTTTTGGGTAAATTTAAGCATAACCCACCTACACTGTATGCACAATTATTAGGCAATTTTGTATTTTTTATGATTCATTTTCTTATTGAACAACTACAATGCTGGCAGCCATTCCAAAAGGTTAATAAATCTGAAACCTGAATATTTAAGAAAATAAAAGTGATGTTTTGTCTTTCTTAGGAGAATATTTATGTGTGCAGAATTATTATCTAACTAAATAAAAAACCTAAAATTGCATTTAAAGGGAATCATGTTATAGAGTAGGAGGAGGT
Source organism: Phyllobates terribilis (assembly GCF_046119375.1). Lineage (NCBI taxonomy): Eukaryota > Metazoa > Chordata > Amphibia > Anura > Dendrobatidae > Phyllobates > Phyllobates terribilis. Next base: position 414,124,186 of record NW_027362771.1, on the reverse strand, counting down.
GAGCAGATTGATGTATAATTTTGCAGGAAAAGATTCAATATAACTTATGTTTTCATCTTCTAAACCTCGGCTTTTTCTGGGATTTGTGGTCCAGTGGGCGGTCATATCATTGATTGACGGCTATCTCTGTATACATATTAATGCAAAGAAATCTGTCATGACTTATAGGAACGCACACTGGACCAAAAATCCCAGAAAAAGCAGAGGTTTAAATGAATAAAATACAACTTAAACTGAATCTTTTCAAAACTATATATCAATCCGCTGCTCTATAAATTGCTGCCTGCAGATTGGACTGCAATTTCATGGTGACAGATTCCCTTTAAATAAACCTAATCTGCTTCATCCAATAAACATCCAAGATTATACAGCTTGGAGTCGGAAAATCTGCATAAAAATAATGAGATGTTCAAAATACTCACTTATAATAATTCTGCACATAGTGTATAAAACAATATCCATCTTTAGGGTATGTTCACACAGTGTTTTTTAAGTTTTTTTCCCAGATTAAAAGTGCAAAGTGTAGACAAGAAAAACACTGCAAAAATATACAGTACAGACCAAAAGTTTGGACACACCTTCTCATTTAAAGATTTTTCTGTATTTTCATGACTATGAAAATTGTACATTCACACTGAAGGCATCAAAACTATGAATTAACACATGTGGAATTATATACTTTACAAAAAAGTGTGAAACAACTAAAAATATGTCTTATATTGTTCAAAGTAGCCACCTTTTGCTTTGATGATTGCTTTGCACACTCTTGGCATTCTCTTGATGAGCTTCAAGAGGTAGTCACCGGAAATGGTCTTCCAACAATCTTGAAGGAGTTCCCAGAGATGCTTAGCACTTGTTGGCCCTTTTGCCTTCACTCTGCGGTCCAGCTCACCCCAAACCATCTCGATTGGGTTCAGGTCTGGTGACTGTGGAGGCCAGGTCATCTGGCGTAGCGCCTCATCACTCTCTTTCTTGGTCAAATAGCCCTTACACAGCCTGAAGGTGTGTTTGGGGTCATTGTCCTGTTGAAAAATAAATGATGATCCAACTAAACGCAAACCGGATGGAATAGCATGTCGCTGCAAGATGCTGTGGTAGCCATGCTGGTTCAGTATGCCTTCAATTTTGAATAAATCCCCGACATTGTCACCAGCAAAGCATCCCCACACCATCACACCTCCTCCTCCATGCTTCACGGTGGGAACCAGGCATGTAGAGTCCATCCGTTCACCTTTTCTGCGTCGTACATGTACAAAGACACGGTAGTTGGAACCAAAGATCTCAAATTTGGACACATCAGACAAAAGCACATATTTCCACTGGTCTAATGTCCATTCCTTGTGCTTTAGCCCAAACAAGTCTCTTCTGCTTGTTGCCTGTCCTTAGCAGTGGTTTCCTAGCAGCTATTTTACCATGAAGGCCTGCTGCACAAAGTCTCCTCTTAACAGTTGTTGAAGAGATGTGTCTGCTGCTAGAACTCTGTGTGGCATTGACCTGGTCTCTAATCTGAGCTGCTGTTAACCTGCGATTTCTGAGGCTGGTGACTCGGATAAACTTATCCTCAGAAGCAGAGGTGACTCTTGGTCTTCCTTTCCTGGGGCAGTCCTCATGTGAGCCAGTTTCTTTGTAGCACTTGATGGTTTTTGCAACTGCACTTGGGGACACTTTCAAAGTTTTCCCAATTTTGCGGACTGACTGACTTTCATTTCTTAAAGTAATGATGGCCACTCGTTTTTCTTTACTTAGAATTTGTATTTTGGCAAGAAAAAAGCAGCTAACAGTCTATTCAGTAGGACTATCAGCTGTGTATCCACCAGACTTCTGCACAACACAACTGATGGACCCAACCCCAAGAAATTCCACTTACTAAACCTGACAGGGCACACCTGTGAAGTGAAAACCATTTCCGGTGACTACCTCTTGAAGCTCATCAAGAGAATGCCAAGAGTGTGCAAAGCAGTCATCAAAGCAAAAGGTGGCTACTTTGAAGAACCTAGAATATAAGACATATTTTCAGTTGTTTCACACTTTTTTGTTAAGTATATAATTCCACATGTGTTAATTCATAGTTTTGATGCCTTCAGTGTGAATGTACAATTTTCATAGTCATGAAAATACAGAAAAATCTTTAAATGAGAAGGTGTGTCCAAACTTTTGGTCTGTACTGTATTACGTGCATTTTTTAGGCGTCTTCTTGCATTTTTTTATGGATTCAATTAAAAGGGTTAAAGACACAGCAAAAAACACTGAGGGAATTGAAATGCTGCGGTATTTACAAAAAAATCACACCACAGCTTGAAAAACCCAAAGTGAAAAAACATACCATGTGAATGAGGTTTTACAAATCTCATTTCTTTTGCTCCTTTTGTAAGATAGTATGTATGTAACGCGCCCCCTGGGCCGTGGTGTACCCGGTGCCGGGCCGGTAGATGCTGGGGGTTGTAGTCACTGTGGCGGTGACCCGGTCCGTGACCCAGGGCGGTCAATCCAAGGGTAGTAGATGTATATAGGTTATATAATGTCCGACTACGCCACCTGTGGAGTGCGGCTAATGAGGCCGCCGCTGTAGAACAGTCCTCTGAAGCTGGTGGTATTGCAGCAAGGGTATTATTACTCCCCACAGGAAGAGTGTAGCTTCAGGGCAGAGTGGGTGGATGATGGTGGTTGTAGTGCAGGGAGTCAGTAATGAACACAGAGTCCGTGTGATGCAGTCCCAAGATCTTTACTCACAGTTGTTGCAATTCTTGTTACAGGGACCCATGTAACTGCCCACGTCGTGCTGTGCGTACTCAGTGAGGGGTTCAGCCGACCCCCAGGTAACTCCGGAGTATTTAGCAGGACCCCCTTCTGTGTGTCCTTTCTCTGGCCTTCTCACTGCACCTCACACCCAGTGACACTTCTATCCGGTACCCTCGGGCCTTGGCGGGTGACACGTGTTCCGTCCCCTGGGTCCTATGTGGCTACCTTCTTAGTGAGACTGGTGTGGACTCTTGGCTTACGGTACATAAAGTGCTGCAGCCTCCGGTTTCTAGTTGAGCCTTGCTGTTTCTCCGCTAGTTGAGGGACCGGTTCCCCTTATCTGGCCTGACCCCTCTACCTCCTGGTAGCAGCGGGCGTACGGGTGGCTTTCTGCACGGCCCGTACCCCTAGGGTCCCTTCGGTTCCTGGAGCCTTCCTGCTCCCACTCCTCTCTTCTCTCCTTCAGTCCTGGGCCTCACAGGCTAGGCCCACCTCTGGAGCAGAGCTCATACAGAGCCTCTGCTCCTTCACTTCTCCTCCTCTGACTGGACTCTCTCAGATCTAAGATGGTGTCTCTATTTTATACCTCCTTCTGAAGTGCTCCCTTGATCTACGTCCTCCACCCCATCCACTACATGGTTCCCCCTCTCTAGGTGGTTCCCCCCACTCCAGCCAGGGATCAGGGACTGTGCTCTCCCATAGGAGCAATCTCGCCCTGTCCCCCGGAAATGTGGTGTAGTGAATGCAGCTGTTAGGATCCTGAGCCATACTCCTTCCTTACCTGAGAGTGAGATACCACACCTCTGGGTGAGATGCAGTACCTCTGTGGCGACTGAACCCTCAGGGGCGCCACATATGAACAAGCCCTTGTCCTTTACTCACAATCAGCTCTGAAGCTTTACAATCTCTGTAGTTTAAAAATCCTGTGTGCCAGCTTAGATTGTATCTTCATTATGATCCTTTCATTTACATAATATCTTCTGTTATGTGAAATTGTTAACAAGATGCTGTTGACGGATTCAAATAAAGTGTCAGTACTAGAAAATCTAGAAATGTGACACCATGACATTGCCTCCATCATTACAGACAGTAAATCCTAAGTGATCTACTCTCTTTCCTTTCAATGCCCCATACATGGTATCTTGTTTGGTCTCTTGCAGCCTTCGATTAAGGCTGGGGTCACACGAGCGTAGATTCTCTCATGTGAGAGTATCGAATCGATTATGTTAGAGTTTGATCTGAGTGTCAGCTTAGTGTGATCCAATTTCTCGGATGAGAGAATAGTAGAACAGATGTGGAGAAGACGGAGAACAAGATTTCTCCATCTTCTTCATTGTGTCAGTCTGTGGGAATTGAACTGCACTCAGATGTCATCCAAGTGCAGTCCGATGTTTTCCATGCACCCATAGACTTGATTAAGTGAGTGCAATCAGATTTGCTCAGCAACTCACAGCATGCTGCGATTTTTTTTTTTTTTTTTTTTCTTATTTCGAATTGGCATGAGAAAAAACGCTGATCAGCACTGCCTCGTAGTATAACATTGGTCAGAGTACTATGTGATAAAACGTATACGCTTGTGTGAGTAAGCCCTATTGCTGCAACTTTATGCCACTTTTTTTAATAAATGCATTGGGAACATGATTTTGTGGCACTTACTAATAAATGTTAAAGGTTTTCTTCTTTGTGAAATGCTTCCCCCTTGTTCATACAGCCTTCCTCACAGACTTCACAATGCTCCTCAGTTGACTGAGGTGGATGTGACTGGAGGTGTCCACCGGCCTCCTCCAAATGCAAAACAGTTTTCTCATGTTGTGTTTTTGCCACATTTTTGTTTTGGCTATATTGCAAAAAGTCAAAACTCAGAAAATATCATATTTTTTATTCTTCCTGATCAACTATGTACAAAAAAAATAAAATAAATACCAGAATTGCTTTATTTTGGGATCAAAATATGAAACAAAGAAAAATGCTTGCATCCTCAAGGGGTTAGTGTTAGAAATGTTTGGTGTATATAATAAAATGTATCCTAAATAAATATAATTGCTGAATTAAAAATAACAAAATTAAACATTGCATTTGCTTTTGTGTGCAGAATTTTATAACCTGTGTCAGATGACTCTCAGCATCCTCAGGAGACTTGGTCCGAAGTGATTACTCTTGTAGTGATGTAAACAATGTACATAGAAGCGCTACACTGGGAATTGGCTGATCGGAAATGTCTCCAATCTGCAACTCATAATTAAGATCACATACTAGTGCTGGTCTCCATTATAATAATTATGTGCTGTGGTTTTAGTAATAAAGAAATACATGGAAAGTGTTCATTGTAATGTCTACATATTGTGTTTGTATTATGATTGTAGACTCGGGACAGACAATGGAGCAGATTCACTGCTTTGAGTGCATCTTGACTTTGGTGTATACAATACAGATCAAAAGTTTGGACACACCTTCTCTTAAATATTTTTCTGTATTTTCATGACTATGAAAATTGTACATTTACACTGAAGGCATCAAAACTATGAATTAACACATGTGGAATTGTATACTTAACAAAAAAGTGTGAAACAACTGAAAATATGTCTTATATTCTAGGTTCTTCAAAGTAGCCACCTTTTGCTTTGATGACTGCTTTGCACACTCTTGGCATTCTCTTGATGAGCTTCAAGAGGTAGTCACCAGAAATGGTCTTCCAACAATCTTGAAGGAGTTCCCAGAGATGCTTAGCACTTGTTGGCCCTTTTGCCTTCACTCTGCAGTCAAGCTCACCCCAAACCATCTCGATTGGGTTCAGGTCTGATGACTGTGGAGGCCAGGTCATCTGGCGTAGCACCCCATCACTCTCCTTCTTGGTCAAATAGCCCTTACACAGCCTGGAGGTGTGTTTGGGGTCATTGTCCTGTTGAAAAATAAATGATGGTCCAACTAAACGCAAACCAGATGGAATAACATGCCGCTGCAAGATGCTGTGGTAGCCATGCTGGTTCAGTATGCCTTCAATTTTGAATAAATCCCCACCAGTGTCACCAGCAAAGCACCGCCACACCATCACACCTCCTCCTCCATGCTTCACGGTGGGAACCAGGCATGTAGAGTCTATCCGTTCACCTTTTCTGCGTCGCACAAAGACACGGTGGTTGGAACCAAAGATCTCAAATTTGGACTCATCAGACCAAAGCACAGATTTCCACTGGTCTAATGTCCATTCCTTGTGTTCTTTAGCCCAAACAAGTCTCTTCTGATTGTTGCCTTTCCTTAGCAGTGGTTTCCTAGCAGCTATTTTACCATGAAGGCCTGCTGCACAAAGTCTCCTCTTAACAGTTGTTGAAGAGATGTGTCTGCTGCTAGAACTCTGTGTGGCATTGACCTGGTCTCTAATCTGAGCTGCTGTTAACCTGCGATTTCTGAGGCTGGTGACTCGGATAAACTTATCCTGAGAAGCAGAGGTGACTCTTGGTCTTCCTTTCCTGGGGCAGTCCTCATGTGAGCCAGTTTCTTTGTACGCTTGATGGTTTTTGCAACTGCGCTTGGGGACACTTTCAAAGTTTTCCCAATTTTTCGCACTGACTAACCTTCATTTCTTGAAGTAATGATGGCCACTCGTTTTTCTTTACTTAGCTGCTTTTTTCTTGCCATAATACAAATTCTAACAGTCTATTCAGTAGGACTATCAGCTGTGTATCCACCAGACTTCTGCACAACACAACTGATGGTCCCAACCCCATTTTTAAGGCAAGAAATCCCACTTATTAAACCTGACAGGGCACACCTGTGAAGTGAAAACCATTTCCGGTGACTATCTCTTGAAGCTCATCAAGAGAATGCCAAGAGTGTGTAAAGCAGTCATCAAAGCAAAAGGTGGCTACTTTGAAGAACCTAGAATATAAGACATGTTTTCAGTTGTTTCACACTTTTTTGTTAAGTATATAATTCCACATGTGTTAATTCATAGTTTTGATGCCTTCAGTGTGAATGTACAATTTTCATAGTCATGAAAATGCAGAAAAATCTTTAAATGAGGTATATCCAAACTTTTGGTCTGTACTGTAAATGACACCAGTAACAACGAATGAGCAAAAAAGTATAAAGACCAGCAATATAAAAGTGAAAAAAATACATTTATTAATAGATCAAAGTGCACAAAAAAAACATTAAAAACAATTAAAAGGCAAGAAGTGAGGGTGAAACACTTTTTGCTGAGAAACAAGTCTCCATATCAAAATATGTATTGAGATATACACAGTCTGCTGGACAGCCGTGAATAAGGCTCAATACCATATAATCAATACAGAGGTTGCAAGAAACTTGCTCATTAAAAATATATATATACACACAGATAAACAGCAATCTATATAGCAAAAAAGAGCATAAATAATGAGTAGCTATGTATAAATAAATATGCAATGTATAGTTGACAATAAAAGCTGACCCAACTGAACCTTATGGGATATATTGAAAAAGGAGAATAAGATAAAAATATGAATAAATACCAAATCAGAAGATTAGCTCATGAATGGACATGTGACCCATAAGGTAGCAACCCAGAAATTAGGTATAAGGTGGGAGAAGGTAAGACCGCCCCATGCGTTACTCCGCCAAGTAGGGATATAAGACAAATGCACTAGACAGCATCTATATATAGATAGGTTAATTATGCAAGTGTGAAGATATTAATTTGGGTGTATGATGCAGAACCCTCATATTTGCAGTGCCGGTCCTTTCTTTGCTTGTGCATCTTGACTTTGTGTCTCTCAATTTTGTCACACTTTGGCGTAAACTGTCACATCTAGTTTTAGAATAACTTATTATGTGTCTCACCGATTGCATCCGCACAAATTTGATCATGCGCAGTGCATGATCAAATATGCTTACTTGCACTGCTGCGCTGACAGCCCGCATAGCATAGGGCTGCTCATGCATCCCTATGCTATACATGCGATCAGCCTGCAAAAAATAAAAGTCCCATAGTGGGACTTTTATGTAAATAAAAATGGCACCGAAAAAAAAAAAAAGTGATCATTTTATTTTAACGGCTCGACGCAGGGGCGTACATAGGAATCATGGGGCCCTATAGCAGAAGTTCTAATTTGGCCCCTGCGCCCCCCCCCCAAAAAAAAAATGTAAATAATTGTCGGGGTCACAGAAGAGCAGATCTCACAACTTTCCAGCCTTTACATAGTAATTTTCCTCCTGCTGAAGTCCTAGATTCCTTTTTCATTGCCCCATAAAGTGTGATGCCAACAAAAGTGTCCCCAAACACAGTATGATACCCCCATGGTGAATTCCTCCACATTCACAGTATAATGACCCTATTGTACCCCACCTCAACTCCCAAGGCAAAGTATGGTGACCCCAACACAGTATGACCCCCCCCAACTGTGACCCCCACACAGCCCTCCATGCAGTATAATGGGCCTACATACAATATAATGGCCCCACACCTCTCCACACTCCACAGAGTATAATGCACTCGCCATGGTCCTCCATACAGTATAAGGCACTCGCCATGATCCTCCATACAGTATAATGCACTCGCCATGGTCCTCCACTCAGTATAATACACTCGCCATGGTCCTCCACTCAGTATAATACACTCGCCATGGTCCTCCATTCAGTATAATACACTCGCCATGGTCCTCCACACAGTATAAGACACTCGCCATGGTCCTCCACACAGTATAAGACACTCGCCATGGTCCTCCACACAGTATAATGCACTCTCCATGGTCGGTCCTCCACACAGTATAAGACACTCGCCATGGTCCTTCACACAGTATAATGCACTCGCCATAGTCCTCCACACAGTATAAGACACTCACCATGGTCTACCATACAGTATACGGCATTCCCTATAGTCCTCCATACCAGGGCTGTGGAGTCGGTAAGCCAAACCTCTGACTCCGACTCCTCAATTTCCATGACACTGACTCCAACTCCGACTACACGACTCCGACTCCTTCATATGACGCGCCCCTGGGCCTGTGTCGCGCTGCGTTGCGCACGCGGGAGCTTACCCGGAGCCGGATCTGTTTAGGGTTGTAGTCTCGTGGCGGTGACCCGGTCCGTGCCCAGGGAGTCAAACTGGACGGCAGTCTGTTAGCGGTAGAAAATGGTTGATGACTACGCCACCCGTTGAATGCAGCCAGGGGGCTGCTGCTGCAGGGCAGACCGCTGAGGCAGGTGAAAGGATGGTGCAGCGTGATAGTATAACCCCCAACGGGAGGGGTATGGCCTCAGGGCAGCCGACGTGGATGATGGGGGTAGCAGGAACCACTCAGAGACGGTATGGTAGCGTTCAGGGTCTTTACTGGTAACAACGATAGACCCTCCCGGAGTACTTGCTAGCGAACGGGGCCTGGTCAGTCCTTGAGCAGATGGGATCTCCCCTGGCCAGGCGTAGTTGTAGGCCTCCCAAGCTGACTGTACTCTTCTGGCTACCTTGCTAGAAGCTGATGTAAGTAGCCCACGTCCCTGAGTGTACCGTGTGGTGCTCACCCGTATGGCCGGTGACTCGGGGCCTTCTAATGGCTTCCGCTCCACGATGGCGGTGCTGGTCCCACGCGTGTGACCGGGCCTTCGGGCTTCTGGGCCAGGGGACCTGAAATCCCCTGCCTGACGGATTCTGCTGCTGGGTAGAAGTTAGTCCCCACAGCCTCGGACTCCGGGTCCGGTAAAGAATCTTCTTAGTCAGGGCGAGCTCTTTAGCTGCCAGCCCCTGACTCCTTGTGACTCTGCTGCTTCCTATGCTGCTCTTGTCTCTACTCTTCCTGGACTCCCTAACCCTGCCTCAGCCCCGGGTTTATACAGGGGAAGTTCTTCCCCTCCCAAGGCTGGGCAGGAGGTGTGGCATGCACAGGATCCCTGACCAAAGGACCTCCCACCTGCTCTCAGACGTAATATCTCTATCACTGTGACAACCAGACCCCTGGGGTGTCACACTCCCCCCTAGTGAAATTTAGTACTCCGGGACTAAACACTTTTTAGAAAAATATAACAAGGTATATCAAAGAACAATAAAATACAATAAGGAAACATAATAAGATGGTCACGGATGTCCGCAACCGGGTGCAGTCTTTGAAGAAAAGCAAAGGTGTCCATTTCACCAACACAGGGAGACGTAACCAGGTAGGGGTCTGTCCTACCCCGAGTCCTTAACAGTCTCTAGTCCATCCTGGGTTACGCTCCAACTATATACAAAGGATTCCCGGTAAATCCACCGAAGACTCCTAAAAACAACTAGAAACACAAAATTACACACAAGCAACAATAAACAGGTAAACATTGTAAAACAACTTAAACATTTAGATCCTCCAACGTGCGGGTAACTGGCCTCTAGTGGCCCTAGTGGACCTACGGAGCTGACTGTCTGGCCCTGAACTACAGGGTGTAGGAGCTGTCAAGGGTAAACTGGGCAGCTGTCTACCGGCTCTTTGTCTCACTAGGGGTACGGCAGGCTCACTATAAGCAGAGGGTGGATTCTCCTGTTCCGCTTGGGTGGAGTCTTCTGCCTCCTGGACCGGCTGCTCTTCCAGCTCTACCCGTTGCTCCGTAGGTTCTTGGGATGATGGTTGGAGGAAGGTGAGTACGGGTACCACAACTGCACCATTGACTTGAGTCCAAGACCGAGGGAAGTCCCCGAGCACGGTACTAACCATATCTTCCCTTTCTTCCACGGGTCGATGGTCTTCCTGTTCCTCCTCAGGGTTCCTCAGTTGTTCGGGGCACTTCTTCAGGTGGTCCCGGGATACAATGGCTGTGGTTTCCCCTCCGTCTTTACTGATGGTACAGACCTTCGGGTTCTCGTGGCTTGAGGGCAGTATGGTGTACGGGTCCTTCTCCCACTGGTCGTCCAACTTGTGGAGCCGTCTCTTCCTCTTCAAGACCTGCTCTCCGGGTACCAGGGGAACAGCGGGAGCATACTGGTTGTAAGTCTTCTCTTGTCTTTCCCTAGCCTGACAGAGACTTCGCTCCACGCTCTCCTGTACTTTCCGGTACTGCTGCTGCCTCTCTGTGTCCCAGTCTGTTTCTGGTGAAGTGTCCTCGGGCGTCAGGACTCCCATTTCCAGGTCAACAGGTAACTTACCAGGTCTTGCCCTCATTAGGTAAGCCGGGGTACAGTTGGTGGAACCTACCGGGATGTGGTTGTATAGGTCCACCAGATCGGGCAACTTCTCAGGCCACAGACTGCGTTCTTCCAGGGGCAACGTTTTTAGAAGATCCATTACCACCTGGTTCATTTTCTCACAAAGTCCATTAGTTTGCGGATGGTAGGGTGTCGTCCTTATCTTCCGGCAGCCATACAGATTGCAGAATTCCTGGAAGACCTCCGCTTCAAAGGCAGGTCCCTGGTCCGTCAGCACTTGGTCCGGGTACCCGTGTGGACGGCAAAAGTGCTGCTGGAAGGCTCTAGCTGCTGTTCGAGCCGTTAAGTCCTTGACGGGGACGACAACCAGAAACCGGGAGTAATGATCCACGATGGTTAACGCGTAGACGTAGCCACTTCTGCTGGGGGTCAGTTTTACATGATCCAAGGCTACCAGTTCCAACGGTTGCCGGGTGACGATGGACTGCAGGGGAGTCTTCTGGCTGGCCCGGTCCTTCCTTCTCAGATTGCACGGGCCACAGTCTCTGCACCACTTCTCGATGGTTCCCCTCATGCCTACCCAGTGGAACCGCTCACGCAGCAGGAACTCCAGCTTTTTCCACCCGAAGTGTCCAGCTCCGTCGTGGTATGCCTCCATCACCATGGCTGCGTCTCTTCGTGGCACCACTACTTGCCAGAGTAGTTCATGCGTCCTGGAGTTAACCATTCTGCGGCACAACTTCCCCTTGTAAAGGAACAGTCGACTCTTCTCTGCCCATAGTTGTTTGGCTTCCTCTGGAGCGTCTGATTCCAGGCTAGCCTCCGGGCGAGTCAGCATCTCCTTCACCAGTCGGACGGCAGGGTCGCTGTCTTGCGTTTCCGCCCAGTTGTAGTGAGGTAAGGGGTTCAACGTAGCAGCCTGCTTACTCCTTACCTGGTGGGAATACTGGATAGTCCCATGACGGTGGAACGCAGGGAGTTCAACTTCTTCCAGTCCCTCCGGATCTTCTCCTCCGTCCGGCAGGTTGGGCATCCTGGACAGGGCGTCCGCGTTGGTATTGGAGCGCCCTGCCCGGTATTTAATTGTGAACTCGTAGTTGGACAGACGGGCCATCCACCTCTGCTCCAGGGCACCGAGTCTTGCCGTGTCCAGGTGTGTCAGCGGGTTGTTATCCGTGTATACGGTGAACCGGGAAGAAGCGAGGTAATGCCTAAAGCGCTCGGTGACTGCCCATACCACGGCCAGGAACTCTAGCTTAAATGAGCTGTAATTTTCGGGGTTCCTTTCGGTGGGTCGCAGTTTTCGGCTGGCATAGGAGATTACTCGTTCTCTCCCCTGCTGAATCTGGGACAGTACGGCTCCTAGCCCGATGTTACTGGCGTCGGTGTAGAGGATGAAGGGCTGGCTATAGTCCGGGTACGCCAAGATTTCATCCCCCGTGAGGGCCATCTTCAGCTGGCGGAAGGACTCTTCTTCTAGCTTTTCCCATTTGAAGGGCGGCTTCTGGTTCTTGGCCTTCCGGGACTGGCCTATCAGGAGGTCCTGCATAGGTGCTGCCTTTTTGGTGAAACCGGGAATAAACCTTCGGTAGTAGCCTACCAACCCTAGGAACTGCCGCACTTCTTTTACGCTGGAGGGGCTTGGCCATCCCTTAATTGCGGTGATCTTATCGGGGTCGGGAGCCACTCCGTCAGCACTCACCACGTGTCCCAGGTATTGCACCTTTGGTTTCAGGAGGTGACACTTGGAGGGTTTCACCTTTAGGCCGTAACTCGCCAGAGCTTCGAACACCTCCGCCAGGTGTTTCAGGTGGTCCTCATAAGTTTTGGAGTATACGATGACATCGTCCAGGTACAACAGGACCGTCTCGAAGTTTCTGTGGCCCAGACAGCACTCCATTAATCGTTGGAAGGTTCCTGGGGCGTTGCAGAGTCCGAACGGCATGCAGGTGAACTCGCTAAGTCCCATCGGGGTGGTGAATGCGGTCTTCTCCCGGTCCGCCTCTGCTACAGGAACCTGCCAGTACCCGCTAGTGAGATCCAAGGTAGAGAAGAAGTTAGCAGATCTTAAAGCAGCCAATGACTCCTCTATCCTTGGTAAGGGGTACGCATCCTTGTGTGTGATACGGTTGATTTTCCGGTAATCTACACACATCCTCATGGTGTTGTCTTTCTTTTTGACTAAAACTAGTGGGGCTGCCCAGGGGCTACAGCTATCCCGGATTACCCCAGCCTCCTTCATGTCTCTAAGCATCCCCTTGGCGTGTTGGTAATGTGCAGGGGGTACGGGTCGATACCTCTCTTTTATGGGAGGATGATCTCCCGTGGGGATGCGGTGTTCTACCCCCTTGACTCGCCCGAAGTCTAACGGGTGTTTACTAAACACTCTCTCATACTCTTGAACCACCCGATAGACTCCTTGTTTCTGGTGTGAGGGAGTGGAGTCAGTACCCAGATGTAGTTGCTGACACCAGTCCTCCATGTCTTTCTTAGAGCCGTTACCTTCCTCCGGGTGAGATGGAGGCAAGGGTTCCACAGATTGTATAGAATTTTGATTAGTGGTATATAATTTGGCTAGCGTGGCATACCGGGGCAGGTACACTTCCCTCTCCCCGATATTTATTATGCGAACGGGCACCCTCCCATGGCGTACATTGACCACCCCCCGTGCTGTCAAAATGGTGGGCCTACTGTCTGAGTAAACTGGTTCTACCATTGCCTGGTAATCTCTACCTCTCAGACCAATAGCTGCCCGGCACCAAATCATCATTTCACTTTTTGGGGGCATGGCAATAGGAAAAGGGTCACACATTCTTACGCTACCAATCTCACCGCCGGAGAGTTCCACTTGTTGCCGTTGCATCAGTGCCCGGATCTCTTTCTGGAGCACCCGCTGCTCGCCGGAGCTGGCATTCTTGGCAACCTGCTGTAAAAGGAAAATCACCTCTGCAAGACAATTTTCAATTACATTAGTTCCTAGAGTTATTTTTGGATGACTCTCATGTTTGTCAATATCTACAATGATCAGTCCCTGTGCGGCCAGTTCGACTCTACCAATTTTGATGGTCACCTCTTTAAATCCGATCTGTGGCACGGGCTGACCATTGCTGGCGATGATACTCAAGTCGTCGTCAGGGTAGCGGGTAATATCCGAGTCATTCCAGTACTGCTTGAAGAGCACGTACGGGATCGTGGTGACCTGTGACCCGGTGTCCAGTAGGGCACTCATGGGAATGCCATCCAGTACCACAGGCAAGACTGGACGTCCTCCCACATATCTGTCGCGCCAGTTCGATGGGCCTGGTGATCTTTTTCCTGGGGGTTGGCCCTCTACCCCAGGTTGTGCCCGTTTAAAGAACAGTACCTTTCCATATGTCCGGGTTGATTGCAGCGGCGGCAGATGGGTCGTCCGTCCTCGCTGTATCGGTCACTGGGTCTTCCTCTGGCCGGTGGGGTCCTCCTTGGTCGACGCCACGGGATGTCCTCCGGTCCGGATGCCAGCTGGATCTTCCCTGGAGTGGAAACCTGTAAAGACTGCACAGTTCGGGTTAGCGCAGCAACGCTTTTAGCTAGCTCTTGGACCTGATGGTGTAGGTCTGGAGCCGGGTCATTGTCCAAAGCCTGCGCATCAGCTCCCACAGGCCCTGCTGACAAGGGCGCCGCCTCCTGGTAGTAAGTGGTAGTGGGGCGTCTGTGGGTCACAACGCCACCTGGTGCCGGTTCTCGGAGCACCCGGATGGCTCTGTCCTTGAACTGTGCAAATTCTAGATGAGGGTCCTGTAAGGCCATTGCCCGCAACTGGGTGCGGTGGGCATTGCAATATAAACCCTCTATAAATTGTTCGGTCAACAGCCTGTCCTCGTTTCCCACTCCATTAGGGTCGGTCTGCTTAATGGCCCTCAGGGCCTCTTGTAGGTTGAGTGCATAGTCCCTTATACTCTCATGCGCTCGCTGCTTGCACCCGTAGAATCTAAGTTTAATCTCGGCTGAGGTGCGGGTATCAAAGGTGTCCTTCAGCCGGGTTAGTATCCCTGCGACAGTCTTCCTCCCAGGTGGCCAGGATTTTACTTCCCTTTTGGCTGCCCCAGTTAGTTGGGCCACCAGGATGCTCACTTTTTGCTCTTCTGTGAGGGGGTACACCTGGAAGAGGCTATCCAGCTTTTCTCTAAAGTCATGCAGGGTATGTGACTCCCCTGAGTACTGGGGTAGCCAAGCTGCTCCCGGGATATAGGGCATGGTGAAGGGCATAACTGCAACAGCGGTAGCGCTGGCGGGGGTTGAGGCAATGGAGCTCTCCTCCGTATCCGACATCTTCCTCCCCCCTAGTGGACCGTGGCCTACCTTGCGATGATCCTGTTCCGTAGGCCGCGGCTCCGCAGTGGATCGTCAGGGTTGAGGACCTTCCGTCGCACTCCTGTGACGTCGGCGTCTGCTGGGCTCCTTCCAGGACCTTACGCAACGTCCGGACGTGAGGCGGGGCTTCAGTTCTCGCGCGCTTTCGGAGTCCACGCCCCACTTCTTCCCGCGCGGCGTCCTCAAGATGGCGTCCAATGGCGGGAAAACTCCACGGATGGCGGGAAGAAGGCTGAAGATGGCGCCGGATGGCGGGAAACTTCACCGATGGCGGGAAGAAGGCTGAAGATGGCGCCGGATGGCGGGAATCTTCACCGATGGCGGGAATCTTCACCACTGGTAAGTTTGAACAGTCTTTGCTTTTCAGGCACGCAGTACCCGGTGGTTGCGGGCACGTGATCCTGCCGACTACGCCAAAGTTGACGCGCCCCTGGGCCTGTGTCGCGCTGCGTTGCGCACGCGGGAGCTTACCCGGAGCCGGATCTGTTTAGGGTTGTAGTCTCGTGGCGGTGACCCGGTCCGTGCCCAGGGAGTCAAACTGGACGGCAGTCTGTTAGCGGTAGAAAATGGTTGATGACTACGCCACCCGTTGAATGCAGCCAGGGGGCTGCTGCTGCAGGGCAGACCGCTGAGGCAGGTGAAAGGATGGTGCAGCGTGATAGTATAACCCCCAACGGGAGGGGTATGGCCTCAGGGCAGCCGACGTGGATGATGGGGGTAGCAGGAACCACTCAGAGACGGTATGGTAGCGTTCAGGGTCTTTACTGGTAACAACGATAGACCCTCCCGGAGTACTTGCTAGCGAACGGGGCCTGGTCAGTCCTTGAGCAGATGGGATCTCCCCTGGCCAGGCGTAGTTGTAGGCCTACCAAGCTGACTGTACTCTTCTGGCTACCTTGCTAGAAGCTGATGTAAGTAGCCCACGTCCCTGAGTGTACCGTGTGGTGCTCACCCGTATGGCCGGTGACTCGGGGCCTTCTAATGGCTTCCGCTCCACGATGGCGGTGCTGGTCCCACGCGTGTGACCGGGCCTTCGGGCTTCTGGGCCAGGGGACCTGAAATCCCCTGCCTGACGGATTCTGCTGCTGGGTAGAAGTTAGTCCCCACAGCCTCGGACTCCGGGTCCGGTAAAGAATCTTCTTAGTCAGGGCGAGCTCTTTAGCTGCCAGCCCCTGACTCCTTGTGACTCTGCTGCTTCCTATGCTGCTCTTGTCTCTACTCTTCCTGGACTCCCTAACCCTGCCTCAGCCCCGGGTTTATACAGGGGAAGTTCTTCCCCTCCCAAGGCTGGGCAGGAGGTGTGGCATGCACAGGATCCCTGACCAAAGGACCTCCCACCTGCTCTCAGACGTAATATCTCTATCACTGTGACAACCAGACCCCTGGGGTGTCACACATACATGGCTCATGTTTAAGTGATAAATTTACTGTAGCACAGATTCATTTCAGCTAAAAGTCTAGACCCTTGGATCAGGAATAGGACAAACATTTATAGGACATTTCATAACTTTCCCAAATTCTTATGAAAAAATATTCCCCACAAACTGCATTGTACTACTGTACCCAATTTATTATATATTTTAGGAGTCTGAGTTGGTCCATTTTATACCGACTTTGACTCCACCAAAATGGGCTCCGAAGCCCTGCTCCATACAGTATACTGCACTCCCCATAGACCTTCATACAGTATACTGCACTCTATATAGTCCTCCATACAGTATAATGCACCCCCATGGTGTTCCATGCAGTATAATGCAGCCTCATGGTCCTCAATGTAGTATAATGCACCTCCATGGTCCTCCATGTAGTATAATGCACCTGCATGGATCTACATGCAGTATGATGCACCCCCCTGGTCCTCCATGCAGTATAATGCACCCCCCTGTTCCTCCATGCAGTATAATGCAGTCCTCATACTGTATTACGGCTATTGGTCAAATAAATACAATATTCACCTCTCCTGGTTTCAGCCGATGCTCCAGTTCCCTCAGCGTGCAGTGTGAAGTGCCGGACATCTCAGAGCAGCGAGGTCCCTTTAATGACATCATACGTCGAGTAAGAATGATGGTAATGGAAACGTCTTCTGATGCTCCCTCCTCCATCATCATTGCTCTCACTGCCCCCCCCCCCCACTTTGGCTGTCAGCGCGAGCAATGATGATGGAGGAGGGAGCATCAGAAGACGTTTCCATTCCCATTACTCTATGTGGGAGAGCGGCTGGGCAGTGCGGGTGCTAACAGGCGGAAGCAGGGCCCAATGAGGTGCGGCTCACGGGTCCCATAGCAGTTGTGTGGCCTGCCGCCATTGGCGGTACACCACTACATATATGCACACATATATATATATATATATATATATATATATATATATATATATATATATATATATATATATATATATATATATATATATATATATTTATACACACATATGCACACACATATATGCACATACACACATACAGTGCTGGCCAAAAGTATTGGCACCCCTGCAATTCTGTCAGATAATACTCAGTTTCTTCCTGAAAATGACTGCAATCGCAAATTCTTTGGTCTTATTATCTTCATTTAATTTGCTTGCAAGGAAAAAACACAAAAGAGAATGAAGCAAAAATCAAATCATTGATCATTTCACACAAAACTACAAAAAAGGGCCGGACAAAAGTATTGGCACCCTCAGCCTAATACTTGGTTGCACAACCTTTAGCCAAAATAACTGCGAACAACCGCTTCCGGTAACCATCAATGAGTTTCTTGCAATGCTCTGCTGGAATTGTAGACCATTCTTCTTTGGCAAACTGCTCCAGGTCCCTGATATTTGAAGGGTGCCTTCTCCAAACTGCCATTTTGAGATCTCTCCACAGGTGTTCTATGGGATTCAGGTCTGGACTCATTGCTGGCCACCTTAGAAGTCTCCAGTGCTTTCTCTCAAACCATTTTATAGTGCTTTTGGAAGTGTGTTTTGGGTCATTGTCCTGCTGGAAGACCCATGACCTCTGAGGGAGACCCAGCTTTATCACACTGGGCCCTACATTATGCTGCAAAATTTGTTGGTAATCTTCAGACTTCATAAGGCCATGCACACGGTCAAGCAGTCCAGTGCCAGAGGCAGCACAGCAACCCCAAAACATCAGGGAACCCCCGCCATGTTTGACTGTAGGGACAGTGTTCTTTTCTTTGAATGCCTCTTTTTTTTTTTCCTGTACACTCTATGTTGATGCTTTTTCCCAAAAAGCTCTACTTTTGTCTCATCTGACCAGAGAACATTCTTCCAAAACGTTTTAGGCTTTCTCAGGTAAGTTTTGGCAAACTCCAGCCTGGCTTTTTTATGTCTCGGGGTAAGAAGTGGGGTCTTCCTGGGTATCCTACCATACAGTCCCTTTAAATTCAGACGTCAACGGATAGTACGGGTTGACACTGTCGTACCCACGGACTGCAGGGCAGCTTGAACTTGTTTGGATGTTAGTCGAGGTTCTTTATCCACCATCCGCACGATCTTGCGTTGAAATCTCTAGTCAATTTTTCTTTTCCGTCCACATCTAGGGAGGTTAGCCACAGTGCCATGGGCTTTAAACTTCTTGATGACACTAAGCACGGAAGACACAGGAACATTCAGGTCTTTGGAGATGGACTTGTAGCCTTGAGATTGCTCATGCTTCCTCACAATTTGGTTTCTCAAGTCCTCAGACAGTTCTTTGGTCTTCTTTCTTTTCTCCATGCTCAATGTGGTACACACAAGGACGCAGGACAGAGGTTGAGTCAACTTTAATCCATGTTAACTGGCTGCAAGTGTGATTTAGTTATTGCCAACACCTGCTGGTGCCACAGGTAAGTTACAGGTGCTGTTAATTACACGAATTAGAGAAGCATCACATGATTTTTCAAAGGGTGCCAATACTTTTGTCCACCCCCTTTTTTAGGTTTGGTGTGGAATTATATCCAATTTGGCTTTAGGACAATTCTTTTTGTGTTTTTTTTTCATTGAAGACAAATTAAATGAAGAGAATAATACCAAAGAATTTGTGATTGCAATCAATACTTTTGGCCAGCACTGTATATACACACATATATGCGCACACACACATTAGACATGGACTTACCCTCTCTGCAGATGATTCCACATGATGCATTTCTCTGGTGCAGCCTCCCATCTCCCAGGTCTTGACAGCAGAGTGTTCTTTGCTGGGCTGAAGTCAGGAGGGGAGAGCGGAGCAGTAAGATACCTACAGAGCAGGGGAGGCAGGGAGCCGGGGCCATGCTGGAGCAGCCCCTCTGCTGGAACTACAGGCCGAGCTGGTGGGCTGAGCCTCATCTCCTGCACTCACAGAGACAATGAGGCATCGTCTGCGCGGCCGGACAGGACACAGTGCAGCCGAGGTGAAGAGGTGGGTCCTGATTCCGGCCCATTGAACCTCTGGAGGTTGTAACGGGTCCGGGAGGCGGAACCTCTGAGCTACTATACAAGGGGGCGGCCCTTGTGAGGGAGCGGGTGGCAGTCTCTGGGTGAACGGACAGGGAGTTACGGCAAGTGATCAGGGCAGTCTCTGGGTAAGGGGTAGGTACGACCTGTGATGGCAGAGCCTCCGGGTAGGCTAGCAGGCAGATGGTAGATGTGTGCTCCCAGGTGAGCAAGCGAGAGTCTCTGGAATAGCAGGTGGTCACGGCACGTGACGGCGGAACCTCCGGGCTGGCAGGCAGGTAGGTAACGGAGAAGCGCTCCCAGGTGAGCGGGCAAGAGTCTCTGGAATAGCTGGTGGTCACCGCACGTGACAACGGGACCTCCGGGCTGGCAAGCAGGCAGGTAACGGAGATGCGCTCCCAGGTGAGCGGGCAAGAGTCTCTGAGATAGCTGGTGGTCACAGCACGTGACAACGGAGCCTCCGGGCTGGCAAGCAGGCAGATAACGGAGAAGCGCTCCCAGGTGAGCGGGCAAGCTGGTCCATAGACAGACTGACCGGAGTAGTAAGGCAGACCGTCGGACCTCAGGCAAGCAGGCAGGTAGCTGATATGCGCTCCCAGGTGAGCGGGCAGGCTGGTCCTTTAGACAGACTGACAGGAGTAGTAAGGCAGACCGTCGGACCTCAGACTGGCAGACAGGTAACAAGTATTCAGGCAGGAATCAGGCAGGTAACTGGCAGGTAACTGGCAGGAAACTGGCAGGAAACTGGCAACGGGACCTGAGGGCTGAAGCACAGGTGAGACACAGGTGCAAACAACATTGCTCGGGCACCTCC
This sequence comes from Phyllobates terribilis, assembly GCF_046119375.1. Taxonomy (NCBI): domain Eukaryota; kingdom Metazoa; phylum Chordata; class Amphibia; order Anura; family Dendrobatidae; genus Phyllobates; species Phyllobates terribilis. Next base: position 414,103,778 of record NW_027362771.1, on the reverse strand, counting down.
ATTTTGGAGGAGGTGCCTTATATATGATGAAGTCCTCCGGCCATTGGCCGGGGACTCCTTAGGACGGTGCGCGCGCGGCCCCTTTAAGAGGAGGGGAGCGCGCGCGCGCGCGCCCTAAGCACAGGGGCCGGGAAGGAGCGCGCGCTGAGAGCAGAGCGGGAGGAGGACGCCGGGAAGGAGCGCGCGCTGACAGCAGAGCGGGGAGAGGACGCCGGGCACGGAGCAGAGCGGTGAGGGGAGCAGCGTCCCTGCCTAGCAGAGGGCAGGGACGCCAGCGCTACAGTACCCCCCCTTTAGGCCCCCCCTTTTTTAGGCCAGACAGAAATTTAGCTAGGATGAGAGGGGCATGGATGTTCTCCCGGGGCTCCCACGTTCTCTCCTCAGGACCAAACCCCTTCCAATCTACCAGAAAAAAGGTCTTTCCTCTTACCCTTTTGGTGGCAAGAATGTTCTCTACCTCAAACTCGTCCACAGCAGAAACCGGAGCAGGAGGCGTACCTGTAGACTTGGAAAAAGAGTTAAGTACCACAGGTTTGAGGAGAGATACATGGAAGGAGTTAGGGATCCGTAAGTTGGCCGGGAGTTTCAATTTATAGGCCACCGGGTTGATCTGACTGATGACCTCCAGTGGGCCGATGAACCGAGGCCCTAACTTATAGGAAGGGATCTTGAGCCGGACATATTTGGACAAGAGCCAGACTTTATCCCCAGGACGGAATTGAGGAGGGTCCAGACGTTTTTTGTCAGCGTGTCTTTTCATACGCTCGGAAGACTGAAGGAGTGCGGATCGGGTACTCTCCCAAATGGAGGAAAATTTGCTAACGAGAGATTCCGCAGCCGGGTTGTCCACCGAGGTGGAGACAGGAAAAGGAATCCGAGGATGCTGACCAAAGACTACAAAAAACGGGGATTTGGAGGAGGATTCGCTCTCGTGATTATTGTAAGAGAACTCGGCCCATGGTAGGAGATCCACCCAGTCAGAATGGTTGGCATTAACGAAGTGCCGGAGGTAACTGGTCAGGTTCTGATTGATCCGCTCCACTTGACCATTGGACTGTGGGTGGTAAGCGGAAGAGAAGTCCAGGGAGACGTCTAGTAGTTTACAAGTGGCTCTCCAGAAGCGTGAGGTGAACTGTACCCCACGATCCGACACTATGTGGAGGGGCAGGCCATGAAAACGGAAGATGTGACGAATAAAGTCTCTAGCTAGCTCGGGTGCAGACGGGAGGCCTGGCAGGGGAACGAAATGAGCCATCTTGGAGAAGCGGTCAGCGACCACCCAAATGACCGTACAACCGGCAGAGAGTGGGAGGTCAGTTATGAAGTCCATTGCAATATGCTGCCAGGGGGCAGCAGGTACTGGGAGCGGAAGGAGGCGACCGGCTGGCAGATGTCTCGGAACCTTGTTGCGGGCGCAGGACACACAGGCAGAAACAAAGTCTATTACATCCTTGTGCAGGGTAGGCCACCAGTAGTGCCGGGAAATAAGCTGGAGGGTCTTCTTCTGACCAGCGTGGCCAGCCAGTTTAGACGAGTGACCCCAGTGAAGGATCTTCTCCCGATCAGGTACTGATACGAACGTCTTTCCGGGAGGAAGACGATTTAGACTCACGGGAGCCACCTGCATTACTCTGGCGGGATCGATGATGTGTTTCGGATCTTCCTCGAGATCAGATACCAGAAAGGATCGAGACAAGGCGTCCGCCTTGACGTTTTTGTCAGCCGGGCGAAAATGAAGGACAAAATCAAAACGAGCAAAAAACAAGGACCACCGGGCTTGGCGCGGGTTAAGTCTCTGGGCATGCTGGAGATAAGCCAAGTTCTTGTGGTCAGTGTAAATTATTACCGGGTGAAGAGCCCCCTCAAGCAGGTAACGCCACTCCTCCAATGCCAGTTTGATGGCCAATAACTCTCGATCTCCTATGGAATAATTGCGCTCTGAGGAGGAGAAGAGTTTAGAGAAGAAGCCGCAAGTTACCATCCTCCCGGAAGAAGATTTTTGAGTAAGTACCGCTCCAGCTCCAGAGGAGGAGGCGTCCACTTCCAGGAAGAACTGCTTGTTGCCGTCCGGGCGATGCAGCACCGGGGCGGAAGAGAAGGCCTGTTTTAAGGAAAGAAAGGCTTCTTCTGCTTCGGGCGGCCACTCTTTGGGATTAGTACCCTTACGGGTGAGCGCGGAAATTGGGGCAGTCCGGGAAGAGAAGTGTGGTATGAAGAGGCGGTAGTAGTTGGCGAAGCCCAGGAACCGCTGAATGGCCTTCAGCCCCTCCGGTCGAGGCCATTTCTCGATGGCAGACAGTTTCTCTGGATCCATTCGTAGGCCGGTCTGAGAAATAATGTAGCCCAAAAACGGAAGCGAGGTCTGCTCAAAGAGGCACTTCTCGTATTTAGCGAAGAGGTGATTCTGCCTGAGCCTGAGCAGGACCTGACGAACGTCCCTCCGGTGAGTCTGGAGATCCGGAGAGAAGACCAAGATGTCGTCCAGGTACACCACTACGCAGGAGTAGAGAAGGTCCCGGAAGATGTCATTGACCAACTCTTGAAAAACGGCAGGAGCGTTACAGAGACCAAAGGGCATTACCAGGTATTCATAGTGGCCGTCCCGGGTGTTGAATGCCGTCTTCCATTCATCCCCTTGACGGATACGAACCAGGTTGTACGCCCCACGGAGGTCTAGTTTGGTGAAGATTCTAGCCCCCCTCAGACGATCAAATAATTCTGGAATGAGCGGAAGGGGGTACTTATTCTTCACCGTGATCTGGTTTAGGCCTCTATAGTCTATACAGGGACGGAGAGAGCCGTCCTTCTTTTTAACGAAAAAGAAGCCTGCTCCCGCCGGGGAGGTAGATTTCCGGATGAATCCCCTGGCCAGATTCTCCTCAATATATTCGGACATCGACCGGGTCTCAGCAGCGGATAAAGGATAAATACGCCCACGGGGAGGAGTAGTACCGGGTAACAGGTCGATGGGACAGTCGTATGGTCTATGAGGGGGTAATGTCTCTGCCTCCTTTTTATTAAAGACATCAGCATAAGACCAATAAGGAATTGGAAGTCCAGGTAGATTAGCTGGGGTAGGAGAGGGACGGACGGGATGGACGGGAACCAGGCAGGTCTTATGACAGTCTTGTCCCCAGCGAAGGACTTCTCCGGTTTGCCAGTCAAGCACGGGTGCATGTCTCTGGAGCCAAGGCAGACCTAGCAAGAGGGCGTGAGAGAGTCCAGGCAGAACATGAAAGGAGATACTCTCAGAATGCAGCATTCCCACCTGCAGAGTAATGGATTCGGTGATGAGTTGGATGGGGCGTGGTAAGAGCCCCCCATCCACGGCAGCCACAGACAAGGGTACAGCCAGAGGTTTGGTGGGGATGCGGTATTTCTCTACCAGGGACTGTGAAATAAGATTCCCGGCTGCTCCAGAGTCCAGTTGGGCTAGTTCGAAATAACGGTTCTCCCCGTAGACGATTGAAACTGACAACAGCAGGGATGGAGAGGATTTATTCTTGTCTAGGTGGACCTCTCTGAGCGAACCTAGACACAGGCGTTTCCCGACCTTTCCGGGCAGGCACGGATCTGGTGCTCCTTACTGCCACAGTAGAAGCAGGTCCCCTCGGCACGGCGTAAGTCCTGACGGGTCTTGACCATCTTGGTCTGGTCGACCTGCATAGGCTCAGGAGGGTGTACCTGGTTAGAGACAGAAGGAGTGACGGGTTTCTGAAAAGTAGGAGCTAGACGTGGTAACCTCCTCTCACGGGTGACCTCTCTGGCACGCTCCTGGAACCGTAGGTCAATCCGGGTGGCAAGAGTTATTAAGTCATCGAGAGTGGTAGGAGTGTCCCGACCGGCAAGTTCATCTTTAATACGGCCGGACAGACCCTCCCAGAAGACGGAAACCAGAGCGTCGTTATCCCAGGTCAGCTCCGAGGCAAGGGTACGGAACCGTATGGCATATTGGCCCACGGTGAGACTCCCCTGACGGAGGCGTAGCAACGATGATGCAGATGAGGTCTTCCGTCCGGGTTCGTCGAAGACTTTCCGGAAAGCCGTGAGAAAAGCAGGCAAGTTGGACACCAGGGGGTCTCCTCTCTCCCATAGAGGATTTAGCCAGGCCAGGGCCTCCCCGGTGAGATGGGACATGATGAAGGCAATTTTGGCCCGGTCGGAGTTAAACTGGTAGGACAAAAGTTCAAAATGCAGGGTGCACTGATTTAAGAAGCCCCGAGCCTGGACGGAGTCGCCTCCGAAGCGAGGAGGTGCAGAAAGCCGGGGTCCGGGGTAGGATACCATGGTATTAGTGGGCAGCGGAGCTGCCGGATTGCAAGATATGGCACTGGCGGAGGTTGTTGGTGGATCAGACAGAGTGTTCAGGCGAGTATTAACATTCCGCAGGTGACCCAGGATGGCCTCCTGTTGGGACCTCTGACGGGACAGTTCAAGACAGAGGTCCGAGAGCGAGGGAGCTTGGGTGCCACCGGGTTCCATGGCCCGAGCAAACTGTAACGGGTCCGGGAGGCGGAACCTCTGAGCTACTATACAAGGGGGCGGCCCTTGTAAGGGAGCGGGTGGCAGTCTCTGGGTGAACGGACAGGGAGTTACGGCAAGTGATCAGGGCAGTCTCTGGGTAAGGGGTAGGTACGACCTGTGATGGCAGAGCCTCCGGGTAGGCTAGCAGGCAGATGGTAGATGTGTGCTCCCAGGTGAGCAAGCGAGAGTCTCTGGAATAGCAGGTGGTCACGGCACGTGACGGCGGAACCTCCGGGCTGGCAGGCAGGTAGGTAACGGAGAAGCGCTCCCAGGTGAGCGGGCAAGAGTCTCTGGAATAGCTGGTGGTCACCGCACGTGACAACGGGACCTCCGGGCTGGCAAGCAGGCAGGTAACGGAGATGCGCTCCCAGGTGAGCGGGCAAGAGTCTCTGAGATAGCTGGTGGTCACAGCACGTGACAACGGAGCCTCCGGGCTGGCAAGCAGGCAGATAACGGAGAAGCGCTCCCAGGTGAGCGGGCAAGCTGGTCCATAGACAGACTGACCGGAGTAGTAAGGCAGACCGTCGGACCTCAGGCAAGCAGGCAGGTAGCTGATATGCGCTCCCAGGTGAGCGGGCAGGCTGGTCCTTTAGACAGACTGACAGGAGTAGTAAGGCAGACCGTCGGACCTCAGACTGGCAGACAGGTAACAAGTATTCAGGCAGGAATCAGGCAGGTAACTGGCAGGTAACTGGCAGGAAACTGGCAGGAAACTGGCAGGAAACTGGCAACGGGACCTGAGGGCTGAAGCACAGGTGAGACACAGGTGCAAACAACATTGCTCGGGCACCTCCATTTTGGAGGAGGTGCCTTATATATGATGAAGTCCTCCGGCCATTGGCCGGGGACTCCTTAGGACGGTGCGCGCGCGGCCCCTTTAAGAGGAGGGGAGCGCGCGCGCGCGCGCCCTAAGCACAGGGGCCGGGAAGGAGCGCGCGCTGAGAGCAGAGCGGGAGGAGGACGCCGGGAAGGAGCGCGCGCTGACAGCAGAGCGGGGAGAGGACGCCGGGCACGGAGCAGAGCGGTGAGGGGAGCAGCGTCCCTGCCTAGCAGAGGGCAGGGACACCAGCGCTACAGAGGTTCTGAACGAGCCTGTTTGTTTTCAACAATATTTGCATCCCTAAGATGCAGATACTGTTGAGACTGTGATGCGGGATGGAGGGGTCTGATGTTGTTTCACATGGGGCCCCCCTGTCCCACGGGCCCCATAGCAGCTGCGTGAGCTGCCTCTATGCCCCTGGCTCGACGTTATAAACTTTTGTGAAACACTTGGGGGTTCAAAGTGCTCACCACACATCAAGATAAGTTCCTTAAGGGGTCTCGTTTCCAAAATGGGGTCACTTGTGGGGGTTTTTCACTGTTTAGGCATATCAGAGGCTCTTCAAACGCGACATGGTGTCTGCTAATTATTCAAGCAAATTTTACATTCAAAAAGTCAAATGGCGCTCTTTCCCTTCCGAACCCTGCCGTACGCCCAAACAGTGGTTTTCCCCCACATATGGGGTATCGGCTTGCTCAGGAGAAATTGCACAACAAATTTTGGGGTCTATTTTTTTCCTGTTACCCTTGCAAAAATAAAAAAATTTGGGTCTAAAGTTACATTTTTATGAAAAAAAGTTAAATGTGCATTCTTTCCTTTCACATTCCATTAATAGCTGTGAAGCACCTGAAGGGTTAATAAACTTCTTGAATGTGGTTTTGAGCATCTTGAGGGGTGCAGTTTTTAGAATGGTTTCACTTTGGGGTATTTTCTGTCATAAAGACCCCTCAAAGTTACTTCAAATGTGATGTGGTTCCTAAAAAAATGGTTTTGTAAATTTTGTTGGAAAAATGAGAAATCGCTGGTCAACTTTTAACCCTTATAACTTCCTAACAAAAAAATTTTGTTTAAAAATTGTGCTGATGTAAAGTAGACATGTGGGAAATGTTATTTATTAACTATTTTGTGTGACATATCTCTCTGATTTAAGGACATGAAAATTCAAAGTTTGAAAATTGTGACAATTTTCACCAAATTTCAGATTTTTTCACAAAATAACGCCAGTCATATCAAATAAATTTTACCACTATAATGAAGTACAATATGTCACGAAAAAAAACAATCTCAGAATCAGTGGGATTCGTTGAAGCGTTCCAGTTATTACGTCATAAATAGGGTTGAGCGAGTATGTTCTGTCCGAGTATGCTCGGCCGAGCTCCGAGTATTTATAGCTGCTCGGTGATATGTTTGATTCGCTCCCGTGTGCATGATTTGCAACTGTTTGACAGCTTAATTACATGTGAGGAATGTGTAAGAAATAGACATTCCTCACATGTAATAAAGCTGTCAAACAGTTGCAAATCATGCACACGGGAGAAAATTAACCTTATCACCGTGCAGCTGTAAATACTCGGAGCTCGGCCCGAGCATACTCGGCGAAAGGGTTAATAGAACATACTCGCTCAACACTAGTCATAAAGTGACAGTGGTCAGAATTGAAAAAATTGGCCTGGTCATTAACGTGCATACAGCCTTCGGCAGTAAAGGGGTTAACTCCTTTCTGACATTGTCAGTAATAGTACATCCCAGTGCCCTGGGCCTTGTGGGCCAGGCATGTACTACTACGACAATGTGATCATACCCGCACAGAGGCTGTGCGGGCTCGATCGCCACCGGGTGTCAGCTGAACTAACGGCTGACACCCGTCACTTTAACCCCCTGCGATTGCAGCATTTAGCGAGTGAGCGGGGGGACAGAAGCCCCCCTGCTCTTAGATCGGAGATCCTCGCGCTGTCAGCGCAGGGTCCTGATTGTTGCCATGGTGACCCGATGTCGTAATGACGACATCCGGGTCACCAGGCCCTAGCAAGTTACTTTGATCATGAGCAGTGCATGATCAAAGTAACTTGTGTCTGCAGGACTGGCTGGTTATAATGCATAGCAGTGATCCTGCACTGCTATACTGTATATTATAACTGCAATCGGCCTGCAGAAAGTGAAAGCCCCATAGTGGGACTAAGTAACAAAAATAAAAAAAAAGTTGTAAAAATACTTTTGTAAAAATAAAATAATAATAATAAAATATGTATATATTGTACCCACAAATAAATATTCTGAAAAAAAAAATGAAACAATAAAAGTACACATATTTGGTATCGCCGCTTCCGACACGACCTGACCTATAAAAATGTCCCACTAGTTAAACCCTTTAGTGAACACAGTAAAAGAAATAAATAAAAAACTAAGCAAAAAATGGTGCTTTATCATCATACCGCCGAACAAAAAGTGGAATAAAATGCGATCAAAAAGAGGAATGTAAATAAAATAGTACCACTGAATGTCATCAAAAAACAAGCCGCCATACAGCTCCATAAACCAAAAAATAAAAAAGTTATAACTCTCAGAATAAAGCAATGCAAAAAAAATATTTTTTCTATAAATAAATATATATATTTTTATTGTGTAAAAGCGCCAAAACATAATAAAACAATATAAATGTAGTAACGCTGTAAACATACTGATCCGAAGAATAAAGCTGCCTAATCAATTTTACCACACGCGGAGCGGCATTAAAAAAAAAAAAAAAAAAAAATCCCTGAATTGTTGGTTTTTGCTTATTTTGCCTCCCAAAAATCGGAATAGAAAGCGATTAAAAAATGTTACGTGCCCGAAAATGGTACCAATAAAAATGTCAACTTGTCCCGCAAAAAAGAAGCCCTTACATGACTCTGTCGGCTGAAATATGGAAAAATGAAAGCTCTCAAACTATGGCGATGCAAAAACTAGTCTTTTCAACAAAAAAAAGCGTCTTCAAGTGTGTGACAACTGCCAAACATGAAAACCCAATATAAATCTGGTATCGCTGTAATCGAACTGACCCGAAGAATAAAGTCATTTATTCACTTATATGGCATGAGAAACGGCGTAAAAAATAAAATAAAACCAATTCTTCACCTGATGCTGATTTGTTCATTCAGACTCCCAAAGATCGCAGTATGGCTCGCGCACATTTATTCTGCGTTCTGCACTTACACAGGGGTTTCCGTGTAAATCTCTGAATACTTGATTCAGACGGAACCCCCGGGGGAAGACTCCCAGTAATGAGGCAGATGAAGGTGCCGTGGACGCCGTCTGGCCTGTGTTCCCGTGGTGTCTGTCTTTTTATTAGGCATGCATAAAAGTGCCGTCGGCCACAGTTTTGTGAACCTCTGGAAAAAAAAGGAGACCGCTAAACAGAGGCCCGACGGAGTCCAGAGTAACTCTGCTGCCTCATTACAGTGAATGGATCCCTAGGGATAAGGTTGTGTTTGGGTTAAGGTTGTGTTAGGATTAGGATTAGGGTTGTGTTAGCATTAGGGTTACTGTTAGGATTAGGGTTGTGTTGGGGTTAGGGTTGGGTTAGGGTTAGGATTAGGATTACAATTAGGATTAGGGCTGTGTTAGGGTTAGGGTTGGAATTTTTTCAAAAGTAAAGAAAAAAAATGATGACGATATGGCGACTAGTGTTGAGTGCAAGTGCTCACTACTAGTGATGAGCGAGCATGCTCACTACTGCTCGGTGCTTGCCTGAGCATCTCACTGCTCAAGATGCTCGGCGCTCGCCAAGTATTTCCGGGGTTGCTCGGTGGGAGCTTGGGTCCCCTCCCTGCATGTTTGACGCTCTTTAGAGCACCAATCAACATGCAGGGATTGTCTACCACACACTGTAATGTAATGTTTGTTGTGGCATTACAGTGATTGGCTGGCCGCACAGCGTCATCAGGTCTATATCAGATCTGGTACCGCCGTGCTCACCTCAGTCTACTCCGCAATCAGGCAGTGTAGGGAGAGGTGCTGCTGAGCTAGGGAGAGATTTGGTTGTTTATTAGTTAGTGTAGGTATTCTACAACATTCTTTACATATCCATCTCAACTAACAGTCTTTCTGAGGACTAATCCAGCTGCAGAGATATCAGTGCTAGGCAGGCAGGCAGGGTATATAGCAGGCTGAAGTGCACATAGCAAGAGGGTCAATTCCAGTTCTGTCTGCTGGTGCTTTTACAGATATTTGTAGAAATAGCCCCAGGTATCAGGGGCAGGAATAATTTTTTTTTTATCTTAATCCTGATTATTTGCTTAAAAAGCAATCCAGAGAACACCGTTTTTCTGCGCCATTTGCTTGTTGGCACCACAGAATACAGTCAGATCCTTTCCATATTACAGCGGTAAAAATCCAGCTATTTAAAACTGTGGTTTGTCCGTCACACGGATCACATATAATTGCGCTGAAAATTCTGCTATTTCTGGCCTCCATTGAAATTTTGTTGCAGTGTGTCAATGAACTTATTGACATGAGGTCGGCGCTGTTAAAAATAGTTACCTATAGGCCAGCTATTTAAAACTGTGGTTTGTCCGTCACACAGATCACATATAATTGCGCTGAAAATTCTGCCATTTCTGGCCTTCATTAAAATTTTGTTTCAGTGTGTCAGCAAAGTTATTGACACCAGTTTGCTGTTAAAAATAGTTACCTACAGGCCAGCTATTTAAAACTGTGGTTTGTACGACACAAGGATCACATATAATTGCGCTGGAAATTCTGCTATTTCTGGCCTCCATCAAAATGTTGTTGCAGTGTGTCAGCGAACTTATTGACACGAGGTTGGTGCTGTTAAAAATAGTTACCTACAGGTCAGCTATTTAAAACTGTGGAAATTCTGCCATTTCTGGCCTCCATTAAAATTTTGTTTCAGTGTGTCAGCGAAGTTATTGACACCAGTTTGCTGTTAAAAATAGCTACCTACAGGCCAGCTATTTAAAACTGCGGTTTGTCCGTCACACGGATCACATATAACTTCGCTGAAAATTCTGCTATTTCTGGCTTCCATTGAAATTTTGTTGCAGTGTGTCAGCGAACTTATTGACACGAGGTTGGCGCTGTTAAAAATAGTTACCTACAGGCCAGCTATTTAAAACAGTGGTTTGTCCGTCAAACGGATCACATATAAGATCGCTCCAAATTCAGCCATTTGTAGTGAGCGTGGAAGATATTGTCCTCTATTTAAAAAGTGCAAGGCGCGTGGCAAGGGACAGGGAACTGGACGTGATGGTTATGGTGCATATGCCGTGTGCAAGCTGAAATTGTGCCACAACAAACACCCACATCTTCTCGCTCGACCTTCCTGTCCCAATTAATAGGGGACCGCAGAACACCACTATTGAACACAGAGTAGTGTGAAAAGGTTATTGGTTGGGTAGCAGATAATGCTTCCAGTCACTTAGCCACCACCACCAGCCTATCTTCCACACGGTCAAGTCTCAGTAGCCGTGAGTCTGGACTGCATATTCCTCAACCTGATCCTCCTTCCTCCCATCATGCACAGAGACAACTGATCCCACACTTGGGAACTCCGAAGAGCTGTTCAGTTTTCCATTTATAGATTCGGGCCTCTCGACCTGAAGTGAGGCAAGAGGAGATCGCATGTAGTGATGCCCAAATATTTGAGCAGCCACGGTCATGCGAAGGCGACGGTGGGAAAGTGTCATAAGAGGTGGACGATGATGAGACACAATTGTCAGAAAGTCAGGAGGAGGACTAGGGTGCGGAAGTGGAAGACGAGGTGGTGGATGATATAGTAACTGACCCAACCTGGCAGGAGGACAGCAGCACACAGGGGGAGGGAGGCTGAGCACCCCAACAGGCAGGAGGAAGCAGTGTAGTGGCCACAGACAGAAGGCGGGCAACCGTTCCCCATAACACCAACACAACGGAAGTTGCCAGTACAACTGTTCGGTCTTTCTGAGTCTGGTTGTTTTTTACAGACTCTGCCGATAACCCCAAAAAGGCCATTTGCACCACATGCCAGGCCAACATCAGCAGGGGTAGCAAAACTACCAGCCTGACCACCACCAGCATGATCAGGCACATGGCAGCAAAGCACCCGACTTTGAGGGCTGAACCCCACGGGTCCAGGAACAGTGTCTGCGGGAGACACCACTGCTTCTTCCACTGTTGTGGGTGCAAGCCAATCCCCTGTCCATAGTGCATGCGAAGATGCTTCCTGCCCTGCACCTGTCGTTGCATACTCTCAACTAGCACCATCAGCAAGCACGTCCTTGTCCCAGCCCAGCCTTCAGTTGTCCATAACCCAGTCCTTGGAATGCAAGCGCAAATATTCAGCCAACGCCCCACAGGCCACACTACTAAATTCCCACATTTCGTGACTACTTGCGCTCGAAATGTTGCCTTTTAGGCTTGTGGAGATGGAAGCTTTCCACAACCTGATGGCGGCGGCTGTCCCTCGGTACTTAGTTCCCAACCGCCACTATTTCTCCCGGTGTGCCATCCCCGCATTACACAAGCACGTGTCCCACAACATTAGCCGTGCCCTCAACAATGCAGTTACTGGGAAAGTCCACCTAACCACGGACACGTGGACAAGTGCTTGTGGGCAGGGATGGTACATCTCACTGATGGCACACTGGGTTAACATAGTGGAAGCAGAAACCCAGTCGAACCTTGGGATGGAACACATCCTCCAGAAGCTGAGGATTGCGGGCCCTAGGTCAATCAGGGTTGCCCCCACAGTCTACAGCTCCTGCACCTCATCCTCCTCTTCAGCCTCCATCTCCAAAATGACCACATCAGTCACAAGCTGGAAGCACTGCAGCACTGCCTCGGCCAAGCGGCAACAGGCTGTGCTGAAGCTAATATGCTTAGGTGACAAACCGCACAATGCTCAATAGTTCTAGACAGCTCTGAAAGAGCAGGCAGATCTGTGGGTGACACCGCTGAACCTACAGCCAGGCATGGTCGTGTGTTACAATGGCCGGAACCTGGTTGCGGCTCTGAGGCGAGCTCACACATGTACCATGCCTGACCCACGTGCTTAACCTCGTGGTTCAGCGGTTTCTCAAAACCTACCTGGAGCTGCCGGATCTGCTGTCAAAGTACGCCGCCTGTGTGCCCATTTTAGAAAGTCAGCTACAGCTTCCACCGCCCTTGCCGTTCTTCAGCAGCATTTGCAACTTCCGGCTCACCGACTGGTGTGTGATGTCCCCACGCGTTGAAACTCTACACTGCAGATCTTGAGAAGGATTTGTGAGCAGAAGAGGGCAGTTGTTGACTACCAGCATCAACAAGGCCGTCGGTATTCAGTTCAGACTCCACACATAAGACCTCAGGAGTGGACATGGATGTCAGACATCTGTACCATCCTCCAAAACTTTGAGGACTCCACCAAGATGGTGAGCGGCGATGACGCCATAATTAGAGTCACCATCTTCTCTGTCTTCTGAAACGATCTCTGCTCACAAACAAGGAGGATTCATTGCTGGCGGCGCACGATGAGATGGAGCAAAGAACCATACAGGGTGATTACATGCAGCCCAGCCTCATCTCATCCCTACGTGGATTAGGTGACAATGAGGAAGAGGAGGAGGAGGAGGATGAACAGGAGCTAGTTTCATGCGCTATAGACGTTACTACCTGCACAACTGTCATATCGACTGTTCAGTGTGGGTGGCCTGAGGACAGGGAGGAGGAGGAGAGCCTGGTCAGTCGCTCTCTTGGTGAGGACATGGAAGTCTTGCCTGTTAGCAGTCTGGCACACATGGCTGAGTTTATGCTTATGTTATGATTATGCCTTTCCCGTGACCCTTGCGTTCTCAAAATTTTGGGTGACAGTCATTACTGGTTGGTGACACTTCCAGACCCACGCTACAAGGAGAACTTTCTATCTCTTATTCCTGAGGCGGACAGGTCTAAAAAAATGGGGCAGTACCAGAAGGCCCTTGTTGCGGAACTATTAAAAAAATTCCCATCTAACAACGCTGGTGGCAGAGGTCACAGTTCGTTAGACAACCAAGGAGTACAGACGAGAGAGACACAACTCCAATCCAGCAGAGGCAGGGGAACACTGTGAAAGTTCTGGGAGAGTTTTCTCAGCCCCTCCCATCGCACAGGCCCTGAGGCGCGGGGTACTCTCACAAGGAGTGCAAAGTTTTGGGAAGATGCTGAGGGAGTACCTTGCTGACCGTACCTACGTCCTCCGTGATTCCTCTGTGCCTTATAATTATTGGGTATCCAAGCTTGATACGAGAATGAACTGGCTCCCTTCGCCTTGGAGGTCCTGGCCTACCATGCCGCTAGCATTTTATCAGAGCAGGTTTTTAGTGCCGCTGGTGGAATTATAACTGATAAGCGCATCCGCCTGTCAACTGAAAATGCTGACAGGCTGACTCTTATATAAATGAACAAGGACTGGATTGGGCCAGACTTCTCAACACCACCGAATGATATCAGCGTAACATAAAGTCAAATCCAGTATCTTTTTTTGGGAGATGTATTCCCATGCACCTTTTCACACCCACACATGGGTATACGCTTCCTGATTTTGGCTATTTGCTCTTGTCCTCCTCCTTCTCCTCATCCTCCACCACCATATCCCCAGGGTGACCGTGGTCCGTGATGCAACACCCACATCATTTTTTTAAAGGGTGTTTATGATGCCCTTAAAAAAAAAATTTATACAGTATGTTCATGTATACCCCCCAGGGGTAAATGTTTTTCAGCCATACACTTAGTGCAAGGGTATTACAAGTATAGGAGACCCACTCCTGTCTAATGGGAACATTTTTTTATGAGGCCCTCCTCCACGTCTTTTCCAAGGTGCATTGGAGTGCCTCCCAATTTTTGGCAGCCCTTGCATTCACTGCATAGGTAAAAACTATGGGAGACCCACTTCCTAATAATGGGAACATTTTTTCATGAGGCCCTCTACGTCTCTTCCAAAGGGCATTGGAGTGCCTCACAATTTTGTGGCAGTCCTTGCATTCACTGCTTAGGCCAACACTATGGGAGACCTAGTTCCTAATAATGGGAACATTGTTTTCAGGAGGCCCTCCTCTACGTCTCTTCCAACGGGCATTGTAGTAGGTCCAAATGTTTGTCAGCCCTTGCATTCACTGCATAGGCAAACAGTATGGGAGACCCACTTCCTAATAATGGGAACATTGTTTTCAGGACGCCCTCCTCTAAGTCTCTTCAAAGGGGCATTGGGGTGCATATAAATTTTCAAAGGGGTATTGGAGTGCATCCAAATTTTGGGCAGACCAATGCATACGCAATAACAGTATAGGAGACCCACTCTTTAGTAATGGGAACAACAAAGCATAGCCAGCTGATGGCTCTCTAAGAATAGTGAGGGCGGCTGCTGGCCCTTTAAGAATAGTAAAGGCCGCCTGATGGCCCTATAAAAATAGTCTTTGTGACTTTCAGAGTCCCTCCTTCATAAATGAAACAGGATGTGTCTGATCATGTCTCACACACCACATGGCCAGATAAGGTTGTAAAATGTTAAAATGACAAATGCATTTGTCACGGTTGAAAGCAATGCAAAAGTGCAAAAACGCATCAAAAACGCTACTTGTGAACATAGCCCAAGGTGTGGAGGAGTATTTTTGTTTTTGGTTATTTATTTTGCCTTATATACAAGTCATTACCCTGGAAAGGATGTTCCTTAACATATTTGAGGAGACAACAATCAGGGTTATACAAATACTGGTCTATTCTTATTGAACAGGCACATAAATACACATACCGTATTTTTCGGACTGTAAGACGCACCGGACCATAAGACGCACCTAGGTTTTAGAGGAGGAAATTTAAAAAAAAAAAAGTTAAGCAAAAAATGTGTTCATGATGCATTTTTAAGGGGGGAGGGGGTCTTCTGCTGAAACTGGTATAGGGGTAATGCCCCCCAATTCTGACAATATCCCCCATTCTGGTATATATGCCTCCCCTTCCTTTTATACGTGGTCCCCATCCCCATCCTGGTATGCCTGGCATCCCTCCATCCTGGTATGCATGGAACCCCTCCATCCTGGTATGCATGGCACCCCTCATCCTTATCCTGGTATGCATGGCACCCCTCATCCCTATCCTGGTATGCATGGCACAGCAATCCCCATCCTGGTATGCATGGCACCCCTCATCCCTATCCTGGTATGCATGGCACAGCAATCCCCATCCTGGTATGCATGGCACCCCTCATCCCTATACTGATACGCATGGCACCCCTCTTCCCTGCCCTGGTATGCATGGCACCCCTCATCCCTATCCTGGTATGCATGGCACCCCTAATCCCTATCCTGGTATGCATGGCACCCCTCTACCCTGTCCTGGTATGCATGGCACCCCTCTTCCCTGTCCTGGTATGCATGGCACCCCTAATCCCTATCCTGGTATGCATGGCACCCCTAATCCCTATCCTTGTATGCATGGCACCCCTAATCCCTATCCTGGTATGCATGGCACCCCTAATCCCTATCCTGGTATGCATGGCACCCCTCATCCTTATCCTGGTATGTATGACCCCTCATCTTAATCCTGGTATGTATGGCCCCCTCATCTTTATCCTGTTATGTATGTCCCCCTCAGCGTTATCCTGTTATGTATGCCCCTTCAGCGTTATCCTGGTATGTATGGCCCCCTCATCTTTATCTTGTTATGTATGGCCCCCTCATCTTTATCCTGTTATGTATGCCCCCTCAGCGTTACCCTGGTATGTATGGCCCCCTCATCCTTACCCTGGTATGTATGGCCTCCTCATCCTTACCCTGGTATGTATGGCCCCCTAATCCTTATCCTAATATGCATGGTCCCCCTAATCCCCATCATGCTGCACATAAAAAAAAAATAAACACTCCTACTCACCTTTCTTCTCTCCTCCAGCGCTGCGTCCTGTCTGCCCGCACTGATCTCTCCATGTGAGCCGCGCATGACGTCACTGCCATGCGCGGCTCACAAGGAGAGATCAGCTGCCGGAAGTCACCGCTCCCCACGCCGGGACTGTTTGTGCGGGGAGCAGTGACTTCATGCTCCTTCATAGCTGGCACACAGCGTAGCCGCAGCGCGGCTCCTGCTGCTGCCGGGCTTTCGCGTGTGCCCGCTTATTAAGGGGCATGAATATTCACCCCCTCCCCACACCCATGGGCATGGAGAGAGGTTGAATATTGATGCCCTTTAACAGCGGGCACAGGCGATTCCGGCAGCTGCAGGAGCCGCGCTGCGGCTACGCTATGTGCTGGCTATGAAGAAGCGTGAATATTCATTTTCTTTAGCAGTGGGGACAGTGTAGGCTGCAGCGGGCGGCTGCTGCCTCCTGTGCCCCGCTCCTCCACCGCTACCGCTCCCCCCACACCCCACATATATATACACCCCCCCCAACATTCGGACTGTAAGACGCACCCCCCATTTTCCTCCAAAATTTTGGAGGAAAAAAGTGCGTCTTATAGTCCGAAAAATAGGGTACATTCACAAATTAACAGAAACACAATACACTCCCTGACAGAAGTTATGTCGCTTATCCATGTTATGTAAATAAAAGCTTATAACTTGACGTTAAATTCATCCATTGGTTTTATAAATTATTGTTTTGAAAGCTGAAACCCTCCCAAATTTGGTTTAGGTTAAGAAAATAAATTGGCATCAATGCTGAAATATTGATCATTTAATGAACACAGAATGGTCAGATTTTGGCAAGACAAAAGTTTTGTCGCCCACAGAAAGTAATGTGATATTCAAACAAATAATTATCTTAAAATACAAATATATGTTGCATAACATTGGTGAATGAAGTTCTGGTGCTATTAGGGTATGTGCACACGATGCAGAAATGAAGCAGAAAATTTCTGCATCATTTCTGCATCTCCCTGGCAGAAAAAACGCATGCAGATTGTGCATGCGTTTTTCCTGCTTAATACATGCGGATTCACATGCGTTTCCGCATGTGGATTGACAAGCGCATTCCAGGCGATTTTAGCATCACCTGGAAAGTGCTTGACAACTAGGTCACACTATATAAATCCATGCAACCGGCATGGATTTATATAGTTTGACCCGAGAGTGTGTATATACTTACCTCCGATGGCCCGCGCTGTCCTGCTCAATCCATTCTCCCTCGCCGGCAACTTTGAATTGAAAGACCTACCGACGTCAGCGTCACGTGACCCGCGAGCGGTGCGCGGGCCGACAGAAGGTAAGAATACATTTATTTTTTATTTTATTCTTTTTTTACAGATTTTTTAATGGTACCTGGGTGTGGATGAGACTCTCCTCTCCTCCACACCCGGGTACCATCCGCACATTAGAACGCGCCAATTACGCAAGTACAGATGCAGTCTTGCGGAATTGGCGCATTCTAATGCAAGTCAATGGCGGAGAAAACGCCGCGTTTCCGCAAAATTAATTGACATGCTGCGGATTTTTGAGCGCAGCGTTTACGCTGCGGAAAAATCCGCATCATGGGCACAGCACATGCGGATTTCAATTGGGGAACATTGCTGCCCTTCTACCATGCGTTTTTAATGCGTTTCCGCCTTAGAGTCATATTTAATATTTTGTGTGACTTCCATAAGCTTGAAGAACTGCATCCATGCGGTTCAACAATGATTCATACAATTTATTAATGAAGTCATCAGGAATAGCAAAGAATGCAGTCTTACATGCCTCCCAGAGTTCATCTAGATTCTTTGGTTTTGTCTTCCAAGCTTCCTCTTTCATCCTACCCCAAACATGCTCAATGATGTTCATGTCTGGTGACTGGGCTGGCCAGTCCTTGAGCACTTTGATCTTTAATGCCTGGAGGAACTTTGTTGTAGAGATGGATGTATGAGATGGAGCACCATCCTGCTGCAGAATTTGACCCCTTTTATGATTTGGAATGTAAGAGGTAGCTAATACTTCTTGATAATTTAGGCTATTGATATTGCCTTCCACCTTGCAAATGTTTCACACATCCCCATACTGAATGTAACCCCAGACCATGTGATCTTTCCACCACCAAATTTAATTGTTTTCTGGTATTTTGGATCCATACGGGCTCCAGTAGGTCTCCTGCAGTATTTGCGACGACTGTGGTGTAATTCTACTGAAGATTCATCAGAGAAATCCACCTTCTGACACTTTTCCAGCGTCCATTTGTTTAGCAGGCTGTGGGACTTTGCAAATGCCACATGGTTTTTTATTTGCCTTTTGTTTATTGCTGGCTTCTGGGCACTGATTCAACCATGGAGGCCATTTCGAGACAGAATCCTACAAACTGTTCTAGTTGACACAGGGACTTGAGGTGACCAGGCCTGTTGGAGCTCTGCTGCAGTGGAAGAGGGGCTTGCTTTGGATTATCTAACCAACAAACGTTCCTCCTGAGCAGTTGTCTTGCGGGGTCTGCCGGACCTGGACTTGTCAAACACATCTCCAGTCTCTTCAAATCTTTTTTTAATTCTTTGTACTTGACGCTGAATCACATTAAAGGTGCCAGCCACCTCTGCGGTGGATCTAGTCTTCAGCCTCTTGATAATCAAGGCTTTGGTCGCAGGGTGGATTTTTGGCAGTTCAAGTGAAGGTCTGGGGTTCTGGTTACTTTTTATACACACCCACTAATTAATCGATCATTTACTGAGCACTGGTGAGTATGTAAACTAGGATTGGGTGCATTATATGACCAGGCGACAAAACTTTTGTCTTGCCAAAATCTGACCATTCTGTGTTCATTAAATGATCAATATTTCAGCATTGATGCCAATTTATTTTCTTAACCGAAACCAAATTTGGGAGGGTTTCAGCCTTCAAAAGAGTAATTTATAAAACCAATGGATGAATTTAACGTCAGGTTATAAGCTGTTATTTACATAACATGGATAAGCGACATAACTTCTGTCAGGGAGTGTAGTATATTTCTCTTGGATTAACAAATCGAAACGTCTGGCTGATAAAGATTTTAAGCTATATCGTCACATTGCTCCTCCAGTCTTAATCAGCCAGAAATTATAGAATCCCAATCGTTCTTCTCCACTTATTGGAGACAATCCATCAGCATGTCTTTAAGCACAGACACGATTGTAAGAGGTCTCACCTTCATGAGAACAAAACTTTGCATCATCCAGTTTCCTCAGAACATATTACATGTCTTCCTTGCAAATAAACTCTACACGAAAATGACGAAAACAGACTGCTATCCATGGCATCCACACATGCCATCCTCTGCATCCTGTGGTTCCTGAAATAAATCCGATGAGTGTCGGTGGCCATGTATTCAATCTGTTAAAGCTGGCAGAGCGCCCGTAGTTTCTGCTTCTTGTTGCTGCTGTATATCCTCTCCGATCACCTTCCAAAGGCCGAGTAGATGGGGTTGGACATGGTAGCATCCGAAACCCACTGTGTATGCCTCACCTATGGTCTGCTGGGTCTGTCTACATGCCTCCCTGGTTGTAGAGCCCTTTGGATGGTATCTGCGAACACCAGTCCCCTGCAGCTCCCCCAGCTCTGCTGGGCTGAGTAGTATCCCACCTCTGCCACCAAAAATGTGAAAACCCGGGGTCTTCCGTGGGCGTAATACTACTCAGACAACACAGGGTGAGGGTAGAACAGCATGGCAATACTTTATTGAACCACAAATGGGACAATAAACACACAGAACAGTCCCAGCAAATACCCAAGGTGGTACAACATTACACAGTCTCACCCTTCTGCTCCGCTCAACTGGGATAGAACAGCTGGAACTTTGGAACTTACAGGGCCAACTACCTCAACTAGTGGCCCCCCCCGCTTCTGGTGGGCACCCACAAAGAGAAGGTAGCGGCAAGCTTAGGTGTAGCGTCGGCGTCCCTGCCTCCTGCTAGGCAGGGACGCTGTTCCCCTCACCTCTCCACTCCGTGCCCGGCGTCCTCCTCCCGCTCTGCTGGCAGCACGCGCTGCTTCCCGGCCACTGTGCTTAGGGCGCGCGCGCGCTCCCCCTCTCTTAAAGGGGCCGCGCGCGCCGTCCTAAGGAGTCCCCGGCCAATGGCCGGAGGACCTCACCATATATAAGGCACCTCCTCCAAAATGGAGGTGCCCGAGCAATGTTGTTGCAAAGCCTTCACTCTGCTTCAGCCCTCAGGTCCCGTTACCAGTTACCTGCCAGTCACCTGTCAGATTCCTGCTTGATACCTGCCTGATATCCGTTTACCTGCTTGCAAGCCTGCGGTCCGACGGTCTGCCTTCCGACACCTGTCAGTCTGTCTATGGACCAGCCTGCCCGCTCACCTGGGAGCGCTCATCTGCTACCTGCCTGCTAGCCTACCTGGAGGCTCCGCCGTCACTTGCCGTGACCACCTGCCTGTCCAGAGACTCTTGCCTGCTCACCTGGGAGCGCTCATCTGCTACCTGCCTGCTAGCCTACCTGGAGGCTCCGCCGTCAATTGCCGTGACCACCTGCCTGTCCAGAGACTCTTGCCTGCTCACCTGGGAGCACTCACCTGCTACCTGCCTGCTAGCCTACCTGGAGGCTCTGCCGTCACTTGCCGTGACCACCTGCCCGTCCAAAGACTCTCGCCTGCTCACCTGGGAGCGCTCACCAGCCACCTGCCTGCTGTCCTTCTACCCAGAGACTGTCCCTGTCACTTGCCGTGAGTACCCGTCCTTCTACCCAGAGACTGTCCCTGTCACTTGCGGTGAATACCTGCCCTTCTACCCAGAGACTGTCCCTGTCACTTGCCGCGACTACCTGCCCTTCTACCCAGAGACTGTCCCTGTCACTTGCCGTGACTACCCGCCCGTCTTCCCTGGGAGCCACCCGCTTCCTTACAAGGACTGCCCCCTTGTATAGTTGCTCAGAGGTTCCGCCTCCCAGACCCGTTACATTAGGAAGCTAGCAGTCCATCGAGGTACAAGGCCAGGAGACCCGAGGAACCCACCCTGGTCTCTTCGAGAGTTTCCATGGGGTCAGATGACCGGCTAGTCCCAATCTGGCTTCTCCGAATGTCTCCATGGATTCCAGGCGACCAGTTGGTCCTTCCTGGCAACCCCAAACAAAATATACATGGGACCAGGCGACTTCATTGTCCCAACCTGGTCTCCCCAAATGTATCTATGTCTCTATGATGGTCAGTGGAGCAGATCCGTATCTTTCCATTCAGGGCTATATACCCTTAGACTAGAATCCTGTGGAATCCAAATCCATGTCTCTTTGGGTAAAGCCATCCTACCAAGCTGATGGTGTGAACAAAGTCTGATCTTTGATTCTCCTTGTAAAGTCTCTTTTCAATCTCTATACCAAGTCTGACTGCTGCAGAAGCACATGCTCATTAAAATAGTTACAGTTGTCCTTGCAAGTACACATTCACAGGTAAGGGGTTAGAGAGGGCATCCTCATGTCTCATTGTTTAAGCATTTAATTAATTTGCTTAGTTTGTCCTTGTTATGATCTGCATCAAGTACTAAGGAAAGCTAGGGGAAAGCTGTCCCTAGAGTAAGACTAAGCTGAATCCCTACGATGTAGCGGGCTGCCTGTTCCTCGCGAACAGACCCGCCTTTGTCCTCGGCTAGTCTGAACGAAGACCTATAGCATAAGGGTAGGGACTGGGACAAAAATGGGACACCTCCTAAATAGAGAAGTTGTTGCAGAACACAAAAAGACAAACTGACAAAAAAGTACTAGAGGTCCCAGAAGGACCAAGTGAACTGACAGAGAATGGCACCGAAACCCTGGCTAGAGAAACAGTCAAACACTGAAGTCCAGCACAGCCAAAAGGGCAGAGCTGGAATATAAAGGCAGATGGTCACGTGACCGCAAAACACAAGATGGAAAAAACAAACAGGAGGGTTCTAACAGTACCCCCTCTTTTATGAGGATCCTCCAGGCTCTTCCTCTTGTGGAAAGCTTTAACAAGCCTAGGAGCAGAGACATCATATGTCCTTACCCAGGAGTTGTCTTTGGGACCGAAACCCTTCCAGGAGACAAGATACTGTAGTCTCCCTCTATGCCATCTAGAATTCAAGATATGAGAAATTTCATATTTGCCGTCTTCCACCACAGGAGGAACTGTGACAGTGGTGTCCCTATCTACTACATCAGCCTTTTTCAACAAGGAAACATGAAACACAGGATTAATCTTCCAGGAAGTAGAATCATAGAATCATAGAATCATAGAATGGTAGAGTTGGAAGGGACGTCCTGGGTCATCTGGTCCAACCCCCTGCTCAAAGCAGGATTCACTAGATCATCTCAGACAGATGTCTGTCCAGCCTCTGTTTGAAGACGTCCATTGAAGGGGAACTCACCACCTCTCGTGGCAGCCTGTTCCACTCATTAATCACTCTAACTGTCAAAAAGTTTTTTCTAATATCTAATCTGTGTCTCCTCCCATTTAGTTTCATCCCATTGCTTCTAGTCTTTCCTTGTGCAAATGAGAATAAAGATGATCCTTCTACAATGTGACAGCCCTTGACATATTTGTAGACAGCTATTAAGTCTCCTCTCAGTCTTCTTTTTTGCAAGCTAAACATTCCCAAATCCTGCAACCGTTCCTCATAGGACATGGTTTGCAGACCAGTCACCATTCTGGTCGCTCTTCTCTGAACTTGCTCCAGTTTGTCTATGTCTTTTTTAAAATGTGGTGCCCAAAACTGTACACAGTATTCCAGATGAGGTCTGACCAAAGAGGAGTAAAGACCGATAATGACTTCACGTGATCTAGACTGTATGCTTCTGTTAATACATCCCAGAATTGTATTTGCCTTTTTTGCTGCTGCATCACACTGTTGACTCATGTTAAGTCTATGATCTATTAGTATACCTAAGTCTTTTTCACATGTACTGTTGCTTAGCTCTATTCCTCCCATTCTGTATATGCTTTTTTCATTTTTATTGCCCAGATGTAGTACTTTGCATTTTTCCCTGTTAAAAACCATTCTGTTGGTTGCTGCCCACTGCTCCAGTTTATTTAGGTCTTTTTGAATCCTCTCTCTCTCTTCTCTAGTATTAGCTATCCCTCTTAGCTTTGTGTCATCAGCAAATTTAATCAGTTTACCCTCAATTCCTTCATCTAAATCATTGATAAAGATGTTGAACAATACAGGTCCCAGGACGGAGCCCTGTGGTACCCCACTTGAGACATTCATCCAGCTGGATGTGAAGCCATTTACAACCACCCTTTGAGTCCGATCACTAAGCCAGTTATGAATCCACCTAACAGTTGCCTGGTCCATTGCATACTTGGTCATTTTTTCAATAAGGATGGTGTGAGATACTTTGTCAAATGCTTTGCTGAAGTCAAGATATACTATATCTACAGCATTTCCCTGATCCACCCAGTCAGTGATTCTGTCATAGAAGGAAATTAAGTTAGTCTGACATGACTTGTTAGTTACAAACCCATGCTGACTCTGGTTAATCACTTCATTCTTATCCATGTACTTACATACATGTTGTTTAATAACATCCAACCTAACAGCAGACAGGTTAACAACCTGAAGCACTTTAAATGGACCCACAAACTTAGTGTTAGGTGTTTGCTGGATTTGAAATTGGTTCTGAACCATCAGTGGGTTCTGTGGTCTCCCATTCCAGTCCAGCCAGTGCTGATGCTGCTCAGCATCATCATCAGTCCCAATGCCTAGCTGGTGCACGAGATGTACAAGTTGTCTCTTGGGTCTTTGTTCCTAGCAACATGAAGCGTAGGTTGCGGAGGAAAACAAGGCTGCTACAGCCTAAGTCCAGGATTCACTGCACTGAGCATGCCCGTGACATGGCGGACCGTGATTGGTGGTTTGGGAGTCAGCTGATCCGGTGACCTGGCACCGCCTGATTGGTCGCGGGTGACGTCACCAATAGTGCGACGGTGGGCAGGGCTTAATATTTAAATAGCCCGCCCACAAACATGGCGGCGCGCTCTTATCATTGAGCTGTGATGGTGTTGTTGTGTGGACGCTTGGTCGTTTGGGCTCCACGTGTGCTTTAGCTTCTGTCAGGCAGGTTTAGCGGGGGATAGGCAGCCTTAGATGGAGGGAGGCAGGTAGCTTCGTCTGACAGTCTGGCTCCGACAAAGGGGTCACCATACACCCCGAGCAGTCTGCAGATGCAGTATTCCCGGCACCGCCTGTAAGCCACGTGGAGAGATACCCCTCAGTCCGGTAGCCCGCCGGCTGGAAGCACGTATATGCCGGTGTGTATCACACACGCATCCTAGCACCTGCTGCGTAGTCCCTGTGCAGTAAATAGGGCTACAGATACATTATTTGCCGCACATCTCTCGTGCAGTTAACGGAGATAGTGCGAATCCCTATTCCCGTTCCGGTGTGCAGTAACATGGAAGGGATTGTTATTTAAGTTGGTTGTTTTACCTTCTGCCGCAGTCCTCCAGGCTTCATCGTGGACCCCGGGTTCAGTTGCTTTCCATTGTTTAATAAAGTTGTTTGCAACCGTCCCCTTAACACTTAGGACCCAGTTTTTTAGAGGGAATCCTCAACCGCAGGTTCTTTGAGGACAACCAAACCATGTCACCCACAGTAAACAAACCCTCCTTACGTTTCCTGTCAAAATACTTCTTGGACTTCTTGTTAGCTTCTTGAAGGTTGCAACGTACATTAGTCTAAACTCTCTCCAAATCACCGGAAAAATTCTCCTCCTCCATCACCGCTGACCCCAATTTGGAGAACGAACCAAAAGATGGATGTCTCCCAGTACAATAAAAAAAGGAGAACACCCAGCAGAGGAGGATGTATGATTGTTAAGAGCAAATTCTGCGAGAGGCAGAAACTCAGACCACACCTCTTGATTGTCCGCCACAAAACAACGCAAAAACAGTTCAACATCCTGGTTCTTTCTTTCAGTCTGTCCATTAGACTCCGGATGATAACCAGACGAAAATGACAAATGGACTCCCAACCTGTCACAAAAAGCACGCCAAAAGCGAGCCAAACTGAGGTCCTCTATCAGAAACAATATCCGTGGGAATGCCATGGAGCTTGACAATCTCCTTAACAAACGCCTTAGCGAGTGTCTTGGCGCAGGGCAACTTAATGAATGGAACCAAATGACACATCTTACTAAAAAGGTTCACGACCACCCAGATGACAGTAAAACCCTCGGACACAGGAAGATCAGTAATAAAATCCATTGTGAGATGTGTCCAAGGCACACTAGGAACCTCCAGAGGGCAAAGCAACCCCGCAGCAGGAGTATGTGAAGCCTTTGACCTAGCACACACAGTACATTGACGCACCCACTTGATGACTTCCTTCTGCCATCCAGGCCACCAAAAACTGCGACTGATAAGTCTCTTAGTCTCTGAAATTCCTGGATGACCTGCCAACCGAGACTCATGACACTCCACAAACAAATCTCTCCTAAAGACTCTAGGCACGAACAACCTCCCAAGGGGAGTGTTAGATGGAGCATCATCTTGAGCTTTCAGAATCCCATTCTCCAAAACGGAGTCCAATGCCGCCACCACAACTCCTTTCTGTAAAATGCTCTCCTCCTCCTCGGCACCGACCATAGGAGAGAAGCTACGAGATAAAGCATCGGCTTTAACATTCTTAGTACCAGGGATATAGGTAACAGAAAAATGAAACTGAGAAAAAAAAAGTGCCCACATAGCTTGACGGGCATTCAAGCGCTTGGCAGCATCCAGATAGATCAAATTCTTATGATCTGTGAAAACCTGAATAGGAAATCTAGCGCCTTCCAAAAAATGACGCCAATGTTCAAACGCGAGTTTAATAGCCAGCAACTCCCGATTTCCAACATCATAATTCAGTTCGGTTTTCGAAATTTTTTTCGAAAAGAAGGCATAAGGATGTACTCCATCCTTGTTCTGCTGAGACAAATCTGCT
Organism: Phyllobates terribilis; assembly: GCF_046119375.1. NCBI lineage: Eukaryota > Metazoa > Chordata > Amphibia > Anura > Dendrobatidae > Phyllobates > Phyllobates terribilis. Next base: position 414,077,641 of record NW_027362771.1, on the reverse strand, counting down.
CCGACCCCCACCAATGAAGCATGGACCTCGACCAAAAAAGGCTTGGTCTCATCAGGCTGCATAAGGATAGGGGCAGAACTGAACCTCTCTTTGAGATACTCAAACGCTTCAATGGCCTCAGTAGTCCACTGGACCGTATTCGCACCTTTCCTGGTGAGATCGGTCAGAGGCTTAACAATTATAGAAAAATTCTTAATGAATTTCCTGTAATAATTGGCAAAACCCAAAAATCTCTGTATAGATTTCAAACCAATAGGCCTAGGCCGTTCCTGCACAGCCTGAACCTTCACCGGGTCCATCTCAAAGCCCTCGCTGGAGACAATGTAGCCCAAAAAACTAATTTTCTGCACAGCGAACTCACATTTCTCCAGCTTAGCAAAGAGTGAATTATCACTCAATAACTGCAAAACTTCACGTATACTCGGCCAATGGGACTCTAAATCTGGTGAATAAATCAAAATGTCATCCAAATACACAACCACATTCTTACCAATCAAAGGTCTCAGGATGTCATTAATAAGGTTCTGAAAAATGCAGGTGCATTGGTAAGACCAAAAGGCATCACCAGATTCTCAAAATGACCTACCAGAGTGTTAAAAGCAGTTTTCCATTCATCACCCTCCTTCACTCGTAACAAATTGTATGCCCCCCGGAGATCAATTTTAGAGAACCACTTGGCCCCCACCAACTGGTTAAACAAGTCAGGAATTAACGGCAATGGGTAGGAATTGCGTACGGTAATCTTATTAATTTCACAAAAATCCAGACATGGACGTAAACCCCCGTCCTTTGTTTAACAAAGAAAAATCCAACTGCCACAGGCGACTTAGAAGGTCTAATGTGACTAGCAGCCAGGCTAGTCTGTATGTACTCCTCCAAAGCCTTTCTTTCAGGAATAGTCAGATTAAACAAGCGACTCTTGGGAAGAGTAGCTCCAGGAACAAACTCAATGGCGCAATCATAATCCCTATGAGGAGGTAAAACTTGTGACTCCTCCTCTAAAAAGAAACTCCAAAAATCTTGAATAGGTACAGGTAATTCCCTTTTTTCCACAGCCGCAATGCGACCATTACAACATTTATCATAGCACTTCGGACTCCAAGACTTAGTCACATAGTAGACCAGTCCAGCAAAGGATTGTGCAGTTTTAACCAAGGCAAACCTAAAACGACCGGAGAGGGTAAATTATCTAATACAACCAAGTCCAAAATTTCTTGGTGAACTCCATTGATAGTGAGGGGAAATGCAGCAACGCTGTGAGTAATACAATTCAAGGGAGTGTTATCAATTGCAATCACAGAAATAGGTGATGACAAAGGTTTGGATTTCAATTTAAGGTTTTCCAAAAACCCTTTATCAATCACATTAAGTGTTGAATCACAATCCACAAATGCCAGAAATTCAATCAGATTTTCCTGCAAAGTAGTAATCCCAGAAAGAAATACTCCTGCAGAGCGTAAAAAAGCTATACGGGCGTAACTAACTTTTTTTTTTTCTTTACTTAAACGAAGCTCACAATACTTAATCAAATGGTCAGCTTTACCACAATAAAGACACAATCCCTCGACGAACCTCCGGTCTCTTTCCTGAGAGCGGAGTGACATTGCCCCAACCTCCATCGGTTCTCCGCCGTCAGAGCAGATTTTCTGGGGACTAGGACCTGATATTACAGGAGTCTTTACCTCATTCACCCTGGACCTCAGTATCCTGTCCACACGAACAGCTAAATGCATGGCATCCTGCAGGGTCTCAGGTGCGGGGAATGCAATTAGCAGATCCTTAACCCTTTCACTCAGACCAGCAAGAAATAAACATTTCAGCGCAGGATCATTCCATTTGACTTCTGAAGCCCATCTCCTGAAGTGTGTGCAATAATTCAAATGCCTGAGTTCTGCCTCAGCAGATGAGATTCTATCAGGATCGTCATATAATAGCCCCATAGCAGAAAAAAATTCTTCTACAGACCTTAAACACGGATCATTAGGTTGGAGAGAAAAGGCCCACCCCTGTGGTTCATTGTGCAAAAGTGACATAATAAAACCAATGCGCTGTGATTCATTCCCAGAGGACCTTGGTCTCAAACGAAAATATAACAAACAAGCATTTTTAAAGGAAAAAAAATCTTGCTGTTTACCATAAAAAAAAATAAGGCAGTCCTACCTTGGGTTCCACAAAATGCGCTCCAGAACAGCTACTCACGTGTTGCTGTAGCTCGGCCATCTCCAGAGACAATCCCTGCAAGCATTGAGCCAAATCCTGGACGGAAACCATACTGATCCCCGAATTTCTTTCCTCTTAGTTTTTTGGGCTGGACTTACTGTTATGATCTGCAACAAGTACTAAGAAAAGATAGGGGAAAGCTGTCCCTACAGTAAGACTAAGCTGAATCCCTACGATGTAGCGGGCTGCCTGTTCCTAGCGAACAGACCCGCCTTTGTCCTCGGCTAATCTGAACGAAGACCTATAGCATAAGGAGAGGGGTCCTTAAAAGAACTAAGCACTGGGACAAAAATGGGACACCTCCTAAACAAAGAAGTTGTTGCAGAACACAAAAAGACAAACTGACAAAAAGGTACTAGAGGTCCCAGAAGGACCAAGCGAACTGACAGTGAAAGGCACCGAAACACCTGGCTAGAGAAACAGTCAAACACTGAAGTCCAGCACAGCCAAAAGGGCAGAGCTGGAATATAAAGGCAGATGGTCACGTGACCGCAAAACACAAGATGGAAAAAACAAACAGGAGGGTTCTAACAGTCCTCTTGTCTTGTGAGTCAATAAACCACAGGGTCCACAAAGGTTAATCAACATAATTAGCAAACACTCATTGTTCCAGAATCAAAGAGGAGACAACAATCAGGGTTATACAAATATTGGTCTGTTCTTATTGACCAGGCACATAAATACACATACATTCACAAGTCAGCAGAAACACAATAGTGTATTTCTCTTGGATTAACAAATCTAAACGTCTGGCTGATAAAGATTTTAAACTATATTGTCACACCTGCCATACATGAGCAATCCCCGCATATTTTTTTTTGGGTGTCTAACAACTGTGAAACATGCGGAGCAGGGACTCGATCATGTCACACGAGCACCCGCAACACTTGGTGCATACGCGAGCACCCGATGCAAACTCAAGTGGCGAGCACTTGCGCTCAAGAATGATGACAACATATTCAATATGACGACCTAATGTTATCAAATTTTGTGTTGCACCTCTGGGTTCAAAATGCTCACTATACCCCTTAATAAAATCCTTGAGGGTTGTAGTTTCCAAAATGGGGTCACTTGTGGGGGGTTTCCACTGTTTAGGCACATCAGCGGCTCTGCAAAGGCGACATGGCATCCGCTCTCGATTCAAGACAATTTTGCTTTTGTTCAAAAGGTAACACAGTGCTCCTTCCCTTTTGAACCCTGCCGGGCGTCCAGTGTTTTTTTCCCCACATATGGGGTATCAGCATTCTCAGGAGAATTTGCACAACAATTTTTTGGGGTCCATTTTCTCCTCTTACCATTGTGACAATAAAAATTGAGACTAAAAGATCATTGTTGCTGAAAAAGTTGGATTTTTTTATTTTCACGGCTCTACATTATAAACTTCTGTGAAGTACCTGGGGGTTCAAGGTGCTCACCACACATCAAGATGAGGGGTCTAGTTTTCAAAATGGGGTCACTTGTGGGCGGTTTCCACTGTTTAGGCACATCAGGGGCTTCCAAAACGCGGCATTGCGTCTGCTAATTATTCAAGCAAATTTTACATTCAAAAAGTCAAATGGCACTTCTTTCCTACCGAACCCTACCATGCGCGCAAACAGTGGTTTTCTTGCACATATGGGGTATCGGCTTACTCAGGAGAAATTGCACAACAAATAATATGGTGCAATTTCTCCTGTTACCTTTATGAAAATGCAAAATTGGGGGCTAAAAAACATTTTTGTGGGAAAAATGTGAAAATTTTATTTTTACGGCTCAATGTTATAAACTTCTGTGAATCACCTGGGGGTTCAAGGTGCTCATCACACATCTAGATAAGTTCCCTGAGGGGTTTTGTTTCCAAAATGGTGTAACTTGTGAGGGGTTTCTACTGTTTAGGCACATCAGGGGCTCCCCAAACGCAACATGGCGTCCGCTAATTATTCAAGCATATTTTACATTCAAAGAATTAAATAGCGCACCTTCCCTTCCGAGCCCTGCCGTGTGCCCAGACAGTGGTTTCCCCCACATGTGGGGTATTGGCGTGCTCAGGAGAAATTGCACAACAAATTTTGGGGTCCATTTTTTCCTGTTACCCTTGCGAAAATAAAATAATTTGGGTCTAAAATTAAATTTTTGTAAAAAAAGTTAAATTTTCATTCTTTGCTTTTACATTCCATTATTTGCTGTGAAGCACCTGAGGGGTTAATAAACTTCTTGAATGTGGTTTTGAGCACCTTGAGGGGTGCAGTTTTTAGAATGCTATCACTTTTGAGTATTTTCTGTCATAAAGGTCCCTCAAAGTCACTTCAGATGTAATGTGGTCACTAACAAAATGGTTTTGTAAATTTTGTTGGAAAAATGAGAAATCGCTGGTCAACTTTTAACCATTATAACTTCCTAACAAAAAAAAATTTTGTTTAAAAATAGTGCTGATGTAAAGTAGACATGTGGGAAATGTTATTTATTAACTATTTTGTGTGACATATCTCTCTGACTTAAGGACATGAAAATTCAAAGTTTGAAAATTGCTGCATTTTCAAAATTTTCGCTAAATTACCGACTTTTTTACAAAGTAACGCAAGTCATATTGAAGAAATTTTACCACTATCATGAAGTACAATATGTCACAAAAAAAACATTTCCCAATCAGTGGGATCCGTTGAAGTGTTCCAGAGTTATTACCTCATAAAGTGACAGTGGTCAGAATTGTAAAAATTGGCCTGGTCATTAACGTGCAAACCACCTTCGGGGCTAAAGGGGAATAACCATCGTTTTAATTTTTATTTCATAAATCAATATATACATGAACATAATCAGCTTTGTAATACATTTTATCAGAGAAATCTGCTTCTTTCTCTGCCAGAATTGATCATTCCTTATCAAAATTCTCAATTCTGAGGTGAAATCTGTATTCAGTGAAGACAGATTTTTCCATTACTGAGATAGGAGATTGCAGCTGCTACTGATAGAAGGGTGAGGAGGAGAGAAGAGCTCTACCTGTAGCTCCTCCCTCCTACCATCTACAAAGAATCTTATCAGTAGCAGCTGCCATCTCCTATCTCAGTAATGGGAAAGTCTGTCTTCACTGAATAAAGATTTCTCTTCAGAATTGTGAAATTTAATAATGACTGATCAATTCTGGCAGAGAAAGAAGCAGATTTCTCTGATAAGATCTATTACAAAGTTGCTTATTTTCATGTGTTCTATTGATTTATGAAATAAAAATTAAATTGACAGTTACTCTTTATCTCTTTCACGACATATGACTTAAATTTACGTCATATGTCGTGTTCCTGGCTTTGAGGTGGGCTCCAGCACTAAGCCCACATCTCGCACATGAGAGCTGATTTGATCAGCTGTCATGTGCCTCTAACAGCTGTGGGTGGATCCGAGATCCACCCGTGGCTGTTAACCAGTTAAATCCCACTCTCAATCTCTGACAACGGGATTTATTATGTGCCAGCTGGAAGCGCGTCACAAATCCCACCCATCAGCGTTCCGGTCACGTGATCAGGGGTGCCGATGGGTTGTCATGACAGCCGGAGGTCTGCAGAAGACCCCAATGCCTCTCATTGTGTATCTCCTGTGAACGCCATAGGATATCGTGATTTTTGCTATACGTAGCAGTACTTAAGCCCTGCTATGTATAACACAGGCGATCGGAAGATTGCTGCTTCAAGTCTCCTAAGGTGACTATAAAATAAAGTAAAAAGTGGAACAAAAAAGTTTTAAAAATATAAAAAACAAAACCACAAGTTCAAATCACCTCCCTTTTGCCCCACTGAAATTAAAACAATTAAAAAAACACATATTCAGTTTTGGTATCAGACATGTCCGATCTATCAAAATATAAAGTAAATTAATCAGATCGGTAAGCAGCGTAAGAAGAAAAAAAATTGAAATGCCAGAATTACATCTTTTTGCCCGCTGCGACATTGCAATAAAATGCAATAGGAGGCAATCAAAACATTGTATCTACCCCAAAATAAAAACAATAAAAATATCAGGGCCCAAAAAATAAGCCATCACCCAGCCCCAGATCTCAAAAAATTAAAACACTTTGGGTTTCGGAAAATGGTGACAAATACAAAAAAAAAATTTTCAAACAAATTTTGGATTTTTTTATGACACCTAAATAAAAAATAAACTATAGATGTTTGGTATGTGCATACTCGTACTGACAGGGGAATCAAATTGACAGGTCAGTTTTACTATATCGTGAACATGATAAATAAAAAAAAAACAAAACAATTGTAGAATTGCACTTTTTTTGCAATTTCACCGCACTTGGAATTTTTTCCCCGTTTTGCAGTACACTATATGGTAAAATTAATGGTGTCCTTGAAAAGTACAACTCATCCTACAAAAAACAAGCCCTCCTACTACCATATTGACAGAAAAATGAAAAAGTTATGGCTCTTGGAAGAAGGGGAGGAAGGAATGAAAACATGAAAACAAAAAAAACAAAAAATGGCAATGACATGAAGAGGTTAATTTTGCATGGGGATAGTCTGGTTATGTCCCGGCCCTTGATTGGGTGGCTGGGATATCCCCTTCACAAAACTGACAGCCCAGCACGCCCCTGAAATCCATAGGGCGGCTGAACGGTCAATCACTACGTCTGTAGGACACAGTGAGTGGCGGAATTGTGACAATATTATTTGGATTATTTTTTTCACATTTTTTCTGCTGAGAGGAACAAGTTTATGAAATGGGTAATAAACTCAATGCTCAAAATAATTTTGAAGTGCTTGCGATAGGTTATGATTTTTTCTAGTAGATAAGCAATCCTAATTAGTGTAGCACAAACAGTTTCGTAAAGGTTAAGAGAAATGTCTATTGTTGATTCATGTGCACTATGGAAAAAGTTTTAGTATGAAATTACTAGTAACCCTTGGTTGTGGAAAGTCTGAGAATAACTTTGATGAAATAGTTCATAAAGTTCAGATTTATAAAGGTACAATACCCTAATATTTTCCACTTCATTTTATGACCAGGGAAGATAAAAGGGAATTTTAGGACACGTTTTTTTTTTAGAACAGAAAATAGTATATTTTTTGTCTACAATTGGCGGTAGAAAAAATATCGCAGTATAGAACAACATACCGTAATACTAATAGTATGGTGAGCAGAAATCTCTCAATAAAAGAAACAGAGCAGCAAAGTAGAGAATTAAGACAACTTTCTTTCACAAAATTTTACATGTAGAATTGGACACACGATGGATGACAATATTAATGAAAAACGTCTGAGATTTCTGGATTAAACACGGAAGGCTTTTTTGGTCTAAGCCTAAATTCACCGTATTTTTCGGTCCAAGTGCCGTCCATGAAAAAAAATGACATCACACAGACAGCATTAGGACCAATGTTATTCTATAAGGCTGTTCAGAGCGTTTTTCTCATAGACCAAATCTGCACATGAAAAAAAAATTGCACCATGCACTAGTCTCTTTCATATGTCAAATGAAACTCGCCATTAAAGTCTATGGGTGTGCCAAAAAAAAACCAGATCCCATATAGGTCATCCATATTGCTTTGATTTTTACACTTACATTGCCAATGTTAACCTAGGAAACTGCACTTGATCATGTACATTTTAAAATGTTGTATAAAAAGAGATGCCACACTGATGTCACACAGACATAAAAAAACAGACACGTGGAAGGTACATGGTTTGCATATAGATGACAATATGAATGAAAATCATCCGATCACTCACACTATACACACCAATATTACAATACTGCTGTGTATAGCGAAAATCAAGGTCTCCAATGATTGCCAGCTACAGGCTGACTTAAACAGAACTATTGTCATGACAGGCACGGGGTGTTCAACAGACCCCAGGTAGTCATGGCAACACATTGGCAGGGAGCCGGCATATGACTTAAAGGGTTATTCCCATCTCCAAGATCCTATCCCAACATGTAGCAGGTGTAATAATAATAATATTAGCAAATATCTCCAATTAAAATGTAGTATAGTTTTTCTGATTCGCTATGTCTCTTTCCTCAGGTGCAGGCATTGCAGGACCTTAGGTATCCATGGTTATGACCACTAGCAACTAGCTAACTGTCACTATATCAGTGGTCGTAACCATGGATACCTAAGGTCCTGCAATGCCTGTACTTGAGGAAAGAGACATAACAAATCAGAAAAACTATACTACATTTCTAATTGGAGGTATTTGCTAATATTATTATTATTACACCTACTACATATTGGGATAGGATCTTGAAGATGGGAATAACCCTTTAACTGTACTTCTAATGTCAGTAAGGAGCTAAAGCAATGTTACACAATTCGAACCCTGTCAGGTTCCTAGTCATAACTGATTTCCAAAGTTAGACTTCCAACTAAAAGGACTGCTCATCAAGAGGTTGTCTTAAGAATTAACCCCTATGAGTTACAGCGAACATGCTGCAACTTTTCAGAACGGGAATGTATAACACAAATGAAGAAAGGAGTCAAAAGACACATTTGAAAAATAATCCAGACATTGATAATTAATTACAATAGAACCTAATGTTGTAACATTGCAAAAAAATAGCTAAATAAAGAAGTTTACTATAAGTTATCAGACATACAGATATATACCGTAAGTGGGTAAAGAATAAACATATTGGGCCCAGATCATTAAGACTGGCATTTAGCCCAGCTAAATGATGGGCATGCAGCAGTAATAAGCACAAAGGCTCCTCATTCTGATGCTGCTGTTGCTGGTGCAGAAGGCAGACACCAGAGTGAGGAGCCTGGCGGAGCCGCTGAGGACAGCTGACCTACTGTGGGTAGGTATAAGGCCACGTTCACACGTTCAGTATTTGGTCAGTATTTTACATCAGCATCTGCAAGCCAAAACCAGGAGTGGTGATGTGTTTCTATTATACTTTCCTCTGATTGTTCCCATAGGCCGATTATAATGAGGGCAATCTGGGCTACCACCCGGGGCCCGAGGCTCCGGGGGGGGCTCATGGCCAGATTTCCCTCATTATAATGTTTTGTGCGGAGGCAGGGGCAGGTTTGACAGGAGGACCACACTGTACCTGACGCTGGTCAGGCGGCCACATCACAGGGAGGCAGACACGCCCCCTGCACGCTGTGTGCTGCGTCTCCAGGACTGAAGTCACACAGCAGCGCAGCGCCTGGAGCTGCATCATCCTGCCAGAGAGGAGCTCGTGCAGCAGATCTCAGTGGATGGCAGTAAATACGAGGTCTGGAAAGGATGTCTGGAGTGAGGAGGGGGCTGCTGGACACTGCTCCCCTCCTGATGAGTTTGCATAAGATTCCATAGTGTCAGTTCAGTGGCCGCTCTGATGGGGCTCTGTATAACTTATTGCAGGACTTTGACCTTTGCTGCAGATCAGGTCACTCTGGGTCATCGGCTCCAGCATCACCAGATCTGCAGGAAAATTTAGAGTCCTGCAATAAATCACACTGAGCCCCAGCAGAGCGACCACAGACATCAGCATAGAGGATCCTGCACTGACTGATCAACCCTGAACCTACAGGATGTCACATACTATACTGCTCCATATACACTATAACATGTGAGGTCCTGTGTGCAGGTCCAGATTATTATTATTATTATTTATTATTATAGCGCCATTTATTCCATGGCGCTTTACATGTGATAGGGATATACATAACAAAAGCATTTACATAATCTTAACAAAACGAGTCAGCGACTGGTACAGGAGGAGCGAGGACCCTGCCCGCGAGGGCTCACAGTCTACGAGGGATGGGTGAGGATACAGTAGGTGAGGGTAGAGCTGGTCGTGCAGTGGTGGTTACTGCAGGTTGTAGGCTTGTCGGAAGAGGTGGGTCTTCAGGTTCCTTTTGAAGGTTTCCACGGTCGGCGAGAGTCTGATATGTTGGGGTAGAGAGTTCCAGAGTAGGGGGGAAGCACGGGAGAAATCTTGTATACGAGTGTGGGAGGAGGAGATAAGAGGGGAGTAGAGCAGGAGATCTTGTGAGGATCGGAGGTTGCGTGCAGGTAAGTACCGGGAGACTAGGTCACAGATGTATGGGGGAGACAGGTTGTGGATGGCTTTGTATGCCATGGTTAGAGTTTTGAACTGAATTCTCTGGGCAATAGGGAGCCAGTGAAGGGATTGACAGAGAGGAGAGGCCGGGGAATAGCGGGGGGACAGGTGGATTAGTCGAGCAGCAGAGTTTAGGATAGATTGGAGAGGTGCAAGAGTGTTGGAAGGGATGCCACGGAGCAGGAGGTTGCAGTAGTCGAGGCGGGATATGATGAGGGCATGCACTAGTGTTTTTGCAGAGTCTTTGCTGAGGAATGCACGGATCCGGGAGATGTTTTTGAGTTGGAGTCGGCAGGAGGTGGAAAGGGCTTGAATATGTGGCTTGAAGGAGATCAGTACAGTGTATATCCCTGTACAAAATGTCACATCTAGTATACAGATTAGTGTATGGTATACTGTGGTACAGACATCAGATGGGATATAACAATGTGTATAGTATATATAACGTCTAATGTCTGTATTACAGTATATCATACTAGCTATTGAACCCGTTCTACACCTGGGTCACGAGCATTTTTAGTGGTACAATTCTGGTGCCATTTTTTTTAAGACACTGTATCTGCGAATTCTCATTTACAGTGTCTTCAATAAAATGGCGCTGGATAGCGTGGTATGCGCATGCACTGACTCTGGCACCATTTCATTGAAGTAATGTGCTACAAAATTAAAGGGATCCTTTCATCAGAAATAACACTATTAACCTGCAGGTTAAAAGCGTTATTATACTTCCCAGCAGCTGAGTGCAGTGAGGAGAAAATGAACTTTATTCTCCTCGCCAGCATTCGGTTTCAGTCATGGTGGCAGTGCCGGTTCGGTCACTGCTCTGAGTATTCAGAGCATCCGCTGTAACTGAGCCCCCAGCACTTACTGACACTGGCTCTACACTGAGGCCGGCTGTCAGTCAGGGCCAGGATTACAGCGGTTGCTCTGAATACTCAAAGTAATGACTGAACCGGCGCCGGGCCAGACCCCATGACTAAAACCGAATGCTCCCACATCCTGGTATATGCTCCCTCCCCATCCTGGTATATGCTCTCTCTCCCGTCCTGGTATATGCTCTCTCCCCATCCTGGTATATGTTAGAACTCTCCTGTTAGGTTTTTCTATTTTGCTGGTCACATGACCTTTTTTGCCTATTTAATCCTGCTCCGCCCTTCTGGCCATGCTGGACTTCATTGTAATTTCTACTCTTAAGCTAGCCAGGTGCTTTGTAACCTTTCTCGGTCAGTTTAGCTAGGTCTTTTGACATCTATGTTCTATGTTGTTTGTTTGTCTTTTTACTGCTACAATTTCTGCTAGGAGGTGTCCATCTTTCTCCCAGTCCCTAGTTCTTGTAGGGATCCCTTCCTCACATCTATAGGTCTTCGTTCAGACTAGCTGAGGACTTTAGCGGGTCTGATCGCAGGATCAGGTTCCCCGTTACATCATAGGGATCTAGCTTAGTTCTATTGTAGGGACAGATCTCCTTTCTTTCCTTAGTGCTTGTAGCCTATCATAACAGTATATGCTCCACCATCCTAGTTCCCCATTCTGGTACATGCTCCCAGTCCCCCCCATCCTGAGATATGCTCCCCCATCCAGTTCCCCCTTCCTGGTATATGCTCTCCCATCCTGGTATACAGGGCTGTGGAGTTGGTAAGCCAAACCGCAGACTCCGACTCCTCAATTTCCATGACTCCGACTCCACGACACCGACTCCCTCATACATGGCTCATGTTTAAGTGATAAATTTACTGTAGCACAGATTCCTCTCAGCTAAAAGTCTAGACCCTTAGATCAGGAATAGGACAGACATTTATAGGACATTTCATGACTTTCCCAAATTCTTATAAAAAATATTCCCCACAAACTGCATTGAACTACTGTACCCAATTTATTATATATTTTAGGAGTCAGTCCATTTTATACTGACTCCGACTCCACTAAAATGGGCACCTACTCTCCGACTCCGACTCCACAGCCCTGCTGGTATATGCTCCCCCATCCTGGTATATGCTTTCCCATCCTGCCTGCTCTGCTGTTCTTCCATCCATACAAGAAAAAACAAAAAAACACTCTGACTCGCCTTTTCCCCTCTCCCTTTCAGCGCGTCCTCGAACTGGCTGGAGGAGTGTGGAGCCGGAGTTCGCACCTGCGCATGCATGAACTACGACGCCACACTTCTTCAACCTCGCCAGAGATCAAGGTATCTGTCCTAATAGCACCGAAGATGGCAGTATGCGGTCAGCGCTTAGGCACTCCGTGATCTCCGGCATCACAATCCTTTATCCCCGTCCTTCTCCATCTCACCTGTAATGTCTGATGTGTTCTTCTGTCCCTGGCCAGACTGCGCAGGCAAATTGTGTGCACAGTCTATAGAGGCTTCGAACAGACGGACACATCTCCGATTATATTACAGATAGCAGTCATGTATTCTCACATAGACTGTACAGGGCCGTACCTAGGAGAAGAGGAGGGGCATGTGACGGCTGGGGGTACAGCCGTCAGGGGGTGCCTTCGGGCCACCTCATGTGGTGGTCAAAGGTGTCTCCCAGGCAGCTGCATTTTGCTGCCCCGAGAGTGGGATTCGACTGTTCTCTGAGCTTGCTGTGGAACTGACAGTCGATCAGAGAAGGGAGCTATGTGCGGGCTCATACTGTATATAGGGAGCTATGTGCTGGCTCTTATTGTAAATAGGCTATATGAGGGCTCAAACTGTACAGTCATGGCCAAAAGTTTTGAGAATGACACCAAAATTATATTTTCACATGATCTGCTGGCCTCTGGTTTTTATTAGTGTTTGTCTGATGTTTATATCACATACAGAAATATAATTGCAATCATATTATGAGTACCAATAGGTTATATTGACAGTTAGAATGAGTTAATGCAGCAAGTCAATATTTGCAGTGTTGCCCCTTCTTCTTCAAGACCTCTGTAATTCTCCCTGGCATGCTCTCAATCAACTTTTGGACCAAATCCTGACTGATAGCAGTCCATTCTTGCATAATCAATGCTTGCATTTTGCCAGAATTTGTTGGTTTTTGTTTGTCCACCCGTCTCTTGATGATTGACCACAAGTTCTCAATGGGATTAAGATCTGGGGAGTTTCCAGGCCATGGACTCAAAATCTCTATGTTTTGTTCCATGAGCCATTTAGTTATCACCTTTTGCTTTATGGTAAGGTGCTCCATCATGCTGGAAAAGGCATTGTTGGGCGCCAAGCTGCTCTTGGACGGTTGGGAGAAGTTGCTCTTGGAGGACATTCTGGTACCATTCTTTATTCATGGCTGTGTTTTTAGGCAAGACTGTGAGTGAGCCGATTCCCTTGGCTGAGAAGCAACCCCACACATGAATGGTTTCAGGATGCTTTACAGTTGGCATGAGACAAGACTGGTGGTAGCGCTCACCTCTTCTTCTCCGAATAAGCTGTTTTCCAGATGTCCCAAACAATCAAAAAGGGGATTCATCAGAGAAAATGACTTTGCCCCAGTCCTCAGCAGTCCACTCCCTGTACCTTTTGCAGAATATCAGTCGGTCCCTGATGTTTTTTCTGGAGAGAAGTGGCTTCTTTGCTGCCCTCCTTGAAACCAGCCCTTGCTCAAAGAGTCTCCGCCTCACAGTGCGTGCAGAAGCACTCACACCAGCCTGCTGCCATTCCTGAGCAAGCTCGGCACTGCTGGTAGTCCGATCCCGCAGCTGAAACAGTTTTAAGATACGGTCCTGGCGCTTGCTGGTCTTTCTTGGGCGCCCTGGAGCCTTTTTGACAACAATGGAAGCTCTCTCCTTGAAGTTCTTGATGATGCGATAGATTGTTGACTGAGGTGCAATCTTTGTAGCTGCGATACTCTTCCCTGTTAGGCCATTTTTGTGCAGTGCAATGATGGCTGCACATGTTTCTTTAGAGATAACCATGGTTAACTGAAGAGAAGCAATGATACCAAGAACCAGCCTCCTTTTAAAGTGTCCAGTGATGTCATTCTTACTTAATCATGACTGATTGATCGCCAGCCCTGTCCTCATCAACACCCACACCTGTGTTAATGGATCAATCACTAAAACGATGTTAGCTGCTCCTTTTAAGGCAGGACTGCAATGATGTTGAAATGTGTTTTGGGGGTTAAAGTTAATTTTCTGGGCAAATATTGACTTTGCAAGTACAGTAATTGCTGTTAAGCTGATCACTCTTTGACATTCAGGAGTATATGCAAATTGCCATTACAAAAAATGAAGCAGTAAACTTTGGAAAAATTACTATTTGTCTCATTCTCAATACTTTTGGCCATGACTGTATATAGGGAGCTATGTGTGGGCTCATAGTGAACATAGGGAGCTATGTGTGGGCTCATACTGTATATAGGTGCTATGCGTGGGCTCATACTGTATATAGGGAGCTATGTGAGGGCTCATACTGTATATAGGGAGGTATGTGCAGGTTCATATTGTATATAGGGAGCTATGTGCAGGCTCTTATTGTACATAGGCTGTATAAGGTCTCAAACTGTATATAGGGAGCTATGTGCGGGCTCATACTGTATATAGGAAGCTATGTTCGGGCTCATATTGTATCTAAGTAGCTATGAAGGGGATCATACTGTATGTAGGTGGCAGTGTGTGGGCTCATACCGTATGTACAGGGCTATGTGGGGGCTCATACTGTATGTAGGGGGCTGTGTGTGGTGCATACTATATGTAAAGGGCTACTCTGGGGCTCATACTGTATCTAGGGAGCTATGCTGAGCTCATACTGTATATAGGAGGCTATGTGGGGGCTCACACTGTATATTGGAGTCTATATGGGGGCTCATATTGTATCTAGGGAGCTATGCAGGGCTCATACTGTATATAGGAGGCTATGTGGGGGCTCATTCTGTATATAGGAGGTCATGTGGGGGCTCATTCTGTATATAGGAGGCCATGTGGGGGCTCATTCTGTATATAGGAGGCTATGTGGGAGCTCATACTATGCATAGGAAGTTATGTGGGAGCTCATACTGTATATAGAGGGGCTATGTGGGGGCTCATACTGTATCTGGGAGGCTATGTGGGGGCTCATACTATATCTAGGAGGCTATGTAGGGGCTCATACTGTATTTAGGTGGCAGTGTGTGGGCTCATACTGTATGTAGGGGGCTGTGTGTTGGCTCATACTGTGTGAACAGTGCTATGCAGGGGCTCATACTGTATCTAGGGAGCTATGCGGGGGCTCATACTGTATCTAGGGAGCTGTGTGCAGGCTCATACTGTATATAGAGGGATGTCAGCATACTTAATTCTGATCAATATTAAGTCATGCAATTAATATATATATTTTTTAATTATTTTATTATTATTAATATTAAGCAGAATTAATTTCAGCCTATTGATTCAGCCTCCACAACAGTCACGGTGTCTCATGTGGCCCCTTGAGAAAATTAATATCCCACCCCTGCTCTATTATATATAGTGCTATATTATGTATAGTGCTGTACATAATGTAAAATTTTTTTCGTCATTCTCTGTCTATAGATGTGATCAGAACATCTGTGTGTTGCTCACATGACCTATCACATGATCTATCAAAGGGGATCATGTGACATGTCACGTGATACATCGGGTACCTGAGGGGGGGGGGCCCACACCTTCTAAACTGCCCGGGGCCCTGGCTACTCTTAATCCACCCCTGATTATTCCACTCCTGGTTTTGTCTTACAAATACTGAGGTAAAATACTGACCAAATACTGAACATGTGAACAAGGCCTTAGTGCAATTACAGAGGTATTGTCAGCACGGTCACATGAGACAGATGAAGACCACCCTGGCACAGTTCTGACCTTCTCTATGGGCATCTCATTTTGGTCAGAACTATGGAAGCTTACTTTTCACCCCTTTGGCTTTTAATCATTGGACAGATTGATAGTGGCTTTAAAGTACAGGCTCACAGGGATGAAAGAAATGAAATGCCCGGTTGAGCGATAAGAAAATTGGAGCCAGAAATTGCAGCACCCTGTATTTCCATAAGATTATGGAGAATAAAAATGAAATAAAAGGTTTATATCTACATTCCTACTACTATGTGCAGGAATGTACAATTTCTATTGCTAAAATTCAGGAAAGGTCTTCTTTACCTGCTGGTAATAGATTTTCCTCTGATGGAATCAGATGACTTCTTAATATGCACTGTTTTAATAAATAATAAGGGCCGCCCCGGATTGGTGACAGGTACTCTTTAAGGTGTACTAACTTCCTAAGGATCACTCCATTAGGCTGAGTTCACACGATGCGTTTTTAATGCGTTTCAGCGGCGTTTTTGCAGCTGCGTAAACGCCGCGGAAACGCATTAAAAACGTATGGTAGAAGGGCAGCAATGTTCCCCAATTGAAATCCCCATGTGCTGTGCCCATGATGCGGATTTTTCCGCAGCGTAAACGCTGCGCTCAAAAATCCGCAGCATGTCAATTAATTTTGCGTAAACGCTGCGTTTTCGCCACCATTGACTTGCATTGGAATGCGCCAATTCCGCAAGACTGCATCTGTACTTGCTTTATTGGCGCGTTCTAATATGCGGATGGTACCCGGGTAGAGAGGAGAGGAGAGTCTCATCCACACCCAGGTACCATTAAAAAATCTGTAAAAAAAAGAATAAAATAAAAAATAAATGTATACTTAGCTTCTGTCGGCCTGCGCTGCGCTCCTGCTTGGTTCCCGGCACTTTGCAGTGAGTTGAAGGACCTGCGCTGACGTCAGAGTCATGTGACGGGTCACGTGACGCTGACGTCGGCAGGTCTTTCAATTCAAAGTTGCCGGCAGCCGGGGGAACGGAGTGTAAAGCAGGACACCGGGGGCCATCAGAGGGTAAAGTATACATTTATTTTTTATTTTTACCATTCTCTCGGGTCACACTATATAAATCCATGCCGGTTACATGGATTTATATAGTGTGACCTAGTTGTCAAGCACTTTCCAAGTGATGCTAAGATCGCCTGGAAAGCGCTTGTCAATCCGCATGCGGAAACGCATGTGAATCCGCATGTATTCCGCAGGAAAAACGCATGTGCAATCCGCATGCGTTTTTTCTGCCAGGGAGATGCAGAAATGATACAGAAATTTTCTGCTTCATTTCTGCATCGTGTGCACATACCCTTACTGACTGTTTCCTCCATTCCTTACCAGGACAATTTTAGAATTTGAGCCACAGGCTCCGGGCGCAATAGGCCTGACAGGCACAGCTCACACGTTTTTGTTTCCCCCTCCTCTCCAAGGCTCCAGGAGATCCCGCCCCTCCCAATACTTTCTTATCTTTAGGTGTTGCTTGAGGTGTTGCCACTCAGTTTTACTGCTGTCCTTGTGGAGAGCAGGTGTGACCTCCGTGGCCTCTCAGGCTCACTGTCCCTGAAGGTTCTCACTTCTGAAGGTTCTTACTTTCTGGAGGTTTTTTCATCACAATTGTTTAGTTTGCTCGTTTTATGAATGAATAATGCAAAGTTTGTTTATATTTCATAGAAATAAGTAGGGTTTTCTTAGGAATAAGTAGTGTTTTCTTAGAAATGGCTTCTCAGGCACATTGCGACCGATCATGTAATAATAATCTCTGATATGACATGATAATATGATCTGCCAACCTTGCTTTTCTTGCTGCCAATGTGTTTCTTCTGCTGAGCTTTTAACATCTGAATCTGAGTGAATATGACTCCAGTAGCATATAAGTGCCTTTCAATTAAGTTTTTTACCTAATTTTAATGTTTAGTTATAGTCGTGTCCTGAAAACTCTGGGCTATTTGAGCACTTTTTGTTTTATTACGTTTATGGTTATTAAATGAGTTTTTTGCATCTGATTTCATATACTCTCTTTGAATACATCCATATGAAGGTCACTGATTACTTTTAGAGCCCAGAAATTGAGATAATTCGATATTATAGGCGGTTTTCTAACCTGTGCCTTGCAGGCGTACTGCGCCTGAATTCGGGTGTGCCAGAGATGCGCCTGACCCAGAGTTAACTAACTGCAAATAACTTAATTTTATACTCAATTTACTTATCTGTAAACTTATTCAGGACACATTTAACTTTTGTTTTGTACAAGTAGATGATAGATATAGTCTAATTACTTGTTAAATACTGATGGAAAAATAAAAACATTTTGAAAACCTTTTCTTTCCACTTTTTATAGATTTTTAAGTTTTTCTCTAGCTGTAACATAATTTGAGATAAAACATGTATTTATCTTTTTATTAAAGATTTTTTTCATTAACCCCTTCCCAATGCGGTCACTTTCCGTTTTTGCATTTCCATTTTTTTTTCTCCTTCTTCCCAGAGCTATAACTCTTTTATTTTTCTGTCCATATAGACATATGAGGGCTTCTTTTTCCCGGAACAAGTTGTACCGGAAAACGAGAAAAAAATTCCAAGTGACATTGTGAAGAAAAATTCAATTCTGACATTGTTATTTCGGAATTGTTTTTACAGTGGACATTGTGTGGTGAAAATGTCCACGTAATATGATTCTGCTCTTCAGTATGATTACGGCGATACTAAATATGTACATTTTTATATTATTATTTTAGTTAAATATAAAGAGACTAAAAATATGTACTGTATATACATATGTGATAAAGAAAGTCTGATCTAACAAAATATAAATTTGTTAACCTTTTGGGAAATGTCATAAAAATTAAAAACTAAAAAATGTAGTTTTATTGGTCACCATTACAGCCACAAAAATGCTAATAATAGTTACCAAGACAACACTGAATACAATGGTGCTACAGGGAGGGGCCACTAAATCGTGCCTGCTGTGTGGAGTCTCAGTCTACACACAGCACAGACTGGAGCAGTTCAGCAGGGGAACAGGGCTAGATGAGCAGTTTCATTTTTTTTACCCAATACTTGCAGATGGCTGTGGGGGATAACATACTGTGTGGGGCGCCATCATAGTATGTGTAGGGGTTGCGGGGGCATCATACTGTGTAGGGGGTTTGTGGAGGCCATCATAATGTGGCGGTCAGTATCCTACTGTATGGGGAGCTGTCGGGCCATCATGCTGTGTGGGAGCCATCATACTGTTTGGAGGTCCATCATCCACAGTGTCGAGGGCCATCATACTGTGTGGAGGCCTTCATTCTATGTGGGGACATTTTACTGTATGGGGGAGCTATGGAGCCATTATACTGTGAGATGAACCATCATACTGTGTGTGAGGCTGTAGGGGAGTCATGTCTCAGGGCTCTGCGGTCAATCATACTGTATGTGGGGGGCTATGGGAGCCATCATACTGTGGGGGAGAGGTCACTGTGGATACTTATTGTGTGCGGAGGGCTGTGGTTACATCATAGTCTAGAAAATTTCACTGTGGAGACATCATACTGTTTGTGCTTGGGGTATGGTACTGTGGGGGAATGCACCGTAGAGGTATCATGCTGTGTGTAGGGGGTATTTTTTGCTGGCATTAAAATCTATAGTGACCAAGAAAGGTGTATCGTAGTGGGTGAGAACACAGTGGGCTTCAATAGGAGCAAAATGATTTTGTAAGTGTCACAATGCATGTCTCTCTCCCTGTCTTTAAAAGTTGGGAGGTATGCCCTTCTGTGACTGCGCCTATGTGCTGTCATACCGGTTACTCCACTGAATATTTATTTTTTGTAGGAGGGAGGAGGACCCAATTAGGATTTTTGCTATGAGGCCCCGTGGTTTCTATGTATACCCCTTTCTATAAAAACATGTAACCACCCCACGAACAAAGTATATTTGATGCTTAGGAGTCTGCAGCCAGCCTATGCACCTGAGTCATTATTGTACAGTATAATGGTGCTGCAGTAATAAGGAAAGGGCGGCTCAGGTGAGGACACAGCAGGGACTGACAGGAGCCCTGGGAGACACTGGAGCAATGTCACTAATGATGACACAGAGTAGGATAGCAGCTCACATGCATATAGGTAGCAGAAGCTCTACCTTCTCCTCAGACTGTGACTTCAGCCCCGGAGCTCCCATCCGACCCGGCATCTGTTGGAAGATGAGTATTCACCTAATGGATTGTATTCATGGTAAGGGGGCCGGGGAAGGTGTGAAGTGTTATGGTGTACTGGCTCTCTTTGTACTGGACAACCCACTTAGCACACAAGTCTAGGTGATTTTGGAAAGAGCAGGGGTTGCTGGGAACCTTATCCTCTTGGTGTATACTGTGCTTCCTCCACACATGTTCTATCCCGGTTTCACCCTGGTAAACCGAATAACTTGTATAATAACCCCTGCCACACACGACAAGAAAAACCCGCATCTATTTTTACCATAAGTTGCTCAATTTTGTGTTCACATAGCCGTGTGATGCAGCTGTCACCATGCTGCCCCAGAAATATCCTCCTTGCACACACATGTAAAAAAAAAAAAGCTTGAGACCCCTCCAAATGTATAATTGTGTAGAAACGAGAGCATACAAGTATACACAGGGCAAAGTAATAACAATATATAAAGAATGAAACAAATGTAATACAACCAGATCAAGCGGTCTCCAGGTGTAGAGGAGAAGGGGTGCATCACCCTATGTATTTTTCCATCAGTAGATACTTCTTCAAGGGTAAACATTTACAACAGTAGAGACTTCCTCAGGGGTTAATAGGGTCCAACCTAATGCGTTTTATATAGTCTTTATATACTAGATAGCGTGATGGGAATAAACAAACACTAGTAATTAATATACAGCAAACTTACCTGTTTGTGGTGAGGATATAGCTGGACTAACAAAGTTAAATGGAATATAAACAATCACACTGTGAAACCGCTATGTTAGTATCCAATTAGGCATGCATAGAGATCTGTAAGTGTGCTGGAACAAGAGGACCTCAGAGTGAAATATTTCCTATTTTTGTATGTATGTTGGGAGGGGGCACTTATCAAAATGTAGCCCCAGGGTTATCATTATGTTCTGCTATATACACTTATAGATAGGAGTTTGCAGTTTTACATTAAAAATATGTTAGCTGGGATCAAGTACAGCTCAGCTGCACCCCATTCCACTCTGCTGTGCTTCCAAAACAAAGCGTAAAATAGCCATTGTGAAGGCACAGCAGAGTGGAGCAAAGCATTTCTGCGCTGAGCTTGATGCCAGCAAACAGATCAATAATGCCATCTATACATGTACAGTGGTGCTTTAAAAGTTTCAAAATTTTTCATATTTTTGAATAAATTTGACATAAAACTACATTAGATGATCACACAAGTTCTAAAAATAGATAAAGTGAACCAAACCAAACAAATATTAGACTTTGTCATTTTTTTAAACAAGGAAATGGTCCCATATCACATGTGAGTGGTAAAAAGATGTGAACCTATAGGATTTGTATATAATTTGAAGATTTAATTAGAGTCTGGTGTTTTCAATCAAGGGGATGGCAATCAGATATGAATGGGTGACCAGTTGTTTTGCTTAAATAACAGGGATCCATCAAAGTCTGATTTTCACAAAATATGTTTGTGGAATCAAGGCACGAACAAAGGAGATTTCTGAAAACCTCAGAAGACTTGTTGAATCTCATCAGGCTGACAATGGTTATAGAACCATCTCTATAGAGTTTGGCATCCAGTAATCCATACTATTACCCTCCCCAAGATGTATAATAGTCTGTAAGGTCACAAAAGATCCCAAGGTAACAACCAAGCAACTAAAGGTCTCTCTAGTGTTAATGTTCATGAGTACATCACGAGTATAATCAACAACAATGGTGGGCATGACAGGATTGCAAGGAGTAAGATACTGCTTTCAAAAAAGACCTTTGCTGGCCACCTCCAGATCATCTGGACAAGCCAGAAGGCTATTGGAACAATGTTTTGTAATTAGACCAAAGTAAAGCTTTTTCATTTAAATGACAAGTGTTATGTTTGTACAAAGAAATAGTCAGCAGGGTCAAAAAGGAACCCAAGAGAACCACCGAAACAAACTTTGTTGCCTGTCAACAGGTTGCTAAAGATCACCTAGAAAAATTAGAATGCTATTGAAAAGATATATTTGGACAGATGAGAACAAACTAGAGGTTTCTTGTTTACGTGAGAAGCGTTATGTTTGGAGAAAGAAAAACAATGCATTACAGCATACAAACTTCATTGCCATCACTCTTAACGGAACAACGAATTCTGATTGTTAAATCTCTAAAGAATGTGGGTCATGCAACAAGACAATGTACCCAAGTACCCAAGTCGTTATACAAAAGAATGGTTAAAGGGGTTTGCACTAATAGGACAACACCTTCTTAATCTAAATGTTTGGCGCCAATAAAATAAAAAAGTTTATACTCACCTCCGCCTTTGGACAAATTGAACATCAAGAGGAAGTGAGAAGCTGCAGCCCTGACTTCCTCTTGATGTTTGATTTGTTCAAAGGTGGGTCCAGTGATGCCAGCGCTGATTGGGCGCCAGGCTCACGTATCATAATAACCGCACGAGAGCCCTGGGAACGCGAGTGCCGACACCACTGGAAAGACGCCAGCACGAGAGGTGAGTATCAGATTTTTTTATTTTGTCGGGGCCAGGCGTAGGGTATGAGAAGGGGTTGTCCAAGTAGTGGACAACTTCTTTAAAGAAGAATATTGTTAGATGCTCTGGAATTGCCAAGTCAAAGTTCTGATCTTAACTCTATAAAAATGTTGTCGAAGGACCTGAAGAGAGTGGTTCATGGGAGTTCATGCAGGACAAATCATCAATTACCAGAAATATTTAAATAGCAAAGGCGGAAAGCAAATGTTCACATATTTTTGTTGCTCATGGACATGTGATAATGGATCATTCCCTCATTTAAAAAGTAATATGTTCAACTCATTTGTTTGACTTGTGTTATGCGTCTGGGTGTGAATCCTTGAGCCTGTGCTTTATGGTCAGCTTCTCTGTCTGCCGAGCCACAGCAAATACACCTTTTCTTTCGGGTGCTTAGTTTCTGTTATCCTTGCTGTAGTCTTTTTAGGGTAAAAGGTATTTTCATTTATTCTTTTGTGTACCCTATTACCTTTCAGGTGTGGCTTTATATACTTTCCCCCTGCTGATGTTTCCTGCTGGTGATAGTCTCTTTTGGATGTCCAGCCATACTGCTGTAGTTTAATCCAGTCAATGAAAGATCAGCTAGGGTTTATCTCTTTGCAGTTTATGTTCTTTACCCTGCACCTATCTTTTATTTCTTGTTGGGAAGTATGCAGCTTATTTTATAACAGTACATATTTAATCCCTTTGTATTTCATAGTTAGTATTACTCACGCTGGAACCTTTTCCTTTATCAGCACACTCTTCCTTCTGTAGGTAATTTGCACTCTGCTCTGTCCTCCGGTTCTTTAGGAGGTATGTGAAGTGCTTGACGGCCTTTTCAGGCAGCATAGGTCTGAGTTGCTCTGTGGTTAGGGCTATCTTACTACTCTGTGGTTAGGGCTATCTTAGCTCGCGCAGGAACCGCTAGGGACTGTGGGGTCAGGATCTCTAGTCTGTACAGGAACTAGCAGGTTCAACTGCAGTTTTTAGTAAGTTACCTATTTTCCTGAGTGAGTTGCTCCACTATCATAACAACTTGGTTCTCTATCTACTTTTAACACTTGTGTAAAAAATGTAGTTTTAGGGCAAATTTATGCATAAATATAGAAATTTACAAACTTACAAACTTTTAAGCACCGTATATAGTAGAACATAAAATGTGTAGTGTACAGAGGAATACAGAGAACATAGGCATAGGCTATAATTTATTCATATATTAGCTTGAGGATACAGAGATTCAAGGGTGGAGGGACAGGGGAGAGTAGAGGGAGGGGCCCAGTAGCACCGATGAGAAGTGTGTTGCTGAGAAACATACAGGAACACCCAATCAATTCAGAGAGATGAAAAAAAAAAAACAAGTGTAAGAAAGGAACTTTATGTTTATCTTTGTCTGTATGTAGTTATGCATACTGTGCTTTATAAAAAAAAATTGCAGTTGTGGGGAAACTTTAGAGGGGTTTTCTACTACGCACGCAACCCCATATTAAATACTATTTTCCCCAATGTAAAATAAAAATACCCTATACTAACCTCCTATAGTGGCGCTATTCAAGTGACGTCAGCGCAAGGTCTCCCAAGGCTCCTCTGACATTTTTATGCCACATGAGCCTTGCAGCCATTCAGCGGTCACGAATAGACTGCTGTGCTCTCATGACTGAGGTTTGTCCAAAAGTAGAAGAAGTGAGAGCATAGCAGCTCAACAGTGGCCACTGATTGGCTACAGGGCTCATGTGGGATAACAATATCATGCGATGCTCCGAAGACCCTGTGCAGACATGGCTGGAACAGCATCGGTACGGGAGGTGAGTACAGAGTTTTTTTTGTTTTACATTGGGGAATATAGTATTTAACCCCTTATAGACATATGATGTACTGGGTATGCCACCTGCTGTCTCTCTGACTTTGATGCTGGCTCACAACCATCTTTGCTGGCAGATGATGGCTGTGATAATCAGCCATCATCTGCCTCTAATAGCTGCAGTTGCAGGTGGAGCGGAGTTCTGCACGTGGCTGTTAACCTGTGAAATGCCAGTGTCAATCTGTGATGCGGCATTTACAGTGTGCCTGCAGTGGGGCATGCCGTTCTATGCTCCCATTGGCAGTCCCATGACGTGATTATGGAGCACCAATGGAGTGCCATGATGACCAAGGTTCTGTTAAATACAATTGTGCCTGTCATGATGGTTTCCTGTGAAAGTTAGTCTGATCGAGATCTCGACTCAATGACGTCTTCATTGAACCGAAATCTCGATCTGGGCATGCGCCACCTCCAGTATTATTTTACAGAAGACCAGATGTGAAATCAAACTGCTCACATGCTGCTCACATCAATGGCGGCAGCGTAGAGAAATTTCAAACAGAAAGCAGGTTACTGAAAAATCTGTGATCTGCCATTGAGACACCAGAGTTAAGCAGAGGGGCCAGAGCAGGAGGAGAAGACCCTACTCACAGTCCCACCCCTGTTCACTGAAATATTATTAGAAGAAAACTTCAAACGCTGATTACACAAGAACCACAGATAGGATTCCTTCACTAAATGTATTAATTTAATCAGTATAACAGCGCCATTATGACCAAGCCTTTACTTTAGATAGTTAAATCCTGCTGACAGGTTCTCTTTCAAATCCAGCCTGATTCAACAGCACCTCTTTACCATTAGATGGTGACGTTGCATTGCTTTTTGTTCTCTGAGCTCTATATTTAGAGAGGTCTTCTAGTTCCGGCACATGTTCCGCTCTTTATCCATGCCTAATGGGACACTTCTGGATACTAATATAACCGTTAATGCAGTGTGATTGTTTCCACGTTGTTTGGCGTTGCCAATGCGGCCATGTATTCGCCACGTACAGGTAACCTTAATGCATACTAATTACTAGTGTTTGTTTATTGGTTGTTCACTTCAAGCTACCTATGTACAGATATTATGTAATGGTCATTAGATAAGACCCCTTATGCCCCTAAGGAAGCCACTATTGGTGGTGGAATGTATGGAGTACTGCACCCCTTCATGCCTGTAGACCCTTTGGCCTGTTTGTATTACATTGGTTTCATTATTTACGTGTTATTCTTTGCTGTGGGTATACTATTATGTTCTCATTGGCACTCTATGTAGTTATACATTTGGAGGCATCCTAGGCTTCATATGTCGTATATGTTGAGGGGGTGGGAAGGGTGTCTGGGGCAGGGCTCTCATAAGGGTGCAGCCCCAGGGTCATCATTGGAGGTTTTGTGCTCTTTTTCATTTAATTTTAATTAAATGTTCAATCCTGTATATGTATTTTGAATAAAGGGCCATTCTTTTGTATTTTATTTGTTAGTATGTGTATTGCATTCTGTTTATCTGGGCCCTTATTACATACAGAAAAAAAGGGGTTTAACCGGCTCACCCTCCAACGGCTTCAGTCCGTCCAGGAGCACGCAATCAAGCGCTCTGCCAGCGCTAGGATACAGAGGTATAGGAGAAATAGATCCAGCTCACCAAACGTTCAAAATGTAAAATTTAAAAATTGTATTTTATATTAAAAAATCCATCTTGATAGTGTGAACAATCAAAAATCTATATCTGGAATTAGGGAAACATAGGATACAATGCTGGATACTGGTGTAAATTATATTTATACCAAGTTTAAGAACAAGTGCGGTTCGAAACCATATGGTATTCAGCATTGTATCCCATGTTTCCCTAATTCCAGATATGGATTTTTGATTGTTCACACTATCAAGATGGATTTTTTTAATATATATATAAAAAAATAAAATTTTTTGAATTTTAGATTTTAGACATTTGCTGAGCTGGACCTAATTCTCCTAGCCCTTATTACATAATCTCTTTTCTATTCTGTGGCATATTATTTGGATTGGCATCCAGCTATTCAAGTTTAGCTTGTTATAAATCTGAAGTTTCAGACTTGTAGCCAAAAAGTAACTTTCACACTCCAGGATCACATATATATTGAATTTCCAAATAGAGATTAGCCACTACATTTACAGTATGTGGCCTATAGGTATCCATTGATATCCATAGAGTGGGGCATATACAGTATATCTATACTTCGGTTTATAAATTATAGTCTCTTCATCGTGGTTCACATGACACTATAAGTCACTATGGTGTGTCATCTACCTATAACAGGTCCACTGGTGGACATAGACAGAAGAAGGCCCCTGTGCAAGAACAGTATATGGGCACTTTCCAGACCAATTGCTCATCATGTTTTGGGGGTGGAAATGGGCCCACATCCCACTTGGGCCCCTGTGTAGCTACACAGGTGTTGCACCAATGATATGTCTGCCCCTGAACAGGTCTGCCTACTACTTATCAAATTTATAACAGATATTGTAAGAAATATGAACTACAACATCGGTCACTAACATCATTAATGACACCCTCATGCTTGAGCCCACGTAAAATTTTGGAGATAACCACCTCTTGTTCTTGCGGCTGTGCACAGCACTTGAGTCCTGGTTTTCAATATAACCAAGAGTTTTTATGTTCTCCCCATGTCTGTGTGAGCTTCCTTCCTCCCGGTACTCAGTTTTTCTCCCATTTACAGGTTCTGTATGTGCACATGACATCAAAAGAATGAACATATGCGTTTCTATGTAAAAACACCCCGCTGCTCATATGTTCAGGCTTTTGAGCGTTTTTTAATCACTTCATGTTTCAAAAGATGGCTAATGTCTAAAAGAAGTGAGGTGGCCATTCTTCAGGCAGTTTACAATACAAGTCAATGGAAATCCTCAAAAGGTGCCTGGAAGATACCAGAGCATCTTTCCCAGCGTTTTCTCTTCAGAAACCGCTAGTGGTTTCTTCATTGTTGAATGGAGAAAAACTGCCACTACAAAAGACAACCCAAAAATGAATAAAAAAGGCTTTAAAAAGCTGGCGGTTAAAAACAAAGTACAAGTGCTCAGTGAATGACCAAAGAGACACAAAAAAATTATGATTCATGAAAAGAAAAATGCCGATGTGTCCTGATGCGGATTTGTCCCTCTGTAAAAGATGTTGTGCGCACATTATGTAATGAAAATGTACCGAAAGTGATTTGGAAAATTGATTTTTAGTTTATTTATTTGTTAATAATTATATAATTATTGGGGTTCTTTTATAGAATGAACAGCAGAGGGATTTGTGTAGAATACATTTAGGGTTACATATAAGATATTTTCTTGGGAAATTATATAATCTCTTATGTGTAACAGATAGCATACAGTGAATCACTGTTAGCATATAAACACATGGAGGACTAAGGGCGCAGTCAGATGGCCGTATAAATGGGAACAAGATTGTAACGCAGTGCACGGACTGGCTGGAAGCTCTGTAGCAATACATGATGCTGTCACGCTTGGGTCTGGAGAGCCACCAGACTATTTTGATATCGCCATAATCATGCTGACCTGGAGAATCCTATTTCTTGGTCATTTTTACTGCACTGTGAGCTCCGTCAAAACAAGCTCCACAAAGCTATGGTGGAATTGTGTTTTTCTTATTTTTTTATCCCCAATTTCACTGCAGTTGCATTTATTTCTAATATTGTCCAATGCAATTATTCCATTTAAAATGAATGGTGACTAAAACTAGTCTGCAAAAAAACAAACCTCAAATGGCTGCAGCTGAGGAAAAATAAAAGTTATGGCTCTTGGGGGGAGGAAAGGAAAAAAGCAAAAAGGCAAAATCTGAAAATTTTAATTCCTATGATTGTAATGGTAGTTTCAAAGCTAAATAGAAATATTCATATTTACAAACAACTGAATTTGACGCTAAACCAAATGCAAGTAACAGCACTGAGTGATACTGTTGTATCTGTATGTCACAGAGGGGTCTACTCTACTTTTATAGAGGACTGTCAGTTCTTATTGGCTAGAATTAGTCACATGGGACAACTGAAAGGTCCTTCACGTAAGAAGTGTGACCTGAATGAAAGAGCCTTTTCTGCTTTAAAATGATGATTGGCTACAACGCGTCACATGGTCCGGGAAGGCAAGGTCCTTTAGATGAAACCTAGAAACGGACCTGAAATAAAGGTCCTTCTTCTGCTTTACATGACTATAATTGGACACACGGAGAAGAGGTCATGGTGTGCGAGCCTGGAGTAGGGTACGTGCCGCAGTAAGCTCACTGGCTAATGACGTAGAACGATAACATGGAAGTGATGGTAGAGAATGATTATGTGGGTACCGTGCGCGGAGGTGAGTAACGGAATTGTGATGGCAGGAATGTTGCTAATAAAGTTCATCGAAACTGACGCGCTATTGAGCCAAACATCCCCCGGCGTGCTGGCAGTTAGTCCCGTGAGGAGGATTCCGTGTGTGATGTGTGGGGTCAGCAGTGTCCTGCTGTCAGGCTCCATCTCTGCCCGGATACCCCAGTGTATGGCGGTAGTGCACTGGTCAGTTCTGTCAGTGCGGGAGAGGGGGACGGCTGAGCACTATGTGCAATGGATGGGGACTGGCAGGTTTCTTAAAGGGGTTGTCCAGAAATGCACTTTTTATATTCTAAAGACAGGCACTTATTGAAAACAATAAACAAACTAATGCTACCCCTCCCAGGTCCAGCACCACTATTACATCCACCACTGAGATCTCCTCTACCCACTACTGATCATCCTCCGCCTCTCCTCCTCCATCTCTCCTCCATCCTCCACCTCTCCTCCTCCTCCATCTTTCCTCCTCCTCCTCCACCCTCCGCCTTTCCTCCTCCTCCACCACCCTCCGCCTCTCCTCCTCCACCACCCTCTGCCTCTCCTCCACCACCCTCTGCCTCTCCTCCACCACCCTCTGCCTCACCTCCACCACCCTCTGCCTCACCTCCTCCACCCTCTGCCTCTCCTCCTCCACCCTCTGCCTCTCCTCCTCCACCCTCTGCCTCTCCTCCTCCACCCTCTGCCTCTCCTCCTCCACCCTCTGCCTCTCCTCCTCCACCCTCTGCCTCTCCTCCTCCACCCTCTGCCTCTCCTCCTCCACCCTCTGCCTCTCCTCCACCCTCTGCCTCTCCTCCACCCTCTGCCTCTCCTCCTCCTCCACCCTCTGCCTCCTCCTCCTCCACCCTCTGCCTCCTCCTCCTCCACCCTCTGCCTCCTCCTCCACCACCCTCCGCCTCTCCTCCTCCACCACCCTCTGCCTCTCCTCCTCCACCCTCTGCCTTTCCTCCTCCACCCCCTGCCTCTCCTCCTCCACCCCCTGCCTCTCCTCCTCCACTCCCTGCCTCTCCTCCACTCCCTGCCTCTCCTCCACTCCCTGCCTCTCCTCCACCCTTTGCCTCTCCTCCTCCACCCTTTGCCTCTCCTCCTCCACCCTTTGCCTCTCCTCCTCCACCCTTTGCCTCTCCTCCTTCACCCTTTGCCTCTCCTCCTCCACCCTTTGCCTCTCCTCCTCCACCCTTTGCCTCTCTTCCATCCTCTGCCTCTCCTCTACCCACTACCTATCCTCCGCCTCTCCTCCGCCACCCACCACTTGTCCTCCATCCTCCGTCTCTCCTCCTCCATCCTCCGCCTCTCCTCCATCCTCCGCCTCTCCTCCATCCTCCGCCTCTCCTCCATCCTCCGCCTCTCCTCCATCCTCTGCCTCTCCTCCATCCTCTGCCTCTCCTCCATCCTCTGCCTCTCCTCCATCCTCTGCCTCTCCTCCATCCTCTGCCTCTCCTCCATCCTCTGCCTCTCCTCCATCCTCTGCCTCTCCTCCATCCTCTGCCTCTCCTCCATCCTCTGCCTCTCCTCCATCCTCTGCCTCTCCTCCGCCACCCACCACTTGTCCTCCATCCTCTGCCTCTCCTCCACCCTCTGCCTCCTCCTCTACCCTCTGCCTCCTCCTCTACCCTCTGCCTCTCCTCCTCCTCTACCCTCTGCCTCTCCTCCATCCTCTGCCTCTCCTCCATCCTCTGCCTCTCCTCCACCCTCTGCCTCCTCCTCTACCCTCTGCCTCTCCTCCTCCACCACCCTCCGCTTCTCCTCCTCCACCACCCTCCGCCTCTCCTCCTCCACCACCCTTCGCCTCTCCTCCTCCACCACCCTCCGCCTCTCCTCCTCCACCACCCTCCGCCTCTCCTCCTCCACCACCCTCTGCCTTTCCTCCTCCACCCCCTGCCTCTCCTCCTCCACCCCCTGCCTCTCCTCCTCCACCCCCTGCCTCTCCTCCTCCACCCTTTGCCTCTCCTCCTCCACCCTTTGCCTCTCCTCCTCCACCCTTTGCCTCTCCTCCTCCACCCTTTGCCTCTCCTCCTCCACCCTTTGCCTCTCCTCCTCCACCCTTTGCCTCTCCTCCTCCACCCTTTGCCTCTCCTCCTCCACCCTTTGCCTCTCCTCCTCCACCCTTTGCCTCTCCTCCTCCACCCTTTGCCTCTCCTCCTCCACCCTTTGCCTCTCCTCCTCCACCCTCTGCCTCTCCTCCACCCTCTGCCTCTCCTCCACCCTCTGCCTCTCCTCCACCCTCTGCCTCTCCTCCATCCTCTGCCTCTCCTCCATCCTCTGCCTCTCCTCCATCCTCTGCCTCTCCTCCATCCTCTGCCTCTCTTCCATCCTCTGCCTCTCTTCCATCCTTTGCCTCTCTTCCATCCTCTGCCTCTCTTCCATCCTCTGCCTCTCTTCCATCCTCTGCCTCTCTTCCATCCTCTGCCTCTCTTCCATCCTCTGCCTCTCCTCCATCCTCTGCCTCTCCTCCATCCTCTGCCTCTCCTCCATCCTCTGCCTCTCCTCCTCCACCCTCTGCCTCTCCTCCTCCACCCCCTGCCTCTCCTCCACCCCCTGCCTCTCCTCCACCCTCTGCCTCTCCTCCATCCTCTGCCTCTCCTCCATCCTCTGCCTCTCCTCCATCCTCTGCCTCTCCTCCACCCACTACCTATCCTCCGCCTCTCCTCCGCCACCCACCACTTGTCCTCCATCCTCCGTCTCTCCTCCTCCATCCTCTGCCTCTCTTCCATCCTCTGCCTCTCTTCCATCCTCTGCCTCTCTTCCATCCTCTGCCTCTCTTCCATCCTCTGCCTCTCTTCCATCCTCTGCCTCTCCTCCATCCTCTGCCTCTCCTCCATCCTCTGCCTCTCCTCCATCCTCTGCCTCTCCTCCACCCTCTGCCTCCTCCTCTACCCTCTGCCTCTCCTCCTCCACCACCCTCCGCTTCTCCTCCTCCTCCACCACCCTCCGCCTCTCCTCCTCCACCACCCTCCGCCTCTCCTCCTCCACCACCCTCCGCCTCTCCTCCTCCACCACCCTCCGCCTCTCCTCCTCCACCACCCTCTGCCTCTCCTCCTCCACCCTCTGCCTCTCCTCCATCCTCTGCCTCTCCTCCACCACCCACCACTTGTCCTCCATCCTCCGTCTCTCCTCCTCCATCCTCTGCCTCTCCTCCATCCTCTGCCTCTCCTCCATCCTCTGCCTCTCCTCCATCCTCTGCCTCTCCTCCATCCTCTGCCTCTCCTCCATCCTCTGCCTCTCCTCCATCCTCTGCCTCTCCTCCATCCTCTGCCTCTCCTCCATCCTCTGCCTCTCCTCCATCCTCCGCCTCCCACCACTTGTCCTCCATCCTCTGCCTCTCCTCCATCCTCTGCCTGTCCTCCACCCACTACCTATCCTCCGCCTCCCCTCCGCCACCCACCACTTGTCCTCCATCCTCCGTCTCTCCTCCTCCATCCTCCGCCTCTCCTCCACCCACTGTCGGTCCTCCACCGCCACTCTTTCATCCCCAGCCATTCTTCTACCTCCTACTGATCATCCACTGTTGCTTCTCCATCCACTTCTGCTCCATCCACTGCTCTTCCATCACTCCTCCTTATCTATCCACTGCCACTTCTCCACCCACTATTGATGCCCCATTCACAGCTGCTCCTCCATCCACCGGCACTCTGCCATTGACTACTGATTCTTCATCCTACGCCACTCTTTTCCACTGACTACTGATCCTTCATCCACCACTACTCCTCTGTCCACCGCTACCCCATTTTTTTGCAACTCCTCCATCCACTACTGATCCTCCATCCACTTCTGCTCTTTCTACCACTGATTCTCCATCCACCGCCACTCCACCATCCACTACTGATTGTCCATCCACCATTGCTTGTCCATCCAACAACTTCATCCAGCTCTGCTCCTCCATGCGTTGTTCTCCATCCACAACTCATCCATTACTCCTCCTCCATCCACTGCTGCTCCTGCACTATTGCCTCTTCACCCACCGCAGAACAACTACAATGCACATCACCACTGCAGCCAGTCTTTTAGCTCAGCGGCTCATGCCGTCTACATGCATACATGAAACTTTTCGGCAGAATTATCAAGGCGTATTAGATTTGATGATCTGCAATGCCATACCACCCTTCGGCCATTCAGTACCATCTGTCAGTGTGATACTAATGCCGTCAGTGTGAGTTTAGGGAAAGAACAGGACCACAGGCCTGCTCTGAGAGACCACAGTTTGCATTTTTTATTTTGGTTTGTCATGTCGCTTTGCTGTGAGTTTTATACTCCCTGGTCAGACAAATTAGATTTTCGGTCACTTGCTGTCCATGTGGAAAACAGACAACACAAGGACCCAATGTCAGCCTATGTGCTGGTTCATATCGGCTATTTTACACAAAAACTTCATGTGAAAAAAATTGCAGCAAGCTCTAGTCTGGTCAGACAGTACATGGAGCTAGTCAGGCCCACAATTTGTGGATGTGACCTGTCATTACATTGGCCATCCGAACGAAGCCTTATAAAGATTACATTTTTAGTTTAGTGATTGATGAATTGATGAACTGAAACTGGACTAGTTACACCCAAAGTTTACACCATAGACGCTGTAAGATTTTGGGTGGAGGTTTTGGGGGGCATTCCTACTGAGTGGTAGGGTAGGGTTGTGAAATCTTTACATATTTTACTACACTGTTTACATTGATATTGTAACGTAATGTAGGTGAATGGGGTCGTATTATAAGTCGCAAAAAGTCAGGCCTTTGGATGCAATGCATCCCCATACACCTGATATAGCAGCGGCACACAACCTGTATCAAAGCCAGAATTTCCATCTAGACCAGGGGTCTCAAACACGCGGGCCGCATGCGGCCCCTCCGGCTGCTTCATACGGCCCACAGACACCATAGACCCCGATCGCAGCCTGGTTCAGGAGCTGCCGACATCAGCGCTGTAGTGCAGTGTATTGCCGCGCAGAAACCGGCTCACTGCACAGCAATATCAATGCCAGCCGCCGGCCTAACAGAGGCCAGCAGCTGATATCTGCGTCCCAGCGCAGCGGTGTATGACGTCACTGCCATGCGCAGATGTCAGCTGCTGGCCTCTGATAGGCCGGCAGCTTGCATTGGTATTGCTGTGCAAAGAGCCGGTCTCTGCGCGGCAATACACTGCACTACAGCGCTGATGTCGGCGGCTTCTGGACCGGGCCGCGATTGTCAAGGGGTCTGTGGTGCCTGCATGCTGCATGTGCAGAAGGATGCCGAGGGAACGGAGGACAGGTGAGAAGAATCTTTTTTTTTCTCTGTTATGTGCACTATGGGCACCTGGATGGGAACATATGGGCACCTGGATGGGGACATTCCTACAATATGGGGACCTGGATGGGGGACATTACGACAAGATGAGGACCAGCATGGGGCATTACTACAAGATGAGCACCAGGATGGGCGCATTACCACAAGATGAGCACCAGGATGGGCGCATTACCACAAGATGAGCACCAGGATGGGCGTATTACCACAAGATGAGCACCAGGATGGGCGCATTACCACAAGATGAGCACCAGGATGGACGTATTACCACAAGATGAGCACTAGGATGGGCGTATTACCACAAGATGAGCACCAAGATGGGCGTGTTACCACAAGATGAGCACCAGGATGGGCGCATTACTACAAGATGAGCACCAAGATGGGCTCATTACCACAGGATGAGCACCAGGATGGGCGTGTTACCACAGGATGAGCACCAGGATGGGCGCATTACTACAAGATGAGCACCAGGATGGGCGTATTACCACAAGATGAGCACCAGGATGGGCGTATTACCACAGGATGAGCACCAGGATGGGCGCATTACTACAAGATGAGCACCAGGATGGGCGCATTACTACAAGATGAGCACCAGGATGGGCGCATTACCACAAGATGAGCACCAGGATGGGCGCATTACCACAAGATGAGCACCAGGATGGGCGCATTACCACAAGATGAGCACCAGGATGGGCGCATTACCACAAGATGAGCACCAGGATGGGCGTATTACCACAAGATGAGCACCAGGATGGGCGCATTACCACAAGATGAGCACCAGGATGGGCGCATTACCACAAGATGAGCACCAGGATGGGCGTATTACCACAAGATGAGCACCAGGATGGGACCATTACCACAAGATGAGCACCAGGATGGGCGCATTACCACAAGATGAGCACCAGGATGGGCGCATTACCACAAGATGAGCACCAGGATGGGCGCATTACCACAAGATGAGCACCAGGATGGGCGCATTACCACAAGATGAGCACCAGGATGGGCGTATTACCACAAGATGAGCACGAGGATGGGCGTATTACCACAAGATGAGCACGAGGATGGGCGCATTACCACAAGATGAGCACGAGGATGGGCGCATTACCACAAGATGAGCACGAGGATGGGCGCATTACCACAAGATGAGCACCAGGATGGGCGCATTACCACAAGATGAGCACCAGGTCAAAAGGTGTATAGAAAAAAAATGGTATCACTAAAAATGTCACTTTGTCCTGCAAAGAATGCGGTCCCCCAAATTAAATTTTTTTCCGTGTGCGGCCCATATACCCAGCTGAGTTTGAGACCCCTGATCTAGACCCAACTTTATTCTTACCTCACTTCCAGCCCCCAGATGTGCAGTGTTAATTCAATGAAATGTCATGCTTTGCAGTTCTCATTATGTTTATCAGAGTTTTTAGCCTCTTAACCAGACTGTAACATCTAGTTACAAAAGAACCAAATCAAGAGAGCCACAAAAGAGCACCGCACACTATCAGGATTCTCCAGTGCTGCCAATGAGAGCGGGCGGCCACGTGACTGCAAGTATGCGATCTGTATACTTAAGGCCATATTCCTACTAGACGTGCTCGGCCTTGCTCAATACAAGCGAATTAAGCGGAGCAGAGCACGTCTAGTCGGAATGAGGCTGGAAGTATACAGATCTCATATTTGTGGTCACGCCATTGCTCTCACCGGCAATACTGAAGAATCTTGAAAGCATACGGTGCACACGCTGTGAGGATTCAGAAGTATGCAGTCATATAGAGCAGACCAGACAACCCCTTTAAACTGCGTTACTGCTATAATAGACTATGCTTAAAGGGTTTTTTTCATGAACAAAAGTTCATTTAAAATATTGTCTGTGTCTGACCGTGTACGGAGCATACCACATCTCCTGGACAGGGGAGGAAGCAAAAGAATATACAGACATAACATCAGGGGATCGCAGAGGATTCATTTTGTGAGGTAAAATATAGTTTAAAAACAGGGAGTGAAATGTTTTACCTCACAAAATGAATCCTCTGCTGTAATATCCGTATTGTCTTTTGCTCCCCCCCGCTGCCCAGGAGATGTGGTATGTTCCTTACATGGTCAGACACAGACAATATATAAAATGAACTTTTGTTCGTGGGAAAACCCCTTTAAATGAATTAAGGTACTAACCGCACAAATTGGTCACACATGGAATGCATGCATTGCCGTCACAGTAGGTTGCAGTCATGGCAAAAAGTCCAGCATGGTCCAAATGTTTTAAAACTTTTTAGGGTCACTAGACTTGACATAAATCCCATAAGGAAAATTTGAGACCTTATAACTTATTTGGTTCCCTGCAATTGGGCAAATCCTTCTGAACTGCTAAAGTGCCCCACATAAAATAATAAAAAAACAAACAAAAAACCCCAAAATCCGGTACTCATTTCCCATTCCGATGCCTCTTCTCCGATGTCAGCATTGTGCCTCCAGCCGGCCACGTGATATTAATATGTCATGTGACCACTGCAGTCAATCATTGGCTGCTTATTGGTTGCAGCCTTCCCTATTCTGTCAGCGTGGCTGGTCTGAAAGTAGAGTATATTTTTTTTAAATTTTCTTTTATTTGATGTGGGGCATTTTAGTGATTATTAAGGGGTTGTCCTGTAGTGGACCTTCTCTATGAAGTGTATGATTATATTACCATGATAAAGCTTTACCCATGGCTGCAGTCACACATGGGGCAGCCGCAGGTTTCCTGACCCAGGCATATATAAGGATGTCGAGTTTGGGTCAGGAGAATCGTGGCTGGCCCATATTGGCACCACAACACACAGATGTTTAGATCTGGCCCCATAAGCAGGTGTTTCCCAGATTCTTCTGCACATATAAACCTTTCTTGGTCACCATAACTCCCTTCTTAAATCATGAATTGCAGTATGGCCTAATTTAGACATCATTGCAGCTTTCTCAGGGTCCTGATCCTGTTAGCAAAGAGCTTGTGTAACCAGGGCTGTGGGTTGGAGTCGTGGAGTCGGTATAAAATGGACCGACTCTGACTCCTAAAACATATAATAAATTGGGTACAGTAGTTCAATGCAGTTTGTGGGGAATATTTTTTCATAAGAATTTGGGAAAGTTATGAAATGTCCTATAAATGTCTGTCCTATTCCTGATCTAAGGGTCTAGACTTTTAGCTGAGATGAATCTGTGCTACAGTAAATTTATCACTTAAACATGAGCCATGTATGAGGGAGTCGGTGTCATGGAAATTGAGGAGCCGGAGTTGGAGGTTTGGCTTACCGACTCCACAGCCCTGTGTGTAACGCAGGTGTACTTTCTCCTGCAAACAAGACCCCAGATGGGGTCTCCTGAGTAATTCTGGCAACATGTAGCTATGCACGCAATCTCACTGTTTTCCCTAGGAGGCACCATGGCAGGCGATCTTGTGACCATGGCAGAAAGTCATGCATGGTTGGATGATTGTCACAGTTGTAAGATTGCCAACGAACTTGCATCACTTTAATCCTTAAAACTTTAAAGCATTTTTGCAGCTTGTGAGACGAATAATCTGATATTTTTTCTCGTGGTAATATGTTTTTCTGCAGAATCGTCCTCTCACACATTAGACCAATCATTAAAATAAACTTCCTGGGTATGAAGTCCTAAATACATGTACTGAGATTTGTCCACATACTGTATCTCAATATGTGTATATAAAGTGATTGCCTAGATATACTCGATCTGTATATAATAGAACACGCAATGAGCCAAGATCATCCATCAGGTTTATAGATGCCACCAATATCAGTGTAGTTATGTTGTCTCTTGTGTTTCAGCTGCTGTGAACTTCCAGTTTCTTCCCTGGGACATTAAGAAGTAGGATCCACCTTCATGGAGATGTGTCAGGTATTATCACTATTAATGTTAGAATCGTAAATGAAATATTTAGTGCAGTTTTGTTTTGTTCAATATGTGCTTGTGCTGCTTTTGACATCATTATATTCCTTAAAGGGAATCAGGTTTTTTCCATATAATCTGAGAGTAGCATAATGTAGACAGAGACCCTGATTCCAGCAATGTGTCACTTATCGGGCTGCTTACTGTAATCTTGATAAAATCACCGTTTTATCAGCAGAAGAGTATCATTACAGGACTGGTAAACCTGCTGCCATGTAGTCCTTCATATTCATGAGCTCTGTATAACCCTGCCCCAACCACTGATTGTCAGCTTTCTGCCTATGCACAGTGTACACAGAAAGCTGCTAATCAGTGAGTGGCGTGGGCGGCTCAGCATTCAAAGAGCTAGCAAGCAGCCCAGTAAGTGACACATCTTTAGAATCAGGAACTCTGCTCCTACATCATGCTGCTTTCAGATGGGGTAAAAAAAAATACTGGTGACACATTCCTTTTAAAGTGAACCTTTCAAATAGATTTTGGATCTCTAAGAGAAGCATGTGAAAGAGATAGACGCTAAGTTGCATCATATAAACGTATATATGGTTTGAAGCATTTGAAAATAAGAATTCAGGCAGAACTCCTGAGACAGTGTCAGGGAAATATTAAGAAAATATTAACAATTTCTCCCAAACCCCTCTTCCCTCTCACCCCTCCCTTACCCACCATTTGTCACAAGAGAAGAGCTGACAATCTAAAGGGCGATCTCTCTAAAATGCGAGTGTAGCTTTCCTCTAACACAGACCTGTGACAATTTACATTTAGCTGAGGAAGCTTGATTCCCAGGACGTGTAAAGAAATTTAACAGAAGTCTGTAGCTGGGCCGTGCCTAAACGAAATATGGAATAACTAAAGCTCCATACGTCCGATAATAATGGGGCCCATATTTTTAGTGACAGGGTCAGCCAAGGAACAATATCCTTATTTTTTCGTAGCCGTACGCCCCTCCGGGGAGCTGTGGCGCAAAAGTAACAAAATGACAGACTGCAGCTATATCGTGTGTGGTCTTTGGAGAAAGGTAAAATCATAACGGAAAATATGATATCATTTTCGGGCCTCTACGATCAACCAACGATAAGTTATCACAAAAAACAGATATCTTAATAAAAATGTGAAGGCTGGAGTCCAGCCCACGTGATGTCAGCACAGGGGGTGTGTGGGCCGGTCTCCCCTTAGTCATAAAAGAATCCACGGAGGATGAATCAGTATTCACTGCCGGGAGTATTTATTTATTATAGCAAAGGATCCCGTTCGCGATAACGGTCTAATGAAGTGGAGTGTCTCCCCTCCAGCTATATTGAATCGTCTCTGCGATCGTATAGTAAGGTTCTTCTTTAATCCTTATTATTTTATGTAACTGCATATGTATTGTATTGTCTCCTTTTGTAAACTCTTTGTATATTTTTCATAACACTTCCTCCCTTTTGGATTAAATATAAAATGTAATAGCCCTGTTTCTTTTGCTCTGTAATCATTCCCTTCCCCGAAGCCATATACGCTACCAGAACGCAGGCATCCGACCAGGCCTGTATTATATTTCAAATCTGGACGGTGGTGGCAGTGAATAATAATAATTGGGCTATCGTGAAGCTGACAGTGACCGTACGGGGGTGTATACACATATTCCATGCTTTGGAATCCAGAGGTGTGACGCCATACGCTCACTGGTCTCTTGCCGATACCTAAGTAGTGATTAGTCGGGATCGTGTGCTCTCGAATCCCTGACAAAATCCTGCCAGAGTGACGGCAGCGGTGAGATATTGTGTGATCTCCCCGGTGTCGTCCCTGTGGAACCCTGACAGACAGTGAGAATCCTGATTACTTCATCCACATCTATGGATTATCAGCCTTCTCTAGATCACCCTCCAATACAGGGATCGCTGTCATCTCTGTGTGTACAGAGTGAGCCGGACTCTCTCTCTCTGAGGACGAGGAGTCCATTCAGGATTATCTTTGCATTTACTTCTCCACATATAAACCCTTAGATCCCAATAGCTCAGCTTCTCCTTCTATCATATCCTGATGGTAAACATCAATATCTGCTGTGGAAGATGAACAGAGTAGTGGGGTGCAAAATGGGAACAGTGTGGTCAGAGACACTGACCCAGAGGTTTGTCACAAACATAACTTCTCCTGTTCTTTATTGTTGGTGTGCAAAATAAATTCGAAGCCTTTACATGCAGGCACAAATTACAGATTAACCCCTACTCAGCTGAGCACTAACTAGACTTTAGCTTCCCTGACTATACATGGGGTTTACTACCAACCACCCGTAAAGGAAACAAAGTGGACGTCTTTCCTCACACCAATGGAACCAGCTGTAGATTAGCAATCCTAATTCACATAGTCCCTTGGACAGACACAATGGGCCCGATGTATCTAAGCTTTCACCACAGAATTCTGGCGTAAAAGCTTTGAAAATTCACAAAATTT
Source organism: Phyllobates terribilis (assembly GCF_046119375.1). NCBI lineage: Eukaryota > Metazoa > Chordata > Amphibia > Anura > Dendrobatidae > Phyllobates > Phyllobates terribilis. The sequence continues at coordinate 414,037,102 of NW_027362771.1, read as the reverse complement.
AAGCGCATCTCGGAGTTGCGACCTTTTGGCATTCTCACCCCCGTTGCTCCCAGTTTCGTCAGAATGGATGGAGCTGGGGTGGGAGTATGGTGACCGCCACTCGTCAGATTCAAATTCACTACCCCACAAATCTTACTCCAGCGGTCTGGAGTAGGATTTGTGGAGGACACACCTGATTGCGTATACCTCTTTACTTACGGGAGCATTTGACTGCAGCATTTCCCCCTCATCAACGGCAGTATTGATGAATCTGGCCCATTACGTCCATTGATTGTTCCTCTCCAACTCAAGTGCACTCACTGTTCATCTTTCTATACCCAGTAATAAATAAACCCAACTCCTTGATACACTTGAGGGCTAGAGCGAAAACCAGGGTAGGAAGGGAAGGTCAGGCAGGAAAGCCAGAGTTAATAAAGTCCTTAGCAAACTGTATTTTGCTAGGTAGATCAAGCTTTCCTGGATTCCTTATGCCTCACCCAGCTTTCCTGGATGAGATATATACATGAGGGAGCATAGTATGCATATGAGAGGAATCTTTGGGGCGAAAACAGCAATCCCCGAACACTTGTCCTATCACTATTTCACACACTTTAAAGGAAATCTGTCACCAGGTTTTTGCCAGCTAATTTGAGATCAGCATAATGTAGACACTGAAACCCTGATTTCAGTGATGTGTCACTTACTGGACTGCTTGCTGTAGTTTTGATAAAAATCACTTTTTATCAGCAAGATGTTATCACCAGAGGACTAATAAGCCTGCCACCCCATAGCCCTCCATATTCATGAGCTCTGCATAACTTTGACCCTCCACAGATTTGCAGCTTTCTGCCTGTGCAGTGTACACAGAAAGCTGCCAATCGGTGGTGTGAGCGGGATTATACAGAGCTCAGCATTCTGAGAACTCGAAGATCTGCTGCAGAGAAAATCATCAAAAATCATCAATTTATCAACACCGCAGCAAGCAGCCCAGTATGTGATATATTGCTGGATTCAGGATCTTTGCCTCTACACCATTCTGCTCTCAGATGCAGTAGCAAAAACCTGGTGACTGATTCCCTTTAAAAGTTTGTTATTGACAGAATCCATACTAAAATAAGGAGCATAGCCGGGTCTGGGCTATGGATTTAGTTGATGCGAAAGGCGGTTAATTAAGATGCTGTGGATAAATTGTTTGCATTAAACGTCAGTGTATTAGTTTATATTGCTTCTAGCTATCGTCCACATTTGAATTCTTATCTTTAGGGATTGGGGTAAATTGTTAGGCAGTGTTTAGTGCCAAAGATATGCCACTTATCATAAGTGAGATTTATTACTATTCTCATGTGTGTTCGTGAGAGCCAAAATGTTTTACAGCCTGATGAAGAACGTATTCCTCTATAAAAGAAGCAGTAGTAGAAAAAGAAAAGCAAGAGAATGAATTGAAGCATTATTTCTCCTTCCCCCATGACAGCACCACGGAGAGAGGGGACCTTTCAAGGACAGGAAACCTACAGATAAAAAGGGAAGTACCTCTCTCCTGCATCAGTTGGTTTCCTGTCCTTGACGGGGAACCTGCAGTCGGCGTACCTGAAAGAAGGAAAAGGCATACCTGAGAGTGCCGGAAGAAAGAAGACGTCTTGGGATTCCAGGCCTGGCCAGACCGATCCAGGCAGCGGGGGTCCCTGCCTCTGCTGGCGTGGTGTGCTGAATTGCCTCCGCTGGGGTCAGTGGACCTGTAGGGTGTGCGGGGAGACGCAGCGGCGGCAAGAAGACCAAACGGAGCAGCATCAGAAGAGTTGCTGAAGGGGCGCTGCCTCTCCTGGGGTTTAAAAACTACTAAGGAGCACTAGAGAGATGTTTCAGTTGGGCTCTGGTGGTCCCCTACAGCTATGAGCGAGCAGGAGCACTTGGAGGTGCAGACCCTGCACCCACAGCCACAGCAGCAGCAACGGCAACGGCAGCAACATCAACAACAGAAGAAGTGACAGACGGAATGACAGGAGGACCCTTCCCATCTTCACAGTCGTGGCGTCAGTGGAAGTGGGCATTCTGGCAAGTCTTCCCAGCACAGCAAGGACTCCAGTTTGGCGTCGACCTCTAGAGGAAATCCATCTATAGAAATGGTTCCTCCTCCTACCCCAGGACCCCTTCTTTCGTCAGACTGGTAAATGATCTTCATGAAAGTTCACTTTGTAATTAGGGTCCCCCCTTTTTCTTCTCTTGTGCAGGGAAGAAAAAGTGCGAGACCAAGCATAGGACCTGTGCGCTTTGCACTGAAGAGTTACCTACTACATGGGAGAAAAGACTCTGCAGCTCTTACATAGAGCAGTCAATTTGTGAGGAAACTCTAAAATTTGCTTCTGAGTTTAGGTCCATAATAAAGACACAGGTAGAAAATACCTTTAGATCACTTCAGGGTACAGAGAAAAAACAAAAACGTATCCTCTGAATCCAGGTCTAGCAGTCCAGAAGAGTAAGAGGGAGATTCAGATATGTCCAATTCATTAGCATCTTCATCGTCATCTGGGAATAGAGGTGGACGTAGCTGTTTTCTATTAGAGGAGACAGACAATCTCATTAAAGCCGTTAGGTCCACGATGGGGCTGGTAGACCCTTGCTCAAAATGGTCGGTCCAAGACATATTGTTTAGTTGACTGAAACAGAAAAAAAGGAGATCTTTCCCTCTTAATGAAAAAATCCAATCTTTCATTAGGAGGGAGTGGAAAAGGCCAGAGAAAAAGGGCCTCTTATCCCCAAAAAGGAAGTATCTCTCTGACGACCCTGTATGTTCCTTTTGGGAAAAAGCGCCAAAACTAGACGTAGCCATAGCCAAAGCGTCCAAAAAATTTTTCTTTCCATTTGAGGACATGGTGGTATTGAAAGATCCCATGGCTAAAAAAGCTGACACATTCCTGAAGGGTTCATGTGAGGCCGCCGGGGGGATCTAAAACCTGCTGTATCGGCCACTTGTACGGCCAGGTCCCTAATGGTTTGGTTGGACCAGTTAAGAGACACAGTTTAGAGAAAAAACATCTAGAGATAGGGTGTTAGACTCCATCCCGGTAATGAAGGGAGCGGCTGCGTTTTTGGCTGACCTACTTTGGATGATCTACTGGACAAAGCCGGGGATAATAAAAAGCGCTTCCCCGTCCGCTCTACTTCCTCATATAGAAAGTCCTTTCGGAGCAGGAAATTTATTTGAAGGAAACCACCTAGGAACCAAGATAAGTGGGAGGATAGAAGAAGGAAAAACAAAGCGTTAATGTTCAACAGACGCCCCAATGATAACAGGAAACCTTCCCAATGAGGGTTTTCCCCAGGTAGGGGGAAGGTTATCTCTTTTTCTCCCTGCGTGGGAAAAAAATATCCAACAGCTCTTGGGTATTAGACCTAATAAAGCTAGGTCTGAAATTTCAGTTCCACTCAGTACCCAAGACAAATTTCTGAGTGACTCCCCAGCGATCCTCAAGCGAAGAACATCTAGCCTTAGAACAGGAGATCCTAGGCCTAGTAGGGAAGTCAGTCCTACAGGAGGTTCCTTCCCGGGAAAAAGGCGAAGGATTCTACTCCACACTGTTTCTAAGGAAAAAAACGGATGGGTCGTTCATGACAATCATAAACCTAAGAAAGCTAAGCATATTGTTGAAGACCCAGACCTTCAAAATGGAAACAACAAAGACATCTGTAAAAATGTTGTTTCCGGACTGTTTCATGACTGAACCTAAAGGATGCTTATTATCATGTCCCCATCCACAAAGACTATCATAAATTTCCTCTTAGAGTAGCAATCTCGATAGGAGGGGTAGTCAAACATTGTCAGTACACGGCTCTCCCATTCGGTCTGGCCATAGCTCCAGGGGTGTTCACCAAGCTAATTGCGGAAGTAATGGCACACTTGAGGGAACAAGATATTCTGATTGTCCCGTACCTGGACGATTTCCTGATAATAGGCAATTCCTTCCAACATTGCAAAAATCAGCTAGGGAAGGTCATGAATTTCTTGACAGACTTAGGCTGGCTTTTAAATCTGAAGAAATCAAAAATCGAGCCAAATCAAATGCAGGTATATCTGGGTATCATATTAGATTCAAAGAATCACGAGTTTCTCCTCCCGAAAAAGGAGAAAATTCTGAAAATTGTAGCTCAAATAACTCGGACAATGGCCCACCCCTCTATGACCCTGCGTAAAGCTATGTCCATACTGGGTTCCCTGACCACTTGTATTCCGTCGGTCCAATGGGCCCTGTTGCACACCAGGGATCTGCAATGGGAAATTTTAAAAGCTAAAATTTCTCTAGGAGGTCTTTTAGCAAGGTCAGCTAACCTTGTTGCCAAAAACCATACTTTCTCTAGGCTGGTGGATGAAAGTAGACAATTTAACTCGAGGTATTCCGTGGGCAATTACAATCTCTCAGATACTGACCACGGACGCAAGCCCCAGGGGTTGTGGGGCTCACTTGAATGACAAAGTTGTACAGGGAGTATGGTCAGAGGACCTAAGGTTCGTATCCTCGAATATGAAGGAGCTTCTAGCGGTAAAGTTTGCCCTTGAAGCATTCCTAGACACTCTTCAGGGTCACCACTTAAGAGTTTTCTCAGACAACCGGGTGGTGGTAGCATACTTGAATTACCAGGCAGGTACCTGGTCCCATCCTCTGATGGAAGTAACAAGATCTCAAATTCCAGATAGCCGAGGACAATCTGGGGTCTCAGCTCTACAGATAAAAGGGACAGAAAATCGCAGAGCAGACTTTTTGAGCTGAACTCAGCTGAGACAGGGCGAGTGGGAACTGAAACAGTCCATATTCTGTCAGATTACAGAAATGTGGGGACATCCTACCAGGAAGGTAGACTCATTCTGTTCAATAGATCCCAAAGGGAACCCGATAGCGTTAGATACCTTCATGTTTCCATGGAACCACACCCTAGCCTATGCTTTTCCTCCAATTGCCTTGATTCCGGCGGTTCAGAAGAAAATCAGGGAGGACAAGGGAAGAGTAATCCTAATCGCCCCCTTCTGGCCGAAGTGGATGTGGTTTTCTTGGCTGAGGGTGATGTCCATTTCCGACCCCTGGGTTCTCCCGGAAATTCCAGATCTTCTTTCCCAGGGGCTGTTTTTTCATCCTCAAGTAACAAACCTGCACATGACAGCCTGGAATTTGAAAGGGCTCTTCTAAAGAATAGAGGGTTTTCTCCAAATTTTATTTCCACATAGGAAACCCATCACCACAAAACTTTATGGGAAAACCTGGAGAAAGTTCCTTTCCGCTTCAGGTTCTGTATTGGAAGGAAGGGTTCCATGAACAGCCATATTAGAGTTCCTGCAAAGGGGGTTGGAGCAGCACCTTGAAGGTCCAGGTCGCAGCATTAGGGGCACTATACAATTGCGATCTGGCCGGGAATTGGTGGATATCTAGATTCATCAAAGCTTCAGCTAGATCTAGGCCCATCCCTAGTCCCTAGCCCATCCCCAGTCAGAATCTGCCTCCTTGGCATTTAAACTTGGTACTTACAGCTTTGACTAAACCTCCTTTCGAACTCTTAGACGATATATCGCTAAAAGTCCTATCCCTCAAGACATCTATTTTGGTGGCACATCAGCACCCAGAGTGAGTGACATCCAGGCCTTATCTGCAGCACCCCCCTTTACTCAGATCTTGGAGGATAGCGACGTTTTCAGACCCGACCCGGCTTACTTGCGAAAAGTAGCATCACGATTCCACAGATCCCAGGCGGTCACCCTTCCATCCTTTTGCCCCGACCCCAGGAATAGGGGGGAAAGAGACTTGCACATTAGAAGTCAGGAGATGTCTAATCCAATACCTAGCTGCCACACAGGAGTGTAGGAAGGATAGGTCTCTCTTTGTGTGCTTCCAGGGACCGAGGAAAGGTTTAAAAGCTTCCAAAGGCATGTTGGCAAGATGAATAAGAGACTCCATATCTCTAGCCTCTAGCATACTCGTCAAGTGAGGAAGCTGCTCCAGAGAGATTGAAGGCTCACTCGACAGGGCAGTGGCAGCCTCCTGGGCGGAAAAAGCCGGCGTCTCTATAGAACAGATATGTAGAGCTGCGACATGGTCATCCCCCTCTACCTTTTTTAAGCATTATCGGCTACACTTAGCTTCTTCCTCAGACCTCACTTTTGGTAGAAGGGTTCTGGAAGCGGTGGTCCCTCCCAAATGATTAATTTCTCTGCAATTCTCTCCGTGGTGCTGTTATGGGGGAAGGAGAAAGACTTAGTTACTTACTGGTAACGGGATCTCTCAGAACCCATGACAGCACTCTTATATTCCCTCCCTTCAAGCGTGGGTGTGCACACTTATTTTGATATTTTGTGATTTATGCATAGTCACAAGGTGTTCCTGTTAAGAGTTATAATGATGATATATATTTTTTTGTTAACCTGGTGGTCCTCCCGTGCTCTGTAAACAGCTGATGCGGGGGAGAGGTACCGCCCTTTTTATCTGTAGGTTTCCTGTCCTTGAATGGCAGATCCCCTCTCTCCGTGGTGCTGTTATGGGCTCTGAGAAATCCCGTTACCGGTAAGTAACTACGCCTTTTTTTGTTAAACTTTTTGTGCATTTAAACTTTTTTTCCCTCAATTTTAACATTGCACAATAATCAACACACGGCATAGTACATTTGCCAATTTTAAAGACTGAGCTCTCTCTCTGCCAAAACTTGAGCCAGGTTAAGTTATATTAAATGAAGCCGTTGTTTTGGTAATGCAGAAGTAATATTGGGGGTTATGCACACTGGCGTTTTTTTTTTTGTCATGTGTCTTTTTGCGCATATTTCTGGCGTTTCATGAAGCGCTTCTTAAACATTTTTTGGGAGGTCTCTTTTGGGACTGTTTGTGGGTGCTGCTTTTTTTAAGCAATGAATAAAACGTGAGCTTTTCTTTTAAAGCAGAAATGCTCTAAAACACGGCCTGGGCATCATTTTAGCATTCTAATTGACTTGTATGGAGCATCTTCCAAGCTGAAAACGCCTGAAGAATGATTTGCTCACACCTCCTGGCATTTTTGGGAACCTGAAGACACTCAAAAACCTAAATGTACGAATAGCAAGTAGTTTTTTCATAGACCTGGATATGTTCATTCTTTTGAGTGTTTTCTGAGCACTTTTTCGGAGTGGTTCTGCTCCATATCTGTATGAAAGAAATGTTGTGTGAACATACCCTCACTCCAAGACACACACAAATTCTCCATGTAATTTTGTAGTTTGTAAAAAATTCAGTGAAAAGAAAAGGTGTTTATACATGGAGTCTATTCCCTGTAACACCTGTCGGTGCCTCCATGTATTATTCATGTGCTCGCTGTCACTTACACTGCTTGGCCTGATGACCATCTTGTAGTTTGCCTTAAACTCTCATTTATTTTTTATGCCCTACATTACTTTGAATACCTTCTCGTAATTCCCATATTGGTAAGCTAAATTTCGGTTTCCCACAATGAGTCATTTCTAAAGGTAGGTACATTACGAGCAAAGACACAGGAAGCTCTTCTGCTATTTCTTATGCATCCTTGGCTGGTTACGCTCAGTTGAGAACTATAACCGCACAGTCAGGATGGTGGAACCAGACATATGATGAAGTGTCAGGGTGACCAAATCCATGTTAAATTTCAGCTTCCTTTGTGGTCACATTGGTTAAACTGCAAGCCAAGTGGTTGTATCAGTTATACAGACACTTGTGGTTTTGTAGCAAGTGAAGAAATGAGCTTTGCTTAGATGATGATGTGAGCAATACCTATAGTGTGGCTGTGCCATGTCCTCCTGACTGCCATTTGTCAGGGAGCAGCTGCCTGTGATTGCGGACACCGCACCATACCAGGCTCTGGCACATAGACTGGTAATCTTTCCTTGTAAGTGGCATTCTTTGTAGTTTTCTCCTTCTTCAGGGGCATTTCTTACAGATACTTTGAACTTTTCATCACACAGGTTTATGCATGCTCCAAATCATATGACCTCTTTATGGCAGTAAGGTTAACAAAATAGGAAGTGCAGATCAATACATCGATTTCTGTGTGTATGTTATGTTGTACACCAAAATTTCTCAGCTTTTTCCTGTGTTTTGTGCTCTTATTGTCGCAGTGCTGTGTATCTAAGACTTTATTATTGTACATTTCTATTATCTTTCAGGTTGGACCGTAGCTCTGTGGGGAGTTGACCAGATTCTACTATGATTTGTAATAAGAAGAAAATGCTTGGTAGGTAACTTTTTTTTTTTACCTTTAAAATCTTTTATGTATTTACATTTTGCCAGTTAAACCGTTCGGAGAACGTCACACCAAGCTGTGTGCAAAATTTAGGATAATTTCTTCTAAATTGGCCAACAGTGGAAGTTAATCCTTATCTCATGTTATTCAATGTTTTTTTTGAGGTGTAAAACATTAATAGTCTATAAGGTATCAATTCTTGATTGGGTAAAGTCCATTCTCTTGAAAGTTAACCCATCAGCAGAACGATGGTGCCGCTACGTTTGCTCGTAGTCGTTACACAAGCAGAGTGACTCTTCCGCATTGGTGGCTGTGCGCGGTGCTGCTGCTGAGCACCAGAACAGAAAATACCCTTAAAAGAAGTGCAATAAACTGATTGTTCTACCATTTAGTGTTTAGGGAAGACCTGTCTCCACTCCTGACATGCCTGTAGTATGAAATACTTTATTCTTTAGCAAATAATTCCAGAGCGTCTTTCATGATTACTCTGCGTTGTACCGATACAATGTTATTCCTTCTAGATATTTATGGATGAATTGACAACCAGGTGTCATCTTTCCTCTTTTTAAAGGGTTGTTACACTGTCAGGACTAATATAATATATTTAGGAAAAATTACAGAGGTCCAGTCCAAGGCAGAGTTGTAAGAAAAGATTCTAATGAGCTTCTTCAACAATACAAAAGGTGGAAAAAGTGACAAATCCATAAGATTATAATGAAATCATAGCATTTTGATTATATCTTCTGAGTTAATTTTCATGTCTCTAGACTAAAACCTGATAATTTCTACATACTGGTAGCAGGTAATCTGAAAGATCAGTTTGACATGGTTGTAATGCAACTGTATTTTAGGGTCAGTTTTTTTTATTGAAACACTCAGACCCATTCTGGGTCTAAAGAACTGAACTTTAATAATAGAATGGTATTTAACAGCGGTCGACACCTTTTTGAAATATATTTTTTTAATTGTTAACTTTTCAATTTGGAAAAAAATTAAATGTCTTTTTAAATAGTGTTGATTAAAATGTTTCTACCATTTAGTTGCATTAGAGTCTGTGTAAGGTTGGGTGCACACTGCTTTTCCCAAAGTATATTGTAATATTGCTATAGGCGTCCATTCACCAGACGGTGGCCAAAAGTGTGTTTTTTCTCTTGCATACTATTTGTTTGACTGTAAAGCAAAGCGCCGCAGAATGCAGGTCGCACACGACTCTGTTGCCATAGACTTCACTGCAAATCACACGCGACCGTAGCTTGTGTGCAATTTGCATTTTATTTTTATAGAAAAATCACAGCTCTAAAATAGTCTCATGACAGCAAGTCGCACAGATGTTTTCGGTTGCATTACTTGTATGAGAATTGCTGTGACGCGACAGGTGTCGTCATGTAACCCCAGTGGGAGAAATATGGGTGGCACCTGTGTGCTGTCAATTTTCTCACAGATCATTGATTCTAATTTATATATCCTAGAAAGTAATTTCTACAATATTTTCACAGATGCTTAGAGACTAGTGATGAGTGAGCACTAAAATGCTCGGGTACTCGTTTCTCGGGTCGAGCAAATTGGAATGCTCGAGTGCTCGGTCCAAGTAACGAGTACAATGTAAGTCTATGGGAAACTCGAGCATTTTTCTTGCGGCTCTTCCCCCGGCAGTCTGCAAAGGGCCTAAAAATTGCCCAAATCGATGGGAACAGTGCTCAATGACATGGGAACAGCATGGGGAAGACCCCTGGAAGCATCTCTGACTCCCAGATCACTGCTGTCAGCAACATTATCAGAGGTATTACGCCACTTTTACGGACTCGCCATAAAACATACAAAAACGAAACCAAAATGGATTTTCCTGAGAAAAATGTTAAAGAACGTCCTTTCCAGGGTAATGACTTGTATATAAGGCAAAATAAATAACCAAAAGCAAAAATACTTCTCCACACCTTGGGCTATGTTCACATGTAGCGTTTTTGATGCGTTTTTGCATTGCTTTCAAATGCATTCACCGGGGGATGTCATTTTAACATTTTACAACCTTATCTGGCCATTTGGTGTGTGAAACATCATCAGACACATCCTGTTTCATTTATGAAGCAGGGATTGTGAAAGTCACAAACACTATTTTTACAGCCTTACTATTCTTAAAGGGCCAGCAGTCGGCTTTGCTTTGTTGTTCCCATTATTAAAGAGTGGGTCCCCTATACTGTTATTGCGTATGCAAGGGCTGCCAAAAATTTGTACGCAACCCAATACCCCTTTAAAGAGACATAGAGGAGGGTCTCAGTAAAAAAAAAAAAAAATGTTCCCATTATAAAGGAGTGGGTCTCCTATAGTGGTAATGCTCATGCTGTGATTGCAAGGGCTGCCAAAATTTGGGAAAAACCCCAATAACAATTTAAAGACATATAGAGCTGGGCCACAGTAACGACATGTTCCCATTAGGAAGTAGAGGGTCTGCTATACAGTTATAGGGTATGCAGTGAGTCCAACAGCTGCCAAAATTTAGTAAAAACCCTACTAACAATTTAAAGACTCATGGAACTGGGCTACAGTAATGAGTACAATTTAAAAGGAGTGGGTCTCCTATACTGTTTGCCTATGGAGTGAATGCAACGGCTGCCAAAAATGTGGAGGAACTCCAGTGTCCCTTGCAAGAGACGTAGAAGTCGGAGGGCCTCCTGAAAACAATGTTCCCATTATTACGAAGTGGGTCTCCCATACTGTTTGCCTATGAAGTAAATCAACGGCTGCCACAAATTTGGAGGAACTCCAATGCCCCTTGCAAGAGACGTAGATAAAGAGACGTAGATATGGTGATATGGAAGAGAATGAGGAGAAGGAGGAAGACAAGAGGAGAAGGAGGAAGACAAGAGCGAATAGACAAAATCAGGAAGCGTATACCTATGTCTGGGTGTGAAGACAGAGGTGCATGGGAATAGAGTTAGACCTCCCAAAAAAACACTGTATTTGAGTTTATATTACGCTGCTATCATTTGATGGTGTTGAGAAGTCTGGCTCAATCAATATTTATTTTTGTTTATTTGATTTATGTTGGTACGGTCAGCAATGTACTCCCTCACCATCTTCCGAAACTTTTCCCTCCTTGGGAGAGTACCCTGCGCCTCAGGGCCTGTGCGATGGGAGGGTCTGAGAAAACTGTCCCAGAACTTTGACAGTGTTCCTCTGCCTCTGCTAGATTGCATTTGTGTCTCTCTCGCCTGTACTCCTTGGTTGTCCAACGAACTGTGACCTCTGCCACCAGCGTTTTCAGATGGGAATTTTTTTAAATAATTCTGCAACAAGGGCCTTTTCGTACTGCACCATTTTATTAGGCCTGTCCTGCAAGGGAATAAGAGAAAGAAAGTTCTCCTTGTAGCGTGGGTCTAGAAGTGTCACCAACCAGTAATGACTGTCACCCCAAATTTGAACAACGCGAGGGTCATGGGAAATGCAGTGTAGCATACACTCAGCCATGTGTGCCAGACAGGCAAGACTTCCGTGTCCTCACGAAGAGGATGACTGACAATGCTCTCCTCCTCATTCTCCTCTTCCTCCCTGTCCTCAGGCCATCCACGCTGAACAGACGGTATGACAGTTGTGCAGGTAGTACCGTCTATAGCGCAGGAAACAAGCTCCTGTTCTTCCTCCTCATCCTCTTCCTCATTGTCACCCAATTCACGTTGGGATGAGATGAGGCTGGGCTGTGTGGAATCACCCTGTATGGTTCCTTGCTCCATCTCATTGTGCTTCGCTTGTAATGCATCCTCTTTAATTGTGAGCAGAGAGCGTTTCAGAAGACAGAGAAGTGGGATGGTGACGCTAATTATGACATCATCGCCGCTCACCATCTTGGTGGAGTCCTCAAAGTTTTGGAGGATGGTACATATGTCTGACATCCATGTCCACTCCTGAGGTCTTATGTGTGGAGTCTGAACTGAATACCAACGGCCTTGTTGATGCTGGTACTCAACAACTGCCCTCTTCTGCTCACAAATCCTTCTCAACATCTGCAATGTAGAGTTCCAACGCGTGGGGACATCGCAGATCGGTCGATGAGCTGGAAGCTGCAAACGCTGCTGAAGAACAGCAAGGGCGGCGGAAGCTGTAGCTGACTTTCTAAAATAGGCACACAGGCGGCGTACTTTAGCAAGCAGATCCGTCAGATCCAGGTAGGTTTTGAGAAACAGCTGAACCACGAGGTTAAGCACATGGGCCAGGCATGGTATGTGTGTGAGCTCGCCTCAGAGCCGCCACCAGGTTCGGGCCATTGTCACACACGACCATGCCTGGCTGTAGGGTCAATGGTGTCAGCCACAGATCTGCCTGCTCTTTCAGAGCTGTCCACAACTCTTCAGTGTTGTGCGGTTTGTCACCTAAGCATATTAGCTTCAGCACAGCCTGTTGCTACTTGGCCGAGGCAGTGCTGCAGTGCTTCTAGCTTGCGACTGATGTGGTCATTTCGGAGATGGAGGCTGAAGAGGAGGAGGTGCAGGAGCTGTATAATGTGGGGGCCACCCTGATTGACCCAGGGCCCGAAATGCTTGGCGTCGGGAGGACGCGTTCCTTCCCAAGGTCCGACTAGCTCCCGGCTTCGACTATATTAACCCAGTGTGCGGTCAGCGAGATGTACCGCCCCTGCACACAAGCACTTTTCCACGTGTCCATGGTTAGGTGGACTTTCCCAGTAACTGCATTGTTGAGGGCACGGCTAATGTTGTGTGATATATGCTCTTGTAATGCGGGGACAGCACACCGGTAGAAATAGTGGCGGCTGGGGACCGAGTACTGAGGGACGGCTGCTGCCATCAGGTTGCAAAAAGCTTCCATCTCCACGAGCCTAAAAGGCAACATCTTGAGCTTTAGTGTTAGTGTTACGGGGAACGCTTTCCCATCTTGTGTCTGCAACCACTACACTGCTTCTTCTTGCCTTTTGTGGTGCTGCGTCTCCCTCCCCCTGTGTTCTGCTGTCCTTGCTTTGCATGTCCCCCTGCCAGGTTGGGTCAGTCACTATAACATCCACCACCTCTTCTTCCACTTCCTCACCCTGGTCCTCCTCCTGACTTTCTGGCAATTGTGTCTCATCATCAACCTCCACCTCTTGCAACAGTAATTGCACTTTCCCACCGTTGCCTTCGTGTGACCGTGGCTGCTCCAATGTTTGGCCATTGTTACACGCATTCTCCTCTTTACTTGCTTGAAGCTGGCCGGGCGAGAGGCCCGAATCTACAAATGGAAAAGTGAACAGCTCTTCTGAGTGTCCAATTGTGGCCTCAGTTTTCTCCGGGCACTCGGCATGGTGGGAGAAAGGAGAATCAGGGTGAGGAATATGCGGTCCAGACTCACGGCTACTGAGACTTGACCGTGTGGAAGACAGGGTGGTAGTGGTGGTGGCAAAGTGACTGGAAGCATTATCTGCTATCCAACAACCTTTTGATACTACTCTGGGTTCAATAGTAGTGTACTGCGGTCCCCTAGTAATTGGGACAGGAAGGTCGAACGAGAAGATGTGGGTGTTTGTTGTGGCACAATTTCAGCTTGACCATGGCCACGTCCTCAGCCTCTGCATGCACCATCACCATCACATCCACTTCCCCGTTCCATGCCATGCATCTTGCCCATTTTAAATGGAGGACAATGTTTTTCACGTTCACGAGAAATGTCTGATTTTGGAACGCAGTTATATGTAATACTTCTGACAGAGAACCACGGTTTTAAATAGCAGGCCTGTAATTTACTAATATTATTCTACACAGAGACCTAGTCTGAATAGCTTGACCAACACACTGCAACAAAATGGAAGGCAGAAATGGCAGTTCCTTGGGCAGTTCCTTTGAGCTCATGATTCTCATTTGGTCTGACATGCACTGTGAGCTGTGAGGTCTTATATAGACAGGTGTGTGCCTTTCCAAATCAAGTCCTATCAGTTTAATTAAGCACAGCTGGACTCCAATGAAGGAGTAGAACCATCTCAAGGAGGATCATAAGGAAATGGATAGCATGTGACTTAAATATGAGTGTCTGAGAAAATGGTCTGAATAATTATGACCTCGTGATATTTCAGTTTTTTCTTTTTTAATAAATTTGCAAAAATGTCTACATTTCTGGGCTTTTTTCAGTCAACATGGAGTGCAGAGTGTACTTTTAATGAGAAAAAAATGAACTTTTTACAATTTACCAAATGGCTGCAATGAAACAAAGAGAGAAAAATTTAAAGGGGTCTGAATACTTTCCGTATCCACTATATACTAACAGGACATTCAATAGACCCTCTTGCACTATATGCACTGCAGTCCTCCACATACCCTACCAGCCTAACTCCTGCTATCACCACTGAATATATGCAGCTGGATTAGTCCTCAGAAGGGCTGTTACACACATATATTATATATCTGAACTATTTCCATGTTAAGTTTTAGAAATCTAGCAGAGAAGAAGGATGACATAGCAGACAGACATTGTGGGATTCTAGTTAGTAAGGAGGTGCTTTCAGGTCCAGAGAGGTAAATCTGTGTGTCGTCAGCATAGAGATGATACTGAAAACCGTGGGACTCTATGAGCTGTCCCAGGCCGAGGGTGTAGATTGAGAAGAGCAGAGGTCTTAGGACTAAACCTTGGGGGACACCGACAGATAGGAGGTGGTGTGTGAGTGAGAAACACTGAAGGTCCTGTCTATTATGGATGAAGAGATCCAAGATAGGTCCAAGTCTTTGATGCCAAGAGATGAGAGTCTGTATTAAGAGGGAATGGTCCACTGTGTCGAAGGCAAATGACAGGTCCAGGAGGAGAAGGACAGAATAGTGTCGCTTGGATTTGGCAGTTAGTAGGTCATTGGTGACTTAGTCAGGGCAGTTTAAGTAGAATGGTGCGGTCGGAAGCCAGATTGTAAGCAGTCAAAGAGGGAGTGGGAGGACAGTTCAAAATGGACGTGTTGTTCAAGTAGTTTTGAGTCATAGGGAAGAAGTGATATGGGGCGATAGCTAGTCTGAGAGGATGGGTCAAGGGACGTTTTTTTGAGGATGGGTGTGATCGAGGCATGTTTGAAGCATGAGGGGAAGACACCAGTTGTTAGTGACAGGTTGAAGAGGTGGATTAGAGTTGGGATGAAGACTGTAGTAAGGTTAGTGATGAGGTGCGACGGGATAGGGTCAAGTTCACAGGTGGTGAGGTGTGACTTGGAGAGTAAGGAGGAAAGTTGATCTTCCGTAATCACTACTGTCAATCTTCCTCTATCTGGGACTCCATGCAACTTCTCACCTCGTGGGGTAAGGATGATTCAGAGAAAGTTCAGGAATTAGCACAGAACTATCCCGGAGGACCTGGTCATTGACCTGAAGAGAGCTGCGACCACAGTCTCCGTGCACGCAAGGTCCTTCTGCTCACGCCAGCACATGTCCAGGCCCCTTTTGAAGTTAGCCAATAACCATCTTTATGATTCAGAGGAGGCATGGGAGAAGGTCATGTGGTCACATGAGACCAAAATAGAACTTTTTGGTATCAACTCCACTCGCCATGTTTGGAGGAAGAAGAAGGATAAGTACAACCCCAAGAACACCGTCCCAACCATGAAGCATGGTGGGGGAAACATCACACTTTGAGGATGCTTGTAACATACCTGGCGGCGTCCTTGCATAGTGGTCCATCTCCCACTGTGCAAGAGCGCGCACTTGATCTCCAGTCCAGTCTGCTAGCCTGGCTTCCCTCCATGCTGTCTGCTTGCCTCTGTGTCTGCTGCTTAAGGGCGGCGCCCGATCACTTCCTGTTTCTTGTACCTGCTGCGGGCACACCCATTGTGCGTCCTCAGCCTATTGCTGTCTGTCACCTGGTATTTAACCCAGCTGCTCCAATGAATCCCTGCCTGAGCATTGTGTTTCATTCAGTGTGCTCTTTCACTCTGAATGTGCCAGGTCCCTTTCTGTGTTTGCTTGTCTGCCTTTCCTGGAGGCTGTATTTCCAGGCCTGTCTGAACACGCTCCTAGCCTGTTCCTCCCGCCTTCTAGGGGCTGCATACCTAGACCCGCTCCTGTATCTTGTCTGTCCTGTCTGAACACGCTCCTAGCCTGTTCCTCCCGCCTTCTAGGGGCTTCATACCTAGACCCGCTCCTGTATCTTGCTACTGTGTCTGTTCTTGTCTGTATACTCTTCTAGCCTGTTTCCTGTGTTTCTCTATGTCCGTACCTTTCCTTTTTCTGCAGAGTCTGAACTCGTACCTAACTCCTGCTCGTTGTCTCTGTACTTCCGTTTGTGAGTTTGTGGTCCACTCGCTACTTCACTGCAAGTACCCTGTGGGTATCTGGTTCTGCCTTTCCCTTCCTGCCTGTTCCGTGTGTACAGAGCCCTGTCCCCCCTGCTCTGCCTTGCTCACCGCTCCGGCGGTTCTAGCCTGCTTTGCCTTGCTCACTGCTCCGGCAGTCTTGCTCCGCTCTGACCCTTTGCTCACTGCTCCGGCAGTCTCGCTCCGCTCTGACCCTTTGCTCACTGCTCCGGCAGTCTCGCTCTGCTCTGACTCCTTGCTCACTGCTCCGGCAGTCTCGCTCAGCTCTGACCCTTTGCTCACCGCTCCAGGCGGCCTCGTCCTGCTCTACTCTCGCTCACCGCTCCAGCGGCCTCGTCCTGCTCTACTCTTGCTCACCGCTCCAGCGGCCTCGTCCTGCTCTACTCTCGCTCACCGCTCCAGCGGCCTCGTCCTGCTCTACTCTCGCTCACCACTCTAGGCGGTCTCGTCTTGCCCTGCTCTCGCTCACCACTCTGGGCGGCCTTACTCTGCTGTGTTTGTCCGCCACATCTGTGGTTCTGTTCCGGAGTCCCAGTGTGTACTGGGTCCTATCCCGCCTGTGTTCCTACCTGCTAGTGCCTCCCTGTCTGCATTCTAGCCGTGCTTGCCTGTACCTCCCTGCCTGCATACCCGCCTGCCTGCATACCAGTCGTGCCTGCCTATACCCGCCAGTCTGTGTGCCAGCCTAACCTGTCTGTTCCTGTATTCCCCTGTGTGGGTCAACAGCCGTGTCTGGGGTCTGTCCTGGAGTAGCACCTGGTCCCTCTGCTTGATTCCTCCTTGGTGCACTGGCGTCGTATGCCGTCGTGCGACCCGGATCGGGTGAATACCTAGTTACGCCCCTCCAGGCATTCACTCTCCGGCACGGTCCAGTGGAATCACACGCACACGCCGCTCAGCCCGGGCGTGTGCATTACAATGCTTTTCTGCAAATGGGACAGGACAACTGCACCTTATGGAAGGGAGGATGGATGGGGTCATGTATCTCGAGATTTTGGCCAACAACCTCCTTCCCTCAGTAAGAGTATTGAAGATGGGTCATGGTTGGGTCTTCCAGCATGATAATGAACTGAAACACACAGCCAGGGCTACTAAGGAGTGGCTCCGTAAGAAACATTTCAAGGTCCTGGAGTGGCCTAGTCAGTCTCCACACCTGAACCCAATAGAAAATCTTTGGAGGGATCTGAAACGCAATGTTACCCAGCGACAGCCCCAAAACCTGAAAAATCTGGAGAAGATCTGTATGGAGGAGTGGGCCAAATCCCTGCTGCAGTGTGTGCAAACTTGGTCAAGAACTACAGGAAAAGTCTGACCTCTGTAATTGCAAGCAAAGGTTTCTGTACCAAATATAAAGTTCTGTTTTTCTATTGTATCAAATACTCATTTCATGCAATAAAATGCAAATTAATTATGTAAAAATCATAATGTGATTTTCTGGTTTTTATTTTTAGATTCTGTCTCTCTCAGGTGTAGTGTACCTATGGTAAAAATTGCAGACCTCTCCATTCTTTGTAGGTGGGAAAACTTGCAAAATCGGCAGTGTATCAAATACTTCTTTTCCCCAGTGTATGTGTGTAGAATTATTGGGCAACCGTTAGGCTATGTGCCCACGATGCAGAAATGCTGCGGAGCGTTTCTGCATCCCCCTGGTAGAAAAAAAACGCACGCAGATTTTACATGCGTTTTTTCTGCCAGGTTGAAGCATTTGTGAAGCATTTTTAGCATGCGATTTCGCATGCGGGTTGTCAAGCGCTTTTCCAAGCTATTTTAGCATCACTTGGAAAAGTGTTTGACAACTTGGTCACACTATATAAATCCATGCAACTGGCATGGATTTATTAATTCAAAAATTAGTCCTGAAGCATGAGGTCAGACAACGTAAAGATATCCGGAAGACGTTTAGCCGGTCTGCCACTTCCACTCACTGCTTCTATGTTAGTGCTCTCATTGTCACTTGACGACACATCCGTTAGAGATGGATATGAGCTTTCAGAGGGGCTTTTAGGAATTCCCTTTGTCTTTCTCATATTTGTATTTCTATTACTACTTTTATTATCTTTTTTGTTTTACCAGCGGAAAATATTACCACTGTCATAGTCCTTGCTGTCTCTCTGATATTTTTCAATTTGTTGAGTCTTATTTCCTGTTCCCACTTGTCCACCTCTTTGTTAGTCTCTACAATCTTTTTATCAAAATTATCCACTGGGATATCTTTTATTAGAGATTTTTCTAACTCCTCAATTTCCTCATCAAGTTCTTTCAAAGACATGGAGTTCTTGTCAATGATAATTTGGATGAACTCTAAGGAACAAGTCGTAGCTGCTGAAATCCATATTTTAAGTAACGGCTCTTCATCTAATTCAAATGAAGGAAAGAGCTGTACACGTAACCCTCTCGGTATAATTTGTTTGTCCATGTAATTTTCTAAGGAAGACCTATTCCACCATAACCGTGTCTTCTTATATAGTACCTTCTTATAATGTTTAATAAGGTCCTTATGATTAGTAGCTGCATCCGGAGTGACACCGAAGGCCCCTTGTCTAAATAAGTCTGAGGCTTTTGATCGCCGGGAAGTCTCTCTGGCTTTAAAGTAGATAATACCAATATGTCGGACCGTCTGTTTACAAAAAACAGAAAACATGATTAATTCAAAAATTAGTCCTGAAGCATGAGGTCAGACAACTTCTAAACTGTAATACCATAAAAAAAAGTCTATAGCGGCAAATAACCGCCAGACAAGAAGAGATTCTGACAATGTGTAAAAATAATAATTTTATTCAAATCAAAGATAAAAGATTACATTAAAATTGGACAAGGGAATAAACCTCCAATAAATAGGGGAATGGAAAACACAAAGCCGTCTGCTGTATACACCTGATGTAAATGAAGGTGCTTACAGGATAATACACCTCATTATACTCACCTTCCGATGGCCCCCAGTCTCCTTCTCCGGTGTGTCCGGTGTCTTCGGTGGCTCGCGGTGCTCTAAAAAGGACCTTCCATGACGTCATTTAGACATGTGACAGGTTTTTTTTTTTTCTTCATTTTCTTCTTTTTTAACTACACTGTGTGCAGAATTATTAGGCAAATGAGTATTTTGATCACATGATACTTTTTATACATGTTGTCCTACTCCAAGCTGCATAGGCTTGAGAGCCAACTACCAATTAAGTAAATCTGGGGATGTGCATCTCTGTAATGAGGAGGGGTGTTGACTAATGACATCAACATCCTATATAAGGTGTGCTTAATTATTAGGCAACTTCCTTTTCTTTGGCAAAATGGGTCGGAAGAGAGATTTGACGGGCTCTGAAAAGTCCAAAATTGTGAGATGTCTTGAAACTTCCAAACTTTTGAAGTGTGATCACCGAACAATCAAGCGTTTCATGGCAAATAGCCAACAGGGTTGCAAGAAGCGTGTTGGCCAAAAATGGCACAAAATAACTGCCCATGAATTGAGGAAAATCAAGCGTGAAGCTGCCAAGATGCCATTCGCCACCAATTTTGCCATATTTCAGAGCTGCAACGTTACTGGAGTATCAAAAAGCACAAGGTGTGCGATACTCAGGGACATGGCCAAGGTAAGAAAGGCTGAAAAACGACCACCTTTGAACAAGAAACATAAGATAAAACGTCAAGAATGGGCCCAGAAATATCTTGAGACTGATTTTTCAAAGGTTTTATGGACTGATGAAATGAGAGTGACTCTTGATGGGCCAGATGGATGGGCCAGAGGCTGGATCAATAAAGGGCAGAGAGCTCCACTCAGACTCAGATGCCAGTAAGGTGGAGGTGGGGTACTGGTATGGGCTGGTATCATCAAAGATGAACTTGTGGGACCTTTTCGGATTGAGGATGGAGTGAAGCTCAACTCCCAGACCTACTGCCAGTTTCTGGAAGACAACTTCTTCAAGCAGTGGTACAGGAAAAAGTCGGTATCGTTCAAGAAAAGCATGATTTTCATGCACGACACTGCTCCATCACATGCATCCAACTACTCCACAGCGTGGCTGGCCAGTAAAGGTCTAAAAGAAGAAAAAATAATGACATGGCCCCCTTGTTCACCTGATCTGAACCCCATAGAGCAGAGGTCCCCAACCTTTTTTGCACCAGGGACCGGCTTTAAGCAAGACCAGTTTTCCATGGCCCGGTGGGGGTGGGGGCGGGGCTTTGGTCATATGGGGGTGGGGTTATGGAGGGGTGGAGCTGTATGGGGAGGATGCTGGCGGGACCTCGGTGTACAGCGCTGCTAAGTAGCAGCATTGTACATTGAGCGTCAGTGTATACAGCGCTGCTGCTTAGCAGCGCTACACACTGAACACCGGTACCGGGAGCCGCGTCACTGAAGCCAGTCTGCTGCCCCAGCACGCCCCACATAACATGTTCTGCCGGGGGCGTGTCAGTTAGGAGAGCCTGCCGCCCCACCCCGTCAGGAACACACCATGCTGTGCAGGAGGGCCGCGTCACTAAGACCCGCCCCGTGACGTACAACAGGTACCATGCTGTGCTGTGGAGGGCTGCGTCACTAAGACCCGCCCGACGCCCCACCCCGTCCTGCATAATGTTCTCTGCCGGGAGCTGCGAGCTGTCACGGCTATGGCAGAAAACATTATAAATCCACACAGAGCGAGTTCTGACCAGGCGCAGGGCCGCGGAGCTAGCTGTCAGCGGCAGGGCCGGCTCCAGGTTTTTCTGGGCCCCGGGCGAAAGAGTCTCAGTGGGCCCCTTTAACACATACCACGATTCATGATGCAGAGATACGGCGGAGAAATATATATATATAGTACAATGCAAAGATTTCACTTCATGAGTGATATCTATTGTAAATTCTACAATAGCTCAGAAACCGGTGAATCGCTCCACACAGAATAGTGGCCCCCATATAAGGCTCCATACGGAATACTGGTCCCCATATAACGCCCATACGGAATACTGGCCCCCATATAACGCTTCATACGGAATACTTGCCCCCATATAAGGCCCCATACGGAATACTTGCCCCCATATAAGGCCCCATACGGAATACTTGCCCCCATATAAGGCCCCATACGGAATACTGGCCCCCATATAAGACCCCATACGGAATACTGGCCCCCATATAAGGCTCCATACAGAATACTGGCCCCCATATAACGCTCCATACAGGATACCGGTCCCCATATAATGCTGCATGCAGGCTGTTACCCCCCACATAATGCCCCATACAGGCTGTCCCCCCCTTATAATGCTCCATGCAGGCTGTTACCCCCCACATAATGCCCCATACAGGCCCCTCCCTTTTAATGCTCCATGCAGGCTGTTACCCCCACATAATGCCCCATACAGGCTGACCCCCCCTTATAATGCTCCATGCAGGCTGTTCCCCCCCACATAATGCCCCATACAGGCCCCCCCCTTTTAATGCTCCATGCAGGCTGTTACCCCCCACATAATGCCCCATACAGGCTGCCCCCCCTCTTTATAATGCCCCATGCAGGCTGTCACCCCTCCTCTTTATACTGCCCCATGCAGGCTGTCACCCCTCCTCTTTATACTGCCCCATGCAGGCTGTCACCCCCCCTCTTTATAATGCCCCATGCAGGCTGTCACCCCTCCTCTTTATAATGCTCCATGCAGGCTGTCACCCCTCCTCTTTATACTGCCCCATGCAGGCTGTCACCCCTCCTCTTTATAATGCTCCATGCAGGCTGTCACCCCTCCTCTTTATACTGCCCCATGCAGGCTGTCACCCCTCCTCTTTATACTGCCCCATGCAGGCTGTCACCCCTCCTCTTTATACTGCCCCATGCAGGATGTCCCCCCCTCTCTTTATAATGCCCCGTGCAGGTTGTTCCCCACCTTATAATGCCCCATGCAGGCTGGTCCCCACCTTATAATGCCCCATGCAGGCTGTCACCCCTCCTCATTATAATGCCCCAAGCAGGAATCCCCCCCTCTTTATAATGCCCCATGCAGGCTGGTCCCTACCTTATAATGCCCCATGCAGGCTGTCACCCCTCCTCATTATAATGCCCCAAGCAGGAATCCCCCCTCTTTATAATGCCCCATGCAGGCTGTTCCCCACCTTATAATGCCCCATGCAGGCTGTCACCCCTCCTCTTTAGGATGCCCCCCCTCCCCTCTTTATACTGCCCCATGCCTCCATACATTAAAAAAAAAAAAAAATCAAATACTCACCTCCCTTCTCCTCACCTGCTACTTGCTGCCCGCCGCTCGCTGCTCGGCTCCGAACTCCAGCGTTGTCGTTTCTTCCCGCTCAGCGCTCCCTGTGACGGCTCAGGGGAGGGCGCGGTGTAAAGACGTCACCGCGCCCTCTGACCTGAGACGTCACAGGGAGCGCAGAGCAGGAAGACAGCTGATCTGCGGAGGCACGGGGAGAGGTAAGTATCGGGCTGCCGGGGCCCTGAGCAAGCGGCGGAGAAGGGCGGGCGCTGACACCGCTCTCCTCCGCCCATAGCCCAGCGGGGTGCGCGACCGCCAGTGGGCCCCTCTGCCTGCTCAGAGCCCCGGCATTTGCCCGGGTGCTGACGCCGACCCTGGTCAGCGGCGCCGCGGACCGGCTGAAAAACCCCAACGGCCCGGTCCTGGTCCGCGGACCGGCGGTTGGGGACCTCTGCCATAGAGAACCTGTGGTCCATCATAAAATGTGAGATCTACAGGGAGGGAAAACAGTACACCTCTCGGAACAGTGTCTGGGAGGCTGTGGTGGCTGCTGCACGCAATGTTGATCGAAAACAGATCAAGCAACTGACAGAATCTATGGATGGAAGGCTGTTGAGTGTCATCATAAAGAAAGGTGGATATATTGATCACTAATTTTTTTGTTTTTGCATGTCAGAAATGTTTATTTCTAAATTTTGTGCACTGATATTGGTTTACCTGGTGAAAATAAACAAGTGAGATGGGATTTATATATTTTTTTTATTAAGTTGCCTAATAATTCTGCACAGTAATTGTTACCTGCACAGACAGATATCCTCCTAAGATAGCCAAATCTAAAAAAACCCCACTCCAACTTCCAAAAATATTAAGCTTGGGTATTTATGAGTTTTTTGGGTTGATTGAGAACATAGTTGTTGATCAATAATAAAAATAATCCTCTAAAATACAACTTGCCTAATAATTCTGCACACAGTGTACAGGTACTATGGTACCTGGGTCTGGAGGAGAGTCTCCTTTTCTCCAGACCCGGGTTCCATCCGCGCATTGAATCGCATAACATCCGCATGCATAGTTGTATACAGTCTATTCAGGAGGACTATCAGCTGTGTATCCACCTGACTTCTGCACAACACAACTGATGGCCCCAACCTCAATTATAAGGCAAGAAATCCCACTTATTAAACCTGACAGGGCACACCTGTGAAGTGAAAACCATTTCCGGTGACTACCTCTTGAAGATCATCAAGAGAATGCCAAGAGTGTGCAAAGCATTCATCAAAGCAAAAGGTGGCTACTTTGAAGAATCTAGAATATAAGACATGTTTTCAGTTGTTTCACACTTTTTTGTTAAGTATATAATTCCACATGTGTTAATTCATAGTTTTGATGCCTTCAGTGTGAATGTACAATTTTCAAAGTCATGAAAAAACAGAAAAATCTTTAAATGAGAAGGTGTGTCTAAACTTTTGGTCTGTACTGTGTATAACATATATATATATATATATTACAGCAACAGTTTATTGACACAATTTTGGGATAGATATGTCATTTTGATTGCTGCCTACAGCTTTTTTTTTTTTTTTTTATTTCTAGTGTTGCAGCGACCAAAATTACTTAGTTTTGCAATTTTGTTTTCTGTTTACAGTGCTTGCCAATCAGGTTACTTAATTTTATATTTTGATAGTTTGAACTTTTATAGATGCGGCGATACCACATGTGTTTTTTTTTTTGTTGCTTAATATAATTTTTAATGGGGGGGTGATTCGAACTTTGTTTTGTTTTTGTTTTTTGTGTTTTTTGTTTTTTTACTGCATTTCCTAGTCTTCCTATGGGAATTGAGCCTGCGATCACCTGATTGCTTGTGCTACATACAGCAATACCCCAGTAGCTGGAGCTTCATGATGACAGGCATGGAGGTCATCAGCAGACCCCCTGCTGTCACAGCAATCCAACGACTCCCCACGATCACATTGTGGGGCAGCCGATGGACTCATAGAATGACACCCCTTTATGCTGGCGCACTGTTCATGCCTCTGTCAGAGATTGACAGTGACATTTAACAGGTTAACAGTCACGGGCAGAGTTCTGCTCCAACCGTGGTTGTTATGGGTCGGTCACACTGGCGAGTATCATCCGATGATTTTCTCTTGATGCTATCAGATGCTATATGCAACTGACCCTCGGCTCAAACTCTGCTGCGAGCGTGAGCCAAGTGTCATCTCACTGTGATCCTATTCTCTCGCATGTAAGAATCGCAGCACACCTGCTTAGGAGATGGAGAAAGTAATTTCTCAATCTCCTCTATTGCCGGCGTCCACTGTAATCAAACTGCACTCGGATGATATCCAAGTGCAGTCCGATGTTTCACACGCACCCATAGACTTGTATGGGTGTGTACGATCCGATTCTCAAATGCACTCGCTGCAATTGTTTTCTCATGCCGAATCTGCTTGAGAAAGTAATTGTAGATCTGCTCTGCCCCATACTATAAAACACTCACCAGTGTTATATGGCAGTGTGAGAGAGTCCTTAGAGGCAGATCAGAAAACAAGCTCTCACCCAGCCACATTTACGGCCCTGGAATAATAGTGACACAAGCGTATTTTTTTTTTTCTTACAAATTTCTGAATTTCTTTTACCACTTATATAAAACAAAAACTATGCATGTTTTGGTATCTACGGAATCACACTGATCTAGAGAATCATATTACCAGGTCAGTTTTATGGTAAAATGAACCCTAAAAGTAAAAAAAAATAAAAACAATTGCTGAATTGTGCTTTTTTTCTGTTTTGCCAAAATTAGATTTTTCTCTGCTTTCCAATACCTCACATGATAAAATGGATGGTTTCATTCAAAAGCACAACTTGTCCCGCAAAAAAACAAGTAGTCATATGGCAATGGGGACGAAAAAATAAAGGTGTTATGGCTGTTGGAATAAGAGGAGAAAAAAATGAAAGCGTAAAAATAGAAAACCGCACGGTCCTTAAGGGGTTAAAAATATTTCCTAGATAGTGGTTAAAGTAGAAAACTGCTTAAAGAACTTGGACGTATGAGGTCGCATCCCCCTCTTTGGTGCGGGCTCCGGCGCTGAGTCCGCAACTTTCCAGGGACATGACAGCCGATCTGATCAGCTGACATGTGCCGCTAAACAGCCGCTGATGGAATCACAATCCTCCTGTGGCTGTTAACATGTTAAAAACCACTGTCAAACTCTGACCGGCATTTAACATGGCCGCGCCGGAAGCACCTCACTAATCCCTCCTATCTGTGTCCGTGTCACATGGGCACTGGTCGCCGATGGGTTGGCATGACAACCCGGGGTCTGCAGGAGACCCCTGTGGTTGTCATTGTTGGGATGCTATGAGCACCGCCCAGCGATCGGCGCTCATAGCAAGCGAGCACTTTAGCTACCCATAGGGCTTATGCCCTGCAGTGTGCAGCACAGGCAATCGGATGATCTCAGCTTCAAGCCTCTCCTAGAGACTATTGGAGCATGTGAAAAGTAAAAAAAAATGTTTTTAAAAATATTAAAAAAATAAAAGTTAAAATCAGCCCCCTTTCGCCGAATTCAAAATAAAACAATAAAAAAAAAAAAAAAATCAAATATACAAATATTTGGTATCGCCGCGTTCAGAATCGCCCGATATATCAATATACAGGGTGGTCCAAAAGTAGGTGGCCGGAAAATAATAACATTTATTTTGATTTATATCTAAAATTATATTTACTAACACAAGCATAACATTGACAATTACATTTTATTCTGAACAATAATACAAAAGCCCTTAAATGTTATCAACGCAGGTGCTCACACTGTTTTCCATTACAATTTGCACAGCTTTGAAGTCTGCCTCTTACGCTTCGACAAACTTTTTTGCACAAGTCTCTTTGGGTATTAATTTCTCTTATGTGATTTTTCAAATCACTGACACTTTTTGGTTTTTCACTATAAACTTTGTCCTTGAGTACTTCCCAAAAGAAAAAATCCATTGGGATCAAGTCTGGTGAACGTGCCGGCCAATCAAGTGGGCCTCTTCGGCCAATCCATTTATTAGGAAATGTTTCATCAAGATACTCGCGGACTACTCTTGAATAATGTGGAGGGGCCCCATCTTGTTGGAAATAAAGGTCATTTGAATTAGGCTGTTGCTGTAACTGGGAAACAACTTGATTCATTAGAATTTCGAGATGCTTATCTCCTGTGACTGTTCCATCAAAAAATATTGGTCTTAAAACACCAAAACTTGAAATACCACCCCAAACATTGACACCAGGCTCATTTAGTTGTTGCTCTAATGTTAAATGCATGTTCTCATTATACCAGTAAATACAATTATGTCTGTTAATATGGCCAGAGAATGTGAAAGAAGCTTCATCACTCCACATAATGTTATCGAAAATTACTGGATTTTCTTCAATTTCGTTAAGCATAACCTTATTACACTTTCTGTCCACCTACTTTTGGACCACCCTGTATAACAAGAATTAATCCGATCTGTAAATGTCGTAACGAGAAAAAAATCAAAACGCTGGAATTATGTTTTTTTGGTCGCCGCAACATAGCAATAAAATGCGATCAAAAGTTCGTACCTACCCCACAATGGTATCAATAAAAATGTCAGCTCGACGCACAAAAAATAAGCCCTCATCCGGCCCCAGATCCCAAAAAATAGTCGCCCCCCCCCCCTATTTAAATAAAAAAGAATCTATACATATTTGGTATCTACTAACTCGTAATGACCTGGAGAATCCACTACTTTATATGGTAAAACCAATGGTGTCGTTCAAAAGTACAACTCGTCCCGCAAAAAACAAGCCCTCACATAGCCATATTGACGGAAAAATAAAAGGGTTATAGCTTTGGGAAGAAGAGGAGCAGAAAACAAAAACTGAAAAACCCAAGGTGGTGAAGGGGTCAATGTTCTTGCTTCATCCACACCCTTTATATCCACTAGTGACATAATAACAGCCCTGCTGGGCTTCCAGCCGTTCATATTGACCACTATTACCTTCAAGTACTTTTTTGCACTCGTGGCACCTCAGCAGGTTTACTGCTATGGTAGTTCATCTTCTGTGTGTTGTGCACCGCTAGCTACGGGCGCCGTGCGCGCAGAATCTGTACATTATTACATCCCACGTTCTTGTTGTTGGACGGGGTCAGTACTTTCCATATTACTTAGTGAAGCACGATTTCAGCGTAAGCTGATTTACTATTTTGATTAGCTGGAAGTGTTGTAGTGTGGCAGGGCTCTCAGCTTATCGTCTCCGCTGTAAATGTAATTTCAGCCGGTCAGCTGAGCAAATGTGATGACACTGCATAGACTCCATGGCACGCCTTGTATTAAAATCCTCATAGATGGGTCTGCGAATAAGCATTTATGAGAGTGGCAGACACAATTCTCCATTACATTTCTATACTGGAGGAACAGCAAAGCTATAAAAACAGCAACATGAAGATGAGGAATTGTGAAATGTAAATGGAGGAAACGTCTGTTAATTTTCAATCCGGCGTATAAATCCTTCTCCGCTTGAGCTGAGCAGCGGTGGGCGTCCATATAAGGCTATAAGTGTTAGGATGATCTTGCTGGAATGAAGACGTTTGTCCACAGCTTCAGTGTCATTCTGGGCTATCTGTTCCTGTATATTAATCACAATATGAATAATTCAGAGGTTACCAAGCAAAGTGTGAGGTTCGCACACCTTGTGACTCAGGTAATAGTGAGATCACGTATGTGGTCATTGGGGATGATGTACGCTAATGAATGCAGAGGAGAGTGCAGCCGGTGTCCTTCTCGTGGTTTATTTTACTGGTTTTCAGCATTTTACAGTATCAAAACTTACAACATTTATGACTGAGCTCAGTCCCAAAGTTACCAAACTTAACAGGAAATCACTAGAAAGACCATGAAGATAAAAGTGGTACCAAAAGGTAGTGTCTCATTATGTATGGTGCATCTATTTTTCTGCTATTTTTTATCACTAATTTTTTTGTTTTAAGGTCTAAGAGTTATGTTCTTGTGAATCATCTCAGATGTATTACTTTGTATTGGGGTGTATTCTCCACTGAGTTTTTTTTTTGCTGATTTTTCAGACCAAAAACTTATGTTATCAAAACTTATGTTTGTTTTTTTTTATAGAGTTTCTGTTCTGAAAACCCAGCAAAAAGTTCTCCATGTGAATAAACCCTTTGAGTGAATGCACACAGAATCTTTGTGCTGCGTTTTTGTAGCAGAAACTGAACAGACCCTCCAAATTTTTGAGGAGGATTTGGAATGTTTCATCTCCGTTTCTGGTCCAACACCTCCTTAAAAAAATTCGGCCAGACACACCCTTAGGCCATAGCCCCACTATCAGTATTTGGTCAGTATTTTTCTCAGGAGTGGGAGCCAAAACCAGGAGTGGGTGATAAATGCAGAATTGGTGACTTGTTACTATTATACATTTTCTCTGATTGTTCCTGACCTGGTTTTGGCTCCCACTCCTAAGAAAAAATACTGACCGAATACTGATAGTGGGGCCGTGGCTTTAGATACTCTAAAGCAATGCCAGCATAGCAGGCATTGTCAAAGGTCTACAGTCACCTCTTACCCATCTTACCCCAAAATAATTTTGTGGTGAAGACATCTGCAGTCATGGACGAAAGTGTTGGCACCCTTGAAATTGTTCCAGAAAATGAAGTATTTCTTACAGAAAATGATTGCAGTTACACGTTTTGTTATCATTTTGTTTTGTTATACACGTTCATTTTCTTTGTGTGTGTCACATATGTGGATTGTGGACCCACTGTACCACGGTCCGGGCTTACCTTTAGAGGAGCGTGGCTAAGCGGCCACCTGGTTTTTGCTAGAGCTCCTCATGGTGGAGTTGGGCTTGCCCGGGGACTGTGGCAAGTGACCCCATGGGTCAGGATCGCAGACACAGACTGTGAGTCCAAGGCAGGACGGCATAGTGATGCTGGTTCAGACAGTGCAGATCCTGGAACACTTGACAGGGCGGGCCCTGGTGCAGGCTCAGGTCCAGCCGGAGCGGCTTCAGGCTCAGGTACCGTCGGAGCGGTTTCAGATTCAGGCACCGCCAGAGTGACTTATTTCTCTTCTCGCACGCTGTGAAGATTCAAAGGCCTGCAGTTATGCAGACTTTTGTCACAATCCTGGACAACCACTGTAAGACCACAACAGAAAGTTGGGTATAAATCTAGGAACCATCTTCTGATCATTGCCAGGTGAAAACATTCCTTGATAATCCCTGTCTGATTTCCTATATGGACAATCTGCATTTTCTTGGCCGGGATCTCATCATACCACTGCCGCATGCGCAGGGCTGTGGAGTCGGTAAGCCAAACCTCCGACTCCGACTTCACAATTTCCATGACACAGACTCCGACTCCCTCATACACGGCTCATGTTTAAGTGATAAATTTACTGTAGCACAGATTCATCTCAGCTAAAAGTCTAGACCCTTAGATCAGGAATAGGACAGACATTTATAGGACACTTCATAACTTTCCCAAATTCTTATGAAAAATATTCCAGACAAACTGCATTGAACTACTGTACCCAATTTATTATATATGTTAGGAGTTGGAGTTGGTCCATTTTATACTGACTCCAGCTCCACCAAAATAGGCACCGACTCTGACTCCACAGCCCTGCGCATGCGGCTGACAGTCATGCCCGGCTCTTGCCAAGAATAAGTGCATGTTTGCAGGATCACTGAGGTGGAAACTTATTTGTCTTTGCATAATGCAGTGTGTGAACAATGCCTTACTGGCAACTTATATGCTAACATAAAAGGACAGAGGGCACACAAATAACAATATTTGGGGCATGTATTTTCCTGTCAACATTTGCAGCTTCGTAGCGTGCATAGCCCAAATTACTTGACTATAGTTTATTTTTTTTACAGCATCTGTACCTATTTAGCAATTCTTTGCTAAGTGAAATATTGACACCATTTAGAGAAAGTATTATCTATGCAAATTGATAATAAACATGCTATTTTCTTTCAGATATCAGTTAAGCAAAGCATTCGTTTAGATTCAGAGGCCTAATCTTGTCACCACAATTTGGCAGCAGAACATCTTTGCAATCAAGTTCTGTATAACTTTCTGCCAAATCTGATGGAAGATGTATAGATTGTATGCAATCATCTCTTTAATTAGAAGCACACACTCTTTGATATTCCATCCTCTTTGACATCTCTCCTGTAAACTGCAACAAGCTGCATGGACACGAAAGTAACAATAAAAACACCTTCTCACTGATAGTAGGCCCCAAGGAGGCTAAAATACTACAAGCTTTTTTTAAAAGGAGCCACATTTTTTATTTTACCTTATAGACTGGGCTTTGCTTAGACTTAGGCCGTGTTGACAATAGACGTTTTTTTCAGCGTTTTTTTTTTTTGCAAATTTTGAGCTGCGTTTTACAGTGCCAGAAAAGTCTGAGATTTCAGAAATCTCATGCACACAGTTTTTTTTGTCCTCAGTATTTTGTGCTTTGCATGGTTTTTGCACAATAGAGCATGTCCCTTCTTTCAGCGTTTTTTCTGAAAAAAATGCTGAAAAAACACCTAGTGTGAACATACCCTAAATTTATAGAAGTGATCATTGACTGTTCCTTTTATTAATAAGGTGTTGGTACCGTAGATGTCATCAATCGGCACAATCATGATCAAGTATTATGTTGTAAAAAACTGTATTTATCTTTAGGCCTTATTCATACGTTAGAAATACTGATAAAAAAAGTACTATGCCAAAACCAGGAATTTCTCCAAACACAGAACAGGTGCCAATCTCTACATAGTAACATAGTAACGTAGGTTGAATAAAGACCTAGATCCATCCAGTTCAACCTTCCTCCCCCAATTGTACTCCCTACACTAAGTTACTGGGACTTGGCCTCACAAATGTATTATTACCAATTTTATTATTGCTGCACTATTACAATTAAAAATGAACCCTTTTATAATTTTTTAATCAGTTTTATATTTTGTATTACTCTTATGATTCTAATAATGGTATTACTAAAATCCCTATGCCTAAATCTGTTGATCCAGAAGAAGGCAAAAACCCCAGGACACATTCAGCCAGTTTGCATCACGGGGAAAAATTCCTTCTTGACCCCGAGAAAAGGCAATCAGTACTAGAACCCTGGATCAAACCTAATTATGAAACTAGTTATGTAATTACTATTATCATATTAAATGTACTACTATAGGTGTAATATTTTGTCCAATTTAACTGTAGCCCACAATGTTATGTGTATCGAGGAAATCGTCCAGCCCTTTTTTGAAAGCTGTTATAGTGTCGGCCATTACTTCCTCTTGGGGTCGGGCATGCCACAGTCTGACTGCTCTGACTGTAAAGAACCCTTTCCTGTTTAGGTGACGGAATCGCCTTTCTTCCACCCGTAATGAGTGCCCCCTGGTCCTTTAGTATGGTCTTTGGAAGGAATAAGTCATGTGCTAGTCCTTTGTACTGACCACAAGGGCTGTGGAGTCGGTAAGCCAAACCTCCGACTCCTTAATTTCCATGGCTCCGACTCCTTCATACATGGCTCATGTTTAAGTGATAAATTTACTGTAGCACAGATTCATCGCAGCTAAAAGTCTAGACCCTTAGATCAGGAATAGGACAGACATTTATAGGACATTTCATAACTTTCCCAAATTCTTATGAAAAAATATTCCCCACAAACTTCATTGAATTACTGTACCCAATTTATTATATATTTTAGGAGTCGGAGTTGGTTCATTTTATACCGACTCCACCAAAATGGGCTCCGATTCCACAGCCCTGCTGACCACACATATACATGTAAATGAGATCCCCTCTGAGGCTTCTTTTTTCTAATCTAAACAGGCTCAACTTTTTCAACCTCTCATCATATGAGAGGCCTTTGATCCCTTGTAGTATTCTAGTTGCCCGCCTTTGAACTGACTCTAACTTCTGAATATCATTTTTAAAATGTGGAGCCCAAAACTGGATCCCATATTTCAGATGTTGCCTCACCAGTGATTTATAAAGGGGTAACAATACATTGGGATTGCGGGATTTTATTTCTCTTTTTATACATCCTAAAATCTTATTTGCTTTTGCGGCCGCTGCTTGACATTGAGTACTGCTGCTCAGCTTACTTGTAACCAGAATACCCAAGTCCTTCTCCTGTTCTGTAGACCCGAATATACTCCCATTTAATGTGCAGCAATAGGATTACTCCGTCGTAGGTGCATTACTCTATATTTATCTACATTAAACCCCATCTACCAAGTGTTTGCCCATTCAGACATCTTATCCAGATCATTCAGCAATATTGTAACGTCAAGATCAGATTTTAATATCCTACATAGTTTGATGTCATCAGCAAAAATTTACACTTTATCTCAATCCCATCCCCAAGGTCATTTATAAAGACGTTAAAAAGAATCGGTCCAAGCACAGATCCCTGCAGTACCCCACTGCTGACTATGTCCTATTAAGAGAACATACCGTTTATGACGACTCGTGTTTCCTGTCATTTAGCCAATTCCTTACCCATCTGCATATAGTTCCCCCAAGTCCTTGCTTCTGTAGCTTCAATATAAGGCTGCTATGTGGTACAGTATCAAATCGACATCCAAATTTGCACTTACCTCCTCAAAGAACCCCAACATGTTGGTTAGACATGATCTATTTTTCATGAATCCATGGGGATTATCATTTATTATATTATTCTCTACGCTATAACTCGGCAGGTCATCTCTTATGATGCCCTCAAAAACTTTGCACACTACCGATGTCAGACTTACCGGACGGTAGTTACCTGGATCCATCTTCTTACCTTTCTTAAATATCGGTACTACGTCAGCCATCTTCCAATCCTGTGGTACTACCCCTGTTACCAGAGAGTCTAAGAATATGAGATACAGCGGTTTGTCAATTACTGAGCTTAATTCCCTTACTATCCGTGGATGAATGCCATCTGGCAAGGGGCTTTGTCATTGTTTAGTTTGTTCAGACGCAGGCATACTTCTTTTTGTGTTAAACTAGTTATATCAGGTGGTGAACTTTGATTTCTGCCCTGTTGAAAGATCCCAGGAACGGACGGTTTGTTGGTGAACATGGATGAAAAGTGCCAGTTTAATTATGGTCCCAGTTTACACAATTAGGCTATGTGCCCACGTTGCGGACCTGAAGCATATTTTTTACGCTTCTCCCTGGCGGGAAAATCGCATGCGGATATTACATGCGGTTTTCCCGCCAGGTAGAAGCGTTTGTGAGGCGTCTTTGCATGCATTTCCGCATGCGGGTTATCAAGCACTTCTCCAAGCATCACTTGGAAAAGTGCTTGACAACTTGTTCAGAATGGTAAAAAATAAAAAAATAAACTTTATACTCACCTTCTGATGCATTCTCTGCCCCGTCCGGAGGCTTGAGCGGCTCACGCTGTTGTGTGCAGGACCTGCGGTGACGTCATTGAGTCATGTGATGGGTCACATGACTCAATGACGTGGCAGGTCCTTCAGACAACAGCGCGACGGAGGGAAAACATCAGAAGATAAGTATAAACTTTATTTTATTCTTTTTTTTACAGGTTCTTTGGTACCCAGGTCTGGATGAGAGTCTCCTCTCATCCAGACTTGGGTACCATCCGCACATTGATTCCGCTGCGCTTCCGCAAAATTAATGAACATGCTGCGGATTTTTGACCGCAGCATGTACGCTGCGGAAAAATCCGCAGCATGGGCATTGACATTGCGGAATGCCATTGAGGACCATGGGGTGCGGATATACATGCGTTTTTCAAGCGTTTACGCTGCGGAAATTCCACAGCATATACGCTTGAAAAACGCTACGTGGGCACACAGCCTAAAGCTCTTCCCTTAATTTGTTGAAATCAGCTTTCCTAAAGTTCCAGGTTTTTGTATTTCCTTTTTGAAATGTTTTATTGAATATTACATTGAAACTTACCATATTATGGTCGCTGTTTCCCAAATGCTCCCAGACCTGTAGTTCTGAAATTGTATCTGGTCTCTTGACAGCACCAGATCCAGCAGATTACCTCCCCTGGTTGGTTCATCTACCAGCTGAGAGAGGTAATTGTCCTGAGCGGTGGATAAGCTTTTAGCACAACTGGATGATTCTATGTCCCATTGAATGTCTGGATAGTTAAAATCCCCCATAATAAGGACCCTATTATTATTTGCTGCCTTTTTAATTTGTTCCAGCATTTTGTTCTCTACCAGTTCAAATATATTAGCATGCAAATTCCAATTAAAAGCTTTCCATTATGGCCAACCCCATGTACATTAACCCAGACTGACTCTACATTGTCGCAGCTTCCCCCAATGATGTCATGGAGCACAGGTTTTAAGTTGGATCTTCCGAAAATACACACCCCTCCACCTTTTTTGTCTTTCCTATGCTTTCTAAATGTAGTGTATCCCTCCTTGTTTGTCACCCAGTCATGGCTTTCATCCAGCCAGGTTCCCGTAATACCCACCACATCATATTTTGTGACCGACGTGAGAGTCTCCAGTTCAGCCATTTTGTTTCAATTTCAATTTTCTCTGTAAGTTCCACTCCTGGTTTTGTCATAAAAACACTGATGCAAGATACTGACCAAATACTGACA
The DNA here is from genome assembly GCF_046119375.1 of Phyllobates terribilis. Taxonomy (NCBI): domain Eukaryota; kingdom Metazoa; phylum Chordata; class Amphibia; order Anura; family Dendrobatidae; genus Phyllobates; species Phyllobates terribilis. Next base: position 414,001,867 of record NW_027362771.1, on the reverse strand, counting down.
TGTGAATAAGGCCTTAAGCCGAATATTTTTCTGTGTGTTGTTGAGGCTAAATGGTGACAGCTACATTTGGTCACATCCAATTAACAGAAAAATTAAGATTGTGACACCAGACTTGTCATAAGTGACCTTGCAGCCATTGCTAAATTCTGACAGTGGGATATGTTGCAATTTTTCTGAAATTCACACATAACTGAAAGTCGCAGTGTATCCACAATCTAAGTTTGTAATCTTTTCACAATCAGAAAGGTTTGTGTTATTTCGAGGCTTCATTGCCCACATCTGCTGTAAGATTGTTCCATCCCTGGTTGGTCTCCATGTCAATCTTGCACAACAAAACATTGAGGTCACAGCAATCACGTACAATATTGTTTGACAGCGTAGCTGCAACTTTAGTCTATGGTCACAGGATCTGAGGCTGAAACTTGGGTTTCTACAACAGATTTGCCAACCTTGTAATTCAATGGCAAATACAACTTTTTTTTGTTCCAAATCCTTGCAAATAATGAATTTTAAAACTTTCCGTAAATTTGATTTTCCTTGCAGATTTTTTTCTGTTTAGATAGAATTTCTTGCAGAATAATGAATCTGTGAACATGAGTTTACTAATAAATAACTGTGAATCTACATCGAACACAATTTCATTTCTCTCTTGTTTTAATTTTAAAGTAGAACTACATTTTTTATATGAAAAAATATTTTTCAGTTTTAACGCATTCTGTCACTAGTCCTTCAATATATGTAATTCAGCTTGTGTTCCCTTATTTACCATTCAATATGAAATTCATGGTATACGTCTCTTCAGTTAGGCCATGTGATCATCTGATGACTTTCCACCCCCTCCCCCCAGAGAATTACATGGCTTTATGTTCTCTGAAGGGGTTTACTGTCTCAGTCACCAGAAGTTCCTATATGATGAAACTGCATGGCCTGAAGACTTTGTACAACTGAAATTCCCCAAAGGAGGTTACAGAAACTACTATCGCAGTTACTGATGATGTCTCCATGGCTCCTGTCACACAGTCATGATGTAGAGAATCACAGTTCAGCCTCCCTGACTACATTCTTTATTTAGAAGAATAAAAAGGGAAGAATAATCTTAATGTTTTCTCACCTCTCAGTGTTGGTACTAGCACTAGCTGGTGATGTGATGATGGGATTCATAACTTAAAATAGAGAAAATATTTTTAATCAAGGAATAGAGATGGTGTCTGAAGATAAGAAAACAGACTGAACTACAGGGAAGTGAGTACACCATACATAAAGGAAGTGCAGAGTGTGCTAGACGGTCAGGTGAGGGGTGCTGTTTTACAAAAAAAAACTTGAGTTCTTCTTAATAAGTATTTCTTGTAACTACGATTCCAGTTTACTCTTTGGACCTGATGACGCCTGGTCACCAAAGTGCAAATATCTCTGATATCCTGAATTCACAGTATATTGAATTGAAGCCTGAAATAAAAACTTATCCATTTTCTTTTTTCATTCCTCACAGTTTTCTTGGTTTGAAAACCTAAAGGAACTACAGGCCACAGCCCAAACAATTCTGTCCACTTGCATGTAACTTCAGGACCCTGGAGAATTGTAGGAAAATGCAGTAAGAGACCTCAAAAAACCCAGATAATACTCTGCATTTTTTTAGTCTAAACTACGAATAGATGTATTACACTTTTATTCTCTGTAGTTTTTGAGCTCTTTAAGTCTAAGTCCCCACGATGCAGAAATGCTGCATATTTTTTCCGCTTCTCCCTGGCAGGAAAAACGCATGCGGATTTTACATGCATTCTTCCTGCCAGGTAGAAGCGTTTGTCAAGTGTTCTTCACATGCATTTCTGCATGCGGGTTATCAAGCGCTTTTCCAAGCGATTTTAGCATCACTTGGAAAGTGCTTGACAACTTGGTCACACTATATAAATCCATGCAACCGGCATGGATTTATATAGTGTGACCAAGTAATAGTTTAAAAAAAAGAATAAGAATGGTAAAAAATAAAGATTATACTTGCCTTCCGAAGGCCCCCGGTCTTTTCTCAGGTCGCGTGACCTGTCACATGACTAAATGACGTCAAGGCAGGTCCTTTCACACCACCGCGACCCATACAACAGACTAGACGCATTGCTGAGGAGACCGGGGGCCATCAGAAGATGAGTATAATCTTTATTTTTTATTTTAAATTCTTTTTTAACATGTACTATGTTACCCGGGTCTGGAGGAGAGTCTCCTGTTCTCCAGACCCAGGTACCATCCGTACATTGAACTGTATGATATCCGCATGTGCACATGTAGTCATACGGATATTATCCGGTTCAACACAAATCAATGGCGGCAATTACGCTGCATGTCCGCAAAATTAATGGACATGCGTATTTTTCCCGCAATGATAATCCGCAGCGGAAATTTCCGCAGCATGTGCACAGCGCATGCGGATTATCATTGGGGACCATGGGGCACGTATTACCAAGCGTTTTTAAGCGTTTTTGCTGCGGAAATTCCGCGGCAAAAACGCTTGAAAAATGCATAGTGGGCACGCAGCCTTAGCCAAAAGTAGGGATGAAACATACACTTACTCTGGGTAAGTTCATAGAGCATATTGAATTTCGTCCAGAAAAGTGGGACGATTTGTTCTCACTTGTCATCAGTGTGCAGACCTTATACAATCCGTGTTTTACTCAGCAGCTATTAATCTTTTACAGGACTACTTACAGTTTCCTATGTTACAGAATCACAATGTATCCATAACAGTCGGATGCTGTACTGTGGCTCTGTATGGCCTCTGATTTTTTTTCTCACACCCATTGACTTGACTAGTTGAGTCTCATCTGATTTTCGGAGGAAAATCATGCATGCTTCAATTTTTTTTTTCACATGCAGATTCAGTCAGTGAAACAAATCGTTCATCTGCAATACCCCATTGAATAACATTGGTCTGAGTGCAATCCGTTTTTTTAATGGTTAGCACTCGGACCTAAAATACGATGGTGTGCACAAGCCCTAAGAGTAAGAATAAATATTTTCTAAGTACTGAAAGCTGTAGACATGTGTAGCAAACGTCCTCAAACCTTATTGAGTATTTTAATACCAAATATGAAGTGGATGAAATAAAAGAGGGACATGAATCTTTTTATTACACCCCCTCTGCATATAATACTTACCAAACCTGAAATATGTGAACGAGGCCAGAGGTTCACCATGAAACACGTCACCTTTGCTAAGTAACATATGTCTCCTAAGCTGCAATTCCACACTCTGTGTGCACATAGCCTAACTCTGGTGGATCGGCCATTGCTTCTTTGTGCATGCTGTATATTCTGGTGATCAAGGGTCGCGTTGTCTATGGCCGGTTTATATCTCATTCCTAATGCCAGCTTTCCTGCTACATTGAATTTAATAAAAGGAAGGCTTTCAGTGCAGCGTAACTTGTCAGGGTTTTTTCTTTTAATAATTTTAGAAACTATGATAAAGAACCAGTCTTTGTGGCTTAAGTACTGCTTCAATGTACCATGTGTGTAAACCTGTAGCCGTCCTGATCTGCATGTTCTGTATGTCTTGTGCAGTCGTTTTCTGGTCAATTACAGCATTATCCAGCTCTGGCATTGACTCCCAGTTATGTTAATGGGTAATGGAGCAGCTGGGTTGTGTGAGTGGCGCAGGGAGCAGTGCTGCTATACAGTGTTGCTTTGTTTTCTACATTATGTGCTCTTACTTTTACACTCTGCAGTATGCAACGATATTATCTATATGAACTATATTAATATGCTGAAGTACAGATATCGTAACGTCTGGGATTTCACTGCTTATGGTTGTGGTAGTAAGAATCCTAAACGCTGTGTGGTGTCTTACTGCAAATACTGCAATTCTTACTTGTGTGGTTATTTCATTAACTTGCGTTACAAAGAAGTTTGGGAACATGAGTTGAGGAAGAGGTGCATTTCAGTTGCAGGCTTTGGCCTCATTCAGACTTGTTTTTGCTCAGTGTGCTATCTGTGCTCAATGAACTGCACATGGACAGGACAGTGACAAGGTAAGCCTATATAAGAGTGCATCAGCAATTTTCCGCAATGAACTTACATCATTGTGAGAAAAATCACAGCATGCACTGTCCTGGTCCATTTTACAGATGAGAGTAGTGCTAGTAGAGGCAGGCGGCTCTTGCAGAGGTCCTTGATGTGGACGAGCGCACAGAACTGAACTGTCACCACTGCAATTTGCTGATGTGACTGACTTGATAATTATTTAGGGGTGGTCCCCTTTCAGAAAATCCCTGTCCTCAGGTGTAGTTTGTTATAAAAATGCAAATCACACTTTACTCGCCGTTCTCATATCCGACTCTTAGGGTATGTTCACACTGGGCATTTTTTCAGCGTTTTTTTTCCTACTACAAAACTTGATCTCTTGGCAGGAAAGAAGCTGCGTCAAAAATGCAGCTTTTGGTGCGTTGTTGCTGCGTTTTTGGTGCGTTTTTCAGGATCCCAAAGTTCAGCTTTGCTTCCACCACAGAAGCATGAACACAGGTCACCAATGCAAGACATGTGAAACCATATTAACCAGAATTTCAAATGTAACAGTGGGGGGAGGTGAATTGTTGAGGAATAGTTTACGTTGGCGGTGCATTGAGTTTGTAGGATGCGATTTCTTTTCACACTATGGTCTGCCATTGAGTTGCCCAGAGATTTTTTAATTTCACACCTCCGTGGGCCACAGGTATTGTTCAATCTCACACCTAGCTCAGCCAATGTTTACATTTTACACATTACACATCACTAATTTAATTAAACTGTTCTAATCCAAACTGCCATCTCAGGTGACCAAGACCAGATGGTAAAATCACAAAAATAAATGAGTTTCACACACTGCTGTACTTTCTTTTTTCACTAAAAACACAGCAAAACCTGATAGCTATGTTCACACTAGGTGTTTTTTCACCACCCATTACTTTCAATGGGTGAAAAAACACTGAAAGAATTGACATGCTCTATTGTGCAAAAAAACATGCAAAGCACAAAATACTGATGACACAAAACCAATGTGTGTGCATGAGATCTCTGAAATCTCAAACTTTGCTGGTACTGTAAAATGCATCAGAAAATTTGCATGAAAAACGCATTGAAAAAACGCCTAGTGTAAGCATGGCTTTAGACTCCGCATCTGCTCCTGGTTTCAGGTATTGCCTGCAGTGCTGGCAAGCATTCCGCTTACATGAGCAGAACTATTGAGCTCACTGATTGGCTTTCAACATGACATGAGCACTGCGGCCAATAACTGATACCTGGAGCAGCGGTGGAGACTCCCAGTCATTGACAAACCGATAGCACACGGATGACATGCATGTGGTGTCCATTTTTTTTTTTTCTTATGCTGATCCATTTACTTGAATAGGACTTGTATAGAGACAATAAAGTGTCAGTCTTCTATGCGTTAACAAATGGATGGCAGGCGTAAGAGGAATTTTGATGTGATCCTTAGGTAGCCCATCTGCCCCTCAACAGTAGACGTGGAGGAGAGAAAAGGACTGAACATGTTAGAAGACACCCATAAAAATAGATCATTGTCTGGTGCCCCTAATAGCAGGGCAGACCCAAGGTGTATGGCCAGCTTCAGTATACGGCGAATTGGTTATTACAGATGTGCAACTTAACAGCCTCATCAAAAATATGTGGAAGCGTTTGTGTTATGCAGATGTCATGTGCTTATTATTGTTACAGTATTTTAAGGTATTTCAAGCTTTTTCTAACCCAGAATACTTAAAAGTAATTGAACTTATCAACCTACGCATGAAAGCAGCTTAGAAATGTGCAGGGCACAGAATGTGGCAGTGACACGGTGAGACCTGAAGTGCTGGCACGTTACGAGCTGCCGCTGCTGGCTGCTCCTGACCATCGGTTTACTTTTTCATCAGTGCTAATGTTTTCTGTAGGTGGCAACAGCTTACAAGTGGTTTTTTTTCTGTTCTAGAGGAGGAACGACGGGTGAAGGCCAACGATCGTGATTACAATGAAAAGTTTAAATATGCAGTGAGTATTAATTCTTGCTATTAAATGTGCTTAATGTACACGGTTTCCTAGCTGTAGAGGTAATTCACTCTTTCTTCACTGCGAATTCTTAAATGGAGTCTGTCACCACGCTAACTAAACCACTCGTATAAGTATTCAGATGACTTAACCCTTATAAAAACCATACCTGTAGCAAAGATTTTAGTGCTTTATTTGGCATTAAAAGAACAATTTATCTTGTATGCAATTGAAGGGCTTTGGGTCACCCTTGGTGTGGCTAAAGGGTTCAGTGCACCGTTACACTCCCTCAATTTGTATAGTGAACACGGTCATATCTACATTGACAGCACACTCTGCAGCCGCGCTCAAGGTGTCATTGCCAGCTCTTGTCTGCAGTACAGGAGCCAGCAATGATACTATGTGAGCGTGGCAGCAGTCTCTCTACGGTGGTGCAGAGCTTCTTATTGACAATGCTGAACTTAATCAGCAGCTCTGTATGGACACAGCAGCACTCATAATGTTGTTGCCACTTTTCATCGCTGGCACCTGTCTTTTGTCACCGCTTAGTACTGTTCTGCAGACAGGAGCCAGCAATAACACTTTGCAAGTGCGGCTGCAGAGTGTGCTGTCAATCTAGATATGACGGTGCTCAGTATACAAATTGAGGGCGCAAAATGGTGCAGTGAACTCTTGGCCACACCAAGGGTGCACTGAAGTCCACTCTAATTTCTAATGAATAAAAATGTCTATTTTTTTTCTAATGGGTTTCCCTAGCCAAATAATTTCCCTTCCTTCCTACCTTTTATGATCTCAACATCCAAGTCTAAAAATGGTTTGCTCCCTTCATCATTATTTGATGGAAACCATTGAACTGTGATAATATTGTTCTTTGATTCCCCTGTGTCTTTTCCTATTCACTAGTGCATCTCTTGGCAGTTCTGGACTTTAGTACAAATGATTTTAAGTAACCTTTAGCAGCTGTAAGAAGATAGAGGTCCAATGCTAGTTAGACTTTTCTGTTATACAGCATTCTATATCAGACTTTTAATGTGAACCCATCACTCTGTACATGCCTTCTGATCTCTGGACAACATGGTATAGAGAAGGAGAAGCTGAGAAGAATGATATATAAATATTTTTGGGAAAGATTTAGTATAACTTGTATTTTATTCATTGACATCCATGGTGTGTGTATGCATGAGTCCAGTGGGCAGTCTTACTCAGTGACTGACAGCTATCTCTGTATGCACAGTCTAAGGGATCGGCTCTCTGGTAGACGCTGGTGCACACACATAGATCCAGTTCGTTGGTTCAAAACAAACGTGCGGTTTATTAAATGTCCATAAACTGTCCAACTTAAAAAAACAAAACAGCCTCTTCTGGGTACAAAAGGTATAACAAAGCCAAACCGGAAAATAAACAGTCCATACATAGCATGGGCTCACCCGTTTAAATGTCAGACCTTCACTCAGCCTCTAGCAGCGAGTAAGCCACACAAGCAAGGTCTTTTCACCTTGTACACTCTGTCCTAATGATACAACTGGACTTCCTTATATCTGCCATACCACGCCCTGGAGCGGGGATATGTAAGCAGCCAATCCCACCCATCTCTCTGACTATTCATAAACCCAGCCCTTGACAATCCCTATTAACTCTCTCAGCACTATACGTGCTGGAGCCTGCTTTTCCGGGCCTACATCACCGAGGATACCAGCCTCGATGATGCATATCTCTCCTCTAGGACCTGTCCGGCGGCCATCTTAAAACAGTCATACAGGGAAGATTGTCTATCACTGAATAGTATTGCCCACTGGACTTATGTGTGTCTGTGTATGTATGTGTGTATAGAAACACCAAGGGCTTCAATGCATAAAACACAAGTTTTACTGAAACTTTTCCCACAAAAACATATATCACTCTGATTAACTCCTTTTATATCATCTTGCCTACAGGGCAGATACCATGTTCAATATGACAGTTTCTTTTTAACCCATTTCCGACATGCTCTATATATATATATGTATATGGCACGGGGTTCGCACGGGCTTACGCTGATCGAGTGCAAGTGTCAGCTCTATGTGAGAGCTGACACCCCACAGCAACGCGGGGTGCTAGTGCCAATCGCGGGCGTTTAACCCCTGTGATGCCGCTGTCAATAGTGACAGCGACATCGCAGGGCATCGCACAGGGAGTGAGCTCCCTATCTCCTTCCATCAGCACAATGTTGTGCTGATGGTCTCCATGGTGACCCACGGTCCCAAGATGGCCACGCGGTCCTATAGGGTCCTGCAGGAAGGTGGCCACTCAGAGCCTGCTCAGAGAGCAAGAGATGAGATGCCTCCTTCCTTCCTGGCAAACGCTGATCTAATGCTCTATAAGGCTTTTCTCGTTATACCAGGACCTTTACCAGAAACGCCTTATCGTGGCTACCAGGTACACATGAATTGGCCAATTTATGTGCTAATATTTCTCATTTATTTTTATTTTATAGCGCACTAATGCTATTCAAGTTTCATATATTTCATGTTCGCATACTTAGCGTTGCAGCGTGCTACTTTGTTTGTTAGTTGCATATGGAGGTAGCTGCTCCTAATAAGCACCTGTACACACCTATTTCTTGTTTTGGATGTGCCGGTCATTTTTTCCTGTTTAATCTGAATCACTTAACTTGGAGATTTAGATGGAAACCCCGATATAAGTGCTCAGTGTAGAGCACAGGATAAATGTGATCCAAAATGTTATGTAAAATGTTCCCAATAAAAGCTTCAACTCCATTCCCAAAAAAAGCAAGTCCCCACTCAGGTCCATTATCTGTTAAAGGAAATGTAGGTGGCTTACACGTTACTGGTAGCACTAAGGCTCTGCAAAAACTGAATGGCACCTCGCCCTCCAAAAGAAATCCAGCGAATTCTGCGCTCCCAAATCCAAATGTTCCCCTCCCTTCTGAGCTCTAGTGTGCCTAAACCGCAGTTAGCGTCCACATGTTTGGCATTCCTGTAGTGATGAGACCGGCCTAATGCATGTCTCCAGAAGCACGAGCTGGGAACAACGTACTGGTCACTGCAAATTACTGGTCACTACAACATTTTGATCACTGCAACGGCAGTTTACAATCTTCACTTCGCAACAATCACTGCTGCTTTTTTCTGCAAAACACCCATGGAGTCAAAATCCATCCCTCCCGAGTCTCGTCGTACTGCACAGCCACATATGGGGTATTGCTACATTCAGCAGAAATTGTGGAACAAATTTTGGTGCCATTTTTACCCATTTCCCAGTGTGAAAATGTAAAATCGGGGGCTAAAACAAAATTTTGGTGGTAAAAATTGAATTATTTTTTCTTCACTGCCCAATGGTATAAAATGCTGTGACACACCTGTGTTGTCAATATGATCTGCTAGATTAATTGATTGAGAGATTTAGTTTGTAAAATTGGGTCACTTATGGGGGGTTCGGCTGATCTGGCACCTCAGGGCTCTACCAATGTGACAGGGCATCCTCAAACCAGTCCAGCAAAATCTGAACTCCAATATGATGCTTCCTCCCTTCTGAACTTTGCACTATGCCTCAAAAGTAGTTTTCGGCCACATATGAGGTATCTGCTGCTCAGGAGAAATTGCACAACAAATTTTGGGGTCCATTTTCTTCTGTTACCCTTGTGAAAAAGCAAAATCTGGGGCTAAAAAATATTCTTGCGGGAAAAAATGTGATTTTTTTTATTTTTATTTTCACAGCTCAACATTCTAAACTTCGGTGAAGCTCACCACACATCTAGATAAGTTCCCTGAGGGGTCTAGCTTCCAGAATGATATCACTTGTGGGGAGTTTCCACAGTTTAGGCACATCAGGGGCTCTCCAAATGTGACATGATGTCTTCTAATTATGCCAGCGAATTTTACTTTCAAAAAGTCAAATAGCTCCCTTTCGAGCTCTGCCTTGCACCCAAACAGTGGTTTTCCCCCACATATTGGGTATTGGTGTGTTCAGGAGAAATTGCACAACAAATTTAGGGTCTATTTTCTCCTGTTACCGTTGTGATAGTAAAAAAAATGGGTCCAAAGTAAAATTTTGGTGATAAAAGGTTAAATGTTTATTTTTTCTTTCCACATTCCATTAATTCCTGTGAAGCACCTGAAGGGTTAATAAACTTCTTGAATGTGGTTTTGAGCACCTTGAGGGGTGCAGTTTTTAGAATTGTGTCACTTTGGGGTATTTTCTCTCATATAGACCCCTCAAAGTCACTTCAAATGTGATGTGGTTCCTAAAAAAAATGGTTTTGCAAATTTTTTTTTGTAAAAATGAGAAATTGCTGGTCAACTTTTAACCCTTATAACTTCCTAACAAAAATTGTTCCAAAATTGTGCTGATGTAAAGTAGACATGTGGGGAATGTTATTTATTATCTATTTTGTGTGACATAACTGTCTGATTTAAGGGCATTTGGCATTTTCGCCAAATTTCCAATGTTTTCACAAATAAACACAAGTCATATCAAATAAATGTTACCACTATCATGAAGTACAATATGTCATGAAAAAACATTCTCAGACTCAGTGGCATCCATTGAAGCGTTCCAGAGTTATTACCTCATAAAGTCACAGTGGTCAAAATTCAAAAAGTTGGCCTGGTCAGGAAGGTGAAAACGGCTTCCTAAGCCGTCTATATGGGCACAAAGGTCATCGGAAGCTGAATAAAATGATACCTTGACATCTGCGATCCGATGTTTTATTCCCGAAAAACCAAATTTTTATCAAACGTAAATGAGCTGTTCAGGACTATGGACTGGACACTGATCTCCCTGACAATCTGCCTTCAAAGCTTATTTTAAAAGAAAGGGGGCGTTACCAGTATGACCCGCATACCCATATAAGGGTTGATCCTTCTGACAGATTCCCTTCAAGTTCTGTACATGGAATTGAATTTTCGGAAGTCCTTGTTGCCAGAGGCTTATCTCTAATAGGATCACTCTTCTTGTCTTGAAATGAGTAGCATGTTAGTATCACGCCGGTGACTCGCACAGGTGGTAAGCGCCGCCCTACTCACTGCGGTCACCGCTCTGCTCTCCCTAGTCTCAGGCTGTCTGGCTGTGCTGCTTTTGTAGCATTTCCAACACTGCTGCATTCTCCTGTTGCTGGTAAGTCTCTACCTGTTTTTAGAAAGGCGTGGCCACTTTCTGCAGGTATTTAACCCCATCGTGTCCTAGAGAAGTGAGATCCTCTGGCCTGTCCCCAATTTGCAGGGGGTTTGTTAGACATCTCCTCCTTCCAATCCTTGCCTAATCAAAGGTTCTAGTTCAGTCCCTGTCAAGATTTCTGTGAGGTGCTGTCTTTTATCCTCTCCTGTTTTCTAACCCAGCATGCCTACCCATTTATCCTGACCTCTCCGCTTTTGACCTTGGCTACGTATCTTGAACCCGTGCTGCCTATCCTGACCTCGGATTGTCTGACCTGATTAATCAGATTGAAGTTGAACATACAAAATACTGTCTAATCCATTCCCAACTGAACGCTGTGAAGCCATAGTCTGAGCAGAGCAGTCAGTGCCTGTCAGAGTGATGACATTTATCTGCATCTAGTCGTCCACATAAAAGGTAATCTGATTCATGTATATAGTGGGTGGATAAAATAATCACCAGATCGCTCCTCTGAACCTTACATAGATTTAGAAGCTAACCACAAATACATTCTAAATGACCGCTGGAATTCTTTCCAGTCCTTGTGCTGACTTTGTAAAATAGATAATGGCTCTTAGATAGACTCTAAAAAGAGCCGCAATCTATTTTCAGTGCATAAAAAATTGTTGAGGTTTTGTCATTCATGATATTTTAAACTGTGAGAAATATACAGTACAGACCAAAAGTTTGGACACACCTTCTCATTTACAGATTTTTCTGTATTTTCATGACTATGAAAATTGTACATTCACACTGAAGGCATCAAAACTATGAATTAACACATGTGGAATTATATACTTAACAAAAAAGTGTGAAACAACTGAAAATATGTCTTATATTCTAGGTTCATCAAAGTAGCCACCTTTTGCTTTGATGACTGCTTTGCACACTCTTGCCATTCTCTTGTTACTGACATCTTGTGAGAATTTCATATCAATAGCACCTTTAGAAATAGAAATATTACTTAGAAAATTGCTGGACGTGAAAAATACTTATCTCACCCGCTGTGTCTGATGGTGATCTTGAACATCATGTACACAGAGCCTTACAGAATAATAATGTTCTTTCTTAGCAACAACCCCGCAACAACCCCATTTTTACTAGTAACGTAAATAAAAGTAACAGGAACATAATACTAAAGGAGCCCCTATATAATTGTATTACTCGGCTTTTGTATGAACTAGTGTCACATCACACGACTTCTGCCAGAACAATGGATCAGGCCTTAGAACAGGGCCATGAATGATGAACGTTGGCTAGCTCACCTGACTGCTATCTATGGATGGTTTTATTGTGAAATACTGTGTGAAATTTATGCCAAACACCAGCATTTTCAGATGCATAATTGTCAGCAGGGGTAAGAAGGGATTTATGTGGTCTATTATCTATTCTTAGATGATGAATCCTTTCCTTGTATTGTACATTTATTTTATAGATTTTTTTGCTTTTAATAAAATGGAAGTGATGACTTGTAAATGTCTTATTTTGCTCATATGAAAGTCCTCTCTGATTTGTGTATGTTGCATCAGTCTGTGAGCGGGGTGACGTAACATCTGACGCTTCCCAGCAGCACAGAGGTTAAGATGTAGATTCCCCCCTACATTCTCTCTAGCAGATGGTGACAGCAGTTGGATGCAGTAGAAATCCCTGGCTGCTCACCATTCCCTGGGGGTAGACATATGATACCTGGCACACCTCTGCTGAGTATTTGCAGCATACAGGAAACCTTGAAAGCGAAAATATAAGAAAAATATGCTTGGCTGTTTGTTTTTTTTCTCTGTGGAAATTTGACTATGACAGCTAAATATCAGTGCTGTTCTGTTAGATTACATCTGCAATGCCAAACTGGATAACATGAACTTTGCTGCATTCTTATAAATGCATAGGCCCATTAATAATTTACTCACGGATCACTTTCCATTTAATTTCTGTGTTTTTCATACAGCTGGTGCACAAATGCAACATTAGCTTGTTCTATTACTCCGTACAAAGCTGAGCTCATTGTACTGAAAAGAAATGCATTAAAATGAAAAAAACGAAAAGAGAAAATATCTTTATTGTAATTTGTGGTCTTTCTTTTATTGTATTAATACTATGCTCTTGATGACCCCGGTATAAATGCTATTCCTAGAATACACACAAGTTTTGTAGTGTCCTTGTGACATTGTGTCCCTAGGGTTCATGACATAGGCAACATTTCAGCATGTGCACAAGACACAGTTATTGGTTATTTATTGGGGTCTCAGACCCTGTGAAAATCCGATCTGCAATACAAAGTTCACTACTATTGGTTTATATTAAAAAAGAGCTTTTTTATTACATATATAAATGAAGGGTCCTCGGTGCACCCTTGGTGTTTCCAAGGGCTCAATGCATCATTCCACCTGCGCAGTTAGCATACCCTTTATCTCCTCTTGTGTTGATTGACAGCGCTCGCTTTGGATCACACAGCATCAGGCGGCTAATGCTAAGGTGAGAGGGGGATGAAAGCGTGCCCACACTGACACCGCAGGAACCGAGCGCACACATACATCTCCCTCATCTGTGATCATCAGCTGCCCACTACTGCATGATCCTGTGTACAGCAAATGGCCACTGCCGGCATGAGAGAGGGATCAGAGCCATACTTGCAGTGACAGTGTGCTCGCTTGCTCCTGCAGTGTCAGTGTGTACAGTGCCGGGGATTAAATTCAGCTAGCGCTCCAAAGTGAGTGCTACCAATCTACATAAGAGGAGGTGCGGAGGGTGCTAATTGAGGGGTAGAACGGTGCACTGAGGATCCCTCAGTTACATATGTAATAAAATGGTTGTTATATAGAGCAAAAGTAGTGAAATCTATGCTATAGATATCATTTTTTATAAGGGCTAAATCTCCTATATGAATGTATATGGGGTTTTATTTTGGATTTTGGGGTAGGTAGACTCCCTTTAAGGCCACATCCCCACTATCAGTATTCGGTCAGTATTTTTTCTCAGGAGTGGGAGCCAAAACCAGGTCAGGAACAATCAGAGAAAAGGTATAATAGAAACAAGTCACCAATTCTGCATTTATCACCCACTCCTGGTTTTGGCTCCCACTCCTGAGAAAAATACTGACCAAATACTGATAGTGGGACCGTGGCCTAATAAACCATTTACTACTGTAGCCCACTCATTCTGTAGAGTCTGAGAGTACAACCCATCTTAAAGTGGTATATTGCTGTGATATGTCACCATCACTTTATAAGATGATAATGCCACTTTAAGCTCGACAGTGATTCAGATGTTGCCTAACGATCGCTTGATGTTTAAGTGGCAATTTAGCAGCTTTTAAGTAGCTGAAAAATTAAGATAGACAATTTGTATGTACTATTTAATTTTTAGTAGCCTCCCCTACCCCATGGTGATTGATAAACTACCGATGGGAACCTTCTGGGGAGGCGCTGTGCAAGCCTTGTTTTCTCTGACAGCAGACATTGTGGGACAGTTGGGCAGATCACCCAAAATAAGATAGACTGGCCAATATTTCTATAATGTGCTGTGCCAGATTAAGAACAACATGGCTGTATCCTCTGTAATGGAAATGATCTTGTTTCATTATTTTTCTTAACTGAATTTCTTCCGTCTCGTCCGTTATGAACTGGCAATCACCATTTACAGCCTCAATGTCATTGTCTCTTTTAAGATCAGTAGTGGCTCTGTACAATAATCCATACCCTGGGGATATCTGGAGACTCACGCTGAAATTGTTAATGGCCTGACCAGGTTTCATCTTGTCTTATAATTAGAATTCTCCCTGTAAGTCACTTGGATTGATTACATGACCTGGGTTTATGCAGGTGATCTTGTTCCATATATGTGGTTTACAAAAGTCATTCTGAACTGGTAATTGTATAGTCTAGGAGCAATTGGTCTCCATTATTTTTCAGTCTCTCCTTTGTCTTAATTTTGCTTCTTTGTATCAATTTTTTTGTCATATTACCCGTTTCATCCCCATGTATAAAGTTTTATTAAATACTCTCACGTTTTCTAAAATAAAAGAATATTATATTTCTCAGGTGTTTTCTTTTTGACAAAGTATTTTACTATTTTCTTTTTTGAAAAATTATTTTTAGCTGCGGTACTTACTGCTGCTGTTTTTTCATTGTGCATGTATAACTAGATCAAAGTCTGCTGCAATACAGAAGCTGTGTCAGTCAGTGTTGGTGGGGGGTGTTGTAACAGCCGCTGTTCTGTATACTCAGAGCAGTGACTGAACTGGCGCCGCCACCAGCCCCCGTGATTGATACCCGAATGCTGCTGGGGGAAATAAAGTTCATTTTCTCCGGACAGCGTTCGGCTTAGTGCGGGTGTCAGGCAGGTTCAGAACACTATTAACCTGCAGATTAACCCCATAACTGACAGGTTCCCTTTAAGCTCATTGAGACTTGTGGACATTTGTCTATACACATCTGTTAAAGGTCACTGCGAAGCATTTAAATTGGGTTGAGGTACAGTACAGACCAAAAGTTTGGACACACCTTCTCATTTAAAGATTTTTATGTATTTTCATAACTTTGAAAATTGTACATTCACACTGAAGGCATCAAAGCTATGAATTAACACATGTGGAATTATATACTTAACAAAAAAGTGTGAAACAACTGAAAATATGTCTTATATTCTAGGTTCTTCAAAGTAGCCACCTTTTGCTTTGATGACTGCTTTGCACACTCTTGGCATTCTCTTGATGAGCTTCAAGAGGTAGTCACCGGAAATGGTTTTCACTTCACAGGTGTGCCCTGTCAGGTTTAATAAGTGGGATTTCTTGCCTTATAAATGGGGTTGGGACCATCAGTTGTGTTGTGCAGAAGTCAGGTGTTAGAATTTGTATTATGGCAAGAAAAAAACAGCTAAGTAAAGAAATAAGAGTGGCCATCATTACTTTAAGAAATGAAGGACTGTCAGTCCAAAAAATTGGGCAAACTTTGAATGTGTCCCCAAGTGCAGTTGCAAAAACCATCAAGCACTACAAAGAAACTGGCTCACATGAGGACCGCCCCAGGAAAGGAAGACCAAGAGTCACCTCTGCTTCTGAGGATAAGTTTATCCGAGTCACCAGCCTCAGAAATTGCAGGTTAACAGCAGCTCAGATTAGAGAGCAAGTCAATGCCACACAGAGTTCTAGCAGCAGACACATCTCTACAACAACTGTTAAGAGGAGACTTTGTGCAGCAGGCTTTCATGGTAAAATAGCTGCTAGGAAACCACTGCTACGGACAGGCAACAAGCAGAAGAGACTTGTTTGGGCTAAAGAACACAAGGAATGGACATTAGACCAGTGGAAATCTGTGCTTTGGTCTGATGAGTCCAAATATGAGATCTTTGGTTCCAACCACCGTGTCTTTGTGCGACGCTGAAAAGGTGAACGGATGGACTCTACATGCCTGGTTCCCACCGTGAAGCATGGAGGAGCAGGTGTGATGGTGTGAGGGTGCTTTGCTGGTGACACTGTTGGGGATTTATTCAAAATTGAAGGCATACTGAACCAGCATGGCTACCACAGCATCTTGCAGCGGCATGCTATTCCATCCGGTTTGCGTGTAAGGCTGTGTAAGGGCTGTTTGACCAAGAAGGAGAGTGATGGGGTGCTACACCAGATGACCTGGCCTCCACAGTCACCAGACCTGAACCCAATCGAGATGGTTTCGGGTGAGCTGGTTTCGGGTGAGCTGGACCGCAGAGTGAAGGCAAAAGGGCCAAAAAGTGCTAAGCATCTCTGGGAACTCCTTCAAGATTGTAGGAAGACCATATCCGGTGACTACCTCTTGAAGCTCATCAAGAGAATGCCAAGAGTTTGCAAAGCAGTCATCAAAGCAAAAGGTGGCTACTTTGAAGAACCTAGAATATAAGACATATTTTCAGTTGTTTCACACTTTTTTGTTAAGTATATAATTCCACATGTGTTAATTCATAGTTTTGATGCCTTCAGTGTGAATGTACAATTTTCATAGTCATGAAAATACAGAAAAATCTGTAAATGAGAAGGTGTGTCCAAACTTTTGGTCTGTACTGTATGTGTGTTTGATTAGCAGCACATGGATGCTTCTTACTCCCGTCAAACAAATCACTAGTTTTTTTTGCTAATCCATTTTAGAGCAACATGAATTAGGGACAGAGACCCTGATTCCAGTGATGTATCACTTGGCTGTAGTTTTGATAAATTCACAGTTTTCTCTGCTGCAGATCTAGCAGTGCTCTGACTGCTGAGCTCTGTGTAACCCTGCCCACACCCCTGATTGGCCGCTTTCTGTCTACACTGTTCATTGGCAGAAAGCTGCTAATCAGTGGTGACATCGGATTGTACAGAGCTCATGAATATGGAGGACTACATGGAAACAGGTTTTCTTGTCCTTTCTAGTGAAAATCTCCTACTGATAAAACAAGTGATTTTCTGAAAACTACAGCAAACAGCCCAGTAAGTGACACATCTCTGTAAACAGGGTCTCAGCCTCTACATTATGCTGATCCCAGATTAGGTGGAAAATCCTGGTGACAGATTCCCTGTAAATCCTATGGAAGCAGTAGAGGTGTACTTAACTTTTCACACTACTTCTGCATATTGGCCTAGATTTTGTTAAATGGTAATTTTTCATGTGTTGTTGTTCATCCCTAATATTTTCCTATTTTTATGACTTTGTAAGGACCAGATTGTTTAAATGTTTTCTGATTTTGATGTACTATACTGAATGCTGGTGATTGATTCTTATGGAGGCAGTGAGCAGATTTGAGGACGGAGCGCTCTGTTCATTCTCCTGGTATCGCCTCTGTATTTATGGAGCACTGACAGCTGTGACAAATCTGTTTCCAAATAAATTCCCAACCAATCCCATCAGTTTATAATCGGGTCCATCAGGTTTCTGGTGTGTTTATAGCAGGCAATGCAGACTGTTGTTCTTGCCTGCAAAAATAGGGGGACGCTGATAAAACAGAACCCAGAGCAAGTGTGAACAGAACCTTGTCTGGTCATGGGGTTCAGTTTTCTGCCAAACTAAACAGCAGTATCTTAATAAATACGCAGCATTACTATGACCCAGCTCTTTATATGTATTTTCATAGCTGTGCAAGCAGCAGACATGTTCCTCTTGAGGCATAGTTTAGTATTAAACAGTGCATATTACCAGATTTCACATAGTAAATTACATGCTGCATTAATTAGACCTCCTTTACTTTATAAATCGATGGCAAAAGGGCTACATAATCCCAAAATGAAAGAGAAATCTAAAAGAAAGGACACTCCAATTGAAAGCAGTTCTGTTGCCAGATTTCTTACTACAAACTTCATAGCATACATTATTAAATATATCTTAGACTTGTTGAGGCTGGTATATTTACTTTAAAAATCTATGTTAGGCTAGGTCCACACACATAAAGTGCACTGTGTCTGGGTTTCTGTCAGGATCCTCATAAAAAGCAGTGTTCCAACGAAAACCCTGGCTTAGACAAACCCTATTAATGAGGCAGACAGAATCACTTTGGACCCTGTCCTCCGATTTGACAGTGTTTTTCAAGACATGGACAAAAACATGGCTGACCAGCCAGTGTCTAAAGTACAGTTTTTCAAGAATTCCTATGGAAAACTTGACACCATGCTCAGCAGAGAGCACTGTATGTGTGTGAACCAAGCTTACAACGGCTGTATAAACTTTTATGTTTAATCTTCTTGCCCAATATTATCATTGTACAAGTCCAACTTTAGTTTGACTCCTAAAATGCTCTTTTTAATATTTGTCAGGAGAGACATTACCCCGTTGACCCCAGTCAGAGGCCTCTCATAAAGCCAAATTAGATCTCCTGCTTTGCACTGAGGAGGATCAACACCCAGAAACACGTGTCTGCAAATTGAGATTCTGGTTTGGCTTTTATCCTAAGTCATGAGACAAGGCTCTTTAAAGGATCAATATTGACTTTTAGGATTGCTACTTCCAATAGGTGGCGCTATAGAGTTCAAGGTCTCTTCCTCTTTGAAGAGGCAATTTGCGTATTTCTTTTCCCCGAGAAGCATTGCATAGGCTATAAGTCTTATTCTGGCATGTCACTCTCCACAATGAGAGAGTTACCCCATAGACCCCACACAGAGGCCAAGCCTGTTATACAGCCAAATCAGATCTCATGCTTTGCACAAACGAGGGACAACACCCGAAACACATGTCTGCAAATTGAGATTCTGGTTAGGCTTTTATCCTAAGTCATGTAGCAGGGC
Source organism: Phyllobates terribilis (assembly GCF_046119375.1). Taxonomy (NCBI): domain Eukaryota; kingdom Metazoa; phylum Chordata; class Amphibia; order Anura; family Dendrobatidae; genus Phyllobates; species Phyllobates terribilis. The sequence goes on along the minus strand of NW_027362771.1, from coordinate 413,982,490 downwards.
TGGTTAATATTGACTTTTAGGATTGCTACTTCTAATAGGGTAGCAATAGAGCTCAAGTTTTCTTCCTCTCTGAAAAGGCAATTTTCATATTTAATTTCCCAGAGGAGCATTGCATGGCCTATAAGCCCCCTTACACTGGCATGTCACTCTCCACAGAGAAACATTACCCCTGAGGCCTCAATATTTGGCATGAAAATTTTCATACAAGGTTATGCAACCGTTGAAACATGGATTTTCAAAGTATAAGTGATTTCTTTAATAATGTGTGCAATTACAGTTATATGAAAAAGTTTGGGCACCCCTATTAATCTTAAGCTTAATGTTTTATAAAAATTGGTGTTTTTGCAACAGCTATTTCAGTTTGATATATGTAATAACTGTTGGACACAGTAATGTTTCTGCCTTGAAATGAGGTTTATTGTACTAACAGAAAATGTGCAATCTGCATTCAAACAAAATTTGACAGGTGCATAAGTATGGGCACCTCACCAGAAAAGTGACATTAATATTTAGTAGATCCTCCTTTTGCAAAAATAACAGCCTCTAGTCGCTTCCTGTAGCTTTTAATGAGTTCCTGGATCCTGGATGAAGGTATTTTTGACCATTCCTCTTTACAAAACAATTCCAGTTCAGTTAAGTTTGATGGTATCCGAGCATGGACAGCCCTCTTCAAATGATCCCACAGATGTTCAATGATATTCAGGTCTGGGGACTGGGATGTCCATTCCAGAACATTGTAATTGTTCCTCTGCATGAATGCCTGAGTAGATTTGGAGCGGTGTTTTGGATCATTGTCTTGCTGAAAGATCCATCCCCTGCGTAGCTTCAACTTTATCACTGATTCTTGAACATTATTGTCAAGAATCTGCTGATACTGAGTGGAATCCATGTGTCCCTCAACTTTAACAAGATTCCCGGTGCCGACATTGGCCACACAGCCCCAAAGCATGATGGAACCTCCACCAAATTTTACTGTGGGTAGCAAGTGTTTTTCTTGGAATGCTGTGTTTTTTTACCGCCATGCATAGCGCCTTTTTGTATGACCAAACAGCTCAATCTTGGTTTCATCAGTCCACAGGACCTTCTTCCAAAAAGAAATTGGCTTCTCCAAATGTGCTTTTGCATACCTCAGCCGACTCTGTTTGTGGCGTGCTTGCAGAAACGGCTTCTTTCACATCACTCTCCTATACAGCTTCTCCTCGTGCAAAGTGCGTTGTATAGTTGACCGATGCACAGTAACACCATCTGCAGCAAGTTGATGCTGCTGCTCTCTGGAGGTGGTCTGAGGATTGTCCTTGACTGATCTCACCATTCTTCTTCTCTGCCTTTCTGATGTTTTTCTTGGCCTGCCACTTCTGGCCTTAACAAGAACTGTCCCTGTGTTCTTCCATTTCCTTACTATGTTCCTCACAGTGGAAACTGACAGGTTAAATCTCTGAGACAGCTTTTTGTATCCTTCCCCTGAACAACTATGTTGAATAATCTTTGTTTTCAGATCATTTGACAGTTGTTTTGAGGAGCCCATGATGCCACTCTTCAGAGGAGATTCAAACAGGAGAACAATTTGCAAGTGGCCACTTTAAGTAGCTTTTCTCATGATTGCATACACCTGGCTCTGAAGTTCAAAGCTCAATGAGGTTACAAAACCAAAAAAGTGCTTTAGTAAGTCAGTAAAAAGTAGGTAGGAGTATTTAAAACAAGAAAATGATAAGGGTGCCCATACTTATGCACCTGTCAAATTTTGTTTGAATGCAGATTGCACATTTTCTGTTAGTACAATAAACCTCATTTCAAGGCAGAAACATTACTGTGTCCAACAGTTATTACATATATATCAAACTGAAATAGCTGTTGCAAAAACACCAATTTTTATAAAACATTAAGCTTAAGATTAATAGGGGTGCCCTAACTTTTTCATATGACTGTATATAATGTGAAATCTGGTGACTGATCTTCATATTGGATTGTTCCTTATTTTAGATTTCTCTAACCACTACTAATGTTTTGAAACCAAGGCCATGCCGCGCCTTACCACATGTGTTTGATGTTGCATATTTCGTTGAAAAGCTTTTGTGGGAACTTTTTTTTAAGTTAAAAAAACAATTGTTTGTGATGCTGACCTGACCTCATTAGCTGAAATCCAAAGACAAAATGTAGCAACAGAGCAAACTGTTAAAACTGTGCAATAAAAATGCCATGTGTGGATGTTCACACATATGTAGCTTTCGGCCGCTGCTGTTTCCAAATTGCAAAAATTGCAGTTTGCAATGTGAACCAAAATGCTTAAACTTATCCAAAAGCTAAATTCACACATTGCAATATGTTTGGTTTACAAAGCGTGTTGGATCCAATTTTGTAAAATCAAGGGTCTTTCAGGTTTAGACCAGATTTAGTTTAGTTTCCTGTAGTTACTGCATTAGTATTGTGTCCTGGTCTTGGTAAATGTGGCTGCCTTGTTTTCAGGACCAGTTTTAAGACTCAAATATATCTTTGGCATGAAATCTTATTTTGACTGCAGCCTTATTCATTGTCAATGATGGGGAATGTACTTCTACTTAAAGGGGTTGTTCTCATTTTTTTTAAATGGTTAAAATTTCAAAGTGTTTGTAATAACAAGCAACTTTGCAATTTACCTCTTAGTAAAAATCTCTCTGTAGTCAAAAATAGAGGGAGTTTTAATTCATTAGTTTACTGTTTTGCAGGTTACCGGCCACGACTACTGTCTGTCATAGGTAGTCAGTGTCCTAGGCAAGGAGCACAGCACTTGCAAGCTTTTTCCTATTGAGTTTGCAAGTACTGATCTGAAGCTGATCTGATAATTGGATGTGGCCAGCCTCAGAGTCCCTGTGCACATTTTGGGCCAGAGCCACAGCTCTGCCTCTGGTCCAAATTGTCAATCATCACGATTACAGTTTTTCCCAGCAAGGAGGAAACTGGGAGCCTGTGAAGTGGTGTGCTCCTAAATAAAGATGTAACAACCATTTTAAAGGAGTTGTCCACTACTCGGACAAACCCTTCTAATTCACTATGTTCCTCCCCAAGTAAAATAATAACACTTATACCCCCCTCCTGTGTGGCGTCAGCACTGGCTCTCCCAGGGCTTGTGTAACATTGTTTTGTCAAGTGAGCCCTGCAGTCAGTCAGTGCTGGTTTCACTCTCCCCTTTGGACAAATCAAGACATCCAGAGGAAGTGAGAGCTGTGGCTGCTCTTTCACACCCTCCAATTGTCAGTTACATCCATAGCAGTGGAGAGTATAGCCAGCGCTGATCGGCCAGAAGGATCGTGTGACAAAGCCCCTGGAGAGCCAGTGCCAACACCGCTAGTGAGGTGAGTATAGGTGTTATTATTTTACTGGGGGAAACAGGGATTCAGAAAGGCTGTCCCGAGTTGTAAAGGGGTTATCCGAGTAGTGGACAACCCCTTTAAGCCTAATATGACAAGTTATTATCTCCAGTGATACTGGAATATTAGAGTATGTTCACTTAAGGGCTCGCACTCATCTGCGTTTACATCGCTCCCATGTTGATCCAGAAAAGTAGGACGAGTGTCATGCGAGTACATTGTGATTTTTCTCACATAGTATCCATATGAAATGCGTATGTAATGCATTTTTCTTTCTCTTCAAGTATTATTGTACAATCATTTACAGGACCATTTACAGTGTTCTATGCTACAGAATGGTAATGTATCTGTTAAAATCGGACGGCATAATGATGGTCCGTATGCCGTCTGTTTTTCTTTTTAGCACCCATCGACTTGCACTGGCAAGTATCGTCCGATATACGCGGCCACTCGCAGCATTCTGCGATTTTTTTATTTATTTTTTTCTCATCCAGATTCCAGCTGAGAAAAAAAATCACAGATGAGCATAGAATTATTAACTAACATTAATCAGAGTACAATGCGATTTTTTTTATTTTTTTTTTATCAGATTGCACTCGTCCGATGTATACGTAGATGAGTATGAGCCCTAAGGCAGACATAAAGGATAGGAAAAAAGTATGATGTACAACAAGACCTCATTAAAACGTGCTTCAGCAGCGCCGACGTTTCCTTATGGTCTGCGGTCTTGCAGCGATCGGGACCCCCACACACCTCCAAGCATCGGGATTCCAGTGCAGAACGCTAGCTCTTCATCGGCGACCTCATCGGGGCCTGATTGGCTCAGGTCCTGATGTTAACCCTGTGTTATCTTCTCGATGCTGCAATGAATAGTGATCATGGCATTTAGAAGTTTGTGAGAGGGAGAGGGCTCCTTCTCTCACCCCTCTGGCATCACTGTGATGTGATCACAGGGGAGCAGACGGTTGTCCTCTCGATCTGCCAGCTATGGTGGCGTGTTAGACCCAGGCAGAAGCTGGTGATCTGCCCTTGTAAAGCTGACAGGTCTCATGCATTGCAATACTTGAGACCAGTGATCAGAGAAATAAAAGTTGAAGTTCCATAGAGGTACAAAATAAAAAACTAAAAAAAAGTTAGATTGAAAAAAAAAAAAAAAAAAGCTAATCTTTATATCTGATCTTTCATGTTATGCATGTACAAATGAGATTACTGTAGCAGCTCCTTGGCATTGATAATGTGGTGTAGTATTTGGAGTAAATTCCAGGGGTTGCTGCTTTTGTAGGTTATTACTGTTACTTGAGTTTGCACCTTGCTGTGTGAGCTAATAATTAATATTAAAAATGATGATGTTCAGGGAGTAGTCAAGTTTTTAAAAAAGCTGAGCACAAAACTGGCATGAACTATATGGTCAATTTGTGGAATGTTAAAGGGGTTTTCCATATAACTTTGGCACATTTCCATTTATTTCTGAAGATATTTTACAGTCTATGAGAAAAATGAAGGAAGGCCAATAATGGTGACCAGCACTGAAGGTCTGTAATTTTTATCGTAAGTACACGTCAACTGTGAGAGGCAGAATCTTAAAAAAAAAAAAAAAAATCCAGAAAATCACATGGTATGATTTTTACATAATTAATTTGCATTTTATTTCACAAAATAAGTATTTGATACAATAGAAAAACAGAACTTTATATTTGGTACAGAAACTTTTGTTTGTAATTACCGAAGTCAGACGTTTCCTGCAGTTCTTGACCAAGTTTGCACACACTGCAGCAGGGATTTTGGCCCACTCCTCCATACAGATCTTCTCCAGATCTTTCAGGTTTCGGGGCTGTCGCTAGGCAACGTTGAGTTTCAGCTCCCTCCAAAGATTTTCTATTGAGTTCAGGTCTGGAGTCTGACTAGGCCACTCTAGGACCTTGAAATTCTTTTTACGAAGCCATTCCTTAGTTGGCCTTGCTGTGTGTTTTGGGTCATTGTCACGCTGGAAGACCCAGCCACGACCCATCTTCAATGATCTTACAGAGGGAAGGAGGTTGTTGGCCATAATCTTGCAAAACATCATGACCCCATCCATCCTCCCTTCAATACAATGCAGTCGTCCTGTCCCCTTTGCAGATAAGCACCCCCAAAGTATGATGTTTCGCCCACCATGCTTCACGTTTGGAGCGGTGTTTTTGTGATTGTACTTATCCTTCTTCTTCCTCCAAACACGGCAAGTGGAGTTGATACCAAAAAGTTCTATTTTGGTCTCATCTGACCACATGACCTTCTCCCATGCCTCCTCTGGATCATCCAGATGGTCATTGGCATACTTCTAACGGGCCTGGACGTGTGCTGGCGTGAGCAGGAGGATTTTAATGCATGACGGCGAAGTGTGTTACAAATGGCAATGATTTAGACTGTGGTCCCAGCTCTCTTGAGGTCATTGACCAGGTCCTCCTGTGTGCTTCTGGGCTGATTCCTGACCTTTTTCAGAATCATCCTTACTAGTGTTGAGCGAGTATGTTCTGTCCGAGTATGCTCGGGCCGAGCTCCGAGTATTTATAGCTGCTCGGTGATATGGTTGAATCGCTCCCGTGTGCATGATTTGCAACTGTTTGACCGCTTTATTCCATGTGAGGAATGTGTAAGAAATAGACATTCCTCACATGTAGTAAAACTGTCAAACAGTCGCAAATCATGCACACGGGAGCGATTTAACCTTATCACCACACAGCTATAAATACTCGGAGCTCGGCCCGAGCATACTCGGCGAAAGGGTTAATAGAACATACTCGCTCAACACTAATCCTTACCCCACGAGGTGAGATATCGCATGGAACCCCAGACCGAGGAAGATTGACAGTCATCTTGTGTTTCTTCCATTTTCCAATAATTGCACCAACAGACAGTTGTTGCCTTCTCAACAAGCTTATTGCCTGTTGTCCTGTAGGCCATCCCAACTTTGTGCAGGTCTACAACTTTGTCCCTGGTGTCCTTAGATAGCTCTTTGGTCTTGGCCATGGTGGAGAGGTTGCAGTGTGATCGATTGTGTGGACAGGTGTCTTTTTATACAGGTAACGAGTTCAAGCAGGTACAATTAATACAGGTAATGAGTGCAGAGTAGGAGGGCTTCTTAAAGAAAAATTAACAGGTCTGTGAGAGCCAGAATTCTTGCTGGTTGGTAGGTGATCAAATACTTATTTCATGCAATAAAATGCAATTTAATTATTTAGAAATAATACAATATGATTTTTAGATTCTGCCTCTCACAGGTGAAGTGTACCTACGATAATAATTACAGACCACTCCATTCTTTGTAGGTGGGAAAACTTCAAAATCAGCAGTGTATCAAATACTTATTTTCCCCACAGTAGCTTTAATTGGTCTCTGCGCCTTACATCATGGTGCTCTCAGATAACATAGCAAAAACTCTTGACAGTGGTTGTTTGGCCTCCAAGCAAAATGTGCCCGCAACAGGAATGTCTACAAAATAATAAAGTCTGACATAATCTAACCTTGTTGGACCCATCTCACACAACTGAAAAAACGTGTGCTGGATACACTGGAGAGAAAGCCATTATATTTTATTCTTTGGTGACCTGGCCTTTGAGGTCTGTGATTGGCTGCAGCATTCGGGTGACTGGAACTCCACCTAATCAAAAGTACATCTGATGACACCACATTCCAGTCACCAAGCATCTACCCAAGGATGTTTAGAGTCTAACTTTCCAACAACTATCGGCAGTGGCGGACATAGATAGAAGAAGGGTCCCTGTGCAAAAGCAGTATAAGGGCCCTTTGCAGTCCAAAGGGCTCCTCATAATGCACAATCCCACCAGCTTTTGAAGTGGTAGTGACCCCTTACCTCTTGGGCCCCTATGCGGATGCACAAGTTGCACCAATGATATGTCCGCCCCTGGCTACAATTTCTTTGGAAAGAGAGCGAGCATAGTCCTAATTGGCTCCTAACCCTTGCCATGACTTCCCTGTAAGAAGGAATTGCAAGAAAAGAATAGGGAATTGGCCCATAGATCATGGAAAGGTCATGAATGTTCTTCTGTCAGCACCGTGATACTGTGAGTCCATTATGATCTTTGCTATGAGATTTGCCTCTAGATGCAGCTGTTCCTACCTATGGTAATTTATATCTATTCCTCTGAGTTTCTAGTCTACTTAGGCCGCAGCAAAAAAGCTTTGAATCCACATACCCAACAATGCTACATTTTTCTTTTACTTTCTCTTTTTGCAATCTAATCTGATTTTTCAGCTAATGGAACAAATTAGTAAGAGTATACAGACTGCACATCATTCTAAATAAAAGGAGTAGTGTTTTCCTCGGCATGATCCACAGATTGTTGTGCAGCTGCCGCTCCCCTCTTGGGTTTACTGAGCGCACAGCGAGTCTTCTAAGGAGCGGCTAATTTTCCATAACCTTGTAATATGCCATGACATGTGATTGGTCTCAGGGTAACTACACGAGTCTCATAATTAGCCAGCTCTTTACATCAGTGTAACAAGATGGCACTGAGGTGTCTAACCATAATTGCTATGACTGCTTACTATATATCTATTTATACGGGAATTTTGCTTTTTAAAAATTCAAGCAGAAGTCTATTCCTTGTCTTAGATGATAGAGTGTACCTGTCACCCCCAGTACTTATTTGTCAGGGATGCTCCATTTTCAAAGGGTTTGCCGAAGCCATATATCTAACCCAATGCAGGTGCAGGAGTATGTCCCACCTGTGCTACCTGAGCTGTGATCCTAGCATCATGCAACTTTACATATTATGTCCGGTGATGAAAAAGAAACCTGGGCAGCCTGGGTATAAGGGTGTACAGTACCATCTGAACGGGACGAAATAATGCATTATTGCTGCTGGATGCATGGAGCATCAGACGGCGAGGAGTGCAGGCCTTTCATTCCTTGCATAAATGATGCATTCATTAAAGTGCATGTAATTCCATAGACATAAGAGAATCACCTAAATGTATAGAAAAATAAAGAGAGCAGTAGACTTGCCGATTCCTTTCAAAGCGGTTTACTTGTAAAAACCAATCTGGCAAAAATTGCATCACAAACTGACAATTCTCATTATAAAGTCTCATGTAAATGTGCCCAAAAGGCTGGAAATGTAAAGCGTCATGGAATAAATGGCACTATAATAATAAATAATAATAACTCTGCACCAGGAATGATAGAGAGCGCAGTCGATAACGCATAATGCAGGCCTCAAACACAGATCACATGTAAAAATCGCCTTTTTTTGCCATCATTTTCCAACATTGAGGCAAAACTGCCACTTTTTTGCTGCAATTTTGGAAATTCACATCAGAAACCACATCTATGGGGGCACAATTGTGTGCAACCCGTGACCAAATACAAGTTTGGATCTTTTGCATCTATAGCAGTAGGTGATGGATCACAACTCTGTCAGTAGATGCAATGCATCAATGCGACCTTCATGTCCTGCACACATTGCCGGGTAGCTCTAGTATTAGCTGGGTTCACACTGTGCATTTTTCCTGCGATGACGTTGCATTTTTAAATACAGTGAAAAAACAGCATCTGATCGCTTACCTTTTAGTTTAGGAGTTTATATATACCAGACAGTAATGTGATCTTGGTGGTAAAATAATTAGTATTAGTTTCACTGTAATAAAAAAATTATTATTTTAATAATTTATTGTAATATTACTATTAATTGTGAATTATAATGATGGTTCATTTACACACAAATTATAGGAAAAAAAATCTAAATATCGTTCTTCGTTCAGCCCATTTTCCATTTTTTTTCCCCCATAAATTCCAGATTTGCATTTTTAGGTTATACATTTTAATACACATCTTTGCATTGAATTACAATCACCGACTGCATCATCGTGCTACACCCATTTCATGGCATTTTTTTGTGGTTTATGAGCGCCACCTACAGGATATTGTGTGATTTCCTGCAGACTTCAAAAAAGGTCTGGATGATTTCCTCGATACACATAACATTGTGGGTTACAGTTAAATTAGACAAAATGTACAATTGGGGAAGAAAGGTTGGGCTTGATGGACCTAGATCTTTATTCAACCTACGTTACTATGTTACTTAGCTTATATAAAGTCTAAATGTTACTTTTAAAGTATATTTCTAGACATGTGAACATAAACTGACTTAAGACTGGTTCAGACTGCCGCGGATGGTCACATGTAAAAGAAAAAAAAATGGTCCAGTTTGACGGTCACGGGTGATGAGCGAGCATGCTCGTTTAACCCTTTAACCGAGTACGCTCAGGTGCTTATCAAGAATCTTCGGCGTGCTCGTATATTGTGTTCTAGTCCCTGCGTCTGCATGATTTATGTTTTTAAGACAGCCTCAACACATATGAGGATTCTCTCACAAACAGGGAATCCCTGCATGTGTTGAGGCTGTCTAACAGGCATAAATCATGCAGAGGGACTGAACATAATATATGAGCATGCCGAAGATACTCGGGAAGCACCCAAGCATTCTCGGTTAAAGAGTTAAACGAGCACGTTCTCTCATCACTAGCGGTCACTTGACTGTGCCTTTTAGCCTGCAATATGGAATGCGATACAGCAGTAGACTCAGTACTTGACAAAACAACCTGACGTCTTGGTTATGAGTTTTGCTGCAGAAATAGAACAGAAATCATTGGAACACATCATGCGGTTCTGGCTGTCACAGGAGCATTAAATTGGTAGCGATCTTGCTTAAGATGATAAGCTCTGGTGACATCAATCACATTTTTATTCTCAGCTTGATAAATTATTGCGCCCACAGACTTTTGAGACTATCTACGAGGCAGTCATCTATTGATTCCTACAAGTCATTTCATGTTCCATTAACTTGCACTATGTTCAGTTTAATTTTTCATGGAGCAGAATTTAAAAGGGTTTTCCATATCATCATATCGATAATAGATTGGATATTTTAGCTATGTCAATACCAGAGTAGTTGGGTAGGTGGGGGGTTGACATTTGGAGCCCCTGATGATGAAGGGGCTGCGTCACTCAGATTGCTATTTAGGTGACTAAGACAGGTCTGCAATGCCGGCAGAGTCGCTGCTGTGTAGACAGTGTGCAGAGGAGGCTGCAGCAGTCACTTCCAACAAGCGCTGCTGCTTCATCAAATGGCTTATTGATGAAGGTCCTGAGAATCGGACCCCCACTGGTTGGAGATTAGTGGCTTATCCTAAGCATAGACTGCTGATATTCCGAATATGGAAAACCCCTTTAATAGTATCTGATAAATCTAATGTGTCCCTGCTTTGTTGAAGAAAGAGTGATTAATACGGTTATCTTTATAATATTGCATTTTGTGCAGATGAAATATTTGGAAATTATAAATTGGAGATGAAAGCTGTTATATAAAAGAGACAAATGTGTAAAAGCAAGAAACCAGATTCTCTCATGATCTAACCAGCTTTTTCATGTGTTTCCAGAACAATGGCATCAAGACTTCCAAGTACAATATCATCTCGTTCTTGCCTATCAATTTATTTGAGCAGTTCCAGCGGGTTGCCAATGCATATTTTCTTTTCCTCCTCATATTACAGGTACGTGAAGCCAATCTCCTTTTTTGACTCCTTGTGATTTTTAGAGTATTCTTCCCTGCATTGTATGGTAATATGCAGTTTAGGTTTAGCAGATCCTTAAGCTTGATTTACAGGTGAGGCTATCAGAACTATTTTGACCCCGACTGACAGCATAATAAAAAAAAAAGTTGGCACCACCAACCACACAATTTGATTTGGAGTGCCACAGATGTGTAGACCATACGACAAATTAGAAAAAAAATATGCATAATGAGAGCTCATGCATATTCATGTATAAATCGTAAGTTTTAATTGATACATTATATTCTAATGCATAAAAAAAACACAAAGTAAAAAGCATACACAGTATACAAGCAGCGGACCCTAAAGAGAATAACCTGTGTCCCTGCTGCAGTACACAACCCACAAAATCTACCATACCGTGCAAAAAACAGTGAAGTTGTTAAGTATTGCAATACCACTGTCCGAGTGCAGGGATAAAGTATCACCATAGTGAAGCCCAAAAGATGTATTCATGTAAGCATCTGCAGGCCCATATCATACGAAACCTATGTAGATCAAGGTCCAAGTAGGCAGATGAGATGATGAGAGTAGGAGCACGTCAAGAATATTACTATGTGTATTCCTGTTCACAGATCTGGCAGCCCTCGATATAAGTAAGTGCGGACCAAATTCCATAATTCCATTCGCAAAACAGTATTCACTCCAGTGTTATGAGTTCAGTGGTTCTAAGTGGTTTATATGATATTGATAATGTATGTTCATGCTGTAGGAAAATCATTTTGGCTCTTCTACTAGTATGATAATGTGTTTCTTCTTGCAGCTGATCCCTGAAATCTCTTCCTTGTCATGGTTTACCACCATCGTGCCTTTAGTTCTTGTATTGACCATCACTGCCGTGAAAGATGCCACTGATGACTTTGTAAGTGTATTTAGTGAGCTGTCAATTTGGACATTAATTATAGATCTTCTTTTCTGCTTTTGTCTATGATTTATTTAATTCACATCAGATTTTTAAAAATGTTAGATTCTTTTTTTTTTCTTTGTTTCTGAGAAAGCACCTTGCCCATATACCCATAATAATAATAATATTTTTTTATTTCTATAGCGCCAACATGTTCCGCAGCACTTTACATTTTAGAGGGAACTTGTACAGACGATAAAAGACATTACGGAATAAAAATAATCACATAAATCAGCAGATACCAGGAGGAGAGAGGGCCTTGCTCGCAAGCTTACAATCTATAAGGAAATAGGGAAGACACGAAAGGTGGATGATAACAATTGCTTGTATCTTACAGTCAGCCATCAAGTCTATGGGTGTGCGCAAAAAAAATTGGATCCCACATGAATCATCCATATACCATCTGTTGTTTGCGCATACATTTCCATTACTAACATAGGAAAAATTTATGCTATATAAATCAACCGTTTTTCTGGATGACAATCAAATCATTTTTTATACGCTCATGTAAACTTAACCTTATCAGTGACAGTTAATCAAAACCATATAAACAACTGCTTTTTATAGAGCAATAAAATTAATGCGCAAAATTAGAGGGGTGGTCCGAATCCAAAAGGTGAATTTCGTACTAAATATCTATTTAATTAAACCTCATTCCATATCTAATATATTTAAAATAAAAATTCCCTTCCGTTCCCTCTCCAACTTCCTGTCTGCTTGTTCTTTGTTTGTTTCACTCCAATGACGTTTCGCCCGAGAATGTCAGTGCATGCAGGGATACTCACACAGGATGTCATCAGTGGGCAGAGTGGGCAGAGGCTGCTTTCCCTATCTTGAACCGAAGCATCATCAGTGACATCTGTTCCAGGGGCCTGGCAAGTCCCTGCTCTCCCTGCTTGCCCCCTTGTCTCCTTATAATTTGCACTGACAGCGTGCTCTCTTGCTGGCTCATCACTGCTTTTTGGAGCAGGCGAGGGAGTGCACTGCCACTGTGCATTCAAAGTAATATAGAGCAGGGAGCTCATACTGAGCATGCATCAGAATTTACAACCGTAGAGCAGGGATTAGCCCAGCCCGTGAAATGAACTTCACCAATGACGCTTAGTTTCAGGGAGGGAGTAGAGGCTGCAGCAGTGACATCTCAATTGCGTATCCCAGCATGCACTGGTGAATCTCAAACAAAACGACATTGGAAGTTAAAAAAAAACAAACAAAAAAAAAACGATAGGAAGTCAGAATAGAGAGGGAACGTTAGGGAATCTCTTAATTGAAGTATAGTAGAAAAGTAGAAAAAGAGATTAAATTATTACATTAAATAGCGTTTAAGATGAAATTCACCCTTAGTTTTGGACCACCTCTTTAAGTTCCGCCGATTGGTTCGGCCCTCCACAGCAGTGCCAGGTTCTCATGTGGCCCCTTGAGAAAATTAATTGCCCACCCCTGCTTTAGACGGATAGTGGCAAAAGTGACGAATGGAATCCATAATGGTATTGAAGCAGAATCTTCTTTACTTGATGTAGTGCAACATACACGTGTTTCACGGATTCTAGGCCCCTTTATCAGCTCTCATCAGGTCTAAAAGATCATTTTAATAATATATGCAGTTTGTATTGTGAAATCTGGTGATAGGTGAAAATTATCTAATTTAAAGGGCTATGAAGACATTTACAAATAGGGTGTGGGGTCCCAATCTTAAGGACTCCGAATAACATGAAACTCTTGCCTCCGCGTCCTTCATCCAGTCTCTTGTAAACACTTCTGTGGCCCTTTTTGTTATTGATGGATTCCTGTCTCTCGCTGTAGTTCTTGCTGAATATTCCAATTTGGGAGCAATAACTGACATCTTTAGTTTTTGGTTCTGCCTGTCCAACCCCAGAAAACTCAAGTGTATAATTGTATTGTTTGGCAATTTTCATAGCCCAGCTCTGAAATTCTTTTCTGCTCCATCATAGGTTAAAAATTGTCATGTGAACAAGGCCTAACATTTAAAGGGAACCTGTCATGTCCCCAAATACTGAAAGCCCGGCTACTGGGTGGAAATTATCTTTATTCCTCCAGCTTTCAGTCATCGTGGCCTGCCCACGCGGCATCAGTCATCTCTCGGTATACAGTGGGCGGCTGTTTGCGCGCCCTGGCACATTGAATGACAGCTGAATCTGCCAGTGTAGAGATGGATGTCAGTCAATGTGCCAAGGCGTGCTTACAGCCGCCACTCACTATGTACTGAGAGGTGACTGAAGCCACGGCAGCACTATGTCCAAGGTATTGTGTACAAAGCAAAATAGAAAAATAAGGTATGCTCTTCGGGGTAGTAAATGTAAAGAGATAATAATCAGGCATGGACTATTCCAGCCTCGTCATTGTGGCTTAGATGGTTGTGCACAATGCTGATGACCCTGATATAATGCTGCAGCCACTAACCCACTTCTTGGTATGATTCAGCATTGATGTTCTCATTTCATGACTACACTTCTGGTCCTTTGCTTTTCCTATGATGACAAGTAACAAGAGCATGAACAAAAGCTGTCTGATCATTTCATTAACCAAGTCGGCCTCTTCTGTGGCACTTCTGATGCAGAGCTGGGCTTACTGGACCACACCCAATAGAGGTTTGCTCCTAGGAGTGCATTATTAAGGGGGCTTGCTGGTGAAAACAAGTTATCACCTACCCATTGCATAGGTGGTAACATATTGATTGGTGGGCATCTGACGGCTGGATTCACCACCAATAAGCAGAACAAGGAACTTTTATCCGGATTTAGAATGGAACTTAGGTCAGGTATTCATCCTCTATAGCACTGCAGGAAAAAGCGAGCGCAGCACTCACAAGCCTCATAGGGAATTAATGGAGCACAGGTCAAGCCGCTTCATTCTAATGGGAATAACCGTGCCCCGTTCTTCCTATTGCTGCGTGTCCCAGTGGATGTACCCCACCAGCAACAACTTATCACCTCTGGATAGGGGACAACTTGTTTTCTACAGAGGACTTCTTAAAAGGGAATCTGTCAGCAGACAAAAACTATTTATGTGTGTATCTAGCACTTTCAAAGACTAGTCTTTTCCTCCATTACTGTGAAATCAGCATTTGAATTATTATGCAAATGAGGCTGAAGAGCTATTTGTAGATCTGAAGCTTCTGTCACTCCAGCTCTGTTCTCCGTCCAGTGCAGACTCTTCCTGCTTGACTGACAGCCTTTATACTGTGTGACTTATTTAGTAAATAGTAGTCACAAGCAGGAGGAGGGCGGGGAATAGAACTGGAGTGACAGTCTTCATATCTAGAGCCTGATTTGCATTTCAATTCAAACGGTGATTTCTCAGTAACAGAGGAGCGGACTGGCCATGGAAAGGAATTGCTGGATTTGTCTTTGAAATTGGTACATGTAAGTAGTCTGGGGGGTGAAATCCTGCTGACAGATTGACTTTAAAGGCTCACTATACCTAAAATTAGTTTCACCTTTGTGAAATACTGAAGTATATGATATAATTATGTAACATAGCAAAGGTTTTGCCTTTTTTTTTACTCATTAGTCATGGGTTTAGTCATCCTGTTTGTTGTCCAGCTCTTTAGAATAGATAATGCTAGGTAGGGTCCGATACCTATAATGCCCTTTATAAATATTTTTTTTTTAAGTCCTAACTAGTGATGAGCGAGCACTAAAATGCTCGGGTGCTCGAAGCTCGGGTCGAGCACATTGAAATACTCGGGTGCTCGACCCGAGCAACGAGCCCAATGTAAGTCTATGGGAAACTCGAGCATTTTTCTGGTGGTCCCCCCTGTCGGTCTGCAGAAGGTCAAAAATTGCCCAAATCGATGGGAACGGTGCTCAATTAAACATCAGGCAGGCAGAATATATAGACAGACAGGCAGGCAGGGTATATAGAAGGGTGCATGAAAAACATAGCAGGGCACTTGGAACACACTAGTGCCCTCCGATTTTCATGCACCCTTCTCTTTAAAAAAGCCAGCCGGCAATTCATCAGTGGAATACAACGGTACCCGATAATTTAGAACGGAAAGAATAGAGCATCACACATAGATTAGATAGATAGAAACATGTCAGTCACATATATAATAAGTACAGTGATAGTGTTGGTTACTGTACTTGTCATTTAGTGTTAAAATAAAGGATTTATTAAAAAAAAAATTGGCGTGGGGTTCCCCGTAATTTTAGTCTCTAGCGGAGGTTAAGCAGACGGCTGGGGCAGATGTTTGAAGCCTGGGAAGGGGGTAATACCCATGGAGCTTCCCAGGCTACTAATATCAGCCCCCAGCTGAATACCTAGCCTTTACTAGCTATTAAAATGGGGGACCCCCCCTAAAAAATGACGTGGTGTCCCCCCTATTTTAATAGCTAGCAAAGGCTAGGCCGACAGCTGGGGGCTGATATTAATAGCTCAGGAAGGGTGCCATGAATATTGGCCCCCTCCCAGGCTAGAAAAACCAGCCGTCAGCCGCCCCAGAAATGGCGCATCCATAGGATGTGCCAAATCTGGCACTTAGCCTCGCTCTTCCCACTGCCCTGTAGCGGTGGCAGTGGGGTAATAGGGCTGGGGTTGATGTCAGCTTATAATGCCAGCTGACATCAAGCCCAGGTTAGTAATTTCAGAGGCGTCTATAAGACACCCCCATTACTAACCCCATAGTCAAAGTTAAAAAAAAACACAAACACCCAGAATAAAGTCCTTTAATTGAAATAAACACAATTCTTTAATGTTCTAAATTAAACCATACTTACCATCACGCCCATTCCAGCTGAAGCCAACGATCTTCTGCAATAAAAATAAAATAATAAACCAACCTCACCCTTACCTTTCCATGGTTCCCAGGACTGCTCCAGCTCTGCTACATTCACATGACAGGCTGGATCGCAGCCGAAAGCTGCCATCCAGCTTGCCATGCCGCAGACACTGAGAAGCTCAGGCATGCTTGCGCTCCTCAGTGTCTGGCTGTGACGGCATCCAGATGAGCCAAGTTGATGTCCAATGCACGTCACTGACCGCGTGGGAGAATTCTCCTGCGCATGCGGTGAGCGTGAGAAAATTCTCCTGTGCTCACGGCAAGCGCAGGAGAATTCTCCCACGCTGTCAGTGACGTGCATGAGATGAGCTGAGTTCATTGGACATGAACTCTGCTCATCTGGATGCTTTCACAGCCAGACACTGAGGAGCGCAAGCATGCCTGCGCTTCTCAGTGTCTGCGGCATGGCAAGCTGGATGGCAGCTTTCGGCTGCGATCCAGCCTGTCATGTGAATGTAGCAGAGCTGGAGTCGTCCTGGGAACCATGGAAAGGTAAGGATGAGGTTGGTTTATTATTTTACTTTTATTGCAGGAGATCGTTGCCTTCAGCTGGAATGGGCCTGATGGTAAGTATGGTTTAATTTAGAACATTAAAGAATTGTGTGTTTATTTCAATTAAAGGACTTTATTCTGGGTGTTTGTGGTTTTTTTTAACTTTGACTATGGGGTTAGTAATGGGGGTGTCTTATAGACGTCTCTCCATTACTAACCTGGGCTTGATGTCAGCTGGCATAATAAGCTGACATCAATCCCAGCCCTATTACCCACTGCCACCGCTACAGGGCAGTGGGAAGAGCGAGGCTAAGTGCCAGAATTGGCGCATCCTATGGATGCGCCATTTCTGTAGCGGCTGACGGCTGGTGTTTCTAGCCTGGGAGGGGGGCAATATTCATGGCACCCTTCCTGGGCTATTAATATCAGCCCCCAGCTGTCTGCCTAGCCTTTGCTAGCTATTAAAATAGGGGTGACCCCACTTCATTTTTTTTTGGGGTCCCCCATTTTAATAGCTGGTAAAGGCTAGGTATTCAGCTGGGGGCCGATATTAGTAGCCTGGGAAGCTCCGTGGGTATTACCCCCTTCCCAGGCTTCAAACATCTGCCCCAGCCGTCTGCTTAACCTCCGCTAGAGACTAAAATTACGGGGAACCCTATGCCAATTTTTTTTTTAATAAATCCTTTATTTTAACACTAAATTACAAGTACAGTAACCAACACTATCACTGTACTTCTTATATATGTGACTGACATGTTTCTATCTATCTAATCTATGTGTGATTCTCTATTCCTTCTGTTCTAAATTGTCGGGTACCGGTGTATGCCGCTGATGAATTGCCGGCTTTTCATGTTTCACTGTGAGCACTGTTCCCATCGATTTGGGCAATCACTGTAATGCCACAACCACCATGGCTGTGACATTACAGTGAGTGGCAGACAATCCCTGCATGATTGGTGCTCTAAATAGCGCCAAATATGCAGGACGGGGACCCGAGCTCCCGCCCGAGCATCTCGAAAGTACTCAGCAAGCTCCGAGCATCCCGAGTACTGAGATGTTCGGGCGAGTACCGAGCAGTGGCGAGTATGCTCGCTCATCACTAGTCCTAACTCCTTTTTTAATTTGTTTTATTTAAAAATGTCCAACTGTTCTCTATATACAGCTAATCCCTATAACAATTTTTTTCTTAATTTTTCTTCCTGTGACATTTTTTTTTGAGGGGAGTTTCAAATGGGATATCCTAGCAGGATAGCCCTGCACTCACTGCCCAGAAGCTTTTATCAAACCCCCTCCCCCTCTGAAACCGGTCATTAGGGGGCAGAGCTGCGGTCACTTATATAGCTACTTTCACCACTGCCCTGTAATGACGTCCCGAATCAATCGTGGTGAAGGTATTGGAGTTAGGGAGAAGTGACCGTAGCTTATGTCACTGCTGCCACACTTCTAATATCCTCACCATCCCGAATCATCAGTCCTCACATCCACATAGCTTCTGTTCCCGCTGCCTCGTTCACTGAAACAAGACGTGATCAGGGGGCGGTGATAGAAGCAGGGTGAGTGACAGCAGCGCCAAACTCTTTTTATAATTCGTTTCAAGGCAGTGACAGAAACTGTAATGGTGCGCTGCTGTCATTCACACTGCTTTTATCACCCCCAGCTGATGACGTGTTTCAGTTAACGAAGCGGTAGAGACAGAAGCTATGTGGCAGTGAGGACTGAAGATGTGCAATGGTGGGAACAGAAGTGTGATGGTGGTAAAAGAAACTGCAGTCACTTCTCCCTGCCTTCATCTCCACTGTTGATTTGGGGGAGAGGTGGTTGATAGAAGCTGTGGGAAAGTGACTACAGGGTCATCCTCCTGTGACATACCATTTGAGACTCCGCTCAAATGAAACCTCACAGGAAGTAAAGTAAAACAAAGAAAAACAGTTATAGGGATTAGCTGTATAGGGAGAATAGTAGAACATTTTAACATAAAGGAAATTCCAAAACTAGTTAGGTCTTAAAAATAGAAATTTATAAATGGTATTTTATTTGTTGGACAACCCCTTTAAAGTGTTGATTCCCTGAATAAAATTGTGGCTACAGAATGGAATGAATGATGAAAATGACACGTTGAGATTTAAGTTATGTTTGAATATACACAGCATTCTCTTTTTCTGTGTATGGTAAAATTACTCAAACCTCCCACTGGATGGCACTGTATGCTCTCAATTTAGAGAGCATGGACAGGGGAACATATAAAACATTGACTCGTAACAAGTTTCTCTGGCCACATTTGTGTGTCACGACATCAGGTTGGATGTGTCACAAGAATGTCTGAGTAAGAGAGGAAAACTCTTAAATTAGTTATGCAATGGGGATTATAAGTAAACTATATTTCAACTCTTAAATGTAGCAAGATCTAGTTCACTTTATTCTTCAAATATAAGCATATTTCAACATTTATGTATTAACTTGTACATAAATTCTGTGGCAGAAAGGTTTGCTTAATTCATTGCTACATATTTTGTTATCAGGGACTATACTATGACTCTTGAATAGAGGATGAAAAAAAGAAAAGAAGAGCGCTATGTGAAGGACCAATGTAAATTGGAAACGGCCGAGAGGCCAGTCACCTACTGGAGTTGTGCACCCTTGCACAACCCCGGTGACTGTCAGAAGGTGGGGGGAGAGCAAATCTCACCGTGTGGCGCAGGCCGGTGGGCACGCCACGTGCCGTGTGCTGCGGACTGCTGGTTGTGCTCACCGCTTCCGGGTTCTTGGTCGTGAACCACGTGACCGGCCGCAGACCACGTGACTCGGGATCAGATGCGCGTCACCGCAGGTCCTATTAGTTGGGATGAAGCGGCCTCCTTGCCGCAGGTCCACAGATTGTCGAGGGAAGGGGGAAATGCAGGGAAAGTTTGGCAATTGGTGCACAAAGCTGCTCTTGCCGCTGACCCTCAAAAGAGGGACTAGAAAATATATATAAAAAGAGAAGCGGTCTATAGAGCACTAAAAATAATCACAGGAAAGAATGTATTTGGGGCTAAAAACATTTAATGAGCCCTTTCCACAACGCGTTTCGAGAGTAAACTATCTTCATCAGGTGGTACAAAGGTATGGACACAAGATAAAACATATATAGACAAAGCTTCACAATGATTGGTTAGTATACTAATTAGTTTTGCAAAGATTGATTCAAACGCTAATTACTTGAACCTGGGTTCAAAGAAACCCTTCATGTGCTGGTGTATATGTGCCTCCAATAGTCGCACATGGACAACCTTCACATGAAGTCAGGAATCAGGAACACATTAGATAAGGTATAGAATATAGCAATACATATTGATGGACAATATTAAAAAATACATTGTTGATTAAAAAAATGCCCACAAAGATTATTACGTATAGATGGACAATGTTGGAAAATACATTACCAGTATAAAATATACATCACCAATATAAAATAGATACAAGAGTCACTGTGTTGTGATGTATTACAGATACAAAATTGGTGATGAGGAGAAGAAGAGAAGAGGGGGGAAAATTGAAAAATGGCGAATATAGATCAATCTAGAAGGGGAAAGACACAAACCCTAAGAGCTGGTCACATTTTCAAGAGCCAGATTCAGACCTTCAGGGGCTAATGTGCCCAATTTGAAAATCCAAAAACTCTCCTTATTAATCAAACTCACCAATCGGTCAGAGACCGTATCGGGTACATGGTCAATGATAGTAAGCCTCATATCTCCTGGATCTTTTTGATGGGTAATACTGAAGTGTTTCGATACGCTATGTAATTGATAACCTATCCGGAAGTTGTGTCTACGCTATGTAATTGATAACCTATCCGGATATTGTGTCTATGTTTATTTAAACATGCGTGCATAGTTTGTATCGTTCAGCCCACGTACTGGAGGACACATGTGCACTCCAGTAGGTAGATCACATGTGTTGCTTGACAATTCACATTATGTCTGATAAAAAAAAATTCTTTCCTGTGGTGTGTGATGAAAAAATCTTTTGAGTGCCATTATGAATAGCTCTACAGCATAAACACTTTGGCGTATTGCACGGAAAACACCCCGGACAGATGCCCTCCTGTGGTGACTGTATTTTAGACTTCAAAGATGTATTACTAGGTGTTATTAAACTTCGTAGGTTTTTATTCTTCCTATAAATGATACTTGGCCTATTGGGTATGAAGGGTCCTAAGACTGGGTCACCCCTCAAAATAAACCAAAATTTGTTCAGGATACTATGAATGGTGACCCTAGATTGACTAAATGTAGTAACCATACTCCATCTAGTCAAATCTGAGACTATTTTATTTTTATTTTCATTTTTACCAGTGGATGACTCAATCCTATCAATGCACATGTCCTGGGTGAGAGCCCTAGTTTTAGAAAAGGCATTCTTCAATAATTTTTTGGGGTAGCCTTTCTGTATAAACCGTTTTTTCAATATTTTAGATTCCACCAAAAATTCAGAATCTCTGGTGCAGTTTTTTCGGACCCTCCAATATTGCCCATAGGGGACATTGGTGATCCATTTTGGGAGATGTCCACTATCAAACCTCAAATAACTGTTGACATCCACTGGTTTAAAAAAGGTTGATGTGAACAATCTTCCCATCGTGTCAAACTGCACCATCAGATCCAAGAATTGTAGGGCAGTTTCAGAAAAAGTTGCTGTGAAGGATAAACCCCATGGATTAGAATTGAGTTCATCAACAAACTTCAATGCACTCTCACTAGTGCCCCTCCACAAAAAGAATAAATCGTCAATATAGCGGCGATAAAACACCACATGGTTAGCCGCCATGGGGGACTTCGCGATGAAGATGGACGCGAAGGCCCCCATGAACAAATTAGCGTAACTGGGGGCGAATCTCGTCCCCATCGCACAGCCCCTTGTCTGATGGTAGACCACCCCTTAAAACGTGAATACATTATTGTTCAAAATGAACATAATGGATGTTTTTAGAAAATTCTTTTGCTCAGCTGGAATATTAGTATCCGTCGATAAGAATTGATCGACTGCTCGCAGCCCCAATTCATGGGATATATTACTGTAAAGAGCACTAACATAAGAGCCAAGATGAGACAATCATTTATGGGGGGGAGACCTCTTAGGAGTTTGATCAATTGAGAAGAGTCTCTCAGGTATGAGTCAAGCTTAAGGACATATTTTTGAAGAAAAAGGTCAACATAATGGGAAAGGTTACTGGTAATGGAACCAATTCCCGAAATGATTGGGCGGCTGGGGGGGGGTTTGTGGAGCTTTTGTGTGTCTTGGGGAGGAAATAGAAGAAAGGGACCCTAAATGTTGTTATATCTAAACATTTTTTCTCTTTTTTGTTTAGAAGACCATTAGCATGTGTGGCTTTAATATGTTCCTTGTATTCAAGGAATATCGAAACCGACGGTTCATGAGATAACATTTCATAATAATCATGGTCATCCAAAATTCTTCTTCCCTCCCCAAGATACCAGCCTCTATTCATGAGTACTACGCCACCCCCTTTGTCTGCACTCTTAATAATGAGATTTTGATTGTCCCTAAGTGAAATGACAGCTCGTCTCTCACCGGGACTTAAATTCTCCCTAATTTTTAGATGCTCAAAGGACCGAATATCCTTTAGGATGAGTTGTTGAAGTGTTTCAATATGAGAACCTTTATGGTGCAACGGGTAAAATTTACTCGGATGTCCATATACATCTCCATGCACTGGTTCAACCTCTGAGTTAGTTGTAGGGGAAGAGTTTAGTGAGGGTAAAGTTATGGCTTTTTTTTCTCCTCTCTTCTAATAAAAAATGTCGTTGTATTGTTAGTTTTTTTAAAAAAAAATCATTAAGATCAAGGTATAAAGAAAACACATTAGTTGGAGAATTAGGGCAGAAGGACAAATCCCGTTCAAGTAATCGGACCTCATCCTCGGTTAGGTTGTGGTCCGACAAATTGAAAATTCCTGAATTATCACTCGTATTCTTGTAATCTAATTGGCTATTGGAGGGTCCGAAAAAACTGCACCAGAGATTTTTGGTGGAATCTAAAATATTGAAAAAACTGTTTAAACAGAAAGGCTACCCCAAAAAATTATTAAAGGATGCCTTTTCTAAAACTAGGGCTCTCACCCAGGACATGTGCATTGATAGGATTGAGTCATCCACTGGTAAAAATGAAAATAAAAAAATAAAATAGTCTCAGATTTGACTAGATGGAGTATGGTTACTACATTTAGTCAATCTAGGGTCACCATTCATAGTATCCTGAACAAATTTTGGTTTATTTTGAGGAGTGACCCAGTCTTAGGACCCTTCATACCCAATAGGCCAAGTATCATTTATAGGAAGAATAAAAACCTACGAAGTTTAATAACACCAAGTAATACATCTTTGAAGTCTAAAATACAGTCACCACAGGAGGGCATCTGTCCGGGGTGTTTTCCGTGCAATACGCCAAAGTGTTTATGTTGTAGAGCTATTCATAATGGCACTCAAAAGATTTTTTCATCACACACCACAGGAAAGAATTTTTTTTTATCAGACATAATGTGAATTGTCAAGCAACACATGTGATCTACCTACTGGAGTGCACATGTGTCCTCCAGTACGTGGGCTGAACGATACAAACTATGCACGCATGTTTAAATAAACATAGACACAATATCCGGATAGGTTATCAATTACATAGCGTAGACACAACATCCGGATAGGTTATCAATTACATAGCGTATCGAAACACTTCAGTATTGCCCATCAAAAAGATCCAGGAGATATGAGGCTTACTATCATTGACCATGTACTCGATACTGTCTCTGACCGATTGGTGAGTTTGATTAATAAGGAGAGTTTTTGGATTTTCAAATTGGGCACATTAGCCCCTGAAGGTCTGAATCTGGCTCTTGAAAATGTGACCAGCTCATAGGGTTTGTGTCTTTCCCCTTCTAGATTGATCTATATTCGCCATTTTTCAATTTTCCCCCCTCTTCTCTTCTTCTCCTCATCACCAATTTTGTATCTGTAATACGTCACAACACAGTGACTCTTGTGTGTATTTTATATTGGTGATGTATATTTTATACTGGTAATGTATTTTCCAACATTGTCCATCTATACGTAATAATCTTTGTGGGCATTTTTTTAATCAACAATGTATTTTTTAATATTGTCCATCAATATGTATTGCTATATTCTATACCTTATCTAATGTGTTCCTGATTCCTGACTTCATGTGAAGGTTGTCCATGTGCGACTATTGGAGGCACATATACACCAGCACATGAAGGGTTTCTTTGAACCCAGGTTCAAGTAATTAGCGTTTGAATCAATCTTTGCAAAACTAATTAGTATACTAACCAATCATTGTGAAGCTTTGTCTATATATGTTTTATCTTGTGTCCATACCCTTGTACCACCTGATGAAGATAGTTTACTCTCGAAACGCGTTGTGGAAAGGGCTCATTAAATGTTTTTAGCCCCAAATCCGTCCTTTCCAGTGATCATTTTTATCGCTCTATAGACCGCTTCTCTTTTTATATATATCTTGAATAGAGGATGTCATTTACCACTTAAGTTATAATCTCTTGTTTCTTTTCTCAACTTCCTTTTGCTCTTCATTGCTCGAAATGAAATAAAAAAATTGACATAAAAACTGCAGTCACTCCGGCCTATTCCCACTGTCCAGAGCTGAGCTACACAAATACTGCTACCATGTGATACCCTACACAAGAATTTAGTGCAACTTGCAGGGGTTGTCCACGTTAAAAAAAAAAAAAAAAAAAAAGTGTGTATGTATGTATGTATATGTGTATATATATATATATATATATATATATATATATATATCTTGAATGTGTTCATGGTATAATTATATATTTATATGTGCATGTAGCTCTTTCAAAGACAAGTCCAACATTTCCTTTACATGGTCAGTCCGTTCCTCTGTAACTGAGAAATCAGCGTTTGAATTGATAAGCAAATGAGGCTGAACGATTATTTGTATATCTGAAGTTTCTGTCACTCCAGCTCTATTCCCTGTCCTTCTTCTGCTTGACTGACCGCTCCTTTGCCTGAAGTCATGCAGCATAGAGGCTGTCAGTCAAGCAGGAGGTGGATGCGCTGGGTGGAGAATAGAGCCGGAGTGATGACAGAGGCTTCAGATCTACAAATAGTTGTTTAACTTCATTTGCAAATCAATTCAAATACTGATTTCTCGTAACCGAGGAACGGATTGTCTAGGAATAGGCATAGCTGGACTTTTCTTTCAAAGTGCACATATAAATAGTTTGGTGAGTGAAATCCTGCTGAAAGACTCCCTTAAAAGAAGTTATCTGGTGAAAACAAGTTATCATCTATCCACAGGTGATAGCTTCTTGATCAGTGAGGGTCCGTTCGCTGGGACCAGCAATGATAGGCAGAACGACAACACTGTTGTTCCCGTTAGAATGGAGTGACTCAACCTGCATTTCATTCCATATGGGGCTGGTGGTCAATGCGTTTGACTTTTTCCAGCAGCCCCATAGAGAATGGATGCCCGACCTACGTTGTGTTCTAATGGGGATAAAAGTCACCCATTCTCCGTTCTACTAGGGATAAAAGTCATCCATTCTGCCAACCGGTGGTGGTTTCAGTGGTCGGAAACCCACCAATAATAAACGATCATCTATTCTGTGAATAGGTGATAAGTAACTAGTTTTCACTGAAAAGCCTCTTTAATAATGCCCTTGTAGAAGCAAATCTCTATGGAGTTTGGTCCAGTAAGGCCAGCTCTGCCTCAGATGGGCATGAGATAGGGGCTGGCTTGGCTATTGATATGAGCAATCAGCAAAATTTCTTCACTTGCAGGTCTCGTGACTTGCTGTCATAGGAAATGCTGTTCTCTGTCAAACTAAGGACCAGAAGTATAGCCATAAAACAAGGACATTAGTGTTGAATCATACCAAGAAGTGGGTTAGTGGCTGCAGCATTGTATCAGGGTCATCAACAGTCTGCACAACCATCTAAGCCACAATGTCGAGGGTGGAATAGACCATGCCCGACTTTTCTCTCCTTACATTTACTACCCTGAAGAGCATACCTTATTTTTCTATGTTTCTTTGTACACAATACCTTGGACATAGTTTAAAAAATAAAGCAGTCATGGTATAATAATGTTGTAGAGCAGGAGCCATTGGGCAAATTGATGTACCGTTTCGGTTCAGAGTTTGTTGATTTTAATACCAGCAAATACTGGGAATCTGATGGGTGAAATTATTCATTGAAGGAGTAGTCTCAAGTTATTAATTTGCTTTAATTAGTTAGACAGTTTGACTTTAAGCAAGTTTGCAATTGACTTGCTTTTTGTATCTGCTGTCATTGTCATTCAATAAGAGCTTTTCTGTTTCACAGCATACAGCTTGTTTCCATGGGGCTCAGCCACTAGTGCCTTCCCATTGGTAAAAGTGTAATTTTTGTATTTGCTGCAAACTTGTCAGGTTAAAAGGGGAAACTGGACCCCAAAATTTATTGCACAATTTCTCCCGAACGCGGTGATGCCCCATACGTCATCAGAAACTACTGTTAGGCCACACGTCAGGGCTGAGAAGGAAGGAGCGCTATTAGGCTTTTGAAGCACAGAGTTTGGTAGAATAGTTTGCGGGCGACATTTGCGGAGCCCCAAAGGTGCTAGATCAGCATAAAAACCCCAAAAGTGACCCCATTGTAGAAATTACACCTCTTAATGAATTCATCTATGGCTGCAGTGACTATTATGTAACATCCACTCCAAGCTTTATTCTGGAGAATTGCAAATCTGTCAGTTTAGTGCCCATACATTGTAGTGCCCCCATATATTGTAGTACCCTCATATATTGTACACAGCTTGTACTTATGGAGACACACACCATGTAAATTTGAATTGGTCTCTCCCCGCTACAGTAATGCCAAACATGTGGCTGCTTACTGCGGTTTAGGCACAGTGGGGTATTTGGATTTGGGAGCACAGAATTCACTGGATTTTATTTGAGGGGGCGGGAGCCATGTCGCTTTTCCAGAGTCTTTGTTCTACCAGTAATGTGGAACCACCTATAGTTCCAGGGACCGATGACAGACCTGAGAGAGTGATAGTTTGGTGTGGGATAAATTAGGGTTTTTATTGGTAACATTTTGGGGTAAATAATATTTTTTGATGCTTCCAGAATAAGGCTGGATCATATTCTTGTGTTCTACGCTGAGGACTTGCGTCTTGATTTCCATGTAAATCCCACAAAAAAAGCGATTCAGATGAAACCCTTAACGGAACCACCCACCATAGTGTTATAGATGGAGACACTTTGGACTCCATTTGGCGTCTGCTCTGGTAGTATCCATCTTTTTAGGCAGGCACAGATCTGTGGACGCCCACACTTGTGCGCTAAAAGGAAATCTAAAATGATGTGACACCGCCGAGCAGAGACTAGACCAAAGTGACTCCATCGGCCTCATAAGTGAGTGATTCTGTTGGGGATTTTGTCTGAATTGCGGTTTTGGAGAATTTACATGGAAACTCCGACGTAAGCGCTCAGCGGAGAGTGCAGGATAAATGTGAGCCAAGCCTTATTCCGATTTTTGTGAGGTAGATTGAACAAATAGACAGCAGTACAAGAATAGTCCTTATTTTTAATCTTACGCAGTGCACCAAATGATAAGGCGGATTTATTCTTCAGGTCAGTGCAATTACAGCGATACCAGAATTATATGTTTTGTTTTTTTTAGGTTTTGTTGCTATCACACAGTAAAAAATACTTTTTTATAAAAAGTAGTTATTTTCGTCGTCATATTCTGAGAGCTGTAACATTTTTATTTTTTGGCGAACAGAGCTATTTGACTGCTTATTTTTTTGCAGGACGAGTTGCAGATTATTTTAGTACCATTTTGGGCCACATAGTAGTTTTTGATTGCTTTTTATTCAGATTTTTCAGACACAGAATGAACAAAAAACAGAAATTCAGTTATTGTTTTTATTTTTTATGCTCTTCACCGTACGGTAAAATTGATGACGGATTTGTTCGTCGGGTCGGTATGATTACAGCGATACCAGATTTATATTGATTTTTTATGCTTTGCTATTTTTATACACTAAAAACAATATTTTAGAAAAATGAATTTGTTTTTGCATCGTCATAGAAAGAAGTTTTTTTTCGTCGGAATATTGCGAGAGCTGTAACTTTTTTATTTTTTAGTCGAATGAGCCATATTAGTGCTTGTTTTTTGCAGGATGGTTTGGAGTTTTCATTTGTACCATTTATTTGTTACATACAACTTCTTGATCGCTTTTTATTCACTTTTTTGTCAGTATGATGCAAATGCGGCATTTTGGCGTGTTTTTTATGGCGCTTATCATACGAAATAAATAACATGCCAGTTTTATAGAGCGGATCATTCCGGACGCAGCAATGCCAGTTATGTGTACTTTTTTTTGTTTATTTTTGTTTTATCACAAATGCTGTGTTTTGTGTATCAAAACGTATTTTAGTGATTTGTGTGCACTTTTTTTTTTTTTTTAAAACTTTATGTAATTTGCATAACAAATTATGGGGTCCATTTTCCCCTATTACCCCTCGTGTAAATTATAAATTTGGTACTAAAACATTAGTGGAAACATTTTTATTTTTTGTTCTCAGAAGTTATACATTTTTGTGAATCACCTGTAGGTTAAAAATGCTCAGTACACCCCTAGGTGAATTCCTTGAGAGGGCTAGCTTCCAAAATGGGGTCACTTGTGGGGGGTCTCTACTATTTTCGCATGTCAGGGGCTCTCCAAATGCGACATGGCATTCACAATCTATTCCAGACAAATGGCGCTCTTTCCTTTCCTAACTCTGCCGTGTGCCCAAGCAGAAGTTTTAACCACATATGGGTATGATCGTGTTCGGAAGAAACTACATAGCAAATTATGGGGTCCGATTTCGCCTATTATCTATTGTGAAAATTACAAATTTGGGGCTAAAACTACATTTTTGTGAAAAAAAAAGAAGAAAATTTTCAATATGACTACTGAATGTGATCAAATTCTGTGTAGTAACTATGGTTTTGAAATGCTCACTATATCCCTGGATAAAATCCTTGAGGGGTGTAGTTTTTAAAATGGGGTAACTTGTGGGGGTTTCCACTGTTTAAGCACATCAGATGTGACATGACGCCCGCAGACCATTCCATCAAAGTCTGCGTTCCAAAACGTCACTCCTTCTTTCCGAGCTCTGCCGTGCACCCAAACAATAGTTTTCCCCAACATAAGGGGTATCGGCTTACTCAGGAGAAATTGCACTACAAATTTTGGGGTCCATTTTCTCCTGTTACGCTTGTCAAAATAAAAAAATTGGGGCTAAAATACATTCTTGAGGAAAAAATTAGACTTTTTATTTTCACAGCTCTACATTATAAACTTCTGTGAAGTACCTGGGGATTCAAGGTGTTCACCACACATCTAGTTACTTTCCTTGAGGGGTCTAGTTTCCAAAATGGGGTCACTTTGGGGGGGTTTCCCTGTTTAGGCACATCAGGGGCTCTCCAAACACGACATGGCACCCGCTCTTGATTTCAGCCTTTTTTGCATTCAAAAAGTCAAATGGTGCTCCTTCCCTTCTGAACCCTGCTGTGTGCCCAAACAGTAGTTTTACCCCACATATATCGGTGTACTCAGGAGAAATTGCACAACAAATTTTTGGTCCATTTTCTCCTGTCACCCTTGTGGAAATAAAAAATTTGGGGCTAAAGTAAAATTTTTGTGAAAAAAAAAGTAAAATGTTTATTTTTTTCCTTCCATATTGTTTTAGTTCCTGTGAAGCACCTGAAGGGTTAATAAACTTCTTAAATGTGGTTTTGAGGGGTGCAGTTTTTAGAATGGTGTCACTTTTGGGTATTTTCTGTCCTTAAAGTCACTTCAAATGTGATGTGGTCCCTAAAAAAAAAAAAAATTAGTTTGCAAATTTTGTTGGAAAAATGAGAAATCGCTGGTCAACTTTTAACCCTTACAGCTTCCTAACAAAAACCAAATTATGTTTCAAAAATGTTGCAGATGTAAAGTAGACATGTAGAAAATGTTATTTATTAACTATTTTGTGTGACATAACTCTCTGGTTTAAGGGCATGAGAATGAAAAGTTAAAAAATTCTGAAATTTTCACCAAATTTCCGATATTTTCATAAATAAACGTAAGTCATAGAGAAGAAATTTTACCACTATCATGAAGTACAATATGTCACGGAAAAACAATCTCTGAATCAGCGGGATCCGTTGAAGCTCTAGAGTTATTACTTCATAAAGTGACACTGATCAAATTTTAAAAAAATTGGCCTGATCATTAAGGTCAAACTTGGCTCGGTCACGAAGGGGTTAAGCTTATCAGATTTAGAATTCATAGTTTCATGATTTTTAAACAATCTGCAAAAAAAGGAAAGTGTTTGCTTTTTAAATAACAACCAGTTTTTGTTTTACATGAATACTTTTCTGTTGTAAATTGACAGTTTCGCCATAAGACCGATAACCAAGTGAACAATCGTCAGTCGCAAGTTCTTCTCGGTGACAGGTAAGAGCTCTCATTCTTCTCAGGTTCTCCTGATGTTTTAGACCTTGTTTCTGACTGTGCTACAAAAGTTTTCTAATATTACATAATTGTTAACACAATCCAAGACAATTTGTCAATCCACTTGTCAATTAGTTTACAAGTGGATATCCAAATTCAAATCCTAATATCTGTTTCTGATAATAATCGCTTCCTATGCCTTTTTTACTTGAAGAATATAAAGTAATCCAACATCTTAGAATGAGTGGATATACCGGGACATATTGGATGCTAATCGCACCTTTAGCCATGTTTGTTAGTATAATTACAGATGGTCAGTAGTCAACCTCTTGTCTTTATTTTATTACCTACACATATGTAACTGGAAAATGTGTAAAAGGGAATATGTCAGCTTATTCATGCTGCCAGAACCACGCGAAACATGAATAGGATACCGGCGTTATTGCCGCCATGTACATATTGGGCTTAAATGCTGCAGCTTTTAATATACTTTGAAAAGCCGGCCAGCAACTATGAATCTCAGATGACTAGTGTAAGGTTTGTCCCCAGCTGCTTTTCTCTGCCCAGATATTTTTAAATGTGTGTTTGGTCTCCACGCATAGTAGGGGTCCAGCTGGATCCGATGACTCCAGAACCGGCTCCCTAGGGGCGTCCAGTAAGGAATTGTAGCCCATTTTGGTTTCGGGAGATGGTAGCAAGCTTAGACCAGGGGGCGGAGAGTTAGGTCCAGCCCTGAAAGTGACCCAGAAAGTTTAAAAACTCCTGCAGGTCTCCTCCCACTGTCTTTATCCTGGGGAGCTCATGACATCAAGACGTTTGGGAGAAGTCCACCAACCAAGTGAGGGCCCACAACCTTCCCATGTGGCTGCCCATCCCCCGAGCCAGGCCTTCCAACCATCTGGTAATTGACTTTAAGATCTGCTTATACTTGTTGTACCATGCTTTTGTATTTGCAACTCTGACCACTGTATATGTATAACCCTTATGTATATAGTAGATTGTTTAGTGAGCCCTTATGGCGATTAAATATATAATTTAATCTTGAGCTGTTCTTTTATCTCGATCCCCGAACCTTACGTCTGTTGTTCGGTCCAACGAACACTCTACGGGGCTGGTTTCTAGCCCGGTATAAGTCTGTTATATCAAATAGAAACTGGTGGCAGCTCTACCAGGCCGACAAGGCTCTGCTTCACTGGAGTAGTGAAAGAGCCTCTCAGCCTGTCAGGGGTGTGAGCGAGTGTGGGGCCACGTCAGTGACTGAGAGGACCACCTTTTCTCACTCCCTGGTGCCTCTCTGTACCTGTGTGGACAGGAGGTGACGGTGTAGAACTGTACCAATCTGACCTGACGCGTCCTTAAAGGGGGTGCAGAACGTCACGTTGGTGCAAAGGGTAGATCCGTATCACGTGTTCCGTCTGGCATAGTATGACATCAGGCGGGTGGCGGGGTGTGGATCCACCGCCAGAAGCTGCAACAGCGGGATTCTGCGCCCCCCCCCTGGTGCCGTTTCACAACACTCCCTCTCTGTACGTTCCACTGTTACCTTCGCAGGCTGCACTATACTGTATAGCAAGGAACACTGACATACCAACTCAGAAGATGCTTTGGAAGGTTTTTTTAATTATTAATCTTCAGCAGTTCATTGCTCCTCTTCCTCCATGCTTTTGGGTTGCCAGTTGACTCCTGATGAGTGACAGACAAAACAGCCTTTAAAGCGCACCTGACAGCAGGATTGTGCTTAGTAAACCACATACACCGTTATGCTGAGTAAAATGATACCTTTGTTGATAAAATCCGTCCAGTTGTTATTTTATAATCTTCATTTTCATTTCTGCCATAATGATATGCATGTGCTCTGGTGCCCTCATTATGTATTCCTATCTATGTCTTGTGACAGGTCATTGTGCTTTCAGTGACCTGCCTACTATTTTATATACTGACTTTGTAATTTCTGTGCAGCAATATGGCGCCGCGCATGTGCAGTAGCAACTTTCGTTTGCCGAGAAATGCTACTGTGCACGCATGGGCGCCATTTTGCTTTTGGAAAAAGAATTTGGGTGCAGCAATATGGCGCTGCGCATGCGCAGTAGAATCTCTCGGCACCCGAGAAATGCTACTGCGCAAGCGCGGGCGGCGGTAGCCATATTACTGCAGGTAAATTTATTTTTCCTCCAGAAACATTGCTGCACCCAAATTATTTTTCCAAAAGCAAAATGGCGCCCGCGCGTGCGCAGAAGCGCCTCTCGGCAAACTAGAGATGACACTTAACCTGCGCTCGCGGCCATCTTGGGAATGTAAATTTCAATGTGGCACCGAAATTACAAAGTCAGTATGTAAAATAGTAGGCAGGTCACTGAAAGCGCAGTGACCTGTCACAAGGCAGAGATAGGAATACATGAGTACATAATGAGAGCCCCAGAGCACATGCATATCATTATGGCAGAACTGAAAATAAAGATTACACAAGAACCACTGGACGTATTTCATCAACAAAGGTATCATTTTGCTCAGTATAACGGTGCCCACCTGACAGTTTATGTTGTTTACTAAGCACAATAAGGTGCGCTTTAAGACAGCTGAGTTCAGAACAGCAGTGCAGACATGGTGTTGATCTGAACGAAGTACTTTCCCAAGCTGCTTTACCTCTGCAAGATGGGAGAAGCACAGGGGCACAGAGACTGGTCGGGCCAATGAGTGGTGTGAGCAAGCTCTAAAGTATATTGCCTGCTAGCAGCATCCACTCCTTATACTTGGGTAACCGGCCACTCTGAGACCATAGGGTGGCTGGTTACCTAGGTAATGAGCTGTAAACTATAAAATAAAAAAATCCCCCATTCTTCAGAATGGAAACGATTTTTAATAACCATTACATTTCAAAGTTACTTTTATTTACAAGCACTTTGCAGTTTTATCCATTTAAAAGGAACCTGTCATGTCAAAAACCGCTATTAAACTGGAGATATGGGATTATACTGCAGGTTAATAGCGTACTAAAGCCGTGCGGCCACCACACTGAAAGCGCTTCTATCTGGAGGAAATTAACTTTATTTCTCCCGGCAACCTCTGGCTTTCAGTCATAGAGGTGCGGCTTCAGTCACTGCTCAGTACATTGTGAGCAGCGGCTGTAACCGCGCCCCGGCACTGACAGACAGCTCAGCACTGATGCAAGGTTGAGTTGGCTGTCGGTCATTGCTGGGGCGCGATTACTGCCGCTGCTCACAAAGTACTGAAGCCGCACCACGATGACTGAAAGCCAGAGGCTCATCGGAGGAATAAAGTTAATTTCCTCTCTGTAGTTGGGCTTTCAGTGCGGCGGCCTCATAGCTTTAGTACACTATTAACCTGTAGGTGAACCCCATATCTACAGTTTAATAGTGTTTTTTTGACGTGACAGGTTCCCTTTGAGAACTTTAGACTATCGCTTTAAGGACACTTTCAGCATCTTTGGGACATGTTTGACATATGCTTCAGGAGTTTTTCCAGGAGCAGTGTGAATGCACGGAGTGTACTTTTTATTTTGGATAATTTTCTTTTAAATAAAAATAAATTAATCTGAAAATCACATTAATAATATAATAAATCATTTTCATCCGTCTGATTCAAATTGCTGTTATGCTTACCCTGTTCTTTCTCATTCTTGTTCTTTCCATGGAAGTTCAGGGTGTACTCTCAAAATGATATATAAAAGAAAACTTTACTCCGAGCTTTTGCTTTCATTTGAATGTAGCTTACAAGTACAACAAGTCACCTGGGCGCCGTAGTTGTACCACGCGTGTATTTCTCTAAAGTAAAAGCATCTACCTCCAGCTGTCAGCGGGTTCTGCAGTCGGCACTGCATGTTCTAAAGTAACTGTTCACTAGCTGTCTGCTATTTAATGCTAGCTCATAATTAAATAAATCGGTATTGAGAAACACATTTAATAGTATCAAGAAGCTGTTATCACTTCCAGGCTAACAGATTGTGGTTCCAGTTTGGAAAATGTCCCAATCCCATTCTTTGTTTTCCTGCGATGGTTATACTGACATCTACTGAGATGAAGATGCCAGCAGAGTAGCTGTGGGGAATTTTTGATTCCATGTTCTATTATATTTGTGTATTTAAGGGGAGTTTTTCACCCCCCCAACATTAACTAAACCACTTACATGGATATGTAGGGGATTTTGTCTCTATAATACATGTAATATAGCTTTCAGTGGTTTAGTTGTCTTAAAAAATGTGTTCAAATGATTCAGCTTCAGTGCACCCTTGGCATATGGCCAAGGGCTCAGAGCCGCGTTATGCCCTCTCAGTCAGTTTGCATGCTGAGCACTTTCATATCTTGATTAACAGCGTTCAAGCAAACGCTGCGTGAACTCAATCAGTGACACTACATTAGCCCAGCTGTGCTAGGTGTCAGTGTGCTCTGCAGTACAGTACTGAGGGGCGGTTGCAGACAGGAGCCAGCGATGACAGCTGGTAATAAACCTATGTGAACACGGCTGCTGAGTCCGTGCAGAGCCGCTGATTGTCTTATTGACAGCACTGAACGCAAACTGCTCAGTGTGCAAACTGAGGGGTGCAACTGTGCACTGAGAACTCGGCCACACCAAGGGTCCATCAAAGCCGTCTCATTCCCTAACAAAATAAATCTTTTCCAGAGAAATAAATCTTTTTTTAATGCCCACTATACCACTAAAATCTATTCATCATGTGTTATTTTTATATGGGCTAAGTGCCCTGAAT
Source organism: Phyllobates terribilis (assembly GCF_046119375.1). Taxonomy (NCBI): domain Eukaryota; kingdom Metazoa; phylum Chordata; class Amphibia; order Anura; family Dendrobatidae; genus Phyllobates; species Phyllobates terribilis. The sequence continues at coordinate 413,947,085 of NW_027362771.1, read as the reverse complement.
AACTATATAAGTTTTGGGGGTGACAGACACCCTTTAAATACATGATTATGGAAGATCTATGTATGGCATATAGAAAGAGCAGAGGTTCTTTTTAATAAGATTGATCAACATGTCGATCACATCTCCTGTTTTCATGGATAAATGTGCTGCTGACTGATGATTTAATGGCCTTCTTGAATGTGGTGATTTAGTGACCCTCATTCAGACTGTTGTCAGCATATTTACACCAGCCAATGATTTGTAAGAATCCTCGCTCTGCAGACTGTTGGCCCCTGCGAAAGGACTTTAACTTGAAAACTTAAAAACAAAAAATAGGTTTTTCATAGCACTTTTGTAACTTATCGAAGGCATTCTGGATGTGTTATAGAACAGGAGGAGCTGATCAGGTTTACGTACAACGACGTCATTCTGGTAATTTCCCATGGTAGGAAAAAAACAATGAGGGTGACAGCTTCCGCTACGTGGGAACGCGGCACTTGCACAGTGATTTTTTTATGCTCCGCTCACAGTACGGCAGAGCAAAGTGCACCTGCGCAGGCATGATGTTTTGTTTCGCTATGTGGATGATGCAGGATGCCACAGAGAGGAGGCCCATTGGACTGGACCAACTTCATCTACATACAGCGCGGGAGCAATTAAAATTGTATTTTTGGGGGTATATAACAGGAGTTAGGAGATGATAGACACGTTTGTTGAATGCAGTACAGGAGCAGATAAAACTGGTGGCATTTGTTTAGACTCAAATTAGTGACAGGTTCACTTTAAAAATAAGAAAATTGAAATTAAAACTGGAATTAAAAGAAGAGCTAAATTGGCCAGTTTTGCCTTTGTGACAGGTCGTCTTTAAAAAAATAAAAATAAAAATAATACTATATCTATCTATATGTGTGTGTATGTGTATATATACAGTACAGACCAAAAGTTTGGACACACCTTCTCATTTAAAGATTTTTCTGTATTTTCATGACTTTGAAAATTGTACATTCACACTGAAGGCATCAGAACTATGAATTAACACATGTGGAATTATATACTTAACAAAAAAGTGTGAAACAACTGAAAATATGTCTTATATTCTAGGTTCTTCAAAGAAGCCACCTTTTGCTTTGATGACTGCTTTGCACACTCTTGGCATTCTCTTGATGAGCTTCAAGAGGTAGTCACTGGAAATGGTTTTCACTTCACAGGTGTGCCCTGTCAGGTTTAGTAAGTGGGATTTCTTGGGGTTGGGTCCATCAGTTGTGTTGTGCAGAAGTCTGGTGGATACACAGCTGATAGTCCTACTGAATAGACTGTTAGCTGCTTTTTTCTTGCCAAAATACAAATTCTAAGTAAAGAAAAACGAGTGGCCATCATTACTTTAAGAAATGAAGGTCAGTCAGTCCGAAAAATTGGGAAAACTTTGAAAGTGTCCCCAAGTGCAGTTGTAAAAACCATCAAGCGCTACAAAGAAACTGGCTCACATGAGGACTGCCCCAGGAAAGGAAGACCAAGAGTCACCTCTGCTTCTGAGGATAAGTTTATCCGAGTCACCAGCCTCAGAAATCGCAGGTTTACAGCAGCTCAGATTAGAGACCAGGTCAATGCCACACAGAGTTCTAGCAGCAGACACATCTCTACAACAACTGTTAAGAGGAGACTTTGTGCAGCAGGCCTTCATGGTAAAATAGCTGCTAGGAAACCACAGCTAAGGACAGGCAACAAGCAGAAGAGACTTGTTTGGGCTAAAGAACACAAGGAATGGACATTAGACCAGTGGAAATCTGTGCTTTGGTCTGATAAGTCCAAATTTGAGATCTTTGGTTCCAACCACCGTGTCTTTGTTCGACGCAGAAACGGTGAACGGATGGACTCTACATGCCTGGTTCCCACCGTGAAGCATGGAGGAGGAGGTGTGATGGTGTGGGGGTGCTTTGCTGGTGACACTGTTGGGGATTTATTCAAAATTGAAGGCATACTGAACCAGCATGGCTACCACAGCATCTTGCAGCGGCATGCTATTCCATCCGGTTTGCGTTTAGTTGGACCATCATTTATTTTTCAACAGGACAATGACCCCAAACACACCTCCAGGCTGTGTAAGGGCTATTTGACCAAGAAGGAGAGTGATGGGGTGCTACGCCAGATGACCTGGCCTCCACAGTCATCAGTCCTGAACCCAATCGAGATGGTTTGGGGTGAGCTGGACGGTGGACCGCAGAGTGAAGGCAAAAGGGCCAAAAAGTGCTAAGCATCTCTGGGAACTCCTTCAAGATTGTTAGAAGACCATTTCCGGTGACTACCTCTTGAAGCTCATCAAGAGAATGCCAAGAGTGTGCAAAGCAGTCATCAAAGCAAAAGGTGGCTACTTTGAAGAACCTAGAATATAAGACATATTTTCAGTTGTTTCACACTTTTTTGTTAAGTATATAATTCCACATGTATTAATTCATAGTTCTGATGCCTTCAGTGTGAATGTACAATTTTCAAAGTCATGAAAATACAGAAAAATCTTTAAATGAGAGCGTGTGTCCAAACTTTTGGTCTGTACTGTATATTGTGATAAAGTCCCTGGTAAATTACTGGAGGGGAGATATGTAGCACTGAGATTGTTAGCTTCAGTAATTAAACATAGGAAAAAGGTATGGGTAGGACCTGGAGGCACAAGCTCTGTAGCTGTGGTGTTCATGTTAAGGAAAGCGAAATCTTGGGTTGTTTTGTTATGAAACGGGCGGTTACCCATAGCAGCAATGACTGTGCCATACGTTATGTTTTGTTTTTCCTTTTAGGCCAGGAAGGCCGTGTTTGTTTTGCTATCATTGCAGTGGTTTATGCAGTGCTCTTAATAAACCACAGAAGATTTAAAGAGACAGTGTTCCTGTCTCATACTTTGCACTGACAAGGGCCAAGAGCCCGAAACACTGTGTCTGCAAATTGAGATTCTGATTTGGCTTTTATCCTAAGTCATATTGCATGACTCGTTAAAGGGTTGATTGTGATTTGTAGGATTGCTGCTTCCAATAGGTGGTGCTATAGAGTTCAAGTCCTGTTTTTCTCTGAATAGGCAATTTGCATATTAAATTTCCCAGACGAGGATAGCACGGCGAATAAGCCTTCTTACCTTGACATGCCAGAGCTGGTATGTCATTCTCCAAAGGGAGAAATGTTACCCCTTAGACCGCATTTCATTTGGAAATCAAGGTCCCAGAGTCTGGAGGAAGAGTGGAGAGGCCACAATCCAAGCTGCTTGAGGTCTAGTGTGAAGTTTCCACAATCAGTGATGGTTTGCGGAGCCATGTCATCTGCTGGTGTAGGTCCACTGTGTTTTATCAAGACCAAAGTCAGCGCGGCCATCTACCAGGAAATTTTAGATCACTTTCTGCTTCCCTCTGCCGACAAGCTTTTTGGAGATGGCAATTTCAGTCTCCAGCAGGACTTGGCACCTGTCCACACTGCCAAAAGTACCAATACCTGATTTAAAAACAACAGTATCGCTGTCCTTGATTGGCCAGCAAACTCGCCTGACCTTAACCCCATAGAGAATCTATGGAGTATTATCAAGAGGAAGATGAGAAACACCAGACCCAACAATGCAGACGAGCTGAAGGCTGCTATCAAAGCAACCTGGGCTTCCATAACACCTCAGCAGTGCCACAGGCTGATCGCCTCCATGCCACGCCGCATTGATGCAGTAATTGATGCAATAGGAGCCCCGACCAAGTATTAAGTGCATTTATTGAACATACATTTCAGTAGGCCAACATGTCGGATTTAAAAAAAAAAACATTTTTTCAAGCTGTTGTTATAAAGTATTCTAATTTACTGAGATAATGACTTTTGTGTTTTCATTGGCTGTAAGCCATAATCATCATCATTAACAGAAATAAACACTTGAAATAGATCACTCTGCTTGTAATGACTCTATATAATATGAGTTTCACTTTTTGTATTGAAGAACTGAAATAAATTAACTTTTTGATGATATTATAATTTAGTGAGAAGCACTTCTATCTTATCAGTAGCAGCTGCCATCTCCTATCTCAGTAATGTAACAGTCTGTCTTCACTGAATACAGATTTTTCCCAAGAACTGAGAATTTTGAAAATGATTGCTCAGAACTGGCAGAGAAGGAAGCTGCTTACAAAGTTGCTTATTTTCATGTGTACTATTGGTTTATGAAATAAAAATTGAAACGGTTACAGTTTTCATAACCTGGAATGATGGAAAGCACAAATCCTATGATTCTTATTTACTTTTCATTTTTCTGGTGGATAAAGCCCCCCATCTTTGGTATACTGATGGCAAGTGGGCAGTCTTTCTTCTGTGCCATCTCCTCCTTCCAGGAACCAAATGCATAGTCTTAGTTGATTCTTAGAAATCCGTTCTTTAGCAGCTGCTGTAAGGTATTTTCAAAGTATTTATGAACTTTCACAGACCTTTTAATTTCCATGGTATCTGTAACCAATGGGATTATCCATAATGCCTCTAAAATTCTTTGATTTAGTGTATTGAGAGTGGTTCATTAACCTTATATAAATAAGTGCAAATATATTGACTAATATAAATGTCCTTTTTAATTGCAACCATAACACTCTAAAGTGAACTCTCCAAGAACCTCAGCAGATTGAGCTTGATGAACTTTCCTCAACCAGATGTCTTGTACCATAATTATAACTTTTGCATGTTTCCATACCAACCACTTTCATATCTCAGATATTTATTAAAATGTCCAATTAGCCAAAAACACAAACTAGCTCCAGGATGCCCACCACTGACCTATTGTTCGCCTTTGGAGTCTTCGGTTACTATTCACATCTGGCATTCTTGTTTATCAAATCTTTCTTGGCTTCATGTTTTAGAAACATTTTTTGCAGATGGATTTTGCTTTCTTTCTTCCCCCTTTTTGTTTTCCAAATCACACTTTTAACAAGGGTGAGATACATTTCTTTATATAGCACCTGACGTCTTTCCTTAAGCTTCAAATAAAATTGTATTTAAAACATTCTCTTTTTGTTTTAAAAAAAAAAAATGATGAAAGTAATCATCACATTGTGAAACAGACTGTAGAACAGCAATTGAAAGTCTTGGGAAACTACAGAGGGGTTTTTTTTATGTATTTTGGTCTGTCTTTGCTCACCATCTGTCACCAGGATTTATTAGAAAAATCATATAAAAAAAGGAGGTATAAATATGTTATAAAAGTCAGACTCAGATGAAGCTTGCATACGTTTAATGTCTTCATTGATTCGGCCTCAATTCCATCAGGTTTTGATTTCTTTTGACAGGCAGAATCCTGAAAGATACCTTTAGAGTAAGTCTGTAAGATCCTTTTCATGTCTGTTTTCAGTCCCTTAAAAATAGATCCATCAGAAGGCTTCATGCTGATGTGAATGTACACTCTGTGGTTTTATAAAAATGGATCTCTGAGGTTTATTTTTACCCTATTGATTGGGGCTCACGACGTATACCAGCATGTCATACTGGGGTGTTGTTTTTCTCCTGAGCCCAATAAAACATTAAAGAAATCCTAAAAGACGTAAAATATGTTGCTAAATCAGAGAATCAACATATATCCGTTTTATCAGTTTCACAGTCTTCTGCACAATTTTCAGTGTGCTCTTTGATCGAATGATGATTGAACCTGTCCCTTTAAATTTATGAATGAATCAGCTACTGCTGCTCATTCTTTCATTAGACTCTTAGAAAAAGTCCACACTCTGCATAAGGATGTCATCCACATGTGCGTATGTATGTATGTGTATATCTATCTATCTATCTATATATCTATATATACACTACTGTTCAAAAGTTTGGGGTCATTTAGAAATTTCATTATTTTTGAAAGAAAAGCACATTTTTTTCAATGAAGCTAACATTAAATGAATCAGAAATACACTCTATACATTGTTAATGTGGTAAATGACTATTCTAGCTGCAAACATCTTGTTTTTATTGCAATATCTACATAGGTGTATAGAGGCCCATTTCCAACAACCACCAATCCAGTGTTTTAATGGTATATTGTGTTTGCTAACTGTGTAAGAAGGCTAATGGATGTTTAGAAAACCCCAGAAAACCCTTGCACAAGTATGTTAGCCCAGCTAAAAATGGCTTGGCTGATTTGAGAAGCTATAAAATTTACCTTCTTTTGAGCTAGTTGAGAATCTGGAGCATTACATTTGTTTGTTCTATGAAACTCTCAAAATGGCCAGAAAAAGAGAACTTTCATGTGAAACTCGACCGTCTATTCTTGTTCTTAGAAATGAAGGCTATTCCATGTGAGAAATTGCCAAGAAACTGAAGATTTCCTATAACGGTGTGTACTACTCCCTTCAGAGGAGAGCACAAACAGGCTCTAACCAGAGTAGAAAGAGAAGTGGGAGGCCCTGCTGCACAACTGAGCGACAAGACCGGTATATTAGAGTCTCCAGTTTGAGAAATCGACGCCTCACAGTTCCTCAACTGGCAGCTTCATTAAATAGTACACGCAAAACGCCAGTGTCAATGTCTACAGTGAAGAGGCAACTCCGGGATGCTGGCCTTCAGGGCAAAGTGGCAAAGAAAAAGCCATATCTGAGACTGGCTAATAAAAGGAAAAGATTAATATGGGCAAAAGAACACAGACATTGGACAGAGGGAGATTGGAAAAAAGTTTTATGGACAGACGAATCAAAGTTTGAGGTGTTTGGATCACACAGAAGAACATTTTTGAGACACAGAACAACTGAAAAGATGCTGGAAGAGTGCCTGACGCCATCTATCAAGCATGGTGGAGGTAATGTGATGGTCTGGTGTTGCTTGGTGCTGGTAAAGTGGGAGATTTGTACAAGGTAAATGGGATTTTGAATAAGGAAGGCTATCACTCCATTTTGCAATGCCATGCCATACCCTGTGGACAGTGCTTGATTGGAGCCAATTTCATCCTACAACAGGACAATGACCCAAAGCACACCTCCAAATTATGCATGAACTTTTTAGGGAAGAAGCAGGCAGCTGGTATTCTATTTGTAATGGAGTGGTTAGCGCAGTCATCAGATCTCAACCCCATTGAGCTGTTGTGGGAGCAGCTTGACCGTATGGTACACAAAAAGTGCCCATCAAGCCAATCCAACTTGTTGGAGGGGCTTCAGGAAGCATGGGGTGAAATTTCTCAAGATTACCTCAGCAAATTAACAGCTAGAATGCCAAAGGTCTGAAGTGCTGTAATTGCTGCAAAGGGAGCATTCTTTGATGAAAGCAAAGTTTGAAGGAGAAAATTATTCTTTCTAATAAAAATCATTATTTCTAACCTTGTCAATGTCTGGACTATATTTTCTAATCATTTTGCAACTCATTTGATAAATAAAAGTATGAGTTTTCATGGAAAACACAAAATTGTCTGAGTGACCCTAAACGGTAGTGTGTGTGTATATGTGTAGGTGTATGTGTGTATGTGTGTGTGTATGTATATATATACAGTGCCTACAAGTAGTATTCAACCCCCTGCAGATTTAGCTGGTTTGATAAGATGCAAATAAGTTAGAGCCTTCAAACTGCAAACGAGAGTAGGTTTTATGAACAGAAGCATAAATCTTACAAACCAAAAAGTTATGTTGCTCAGTTGAATTTTATTCAATTTTAAACATAAAAGTGTGGGTCAATTATTATACAACCCCTATGTTTAATATTTTGTGGAATAACCCTTGTTTGCAATTACAGCTAATAATCGTCTTTTATAAGACCTGATCAGGCCGGCACAGGTCTGTGGAGTTATCTTGGCCCACTCCTCCATGCAGATCTTCTCCAAGTTATCTAGGTTCTTTGGGTGTCTCATGTGGACTTTATTCTTGAGCTCCTTCCACAAGTTTTCAATTGGGTTAAGGTCAGGAGACTGACTAGGCCACTCCAACACCTTGACTTTTTCCCTCTTGAACCAGGCCTTGGTTTTCTTGGCTGTGTGCTTTGGGTCGTTGTCTTGTTGGAAGATGAAATTACGACCCATCTTAAGATCCTTGATGGAGGAGCGGAGGTTCTTGGCCAAAATCTCCAGGTAGGCCGTGCTATCCATCTTCCCATGGATGCGGACCAGATGGCTAGGCCCCTTGGCAGAGAAACAGCCCCACAGCATGATGCTGCCACCACCATGCTTGACTGTAGGGATGGTATTCTTGGGGTCGTATGCAGTGCCATCCAGTCTCCAAACGTCACGTGTGTGGTTGGCACCAAAGATCTCGATCTTGGTCTCATCAGACCATAGAACCTTGAACCAGTCTGTCTCAGAGTCCTCCAAGTGATCATGAGCAAACTGTAGACGAGCCTTGACATGACGCTTTGAAAGTAAAGGTACCTTACGGGCTCGTCTTGAACGGAGACCATTGTGGTGGAGTACGTTACTTATGGTATTGACTGAAACCAATGTCCCCACTGCCATGAGATCTTCCCGGAGCTCCTTCCTTGTTGTCCTTGGGTTAGCCTTGACTCTTCGGACAAGCCTGGCCTCGGCACGGGAGGACACTTTCAAAGGCTGTCCTGGCCGTGGAAGGCTAACAGTAGTTCCATAAGCCTTCCACTTACGGATGATGCTCCCAGCAGTGGAGACAGGTAGGCCCAACTCCTTGGAAAGGGTTTTGTACCCCTTGCCAGCCTTGTGACCCTCCACGATCTTGTCTCTGATGGCCTTGGAATGCTCCTTTGTCTTTCCCATGTTGACCATGTCTGAGTGCTGTTCACAAGTTTGGGGAGGGTCTTAAATAGTCAGAAAAGGCTGGCAAAAGAGATCTTTAATCCACACATGTGAAGCTCATTATTCTTGGTGCCTGAACTACTTCTTAATACTTTTGGGGGACCAAACAGAATTATTGTGGTTTGAGGGGTTGAATAATAAATGACACTCTGAATTAACTTTTAACGTTTTAAAAAAAAAAAAAAAAAAAAATTTGCTGCAGTGCATTTCCCACTTCCAGGCTGATCTACAGTACAAATGTCACAATGCCAAGTTAATTCCGCATGTGTCAACCAGCTAAATCTGTAGGGGGTTGAATACTACTTGTAGGCACTGTATATATATATATACACAGTACAGACCAAAGGTTTGGACACACCTTCTCATTTAACAATTTTTCAGTATTTTCATGACTATGAAAATTGTACATTCACACTGAAGGCATCAAAACTATGAATTAACACATGTGGAATTATATACTTAACAAAAAAGTGTGAAACAACTGAAAATATGTCTTATATTCTAGGTTCTTCAAAGTAGCCACCTTTTGTTTTGATGACAGCTTTGCACACTCTTGGCATTCTCTTGATGAGCTTCAAGAGGTAGTCACCGGAAATGGTCTTCCAACAATCTTGAAGGAGGTCCCAGAGATGCTTAGCACTTGTTGGCCCTTTTGCCTTCACTCTGTGGTCCAGCTCACCCCAAACCATCTCGATTGGGTTCAGGTTTGGTGACTGTGGAGGCCAGGTCACCTGGCGTAGCACCCCATCACTCTCCTTCTTGGTCAACTAGCCCTTGCACAGCCTAGTTTTTTGTTTTTTTTTATTATTATTTTGCCTCTCTGTTGTGGAGATGTTAGCAATGAAAGTATTGGCACATAATGAGTTACATTTTTTAAAAGTCCAAGTAGGTGTTATTTAGATTCTTTCCATTGGGGGTGTGTACTTATTCTCCCTGTATGAGTTGCCCAATGATAAGCTGGCAGCAACATACTAGACAGCGAACACGCCCCAGAATAGCGTAGGTTTCTCAGTGTGTGAGATGTAAGGATATATCCCTGATCTCCTGGTCTCACTTCCTGCTCGATTACATAGTGCTGGGTATAGAGCACAGATGACTTTCACATCTTTCAGATAAAGTTGATATATATCTGTCTCACTTTGCAAACCTTTCTATCAGCTCTCTTCCTCTCGTAACACGGTCAGCTCTGTTGGACTGCCCCTCCTTCCTCACTATCTGTCCAGAGGTGAGCGCTCAACTTGTATGCTCAGGATGAACAAAGCCAATGATCCCAACTAGATAAGCTGATTAATACGCTACACGTGAAATTTATAATTGTACCCATACACAATGAATGGAATATACATTTACCCTGATACATAGCAATACATGTGTATTTTAAATGCCGCTGTCGGAGATTGACAGCGGCATTTAACATGTTAACAGCTGCTGTAACATAGTAACATAGTTTTTAAGGTTGAAGGAAGACTAAGTCCATCTAGTCCAACCCATAGCCTAACTTGTTGATCCAGAGGAAGGCAAAAAAAAACCCATGTGGCAAACACTAAGCTCCACATTGGGGAAAAAAATTCCTTCCCGACTCCATACGACAATCAGACTAGTTCCCTGGATCAACTCCCTATCAAGGAATCTAGTATTTATAACCTGTAATATTATACTTTTCAAGAAAGGCATCCATGCCCTTCTTAAATTTTAACAGTGAATCACTCATTACAACATCATGCGGCAGAGAGTTCCATAGTCTCACTGCTCTTACAGTAAAGAATCCCCGTCTGTGATTATGATTAAACCTTCTTTCCTCCAGACGTAGAAGATGCCCCCTTGTCCCAGTCTCAGGCCTCAGAGTTAAAAGATCAGTAGAAAGGTCTTTGTACTGTCCCCTCATATACTTGTACATAGTAATAAGATCACCCCTAAGCCTTCTTTTTTCCACAGTAAATAACCCCAAGTGTAATAACCTGTCTTGGTATTGCAGACCCCCCAGTCCTCTAATAACCTTGGTCGCTCTTCTCTGCACCCGCTCTAGTTCAGCTATGTCTTTCTTATACACCGGAGACCAGAACTGTACACAGTATTCTAAGTGTGGTCGCACTAATGACTTGTATAGAGGTAAAATGATGTTCTCCTCATGAGCATCTATGCCTCTTTTAATGCATCCCATTATTTTATTTGCCTTTGCAGCAGCTGCCTGACACTGGCCACTAAACGTGAGCTTGTCGTCCACCAATACACCCAGGTCTTTTTCAGTTACAGTTTTGCCCAGTGTTTTACAATTAAGCATATAATTATACATTTTATTTCCTCTGCCCAAGTGCATTACCTTACATTTATCCCCATTAAAGCTCATTTGCCATTTATCAGCCCAAGCTTCTAGTTTACATAGATCCTCCTGTAATATAAAATTGTCCTCCTCTGTATTGATTACCTTGCAGAGTTTAGTGTCATCTGCAAATATTGAAATATTACTCTGTATGCCCCCTACAAGGTCATTAATAAATATGTTAAAAAGAAGGGGGCCCAATACTGACCCCTGTGGTACCCCACTGTTAACTGAGACCCAGTCTGAGTGTTTTCCATTAATAACCACCCTTTGTTTCCTATCACTGAGCCAATTCTTAACCCACATACATATATTTTCCCCTATCCCCATTGTTCTCATTTTATGTATCAACCTTTTGTGTGGAACCGTATCAAAAGCTTTTGAAAAGTCCATATACACAACATCCACTGCATTTCCTTGGTCCAGTCCAGAACTTGCCTCCTCATAAAAACTGATCAGATTAGTTTGACAGGAACGGTCCCTCGTAAACCCATGTTGATATTGGGTCATGAGGTTATTCTTCTTCAGATACTCTAGTATAGTATCTCTTAGGAAACCCTCCAGGATTTTACCCACAGTAGAGGTTAAGCTTACCGGCCTATAATTTCCAAGTTCAGTTTTTGTCCCCTTTTTGAATATTGGCACCACATTTGCTATACGCCAGTCCTGTGGTACAGACCCTGCTATTATGGAATCTTTAAAGATTAAAAATAATGCTCTATCTATGATGTTACTTAATTCCTGCAGTACTCGCGGGTGTATCCCATTCGGGCCCGTGGATTTGTCAACTTTAGTGATTTTTAGACGCCGCTGTACTTCCTGCTGGGTTAAGCAAGTGACATTTACTGGAGAATTTTTGTTATCACTAATCATGTTTTCTGTCATGCGATTTTCTTGTGTAAAAAAATCATTTAGCATATTGGCTTTTTCCTCCTCCTCATCCACCATTTCACCCAGACTATTTTTAAGGGGGCCAACACTATCATTTTTTAGTTTTTTACTATTTATGTAGTTAAAGAATATTTTGGGGTTATTTTTACTTTCTCTGGCAATGATTCTCTCTGCCTCAATCTTTGCTGCCTTGATTTGGTTTTTACATAATTTATTTAATTTTCTATATTTATTTAATGCCTCATCACTACCTACTTGTTTTAGTTCTCTAAATGCTTTCTTTTTGTCACTTATTGCGCCCCTTACAGCTCTATTTAGCCATAGTGGTTTCCTCCTATTTCTAGCATGTTTATTCCCATAGGGTATATATTGTACACAGGTCCTATTCAGGATGTTAATAAATGTCTCCCATTTGCTTTGTGTAGCTTTATGTCTCAGGATATCGTCCCAGTTTATTGCACTAAGTTCATCTCTTAACCGTTGGAAATTTGCCTTCCTGAAGTTTAGTGTCCTTGTAACCCCTCTACTACACATCTTATTAAAGGTTACATGAAAACGTATTATTTTGTGATCACTATTACCCAAGTCACCCCCAACTCGTATATTTGATATGCGGTCTGACCTATTGGTTAATATTAGGTCTAGCAGTGCCCCCCTTCTTGTTGGGTCCTGAACCAGTTGTGAAAGGTAATTGTCTCTCATAGTAGTCAAAAACCTATTTCCTTTGCTTGAACTACATGTTTCTGTCCCCCAATGTATTTCTGGGTAGTTGAAGTCTCCCATAATAATGACTTCTCCTTGAGTCGCTGCTTCATCTATTTGCTTTATGAGGATATTCTCCGCTACTTCCATTATTTTTGGAGACTTATAACAAACTCCTATCAGTATTTTATTATTTTTCCCCCTCCCCTTATCTCCACCCACAGGGACTCTACATTTTCATTAGATTCACATATATCCTCCCGCAAGACAGGTTTTAAGGATGATTTTACATATAAACACACACCCCCCCTCGCTTGTTTGTACGGTCATTTCTGAACAGACTATAGCCCTGTAAACTAACTGCCCAGTCATGGCTCTCGCCCAGCCACGTCTCAGAGATCCCTACCATGTCATAATTATTTTCCAACAAAATTAATTCTAATTCCTCCATTTTGTTGGTGAGGCTTCTGGCATTAGTGTACATTCATTTTATGTATCTCTCTGTACCTCTATTCATTTTTACTTTATTGACTGTTCTAACCCCACCCCCAATTTCTTTATTTGTGCCCAGGTCACTATCTGCACTATCTTCCCCATCTATAAAATGAATACCCTCCCCCCCAATCCCTAGTTTAAACACTCCTCCAACCTTCTAGCCATTTTCTCCCCCAGCACAGCTGCACCCTCCCCACTAAGGTGCAGCCGGTCCCTAGCGTAGAGTCTGTAGCCAACTGAGAAGTCAGCCCAGTTCTCCAGGAACCCAAATCCCTCCTTCCTACACCAGTTCTTGAGCCACTTATTTATCTCCCTAATCTCCCGTTGCCTCTCTGGCGTGGCACGTGGTACCGGTAGTATTTCAGAGAATACCACCTTGGAGGTCCTTGCTTTCAGCTTGCAGCCTAATTCCCTGAAATCATCTGTAAGGACCTTCCACCTACCTCTAACTTTGTCATTTGTGCCAATCTGCACCATGACCGCTGGGTCCTCACCAGCCCCTCCCAGTAATCTGTCAACCCGATCAGCGATGTGCCAGACTCGAGCGCCAGGTAGGCAGCACACTGTTCGTTGATCCCTGTCTTTGTGACAGATTGCCCTATCTGTTCCTCTAATAATTGAGTCCCCCACTACCAGCACCTGCCTGGCCTGCCCTACTCTCCTATTTCCCTCTTTACTGGAGCTGACACTCCTCCTGCTTTCAGGGGACATGCCTTGCTGCAGTAGTGCTACCCCTGTACCGTCACTCCCCTCATCTGCCAACTTTGCAAACTTATTGGGGTGTGCCAGATCAGGACTAGCATCCCTGGCACTCTTCCCTCTACCACCCCTTCTGTCACCCAACTAGCGACCTCACTGTCATGCAGCTCCCGACTACCACCCTCCCCCACATCTACCCCAGTGAGCTGCTGCTCAGTGAGCAGCAGACTCCTTTCCATGTTGTGAATGGATCTCAGTATTGCCAGCTGCTCATTTAGATCCAGTATCTGGGCTTCCAAACGCACAATGTGCACACATCTCGTGCAGCAGTATGCACCCATTACTGGCTGTTCAAGGAATACATACATGTGGCAAGATGTACACTGAATAACATTGTCAATAATGGAGCTCATTTCCTAATGGGGATTGCAATATACAGAATGTTAAGTAAAAAGTAAAGTAAAGAAATTAATGAAATACAGTCAGCAATTCAGTCCAAAGTCCTCCCTTCAAAACTCCCTTAATACAAAGTCACTGAAAAACAAGTCACACACTTACTTTCGTTCGCACTTATGCTCCGGACACACGCAGCTCGTTCACACTCGCAAACTAAGAGATTTAGGCTGTGTTCACACGATGCGTATTTCATGCGTTTCCGCGGCGTTTTTGCAGTTGCGTAAACGCCGCGGAAACGCATGAAAAACGCATGGTAGAAGGGAAGCAATGTTCCCCAATGGAAATCCGCATGTGCTGTGCCCATGATGCGGATTTTTCCGCAGCGTTAACGCTGCGGTCAAAAATCCGCAGCATGTCAATTAATTTTGCAGAAACGCGGCGATTTCGCCGCCATTGACTTGCATTAGAACGCGCCAATTCCGCAAGACTGCATTTGTACTTGCGTAATTGGTGCGTTCTAATGTGCGGATGGTACCCGGGTGTGGAGGAGAGGAGAGTCTCATCCACACCCAGGTACCATTAAAAAAGCTGTAAAAGAAGAATAAAATAAAAAATAAATGTATTCTTACCATCTGTCGGCCCGCACAGCGCTCCCGCTTGGTTCCCGGCACTTGCAGTGAGTTGTAGGACCTGCGGTGACGTCAGAGTCATGTGACGGGTCACGTGACGCTGACGTCGGCAGGTCTTTCAATTCAAAGTTGCCGGCGAGGGAGAACAGATTGAGCAGGACAGCGCGGGCCATCGGAGGTAAATATATACACTCTCTCGGTTCACACTGTATAAATCCATGCTGTTTGCATGGATTTATATAGTGTGACCTAGTTATCAAGCACTTTCCAGGTGATGCTAACATCGCCTGGAAAGCGCTTGTCAATCTGCATGCGGAAACGCATGTGAATCTGCATGTGGATCCGCATGTATTCTGCAGGAAAAACGCATGCACAATCTGCATGCGTTTTTTCTGCCAGGGAGATGCAGAAATGATGCAGAAATTTTCTGCTTCATTTCTGCATCGTGTGCACATACCCTAAAAGAGGTTTTTTTTTTTTTTTTTTTTTCCCCTTTTCCAGCAATGCACCCTTCACCTCAATGCACTTCCAAAGATTGCGATTCCTCCCGCAATTGTTAGGGGCACATGACAGCTGATCAGTTCAGCTGTCATGTGCCTGAAAAGATGCAGGCTCAGCGCTAGAGCCCACATCAAAGGGAGACGACCTATGACGTATACGTACGTCATAGGTCGTAAAGGGATTAAAAATCATTCTGTGTAAACGGGATACCAGCTGGCAAAAACAATTGCAGCCTATCATTGATCAATCTGTGTGCATCAGAAGCACGATCAGCCTGTCTAGACTGAGTAATAAATGACCGCTGATCAACAACAGGTTTGCTAATTGGTCATCCTATAATAGCCTGTTTATACAGGCCAATTGCACTTTTGATGCACACAAAACAATTATTTTTTTCTGCCACAAGTTATAAATGAACGCTTAATCTTCTACTTTTGCTCTTGGTGTAATGACCTTGCAGTCTTGTTTCTCATAAAAATGCTGCAATATACCTTTAAAAGTTTATTAAAGGGAATGTCACCCGGTGTTTGCTTCCTCATCTGAGAGCAGCATAATGTAGGAAAAGAAACCAATTCCACCTATGTATCATTTAGTTTACTGGGTGCATCAGTTGTGACAAATTCAGAGTTCTTAGATGTAGAATGCTGCAGTGCTCATAAAGCTAACCCTGCCGACACCACAGCTCTCTATGTACATTGTCTATTGATAGTGAGCTGCTTATCACAGGATTGGATGTGGTCGGTCTAGCAGACGCATGAGATGTAGTCCAGCAGTGATAATATCCTGGTAATAAAACCTTCATTGTAAGTAAACAGCACACAGCCTTATAAGTGATACATCACTAAATTCAGTGTTTTAACCCCTACATCATTCTGTCCTCAGATTACATAGCAAAAAGGGACAGATTCACTTTAATTGGTTAAAGTGAAGTGCAGTTGTTTTGAAATAAACATATTCTAGTAGAGCAAAAACTTAATTGATTATTAAATATTAATATTGGGTGAAGCAAACCTCAATACCTGACCTCTGTCTTCTACTTTTCATAGTGCAGCTCTTAACATAATCAGTCAGATACACTCATCTAATTATTTAACTGATCTAAAAACTGAATGTCTAGGTCAATGAGTGCAGCCGAATAAATATCTGGAGACCATATGGGCTTGAAACTTTCTCAAAATGTAAAAACAACATTCTTTGCCAAAATGAAATAGAAAGGTCCATTTATTACATACATGTTACACAGAGCCAATAGTGTGTGTGTGTGTGTGTGTGTGTGTGTGTGTGCACTTGATGATAACTTTTTAGAGTGAATGTATTTTTTTTTTGTTTATTAATAGTGGTGACTATGACTAAAAGGGATACACATTGTGCTGAAAAATATGTTATCTGGCATGTTATACCGATAATCTAGAATATATCTTTTAATGGAATATAGGGCTGAGACTGAGACTCCTGTTAGCTTCACTCTAGAGATAAGCCTTGGGATCATAGATCATTATGGCTGGTTCATTATTGTATAATAATAATTGTATTTATATAGCGCCCACAAATTCCGCAGCAGTTTACAATTAAGCGGGGACATGTACAGACTAGTGATGAGCGAGCACTAAAATGCTCGGGTACTCGTTGCTCGAGTCGTGCAAATTGGAATGCTCGAATGCTCGGTCCGAGCAACGAGCCCAATGTAAGTCTATGGGAAACTCGAGCATTTTTCCTGTGGCCCCCCACCCTCCCCGGCAGTCTGCATAGGGCCTAAAAATTGGGAACAGTGCTCAAGTGACATGGGAACAACATTTCTGACTCCCAGGTCACTGCTGTCAACAATGTTGTCAGAGTATTACGGCACTTTTACGGACTCACAATAAAACATACAAAGACGGAACCAAAATAGATTTTCCTGGGAAAAATGTTAAGGAACATGCTTTCCTGGGTAATGATTTGTATATAAGGCAAAATAAATAGCCAAAAGCAAAAATGCTCCTCCACACCCTGGGCTATGATCACGCGTAGCGTTTTTGATGCATTTTTGCACTTTTGCATTGCTTTCAACGGTGAAAAATACATTTACCGGTAAATGTCATTTTAACTTTTTACTACCATATCTCGTCATGTGGTGTGTGAGACATGATCAGACACATCCTGTTTCATTTATGAAGGAGGGACTCTGAAAGTCACAAAGATTATTGTTATAGGGCCATCAGCCGGCTATGCTTTGTTGTTTCCATTATTAAACAGTGGGTCTCCTATACTGTTTATTGCGTATGCAGTGACTGCAAGGGCTGCCAAAAATTTGGATGCACCCCAATACCCCTTTGAAGAGACATAGAGGTGTGCCTCAGTAAAAAAAATGTTCCCATTATAAAGGAGTGGTTCTCCTATAGTGCTAATGCCCATGCTGTGATTGCAGGGGCTGCCAAAATTTGGGAAAAACCCCAATAGCAATTTAAAGACACATAGAGGTGTGCCACAGTAACGACATGTTCCCATTAGAAAGGAGCGGGTCTGCTATACAGCTATAGGGTATGCAGTGAGTATAATGACTGCGAAAATTTGGGAAAAACCCCAATAACAATTTAAAGACACATCGAGGTGGGCCTCAGTAACAACATGTTCCCATTAGAAAGAAGCGGGTCTCCCATACTGTTCTTGCGTATGCAGTGACTGCAACGGCTGCCAAAAATTTGGAGGCACTCTAATGCCCCTTGCAAGAGACGTAGAGGAGGGCTTCCTGGAAACAATGTTCTCATTATTAGGAAGCTGGTCTCCCATACTGTTTGCCTATGCAGTTAATGCAATGGCTTCCAAAAATTTGTAGGCACTCCAATGCCGCTTGTAAGAGATGTAGAGGAGGTGATATGGTGGTGAATGATATGGTGATGGAGAATGAGGAGAAGGAGGAGGACAAGAGCAAATAGACAAAATCAGGAAGTGTATACCCATGACTGGGTGTGAAGAGGTGAATGGGAATAGACCTCCCAAAGACACTGGATTTGAGTGTATGTTACGCTGCTATAATTCGGTGGTGTTGAGAAGTCTGGCCCAATCCAGCCCTTGTTCATTTTTATAAGAATCAGCCTGTCAGCATTTTCAGTTGACAGGCGGATGCGCTTATCCGTTATAATTCCACCAGCGGCACTAAAAACCCGCTCTGACAAAACGCTAGCGGCAGGGTGGGCCAGGACCTCCAAGGCGTAGAGAGCCAGTTCATTCCACGTGTCCAGCTTGGATACCCAATAATTATAAGGCACAGAGGAATCACGGAGGACGTTGGTACGGTCGGCAAGGTACTCCCTCAGCATCTTCCCAGGGTCTGGTAGGGTCTGAAAAAACTGTCCCAGGACTTTGACAGTGTTCCCCTGCCTCTGCTGGATTGGATTTGTCTCTTTCGCCTGTACTCCTTGGTTGTCCAACGAACTGTGACCTCTGCCGCCAGCGTTTACAGATGGGAATTTTTAAAATAATTCCTCAACAAGGGCCTTCTGGTACTGCCCCATTTTATTAGACATGTTCGCCACGGGAATAAGATATAAAGTTCTCCTTGTAGCGTGGGTCTAGAAGTGTCACCAACGAGTAATGACTGTCACCCAAAATTTGGACAACACGAGGGTCACGGGAAAGGCAGCATAACATAAACTCAGCCATGTGTGCCAGACTGCTAAAAGGCAACACTTCCGTGTCCTCACCAAGAGGACGACTGACCATGCTCTCATCCTCCTTCTCCCTGTCCTCAGGCCATCCACGCTGAACAGATGGAATGAAAGTTGTGCAGGTATTACCGTCTATAGCGCAGGAAACCTATCTCCTATTGTTCGTCCTCCTCCTCCTTATTGTCACCCAATCCACATTGGGATGAGATGAGACTGGGCTGTGTGGAATCACCCTGCATGGTTCTTTGCTCCATCTCATCGTGCTCCGCCTGCAATGCATCCTCTTTATTTATGAGCAGAGAGCG
Source organism: Phyllobates terribilis (assembly GCF_046119375.1). NCBI lineage: Eukaryota > Metazoa > Chordata > Amphibia > Anura > Dendrobatidae > Phyllobates > Phyllobates terribilis. Next base: position 413,927,799 of record NW_027362771.1, on the reverse strand, counting down.
TTTCAGAAACCGAGAAGCGGGATTGTGACGCTAATTATGGCTCACCATCTTGATGGAATCCTCAACTTTTTGGAGGATGGTACAGATATCTGACATCCATGTCCACCTCTGAGGTCTTATGTGTGGAGTCTGACCTGAATACCAATGGCCTTGTTGATGCTGGTAGTCAACAACTGCCCTCTTCTGCTCACAAATCCTTCCAAACATCTGCAATGTATAGTTCCAACACGTGGGGACATCGCACACCAGTCAGTGAGCTGGAAGCTGCAAACGCTGCTGAAGCACAGCAAAGGTGGGTGGAAGCTTTAGCTGACTTACTAAAATAGGCCCACATGCGGCATACTTATACAAGCAGATCCGGGTAGGTTTTGAGAAACCGCTGAACCACGAGGTTAAGCACATGGGCCAGGCATGGTACTTGTGTGAGCTTGCCTCGTCTCAGAGCCGCCACCAGGGTCCGGCCATCGTCACACACGACCATGCCTGGGTGTAGGTTCAGCAGTGTCAGCCACAGATCTGCCTGCTCTTTCAGAGCTGTCCACAACTCTTCAGCATTGTGCAGTTTGTCATCTAAGGCTATGTGCCCACGATGCAGAAATGCTGCATATTTTTTACGCTTCTCCCTGGCATGCGTTTTTCCCGCCAGGTAGAAGCGTTTGTCAAGCGTCTTTGCATGCATTTCTGCATGCGGGTTATCAAGCGCTTTTCCAAGCGATTTTAGCATCACTTGGAAAAGTGCTTGAAAACTTGTTCACACTATATAAACCTATGCAACCGGCATGGATTTATATAGTGTGACCAAGTAATAGTTAAAAAAAAGAATAGAATGGTAAAAAATAATAATAAAAAAAAGATTATACTCACCTTCCGGTGTCTTCCCGGTGTTATCTCTGCTGCGTTCGGTCTCTTGCAATGCTCTCGGTGGTGTGAAGGACCTGCGGTGACGTCATGGAGTCATGTGATGGGTCATGGCAGGTCCTTCACAACAGCGCGAGCATTGCAAGACACCGGAGGGAGAAGACAAAAAACCGGGAGGACAACGGAAGGTGAGTATAATGTTTATTTTTTATTTTAAATTCTTTTTTTACAGTTTCTATGGTACCCAGGTCTGGATGAGAGTCTCCTCTCCTCCAGACTTGGGTACCATCCGCACATAGAAACGCATAATATCCGTGCGTACAAATGTACTGACACGGATATTATGCGTTTCAATGCAAGTCAATGGCGGCGATTACGCTGCGTGTCCGCAAAATTAATGGACATGCTGCAGATTTTTGAGCGCAGCATAAACGCTGCGGAAAAATCCACAACATGGGCATTGACATTGCGGCTTGTCATTGGGGACCATGTGGGGCGGATTACCAAGCGTTTCCTAAGCGTTTATGCTGCGGAAATTCTGCAGCATATACTCTTGTAAAACGCTACGTGGGCACATACCCTAAGCATATTAGTTTCAGCACAGCCTGTTGCCGCTTGGCCGAGTCAGTGCTGCAGTGCTTCCAGCTTGTGACTGATGTGGGAATTTTGGAGATGGAAGCTGAAGAGGAGGAGGTGCAGGAGCTGTAGAATGTGGGGGCAAACCTGATTGACCCAGGGCCCACAATCCACGGCGTTAGAAGGATGTGTTCCGTCCCAAGGTCTGACTGGGTCCCAGCTTCCACTATATTAACCCAGTGTGCTGTCAGCGAGATGTACAATTCCTGCCCACAAGCACCTGTCCATGTGTCCGTGGTAAGGAGGACTTTCCCAGTAACTGCGTTGTTGAGGGCACAGCTAATGTTCTGGAACACGTGCTTGTGCAATGCGGGGACGGCACACTGGGAGAAATAGTGGCGGCTGGGGACCGAGTACCGAGGGACGGCCGCCCCCATCAGGTTGCAGAAAGCTTTATTCTCCACGAGCCTAAAAGGCAACATTTCGAGTGCAAGCATTCGCAAAATATGTGAATTTAGTAGTGTGGCCGGTGGGGCGTTGACTGCATATTTGCACTTGCGTTCCATGGACTGAGGTAGGGACAACAGAATGCTGCGCTTGGACAAGGACTTGGATGTGCTTGCTGATAGTGCTTGTTGAGAGTGTGCAATGACAGATACAGGGCGGGAGGCATCTTCACATGCACCATGGACAGGGGATTGGCGTGCACGCACAACAGCTTAAGAAGCAGTTGTCACCCACAGACACTGTTTCTGGACCCTGGGGTTCGGCCCACTTAGTCGGGTGCTTTGCTGCCATGTGCCTGATCATGCTGGTGGTGGTCAGGTTGCTAGTTTTGCTACCCCTGCTGATGCTGGCCTGGCAGGTGGTGCAAATTGCCCTTTTGGGGTTATCTGCCGAGTCTTTAAAAAACAACCAGACTCTGGAAGACCTAACAGTTCTACTGTCAATTTCCATCGTGTTGGTGTTACGGGGAACGCTTTCCCACCTGTTCCCTGCCTGTTGTGGTGCTACGCCTCCCTCCCCCGTGTGCTGCTGTCCTCGCTCTACATGTCCCCCTGACAGGTTGGGTCAGTTACTATATCATCCACCACCTTGTCTTCCACTTTCCGCACTCTGGTCCTCCTCCTGACTTTCTGGCAATTGTGTCTCATCATCATCCACCTCTTCCGACAGTAATTGTACTTTCCCACCGTTGCTTTCTTGTGACCGAGGCTGCTATTTGGGCATCGCTACACGAGTTCTCCTCTTGCCTCTCTTGAAGCTGGCCGGGCGAGAGGCCTGAATCTATAAATGGAAAAGTGAACAGCTTTTCAGAGTGTCCAAGTGTGGGATCAGTTGTCTCCGATCACTCTGCATGGTGGGAGGAAGGAGGATCAGGGTGAGAAATATGCGGTCCAGACTCACGGCTACTGAGACTTGACCGTGTGGAAGACAGGGTGGTGGTGGAAAAGTGTCTTGAAGCATTATCTGCTATCCAACCAACAACGTTTTGACACTGCTCTGTGTTCAATAGTGATGTTCTGCTGTCCCCTAGTAATTGGGACAGGAAGGTCGACAAGATGTGGGTGTGTGTTGTGGCACAATTTCAGCTTGCCCACGGCCTCTGCTTCTGCATGCACCATCACGTCCACTTCCCCATCCCTTGCCACGCGACTTGCCCATTTTAAATGGAGGACAATATTTTCCACGTTCACTACAAATGGCTGGATTTACACCGCAGTTATATGTGATACGTCTGACGAACAACCACGGTTTTAAATAGAGGGCCATCGACCTCTTGTGAATAGCTTCACTGACACTCTGCAACAAAATGTAAATGGAGTTCAGAAATGGCTGAATTTAGACCGCAGTTATATGTGATACGTCTGACAGACAACCACGATTTTAAAAAGCGGGTCTGTAGGTAACTATTTTTCACAGCGACCTCGTGTGAATAGCTTCACTGACACATTGCTACAAAATGTAAATGGAGGCCAATATTTTCCACGTTCACTACAAATTTCTGGATTTTTATGTAATATGGAAAAGATCTGGCTGTATTCTGCAGTGCTAACAAGCAAATGGAGCAGAAAAATGGTGTTCTCTGGATTTATTTTTAAGCAAATAATCAGGATTAAGATGAAAAAAAAAAAAATTAGCCCTGGCCCCTGTTACCTTGGGCTAGGTCTACAAATATCTATAACAGGATCAGTCAGAACATGCAGTGGACCCTCTTGTTCTGTATGAACTGCAGTCTGCCACAAACCCTGCCTGCCTTGCTTTTTAAGCAAATAACCAAGATTAAAATAAAAAAAAAATTAGCCGTGGCACCTGATATCTGGGGCTATGTCTAGAAATATCTGTAACTGCAGAATCAGTCAGAATATGAAATGAGACCCTCTTGTGCTGTATGCACTGCAGTCTGTCACAAACCCTGCCTGCCTAACTCCTGCTATCACCACTGAATATTTGGAGCTGGATTAGTCCTCAGAAGGACTGTTAGTTCAGATGGATATATAGATATCCTGTGGAATACTTTTACTAACTAAAAACAAGCAAATGTTTCCCTGACTCAGCAGCAGCTCTCCCTACTCTGACTATTTCCGGGGTAGACTGTGACGAGCCTAGCGTCACCAGGTCTTAAATAGACCCGATGACGCTATGCGGCCAACCAATCACTGTAATGCCACAACCAACATGGCTACGGCACTACAGTGCGTGACAAGCAATCCCTGCATGTTCATTGGCTCTCTAAAGAGCACCAAACTTGCAGGGCGTGGACCCGAGCTCCCTCTCAAGCAACTCGGAAATACTCGCCGAGCTTGTCGAGCACAGTGATGCTCGGGTGAGTACAGAGTAGTGGCGAGCACATTCGCTCATCACTAGTACAGACAATAAAGATAATACAAAGTAACACATAGTTCATCAGTTACAAGAAGAGTGAGGGCCCTGTTCACAAGTTTACAGTCTGTAAGGCAGGGGTGGGGAACCTTTTTCTTGCCAGGGGCAATTTGTATATTTTCCCGGCCGCGACCAATCAGCGATATTACAGCCAATTTTAAACACCGCTTTGCTGATTGGTCGCCGGCCGCGACCAATCAGCGATTTTGGCACCAAATTTAAACAACAATCTGCTGATTGCGCCCGGTCGGCCGCATACATATTCTAGAATACCCGATGCGTTAGAATCGGGCCACCATCTAGTATCAAAATAAGCACGTACAGTGAATAGCCAAGTTCCCAATCCCGGGACGTGGTTGTCATGGGGGCGGCCTTGCACTGTAGCCCGCATCGCGTTACACCACGCCCCCTCCATGTGGATTGGTCCACCAAAACACACCCTCTCTCCTTGATTGGTGCTTGCCCCTTTTTATACTTTTGGCTCCCCTGATGTCTCCACCCCCTGACGAAGGCGCTTGCCGAAACGCGCTTCGGGGTGTACGCATGCCCAGGATTGGGAACTTTGGCTATTCACTGTAAGTGCTTATTTTGATATATGCCAACTATGTGGCCCAATTGATATATGCCATTTATATGGTCTAGCATTAAGGAGTACTCCATACGCACATATTTGCTCTGTGATTTACCCTAGGATAAGAACTTCCTTACTACTTATTGATTTTGTTATATTAGGTCGTCACATAGTCTTTTTTTCCCCCTCTTTTCCCCTCCTCCCTCTCTACATTTTTTGCATTTTTTTCACTATGTGAATGTGTGATAAATACTTTGCAACTTTTGCACATTCTTGGAGAGAAAATGAGACATACATTGTAAATTTTACACATATATATTTTGCTGGGAGAGAGATTGACATAATATATGCATTTGCACTTTATATGTTTCACATTTTGGTCATCCTTTATATAGTTATGTGACGATCATGTGTATATGAATATATAATTTGTTATTTATGGACTGGTAAATCTATTTATTAATTGGCTGTTCCCAATATTAATTTTTCTACATACAATCCGGATATGCGCCCCTGTTTTTAAATGGTTTTAATATATGTTTTACCATCGTCATTGTTTGCTATCCATTTGTTGGTCACCTGTAATCAATGAATAAAAAAAAAAATTTTTTTCACTGTATTTGACGTCTGGGACTTCATGGTCGGGTCTTCCCTCCTGTTTCTTCTTCTGTTTTTTCCGACTGTCCCCTTGTTTTATGTTTGGTCCGAATTCCTGTTTGGTAATTACTAATATATACTATCAATATGCAAAAACCTTTATACTTTGATAACCTTCAGGAATATATTTTCGTGGGCATCCTTGTATTGTTTCAATATTTAGGAATACATACAGACTAGCCTGGCTGCTGGTCACATTAGACCTTCTAAGTCGCCTGTGGCAGTTGGATTTTTCTTTGTTAAAAAAAAGGATGGAGGTTTGCGTCCATGTCTGGATTTTCGTGAAATGAATAAGATTACCGTACGTAATTCCTACCCATTGCCGTTAATTCCTGACTTGTTTAACCAGTTAGTGGGGGCCAAGTGGTTCACTAAAATTGATCTCCGGGGGGCATACAATTTGTTACGAGTGAAGGACGGTGATGAATGGAAAACTGCTTTTAACACTCCGGTAGGTCATTTTGAGAATCTGGTGATGCCTTTTGGTCTTACCAATGCACCTGCATTTTTTCAGAACCTTATTAATGACATCCTCAGACCTTTGATTGGTAAGAATGTGGTTGTGTATTTGGATGACATTTTGATTTATTCGCCAGATCTAGAGTCCCATTGGCAGAGTGTACGTGAAGTTTTGCAGTTATCGAGTGATAATTCACTCTTTGCTAAGCTGGAGAAATGTGAGTTCGCTGTGCAGAAAATTAGTTTTTTGGGCTACATTGTCTCCAGCGAGGGCTTTGAGGTGGACCCTGTGAAGGTTCAGACTGTGCAGGAATGGCCTAGGCCTATTGGTTTGAAATCTATACAGAGATTTTTGGGTTTTGCCATTAATTACAGGAAAATCATTAAGAATTTTTCTATAATTGTTAAGCCTCTAACCGATCTCACCAAGATAGGTGCGAATACGATCTAGTGGACTACTGAGGCCATTGAAGCGTTTAAGTATCTGAAAGAGAGGTTCAGTTCTGCCCCTATCCTTATGCAGCCTGATGAGGCCAAGCCTTTTTTGGTCGAGGTCGATGCTTCATCGGTGGGGGTCGGAGCAGTTTTGTCTCAGGATAACAGGGATGGAGTACATCCTTGTGCCTTCTTTTCGAAAAAAAATTCGGAAACCGAACTGAATTATGATGTTGGAAATCGGGAGTTGCTGGCTATTAAACTCGCGTTTGAACATTGGCGTAATTTTTTGGAAGGCGCTAGATTTCCTATTCAGGTTTTCACAGATCATAAGAATTTGATATATCTGGATGCTGCCAAGTGCTTGAATGCCCGTCAAGCTAGGTGGGCACTTTTTTTTCTCAATTTCATTTTTCTGTTACCTATATCCCTGGTACTAAGAATGTTAAAGCCGATGCTTTATCTCGCAGCTTCTCTCCTACGGTCGGTGCCGAGGAGGAGGAGAGCATTTTACAGAAAGGAGTTGTGGTGGCGGCATTGGACTCCGTTTTGGAGAATGGGATTCTGAAAGCTCAAGATGATGCTCCATCTAACACTCCCCATGGTAGGTTGTTCGTGCCTAGAACCTTTAGGAGAGATTTGTTTGTGGAGTGTCATGAGTGTTGGTTGGCAGGTCATCCAGGAATTTCTGAGACTAAGAGACTTATCAGTCGGAGTTTTTGGGGGCCTGGATGGCAGAAAGAAGTCATCAAGTGGGTGCGTCAATGTACTGTGTGTGCTAGGTCAAAGGCTTCACGTACTCCTGCTGCGGGGTTGCTTTGCCCTCGGGAGGTTCCAAGTGCTCCTTGGACGCATCTCACAATGGATTTTATTACTGATCTTCCTGTGTCCGAGGGTTTTACTGTCATCTGGGTGGTCGTGGACCGTTTTAGTAAGATGTGTCATTTGGTTCCATTCATTAAGTTGCCCTGTTCCAAGACACTCGCTAAGGCGTTTGTTAAGGAGATTGTCAAGCTTCATGGTTTTCCCATGGATATTGTTTCTGATAGAGGACCTCAGTTTGTGGCTCGCTTTTGGCGTGCTTTTTGTGACCGGTTGGGAGTCCATTTGTCATTTTCATCTGGGTATCATCCTGAGTCTAATGGACAGACTGAAAGAAAGAACCAGGATGTAGAACAGTTTTTGCATTGTTTTGTGGCGGACAATCAAGTGGTGTGGTCTGAGTTTCTGCCTCTCGCGGAATTTGCTCTTAACAATCATACATCCTCCTCTGCTGGGTGTTCTCCTTTTTTTTGTTGTACTGGGTGACATACGTCTTTTGGTTTGTTCTCCAAATTGGGGTCGGCGGTGCCGGAGGAGGAGAATTTTTCCAGTGATTTGGAGAGAGTTTGGACTAATGTACGTGGCAACCTTCAAGAGGCTAACAAGAAGTCCAAGAAGTATTTTGACAGGAAACGTAAGGAGGTTTTGTTTACTGTGGGTGACATGGTTTGGTTGTCCTCAAAGAACCTGCGGTTGAGGATTCCCTCTAAAAAACTGGGTCCTAAGTTTGTGGGTCCATTTAAAGTGCTTCAGGTTGTTAACCTGTCTGCTGTTAGGTTGGATGTCCCTACTTCCTGGAAGATTAATCCTGTGTTTCATGTTTCCTAGTTGAAAAAGGCTGATGTATCAGATAGGGATGCCACTGTCACAGTTCCTCCTGTGGTGGAAGACGGCGATTATGAAATTTCTTCTATCTTGAATTCTAGATGGCGTAGAGGGAGATTACAGTATCTTGTCTCCTGGAAGGGTTTCGGTCCCGAAGATAACTCCTGGGTAAGGACGGATGATGTCTTTGCTCCTAGGCTTGTTAATGTTACGGATCCGGGTGGTGGAACCTCTGTGCTGCGGTGCAAGGAGGGACCAGAGGGGCGTAACTAGGTATCAACTCCGTCCAACCAAGGTCGTACGGCGGCTCAATCGACTCCGTGACCAGGGAAGGACCGAGCAGAGGGACCAGGTGCTACTCTGGGGACCGACGTTGTATAAGAGCAGGTGTCTCCCACAGGTCAGAAGGCAGGGACTGACCGGTACAGCAGATAAGCACGGCTGGCAGGCTGACGGGCGATCCAGGCAGATGGACTGGCAGACACGGCAGGTAACAAACAGGAGCCTTCAGGTAGGCTGGCTGGTAGGCACGGCAGGTAACAGGCAGGTGCTTCTAGGTAAGCGGGCTGGCAGGCGCGGCAGGTAACAGGCAGGTGCTTCCAGGTAAGCGGGCTGGCAGGCACAGCAGGTAACGGGTAGGTGCTTCCAGGTAAGCAGGCGGGCAGAACCCATAGACACACTGGCGGATCGTGCTGGAGACAGACTGTCGGGCTGGAGAGTAGACAAGCTGGCGGACTGGATTTGTAGTCAGGTTGGCGGGCTGGACTTGCAGTCAGGCTGGCGGGCTGGACTTGCAGTCAGGCTGGCGGGCTGGACTTGCAGTCAGGCTGGCGGGCTGGACTTGCAGTCAGGCTGGCGGGCTGGACTTGCAGTCAGGCTGGCGGGCTGGACTGGTAGTCAGGCTGGTGGGCTGGACTGGTAGTCAAGCTAGCAGCGGGACCTGAGGGCTGAAGCAGAGTAAAACACACAAAGCTACAACCTTGCACGGGCACCTCCATTTTGGAGGAGGTGCCTTTTATATTAAAGGTCCTTCGGCCATTGGCCGGGGACTCCTTAGGACTTCCCCTTTAAGAGGGAGGGAACGCGCGCGCCCTAAGCACGGTTCCCGGGAAGCTGTGCGTGCCTGGCGCAACAGAGGCAGGTGTGCCGGAGGACGCCGGGCAGGGAGCGCGGCGGTAAGTGGGACGGCGTCTCTGCCTGTCCTGTCAGGGGGCAGAGATGCCGATACTACAATACCCCCCCACCCTTTACACCCCCTCTTTTTTAGGCCTGAAAGAAATTTTTTAAGGAGAAGCGGGGCATGGATGTTCTCCCTGGTTTCTCAAGTTCTCTCCTCTGGGCCAAACCCCTTCCAATCCACCAGAAAAAAGGTTTTTCCTCTTACCCTCTTGGTGGCCAGAATGTTCTCTACCTCATAGACGTCCTCAGCGGAGACCGGAGCTGGGGAGGTACCTGGATTGTCGGAAAAAGAATTAAGCACAACTGGTTTGAGGAGAGATACGTGGAAGGAGTTGGGAATCTTTAAGGTGGCCGGGAGTTTTAGCTTGTAAGCTACTGGGTTGATTCGCTGGAGGACTTCAAATGGGCCGATGAACCGTGGACCCAACTTATTGGAGGGTATTTTGAGACTAACATGTTTGGAGGAGAGCCAAACCTTGTCTCCCGGACGGAATTGAGGCGGATCCCGACGTCTCTTATCAGCATGTTTCTTCATCCGCTCGGAGGATTGAAGAAGTGCGGACCTAGTGTCCTCCCATATGGTAGAAAATTCGCTGACCAGAGACTCCGCGGCAGGGTTCTCCACAGCAGTGGAAACGGGAAACGGAATCCGGGGATGTTGACCGTAGACCACAAAGAACGGGGACTTGGAAGAAGATTCGCTCTCATGATTGTTGTAGGAGAACTCGGCCCATGGTAGGAGCTCCACCCAATCGGTATGGTGAGCGTTGACGAAGTGTCGGAGGTAGCTGGGTAAGGATCTGATTGATACGTTCCACTTGGCCATTGGACTGCGGATGGTAAGCAGAGGAGAAATCCAGGGTGACATCCAGCAGTTTACACGTAGCTCTCCAGAAGCGCGAAGTGAACTGGACCCCTCGATCAGACACTATGTGGAGGGGTAGGCCGTGGAGACGAAAGATGTGATGGATGAAATCCTTAGCCAGCACAGATGCAGATGGCAGACCAGGCAGAGGGATGAAGTGGGCCATTTTAGAAAAGCGTTCAGCGACCACCCAAATGACCGTACAACCGGCAGAAACAGGGAGATCAGTAATAAAGTCCATAGCTATGTGTTGCCACGGGGCAGCTGGTATGGGAAGAGGCAGGAGACGGCCGGCTGGAAGATGTCTGGGAACTTTATAGCGAGCACAGGACGAACAGGCCGTGACTAAGTCTACCACATCCTGATGCAGGGTAGGCCACCAGTAATGCCGGGTAATGAGCAGGAAGGTCTTCTTCTGGCAAGCATGGCCGGCTAGTTTGGATGAATGACCCCAGTGAAGAACCTTCTTACGATCTGGAACCGCTACAAACATCTTACCGGGTGGGAGACGAGACAGGACCAAGGGGGCCACGTTCATCACTTTGGAGGGATCGATAATATGCATAGGCTCCTCCTCTTGATCGGACGATAGGAAGGATCAGGACAAGGCGTCGGCTTTAACGTTCTTGTCCGCTGGGCGGTAATATAGGGTAAAGTTGAAGCGGGCGAAGAACAAAGACCACCGGGCCTGACGTGGATGGAGTCTCTGGGCATTCTGTAGATAAGCCAGGTTTTTGTGGTCAGTATAGATGACCACCGGGTGCAAAGTCCCCTCGAGCAGGTAACGCCACTCCTCCAGCGCCAATTTGATGGCTAGCAGTACTCGGTCTCCTATGGAGTAGTTGCGCTCAGACGAGGAGAAGAGCTTGGAGAAGAAGCCGCAGGTTACCATTCTCCCGGATGGAGATTTCTGGGTGAGCACCGCTCCGGCTCCGGAAGAGGAAGCATCAACCTCCAGAAAGAACTGTATGTTGCTATCTGGATGGTGCAGCACAGGGGCAGAAGAGAAGGCTTGTTTTAAGGAAAGGAAGGCCTCCTCCGCTTCGGACGGCCATTCCTTAGGATTTGCTCCCTTTCGGGTGAGCGCAGAGATGGGAGCATTCCGGGAAGAGAAATGTGGAATGAAGAGATGGTAATAGTTGGCGAAGCCCAGGAATCGCTGAATCGCCTTCAACCCCTCTGGACGGGGCCACTTTAAGACGGCAGGGACCTTCTCGGGGTCCATCCATAGACCAGTCTTAGAGATAATATAGCCCAGGAACGGAAGGGAGGTCTGCCCGAAGAGGCACTTCTCAAATTTTTCATAAAGGTGATTCTGCCTCAGCCTAAGCATGGACCTGACGAACATCCCTCCGGTGTGTGGGAAGATCCGGAGAGAAGACCAAGATGTCGTCCAGGTACACCACCACGCAAGAATATAAGAGGTCACGGAAGATGTCGTTAACTAATTCTTGGAAGACGGCTGGAGCTTTACAGAGGCCGAAGGACATCACACGTTATTCATAGTGACCGTCCCGGGTATTGAATGCCGTCTTCCACTCGTCTCCTTGGCCGATCCGGACCAAGTTATACGCCCCCCCGAAGATCAAGCTTGGTGAAGATCTTCGCGCCTTTAAGGCGGTCGAACAGCTCAGAGATGAGCGGCAGGGAGTATTTGTTTTTGATAGTGATTTGGTTGAGATCTCTATAATCGATACATGGGCGTAGTGAACCGTCTTTCTTTTTTACGAAGAAAAATCCGGCTCCAGCCGGGGAGGAAGATTTGCAGATGAATCCCCTAGCCAGATTTTCTTCGATGTACTCCGACATGGCCAACGACAACGGGTAAATACGCCCACGGGGTGGAGTGGCCCCGGGTATCAGGTCGATAGAGCAGTCATATGGCCTATGAGGTTGCAGTGTCTCTGCCTCCTTCTTGTCGAAGACATCGGCATAGGACCAGTAAGGTGCCGGTAGACCGGGTAAATTAGTCTGAGTAGATGGAGATAGAGCCGGGCGAACCGGAACCAGGCAGTTCTTATGGCAATCCTGCCCCCAACGGAGCATCTCACCGGATTGCCAGTTCAGAACGGTTTCATGTCTCTGTAGCCAGAGTATACCTAGCAAAAGAGGGTGAGAGAGTCCAGAAAGCACATGAAAGGAGATCCTCTCTGAGTGCCGCATTCCCACCTGCAGGGTTACGGGCTCTGTGACGAGCAAGATGGTCACCGGAAGGAGTCTTCCATCCATGGAAGCGACTGCCAATGGTTCAGCCAGAGATTTGGTAGGAATCTGATATTTCTGTACAAGCGACTGGGAAATGAGATTCCCAGCGGCTCCGAAGTCCAGCTGGGCGGTCTCAAAGAAGCGGTTCTCTCCACAGGAGATAGAGACGGACAAAGTCAAGAACGGAGAGGATTTATTCTTGCCCAGGACGACCTCTCCGAGTGGTCCTAGACATTGGAGTTTCCCGGCTTCACCGGGCAGGAACGGATCAGGTGCTCCTTACTACCACAGTAGAAGCAGCTCCCCTTGGCTCGGCGTGTTTCTTGCTGATTGGGAAGCCGGTTTCTGGAAAACAGGAGCAAGACGAGGAAATCTTCTCTCCCGGGTAGTCTCCTTAGCACGTTCTAGGAAACGGATGTCAATCCGGGTTGCTAGTGACACCAGGTCATCCAGGGTGGTAGGAATGTCCCGGCCGGCTAACTCATCCTTAATCCGACCGGAAAGACCCTCCCAGAAGGTGGACACCAGGGCCTCGTCCCAGGCAAGCTCAGAAGCGAGGGTACAGAACCGTATGGCATACTGGGCCACGGTGAGACTCCCTTGGCGGAGACGGCGCAATGTGGAGGCAGTAGAAATCCTTTTTCCGGGTTCATCGAAGACCTTCCGGAAGGTAGTGAGGAAAGCCGGAAGATCGGACACCAGGGCATCCCCTCTCTCCCATAGAGGGTTAAGCCATGCCATTGCTTCCCCGGTGAGGTGAGACATGACGAACGCTACCTTGGCCCGGTCGGAGGGAATGTGGCAGAAGTTCAAAGTGCAGCGTGCACTGGTTCAGAAAGCCCCGACATAGGACGGGGTCACCTCCAAAACGAGGAGGCGCAGAAAGCCGAGGTCCTAGGCTGGAAGCCGTGGTATTGGTAGTCAGCGGCGCTGCCGGGGCGGGTGTCGCTCGACTTGGGGCGGACACAGGTGGAACAGACAGCGTGTCCAGGCGAGAGTTGACAGACCGCAGGTAGGTCAGGATGGTTTCCTGTTGGGATCTCTGACGAGAAACCTTGTGGTACAGGTCAGCAAGCGAAGGGGCCTGGGGGCCACCGGATTGCATGGCCCGTGCAAACTGTTACGGATCCGGGTGGTGGAACCTCTGTGCTGCGGTGCAAGGAGGGACCAGAGGGGCGTAACTAGGTATCAACTCGGACCGACCAAGGTCGTACAGCGGCTCAATCGACTCCGTGACCAGGGAAGGACTGAGCAGAGGGACCAGGTGCTACTCTGGGGACCGACCTTGTATGAGAGCAGGTGACTCCCACAGGTCTGAAGGCAGGGACTGACTGGTACAGCAGATGAGCACGGCAGGCAGGCTGACGGGTGATCCGGGCAGACGGACTGGCAGACACGGCAGGTAACAAGCAGGAGCCTCCAGGTGGGCTGGTAGGCATGGCAGGTACAGGCAGGTGCTTCTAGGTAAGCAGGCTGGCAGGCATGGCAGGTAAGAGGCTGGTGCTTCCAGGTAAGCGGGCTGGCAGGCACGGCAGGGCAGGTAACGGGCAGGTGCTTCCAGGTAAGCAGATGGGCAGAGCCCATAGACAAGCTGGCGGACTGGACTTGTAGTCAGGCTGGCGGACTGGACTTGTAGTCAGGCTGGCGGACTGGACTTGTAGTCAGGCTGGCGGACTGGACTTGTAGTCAGGCTGGCGGACTGGACTTGTAGTCAGGCTGGCGGACTGGACGGCTGGACTTGCAGTCAGGCTGGCGGGCTGGACGGCTGGACTTGCAGTCAGGCTGGCGGGCTGGACTTGCAGTCAGGCTGGCGGGCTGGACTGGTAGTCAGGCTGGCGGGCTGGACTGGTAGTCAGGCTAGCAGCGGGACCTGAGGGCTGAAGCAGAGTAAAACACACAAAGCTACAACCTTGCACGGGCACCTCCATTTTGGAGGAGGTGCCTTTTATATGAAAGGTCCTCCGGCCATTGGCCGGGGACTCCTTAGGACGGTGCGCGCGGCCCCTTTAAGAGCGAGGGAGCGCGCGCCCTAAACACAGTGCCCGGGAAGCTGTGTTTACCGGCAGCAACCGAGGCAGGAGCGCCGGAGGGCGCCGGGCAGGGAGCGCGGCGGTAAGTGGGACGGCGTCTCTGCCTGTCAGGGGGCAGAGACGCCGATACTACAGTTAAAGCTTTCCACAAGAGGTTTTCGGATAGGCCTGGACCTGGATGATTCTTAGGATCCTCTTAAAAGATGGGTACTGTTAGAACCCTCCTGTTTGTTTTTTTCCATTTTGTGTTTTGCTTTCACGTGACCATCTGCCTTTATATTCCAGCTCTGCCCTTCTGGCTGTGCTGGACTTCAGTGTTGTTTTGACTGTTTCTCTAGCCAGGTGCTTCGGTGCCTTTCTTTGTCAGTTCTATTGGTCCTTCTGGGACCTCTAGTACCTTTTTGTCAGTTTGTCTTTTTGTGTTCTGCAACAACTTCTCTGTTTAGGAGGTGTCCCATTTTTGTTCCAGTCCTTAGTTCTTTTAGGGAACAGGCAGCCCGCTACATCATTGGGATTCAGCTTAGTCTTACTGTAGGGACAGCTTTCCCCTTTCTTTCCTTAGTACTTGTTGCAGATTATAACAGTTTTATCCTGCTATATTTGGTCAAATGTTTAATTATCTCACCCCTGATGTGTTTTTAAAGCACACCTGTGATGGCTAGGTATTAGTAGTATTGTCTGGGTTAGTGCATCCCAAATAAACTGTTGCAGCATGAGAGAAGTATTGGAGATGGAGGTTGTTAGTCTTAGATCAGTTGCAAAATGCAGAGCACGGGTAGGGTGGTATACAGAGATAAGGGAGGAGATATAGGGTAGTGCAGAACTGTAGAGAGGTTTGTGGGGTCAGAGAGAGAAGTTTGTATTTTATTCTGGGAGTATTGGGGAGGAGAAAGTTTGGTTAGAGGGAGACCGATCAGTAGAGAGTTGCTGTAGTCCAGACGAGAATGAATAGAAGAGACAGTGAGAAAAGGTCGGATTCTGGAGATATTTTTAAGATGAAAGTAACCTGAGCAAGTGAGTAATTGAATAAAGGAAAGTTCTGTGTGAAATTTAACCCCAAGATAGTGAGCGTGCTGCTTGGGAGTTATAGTTGAACCACGCAAGGCAATTGCAATATCGGGTATAGATAGGTTAGCAGAGGGAGGAAACACAAGAAGTTCAGTTTTGGAGAGATTCAGTTTCAGATAGAAGGAGGATATGATGTTAGAGACAGCGGACAGAGAGTACCTGGTATTTTTCATAATGGTGAGGGTTATTATCAGGAGAAGATGTGTATAATTGGGTATCATCAGCATATAGATAATACTGGATACCAAATCTGCTGATGGTTTGTCCAATATGGGCAGCGTATAGAGGAAAGAGGAGGGGGTTTAGTACTGAACCCTGAGGAACCCCAACAGTAAGGGGAAGAGGAGGCGAAGTAAAGTCAGCAAAAGATACAGTGAAGGAACGGTCAAAGAGGTAGGAAGAGAACCAGGAGAGAACTGTCATTGAGTCTGATGGAGCAGAGCATAATGAGGAGGAGCTGGTTATCCACAATGTCAAATGCAGCAGAGAGATCCAGGAAAATCAGCAGGGAATAGTGGCCATTAAGTTTAGCTGTTAGTAGCTCTCTAGATACTTTAGTGAGGGCAGTTTCAATAGAGTTTAAAGAGCAGAAACCAAATTGTAAAGGGTCAAGAAGAGAGTTATTTCAGAGACAGTGGATTAAACGAGAGTGGACCATACGTTCCAAGAGTTTAAAGATGAAGGGAAGGTTAGAGACAGGTGTATAGTTTGCATTGCAGTTCTAGTCCAGGGATGTTTTTTTTTAATAAAGCAGTTATGACGGCGTGTTTAAATGAAGAGGGAAAGATACCGGAAAAAAAAGTAAATATTTTAGTTAGGTGGACAGTGACAACCGGGGAGAGGGACTGAAGGAGATGTGAGGGAATAGGGTCACTGGTGCAGGTTGCAGCTTGAGAAGAAGCGAGGAGTCTGATAACTTTTTCCGTAACAGGGGGCACCAAACTCAACCTGCTTATTTGTCTGATTTTCATCATTAGTAATTTTAAAATGATATAAATAAAGGATATTTTAGGGAGGGGTTTTCTTTTTGGATTTTGTTACTTCCATAACAGGTTCAAACGTGGAAACTGAGCTTGAAATACAGGAGGGAAGGGGACCCAGGCTCTGAGTGGATTGTGCGAAAATGTCCTGACGGATATGTTTGATTTTTTTTTCTAGGAAATAAGAGGCCAGATCATCAGCGCTGAGATTGTACTTTAGGGCTCAGGTGGGAGTGGAAAGTTTTGACGAGTCGTTTTGTATTGTTTGCTAGTGATGTGATGAGGGTGGAGAAGTAGACTTGTTTGGCCAGATGGAGAGCAGAGTTATGAGTTTTGAACTTGAACCTTGTTACCATCTTTTCAGTTGGCCTTTAAAAGGTATCAACCATTGAGGACTCTCAAATCTTAATATTTTTCAAACATGAACTTGTAATGGATGAAGTCTACTGCTGAAAGTGATTTTCTCCACTGATGCTCTGCACACCTTGAGCAATGCTGGAGAAAACATGTTTATAACATGTGCCAGGATTGCTGTCCTTTGTGCCGGTTCGTCCTGTGTGTAGCAGATACTGATTCATCCAGGGCACTCTGCAATATATTATTATAATGTGATAATGCTAAGTCTAGACAGGAGAGGGAGGAGATCGGAGCTAAAGATGACTACATATTGTTCATAAGCTGTTGCGTATTGATGGCACGTAGATTTCTGTATGTGTGATAAGTGGGGGTGCCCTGAGTGGGGAGACAGTTCTTGACAGAGAAGGAAAGAAGATTGCGGTCAGATTGCAGGAGAGGGGAGTTAGCAATGTCACACACTGAGCAGAACCAGGAGAAGACCAGGTCCAGAGTATTCCTGTCCTCGTGTGTAGAAGAGTTAGTAAGCTGTGAAAGGCTAAAGTAGAAGGTTAAAGAAAGAAAATGAGTGACATGGGGAGAGCGGATTCTCAATGGGGATGTTAAAAGTCCCCCATGATGAGAGTGGGAATGTCACAGGATGGAAAGTGTGGAAGGCAGGTGGAAAAGTGATCATAACTCTGGTCGGTTTTCCCTGGAGGGCGATACACAACCACCACTTGCAGAAAGTAGGGATTGAAGATTCTAACTGTATGGATTTCAAAGGAAGGAAACATAAGTGAGGGTACTGGTGAGGTAACCTGGAAAGCACATTGTGATGAAAAGCGCAGACCAACACCTCCACCTTTTCTACTCTCAGGTCTGGCGGTAATGTGAGAATTGTAGCCCACTATAGGAGAGAGCAGCAGCAGTAGTATTTGACTGCTGGATCCAGGTTTCAATGAGAGGCAGAAGGTTAAGGGAATTGGAAAGGAAGAGACCATGCACTGAATGTTGATAAGATTAGCAGAGTTTCCATGTGCAGCAAGAATAGAGTTATACAGTGGCATGTAAAAGTTTGGGCACCCCTGGTCAAATACACTGTTATTGTAAACCATTATGTAAGTTAAGGATGAAATAATCTCTAAAAGACTGAAAGTTAAAGATTGCACCTTTCCTTTGTATTTTAGGCAAAAAAAGTATATACAGTGCAGTGTGAAAGTATTTGGCCCCCTTGAACTTTTCTACCTTTTGCCACATTTCTGGCTTCAAACATAAAGATATAAAATTCTAATTTTTTTAGGCAGAATCAACAACAAGTGGGACACAATTGTGAAGTGGAACGAAATTTATTGGATATTTTAAACTTTTTTAACAAAATCAAAACTGAAAAGTGGGGCGTGCAATATTATTTGGCCCCCTTGAGTTAATACTTTGTAGCGCCACCTTTTGCTGCGATTACAGCTGCAAGTCGCTTGGGGTATGTAATGATCAGTTTTGCACATCGAGAGGCTGAAATTCTTGCCCATTCTTCCTTGCAAAACAGCTTGAGCTCATTGAGGTTGGATGGAGGGCGTTTGTGAACAGCAGTTTTCAGCTCTTTCCACAGATTCTCGATTGGATTCAGGTCTGGACTTTGACTTGGCTATTCTAACACCTGGATACGTTTATTTTTGAACCATTCCATTGTAGATTTTGCTTTGTTTGGGATCATTGTCTTGTTGGAAGATAAATCTCCGTCCCAGTCTCCAATCTTTTGCAGACTCCAACAGGTTTTCTTCCAGAATGGTCCCGTATTTAGCTCCGTCCATCTTCCCATCAATTTTAATCATCTTCCCTGTCCCTGCTGAAGAAAAGCAGGTCCAAACCATGATGCTGCCACCACCATGTTTGACAGTGGGGATGGTGTTTTGAGGGTGATGAGCTGTGTTGCTTTTACGCCAAACATATCGTTTTGCATTGTGGCCAAAAAGTTTGATTTTGGTTTCATCTGACCAGAGCTCATTATTCCACATGTTTGGTGTGTCTCCCAGGTGGCTTGTGGCAATCTTCAAAGCAGACTTTTTATGGATATCTTTGAGAAATGGCTTTCTTCTTGCCACACTTCCATAAAGGCCAGATTTGTGCAGGGTACGACTGATTGTTGTCCTATGGACAGACTCTCCCACCTCAGCTGTAGATCTCTGCAGTTCATCCAGAGTGATCATGGGCCTTTTGGCTGCATCTCTGACCAGTCTTCCCCTTGTTCGAGATGAAAGTTTAGAGGGACGGCCAGGTCTTGGTAGATTTGCAGTGGTCTGATACTCCTTCCATTTCAATATGATTGCTTGCACTATGCTCCTTGAGATGTTTAAAACTTGTAAATCTTTTTGTATCCAAATCCGGCTTTAAACTTCGCCACAACAGTATCTCGGACCTGCTGGTGTGTTCCTTAGTCTTCATGATGCTCTCTGCACTTGAAACAGAACCCTTGAAACTGTTCTAACAGTCTATTCAGTAGGACTATCAGCTGTGTATCCACCTGACTTCTGCACAACACAACTGATGGTCCCAACCCCATTTATAAGGCAAGAAATCCCTCTTATTAAACCTGACAGGGCACACCTGTGAAGTGAAAACCATTTCGGGTGACTACCTCTTGAAGCTCAGAATGCCAAGAGTGTGCAAAGCAGTCATCAAAGCAAAAGGTGGCTACTTTGAAGAACCTAGAATATAAGACATATTTTCAGTTGTTTCACACTTTTTGTTAAGTATATAATTCCACATGTGTTAATTCATAGTTTTGATGCCTTCAGTGTGAATGTACAATTTTCATAGTCATGAAAATACCGAAAAATCTTTAAATGAGAAGGTGTGTCCAAACTTTTGGTCTGTACTGTATATATTTTGCCTAAAATACAAAGGAAATGTGTCAGCTTTAATTTTAGGCCTTTTAGATATCATTTCATCTTCAACTTGCTTAACTGTTCACAATAACAGGAATTTTGACCATGGGTGCCCAATCTTTTACATGCCACTGTATATACTAGTGGAAGGAAGCACAGGAATAGGGGAAAAATCAGGTGGTTCATTGATTTGTGAGTGTTTTGTGCGCTGTATGGTGGTAGTGGATGGTTTGGAGTGTTTGAGGAATGTAAGTAATTTTTGAGAGCTCTAGATGGAAGGTGGGAAGAGAGAGGGACTGATGTGGAGAGAGTGTGTAAATGTGTAAAAGGGCGGTAGATGTGAAAGAAAATAGCAGTTAGGACATAGTTGAAGCAAAGAGATATGAAAAATAAATAATGCTGTGCAAATGAACTGAAGTATGTTTGTTTGAATATCTTGCTTAGCTTACCTGTCTCCCTCCCTGTCCAACTGCCATGTTAAACTGCAATGCACTTTCATGATATTGCACATAGACAGATATTGCACACGTTCCCCCAGCACACTTGTTCTCCCAAAACCAGATCTGAATATATAGGAAGCCTCTGCTATGATCTGGGCCCAATTTACCTAGTTAAACAATCAACTAACTAGAGACCAGAGTAGACAATGCTATGTAAGATAAACAAACACCCAAGATGGACGGAAAAGACCATAAAACTTCACGTGATTGAGAAAACTTTGAACATTTACAGATAGTATATGTCAAACATGAAATCTTGCAATATTAAGGGGAGATGGTCACACTTGGCAGATGTTGCATAAGCAGATCAGTGAGTATATACCAAACAGTTATATGTTTTTCTATATGAAATATGTCCTGCATGAAAAGCCAAGCAAAAAATGTTTTTATGGGCACCATCTATAATTGCCATTTTCCAAATGAATTTTAATATATTCAGAATTCAACCTGTGAGGTAGATTTTGAAGTCCGTACCATGTCTGTTTCTGTAGTGATTTTCACCATGTACTTCACCCCATGCAGCAAGAGGGGTTCACTTTCTATAAGTGCTCAAATAAGAATGCTTGCAGTGGAGAAATATTACTTACTGTATATACTGAATCCTGAGCAAATCCTTCTGTCTCGTCATGAAATCCCAGATATACTCGATGTTGAGATTAAGTCTCTCAGACCTTCCTCTCTTAAGATCTTCTTGTTCTTCTTTAAGTTGAAAATAGTTTTAAATGACATTGGCTGTATATTTGGAATCGTTGTCCTACTGCAGAATAAATTTGAAGCCAATCTGATGCCTCCTTGATGGTAATGCATGATGGATAAGTATCTGCCTGTATTTCTTAGCATTGAGGACGCCGTTAAATAGCCAACATTGAGGACAGTAGATCGGTGTTCAACCAAGGAAATGTGGTGCAGCAGATGAAACGGACATTATGGTATGGTTACTCCCCCCCAAATCAAAAGATTTCCAGCAGTGTCATCAACTCATGACTGTCAGAAACCAGTGAGACCCAACTAGACCCATCTGTAGTTTGAAGAAATCTGGCCAAATGTGATCGTTATGGAAGAATTGTGTTCAAAAACCATACCTTCATCATGGAAACAAGGCTAAGTGTGCAGATAGCCCAAAATTGTTTTGTTTTATTTTCATTTAGAATAGTCTTACTGATAAACAAGAATAAAAAACGGAGATCATATGTATATATGTTGTTGCATTATATCGTATGTACAGTGCAGCCTTTTATTTGTAATGATAGTAGTTGTAGGATGATTTTGTGGTGTAATTGTCAGTATATATCTTGGTGCTCTTACTAATATTTCTCCCTATTAAGAGGTACATTTGTTGGACAGACAGGACTGTGTTTTACATCATTCTACGCTGCAGCAGGATAGGTCACATTGACATTTGCTGCCTGTAGCTGTAGATTAGCAATCAAGTGAAAGTTAAAACAAAAGTCTCATTGGTTTTCCTAATTGAAAAGTATTCAGTAATTTTGTTCAGCTATCCGAACTTGATCCATATGTGGTTGAAAAGCTGAAGCTCTTAATCCAGGCACAAAGCAGCCATGGTATATGAAGTGGCTACGGCTTAATACAAGAGTTTATAAAGCAGAATATTGAATTCTAAATATTATTCTGATTGACATGATATGAAACTGACGGAAAAATAACTGGACCACACAGCTACTTACAAGCACTGAAATAGCGTTTATTTAGAGTTCAGGAAAAGACGACTATGTCTACAAGTTGCATTTCCCTGAACCAAGTCAAAGCATCCCAAGATAGCTTCCACTGTAATAGCAATTTACATCCATCAAAAACTATTTTCTCTTCTTTCCAAGTTACAAAATCTGTTTATCCAATTCCGTTTTTCACTGAACAGTGTTTTATATGAGTGGGATATCTTTACTGGAATGATCTTGACTAAAGAGTTTCAAGAATAGAAAGGTAAATAAATGGTAAAATAGTAGCATAGTTTGTTTGGAAGGATGAAAAGAGACATGAGTCTATCCAGTTCAGTACTTTTGGGATGATAGCAGACATATTTGGGAGGATGACACAACTAGGGGTGTACCCAGGATTTTTTAAATGGGGATGATGACAAACATACTTTTATAGTAAACGTACACATAAATCATGCCCACATATAGAAATCATAACACACATATGTACATATACAGGTGCTTCTCACAAAATTAGAATATCATCAAAAAGTTAATTTATTTCAGTTCTTCAATACAGAAAGTGAAACTCATATATAGATTCATTACAAACAGAGTGATCTATTTCAAGTGTTTATTTCTGTTAATGTTGATGATTATGGCTTATAGCCAATGAAAACGCAAAAGTCATTATCTCAGTAAATTAGAATAATTAGCAAAAAACACCTGCAAAGGCTTTAAAAGTGTTTAAAAAGGTCCCTTAGTCTGTTTCAATAGGCTCCACAATCATGGGGAAGACTGCTGACTTGACAGATGTCTAGAAGGCAGTCATTGACACACTCCACAAGGAGGGTAAGCCACAAAAGGTTATTGCTAAAGAAGCTCGCTGTTCACAGAGTGCTGTATCCAAGCATATTAATGGAGAGTTGAGAGGAAGGAAAAAGTGTGGTAGAAAAAGGTGCACAAGCAACCAGGAAAACCGCAGCCTTGAAAGGATTGTTAAGAAAAGGCCATTCAAAAGTTTAGGGGAGATTCACAAGGAGTGGACTGCTGCTGGAGTCATTGCTTTAAGAGCCACCACATACAGACGTATCCAGGACATGGGCTACAAGTGTCACATTCCTTGTGTCAAGCCACTCATGACCAATAGACAACGCCAGAAGCGTCTTACCTGGGCCAAGGCGAAAAAGACCTGGACTATTGCTCAGTGGTCCAAGGTGTTGTTTTCAGAGTGGAGAGGCCCACAATCCAAGATGCTTGAGGTCTAGTGTGAAGTTTCCACAATCAGTGATGGTTTGGGGAGCCATGTCATCTGCTGGTGTAGGTCCACTGTGTTTTAGCAAGACCAAAGTCAGCGCAGCCGTCTACCAGGAAATTTTCGAGCACTTCATGCTTCCCTCTGCCGACAAGCTTTTTGGAGATGGAAATGTCATTATCCAGCAGGACTTGGCACCTGTCCACACTGACAAAAGCACCAATACCTGGTTTAAAAACCGCATTATCACTGTGCTTGATTGGCCAGCAAACTCGCCTGACCTTAACCCCATAGAGATTCTATGGAGTATTATCAAGAGGAAGATGAGAGACACCAGACCCACCAATGCAGACAAGCTGAAGGCTGCTATCAAAGCAACCTGGGCTTCCATAACAACTCAGCAGTGCCAGAGGCTGATTTCCTCCATGCCACGCCGCATTGATGCCAAAGGAGCCCCGACCAAGTATTGAGTGCATTTACTGAACATACATTTAAGTAGGCCAACATTAGGATTTTAAAATCATTTTTTGAAGCTGTTGTTATAAAGTATTCTAATTTACTGAGATAATGACGTTTGTGTTTTCAATGGCTGCAAGCCATAATCATCAACATTAACAGAAATAAACACTTGAAATAGATCACTCTGTTTGTAATGACTCTATATAATATGAGTTTCACTTTTTGTATTGAAGAACGGAAATAAATAAACTTTTTGATGATATTCTAATTTAGTGAGATGCACCTGGATATATTCACACACACGGTGCTGACCACAGCAGTACATGACTGTTCCAGCCAGCAGTGATGTGTAGAAGCTTTTCTCTTCTTCTCCCTCTTATCTCCAATTCAACTGCTGTCTATATATAATATAGTGTGCTATGTGCTAGTGAATTCAGATGGCAGGCAGTGTTCTGACAATTGATGAGCGAATATTCGTAAGAGCGCTTATTCCCAATCATCGACGCGTGTAAACATAAACAATGGGATGGAACGTTTGTGCAGAATGAAAATTATTATTGTTGACAACACATTGCCCTGTGGAAGCAAAGGATGTGCTGCCAACAACAAGCATATTATACAGGGACCGAATGATCATATTTAAGGTATTATTAAATACCTTTAGTAAAGGTAACCCTTTAACAATTATAATCTCTCCAAACAAATTGAGTTGACCTGTGTGAACTAACTGTTAAATGAACACCAATCAATTTGTATGTAGTTCATCAGTGCTTGTTTTTGGACAGAAATCACCCAGTGTAAATGGGTCTTTTAAATAAAGTCAGTCAACACAACAAATAGGGATAAGCTAGTAGGAGTGAGGGCACAAGAGGGCGTTTAAACCCCATAATCTCCTTTTGCTGCCTTTTCATATCAACACTGCAAGTATCTTTGGTATTTAATGTTCTTTGTACTAAACAAAAGACATTATTGTAAGTTTTCATGATTAAGGCTTTTGACCCTTTAAAGCATCACTCCAGCATTTGTTCGGTTTTCACCGCTGGAGTGGTGCTTTAAATCTAAGTCCCCTGCTCCTGGTCATATACTCACCCTCCGGCATCTTCATAGTTTTTTGGTGCCCCTTCGGTCCCCCGCGCCATCTAATGACCGTAGCTTCTGACTGGCTGGAAGTCAGAAGCTACGTCACACGCTCTCAATACAAGTCTATGAGAGCCAGAACGAGTCTCTCATAGACTTGTATTGTAAAGTGTCCTCCGTGCAGCTCTATGAAACAGTGGAGCTGCGAACAGGTCACTTTTCGCCGGAGACTGACAGGAGCAACGCTGGAAATGGATGAAGGCGGCGGCAGGTGAGTATCAGACAGGGGGCAGGGGTCTTACATTTAAAGCACCACTCCAGCAGTGCAATAATAAAAAACTCTGGAGTGGTGCTTTAAACTTGCAAACTTTTCTTAATCGGCATCAGCAGAACTACAGTCACCTCTGTACTGGTGAGTATGGGTGGTGCCATGGTGGTTGCCCAAGAGAATCCACCATTTTGTCTCAGAGATATCATTATCAGCGA
The DNA here is from genome assembly GCF_046119375.1 of Phyllobates terribilis. Lineage (NCBI taxonomy): Eukaryota > Metazoa > Chordata > Amphibia > Anura > Dendrobatidae > Phyllobates > Phyllobates terribilis. Next base: position 413,902,736 of record NW_027362771.1, on the reverse strand, counting down.
TACTACAGTCTATTATTTGGATGTGTAAGGTCATGTTCACAAATTCAGTATTTGGTCAGTATTTTACATCAGTATTTGTAACCCAAAACCAGGAGTGGAGCAATCAGAGGAAAAGTATAATAGAAACACATCACCACATCTGTATTTATCACCCACTCCTGGTTTTGACTTACAAATACTGATGTAAAATACTGACCAAATACTAAATGTGTGAACGTGGCCTAAATAAGTAATAAATGTTGCTTGTAAAAAACAAAAAAACTTTAACCATTTTTACTAAGAAATTGTTCTTTTGTTTAAAAAGGTATTAGGTTTATGTGAATTAATCCCTAGGCACAAAATAAGTTGAGAGGAAAGAGCAGGTGCATAGACAAGGGGACCATTGCATCACTAAAACTGTAACTTTGCGTTCTCAGCACTACTGTTATTTTACTCTGCTTGAGCTCATATGGGCGGACGGCCGATCCAGTGATCCATTTTAAATACAGTTTAAAAAATCACCTTGTAGCTTTGTCCATCGAGCACCTCACTATTCAGACCTGTTGACTCGATTGATGAGTCCTTCATAAGGCTTAACTCGGCCAGATGTTCTTCCACTTGCCGTGCTGGGTCATGGTGCTTGCTAGTGTCAACATTTACCATTTGATTAATTTGGTCTTGTCTGGGGTCTAATTTAATTAGGTGTCGGGGACTGATTATTCTCATAAATGTATTATTCCATGTCACTGTACATGACTATTTTGCAGATCTATGAAATCTGTGACTATTCCAGTCAATGACAAGGTGTAATGTTTCACTTTTTTGCTTTTTATAGTGTGATCGTCTCCTTTCTGACATGCAGTGACCTGCAATAATGGGGAATGATGACACAAACTGTTCTTTAAGTATTTCTGTATGGTTTGTGCCATTTTAATGTCTAGGACCTAGCTGTGAGGCCATAATGTCATGTTGGCTCTTTGGTATTCAGTTTGCATTCTATAAAATAATTACAGTGAGCTTCAATTTTTGATTGTTACATATTGTGTAGACCTTCACCTTAAATAGACATTTAGGAAGACTTTATTGCTTTGTGTGTCTTATTTAATCCTCCCTGCATTAAAGTGCTAAGCCTAGCTTTCTATTTCAGTGTCTGTTTACTGCAAGCATTGTAAGCCTGGGATAATTACAATCTGTCTTAGGGGCTTTATACCTTGTCTGTTTCTATATGGATTTTAATTCTTAAAGTTGGTTATTGTGACACTTTATAAACTAAAGCAAATCCTTTGATTTGAGAGGTTGGGTTAACAGCAGTGCTTAGAAAGCCACTGGCCCTCCCCTCTGCTAAATATATGCTCCTCTGCAGATTTACTATTTTAGGTTCATTTACTTAGTGCACAAATGGTGATGGATTGTAAGCACTTTCACCTAGGGATCATGTTATATGGGCAGTCTTCCCAATGTGCAGTGATCTGGTGATGCCTGGACATTTTAGGAAATGCAAATACTTTCTGTCTTTAAAGTGGGCATTTTCTGGAAACTTAGCGGACAATTGCCCACATTTACGTTACGTAATTTCACGTACAGGAATTAGTGGAATTTATTTCTGTCTCATATAATCTATTTTACAGTGGGGAGAAATACAAAATATGTCCCCTTTCCTATCATTATACCCAAATGTTGTCTAAACTAAGCCATTTTTTTTTCTAAATATCGTGAACTAAAGAGAGAAGTGAGCTAAAATGTTACACGCCATCATTTTCTGACATTTTAGATCAGCTTATACCCCAAACTGGCAGGAACTGCATTATAAATGTGAATAAGACGAAACAACATTTATAAGAATCTTTTTAGATAAAAATACAACATATTGACAGACCAGATCATTATGGGACCCTACAGTTCTAGGGGTTGGAACCAGAGGCGTAGCTAGGGGATTCAGCTCATGGGAGGGATGGAATGTCTGAGTAGTCCCCTAACCGGTAACCCCGTTAGTGTGCAGTCAGATGGTCGTATTACTCACGCGAGCATAGCATAGCATAGGACAGCATAGCATCACAATCCTCGGACTGGCCGTCTGATCTTCTGACCTGAGCATGACAGCATGTATTTCTATGCAGATGTCACGCTCAGGTCAGGAGAGCCGACAGCCAGTCCGAGGATTGTGATGCGACTTCATGCAAGTAATATGGCTGTCTGACTGCACCCTAAGGCTATGTTCACACACGTTGTCTTTTGCTGTGTATTTTGCAGCAGATTTTCATGCAAATTTTCAGCTGCTTCTAGCAGTACCCGCAAAGTCTATGAGAAACCAGAATTCTCTGTTCACACATGGGTGGTCAAAAATACGCAACAAATACGCACGTTTTTTACGCAGCTGTTTTCCTGCCAGAGAAAAGTTAGCAGCAGATTTGCAGCAGATAAAAAAAACAAAACGTTTGTGAACATTGCCTTACAGTAATAACTCTCGGAGTACAGATAATGCAGTAGATGTCATATGCATTCCTATGTAACACCACAGATAACAGAGTAATAACTGAGTACAGATAATGTAGTAGATGCTACCTGCAGTCCCATGTAACACCACAAATATCAGTGATAACTGAGTACAGATAATGTAGTAGATGCTACCTGCAGTCCTATGTAACACCACAGATAACAGAGTAATAACTGAGTACAGATAATTTAGTAGATGATACCTGCAGTCCCATGTAACACCACAAATAACAGTGATAACTGATTACAGATAATGTAGTAGATGCTACCTGCAGTCCTATGTAACACCACAGATAACAGAGTAATAACTGAGTACAGATAATTTAGTAGATGATACCTGCAGTCCCATGTAACACCACAAATAACAGTGATAACTGATTACAGATAATGTAGTAGATGCTACCTGCAGTCCTATGTACCAACGCAGATAACAGTGATAACTCCATACAGATAATGTAGTAAATGTTACCTGCAGTCCTATGTAACACCACAGATAGCACAGTGATAACTCTGAGTACAGACAATGCAGTAGATGTCACCTCCAGTTGGATTTGTCACAGTGATAACTCCTTGAGTACAGACAAAGTATATGAAACCTGCAGTCCCATGTAACAACACATTTAACACAATGATTATAAACGGCAACAGAACGAATCCAAAGTGCAAAGATATGTGCAACATGTTGGGGAAAAAAAGTTGCTTGGAAATTGTGAATGTAATATTATAGTCTACTTTCTCATGTGTATTCTGAAATACCAGACATCTGTTCCTTTTTTTTAGAAACAGAATAAATTGCCTAAAACCAATCCGCAGCAAAACTGATACAAAGGGAAACAGTGGGATCCCAAATGATACTATGATTTCAATTTCTTTTTTCTTTTTCACGTTTAGGCTAAGTGCCCACGATGCTGAAATGCTGCAGATTTTTTCCGCTTCTCCCTGGCAGGAAAAACGCATGCGAATTGTACATGCGGATTGTACATGCGTTTTTCCTTCCAGGGACATGCGGATGTGAAGCGTTCTTCACTTGCATTTCCGCATGCGGGTTGTCAAGCGCTTTCCAAGTGATTTTAGCATCACTTGGAAAGTGCTTGACAACTTGGTCACACTATATAAATCTATGCAACCGGCATGGATTTATATAGTGTGACCAAGTTAATAGTTAAAAAAAAGAATAAAAATGGTAAAAAATAAAGATTATACTTACCTTTTGATGGCCCCCGATGTTTTCTCCGCTCCGTCTGGTTTGTTGTATGGGTCGCGGTGGTGTGAAAGGACCTGCAGTGACTTCATTGAGTCATGTCAGCGGTCGCGTGACCTGTCACATGACTAAATTACATCATGGCAGGTCCTTTCGCACCACCGTGACCCATACAACAGACCAGACGGAGCGTAGATAACACTGGGGGCCATCGGAAGGTAAGTATAATCTTTATTTTTTACTTTAAATTATTTTTTTAACAGGTTCTATGGTACCTGGGTCTGGAGGAGAGTCTCCTCTTCTCCAAACCCGGGCACCATCCGCACATGCAATCGCATAATATCCATATGTGCAAATTTGCTGACACGGATATTATGTGTTTCAATGCAAGTCAACGGCGGCAGTTACGCTGCGTGTCTGCAAAATTAATAGATATGCTGTGTATTTTTCCGCAATAATAATCCGCAGCGGAAATTTCCGCAGCACGTGCACAGCACATGCGGATTATCATTGGGGACCATGGGGCACGTATTACCAAGCTTTTTTTAAGCGTTTTCGCTGCGGAAATTCCGCGGCAAAAACGATTAAAAAACGCATAGTGGGCACGCAGCCTTAAGATACGGTTTAAATTAGTTAATATTTTTTTAGCTCAAACTTTTAGTCATAACAATATAAAACTTTTTTTTTTTTTTAAGTTTTCTAACTTTTCTATTTTTGAGTGGGGGAAAGGGTGTGCTTTTAAGGTTTTTACACATTTTTATTTTATTAAAACATTTTTTTTAATCTTACTTTTTTAGTACCCTTAGGGGATCTGAACCTGCAATTGTTCGCTTGCTTACGCTACACTTGTTGGCTGCCATGGCTGCTTCCTGCAATCCCCATTCAGCGACATTTAAATGGATAAACTTCAATTACAGGAGCAAACTCCGAATGATACAGTTGCAGGCAGTTTTTGGCTATGCAGCACAGCCGGCATCTGCTGCTTATGAAGTGGGCTCTGCTCCTGAGCCAGTTTCATACAGCCCTTAGAGGACCTACAGTACAGACCAAAAGTTTGGACACACCTTCTCATTTAAAGATTTTTCTGTATTTTCGTGACTATGAAAATTGTACATTTACACTGAAGGCATCAAAACTATGAATTAACACATGTGGAATTATATACTTAACAAAAAAGTGTGAAACAACTGAAAATATGTCTTATATTCTAGGTTCTTCAAAGTAGCCACCTTTTGCTTTGATGACTGCTTTCACACTCTTGGCATTCTCTTGATGAGCTTCAAGAGGTAGTCGCCGGAAATGGTCTTCCAACAATCTTGAAGGAGTTCCCAGAGATGCTTAGCACTTGTTGGCCCTTTTGCCTTCACTCTGCGGTCCAGCTCACCCCAAACCATCTCGACTGGGTTCAGGTCTGGTGACTGTGGAGGCCAGGTCATCTGGCGTAGCACCCCATCACTCTCCTGCTTGGTCAAATAGCCCTTACACAGCCTGGAGGTGTGTTTGGGGTCATTGTCCTGTTGAAAAATAAATGATGGTCCAACTAAACGCAAACCGGATGGAATAGCATGCCGCTGCAAGATGCTGTGGTAGCCATGCTGGTTCAGTATGCCTTCAATTTTGAATAAATCCCCAACAGTGTCACCAGCAAAGCACCCCCACACCATCACACCTCCTCCTCCATGCTTCACGGTGGGAACCAGGCATGTAGAGTCCATCCGTTCACCTTTTCTGCGTCGCACAAAGACACGGTGGTTGGAACCAAAGATCTCAAATTTGGACTCATCAGACCAAAGCACAGATTTCCACTGGTCTAATGTCCATTCCTTGTGTTCTGTAGCCCAAACTTGTCTCTTCTGCTTGTTGCCTGTCCTTACCAGTGGTTTCCTAGCAGCTATTTTACCATGAAGGCCTGCTGCGCAAAGTCTCCTCTTAACAGTTGTTGTAGAGATGTGTCTGCTGTTAACTGTTAACCTGCGATTTCTGAGGCTGGTGACTCGGATAAACTTATCCTCAGAAGCGGAGGTGACTCTTGGTCTTCCTTTCCTGGGGCGGTCCTCATGTGAGCCAGTTTCTTTGTAGCGCTTGATGGTTTTTGCAACTGCACTTGGGGACACATTTAAAGTTTGCCCAATTTTTCGGACTGACTGACCTTCATTTCTTAAAGTAATGATGGCCACTCGTTTTTCTTTACTTAGCTGCTTTTTTCTTGCCATAATACAAATTCTAACAGTCTATTCAGTAGGACTATCAGCTGTGTATCCACCAGACTTCTGCACAACACAACTGATTGTACCAACCCCATTTATAAGGCAAGAAATCCCACTTATTAAACCTGACAGGGCACACCTGTGAAGTGAAAACCATTTCCGGTGACTACCTCTTGAAGCTCATCAAGAGAATGCCAAGAGTGTGCAAAGCAGTCATCAAAGCAAAAGGTGGCTACTTTGAAGAACCTAGAATATAAGACATATTTTCAGTTGTTTCACACTTTTTTGTTAAGTATATAATTCCACATGTGTTAATTCATAGTTTTGATGCCTTCAGTGTGAATGTACAATTTTCAAAGTCATGAAAATACAGAAAAATCTTTAAATGAGAAGGTGTGTCCAAACTTTTGGTCTGTACTGTACTACCGGGCAGAACCCATTCAGTGGGCATGACCTTGCTCAATACACTTGTATTGAGTGAGGCCGCGCTCACTAGTCAGGTTCTGACCAGTAATATGCGTACCGCATACTTGACTGCCGTTCTTGAAGAATCCCCGCAGCGCACTGTGCACTGGGAGGATTCACAAGTCTGCAGTCACACAGACCTTTTAAGTGATTAAAAACTATATATGCTTTACATACACAGTACTGTGCAAAAGATTTGGGCAGGTGTGGAAAACCTGCTACATAGTAAGAATGCTTTCAAAAATTGAAGTGTCAATAGTTTGCATTAATTAATAGTGAATGAACAAAAAGAAATCTAAATCAAAACCCCCTTTAAAAATTCTACTTTATTAGATATATTAAAAAAAAATCCCAATATAGCACCACACAAATGAATGAACAAAAAATTGTTTGTTCATTTGTGTCGTGCTATATTGGGAATTTTTTAATATATCTAATGAAGTAGAATTTTTAAAGGTTTTTTTTATTTTGGTATACATGTTTATGGGCCCCTTCTGAGTATCTTACCTTTGGTTTATGAAATCTAGATCAAATCACGCAATCACTGGAGCAGCTGCAGAGACACTTTGCTGGACCCGGGGAGGGTGAGTACTTTATGAGTTTGTTATTTTTACCAAAGCACCACTCCAGAGGTTTTTTTTGCTTGTTTTTTGTTGAAGTGCTGGAGTGGTACAACTAATCTTAGTTCCCTGCACCCAGTAACATATTTACCAGCTGCCATCTTCTTCATTGGCACCTCTCCAGAAAACTTAGATTAGTGGCACCACTTCAGCGCTGAATTTTAAAAAAAAAGTACTGGAGTAGTGCTTTAAGACAAGAATTTTTTTTTTTTAAAAAAGATGAAAGGAGAAAACCTCTTAAGCCGCTCATTAATCCTTTGTATTGCAAAATGAGAAATCCTCAGCATAAATTGACATGCTGGGCATGTTAGCACCTGTCAGATTGCACTCTGGATATCTCATACACATGACGCTACTTTAATATGCAGCAACTTTTTCGGACACAGAATTCCACCCCTGTAGGAACAAAACCATTTGGGCTTTTTTTTTGTGCATGAGTTCCTTCTATTCAAAGATATTAAAAATCTCTGAAAATAATTCTTCAGTCATTCTTTACTCATTATCCTTTATACCATCTTGATTGCTGTTTTGAAACATTTTAAAATTATTGTGCAAAATATTGCGAAATGAATGACCAACCTTTTGAACATTTAATATTACCTTACTTATGCAACTGGGATCTGAAAACGGTGAACAATTAGGGGCATTAATGCTTTCAGGATGTGCAGCCTTGGAAATAGTCATGTGAAAAAGACAATATCCAAAAACCCCATCAGTGATCAAGACAAGTAAACCTGCGAGCGATGCGTGACATTATCAGACTTGGTGCAAAGGCTCTTAATAGTCATTTCCTCGGAATGTATGAAAATATTAGAGCCTGACCTTTTTAGAGAAATATCATAACGGTTAATGAAAACAAAATTAATATCACAATCTTTATTGTGTCTCTCTGCTAGTGGCCCAGATTATTGCTCCAAATATAAAGGTGCAGTCCTCTACAAAACCAATGTGGATTCCATTGAGCATTATTTGTGAGCATTTTGGGTGAAGTATGTGGTTTTTATAACTGCCATATGATCTGAGGTACTAACCTGGCCTTAGATAAAACAATCTCCGCTTAAATCCTTGGCTTGTGCGCTCACATATTACTGATGCAGAGGTCTTTTCTAAGAGTTCTCACACCAGGGGTTTTGAGCATGAAATGATTATAGCTTGGACTGCACTGAAGGCACTTATAGTGTTTGCTCCTTCTTTTTTTGTGTTTTCTTAAATTAATTTCTGATTAAATATGGATTTCAATATAGCTGAACTTAGACACGCTACAATAATTTCCCAATGCCTTTGCCACAAATCTGTTGTGCGTGGCTCTTTCTTCCCTTCCCAAAAAGCCGTAATGAGACTCCTCCCGATAACTATAGTGGCCAATCTCTCCCATGTGGTATTGCCAAAACAATGATTAATAATGTATTTCCTTCCTGAGCTTTACAGTTCTTTTGATTTTTTTTTCTTTCGAAGCTTGGTTGATCGGCACGTCATTTTGCTGAGATTTTGCTGTTTTTTTGTTAATATATTTGTAGTTTTGTTTATTCATACATTGCCCAGTACTGATGCCTTATCTTTCAGATATGGAATATGAATTATGTCTCTTTCATATTCAGCTAAATTCCACAATTTTTGGCACCACGCAGAGAAGAAAGTAATTTATACTTTATGGGGTGGATTGTGTGGAGAACGGTGATATGGAGTTGCTGGTAACGCTGTGGGAAACGCAACGTCCGTCGCTACATAGAGTTCGCTATGTGCTCTTTGCCAGTCTGCTGCGGTGACATAAGGACAACAGCGCTCATGACTGCTTTAGTCAATCAGTGGACTCAGTGGCTGTACCTGTGTCGATAGCATAAGACACTGATCCCTGCAATTGGCCACAGCAATAAGAAAGACCGGAGCAGCGGCGGAGAGGCAGCACTAAAATAAAATTCTAATGTAATCATAGGGACCAGTTTTTGTTTTTAGATTTATAATAAAAAATAACCAATATAACTTAATCGGCAAAATTTGAGCTAAGTGGATATATGTTTTTCAATTTGCAGTACAATACAAGCACGGGATTTGAGAACGGGACTCTCAAAGCTCCATTAGCAGGTTACTAGCATTCTCAGAGCCCCACTGCCGGGGGAAATTAACTTTATTCCTATGTTACATGTTTTTTCCTCCCACTCCCACAAAGAAAGCCACATTAGTTTTCTCTTGCAAGCTTTTTGTGTGTCGCTGATAAGGGCTCACCTGGTGAGAAGGATTCTCTGGACTTTACGTCTGGGTGAGCAACACAGACTTGGAGGTGATGGTGCACTAGAGTGGATCTTGGTCGAAAACACGTGGATCAGCTAAGTATTCAAGATGTCATACAAACAAGTGGAGCAAGTAGTACAGCTGAAGCAGGGCAATATATATACCGTACATGGGAACAGTGACTGACTGTACACTGTGTTCCAAATTATTATGCAAATAATATTTTCTCAGATTTTCCCAAATTACCTATATAAATTGCAGTCATTTTAATTTTCCAGTCAAATAACTATTAGAGTACAATTGAAAGGTTTTTGTACAAACTGCCTATGATAACAGTATATTTTTAAAAAAATAAAAAACTCAAACTGCACTCAAAATGCATGTTCCAAATTATTATGCACAGCAGAGTTTTCAACCTTTCATTTTAATAAAGAACAAAAAAATGGTCATTTTTGAAATTATAAGCATTAGCAGGTTATTACAAACTGAAATCAAACAGTTTTCAACTCAAAACTTTATTCTAGGTGATGTTACATTTGCATATAGGACCCCTTGTTCGAAAGGAGCTTCTGAACTCTCTCGTCCATTGAATTTGTCAGGTTTTGGATGGTTTCTGCTTTAATTGTTTTGCATGAGGACAGAATACCCTCCCAGAGCTGTTGCTTAGATGTGAACTGCCTCCAGCCATCATAGACACTCCTTTTGATGATGCTCCAGAGGTTCTCAATGGGGTTGAGGTCAGGGGAGCATGGGTGCCACACCATAAGTTTGTCCCCTTTTATGCCCATAGCAGCCAGAGATGCAGATGTGTTATGTGCAGCATGAGACGGGGCATTATCATGCATGAAAATGATCTTGCTGCGGAATGCACAGTTCTTCTTCTTGAACCATGGAAGGAAGTGCTGTTTGAGAAACTCAACATACATTATGGAGTTCATCTTTACCCCTTCAGGGATCCTAAAAGGGCCGACAATCTCTCTCCCCATGATTCCAGCCCAAAACATTACTCCACCTCCTCCTTGTTAGCGCCGTAGCCGTGTTTGCATGGGGTCTCCATCAACCAGCCATCCTCCACTCCATCCATCTGGACCATCGAGATCATTTCATGCATGATAATGCCCCGTCTCATGCTGCATATAACACATCTTCATCTCTGGCTGCTATGAGCATAAAAGGGGACAAACTTATGGTGTGGCACCCATGCTCCCCTGACCTCAACCCCATTGAGAACCTCTGGAGCATCATCAAAAGGATTGTCTATGATGGCGGGAGGCAGTTCACATCTCAGCAACAGCTCTGGGAGGGTACTCTGTCCTCATGCAAAACAATTGAAGCAGAAACCATCCAAAACCTGACAAATTCAATGGACGAGAGAGTTCAGAAGCTCCTTTCGAACAAGGGGTCCTATGTGCAAATGTAACATCACCTAGAATAAAGTTTTGAGTTGAAAACTGTTTGATTTCAGTTTGTAATAACCTGCTAATGCTTATAATTTCAAAAATGACCATTTTTTGTTCTTTATTAAAATGAAAAGGTTGAAAACTCTGCTGTGCATAATAATTTGGAACATGCATTTTGATTGCAGTTTGAGTTTTTTATTTCTTTTAAAATACACTGTTATCATAGGCAGTTTGTACAAAAACCTTTGAATTGTACTCTAATAGTTATTTGACTGGAAAATTACAATTACTGCAATTCATATAGGTAATTTGGGAAAATCTGAGAAAATATTATTTGCATAATAATTTGGAACACAGTGTAGTATCTTCCACTTAATCACAGGAATGCAGTCTGGTATCTTCCAGCACAACGACAGTTAATAGCAGCAATGTAACAGAGAGATAAATGTAGTCTGGTAGCACACTTGAAAAGATGCGTTACCTTGATTGCAGAGACTAGGTGTGAACAGGACTTTGAACAGTTGTGAGAAGTGAATCAGCAGCAAATTACTGACATGCTTGATGCAACTGTGGACATTGCTACGTAATACTTAAAGAGGTTGTCCGGTCCACTCTGTGTGACTGCAGACTTATGAATCCCCCCTGCGCTGCGAGGATTCACCGGTTTCTGAGCCGGGACTGGCAGGTACATATGAGTTATACATACTCTCGGCCAGAGCCCTACTAGTGGGTGTGGCATCTCTCCATACACTTGTATTGAGCGAGGCCATGCCCCAACTAGTGACGCAGCCGTCAAGTGGGCGTGTCCGAGGAGTATGTATACAAATATATGGAGTGAGGCCGCGCCCACTGAACAGGCTCTGGCCGGGAGTATGTATGATACGTACCCTCTGGTCCCGGCTCAGAAACTGGCAAATCCCCACAACGCACATTGCCTGCGCTGGGGGGATTTATGAATCTGCGGTCACACAGAGTGACTGCAGACTTATTTATTTGAACCAGACAACCCCTTTAATAATGATAATATCCGTAGGGGGCTGTGGAATATGATTGCTCTATATAAGAAGTCATATGAAAATAAGTAAATAATACCTAAGCATTTAACCATTGCCACAGCCGGCCTTAAAAGATCTGGGGCGATATTGTTAGAGGAGTTTGCTGGGTTACCTAAGAAACCCAATGTGGACTATTGTAAAGGAAGGTGGGCATTAGTAGAAGGGAGCCAGGCCCGGCACTCATGGTGGGCCAGGTGAGTAACAGTTATATCATGTTTCTTCAGTATTTTGCTGTCAAAACAACCGTGTAGGAAAAAGTTTTCACCTCAATCATGTGACTTCAGGGGATAAAACTCTCTGATAAGTAAGCAAACTTGGATAAGTAGACGAGAGTGACAAAATTATTACAGTTGCACCAAAAAAAACTTCTACGCATTAGTATTATATAGCAAGAACAATGCAGAGCTATTGCTTTGAATGCATGACCTGACTAGCTGGAGATTTATTGTTTGGGCTGAGCAGCTAAACTATATAAATTGGTCTCCTTAAAAGGTACTGAACCGTTTTATTCCCAAACGCTATCAAAATATCATTATTTTGTCTAGTGAAAGCCATTGATTCATAAACAGATGGAGGACTGCCTAGTGTAGAACTGAAGCACATTGTTATATTGTCTCCTGTGCCAAAGACCACACGCAGACGTCTCTTCTATTGCATAAAGGTGCATTCGTACTTTCTTACATAGATCCTATTATCCTTGTGTTTTTGATCACTGTGCTCGATGTGTAGTTGGCAAGAAACTGCTTGGGAGGTCGGTACATACATTTGGCGTTTCCTTCTTTTCAGTAAAGACTCAGATATGCCAGGAGTTACCGATTACAATCAGACATTTTATTTAAAATTTTACTTTTACATATACTAATTTTGCCTGAATTGAAGCCACTTTGAACATGCTCCCCTATGTGTGCGCAGCATACTATAGAGCAGGAAGATCTATGCAAGGGGGTATAAGGGTGGTCTTAATACAGAGAGCTGACAATCGTTGGGAATGTTCTTCAGATGTCTAAAGAATTTGCTGCAGAGCGATTCATGAAACATCTTCCTCACTATACTGCTTTAGCCATGTCATCATCAGTAATGTGTACTATATAAAATTGCATTTATTTCCTAGTTTAGCTCAGCTTTAGGTCAGATTGCCATCTGCTTGGTTCAACTCCTACAGAATGGAGGGTACACAATGTAACATGAACAAAAATGTGAGTTATCTGAGCGAGTTATCCCTGGTTCAAACAGGTACATGATCTGTACCAGGCACTTGGTACTGCTGCCTTATGGTTGGCTAAACACTGGAGGAGGTTGGATGTTGTGCATTGATATGGCTTAGTTGGGCACAACATGGGCGGATCAGTAATAATCTCTAGGAAATATCTAATCATGGACAAAACAAAAAAAAATAGTTCTACTTACTAAATGGCATAGAGAATAATGTTGTGTAACCAGAGTGTTGAGGAGACATGATTTTGTGGCTCTTAATAATATATAAGTATTAGAAAGTTCTACACAAGTTTCCTGCTCTCAAAATGGCTGCTGATGGAGGAGCATGTGACAAGACTTGTCTACTAGCCTCCTCCAACTGGAAGACACTACACATGGGAAAGGAGTTTTACAATTGGAGGAAGCTGATGGACAGGACTGGTCACATGCTCCTCCTTCAGCTGCCATTTTGAGAACAGGAGTAATCTGCAGTCGGTGAAGAAGACTGTACACAAGTACAGGGGGGAAATCAATAATTCTTTGTGAAATGAGTCAGCAGGATTTCACACCCCAAACTATTTATATGCACATGTAGCTCTTTCACAGTCAAGTCCAACCATACCTTTACATGACCAGTCCTTTCATCTGTTACTGAGAAAAATCAGCGATTGACTTGATATGCAAATGAGACTGCAGGAATATGGTAGATCTGAAGCCTCTGTCACTCCAGCTCTATTCCTCACCCAGTGTCTCCTCCTCCTGCATGACTGACTTCTCCTTTGCCTAAAAACATGCAGCATAGGGTCTGTCAGGCGAGGAATAGAGCTGGAGTGACATAGGCTTCAGATATACATACAGCTTTCAGCCTTATTTGCATATTAATTCAAACGCTGATTTCTCAGTAATGGAGGAACGGACTGGCCATGTAAAGGTATTGCTGGACTTGCCTTTGAAAGAGCCACATGCATATATAAATGGTTTACGGTGTGAAATCCTGCTGACAGATTCCCTTTAAAAGACATAAAATGGCCAATCCCTTTTATTTTGTATGATTTACTTTGTGATCTAAAACAAGATTGTACTGATCTATTTTCAGGTGCTACAAACAGAGATGAATCATACAAAATAAATTACCATCTTTGGTCTAGGTATAAAGATGAAAAGAAATGTAATAGTAGCAGAGCTATCGGACTCATTTTCTAGTAAAGAGAGGTGATAATATTGCCAGCAGACTAACCTTAAGATGATGTGCAGCAACACATGAGCGCTCACAATAAAATACTTGTGCTGAAAGTTTTCCAGGACAACGTGTACTTGGATTGATATAAAAGGCTCCGTCTTCCACGCTGTGGCCAAATCATCTAGTAAATCAATATGTTGATTGTGCAGGGTATATTTAACAGTTGAATAAATATTTCGGATCGCTTCTAACATGCACAGGCAATGCAATATAAATGCATGTGTACATTCATGAGCTCTGTTTTCATATGGAAGATTTCAGGGAGACAATTTTTCAGTGAGCAATGAGACCCCATGTCCACCCTGATGCATGCTGGAACTATTTGCGTTCATTGTTCCTTCCATGTTCTCGCCATAGATGTATTGGCATATTCCTAAATGTCATGCAATCTTATTTAATAAAGGAATATGTAAAAGTGTGTGTAATATATATATATGTATTAGAACATATCATGTTGCTCTGGAGGTGTATGGCTATGCTGCTGCATGGGGGGAGGTTGGGTCTAGACTCCTGCATTCGGGAACAATGAGTTATTTTTAGATCTACAATGTCGTAACTGAAGAAAGTCCTGTTCTCTGATAAGGGGGCAGAAAGACAGAAAAGGCTTCATAATTTGTAAAGTAGTTTTTTTCCCCTTGTTTCTAAAAAAAAAAAAAAATAAATAAAAAAATTACAATTGTTATTCCCTGGAAAACCCCTTTTTAAGGTCCTGTTCAGTTATTTAAGGATTTAATGAGGTTTTTAGGCACAAATTCATTTTGACTTTGTGGCAATGTAGAATTGTAGTTCTAATGATGACTCATGTGGAGAAAAGAGTCTTCCTGTTTCTACATAGAGCTTAGAAGGATTCACCCAATCGGTTTTCAATCATATGATGTCATAGACCTAATGGAAAACAGAAGAATTAGTTGGCTAGAAGGGCAAACTGAGCAATTGTAAGTGCACAGTGCTCTATAATATTATGACTGCAATATATTAAGATGATAAAAACTTTGATGAGAGTACGGTAATTCTTTAGCACATTCTGCTGCCAGTGACCATGCAATATACAGAGGCTATAGAAGGCAAATTATACAACATTTTTTGAAACTTAACTGTAAGAATGATCTTTTTTTTTTTGCCAAAAATACATGCATTTAAGTAAAAGAGATTTCCCATAACAAATCCTTTAATGCAAGTGAATTGGGTATTTTATTCTTTATTCACGTTCTAGAAAAATTCCTATGCCAAAACAATAAGCATTTTCTTTCTTTGTACAGAAAAGTAATAAATTAGCCCCATTGAAGTACAAGGAGGTTAATTCTTGTGCAAATCCACCAGATATACGGTATATGGTAGGTTTCTGCCATGGATTCTCTTGCGATAAGTAAAATCCTTACAGTGCAATAAATAATTGCTTCTAATCAGGTACTTTAGTGCATTGAAACATGACCTACCTCCATTTATACCAGTGTATGGTGAATTTCGACGGAATAGCTTTTTAATTTATCGTAAAGGAACATGAAATGATAAGAAGTCAGTAAGCGGTTAAACTACGAGGCCCGAAGCTTTCTTTAGTTCTGTGCTGTTTCCAATAAGAAAAAAAATGTTTGAGCTAACTTTGCTTTTTCCCCTCTAAAGTTAAATTTGGTTCTTGTGTAGGGATTTTTTGGAAGTAGTCCTAAACAAATTGTTTGTATGGCTGTATGGGCAGGAAATTCATCCTCGTTTGCACTTTGTTCACCAATTTTCTTTCCATGGTATCATATTAGTGAGCCAGCCGGGAATGTCATGCTTTTACATCTTGACTGCTCATGTTCCTTTTGTTACAGAATTACTGAGGCTTCAGGCTGATTGAAAATGGCAGCAGGAATTCTCTGAGACGAAATCAATTATGCCTTTTTTATTTCTCTTTGTCTTTAACAGACTGCAGAATGAGAAGTGGATGAATGTAAAAGCGGGCGATATCATCAGGCTGGAGAACAATCAGTTTGTGGTTGTAAGTCATACTTTCATTTATTTCTGTGTGTCCTAAGATTTTACTTGATGCTGATTTGAAGCGTTCTTCCAGGTTCACAAGTAAAACCATTCTAGTGCAGAACTTTCTGAATCAAAAAGTCCTTTGCTAAAAAGAAAAAAATGTTTTTCTTGTGAAACTGGACCTTTTTAATAAATTCCGGTGAGTTATAGGAAGCTGAAGTACACAATAACATTTTTAAAGCAACCATTATCAGATTCTCCAAGTTAAAGGGATTCTGTCAGCAGGTTTTTGCTGTGTAATCTAAGTATAGCATAAGGTAGGGGATGAGACACAGATTTCTGGGATGTGTCCCTTATTAGTCTATGTGCTGTTGATTCTATACAGTGAAGCATTTATCACCAGGAGATTATCACTGCCCGGACCACAGTGGACATGAGCCCTGGTATGACCACGCCCCCTAATGATAAGCAGCTCACTGCCAATAGATAATGTAAACAGAAAGCTGTGGTGTGGGTGGGGTTAGCTTTCTGACCTCTGCTACAAGCTACATCTAAAAACTCTGTGTCACAATTGTTGCACCCAGTAAACGAAGTGAAAAATGCTGCTCTCATGAGGTAGCAAAAACCTGGTGACAGATTCCCTTTAAGTGACTTGGGCCGTTATTCCCCATAGTATACAACACAAACGAGCTAGTAGGAGTAAACTAGGTGTATCCATTAAAACTGCTGTTTGGAGGTGTTTGAATAGGCACAATTAGCACCTGCGCGCTACACTTTAACTATCTAAAAGTATATTCTAAGGTGTATCTTTTTTGTTACTGTTTTATTTTTAATTCCAATGTTTTTTCGGGTCTAAATGACCATGGATATTTCAGATGACGTGCCAATGATTGTCTGTCTAAAGTTATGGAAAGCTATTTTATTCTCTCTCGTTACATAAAAACAGAAAAAGCTCAAATAAATCCAGTGTGTGCACACAGGTTTTTTTTTCTTTTTTTGGGATGCCTAATGTTCTACAAAGAATACAAGATTAGTCTGATTTATAACCAAAACAGGATACTAAATAAAAAAGCCTTATTACCAAAAATGATCCTAATGGCTTGTATTAGAGAGTCATTGTTACAACAGATCTGCTTGTAATACCATGTTACTGCCAAAAGGTGGCAGTAGTGTTGTGCAGCAAAATCGATCAATGATTTTAGACCGGGTCCTCCGTGTAATGGTTCTAAAACGCAGGGAAGATAGGCTGTTTGCATAACGGTTTCATATGCTCAGTTTTCTTAATTTTTTTCATTTCTGTCGTCTTTTTTTATACTGAAAAGAAAAAAAACATTACTGATAGAAAGTTCTCAAATTACTAGGATCCAACTGACTACACAGATGTTACATGCAGTAAAAGAAAGCATGATTTATCATTCCAGACCACCTTCTTCCATTGCTGCCTGGGCACAACCCCATACACACAAAGTCGGAAATGCACTGTGTGTTATGACACCTTTCTGTTAACAATACTTTTTCATAAACTTGTGATACGTTCCTTGTTTGTGAGATTGGACCAGACAAGCTAGCATTTGGCACTCCTCCACATCAGTGAGCCTTGAACAGCCATGACTTTGTTGCTCTCCATACAATGTGACCAGATAATCCATTCAGCCTCCACCTATGCACTTGGGCTACTTTGATTTCATGGTGATGCTATGTAGGAGGCTGAAAAACATGTCCAATTACATGCTCCTCAATCAGCATCATCATATGGACAGCAGCTCTATCCAATGGCATAAAGACTGGCTAAGCAATAGGGCATGGTTTCAATAATCTAAGGAACGGAGGCACAGTTTATATTCGTAAGTGCCATATGATCATCATTAACATACATTGAAAAAAGTACCAACCCCATTAATGTCCAGATTCAGATACTGTATATTATCCAGACAAGAGGGTGAAAATGAGCAGTCAGGAGACATCATGTTGTTATTAAAGGGAATCTGGCACCAGGTTTTTGCTACCTCATCTGAGAGCAGCATAATGTAGGAAAAGAGACCCTGATTCCAGCGATGTATCACTTAGTTTACTAGATGCAGAGTTTTGAGATGTAGCAGAGCTCAGAAAGCTAACCACGTCCACACCACAGCTTCCTGTGTACATTGTCTATGGACAGCGAGCTGCTTATCAGAGGAAGGTGTCGGACCAGGGCTCACTTGAGCTGTAGTATGGACAATAATAATCTCCTGGTGATAAAACATGCATTGTATGGAAAGAACAGCACACAGCCTAATTAGTGACACATCCCTGAAATCTGGGTCTCAGTCCCTACCTCACGCTGCCCTCATATTATATAGAAAAACCTGCTGATAGGTTCCCTTTAATGGCTCCTTGAGTTGAGGGGATTTTCTTATAATCTGGTCATAGGTTTACTATTAGCTGCTAGTTACACAATAGACATTTGCTGTAATCATTGGTTTCATGTGACAATTCCCATTCCAGCACTTGCTTCGTATTTTCTCTTCTCATTCTGTTATGGGAACATTGTCTTCATTATATAGAAGGTGCGATCACTGTGAAATGTAATTGACCACTGTTCACACTATGAATCATGCCAGGCAGTCTGCGCTGCTTTTTGCCACCCATGTTCTGCTGACAGTGATAAAAGTCGCAGTCTCATTGACTGGGTAGATTGCAGTATTTATTTATTTTACTCACTTACATCACACTCGACAGCGCTTTACAGACATTATCAGCACTGTCCCCATTGGGGCTCACAATCTAGATTCCCTATCAGTTTGTCTTTGGAGTGTGGGAGGAAACCAGAGAACTCTGAGGAAACCCACACAAACACAGGGAGAACATATAAACTCCTTGCAGATGTTGTCCTTGGTGGGATTTGAACCCAAGACCCCAGTGCTGCAAAGCAACAGAGTTAACCACTGAGCCCCCGTGCTGCCCATATAATCGCAGATTGGATATCGCAATTTTCAAACCAATAAATATTATTCTCTCCATTCAACAGGCCGACATGCTGCTTCTGTCCAGTAGTGAGCCACATGGACTTTGCTACGTGGAAACAGCTGAACTTGATGGGTAAGTGTTTTTTTTGTTGCGCCCTTTGTTTTCTCTGCTGTACTTTAAAATCACAATTTATTTTTCCTCATTGTAACACAACTGCTCTAGTTTTCACTTAGGAAATAATGCTGCAGCAGACTATACATGAGCAGCAGAGTGCTGGGAAAACGGAGACAAGTGGCAGTGTGAACAGAGCTTTAGTACACTGTACAAACACTGTACTGTCTCAATCTCACTTTGTAGATGTTTGGGTAAAGAATCGGACATGTTGCAATTCAAATTCCTTTGATTTGGAGGAAAATAAGCCACCACTAGGGATGTCAGATTTCACCTTCTGTATTGACAACACATGCACTGTCGTTAGAGCTACATATGTAGGAGCGCCAGAAAGAATAGCTGTTAGCCGAACCAGCATTCACCCAAGCAGCATCCTCCCCAGAGCCTGGAAGAGGTCATTTATATAAAGTGATAACAGGTGATTTATCCACAACAAGGCATCTGCTATGAGATATACAGGGATCACTGTCCTCAGCAGTCTTTAACCTGCATGCCCATATTAATAGCTTAGATAGGTCAAAGGTGGTGACAGATTCCATTTAACATTTTCTGTCTGGTTGTTAATTAATTTTGCTAATCTTCAGCTTTTCCAAGCAGAAATATGTAGCGTTGTACTTATTTCTGTAGGGGAACCCGAAAATCTGAGTGAAAATTACTTAAACCCCATTCACATGCATTGCAGGCAAAATTCACCTGGTCTTAAATGAGGAATCTGCGCCGAAATCTGTGTGAAACTGAGCATGAATGAGCATGTCCTTACTATATGAAAGATTGATTAAAATGAAAGGGCACCTACCGTACGTATTTTGAATAGTTGGGTTTTACTCAATCCAAATTAGTATGTTTGTTTTTAAGCTCTTTAAAAGTTACAAAAATCTGAGTGCTGTACATTTCCAGCTCGGTTTTGTAAGGCTTCTACATTTCCACATGATCAGTTGACTGTCACCACAGCCCTTTTTTCTTGGCTTTTATGTAGGAGTTATAGTCAACCTTGTAATTGATTTCATATTTAGTTATGAATCTTGTTTAACATTTCAGTAACAATTGTAAGTATTTATTTGTGTGCTACATCATACGTAATCAACTGTAGCTAATGTCAGGTGGATTTAGTATATTTCCATTGTAAACACCAAAGTATCAATGAATGAATGATGATGCAATTAGGACATCAAAACAGCTAGTAAAGTTTAATTACATTACTGACAGCCGCGTTTTTCTTCTTATTTTGCATATAGATGGTGTTTCTATTGCTTACAATAAAATCATTTCACGTCATTTTTTTTTAAATTTATTTAAGCATTTATTGTTATTAAGTAAGTTGTTATTAAATTAATTAAAGGAATCCTGTCACTTCGTTGTGCGTCTCTAAACTGCCACCGCTGCCTTATACTGTAAAGGAATAGGTCTCTGAACATATTTATATATTTATTCTTTGTTGTAATAGTTGCTCAAAGGAAATAAATAAATGAATAAATACCATGTAGTCAGGACCCCAACACCTCCAACGCCGTTTCGCCGGATGGCTTTTTCAAGGAATACTTCATGGTATTTATTCATTTATTTATTTCCTTTGTCAGCATGTTTATATTTATTTCTGTCTGACAGCTATATCTTTAGCACTTCTTTTGATTATATACTTACTTGGTATTTTACCATTGATTTATACATTCTATCATTGAACTGCCTTTATTATGTCATTTGTGTAATATTATATATGTTTTAAGGAAATTCATGTAGTCAGACATACGCTATACCCACTATTATTCTGGGAAATTTATTGTTATCCCTGAGGTCTCTTCTATTTATTATCCCATGTTTTTAGTTTTTTATCATGTATCAATAAAAAATAATATTTTTTTATATAATGGTGTTCGTCCAGATTTTTGGAGTTGGCGCTAGATAGATAGATAGATTATACAGTCATGGCCGAAAGTATTGACACCCTCAACTTAATATTTGGTTGCATACCCTTTGGAATAAATAACTGCAATCAATCGCTTCCTATAACCATCACCAAGCTCCTTATACCTCTCAACTGGAATTTTGGACCACTTTTCTTTTGCAAACTGCTCCAGGTCTCATATTTGAAGGGCGCCTTCTCCCAACAGCAGTTTTAAGATCTCTCCACAGGTGTTCAGTGGGATGTAGATCCGGGCTCATTGCTGGCGAACTCTCCAGCGTTTTGTTTCCATCTATTTCTGGGTTCTTATTGAAGTATGTTTGGGGTCATTGTCCCACTGGAAAACCCATGACCTAGGAAGCAAACCCAGCTTTCTGACACTGGGCACTACACTGCGGCCCCAAATCCTTTGGTAATCTTCAGATTTCATGATGCCTTGCACACAGTCAAGTACCCAGTGCCAGAGGCAGCAAAACAACCCCAAAACATCTTTGAACCTCCATCATATTTGATTCTAGGTACTGTGTTCTTTTCCTTGTAGTCCTCATTCCATTTTCTGTAAACAGAATGATGTGCTGTCACTCTTCTATCCAGAGCAAGGCGGCGCACAGCGAAATAGGAGGGTGAGGAAGATCTGCCACTAGCGAAGGATATAAAGGGCACCCTTGATATGTGCCCTGCACCACTCTGAGAGCTCCCTAGCGTTCCTAGACGAGTACTGTCTCCCCATGCTGCGATCACATTCCTTTCCCTGTCTAACCCTAAGTACCACCTTGCTTAGTGAGTAGGACAGCAGGAACGCTAGTCTGCTTTACTGTAAAGACACATAGGAGAAACAGACAGGGATAAAAGAAATTCGCCAATCATCCAAATGAAATAAACACTCTCAAACAATCGAGTGGAAAAATAGGGAATGAGAGGGTGAGGCAAACCAAATGGGAATGGAGACTGGGAGACCCACACATAAACCAATTACACGCAGATATCTCCTGAAACAACTCCAAACGCCTGCTCCTTTCTCAGCTCACTCCTCCAGCTCAAAACCAGGTAGTTACAAACTGTCACTGGCAACAATTGAAGCTTAGAGAAGAGTACTTAAACCAGAGGGAAGTGATGAACTCAGAACAGCTGAGACAACTCAGGATGGAGAGCTTCAGGAGACAAACAGGACTAATAAACCCTTGCAAGAACAGAGCAAGGAAAACCTGAACTGCTAATAAGAAGGTGAAGCAGTTCTAACAAGCGCAGATGTACATGTAACCAGACGCCACGATCATCTGGCCCCACTCTGTCACGGCATCCCCATGACATGTGCTTTACCTAAAAGCTCATGGTCTCATCTGTCCACAGGACGCTTTTCCCAGAAGGATTTTGGCTTACTCACATACATTTTGACACACTGCGAGCTAGCTTTTATATCCAGCTCTGGCAAAAATTAAGAGACCACTGCAAAATTTTCCGTTTCTCTGATTTTTCTCTTTCTAAGTATATTTTTGAGTAAAATGTACATTGTTGTTTTAGTCTATAAACTACTGACAACATGTCTCCAAAATTCAAAGCTAAAAATGTTGTATTTATTTGCAGCAAATGATAAAGCGTCAAAATACTAAAAAAGAAACAGTGCTTTTCAGACCTCAAATTACTCATGTTTTAACTCAGGAACAGTTCAGAAATCCATATTTGGTGGACTAACCATGATTTTTAATCACAGCTTTCATGTTTCTTGGCATGCTTTCCGCCAGTCTTTCCATGCTTTCCAATAGAAAACTGTTCAGTGGTCTCTTAATTTTTGCCAGAGCTGTATCTCTGTGTCAGCCGTGGGGTCCTCCTGGTTCTCCTTCCAAGGCGTTTCATTTCATTCAGATGTCGACGGATGTTTCATGCTTACACTGATGCACCCTTAACCTGCAGGACAGCTTGAATTTCTTTGGAACTTGATTGGAGTTGCTTATCCACCATATGGACTATCATGCATTACAGCCTTTCATCAATTTTTTTTCTGCCATCCACGTCCAGGGAGATTAGCTACAGTCCTATGCTTTGTAAACTTCTTGATTATGATGTGCACTGTGGACAAAGGAACATCAGGAGCTCTGGAGACGGACTTGTAACCTTGAGATTGTTGATAGTTTTTAAAAATTTTGGTTCTCAAGTCCTCAAACAGTTCTCTTCACCTCTTTCTGCCCTCCATACTTAGTGTGGCACACACAGACACACAATTCAAAGATTTAGTCACTTCTCTTTTTATCTGGTTTCAGGTGTGATTTTTATATTGCCCACACCTGTTACTTGCCACAGGTGAGTTTGAATGAGCATCACATGCTTGAAACAAAGTTGTTTACCCAAAATCTTGGGAAGGTGCCAACAATTTTGTCCAGACCATTTTTGAGGTTTTGTGTGAAATTATGTCCAATTTTTCTTTTTTCTCTTTCTTTGTGTTGTTTCAACACACACAGAGGAAATAAACGTGTATAACAAAACATGTATAATTGCAATAATTTTCTGGGAGAAATACATTTTCTGGAACAATGTCAAGGGTGCCATGATGACTATATGTATGTTTGTGTGTGTGTGTGTGTGTGTGTGTATATGTGTGTGAGAGATGTGTAGAGCGTTTTCTGTATCCGCTGTGTGACCATTTCTTTTTGCAGAGGGGTCTGGCTGAACTCTAATTTCAATAGCTAAGTCAATTTCTTCCTTTGGGTATACATTGGTTTAGCTGTTGAAATGAGCTGTTAACGATCCCTCTTCAGACACCGCCCAAGCACTTTTATGTACAAGTTTTTAAATGGAACACTCTTTTATCCCCTTCATGACCTTGCAATTTCCTGTTTTTGCGCTTTATTTTTTTTTCTTGAAGCTGCAATTGTCTGGTCGCTTGTGCTATAGACTAGCAATGCTTCAGCACTATAGTAAAAATCAAGATTTCCTATGAACGTCAGCCGCAGGCCGTCGTTCACAGGAGGATCGTAATGACATGCACCCCCGGCTGTCATGACAACTCATTGAAGCCCCACGATCATATGACTGGTATGCCAATGGCCGGAATGAATGCCCTTCCGGCTGCCATGTGTTAAATCCCGCTGTCAGTGATTGACAGTGAACTCCAGTTCTTCCTGCTCAGATGCAATGTCATTGGCTGCAGTGGTCATGTGATGCCCCATAGCGGAAGAGAAAGCTGGAAGCAAAAGGTGAATGTCTTTTTTTTTTTTTTTTTTTGTTATTTACAACTTTTGAACCACCTTGGTCTTATCAAGAAAGTGTGTAAAGAAGTAGACAAACCCTTTAAGGAAATGCATGATATTTCATTGAAATACAGTTGAACTACAAAAATCCCTTTTATGAAATACATGCTTCCTCGTTGTAATTATAGCCTGCGCACCGAACACTAACAAACCAGTCTTTGTATATGTGTGGAATGACAGCTCCAAAGCATAAATCAACTCAAGGCACCTCTAATGGCAATGTTTATGACAAAATCTCCCTCTATATCTTGGTAGAATGGTATTGTTAATGCTGGTGTGTAACTGCTGCGAATCAGTGTCACTCCTCGTGGCTACACGCCAGCGTTGTGTTATTACAATGTTATGAAGTACAGGTGGATGAGACGATTAATACTGGGGTTAATATGACAGATTGTATACCATTGCATATTTTTCAGAGAGACTAATCTGAAAGTTCGACAAGCTCTGCCAGTAACTGCTGACATTGGAGAGGATATTTCCAGGCTAGCAGAATTTGATGGTAAGTAAGAGAATAGGTTAAAATGAAGTCTTGGGTTTGAAAATGTGTGAATCTCACAAAATGATTGACTTCTAGCATTTACCAGTCCCCAGGGTACTAGTCATGTATTGTGCAAAAAGTTAGTCACTTATTAGTTGTGAAATGGTGAAATCATAGTTATAACTCTGTCCATGCATCTGGGGCTGCTTACAGCATAATCAGTATAAAGGGAATCTGTCCATAAAATTTGCCCTAGGTAATCAGAGGTACTGTAGGATAGGGCATACCTGTTTCACTGCTAGCCCTTGTTCTGAAATACACCTTTTATTCATATGCAAATAAGCTTTGCAAATGCTCTGGCTGGCGTTTAAGTGCATTAACAGTCCTCGGCTCCTTTTTGCTTGACTGACCATGGAGTGCAGAGGTAACATTATGTAACTCTGTCTCGTCTCCACTGTCAATCAAGAAGCAGAGGCAGTGCCAACAGGGATTAGCAAGGTGGAGCAATAGGCCACGTTCACACCTTCAGTATTTGGTCAGTATTTTACATCAGTATTTGTAAGCCGAAACCAGGAGTGGAGCAATCAGAGGGAAAGTATAATAGAAACACATCACCACTTCTGTGGTGTAAGCTATCTTCACTCCTGGTTTTATCTTACAAATACTGATGTAAAATACTGACCAAATAATGAACATGAGAACATGGCCATAGACTTCAAGTGCAGTGATAGTCCACCAGTGCACTTATAAAGCTACTTTGCATACACATAAAACAGATTTCGGAGCAGGGGAGCACCAGATAGTGGAGAAATGTTTTACACTGCTCTATACTGCTGTATCTCCGTTTGCCTAGGGCTGATGTTACGGACAGATTCCCGGAACACAGGTTGTGTGATGATGACTTATAAATCGGTGTGGGTCAAACTGCTAGAACCCTTACCAAATATCAGAACGGTGAACTTTTATTCCCGTTAGGAGCAGCAATGTGCATGCCTAACCGCTGATATATTCATGCCCTATGGGACCGCCAAGCACTGAGCTTGGCTTTTTCTAGCAGCTCCAAGGAAAGTGAATGGAGCAGTGGTTGGGCATCCGACCTGCCACTCTGTTATGTAATGGGGATAGAAATGCACTGTTGAGGACTAAAATTCCCCATTCTGCCGATTTGGCGCACGTCCCAGCAGTCGGACACCCACCGATTAGTAAGCGGTCACCTATCAGTAAGCTATATCATAGCTTGTTTTCACTGGACAGCTGTTTTAACTTTAACTTAACCAGCTGTAAATGAGAAAACTCTGAAATCAATGTTCGGCTGCTTTTTATTGAAAACATTTCGACTGACGTTTGACTTAAGTGAACTGGATCAACATGTTACTGACTGCATATTATCAGCTTCAAGAGGGAGGAAAATATGTAGCAGAAAAGTGAAATAGACCTCCTATTTTTCATGGCTATGGAACTCCTTGTTTAAAAAATTAAATAGCTGATTTAAAAAAAATTCTCCGGGTTTGCAATATCTTGTCATTTATTATGGGACTAGGATACACGACACTCCTCTTTTTTGGGTTCACGGCTTAGATACCACTCCAAAATATAGCTAATGAAGAAACAGCACTCCAGTTATGTGGATTTTAAAGAAGATTTTAATATGTCGTCATTCCAATGGGTAATGTTTTGGTCTGCCTTTTCAGACCATCATCAGACATACAGATTGCAGAAGTAACTAATATACATTTTTTTTTTTTATAATTTTGGCCAGCATGGTAAGTTATGAAACTTTGTAAATCACTTTATTAGAGGATTTGTCTTCATTCCTGAAAAAAAACATTGCATGTGAGTAGCTTCCAAATTCCGCTAATAAAGTAATGTAATAAGTTTTCTAACTTTTCATGCTGGACAAAAGTTAGAAAAAAAAAGAGAGTTTAGTAAAGCTGTATTTACGCTAAAAGGTAATCGTGAATTATATTTTTAAAAAACGCTCGTTTCACTATGATCTTGCAGTTTAAACAGGTTGACAATCACCCAATGAACAATGAAAATCAAAACCGATCTACTGTGATTTAGTGCTGCCAGTCGGTCGTTGTAAATGGATCCTTATTTTCACATTGGATTTTGGGATACAATTTTCATGATTGCAGAGTGGCAAAGCAGTCAGACCGGGAACATAACTACATTAGGTGCAGGGGTTACATACAGCCAGACTCCCCATACAGAAGATAAACACGGTTTAATACCCTATTTACCTTCTTGATCTCTGTATACACAGCACTGAACCAGCACTTGTGTATACAGGTTAGGAAGCAGTAGCACTGACCATGCTACCTCCTATTGGCCCAGTAAGCACGTGATTAAAGGGTGTAGGGAGAGAGCTGCTGAGCCCTTGGAGACCCAGTCAGCTCAGATGTACAGCCAGGAGGCTGAAATTCCCCTGTAACTAGTGCTAATGTACTAGCCCCGGTTACAGGGAAAATCTGCAATGAAAAGAATATACTAATATGTTAAAATGCCTACCCAACTGTCTTTTTAAGACCTTATAGAGGGCACAGTGTGTAAAATAAATGAAACATAAATAACAAAAAAGAAAGTGAAAAAAGTATAAATAAAACTTAGACTCTGAAAGTCTGAATCACTGTTTCTAGCCACACACCCCACTGAAAAAAATATGTTCAATATATAAAAATAAATTATATAGAGGAGCGAACAGTTTAAAATGTTTTTAGCTGTCCTCTGTTGTAAAGTACACTAAGTATAAAAAATAACATTTCCTATTTTCCATTATAACAAAAAAAAGGAATATAAAAATGACACAAAAATTAGGCTCATGTAGTGCAAAAAAAAAGGTAAAAATTCTTTGAATAACCGAATGAATGAGAATTTTTTTTTAGAGCTATTTAAAGCAAGAGTACTATAAAACATGAGCATTTGCCTGGTCAGGAAGAGGGGACCTGGTGAAGAACTAGTTAAAGTAAAAGTTGTCCACTACTTTTAGATTGATGGCCTGTCCTTAAGGTAGATCATCAATGTCTGGTTCCAACACCCAGAACCGCTGCCGATCAGCTGTTATAGACGGCCAGCTCCGCAAGTAAATTCTTCCAGCCAGTGCCATCGATAACAGCTGATGGGCAGGGGTGGCGGATGTCCGATCAGACATTGATGACCCATTCTAAAGATAGGTAATCAATGTAAAAGTAGTGGACAGCCTCTTTAAGTAAGAGACACCAAGAAATACATAAGGAAGTGTAAGAAGAATTGACAACCGATCCTTGAGAAAGGCCCCTTACACAGGTCTGATAAAGGCCTGAAAATCTTCTTCAAAATCTGCACAATTTGAAGCCTGAAGTTTCTAACTGTGCTTTTCCATTTGTTTGTCAGTGTAGACATTCCAATAGACCCTACAGGTCATTTGACTGACATTAATGGGTTATTTTTGGCTAGTAAACAGTATGTAGCAATAGCAGTATATGCAACTCATGCACATGTGGTTCAGGGTATCTCTCCTCCACTTCAACCAGAGGAAAAAGCGCCCCTAAAAAATAACTTTTATTAATTAAATCTAAAAAGGACTGAAGAAATCCATACACGAACAACAATAATCCTCAAAAAAATCTTCAAAAAATGGGACATCAGATTCAGATCTTATGCCGACAGGAAGAAGTACAGATTAATACTGTCCCTATTTCGTCCCTAATTTCTCTCCCTTCCTGACAGCGGAGGTTGGTACCCTAATGTGTACTTCGTGGCACCCCTGCTCCACGTTGGTGTCCCTTATATTCCTACAAAGACCCTCTTCAAAATATTAAAAAACCACAATGGTGAGAAAAGGGTAGAAAAATAAGTGAACGTATAGGTTTAGAAGCCGGTATATAGTAATAAATATGACCAAATCTGTTCAATGAGACAGATGCCAGCACCTGGAGACCAGAATAGTTGATCAACCCCACTGTTGCTCAAATAAATCAATTCATAGATAGATGTACTTTAGCAGCTAGTGTATTGATGCATTATAGTGATCCACTACACAGCTATCTTGATCAATCTCTCTTGAGCAATAAATAATAAATCTCCAGTGTGGGTTCCACACAGATAGGTATCACATATATAACATAATGTTAGATCCAAAATTAGTCATAAGGGCAAAAGATTATACATAGGGGGCTATTTAACACAATTGTCTCTAGGTCTTCAGGCTCCAATTTGAGCAAACAATCTGACAATTCATACAGATAAAGATTGGCACTTAAGACTTAATAGTCCCATATAGATAGTCCCAAATAAAAAATGGCACTTATCATTAGTAGTCCCTTAGTTCCAACGCGTTTCCCCCTGGTTTCCACCAGGGTTCATCAGGGGACCTGAGGAGGGCATCAATCTCTCTCCTCAGACAACCAGTCAATGTTGCGTGTATATCTCTCCTCCACTTCTCCCAAAGCCTCCAGAGTGACCTCTTAGTGATTCTAATCTCTGGAATTGAGACTTCATTAATCTTCACAGTTGAGTTTGCATGTGAAACATGTGGAATTAGATAGAGACTGGGTGTGAGTAGGGAGAAAGAAACAATCACTGATGCATAAAGACAACTTGGTAATTTACACTTTACCATTATGTGTCCTCCTCTTACACCCCTGGTTACTTTCATCCTTTTATATGCTCTTTTATGTGTGCTTCTGAGGTAGACAAGTCCAGTGGTAACAACAGCTCAGCAGCAGAGCAGAAGGCCGGGCCGTCTCACAGCATCACTGCATGTCAAGTATATCAATTGGCTGTGCTCACTTCTCAATGCTGGGGATACAGTGCCAGCACATGCACTGTTTACCAAGAACATTATAGCTTGGATTTTCATAGTTAAAAATAAAACAAACTAGCCTGAGGTCACACTATTGCGAGGCAGGCCCCACTGGTGAATTGTACTCCCCCCTCCTCATCCATATTCAATGTTCTAGTGAGACACAGCCAATGGTGAAACGCAAGTGACAATTTATTGGTCTGAGACTTCAAATGGAAAGTGTTTGGAATCTCTAGAAACTAGTTGTCTTGAATAAGTACCGTATGTTTCGGCCTATAAGACACACTCCCCCCCCCCCCCCCCCCCAAAAAAAAAAAATTTGTGGGGTAAATGGGGGGGGGGGGGTCTTATAGTCCTAATGTAGCTTACCGGAGGTTGCAGCGGTGGTGGAGGTGTGATGACAGGAGGCAGGGTCCCTTCCTCAAGAAGCTAGCAGCGACAGAAGTATAGCCATGCTGCAGGCCTGGTGTTGGCGTTGAGCAGAGCGGAGTGCATTGCGTTCCCGACGGCCATCTTCCTGAAAGCATGGGCTGCCGGAGGTGGCTCATGCGTAGATAGGGATCAAACCGCGCATGCGTATGGCCACCGGGAAGGCAATGCTCACCGCCGACATCGGGCCCGCAACATCGCACTGCTGGGATACCCCCTCCTCCAACTGAGGACTCAGAACATTGCCCCAGTTCTGCTGCTGCCAGCATCCTGAAGAAGGGACCATGCATCTTGTGACCCCTGCTCTACCACTGCCCCCCAGGTAAGATGCCTAAAATTCGGACTATAAGGTGGACCCCCATCTTTTTTTTTCCTGTTTAACTCCCCAAAATTTGGGGTGTGTCTTATAGTCGGAAAAATACTGTAATCTTGGTTTTATCACCCACAGTCTCTTGCATAAATTTAGGTTTGGTAAATGCTCAGAGAATGTTAACTGCCTAAAAGCAATTTTCCATGGCTTGGTCCAAGCGGATTGTGAGCAGTGGGAAGTAAAGAAAATTATCTAACAACATTATCGTTAATTACCGTATATGCTTCCAATCTTGAAGCATCATTTTAGTGAAGGAAAATTCTTAGGGCTCATTCAGACATGAGTTTTTCTCGTATGAGTTCTAACCTTGTATTTTGCATTTTATAATCTACAGAGGTGTTCACATGTTCATGTATTTTTGTGCACCATGCACACCAAAACATGGAGACATGTCCAATTTTGATCAGCGTCTCGGTTCAAGCCCACATATTCATGTCTATAAAAAAATCTGAATGCACTGTACGATTTTCACAGACCATTTGATATGAGAAAATTGAGAAACCTCCATCAGTGCATTTTTCATCCAAGAAAAACTGATGAAATTCTGACCAAACTACTGACACCGACAAAACTCTGATGACAGTCTGAAAAGAGACACTGATAAAACTCAGATCTTTTTTTTTTACGTATGGGGAAAATCACTGCTGACTGAAAGCACCTGTAGATATGACATTGCCCCTATTCACAAAGCAAGGTACAAGGCAAAATGGTTTCGTGCACAAGAATTTTTCTAGTCTACCCAGAGACTTGACCTCAACAACAGTAAATCCCTGACGTAGCTTCTGACTTCCGGCCAGTCAGAAGCTGCGCTCACAAGATGACGCCGCGGGACCGGAGCGGCACAGAAAAACAGTGAAGACGCTGAAGGGTGAGTATATGACCGGGGGCAGGGGACTTACATTTAAAGCGCAATTCCATTGCTGATAAAGAAAACCCAATATGCTGAAGTGGTGCTCTAATGACCTCATTGGTGGCAGCCAAGACATGTAAGTGCCTGTATTTCTGCATGTGGCGCTCACACTTGATATTGAGAAAGTTGAGACGTTTTGAAAATATTGTTTACATTTTTTCATCATTTGCCTATATTCCATGACTTTTCCTTCTTGGAGATGCAGTTTCAATCCTGAGGAATGTATATAGTTGCTGTTCATTTGACTGCACTCTGGATTACTTAGTTTTCCCATACAGATATTAAAGATCATCATAATGAAGCAGTCACAGTTTATCTCTATTTATTTTTCAATCACAACAGTTTTAATGCAGTCTGGATGACTCTCAGGAAAATATGCTGTCTTTTGCCCTGAATTTGAAAGGGGGATTTTTTGAGGCACTGTTTTGACACAAGTTACATTCCAATATAAGTTGATAAATTTTCCTACAAGTGGAAAAAAAAAGTTGGGGAAAATACTCTAAGACTTTGAGAGCTGTCATGTTGATATAATGGTTTCCAAAATCAACGCATCAATTAATAATTGCATATTTTCAGTTAGAGGACTTAGCCTTTTAATAATGCCATTGGACTAGTAAAAGAGAAACGGATGATTTAAAGTAAATAATTTCGACAGTAAAATAAATGTTGCTAATTCGTTGTACAATGTTTATACCAAACCATCGGTTCTTTTATTTTTCTTTTAAGACCTTTTTGAATATAAAATTCCAGATCAGTATAACTTTCATTACAAAGGAAGCAATTATCTGTATTTGACCTTTCCCATATTCCAAGAACATTTTTATACTTGTGTGATGTGGTATAATAATGTCATCTACGCACTGTCTGTATGAGGGGATTAGATGGGTTTGTGTTTTTTCTTTAGAATCTGAGCCGATCTTCTTTTTTAGGTAGCTCGTTCTGGAATGCATTGGCTTACTATTTTAGGTTTCGTTCTTTGAAGTACAGTACTGCCTTCTTACAAATGAAAGTATTCGCACGTCATCGCTTCCTTCATGAATTACAAATTGATGTATTCCTTATTTTTTGGATAGTTGTCAGAGCCCTACAGATCATGATTTTCTATCCACAGGGCTAACTGTGCTATAGAAACCACTTGTGTATAGCACAACCCATACTCTTTATAGCTACATCAACCATTGGCTACAGCTACAGCGTAGGAAATATAAGTTTACATATATGCCAAGCATAACATGTAAGCAGGTGAAATGGGTCCTGCAAGATATTTTTAATAAATTTCTCAACGTTCATCATTTTCTCTACTTATTTTAATTGCGAGTTTCCATGCTGTCATCATTTAGGCTGAATTCACGCATTGCAGGTTGAACCCTATTTGTTTGCTGAGAAGAAAAAAATATTATGTAGGATACATAGCATATCAATGGATATATTTTAAATATAAAGAAATGCCGCAATAGGCGATACATGCCTGTCTGTTGGAAAAAGGGGAAAGCTACAAGCTTGAGTGATAGATCAGAAACTCCCATAAATACAAACAGTGAAAAACTTTATTATTAAAATGCATACAGGAAGATGTGGGATTTAAAGACACATGCAAAAGATTATTATGTGAAATCGGCACAACAGAAGAGGGTATACATATGTATTCAAATGCTATCTAATCTCCCATATCCTTGTGTAATCACACCTGTATCAATATATATATATTTGAAAGGCAACTCCAGGACTGCGTAGCTTCAAACAAGCGAGCCATACCTAAATATAGGCTGTCACAACTGAAGCATAGTACATCACATATAAAGGCATCATAGCATATTACCTGCGACAAGTATCAGTGCTCGGAGAGTCGTCGCCCCCCCCCCCCCCCCCTGTGTGCGTCAATCCCCCGACGCGCGTTTTGGCACAGGCTTTTGTCAGGGGGCGTTTTTTCACTGTTTGTATTTATGGACGTTTCTGATCTATCATTCAGGCTTGCAGCCTCCCCCCTTTTGCTATATAGGATGATCTGTCCCTAGAGAGAGTCCTTGATGGGCAGTTAACAATATGGATATATATGTACTTGATATACTGCTGCTTTCTGTAAGCCATTCTTATGCCTGTTTGTTAGATATAGTGGTAAATGCAGTTTTCTTCCACAAGCAGCCCGGTAGTGTGAATAGGTACAAACTATGTATCTGCTACCTTGCCAAAAACATCTGATCCATTTTTGTTTTTTTTAATCTTGCAAACTGACTTAACCTTTAGAGTATATTTAGGTTTTTTTTCTGTTTGAAGACCTTACTTATATTTCAGATGACAATAATTAAAGGAATTGTCCTTAATATATATTTTTTTGTGTATTTTAACTAAAATGTAAGGGGTTTTCAACTTGTGGAGCGTGTCAAGCCCGCGTAAGTAGATTTACTGGCCATGCAATTCTTCTCTAGGAAAATAAATATGCAAGAGAGGAAGAAAACACTAGCACCACCTATTGGAAGTGGCAATCCCAAAAGTCAGTATTGCACGTTTAAACAAGCCTTGCCACATGACTTAGAATAAAAAGCTAAACCAGATGCCCCATTTGCAGACATGTTTTTTGGGGTGTTTGCCCATCATCAGTGTAAAGCAGGTGATCTGATTTGGCTAGGTGAAAGGCTTCTGACTGTGACTCTAAGGAGGAACGGTTTCTCCTTGTGGAAAGTGTCAAACTATCGTAAGGAGACTTATAGGTCATGCAATTTATATAGCGCCGACATATTCCACAGTGCTTTAAAGCCAAACCAGACACTCCATTTGCAGACACTTGTTTCAAGGTGATTACTTATCCTCAGTGCAAGTGTAAGAAACTTCTAGTGGAACTTTAAAATCTACACCTGTTTTTTTTTTTTTACATTTTTTTTATTGATTCTAAGGTTCTCAAAGTCAGCACTTGACCTCTTTCACTCCTCTTCTGCTTGACTTGTAGATTGCATACCAGACATCCCACATGTGATTTCTTCCTGCTTGATTTCACACCATAAGTGACATCACTTACTTGGGAGGTGTCTAGCACTTTTAGTCAACTGTGCAAATGGGATAATGTTACGCTGCGTGTGCATAGTCTAAGATGTAGTGTTTTCCAGGCCCATGTATCTTTAACATATATCATTGGTAAAGCACCTACAGTGGGTACGGAAAGTATTCAGACCCCTTTAAATTTTTCACTCTTTGTTTCATTGCAGCCATTTGGTAAATTCTAAAAAATTCATTTTTTTCTCAGTAAAGTACACTCTGTGCCCCATCTTGACTTAAAAAAAAACTGAAATGTAGAAATTTTTGCAAATTTATTAAAAAAAAGAAAAACTGAAATATCACATGGTCATAAGTTTTCAGACCCTTTGCTCAGTATTGAGTAGAAGCACCCTTTTGAGCTAGTACAGCCATGAGTCTTCTTGGGAGTGATGCAACAAGTTTTTCACACCTGGATTTGGGGATCCTCTGCCATTCTTCCTTACAGATCCTCTCCAGTTCTGTCAGTTTGGATGGTGAACGTTGGTGGACAGCCATTTTCAGGTCTCTCCAGAGATGCTCAATTGGGTTTAGGTCAGGGCAAGTCAAGAATGATCACCGAGTTGTTCTGAAGCCACTTCTTTGTTATTTTAGCTGTGTGCTTAGGGTCATTGTCTTGTTGGAAGGTGAACCTTCGGCCAAGTCTGAGGTCCAGAGCACTCTGGAAGAGGTTTTCATCCAGCATATCTCTGTACTTGGCCGCATTCATGTTTCCTTCAATTGCAACCAGTCGTCCTGTCCCTGCAGCTGAAAAACACCCCCATAGCATGATGCTGCCACCGCCATCACTGTTGGGATTGTATTGGGCAGATGATGAGCAGTGCCTGGTTTTCTCCACACATACTGCTTTGAATTATCTCCAAAAAGTTCTATCTTTGTCTCATCAGACCAGAGAATCTTATTTCTCATAGTCTGGGAGTCCTTCATGTGTTTTTGAGCAAACTCTATGCGGGCTTTCATATGTCTTGCACTGAGGAGAGGCTTCCGTCGGGCCACTCTGCCATAAAGGCCCGACTGGTGGAGGGCTGCAGTGATAGTTGACTTTGTGGAACTTTCTCCCATCTCCCTACTGCATCTCTGGAGCTCAGCCACAGTGATCTTGGGGTTCTTCTTTACCTCTCTCACCAAGTCTCTTCTCCCACGATTGCTCAGTTTGGCTGAACGGCCAGGTCTAGGAAGAATTCTGGTGGTCCCAAACTTCTTCTATTTAAGGATTATGGAGGCCACTGTGCTCTTAGGAACCTTGAGTAATGCAGAAATTCTTTTGTAACCTTGGCCAAATCTGTGCCTTGCCACAATTCTGTCTCTGAGCTCCATGGGCAGTTCCTTTTGAGCTCATGATTCTCATTTGGTCTGACATGCACTGTGAGCTGTGAGGTCTTATATAGACAGGTGTGTGCCTTTCCAAATCAAGTCCTATCAGTTTAATTAAACACAGCTGGACTCCAATGAAGGAGTAGAACCATCTCAAGGAGGATCACAAGGAAATGAACAGCATGTGACTTAAATATGAGTGTCTGAGCAAAGGGTCTGAATACTTATGACCATGTGATATTTCAGTTTTTCTTTTTTAATAAATTTGCAAAAATGTCTACATTTCTGTATTTTTTCAGTCAAGATGGGGTGCAGAGTGTACTTTAATGAGAAAGAAAAAACTAACTTTTTAGAATTTACCAAATGGCTGCAATGAAACAAAGAGTGAAA
The DNA here is from genome assembly GCF_046119375.1 of Phyllobates terribilis. Classification (NCBI taxonomy): domain Eukaryota; kingdom Metazoa; phylum Chordata; class Amphibia; order Anura; family Dendrobatidae; genus Phyllobates; species Phyllobates terribilis. Next base: position 413,866,731 of record NW_027362771.1, on the reverse strand, counting down.
AATTTAAAGGGGTCTGAATACTTTCTGTACCCACAGTATGTCTATATGTGATCTAGATGGAACATGCAATGCTTTCTACTGGCCGGGCATGGTCACTGAAAGGGAGAAATTAACAATCTTGTCAAGTCTAATGTAGAGATCAAGAAGATGCAGGGAGCTTTGACAGACAATTCTAGAACGTGTATTTAGGTAGGAAGTGTGAGAGGAGGTGAAGTGGGTGGCGAATGATATGGCTTTGAGTTGTACTGGGTTTGGAAAGATCGAGTAAGAATGTCCATTGGGCAGGGATGGATTTTGCCAAAGAGATGAAGTACAAGGGTAGAGAAAAGAGCTAGTTTGGAAATGCATTGCAATCTGGGGCTTGTAGTATAGGTATAACTGCAGAAATGCTAACATACCTGAAAGCAGTAAGGAGGAGTTGTGGGTCCAAAACACTTGATCAGCATCAAGGTATTGTATTAAAGTTATCTATTCATGAAGTAGGTTCTCATAGAATTCTTCTAGGTATTAGTAGGAAATTTTCAAAAATAAAGGAATAAGCATTAAGTATCCTTTTGAATCCACTTTTGCTTCAGTAGTCACTGCTAGTACTGCAAGTGAGGACACCCCATTCATCAATTACCTGACTGCAGTCAAATGTTGGCTTCATCAGTGACATTTGCAGCTACTGCATCTGACCGCAGAAGCCAGTGATTTTTTTGCAGCCGTCAGATGACTGATGGAGCATCATCATTTCTAGTGCGGGGGGTGCTGGTCCACCACAGTTTCAAGGGGTAGGTAATCCTTCATTTTTATTTCTGCACATCCCCCTACACTTTGTTCAATTTAAGAAAAAAAAACTACTATTAAACCCCAATAAAAAAAAGCAACTGTCTAGTTATACTGTGACTGAGTGTCAGGTTTTGCAGTTGATAGACGATACTTTCCTGTCTGGTTACACCTTCACAAAAAATGTATTGTATATTTCAAAAAAAGATCAACCCTTGTATAATCCAGTTGCCTTCTTGCCAAGCCACACTCTTATTGCCCTTTGGGAAGTTGAGATCAAAGAAACAAATGTGTGTTTTCCATTAAGTAAGTATGAAAGTACTTTTGGGTTGTTTCACTGTGAACTGATTGTGATTTGGTAGTTACCGCTCTTAGTATTAATCTTCAACAATTGCTGATCTAATGCAGAACACAATAAATTGAATCTGAAAAGATCCCAGTAGAGATTAAGAGAAAGCAGATTATTTCTTTAAATATTAACATGTGATGCTGAAGGCCAAGTACCATAAAATGCATAATTGGCTATTGATTGTTTTCCTTGCGTCATCTTTATTTTTAATATCTCGCTAGCCTGACTTCTATTGCTTTTACTAATGTTATTGGTTTGTGCATATAGATGAATGATTCATTAAGTATACGTTAAAATTACCAAGAAAAATATGTCTTAAAATCAAATGTGTTAAAAATGAATTAAATTATGGATACATCAGCATTGGTCACCATAATGAAACTTAGTTATTGATTAAAATATTTTTTGGTTTGTTTTCTATGGCATTCCACACATGTCTCCTGCCTCTTTCATCAGCCGGGGTTGTGTATGTTGATGGGCATTCATTCAAGACCTAATGCTTTCCTAATTTGAGTTTGATTAGCCTCGAGTTTTATTTCGTTGAGAGCCAAATTATATCAACTTGAGATGAACAGGAGCGATAAACTTGTGGAATGGTTTGTAATGAGGGTAGAGTTTATTGTTCTTGGATTTTAACCATGACATTAACAATGATTACGCTTAAAAATTCGCTGTGGTATGCCTTTGAATAAGTTTGCTGGTGTGAAGGAAAATGACCATCACAAATAATTTTTCAGTTTCCTGCTCAAAAAATATTTGAGTTGGGACCTGTTGGATTAATCCCTAAAGAATATTTTCACCTTAAAATATTCACAAGTAAATATTAGCTTTATGTTCTCTTTTAACAAAGGTTTTAAATATTTTATTGTGCCATTCCTTTGTGGGGGAACCACATGGTCACCTTCTTTTACTATTGAGTGCACGGAGCGTGTATTGCACACTACTAGCACTTCTTCACATTTTGTTTGGTTACATGGTTTTTCAACCACTTTAAAAGTTACTGTATTCTCAATTGGTGCAGGGAGGAGTATCAAAAATGCAAATATTCTATACCTGCCTACCCATGCCGGTTTTGGGGTGTCAACATCCATAGGGGGCATTACATGACTGTAGCTCAGCCTCAGCCTTCACATTTTGTCTGGGCCAGCTTCCACTGCTACAGCCAATCACTGGTTGCAGTGACCATGTGATATTCCCTCAGGATGTTGATGTCCTAAGCCTTTCGGGAAACAAAGTGGCAAGTGAAAATGAGTGGCGTTGGTCCTGAAGGTAAAAATAGAATATTTTTTTTAATTACTCAACCCTGGACCCATTGTGAATAGTTTTTAAACTAGGGTAAATCCCCATTAACCTTGTTCACATGAGCATCTTAGATTCTGTTTAGTTCCTTGTGCTTATGTTTGAGGGTTTTTTTATGGATTCAGTTTTCCCACATGAGGTTTCTAAAACTCTTGGATTACAGGTCCCTTTTTAGTTGGTTATCTGTGTTGTTTATGTAAGAATTTGAGGTTTCAATAAACCAGTTTCCCTATCAACATGATGTATTGAAAAGGTATGACTTTGGGACATAGAAAGGACCTGTTCTTCCCTGCTGCTTGCAGTCTTATAAAATGTTCAAATTTGAACACTGTAGAATGAACCTAATCTACAGCTACAATCAAAATTAAAAATATACCTATATAAATTATCCCATAGATTAGGCCATCGCTAGGAATACAGATAACAAAATGGAGCAATAAACTTGGAGGCCAAGAATAAAATTGCAAAAACTTTATTTAGACAATCAAATGTAGATAAAATCAAACTATAATAATAAACATGCTAAAAATAGAAACAACCCCTGGACGAAGCATTTCAATGTGAAACGCGCGTCAGGTGTGGTGGGTGCCTGAACACTATACTTTCTAATGTAATATTAAGTTCTCTATTACCGTATTTATGTGATGTGAATAGATACATGGGTCTGACTAATATATGTATTTGATATGGTGTGATTTAAAAAAGGGTTGGATTGTCATTGCACACGCTTTGCTAGACTTATTTGTGAAGGGCCTTTGTTTTGCCTTATATCTCACTTGATCTGCTACTTCTAAATCTCCTATGTATACCTTTTTGTACCTCACTACCTCATGTGATCTATGTGTCTAATTGGTTGTTGACTACCAAACAGGGTGAACACACATGCCTGTTCTCCTTACCATGTTAAATAATTGCCTTTCTATATCATGATGTGTATGTGGGATACGTAAATATGTCATAGTATATGTAATGGCACCAGCCATATTTAACAATTTCTAAATTGTTATTCTTTTGAAGTTATACTTACACATATACTGGCATGTCCATGTCTTTGTGAGGAACTTATTGATATCCTTACATGGTATACATATTACATTATTTACATTTTATGGTCCAGGTTCACTCACCAATTGTTTCATCTGTGGTGTTTCTCTTTTTAGTATGTTTACTATCATATTTTGATTTTATCTATATTTGTTTGTCTAAATAAAGTTTTTGCAATTTTATTCTTGGCGTCCAAGTTCATTGCTCCATTTTGGTATCTACAATCAAAATTAGTCAACCCCGATTACAAATTAGACTTATTTGCAAGATGTACAAGCTTTCTGCTATTAGCAATAAACTAATAAAACAAGAACAATCTAGATACTTTACTGCAACCAATATAGCCAGTGATTTCTCCAAATGTAATACAAAATAACTCTTTTAATGGCTACTGCAGTCTCAGAATTCTTCAGCTCCTTTAAGATACAAGTATCTTTAGTACTTAGTAGAGCACCTTTTGGATGTTGTAACCTGCTTCAAATGTGATGAATAGCCAGACAACAGCTTCTGGCAGTAATCCTGAGGAGTTTTTGCCCATCCCTCTTGACAAATTCCTCCAGTTCTTTTATATTCTTGGGTTACCAAAACAGTGGTCAAAAAAGTTAAGAACTCTTTACTTTCTGCAAGCAAGGAAAGTATACAAAAAGGTTGCAAATGCAATGAATGTTCATAAAAAGACAGTGGAAATCATAGCTCACAATTTAAACGGCATACTGGCTACAGTACCTGGATGTGGCAGAACGAGGAAATGATCACAGGCTGCTACCGGATTACTGAGGAGGAAGGTGGTCAAAAACCCTCGAGTCAACCCATGGATTTGCATCGGACCTACTAATTCGAAGAAGTTTTGGGGATTCTGGCATGGCTCCCACCAGAGGAATAATCATGCATCAGACCTTCATTTGTTCAACCGTGAACCTTTTTCTGTCTAATGTGCATGGCCACCTTTGGGGTCAGTTCACAAACTAATCTTTGGCATAACATAGCTGAAAATCCATAGCAAAATCCACATGTGGTACATTCAGATTCATGTATTTTTTTAAATATGCTGTTATCAGTGATATTCTTTCTTTTATTTTTTCAATTATTTAAATCTGCAGTCAAATCCACAGTAAATTCAGGTTGACGACCCTGTACTGTCATTTGCAGCGGATTTTCAATTTGCATTGAATGCCATAAATTGCACACAAAAAAATGTGTGAGGTCAGCATTGTTTTACTGGTTATTTCTTGTATAAGATATTTTGCCCTCTCCATTTTGAAGTATATTTCTCCAGTGACATTTCACTGCAAAAAAACAAAACTATACTCACAGTGCTCAGCATTAATGAGTAAACACCTTTTCAGAAGTAAGATTTTAATCCAATATCTCTGAATACAAGAACAATTTACAAAATTTTGACAAGCCTAAGTTTCATACAACATTTATTTTAATTCATAACATGAAAGTACCGTATTTTTCGGACTATAAGACGCACCGGACCATAAGACGCACCTAGGTTTTAGAGGAGGAAAATAAAAAAATAAAAATTTAAGCAAAAAATGTGGTCATGATGCACTTTTAAGGAGGAGGGGGTCTTCTGTTGACACTGGTATAGGGGTAATGTCCCCCAATTCTGACAATATCCCCCATCCTGGTATATATGCCGCCCCCTTCCTTTTATACGTGGTCCCCATCCCCATCCTAGTATGCCTGGCATCCCTCCATCCTGGTATGCATGGCACCCCTCATCCTTATCCTGGTATGCATGGCACCCCTCATCCCTATCCTGATATGCATGGCACCCCTCATCCCTGTCCTAGTATGCATGGTACCCCTCATCCCTGTCCTGGTATGCATGGCACCCCTAATCCCTATCCTGGTATGCATGGCATCCCTAATCCCTGTCCTGGTATGCATGGCACCCCTCATTCCTGTCCTGGTATGCATGGTCCCCCTAATCCCCATCATGCTGCACATTAAAAAAAAATAAACACTCATACCTTTCTTCTCTCCTCCAGCGCTGCGTCCTTTCTTCCTGCACTGATCAGCTGCCGGAAGTCACTGCTCCCCACGCCGGGTCTGTGTGCGTGGGGAGCAGTGACTTCACTCTCCGCTGCGGCTGCTGCTGCTGCCAGCTATCTCCTGTGCCCGCTCATTAAAGGGCATGAATATTCACCCCCTCCCCACGCCCATGGGCGTGGAGAGAAGTTGAATATTCATGCCCTTTAACAACGGGCACAGGAGATAGCCGGCAGCAGCCGCAGCGCGGCTGCACTGTACACCGCTATTAAGGAGCATGAATATTCAGTGCTACCCACGCCCCATGGGCGTGGGGAGCAGTGAATATTCATTTTCTTTAGCAGCGGGGACAGTGTAGGCTGCAGCGGGCGGCTGCTGCCTCCTGTGCCCCGCTCCTCCACCGATACCACTTCCCCCACACCACACATAAATATATACCGCCCCAACATTCAGACTATAAGACGCACCCCCCATTTTCCTCCAAAATTTTGGAGGAAAAAGTGCATCTTATAGTCCGAAAAATATGGTAAGTTTCATAATTAGTGATGGGTGTGCGTGCTTGGCACTGCTCGATACTCTATAGGGCATTGAGCAGTGCCGAGCATCGCGTGGTGCTCGGGAAGTTGATTTGAATTATCTGAGATGGGCGCAGAGAGAGAGAGATTTTCCATCTTCCAGAAAAATGCTTGAGATTGCCATTCACTTACATTATGCTCCTTGCTCAATTCGAGTACTGAGCACTTGAGCATTTCAGTGCTCGATCAATACTATTCATAATATAACTTTCGTTACAAAATCTTCACTCTGTCTCAAATTATTTGATGCAAAAATTAATACATTTATGATTTTGTATAACCTCCAGGATTTTTATGGACAGCACCAAGTCTTTTTTAGGCATGAAATGAACACGTTGACAACATATTGCAACATCAATCTTTTTCCGTTCTTCAAGAACGACCTCTTTTAGGCTATGTGCCCACGATGCAGAAATGCTCAGGATTTTTTCCTGAGCGTTTCTGCATCTCCCTGGCAGAAAAAACGTACATGCGTTTTTCCTGCCAGGGACATGCGGATATGAAGCGTTCTTCACATGCATTTCCGCATGCGGGTTGACAAGCTCTTTCCAAGCGATTTTAGCATCACTTGGAAAGTGCTTGTCAACTTGGTCACACTATATAAATCCATGCAAATGGCATGGATTTATATACTGTGACCTTAAAGAATGGTAAAAAATAAATCTATACTTACCTTCCGATGGCCCCCGGAGTCTTGCTTCGCTCTGACCTGGCTTGCCGGCAGCTCGCGGTACACTACACTATGACGTCAGCGCAGGTCCTTCAGTCCACCGCGATCTGCCGGCAAGCGAAAACGAGACCGGGGGCCATCAGAAGGTAAGTATAATATTTATTTTTTATTTTAGTCTTTTTTTTTACAGGTTCTATGGTACCCGGGTCCGGAGGAGAGTCTCCTGTCCTCCAAACCTGGGTACCATCCGCACATTGAAACGCATGGATTCCGCATGTACAGATCCAGTGATGCGGAATCCAAGCGTTCCAATGCAATGGCGGCGAAAACGCAGCGCTTCCGCAAAATAATTGGTAGTGCTGCGTTTTTTTTCCGCAATGATAACCTGCAGCGGAAATTTCCGCAGCATGTGCACAGCACATGCGGATTATAATTGGGGAACATGACAGGCCTTCTACCATGCATTTTTTAAGCGTTTTTGCCGCTGCAGAAACGCTTAAAAAATGCATCGTGGGCACACAGCCTTAGAGTCTTGTCACTTCAAAATTTCCTATAGGTGTTCGATTGGTTTGTGTTGTAGATCATTGTCATGTTGGAAAAGTATACTTCTACCAAGGGCACAGAGTGATGGTAACATCTTCTCTTTCAATATAGAGAACTACATTTGTCAATTCTTGATACCATCAATGAAAAGTAGCTCCCACATGCCAGCAGCGCTCATGCACCCCCACACATGGACACTACCACCACCATTTTTTTATGTAGGCGCCATGCATTTTTGTTTGTACTCCTCACCATTGTGATGCCTTACAGTTTTGAAGCCATCAGTTCCAAAAACATTAATCTTGGTCCCATCATTCCAGAGTATAGAGTCCCAGTACTCATATTTTCAGCATCGGTCCTGGCAAATGAAAGCCAGCCTTTTTTGTACATGGGCTTTTGGACAGACTTTCTTCTTGGACAACACCCATGCATGCCATTCCTCTGCCGTGTTTGCTATATTATGTCATGGGAAAAACACCGGTTTGGCTTTCGGTTTCTTTGGCTACCTGCAGTGAACTTGCATGTTGATTTTCTTCAACTCTTCTTATCAGTAGACGCTCCTGTTTAGGTGTTAACATCCATGGTCTGCATGGACGTCTCTGTGAGATGGTTGCCGTTTCTTCTTTGTTACATCTTTGTATCACTTTTGCCCAGAGTATTCTGATTGATAATTAAATCTTTGCTTATCTTCTTATAGCCTTCTCCTTTCTTGTGTATAGAAATTATTTTCTTTCTCAGGTCTTCTGATATTTCTCTTCCATGTGGTGCTATTGCTGACAGCATGAAATGGGAAGGGATTTTCTTTAAGTAAAGCCCTTTTATACACAACTGTCTGTTGGACACCTGTTTAATGAATAACTAAACTTACCTGTGGTTGAATTCCTGTTATTAAGAATTTTGTTGTCTAATTTTTGCAGCATAGTCTTCAGTGAATTTATTAAGAAAATTACTTTTTTTGGATATGCAAAACTACAAATCTTGTTTGCAGTCAATCAGTTAGAAAATGTTGATTCGGAAAGGAAACTAAAGGTTGTTCTGACAAATCTGTTGAGGTGTAGTAATTTGTGATGAACACTGTGTATATGTTTATATGTGTGTGTGTATATGTGTGTGTGTGTGTGTATATATATATATATATATATATACAGTACAGACCAAAAGTTTGGACACACCTTCTCATCTAAAGATTTTTCTGTATTTTCATGACTTTGAAAATTGTACATTCACACTGAAGGCATCAAAACTATGAATTAACACATGTGGAATTATATACTTAACAAAAAAGTGTGAAACAACTGAAAATATGTCTTATATTCTAGGTTCTTCAAAGTAGCCACCTTTTTCTTTGATGACTGCTTTGCACACTCTTTGCATTCTCTTGATGAGCTTCAAGAGGTAGTCACCGGAAATGGTTTTCACTTCACAGTGTGCCCTGTCAGGTTTAATAAGTGGGATTTCTTGCCTTATAAATGGGGTTGGGACCTTAAGTTGTGTTGTGCAGAAGTCTGGTGGATACACAGCTGATAGTCCTCCTGAATAGACTGTTAGAATTTGTATTATAGCAAGAAAAAAGCAGCTAAGTAAAGAAAAACGAGTGGCTATCATTACTTTAAGAAATGAAGGTCAGTCGATGCGAAAAATTGGGAAAACTTTGAAAGTGTCCCCAAGTGCAGTTGCAAAAACCATCAATCGCTACAAAGAAACTGGCTCACTTGAGGACCGCCCCAGGAAAAGAGGACCAAGAGTCACCTCTGCTTCTGAGGATAAGATTATCCGAGTCACCAGCCTCAGAAATCGCATGTTAACAGCAGCTCTGATTAGAGACCAGGTCAATGTCACACAGAGTTCTAGCAGCTGACACATCTCTTCAACAACTGTTAAGAGGAGACTTTGTGCAGCAGGCCTTCATGGTAAAATAGCTGCTAGGAAACCACTGCTAAGGACAGGCAACAAGCAGAAGAGACTTGTTTGGACTAAAGAACACAAGGAATGGACATTAGACCAGTGGAAATCTGTGCTTTGGTCTGATGAGTCCAAATTTGAGATCTTTGGTTTCAACCACCATGTCTTTGTGCGACGCAGAAAAGGTGAACGGATGGACTCTACATGCCTGGTTTCCACCGTGAAGCATGGAGGAGCAGGTGTGATGGTGTGGGGGTGCTTTGCTGGTGACACTGTTGGGGATTTATTCAAAATTGAAGGCATACTGAACCAGCATGGCTACCACAGCATCTTGCAGCGGCATGCTATTCCATCCGGTTTGCATTTAGTTGGACCATCATTTATTTTTCAACAGGACAATGACCCCAAACACACCTCCAGGCTGTGTAAGGGCTATTTGACCAAGCAGGAGAGTGATGGGGTGCTACGCCAGATGACCTGGCCTCCACAGTCACCAGACCTGAACCCAATTGAGATGGTTTGGGCTGAGCTGGACCTCAGAGTGAAGGCAAAAGGGCCAACAAGTGCTAAGCATCTCTGGGAACTCCTTCAAGATTGTTGGAAGACCATTTCCGGTGACTACCTCTTGAAGTTCATCAAGAGAATGCCAAGAGTGTGCAAAGCAGTCATCAAAGCAAAAGGTGGCTACTTTGAAGAACCTAGATTATAAGACATATTTTCAGTTGTTTCACATTTTTTGTTAAGTATATAATTCCACATGTGTTAATTCATAGTTTTGATGCCTTCAGTGTGAATGTACAATTTTCATAGTCATGAAAATACAGAAAAACCTTTAAATGAGAAGGTGTGTCCAAACTTTTGGTCTGTACTGTATATATATATATATATGTATGTATGTATGTATGTGCATATACATATATTGTGAGGTAGCGCTATTCATCACGCTGGGGGTACTCGCTTCACCGGATCAGTTAAAGCACACATACAACGTCTTTCCGGTATTTCACAGTCCAGCAGTTTATTACACATCATAAACTGCACATAACATAGTCCATCTCAGTGGCTCACCGACATATTACATTTATAATGTCCAAGAGCCTTTCCAGTGACAGATATGTCCACTTGGCTCCCGATACAGCCTTAAGCAAGGTAACAATATCAATGTCCACATCAAGCAGCGTTTTTACCTTTGCTGGGTTTTAGCTGCTTCTCTCAGCTCGGTTATGCCACTGCAGGGGCTTTACAAGAGTTGAGATTTGTACAAGGTAAATGGTATTTTGAATAAGGAAGGCTATCACTCCATTTTGCAGCGCCATGCCATACCCTGTGGACAGCGCTTGATTGGAGCCAATTTCATCCTACAACAAGACAACAAAGCACACCTCCAAATTATGCATGAACTATTTAGGGAAGAAGCAGGCATCTTTTATTCTATCTGTAATGGAGTGGTTAGCGCAGTGACCAGATCTCAACCCAATTAAGCTGTTGTGGGAGCAGCTTGACCGTATGGTGCGCAAAAAGTGCCCATCAAGCCAATCCAACTTGTGGGAGGGACTTCAGGAAGCATGGGGGGAAATTTCTTAAGATTACCCAAGCAAATTAACAGCTAGAATGCCAAAGGTCTGCAATGCTGGAATTGCTGCAAAGGAGCATTCTTTGACGAAAGCAAAGTTTGAAGGAGAAAATTATTCTTTCTAATAAAAATCATTATTTCTAACCTTGTCAATGTCTGGACAAAATTGTCTGGGTGACCCCAAACTTTTGAACGGTAGTGTATGTGTGTATGTATGTATGTATGTATGTATATATATACATACATACATACACTTCTCAGCATTAAAAAAAATGCTCATGTTCCACATAAATTAAAGGAAACATTGGTTTTCAGATATAAATAGACTTGTGGAATTTTAATTAATTGTGCATGTAGATCTCTGGTCCAGGGCTATGCAAAAGTTACAACTATGAATTCCAAGATTTGTGTGTATGTTTTCTCCGAATTTTATATTATCTTTATTTAAATCTTCTATAGAATAATTGTAAACCTACAAGGAAAAACATATGACAAGCAAAAGTTTAGCAAAAAAAGTTTGCATGCTTGACAATTTATCTGAATTTGGAATCCAGGCACTGTGAAAGTTAGTCAGATTCCTGCACCATTTCAAATGCATCATCATTCCTCATGCGAGCTTGGAAAATATTCTGTCCAAAGCTTAAATAAAGTAAATAATATAAAGGTCAAAAGAAATCTGCAAAAAAACAGGATTAAAAAATAGTTTTTCGACAATAAATTTAAAGCCACTTGGGAATGAGTTTCTGGTTGTCTTCCACATCTATGTATGTTTTCTTTTCTTCCTTTTTATATTCATCCTTAAACTAATATAATAGTTATATTTTATTATTAATGTTGAAAATTAATTATTATACATATAAATTTACATCCCAGAATACTTTTTTAAAGGGAACCTGTCATCAGTATTTACCCCTAGAAGGTATTATGAGCTCCTTATTAGCCCCTCAATACCTTATTTAATGATGCCTGTATTAGTCCTAAACACTAAATATAAGTGTTTAAAAACTAAGTTTATTTGTCCCTGTCCTCTCTGCCTGCGGTCCCTTGACTAATCCGGGACCTGTGTCAATCACTGCCACTGCACAATGGTAGCATACCCACAGCAGTGTAGCTGACATCCTTTTGCAGAGAGGAGGAGAAGAGGGACGTCTTCTTTTCCACATCCTTGCTTTATTTTTATCAATTAACAAAATGCAAAGTGAATGAGCAAAATAGAAATCCAAATCAAATCAGTATTTGGTATTTGGAGGTCTCCCTTTCCCTTCAAAACAGCACCAATTCTTTTGGGTACACTTACACAAAGATTTTGAAGGAACTCTGCAGGGAATTTGTTCCAAACATCTCCATGAAGTCCCACACAGATTCAATGTTGTGATCAGGGCTCTGTGGGGCCATATCATCAGTTACAGGAGACCTAGATCTTTGGGATGAAGATAGTTCTTAATTACGTTGGCTGTATGATTGGGGTCATTGTCCTGCTGCAGAATAAATTTGGAGCCAATCATATGCAGCCCTAAGGGCATTGCATGATGAATAAGTATTTGCTTGTATTTCTCATGTTTGAGGAAACCAAAAAGTAGGAATGTTGAAGACTGTAGAAGCAGTGGTCAGCAAAGGAGACTTAATGCAGCAGATGAAAGAAACATCATGCTAACTTCCCTTCAAAAATGGAACATGTTCATCAGTGCCATCAGCTCAGAACTGCAGATGTCAATGAGACACAGCTAACCCCATCTACTTTTGGGAGAAGTCTGGCCACCATGGAAGAATTGCGGCCATAAACTAAACCTTTGACATGAGAATAAGGCCAAGTGACTCAACTTCATACAAAAAATATGGGAACTGGAGTGCAGAAAAATGACAGCAGAGGCTCTGGATTGTTGAGTCTGGTTGTAATAGAAGGCAGTTTGTTTGCCCTTTAGCAGGATAACAGCACAATAATGAGTGTCTGCTGGCAGCAGTAAAGCATGGAGGAGGTTCCGTGCAAGTTTTGGGCTGCATCTTTGCAAATGGAGTTCTGAATTTGGTCAGGGTTAATGATGTCCTCAATGCTGAGAAATACAGACAGATACTTATCCATCATGCATTAGCATCAGGGAGGCGTCTGATTGACTCCAAATTTATTCTGCAACAGGACAACGACCCCAAACATACAGCCAATGTAACTAATATCTATTTTCAGAATAGAGAACAATAAAGAGTCCTTGACCTGATGATATGGCCCCATATATAGCCGTGATCTCAACATCATAGAGTCTGTGCGATTACATGAAGGGATAGAAGGATTTGCGCAAGCCTACATCCACAGATAATTTGTAGTTCTCCAAGATGTTTGGAACAACCTCCCTGCTGAGTTCTTTCAAAAACTGTATTCAAGCATGCCTACAAGAATCTATGCTTTGATGCTGCATTGAAGGCAAAGGGTAATTATAGCAAATAATAATTTGATTTAGATTTCTATTTTGTTCATTCACTGTGCATTCTGTTAATTGATGAGTTTATTTTTTAACACTTCTGTTTTTGAAGACATTCTTACTTTTTTTTCCCATACCTGCCTAAAACATTTGCACAGTACTGTGTGTAAAAAGAGTGGCCTTTTAGCATCAGCCCATATATGTTGGCATACCTCTTTTTTTTTCAGTTCTATGATAAAGCATATTCTGTTCTACATTAATGAGGCATTTATTAAATATGTATACTGTCCAGTACATGCATTTTTTAAGCACAGGAGTATATGAATGGCTGTTAGCGCTCTATTCTTATTCAATGTAATATGTCAGAAATATTTTTTGTGATCCTCACTCAACATGATGTGAATAGACCTGTAGCATGATATAAATTTTTGCATTTTTTAGCACATAACCCCGATAACTTACTTAAAGGGGTTATTGAACTTTAAAAATATAAATACCCTATTTTGCGGATTATAAGATGCATCGGATTATAAGACGCACCCCAAATTTTGGGGTGCAAAATAGGAAAAAATGTTTTTTTAAATAAAATGGTGCACCTTATAATCTGTTTTACCTGAGGGGGGGTGGAGCGGCAGCAGTGGTGGTGTCACGCACAGTGTAGGACAGACAAAGTGCAGCACGAAGGGATGAGGGGAAGGGAGCCCAGACACTAAGAACAGAGGGGGTGGAGACATCCTAGGCTGATCTGATATCACCCTGTCCTTCCCTACCGTCCCTATATTGGTTGCTCACCAGTCGCCAAGCAGGAACCTAAAACCCTGTCTCTCCCTAGAGCTAGGGTCTGGCTAGGAAACGGGAGGGGGGGATGAGCGCTAGTCAGTCCCCACTAACACTAAAGACAGCAAGGGGAGACAGACACGGGGGAAGCAGCTTAGCTTGAGTCGACTTCAGAGAGATTGCACACACGTCTGCTAAGCACCATAGAGGAAGTAAGAACTGGACTTGCTCCAAGCTTTCACAAGGGGTCATGTGAATATCACCGGCGCCTCCGTATTGTGAAGGTATTTATACACCCAGGCCAGGGTGTTAATTAGCAAGAGGAAGGTGGTCGCTGCATCCTAGAGTGAGACAGATCTAAAAAGGTGTCTGTAATGCCAAACGAAGAGATCTCCTGCAACCAATTGCAGGCCGACTGTCTATCCCATCTGAAACACCCAAGGTGGAGCAGGGGTCACGGAGCAAGGGTCACAAATACAGAAGGTTGGCGGCGGCTGCGGCAGGAGTCGGGCAGTGCTGCTGGCCCCATCCTCTCAGAAGGATCGCTGATTCAGAATGACTTGGGTGGTGGTGGCGGCAGGAGTGGGGCGATGCTGTGGGCCCCGTCCTCAGAAGAAGTCGGCGGTGAGTGTAGGTTCCCTCTCCCTACATAGCACTGTGGTGGGCTTAGGGGAAATGGCTGCCTGAGCATGCGCAGATCGAGAGACGAGATCTAGTCTCCCGAGAGCTCGTCTTTCGAGATCTCAATCTGCGCATGCTCCGGGGGCCATTTTCCCGAAGCCCAAAGCTGGGCTATGTACGGGAGAGCGAACCTCTGCTCGCTGCCGAATTCTTTTGAGAGGACGGGGCCCGCAGCATCGCCCCACTCCTGCCGCCACCACCGCCCAAGTCATCCTGAATCAGCAACCCTGCTGAGAGGACGAGACCCGCAGCAGCGCCCGACTCCTGCCGCTGCTGCCGCCAACCTCTTGCATCTGTGACCCCACTCCACTGTTCCTTCACAAGCCCCCTTTTCCTCCCAAATTTGGGAGGAAAAAAGTGTGTCTCATAATCCGAAAAATACGGTAAATGTAGCTACAAAGGTAAAAAAATAAAGATGGTTCCTATCACTGAGCGTTAAAGTCAGTAATAATGCCTGGGAGCGTTGCAACAGACATGTATTGGTACACAAACATCAGGAGGATTGCAGCAGCATTTGCTAGATCGCCGGGTAAGAGACGAGTATAGTTTCTTTTGTCTGCTTCTAACATTTGCTGCTGTTTTTTTTTTACTTTTTTTTTTTTTTTAAAATTGAATAATATTTTTTACTATTCTTTTGCATGCTCCCTTTAACAGGGTATCCATAGATAAAACATTTTAAATGAAGGGGCATACAATGCATTTCTTAGGTATGAGAGCAGCATACAAATTCATGATGGTTACAAGCACTATTGATTCACAACAAAACAAGGAAATGTTTATTTACTTTTTTTCTACAGGGGAGATCTTATGTGAGCCCCCAAACAACAAGCTTGACAAGTTTAATGGAACCTTAATCTGGAAAGATTGCAAGTATTCTCTGAATAATAGCAAGATGCTTTTGAGAGGATGTGTTCTAAGAAATACTGAGTGGTGCTTTGGGATGGTCGTCTTTGCAGGTATCCTGTTCATTTGTAAACCCTTACAAATACTCATTGAAGATTTAAGTGTATGTTTAACTGTTCATTCATCAAGTCAGTTACCAAACTTTCCTTACTCTTATTTGTTACCTTTTTCCTTTTTGATGCTTGTATGTTGCGTTCAGAACTATTCCCCAATCACTGTTTTCACAGGGCCAGATACTAAATTAATGCAGAACAGTGGGAAAACAAAGTTTAAAAGAACCAGCATTGATCGACTAATGAACACTTTAGTTTTATGGGTAAGTTGCGACTTGGGATAAACCGGATTTGTCTAATGCATGTGTGCGATATATTGAAAACATAGTAAATATATAGCCTATCACGACAAATATTCTTGTTCCTTGCTTTGAGTCTGATTACTAGAAACAAGAAGATTAACAGCAGAAAACAATTTCTAATCTTGCCTTATATAATTTTCCTTTTTATTGTAATTCCAGGCTTGTTTTAATTGATTTACTTATGAAAGATAGGTATCACTAGAGTTGGTGCTAATGCATTTGCAGGACAAGTGGCCACATCAATAATTTGTGGTCACTGGACGTGAGTCCTGAGAGCCGCCTCCACCCTGAGAGAATCAGTTGGTCCTCGTTTCATTAGCCGACCTGGTATAATGTCATCATTGCGACATGACGCACATGTGATGTCACATCAGGCTTGCTCATCAAAAGAAGACTCGCAGATGCTGAGAGGTAGGAGGTGGTTCTCAGGGTTCCTGTCCAGTGGCCACAGATTATTGATGTGGCCGATGGACTGGGTCTTGCAGATCGATTTGCACCAACTCTAGTTATCACCGATCTGTAGGATGGGATATAAATGTCTGATTGCTGGAACTCGCACCACACTACCAATTAATAGAACTAGTGTCAAAATTCCCTGTTCTTCACTTTCTATTAATTTTTGAACCACACTTGCTGGAATTTTTTTCCCAAGAATCTACTATTCTTTCAGTAAAATAATTTTTTTTGCTTTTGAGCTCCTCTCTCATCTAATTTCATATTGTGTCACGTTTTTGTGTTGAGTTTTTTTTTTATTTAACAAAAATTCCTTACTGAACCCTATTTAAAGGGGTTTTCCCATGAACGAAAGTTCATTTTAATCAATAGATCTTGGAATAATAATAATTTCCACAATTGGATGTGATTAAATAAAATGTTCCTGTGCTGAGATAATCTAATAAATGTGCCCCTGCTGTGTACTGTGTAATGGCTGTGTCTGACCGTGCAGGAACATGGTCTGATCATACCACATCTCCTGGGCAGGGGAGGAAGCAAAATAGAGTATACAGGCAGGACAGCAGGGGATCACAGCTGATTCTTTTTGTGAGGTAAAACATTTCCCTGCCTGTTTTTAAGCAATATTTTACCTCACAGAAAGAATCAGCTGCAATCCCATACTGTCCTGTCTGTATCCTCTCTTTTGCATTATCCCCTGCTCAGGAGCTGTGGTATGATCAGACCATGTTCCTGTACGGTCAGACACAGCCATTACACAGTACACAGCAGGGGCACATTTATAAGATTATCTCAGCACAGGAACATTTTATTTAAATAAATTCAGTTGTGGAGCTTATTATTCCAAGATCTATTGACTAAAATTAAATTTTGTTTGTGGGAAAACCCCTTTAAGGGGGTTGCCCAACCCTAATTAAAAAGAGAACAAACAACAACAACAAATAACACTTCAGAATGCTTATGAAAAATAAAGTATACACAAATAGTGATCCTGCACCATTCCTCTTCCAGTGCATCCTGGGATCCCCGTCAGTCTCTTCTGTTTCAGGAACGTAGGCATATAACCTCTTCTGCAATAATTGTCTGCAGCAGTGCCCAAATTTCACTGCCGAGGCCAATGATTGGCTGACATGGTCCCATGTCTGTCTGAACTGAACAGAGAGTACAGAGCTGGTACATCTTGTCTGGCTAAAACAACTTGTGACTGCTGCAGACAATCACTGGCTGCAGTAGTGATTAACGATTCACTGCTGTTGACGGTGATTGGCTGCTATAGTCACATGCCTGTTTGGCGATCCGGAAGAGGTTGTACAGAGACTGACAGAGGACCCGGACAGCTTTGGAAAAGGATTTGTAGGGGATCAACAAGGCACACTTTATTATATTAAAGAGGTGATCTACTACAATGTATATTGTGCACATCGTTTTAAACCTTTTAAATAAGTATTTTTGTAAATACCTTATGTTGCAGTTTTTGCCTGTGAGCGGCGCTATCGCTGCTCGCTTAGTCCCGATCACGTGCAACTAATGTTTGAAAGATTGTATTGGTGAAGACCTACAATAATGTTGATGTCTGTATTCCAGATATTTGGCTTCCTGGTATGCATGGGGATCATTCTCGCTTTTGGAAACTCCATTTGGGAGCATCATGTGGGCAGCCGTTTTCGAGTCTACCTACATTGGGATGAGCTGGTGGACAGTGCTGTGTTCTCAGGATTCCTCACTTTCTGGTCTTACATTATCATCCTGAATACTGTAGTGCCGATATCTCTGTATGTAAGGTAAGTCTAATAATCACACACAAGGGGAATGAGGTGCAGAGTCGTATATCGTCTGTATATTTGTTCTGTAATCCTAATTGATAGTTGTAACTCAATTTATAGAGTTTGTGTCTTCTTTGAAATATCATATCTCGACTTGAGAAAAAATCTTGGCTGCCTGCAGAGATTCAAGAAGCAGAACTTCATGTCATACTGTATTTACATCAATTTTAGTTTCTCTCCATAGTGTTGTCTTTTCTGTAACCTTCTCTAAATCAGACCTCCCTCACCTATATTGAGATGAAGCTTTCATAGTAAAACTAGCTTTCTTAGTTTCCTTTGTTAGAGATAACCATTTTCATTGAATTGTGTCAATGATTTTGTTTCCTTCCTGCTTCATTCAACAGCCAGCAGGTAAGCAGTGGGGGCAGCATTGTCACTCCTGCACCTGAGCACCCAGGCTTGGCATACCTCATGTAATAGTCACTGTAGCTTTGTCTCACCGTACAATTCACCCATTATCTTGTTCTTTGTTTTTATTTTTTCCCATAAGTGTGTGCCCATTTTCCTTAAAAATGCCTTTCTATAGAATAGTTTTCTAGATATGCACTTAGTCAAGTGTATAGTATGTTTGTGTAAGTGTGTATCTGTATGTACACTCACATTGTGTTGGCTGTGAGTTTCTCAAAACAAATGTAAAATTAAAAATTTAGAACTTTAACATGTAAACATATCAATTTATGGTTTATTTCTTGTTCTTTCACATCGTATGATATTTAGGGTATATTCTTGAATAATTTTTTGAATATTTCTGTATAAGTAGGTAATGTACTAGTAAAGGTTATAAATTAATTTTCATACTTGATAGGACCATTTGAAAGCTTTTATTACCTACTAGTATGTTGGGTGATGACAGTGCCCTTGTTGCATGACCCCAGTTCTGCTTGATCGTAATGCTAACTGCTGATCCTCTTTGATGTCTGTACCCATCATTCTGACACTTGAAACATCATATGTGATTAGGATCGTTGTGGTTTAATATGACAGAGACCAGCAGATCCTATCATTTATTTTGTAGATTACACACGGCATAGACAATATGTTGGTCTTACTTTGTAAATGAGAAATTAATATCTTATAGAATATTTGATTCTCTTGTAATATCAAAATGTCCCTTAATCACTCACCTTCTGTCACTCCTATAGTTCCAGCGCAGGCCATTCTCTAGTCTACACCGTCATCGGAAATAATGACATTCATAAGACCACTGCGGCCTACATCAGTCAATTGGCGTGAACAGTGGATCACTGGATATTTCTCTGATGACGCCCTGTTCAAGTCACCTGACTGTTGCAGACAATTACAGGCTGCGGTTCTCTGAATGAGAATTTTAGAACTATAATCTATATGGCAGCAATGTGATGCAGTAAGGTCCTGATGATGTTGCGAGGGCCAGACCATCAATCTGCGCATGCGCTGCCCCCGAGCTACACGAGATCTCTGGCGGGGAAGAGGGTCACTGATAAAAGATGACCTGTAAGTCACTGATAGGAGGCCGGCAGCGGGAGGATAAAGAGGGAGGGTGCCTCCGGCACTTGCTCATGCGAGCTCATTTGCATAAACGTTCACTGATTTATTTCTAGAAAATGTAGGTACAGACTTATATTACAGAGGCATGGACGTTATAAACATTCCAGATGCTTTACATAGATGACGTTAGTTTATGGTCTGAAATCCTGCTGACGGGTTCCCTTTAACTTGTAACATGCACACTACTTTAGTGTTTGAGCCGGCAAATGCTTGTGTGTGAATCCGACAGGATAAACCTTGGCTTTAGATTTGATGCTTTCCTCATGTGCTTTTAGACGTTGTAATATAGGCCGTATTCCTCCCTCCAAAAACATACTTCTTTATACCTAAGATAGTCACCTTGGACTGATACTAATAGGATTACATTTCTGGACAGTAATTCAAACTGTGTAAAAAAAATAAATAAATTCTCTCTTCTGGGCACATTGTTCTAATTTGTCAGCATTCTGTAATACACAGCTGTAAAAGCAACTTGTGCAAGCTAGAAATAAGTCATCATTTCTTCTATTACTTGTGTCACCCATGTTTAAGGTGTCAAGAAGGTAGGGCACATGTATATCCGTACGCTCCAGTCTTCTGCTCACTTTCCCAGCAGGAGCCTCTTTTTTAGCATGCACATAATTTGTTGCATCTTATAATAAACAGACTTCTTTTGTGTATAAAATATGTTTTTTACAAGGCCAAGTGGAATACTTTCATGTCACAGACTACAATGTTGAGCGAATTTCACTTTGAGCACAGTTTACAGCATTTTCAGTGTGTTGCAGGGTCTTTAGCTCGGCATCTCATGCTATTTTTCTCTTATATCATCCATTTTTTTTTACGACATCTGAGATGGGTGGATCAGTGCGCTATTGTCCAACAAGAGAATCCTCGCACACTTCCAAGACACAACACTTTCTTGTTTTCTCTTCTTTTTTATCATCTTAGGCCAGCTACGTTTTACCAGCTTTATCGTTAATTGGCTGTATTATTTTACACTCGCAGTATCTCCAAAACACTTTTAGCTTTTGGCTCCGTCACTGAGTACTAGCTTGAAGCAATACGATGTGGAAAAATACTACAAAGTTTACATCTCTTTATATTTAGATGTGAGATCATTTTTATTAACTTTTATACTGGTCCAGAAAAGGAGAGAAACACGATGGCTGTATAGGATGCTAACTACAACAATTTTCATTTTTACCTTAGTTACCTCTATAGAAATCTCTTTCTATGATATTATATCTTACATGGAGGAAAATCGAGATAAAAAAACCATCCTCTGTATAAGTGTATTAATCAAAGAAAATAAATTGTTTCCGCTCTCTCAGGTTGTATCACAGTTACTGAAAAATCACAAAAAAACAGCTTTACCAACTCCAGATCAGATTACCAATAACAGGATGCAGCAGACTCCCATGATAAAGGCTGGGGCAGCACAGGTGCACAATACTGTTGGAGCAACCACTCACAGACCTACCAATTCATGGAGGGGGTGGTTGCCTAGTATTAAAAATGCATGCCCATACTATTAGATGAGGCGGGCTGCCCAGCATTATATGACTGCACCCCTCATGACAGACCCCAAAATCAACCAACCAACAGTAAAGGGCCTGGCTGCACCCTGCAAAAGATGGAAAAATGTACAATAAGAGATGAAAAAATGATGTATAAAATACATGAGGTATTGGTCTATATTTTGGCCAAAATACACAAGCTCGCAACCCACGTCAAGGATCTTCATACATGCAAGTCCTAACACTAAATTCAAAAATGGCTCACAAAGGACATGAGTTCAAGAACAATCACAAAAAAACAGCCTTACTAACTCCAGGTCAGATTGCCAATACACTAGCAGAATGCAGTAGACCCCCATGATAAAGGCGGGGACAGCACAGGTGCAAAATACTGATAGAGCATCCACTCACAGTCCTACCACTTCATGGAGGGGGTGGTTGCCTAGTATTAAAAATACACACAGATGATGCTTACATAGGACGCCAGTCACACAGGTACATGTGATTCAGTATCTGGCTTACAGCCTATTGATGACGCCCATACTATTAGATCAGGCGGGCTGCCCAGCATTACAGTTACTGTCAGATTTATTTCTGACTTCATTTTACCATGTAAATTCCTTTTTCAAGATGTTCTTTCACAATATGAAGTAGGTACAGTGTCAAAATTATATCACCGCATACACAGGCAGGCAATACACATCGGCAATGATGATAACAGCCCCTATGTGCCATTTAATGGTTGCCATTCAAGAATCTGTTAGACCAAGATAACTCTGACATTATCAAATTGCGTAGCTAAGTAAAGGAGGCTGGAAAAGCATCAGTGCAATAGGGTCTTATCCAGTGATAAATGACAACAGTGCAAGAAGGTGCTTACCTCATGAGGTTGTGTGATACACAACGACTAAAGTAGCTCAAAACGTCAGCTGCTGCAGACCCACGGGTGAAAACCGATATCAATCAATACTGGAAAGAAATGGGTTAACCGCTCTACTGATGATAACCAATTGAAGATTGTGGGAGACCGCAGAAATATCTATGCGGTTTATTTTCAACACGTTTCGAAGTCTTCAGACTTCATCAGGTGGTTGTCCTGATGAAGTCAGATGACTTCAAAACGCGTTGAAAATAAATTGAATAGAAACTTCTTCAGTTTCCTGGAATCTTCAATTGGTTATCATCAGCAGCACGGTTAATCTACTTCTTACCAAATTGCGCACAGTGCATAGCAGTTCATAGATTGTAAATCAGGTCAGCAGTATGACCCTGTATTGCAGGTAATGTGGCTGCATTGTGGACCTCCATTTGCAACAGAATTCGTAGCAGGGCTTTTCTGGGCTAACCCTAGCTTGCATACAAGATGCCACAATATTTTTTTATCATGGAAACTGTGAGAAAATACCTGTTAATGTTTCTCTGCAGAAGTACGATATGAGGCTGGCATATTCTGAATCCATATAGTACCCTATATCTCCAGAAGACTCAGGAAAATGTATCATGACTGGTGTTATATACTCTCATCAGAGAAAAAATATAGATAAAAATAATGAAATAATGTATCACTTTATTAATATAATAAAAATATACTAATATATCAGAATCCTATGCAAAAAGTGCATATGCTGTTCAACAGGACTAACCATCACACAAGCAGAACTTACTGGCCAATAGACTGGCGATACCTCCAAATCATAAAGCACAAATATGGAAAACGGCTGTAGATATCCCTCTGATAACTGAAATGAATCTGAATATTAAGCATTGCACGAACTGTGTGGCCTTTTTGGCATATTTTTCAAAACTGAAAGACAAAGGAGGGCTATGTGGTCCTCCGCAAAGAAGAAGACTACATTGTGGAACCAATTAAAACCTAAGACAGAAACAAAATGAACATATACCCTGCTGTAGGTAAATAAGTAAAAGAAGTAGTGCATATAAATAAATAGGCTACTTAGTAAACACAGTTTTTGATAAAAAAAAAAAAAGCGTAAAAGCCATCCCACCAGCTTTTAAGGTGTACACAACTCGGGATGGTCCTAACCTCTAGTGGAACCAATGTATCAATTGAATTCTATCTGCTATGTAAAATAGAAAGAACAACTTTCTAGAAAGCAGCAGCTGCTCAGGTCTCTGTGTTTCTTTCATTCTGCTTCACACTCTGCTCCTCCTCATTGTCTCCCTCTCCTCTCCATAGACTTCAAAGGTAACCTGTCAGATGATTCATGCTGTCCATACCGTGGGCAGCATGACTCAGAACGATTGCAGCCCTGTATATTTTTCTATAAAACTCTGGCATTTTCGATAAAATATAGTTTGTAGATCCGGACGGGGACTATAGACAGAGACATGACCAGCCCGTGCTGCCCCTGATCAGCTTATCCCTGTGCCAGTCCACAATAGGTATCTCCCATTGTACACGTATAGGAGAGACCTGTCAATCAGGTTCCCTTTAACAGTCATCTGTAATCTAATACCTCAATGAGTTAGCAACCTATGTTGCTTTCACCAAGACAGATTTGACCTTTGGATTATGAGTTCAGAAGGTGGGGAGTGGAAGTGGCTCATAAGTGGAGAAAAAATACATACCTTATTTCTATGAAAATATATGTTAAAAGTTTCTCATATTTGCTTGTACTAATGATTTAAGCAAAGGTTGTGCTACGGATCCGGGTGGTGGAACCTCTGTGCTGAGATGCAAGGAGGGACCAGAGGGGCGTGACTAAGTGCCTACTCGGACCGACCCTGGTCACACGGCGGCTTAATCGACTTCGTGAACCAGGGAGGGACCGGGCAGGTGGACCAGGTGTCACTCTGGGACTGACCTTGTGTGAGAGCAGGCGACTCCCACGGGTCAGATAGCTGAAGCTAACAGGTACAGCGGGTGAGCACAGCAGGTAGCCTGATGGGTGATCCGGGTAGGCAAGCAGGCGGGCACGGCAGGTAGCCAGACAGGTGATCCGGGTAGGCAAGCAGGCGGGCGCAGCAGGTAGCCAGACAGGTGATCTGGGTAGGCAAGCAGGCGGGCACGGCCGGTAACCTGACAGGTGATCCGGGTAGGCAAGCCGGTGGGCACAGCAGGTAAACAGGCTGGCCTGCATAGCTGATAGACCGGCAGGCGGGCACGGCTGATAGACAGACTGGCGGGCATTGGACCCTGAGGGCTAAGGAGAGTGTTAGCACACATACAACAACCTTGCACAGGCACCTCCATTTTGGAGGAGGTGCTTTAAATAGGAGTGGTCCTCCGGCCATTGGCTGGGGACTCTTTAGGACGGCGCGAGCACAGTGCCCGGGAAGCTGTGCACGCAGAAGCAGCAGGGGAGCTGGAGGTTTTCGGACCGAGACCGCGGCGGTGAGGGGAATGGCGTCTCTGCCCAGCAGGAGGCAGAGACGCCAACGCTACAGTACCCCCCCTTTACGCCCCCTCTTCTTTAGGCCCGCAAGAAATTTTTCAAGAAGACGAGGGGCATGAATGTTCTCACTGGGCTCCCAAGATCTCTCCTCAGGACCAAACCCCTTCCAATCCACAAGAAAGAAAGTCTTTCTTCTTACCCTCTTGATGGCCAAAATGTTCTCTACCTCAAAGACGTCCTCAGCGGAGACTGGAGCTGGAGTGGTACCTGGATCGTCAGAGAAAGAATTAAGGACAACCGGTTTGAGGAGAGACACGTGAAAGGAGTTGGGGATCTGTAAGGAGGCCGGGAGTTTCAGCTTGTAAGCCACTTGATTTATTTGATTCTGAAGCTCGAACGGACCTATGAACTGCGGACCCAACTTGTATGATGGTATCTTGAGACGGACATATTTGGAGGAAAGCCAGACCTTGTCTCCCGGACGGAATTGAGGCGGATCCAGACGTCTCTTATCAGCATGCTTCTTCATCCACTAGGATCTTCCCAAATCGCAGAAAATTCGCTGACGAGAGACAGGCAGGATTATCTATTGAAGCGGAGACGAGAAACGGAATCCGTGGGTGTTGACCGTAAACCACAAAAAACGGAGACTTAGCAGAAGACTCACTCACATGGTTGTTATAGGAAAACTCGGCCCAGGGCAGGAGCTTAACCCAATCACTATGGTGAGCGTTGATAAAGTGCCGGAGAAAACTGGTAAGGATCTGATTGATACTTTCCACTTGACCATTGGACTGAGGATGATAGGCAGAAGAGAAATCCAAAGAGACATCCAGCAGCTTGCATGTGGCTCTCCAAAAGCGAGAAGTGAACTGAACTCCTCGGTCCGAGACAATGTGGAGGGAGGGGTAAGCCGTGGAGACCGAAGATGTGACGGAGGAAGTCATTAGCCTGCACAGGTGCAGACGGAAGACCAGTCAGAGGAATGAAGTGAGTCATCTTGGAGAAGCTTTCAGCAACCACCCAAATGACAGTACAACCGGCCGATACAGGGAGATCCGTGATGAAATCCATTGCAATATGTTGCCTCTGAGCGGAAGGCACAGGAAGAGGAAGGAGACGACCGGCTGGAAGGTGAGAAGGTATCTTGTTGCGGGCACAAGAGGAACAAGCCGCGACAAAATCCACAATATCCTTGCGCAGGGTGGGCCACCAATAGTGCCGGGCAATGAGCAGAAGTGTCTTCCTCTGTCTGGCATGGCCAGCCTGTTTGGATGAATGGCCCCAGAGTAAGACCCTCTTCTGATCCTGAGCCGCTACAAAGGTCTTCCCAGGAGGTAGATGAGACAGGTCAAATGGAGCAACAGTCATTATTCTGGAGGGGTCAGTGATTTGTAGATGCTCCTCCTCCAGGTCGGAAGACCGAAAAGAGCAGGATAAAGCGTCGGCTTTAATGTTCTCTTCAGCCGGACAATAATGGAGATTGAGGCAGAATCGAGCAAAGAACAAAGACCGTCTGGCCTGACGCCAGTTTTAATCTTTGGGCGGTCTGTAAATACGCGAGGTTTTTATGGTCAGTGTAGATGGCAACCGGGTGCAGAGCCCCCTCAAGCAAGTAGTGCCACTCCTCCAGCTCTAATTGCGCTCGCCCAGAGAGAAGAGTTTGGAGAAGAAGCCGCAGGTCACCATTCGCCCGGACGAGGATTTCTGGGTGAGCACTGCTCCGGCTCTGGAGGAAGAGGCATCAACCTCCAGGAAGAACGAACTGTTTATTGCCATCCGGACGGTGTAGCACAGGAGCTGAGGAGAAGGCTTGCTTATGAGAGATAAAGGCATTCTCTGCCTCTGGAGACCACTCCCTGGGATTTGCTCCCTCACGTGTAAGAGCAGAGATGGGAGCTGTCCGGGAGGAGAAATGAGGAATGAAGAGGCGGTAATAGTTAGCGAATCCCAGAAACCGCTGAATAGCCTTCAACCCCTCAGGTCGGGGCCACTTTAAGATGACAGACACCTTCTCGGGATCCATCCGCAGTCCAGTCTCTGAGATGATATACCCCAGAAATGGTAGGGAGGTCTGCTCAAAGAGGCATTTCTCGTAATTAGCGATTCCTCCGGAGCCTCAGCAGAACCTAACGAACATCCCTCCTGTGAGAGGGCAGATCAGGGGAGAACACCAAGATATCTTCCAGGTACACCACCACGCAGGAATACAGGAGATCTCGGAAGATGTCGTTCACTAACTCCTGGAAGACGGCCTGAGCAGTACAGAGACCGAAGGGCATCATGCGGTATTCGCAGTGACCATCCCGAGTGTTGAATGCTGTCTTCCACTCGTCTCCCAGGTGAATCCGAACCAGATTGTATGCCCCACGAAGATTGAGCTTAGTGAAGATCTTAGCGCCTTTTAGGCAGTCTAACAGCTCCGAGATAAGAGGCAGGGTGTACTTATTTTTGATGGTGATCTGGTTTAAGCCCCTATAGTCGATACAAGGATGAAGAGAGCCGTCTTTCTTTTTGACGAAAAAGAATCCTGCTCCTGCCGGAGAGGTGGATTTCTGGATAAATCCCCTAGCAAGATTTTCTTCAATGTATTCAGACATGGCACGGGTCTCGGCCAGCGACAAGGGGTAGATTCGCCTGCGAGGAGGTGAAGCATCAGGTATTAGGTCAATGGGACAATCATACGGCCTATGAGGTTGTAGAGTTTCTGCTTCCTTTTTATCAAAGACGTCCGCATAGGACCAGTAGGGTGCTGGCAGGCCAGGTAGGTTAGCCGGAGTAGACGGGTGTCGAGCAGTACGAACCAGAACCAGACAGGTCTTATGCCATTCCTGACCCCAACTGAGCACCTCACCAGAGCTCCAATTCAGGACGGGCTCATGTCTCTGTCACCCCCTCTTGCTTGGCCTACCTTGGTTAGAGAGACCGGACAGTACGTAAAAGGAGATCTTCTCCGAGTGCAGCATTCCCACCTGAAAAATTACCGGCTCAGTGACAAACAAGATGGTTTCAGGGAGAAGCTTACTCGGCCCGACCAGGGTCACACGGCAGCTTAGTCGACTCCGTGAACCAGGGAAGAACCGGGCAGGTGGACAAGGTGCCACTCTGGGATCGACCTTGTGCGAGAGCTGGTGACTCCCACTGGTCAGATGGCAGGAACTGACCGGTACAGCGGATGAGCACGGCAGAAAGGCTGACGGGTGGACCAGGTAGATAAGCAGGCTGGTTTGGCAGATAGGCAGATGGGTGCTCCGGGTAGGCGAGCTGACGGGCACGGCAGGTAACTGGCAGGTGCTCCGGGTAGACTGGCTGGCGGGCACGACAGGCAACAGGCAGATGCTCCAGGTAGGCAGACTGGCGGGCACGGCAGGTTATAGACAGGTGCTCCCGGTAAGCAGGCTGGCGGGCACAACTGTAGACAGACTGGAGAACAGAACTGTTAGACAGACTGGCAGGCAGGACTGACAGGCAGCGGGACCTGAGGGCTGCACAGGCACCTCCATTTTGGAGGAGGTGCCTTATATAGGGGAAGTCCTCTGGCCATTGGCCAGGGACGCTATAGGACGGCGCGCGCGGACCCTTTAAGAGGGAGAGAGCGCGCGCCCTAAGCACGGTGCCCGGGAAGCTGTGCGCGCCACAGCAGCAGGGGAGCGGGAAGACGCCAGACCTGGACCGTGGTGGTGAGGGGAACGGCGTCTCTTCCCGGCAGGAGGCTGAGACGCCGATGCTACAGCGGAGAGGAAGAACTCTTGCCTAGGACGACCTCTCCGAGCGGTCCTAGACACTGGAGTTTCCCGGTCTCACCGGGCAAGATCGGATCTGATGCTCTATATTGCCACAATAGAAACAACTCCCCTCGGCATGACGGGTCTCCTGGTGGGACTTGACCATCTTAACTTGGTCAATTTGCATGGGCTCTTGGGAAGACACCCGGGGGAGCCAGGTTGCGAGACACGACTTTGGAGTACGGGAATGTGGCGCAGAGGTTTCCTCTCAGGGGTCATCTCCTTAGCGCGTTCCAGAAAACGGATGTCAATCCAGGTAGCTAATGACACCAGGTCGATCAGGGAGAGGGGAATGTCACGACCGGCTAGCTCATCCTTGATCCGTCCGGAAAGGCCCTCCCAAAAGGTGGACACCAGAGCCTCATTGTTCCAGGCAAGTTCAGATGCGAGGGTTGGGAAACGCACGGCATACTGGCCCACTGAGAGACTCCCTTGGTGGAGTCAGAGAAGTGAGGAGGCAGTAGAAGATTTTCATCCGCGCTCATCGAACACCTTCCGGAAAGCCGCAAGGAAAGCCTGGAGATCGGACACCAGAGGATCCCCTCTCTCCCACAGAGGGTTAAGCCACGCCTCTCCGGTGAGGTGAGACATGATGAATGCCACCTTGGCTCGGTCGGAGGTGAACTGGTGTGCCAGGAGTTCAAAGTGCATCGTGCACTGAATTTTGAAGCTCCGACATAGGACAGGGTCACCACCAAAACGTGGAGGCGCAGAAAGCCGGGGTCCAAAGCCGGCTGTCACAGCGCCACTGGTTTGAGGTGCCGCCGGAACGGGTGCCGCTTGGTTAGAGGTGGATACAGTCGGGGTGGACAGCGCGTCCAAGCGGGAATTGACTGTCCGCAAATAGGACAGGATAGTATCTTGTTGGGATCTCTGGTGAGAGACCTTTTGGTACAGGTCTGAAAGCGAAGGAGCCTGGGAGCCACCGAGTTCCATGGCCTGTGCAAACTGTTACGGATCCGGGTGGTGGAACCTCTGTGCTGAGATGCAAGGAGGGACCAGAGGGGCGTGACTAAGTGCCTACTCATACCGACCCTGGTCACACGGCGGCTTAATCGACTACGTGAACCAGGGTGGGACCGGGCAGGTGGACCAAGTGCCACTCTGGGACCAACCTTGTGTGAGAGCAGGCGACTCCCACTGGTCAGATGGCTGAAGCTGAAGCGGGTGAGCACGGCAGGTAGCCTGATGGGTGATCCGGGTAGGTAAGCAGGCGGGTACGGCAGGTAGCCAGACAGGTAATCCGGGTACGCAAGCCGGCGGGCACGGCAGGTAGACAGGCTGGCGGGCACGGCTGATAGACAGACTGGCGGGCACTGGAACCTGCTGAGGAGAGTGTTAGCACACATACAACAACCTTGTACAGGCACCACCATTTTGGAGGAGGTGCTTTAAATAGGAGTGGTCCTCCGGCCATTGGCCGGGGACTCTTTAGGACGGTGCGCACGGCCCCTTTAGGAGGGAGGGAGCGCACACGCCCTAAGCACGGTGCCCGGAAAGCTGTGCGTGCAGCATCAGCAGGGGAGCTGGAGGACACCGGACCAGGACTGCGGCAGTGAGGGGAATGGCGTCTCTGCCCGGCAGGAGGCAGAGACGCCGACGCTACAGGTTGACATAACTTATAGTACAATTTTATTTTCACAAACCAAGTTAGAACAGCTGTGTAATTGTTTCTGAAAGTTTAAACTCAATCTCCACCCACCAAGCAAGACTGTCAACTTCTCAGTGACCTTCGTCCCTGCTTTTGTTGAAATCTTGCTCTACTTAGTGTGAGCTTCAGCTGTCAGTCATGCTGGGTGGGCAGAGATTGAGTGCACTTGCTCATTTTAATTTCGGCATTATAAAACTATTCAGACGTGGATTTTTAAAGTAAGTGCTCCAGCCTCATCAAGTGTAAGATATTGTATGTATAAGGTTGAAGTTCATTGGCAGCACTTTTCACCTAATGACCATCCCATAGCAACAAACATCATTTACTCAATAGGGACTCCTTCATAAATGCAATCTAGAAACTCACAAAGCTATCATCCATGAAAAGTAAAATGTATTTCATGTATATTAAAAAATAGACACATTGTAATATGGCAAGATCTTCTTAGAGGACTCAAACTAGTGCCAGTGGCAATGAAGTATCCAGACACAACGTTATAGTATTAGTATACAGGATAAATATCAGCTCACAGAGCAACCAGTGCATTAGTAACTACAGCACTCCATCAACCAACCACAGTGAGTCCGATAGCTGTCACTATTCTAAAATAATCCTGCAACTAATCTATCTCTATATAAACGTTCCTCATTAGGCTGTACACATAGGTTCTTACCGATAATTGTCCTGGATGCAGGGCAGCCCGGTGGTGGGTTACTGCATGTAGGGCAAGAACCTTCTAAGTATAGTCTAATGAAGAAAGTTTATATAGAGATGGATTAGTTTCAGGATTATTTTAGAATAGTTACAGCTATCGGATCCACTGTGGTTGGTTGATGGAGTGCTGTTGTTACTGATGCACTGGTTGCTCTGTGAGCTGCTATTTATACACTTGTCATTTTTATACTGCTTATCCTGTATACTAATGACTTTGTATCTGGATACATCCCAGCTGCTGGCACTAGTTTGAGTCCTCTTAGAATATCTTTCCATTTTACAATGTGTATATTTTTAATATGCGAGATATTAAATAAATATTAGTTTTTATGGATAACCGTATTTTTAGACTGCTTTCACCTTGTTTGATTGATTGTTGATATGATATTTTTCTGATATGGAATGCCATATTCAATTAAAGGTAAAATGAGAGTATCATGATGTAGGGGCCGGAGCCTGATTCCAGGGATGTGGCACTAACTCAACAGCTTGGCATAGTTTCAATACAATCAGAGTTTTAGAAGCAGGAGATTATCAGTACAGGACTAGTTGTAACGTGCCAAGCAGTTCAACTAATCTGTGCAACTTTGCCCCCACCACTGATTGGCCGCTTGCTGATGATGTACAGTGTACACAAGAAGCTGCCAGTCAGTGGTGTGGCCGGGGTGATACAAAGCTCAGCATTCATACCACTGCTATATCTACAGCAGAGAAAACAGGGATTTTATCAAAATTGCCCCAAGTAGCCCAGTAAGTGCCACATCTCTGGAATCGGGCTCCCAGACCCTATATCATGCTGGTCTCAGATTTCACACCAAGAACATGCTGGTTGATTCCCTTTAACATTAGACGTAATGTGTCCTATCTTGTTCTAAAAAATCCACTTATCTGTCTATAAAGTTTACCTTTTAGAATGTTTTTTTTTACCTACCTTATTGTTGGCAATGCACCTTTGAAGATATTTTTGGAAATTTCAGATAGTCTTTATTCCCATGGTCTTGTTAAAAAAAGCAGACCGTTTTGATCTACTTTGTTCACGGTTAGCAGTGGTTAATTGTCTCTTTTTTTTATTGGCTAGTTGATTTAATTAGAGCTCAGTTACATTTTACCATTGACTTAATGAGTGGTTGGTACCTATCCTTTCCTTTCCTAAAGGAAATCCAGTAGTTAATGGAGTACTTAAACCAGTTTACATTGTCCAAGAAGACATGTTATTTAAATGGTGAAAACAACTGTGTGTCTTCTACTATGTGAGCACTCTAATCAAAGGTGTGCATGATACAGTACGTGCATATAAATGATCAACAGTGTAAATTCATTCATGAGATATACAGTCATGGCTGAAAGTGTTGACCCCCTTGAAATTGTTCCAGAAAACAAAGTATTTCTCCCAGAAAATTATTGCAGTTACTCATGTTTTGTTATATTCATGTTTATTTCCTTTGTGTGTATTGGAACAACCAAAAAAACTGATGAAAAAAGGCAAATTGGACATGATTTTACACAAAACCTTAAAAATGGGCTGGACAAAATTGTTGACACCTTTGCAAAATTTGTTTCAAACATGTGATGCTCATTCAAACTTACCTGTGGCAAGTAACAGGTGTGGGCAATATGAAAATCACACTTGAAACGAGCGACAGTACGCATGGAGAACAGAGAGAGGAGAAGAGAACTATCTGAGTACTTGAGAATAGTGATGAGCAAACATGATCAGATAACGTGTTATCCGAGCATGCGTGGGTGTTATCCGAGTATCTTGGGCGTGCTCGGATAATATGTTCATGGCCCTGCGGCTGCATGTTTTGCGGCTGTTAGACAGCATCAACACATGCGTGGATTGCCTGTTTGTTAGGCAATCCCTGCATGTGTTGCGGCTGTCTTAAAGGCAGCAAAACGTGCAGCCGCAGGGCCTCAAACATAATATCTGAGCACGCCCAAGATACTCGGATAACACCCAAGTATGCTTTGATAACAAGTTATCCAAGCACATTCGCTCATCACTACTTGAGAACCAAAATTGTTGAACAATATCAACAATCTCAAGGTTACAATTTCATCTCCAGAGATCTTGATGTTCCTTTGTCCACAGTGCGAACATAATCAAGAAGTTTACAACCCATGGCACTGTAGCTAATCTCCCATGGATGTGGGCGGCAGAGAAAATTTGATGAGAGGTTGACACGCAGGATATTCCGGATGGTGGGTAAGCAGCCCCAATCAAGTTCCAAAGAAATTCAAGCTGTCCTGCAGACTCAGGGTGCATCAGTGTCAGCGTAAACTATCCGTCGACATATGAATGAAATTAAATGCTATGGCAGGAGACCCAGGAGGACCCCACTGCTGACACAGAGACATAAAAAAGCTAGACTGCAGTTTCCCAAATTGTACATGAGTAAGCCAAAATCCTTCTGGGAAAGCATCTTGTGGACAGATGAGACCAAGATAGAGCTTTTTGGTAAAGCACATCATTCTACTGTTTCCTGAAAACGGAATGAGGCCTACAAAGGAAAGAACGCAGTACTTACAGTCAAGTATGATAGAGGTTCAAAGATGGTTTGGGGTTGTTTTTCTGCCTCTGGTACTGGGTGCCTTGACTGTGTGCAAGGCATCATGAAATCTGAAGATTACCAAAGGATTTTGGGCCGCAATTTAGTGCCCGGTGTCAGTAAGCTCGGTTTGCATCCTAGATCATGGGTCTTCCAGCAGTAAATGACCCTAAACATACTTCAAGAAGCACCCAGAAATGGAGGGAAACAAAGTGCTGGAGAGTTCTGAAGTCGCCAGCAATAGGTCCAGATCTAAATCCCATTGAACACCTGTGGAGAGATCTTAAAATTGGTGATAGAAGAAGGCACCATTTAAACATGAAAGAAATGGCGCAGTTTGCAATAGAAGAGTGGTCTAAAATTCCATTTGAGAGGTGTATGAAGCTTGTTGATGGTTATAGGAAGCGATTGATTGCAGTAATTTATTCCAAAGGATATACAACCAAATATTAAATTGAAGGTCCCAGCAATTATGTCTTGCTGTTGTGTGTGAAATTATGTCCAATTTGCCTTTTTGGCTCTGTTTTTTTGTTGTTCCCATACACATAAAGGAAATAAACATGTGTATTATGTGTGTATATATATTATGTACAGTGGCATGTGAAAGTTTGGACACCCCTGGTCAAAGTTACTGTTATTGTGTACATTTAAACAAGTTGAAGATTAAATGATCTCTAAAAGGGCTAAAGTTAAAAATGACACATTTCCTTTTGTATTTTAGGCAAAAAAAATATATATAGATTGTCATTTTTTACATTTTAAAAATTACAAAATGGAAAATGGCCCGATGCAAAAGTTTGGGCACCCTGCATGGTTAGCACATACTAGCACCCCCTTTTGAAAATATCACAGCTTGTTATGCTTTTTGTAACCAACAAAGAATCTTTCAATTCTTGTTTGAGGGATTTTCACCCATTCTTCCTTGGAAAATTCTTCCAGTTCTGTGAGATTCTTGGGTCATCTTCCATGCACTGCTATTTTGAGTCTAGCCACAAATTTTCAATGATGTTCAGATCAGGGGACTGTGAAGGCCATTGTGAAGCTTCAGCTTGCGCCTTTTGAGGTAGTCGATTGTAGATTTTGATGTGTGTTTAGAATCATTATCCATTTGTAGAAGCCATCCTCTTTTCAACTTCAGCTTTTTTACAGATGGTGTTATGTTTGCTTCAAGAATTTGGTTACATTTCATTGAATCCATTCTTTCCTCTACCTGTGAAATGTTCCCCATGCCATTTGCTGCAACACTACCCCAAAGCATGATTGATCCACCCCCATGCTTAATGGTTGGTGAGATGTTCTTTTCCTGAAATTCTGTGCCCTTTTTCTCCACACATACCTTTGATCATTGTGGCCAAAGAGTTCTATTTTGAGTTGATCCGTCCACAGGACTTGTTTCCGAAATGCATTAGGCTTGTTTAGATGTTCTTTTGCATACTTCTGTTTCTAAATTTTATGGTGAGGATGCAGGAGAGGTTTTCTTCTGATGACTCTTCCATGATGGCTATATTTGTGCAGGTGTCTCTGAACAGTAGAACAATGTACCACAACTCCAGAGTCTGCTAAATCTTTCTGAAGGTCTTTTGCAGTCAAGTGGGGGTTCTGATTTGCCTCTCTAGCAATCCTACATGCAGCTGTCACTGAAATTTTGCTTGGTCTTCCAGACCTTATCTTCACCTCCACTTAAGTATGTTTCGAACTGAGGAAAAGGCAACTTGAAAACACTTTGCCATATTCTTATACCCTTCTCCTGTGTTGTGGGCCTCCACCATTTTCATTTTCAGAGTGCTAGGCAGCTGCTTAGAAGACCCCTTGGCTTCTGTTTTTTGGCACAAGGTTAGAGGAGGCTTGGTTTTTATAAAGCTGGGAAATATGCATCACCTGGCCTTTCCTAACGATGATGTTGAACAATGCATAACCCTAACACGCTAATTAAGGTCTGAAACCTTGGTCAAAGTTATCTGAACACACATCAACCCATTTTCCTTTTTGTTATTTTATATATATATATCAATAATGTACACAATACCATATATATGTGTGTATGTATGTATATAAATATATATATATATATATATATATATATATATATATATGGTATTATGTACATTATTGTAATATAATATGCTTCTATTACTGAAAGCTTATTAGCCACATAGTATAAATTGAGTCATATTTGTTTTTAACTCACAACAAAATATTTCTATGAATAAATCTATCTACACACTACAATCAGTCATAACTAGTCCTAATATTGTGTACATCTCCTTGTGCCATCAAAACTACTCAGGCTCGTCGAAGCATGGACTCCGCTAGACCTCTGAAAGTGTCCGGTGGCATCTGACACCAAGTTGTGAGGGATCTCCATGGGTCAGACTTCTTTTTCTAGTACATTCCTCAATCAAATTGAGATTTAGAAATTTAGAGGTCAAATAATCACCTTCTGAAATCTATATCATGCTCCTCAAACTACTCCTGAACAAATTTTGCAGTGTAGCAGGGTGTATTATTCTACTGGAAGAGGTCACTGTCATTAGGAAATGCTGTTTCTATTAAACAGGCATCCTTTGTCTGTAGCAATGCTTTAGGTAGGTGGTATCCATGGAGCCCCGTACACAGCAAGCTATGATGCACTACGTGTTCTGACACCTTTTTTTATCATGGCCAGCACTGACATTTTTGCAATTTGTGCTACAGAAGTTCTTTTTGGGATCTCTCATCAGAAAAGCTAAACCCTACTCGCCACACACATCAATGGACCTCGTCCTTGTTACACTTCACCCTACTTGACCACATTTACTAGCTACTAACAACTACATGCCAGGAACACCCTACAAGACGTGCCATTTTGGAAATGCTTTGACTCAATAGTCTAGCCATGATAATTTGGCACTTGACAATCGCTCAGATTCTTTCGCTTATCCATTCTGTCTGCTTCCTCTACATCAATTTTTAGAACTTGACAAGTTCCAATGTCACAATATAACCTTTGTTATTCACTGCACTTATCAGTGATTTCAATGTAAAATGGGTTTTCTGAATTCAGAAAACACCTGAATTTTTTTCTCCCTGTCCTTTACTCATCCTTCATGGGTCCAGCACTGAGTCTCCACCTCAGCTCTCTGTCTTTTTTGTCTGCAGTGCTCATTTTGGGCAAGGCCTTTGAACTTAAGCCCCCGTCTCACATAGCGAGATCGCTAGCGAGATCGCTGCTGAGTCACGGTTTTGGTGACGCAACAGCGACCTCACCAGCGATGTCGCTATGTGTGACACTTTGCAGCGATCAGGCCCCTGCTGTGAGGTCGCTGATCACTGCAAAGTGTCCTGGACCATTTTTTGGTCCTTGCCCTCCCACTGGTCAGCACACATCACTGTGTGTGACCAGCGGGACCAGCGATCAGGCTGGTAACCATGATAAACAGCGGGTTACTAGGGGCACATGCGCACTTAGTAACCCGCTGTTTATCATGGTTACCACTCTGCTACGGTGAGTGGGAGGTTACCGCTCACCGTAGTAGAGTGGTAACCATGATAAACAGCGGGTTACTAAGTGCGCGTGTGCCCCTAGTAACCCGCTGTTTATCATGGTTACCAGCCTGCTCCTGCTTCAGCAGCAGGCTGTTAACCAGGAGCAGGACATCGTGGAAAGATTCTTTCCACGATGTCGCTGCTCCCATGATCGCTGGTGAGCCTGCCTGTTTGACAGCTCACCAGCGATCACTTAGCGACGCACCAGCGATACCGGCCTGGTCACATCGTTGTCGGGATCGCTTGTGCGTCATTATGTGAGACGGTAGTCTTAGTGATTTGCTGCAGTGGTATTGACATGACATCAGTGCTGCAGATGATAAGAGACACCAAAAGCAGCGGTAGAGCCCTGGTGCTAGACCTAGGGAGAATGAGTATAAGACAGTTGCTTTTTGTTTTAAAGGGAATCTGTCACCTTGTTTTTGCTACCCCACCTGAGAGCAGTGTAATGAAGGGGCAGAGACTCTGATTTTAGCAATGTATCACTTACCTTACAGGTTGCTGCAGTTGTGATCTACCAGTATAGCTTTGCATAACCCCTCCCACCACCATTGATTGGAAGTTTTCTGTGTACACTGTGCATAGGCAGAAAGCTGCCGATCAGTGGTCGAGGTGTGGTTTGATTCCCTGACAGCAGGTTTACTAGTCCTCTAGTGATAATTTCCTACTGGTAAAACAGTGTTTTGTTGTTCTTTTTTTTTTTTTCAAATCTACAGCAAGCAGCCCAGTAAGTGATACATCTGTGCTGGAATCAGAGTTTTTGTGTTAGCATCATGCTGCTCTCAAATTAGGTGACGGATTCCCTTTAAAACACACTGCGGCTGAGGAAAAGTGGCTTTCCAAAACTGGAAAACCTCTCTAATAGCTTTACCGTCACAATTATCATGTTTTTATTATCATGCAAAAGATTTGACCATTTGGGTTACAGAAAAATTTTTTTCTTGTGAAGTGATGCACTTAATGATTAATAACATATAATGGGGTAGCTAAAAAAAAATATAATTCATCATGCTTTTTCATAGATCTCATTGTGAAAAGCATGCTTATATATACATCACCCCATCAATCTTAATATAAATGTTTTCCTTATGTCATTATTATTTTAATCTACATTTCATTGATCTTAATGCCAATACTCACTTAGCTGGTGTTCACTAATTTGCAATTGTACCCTTGACAGTGTTGAAGTTATTCGGCTGGGACACAGTTACTTTATCAACTGGGACCGTAAAATGTACTACTCTAAAAGAGGCACCCCCGCCGAGACTCGGACTACAACCCTTAATGAAGAATTGGGGCAAATAGAATACATTTTCTCAGACAAAACCGGGACACTGACGCAAAACATCATGACATTCAATAAATGTTCAATTAATGGAAAACTGTATGGTAAGTACAATAAATTAGACACATACATTCGGCAGGTTTTCCAAGTATTTATTCTCTGGATCTACTTGTTCCCAATACTTTTTATTGAGGCACCTACGTATTATTCCTTTTAGTACATTATAGATCTCTGCTTCCTGGAACCATATGGCTATAATATGAAGATAATGTGCGAACAAAAAGTTAAGAGATATTACATAAGCTGAGCCTACTCCTTAAAAACATCTGACATGTCATAAGCCTCATTCAGACAGTTGTTTCAGGAACAGACAGAGGCAATTCAGATCCAAAATGGATCAATTGCATATTTATTTATTTATTTTATTTTACTCACTTATATAGCGCCATTAATTCCACAACACTTTACAGACATTATGGGCACTGTCCCCAGTGGGGCTCACAAACTATGTAGGAGGAAACTGGAGAACCCGAAGGAAACCCACACAAACACGGGGAGAACATACAGACTCCTTGCAGATGTTATCCTTGGTGGGATTTGAACCCAGGACCCCAGCGCTGAGCCACCGTGCTGCCCATATCTGATGTGAACACAAGCAGAGGGGCCCAATGATTATTATGGGGCCTGTTAGTTTTCCTTATGTGTCAATTTATAGAATAAGGGGGGAAAGCACATCATGCAGAAAAATCCAGGAAAAAAACACGACTTGTGATTCATAAAATGTTCCGTATGTCCGTTTTTGACCTTCGTATGACATTCATTGAAGCAGTAAAAAGTACCCAGTTGCATGACTTTCCAGGTCAGTATGATTTCAGAGACACTCAATGTATATATTTTTTTTATTACATTTTACTTGCAGTAGTTTTTGACGGTAGCCTTTTAGGGATGTATTTGACTTTTTGTTCACTTTTTTCCATTTATTTGGGTAATAAAGATGATCTATAAACAGTAATTCTGGCGTTTTCCTCTTTTTTTTACAACATTTAACAAATGGGTTGATTTTATTTTTTGAAAGACTGGCGTTTTAAAGACGATACAAAGTATGTTTGTTTGTTTATTATTTTTTTTTGTTTCATTTCTTTTCAGATTGGCAAAAGGGAGTTTATTTGAACTTTTCTTTCTTAATGGGGTTGTCCACAACTTGGGCAACCCCTTCTGAATACCTATGTTTCCGCCCAGTAAAATAATAACACATATATTAATCTCCAGCGCCGCTCTAGCGCTCCTGGGGCTCACGCGAGATATCACGCGATCCTTCGATCATTCAGCGCAAGCTTCAATCTCCTCTCCTGCGGACATTATTGACATCCAGAGGAAGTGAGAGAGCAGCAGCAGCTTTCACTTCCTCTGGATGTCAATAATGTCTGAAGGAGCGGAGAATGAAGCTTGCGCTGATTGATCGCAGGATCGTGGAGGCGGTGCTGGGTTGGGAATAGAGCTGGAGTGACAGAGGCATCAGATCTAACATATCCTTTTGATTATCAAGTCAAACGCTGATTTCTCAGTAATGGAGGAATGGACTGTCCATGTAAAAGTATTTCAGGACTTGTCTGTGACAAACATATAAATAGTTTGGGTTGTGAAATCCTGCTGACAGTTTCTCTTTAAAAATTGTGGATCAATGCTGATTCTTATGGCCTCTTGATGGTTTTATTTCTCTAGGTGAAGTGCGTGATGAGCTGGGTCGTAAAGTGGAAGTCACTGAGGTAATGACTATTTCCAATGTGCCTAAATAATGCTTGTTATTGGTTGTAATTTGTGCATCTCTTTATTACATATTGAAAACTGACAAAGAAACAGTACTGTGTACATTAACAGTTGTCACGTTTATAGCAAGGGATATGGAAATATCCTCTTCACGGAAGAAGGATGTAGTAAACATATTAGTCATTATGAACCCTTTAAAGAGGACCTGTCACTTGCTAAAAATTTGAGTTAAATACATTGTAAAAATCCCTGAGCTCCTGTGATTCTGCCACTTTTCTCTGTTTTCTGCTGCATCATTCCATTGAAAAAATATTCACATTTGTTGTTTTAGAGCACAATGTGTGAAATCTCTGGGGGAAGGTCCCAGACGCTGCCAATCACAGATCTAGCTGATCTAGCAGTTTCAGACGCCGCTGAGCTGTGATTGGCAGCATCTGGGTGGGAGACTTGAAAGCGCCCACCCCCAAAAAAGGCTTAAGAAATGTACAGTTGGTCTGGAAGCAGAAATCTCACACCCTGCGCTCCAAAAAAAACAACTGTAAATATCTATGCAATGGAGTGATGCAGCACAAAACAAAGCAAAGTGACAGGACCTCTTTCAAGAGCCTTTCTACATGATTTATGATTGAAAGTCAAACCAGAATTTCCACTTGAATACAGCTGCTTCGGGGTTTTTTGCCCCTCCTCAGTGCAACATTGGAGTTGGTTGGCTGGCTGAGAGGTCTTCAAGGTGTATAAAATAAAGTTTTGTCTTAAAGAGAACCTATCACCAGGTTTTCCTTATATAAACTATAAATCCACCACTTTTAAGTCTTCTTGAACAGCAACCTTAACAGCCTTTTAATAAGAGCCCATCTACCCCATATATCTAAATAAAAGATACCTTTCATAATCCTCCTGCACTGTATCCTATTTGGCGTGGTCGGGTCCATTGGGTGTCTTTGGTCTGTGCTCTGTGCCCCCTCTGTCCCCACAGTCGCCATCTCTTCTGCCTTTGATTGATGTGACTGATGTCTTCTACGTCATGCACAGAGTCACATGCACAGTAGAGAACAGGAGCCGCACAGGCGCAAGAGATTCTGTGCAAGACATAGGATACTTTAGCCACATCAATCAAGACACCAATCAAGCACAGATCAACGACACCCAGTGGACCAGACCGCACCAATTAAAATACAGTGCAGGAGTATTATAAAAGGTGTTTTCTTAGACATGCCAGTGAGCTGGACTCTTATTAATAGGTTGCTGGAGTGCTGTTCAAGAGGACTTAAAGGTGGTGGATTTCGTTTATATAGACAAATCCTGGTGACCAGTTCCCTTTAAGGAGACCTCCTAGTTGGCACATAGAGACTTACTGGGAATAAGATGAATGGTAAAACATCTTCTCTGTAGATACCAGAAAAGCCAGAAAACATTCTGTGTCAAGAGGTGTGGCTGCTGGATGTCAATGAATGTCTGTAATAAAAAAAAATCATTGCTTATAAAAATATGGCCATAGTTAGTGGATGTGCAAGCACAGCTGCTTCGAATAAGCTGGGATTTAGATAGTAACACTTGATTCTCATGAGAACTTTGTGACATTTTGGGTCAGTAAATGTTCAAGGAAGGCGCAATCCAGAACGCAGTCACTAAAGATAAATGGCTATTAACCTTTCTGGCAGTCATACATTTTCTTGTCCACATCTATGAATTACGAGTGGTCTTGTATTGGATCGTATATCATTTCCTCAGCATTTTATTATTCATTGGGGATCAATATCAATGTGTTTATTGCAGATGATGTTATTATAATTTACTGTTTTCTATGTTTTATGTCTCTCTATTCCAGAAAACCTCTCCAGTGGACTTTTCATTCAACCCTCTTGCTGATAGAAAGTTTCAGTTTTATGATCACAGCTTAATTGAGGCTATAAAGCTAGAAGAGCCTCATGTTCAGGAGTTTTTCCGATTACTTTCCTTATGTCACACAGTTATGTCTGAGGAGAAGAATGCAGGTTTGTACTCCTTACCGTCACCAGTGGATTCAGTGCTGGAAACTGGATCCAAGTATGTCACCATAAAGAGATGTCAAGCGCTTGGACTTTCATCAGCATTTTACTGTGATATTTTATTTCCCAGTGCAATCAGTTATTGGCCCCATTTCTTGCACTTAGGGTTCTGTAGTAAAAACGATCGCTTAACAATCCCCAAATTTCGTTCAATCATTTTCCTTGGCACGTCTTTTAAAGAGTCATTTTAATTTTTATTTCAGAAATCAATAATACATATGAAAATAAGAAACTTTGTAATATATCTGATTAGATAAATCCGCTCCTTTCTCTGCTAGGACTGATCATTCGTTTTTAAAATTCTTAATTCACGGACAAAATTTGTATTCAGATTTATTTACATTAATGAGATAAGAGATCTTGCTACTGACAAGATTCTATGTAGATGATAGGAGGAGGAGAGAAGGGCTCTGTCCTTAGCTCTTCGCAACTCCTCCCCTCTCCATAGAACCCTGTGAGCACCAACTGCCATCTCCTCTCTCGGTAGTGTAATAATCTGTCTTCACTGAATACAGCTCTTACCTGTGAATTGAGAATTTAGAAAATGACTGATAAATCTCAGTGGAGAAAAAAGCAGATTTCACTAATAAGATATGTCACATGTTGCTTATTTTTATGTGTAATCTTGATTTCTGAAATTATGAGCTCCGCTGTATTGCAACAATATTGCAGCCCTGACTGCCTGTGAAATGGAAGCTGAGAGTTCACCTGCAGATGATGTTAAAACCATATAAAAAGTTGCAGCAACCAGTTTGCACCCCGTCTTTGCGTTAATTTTTTTTTTAAAGTTTACACATTTTCATTGATAAAAAGTGTTACAATTAACAAGCATTGGCGTCCCCTTGCAGGGGGAATATAGAGTATAACCGTATTGTGTTGTCTTCTTTCTCATGGTGTTTGCCCCTTTTATGTTTATTTTAATGAATGTGTTAGGATCACAGTTTTGTGGCACTCACATACACATATGTATGTCCGGTTCTCCTCCTACCCTTCCTAGTACAGCCCTTCGTCAGACTGCTCAGAGGTCCTGTCCATACAATGGCTGCTGGTGGAGGAGTATGTGATCATACCTGTCCATCAGCTCCTCCAATAGAAAAAACGCTCTCCTGAGAAAGCTATTTCTGAGTTGGAGGAATCAGATGGACAGGTCTGGTCTCATGCTCCTTTATCGGCCGCCCCTTTTCACAGCTTTCCTGTCCAGAAACAAGAGAAGAACGTATAAAGCTTATATATTAGTGAGTGCCACAAAATCATGTCCCCAACACGTTTGTTGCAATAAAGATAAAACTGTCCAATCCCGTTAATCTGGTTTGTACAATGTAATAGAAAAGTGTAGTGCATATCGGATCCATTATGTTACAGGACCGGCATCCTAAAACCCTACGCGTTATAAGCCTCTATTAGCGAATGTGCTCACGACATCTTCATTCCTTTCCCTAGGCAAAGCTGCTTCAGGAAAAAGTTGGCGCTCTTTTTCCTGAAGCGGCTTCACCGGTGGGTTTTCCCTCAACGTCCTTTTTATTTCTAGGATTTAATCTATAACTGGCAAGCGACTTCCTAGAGGAAGCTGCCCAGATAATGAACAGGCTGCTTCTTTTAACCACTTCAGTTTCCGAACGCACGTTGTTTTTACATTGCTGAGCATTGTTCATTTTCTACGGAGTTTTTGCTGCGCTTTGTCAGGCCGGTTTCAGGCACAATCTACCTGAATAAGATGTTGCGTGCACATATCCTTAGAGTATGTTCAGACTGAGTTTTCTTTTAGGAGTTTTTAGAGCACAAACTGAGTGGAAAATCTCTAAATCCTCCTCAAAAGCTCAAAACTCCTCAAAAACTTGGAGTTTTCGCTCAGATTCAGTTCTAAAAACTTTCAGCGTGCACGTACCCTTAGGCTGCCTATCAGACATGTACAAAACCTTGGTGCCAATAATACGCCTACATTCTGATTCTGTAATAACTCAGGCCTTAGTTCTGTAAAAAGCCCTGAATACCAGATCTAGTGATGGATAAGATGAATCCTTCCGTTTCATTTTACTGATTGCTGCTGTGGATTGGAGGCGTAGTAGAGGCAAGGGTTAACCAGGATGCATAGCCTCCCTTGCTGTGAGCCTTGGCCATGTACTGCCCTGTACATGAGTTATGCTACATGAATTCCAGTATTTATAATTTAGCTGCCTCGTGGCTTTTAGGACAGACACGTGTTTGCAGTTCTGGAATTTTCAGAATTGCTGGTGACTCAGACCTGATACCAGTGAAATTGCTCCTGATGTGTATGTTTATGAATGGGTCCCACACATCTTCCTGTGACCTTTTTCACACGCATTTATTTGACCAAAAAAGGATGTTTTCCAAAGGTTTATAGATATTGCAAAACTGAAATGTTTCTTTTCCTGCCCGTTAAAGGTTGATCTTTACAGTTTTATTAGTCATATATAATAAATGCAGGCTTCTGTTAAGGGATTCTCTTCTGTATACCACAGCGCTGTTTGGCTTGAATTATAGATGTTTCTGCAATAATTCATTTAGACTTTGTTTTATCTGCAGTTGGATTCAGTTAAAAAATGTGGTTATGTTTTTTTCAATTACCATGTAGGAGATTCCTGGTTTTATCCAGCAGATTTTATTTCATCACACTTTTAATAGGATTTTGTTTTATTACATTGATTGTCATGCACAACGACAACAGTTTCATAGGAAGGCCATTAAAGGGTCATTGCCAACATATATAAGGAGCTATCATTTAAAATTACCTATTGTATAATTCAGGTTTTTGCATTATATTTATTTAAAAAAAATTGACATTTTTATTTTCATATCATGTTCTTTATTAAAAAAAAAACCTATATTAGCAATCTTGCAGTTTTCAAACTGACCATTGGAGCTTTTTTAGGCTCGTACTTCCTGTACATTCTGGAAGAGTTTTCAGCATGCTCCTTATCAGCAGAGGCAGAATTACAATGACACATCTATACTCTGTAATAAGAACAAAGCCACCATGTCACCTTCATGACACATCATCATTTTTTTAATATTTAAATTGAAGTCAGGAAGATTTATAATTTAGTGCTTTACACTGTACACCTTAGTTCT
The DNA here is from genome assembly GCF_046119375.1 of Phyllobates terribilis. Lineage (NCBI taxonomy): Eukaryota > Metazoa > Chordata > Amphibia > Anura > Dendrobatidae > Phyllobates > Phyllobates terribilis. The sequence continues at coordinate 413,821,805 of NW_027362771.1, read as the reverse complement.
ATATCCACAGGTTCCCATGAGTGAAGAGATTAATTTTTACATCCCTTTCGGTCTTGATAGTGAAGTGGTTGATACTAACATCTTTGATACTCTTTGGCAGTGAGGTATTTATTGTTTAGATGCCTAATGGTCTTGAGTATTCAAGAAGTATACAATTGTTAAATCTATGGAAAATGGTCCCATGTTTTAGGCTTCATAAGGAATAGTGGTTTCAAAAATATCTACGCCATTTATTACTGCCCATTCATTTCAGTTAAAACTATGTAATGCTCAATTTTCCCTAAGCTGGTGCATTAGAGGAATATAATAGTTGCTGCCAGGATCACCGTGTGTACATAGGGAGAGACCAGTCAATCACCTGGAGGGGGCGGGGAGAAGCCGGCCATGAGTCATAGTGGACTACTTAGGTCTCTTCCTATGGTCCTCGGCTGGCGTTTTAAACTATGTATTGTCTGTAATGCCAGAGCGTTTCAGAGTAAAACAAACCTGGTTGCAATCGTGTATCCAGACTCTGATTCCTGCTCCCCGTGGTTTAGGCAGCATGACTCAAGTGACAGGTTCCCTTTAAGTCTCATTAAGTGACTTAAAATGTAAAACACTTGACATCTTACTGTATGTGTTACGGCATCTTCTGATGAATGAAATACTGTATTCAGGATTTCATTCATCAGTATAATGCTGAATGCCTTTTATAGTTACAGTTTTAAAAATATTTGTTTTTTACCACTGCACAGGAGATCTTGCTTACCAGGCTCAGTCACCAGATGAAGGCGCTTTGGTTACTGCTGCAAGGAATTTTGGCTTTATATTCAAATCTCGAACACCGGAGACCATCACTGTGCAGGAAATGGGGAAAATTGTCACATACCAGCTCTTGGCCATACTAGACTTTAACAATGTCAGAAAAAGAATGTCTGTTATAGGTAATGTAGTTTTTTTTCATGTTGTGTTTTACCCATTTAGTGCACACCACTAAGGGTGCTTTCACATTGCATTTAGGCACCCATTCAGTGGCTCCATGGAGGCTCACGATAAAACCCCCAACAAAACGGGATTCGGACGTATGCACCGATGGGGCCATAGACTATAGTGGTGCTGGCAGAGCGAACATGTGCTCTGGTTTGCATCATTTTCGGGCATGTACGCCTACTAAAGGCAGACACTCAGATGTAGTAGACTTCGCCTGGGTTTCTGTCTCCAGTAGGCGTACGTGCCCGAAAATGATGCACGGCAGAGTGTACATTCACTCTGCCAGCACCACTATAGTTTATGGCCCCGCCGGCACATACGTCTGAATCCCGTTTTGTGGTGGGGGTCCGGAGACACAGAGCATGTACTAAACACAATGTGAAAGCACCCTAACTCATGTAAATCTAAGAACCAACTTATAATACAAACAGCTGTGTAGGCAGAACAAGATTAACATTACCAGCAACCAATAAAAATTGCTACTTCATGCTGCCGAGTTTACAAAATTTGTTCATAAATCATTCAACCATTTCATACCTTCACCCCCTAATGTATATACAGTTGAAACCAGAAGTTTACATACACTATATAAAAAGACACACATGCATGTTTTTCTCAATATCTGACATGAAATCAGAATAAACCTTTCCCCTTTTAAGTCAATTAGGATTACCATAATTTTTAATATTTGCCAACTGCCAAAATAATGAGAGAGAATGTTTTAAGGCATTTTTATTACTGCAAAGTCAAAAGTTTACATACACTAAGATTTAATATGCCTTTAAACAATTCTGGACTGCCCGTGTGATGATGCCATGTGTTTGGAAGTTTATGTTTTTTGGGGGTTTTTTTTCGCAACATCTGAATTAATTAGAGACACATCTGTGTCACATAATGGCACCAGATAGTGACTGGTAATGAAAATGTAAAAAGCCTGATATATAGAGTTAGTGTACAGATAATGTAGAGATTATCAGTGGCATTATACACAGGAGCTCTGTGTATAGTGTCAGTGTAGAGGTAATACAGTGATCACCAGTGACATTATACACAGGAGCTCCGTATATAGTGTCAGTGTACAGGTAATACAGTGATCACCAGTGACATTACACACAGGGGCTCTGTATATAGTGTCAGTGTGTGTGTATAGGTAATACAGTGATCACCAGTGACATTACACACAGGAGCTCTGTATATAGTGTCAGTGTGTGTGTATAGGTAATACACATACTCACCAGTGATGTCTCTAAATGAAGTTCTTTATCTGCAGACTGATATATCACATCTTCTATGCAGGACTTATCTCTGCAGAAAATAACATAGTTCGCTATCCACTTCCAGAGCACAATCCACACTTTTCCCAAGATTTCTACACTGCATGAAATGACAAAAAAAGAAAGTTAGTGCCGCACTACACAGTAACAGTGCTCCGGTGTCATTCTGTGCCTGCTCATCTCTGTCAGCAGACATATTTGTCTGATGGCAAAGATGTAGCAGAGAAGAAGACAGAAGACCTATGGATTACGTTAGAGTGAGGATTTTTCTTTATTAAAGATGGAGTCCCTAAATGTGTTTTATTTTTAATTAAAAAAAATAAATTCTGTCTTTTTTTTTCTGTTTACTAGAAATTCATGGTGGCTATGTCTAATTTGGCGTGACACCATGAATTTCGGGCTTAGTACCAGCTGATAATACAAAGCTGGCCTAGTACTAACCCTATTATTACCCAGGGTGCCACTCACCACCAGGGCCGCTGGAAGAGCTGGGTAAAGCACCTGGAAATGGTGCTATGATGAATGCGCCATTTTCAGGGGTGGCTGCGATTTTCAGCGTGGGGGGCCAAGAACGCTTGGGCCTTACCATGCTGCAAATCCCAGCCCCCAGCTGCCTTGTTTTATCTGGCTGGCGATCAACATATGGCGGGAGCTGGGCAATGGGCATGATTATCAAATAATATATACTTGACAGGAGGCAATAGATTCTGCTGGCTCCAATAATATATACCTGACAGGAGCCCATACATTCTGCTGTCTCAAATAATATATACCTGACAGGAGTCCATACATTCTGCTGCCTCCACTAATATATACCTGACAGGAGCCCATACATTCTGCTGGCTCCTATAATATATACCTGACAGGAGCCCATACATTCTGCTGGCTCCAATAATATATACCTGACAGGAGCCCATACATTCTGCTGGCTCCAATAATATATACCTGACAGGAGTCCATACATTCTGCTGTCTCAAATAATATATACCTGACAGGAGTCCATACATTCTCCTGCCTCCACTAATATATACCTGACAGGAGCCCATATATTCTGCTGGCTCCTATAATATATACCTGACAGGAGCCCATACATTCTGCTGGCTCCAATAATATATACCTGACAGGAGCCCATACATTCTGCTGGCTCCTATAATATATACCTGACAGGAGCCCATACATTCTGCTGGCTCCAATAATATATACCTGACAGGAGCCCATACATTCTGCTGGCTCCAATAATATATACCTGACAGGAGCCCATAGATTCTCCAGCCTCCAATAATATCTACCTGACAGGAGCCCATACCTTCTGCTGCCTCCAATAATATATGCCTGACAGGAGCTCATAGATTCTGCTGCCTCCAATAATATATACCTGACAGGAGCCCATAGATTCTGCTGCCTCCAATAATATATACCTGACAGGAGCCCATACATTCTGCTGGCTCCAATAATACTGTATATACCTGACAGGAGCCCATAGATTCTGCTGCCTCCAATAATATAAACCTGACAGGAGCCCATACATTCTCCTGCCTCCAATAATATATACCTGACAGGAGCTCATAGATTCTGCTGCCTCCAATAATATATACCTGACAGGAGCCCGTAGATTCTGCTGCCTCCAATAATACTGTATATACCTGACAGGAGCCCATACATTCTGCTGGCTCCAATAATATATACCTGACAGGAGCCCATAGATTCTGCTGCCTCCAATAATATATACCTGACAGGAGCTCATAGATTCTGCTGCCTCCAATAATATATACCTGACAGGAGCCCATACATTCTGCTGCCTCCAATAATATATACCTGACAGGAGCCCATAGATTCTGCTGCCTCCAATAATATATACCTGACAAGAGCTCATAGATTCTGCTGCCTCCAATAATATATACCTGACAGGAGCCCATACATTCTGCTGCCTCCAATAATATATACCTGACAGGAGCCCATAGATTCTGCTGCCTCCAATAATATATACCTGACAGGAGCCCATACATTCTGCTGCCTCCAATAATATATACCTGACAGGAGCCCATAGATTCTGCTGCCTCCAATAATATATACCTGACAGGAGCTCATAGATTCTGCTGCCTCCAATAATATATACCTGACAGGAGCCCATACATTCTGCTGCCTCCAATAATATATACCTGACAGGAGCCCATACATTCTGCTGCCTTCAATAATATATACCTGACAGGAGCCCATAGATTCTGCTGTCTCCAATAATATATACCTGACAGGAGCCCATAGATTCTGCTGCCTCCAATAATATTTACCTGACAGGAGCCCATAAATTCTCCTGCCTCCAATAATATATACCTGACAGGAGCCCATACATTCTGCTGCCTCCAAGAATATATACCTGACAGGAGCCCATAGATTCTGCTGCCTCCAATAATATATACCCGACAGGAGCCCATACATTCTCCTGTCTCCAATAATATATACCTGACAGGAGCCCATAGATTCTGCTGCCTCCAATAATGTATACCTGACAGGAGCCCATACATTCTCCTGCCTCCAATAATATATACCTGACAGGAGCCCATACATTCTCCTGTCTCCAATAATATATACCCGACAGGAGCCCATACATTCTCCTGTCTCCAATAATATATACCTGACAGGAGCCCATAGATTCTGCTGCCTCCAATAATGTATACCTGACAGGAGCCCATACATTCTCCTGCCTCCAATAATATATACCTGACAGGAGCCCATACATTCTCCTGTCTCCAATAATATATACCTGACTGGAGCCCATAGATTCTGCTGCCTCCAATAATATATACCTGACAGGAGCCCATACATTCTGCTGCCTCCAATAATATATACCTGACAGGAGCTCATAGATTCTGCTGCCTCCAATAATATATACCTGACAGGAGCCCGTAGATTCTGCTGCCTCCAATAATATATACCTGACAGAAGCCCATAGATTCTGCTGCCTCCAATAATATATACCTGACAGGAGCCCATACATTCTGCTGCCTCCAATAATATTTACCTGACAGGAGCCCATAGATTCTCCTGCCTCCAATAATATATACCTGACAGGAGCCCATACATTCTCCTGTCTCCGATAATATATACCTGACAGGAGCCCATAGATTCTGCTGCCTCCAATACTATATACCTGACAGGAGCCCATACATTCTGCTGCCTCCAATAATATATACCTGACAGGAGCCCATACATTCTGCTGCCTCCAATAATATATACCTGACAGGAGCCCATAGATTTTGCTGCCTCCAATAATATATACCTGACAGGAGCCCATACATTCTCCTGCCTCCAATAATGTATACCTGACAGGAGCCCATTCATTCTCCTGCCTCCAATAATATATACCTGACAGGAGCCCATACATTCTGCTGGCTCCAATAATATATACCTGACAGGAGCCCATACATTCTGCTGCCTCCAATAATATATACCTGACAGGAGCCCATACATTCTCCTGCCTCCAATAATATATACCTGACAGGAGCCCATACATAGTGCTGCCTCCAATAATATATACCTGACTGGAGCCCATACATTCTCCTGCCTCCAATAATATATACCTGATAGGAGCCCATACATTCTGCTGCCTCCAATAATATATACCTGACAGGAGCCCATACATTCTGCTGCCTCCAATAATATATACCTGACAGGAGCCCATACATTCTGCTGCCTCCAATAATATATACCTGACAGGAGCCCATACATTCTCCTGCCTCCAATAATATATACCTGACAGGAGCCCATACATTCTGCTGCCTCCAATAATATATACCTGACAGGAGCCCATACATTCTCCTGCCTCCAATAATATATACCTGACAGGAGCCCATACATTTTCCTGCCTCCAATAATATATACCTGACAGGAGCCCATAGATTCTCCAGCCTCCAATAATATATACCTGACAGGAGCCCATAGATTCTGCTGCCTCCAATAATATATACCTGACAGGAGCCCATAAATTCTACTACCTCCAATAATATATACCTGACAGGAGCCCATAGATTCTGCTGCCTCCAATAATATATACCTGACAGGAGCCCATACATTCTGCTGCCTCCAATAATATATACCTGACAGGAGCCCATACATTTTCCTGACTCCAATAATATATACCTGACAGGAGCCCATAGATTCTCCAGCCTCCAATAATATCTACCTGACAGGAGCCCATACCTTCTGCTGCCTCCAATAATATATACCTGACAGGAGCCCATAGATTCTGCTGCCTCCAATAATATCTACCTGACAGGAGCCCATACATTCTGCTGCCTCCAATAATATATACCTGACAGGAGCCCATAGATTCTGCTGCCTCCAATAATATATACCTGACAGGAGCCCATACATTCTGCTGCCTCCAATAATATATACCTGACAGGAGCCCATAGATTCTGCTGCCTCCAATAATATATACCTGACAGGAGCCCATAGATTCTCCAGCCTCCAGTAATATATACCTGACAGGAGCCCATACATTCTGCTGCCTCCAATAATATATACCTGAAAGGAGCCCATACATTTTCCTGCCTCCAATAATATATACCTGACAGGAGCCCATAGATTCTCCAGCCTCCAGTAATATATACCTGACAGGAGCCCATAGATTCTGCTGCCTCCAATAATATATACCTGACAGGAGCCCATACATTCTGCTGCCTCCAATAATATATACCTGACAGGAGCCCATACATTCTGCTGCCTCCAATAATATATACCTGACAGGAGCCCATACATTCTCCTGCCTCCAATAATATATACCTGACAGGAGCCCATACATTCTGCTGCCTCCAATAATATATACCTGACAGGAGCCCATACATTCTCCTGCCTCCAATAATATATACCTGACAGGAGCCCATACATTTTCCTGCCTCCAATAATATATACCTGACAGGAGCCCATAGATTCTCCAGCCTCCAATAATATATACCTGACAGGAGCCCATAGATTCTGCTGCCTCCAATAATATATACCTGACAGGAGCCCATACATTCTACTACCTCCAATAATATATACCTGACAGGAGCCCATAGATTCTGCTGCCTCCAATAATATATACCTGACAGGAGCCCATACATTCTGCTGCCTCCAATAATATATACCTGACAGGAGCCCATACATTTTCCTGCCTCCAATAATATATACCTGACAGGAGCCCATAGATTCTCCAGCCTCCAATAATATCTACCTGACAGGAGACCATACCTTCTGCTGCCTCCAATAATATATACCTGACAGGAGCCCATAGATTCTGCTGCCTCCAATAATATCTACCTGACAGGAGCCCATACATTCTGCTGCCTCCAATAATATATACCTGACAGGAGCCCATAGATTCTGCTGCCTCCAATAATATATACCTGACAGGAGCCCATACATTCTGCTGCCTCCAATAATATATACCTGACAGGAGCCCATAGATTCTGCTGCCTCCAATAATATATACCTGACAGGAGCCCATACATTCTGCTGCCTCCAATAATATATACCTGACAGGAGCCCATACATTCTGCTGCCTCCAATAATATATACCTGACAGGAGCTCATAGATTCTGCTGCCTCCAATAATATATACCTGACAGGAGCCCATACATTCTGCTGGCTCCAATAATATATACCTGACAGGAGCCCATACATTCTGCTGGCTCCAATAATATATACCTGACAGGAGCCCATACATTCTGCTGCCTTCAATAATATATACCTGACAGGAGCCCATAGATTCTGCTGTCTCCAATAATATATACCTGACAGGAGCCCATAGATTCTGCTGCCTCCAATAATATTTACCTGACAGGAGCCCATAGATTCTCCTGCCTCCAATAATATATACCTGACAGGAGCCCATACATTCTGCTGCCTCCAATAATATATACCTGACAGGAGCCCATACATTCTGCTGCCTCCAATAATATATACCTGACAGGAGCCCATAGATTCTGCTGCCTCCAATAATATATACCCGACAGGAGCCCATACATTCTCCTGTCTCCAATAATATATACCTGACAGGAGCCCATAGATTCTGCTGCCTCCAATAATATATACCTGACAGGAGCCCATACATTCTCCTGCCTCCAATAATATATATCTGACAGGAGCCCATACATTCTCCTGTCTCCAATAATATATACCTGACAGGAGCCCATAGATTCTGCTGCCTCCAATACTATATACCTGACAGGAGCCCATACATTCTGCTGCCTCCAATAATATATACCTGACAGGAGCTCATAGATTCTGCTGCCTCCAATAATATATACCTGACAGGAGCCCGTAGATTCTGCTGCCTCCAATAATATATACCTGACAGAAGCCCATAGATTCTGCTGCCTCCAATAATATATACCTGACAGGAGCCCATACATTCTGCTGCCTCCAATAATATTTACCTGACAGGAGCCCATAGATTCTCCTGCCTCCAATAATATATACCTGACAGGAGCCCATACATTCTCCTGTCTCCAATAATATATACCTGACAGGAGCCCATAGATTCTGCTGCCTCCAATACTATATACCTGACAGGAGCCCATAGATTCTGCTGCCTCCAATAATATATACCTGACAGGAGCCCATAGATTCTGCTGCCTCCAATAATATATACCTGACAGGAGCCCATAGATTTTGCTGCCTCCAATAATATATACCTGACAGGAGCCCATACATTCTCCAGCCTCCAATAATATATACCTGACAGGAGCCCATACATTCTCCTGCCTCCAATAATGTATACCTGACAGGAGCCCATTCATTCTCCTGCCTCCAATAATATATACCTGACAGGAGCCCATACATTCTGCTGGCTCCAATAATATATACCTGACAGGAGCCCATACATTCTGCTGCCTCCAATAATATATACCTGACAGGAGCCCATGCATTCTCCTGCCTCCAATAATATATACCTGACAGGAGCCCATACATAGTGCTGCCTCCAATAATATATACCTGACTGGAGCCCATACATTCTCCTGCCTCCAATAATATATACCTGATAGGAGCCCATACATTCTGCTGCCTCCAATAATATATACCTGACAGGAGCCCATACATTCTGCTGCCTCCAATAATATATACCTGACAGGAGCCCATACATTCTGCTGCCTCCAATAATATATACCTGACAGGAGCCCATACATTCTCCTGCCTCCAATAATATATACCTGACAGGAGCCCATACATTCTGCTGCCTCCAATAATATATACCTGACAGGAGCCCATACATTCTCCTGCCTCCAATAATATATACCTGACAGGAGCCCATACATTTTCCTGCCTCCAATAATATATACCTGACAGGAGCCCATAGATTCTCCAGCCTCCAATAATATATACCTGACAGGAGCCCATAGATTCTGCTGCCTCCAATAATATATACCTGACAGGAGCCCATACATTCTACTACCTCCAATAATATATACCTGACAGGAGCCCATAGATTCTGCTGCCTCCAATAATATATACCTGACAGGAGCCCATACATTCTGCTGCCTCCAATAATATATACCTGACAGGAGCCCATACATTTTCCTGCCTCCAATAATATATACCTGACAGGAGCCCATAGATTCTCCAGCCTCCAATAATATCTACCTGACAGGAGCCCATACCTTCTGCTGCCTCCAATAATATATACCTGACAGGAGCCCATAGATTCTGCTGCCTCCAATAATATCTACCTGACAGGAGGTCATACATTCTGCTGCCTCCAATAATATATACCTGACAGGAGCCCATAGATTCTGCTGCCTCCAATAATATATACCTGACAGGAGCCCATACATTCTGCTGCCTCCAATAATATATACCTGACAGGAGCCCATACATTCTGCTGCCTCCAATAATATATACCTGACAGGAGCCCATAGATTCTCCAGCCTCCAGTAATATATACCTGACAGGAGCCCATACATTCTGCTGCCTCCAATAATATATACCTGAAAGGAGCCCATACATTTTCCTGCCTCCAATAATATATACCTGACAGGAGCCCATAGATTCTGCTGCCTCCAATAATATATACCTGACAGGAGCCCATAGATTCTCCTGCCTCCAATAATATATACCTGACAGGAGCCCATAGATTCTCCAGCCTCCAATAATATATACCTGACAGGAGCCCATACATTCTGCTGGCTCCAATAATATATACTTGACAGGAGCCCATACATTCTGCTGCCTCCAATAATATATACCTGACAGGAGCCCATACATTCTCCTGCCTCCAATAATATATACCTGACAGGAGCCCATACATAGTGCTGCCTCCAATAATATATACCTGACTGGAGCCCATACATTCTCCTGCCTCCAATAATATATACCTGATAGGAGCCCATACATTCTGCTGCCTCCAATAATATATACCTGACAGGAGCCCATACATTCTGCTGCCTCCAATAATATATACCTGACAGGAGCCCATACATTCTGCTGCCTCCAATAATATATACCTGACAGGAGCCCATACATTCTCCTGCCTCCAATAATATATACCTGACAGGAGCCCATACATTCTGCTGCCTCCAATAATATATACCTGACAGGAGCCCATACATTCTCCTGCCTCCAATAATATATACCTGACAGGAGCCCATACATTTTCCTGCCTCCAATAATATATACCTGACAGGAGCCCATAGATTCTCCAGCCTCCAATAATATATACCTGACAGGAGCCCATAGATTCTGCTGCCTCCAATAATATATACCTGACAGGAGCCCATACATTCTACTACCTCCAATAATATATACCTGACAGGAGCCCATAGATTCTGCTGCCTCCAATAATATATACCTGACAGGAGCCCATACATTCTGCTGCCTCCAATAATATATACCTGACAGGAGCCCATACATTTTCCTGCCTCCAATAATATATACCTGACAGGAGCCCATAGATTCTCCAGCCTCCAATAATATCTACCTGACAGGAGCCCATACCTTCTGCTCCCTCCAATAATATATACCTGACAGGAGCCCATAGATTCTGCTGCCTCCAATAATATCTACCTGACAGGAGGTCATACATTCTGCTGCCTCCAATAATATATACCTGACAGGAGCCCATAGATTCTGCTGCCTCCAATAATATATACCTGACAGGAGCCCATACATTCTGCTGCCTCCAATAATATATACCTGACAGGATCCCATAGATTCTGCTGCCTCCAATAATATATACCTGACAGGAGCCCATACATTCTACTACCTCCAATAATATATACCTGACAGGAGCCCATAGATTCTGCTGCCTCCAATAATATATACCTGACAGGAGCCCATACATTCTGCTGCCTCCAATAATATATACCTGACAGGAGCCCATACATTTTCCTGCCTCCAATAATATATACCTGACAGGAGCCCATAGATTCTCCAGCCTCCAATAATATCTACCTGACAGGAGCCCATACCTTCTGCTGCCTCCAATAATATATACCTGACAGGAGCCCATAGATTCTGCTGCCTCCAATAATATCTACCTGACAGGAGCCCATACATTCTGCTGCCTCCAATAATATATACCTGACAGGAGCCCATAGATTCTGCTGCCTCCAATAATATATACCTGACAGGAGCCCATACATTCTGCTGCCTCCAATAATATATACCTGACAGGAGCCCATAGATTCTGCTGCCTCCAATAATATATACCTGACAGGAGCCCATAGATTCTCCAGCCTCCATTGATATATACCTGACAGGAGCCCATACATTCTGCTGCCTCCAATAATATATACCTGAAAGGAGCCCATACATTTTCCTGCCTCCAATAATATATACCTGACAGGAGCCCATAGATTCTCCAGCCTCCAGTGATATATACCTGACAGGAGCCCATACATTCTCCTGCCTCCAATAATATATACCTGACAGGAGCCCATAGATTCTGCTGCCTCCAATAATATATACCTGACAGGAGCCCATACATTCTGCTGCCTCCAATAATATATACCTGACAGGAGCCCATAGATTCTCCTGCCTCCAATAATATATACCTGACAGGAGCCCACAGATTCTGCTGCCTCCAATAATATATACCTGACAGGAGCCCATACATTCTCCTGCCTCCAATAATATATACCTGACAGGAGCCCATACATTTTCCTGCCTCCAATAATATATACCTGACAGGAGCCCATAGATTCTCCAGCCTCCAATAATATATACCTGACAGGAGCCCATAGATTCTGCTGCCTCCAATAATATATACCTGACAGGAGCCCATACATTCTACTACCTCCAATAATATATACCTGACAGGAGCCCATAGATTCTGCTGCCTCCAATAATATATACCTGACAGGAGCCCATATATTCTGCTGCCTCCAATAATATATACCTGACAGGAGCCCATACATTCTGCTGCCTCCAATAATATATACCTGACAGGAGCCCATACATTTTCCTGCCTCCAATAATATATACCTGACAGGAGCCCATACATTCTGCTGCCTCCAATAATATATACCTGACAGGAGCCCATAGATTCTCCAGCCTCCAATAATATCTACCTTACAGGAGCCCATACCTTCTGCTGCCTCCAATAATATATACCTGACAGGAGCCCATAGATTCTGCTGCCTCCAGTAATATCTACCTGACAGGAGCCCATACATTCTGCTGCCTCCAATAATATATACCTGACAGGAGCCCATAGATTCTGCTGCCTCCAATAATATATACCTGACAGGAGCCCATACATTCTGCTGCCTCCAATAATATATACCTGACAGGAGCCCATAGATTCTGTTGCCTCCAATAATATATACCTGACAGGAGCCCATAGATTCTCCTACCTCCAATAATATATACCTGAAAGGAGCCCATACATTCTGCTGCCTCCAATAATATATACCTGACAGGAGCCCATAGATTCTGCTACCTCCAATAATATATACCTGAAAGGAGCCCATACATTCTGCTGCCTCCAATAATATATACCTGACAGGAGCCCATACATTCTGCTACCTCCAATAATATATACCTGACAGGAGCCTATAGATTCTGCTGTCTCCAATAATATATACCTGACAGGAGCCCATAGATTCTGCTGCCTCCAATACTATATACCTGACAGGAGCCCATAGATTCTCCTGCCTCCAATAATATATACCTGACAGGAGCCCATACATTCTGCTGCCTCCAAGAATATATACCTGACAGGAGCCCATAGATTCTCCAGCCTCCAATAATATATACCTGACAGGAGCCCATACATTCTGCTGCCTCCAAGAATATATACCTGACAGGAGCCCATAGATTCTGCTGCCTCCAATAATATATACCTGACAGGAGCCCATACATTCTGCTACCTCCAATAATATATACCTGACAGGAGCCTATAGATTCTGCTGTCTCCAATAATATATACCTGACAGGAGCCCATAGATTCTGCTGCCTCCAATACTATATACCTGACAGGAGCCCATAGATTCTCCTGCCTCCAATAATATATACCTGACAGGAGCCCATACATTCTGCTGCCTCCAAGAATATATACCTGACAGGAGCCCATAGATTCTCCAGCCTCCAATAATATATACCTGACAGGAGCCCATACATTCTGCTGCCTCCAAGAATATATACCTGACAGGAGCCCATACATTCTGCTGCCTCCAATAATATATACCTGACAGGAGCCCATACATTCTGCTACCTCCAATAATATATACCTGACAGGAGCCTATAGATTCTGCTGTCTCCAATAATATATACCTGACAGGAGCCCATAGATTCTGCTGCCTCCAATACTATATACCTGACAGGAGCCCATAGATTCTCCTGCCTCCAATAATATATACCTGACAGGAGCCCATACATTCTGCTGCCTCCAAGAATATATACCTGACAGGAGCCCATAGATTCTCCAGCCTCCAATAATATATACCTGACAGGAGCCCATACATTCTGCTGCCTCCAAGAATATATACCTGACAGGAGCCCATAGATTCTGCTGCCTCCAATAATATATACCTGACAGGAGCCCATAGATTCTGCTGCCTCCAATAATATATACCTGAAAGGAGCCCATACATTTTCCTGCCTCCAATAATATATACCTGACAGGAGCCCATACATTCTGCTGCCTCCAATAATATATACCTGACAGGAGCCCATAGATTCTGCTGGCTCCAATAATATATACCTGAAAGGAGCCCATACATTTTCCTGCCTCCAATAATATATACCTGACAAGAGCCCATAGATTCTGCTGCCTCCAATAATATATACCTGACAGGAGCCCATAGATTCTGCTGCCTCCAATAATATATACTGTAATAACTATATATATATATAACCACTACCTGCTTAAACCTACGGCAGTATATAACCTCCGTATTAACAATATAAATCAGCTGAGAGGAAAACTCTTAAAATATAACTTTTATTTAATCCTTAAAAATTACTTTGTACCAACAATGTCCAATATAAATCACTCATACACCACTATTACAAACCAAATATCACGACCGACCCCTCATATAGTAGCGAGGGCCAACAAAAATTAATTTGGTCCTGATAAATATATTTTCTCTTATAGCAAACCTTATTAAGGATATAAAACATGAAAATAGGACACTATGTAAACTTCTTATATGACATGTTGGGGAAAACTAGCAGTATTAATCCCTTCTGGTACATATATAACTTAAACATAGTGATATAAAATTTTTAACAATATGTGTGGATCTCAGCCATTTTCTTATCTGTGGGCATCCTCCAGGGTTTTTTTCTCTCTCTTCAATTCAGTTGTTTCGTATCACCGAGAATAAATCTACCCTGTCGTGCCCCTGATAATTGCTCCCGCCCTGACAAGGGCAGTACCCAAGTGTATCTATTACCCCTCAAAATAATGCCTCCCTTCATAATACCTGACAAGAGCCCATACATTCTGCTACCTCCAATAATTTATACCTGGTAGGAGCCCATAGATTCCGCTGCCGCTGCCTGGGGCGACGCCGGGTGCGTCCTCCACAGTGCCCACAGGAAGCAGTCCCTGGGCAATGACGTCACCACCCTGAGACTGACCTCCTGCGTAGTGTCGCTCTACGCAGAGGAGGCAGAGGGGCACTAGTCTGCGGCATCAGGCAGAGCAGGGCAGTGCTGCCGATATGATTAGCGAACCGGGGGGGCCCTCTGTTCTCTGTACAGGGCCCAGGGGGGGTAGTGGGGTGGGGCTTGGGGGCGTGTCCATCGGGACCCGGGGCCCATCGGGGGTTTTCCCAATCCTCCGGTGGGCTAGTCCACCCCTGGCTGTGTCTGACCGTACAGGAACATGGTCTGATCAGGGGAGGGCAGGGGAGGAAGCAAAAGAGTATACAGACAGGACAGTATGAGATCACAGCTGATTCTTTCTGTGAGGTAAAACATTTCCCTGTCTGTTTTTAAGCAATGTTTTACATCACAGAAAGAATTAGCTGTAATCCCATGTGGTAACGTCTATAAACTCTCTTTTGCTTCCTCCTCTGCTCAGGAGCTGTGGTATGATCAGACCACGTTCCTGTACGGTCAGACACAGCCATTACACAGTACACAGCAGGGGCACATTTATAAGATTATCTCAGCACAGGAAATTTTATTTAATCACATCCAATTGTGTAATTTATTATTATTATTCCAAGATCTATTGATTAAAATGTTGGTTAAAGTTAACTTAGTTTGTGGGAAAACTCCTTTAACACAACTCGTAGGGATTTCTCTGTATGTGATTTGTGTTTTCTATAGGATTGCAGTTATATCTATTATCATTGTGTATGAAGTCTTATAGAGTAACCATTGTTAATTTTTTTACATAAGTTAATACTACACTTCAAAAAAAGAGACTTTGTAATAAATCTTTTAAATGAAATCTAATTTCTCCTGAACTGATTTTTTATCTCATATTTCCCAATTCATGGGTAAAAGCTGTGCACAGTGAATACAGGCATTCCTATTACTGAGATAGATGACAGTTGGTGCTCATAAAGTTCTATAGAAAACTTGCAGCAGGATGTCTGTCTGCCTATATCTCCTCCTCCTTCCCTCTCCATAGAATTTTAAAATCACAAACTGTCATCTCCTATCTCAGTAATGTGAAAGTCTGTCGTCACTGAATCCTTGTCAGTGAAGGATCAATCCAATAGGAGAAAGAAGCAAATCTCCCTGATAAGATATATTACAAAGTTGTGTATTTTCATGTGTACTATTGATTTATGTAATAGAAATTAAAACAACGGTTATTCTTTAACCCCTTTCTAACATGATACTTACTAATACGTACCTGCGCCCTTGACCTTATGGACCAGATACGTATTAGTACTAGGGTTGAGCGAATATGTTCTCTCCGAGTATGCTTGGGCCGAGCTCAGAGTATTTATAGCTGCTCGGTGATATGGTTGAATCGCTCCCGTGTGCATGATTTGCAACTGTTTGACAGCTTTATTACATGTGAGGAATGTGTAAGAAATAGACATTCCTCACATGTAATACAACTGTCAAACAGTTGAAAATCATGCACACGGGAGCGATTCAACCATATCACCGAGCAGCTATAAATACTCGGAGCTCGGCCCGAGCATACTCGGCGAAAGGGTTAATAGAACATACTCGCTCAATACTAATTAGCACGCATCAGAATCGCCACCGGGTGTCAGCTGATTGTCACAGCTGACACCCGGTGCTATGTGCTGGGAGCGGAGCGCACCGCTCCCATCACATTACCCCCCCGAAATGCATGCTGCAATCAAAGTCGATTGCTGCATTCCGGTCGCAAGAGAAGGTAAGCGCCGTTACTTACCTCCTCACCGGCGTCCTGTGCTGTCTGTGGCCGGGTCCTGTGGTTGTCATGACAGCAGGAATATACTTTGATCATGCGCAGTGCATGATCAAAGTATCTTCTGCCTGTGCAGCGCTGACAGCCTTGATAACACAGGGTTGGTGCTGCGTCCCTATGCTATACAGGTGATCAGCCTGCAAAAAGTGAAAGTCCCATAGTGGGACAACGTGTAAAAGTTAAAAAAGAATCAGAAAGTGAAAAAAAAAAAAATTAGTAAAAATATTTAAAAAAAAAATGAAAAAAAGAATCCCCAAAAAATAAAATAAAATTGTACCGATCAATAAATGTTATTATGAAAAAAAAAAAAAGTACACATATTTTGTATCGCCGCGTCCAGAACGACCTGACCTATAAACCTGTCCTACTAGTTAACCCCTTTATTGAACACGGTAAAAAAAAAAAAAACTAAGCAAAAAACTATTCTAATCATCATACCACCAAACAAAAAATGGAATAAAACGCGAACAAAAAGATGAATGTAAATAAAAATGGTACCGCTGAAAACGTCATCTTGTCCCGCAAAAAACAAGCCGCCATACAGCTCCATCAGCCAAAAAATGAAAAACTTATAGCTCGCAGAATAAAGCGATGTAAAAAAATTCTTTTTTCTATAAAATAGTTTTTATTGTGTAAAAGCGTCAAAACATAGAAAAATGATATAAATGTGGTACTGCTGTAAACATACTGACCCTAAGAATAAAGCTACCTTATCAATTTTACCAAACCAGGAACGGCATAAAGAAACAATTCCTGAATTGTTGGTTTTTGTTTATTCTGCCTCCCAAAAATCGAATTGGAAATCGATCAAAAAATGTCACGTGCCTAAAAATGGTACCAATAAAAATGTCAACTTGTCCCACAAAAAAACAAGCCTTTACATGACTCTGTCGGCCGAAATATGGAAAAATTATAGCTCTCAAAATATGACGATGCAAAAACTAGTCTTTTGGAGAAAAAAAAGCGTATTTTAGTGTGTGACAGCTATCATTAATAAAAACCTGCTATAAATCTGGTATCGCTGTAATCACACCGACCCGAAGAATAAAGTCATCTAATCATTTATACCGCGCAAGGAAAGGCGTAAAAAATAAACGCTAGGGTTGTGCTAGGGTTAGGGTTGTTCTAGGGTTAGGGTTGTGTTGAGGTTGGGATTTTTTCAAAAGTAAAGAAAAAAAAATAACGATATGGCGACTAGTGTTGAGCGCAAGTGCTCACTACTTGAATTTGCATTGGGTGCTCGGGTATGCACAGAGTATCGCGGGTGCTCGAGTGACATGCTCGAGTCTCCGCCCCATATGCTTCACGGTCAAAAAAACCTAGCGGGGATTGCCTGCCATGCACGAGCGATCCCCGCATGTTTTTTTTTGGGTGTCGAACAACCGTGAAACATGCGGGGCGGGGACTCGAGCATGTCACT
Source organism: Phyllobates terribilis (assembly GCF_046119375.1). Lineage (NCBI taxonomy): Eukaryota > Metazoa > Chordata > Amphibia > Anura > Dendrobatidae > Phyllobates > Phyllobates terribilis. Next base: position 413,803,297 of record NW_027362771.1, on the reverse strand, counting down.
CGAGCACCCGCGATACATGGTGCATACCTGAGTACCCGATGCAAACTCAAATATTGAGCACTTAAGCTCAAGACTAATGACATCTTATTCAATTTGATGTTATCATTTTCTGTGTCATACCTCTGGGCTCAAAATGTTCACTATACCCCTTGATAAAATTCGTGAGGGGTCTAGTTTCCAAAATGGGGTCACTTGTGGGGGGTTTCCACTATTTAGGCACATCCGGGGCTCTCCAAACACAACATGACGTTCGCTCTCAATTCCAGCCAATTTTGCGTTCAAATAGTCACACAGTGCTCCTTCCCCTCTGAACCCTGCCGTGCGCCCAAACAGTGTATTTTCCCCACATATGGGGTATTTGCATAGTCAGGAGAAATAGCGCAAAAGTTTTTGGGGTGCATTTTCTCCTCTTACCATTGTGAAAATAAAAAATTTGGGGCTAAAACATCCTTTTTGTGGAAAAAGTTAGATTTTTTTTATTTGCACTGCTCCATGTTATAAACTTCTGTGAAGCACCTGGGGGTTCAGGGTGCTCACCACACATCTAGATAAGTTCCCTGAGGGGTCTAGTTTCCAAAATGGTGTCACTTGTGGGGGATCTCCACTGTTTAGGCACATTAGGGGCTCTCCAAACATTACATGGCGTCCGCTAATCATTCAAACAAATTTTACAATCAAAAAAGTCAAATGGTGCTCCTTCCCTTCCGAACCCTGCCGTGCACCCAAACAGTGGTTTTCCCCCACATATGGGGTATTGGCGTGCTCAGGAGAAATTGCACAACAAATTTTGGGGTCCATTGTTTCCTGTTACCCTTGCAAAAATAAAAAATTGGGGTCTAAAGTAACATTTTTGTGAAAAAAGTTAATGTTCATTTTTTCTTCCACTTTCCAAAAATTCCTGTAAAGCACTTGAAGGGTTAAAAAACGTCTTGAATGTGGTTTTGAGCACCTTGAGGGGTTCCGTTTTTAGAATGGTGTCACTTTTGGGTATTTTCTGTCATAAAGGACCCTCAAAGTCACTTCAAATGTGATATTTCCTAACAAAAAAAATTATGTTTCAAAAATTGTGCTGATGTAAAGTAGACATGTGGGAAATGTTATTTATTAACTATTTTGTGTGACATATCTCTCTGATTTAAGGGCATGAAAATTCAAAGTTTGAAAATTGCAAAATTTTCAAAATTTTCGCCAAATTTACAATTTTTTCCACAAATAAACCCAAGTCATATCGAATAAATTTTACCACTGTCATGAAGTACAATATGGCACGAAAAAACAATCTCAGAATCAGTGGAATCCGTTGAAGCGTTCCAGAGTAATTACCTTATAAAGTGACAGTAGTCAGAATTGTAAAAATTGGCCTGGTCATTAACGTGCAAATCCCCCTCGGGGGTAAATGGGTTAAATATCATGTTTATCTGTTTTACTTATGTATTTTTTTCTGCAATGAACACTGCAAATGTACATGTCCTTTGGCTCATGCTTGGGTGGGACTTGTAACCAATGTAGTCATCTGACACATTTTGCCATCATGCGAACAGGCAGAAACTACGTTCTGTTTTGGAAGATAGAAATTCCAAACTGATCAAAATCAGATCTTTCTACTAAAACAAGTTCAGGAAATGCGTATTGTCTTTGATTTCTTTCTCCATAAGATTTTGTCTTGCTCTCTTCCTAGAACTATGAAACTCTCGTTTGGCTTGTTCCCACTTTCAATCCTTCTCCTTCTCCCAGCTTGCACCTCTCACACTTCAGACTATTCCCTTCCAGAATGTGTCCTGTCTACAGTCTTTCTTTTGTGTCAGTCTTTTCTATTTAAAAATTTATGGTTCATTTGATATTGCAGACAATTTAGTATAATTGAATATCACAGAATTAATGAGGTGTACTCTTCATTTTAACCTATTTACGGTAATGATTCATTTTGAAAAATACATCACAATACCAAGAAGTGAAATGAGTCCTAATCTCCCTTTATTTCTACATTTTCAATTTATTGTTCTTTTTGAGCCAGGAACCCATTACTTATAGAAGATATTTCTTTCAGTTAGACGTAGAATGTTCACATGGGCTATGTGGAAAAAAAAATCAGCTTCTAAAACACAAATTGGCTGTAAGCTGCGGTTGTCCTCAGAAATTTTTTTTTAACCAAAACCATGAATAGACAAGAGATCTGTTATTCATCACAATTCTCTATCCACCCTTTTCGTGTCTGCTAATCCACACGGAGACAAGTGAGACCAGTAAACATATGTTTGCATATTCAGAGGGAACGAGCAGGGAGAATAGAACCTGGAGAAGAACAAAATTAGGCTACGGTTGATTTTATATGCATACACTTTCTATTGATTTACAAACTGAAACCATTAAATAACGAAGTTATCATACTTGTCAATAATTAACTACCACACTCCCTGTAAATACATATGTATCTGGATGGGGCGAACAGATGTAAAACCGTTTAGTGTTAGCTTTGAGCTCTCCAATACATCTAATTGTGTCATGGTAAAATTCCCCCATTTAAGCTTTGCATTTTATTAGGAATAATCTTCATACATAGTGTTTAGTACATAATTTTGTGTTCTCTGTGGCATGGTAGACCTACTCCTCGTGAATATTATCTAAGTCGCTCAGGCCCCCTATTAAAATATGTTTGTGCACTTGTGGGTTATGGCAGATCAGGGTGTATAATCACATTTACAGGAATACAAATTGCAATGTATCGTGTGTAGACAAAACTAGAGTGACACCATGTGGAATATAAATTCCCCTAGAGGAAAATTTTGACTGCTAGATAGGGGACAGGGCCATCCATATTTGTAATAAAGACCCCCATGGTACTCTGTTAAATAATTCTATATACACTGTGCTTCCTGAACTAAATAATCCAATACACGATGCTCCATAATACATGATCCGATACACAGTGCCTCATAATACATACACAATGCCCCTATAATGCATAATACAATAAAAAATACCCCCATAATACAGTACAAGATACCCCTATAATACATAATACAATCCACAATGTCTACATAATACAATACACAATGCCCCCATAATACAGTACAAGATACCCCTATAATACATAATACAATTCACAATGCCTACATAATACAATCCAGAATGCCCCCATAATACAGTACAAGATACCCCTATAATACAATTCACAATGCCTACATAATACAATACACAATGCCCCCCCATAATACAGTACAAGCTACCCCTATAATACCTAATACAATCCACAATGCCCCCATAATACAATCCAGAATGCCCCCATAATACAGTACAAGATGCCACCCATATACAGTACATAATACAATCCACAGTGCCCCATAATAAATAACACAATGCCCCCATAATACATAATGCAATACACATTACTCACAATACATAATACAATACACAGGCCCCATAATACATACACAATGTCCCCTAATATAATACACAATGCCCCCATAATACAGTACACGATGCCCCCATAATACATAATACAATCCACACAGTGCCCCATAATACATAGTACAATACACAATGCTCCCATAATACATAGTACAATACACAATGCCCCCACAATACAATACACAGTGCGCCATAATACAATACACAATGCCCTATAATGCAATACAAGATTCCCCCTTAATACATAACACAATAAACTATGCCCGCGTAATACATAACACGGTTGCCATTGGCCCGATATGTTAATTTCACTGATATCTGTATCCTCAGGATACAAATAACGGTAAATAGAATGGTAAGTCACGGAGCCGTCAGCTCCTTCTTCCACCTTTCAGACTGTGCAACTGAGACTCAGTGCAAGAGTCGCTGGACATCCCTAGATCGTGCCTACTGTGCGAAGCCTCAGTCCATATGCTGCACAGACCGGAGCATCAAAGGGAACAAGGTTAATTGAGTAGTTTGATTTTTTTTCTAATTTTTAATTCTCAGTCAGCACATGGGGGAAATTTCAGGGCATCATACTGCGTAGGGCGATTTGGCGACATCATACTGTGGGTGGGTGTATTATATTATGTGGATGGGCAATGTGAGGGTGTCATACTGTGTGGGGGGCTGTGGGGATAATGTGGGGAGCTGTGGGGTTCCTCCTCTGTGTGAGGGGTAGTGGGTTTCATCATGCTGTGAGTTGTAGCCTGTGGGATCCATCCCACTGAGTGTGGGGAGCTGTGTGAGCATGATCCTGTATGTATGGGGCTCTGGGGTCCATACTGATGAGGGGATGTGTGGGTCATCAAACTGTATAAGGGTGACTTTGGGTATCATATTGTTTGAGGGGGTGTGAGGTATATCATACTGTGTGTGTGTGGGGGGGCATCATACTGTTTGGGTGGCTGTGAGAGCATAATTCTGTTTGGTGGCTGTTGATCAGGGCACAAAAGCAGAATAACATAAGCATATGATTTATAAACATTATAAAAAGAAGTTAATGATATTGTTTTGATTACCTGTTACTGCTAATACATTACAATAATCTCTGTCACAACATGTATTGGTAGCTAGTCAACAGATTTAAATCTGCTCAAAGTTAAGTTAATTAACTTAATTAATATAAAATAATAAGATTAATAATAATAATGAGTATACGGTAATTAAGTTCGGCTGGTTTGTTCAGCCCTTCACAAAAGTCAGTCTCTCGTGGCCCGTGGGAAAATTAATTGCCCACTGCTAAACTAGACACATTGTAAACAAAACTTTTGTTAACTTTGTATATTTTCGTTATAACACAGCATCAAAATAATTTTTTGCTTGTATTTATATACCTTTTTGGGAAAGATGTGATTTTTGCATGCATCACCAAGTTATCTATTGCCATTAACAAGGTTGTTCTTTTTCACCAGTGCGAAATCCTGAAGGACAAATTAAACTTTACTGCAAAGGTGCAGACACTATCCTATATGAAAGGCTTCATGTCAGTAGTGAAGAATTAATGTACATTACTTCAGAACATCTCAATGTGAGTATGCCACCTGTCGCTAATGGTAGAGTGTGGTTTGCATATGCCCTGCAAATCTCATTGCAGGAAGCAGTTGGTAGTGTGCATGCACCCGAAAGTAAGGCTGACGCACCCACGCAACCTGACCCTGGAAGAAGCAGGAGCGAAACGCGCGTCGGGGTGGAGGCACATGATGGTCTCCTTTTCTGGCTGTAGCTAAAATTCACTATTACAATGTAATACTGTATTTACTTATTCACACACTCAGCCATACTACCTCATTTGTATGCCTAATATTACAATAATAGGGTGATCCCTTATATATTTATATTTTTTGGATCAATATATGTACACTGTTACAAAGAAAGTATGTGAACTCCTCTTTATAATTTTAATTAGTGCATATTTCTTACTTTTTGACCTTCATGCATGTACAGAGGGTACATGCATGAAGGTCAAAAAGTAAGAACTATGCACTAATAAGAGGCAAAGTTTTTATCCTATCTATATTGCAATCATCATATTATATAGCACTGTGTACTTACAATTGTATTTTTTACTGAATGGTGCTATACTATACAAGGATTGAATGGAGTGGTGGTGCTTATACTATCGAGTAGGAATGGGGAGTTCAGGATCCTCGTTTTACTAATTGGCGAAGTCTCAGCACTGCAGTCCCCAAACGATCATATATTTATTACCTATTAGACGGTTCTGAGAAAAACCTCATAAAATGACATTTACCAATATCACAGAAGTGTAAAATGCATATGTATATTAGTCCGTCTGTGTTCCCATGGTATATATCCAATCCATCTCCTATTGTATTTTTCTTACCATAACCCTCCAGGGTAATTGAGTCTAAAACCCTTCACAATATTTGATGTATCTATACGTCATTGTCGGATAGAGGTTCCTGACCGATGATGTATAGGTACCTCATGGCGATTATGCACAAGCTGTGCCAGCGCAGTCACCGCCGGGAGCTCGGCTTACATGATAGCCGAGACCCGGCTGTCACTGCCAGGAGCGGTGCCCTCACCGCCCCCAGCTGTTTAACCCCCTAAATGCGATCGCAACATTTAGGAGGCTGGTAGAGGGAGGATGCTCCCTCTCCCTTCCAATCGATGCCCCCGCAACGTTGGCCTGCTTAGACCATGCCAAAGGGGCTTCTGTCTGTGTAAGGACTCGCTCACACAAGCATATAACATGGCTGAGTACTATGCGAATGGCACAAAAAAAAAATCCTGAATTGTTGGTTTTTGTTCATTCTCCCTCCCAAAAATTGGAATAGAAAGTGATCAAAACATGTTATGCGTCCGAAAATGTTACCAATAAAAACATCAACTTGTCCCGCAAAAAACAAGCCCTCACATGCCTCTGTCAGCAGAAATATAGAAAAATTATAGCTGTCAAAACAGGGCAATGCAAAAACTTGTTTTTGCAAAAAAAAGCATCTTTTAGTGTGTGACAGTAGCCAAACATAAAAACCCAATATAAATCTGTTATCGCTGTAATCGCACCGACCTGAAGAATAAAGTCGTCTAATCACTTATACCGCATAAGGAACGGGGTGGAAAATAAATAAAACCAATTCTTCACCTGTAGCCGATTTGTTCATTCTGCCTCCCAAAGATCGCAGTAAGGCTCAACTCACATTTATCGTGCGCTGACCACTTGCACCAGGATTTCCATGTAAATCTCTGAAATACGTGATTCAGACAGAATCCCTGGCAGAAGATTTCCTATAATGAGGCAGATGTAGGAACTGTGGACACCATCTGGTCTATGATCTGATGGTGTCTGACTTTTTAGTGTGCATAAAGGCGCGGCCGACCACAGTTTTGTGCACTTCTGAAAAGAAGGACACCACTAAACGGGCCAGATGGAGTCCAGAGTAACTCTGAATCACGTCATTCGGAGATTTAGATGGAAGTAGAGCTCAGCGAAGAGCGCAGGAAAAACGTGATTCAAAATGTTATGTAAAATGTTCTCAATAAAAGCTTCAACTCAATCCACAAAAAAAGTAATTTCCCACTCAGGTCATTCATCTGTTAATGGAAATATAAGAGGGTATTCTGCTCTTCTGGCACGTAGGGGCTCTGTATATGCAGTCCGCAAACTATTCAGGAATATCTGTGCTCCAAGAATCAAATAGCACTCCATCCCTCCCGAGTCTCGCCGTGTGACTAAGCAAGTACTGTACAACCACATATTTACCCATTTTCCCATGTGAAAATGTAAATTCTGGGACTAAAACAACATTTTTGAGGTAAAAATGTAATTTTTTTTTTCTTCACTGCTCAATGGTATAAAAGTCCTTGACACACCTGTGGTGTCAATATGATTACTGCATGCTTAGGTGAATTCATTGAGAGGGGTAGTTTGTAAAATCAGGACACTTATGGGGGATTCTGTTGTTATGGCACCTCAGGGACTCTACCAGTGGGTCATGGCACCTGCAAACCATAACCGAAAAATTCCCAATTACATGTATGGTATTTGTGCACTCAGAAGAAATTGCACAACAAACTGTGAGGTACATTTTTCCTATTAGCCCTTATAAAAATTAAAAACTTGGGGCTAAAACAACATTTTAGTGGTAAGAATGGAATTACTCTTTCTTCACCGCTCAATGGTATAAATTTCTGTGAGGCACATGTGGTATCAACATCCTCAGTGCACCCCTAGATGAATTATAAAAGCTTATAAAATGGGATTACTTAAGGTGGGTTCCGCTCGTGTGGCACCATCAAACCATTCCAGCAAAATCTGAACTCCAATATGGCACTTCTTCCCTTCTGAGCTTTGCACTGTAACTCAAAAGTAGTTTTCAACCACATATGGAGTATTGGTGTACTCAGGAGAAATTGCACAACAAATTGTACCATTCATTTTCTCCTATTCCTTTTGAAAATTAAAAATTTGGGGCCAAAGCAACATATTAATGGGAAAAATGGTAATTTTTCATTGACTCAGCCCAATTTTATACAGTTCTGTGAATCACCTAAGGGTTAAAAATGCGTACTACACCCATAGATGAATTCCTCGAAAGGTGTAGTTTCCAAAATGTGGTCGCTTGGGGGGCCATGTGGGGGTTCTGCTGTTTAGGCATGTCAGGGGCTCTTCAAATGTGACATGATATCTGCAATCTATTCCAGCCAAAATTGCACTCCAGAATTCAATTGGCGCTCCTTCCCTTCCGAGCCCTGCCGTGTGCCAAAACATTAGTTTTCCACCACATATGGGGTATCTGTGTATACAGGAAAAATTTCACAACATTTTCTCCTGTTATCCTTATGAAAATGCAAAATTTGGGATAAAGCAACATTTTTGTGGTAAAAAGTTACATTTTAATGTATTCCCCACATTGTTTTAATTCCTGTGAAGCACCTGAAGGGTTAATAAACTTCCTGAATGAGATTTTGAGCACTTTGAGTTGTGCAGTTTTTAAAATGGTGTCATTTTTGGGCATTTTCTGTCACATAGGCCCCTCAGTCACTTCAGATGTAATGGGGTCCCTACAAAAATTGGTTTTGTAAATTTTGTTGGAAAAATTAGAAATTGCTGATAAATTTTTAATATTTCTAACTTCCTAACAAAAACTGATGCTGATATAAAGTAGACATGTGGTAAAAGTTATTGATTAATTATTTTGTGTGAGCCAACTATCTGATTTAAGGGCATAAAAATTAAAAGTTTGAAAATTGCAAACTTTTCCCCAAAATTCAGATTCTTTTACAAATGCAAAAAAAATATTGACCTAAATTTACCACTAACATGAAGTACAATGTGTCACGATAAAACAGTCTCAGAATCAGTGGGATCCATTGAAGCGTTCCAGAGTAATTACCTCATAAATTGACATTGGTTAGATTTGTAAAATTTGGCCTGATCAGAAAGGTGAAAACAGGCTCGGTGGTGAAGGGGTTAATGTTTTTTGAATAAAATATCACCGACTTAAACACTAAATGTCAAATATTGTCATAAAGTTAAAACGTCACTTTTATTAAAGATATGTTAAAAAGAATAAATACAAAACGAACAACAATATAATATTATGGCCAATTACTGGTCACTCATCTACAAGGCAATAAGAAGGTATAAATACACCCTACAATTGATCTAATATGGCCCTACATTGCCACGTAAGTTGGCACCCTTCACCTGTGCAATGGCTTCCTCGCTCGGACGTTGACTCCCCCGTATCTGACCCTATAAGGCCCTACCAAGGGATGCAAGGTAGAAACAACACACAACAAAACATATTGTATAATACTATCCTATAATGGAAAGGTAATACTACTATAGGACTCAACATACCCCATATGGAAGGTTCATCACATGTGTACTATGCATAGCAATGTCAGGCAATATTACATCAAAATGGCTTGTCTGAAAGGAAACAGATAATTTCCCTACACCTGCGCAATGGCGCCTCCGCTCGGCCGTCGACTCTCCCTGTCTGACCCTGTAAGTCCCTGCAAAGGAAAAAGAAGTCAGAGAAAAGAGCAACCAATAGTACCAAAAGATAGATAAAGTTTGCTAATATCCTATAGTGGGGCAGGGGCAGACCACCATTGACTGAACCTATGTGGTCTGCAGCCTATCCCACTAAAAATCCACAAACGTATGAAATAAACAATATATGAAATGATGTTAATATACATACTCATTCAATTATAGGTGGTTAGAAACAATAGGGGGAGGTTAAACTTATACATAGGATCTTAAAAATAACCATGTTATTGGTGGGATGAAGTGCAATGCTTTATGGAGTTACAACTCCATAAAGTATTGCACTTGATCCCACCAATAATATTGTTATTTTTAAGATCCTTCAATATATGGGTGTACCTAATCCTAGTTTATCATTGTACTACTAACAACCTCCCTTTTAATATTTAGTGCAGATATAGGTCATATTAAGGTATTCATATAACTCATATATTGTAATCACACCAATAGCCAACTGATCTAGTCACACAGGCACATTAGTGCTAGTTCATAACACGAAGTGTGCATATCGCTCACATCAATAGCCCATTGATACAGGTGCTGCATAACACAGAGTATGCATATAGCTGGACGTGTTTCCCCTCCAATGGATTCATCAGGAGCGCATACTTCACATATAACAGAATGTATAAGAAATAGTGGACTTTACAAAAATCCTTTGTGATACATGGGAAACCCCTCAATTCACTAATAAATGGGAAAGAGAATTAAATATAACCTTTAATCCTGAGGAAGTCACATCAATCCTAAAGGGTGTACATTCCATCTCCCCTGAAATTAGATATCAAGAACTCAGCTATAAGATATTATCCAGGTGGTATAAAACCCCTGACGTCCTCCACAAAATCGATAAATCTTACCAAATTGCTGGAGATGCAACTCAGAACTTGGCACACCCTCCCATATTTGGTACCATTGCACCAAAATCATACCTTTTTGGGAAAAAAATCCAAAAACATATATATATATATATATATACAGTACAGACCAAAAGTTTGGACACCCTTTCTCATTTAAAGATTTTTCTGTATTTTCATGACTATGAAAATTGTACATTCACGCTGAAGGCATCAAAACTATGAATTCACACATGTGGAATTATATAATTAGCAAAAAAGTGTGAAACAACTGAAAATATGTCTTATATTCTAGGTTCTTCAAAGTAGCCACCTTTTGCTTTGATGACTGCTTTGCACACTCTTGGCATTCTCTTGATGAGCTTCAAGAGGTAGTCACCAGAAATGGTTTTCACTTCACAGGTGTGCCCTGTCAGGTTTAATAATTGGGATTTCTTGCCTTATAAATGGGGTTGGGACCATAAGTTGTGTTGTGCAGAAGTCTGGTGGATACACAGCTGATAGTCCTACTGAATAGACTGTTAGCTGCTTTTTCTTGCCATAATACAAATTCTAAGTAAAGAAAAACGAGTGGCGATCATTACTTTAAGAAATGAAGGTCAGTCAGTGTGAAAAATTGGGAAAGCTTTGAAAGTGTCCCCAAGTGCAGTTGCAAAAACCATCAAGCGCTACAAAGAAACTGGCTCACATGAGGACCGCTCCCGGAAAGGAAGACCAAGAGTCACCTCTGCTTCTGAGGATAAGTTTATCCGAGTCACCAGCCTCAGAAATCGCAGGTTAACAGCAGCTCAGATTAGAGACCAGGTCAATGCCACACAGAGTTCTAGCAGCAGACACATCTCTACAACAAGTGTTAAGAGGAGACTTTGTGCAGCAGGTCTTCATGGTAAAATAGCTGCTAGGAAACCACTGCTAAGGACAGGCAACAAGCAGAAGAGACAAGTTTGGGCTAAAGAACACAAGGAATTGACATTAGACCAGTGGAAATCTGTGCTTTGGTCTGATGAGTCCAAATTTGAGATCTTTGGTTCCAACCACCGTGTCTTTGTGCGACGCAGAAAAGGTGAACGGATGGACTCTACATGCCTGGTTCCCACCGTGAAGCATGGAGGAGGAGGTGTGATGGTGTGGGGGTGCTTGCTGGTGACACTGTTGAGGATTTATTAAAAATTGAAGGCATACTGAACAAGCATGGCTACCACAGCATCTTGCAGCGGCATGCTATTCCATCCGTTTGCGTTTAGTTGGACCATCATTTATTTTTCAACAGGACAATGACCCCAAACACACCTCCAGGCTGTGTAAGGGCTATTTGACCAAGATGGAGAGTGATGGGGTTCTACGCCAGATGACCTGGCCTCCACAGTCACCAGACCTGAACCCAATCGAGATGGTTTGGGGTGAGCTGGACCGCAGAGTGAAGGCAAAAGGGCCAACAAGTGCTAAGCATCTCTGGGAACTCCTTCAAGATTGTTGGAAGACCATTTCCGGTGACTACCTCTTGAAGCTCATCAAGAGAATGCCAAGAGTGTGCAAAGCAGTCATCAAAGCAAAAGGTCGCTACTTTGAAGAACCTAGAATATAAGACATATTTTCAGTTGTTTCACACTTTTTTGTTAAGTATATAATTCCACATATGTTAATTCATAGTTTTGATGCCTACAGTGTGAATGTACAATTTTCATAGTCCTGAAAATACAGAAAAATCTTTAAATGAGGTGTATCCAAACTTTTGGTCTGTACTATATACATATAGAAAAAGCTCTCAACACCTCCTCTGCTAATCTTATTTAACCTCCATTCCCAACACCAACCTATAAATATACGCTGTTTAATATCTCACCTTCTTAATATGGCTAAGAGCCTTGTTGCAAGACACTGGAATGATCCTGATCCCCCATCCTTATCAGAATGGATCAATGAATCAAATATCATATACACATTTGAAAAAATCCGCTTGACCTATTCCAAGCAGGATAAGCTCCTTGAACAATGGAAATTGTGGTACACCAAAATAGGATTATATTCTAAAGTACAGACCTTACACTAAAACTCACCTACTCTCTGCTCCACACAAAAAATAAATATTTATGCCATACATACAGTGGTGGCCAAAAGTATTGGCACCCCTGCAATTCTGTCAGATAATACTCAGTTTCTTCCTGAAAATGATTGCAATCACAAATTCTTTGGTATTATTATCTTCATTTAATTTGTCTTCAATGAAAAAACACAAAAAGAATTGTCCTAAAGCCAAATTGGATATAATTCCACACCAAACCTAAAAAAGGGGGTGGACAAAAGTATTGGCACTGTTTGAAAAATCATGTGATGCTTCTCTAATTCGTGTAATTAACATCACCTGTAACTTACCTGTGGCACCTAAGAGGTGTTGGCAATAACTAAATCACACTTGCAGCCAGTTAACATGGATTAAAGTTGACTCAACCTCTGTCCTGTGTTCTTGTGTGTACCACATTGAGCATGGAGAAAAGAAAGAAGACCAAAGAAATGTCTGAGGACTTGAGAAACCAAATTGTGAGGAAGCATGAGCAATCTCAAGGCTACAAGTCTATCTCCAAAGACCTGAATGTTCCTGTGTCTTCCGTGTGCAGTGTCATCAGGAAGTTTAAAGCCCATGGCACTGTGGCTAACCTCCCTAGATGTGGACGGAAAAGAAAAATTGACGAGAGATTTCAACGCAAGATTGTGTGGATGGTGGATAAAGAACCTCGACTAACATACAAACAAGTTCAAGCTGCCCTGCAGTCCGAGGGTACAACAGTGTCAACCCGTACTATCCGTTTGAATGAAAAGGGACTGTATGGTAGGATACCCAGGAAGACCCCACTTCTTACCCCGAGACATAAAAAAGCCAGGCTGGAGTTTGCCAAAACTTACCTGAGAAAGCCTAAAACGTCTTGGAAGAATGTTGTCTGGTCAGATGAGACAAAAGTAGAGCTTTTTGGGAAAAAGCATCAACATAGAGTGTACAGGAAAAAAAGAGGCATTCAAAGAAAAGAACACGGTCCCTACAGTCAAACATGGCGGAAGTTCCGTTTTGGGGTTGCTTTGCTGCCTCTGGCACTGGACTGCTTGACCGTGTGCATGGCATTATGAAGTCTGAAGACTACCAACAAATTTTGCAGCATAATGTAGGGCCCAGTGTGAGAAAGCTGGGTCTCCCTCAGAAGTCATGGGTCTTCCAGCAGGACAATGACCCAAAACACACTTCCAAGAGCACTATAAAATGGTTTGAGAGAAAGCACTGGAGACTTCTAAGGTGGCCAGCAATGAGTCCAGACCTGAATCCCATAGAACACCTGTGGAGAGATCTCAAAATGGCAGTTTGGAGAAGGCACCCTTCAAATATCAGGGACCTGGAGCAGTTTGCCAAAGAAGAATGGTCTACAATTTCAGCAGAGCATTGTAAGAAACTCATTGATGGTTACCGGAAGCGGTTGTTCGCAGTTATTTTGGCTAAAGGTTGTGCAACCAAGTATTAGGCTGAGGGTGCCAATACTTTTGTCCGGCCCATTTTTGGAGTTTTGTGTGAAATGATCAATAATTTGATTTTTGCTTCATTCTCTTTTGTGTTTTTTCCTTGCAAGCAAATTAAATGAAGATAATAAGACCAAAGAATTTGTGATTGCAATCATTTTCAGGAAGAAACTGAGTATTATCTGACAGAATTGCAGGGGTGCCAATACTTTTGGCTACCACTGTAATCACTTGTTAACAGACCTACCCTCGCAATTGTGTATATTTGCTAGTTCTCAACAGGACCCTCCTCCATAACCATCCCATTACCCTTCCCTCTGCCCAATCCCCACCCCTCCCTTTCGCTTTCCTCTCCCATCTTATCCCCATACTCTCCCAAGTTATTACTACCCCATGTACAGGGCCGGCTCCAGGTTTTTGTGGGCCCTGGGCTAAATAGTCTCAGTGGTCCCCTTTAACACATACCACGATTCATGATGCACAGATACCGCAGAGAAATATATATATATAGTAAAATGCCGAAGATTTCACTTCTTACATTACATGAGCGATATCCATTGTAAATTCCACAATAGCTCAGAAACCGGCGAATTCTCTCAACGCACAGTGCAGACCGGACAATATAGTCCTCCATACAGTATTATGGGCCCCATATAATGCTCCATACAGAATACTGGTCCCCAAATAACGCTCTGACAATATAGTCCTCCATACAGTATTATGGGCCCCATATAACGCTCCATACAGGATACTGGTCCCCATATAACGCTCCATACAGGATACTGGTCCCCATATAATGCTCCATAGAGGATACTGGCCCCCTTATAACACTCCATACAGAATACTGGCCCCCACGTAATGCCCCATGCAGGATGTCACCCCCCCTTATAATGTCCCATGCAGGATGTCACTTGTCCCCCCCCATATAATGCCCCATGCAGGATGTTACCCCCCTTCCCCATATAATGCCCCATGCAGGATGTCACTTGTTCTCCCCCCCATATAATACCCCATGCATGCGGTATGTCACCTCTTTCCACCCCCATATAATGCCCCATGCAGAATGTCACTTGTCCCCCCCCCCATATAATGCCCCATGCAGGATGTCACTTGTCCCCCCCCCTCCCATATAATGCCCCATTTTGGATGTCACTTGTCCCCCCCCATATAATGCCCCATGCAGGATGTCATTTGTCCCCCCTCCATATAATGCCCCATGCAGGATGTCACCCCCCTTCCCCATATAATGCCCCATGCAGGATGTCACTTGTTCCCCCCTCCCTCCCATATAATGCCCCATGCAGGATGTCACTTGCCCCCCCATATAATGCCCCATGCAGAATGTTATTTGCTCCCCCCCATATAATGCCCCATGCAGGATGTCACTTGTTCTCCCCCCCATATAATGCCCCATGCATGCAGTATGTCACTCCCCCCCCATATAATGCCCCATGCAGGATGTTACTTGTTCCCCCCCATATAATGCCCCATGCCTCCATACATATATAAAAAAAAATCAAATACTCACCTCACTTCTCACCTGCTGCCACTGCTCCAGACCCCTCACCCGTGCCAGCATCTTTCCGCTCTGCGCTGCCTGTGACGGCTCAGGAGAGAGCGTGGTGGTGTAAAGGCGTCACCGCTCCCTCTGACCTGAGACGTCACAGTGCAGCAGCCCAGGATGACACCAGAGCTGCTGCTCAGGCACGGGGAGAGGTAAGTATTGTGCCGGGGCTCTGAGCAAGCGGGAGGGAGCGGGCGCTGACCATGGCACCTCACCGCTCACGGGTCCCATAGCACGCCGGGATGCCCGACGGCGAGCCCCCCCCGCCTCCTCAGGGCCTTGGCACTTGCCCGGGTTCTGACGCCGGCCCTGCCCGTGTATAAAATGAATGTTGATATTCTTTCATGTGATTGCGTTTAAATGTTAATATCTAAGTTTTTGTTCTACCTTGCAATATTCATAAATAAAGAATTTGCAAAAAAATAGTGGACTTAGCTTAAATGTTCCATGTATGGAGGAGCAAGTGAAGGGGTCCATGAAAAAGGCTTCCATGTGCTGTCCGTTCTTCACAAACTATTGGGAAACCAATGACTAATGAGCTTGGGAAACCTCCATCCGCTTTTTTTTTTCTCATACAAGAAAAACAGAGAACACGCAGATGGTAAAAATGTACACACTGTCCAAAAAACGGATGAAAATCCAACCCAGCATACTGGTGTAAATCAGCCTGTTATTTTCCCGTGCAAAAAAACTGATGTAAATTCACCTTTACGTCACTCTCTTTTTGTCAGTTTGGCAAACTGAAGTTTTGAGAAAAGCTACATTTATAGTTATAGCTCACTCAGATGTCTGCATTTTGCTTACGAGTGCTATCCATGATTTTCACTATTAACACTTGTGCCCATATGTGTAGCTGCTCCCATGCCTCATTTTTCTTGCCGACCAAATGGTTTGCATGGAAACTCGTCCATGTTTAATTCTCTTAGTGGACTAACTCTCCAATGCAAATCTATGAGTTTGTTTGATAGGAGAAACTTCAGAATACTTCTCCTGCATAAAAAAAAAAAAACGAATGAAAATCTTATGGTAAAATCGGACGCAGTAACCAAACACTTAAAATCTGTTCCAAAACACTGCTAAAAATCTGATCACAAAAAACTGATGAAAATCTGGTTTAAAACACTGATGAAAATCACTGCGTTTTTTGCATACGAGAAAAATAATGGACATTGTTATAAGACCTTAACTCTGTATGTTGCCTAAATAAGTGTCTGTAGCATTAAGGGTTATGCTATAAGGTTATCTGTATTGTGCAGACTATTACAGAGGACGGCAATACCAAAAATGCATATTTATTATGTTCTACTATTTTTGCACAATAAAACCACATTTTGCTAAAAATCAGCAGTTTTTTGTATTGTTGCATTCTAAGAGCCTTAACCACTTCGCACCAGAGCCTGTTTTTGCCTTCGTGACCGGGCCAATTTTTTCAATTCTGACCACTGTCACTTTATGAAGTAATTACTCTGGAACGCTTCAACGGATTCCCCTGATTCTGAGATTGTTTTTTCGTGACATATTGTACTTCATGATAGTGGTAAAATTTCTTTGATATCACTTGCTTTTATTTGTGAAAAAATCGGAAATTTGGCGAAAATTTGGAAAATTTTGCAATTTTCAAACTTTGAATTTTCATGCCCTTAAATCAGAGAGATATGTCACACAAAATAGTTAATAAATAACATTTCCCACATGTCTACTTTACATCAGCACAATTTTGTAACCAAAATTTTTTTTTTTTTTTTTACAAAAACATTTTTTTAGGGACCATATCATATTTGAAGTCACTTTGAGGGGTCTTTATGACAGAAAATACCCAAAAGTGACACCATTCTAAAAACTGCACCCCTCAAGGTGCTCAAAACCACATTCAAGAACTTTATTAACCCTTCAGGTGCTTCACAGGAATTTTTGGAATGTGGAAGAAAAAAAATAACATTTAACTTTTTTCACAAAAATGTTACTTTAGACCCAATTTTTTTTATTTTCACAGGGGTAACAGGAAAAAATTGACCCCAAAATTTTTTGTGCAATTTCTCTTGAGCACGCTGATACCTCATATGTGAGGGAAAACCACTGTTTGGGCGCACAGCAGGGCTCGGAAGGGAAGGAGCGCCATTAGAATTTTTGAATGTAAAATTTGTCTGAATAATTAGCAGACGCCATGTTGCATTTGGGGAGCCCCTGATGTGCCTAAACAGTGGAAACCCCCCACAAGTGACACCATTTTGGAAACTAGACCCCTTAGGGAACTTATCTAGATGTGTGGTGAGCACCTTGAACCCCCAGCTGCTTCACAGAAGTTTATAATATTGAGCCATAAAAATAAAATTTTCACATTTTTCCCACAAAAAATGTTTTTCATTCCCTAATTTTGCATTATCATAAGGGTAACAGGATAAATTGCACCATGAAATTTGTTGTACAATTTCTCCTGAGTACGCTGATACCCCATATGTGGGGGAAAACCACTGCTTTGGTGTACGGCAGGGTTCGGAAGAGAAAGGAGCGCTATGTTGGCTGGGATAGGCAGCAGACACCATGTCACATTTGAAGAGTCGCTGACATGCCAAAACAGCAGAAACCTCCACAAATGATCCCATTTTGTAAACTAAACCTCTCAAGGAATTAATCTAGGGAAGTAGTGAGTATTTTTTATTTTTTAAATTTATACCATTGGGCAGTGAAAAAAGCATAATTATATTTTTACCACAAAAAAATGTTTTACCCTCAGATTTTACATTTTCACAGAGGGCAATGGGTAAAAATGGTGCCGAAATGTGTCACTCAATTTCTTCTAAAAGTGTCAATACCCCGTATGTGGCTGTATCGTACCACTCAGCCATACGACGAGATCTGGGGGGGACAGAGCGCTATTTGACAATTGGAGAACAAATTATTGTAGAATAGGCATTTGGATTTGGGAGCACAACATTTTCTGAATTTCTTTTGGGGGGGCAAGGGCCATTTCGCTTTTCCAGAGCCTTTCTGCTACCAGTAACTTGAAAGTCCCTTATATTTTTAACAGATGACGGACCTGAGTGGGGACTAGCCTTTTTTGAGGACTGAGTTGAAGCTTTTATTGGGAACATTTTACGTAACATTTATCCGGCGCTCTAGGCTGAGCACTTACATCGGGGTTTCCATCTAAATTTCCAAGTGATGTAATTCAGATGAAACCCCTGCGGGATCCATTCACTGCAATGAGGCAGCAGAGTTACTCTGGACTCCGTCTGGCCTCTGTTTAGCGGTGTCCTTTTTTTTTCAGAAGTGCACAAAACTGTGGCCAACCGCACTTTTATGCACGCCTAAAACAAATGACACCGTGGGATCACAGGCCAGACGGCATTCACAGTGGCCTATATCTGCCTCATTACAGGGAATCTTCCGTCATGGGTTCCGGCTGAATCACGTATTTCAGAGATTTACACGGAAACTCTGGCGTAAGTGCTCAGCGCAGAGCGCAGGATAAATGTGTGCCGAACCATACTGCGATCTTTGGGAGACATAATAAATCTGTAGTAGGTGAACAATTGGTTTTATTTTTTTTTTTACGCCGTTCCTAGTGTGATATAACTGATTAGATTACTTTCTTCTTCGGGTCGGTGCGATTACAGATGCCAGATTTATATCGGGTTTTTATGACTGACAGCTGTCACACACTAAGAGACGCTTTTTTTTTGCAAAATCTAGTATTTGCATCGCCATATTTTGAGAGCTATAATTTTTCCATATTTCGGCCGACAGAGTCATGTGACGGCTTGTTTTTTGCGGGACGAGTTGACATTTTTATTGGTACCATTTTTGGGTACGTGACATTTTTTGATTGCTTTCTATTCCGTTTTTTGGGAGGTAAAATTAACAAAAACCAACAATTCAGGAATTGCTTTTTGAGGTTTTTTTTTATGCCGTTCTGCGTGTGGTAAAAGTGATCAGGCAGCGTTATTCTTCGGGTCAGTACGTTTACAGCGATACTACACTTACTGTATATTTTTTTATGTTTTGGCGCTTTTACACAATAAAACAATTTTATAGAAAAAATATTATTTTTGCATTGCTTTATTCTGAGTGCTATAACTTTTTTATTTTTCGGCTGATGGAGCTATATGGCGGCTTTTTTTTTGCAGAACAAGATGACGTTTTCAGCGGTACCATTTTTATTTCCATTTTGCTTTTTGATCGCATTTTTTTCCACTTTTTGTTTGGCGATATGAGGAAAAAGCATAGTTTTTTGCTCCGTTTTTTATTTTTATTACGGTGTGCACAGAAGGAGTTAATTAGTGTGACAGTTTTATAGCTCGGGTTGTTTCGGACGCGGCAATACCAAATATGTGTACTTTTTTTATTTTTGCTTAAATATACGGATTTATCGGTTTAATATTTTATTTATTTATTTTAATTTATTTTGTTTTGTTTTTTTAACAGTTTCAAAACATTTTATTTTACTTTTTTTTACATTTTTTACTTCGTCCCTGTATGGGACATTAATTTTTATTTTTCTGATCCCTGATCTCATGTAATATAATAGACATATATTACATTACATGAGATCTTCACTGACTGTTTCACAGTCAGCGTCTCCTGCCAGGCTTCAGCTGTAGACTGCAGGCTGAGCCAGCCTGGACACCATATATGGCAGAGCTGGAGGCAGTCATGTGACCTCCAACTGCCATAGCAACCCAAGGTCCTGGAAGGTATCAGGGGTCGTCGGAGAGGTAAGTGGACGACCCCCTCTCCTCTTGCTGTCTTCTATATGCCGCGATCACTATAGATTGCGGCATATAGAAGACAGCAAAGGGTTAACATCACTGGGACCTGATCCAATCAGGTCCCGATGATGTTCCCTGTCAGAGCTATCGCTCTGCACCGCTCCTGCAGCGCTTGCTGGACCCTGGGGGTCCTGAGCGCTGCGGGACCACCCACCGTTTTTAAACGTCCGCGCTGCACAGAGCCCAGGCAGCGCGGACGTTTATCTACAGTGGGCGGTCGGGAAGCGGTTAAAGGGGTATTCCCATCTCCAAGATCCTATCCCAATATGTAGTAGGTGTAATAATAGTAATATTAGCAATTACCTCCAATTAGAAATGTAGTATAGTATTTTTGATTCGCTATCTCTCTTTCCTCATGTGCAGGCATCGCAGGACCTTAGGTATCCATGGTTACGTCCACTGATAAAGTCACAGTTAGTTAGCTAGTTGCTAGTGGTCGTAACCGTGGATACCTAAGGTCCTGCGATGCCTGCACATGAGGAAAGAGAGCTAGAGAATCAAAAATACTATACTACATTTCTAATCTATATATATAATCGTCTTATCCCGTCTGTCTGTCTGTCCAGGAAATCCCGCGTCGCTCATTGGTCCGGCAGCGGCCAATCAGCGACGCGGGATTTCAGAAAAAAGATGGCGGCCTTTAGCGGCTCATCTACGGGACGGAGATGCAGCCGGGAGATGACCGGCGCGAGGCGCTCATCTCCCGGCCGGTAGCAGCTGAAAGACCTCGACCGCCGGCGCCGCTGACCTCCATGCGGAAGGGAGGACCGGGGAGCGGCGCTGCGGGTCGGGATACTTCTGCTGCGAGCAGCCGCTCATCTCCCGGCTTCTCGCAGCGGAAGTAGCCGCACAGGCAGCGGCGCTGACATCCATGCGGCTAGGGTGTCAACGGAGGACCGGGGAGCGGCGCTGCAGGTCGGGATACTTCTGCTGCGAGCAGTCGCTCATCTCCCGGCTTCTCGCAGCGGAAGTAGCCGCACAGGCAGCGACGCTCCCCGATCCTCAACGATACGATTCCGCTCCCCGGTCCTCACCAATACGATTCGCTGATTGGTCGCGGCCGGAGACCGATCAGTGATCTTGGCGCAAAAGTTAAACACCGCTGTGCTGATCGGTCGCGGCCGCTGCCCGCGAACCAATCACCAATTTGGGCGCCACATTTAAATAGCGACCGCGACCAATCACCGATCTTGGCGCCATATTTAAACACTGCTGTGCTGATTGGTCGCGGACGCTGCCTGCGACCAATCAGTGATCTTGGAGCCACATTTAAACACTGATGTGCTGATTGGTCGCGGACGCTGCCCGCGACCAATCTGCGATCTTGCCGACAAATTTAAACACTGCTGTGCTGATTGGTCGCGGCCGCCAGTCGCGACAAATCAGCGAGATTGGCGCCAAATTTAAACACCGCTCTGCTGATTGGTCGCGGCCGCCAGCCGCGACAAATCAGCGAGATTGGCGCCAAGTTTAAACAACGCTCTGCTGATTGGTCGCGGCCGCCGGCCACGACCAATCAGCGAGATTGGCGCCAAATTTAAACACCGCTCTGCTGATTGGTGGTGGCCACCAGCCGCAACTAATCTGCATTATTGCCGCCAAATTTAAACACTGCTTAGCTGATTGGTCGCGGATTGTTTGCGGCCGGCGACCGCGACCAATCAGCGATATTGGCGCCAAATTTAAACACCGCTCTCCTGATTGGTCGTAGCTGGCGGTCGCGACCAATCAGGAGAGCGGTGTTTAAATTTGGCGCCAATATCGCTGATTGGTCGCGGTCGCCGGCCGCAAACAATCAGCGAGATTGGCGCCAAATTTAAACAACACTCTGCTGATTGGTCGCTGCCAGCCGACCGCGACCAATCAGCATTATTGGCGCCAAATTTAAACACACTCTCCAGTCCCCACTAACACGGTTCGCTGATTGGTCGCGGCCGCCGCCCGCAAACAAACAACAGTATTGGCGCCAAATTTAAACCCCGCTCTGCTGATTGGTCGTGGTCGCCGAACGCGACCAATCAGCATTATTGGCGCCAAATTTAAACACCGCTTTGCTTATTGGTCGCGGTGGCCGGCCGCGACCAAGCAGCATTATTGGCGCCTAATTTAAACACCGCTTTGCTGATTGGTCACGGCTGTGACCAATCACCATTATTGGCGCCAAATTTAAACCCCGCTCTGCTGATTGGTCGCGTTCGCTGGCAGCGACCAATCAGCATTATTGGCGCCAAATTTAAACACCGCTCTGCTGATTGCACCCGGTCGGCCGCATACATATCCTAGAATACCCGATGCGTTAGAATCGGGCCACCATCTAGTTGGAGATATTTGCTAATATTACTATTATTACACCTACTACATATTGGGATAGGATCTTGGAGATGGGAATATGCCTTTAAGTATTTTATTTTTCTTTTACTGTAGCTTTATCAAGGCTTGTTTCTTTTGATGGACAACGTAGTAGTTTTCATTGGCATCATTATTGGGTACATAGAACGTATTTATTTTTTTGGTGGGAGAATGAACAAAAGAAAACAACAATTTTGCCGCTCACTGTTTTCATTAATTTATTAACCTTTTTTTTTTTTTTTTACTGTGCAGGATAAGTTTCACCGTACTTTTGTTATGATCATTGCAATAGCAGTTATTTCCCCCACCTCCCTGAATAAAGTTGTTTGTTTTTATCTATTTTAATATGTTTTTTACACTACATTTATCTTTTATTCCTTTATTATTTTTTTTTTGCCCCACTAGGAGACTTGATCTTGGGGTCGTTTGGTCACTTTATTAGTTGTTCATCTTGGCTCCTTAAACTGGTTCCAATTTAGCCAACAAGGTCCATCTGGACTAGAGCATCATGAGCAATTTGTTTTTAGCACAGGGCAGAAGTAAGGAAAATGAGTATGAACCGCAAATAGTAGGAGGATTGGTTATTTTTATATACCTCTATTAAATTGTGCGATAATGTTTTATGCTCTATTCATACTTCCTCTTTTTTTTACACTTTGGTAATTAAACTGGAAGTTTTCCCAACATGTCCACTAGTCTCCAAGCACTTAGCTTTTATGCTTTGAAATACTTTTTAATCTGCTGTATAGGAATGTGTTGGCTGCTACGCTATCCTAGGAGGATGGCCACGTTAAACACTATACAGTTGTGCTCAAAAGTTTACATACCCCAGCAGAATTTTTCCTTTCTTGGCCTTGTTTCAGAGAATATGAATGATAACAAAAAGACTTTTTCTCCACTCATGGGTATTGGTTGGGTGAAGCCATTTATTGTCAAACTACTGTGTTTTCTCTTTTTAAATCTCAACCAAAATGACAACCAAAAACATCCAAATGACCCTGATCAAAAGTTCACATACCCTGGTGATTTTGGCCTGATAACATGCACAGAATTTGACACAAATGGGTTTGAATGGTTACTGAAGTTAACATCCTCACCTGTGACCTGTTTGCTTGTAATCAATATGTGTGCATAAAAGCTGAGTGAGTTTCTGGGATCCTGACAGACTCTTGCATCTTTCATCCAGCCACTGACGTTTCTGGATTGTGAGTCATGTGGAAAGCAAAAGAATTGTCAACGGATCTACGGGAAAAGGTAGTTGAGCTGTATAACACAGGAAAGGGATACAAAAAAATATCCAAGGAATTGATAATGCCAGTCAGCAGCGTTCAAATTGTGATTAACAAATGGAAAATCAGGGGCTCTGTAAAAACCAAAGCATGGTCAGGTAGACCAACAAAAATTTCGGCCACAACTGCCAGGAAAATTGTTCGGAATGCAAAGAAAAAACCCACAAATAACATCAGCTGAAATTCAGGACTCTGTGAAAACTAGCGGCGTGGCTGTTTCAAGATGTACAGTAAGGAGGCACTTGAAGAAAAATGGGCTGCAGTTGAAGGAAATATGAATGCAGCACGTTATCAGCAAATACTGGAGGCAAATTTGCACTCATCAGTCCGGAAGCTGCACATGGGACGTAGTTGGACTTTCCAACATGACAACAATCCAAAACACAAGGCCAAGTCGACCTGTCATTGGCTACAGCAGAACAAAGTGAAGGTTCTGGAGTGGCTATCTCAGTCTCCTGACCTCAATATCATTGAGCCACTCTGGGGAGTTCTCAAGCGCGCAGTTCATGCTAGACAGTCCAGGAATTTACAGGAACTGGAGGCTTTTTGCCAAGAAGAATGGGCAGTTTTACCATCTGAGAAAATAAAGAACCTCATCCACAACTACCACAAAACACTTCAAGCTGTCATTGATGTTAGAGGGGGCAATACACTGTATTAAGAACTGGAGTATGTGAACTTTTGATCAGAGTCATTTGGATGTTTTTGGTTGTCATTAAGATTTAAAAAGAGAAAACACAGTAGTTTGACAATAAATGGCTTCACCCAACCAATAACCATGAGTGGAGAAAAAGTTTTTTGTTATCACTCATATTCTCTGAAACAAGGAAACAAGGCCAAGAAAGGAAAAATTCTGCCGGGGTATGTAAACTTTTGAGCACAACTGTACTTCACCATGGTTCTTTTTATATAGATATAGGCTTACAGAGGTTTCTGTCGGAGGCATACTTTCTGGAATACTAGTGATGTATGTCACCAACTGAAACATATAGAAAGTGCAATCAATGCCTCAGAAAATTATATTGCTGAAAAGTAAAATGTATAGAAATTATGTTTATCATGTGCTATCATCGTATGGACCATACTCAAAAGATGCACCACTTCTCTTCATTATCATTGTTCTTAGCAGTTTTTACATGGCTTGTTAAATGGCAGGACATTGTATGACTGTAGAAGTATAAAAACTGTACGTTCTTTCAGGATTTTGCAGGCGAGGGTCTGCGGACATTGGCCCTAGCTTACAAAGATCTCACTGAAGATTACTTCTCGTGGTGGCTGAAGATCCATCATGAGGCCAGCACTGCTCTGGACAACCGAGAGGAGCGGCTGGCAGCTGCATATGAACAAATAGAAAGTGATATGACGGTATGTTCTTAATTCACCATTCTGATTGTTTATACAGGTTAATGTAAATGAACATGAATAGTTTATATACTAGGTTGATTTAGTTAATGAAAAAATACACATATTCAAAAAACAAGAACCCTAATATAAGCACAGAGCAGTCGGAGGCAATGAGTCACTATGTTAATGGAGAGTGTTCGGGTGTAGACACAATAACTGAAAAACCTAGTAATTAATAACTAGTTTAAATGTGCGACATATGCTGCCTCCACTATTTATAGATGCACAGCCCTCATTTAGGGAGCTTTATCAGAAGTAGTGTAAGGAAATGGCTTTAACCCCTTTAAGACAGGTGATTTACCATTTGTGCACATTCGTTTTTTTCCTCCCCTTCTTCCAAGACCCATAACTTTTTTATTTTTGCTTCCACATGAGGGCTGTATTTTGCCAGACGAGTTGTAATATAGGATAACTCCATTCATTTTACCAATGTATCCATCCAAGTGCTGTGAAATGGGGAGAAAATGCAATTCCACCATTGTTTATTCAGTTTTGACATTATGCCCCAATGGGGTGGTAATAATGACCTGACAACATGATTCTACAGGTCAGTTTGATTACGGTGATACCAAAAATTGTAAAGTATCAAACAGAATTAGGTTTGTGTCTCCATTCTCTGAGACCCTTTATTTTTTCATCAATGGAGCTGTATTAGGACTTGATTTATTGCGCGGTGAGCCTCAGTTTTCATTGGTCCAACTTTGGGTCCATGTCCAACGTTCTTATCCCATCATCTATTGTCAACTATTAGGTGCGCTTCCTTTTTTTTTTTGCTTTTCAGCGTTTACTGTATGTGAAAGTCAGGTTACAGTTTTTTTCGTATTGTTTTTATTAAGATGTATCAAGTAAATGTTTTGCTGCTCACTTCTCATGCCATTTTATACACTTACTATGAGAACGCTGTACCACATTAATATCACAGATGGCCGCTAGTATAACCCTTGCCAGATCTGTAAAATCTATATATACAGAGTATTAAAACTTTGACCTATGTACTTGGTGCTGTGAACTTCCTATTTCTTCTGTTTTTTTGAAGAGAGTGGGAGTGGTGGTGGCGGAGGATATCCTTGGTCCTTGGGGCGCCATGATTTCAGTCAGGAACCAGCCAGATTGGGTACAAGTATAG
Source organism: Phyllobates terribilis (assembly GCF_046119375.1). Classification (NCBI taxonomy): domain Eukaryota; kingdom Metazoa; phylum Chordata; class Amphibia; order Anura; family Dendrobatidae; genus Phyllobates; species Phyllobates terribilis. The sequence goes on along the minus strand of NW_027362771.1, from coordinate 413,776,960 downwards.
ATTTATTCGCACCACACGTTTCATGGACAATCCGTCCCCTTCATCAGGTGTGAATCACAATTACCGCCGCCCACCACTCCCACTCTACAACATGGCTCCTGAGCTAGATGCTAGGAGTAGGCAGAGGGTGCTGCTGCGCTCCAGGATCACCATTAACCAATATTCATTCTCGGCATTGTGCCTGGTTTGCACAACCATCAGAGGTGAGTGCAACATCTCTCCCATCGGTCAGTCCTGGGTTTTCGTCACATGGAGCACTCTCTTTTCTTTGTATTTCTCTATTTTATTACCATACACCCAGTGACTTGAGTTGACTGCGGTTGGACAGACGTCATGTGATCTCAACATTATATTTTGCTGCTTTTGCGAAATCTTTTACTAATTTTTTGAGCATCGGTTGAAAATTTTGCCACATGTAACTGGTGGAATAATCTTTTTTTTTAATACCTTTTCCCTTGTGATGTTTTTTCACCTTGTCTACCTTTTGATCTAAAAGACAGATGTTAATATGAATTGGAAACTCTTTTAATTCTGTACTAAATGTTGTGTTTTAAGTTTAGCAAAGTTATGGGCATGTGAATTGCATGTGTCATGGCTAATCCTTCATTGAATGCTCTTTTAAAACATGGCTGCTATTGTGTGATCTGCTTTAGCTACTAGGTGCTACTGCAATAGAGGACAAGCTACAAGAAGGAGTGACCGATACCATCGCTAGTCTCCTACTGGCAAACATTAAGTTGTGGATTCTGACTGGAGATAAGCAGGGTAATGCTGGAAATTGTATATATTTACTGCATCATTGCTTTTAGCATGCTAATACTAGATGATGATTCTCAGCCACTTACTATGCTTAATTGTGTCTAAAGATAATGTGATAACGGTCAAAGCTTTGTTGTAATGGAGGGCTCTAGGCATTTACTGTATATTTAGGAGCTGTCTGCAGCCTCCACTAAAGGCAACCTACTGCTTTACACCAGGGGTGGGCAATTAATTTTCCCAAGGGGCCACATGAGAGGCCATGTCTGTTGTATAGGGCAGAACCAATAGGCTGAAATTCATTCTTCTCAATATTAATTTTAACATATTAATTATGATTATTTTATATTAATTGTATCACTCAACATCGAGCAGAATTAAGTATGCTGACACCTCCCTTATATCCAATATGAGCCCACACACAGCCCTCCTATGTACAGTATGATCCAATATGCAGCACCTCCTACATACAGTATAAGCCCACACACAGCCCCCTATGTACACTGTTTTCAGCCAATTGGCTGTCTCGGTCCGCAAGCCAAACTGGAACAGCCAGAAGGGTGGATGTGGCCCACAGGCCGCACTTTGCCCAGGTCTGCGCTATACTGAGCTAAACAGCCCTGTATGTAGTGAACTCCCTTTATTGGAAGCTGGAGGTGGCCAGAATGTGATGCTTTAACTCTTTCCCTACCAAGAACATATATTATATAATTTTCTATTGAAAGTTATATATGAAAGCAAGAGTCACATCTTGGTCTTGTTGTAAAGCTATGATCTAGCCCAAAATAGAGAAACCTTAAAGGGGTTATCCGGGACTTTTAAAAAAATCCCAGTGTGTTTTAATGATAAATGCAACCTTCTTTCTAATTACCTTGCGCTGGTGATACTGCCTGTGAGCGGCGCTATCGGTGGCCACTCACAGGCATCACGTGACCCCATGCTGACATCACGACAAGTGAGGCGTGACTCGGCACTGGGGTCCCCGCGATGGCTGCTGGGTTGTGGACGGTGTTACCCCACGCATCACATCCAGCATCCAGCACGCACTGTTCCAATGAATGAGGAGAGGGAGAGCGTGCGGTGGATGCCTAGTGTGACGCGCGGGGTATCCCCGCCCACAACCCAGCAGCCACTGGTGGAACGCGGAAGAGGGACCCCCGGCTGCAGCCGCAACTTGTCGTGACGTCAACGAATGTCAACGCCTGCTGCAGCCGGGGGTCACGTGATGCCGCCGCTCACAGGCAGTATCAGCAGCGCAAGGTAATTAGAAAGAAGCTTGTATGTATCATTAAAGCTAGTCAGGGTTACTAGTGGGGTGCCTCAAGGGTCTGTCTTGGGCCCTATATTATTTAATATATTTATTAATGATCTAGTGGAAGGGTTGCATAGTAAAATAGCAATATTTGCAGATGATACTAAACTTTGTAAAGTAGTTAATACAGATGAGGATAGGGCACAGCTACAGGAGGATTTAGATAATTTGGGGAGTTGGGCCAAAAAATGGCAAATGGGGTTCAATGCCGATAAATGTAAGGTCATGCACATGGGAAAGAAAAACAGCAGTCACCCATACATATTAAATGGGAAACCGTTGGGGAAATCTGACATGGAGAAGGACCTGGGCGTCTTGGTTAACAGCAAATTAAATTGGAGTGCCCAGTGTCAGGCAGCAGCTGCGAAGGCAAATAGAGTCATGGCATGCATCAGAAGAGGAATAGGGGCATATGATGAGAACATTGTTCTTCCTCTGTATAAAGCGCTGGTAAGGCCGCACTTAGAATATTGTGCACAGTTCTGGGCTCCTGTGCTCAGGAAAGACATATTGGAGCTAAAGAGGGTACAAAGGAGGGCGACTAAGGTAATAAAGGGAATGGAGGGACTAGAATACCCAGAGAGGTTGTCAAAATTAGGCCTATTTACTTTGGAAAAGAGAAGGCTTAGGGGAGACCTCATAAACATGTATAAATACATCAGGGGGCAGTACAGAGATCTCTTCCATGACCTGTTTATACCAAGGGTGGTGACAATGATGAGGGGGCACACTATGCGTCTGGAGGAAAGGAGGTTCCTGCACCAGCATAGAAGGGGATTCTTTACGGTCAGAGCCGTGAGACTCTGGAACTCTCTGGGAGAGGAAGTGGTGATGTCCAACTCACTTAATGAGTTCAAGAGAGGCCTGGACGCCTTTCTTGAGAACAATAAAATTACATCTTATGCTTAGTGATAGTTAATTAATCCAGGGATTTAATCTGACTGCCAGATTGGAGTCGGGAAGTGAATTTTTCCTCAATGATGTAAATTGGCCTATACCGCATGGGGTTTTTTTGCCTTCCCCTGGATCAACGCTGCGGAATAGCTGCAGTTCACAAGAAATAGGCTGAACTGGATAGACGCTTCTCTTTTTTCGGCCTTATAAACTATGTAACTGTGTAAAAGCACAAAGTACCGGACAACCCTTTTAAGTGGTGGTGGCAATATGCAAGCATTGTAAAGAGTACAAATTTCTCCAATTCTCTGTATGCAGTAGTAAATATGGACTATTGAATTGCATGCTATTGTCATGATTATTTCCCCTGTATCATATGGCTATAAGTGGAGATCATCGCTCTTTTGTTGTACTTCCCAGCATCTACAAGTATTGGGTCTTATGAAGTCTCATTATTTCTTTTCTAATGGTAAAATATGTTTCTGCTAAACTGGAAAACAGTTATAAAAATGCTTCCACACCTTCATCCTTCTCCATAAAGACCATGATCACTTGGACAGATTAGCTATAGTGTGGAAGTTTTAGAAAATCCACAGCAGAAGTGGATTGGTATGTATTGGTCATCACATCAAGACACTGATTACCTCCAGTATAGTTCTACTGAGCTAGGCTGTGGATATATACCGTATTTTTCGGACTATAAGACGCACCTAGGATTTAGGGGAAAATAGAAAAAAAAGTAAGCAAAAAATGTGGTCAAGATGCACTGTTAAGGGAGAGGGGGCCTGCTGCTGACACTGTTATAGGGGTAATGTCCCCCAATTCTGTTAATATCCCCCATGCTGTTATATGTGGCCCTCATCCCCATCCTGATATGCATGGCACCCCAATCCCCCATCCTGGTATGCATGACACCCCAATCCCCCATCTTGGTATGCATGACACCCCAATCCCCCATCCTGGTATGCATGGCATCCCCCCTGATCCCCATCCTGATATGCAAGGCACCCCTCATCCTGGTATGCATGGCACCCCTCATCCTGGTATGCATGGCACTCCTCTTCCTGGTATGCATGGCACCCCTCATCCCTCTTCCTGGTATGTATGGCACCCTACATCCCTCATCCTGGTATGTATGGCACCCTTCATCCCTCATACAAGTATGCATGGCACCCCTCATCCAAGTATGTATGGAGTCATTCCATGTCAAGTGGACCAGTGGTCCCCACTCGACCTTCTCCGATTTTGCTGAAAATTTCTAAGGATGTACATGTATGTTTGAAAAGAGGTTCTGTAAATTTTTAGGGCCAGTTCTCAAATACATTGGGCACTGTTGACCTTTCACTGGAGGTTCCACCAAGCCTGCGGCTTCAGCTAAGAAGATTTTGCAAACTTTGGCACATAGCCATTAGAGTTCTATACTGGCTATGATGCTGAAATTTGGCATACTAGCTCAACTTTTGCTGCTAAACACGATAAAATTATTACCGGCTATGACAAAACAATATTTCGGACGCAATTTTGAGTCAAAGTAGCTTGTAAAACGCGTCGCATAAAATTTATGCCAAACTTTGCCCATATATAACTCAAGACCAAAAACCAATAGTAACTGGTGCTTTGCCCTGTACACCAAACATCTACATGACTTTGCATTGCTGCAATATCACGGTCAAACCATATGTATTTGTGGAAATATTCACACCCACATATGATGAAAAACTTAAAAAAAAAAACGAATTTTACCTATTTTTAGGTCAAATTCCTCAAAAAGGGTACCCCTAAAATATATTAATTCTGATATCATTAGAAAGAGCACATTTTTCTCTACAAGGATCATTGTTTTTTTTTTTGGAGTCTCTCAGTTTAAGAAAAGAAAAATGCCACTGAACATGGTGTTATTTATTAATAAGCAATGAATGGTAACTGCACTATTCAAACCCTTGCGTTGGTTCATGGTGGTTATACCACAACCAATTCCCTAAGAATTGGTATTATAATCCTATTAAGAATTGTAATAATGCTGTCTTTCGAGAATTGGCAGCCGCATCGCCTAGGAGCCATGGCCGATAGCCGTGCAAGGCCAGCCGCGGGCGGTCTCTTTATCGCAGGTTCCGAAGCCTGAGGGTGGGTGTCTTTGCCTAGGATCCCAAGCCTAATATTGGGTATCTTTTGTTGGTTCCCAAGCCATAATGTTCAGTCTAAGTGGTCTGGAATTGTTGCTGCGTTTGCAACATAATCGGTTCAGAGAAGCTGTATTGTCGGCCCATTGCTGTTGCAGCTGGTGCTGGAATTATTACAATGATTGACTGCTCGGGAATCCAGCATGTATCATTTCTCACAGGCCAGTGAAAGAAGCTAGCTGGTCCATGAGGATGCATAAAATTTATTAATGCATCATGGTCGTCGACTGAAATTTCAGAAATATTTCCAATCCACCAGTTCCTATCGTAAATGCAGGCAATGTATTGCCCTGGCTGGAGGTTTGCAATTGGCACAAAAGGCATTTCTGATCTGACAGATCTATCTACATGAGCAATGAAAGATGATGGGTCATTTGACACCCTTGAAATGCGAATCTTTTTGTCATCAATTGGCACAAACTGTTGATTTTCTCTTGTTCCAGCAATTGTATGTCCATCTTTGAACCTTTCCTCTTGAACTACCCGTATTTCGTCAATTTTTTCTTTTGGAAAAAAAAAAAATTTGACTCCATGCAGTTGCTCGTTGCAAAAGTTGAATAAATCCACCGGGGTCAGTATTTGGTTTTCAGTTGGGCGTTGAAGACTGGCACGAGCTGCCAACCTCTTTGCTGTCCCTCCAATCCCATCACAGGGTGACTTTCCATGACTGGTACCAAAAAAATTCCATTCAGCGCTGATATTGAAATCAGCATTGTGGTGGCACAAGTTGAGAAAATTTTTGAAATTTTTGTACTGGGCTGCAGATCCATCGCTGAAGTAGTGGATATGATGAATCCCATAGATGAGAGTCTTGAAATACTCCACAATTACTGTTAAGAAAGTGTGGACTGCAACTGTGTCATGTCGTGAGCAATCACTGATTATGCACAAGCTGATGTTCTGCGCAGCTTCACCATTTAACTCCTTGAAGTAAATTACAAATGGGTGTACTGTAGCTTGACTATTTTCCCAGTGGAAACCTTGAATGGCATCTTGAACAATAAATGAGTAATTTTCAGCAAAGTCCATAAGGATCACAAGCTCTCCAGGTCTCAGATTTTCCTTCAACGATTTCAAATAGCTACTTTGATGCTTGGCGATGTAGTGATGGCTACAAAGTTTAGAAATTTTCAAAACCAATTCTTCAATGAAATCTTCTATAGTCAGTTGTTTGGTATCAAGCGTGTCTCGATCAGTGTGAATCCATTGTTTGAACTCAATAATATCTTCAGGGTCACTGTTGACAAACACGTTGACTAGAAATTCTTTTAAAACTTCAAGACCCGGGCATTTATCACAACGGCCAAGCATACAGTCCTTGGATTCAATTCCACAGACCATTTTGCATATGAGCTCTTTGTAGTCATCATTGATTGGGCATGCTGCAAGCATTAGTTTGACATTTTGGTGAATGGTACACACACAAACGGAATGTGTTCCAGCAGATCCAACGGTTACGCACCACTTTGGCCGAAGCTCACAAAACTTGGAAAATCCAATTTCAGGGCCATTCCGATCCCGATAGGCAACAAACATTTCCCTCATATTGCTCAGTAATAGTCGCTTTTGCATCTGCTTTTTTTCTCCTGCTATTCGCACTGATACATAGTCTTTTTTACCAGGGCACATTCGACTGAATTCATCATCCTCAAAAAATGCCTGCACTTTTTTCTTCACTTCCTCAGAAACTTTCTTGCCACACTTGATTCTAGGTAAGGCTAAGATCCCATGTTCACATTTAAGCTTTCGAGCTTGTTTGACCATTCGTTCAGAGACACCGAATTCGTCTGATATAGCCTTAATGGACCAACTTTTAGGTGCCAATGTCAAGATTTGGACCTTTTCTGCCCGACTGGACACCTGCAGCTTTTGCTTCAAATCTGCCAAAAGGTGATTGTAATCCAGACACATATTGCACTGTGCTGTTTTGTTTGCTCAATGTCTTTCGGCTCAAGCCCTCTAATTGAAGCAATCTTGCTAGAAAATGCATTTTGTACCTGGCTTATCTTTCTCCTTGCTTATCCAAGTGAATCCCGCTGGCTTACCCGTGAATATTTCAGAGGAGAGATGCCAATGGATGTTAAGCTTGAATTTAGACTTTCAGGAGAACATTCCATTCCATCTGGATCTGATTCAGAGGAAACTGGATCAGCTGATTTTTTCCTGTTAGCAAATTCTTTTTGACATGATGCACGCATCTTCTGGCCAGGCTTCACATCATTCTTTGTAAATTCGTTGAACTGGTCAGCTGCTAACAAATTGATAGCTCGCAAATTCTTTTTGGTGTTATGACTTTTCTTCCCAAAAGGACTGCAACACGATTTTTGCAAATGCTCATATTTGGTCAGGAATGAAGCTTCATGGTGTAAACAGATTTGTGAATGTTCGTCAAAATTTAGTCCCACTCGTCGACGCAGCAATTTCTGTTCATCCAATCCAAAGCTTGTAAACAATTTCAACTCATCCTTGCTATGGGTGAATGTCTTAAGGTGGCACTTCGAATTGTTCGCAAGGCCGATAGAGCACTGGGCCGATTCTTCATTAATTTCATTCTCCATCGCTAAAAAATAAATAATATATGCATTAAAATGTAACAATAGTCAATAACTTTTCATAAACAAAAAGGTTTATAGGTTTTTGATTATAATAGACATTGCTAGCAACAATACAACTCTGTAACATGTGATAAGAATCTGAAAATCAAACACAAAATCAATGCATTACGCGCATAAATAACACCATGTTCAGTGGCATTTTTCTTTTCTTAAACTGAGAGACTCCCAAAAAAAAACCAATGATCCTTGTAGAGAAAAATGTGCTCTTTCTAATGATATCAGAATTAATATATTTTAGGGGTACCCTTTTTGAGATATTTGACCTAAAAATAGGTAAAATTCGTTTTTTTTTAAGTTTTTCATCATATGTGGGTGTGAATATTTCCACAAATACATATGATTTGACCATGATATTGCAGCAATGCAAAGTCATGTAGATGTTTGGTGTACAGGGCAAAGCACCAGATACTATTGGTTTTTGGTCTTGAGTTATATATGGGCAAAGTTTGGCATACATTTTATGCAACGCGTTTTACAAGCTACTTTGACACAAAATTGCGGCCGAAATATTGTTTTGTCATAGCCGGTAATAATTTTATTGTGTTTAGCAGCAAAAGTTGAGCTAGTATGCCAAATTTCAGCATCATAGCCAGTATAGAACTCTAATGGCTATGTGCCAAAGTTTGCAAAATCCTCTTAGCTGAAGCCGCAGGCTTGGTGGAACCTCCAGTGAAAGGTCAACAGTGCCCAATGTATTTGAGATCTGGTCCTAAAAATTTACAGAACCTCTTTTCAAACATACATGTACATCCTTATAAATTTTCAACAAAATCGGAGAAGGTCGAGTGGGGACTGTTATGTTCTGCTACCAGAGCTAAGGAAAGAGAGGAGATCTGTCCCTACGATAGAACTCAGCTTAATCCCTACGATGTAACAGGGGACCTGATCCTGCGATCAGACCTGCTAAAGTCCTAAGCTAGTCTGTACGGAGACCTATAGATGTGGGGAAGGAATCCCTACAAGTACTAAGGACTGGGAGGAATATGGGACACCTCCTAACAGAAATAGTAGCAGACAGACGAACAAACAAAATATATAGAACATAGAGGTCAGTAGACCAAGCAAACTAACAGAGCAAGACACAGAGCACAGGCTAGCTAGAAAGTAGATATACAATGAAGTCCAGCAAAGCCAGAAGGGCGGAGCAGGATTAAATAGGCCAACAAGGTCATGTGACCAGCAAAGGAAAAAAGACCTAAGAGCAAGGTTCTAACAGTACCCCCCCTTCTAAGAGGATCCTCCGGATCCCCTAGGACCAGGCTTATCAGGAAATCTCCTGTGAAACGCTCTGATAAGTCTGGACGCGGAAACATCATCCGACCTCACCCAAGAGTTATCCTCGGGACCGAAACCTTTCCAGGCCACAAGATACTGCAAACTACCTCTATACCGTCTAGAGTTAAGGATGCGAGAAATTTCATATTCCCCGTCCTCCACCACCGGAGGAACAGAGGCAGAGGCGTCACAATCCGATACAACAGCTTTTTTCAACAGAGAGACATGAAATACCGGATTCATTCTCCAGGAGGTAGGAACCTCCAACCTAACAGCAGATTGGTTGACAACCTGAAGCACCTTAAAGGGCCCTACAAACTTGGGACCCAATTTCTTTGAAGGAATCCTCAACCGCAGATTCCTAGAGGACAACCAAACCATGTCACCAACAGCGAACAAAACCTCCTGTCGTTTCCTATCAAAGTAGTCTTTAGATTTTCTGTTGGCCTCCTGAAGATTACCACGCACATCCGTCCAAACTCTCTCCAAATCACCGGAAAAATTCTCCTCCTCAGGCACGGCAGATCCCAACTTGGAGAACGACCCAAACGACGGATGTCTCCCAGAACAACAAAAAAAAGGCGAACAACCAGCAGAAGAAGATGTATGATTGTTCAGAGCAAATTCAGCAAGTGGCAGAAACTCAGACCACCCCTCTTGATTGTCTGCCACAAAACAACGCAAGAACTGCTCAACATCCTGGTTTTTCCTTTCTGTCTGGCCATTAGATTCAGGATGATATCCGGACGAGAACGACAAATGAACTCCCAACCTATCACAAAAGGCACGCCAAAAACGAGCCACGAACTGAGGACCCCTATCAGAAACAATGTCAGTAGGAACGCCATGAAGTCTGACAATTTCCTTGACAAAGGCCTTAGCGAGAGTTTTAGCGCAGGGCAGTTTGACGAAAGGAACCAAGTGACACATCTTGCTAAAACGGTCCACGACCACCCAGATGACAGTAAAACCCTCAGAGGGGGGAAGGTCAGTTATAAAGTCAATAGCCAAATGTGTCCAAGGAGCACTGGGAACCTCCAAAGGACAAAGCAACCCCGCAGCAGGAGTATGTGAGGACTTAGATCTAGCACATATAGTACATTGACGCACCCACTTAATGACTTCCTTCTGCCATCCAGGCCACCAAAAACTGCGACCCACCAGTCTCTTGGTCTCAGAGATTCCGGGATGACCTGCCAACCGAGATTTGTGACACTCAACAAACAAATCTCTCCTAAAGGTCCCAGGCACAAACAACCTCCCATGAGGAGTGTTAGAAGGGGCATTCTCCTGTGCTTTAAGAATCTCATTTTCCAAAACGGAGTCCAAAGCAGCTATCACAACACCTTCTTGTAAAATGTTCTCCTCTTTCTCAGCACCGACTATGGGAGAAAAACTGCGAGACAAGGCATCCGCCTTAACATTCTTAGTACCAGGGATGTAAGTAATGGAGAAATTAAACCGCGAGAAAAACAGTGCCCACCTAGCCTGACGGGCATTCAGGCGCTTGGCAGCATCAAGATATATCAGATTTTTATGATCCGTAAGAACCTGAACGGGAAATTCCGCACCTTCCAAGAAGTGGCGCCAGTGTTCAAATGCGAGTTTAATAGCCAATAATTCCCGATTACCAATATCATAATTCAGTTCAGTCTCCGAAAATTTTTTTGAAAAAAAGGCACAGGGATGTAATCCATCCCCGTTATCCTGAGACAATACTGCGCCAACCCCCACAGAGGAAGCTTCAACCTCAACCAAAAACGGCCTAGTAACATCAGGCTGCATAAGGATGGGAGCAGAGGTGAACCTCTCCTTGAGATACACAAAAGCTTCAATGGCCTCAGAAGACCACTGAACCGCATCAGCACCTTTCCTGGTGAGATCAGTCAGAGGTTTGACAATACTAGAAAAATTTTTTATGAATTTTCTGTAGTAATTGGCGAAACCCAAAAACCTCTGTATCGATTTCAAACCAATAGGCCTAGGCCATTCCTGCACAGCCTGAACCTTAACCGGATCCATCTCAAAACCTTTGCTGGAGATAATGTAGCCCAAAAAACTAATTCTCTGTACAGCGAACTCACATTTCTCCAGCTTAGCAAAAAGCGAATTGTCCATTAATAACTGTAATACCTCACGCACGCTCCGCCAATGAGACTCCAGATTTGGCGAATAAATCAAAATGTCATCCAAATACACAACCACATTTTTACCGATCAAAGGTCTAAGGATGTCATTAATCAGATTCTGAAAAAATGCAGGAGCATTAGTAAGACCAAAAGGCATAACCAGATTCTCAAAATGACCCACAGGAGTGTTAAAAGCAGTCTTCCATTCATCACCCTCCTTCATGCGCAACAGATTGTATGCACCCTTAAGGTCAATTTTAGAGAACCACTTGGCCCCCATTAACTGGTTAAACAGATCAGGAATCAATGGCAGTGGGTAAGGATTGCGTACAGTAATTTTGTTAATCTCACGAAAATCCAGACAAGGACGTAAACCGCCGTCCTTTTTTTTTACAAAAAAAAATCCAACCGCCACAGGAGACTTAGAGGGCCTAATGTGACCAGCGGCCAAACTTGTCTGTATGTATTCCTCCAAAGCCTTCCTCTCAGGAATAGTAAGGTTAAATAAACGACTTTTAGGAAGAGTCGCTCCAGGGACAAATTCAATAGAACAATCATAGTCTCTATGGGGAGGCAAAACCTGCGATTCCTTCTCAGAAAAAACTCTCCAAAAATCCTGAATAGGAACAGGCAATTCTCCCCTATCCAAAGCTGCAATACGCCCGTTACAACACTTGTCATAACATTTATGGCTCCAGGATTTAATTTCACTGGTAGACCAATCCAGTACAGGATTGTGAAATTTTAACCAGGGCAATCCCAATATTACTGGAGAAGGCAAGTTATTCAACACTACCAAATCCAATTTCTCATGGTGAACACCATTAATAGTGAGAGGAAATTCACAGACCTTGAGAGTAATATTCTTCAAAGGGGAACCATCCACAGAAACCACAGCAATGGGGGATGATAAAGGTTCAGGTTTTAAATTGAGTCTTTCCACGAATCCCCCATCAATTACATTCAGAGTAGACCCGCAATCAACAAACACCCGAAATTCCATTAATTTTTTCTGAGCAATCGTGGAAGCAGCTAAAAATATACCCTTGGAATTTAAACAGGCAATACGGGCGTGACTGACCATTTTTTTTTCTTTCTTCATACGAAGCTCACAGCCTTTAATCAAATGACCAGATTTTCCGCAATAGAAACACAAGCCTTCAGAAAATCGACGATCTTTTTCTTGAGAGCGAGGTGCCACCGATCCAATCTCCATCGGTTCACCACTGTTAGTACACACATTCTCATAACCAGAAACTGACATAGCAGAGGATTTGCTCTCATTAACCCTTGCACGCAGTCTTCTATCCACCCGTATAGCTAATTGCATAGCCTGTTGCAAATCTTCAGGTGTAGGATAAGCAATTAGCAGGTCTTTAACCCTTTCACTGAGCCCAGCAAGAAATAGACTTTTCAGAGCAGAATCGTTCCACCCTGTTTGAGTAGACCAACGACGGAAATGAGTACAATATTTTTCCACATTACCTGATCCTTGTTTTAAACGTCTCAACTCGGTCTCAGCTGATGCGACACGGTCAGGATCATCATATAATAGTCCCAAAGCAGAAAAAAAACTATCCACTGATCTGAAGCATGAATCACTAGGTTGCAAAGAAAAGGCCCACTCCTGAGGCTCTTTGCGCAAAAGTGACATTATGAACCCTACGCGCTGGGATTCATCCCCAGAGGACTTAGGTCTCAAACGAAAATACAATATGCAAGCATTTTTAAATGAAAAAATTCTCGGTGTTCACCAAAAAATAAATCCGGCAAACATACCTTAGGCTCCAAGAAATGTGCTCCAGGACAGTTACTCACGTGCTGACGGAGCTCGGCCACCTCCAGAGAGAGTCCCTGCAGGCGATGAACCAAATCCTGAACCGACACCATGATGGAACAGAAAAATCTTTCCTTAGAGAATTTGCTGGCTGGACTTACTGTTATGTTCTGCTACCAGAGCTAAGGAAAGAGAGGAGATCTGTCCCTACGATAGAACTCAGCTTAATCCCTACGATGTAACAGGGGACCTGATCCTGCGATCAGACCTGCTAAAGTCCTAAGCTAGTCTGTACGGAGACCTATAGATGTGGGGAAGGAATCCCTACAAGTACTAAGGACTGGGAGGAATATGGGACACCTCCTAACAGAAATAGTAGCAGACAGACGAACAAACAAAATATATAGAACATAGAGGTCAGTAGACCAAGCAAACTAACAGAGCAAGACACAGAGCACAGGCTAGCTAGAAAGTAGATATACAATGAAGTCCAGCAAAGCCAGAAGGGCGGAGCAGGATTAAATAGGCCAACAAGGTCATGTGACCAGCAAAGGAAAAAAGACCTAAGAGCAAGGTTCTAACAGGGACGAGTTTTAAAACTGGTCCACTTGATGTGGAATGACCCCATGGCACCCCTCATCTTGGTATGCATGGCCCCCTCATCCCTCTCCCTAATATGCATGGCATCCCCATCCCTCATTCTGTTATGCATGGCACCCCTCATTCTGGTATGCGTGTCCCCCCTCATCCCTCTTCCTGGTATGTATGGCATTCTTCATCCCTCTTCCTGGTATGTATGGCCCCCCTCATCCCTTTTCCTTGTATGCATGGCACCCCTCCATCCTGTTATGCTTGGCACCCCCTGATCCCCATCACTCTGCACACAAAAAAAAATAAACAATTATACTCACCTCTTTGCTGCCGACACTGATCTCACTGTGTGTGCCGCGCATAGCATCACTGCCATGCGCCCTCACACTGTGAGATACTGTGCCGGAATAGTCACTGCTCCCCATGCCAGGACTGTGTGCATGGGGAGCAGTGACCATTCACTCTCCTTAATAGTGCGCACACTGTAGCCGCAGCGCGGCTCCTGCTGCGGCCGGCGGTCACGTGTGCCCGCTATTAAAGAGCATGAATATTCACTACAACCCATGGGAGTGGGTCGTAGTGAATACTCATGGTCTTTAATAGCGGGCACACATGACCTCCGAGCGCAGCGGGAGCCGCGCTGCTGGTACAATGTGCGCGCTATTAAGGAAAATGAATATTCACTGCTCTCCACGACCAGGGACGTGGGGAGCAGTGAATATTCATTTTCTTTAGTAGCGGGCACAGTGTAGGCTGCAGCAGGTGGTTGCTACCTCTTGTGAGCCGCTCATCCCCCGCTGCCGCTCCACACACACCCCCCACCATCCACAGCAATAGTATACATATATATATTCGGACTATAAGACGCAGCCCCCACTTTCCTCCAAAATTTTGGAGGAAAAAAGTGTGTCTTATAGTCCGAAAATTACGGTATATACAGTTCAAACCAGAAGTTTACATACACTATATAAAAAGACACATATGAATGTTTTTCTCAATATCTGCCATGAAATCCGAGTAATCCTTTCCCGTTTTAGGTCAATTAGGATTACCGCAATTTTTAATATTTTGCCAAATGCCAGAATAATGAGAGAAAGAGAATTTTTATTACTTACTGCAAAGTCAAAAGTTTACATACGTTTCATTAGTATTTGGCACCATTGCCATTAAACTGAATGACTTGGGTTAAACGTTAGGGATATCCTTCCTCAAGCTTCTCACAATAGTTGGTCGGAATTTGGGCCCATTCCTCCTGACAAAACTAGTCTAACTGATCCAGGTTTGTAGGTCGCCTTGCTCGCACCTGCCTTTTCAGCTTTGCCCATAAATTTTCAATAGGATTGAGATGAGAGCTTTGTGATGACCACTCCAAAACATTGCCTCTGTTATCCTTAAGCCACTTTGTTACCATTTTGGCAGTATGCATCTGGTCATTGTCCATTTGGAAGACCCATTTCTGCCCAAGCTTTAACTTCCTGGTTGATATCTTGAGATGTTGCTTCAGTATTACCACATCATCTTCTTTTCTCATGATGCTATCTATTTTGTGAAGTGCACCAGTCCCTCCTGCAGCAAAACAACCCCACAACATGATGCTGCCACCCCCCGTGTTTCACAGTTGGGATGGTGCTTTTAGGCTTCCAAGCTTCTCCCTTTTTCATCCAAATGTAACGATGGTCATTATGCCCAAAAAGTTAAATTTTTGTTTCATCAGACCACTGGACATGTCTCCAGAAATTAAGGTCTTTGTTCCTGTGTGCATTTGCAAACATTAATCTGTTTTTTTTTATGTTTCTTTTGGAGTAATGGCTTCTTCCTGGCTGAGTGGCCTTTCAGCCCATGTTGATACAGTACTCGTTTCATTGTGGATATTGACACAATCTTACCAGCTTCCGCCATCATCTTCACAAGGTCTTTTGCTTTTGTCCTTGGGTTGATATGCTCATGTCGGACCAAAGCACGGCCATCTCTGGGACACAGAACCCGTCTGCTTCCTCAGTGGTATGATGGCTGGACAGTCCCATCTTGTTTGTATAATGGTTTGTACAGATGAACGAGACACCTTCAGGTATCTTGAAATTGTACCCAAGGATGAGCCAGACTTGTGCAAGTCCACAATTCACTTCCTGATATCTTAGCTGATTTCTTTAGACTTTCTCATGATGCAACACAAAGAATCAGTGTGTTTCAGGTGTGCATTAAATACATCCACAGGTGCGTCTCTAATTAACTCAGATGTTGCCAAAAAAGCAGAAGCTTCCAAACACATGACATCATCATATGGGCAGTCCAGAATTGTTTAAAGGCATAGTAATCTTAATGTATGTAAACTTTTGACTTTGCAGTAAGTAATAAAAATGCCATAAAACATTTTCTCTCTCTCATTATTCTGGCATTTGGCAAATATTAAAAACCAATGCTTTCTGGCTGATGTTTTGGTCACTTTTGAATGTTGGTTGTGCTTTCACACTCGTGGTAGCATGAGACGGACTCTACAACCCACAGAAGTTGCTCAGGTAGTGCAGCTCATCCAGGATGGCACATCAGTGCGAGCTGTGGCAAAAAGGTTTGCTGTGTCCGTCAGCGTAGTGTCCAGAGGCTGGAGGCGCTACCAGGAGACAGGCCAGTACACCAGGAGAAGTGGAGGGGGCCGTAGGAGGGCAACAACCCAGCAGCAGGACCGCTACCTCCGCCTTTGTGCAAGGAGGAACAGGAGGAGCACTGCCAGAGCCCTGACAAATGACCTCCAGCTGGCCACAAATGTGCATGTGTCTGCACAAACAGTTAGAAACCAACTCCATGAGGGTGGTATGAGGGCCCAACGTCCACAAATGGACGTTGTGCTCACAGCCCAACACCTTGCAGGACGCTTGGCATTTGCCACAGAACACCAGGATTGGCAAAGTCGCCACTGACGCCCTGTGCTCTTCACAGATGGAAACAGGTTCACACTGAGCACATGTGACAGAGTGTGGAGAGCGATCTGCTGTCTGCAACATCCTTCAGCATGAACGGTTTGGCAGTGGGTCAGTAATGGTGTGGGGTGGCATTTCTTTGGAGGGCTGCACAACCCTCCATGTACTCGCCAGAGGTAGCCTGACTGTCATTAGGTACCGAGATGAGATCCTCAGACCCCTTGTGAGACCATATGCTGGTGCGGTTGGGTTCCTCCTAATGTAGGACAATGCCAGACCTCTGTGGTTGGAGTGTGTCAGCAGTTCCTGCAAGATGAAGGCATTGAAGCTATGGACTGGCCCGGCCATTCCCCAGACCTGAATCCGACTGAGCACATCTGGGACATCATGTCTCGCTCCATCCACCATTGTCACGTTGCACCACAGACTGGCCAGGAGTTGTCGGATGCTTTAGTCCAGGTCTGGGAGGAGATCCCACAGGAGACCACCCGCAACCTCATCAGGAGCATGCCCAGGCGTTGTAGGGAGGTCATACAGGCACGTGGAGGCCACACACAATACTGAGCCTCATTTTGACTTGTTTTAAGGACTTTACATCAAAGTTGGATCAGCCTGTAGTGTGTTTTTCCACTTTTCCACATTGTTTCCATCGGAAACAATGGATACTGGAAGCCTGTGCTAGCATTTCTTCTGCGGTGTTGCTATCAGTGTGTCAAGAGTGGGAGAAGAGGGTTGCATTGACAATCCAACACAATGGGCAGCACTTTGAACACATTTTCTAAGTGGTCATAAACTTGTAAAAAGCTCATGAAAGAATAAAGTTACATTAAAACCAAGCACACCATTGTTTTTCTTATGAAATTCTCAATAGGTTTGATGTGTCACTTGATCCTCTTCCCATTGAAAAAAATAAAGTTGGATCCAAAATGGCCGACTTCAAAATGGCCACCATGGTCACCACCCAGCTGGAAAAAGTTTTCCCCCTCCCATATACTAATGTGCCACAAACAGGAAGTTGATATCACCAACCATTACCATTTAATTTAGGTGTATCCATATAAATAGCCCACCCTGTGTGTGTGTTTATATATATATATATATATATATATATATATATATATATATATATATATATATATATATATATATATATATATATATATTTTGTGTGTGTATATATATATATATATACCGTGGGAAGGGCAGTCGATAGAAGTACATCTAGTGCTACAGAGGAGGTTGTTTTTGACAAAATGTTAAGAAGCCAATATTCACCTTCAGGGCTGTAATTTGATAGCTAAGGAAATTGAGCATGCACTGCAGCACTACCTAAGCTGAATAGAGCAGTGGTGCCAGAGTGCTAATGACACAGTGCAGGAGACAGGAGCTAGTGGTTGTCCAGGTCACACTGTGCCATCCTCCAGGGCACACTGCGCCATCATCTAGGGCGCACAGCACCATCCTCCAGGGCACACAGCACCATCCTCCAGGGCACACAGCACCATCCTCCAGGGCACACAGCACTATCTTCCAGAGCAACACAGCACCATCCTCCAGGGCACACAGCACTATCTTCCAGGGCACACAGCACCATCCTCCAGGGCACACAGCACTATCTTCCAGGGCACACAGCACCATCCTCCAGGGCACACAGCACTATCTTCCAGGGCACACAGCACCATCCTCCAGGGCACACAGCACTATCTTCCAGGGCACACAGCACCATCCTCCAGGGCACACAGCACTATCTTCCAGGGCACACAGCACCATCCTCCAGGGCACACAGCACTATCTTCCAGGGCACACAGCACCATCCTCCAGGGCACACAGCACTATCTTCCAGGGCACACAGCACCATCCTCCAGGGCACACAGCACTATCTTCCAGGGCACACAGCACCATCCTCCAGGGCACACAGCACTATCTTCCAGCGCACACAGCACCATCCTCCAGGGCACACAGCACTATCTTCCAGGGCACACAGCACCATCCTCCAGGGCAACACAGCACTATCTTCCAGGGCACACAGCACCATCCTCCAGGGCACACAGCACTATCTTCCAGGGCACACAGCACTATCTTCCAGGGCACACAGCACCATCCTCTAGGGCCACACAGCACTATCTTCCAGGGCACACAGCACTATCTTCCAGGCACACAGCACCATCATCCAGGGCACACAGCACCATCCTCCAGGGCACACAGCTCTATCTTCCAGGGCACACAGCACCATCCTCCAGGGCACACAGCACTATCTTCCAGGGCACACAGCACTATCTTCCAGGGCACACAGCACCATCCTCCAGGGCACACAGCACTATCTTCCAGGGCACACAGCACCATCCTCCAGGGCACACAGCACCATCCTCCAGGGCACACAGCTCTATCTTCCAGGGCACACAGCACCATCCTCCAGGGCACACAGCACTATCTTCCAGGGCACACAGCACACCATCCTCCAGGACACAGCGCAATGCTCCAGAAGGCTGAGAGAAGGATACCTGCACTGAATACATTGCTCTGAAGCAAAGACCCTCCTAAGTTGCAGCCCACATCACTGTCAGAAGTCATACACCAGGTTTATAGAAAAAGGATTACGTACTCAGATATCACATCAGACAAGTAGATAAAGTAGTAAACGGGTTTGGAGGCCATTTGGGTGAACATTTTTAAAAGATTAAAGCCAAATCGCTTTATAAATTAGCATGCAAAAATTATCATTTATAAATGATAGCGATCAGATCATTTTAAGAGTATCTGCCCTCTGCTGCTTATATAACAGTTTCTGTGTGTTTATTTCCTTCACAGAAACGGCCATGAACATTGGGTATTCGTGCCACATGCTCACTGACGACATGAATGATATTTTTATAGTGTCTGGCCGCACAGTAACCGAAGTGCGAGAAGAACTAAGGTAATAGGCTGCGATCACTACTGCTGACAGAATTACGGTACTGGCCATAACAGAGAAGTATAGTGCCTTGAACTCCGTTTATATCTTTCTTTCCTAGGAAAGTGAAAGATGCCACTTTTGGACAGAGTAGGAACCTATTCAATGGGCATCAATTCTCCGAGAAGACAATAGAAACAAAGCTTCACTCTGTCTATGAGGAAACTGTAAACTGGTGAATATGCCTTAGTCATTAATGGACATAGCTTGGTAAGTATCTTTCTTTTTTTTATCAGCTATTATGTGTTTTGTACATTATTTCCCCTTGTGTACGACAAATGGGAAAACATAGTGGCAAAAAAATTGTTTTACCCAGGCTTTTTTTTTGGATCAACTTTTACTGTAGGTGATTGGTCACCTAGAACCAAACGTTGCCCCAATCCTTACATTAGGAAGTACCTTACTGATTGCTGAGGTTCCAAAAGCTAGGACTCCCAGAAATTTAAGTGATGGTACTCTGGATGCCAAGAACAAGGCTCTGCATTGCACCATCTCGAATTGACCAGAGGTGCCCATGCTCAACCTCCACTCTATTCACTGTCTATGGGACTCTGCATTCTTTATCAAGACCATAAACAATGAATGGAGCAGAGGTTGAACATGCGGTTCTTGGGATCCAGAGTCCTGTTCTTAGGTTTGCTGGAGGTCCCAGTGGTGGGATAACATTCAATAATAAATATTTAATACTTGAACAATTAGGATTATATCTAGCAAAATATAATCTCTCGTCACTGACATATGTTAAAGTTTGTTCTTTTTTTAATACGATGGATTTAGTTATGGCACAGTGTTCTCATGCCTGCGGTTGCAGGATATCCTTTCTGTCATTATTTCTGAGTACAGAATAACCTTTAAAATATTGTAAAATAGTCTCCATACCCCATGTACTATGGCTATAATCCCTACCCTGGATTCCAGTAAATCTAGAGCTCTTTGTCTTGCCAAAAGGAATTTGTTTTCATTAGGGACTGTGTTACTATTATTGGAACGTGCGCTATTGAAGAGAATGATTTATAATCAAGCATTTCACCTCATCATTATGTTTGATCTCATTCTCCAGTTGATGATAAAATGTTTCACTAATAATTGAGTTTTAGAGAGCGAAAATATTTTTTTCTCTACTAATCATCTATGCATGTGTTCAATTCTGTTAATGGAACTGTATTTTAATCCTAAAAGCTCTTAAATAAAATAGACTAGAATAGATTCAACTTGATGTGTATTATTTTGTGACTATAAGGATAGACTTTCAGTGGTGATGTTTGACATTTGAAAACAACAATACCATTTTAGTCCATGGGATGTATTTAGTCTTGCATCTTATACCTATTTAAGTGAATGGGGTTGGGCTGTAATACCATATACATACTATGGAAAACAGACCCCTTTTACTAATGTCTTAGAAGCCTTTTGAACCAATTGATCCTGTTAGTTGCTCCAGTAATGCAGTTTCCCTTATAATAGTTGGTTATTATCCTATTTCCAATGTCTTGGATACAGGGTAGTCTCAGGTACTTTAAAATAAATTTATCACCAGATTTTTGTTACCCAATCTGATGTTAGCATGATGTAGGGGCAGAGATTCTAATTCCAGTGATGTATCACTTACTTGGCTGCTTGCAGCAGGTTTGATAAACTCAGTTTATCTGCTGCAGATCTACCAAAGCTCATGAATATTGAGGACTACATGGCAGCAGGTTTACTAGTCCTCTAGTGCTAATCTCCTACTGAGAAAACAGTAATTTTATCAGAGCTACAGCAAGCAGCCCAGTAGGTAACACATCTCTGGAGCCAAGGTCTCTGTCAATACATTATGCTGCTCTCAGATTACTTGGCAAAATCTGGTGACAGATTCCCTTTAAGAATTTTCAGCTTAGTTTACTGGCCCATGTAAGAGCATCAAAATGCAGATACAGGTCCCATTAGCCAAACCAGTTTTGCTGTTTTAGAGAAAACCATAGTTGTAACTGTATGCTAATGAGCTGCACTTGTAGTGGGCATGCTCTTCACTTAAAGCACCACTCCAGTGTTTTTTTTTAAATTCACCACTGGAGTGGTGCTTTAAATGTAAGTCCCCTTACATTTAAAGGTCTGATACTTGCCGCTGACTTCGTCGGTTTGCAGCGTCGGTGTCCGGCGAAAAGTGACCTGCCGGGCTGCTCCAGTGTTGGGGCGGCATGAAGGTCACTTGTCAATACAAGTCTATAACAGCTTAATTCTGGCTCTCGTAGACTTGCATTAAGAGCTTGTGACATAGCCTCTGACTTCCGGCCAGTCAGAAGCTGCGTTCACAAGATGGTGCTGCGGGACCGGAGTGGTGCCGGAAAACTGTAAAGGCGCCGGAGGGTGAGTATATGACCAGAGGCAGGGAGCTTACATTTAAAGCGCCACTCCAGCTTAGGGATTTAAAATCCTGATGACCAGTTCTCTTTAAAAGAAATCTGTCAATAGGATCAGCTCTTCTAAGCTGTCTATATAGGCATGCAAGTCATTAGAAGCTGAATAAAATGATGCCCTGATAACTGAAATCCAATGTCTTATTCCACAGCAATCGACATTTTTTAAATATGCAAATGAGATGTTAAGATCTATCATCCGGATATAGATCTGCATGAGAATCTGCCTGCACAAATTATTTTAAATGAAAGGGGCATTACCAATGTGATATGTAATGACTGACAGTCTGCTCCTCTGATCTACATATTTAACACTGGTAATGTCCCTTTCATTTAGAATATACTCTGGAGGCGGATTCTCATACAGGTCAGTGTCCGGCCTATAGTCCTGAACAGCTCATTTACATATAAGAAAAATGTGGATTTCTCTGGAATAAGACATCAAATCACAGATACCAAGGTATCGTGTTATTCAGCTTCCAATGACCTACATGCCCATATAGACTGCTTAGGAGGGCTGATCCTACTGACTGATTCCCTTTAAATCCTAAAACAATTATATAGAAGATAATGCTTTCTACCATCTGCTTTGCAAAAAAAAATTGAATTCAAGAATTTTTTTTTTCTTCACAGGCCCATGCCCTGGAAGCGGACATGGAGAAGGAATTTTTGGAGATCGCATGCATGTGCAAGACTGTGATCTGTTGCAGAGTGACTCCTCTTCAGAAAGCCCAAGTGGTTGAACTTGTGAAAAAGTATAAAAAAGCAGTCACTCTGGCCATTGGGGATGGTGCTAATGATATCAGCATGATAAAAAGTAAGCTGACAGCTGTGCAAGCTTTAATTCCTATTAGCTGCATTTCTCCTATAGTTTGTCTATCCAGGCCTTCGTTTAAAGTGCCACTAAATCACTAAACTATGCCTTATAGAAATGCAGTGTTATTAGTAGATCTGATGCAACACTATAGTAAGACACTGCTTAGTTATCAATGTCTGATGGCAGAGAAAATAAATTACATTCAGTTGTACAACAGATATTCAAAAGCCATATAGTGCTTATTTTTAACTCCATTTAACGGGTTGATACCAATTTCATACCATTCACTCTTTATAGTACTCCATTCAGACATGACTTTTCAGTGCACGTTTTGTGGGATCGGTGGGGATCCCAGAGTTCAGATCCACACTCGCTATCAATAGGTTGTTCCCTATCCTATCGTAAAGGGAACCATTATTAACTTTGTATAAACCCTTTGAGAAGCAGCACTTTTATCTAAATGTAAATTAAAACAAAAAAAAAATAATAAAAATATAGGGGCAGACATAAAAAAAATGTTCAAGCACAAATTCAGCAGGAACGACTCATGTGGTTATAAAAAAAATTCTTGTGCAGGACTTTTAGCTTATATGTGTTGGGCATGCTATTAGTGACTTATCTACTATGTATTTAATGGAGAGCACTTCAACATTGGTATAAAGCTCACTAATAAATTACCAGTATGTCTGACCTTTGCGCCACCTGCACTGCGCACCAGAGGATGGCATCCTTGTTCTCTATAGTCAGAGCAGGCCACAGTGTCACAGGGAATGCCTACTACTCCAGGCAGACTGCTGCATTCATTAATACTCCTGCTATTGCACCTACTACTGTACTGTACAGTGTGGGGAGTAACAGTTGCTAAATAGTGCAAGACTTTACAAATCTAACCCAAAATGTTTAAAGGGAACGTGTCATCTGATTCATGGTGCCCAAGCTGTGGGAAGCATGAATTAGTTCTTCACTGCACTATTGCAGCCAGGCATATATTTCTCTGCTACACTCTGGCAGAGCTGGAATAGTCTTGTCTATTCCTATGGTCCTTGGGTGGCTCTTCCCAGCACTGCTGCAGGTGATTAACAGGTCTCTTGGTTGTGTGCTCATAGGGAGAGAGCTGTCAATCACCTGCAGCAGCGTCGGGTAGAGCCAGCTGGGGGCTGAGCTGGACTAGTCTCATCTTTAGGCATGGTCTATGGCTGGATCTTTAAAGCATATCCTTTCTGAAACACTGGATCATTTTAGAGAAAAATATACCTGGCTGCAAGTCAGGCTCTGATTTATGCTACCTGCAGGTGGGCATCATAAGTCAGATGACAAGTTCCTTTAAAAATGTTTGGTGGGAGAGAGCTTGAATAGCAGCATCCAAAGCAAAGTTGTGAATCATAATTATTAAAATTATGGGCCCGAATCATCAAGACCAGCGTGATCCTGCCAGGCTTGAAGATGAGATGTGCCATAGTCAGACGCTCTTGATTCATGAATAGGGATACTTCGCTTAACGAATCAGGAGCGTCAGACAAGCGGCTTACAGTTTGGTGTGCACTTCGCCACAAATTCTATTCCAGACATTGCTGGAGTAATATATGTGGCATAGCAAACGCTGCCGTTCGTCACCAGTCCCATCCCAGCTCTGCCCATGTCAAAACTGGACGAAAACAGCGTCAGAACGCCAAAAGTCGTATAGTTTCAGCGCAGTCACCAGTTTGTGGCAAAATTATGCTACTTTTCAAAGCTTTTTACATCTGAATACTGGTGTTAAAGCTTTGATGAATCTGCCCATTGTTTCAAAGGGTATTTTTGCCTAAATAATCCCTTGTTTGATTGGTATGGCAACAACTACTGATTCTTTATAAAAGTAAAAATGATCATGGTATCCCCGGAAAGTTCTGAATCAGTTGGCGCATCAGTAAGACCATGTTCACACAAGTCTGATCAACTAGTGAACCCTCATGCTGATTGTGCCAGTATTATAATTTAATGAAGCTAATCTGTGGCATTTCCATGTAAAATATACCCCAATAATAGATATGCTGTAAGTTTTAATGTCTACAGAACATTTATGATTCCATGCAGATTTTTTCAGGAGCATGTGAACGGAATATAAAGTACCCCAATTACCTACATTATCAGGGTAATGTCATTGGTTTCTTTCTGTTAGGGTTCAGGGATGCCGTGTCTGATACGACCCCAGATTTTTTAATAAAATTGTCACAGAAAATGTCTGAAAGTGAGATAACTGGAGATTGCACATCTGCCTGTTTGTCTTATAGGACCATCTTCATTCTGCTAACTTTTTTCATCTTTTGGTGATTGCAGGTGCTCATATAGGTGTTGGCATCAGTGGACAGGAGGGCATGCAGGCAGTTTTAGCCAGCGATTACTCGTTTGCCCAGTTTAGGTACCTACAAAGACTGCTTCTAGTTCATGGGCGCTGGTCGTACTTTCGAATGTGTAAATTCCTTTGCTATTTCTTCTATAAAAATTTTGCCTTTACGCTAGTGCATTTCTGGTTTGGATTCTTCTGTGGATTCTCAGCACAGGTGAGTGGCCATGTTGTCAAACTTTACATTGGTTGAAATTACAAGATATATTATATTTTATATATCCCCAATTCCAAAAATGTTGTGGCGCTGTGTAAAATGTAATGTTAAGAATGCAATAATTTGGAAACCTCTTACATATTTTATTCACAATAGAACACAGATCAGAAGTTGAACATTAGACATTTTCCATGTCATTTGAAAAAAAAATAACTCATTTAGAAATTGATGGCAGTTACACATCTCCAAAAATTTTCAGAAAGGGCCATGTCTAGTCTGTAAACATCTGGGGCATGAGGAGACCAATTGCTGGAGTTTTGGGAGAGGACTATTGCCCCATTGTTATCTCATGTAGGATTCTCACTTCTCAACAGTTCTGGGTCTTTGCCGAATTTTTCATTTCATAATTGTCCAAATGTTTCTGTAGGTGAAAGGTCTGGACTGCAGTTGGTGAGTTCATCACCTGAACTCATCTTCTGTGAAGCCATGCTGTTGTGATGGATACATTATGTGCTTTAGCATTGTCTTGCTGAAATATACAAGGCCTTCCCTGAAATAGACATTGTCTGGATGGGAGCAGATGTTGTCCTAAATCCTCTATACAATCCTCAACATTGATAGTGCTTTTGCAGATGTGTAAGGTGCCCATGCCATAGGCACTAATTTAACCCCATACTATCAGAGATGCAGGCTGAATTGTGCATGGATAACAAGCTGGATAGTCCCCCTCCTCTTGATTCCACAGGACACAGTGTCCATGGTTTCCATAAAGAATTTATCATTTTGATTCCTCTGACCGCACTTTAGCACTGCACTGAATATTTCTATATCATGTCATTCCATTTTGCCCCAGTCCATTAAAAATGAGCTTTGGCCCAGAGAAGACGGCAGCGTTTTTTTTGGATTGTGATGATGTATGTATTTTTCTTTCTATGATACAGCTTTTACTTGCATGTGTGATTTGCATGGCGAACTGTGTTCACAGGAACTGTTGTCCCTTGTGCATATAGTTGTCGCCAGAGTATTAGAATTATTTGGTAACATTACGTGCTATAGATGGAGGGATATTCAAGTCTTTGAAATTTTACAATTTTTAGATGCGGTTGTTAACAGATTGATGAGTCTCTGACCATCTTTGCTTCTGAGAGACCCTGCCTCTCTAACATGCTCTTTTTATACAGGTCAAGTGACTTAGTTGGAAATTGATCCTCCATCTATTTTTCATTAAAGGGGTTGTCCACTACTTTTACATTGATGCCCTATCCGTAGGACCGTAATGTATGATCGGCCTCTTCAATGTATGATCAGCCTATTCAATTGAATAGGAGGCGGATGTGCAGTACACCGCGGCGGCCACTACCACTTGACGGCGGAGCCCCGCAGGTGAGCTCTTCCGACGGCCGCCGACGGCACCGATAACAGCTGATCGTCGGGGGTGCCGCGTGCGGTACCCCAGCCAATCATACATTGATGCCCTATCCTACGGATAGGGCATCAATGTAAAAGTAGTGGACAACTTCTTTAATACCACTAACTTCTCCAGCCTTTTATTAATCTGAACTTTTTTTGGATATGTTGCTGTCATCAATTTCTAAAAGAGTTAATTTTTTTAAATGAAATAGAAAAATCTCATAACTTTCAACTTCTGATCTGTCCTATGTTCTGAATAAAATATGGATATGAGATTTCCAAATCATGGCATTATTGGTTTTTTTACATTGTACACAGAATTCCCATTTTTTGGGTTGTAGTATAATGATAGTTTTTGTTATTATGTGTACATTGTAAATGTTTTATATGTATACATACGTTATATTCAGAATATTTATGAAGAAATAATAAAATGATACTCCGCTTTATAAGATTATAATATGTTGTGTGATTACCAAATACAATGTTCTAACATATCCTGTGGCAGCCAAGTTGATTGGGAGAATATTGTTCCTCCTCATTATAAAAGCTATTCAACTCCTAAAGAAGATATCTCACAAAGAAAACCCCATTATAAACATGAGTCTGACCGAGGATCAGCTGATTATTCTGTATCTAACTTCTATAACCCCTGACAATCAGCTGTAAGTGCCAGGGAAAGACACTTCTGGCCTTTCCACTGCATAGTAAACTTAGTATTACATGCTGTTCATTGAAAATAAAATGGTCAATTATCCCACAAGTGGCATGCTCTTCTCTCCATTCTGGGAAAAGAAGTCGGTCTGAAATGGGGGAGCTTCACCTATGAAATCTGTAAGCCCTGAAATGGAATGTTCATAGAGCTATAATTTGTTCCTGAAAGTTGTTGAATTGGCAGTGCAGTATTAACACTTTCACGACATCCACCGTACATGTACGGCGTAACAATCGCGTGGGCTCACTCCGAGCGCCGGCGCTATCGAAAGCTGGTGTCAGCGCTATATGAGAGCTGACACCCTGTGGCAACGCCCATAATATTTGCTACCGCCGATTTTTGGGGTTTAAAACCTCTGATGCTGCTAAAAGTAGCGACATCAGTCTGGTTAGAGAGGGAGGGAGCTCCCTCTTTGCACCGATCGGCACAACGTGATTGCAATTGCGTGGTGCCGATGGTCTCCATGGTGACCTCGGGCCGAAAGATGGCCGTGGTGTCACCAAGGTACGGTGGCCTGTAACTTCCTGCTCAGAGCAGGAGCTGACACACCTCCTCCCTGTGTGCGATGCACAGATCTAATACCCTGCAATGCTTTTGCATTGCAGGGTATTAGATCAGCAGTAAGAGCAGGAAAAGTTGATGTCCCATACTGAGACAAGGTAAAAAAGAAACTGTTTTAAAAAATTGAAAAACTATTTAAAAAAAATCACAAAATAAAGAATTAAAAAATATTAATCAATAAATACATACATTCATGTAAAAAGCGTGGCGAAACAGCGTCATTTGGGTGCAGCTACATAGCTTGTAGACTTCCCTTTTGATTGATTTGTGGCTATAAGTAGACACTATATCTTTATCTTTGAATGTTTATATTGGATGCACATGTTGCAATCACCTCTTTGAGCTCTCCTCATATGCTCAGTTTAAGGGCTCATACTCATCTGCGAGAAAAACGGACAAGTACAATCCGATAAAAAATTGGCTTGCACTCTGAACAATGTTAATCTATGAGTTACAGCTAATCTGCAATTTTTTTTTCAGCTGATATCTGACTGAGAAAAAAATCGCAGCATGCTGCAATTTGCTGCGTATATCGGACGAGTCTCGTCAATGCAAGTCAATAGTTGCGAGAAAAAAAAACGGACGGCATACGGACCATCCATATGCAATCTGATTTTTATGGATACATTTCCATTTTGTAGCATAAAACTCTGTAAATGGTACTGTAAATGATTGTAGAATAATAGTTGCAGAGAAAAAAACGCATTGCATTTGGATGTAATACGGATGCTATGTGAGTTAAAATTGCATTGTACTTGCATGACACTCGTCTTTTTTTTCGGTCCATATATCAGAACGTTTTTTTTCACACATATGGGTATGAGCTCTAAGGCTGTATACAGACGTGCTTGTATTAATTTTTGCACTTGCACTTTAGCCTGATCCTGAACATTGAACTGAATATTTTCATATGCACTTGTTGCCAATCCTCTTTATGGGCTCCCTTCATATGATCAGTTTAAGGCCACAGCCCCACTATCAGTATTTGGTCAGTATTCGATCAGTATTTTTTCTCAGGAGTGAGAGCCAAAACCAGGTGAGGAACAATCAGAGGAAAGGTATAATAGAAACAAGTCACCAATTCTGCATTTATCACCCACTCCTGGTTTTGGCTCCCACTCCTGAGAAAAAATACTGACCAAATACTGATAGTGGGGCCGTGGCCTTAGGCTACTATACAGGACTTATTTGTACTAATGTTTGCACTTGCACTTTAGCACTGCACTGAATATTTCTATATCATGTCATTTATAAATTTACATGTATATATTCCACATAAGCCTCTGTTTAGTTTAGCGATTACTTGCTTATTTTTAATTGTATTTTATATTTAATCTTCAATAAAATTTGCATTTTTCAAGTATTCTAAGCATATGTCTCTTCATAACCTGCGGTTATTCTCCTCGGGTAGTGTTTTGATACTTTGATGTTGAAGTAGTATGCACAATGTGATTATTGTGGTAATCTTACAACCCATTTTGTTAACGTGGGGACCAAATGTCATCCTCAGCAAAAACTGCTCCACAGTTAAAAGTACACGTCTGCCACAGCAAATAGTAATTGATTGTCACTCTGGTAATTTTTGCCTATATGGGGTGAACGTTTGTTCTTCAGTGTGTATGGAGCAGCTCGTATCAAAACTTCATGCATCTAGCAATAGAATTACAATCTGTGTTCCTTTAGGTTTATGTGTATAAGGAAACGTTTTGCTCATCCATCCCAAGTTGCTAAAATAATAACCTTTTCTGTGTCCCTAGAAACAGGTTGATATTTAGCTTAAACAGCATGGGCCCCAGCACGCTGTCTGCTTTTCCAGAAGAGACAAGTCGTCATTTGTTAGTGATCGCACCTCATAGATTAAAACTGATCCCCACAAAGTCTGAAATTAATTATCCAATTTGGGAAAGAGCTGGGGATTTTTTTGCCAAACAGTTTTAGGAGAAATAGCTCTGTGGGTGGTTTATTTTAATGAAATTACATTGGCGTGCATTAACAGCCGAGTCTATCAGACACAGATAAAGCTGGAGCAGCCATATTGGGCTGTACAAAAATAGAATTCTTGGCAGGCACAGATGCATTTTATTGATTTAAAAAGACACCAAAAATAGGCAAAATCACAAGTAGGTTCAATGGTGCATTGCTGATTGTTGCATCACCCTTCAACACTTGAGGTCTAAGAATAAATAGTAAGTGAGAAAATGAGATGTCTTGAATATGAAATGATATCGTAAGTAGAGATGAGCGTTGTTCTACTCGAACTGTTCGCCAATCTCAAATTCGAGCTGTTTTGGGCGGTGTTCGAGCCGTTCGGCGAACACGAAAAATTTGAGAAAAATTCGGCTGTTCGAGGTTATGTTCGATAACTGTTCGTGCACCAAAATCATAACTGGATTTTTTCTCAGTAATGATGAAAATTAATGTTAATACGCAGTTTGAGTGTACAGCGGGGCGGGGGGAGGGGCAGGGGATGGATCTCTGCAGGAATAATGAAGATCTCCATTTTTTTTTCTCTTTCCCGCATTTGCAGTGGGGAGGTGCAATCTGTCAGCCTATCAGCAGCGCACACACGGAGCGAAGTGTTTTTTTTCACACAAGCAAGGGCATGTGTGATTGGCAGTGTATGTCACATGTCCTTGCCCTATAAGACCAAGCCATTTTCCCCGTCGCCACCATTTTCTCACTGCTGCAGCTGCGTGTTAGACGGCACCGCTGTTGCTGTGTGCGCTATACCTTGTTAATTTCAAGCCAATTTTCGCACAAATCTACAGATAGCTTGGGAGTAGGGAATAGTTGTGATTGCAGTCCTTTTAAGGACTAGGTTACAGCATTTCCTACGACTTTTATCAGGCAGGTCTGTGCTCTTAAATAGATAGATTGTGGGAGTAAAGACTAATTGTAATTGGAGTCCTTTTCAGGACTAGGTTACATCAGTTCCTATCAGTTTTTGCCAGGCAGGTCTGTGCCAGTGCTGTGCAAGTTTTTTTCACAGCATTTGGCTGAATCTAGCAAAGCTAATCCTTTTTGGCCTATTGCAGAGTGTTAGTCAGTGGAGTAGCCTATCTGTGTTGCAAGATATACCACCTGTGTATAGAATACCAATTTTTTTACTGCACCTAGTGAAGTAAAATCTTTTGGGCATAGCATCATTCTATTAGTCCATCTATACTGACCTCCATCAGGTTGCAAACTGAATCTAATTTTTTTCTGCATCTAGCTCTGAAAAAATATTTGGCCTTCTAGCAGTGTGTGGGACTTGTTCTATTAGTCCACCTATACTGACCTCCATCAGGTTGCAAACTGAATATATTTTTTTCTGCATCTACCTCTGAAAAAATATTGGGCTTCTAGCTGTGTGTGGGACTTGTTGTATTAGTCCATCTATACTGACCTCCATCAGGTTGCAAACTGAATATATTTTTTTCTGCATCTACCTCTGAAAAAATATTGGGCTTCTAGCTGTGTGTGGGTCTTGTTCTATTAATCCATCTATACAGACCTCCATCAGGTTGCAAACTGAATATAATTTTTTTCTGCATCTAGCTCTGAAAAAATATTTGGCCTTCTAGTAGTGTGTGGGACTTTCTCTGTTAGTCCATCTATACTGACCTCCATCAGGTTGCAAACTGAATATATTTTTTTCTGCATCTACCTCTGAAAAAATA
Organism: Phyllobates terribilis; assembly: GCF_046119375.1. Classification (NCBI taxonomy): domain Eukaryota; kingdom Metazoa; phylum Chordata; class Amphibia; order Anura; family Dendrobatidae; genus Phyllobates; species Phyllobates terribilis. The sequence goes on along the minus strand of NW_027362771.1, from coordinate 413,745,465 downwards.
TTGGGCTTCTAGCTGTGTGTGGGTCTTGTTCTATTAATCCATCTATACTGACCTCCATCAGGTTGCAAACTGAATATAATTTTTTTCTGCATCTAGCTCTGAAAAAATATTTGGCCTTCTAGTAGTGTGTCGGACTTTCTCTATTAGTCCATCTATACTGACCTCCATCAGGTTGCAAATTAAAAATAATTTTTATCTGCATCTACAGTACCTCTGAAAAAATATTTGGGCTTCTAGCTGTGTGTGGGACTTGTTGTATTAGTCCATCTATACTGACCTCCATCAGGTTGCAAACTGAATATATTTTTTTCTGCATCTACCTCTGAAAAAATATTGGGCTTCTAGCTGTGTGTGGGACTTGTTGTATTAGTCCATCTATACTGACCTCCATCAGGTTGCAAACTGAATATATTTTTTTCTGCATCTACCTCTGAAAAAATATTGGGCTTCTAGCTGTGTGTGGGTCTTGTTCTATTAATCCATCTATACAGACCTCCATCAGGTTGCAAACTGAATATAATTTTTTTCTGCATCTAGCTCTGAAAAAATATTTGGCCTTCTAGTAGTGTGTGGGACTTTCTCTGTTAGTCCATCTATACTGACCTCCATCAGGTTGCAAACTGAATATATTTTTTTCTGCATCTACCTCTGAAAAAATATTGGGCTTCTAGCTGTGTGTGGGTCTTGTTCTATTAATCCATCTATACTGACCTCCATCAGGTTGCAAACTGAATATAATTTTTTTCTGCATCTAGCTCTGAAAAAATATTTGGCCTTCTAGTAGTGTGTCGGACTTTCTCTATTAGTCCATCTATACTGACCTCCATCAGGTTGCAAATGAAAAATAATTTTTATCTGCATCTACAGTACCTCTGAAAAAATATTTGGGCTTCTAGCTGTGTGTGGGACTTGTTGTATTAGTCCATCTATACTGACCTCCATCAGGTTGCAAACTGAATATATTTTTTTCTGCATCTACCTCTGAAAAAATATTGGGCTTCTAGCTGTGTGTGGGACTTGTTGTATTAGTCCATCTATACTGACCTCCATCAGGTTGCAAATTAAAAATAATTTTTATCTGCATCTACAGTACCTCTGAAAAAATATTTGGGCTTCTAGCTGTGTGTGGGACTTGTTGTATTAGTCCATCTATACTGACCTCCATCAGGTTGCAAACTGAATATATTTTTTTCTGCATCTACCTCTGAAAAAATATTGGGCTTCTAGCTGTGTGTGGGTCTTGTTCTATTAATCCATCTATACAGACCTCCATCAGGTTGCAAACTGAATATAATTTTTTTCTGCATCTAGCTCTGAAAAAATATTTGGCCTTCTAGCAGTGTGTGGGACTTGTTCTATTAGTCCACCTATACTGACCTCCATCAGGTTGCAAATTCAAAATAATTTTTTGTATGCATCTAGCTCTGAAAAAATATTTGGCCTTCTAGCAGTGTGTGGGACTTTCTCTGTTAGTCCATCTATACTGACCTCCATCAGGTTGCAAACTGAATCTAATTTTTTTCTGCATCTAGCTCTGAAAAAATATTTGGCCTTCTAGCTGTGTGTGGGACTTTCTCTGTTAGTCCATCTATACTGACCTCCATCAGGTTGCAAACTGAATCTAATTTTTTTCTGCATCTAGCTCTGAAAAAATATTTGGGCTTCTAGCAGTGTGTCGGACTTTCTCTATTAGTCCATCTATACTGACCTCCATCAGGTTGCAAATTAAAAATAATTTTTATCTGCATCTACAGTACCTCTGAAAAAATATTTGGGCTTCTAGCTGTGTGTGGGACTTGTTGTATTAGTCCATCTATACTGACCTCCATCAGGTTGCAAACTGAATATATTTTTTTCTGCATCTACCTCTGAAAAAATATTGGGCTTCTAGCTGTGTGTGGGTCTTGTTCTATTAATCCATCTATACAGACCTCCATCAGGTTGCAAACTGAATATAATTTTTTTCTGCATCTACCTCTGAAAAAATATTGGGCTTCTAGCTGTGTGTGGGACTTGTTGTATCAGTCCATCTATACTGACCTCCATCAGGTTGCAAACTGAATATATTTTTTTCTGCATCTACCTCTGAAAAAATATTGGGCTTCTAGCTGTGTGTGGGACTTGTTCTATTAATCCATCTATACAGACCTCCATCAGGTTGCAAACTGAATATATTTTTTTCTGCATCTACCTCTGAAAAAATATTGGGCTTCTAGCTGTGTGTGGGACTTGTTGTATTAGTCCATCTATACTGACCTCCATCAGGTTGCAAACTGAATATATTTTTTTCTGCATCTACCTCTGAAAAAATATTGGGCTTCTAGCTGTGTGTGGGACTTGTTGTATTAGTCCATCTATACTGACCTCCATCAGGTTGCAAATTGAATATAATTTTTTTCTGCATCTAACCCAGCCAATAGTTTTGGCCTAATACCACAGTTTGGCCACTCAGCTCTGCTCGGTTACCATCCATTTTTTTTTGTGCAAACAACTCCAGAGTTGTGAATTAGTTAACCACCAAAATGAGTGGAAAAAGGCCTGCTGCTGGCGGAAAGGGGAATAGGCGTGTTGGGAAGGGGAAAAAAGGTTGTGTCCGTGGGGTAGGTGTTAAAGCAACAGTAACATCTGCAGAAGAAAGACCATCTTCCAGCCAAACTAAAATGTCTACTTCTTTTAGCGGACAATGTGATAAGATCCCTTTCTTACGGCCACGCCAATCGCTACAAATTCCAGATGAGGCACAAAAACAGCAGGTGCTTCAACGGATATCAAGTGCTCCTTTAAGTGGGCTCTCCTCCACATCAACTTCAACATCACAAATACTCCAGTCCTCAAAGGTGTCACCCAAATCGCACTTGCTTCCTCACAGCTCCCAAATCTCCAGCTGCCCGTCTGAGTATGAGGTAGAACAGATGGTTGAGTCTGCAGAGCTGTTTACTCATACTATAGCCTGGGAATCAGAGGTCGACTCCAGCGCTTCTGTGAATCCAGACGAGGAAATGATCTGCACTGATGCCCAGAATCTTTATGAGTCGGATCCAGGACCAGACGCAGAAGGTTCTGACCATAATGTAGACCCTCATTCCCAAACTGTAACTCCTGTTGGTGGAGACAATGAGGAAGACGATGATAAGACTCAAATACCTGATTGGAGCGACAACTTTAGTTTTTTGTCAGGGCAGGAACAGGTTGGCTCTGAGGACGACGGGTGTGATAACACACAGGGTGATGATGATGAGGTTGGAGATCCCACTTACTGTCAACCCACAGTCAGCCAAGAGATGAGGTCAGCAGAGGAGGTGGAGGAAGATGCTAGTGACGACGAGGTCAGGTTGCGCCTTCCTGGACAGAGACGTAGTACTGGAAGCACGTCAACAACTGCATCCTCAAACACAACTCTGCCTCTCACCACAAGTCGTGGTGGCTCTTCAGGTCGCATGGGTGCTAAGCCTTGCATAGCCTGGGCATTTTTTCAGATCGATAAAGATGACCCAACTCGTGTTATCTGTAACATTTGTCAGCGAAAGCTAAGTAGAGGCCAAAAAATACATAGTTTGAGTACTTCATGCATGAACCGGCACATGGACATGAAGCATAAGTTGCAGTGGGAAGCTCAGTGTGCTACAATGCGGCCTAGCCGGCCGGGCCAGCCACCGTCTGCCATATCTTGTGCATCCGCGGCCTCTTCATCCTCTGTGACTGGGGGGACAGCAGTCACACCTGTTTTGGGGCGCAGACCTGCCACCTCTTTACCCGCAACAGCCAGCGTGATTGGCAGGTCATCATTTTCTTTGGAGGTGGTAACACCAGCTGGTGTTGAGCGCTGTCCGACATCGATAGCACCACCTTTGGATCAAGGCAACCTAACATGTCCGCCTGCATCTTCCTCACAGACCGGCAGTTTGCCGGGGACACCCTTATCAACCCCGTCTAAGCACAATAGCCAGCCCTCGGTCCCTCAGATGTGGACAAGTAAAAGACCATTTCCTCCTAGCCATGAGAAAGCTAAGAGGTTGAATTTCACCATCTGCAAGCTCTTGGCTACAGAAATGCTGCCTTTCCGCCTGGTGGACACAGAGGATTTTCGAGACCTTATGTCCGTCGCAGTGCCCCAGTACCAGATGCCCAGTCGGCACTACTTCTCAAAGAAAGGTGTGCCTGCGCTCCACCAGCATGTCGCACACAACATCACCGCTTCTTTGAGAAACTCTGTGTGTGACAGGGTGCATTTCACCACAGACACTTGGACGAGTAGGCATGGACAGGGGCGTTACATGTCGCTGACTGGGCAATGGGTAACTATGGTGACAGCAGGACAAGGGGCTGCTGTCCAAGTCTTGCCGTCCCCACGAGTTGTGCGTCAATCCTCTTTATGTCAAAGTTCCTCCACTGCTTCTGCCTCCTCAACCTCCTCTCGGTCTTCCACCTGCACCCAAAGCCTGTCTGGTCATGCCACAAGCTTTCTAACTGCGCAGAAGGGATCCTGCACACCTCCTTACTATGCTGGCAGTAGGGCTCAACGTCATCAGGCGGTTTTTACTTTGAAATGTCTGGGAAATGTGAGTCACACAGCTGAGGAGTTGTGGTCAGCTCTGGAGAACCAATTTCATGAATGGCTGTCTCCACTGGACCTGAAACCAGGGAAGGCCGTGTGCGACAATGCTGCAAACCTGGGTGCGGCCCTTCGCCGGGGCAATGTCACACACGTGCCTTGTATGGCTCACGTGTTGAACCTGGTTGTCCAGCAATTTTTAGCCCACTATCCCAGACTAGATGGCCTTCTGCAGAGGGCACGGTCGCTGTGTGCTCACTTCCGCCGTTCGCATCCCGCAGCTCAGCGACTTACATCTCTACAGAAGTCGTTGGGCCTGCCACTTCACCGGCTAAAATGCGATGTGCCTACCCGGTGGAATTCAACTCTGCACATGTTGCAGCGACTGTGGCAGCACCGACAAGCCCTGGTGCAATACGTTCTGACGTATAGCCTGGGCCAACGAGATCCAGAGGTGGGGCAAATCACGCTGGAGGAGTGGTCTCAGATCAGGGACCTATGCACCCTTCTGCACAGTTTTGAAATGGCGACGAAGATGTTTAGTGCTGATGATGCCATTATCAGCATGACTATTCCGGTGATTTACATGCTGGAGCACATGTTAAACAGAATTCGGAGTCAGGTGGTGGCACAAGAGGAGGTGGAGGAAGTAGAGGAGGAGGAGTTGTATGCGGAAGGGCTAACATCTGCAAGGTCCAGACGGTCGGCAGCACCAAGGCGGCAGGCATGTGAGGGTGGGGGAGATGGTTTTACCAGGGCGCATGGTAGCAGCCAAACTAGTGAGGAAGGTGCAGGAGCCCAGGAAGAAGTGGAGGACGAACTGATGGAAGACTCATCAGATGAGGGAGACCTTGATCACATTTCTGTTGTGCGAGGTTGGGGGGAGAGGACAGAGGAAGGAAGCATGATTGTTACCTCGCCACCAACACAACAGGGACTTGGTGCTCCTGGATGCGCAACACACATGAGTGCCTTCTTGCTGCACTACCTGCAACATGACCCTCGAATTGTGAGAATTAGAAATAATCCTGACTACTGGGTTGCCACACTGTTAGATCCCCGGTACAAAAGTAAATTTGCCGAAATTATTCCTGCCATAGAAAGGGATGCACGCATGCAGGAGTATCAGCAGAGACTGTTGCAGAATCTTACATGTGCTTTTCCACAAAACACCAGTGGTGCACGTAGTGAATCTCACAGTTCCAACTTGCCAACCGTGGGACCGTCAAGTGTTCAGCACTCAAACCGTAACAGAACCACAGTATCTGCTGGTAACATCAATTTTGCGGAATCATTTCACCACTTTTTTAGCCCATCCTTTGCAAGGCCACAGGAGACAAGAAGTCTGACACATAGTCAACGCCTAGAGACGATGGTACAGGAGTATCTCCAAGTAAACATTGAAGCCACGACTGTGTCACTGGACCCTTGCTCTTTTTGGGCTTCCAATCTGGATAAATGGCCGGAGCTAGCCACTTACGCCTTGGAGATCTTGTCATGCTCCGCAGCCAGCGTTCTGTCTGAACGTGTGTTCAGCGCTGCTGGTGGTGTGCTGACAGATAAGCGCACGCGGCTCTCCACTGATAATGTAGACAGACTCACGTTCATAAAGATGAACAAATCATGGATCCGAAACGACTTTTCTACCCCTGTGTCATCCTGGGGAGAGTAAAAGCTTGATGATTGGTTAAAATCACCCTACCAACCGTTTTAAGCTTTCAAATTACTAATCATGTTTATCTGTATCTTGACTGGAAAATAATTTGGGCTTTGTAGCAGTGTGCAGCACTGATCCTATTAGGCCATCTATAATAAGCTCCACCAGATTTAAAATTAAAAATAATTTTTAGCTGCATCTAGCCCGGAAAATAATTTTGGGGCTCCGAGATGCGCAAGACACATAAGTGCCTTCTTGCTGCACTACCTGCAGCATGACCCTCATATTGTCAGAATTCGAAGTAATCATGACTACTGGGTTGCCACACTCTTAGATCCCCCAAACTTTTCGATCAACCTTTTCATTTTAATAAAGACCAAAAAAATGGTCATTTTTGAAATTATAAGCATTAGCAGGTTGTTAGAAACTGAAATCAAACAGTTTTCAACTCAAAACTTTATTCTAGGTGATGTTACATTTTCACATAGGACCCCTTGTTCGAAAGGAGCTTCTGAACTCTCTCGTCCATTGAATTTGTCAGGTTTTGGATGGTTTCTGCTTCAATTGTTTTGCATGAGGACAGAATACCCTCCCAGAGCTGTTGCTTAGATGTGAACTGCCTCCCGCCATCATAGACACTCCTTTTAATGATGCTCCAAAGGTTCTGAATGGGGTAGAGGTCAGGGGAGCATGGGGGTCACACCATAAGTTTGTCCCCTTTTATGCCCATATCAGCCAGAGATGCAGATGTTTTATGTGCAGCATGAGATGGTGCATTATCATGCAGAAAAATGATCTTGCTGTGAAATACACGGTTCTTCTTCTTGAACCATGGCAGGAAGTGCTGTTTGAGAAAATCCACATACATTATGGAGTTCATCTTTAGCGCCTTCAGGGATCCTAAAGGGGCCGACAATCTCTCTCCCCATGATTCCAGCCCAAAACATTACTCCACCTCCTCCTTGTTGGCGCTGTAGCCGTGTTTGCGTGGGGTGTCCATCAACCAGCCATCCTCCACTCCATCCATCTGGACCATCGAGCGCTGCACGGCACTCATCCGTGAACAAAACAGTTTTGAAATCAGTCTTCATGTAATGTTTGGCCCACTGGAGCCGTTTCTGCTTGTGTGAAGTGGATAGAGGAGGTCGACAGGATGGCGTATGCACAGCTGCAAACCTCTGAAGGACCCTGCATCTTGTTGTTCGGGGGACGTTGGAGGCACAAGCAGCTTCAAAAACTTGTCTGCTGCTATGACAAGGCTTTTTTGCCGCTGCTCTTTCAACCTGACGTAATTGCCTGTAGGAAAGAGTCCTCAATTTGCCCTTATCAGCACGCACACGTGTGTACTGTGAATCAGCTACATACTTCTTGATTGCCAAGACACTTCATCCTGATCATCGCACAATGTTGATTGTAGTCATGCCTTGACCTAAACACTCCACAATTTGTTGCTTCTCAGCAGCCGACACATCCTTTTTCTTTCCCATTTTGGCAGAAAATATAGGCTGCTTAATAATGTGAGAGAGCCTTCTTAAGTAGTCTTGCCTTTCATTGGACACACCTGCCAAACTAATTAGCACAGGTGTCTGCAATTGCTTACAGTGATATAAAGAGCCCTGACACACATCACCATCAATGAGTTTAACTGACAAACAAACAAATTCTTCCCTTATCACTCCTAAACACTTTTTGCATAATAATTTGGAACGCGGTGTACATGTGCTTTTCCACAAAACACCAGTGGTTCACGTAGTGAATCTTACAGTTCTAACTTGCCAACCGTGGTCTGTATGGAATTGTTCAATAAAGGGCCCAAAATTAAGATAACATAGATGGGAGAGGTCTCTATGAATAGGAATTCCTAAGTATTTGATACCCTGTGAGGGCCAGGCAAAGGGAAAGTTGGACTGGATGGAATCCTATATGGATTTGGGGAGGGAGACATCGAGGGCCTCAGACTTCGCTGCATTGATTTTAAAATTTTACCATGTAACAAAGTGATCTATTTCAGCCATAACAGCAGGGATGGATATATGTGATTGAGTGATATATACTAGGACATCATCAGCAAATAGAGAGCACTTGTACTCGGTGCCTCCCACCTCAATCCACCTAATATTGGGGTTATGGCGAATTGATGAGAGCAGGTGCTCCGTCACTAGGATGTATAAGAGAGTGGACAGAGGACATCCCTGCCTTGTCCCATTGGTGATTGTGAAAGGTGATGAAAATGTTCTGACGCACCCCCTGGGCCTTGGGACACCCGGAGCCGGACCCTTTTTGGTGGATGCTGGTGGTTGTAGTCTTCGTGGCGGCGACCCGGTTCCGTGGCTCAGGGCGGTCAAACCAGTGGCGGAACTATTTATGTGGTTTTGATGTTTAAATGTCCGACTACGCCACCCGTGGATTGCGGTCAGAGTGAACCGCCGCTACAGGGCAGACCGCTGAGGCTGGTGTTGTGGGTGCAGCAGAGCGTAGCATAACTCCCCACGGGAGGAGTATAGCCTCAGGGCAGTGTATGCGGAGGATGGGGGTGATGGTGCAGGGCAGCAGCAGTAACGACACGGAGTCAGTGATGCAGTCCAGGGCCTTTACTCACAGTTCTTATTATCCAGACCACGTCTGCAGGTAACGGCTGCCCACGTCGTACTGTGCTCACCAGGTGAGGGGCTCAGACAACTCCCAGATAACTTTGGAGCACTTCACAGGACCCCCTTTGTGTGTCCTTTGTCTGGCCTTTCTTACCAACACTTCTGTCCGGCTGCCTCGGGCCTCCTCTTGGTAAACTTGGCGCCAGTTTCCCTGACCCTATGTGGTGCCTTCCTAGCGGGTGTAGCGAGGGGCTGCGCCACATAAAATGTCAGAGCCTCCGGTTTCTAGCTGAGGGTCGTTTCCTGCCTCCACTAGTTCGGGGACCGGTCTCCCCCTTTGGCCTGACCCCTCCACGCAGGTGGATTCGGGCGTGCGGTGGCGACTCGCCCGTCCGCACCCCTGGGATCCCTTCATTCCTCGTTCCTGGAGCCTTCTCCGCTCCTCTTCCTTCCTTCTCCCTCTTCCAGGCCTGGGCCTCTGTTACTAGGCCCGCCTCCGGAGCAGAGCTCATGCAGAGCCCCTGCTCCCTGCCACTTCTGCTCAGACTTCTCTGCACTGAACTAAGATGGTGCCCACCTTTTATACTCCCTTCTCAATGCACCCAGGAACTGCTTCCTCCCTGCTCCTGCACTACAGGGTTCCCCTTCCTCAGTGTTCCCTCCCCCCACTCCAGCCAGGGACAGGGACTGTCGTGCCCATCTCAGGGGCATATTGGTCGCCCTGCCCCACGGCAATGTGGTGTAATGCATGCAGGTGTCGGGTCCTGATCCACACTCCATCCTTACCTGAGAGTGAGATATCACACCTCTGGGTGAGGTGCAATACGTCTGTAGCAACCGAGCCCTCAGGGTGCTACAGTTCCATTTATCTTCAGCCTAGGTGACGTATTGCGATACAGGGCCGTGATTTTGGCTATAAAAGGGTCCCCTAGACCCCTACCCCAAGCTTTTTAAGAGAATCATATATGGCGTGCCAGGAGACTCTATGGAATGCTTTCTCAGCATCCAACGAGAGTATCTAATTACAAATTTTTAACTGCATCTAGCCCAGGAAATACTTTGTGCCTTGTAGCAGTGTCTGCTAGTCAGCGGATTATCCCGGCTGTTAAGCAAGCTACACCACCTGTAGTTTAGACACTTAATTTTTTCAAAGGAAATGCTTCGGGACCATGGGATACTTAGTGAAGAGCATCAGGAGGCACCCCAAGGCATAGGGGCTGGGACTGGCAGTAGGATGCCTTGCGGTGGACAGCCGAGCTCGATCCTTATAAAAGCTTTTTAACTGCAGCAGCTTTAGTGGACGCTACTGGAGCTGGAATTACCGCGGCTGCTGGCATGAGACTTGCCCTCCAATAGATCCTTGTAAATGGATTTAAAGTGTATTCATTCAAATTAGAGAGACAATTTAAATTAAAAAGCTTAGAGCTGCCTCCACCACAGGGGGGCTCGCTCGACCCACCAGCGGACAGGCACCAGTATTGGGAGAGGGGGGCTGGCCGTCAGGGTTCACCGCGGCTCTGGCACAAACCCGGCGACACGGAGGTGGCACGGGCAGGAGCGGACTGGCCGTGTCGGCTTCTCACTTTTTGAATTTTAGAAGGGCATGACATGCCTATATCTGTGTCTCCCCCTCCTTTTACTCCTCCACCTCTTTTATTTTCGCATGACTATATGTACTTGTCACTTTTCCATGTGTTAGTTGTGTCTTCTGAGCAGTTTGTCAGCTTTTGGACACCTTTGAAGGTGTTTTCTATGTGTTTCTATGTGTTTTTGTTTGCCTGCCATTGGTTTTAACGGTGTTCGAAGGTGTTCGACGAACAGTTCGGCGAACACACGGGTGTTCGACGAACCGAACCGAACTCGAACACTACGGGGGTGGGTCAACACTAATCGTAAGTGTCAGAGTAGTTATACAAAACGATTCAGCTATCTCCTATTTAGGTGAGTTTAGCCCCGAAGTCTCATTTTTAAATAATAACATTATGAAAATATTAGAGAACTTTAAAAAACAATAAAATAAGTAAGTAATGAAAAATAATACATCCTGAAATGTAAATTCACACACACATAGATAGATATATTTTGCTATTTATTGTGATACTCTTCTTTGGTAGGTAATTTGTCTATAGAGTTCATAACGTTACAAATACTTGAATATTAAAGGGGTCTTCCAGGCTTACTATATTTATGACCTATCCTTAGTATAATATCAGATCAATAGGGGGTCCAGCACACAGCACCCCACTAATCAGTGGTGTTCAGCTCAACATTTTCCCTTTGACACAGTTGTGAGTGTGTGAGGGCTTGTTTTTCCTGGGAAGAGTTGTAGTTGTGAATGACTCAATCCATTTTTTCATGTGATGTACTGGAAAGTGAGTAAAATAGCAAAACAAAGTGCAATTCTGCAATTGTTTTTGGGTTTCTTCATTTTACGTTAAAATTGACCTGGCAATATGATTTTCCAGGTCACTACGACTATGCAGATACCAAAGACGCATAGGTTGTTTTTTTTTACTTATGTGGTGATAAATAACCCAGAAATAAAAAATAAAAAATTAACTTGTGATGCCATTTTCCGAGAGGCATAACGTTTTCTATTTTGGGATATTGAGCTGTGTGATAGCTTATTTTTTACACAGAGAGCCAATGTTTTTATTGATATAATTTTGGGGTAGATACAATGTTTTGATCACGTCTTGTTGTTTGTTGTTGCGGCAGCAAAATGCTGCAATATCAAATATGTATGAACAAAAAAGGGCCCACCTCAATTTACCAGACGAACCATGATACCTGGTTAGGAGTACCAGGACATGGGTCGGTTGTAGCCTATATAGATAAAGAAAGGAGAACATATGAGTATTGCGGCAATAAAAACATCATTTTATTGGATACAAATTACATGATAAAACATACCAATAACTTCATATAAATAGAATGGGAAGTATAAAGCGCAAGGTACCAGGCAAACCAGGGACACATAAATACTTTGGGTTCAGAGATGTGTGACAATAGATATAGATCAGTAAAGGTATTATTAGTGCAGCATGAATGACAGGAGAGTTCCCTGAGGCTGGGAAGGTCCAGATGGACCAGGGCATGTGGAAAATTCCCTTCTGATGGACAGCCTATTATACCACTTCCAGCACTGCCACTCACCTAGAAAGTTGACTTGCTGCTGGTGAATTTGGGTATGTGCCACTGCTGGTTTGAAGCTGCATGTTTTTGCAGAGTCAAACCCGCAGCGTCCAGGTGTTACAGCATAGTGGATGGGATTTCTAGAAATCCCATGTCCACTATGTATGCATCTCAGGCTGCAGATCACCCACGGACACTGACATGTGGCGCGTCTTTCAAGACCACAGCATGTCAAATTCTCTTGCTGAGTCGCTAGTCTCTGCAACGTAAATTTGACCACTAGAATGTATTGAATGCGGTAAATCCGCATAGTTCAGTGAACACGTGGATTTACCTGTGTTCAATAGAACGCAGTATTTTGGACGCAGCAAAAATATGCTGCGTCCAAAGCGCTACTACGTCCGGATCGTGGGCTTCCACGTCATTTTCATAACCAGTAGAGGGAAAGCCGACCGATGGGAGCTGATATTAGTAGCCAGGGAAGTGGCCATTAGCCATAAATGTTCCCTGGCTATTAATAAAAGCCCACAACTATTTGCTTAGCCTTTACTGGCTAGATTACAGGTGGACCCCCGAAAAAAATTGAAGTAGGGTCCCCCTATAAAATCTAACCAGCAAAGGCTAAAAAGACAGCTGTGAGCTGATTTTAATAGCCAAGGAAGGGGCCATGGATACTAGCTCCCTCCGAGGCTAATAATAAGCTGCCTCAGAACTGGAGCATCCATAAGATGCGCCAAATCTGGCGCTTAGCCTCCGCTCTTCCCACTGCCGTGTAGCGGTGATGAGTGGGGTAATAAGGTTGGGGTTCATGTTAGCCTTGTATTGGCGGCTGACATGAAGCCCAGGTTAGTAATGGAGGGTGTCTATAAGACACCCCCATTACTAATCCCGTAGTAAGGTTTTTGACGTTTTCAATAAAGACACGGCCAGAATAAAGTATTTTATTTAAATAAAATTACACACGGTTTTACTCTTATATTTAAAAATAAAAACACTATATACTCACTTAACGCCCAGTCCCCGAAGCCCTCGTCTCCTGTCAAAAAAAAAAAAATCAAAAAGAACCATATCCCTCACCTGTCCTGCCGGGTGATCAGGTCACCGTGGGACATCGGGAGGATGGCGGACAGGTGTGAATAAGATGTTTTTATTTTAATATTGATTTATTTTTACTTTTTTTTTTACACAGCGCACAGATGCCGGCTGAGGAGACTATTTCTCCCCTCAGCTTCGCCTGCTCCTGCATTTGTCAGCAGGAGCGGCCATCGGATGATGAGAGGAATAGTCTCCCACGGTCCATTCTTTGTGCGGTTTTGCGGAGTTTTTGACCCATTGACTTGAATTGAGCAGAATAGCACAGCTCCATACAAAGTGTAGTGGCCTTTCTTGGGTACTGCAGCTCAGCTCCTACAATAGATAATAGTAGATGGGCTATAGCATCTATGTGCAGCCATTGCACAGTATACCCCTTTTAAGTTGCCAATTAGCAAATATTATATAAAACAAAATCCCCTTCTTAATTTTCTAACTTTTTTGTGGAACATAGTTATTTTTGCCAAATTTATGTGCACTAAAAAGAATGGAAATACTTTTACAATTTATGAATTGGAAAATGTGCATTCAGTGGGTGTATATTTTTTTTCTCGTTTGGAGATTGAAATGATTTTTGCCTCTTATGTTCATGACACAAGTGTCTTAATTTTTATGTATCAACATGGGCTAAAGACCCATTTCCGCCCAATCTTTAACTTCCTGGCTGATGTCTTGAGATATTGCTTCAGTATCTTCAGTAATCTTCTTTTCTCATGATGCCATCTATTTTGTGAAGTGTACCAGTCCCTCGTGCAGCAAAACAACCCCACAACATGATGCTGCCACCCCCGTATTTCACAGTTGGGATGGTGTCCTTAGGCTTTCAAGCTTCTCCCTTTTGCCTCCAAATGTAACGATGGTCATTATGCCCAAAAAGCTCAATTTAAGTTTCATCAGACCACAGGACATGTCTCCAAAAATTAAGGTCTTTTTTTCCTGTGTGCATTTGCAAACTTTAATCTGCCTTTTTTTATGTTTCTTTTGGAGTAATAGCTTCTTCTTGGCAGAGTGGCCTTTCAGCCTATGTTGATACAGTACTCGTTTCACTGTGTATATTGAAACAATCTTACCAGCTTCTACCATCATCTTCACAAGGTCTTTTGCTTTTGTCTTTGGGTTGATATTCACATGTCGGACCAAAGCACTGTCATCTCTGGGACACAAAACCCGTCTCCTTCCTGAGCAGTATGATGGCTGGACATTCCTATCTTGTTTGTACTTGTGTATAATTGTTTGTACAGATGAATGAGGCACCTTCAGGTATCTTGAAATTGTACCCAAGGATGAGCCAGATTTGTGCAAGTACACAATTCTCTTCCTGATATCTTGGCTGATTTCTTTAGACTTTCCCATGATGCTACACAAAGAATCAGTGTGTTTCTAATTAACTCAAATGTTGCCAAAAAAACTTCCAAACACATGACATCATCATATGGGCATTCCAGAATTCTTTAAAGGCACAGTAATCTTAGTGTATGTAAACTTTTGACTTTGCAGTAAGTAATAAAAATGCCTTAAAATATTCTCTCTCATTATTCTGCCATTTGGCAAATCTTAAAAATAATGGTAATCCTAATTGACCTAAAAGAGGAAAGGGTTATTCTGATTTCAGGTCAGATGTTGAGAAAAACATGCATATGTGTCTTTTTATATAGTGTATGTAAACTTCTGGTTTCAACTGTATCTGGGGATCGGTAGGAGTCTCAACTCTGGGACTCACAACAATCGGCAGATTGTGCAATTTTTTCATCCCCTGAGGATAAACTTTTTTGCCATTACAAAATAGTACGACAGGTTAGATCCCCAATGAAGCTTCATTCATTCTCTGCGCAGATTCTGGAAAAAGCCAAGTACAGCACTTGATAGCCAGATAAGGAATGAATGGAGCGCAGATTGCACAAAATCTCACCAAATGCTCATTGTGAGCACACAGCCTTATAGGAACAGGAAATTAGAACTGCAAGAAATGGATCTGTCCTATAACAGACACAAATGATGCCAGATAGACCCCATTGGCTATAATGGAATTTATTTGGTTTCTGAATGGATGTTTCAACTTAAAAAAATTACAGAACTTGCAACAATGCTTACAAAGACCCCAAAGTGTGAATCTTCCTTTCGGGTAAAATTGCATTAGGCCTTAGTTTTCATACACTTGTAGCTTGAAAGCTTTACAAAATCCAGAGTTATTGACAGTTGTCATATTAATATGTTCAGAGAAAGTGGTTCAGAATCTTCATAAATATGGGTTTCAACCTGAACTCCTACTTTTTCAGTGTATTTATACCAGAAAACTGGTGTAAATCCATTCACAAGTTTGCTGGTAGAGGTGCAGTCTAAACCCAGCATCACTACAGCAGATCTGTCAGATAGTGTATGCAGGCGACGATCTCACTCATCATGCACATTTGTGTTCCTCCTTGTTGCTCTATCTGAATGGCATTATAGACCATTTACATTCACTTATTGTTTTTTCCAGACCGTCTATGACCAGTGGTTCATTACACTTTTCAATATTGTGTACACCTCACTTCCTGTACTAGCGATGGGACTCTTTGATCAGGTAATAATTTGTTCATGTAAATGCGCTTGAATTAGAATTTTTTTCATGACAGCACAAAGTGCAAGTTTGGGCAAGAACAATTTCACGTACAATTTGTACAATTGTATGTGAATAATATAAAATATTATTTCTATATACAACAAAGAGAATCTGCTTCTGTAACTGATACTAACATACTTTATGCATTTATCTGTTTGTAGGATGTGAATGAGCAGAACTGTATGGACTACACGAAATTATATGAGCCAGGCCAGCTGAATCTATTATTTAACAAGCGTCGTTTTTTTATTTGCGTATTACATGGCATTTTTACTTCTTTTGCCCTATTCTTTATACCTTTTGGTGCATTTTTTAACACAGCCGGTGAAGATGGAAAACACATATCAGACTATCAGTCTTTTGCTGTCACTGTTGCTACAAGTTTAGTTATTGTTGTCAGTGTCCAGGTGAGTTTTCCTTTCCTAATATTCTTCACAGATTTATTTTTACAGTAATCTGGAAATTAGGTCTAGTTGTCTTAAGGCACATTTACAAGGGCGTGCTTTAAAAGTCCTTTTATACTGTCCAGTGCAAACTGTTTCTTTGTAGACAAACAAATTTTAGTTTTCTTGCATATTTAGAAACTCACAGCACCAAGCCATGGAGATTATCATCAAGAAAAGATGACATGTTCATGTTGGGAATCTGCTCTGAGCTGCCATTCTAATGGTCTTCCTTGGACCTAAAGGAACAACATCCCAACCACAAGTCTCCTGATCCTGCAGTTAATTAGTGGTCACAGCGGTCAGGTGACTCGTGGTAGTGACATTATTGTTAGCGGGCCAGCAGATACCATTGGAACGGCAGCGCTGGTGTGTGTTCCTGAGGTGAGTGTATCTTCTTTTATCCCCATGGCTTGCTGCTTTTAGCTTTTTAAAGGAAACCTGACAGCTGATACATACTGCCCAACCAACGGGCAGCATGTATCAGACACTAGCTGTATGATTATAGCCATGTATGTTCGACTGAAACGCTGCGGCTCCCAGTTGGCTCTTTTCTAGTGCACAAAATAGTATACACAGAGCTGGCCGAGACATGGGAATCTGATTTTAATGCCCCATTAAGCTACTGTAATCGATTGATTCCGCTTGCTCGGCCTTCTGTCTCAGTAGCTGCATGGAGCAGTAAAATTAGATTCCTCTGTCTCGACCAGCTCTATACATACTACCCCTGGCTTTTTACTGTAGTGGAAGAGAGCCGGCGAGGACTGAGAATTATACTTTCACAGGTGAGCGCAGTTATATTGACAGCAGATTGATTGTGCGTGCTCAGCCACCTACAATGGTCCTTGAAAGTTTCTGAACCTTTCAAAATTTTCCAGATTTCTGCAAAAATTTGACCTAAAAAGACTCAGATTTTCACACAAGTTCTAAAAGTAGTTTGAGAACCAAATCAAAGAAGTGAGTTAAAAATATTATTCTTTGTCTTTTTTTTAAGTGAGACAAATTATCCAATATCATACGCGAGTGGCAAAAATATGTGCACCTTTTAGGATTAGCAAATTTAAAGTGAAATTAGAGTCTGGTGTTTCCAATCAGATGTTAGTGGGCGACTTGTTTTATTTGCAGGACCGGGTTCTTTCAAAGTCTGATACACTTCCACCAACTTCTGTTTGTAAAAGTGTATCATGGGATAAACAAAGGAGATTTCCGAGGACCTCAGAAGAAGAGTTATTGATACTCATTAGGCTGGAGAAGGTTACAAACCCATCTTTTACGAGTTTGGACTCCACCAATTTGCAGTCGGACAGATTTTGTACAAATGGAGAAAAATAAAGACCATCATTACCCTCTTCCGGTGTATTTGACCATCAAAGATCACTTCAAGTGCAAGGCATATAATAGTCCATGAGATCATTAACCCCTTCACGACATATAATGTAAACTTACGTCATATATCGTGTCCCTGACATTGATGCGGGCTCCTACGACGAGCCCGCATCTTTCCCCATTCATGACGGCTGATTTAATCAGCTGTCATGTGCCTTTAACAGCCACAAGTGGATAAGAGCTCCACCCGTGGCTTTTAACCAGTTAAATCCCATTGTCAATCTCTGACAGCAGGATTTAACATGCGCCGACAGGAAGTGAGTCATTCTGGCTGCCCATTGGCGCCCAGTCACTTGATCATGGGGTGCCGATGGGTTGTCATGACGGCCTGGAGTCTGTAGGAGACCCCAGTGCCTGTCATTATGATACTCCTGTGAATGCTGGCTCGTGACCGGGTTTTATAGAAGATCATGATTTCGGCTATAAGTAGCAGTGCTGAAGCCCTGCTATGTATAGCACAAGCAATCGGACGATTTCTGCTTCAAGTCTCCTAAGTGGACTATTAAATAAAGTAAAAAGTAAACAAACGTTTTTAAAAATATGAAGAAAATAAAAATAACACGGAAGTTGAAATCACCCCCCCCTTTGCCCCATTAAAAATAAAACAATAAAAAATACACATATTTGCTATTGCTGCGCTCAGAAATGTCTGATCTGTCAAAATATAAAATAAATGAATCATATCGGTAAACAACGTAATGAGAAAAAAATAGTAACGCCAGAATTACATTTTTTGTTTGCCGCAGCAGTGCAATAAAATGCAATAAGAGGCAATTAAAACATTGTATATACCCCAAAATGGTATCAATAAAAACGTCAGCTCAGTGCACAAAAAATAAGCCCATCACACAGCCCCAGATCCCGAAAAATGAGAACGTTACGGGTCTCGGAAAACGGCAACAAATGCAAAAACTTTTTTTCATTAAAATTTCGGAATTTTTTTCACCACTTAAATAAAAAATAAACCTCACGTTTGGTATCTGTGTACTCATACTGACCTAGGGAATCACATTGCCAGGTCAGGTGTATCATATAGTGCGCATGGTATATAAAAAACCTAAAAAACAATTGTGGAATTGCACTTTTTTCAATTTCACCGCACTTGGAATATTTTTCCCGTTTCCCAGTACGCTATATGGTAAAATCAATGGTGCCATTCATAAGTACAACTCGTCCCACAAAAAATAAGCCCTCATACGGCTATATTGACAGAAATATAAAAAATGGCTCTTAGAAGAAGAGGAGGAAAAACAAAAATGAAAAAACACAAAATGGCCATGGCTTAAAGGGGTTAAGGAACCCAACTATAAGCAAATAGAGGCCTTTCTTACGTTAGCTAGTGATAATGTTCATGAGTCCACCATCAGGGTTACACTGATTAAAAATGGTGTGCATGTCAGGATTGCAAAGAAAGACACTTCTGTCCAAAAAAACTTTGCTGCCCTTCTGCAGTTTACTAAGGATCCCCTGGACAAGCCAGAAGGCTATTAGAACAATGTTTTGTGGACAAATCAGTCCAAAATACAGGGTGGGCCATTTATATGGATACACCTAAATGAAATGGAAATGGTTGGTGATATCAACTTTCTGTTTGTGGCACATTAGTATATGGGAGGGGGAAAACTTTTCCAGATGGGTGGTGACCATGTCGGCCATTTTGGATCCAACTTTATTTTTTTCAATGGGAAGAGGGTCATGTGACACATCAAACTTATTGAGAATTTTGTAAGAAAAACAATGGTGTGCTTGGTTTTAACGTAACTTTATTCTTTCATGAGCTTTTTACAAATTTATGACCACTTATAAAATGTGTTCAAAGTGCTGCCCATTGTGTTGGATTGTCAATGCAACCCTCTTCTCCCACTCTTGACACACTGATAGCAACACCGCAGAAGAAATGCTAGCACAGGCTTCCAGTATCCGTTGTTTCAGATGCTGCACATCTCGTATCTTCACAGCATAGACAATTGCCTTCAGATGACACCAAAGATAAAAGTCTAAGGGGTCAGATCGGGAGACCTTGGTGGCCATTCAACTGACCCATGATGACCAATCTACTTTCCAGGAAACTGTTCATGTAGGAATGCTCGGACCTGACTCCCATAATGTGGTGGTGCACCATCTTGTTGGAAAAACTCAGGGAATGTGCCATCTTCAGTGCATAACGAGGGCAACACATCATCATGTAGCAATTTTCAGATATCCAGTGGCATTGAAAAAAATAAAGTTGGATCCAAAATGGCCAACTTCAAAATGGCCGCCATGGTCACCACCCATCTTGAAAAGTTTTCCCCCTCCCATATACTAATGTGCCACAAACAGGAAATTGATATCACCAACCATTCCCATTTAATTTAGGTGTATCCATATAAATGGCCCACCCTGTAGTTTTAATGATCATGATAAATAACTATTACCATCTGTAAAATACAGTTGTGATAGTATCATGTTTTGAGTCTGTTTTGCAGTATCTGGGCCATGATTTTCCATCTTTGATGGAACAATTAATTCTGAATTATACCAATAAATTCTAAAGAAAAAAAGAATGGTTAAAGAATAAGAATTTTAAAGGAAATGTGTCAGTAGGTTTCTGCTATGTAATCTGAGAGCAGCAATATGTTAGGGCAGAAATCCTAATTCTATTGATGTGTCAATTACTGGGTTGCTTGATATAATTTTGATAGAATCTCTGTTTTCCTGCTGTACATGTAATAGTGCTGAACTGTGTATAACCTGCCCACACCCCTGATTGACAGTTTTTATGTACACTGTATATTGTCAAAAATCTGCCAATGAGTGAAGGGGCGGGGTTACACAAATTAGCTGGACTGCCTGGCAGATGACACCTAGTCCTGCAGTGATAATCTCTTGCTGATAAAACACTGATTGTATTGAAGCGACAACACACAGCTTAATAAGTGACATATCTCTGGAATCAGGCTCCCTTGCTCTATAATATGCTGCTCTCAGATTAAATGACAAAACCCTCCCTGCAGCTTCCTGACAACAGAATGTAGGCTGATTTCTAGCAATTTGTTAGCAAGATTCACAATTACAATTTCTATATTGTTTGCGGACATTTAATAATAATTTAAATTAATAATGTTCCTTCAGATATCCCTAATATGTGGTGTGATTGTATTACAGATTGGTCTGGACACCAGCTACTGGACAGCTATAAACCATTTCTTCATCTGGGGCAGCCTGGCTGTGTACTTCTCCATCCTATTTGCCATGCATGGAGATGGAATTTTTGATATTTTTCCCAGTCATTTCCCTTTTGTAGGTAAGATCTAAAGTAGATTTTTATTTTTTTTCTGCAGTTTACACAGTACAGGTATGCAGCTCCATCAGCTATAGCATTGATCATGTTGGATGTAGTTAATTTAATTGAAAATCACTTGGCCACCATGTTGTTAAAAGGGTTATCTGTGACTTTTGTATTTTTTTTTATGGGGCTAAGAACTTACAGGCAGATAGTTGCTAACTACCTGCTTGATCTGCCCAGTGCCAAACTCTGCTGGCTCAGAGCGGTTACGAACTGTTCCTGCTGGTGAATCTGCATCTTCCATTGACGTCTACAGACGTCTGCTCGGTCAGGGGGGTGTCACTGTCGACATCATGCTGATTGACAGCCGGCTTCCTGCTGCCTAACTGCGGGGAACTTTCAATCAGCATGACGTTGACAGTGACACCCCATCAACAGAGCAGACCGGAAGAGGAACAGCTGCTCTGTAGACGTGGAGTCAAATGAAGCAGCAGAATCGCTGGCAGGAGCGGTCCGTGATCAATCTGAGCCGGCCAAGATCGGCGCTGGGCAGAACAGGCAGCTGATTAGCATAAGAAAGAAATCCCAGTTAACCCCCTTTAAATGTTCTTTCCTGTACTGGTTTCAGACAAAGCTAATGGACTTAGAAAACCTATATGCCTACCATATAATACATGGTCCGCAAATCCCTATAATCAAAGCAAAACCAAAAAGATCTGTTCTGGAGAAGAAGATTACAGTACGGGGGAAAGGAGAAGCCCTTTCCCTCCGAAATGAGTGATAATAAAATCTATGAATAAGTATTCTCCAAACAAACACATATAAGGGAAATTTCGAAAAATTATTCTTTATTGAAGAAAATATATAAATATCATAAATATTACAATAGATGTAAGTAATAAAGTACAAAGTAAGGACAGTAGGGGAGGCGGAGAGAAGACAGCTAAAAAATAATGTAATGAGATGACTGATATAACAAAGAGACTAACACCCCAAAAAGCATTCAATAAATGACAGATGTAAATATGGTGCCTATGGATAAAAAATCCTAACACTGACCATATCAGAAAATAGTGATTACAAATCCTCTAGGGAAAACTGAAAGCACGTCTAGCATAAAGCCAAAACATCCTGTATGTAAAATACATACAGGTAAGTATCAAAATGGTTGTATGCTGTCAAATAGACCGTAACCATAGTAATTGTGCATAAGATATACTAATCAGTAAGTTTTAGGACCAGATATGGAGCTTCCATTACCTTGTGTAATTTCTATGGAGTCCAAGGCAGCGTGGGAAAGAATGCTAGGGGTGCACAGCAGTCTCGACGCGCGTTTCGCCCGGAAATGGCTTCGTCAGGAGGCGTGGCTAACATGAAGGAAGGGGACACCTTATGTACCGGAGTGTGCCTATCAAAGTAGGGTATGTGGTGAAGTCCCGCCCCCGGCGATGACGCGGACGCCCCCGTATGACATGTGGCCAGGAAGGAACCGAAGCACCTCCCATGTGGCCACAGCAATGCGGCCCGTCCGGGACGCCGCCAGGACAGGAACAAGCAGAGTGTGCCAGCCGTAATTGAGTACGTAATGAAGCCACTCCCCCGGCGATGACGCGGACGTCCTCGCGCAGCTAGTGGCCAGGGAGGGGGACCTCCCATGTAACCACGGCAACGCGGCCCGTCCGAGACGCCGCCGGGACAGAGGCAAAGGCATGCAGTGACAGGTACATCAAAGTACAGGGGGCACGACGGAAGGCCTGAGTGAGCGGGCAGCAACCTATGGGGGGCTCAGCACAATGCTGGCACACGGAGTGGCCACCTCACTGTGCCGCAAAGTGCTGAGCCTCCATCGGAATAAAAGCAATGATGATAAGCCTCATGATGAATATAATGTAGAGGGGGGGGGGAAGGCCCATTACCATCTCCCCTAAAGCTTGGGAGAAAGGCTGTCCAAAGAGGTCAGCATCTCCTACATATAAATCTGAGGATAATAAAGTGCTGAGGAGCTATACAAGGGTATATAGCCTGTAAATCGTAAAGATCACATACAGAAGTATATTGTAATGGGAGACCCCCTACTATAGAGCTAATACATGACAATTTATAACATTTCCAGAAAGGTCAAAATTCCAACAATCACAGTAGATAAGTGATCCATCAAGTAAGTATATGAGGCAGTTATTGAACAGCAAACAGATTAATCCTCCTATATAATAGTTATACAATGTCCCGCAGCTATATAATAATTCACTGTTTAAGGGAACAAGGCAATTAATGTCTGAAAGACGTTCTTATTTATACAGGTACTATACAAATAGTATTTGTGACGTAATTCTTATCGTCTAGATTATCTGTTCAAGGTTGCATGAGATGTGTTCCATAGTTCATATCCTCTGTCAAGTTGATGCACACGTCAGATTCTTTCAGGCCGTATAATACCGCCATATCGCCATAACACAGCACACCTGAATCAAGTGGATGATTAAAGGGAGAAATATGAGTGACATAAAAGAATAAAACACAAAAGGTGTCAGTCTAAAAATAGCGCCGCACTTGTTATTATAGAAAGGACTTGAAACTGACCATATCATTTAATCCATTTGGGGCAATTGTGTCCAATAGCACAATCCACCGTGTTTCTTTTTGAAGCAGCTTCTTTTTGACATTCCCACCTCTAATGCCCATATATACGCGGTCAATGCCCCGGACTGTCAAGCCCCGAGGATTACCTCTATGGATCTCCAAAAAGTGTTTAGGTATTGTTTTGAGAAATTGTAGATCAGTACAGGAAGAGGCATTATTTATATCTCTTATATGTTCTTGTATGCGAACCTTCAAGACTCTGGTGGTCATACCAATGTAGATTAATCCGCATGGGCAGGTTAGGTGGTAGACAACTGCTTCGGTGTTACATGTGATATGGTGGACTATGCGAAAGGACTTTTCCCCGCCGGGATTACAAAAATGTGATGCTCTAGGAAAGAATCTGCATACCGAACATTTACCGCAAGAGAAGCTGCCCCATGGTGGGCCTTTACTTCCGAATAGGGAAGGATTTTTTGGTGGGATATAGTGACTCCTGGTTAGTAGGTCACTCAATGTATTTGACCTACGCCAGGTCAAAGCTGGTTGTTTTGGGAGCCGAGTTTTAAGATCTTTATCAGTTAGTAAAACTGACCAATGTCTTGTCAGAATGTTTTTGATATCCATCCAATTATTATTGAATGTAGTTATAAATCTTGGATATGAATTTTCTGGAGATTTTCTGCTTCTAGAATTTGAATGGGTAGCAAGAAGGCTTTGTCTGTTAGAATTTTTGGCCCTCATATAAGTTACATTAATGTCACAGATATTATAGCCTCTATTTAGGAACCTCCTGGAGAGGTCCTGCGCTTGATTATTGAACTTGTCATCGTTCGAACAGATACGCCGTGCTCGAAGATACTGGCCGATGGGGATCGAACTTTTAAGTTTAGGAGGATGAGACGAGGTGAAGTGCAATAGAGAATTCGTAGAAGTCTCCTTGCGAAAAATATCCGTGCCGATTCTTCCATCTTCCATTCTAGTGATGAATATGCCCAAGAAGTCAATATGAAATTGACTGTATTTATAAGTTAGCTTAATGTTAAGCTTGTTATTATTTAGATGATAGAGGAATTTGTCTAGTTGCGACGTGGAGCCCTGCCAGATAAATAATACGTCATCTATATAGCGTGACCAGGAGATGACTGACTCATGACCAGGTGTTTCAAGGACCGTATCTCTCTCCCACAGCCCCAGGAAAAGGTTAGCATATGAGGGCGCACAAGACGCCCCCATCGCTGTCCCCCGGAGCTGTAGGTAGGGTCGGTCCTTGAACACAAAAAAATTGTGTGTTAAAATAAACTCTAAGAGTTCCAGTATAAAGTCAATGAGAGATGGTTCAGTATTGGTCATCTCCAGGAAGGATCTGGCCGCTGTGATGCCATCGCTATGTTGTATAGATGTATATAAGGACTCCACGTCGCAAGTGACAAACCACATATTGGCTTCAACAGTTATACCATCGAGCTTCCTTAAGACATCGGTCGTATCCCTCACAAAGGATGGAAGTGTTTCTACGCATTGTTTGAGAAAGAAGTCGACGAATTGGCATATAGGCTCACAAAGGCCCCCCATGCCCGAGACAAGCTAATGGACTTGTAAACGTTGTTGGTCATGTAAATTTCTATTTTATTTTTTTTTTTCAACAGGAAATGCCAGAAATTCTCTAAGTCAAAAAAGTGTTTGGTTGGTAATATTCCTGACCACTGTGATTTGTGTCATGCCTGTGCTGACATTCCGCTTTTTGAAGGTGGATTTAACACCAACACTCAGTGATAAGGTAGGTAAAACAATATCTGTACTGCTTATATTATTATTTAGATTAGTTTCGCTTGACCTTTTCGCTTGACCTGTTGACTATTTTTGGCCAGGGCCAAACTGCTACTTAAAGGGACCCTGTCACTTCATTCATGCTGCCCAAACCATGGACAGCATGAATAATAGCCTGACTGCGTAACTAAAGCCAGGTATTTCTTTTCATTGAGGCACTTGAAGAGATGGCCAGGAGAGACGTTCCAGGCGATGGACAAGTCCTCCATGAGATTTTGGATCCAGTTGGATGAATACGTAAGTGGGCTGCGCTGCTGGAGTTTTGGTTCTTTCACTTGACATTTGGCTTTTTCATTTGAAAAAGACGCCGGTACAGCGTTGAAACGCGTTTCCTCATCATCATCTCTGAAGAATTGATTTACTCCAGCAGCGCAGCCCACTTACGTGTTCATTCAACTGGATCCAATATCTTGCCGCTATAATATAAATGTTCAGATCGGACAACCACTACAATATTTTATAATTTATGTAATATTTTTTTTACGGTTAGTGAATAAGAACTTCATTCTGCAAGGAATTGAAACACAGAATATTAGAAAGTTGTTGAACTCCCCATTATACATAATTAAAGGGGATATAGGATAACTTGCTCGACCGCTGGAACACCAACCAGTCCCGAGAATGGGGCTCTGCAGCCCTGTCTTGAATTCACATGCTTGGCCACTGCTCCATTCATTGTTTATAGGACTGCTTGGAATAGCCAAATGCTGTTCTCTACTTTTTCCGGCACTCCCATAAACAATTGAATGGAGTGGAGGTTGATAAATGTGCACTTCCATTCTTATTTTATTTTAAATAAAAGAGGGCATTACCAGTGGTAACCAAGTAATGACTGACAGTATGCTCTCCCCATCTCATTTCAGAGCTGTGCCTGATTATAAATAACACAGTAGAGTAGAACTGAGCTTTGTCTCATTACAAACACATTTCTAGCTGCAGTTGTCCTCTCCTAGTGCTTTAGCTTTCATCTCACAGGCTGTCAGTGTGGGAGAAAGGGCAGTACAGCTGAGCTGCAGAGGAGGTTTTAATGAGACAAGTTTCAACTTTGCTGTACTGTGTTAGTTGTAATCCGGCACAGCTATGCAGCAGATCCGACTGCCCTATGAGAAGAGAGCTGCTGGTACAAATGTATTTTTAATGAGACAAAGTTCAGCTCTGCTGTACTGTGTTATAGCCACACACACAGAGCTCTGCCGAGAGATCAGGAGAGCAGACTGTCAGTCATTACATGTTTCACACTGGTAACACCCCTTTCATTTAAACTGAGCTTTGGAAGCAGATTCAGGGAGATATAGATCTCATTTACATATCAAGAAAATTGTGGATTTGTCCTGACATTGGATCGCAGATATAAAGGTGTCATTTTATTCAGCTTCCTATGACCTACATGCCCATATAGACGGCTTAGGAGGGCTGACAGATGCCCTATAAATAGGAAAAAGCTGCACATCAGCAGTTTTTGTATTCACTTTCTTTAATTGCTGCAGTGGTTTGTTGTATCAAGATGCAACTCTTTAAGTAAGGACACATGGGCAATGGGCCAAAAATATATCTCCACATAGATATTAGTGGTGGGTGTGGGATATTATGTCATGGGAATTACCACTTCTGGTGAGCTGCTTTAAGCCCCCGTCTCACATAGCGAGATCGCTAGCGAGATCGCTGCTGTGTCACGGTTTTGGTGACGCAACAGCGACCTCACCAGTGATGTCGCTATGTGTGACACTTTGCAACGATCAGGCCCCTGCTGTGAGGTCGCTGATCGCTGCAAAGTGTCCTGGACCATTTTTTGGTCGTTGCTCTCCTGCTGGTCAGCACACATCGCTGTGTGTGACCAGCGGAACCAGCGATCAGGCTGGTAACCATGATAAACATTGGGTTACTAGGAGCACACGCGCACCTAGTAACCCGTTGTTTATCATGGTTACGAGCCTGCTAAAGTGAGCGGTAACCTCCGGGTCACTGTAGCAGAGTGGTAACCATGATAAACAACAGGTTACTAGGAGCGCGT
Source organism: Phyllobates terribilis (assembly GCF_046119375.1). Taxonomy (NCBI): domain Eukaryota; kingdom Metazoa; phylum Chordata; class Amphibia; order Anura; family Dendrobatidae; genus Phyllobates; species Phyllobates terribilis. The sequence continues at coordinate 413,718,318 of NW_027362771.1, read as the reverse complement.
GTGCCCCTAGTAACCCGATGTTTACCATAGTTACCAGCCTGCTCCTGGTTCAGCAGGCTCGTAACCAGGAGCAGGACATCGTGGAAAGATTCTTTCCACGATGTCGCTGCTCCCCTGATCGTTGGTGAGCCTGCCTGTTTGACAGCTCACCAGCGACCACATAGCGACGCAGCAACAATCCCTGACAGGTCGTATCGTTGTCGGGATCGTTGCAGCGTCGCTAAGTGTGACGGGGCCTTTAGCTGTTTTAGCCAATTAAAGCCCTAGTGGGCTAAAGTATACGGGCAATCCCATATCACACATCACCTTTCCCTAATTCAATCATGGGTAAGACTCACCGGGAGATAAGAATTGTAGAACCCTCAGGCCACTGTGACCTTATTATACCCGGCACCTAGCACTTTATACCCCCTCTTTGTGGTGTCATACTATGTAAACTTTGTTATGTACTTTTCATGGAGTAAAATAATGACTTTTATGCCTTTATACTCATGTTTTCTCCTTTTTCAAAATGTATAACTTTTTATATTTTTACATTGAAAGGTTCGGTATTTGCAGCAGGCTAAGAAGAAACGGAAGCCCTTGGCGAACCATATGCGCAGGGTGCACAGAACTAGCTCCAGGAGATCTGGATATGCTTTCGCTCACCAGGAAGGCTACGGTGAACTTATTACTTCTGGTAAAAACATGCGGTTAAATGAGCCGCCGTCCTCATCGGGCATCGGAAGAACAATGCTGAGCAGCACAAGCTGGATAGAAAACCTGAGGAAGAAGACGGCAGAGAATTTTAATAGCTTCAGCAATGACAAGATTTCTAAATTGTAACTAATACAAAATCATAATTGGGCTTCTTTTCTGTTTTTTTTTGTCTTGTTTTTTTTATTATTTTTATTGGCTTTAAGTTGTGGCCATATTTTTGCACTGTGTTACTCAACACCAAAGGAAGATGATTTACATCTTCTAAAAAAATTGAATCATCCTGAAACAGCAAATTTTTGTCCCATCTGAACATAAAATTTCAACTCTTATAAAACAATGTTCAGGAAAAGGAGCCTTTGAGAGACCTCCACACCCTTCCGTACTCCATTCCCAAACAATTGCAAAACGCCATACTGTGATACTGGACAATAACACGGCACTGTAAACTCGTCAATTTCTGACCAACAACTGTTCAAACAGGTTTCTGGTTGAGTGTCATGGGCATTTGCTTTCTGAACTTTTACTGCATTTTTCTTTGAATGTTTTTTAGTTATAAGTGTAAAGTTATCAGTTTTAGATGGACCATATTTTTTAGTGTCAAAAACAATTTGCACAGTTTCTGCCCTCAGAGTGCATTCTCCAAGATGGTAACAAGATAGTATATTTCACATCCAGGAAGGTTACCTTCTTCCTATTAATATTGACTTGCTGAAGAAAATGCTGCTACTATTGATCACAATAGTTTTTTCGTCCTGGGGATTTGATCATTATTCTGAGTCATCAGTAGCTTCCTTGTGAATTTAATTCTTTAATGTTCTGTATTTTTCAGCAAGTCATTATCCCAAGCTACTACTACTTCTTATGACAGCTTGTAAAGTGGTTTCCTGTTAGCGAGCAACATATAACTTTGGTATGGCCAGTACTTAATGTGTGCTCCAAAGCAGGTTAGAAAAGTTCTCTTCCAAGATGAACTTATCTCTTTCCTTCTAATATTAGGTGAATGTCTATTTTCCATTTTGGCCTTTTCAGCATTATGAATGTGAAAAAAGGTGCCATGACTACACTGTACATCAGGGTATAAGTCGCTCAGAGAAAACCAATCCTCTATACAACCATAGGGATTGAAATTCTGCTGGAGATGAAAAAAAACTCACTTGATGTAGTGCTGGGTATTTTTACTTACATGCTTTGTTTCACACAGAAATGTTGCCTCATCTGTGGAAATCCACCAATTGAACAGTTTTCTCAGGGTATATTCATTTATATCATAACTGCTACTCTTCATCTTGCTTTAAAGGGCAGGGGCTTTCCCATAAATTAAAGAAGGATTCCCATTATTTTTTTTTTCTCTAAATCAATGTATATGGTAATGTAGTGTCAGTGTGTTAATATACTTACCTACCGCCGTCCCCTCCAGTCTCCAGCGCTGTTCTGCTCCTCTTCTGAGTGATGTCACCGCTCTGCAGACTTTCCAGGTCACGCTGCGTTCCCAGGAGTGACTTTTTACAATGTAAGCCTATGGAGCGTTACAACGAGGGTCCATCAGCTTATATAGTAAAAGAGACTTCCATCTCAAGTATAGAGTGATCTGGATAGTCTGAAGAATGGGGAAATCCTACAGAACAGCGCTGGAAACCGGAAAGGATGGCAATAGGCGAGTAGATTAACACACTGACACTACACTACACTAACATTTACACAAGTTTAGGGGAAAAAGTTAATGGAAGGGCTCTTTAAGTTTCAAGAGATGTCAGTGGTTGTCACTCGGTGGTGCACCCAGCTGTTCGGAGAATGTGCAGCTATCAGTGTCAGCTGAGTGGTAGTGATGCTTCATTCCCCTACAGTAATTTACAGACGCCTCTCACTCAATGATCGGCTCACACTCTCCTAGAGATCTGAAATGTCATGAGCGTTAGTTATGGGGAAAAATATTTTCATAAGTGGACTGGTATATCTTGTAGAGTCTTCTTTCTCACCAGACCAATTATCAAGACATATAGTGCATTTAGACGGGTAGATAATTGGCAAATGCTCGTTCCCGAAACATGCTCATTCATCAGGAGATCAGAATATATATGCCTGAAAAAAACAGCTGCACATTACCCCGTGTAAACAGGCGTTGTGCTGTTGATAACATGATACTTGTTATTGTTCCTCATTCCTATGTAAACAGGCCTGTAAACGAGCATCAGACAGCTTGTATATAGTTGATTAGTCTTCGTTAATGGAGCATTGACAGGCAAAAACTGACACGTCTAAATGCACCAATGAGCTCTTTTACTATAAAGGTAATTGGGTTTCTGTATGATGCAGTTCTACGAACTGGTTAAGGAAAACAATTTGCAATAAAACTGAATGTAATGTTACCATAACCTATCTAACTTGATATTCAAGTTGCAGTATCGTTGAGATCAGCAATCTAAAAATGTCAGAACATCTTTTTTGGGAGAACTAGGATGCCATGCATTTTTCTAGGTGGCATTACCTCTGTAAATACAGTAGCTGGCTATCTCATCCAGATACAGAAGTCATCGAAGCGTAAATTATTGGACATTTATGACACCAAATGTAACATAAACAGTGATATTGTTGATATTAGACATTCGTTTGCTGCCTTTCATTTTTTAAATTGAACTAGGAAAATGGTAATTAGAATTGAATAGTCAGCAATTATTCTGTTACTTTGTTAAACTGTTATTTTATTTGTTTGTTTTTTAGGTCTTTATAGTGTGTCACATGCTTGCAAAAAGTTACAATAATGCTGCTCCATGTACAAGACTTAGCAGCAGTGCAGAAACCAGAAAAGTCTCCATAACATGCGCTTGTGCATACCTAAAATATGACACTAAGGAACAAGTATAAAACTGGCGCAGAGCAAAAGTGGCGTAGTTGTCCAGATTTCGCTCTGCTTTCACTGTGCTCTAGTTTTGATACATCGACTCTGTGTATTCCCTTTTACATACGGTTTTATTGTGATACTTTGCACAGCTGCTCTATAGATGATTGCAGGTGCCAACCTAAGATGGTTAAATAGCTTCCAACCTGACCCTAAGAAAGAGCCCTAGAATGAGGATTTTCCATAATCTCATGTTTTTCATTCCATCAATTTTCAGTTAAGTAAAACTATAAACTAACGACCAGAGGACAATGTCCATTATGTCCATACACTGTTTTATAGCCTTTCATTTGCACAGTTTTTGTGACCCACATAGGGTGGCGCTTCTAAAGTCCATGAATCCACCACTAGGTGATGACAGCCATTGTACAACAAGGTACCATTGCATTGTGAACAGTACTGTGCTTATATGAAGGACTTTCCATATAACAGAACTTTGACCTTCCTATGTTCTAAAATACTACCCACCACCCATTTAATTAGCTCAAAATCTTACATTATGATTGACTAGTTATAATGGTGGAAACCAGATTGTGCCTTGAGTAAGCTGCAACCCAGGTCTCTAGGTTCAAGGAGGCATGGCAGATGTCAGTGATATCACTTGTGCTTACATAATGCCATAACGTCAACATATCTCCTTGTATCCCCGAGTGTGAGGCGTGTCATATTCACGTAATTGCCTTGTGTAGCATGTCAGATATTAAACACTGGCTATCTGGCTGCAAACAATGTTATGGAAAAGTACTATTTTATCCTTGAAATGCTCATTTCTATGCTACGTATTTTCTTCTTCCTACTATGTTCTTGATTTCAGTCTCCTCATGATGCATTTCATTTTTTATTTCTGCTGAGCTTTATAAAGTCCTTTAGTTATCACTCTTATCTCCCCCAGAGATGTGATGAGGATGGAGGCAATAGAATTCTGCTGCAGGTTTACTACAGTGCGGTATTACATATCAGACTAAATCAGGGTGGTTGAAGAGCATAGTGGTTCCCTTTAAGGGGAATCTGTCAGCTCCGGTTTTGGCTATCCCATCTGAGTGCAGCATAATGTGGGGCAGAGACCTTGATTCCAGTGATGTGTCACTTACTGGGCTGCTTCCTGTCATTTTGATAAAATCACTGTTTTATCTGCTGCAGATCTACCAGGTATCTGAAACTTGACTCTGTGTAACCCCACCCACACCACTGATTGGCAGATTCTTCCTCATGTACAGTGTACACTGAAAGCTGCCAATCAGTGGTGGGGGCGGGGTTATACAAAGTTTGTGAATATGCTTGACTACCTGGCAGGTTTACTAGTCCTCTATTGATAATCTCCTGCTGATAAAACACTGACTTTATAAAAACTACACCAAGCATCCCAGTAAGTGACATATCCCTGGAATCAGGGTCTTTGTCTCTACATTATGCTGCTTTCAGAATAGGTGACAAAAACTTGGTGACAGATTCTTTTAAACTGTTAAACAGTACAATGGCGTCGCCAGAATTCCCTTTAAAAGGTGGTATCAATAGCCTCTAGGACACACAATATACAATGTGATGCTTATTCTCCGCACAATTGTCATCTGTCTGCCTCAGCCATGCACAAACACCCGGGTCTAACATGCAGTCAATACAGAATATGGAAGTAAGAACTGGTCCAATGCTGGGACGAGTCTTTGGTTGTGTTGTGTCAATTCACTGACATTTTCTTTTTGTAATGTTGATTACTGCTGTGAAACAACCCGTTTATTCTATACATTGTTTTCTGCTGTCTCGGTTTGGTTTGCTAAATGCCTTTACTCCATTTTCATGTTTGAAAATCCAAATTCTTGATATGGCATAATCCATTTTGTATTTGCAGGAGCCATTTATGAAACCTAAATAGATCTATATATATATATTTAGAAATGTCAATCTTTATTATTTTAGGTACAGATTAGTTTAGATTTCTATGAAATGTCTGGCTTTTGTTTTGTGCAATAGAAAAGTTACAATCGTCTGTGCGCATGATGTCATACCAAAGAGTTTGCGCTCTTTTGTAACATAAGGTTTACATATGTACATAGTATTCCATAATTTATTTAAGTGCTTTATATACAAAATATTTTCTATAAATATACTGTTTATAAGTAATTAAAGACATTTTGTGGTTTATTTCTTTTTGTCAGTTTTGACATATTACTAAGTCATGAATGCCAATGGCAATATTTTCACACTAAAGCTGAAATTTAGTATTTTGGGGACACATTGCTACTGAAAAAGGAGAAGTATAGACAATGGTTATACAGCGCAGTTTAAACAAAAATATACAACCGGAAGGGTGAAAATTACATGTATTGGGTACGTCTAAATCACATATAAGAAAAATAAAGGAATCGACCAATGTTTACATTTTAGACTACTCTTGGGAGTTTAGGATCCAATACAAATTGCAGAAGTTAAAAGGCGTTGTCACATAATTAAATATTAATTAAATATTCATTTACTGCTAAAAAAAATAGATTTTTTTGTTTGATCTGATCAATTTTGCAGTCATGTTTTGGCTGTAGCCGATTCTCTACAGTGATTGGCTACAGCTAATACATCATAGTGATTGACTGATACAATCAAATGTTCCTGTGACAGACATCACTGCAGCATGAAGTAGTGAACAGCAGGGAAAGAATAGGACTGGAATGGCTGTGTGGAGGTGAGTACTGTCACTTTAAAGGGAACCTGTCACTTGAAAAACGCCATTTACTTGCAGATATAGGGTTAATTTGCAGATGAATAGCGCTACAATGCCGCCGTACTGAAAGTGTGGTTACCAGGAATAGATTAACTAATTTCCTCCCGGAAAACTCCATATGGGGGCATGAATGGAGTGATTACAGTCATGGCTCACAGAACCACTCATACTATGTGCACGCCCTGCTACTTTGATAGCTCACTGTGTAGAGATGCCCTGCTGAACGGGCTGTCAATCAAAGTGCCAGGGCATTAAATTAGTTGTATTCAACTGCTTCCCTTCCCCTCCCCCCACACACACTTTTTTAGACTATCTGGGAAATTTAAATTTGAAGTAAATGTGTTTTTCCCATTTTGTGCTTTCAAAAACCGGATTGTGTCTTGTAGTAAGGTGCGTCCTATAGTCCGAAATATATTGTATATGCTTTCTGAAAGTAAACTCCTACAAGAGGACCTTTCCCCTGTTATCGCATGTTAAACTGGTTGCGGAGATATTAGGTTGTAAAGTTTAAGTTATAATTAAGGATAAACCCATATATCCTTAACAGTGAAAGGGTTAACTAATATAAAAACAAATATGAAAGAAAAACTTGAATTCATTGTTAAGAAGAAAAAAAAATCAAAATTCCAAAATTGCTAGTTTTTTTCTATTGTCACTGCACCTCACACCAAAAAAATCACTTTAGATCATAGTATATTCCCCAAAATCATATGAATAGAAATGCCAGCTCACCACGCAGAAAACAAGCTCTCACGCAGCTTTATAGATGGGAAAATAACATTATGGGTTATGGAAAAAGAGACAAAAAAGTTTAGTAATTATGAATAGTTGTTTTCCAAATCCGATGGGAGTTCTCCTGACAGAATCACACTAGTGAAAGGCCTGGCAAGGAAATCTGATGTATTGCTTCCCTTCAATTTCTATGGAAAAGGTACCATTGGAATCTATCTAGATTTTTTCTTTTATGTCGATAGATAAAAATAAGTTAAAAAGAAAATATAAAAATAGAATATTTTAAATAATGTAATTTTCTGATGTTACATTCCCTTTAGGTTTTGTTCACAAGTGACAGATTTGCATCTAGCAAATTCTACATAATTTCTACTATAAAATCCACAGCAAAAAACCCTGAGATGTGCACGATGATCAGTCTTTTTTAAATTGAGCAAATCCTCTAACTTTCCCACATGGCATTCAGGAGCATTATTCTCTACATGGAATTGTCAGATATTTGCGGCTCCCATCCCTTTGCTTAGTATATGCAGATTCATAATACTGAATGCACAGCACAGGAAGGCTTGTCCCGTAATAGCACCTCCGGTTCCATGCTGCTCTTAGAGAAGGATCAGCTGTGTAAACTATTTGCTTTACATAAGACTCTTCAATAAGGAAAAGCTGGCAGACTGGAGCAGTAAAACCGAACAACAAAAGTACAGCATTCCTCATAAACCACTCTGCCCAGACTTTTAGCTCACAACATTGCTGCACTTCAGCCATAACTATATTTAAAGAACCCCACTGACTAATCAAATGTTTTCCAGACACACTTATTCTCCCAAAGGTTCTCATTTCAGACACTCAATATTTTAGACGTTACCACCAATGGCACGCAGAACTCTTCCAAGTCCAAATTTCTTCTCATTTACCCAGTTCCTTTCTATTGTCTTTGCATGTGAACAAAAAAAATAAATAATTTTAGCAGACAACCAATGACTCCAGCCATACAAATCCCAATGGCACATTGGCACTTTTATCTTTTATAGCTTTTTTTGTAGGGCAACCAGGAGTCACTATTTCCAGGGCTTTGTACAGTAGCTGGGCAATTGTCATAAATGAGGATGAACACACCAGACTATGGTACAAATAATTTGTTGTCCGGTCTTTTTAATGCAACATTGCTACCTGACATTTCTACAATAGAATAAATCCTTCTCGCACATATAGAGGCTTACATTGAGTTTTCCTTTTATCTGCACACTGCCTCTTTATGTGAAATTATTACAGTCATAATTGTTCATACAGTTTGCGTTATCATGTAAAAATATTCCATCATATTGAAAGGAGAGATTCTACACATCAGTTCTGTGCAAATCACATGCTCAGATTAAAATCCTTAGTTGCAGCAACTACAATGAATTTCCCATTTGCAAGGTGTGTGGTGTATAATGGAAGCATCATATTAATGGCAACAATAACATCATAATAAGGAATTTCCATATTTGTAATTTTTTTGTAATCTAAATACCTACAAAATTATGTTCTGAATAATTCTACCGTAGTAATAATTCTACTGTAGTGGAAAGGTTTTGATAGTTAATGGGGTTGTCCACTCTTTAAGATACAAGTCTGCAGTCGCTCTGTGTGACTGGTGACCTGTGAATCCTAACATCATGCACACTGCGCACTGTGAGGATTCTCCGGTGCCTGCATCGGGAGGTCATGTTTTATAAAGAGGAAAACAGAGTCATAAAACAGAGTCATTATGGCTAGAAAATAGTGTATATTTTATTGGGAATAAATCCATTTAAAAGAGAAACCCAAAACATCAAAATAAGGTGCAAGGTAAGCAATCATAGAGACGACCAAACCGGCCACAGCCCACCAATATAAGGTGCTATGTGCTCATTCAGAATTGTGCAAAAATGCAAAAAATGGCACCTGAACATCCATAAAGGTAAGGTAATGCACCCAAAACCCCAGTCACAGAATAATATGTTGCTTGCTATCTCGATCCAAAGTGACAAAAAGGTATATAATGCACCCATGACTAACAAAACCTATTGGGGGTAATAGTTATACCAGGGTTGGCAGGCTGAAGGGTAGGCTGGCCGGGTAAAAGGTCACAGTGGCGTACCTAGTGACGCAGTGACAAAAGACGGTCCAGACCCGCAATATACAGTGCTACACATATATTAATTTATGCAAAATTGCAACAAATGGTGGCACTTAGAAAAATCCCCATAATAAGGTAGGATAATATCAGATAACAGATAGATAAACGTTTAATACTGAAAACATTGTTTGAAATGGTATTCTTACCAATATTTGTATAGTGGGGGCAGGCTGGACAGGCAAAGGTCACAATGGCATTCCCCAGGTCACAGTAGCAGCGGGAGGTCATGTGACTGCAAGTATGTGCTATGCATACTCCCGGCCACATTACGACTAGACTGTTTTCGGCCTCGCTTAATACAAATGCATAGAGCGATGCAGTGCCCATCTACTTAGAGTATGCATATTGCATACTTGCAGACGCATGACCTCCCGATGCCGGTAGCAAAGAATCCTCACAGCACGCAGTGCGCACAATGAGAGGACTCACAAGCCTGTAGTGACTGCAAACTTGTAGCTTAATACCTGTCAACCCCTTCACCTTCAGGCCATTTTCCTTTTTTGCGCTTTTGTTTTTTGCTCACTTTCTTCCCAGAGCCATAACTTTTTATTTTTCATCAATATGGCCATGTGAGGGCTTGATTTTTTGCGGGATGAATTGTTGAACAACACCATTGGTTTTACCCTATCGTGTACTGGAAAACGGGAAAAAAATTCCAAGTGCGGTGAAATTGCAAAAAAAGTGCAATTCCACAGCTGTTTTTTGGAGGTTTTTTTTTTTTACCATGTTCACTAAATGCTAAAATTGACCTGCCATTATGATTCTCCAGGTCCTTACAAGTATGCAGATACCAAACGTGTATAGGTTCTTTTTTAAGTGGTGAAAAAAAATTCAAGGTTTGTTAAAAAAAAAAAAAAAGTTGCCATTTTCCGAGACCCATAGAGTCTCCATTTTTCGGGATCTAGGGCCGGGTGAGGGCTTATTTTTTGCTCACTGAGCTGAAAAATATAATTCTGGCATTTTGATTTTTTTTATCATTACGCCGTTTACAGATCGGACTAATTCTTCTTTCATATTGATAGATCGGGCGATTCTGAATGCGGTGATACCAAATATGTGTATATTTGATTTTTTTTTTATTTAATTGTAAGGGGCGAAAGTGGGGTGATTTAAACTTATATTTTTTTAATTTTTGTAATATTTTTAAAATGCTTCAATAGTCTCCAAGGGAGACTTGAAGCTGCAATTATCTGATTGCCTGTGTGTAGCAAAAATGCTCACTTGCTATGAGCGCCGACCGCTGGGCAGACCCTGGGTTGTCATGCCAACCCATCAGTGACCTGCGGTCATGTGACACGGGCCCCGATGGGTGGGACTAGTGACATCCTTCCTCCGTGTTAAATGCCACTGTCAGACATTGACAGCGGCATATAACATGTTAACAGCCGCGGGTGGATCTCTTAGGGGCACATGACAGCTGATCAGATCAGCTGTCATGTCCCCGGAAAGGTGTGGGCTCACCGCTAGAGCCCGCTCCAAAGGGAGAGACGTCATGTGCCGTATATGTATTACACATGTCATGAAAGGGTTAAAACATTCTTAAGAGAAAAAAAACACATCTTACAAAAATCTGTATTTTCCAGAATACTATTTTTTCTTGTAAATTCAGAAAAATGGTGGCTGGCTAACTCCCATTTTGCTAAAGCATAGAAAATTGGTAAAAAGATTTTAAAAAAAAATAATGCTCACCGGCCACCTCTTTCCTGTACTGTCCTCCGCGCCTCTTCTTACTGCTGTCGCATGCGGAAACCCTAGGCTTCTTCACACTAGGCTGTGACTGCTGCTTGCGTTAGTCCCAGGATGTCTTTACACATGCATATTGCAAGATGGTGGTGACGGAATTACGACATCATGATATGCGCAGGGACATCCCAGGCCTAGTCGTGTCCAGAAGTCTCAACCTAAAACAAGTTTCCCGCACTGACAGGTGGATGAAAGCAGAGTTGTTTCAAGCTCTTCTGCTAGCAGCCTGAGGCAAAAACATAGATAGTGACACCTCACCCCATTGAGGCACTGACTAGATCATTTCCTTATGCAAGACTATTGGCTAGGCATGCAAGAAGTCAATTTAGGACACTTTTAGGACAATTTAGGACACTGTGCTGTGTTCTATAGTGCAAGTATTGTGCATGAGATTTTAAGAAACACATTAGTAGCAAAATTAACTAGGATTATGGATCTGAAACCTGCAGCATGTCAATTCATACTGCAGGTGTCACTGTGTGTATCTTACCTTTTGCAATACAAAGGATGAAATGTGCAGCTTAAAGGGTGTAGTAGATCGGTTCACTCGACTGCATATAGAGGTAGACACAGGAACATTGTCTCTTTAAATCTTCTGCTGGGTTTATTAAGAGTATTGCATAAACCGTGGTAATGTTAGCAAAGCAAACACGACCTCCCCGGCCTAACAGGAAAAACAAAACTTAACGTGTGGCACAGTCATTGTTGCTACGGGTAACTGCTCGCTTCAGGAACAAACAACTCAAGGTTTAGCTTTTCTTCACATGGCAAGACAGCTCCAGAGCTTGTGTCTCCAGGCCCACCACACGCCAAATGCTCTAAAAGGCTGGGAATTTATCCTCTGACCTCCTCCCTCTCTACAGGTGTTTAATCACCCTAGAACTAAACATTGCTGATTAACCCCTTATCACTTTGTGTGCGGGAACATTTTTCCTGTGTTTATATTACTGGAGCTAACAATCTCAGTGCCACATATCTCCCCTCCAGTACTTTGCCAGTGATTTTGTCACAAGGGGTATTCCCATCTCCAAGATCCTATCCCAATATGTAGTAGGTGTAATAATAATAATAATAATATTAGCAAACCTCCAATTAGAAATGTATAGTTCTTCTGATTCGCTATGTTGCTTACCCCATGTGCAGGGCATTGCAGTAGCTTAGGTATCCATGTTTATGACCACTCATATAGTGACAATTCGTTAGCTGTTAGTTAACCATAAGCTACTGCAGTGCCCTGCACATGGGATAAGCAACATAGTGAATCAGAAGAACTATACTACATTTCTAATTGAAGGTATTTTCTAACATTATTATTACTACACCTACTATATATTGGGATAGGATCTTGGAGCTAAGGAATAGCCCTTTAATTGCTCAAGCTTTCCTACAATAAAGCTTGTTACAATAACACTGCAGGGTTTACTGCATGAGGTCTGCATCCAGGGTTGCCAACTTGACTTTTTATTTTTTCTAGACAGGTTGTCAAAAAATGACAGACATACAATATTTTTTACAGACACATTGGAAAACTTTAATGAATCATTATGATATAAGTGACACATGTCTACAGCCCATAACTCTGATATGAAGACATCAGTTGCATTCACTGTAAAATGATAATTACAGTCAAAATAATCTGCATACTTTTCTTTAGCTTAAAAAAAAAAATCACAGGCGCCTTAAAAAAATGTTATGGACAGGGCAAGAAGAGTGCCCTATTTTTACAGACTATCCTGGAATTTCAGGACGGTTGGCAACCCTGTCTATGGCAGAAGTGCAAAGTGGAACCATACCCTTAGGGTTATTTCTTAGATCCTCACTTACTAACCCTCCTGGACAACTATCAAGATTTAGCTTTGAGTACGATCCTGACACAGTTGATACCTAATTTCTGTGCCATCAACCTTGCAATACTATAAAACACAAGTTATTATCTATCAGCTGCCTCTAACATCACGTCCTCTTTCTATATCTAAAAGTGAAATGTGCAGAGATCACAGACTAAAAAAACGGGAGAGCCGTGGGGAGTTTATTGTGGCTGCTCTCACAGTTTTTACCACTTCTTCCTTCAGGTTCACCAAAGGTGCTCTAACTCTTTAAGAGGAGACAATGATCCACATTTATCAAGGTGTTTATACAACTTTTGGCATTAAATGTGACTTTTTAAAAGTTACATCAGCACTTGTGCCATATTCTCCTCTAGATTTGTGTGTACAATAAACCATTATTCGTAAATGTGGGACAAAGTACCAATATAAATAAAACACATGCAATTTTTTTCCTCTAAAATGTATAAAAGTAGAACGTAGCATTGAATTATAAGCAATCTATATATGTGCTATATATCCGTGTACAGTGTAATAATGTGAAAGTTGGATATTTTACTGTCTTTCTACTGTATAAATCACTAATAGATACTCTCCCTTTGCTACATGTTCCTTAAGTTTAATAACTTCCAGGAAACACATCTGGATACTGTACTTTTTGTGAACATTAACTGTGGGACAGCAATGACTTTTATGACTTCATCAGACATTTCCCATTTCCCCAACAGAATTATCATTGCAAAGAAATCTTTATAGTAAATTGATTCTCTTTTGCCCTTTCTATAATGTGATCAGCGTTTCCAGCCAAGAAATGTTGGCTACATAGAGACTTAACTTGGCAGCTGTGAGACCCAGATGGCCAATTATGGATTGCAGATTTAGGGTATGTGCACACGATGCAGAAATGCTCAGGATTTTTTCCTGAGCGTTTCTGCATCTCTCTGGCAGGAAAAAACGCATGCGGATTGTACATGCGGTTTCCTGCCAGGGACATGCGGAAATGAAGCGGTCTTCACTTTCATTTCCGCATGCGGGTTGACAAGCGCTTCCCAAGCGATTTTAGCATCACTTGGAAAGTGCTTGTCAACTTCACACTATATAAATCCATGCAACCGGCATGGATTTATATAGTGTGTGAATGTCAAAAATAAATCTATACTTTACCCTCTGATGGCCCCCGGTGTCCTGCTTCATCGGTCCCGGCTGCCGGCAGTGAAGACTTTAGGACCTTCCGACGTCAGCGTCACGTGACCCGTCACATGACTCTGACGTCAGCGAAGGTCCTTCATTCAACCGCGAAGTGCCCGGGAAGCCAGGAGGACGCTGCGCGGGCCGTCAGAAGGTGAGAATATATATATTTTTTATTTTATTCTTTTTTTTTAATGGTACCTGGGTCTGGATGAGAGTCCTCTCCTCCACACCCGGGTACCATCCGCACATTAGACCGCATGAAAAGCGCATCAACATATACAGTGATGCGGATTCCATGCGGTCTAATGCAAGTCAATGGCGGCAAAAGAGCAGCGTTTCCGCAAAATTAATTGACATGCTGCGTATTTTTGACCGCAGCGTTTACGCTGCGGAAAAATCCGCATCATGGGCACAGCACATGCGGATTTCCATTGGGGAACATTGCTGCCCTTCTACCATGCGTTTTTCATGCGTTTCCGCGGCGTTTACGCAACTGCAAAAACGCCGCGGAAACGCATGAAAAACGCATCGTGTGAACTCAGCCTAAGGCTATGTGCCCACGTTGCATAAATGAAGCAGAAAATTTCTGCTTCATTTCTGCAAGTCCTCTCCCGGAAAAACGCATGCGGAATTCCGCACGCGTTTATCGCGCGTTTATCACGCGTTTTCCACATGCGGAATTGCCTTGCGTTTTTTATGCATTGGACAAAGGCAATTCTGCTTGCGGAAACGCAAAATTAATTGACATGCTGCGGATTTTTGAACGCAGCATAAACGCTGCGGAAAAATCCGCAGCATGTGCATAGAACTTGCGGAATCCCATTGGGGACCATGGGGTGCGAGTTACCAAGCGTTTTACAAGCGTTTCTGCTGCGGAAATTCCGCATCAAAAACGCTTGAAAAACGCTACGTGGGCACACAGCCTTAGGCTGTGTGCCCACGTAGCATTTTTCAAGCGTATATGCTGCGGAATTTCCGCAGCGTAAACGCTTGAAAAACGCATGTATATCCGCACCCCATGGTCCCCAATGGGATTCCGCAAGTTCTATGCACATGCTGCGGATCACTACCAATCACACGCCCGGGCTAAGCGGCGTGTGTTTGTGATTGGTAGTGATTCCACTGGACCGTGCCGGAGAGTGAATGCCTGGAGGGGCGTGACTAAGTATTCACCCGATCCGACCAGGGTCGCATGACGGCATACGACGCCAGTGCACCAAGGAGGAACCGAGCAGAGGGACCAGGTGCTACTCCAGGACAGACCCCGGACACGGCTGTTGACCCACACAGGGGAATACAGGAACAGGCTGGTAGGCTGGCACACAGACTGGTGGGTATAGGCAGGCACGACTGGTATGCAGGCAGGCGGGTATGCAGGCAGGGGGGTAAAGACAAGCACAGCTAGAGTGCAGACAGGGAGGCACTAGCAGGTAGGAACACAGGCGGGATAGGACCCAGTACACACCGGGACTCAGGAACAATACAGGCAGAGGGTTACAGGCAAGCACAGCTAGAGTGCAGACAAGGCTGAGCAGGGAGGACAGGGCTCTGTTCACACGGAACAGACAGGAAGGGAAAGACAGAGCCAGATACTCACACAGTACTTGCAGAGACAACAAGCAGGAGTTAGGTACGAGTTCAGACTCTGCAGAAAAAGGAAGGGAACGGACATAGAGGCAAAACAGGTAAAGGACAGGAGAGAGTTCAGACTGGAACTGAGTGTACGGAGGAGACCGACACTGCAGAGGGATACAGGAGCGGGTCTGGGAATACGGCCCCCAGAGAGGCGGGACGAACAGGCAAGGAGCGTGTTCAGACAGGACAGACCAGACACAGGAGCGGGTCTAGGAAATCGGCCACTAGAAGGCGGAACGAACAGGCAAGGAGCGTGTTCAGACAGGACAGACCAGACACAGGAGCGGGTCTAGGAAATCGGCCACTAAAAGGCGGAACGAACAGGCAAGGAGCGTGTTCAGACAGGACAGACCAGACACAGGAGCGGGTCTAGGAAATCGGCCACTAAAAGGCGGAACGAACAGGCAAGGAGCGTGTTCAGACAGGACAGACCAGACACAGGAGCGGGTCTAGGAAATCGGCCACTAGAAGGCGAGAGGAACAGGCTAGGAGCGAGTACAGACAGGTCAGACAAGATACAGGAACGGGTCTAGGTAATCGGCCCCTAGAAGGCAGGAGGAACAGGCTAGGAGCGTGTTCAGACAGGACAGACAAGAGAACACAGAAAGGACTCAGTTCAGACACGGGAGCTGATACCGCAAAGCAGGAGACATACAGGACTCAGTTCAGACACGGGAACTGATACAAAAAGCAGGAGACAAGAGACGGGACCTGGCACCTTCAGAGTGCAAGCACACACTGAAGGAAACACTATGCTCAGGCCGGGATAGAAGGGAGCTGCTGAGCTATATACCAAGTGACAGACAGCAATAGGCTGAGGACGCACAAGGGGTGTGACCCACAGCAGGTACAAAAGGCAGGAAGTGATCGGGCGCCGCCCTTAAGCAGCAGAAACAGACACAAACAGACAGCATGGAGGGAAGCCAGAGAGACATTCTGGACAGGAGATCAAGTGCGCCCTCTTGCACAGTGGGAGATGGACCACCATGCAAGGACGCCGCCAGGTATGTTACAGTTCCTCCCCCCTTACGCCCCCTCTTCTTCAGGCCTGCCAGAATCTTCCGCAGGGAATTCGAGGGCCAGTCGTTCACTGGGTTGGAGGGGGACAGAGACTTAAGGGTAATCTCTGCTTCGAGGTACATCTTGTCAAGCTCACAGGAAGAAATAGACGGGTTATCACGTACATAATGAGGAAAAGTCACTGTCTCTTTGTTATCTGGTGGTATCCCGGAGGATTCAGGAAACAACTGGAGGTCCTCCGCCGGGTCAGAAGAGTGCAGAGGCTCAGAGAAAACAACTGCTTCAGAGTACACTAGGTCGGACTCACTGGAGGAAGCAGGCGAGGTATCGGGTACCGAGTATAGGAAAGTCTCTGTCCATTCACCACCAGGTGGCACCCCGAAGGGTTCTGGAGACAGCTGGCGGTCCTCCGCCTGGTCAGAGGGGTGTAGAGACTCACGGGTAACCTCTGCTTCAGAGTACACTAGGTCGGACTCACTGGAGGAAGCAGGCGAGGTATCGGGTACCGAGTATAGGAAAGTCTCTGTCCATTCACCACCAGGTGGCACCCCGAAGGGTTCTGGAGACAGCTGGCGGTCCTCCGCCTGGTCAGAGGGGTGTAGAGACTCACGGGTAACCTCTGCTTCAGAGTACACTAGGTCGGACTCACTGGACGAAGCAAGCAAGGTATCAGATCCAGGATATAGGAAAGTCTCTGTCCATTCACCACCAGGTGGCACCCCGAAGGATTCTGAACACAACTGGAGGTCCTCCGCCTGGTCGGAGGGGTGTAGAGACTCAGGAGTAACCTCTGCTTCGGAGTACACTAAGTTGGACTCACTGGACGAAGCGAGCGAGGTATCAGGTACAGAGTATAGGAGAGTCTCTGTCCTTTCGCTACCAGGTAGCACCCCGAAGGGTTCAGGAGACAACTGGAGATCCTCCGCCTGGTCGGAGGGGTGTAGAGACTCGGAGGTAACTACCACTTTGGGGTACCCATTGTCAGGCTCACAGGACGAAGCGGACAAAGTATTGAGTACCGGGTGTAGAGAAGTCTCTCTCCATTTGTCATCGAGTGGTATCCCGGAGGGTTCAGGAGGCAACAGGGGATCCTCCGCCAGGTAGTAGAGGTGCACAGACTCTGAGGTAACCACAGCTTTGGAGCATCCTTGGACATGCACACCGGTTAAAGAGAAAGAAGCATCTGATGCCGGGTGCAGGAAGTTCTCCTGTGTGGAGTCTGGATGGGCAGAAGTCTCTTCGGCCAGGAGAACTGGTGCACTACCCACGCACACTACCCATTGGGGTTTCTCCGGGATACAGGGAGATGAAGCTTCAGTAGGGACTTCAAGGTTGGGGTCAGGAGGTCTCAGGGAGGACAGACCCTGGCGTGACGGCTTGCCTCTAAGTCTAGCACGTCTGGACTGCCTCTTGAGGTTGAGAGAAGTATTCCGGAAAGCGTAGTCACCCTGTGAGGATTCTGGGTGGGCAGTAGTCTCATTGGGCTGGAGGACTATTGCGCTACCCACACACATTACCCGTCGGGGCTGCTCCGGGATATTGGGAAGTGAAGCTTCAGCAGGGGCTTCAGAGTTAGGGTCCTCGAAGACCATACGAAAGGTCACCAGGAAGGCCTGCAGGTCAAGGATGACAGGATCCCATGCTTCCCATGGGGGGGTGACCCATTTCAAGGCATCACCCGCTAGGTAGTCAATCATAAAGGCCACTTTAGCCCAATCGGAAGGAAAATAGAGAGGGTAGGCCTTAAAGTGTAGCATGCATTGCTCCACAAATGCACGACACTGTCTTGGATCCCCATAGTAACGTGGCGGATCCGCAGGAACGAGGGCTGATAGATCCATCTGGACGGGTGCGTAACTCGCCTGGAACTCAGCTAAAGGGGGAAAAAAATTTATTTATTTTATTTTAATGCATGTATTCGCTGGAAAAACTTCTCAAAGAGCGAAGGCCGTGGGGCTCAACGGGAACCATGGCCTGAGCATGCTGTTATGCACACGCCCGGGCTAAGCGGCGTGTGCGTGTGATTGGTAGTGATTCCACTGGACCGTGCCGGAGAGTGAATGCCTGGAGGGGCGTGACTAAGTATTCACCCGATCTGACCAGGGTCGCACGACGGCATACGACGCCAGTGCACCAAGGAGGAACCGAGCAGAGGGACCAGGTGCTACTCCAGGACAGACCCCGGACACGGCTGTTGACCCACACAGGGGAATACAGGAACAGGCTGGTAGGCTGGCACACAGACTGGTGGGTATAGGCAGGCACGACTGGTATGCAGGCAGGCGGGTATGCAGGCAGGGGGGTAAAGACAAGCACAGCTAGAGTGCAGACAGGGAGGCACTAGCAGGTAGGAACACAGGCGGGATAGGACCCAGTACACACCGGGACTCAGGAACAATACAGGCAGAGGGTTACAGGCAAGCACAGCTAGAGTGCAGACAAGGCTGAGCAGGGAGGACAGGGCTCTGTTCACACGGAACAGACAGGAAGGGAAAGACAGAGCCAGATACTCACACAGTACTTGCAGAGACAACAAGCAGGAGTTAGGTACGAGTTCAGACTCTGCAGAAAAAGGAAGGGAACGGACATAGAGGCAAAACAGGTAAAGGACAGGAGAGAGTTCAGACTGGAACTGAGTGTACGGAGGAGACCGACACTGCAGAGGGATACAGGAGCGGGTCTGGGAATACGGCCCCCAGAGAGGCGGGACGAACAGGCAAGGAGCGTGTTCAGACAGGACAGACCAGACACAGGAGCGGGTCTAGGAAATCGGCCACTAGAAGGCGGAACGAACAGGCAAGGAGCGTGTTCAGACAGGACAGACCAGACACAGGAGCGGGTCTAGGAAATCGGCCACTAAAAGGCGGAACGAACAGGCAAGGAGCGTGTTCAGACAGGACAGACCAGACACAGGAGCGGGTCTAGGAAATCGGCCACTAAAAGGCGGAACGAACAGGCAAGGAGCGTGTTCAGACAGGACAGACCAGACACAGGAGCGGGTCTAGGAAATCGGCCACTAGAAGGCGAGAGGAACAGGCTAGGAGCGAGTACAGACAGGTCAGACAAGATACAGGAACGGGTCTAGGTAATCGGCCCCTAGAAGGCAGGAGGAACAGGCTAGGAGCGTGTTCAGACAGGACAGACAAGAGAACACAGAAAGGACTCAGTTCAGACACGGGAGCTGATACCGCAAAGCAGGAGACATACAGGACTCAGTTCAGACACGGGAACTGATACAAAAAGCAGGAGACAAGAGACGGGACCTGGCACCTTCAGAGTGCAAGCACACACTGAAGGAAACACTATGCTCAGGCCGGGATAGAAGGGAGCTGCTGAGCTATATACCAAGTGACAGACAGCAATAGGCTGAGGACGCACAAGGGGTGTGACCCACAGCAGGTACAAAAGGCAGGAAGTGATCGGGCGCCGCCCTTAAGCAGCAGAAACAGACACAAACAGACAGCATGGAGGGAAGCCAGAGAGACATTCTGGACAGGAGATCAAGTGCGCCCTCTTGCACAGTGGGAGATGGACCACCATGCAAGGACGCCGCCAGGTATGTTACACCACCTCTCACCATGCAAGACCGCAATCTTACCTATCAGGCCAGGCTGCACACTTTGCTCCAGTACCTGCTGTTTGTATGTCTCTTGTCTGCTGGCTTAGAGCGGCGGCGCTGTTACTTCTTCATTCTTAAAGCTACAGTGTGCGCAATCCTAATGCGTCCCCAGCCTATTGTTGTGAGTTACTGGATACTTAAACCCCCTCCACCCAGTAGGAGGGCCTGAGCAACACTTTCCATCTGTGTGTTTCTTGCAACTGAGTTGCCAGCTCCTGTCCTGTATCTAGTCTGTTTCTGCCACCCTGGGGGGCTGTATACCCAGGCCTGTTACCTGTACCTGTGACTTCTAGTCATTTTCCGCCACCCTGGGGGCTGAGTTCCCAGGCTCGTTCCTGTATCTTGTTCCTGGTTCAGATCCTGTCTGAACAGTGCCCTAGTCCGTTACCTGTTTGTCTCTATGTCTGTATCTTCGCTTTTTCCTGCAGTATCTGAACCTGCACCTAACTCCAACTTGTTGTCTCTGTACTTCTGTTTGTGAGTTTTATGTCCACTCGCTACTTCATTGCAAGTACCGTGTGTGTATCTGGTTCTGCTCGTTCTGTTTCCCTGCCTCTGTATCTAACTCCTGTGTTCCAGCTATCTTCTTGTGTTTTCCAGTCTGTTCCATGTAAACAGAGCCCTGTCCAGTCTTCCGCATCTGCGGGTTTTGCTTTGCTCTGCTTGTTTACCGCACCTGCGGTTTTGCTCTGCTCTGCTTGTTCACCGCATCTGCGGGTTTTGCTTTGCCCTGCTCGTTCACCGCATCTGCGGGTTTTGCTCTGCTCTGCTTGTTTACCGCACCTGCGGTTTTGCTCTGCTCTGCTTGTTCACCGCATCTGCGGGTTTTGCTTTGCTCTGCTTCTTTACCTCACCTGCGGCTTTGCTCTGCTCTGCTTGTTCACCGCACCTGCGGGTTTTGCTCTGCTCCACTTGTCTACCGCACTTGTGGGTTTTGCTCTGCTCCGCTTGTCTACCGCACTTGCGGGTTTTGCTTTGCTCTGCTTGTCTTCCGCACCTGCGGGTTTTTCTCCGCTCTGCTTGTCTAAAGGACCTGCGGCTCCGTTCCTGTATCCCAGTCTGTACTGGTCCCTATCCTGCCTACGTTCCTACCTGCCAGTACCCGCCTGTCTGCATGTCAGCCGTGCCTGCCTGTGCCCACCTGTCTGCATGCCAGCCGTGCTTGCCAGTGCCCACCTATCTGCATGCCAGCTGTGCCTGTCAATATCCACCTGTCTGCATACCAGCCGTGCCTGCCAGTACCCACCTGTCAATATGCCAGTCTAACCTTCCTGTTCCTGCATTCCCCGGTGTGGGTCAACAGCTGTGACCGGGGTCTGACCTGGAGTAGCACCTGGTCCCTCTGTTCGGTTCCTCCCTGGTTCACTGAGTCAACTGAGCCTCCATGCGACCTTGGTCGGACCGGGTTGATACTTAGTTACGCCCCTCCAGGCACTCCTCGGTTCATGGTCCAGTGGGATCACTAATCAAGTTCACGCCAGTCAGTCCGGGCGCGAGCGTAACACGGGGTTTCCATGTATATCTCTGAAATGCGTTATTCAGACGGAACCTCCAGCTGAATATTTCCTATAATGAGGCAGATGGAAATTTTGTTGCCATTATTACTTATTTCCCGGTGTGAAAATGTAAAATCTGGGGCTAAAACAAAATTTTGGTGGTAAAAATGTAATTATTTTTTTCTTCTCTGCCCAATGGCATAAAATTCTGTGACCCACCTGTGGTGTCAATATAATCACTGCACCGCTAGATAAATTCATTGAGGGGTCTAGTTTCCAGAATTGTGTCTCTTTTGTTCCACTGTTTAGGCATATCAAGGGCTCTTCAAATGTGACATGGTGTCCACTAATTATTCCAGAAAATTTTACATTCAAAAAGTCAAGTGGTGCTCCTTCCCTTCCAAGCCTTGCGCCAAACCAGGCAAAACAGTGGTTTTCCCCCACATATGGGGTATCGGCATGCTCAGGAGAAATTGCGCAACTAATTTTGGGGTCCATTTTCTCCTGTTAGCTTGTTGAAAGTAAAAAAAATGGATCTAAAGTAACATTTTTGTGAAAAAAGTTAATGTTTTTTCCTTCCACGTGCCATTAATTCCTGTGTAGCACCTATAGGGTTAATAAACTTTTTGAATGTGGTTTTGAGCACCTTGAGGGATTGTCACTTTGCTTTTTTTCTGTCATATAGACCCCTCAAAGTCACTTGAAATGTGATGTGATCCCTAAATAAAATGGTTTTGTATATTTTGTTGGAGAAATAAGAAATTACTGGTCAGCTTTTAACCCTTATAACTTCCTATAAAAAAAAATTCAAAAATTGTGCTGATGTAAAGTAGACATGTGGGAAATGTTACTTATGAACTATTTTATGTGACATAACTCTCTGATTTAAGGGCATAAACATTAAAAGTTTGCAAAATGTTCAATATTTTTGCCAAATTTCAGAATTTTTCACAAATAAACTCCAGTCATATGGAAGAAATTTTACCACTATCATGAAGTACAATATGTCATGAAAAAACAGTCTCAGAATCAGTGGGATCCATTGAAATGTTCCAGAGTTATTACCTCATAAATTGACAGTGGTCAGAATGGTAAAATTTGGCCTGGTCATGAAGGTGAAAGACGGCCTGGGGGGGGCGGGGTAAAGGGGTTAAAGCAAATGACTCGCCCCCTGGGCCGTGAGGCACTCGGATCCGGGCAGTAGGGGAACGATGGGAGTAGTAGTGGCAACCCGGTTCCGTGGCTCAGGGTGGTCAGACCAGTGGTAGTCCGTTATGCGCTGATGATTATGTCCGACTACGCCACCCGTGGATTGCAGTTATTAGGAACCGCCGCTGCATGCAGACCGCTGGGGCTGATGAGGTGTGCAGCTAGGGTAGTGTGACTCCCAACGGGAAGAGTGCGGCCCCAGGGCAGTATAATGGATGGTGGGAGTGATGGTGGTGAGAGTCCCAGTACCGGTAGTGCTGGAGGCACGAAGGAGCACACAGGCAACAGGTTGCAGTCCAGGGCCTTTACTAAAAAAGGTAAACTGACCAATAAACAGTCCCGGCTAGGAGGGGACCTGGATGTCTGAGAGCAATGGGGAAATTGGCCCTGGTCAGGGTGAGGGTGTAGGCCTACCGTGCTTTCTGTGCTCCTTCTGGCTATCTCCTCCTTATAGGGTAACAGCCCACGTTTCCGAGCTTTCCGTGTACTCTCGCCTGTATGGCCTGCGATGTGGGTTCCTTTCTGCTCCCGGCCTGGTACGGCTTTACTGGTCCCTTCTGTTGTGGCAGAGCCTCCAGGTTTCTTAGGCCAAGGAACATACAGTCCCCTGCGGACTGGTTATCTGCTGTGGGATGTGGAATCCTCCCAGCCTCAGACACGAAAGTCTGGTAAATTAAATCCTTTATCTGCTAAGACAGGCTCACTTCGCCTCTTGTCTCTGGCTTGTGGCTCTCCTACTGCCACACTTCCTCTTAGGTGCAATACAACTTTCTGTCCCTGCTCTGCTCAGGGACACGTCTCAGTACTGAGACAAGTCATCCAGTTCTCCCTAACCCTGCCCCCAGTTCCAGCTTTTATAGGGGCAGCCTGCTCCCCCTACTGGCCTGAGACAGGAGGTACTGCATGCTAATGTTCCCCTGACTAGAGAACCTCCCCCTTGCTCTCAGACACAGCTTTATTAGATTTTGTGGCATCCAGGCCAGGGTGACACACAAACCTGTCATCAAGTTTGACCAATATGAAATACGACCACCACTTTCTTGCTTCGTGTGGATGATGCGTCCCTAAGTCATCCACACTCTCCCCGGCATCGCGCTCTCTGCTCTGATGCTCTTACTCTGCCCTAGCCATGGCAGAGGTGTATGACTGTGCAGGAGCACAATGCTGGGGAGACTGTGGTGATGACGTAGGGACGTGTCATTCACACGAAGCAAGAGGGAGGACAGCATCGAAAGAAGAAGGGAGGCGCCAGACCAGGATCGGACTGCCCGCCAAGTGAGTATAATAAAAGCTCTTTTTCTTGTCTTGCAGGTCGGGTTGGAGGCTTATATACAGCATGATGGAATGCTGTATATCAGGGCTGAAAGGTGGTGGCCGTATCTCATATTGATCATACTTGGTGACAGGTTCCCATTAAGCTCTGTCTTTCAAGACATTGTTCCATAAGAAACAAATGCTTTCAAAGCAAACTGCTGGGTGATAGGCTGATCGCCAAGGGTCATCATTGGCAAACAGTCTATTTTCTAAGTAGAAGCTAAATTTAGCTAGGTTTTCTGATGTTCCCACAATAAGGCTGCGTGCCCACGTTGCGTATTACAAGCGTATATGCTGCGGAATTTCCGCAGCGTAAACGCTTGTAAAACGCATGTATATCCGCACCCCATGGTCCCCAATGGCATTCCGCAATGTCAATGCCCATGCTGCGGATTTTTCCGCAGCGTATATGCTGCGGTCAAAAATCCGCAGCATGTTCATTAATTTTGCGGAAGCGCAGCGGAATCAATGTGCGGATGGTACCCAAGTCTGGATGAGAGGAGACTCTCATCCAGACCTGGGTACCAAAGAACCTGTAAAAAAAAGAATAAAATAAAGTTTATACTTATCTTCTGATGTTTTCCCTCCGTCGCGCTGTTGTGTGAAGGACCTGCCACGTCATTGAGTCATGTGACCCATCACATTTTCCCGCCAGGGAGAAGCGTAAAAAATATGCTTCAGTTCCGCAACATGGGCACTTAGCCTTATTATTTGGAGAGTTTTCTTTATGTTGCAGCATCTATTACTTGTGTTTTTCTCATTGCGTTTTTGAGTGCGTTGTTTTTACATGCATTTTTTATGCTCTGTTTTTTTGTCTCTATTTGATATGTCAAGTTTAAATAAAGCTGCTTTATTTTTTATACTACCTGGTATTTGACTTTGACAAAACTTTGTTGATATAGCAATGTGTTTTTAGTGCATTTTCGCAGCATAAATACACTAAAAACATCCATTTTTACCTGCGGATTTTCCGCATCTAATGCGATTCTATGGGGAAAATCTTACTACATAAAGAGCTTAAAGTTGAGGTGAGTCCGAGAAAAACATCAGCTGACGTTGGAGCGATGACTCTGTTGTTGTAGATGACGACGATGAAAGGGAACATTTTCCTATTGAATTTTTAAATAGCTTAACCCCATCAGGCATGCCAAGTCATGGCCTTAGACTTAAGGTGGTCAGCATTATTATGTTGTTGAGAAATTTGAATACAAAACGAGGACTCTGCAATGGTACACGATTAGTTGTAACATTAATGAATAGAAATGTTCTTGAGGCAGAGATTTTAACAGGATCAGCTGAAGGTCATAAGGCATACAGAGAGATTTCCATGCAATCTGCCCTGGGCAATTCACTTTTTGAATTGACGAACGTCTCTGTAATCTTCTACATTTTGTTTTTCGTAATGCCATTTACTAATTTATTAATTATGACAACTTTGTTGTTTATCATGTAAAAAGGCTGAAAGTAAATAGACATGGGTAATTTGAGTTAGTTTTTATTATGTAGAGCACACTTTTCTAGCTTCCGAAACGTATTTGTTTCAGAACTCGGGCTGCTAGTCTACACATAAAACGCAAGAAAAATTGACATTGCAGATTTGATCACGCCGGGGAGAATGACTCCTGCAGCGAGTGGGCCCCTGAGCTGCACTCAGCAAGCGGTGCCCTGTCACTCACTGAGTGCAGCTCCGGGGCTCACTCACTGCAGGAGTCATTCTCTCCGGCTCCTCGGCGTGATCGGTCTCATGGATTACAGCAGGTGACACTTAGGACAGGTGAGTATAAGGTTATTTTTATTCTATTCTTATATTTACAGTTGGACACCTTGGGAGCAGACACTACTACTCTTATCATTGTCCCTGCTGGTGCTGATCGCAGCGCCGGCAGGGAACAATGATGAGGACAGCGTTCAGCACCCGGCGCTTGGAAACAGTGCTAACTGTACAGCTGATTTTCATGTGCCTGTACATGTGCTCCCGATGCGGCACACGGTTGCCACATGTGTGCTATGCATGTGCCACATAGGTGCACACGGACACGGATATCTCCGGTACTGGTTTTTCCAGTTACAATAAGTTTTATTAAAAATTCTAAGAACAATATAAGGAGTGGGAAGGGAAGGAGAAGGAAAGACTTGGGAAAGGGTAGGAATAGTATGAAAGGGGAAAGGAAATAGGCAGGACAGTTGCATTTAAAAGGATTCATGCAATTTATGAACATAAAGTACAACATTTTTAATAAAATAAGTAAATTTGAGAGTAAATTACAGACTAAATAGAGCTCTATAATATTCCACAAGAGAGAAAAATAAAAATATATAAATTAGTATAGTTGAGAATCAATTGGAATTTTCATTAGGCCAAAGTAACCATTTTTTGGAATATTTATCAAAGTTGTTGTTTAGAGTTGCGAATTTATATTCATATATTTTATGTTGGGCCATTTTTCCTAAAATGTCAGAGATAGTAGGAACATCTATTTTTTTTCCAGAAAGCCGCTATTGAGTTTTTAACAACCTGGGTGAAATGGATAATAATAGATCTAAGTGGGGGTGAAACATTTTCTAAAGCTGTAGATAAGAGGGCTAAATGGGGAGTAAGTAAAATGTTATCATTTGAAATTTTAGGTACTGTTTTT
The DNA here is from genome assembly GCF_046119375.1 of Phyllobates terribilis. Taxonomy (NCBI): domain Eukaryota; kingdom Metazoa; phylum Chordata; class Amphibia; order Anura; family Dendrobatidae; genus Phyllobates; species Phyllobates terribilis. The sequence continues at coordinate 413,691,428 of NW_027362771.1, read as the reverse complement.
TCCAGTACCGGAAATATCAGGACATGTGAAAAAGCCCTTACCTTACAACTGCCACTGCGAGGGAAATGTGGAATTACATGGTTGCCATTCAGCAGAGTATAATGCCCCATATAGAGAGAGTGGCTCTTTGTTCTTGCTCTTAGAGAAAGGTGCCAGGTAGGAAATCCTTCCTATGATGTCCTAATGTCTTCATGATACAATCCCTTTAAAGTAACTTTATTATTTGAATTGCTGTAAACAGAAGTGACATCAGTAATGAAGAGAAAGACCAAAAAGGCTCAGGGTAAAATCAGCTCCCCACCCTGGCTTGAAGACTCTGTCAACAAAATACTATTACGGCAGTTAACATTTAAGTAAAAAATCCAAAATCAGAAGAATGACAGACTCATGAAATAACGTCACTCTAATAATAAATAAAGATGCAAGATAAAATATGAGAATTTTAACTTAATGACTGTGTTATTTCTCTATTGAATTTTATTAAAGAGAATTATGTTTTGGCCTTTCGCACATGTGTAGGAGTATTACACAGCTTACCAGAATGTTGGTGAAGATAAAACACAAGTCTAAAATATAATGGGGTCAGGTATGAGATTTTGAGCACAGAAGATTTCTATTATATTGGATCAGCAACTCCAGTCTGTGAAATATCTCGTGTCAATCACCAATGTGATTTAGAGAAAAGACTCTACTGCCTACAAATATTTGGGCACAGTACACATGGCATGACTTTAAGACAATTCTCACACACCCATATGCATTCTCTTATAATGGGTGTAATAGATTTTAAATAAGGTGCATTAAAGATACAGGGACAGACAAAGCACATGTTCAGCTGCATGGGGGTTTTGTAAGCAAAGAGGAATGATACCACCTGAAAAAGAACAGTTCCATCTATTTTTTATTATTATTATTATTATTATTATTATAGATATAGATATACATGGCAAATAACAAGTACAATAATCTTGAGCAATCTCGACTGGTACAGGAGAGAGGACCCACAGTCTTCAAGGGACTTTTTACTATACTTATAAAAGTCAGTGTTAACGATTTCCATAGTTCACAATTTCTCACGAGCTGTTTTCAATCCACCAGAAAATATGGCACTCACATGAAGCTACAAAGCAGCTTTATAAAAAGCCTTTCACGAGATGAATTAGCAGTTGGACAACAATCGCAGGATTACTTATTCTTCTTGCAGGAGGTCTGTAATGGGGCCTCCCACCTACCAAGTGTCATTTATAATACTGGAGTCTTCCTTATCATCCTCACGCAGCCCACTGGATAAGTATCTCCTCCTCCAAAAAAAAATAACAGAAGTGTCAGGATAAATAGATTAATAAAACACTTAAGCAATCAATTAAATAACTTCATAGGAGAGCCCCTTCCCCAATAGAGACAAGACATATTTTCCTTCTTCTCTTGGACAGGATGGTCACAAGCCTTACTTTCCTTTTGTTCATGACTAGTGTTGAGCCACCCCCGTAGTGTTCGAGTTCGGTTCGGTTCGTCGAACACCCGTGTGTTCGCCGAACTGTTCGTCGAACTGTTCGTCGAACACCTTTGAACACCGTTAAAACCAATGGCAGGCAAACAAAAACACATAGAAACACATAGAAAACACCTTCAAAGGTGTCCAAAAGCTGACAAACTGCTCAGAAGACATAACTAACACATGGAAAAGTGACAAGTACATATAGTCATGCGAAAATAAAAGATTTAAATTGTCTCTCTAATTTGAATGAATACACTTTAAATCCATTTACAAGGATCTATTGGAGGGCAAGTCTCATGCCAGCAGCCGCGTAATTCCAGCTCCAGTAGCGTCCACTAAAGCTGCTGCAGTTAAAAAGCTTTTATAAGGATCGACCTCGGCTGTCCACCGCAAGGCATCCTACTGCCAGTCCCAGCCCCTATGCCTTGGGGTGCCTCCTGATGCTCTTCACTGAGTATCCCGTGGTCCCGAAGCATTTCCTTTGAAAAAATGAAGTGTCCAAACTACAGGTGGTGTAGCTTGCTTAACAGCCGGGATAATCCGCTGACTAGCAGACCCTGCTACTAGGCACAAAGTATTTCCTGGGCTAGGTGCAGTTAAAAATTTGTAATTAGATACTCTCGTTGGATGCTGAGAAAGCATTCCATAGAGTCTCCTGGCACGCCATATATGATTCTCTTAAAAAGCTTGGGGTAGGGGTCTAGGGGACCCTTTTATAGCCAAAATCACGGCCCTGTATCGCAATACGTCACCTAGGCTGAAGATAAATGGAACTGTAGCACCCTGAGGGCTCGGTTGCTACAGAGGTATTGCACCTCACCCAGAGGTGTGATATCTCACTCTCAGGTAAGGATGTAGTGTGGATCAGGACCCGACACCTGCATGCATTACACCACATTGCCGTGGGGCAGGGCGACCAATATGCCCCTGAGATGGGCACGACAGTCCCTGTCCCTGGCTGGAGTGGGGGGAGGGAACACTGAGGAAGGGGAACCCTGTAGTGCAGGAGCAGGGAGGAAGCAGTTCCTGGGTGCATTGAGAAGGGAGTATAAAAGGTGGGCACCATCTTAGTTCAGTGCAGAGAAGTCTGAGCAGAAGTGGCAGGGAGCAGGGGCTCTGCATGAGCTCTGCTCCGGAGACGGGCCTAGTAACAGAGGCCCAGGCCTGGAAGAGGGAGAAGGAAGGAAGAGGAGCGGAGAAGGCTCCAGGAACGAGGAACGAAGGGATCTCAGGGGTGCGGACGGGCGAGTCGCCACCGCACGCCAGAATCCACCTGCGTGGAGGGGTCAGGCCAAAGGGGGAGACCGGTCCCCGAAACTAGTGGAGGCAGGAAACGACCCTCAGCTAGAAACAGGAGGCTGTGACATTTTATGTGGCGCAGCCCCTCGCTACACCCGCTAGGAAGGCACAACATAGGGTCAGGGAAACTGGCGCCAAGTTTACCAAGAGGAGGCCCGAGGCAGCCGGACAGAAGGGTTGGTAAGAAAGGCCAGACAAAGGACACACAAAGGGGGTCCTGTGAAGCGCTCCAAAGTTATCTGGGAGTTGTCTGAGCCCCTCACCTGGTGAGCACAGTACGACGTGGGCAGCCGTTACCTGCAGACGTGGTCTGGATAATAAGAACTGTGAGTAAAGGCCCTGGACTGCATCACTGACTCCGTGTCATTACTGCTGCTGCCCTGCACAATCACCCCCATCCTCCGCATACACTGCCCTGAGGCTATACTCCTCCCGTGGGGAGTTATGCTACGCTCTGCTGCACCCACAACACCAGCCTCAGCGGTCTGCCCTGGAGCGGCGGTTCACTCTGACCGCAATCCACGGGTGGCGTAGTCGGACATTTAAACATCAAAACCACATAAATAGTTCCGCCACTGGTTTGACCGCCCTGAGCCATGGAACCGGGTTGCCGCCACGGAGACTACAACCACCAGCATCCACCAAAAAGGGTCCGGCTCAGGGTGTCCCAAGGCCCAGGGGGCGCGTCAGAACATTTTCATCACCTTTCACAATCACCAATGGGACAAGGCAGGGATGTTCTCTGTCCCCTCTCTTATACATCCTAGTGACGGAGCACCTGCTCTCATCAATTCGCCATAACCCCAATATTAGGTGGATTGAGGTGGGAGGCACCGAGTACAAGTGCTCTCTATTTGCTGATGATGTCCTAGCATATATCACTCAATCACATATATCCATCCATGCTGTTATGGCTGAAATAGATCACTTTGTTACATGGTCAAATTTTAAAATCAATGCAGCGAAGTCTGAGGCCCTCGATGTCTCCCTCCCCAAATCCATATAGGATTCCATCCAGTCCAACTTTCCCTTTGCCTGGCCCTCACAGGGTATCAAATACTTAGGAATTCCTATTCATAGAGACCTCTCCCATCTATGTTATCTTAATTTTGGGCCCTTTATTGAACAACTCCATACAGACCACGGTTGGCAAGTTAGAACTGTAAGATTCACTACGTGAACCACTGGTGTTTTGTGGAAAAGCACATGTACACTGCGTTCCAAATTATTATGCAAAAAGTGTTTAGGAGTGATAAGGGAAGAATTTGTTTGTTTGTCAGTTAAACTCATTGATGGTGATGTGTGTCAGGGCTCTTTATATCACTGTAAGCAATTGCAGACACCAGTGCTAATTAGTTTGGCAGGTGTGTCCAATGAAAGGCAAGACTACTTAAGAAGGCTCTCTCACATTATTCAGCAGCCTACATTTTCTGCCAAAATGGGAAAGAAAAAGGATGTGTCGGCTGCTGAGAAGCAACAAATTGTGGAGTGTTTAGGTCAAGGCATGACTACAATCAACATTGTGCGATGATCAGGATGAAGTGTCTTGGCAATCAAGAAGTATGTAGCTGATTCACAGTACACACGTGTGCGTGCTGATAAGGGCAAATTGAGGACTCTTTCCTACAGGCAATTACGTCAGGTTGAAAGAGCAGCGGCAAAAAAGCCTTGTCATAGCAGCAGACAAGTTTTTGAAGCTGCTTGTGCCTCCAACGTCCCCCGAACAACAAGATGCAGGGTCCTTCAGAGGTTTGCAGCTGTGCATACGCCATCCTGTCGACCTCCTCTATCCACTTCACACAAGCAGAAACGGCTCCAGTGGGCCAAACATTACATGAAGACTGATTTCAAAACTGTTTTGTTCACAGATGAGTGCCGTGCAGCGCTCGATGGTCCAGATGGATGGAGTGGAGGATGGCTGGTTGATGGACACCCCACGCAAACACGGCTACAGCGCCAACAAGGAGGAGGTGGAGTAATGTTTTGGGCTGGAATCATGGGGAGAGAGATTGTCGGCCCCTTTAGGATCCCTGAAGGCGCTAAAGATGAACTCCATAATGTATGTGGATTTTCTCAAACAGCACTTCCTGCCATGGTTCAAGAAGAAGAACCGTGTATTTCACAGCAAGATCATTTTTCTGCATGATAATGCACCATCTCATGCTGCACATAAAACATCTGCATCTCTGGCTGATATGGGCATAAAAGGGGACAAACTTATGGTGTGACCCCCATGCTCCCCTGACCTCTACCCCATTCAGAACCTTTGGAGCATCATTAAAAGGAGTGTCTATGATGGCGGGAGGCAGTTCACATCTAAGCAACAGCTCTGGGAGGGTATTCTGTCCTCATGCAAAACAATTGAAGCAGAAACCATCCAAAACCTGACAAATTCAATGGACGAGAGAGTTCAGAAGCTCCTTTCGAACAAGGGGTCCTATGTGAAAATGTAACATCACCTAGAATAAAGTTTTGAGTTGAAAACTGTTTGATTTCAGTTTCTAACAACCTGCTAATGCTTATAATTTCAAAAATGACCATTTTTTTGGTCTTTATTAAAATGAAAAGGTTGATCGAAAAGTTTGGGGGATCTAAGAGTGTGGCAACCCAGTAGTCATGATTACTTCGAATTCTGACAATATGAGGGTCATGCTGCAGGTAGTGCAGCAAGAAGGCACTTATGTGTCTTGCGCATCTCGGAGCCCCAAAATTATTTTCCAGGCTAGATGCAGCTAAAAATTATTTTTAATTTTAAATCTGGTGAAGCTTTAGTATAGATGGCCTAATAGGATCAGTGCTGCACACTGCTACAAAGCCCAAATTATTTTCCAGTCAAGATACAGATAAACATGATTAGTAATTTGAAAGCTTAAAACAGTTGGTAGGGTGATTTTAACCAATCATCAAGCTTTTACTCTCCCCAGGATGACACAGGGGTTGAAAAGTCGTTTCGGATCCATGATTTGTTCATCTTTATGAACGTGAGTCTGTCTACATTATCAGTGGAGAGCCGCGTGCGCTTATCTGTCAGCACACCACCAGCAGCGCTGAACACACGTTCAGACAGAACGCTGGCTGCGGGGCATGACAAGATCTCCAAGGCGTAAGTGGCTAGCTCCGGCCATTTATCCAGATTGGAAGCCCAAAAAGAGCAAGGGTCCAGTGACACAGTCGTGGCTTCAATGTTTACTTGGAGATACTCCTGTACCATCGTCTCTAGGCGTTGACTATGTGTCAGACTTCTTGTCTCCTGTGGCCTTGCAAAGGATGGGCTAAAAAAGTGGTGAAATGATTCCGCAAAATTGATGTTACCAGCAGATACTGTGGTTCTGTTACGGTTTGAGTGCTGAACACTTGACGGTCCCACGGTTGGCAAGTTGGAACTGTGAGATTCACTACGTGCACCACTGGTATTTTGTGGAAAAGCACATGTAAGATTCTGCAACAGTCTCTGCTGATACTCCTGCATGCGTGCATCCCTTTCTATGGCAGGAATAATTTCTGCAAATTTACTTTTGTACCGGGGATCTAACAGTGTGGCAACCCAGTAATCAGGATTATTTCTAATTCTCACAATTCGAGGGTCATGTTGCAGGTAGTGCAGCAAGAAGGCACTCATGTGTGTTGCGCATCCAGGAGCACCAAGTCCCTGTTGTGTTGGTGGCGAGGTAACAATCATGCTTCCTTCCTCTGTCCTCTCCCCCCAACCTCGCACAACAGAAATGTGATCAAGGTCTCCCTCATCTGATGAGTCTTCCATCAGTTCGTCCTCCACTTCTTCCTGGGCTCCTGCACCTTCCTCACTAGTTTGGCTGCTACCATGCGCCCTGGTAAAACCATCTCCCCCACCCTCACATGCCTGCCGCCTTGGTGCTGCCGACCGTCTGGACCTTGCAGATGTTAGCCCTTCCGCATACAACTCCTCCTCCTCTACTTCCTCCACCTCCTCTTGTGCCACCACCTGACTCCGAATTCTGTTTAACATGTGCTCCAGCATGTAAATCACCGGAATAGTCATGCTGATAATGGCATCGTCAGCACTAAACATCTTCGTCGCCATTTCAAAACTGTGCAGAAGGGTGCATAGGTCCCTGATCTGAGACCACTCCTCCAGCGTGATTTGCCCCACCTCTGAATCTCGTTGGCCCAGGCTATACGTCAGAACGTATTGCACCAGGGCTTGTCGGTGCTGCCACAGTCGCTGCAACATGTGCAGAGTTGAATTCCACCGGGTAGGCACATCGCATTTTAGCCGGTGAAGTGGCAGGCCCAATGACTTCTGTAGAGATGTAAGTCGCTGAGCTGCGGGATGCGAACGGCGGAAGTGAGCACACAGCGACCGTGCCCTCTGCAGAAGGCCATCTAGTCTGGGATAGTGGGCTAAAAATTGCTGGACAACCAGGTTCAACACGTGAGCCATACAAGGCACGTGTGTGACATTGCCCCGGCGAAGGGCCGCACCCAGGTTTGCAGCATTGTCGCACACGGCCTTCCCTGGTTTCAGGTCCAGTGGAGACAACCATTCATGAAATTGGTTCTCCAGAGCTGACCACAACTCCTCAGCTGTGTGACTCACATTTCCCAGACATTTCAATGTAAAAACCGCCTGATGACGTTGAGCCCTACTGCCAGCATAGTAAGGAGGTGTGCAGGATCCCTTCTGCGCAGTTAGAAAGCTTGTGGCATGACCAGACAGGCTTTGGGTGCAGGTGGAAGACCGAGAGGAGGTTGAGGAGGCAGAAGCAGTGGAGGAACTTTGACATAAAGAGGATTGACGCACAACTCGTGGGGACGGCAAGACTTGGACAGCAGCCCCTTGTCCTGCTGTCACCATAGTTACCCAGTGCCCAGTCAGCGACATGTAACGCCCCTGTCCATGCCTACTCGTCCAAGTGTCTGTGGTGAAATGCACCCTGTCACACACAGAGTTTCTCAAAGAAGCGGTGATGTTGTGTGCGACATGCTGGTGGAGCGCAGGCACACCTTTCTTTGAGAAGTAGTGCCGACTGGGCATCTGGTACTGGGGCACTGCGACGGACATAAGGTCTCGAAAATCCTCTGTGTCCACCAGGCGGAAAGGCAGCATTTCTGTAGCCAAGAGCTTGCAGATGGTGAAATTCAACCTCTTAGCTTTCTCATGGCTAGGAGGAAATGGTCTTTTACTTGTCCACATCTGAGGGACCGAGGGCTGGCTATTGTGCTTAGACGGGGTTGATAAGGGTGTCCCCGGCAAACTGCCGGTCTGTGAGGAAGATGCAGGCGGACATGTTAGGTTGCCTTGATCCAAAGGTGGTGCTATCGATGACAGACAGCGCTCAACACCAGCTGCTGTTACCACCTCCAAAGAAAATGATGACCTGCCAATCACGCTGGCTGTTGCGGGTAAAGAGGTGGCAGGTCTGCGCCCCAAAACAGGTGTGACTGCTGTCCCCCCAGTCACAGAGGATGAAGAGGCCGCGGATACACAAGATATGGCAGACGGTGGTTGGCCCGGCCGGCTAGGCCGCATTGTAGCACACTGAGCTTCCCACTGCAACTTATGCTTCATGTCCATGTGCCGGTTCATGCATGAAGTACTCAAACTATGTATTTTTTGGCCTCTACTTAGCTTTTGCTGACAAATGTTACAGATAACACGAGTTGGGTCATCTTTATCGATCTGAAAAAATGCCCAGGCTATGCAAGGCTTAGCACCCATGCGACCTGAAGAGCCACCACGACTTGTGGTGAGAGGCAGAGTTGTGTTTGAGGATGCAGTTGTTGACGTGCTTCCAGTACTACGTCTCTGTCCAGGAAGGCGCAACCTGACCTCGTCGTCACTAGCATCTTCCTCCACCTCCTCTGCTGACCTCATCTCTTGGCTGACTGTGGGTTGACAGTAAGTGGGATCTCCAACCTCATCATCATCACCCTGTGTGTTATCACACCCGTCGTCCTCAGAGCCAACCTGTTCCTGCCCTGACAAAAAACTAAAGTTGTCGCTCCAATCAGGTATTTGAGTCTTATCATCGTCTTCCTCATTGTCTCCACCAACAGGAGTTACAGTTTGGGAATGAGGGTCTACATTATGGTCAGAACCTTCTGCGTCTGGTCCTGGATCCGACTCATAAAGATTCTGGGCATCAGTGCAGATCATTTCCTCGTCTGGATTCACAGAAGCGCTGGAGTCGACCTCTGATTCCCAGGCTATAGTATGAGTAAACAGCTCTGCAGACTCAACCATCTGTTCTACCTCATACTCAGACGGGCAGCTGGAGATTTGGGAGCTGTGAGGAAGCAAGTGCGATTTGGGTGACACCTTTGAGGACTGGAGTATTTGTGATGTTGAGGTTGATGTGGAGGAGAGCCCACTTAAAGGAGCACTTGATATCCGTTGAAGCACCTGCTGTTTTTGTGCCTCATCTGGAATTTGTAGCGATTGGCGTGGCCATAAGAAAGGGATCTTATCACATTGTCTGCTAAAAGAAGTAGACATTTTAGTTTGGCTGGAAGATGGTCTTTCTTCTGCAGATGTTACTGTTGCTTTAACACCTACCCCACGGACACAACCTTTTTTCCCCTTCCCAACACGCCTATTCCCCTTTCCACCAGCAGCAGGCCTTTTTCCACTCATTTTGGTGGTTAACTAATTCACAACTCTGGAGTTGTTTGCACAAAAAAACAATGGATGGTAACCGAGCAGAGCTGAGTGGCCAAACTGTGGTATTAGGCCAAAACTATTGGCTGGGTTAGATGCAGAAAAAAATATATTCAGTTTGCAACCTGATGGAGGTCAGTATAGATGGACTAATACAACAAGTCCCACACATAGCTAGAAGCCCAAATATTTTTTCAGAGGTACTGTAGATGCAGATACAAATTATTTTTAATTTGCAACCTGATGGAGGTCAGTATAGATGGACTAATACAACAAGTCCCACACACAGCTAGAAGCCCAAATATTTTTTCAGAGGTACTGTAGATGCAGATAAAAATTATTTTTAATTTGCAACCTGATGGAGGTCAGTATAGATGGACTAATAGAGAAAGTCCGACACACTGCTAGAAGGCCAAATATTTTTTCAGAGCTAGATGCAGAAAAAAATTATATTCAGTTTGCAACCTGATGGAGGTCAGTATAGATGGATTAATAGAACAAGACCCACACACTGCTAGAAGCCCAATATTTTTTCAGAGGTAGATGCAGAAAAAAATATATTCAGCTTGCAACCTGATGAAGGTCAGTATAGATGGACTAATACAACAAGTCCCACACACAGCTAGAAGCCCAAATATTTTTTCAGAGGTACTGTAGATGCAGATAAAAATTATTTTTAATTTGCAACCTGATGGAGGTCAGTATAGATGGACTAATACAACAAGTCCCACACACAGCTAGAAGCCCAAATATTTTTTCAGAGGTACTGTAGATGCAGATACAAATTATTTTTAATTTGCAACCTGATGGAGGTCAGTATAGATGGACTAATACAACAAGTCCCACACACAGCTAGAAGCCCAAATATTTTTTCAGAGGTAGATGCAGAAAAAAATATATTCAGTTTGCAACCTGATGGAGGTCAGTATAGATGGACTAATACAACAAGTCCCACATACAGCTAGAAGCCCAAATATTTTTTCAGATGTACTGTAGATGCAGATACAAATTATTTTTAATTTGCAACCTGATGGAGGTCAGTATAGATGGACTAATACAACAAGTCCCACACACAGCTAGAAGCCCAAATATTTTTCAGAGGTACTGTAGATGCAGATAAAAATTATTTTTAATTTGCGACCTGATGGAGGTCAGTATAGATGGACTAATAGAGAAAGTCCGACACACTGCTAGAAGGCCAAATATTTTTTCAGAGCTAGATGCAGAAAAAAATTATATTCAGTTTGCAACCTGATGGAGGTCAGTATAGATGGATTAATAGAACAAGACCCACACACAGCTAGAAGCCCAATATTTTTTCAGAGGTAGATGCAGAAAAAAATATATTCAGTTTGCAACCTGATGGAGGTCAGTATAGATGGACTAATACAACAAGTCCCACACACAGCTAGAAGCCCAAATATTTTTTCAGAGGTAGATGCAGATAAAAATTAGTTTTAATTTGCAACCTGATGGAGGTCAGTATAGATGGACTAATAGAATGATGCTATGCCCAAAAGATTTTACTTCACTAGGTGCAGTAAAAAAATTGGTATTCTATACACAGGTGGTATATCTTGCAGCACAGATAGGCTACTCCACTGACTAACACACTCTGCAATAGGCCAAAAAGGATTAGCTTTGCTAGATTCAGCCAAATGCTGTGAAAAAAACTTGCACAGCACTGGCACAGACCTGCCTGGCAAAAACTGATAGGAACTGATGTAACCTAGTCCTGAAAAGGACTCCAATTACAATTAGTCTTTACTCCCACAACCTATCTATTTAAGAGCACAGACCTGCCTGATAAAAGTCGTAGGAAATGCTGTAACCTAGTCCTTAAAAGGACTGCAATCACAACTATTCCCTACTCCCAAGCTATCTGTAGATTTGTGCGAAAATTGGCTTGAAATTAACAAGGTATAGCGCACACAGCAACAGCGGTGCCGTCTAACACGCAGCTGCAGCAGTGAGAAAATGGTGGCGACGGGGAAAATGGCTTGGTCTTATAGGGCAAGGACATGTGACATACACTGCCAATGACACATGCCCTTGCTTGTGTGAAAAAAAGCACTTCGCTCCGTGTGTGCGCTGCTGATAGGCTGACAGATTGCACCTCCCCACTGCAAATGCGGGAAAGAGAAAAAAAAATGGAGATCTTCATTGTTCCTGCAGAGATCCATCCCCTGCCCCTCCCCCCACCCCGCTGTACACTCAAACTGCGTATTAACATTAATTTTCATCATTACTGAGAAAAAATCCAGTTATGATTTTGGTGCACGAACAGTTATCGAACATAACCTCGAACAGCCAAATTTTTATCAAATTGTTCGTGTTCGCCGAACGGCTCGAACACCGCCCAAAACAGCTCGAATTTGAGATTGGCGAACAGTTCGAGTAGAACAACGCTCATCTCTATTCATGACCTTCCCTGTGGGCAGCCTACCTGGGCATAAGGGCTCTGTTTGGAGGTAAAGCCGGCATCAAACACGACCTGATTTGGTTTCCGCTCCTTCTGTTGCAAATGGACACATGAATCGTTGTGCCAAGACACATGTGCAGGAGCTCATTGACCTTCCAATGCTTGGTGGTTTTTAAGGTATCCTGGTTAAGCATGGAGTTGCAATCCGCTAAACTGGAGACCTGCTCGCAGCAAGGTCTGAGGATTGTATTTGTCAATGTTCTGAGTTTTGCAGTGTTTTTGGCATCCTTGGCTCACTACTTTCACATATTGTCACTTGTGCATTATTTATTTCTAAGCTGCCTTGTCTGTATTGCCCTTAGGCGTGTTCTGTGATAATCTCAGTAACAGTATGCCTTTTTATAGGCAATTTATTTTACTCAATTATATAGCGCCATTAATTCCATAGCACTTTACAGACATCATCATCACTGTCTGCATTTGAACTCACAAAATCCATTATCAGTGTGTTTTTGGAGTGTAGGAGCAAACCAGAGAACCCTGAGGAAACGCAAGCAAACACGGAGAGAACATACAAACTTCTTGCAGATTTTATCCTTGGTGGGATTTGCACCCAGGACCTCATTGCAGCAAGAATTTGGAGCAACAACACAATCTCTTACCATTTCTGTGCTGCTATGCTGAAGCTCCAGTCAATCAAGTTGAAAAGTTCCCACACATCAGCCACAGATTGTTGTCAGTCTTCACCCGATGACAACTCCTTGAATGTTTTTTGTCAATCAGATTTCTTCTCATTTCTTCTAATGTACAATAGAACAATAGGTACCTTGTTAGGCAGAAAAATCAATGTAAATACTTTGATGACTAGTGATGAGCGAGCACTAAAATGCTCGGGTACTCGTTGCTTGGGTCGAGCAAATTGGAATACTCGGGTGCTCGACTGGAGCAATGAGCCCAATGTAAGTCTATGGGAAACTCGAACATTTTTCAGGCAGTTCCCCACGGTGGTCTGAAGAGGGCCTAAAAATTGCCCAAATTGATGGGAACAGCATGGAGAAGACCCCTGGAAGCATTTCTGACTCCCAGATCACTGCTGTCAGCAACGTGTTCAGAGTATTACACCACTTTTACGGACTCGCAATAAAACATACAAAAACGAAACCAAAATGTATTTTCCTGGGAAATATGTTAAGGAACATCCTTTCCAGGGTAATGACTTGTATATAAGGCAAAATAAATAACCAAAAACAAAAATACTCCTCCACAACTTGGGCTATGTTCACACGTAGCGTTTTTGATGCGTTTTTGGCACTTTTGAATTGCTTTCAACCAAGACAAATGCATTCACCAGGAAATGTAATTTTAATATTTTACAACCTTATCTGGCCATGTGGTGTGTGACACATCAGCAGACACATGCATACAGTGCTGAAAAGACATGGGAACAGAATGGGGAAGACCTCTGGGAGCATCTCTGACTCCCAGGTTACTGCCTAAAAGTGTGCCCATCATAAGTGATCCATGGAACATGCGAAGATGCCTCCCACCATGCACCTGTCATTGCAGACTTGCAACAATCACCGTCCACATCCTTGTCCTTGTTCAGTTGTCCCTACCCCATTCCTTGGAATGCAAGCGCAAGTATGCAGGCAGCCACCCACCCACCCACAGGCTGCAATACTATACTACCAAATTTTTGACAGCTGCTTGCACTTGAAATGTGGCCTTTTAGGCTTGTGGAGGCGGAAGCTTTTCACAACCTCATGCCGATCCCCAGCCGCCACTATATTTCCCCGTATCCCCTCGGCCTTCCACAAGCACGGGTCCCACAACATTACCCGTGCCCTCCCCAGTGCACTTACTGAGAAGGACCGCCTAACCACAAACACGTGGACAGGTGAATGTGGCCAGGGACGGTACAGAGCCAGTCCACAACTTTTTTTGCTAAGAGTTGTATTTAGCTCGGTGAAAGAACTGGCATAGAGGGAATCCGTATCTACCCTGCGTGTCATTTCTCCCAGGAAGTCCTGTAATTGAGCTTGTTGCAGAAGCAATGGCAGCCCGTCCAACATCAACTCGCACTTGTCGGTGATGCTTTGACACACACACATATTTCTTTGCGCATTTAATTTCTTGAATACAGAGTTGGACAATGGCCTGATCTGTAATGCGTTTTGAGAAATAACATGCATAAGCATGGCCGATCCACATTAAAAAAGCAGCCATAGAGTGTCCGGGAACCTTCCCCCACACTTTTCTTAGCCAGGGCTGCTTTTCGGCAGGGTTGGACGGGCCCACCAGAGAACCTGAGACTCCTCTGGCGGGCCATGGCTTCTCCTTCAGGAGAGTTCATAGTGTTGAGGTGAGGCCAGGGCCGGCGTCAGCACCCGGCGCACCCGGGCAAATGCCGGGGCCCTGAGCAGGCAGAGGGGCCCACTGGCGGTCGCGCACCCCGCTGGGCTATGGGCGGAGGAGAGCGGTGTCAGCGCCCGCCCTTCTCCGCCGCTTGCTCAGGGCCCCGGCAGCTGGATACTTACCTCTCCCCTTGCCTCCGCAGATCAGCTGTCTTCCTGCTCTGCGCTCCCTGTGACGTCTCAGGTCAGAGGGCGCGGTGACGTCTTTACACCGCGCCCTCCCCTGAGCCGTCACAGGGAGCGCTGAGCGGGAAGACGCCGACAACGCTGGAGTTCGGACCCGAGCAGCGGGCAGCGGGCAGCAGGTAGCAGGTGAGGAGAAGGGAGGTGAGTATTTGATTTTTTTTTTTTTTAATGTATGGAGGTATGGGGCAGTATAAAGAGAAGGGGGGGGGGCATTATAAAGAGAGGGGGGGACATCCTGCATGGGGCATTATAAAGAGGGGGGATATCCTGCATGGGGCATTATAAAGAGAGGGGGGGACATCCTGCATGGGGCATTATAAAGAGAGGGGGGGACATCCTGCATGGGGCATTATAAAGAGGGGGGGACATCCTGCATGGGGCATTATAAAGAGGGGGGGTGACATCCTGCATGGGGCATTATAAGGTGGGGAACAGCCTGCATGGGGCATTATAAAGGGGGGGCAGCCTGCATAGTGCATTATGTGGGGGGGGACAGCCTGCATGGAGCATTATAAGGGGGGGACAGCCTGTATGGGGCATTATGTGGGGGGTAACAGCCTGCATGCAGCATTATATGGGGGCCAGTATCCTGTATGGAGCGTTATAAGGGGACCGGTATCCTGTATGGAGCGTTATAAGAGGACCGGTATCCTGTATGGAGCGTTATATGGGGGCCAGTATCCTGTATGGAGTTTTATAAGGGAACCAGTATCCTGTATGGAGCGTTATATGGGGGCCAGTATCCTGTATGGAGCTTTATAAGGGGACCAGTATCCTGTATGGAGTGTTATATGGGGGCCAGTATTCTGTATGGAGCCTTATATGGGGGCCAGTATTCCGTATGGAGCCTTATATGGAGGCCAGTATTCCATATGGAGCCTTATATGGGGGCCAGTATTCCGTATTGGGCCTTATATGGGGGCCAGTATTCCGTATGGGGCCTTATATGGGGGCCAGTATTCCGTATGAAGCGTTATATGGGGGCCAGTATTCCGTATGGAGCCTTATATGGGGGCCAGTATTCTGTGTGGAGCGATTCACCAGTTTCTGAGCTATTGTGGAATTTACAATAGATATCACTCATGTAATGTAAGAAGTGAAATCTTTGTATTGTACTAAATATATATATATATATATATATATATATATATATATATATATATATATTTCTCCGCCGTATCTCTGCATCATGAATCGTGGTATGTGTTAAAGGGGCCCACTGAGACTCTTTCGCCCGGGGCCCAGAAAAACCTGGAGCCGGCCCCGGGTGAGGCCATGATGATGATAGAGGCCACCATCTGCTTAGTTTTCTGTTACTTGGAATGCAAGTGCAAGTATGCAGCCAGCCACCCACCCACCCACAGACTGCAACACTAAACTGCCAGGTTTCTGGGCAACTCTTTGCACTTGAAATATGGCCTTTTAAGCTCGTGAAGGCGGAAGCTTTTCACAACCTCATGCCTTCTGCGGCCGAGTGTCCATACTCGGTCCCCAGCCGCCACTATATTTCCCAGTATTGCCTCCGCCTTCCACAAGCATGGGTCCCACAACATTACCTGTGCCTTCCCCAGTGCACTTACTGGGAAGGACCGACTAACCACAAACACATGGACAGGTGAATGTGGCCAGGGACGGTACGGAGCCAGTCCACAACTTTTTTTGCTAAGAGTTGTATTTAGCTCGGTGAAAGGACTGGCATAGAGGGAAACCATATCTACCCTGTGTGTCATTTCTCCCAGGAAGTCCTGTAATTGAACTTGTTGCAGAAGCAATGACAGCCCATCCAACATCAACTCGCACTTGTCGGTGGTGCTTTGACACACACACACATCTTTCTTTGCGCATTTAATTTCTTGAATACAGAGTTGGACAATGGCCTGATCTGTAATGCCTTTTGAGAAATAACATGCATAAGCATGGCCTATACACATTAAAAAAGCAGCCATAGAGTGTCCGGGAACCTTCCCCCACACTTTTCTTAGCCAGGGCTGCTTTTCGGCAGGGTTGGACGGGCCCACCAGAGAACCGGAGACTCCTCCGGCAGGCCCTGGCTTCTCCTTCAGGAGAGTTCATAGTGTTGAGGTGAGGCCATGATGATGATAGAGGCCACCATCTGCTTAGTTTTCTGTTACTTGGAATGCAAGTGCAAGTATGCAGCCAGCCACCCACCCACCCACAGGCCGCAACACTAAACTGCCAGATTTCTGGGCAGCTCTTTGCACTTGAAATATGGCCATTTAAGCTCGTGAAGGCGGAAGCTTTTCACAACCCCATGCCGGCGGCGGCCGGGTGTCCATACTCGGTCCCCAGCCGCCACTATATTTCCCGGTATCGCCTCCGCCTTCCACTAGCACGGGTCCCACAACATTACCCGTGCCCTCCCCGTTGCACTTACTGGGATGGACCGCCTAACTACAAACACATGGACAGGTGAATGTGGCCAGGGACGGTATGGAGCCAGTCCACAACTTTTTTTGCTAAGAGTTGTATTTAGCTCGGTGAAAGGACTGGCATAGAGGGATATCGTATCTACCCTGCGTGTCATTACTCCCAGGAAGTCCTCTAAAGCTGCTTGCACTTGAAATGTGGCCTGAACATTACTGCTGGTACTTTTCTGTGGGAATTTGCTTGCCTCCTACTAGCCTGGAATATTTCCCGCAAACTATGGTACGACGCCATGGTATTAGCACTGCCCCCAGTACCAGTAGCGAAGCCATCCCCAATTTCCTTCTCAGGAATTTTATTTGGTAGACTGAGTGGCTGCCCAAATACATTTTCTCACAAAGGAGCTGAAGATAGAGTGGCAGTAGGTGCAAGTTTCTCCAGCCTGTTAGATATTAGACGGTGAACGGCAGCACATTGGATCAGTGGTTAGCACTGAAGCCTTGCAGCGCTGGGATCCTGGGTTCAAATCCCAGCAAGGACAACATCTGCAAGGACTTTGTATGTTCTCCCCGTGTTTGCGTGTGTTTCCTCCTCAGTAAAAAAGCAGCCATAGAGTGTCCGGGAACCTTCACACACACTTTTCTTAGCCAGGACTGCTTCTCAGCAGGGTTGGACGGTCCCACCAGATAATCCTCTGGTGTGCCTTGGCTTCTACCTCAGGAGAGTTCATGATAGAGCTAACTTTGCAGCTGCTATGGGGCTCTTGAGCGGGTGAGAAAGGTTAGCCCTCAGAATCAAATCCTCTGGTGGGCACAATGTTTTTCAATCTGAAACAGCTTCTCAGTGGGAGTTGTATTTCACCACAGCCATATTCTTTAGCTCGGTGAAAGGGCGGGCATAGAGGGAAACCGTATCTACCCCGGCTGTCATTTCTCCGTCACCAGGTTCCGCCCATTGTCACACACGACAATGCCTGGCTGCATGTTCAGCGGTGAAAGCCACAGATCAGGCTGCTGTGTTACAGCTTTCAACAACTCTGCAGCGCTGGGCAGTTTGTCAATTAAGCATTAAGCATGTTATCGTCAGCACAGCCTGTTGCTGCTTGGCCAAGGCAGTGCTGCAGTGCCGTCAGCTTGTGACTGATGTGGTCATTTCGGAGATAGAGGAGGAAGTGCATGAGCTGAACAATGTGATTACATTGAGGTTAAACTGGTGACGCTGTTTTTTATACTAAAGAAAGATCCTATTGTTTTCTTTTTTTTTTACGTTATTTTTTAAGACAAATGCATTTACCGGGAAATGTCATTTTAACATTTTACAACCTTATCTGGCAATGTGGTGTGTAACACATCATCAGATACATGCTTTTTTATTCATGATGGAGGGACTCTGAAAGTCATAAAGCCTATTTTTACAGGGACATCAGACGGCCCTTACTATTTTTAAAAGGCCAGCAGTCGGCCCTCGCTATTGTTAGAGAGCCATCAGCCGGCTATGCTTTGTTGTTCCCATTATTAACAAGTGGGTCTCCTATACTGTTAATGCGTATCCAGTGACTGCAAGGGCTGCCAAAAATTTGGACGCAACCCAATACCCCTTTGAAGAGACATAAAGGAGGGCCTCATAAAAAAATGTTCCCATTAGAAAAGAACGGGTCTCCTATACTTGTAATGCCCATGCACTAAGTGTATCGGCTGACAAACATTTACCCCTGGGGAGTATACATAAACATACTGTATAAAAAAAAAATTTTCACGGGCATCATAAACACCCTTTAAAAAAATTATGTGGGTGTTGCATCACGGACCACGGTCACCCTGGTGATATGGTGGTGGAGGATGAGGAGAAGGAGGAGGACAAGAGTAAATAGACAAAATCAGGAAGCGTATACCCATGTGTGGGTGTGAAAAGGTGCATGGGAATACACCTCCCAAGAAAAGACACTGATTGGAGTTTATGTTACGCTGCTATCATTCGGTGGTGTTGAGAAGTCTGGCCCAATCCAGCCCTTGTTCATTTTTATAAGAGTCAGACTGTCAGCATTTTCAGTTGACAGGCGGATGTGCTTATCAGATATAATTCCACCAGCGGCACTAAAAACCCGCTCTGATAAAACGTTGGCGGCAGGGCAGGCCAGGACCTCCAAGGCATAGAGAGCCAGTTCATTCTACGTATCCAGCTTGGATACCCAATAATTATAAGGCACAGAGGAATCACAGAGGACGTTGGTACAGTCAGCAAGGTACTCCCTCAGCATCTTCCCAAACTTTGCACTCGTTGTGTGAGTACCCTGCGCCTCAGGGCCTGTGCGATGGAAGGGTCTGAGAAAACTCTCCCAGAACTTTGACCGTGTTCCCCTGCCTCTGCTGGATTGAAGTTGTATCTCTCTCACCTGTACTCCTTGGTTGTCCAACGAAGTGTGCCCTCTGCCGCCAGCGTTTTCAGATGGGAATTTTTTTAATAGTTCCGCAACAAGGGCCTTCTGGTACTGCCCCATTTTTGTAGACCTGTCCGCCTCAGGAATAAGAGATATAAAGTTCTCCTTGTAGCGTGGGTCTAGAAGTGTCACCAACCAATAATGACGGTCACCCACAATTTTGAGAATGCGAGGGTCATGGGAAAGGCAGCGTAACATAAACTCAGCCATGCGTGCCAGACTACTAACAGGCAAGACTTCCGATGACTGACCATGCTCCCCTCCTCCTCCTCTCTGTCCTCTGGCCATCCACGCTGAACAGACGGTATGACAGCTGTGCAAGTAGTACCGTCTATAGTGCATGAAACTAGCTCCTGTCCTTCCTCCTCCTCCTCCTCTTCCTCATTGTCACGCAATCCACGTTGGGATGAGATGAGGCTTGGCTGTGTGTAATCACCCTGTATGGTTCATTGCTCCATCTCATCGTGCTCCGCCTGCAATGCATCCTCTTTGATTGTGAGCAGAGAGCGTTTCAGAAGACAGAGAAGCGGGATGGTGACACTAATTATGGCGTCATCGCCGCTCACCATCTTGGTCGAGTCCTCAAAGTTTTGGAGGATGGTACATATGTCTGACATCCATGTCCACTCCTAAGGTCTTATGTGTGGAGTCTGAGCTGAATACTGACAGCCTTGTTGATGCTGGTACTGCCCTCTTCTGCTCACAAATCCTTTCCAACATCTGCAGTGTAGAGTTCCAACGCGTGGGGACATGTCACACCAGTCTGTGAGCCGGAAGCTGCAAACGCTGCTGAAACACTGCAAGGGCGGCGGAAGCTGTAGCTGACTTTCTAAAATGGGCACACAGGCAGCGTACTTTAACAAGCAGAACCGGCAGCTCCGGGTAGGATTTGAGAAACCGCTGAACCACGAGGTTAAGCACATGGGCCAGGCATGGTACGTGTGTGAGCTCACCTCGCCTCAGAGCCGCCACCAGGTTCTGGCCATTGTCACACACGACCATGCCTGGCTGTAGCTTCAGCGGTGTGAGCCACAGATCTGCCTGCTCTTTCAGAGCTGTCCACAACTCTTCAGCATTGTGTGTTTTTTCACCTAAGCATATTAGCTTCAGCACAGCCTGTTGCCTCTTGGCAGAGGCAGTGCTGCAGTGCTTCCAGCTTGTGACTGATGTGGTCATTTCGGAGATGGAGGCTGAAGAGGAGGCTGAGGAGGATGAGGTGCAAGAGGTTTAGACCGTTGGGGCAACCCTGATTGACCTAGGGCCGCAATCCTTGGACGTGTTCCGTCCCAAGGTCCGACTGGGTCCCGGCTTCCACTATGCTAACCCAGTGTGCTGTCAGCAAGATGTACCGTCCCTACCCACAAGCACTTGTCCACGTGTCCGTGCTTAGGTGGACTTTACCGGTAACTGCATTGTTGAGAGCACGGCTAATGTTTTGGGACACGTGCTTGTGTAATGCGGGGATGGCACACCGGGAGAAATAGTGGTGGCTGGGGACCGAGTACTGAGGGACAGCCGCCGCCATCAGGTTGCGGAATGCTTCCATCTCCACGAGCCTAAAAGGCAACATTTTGAGAGCAATCAGTTGTGAAATGTGAGAATTTAGTAGTGTGGCCTGTGGGGCGTTGGCTGCATATTTGTGCTTGCGTTCCAAGGACTGGGGTATGGACAACTGAACGCTGCGCTGGGACAATGACATGGACGTGCTTCCTGATGCTGCAACTTGAGAGTGTGCAACAACAGGTGCAGGGCAGGAGGTGTCTTTGCATGCACCATGGACAGGGGATTGGCTTGCATGCACAACAGCGGAAGAAGCAATGGTGCCAGCCGCAGACACTGTATCTGGACACTGGGGTTCGGCCCACAAAGTTGGGTGCTTTGCTGCCATGTGCCTGATCATGCTGGTGGTGGTCAGGCTTGTCATTTTGCCACCCCTGCTGATGCTGGCCTGGCAGGTGGTGCAAATGGCCTTTTTGGGGTTATCGGCAGAGTCTTTAAAAACAACCAGACTCGGGAAGACCTAACAGTTGTACTGGCAACTTCCTTCATGTTGGTGTTACGGGGAATGGTTACCTGCCTTCTGTCTGCGGCCACCACACTGCTTCTTCCTGCCTGTTGGGGTGCTCTGCCTCCCTCCCCCTGTGTGCTGCTCTCCTCACTCTGCATGTCCTCCTGCCAGGTTGGGTCAGTTACTATATCATCCACTACCTCGTCTTCCACTTCTGCACCCTGGTCCTCCTCCTGACTTTCTGGCAATTGTGTCTTATCATCGTCCACCTCTTGTGACACTTTCCCACCGTCGCCTTCGTGTGACCGTGGCTGCTCAAATATTTGGGCATCGCTACACGCGATCTCCTCTTGCCCCGCTTCAAGTGGACGGGGCGAGAGGCCCGAATCTATAAATGGAAAAGTGAACAGCTCTTCAGAGTGTCCAAGTGTGGGATCAGTTGTCTCTGAGTACTCGGCATGGTGGGAGGAAGGAGGATCAGGGTGAGGAATATGCGGTCCAGACTCACGGCTACTGAGACTTGACCGTGTGGAAGACAGGGTGGTGGTGGTGGTGGCTAAGTGACTGGAAGCATTATCCGCTATCCAACCAACAACCTTTTGACACTGCTCTTGGTTCAATAGTGGTGTGCTGTGGTCCCCTAGAAATTGGGACAGGAAGGTCAGGCAAGAAGATGTGGGTGTTTGTTGTGGCACAATTTCGGCTTGCCCACGGCCTTGTCCTCGGCCTCTGCATGCACCATTACCATCTCGTCCAGTTCCTCATCCCTTGCCACGTGCCTTGCCCATTTTAAATGGAGGACAGTATCTTCCACGCTCACTACAAATGACTGAGTTTGGAGCGAACTTATATGTGATCCGTGTGATAGAGAAAACAGAGTTTTAAATACCTGGCCTGTAGGTAAGTAAGTAGTTTGAACAGCAAACTGCAGTGAATTGCTTCAATGACACACTAAAAGAAATTTTTAATGGAGGCCAGAAATGACAGTATTTTCTGACAACGTATATGTGATCCGTTTGACGGAGAAAACAGAGTTTGAAATACCTGGCCTGTAGGTAACTAGTTTGAACAGAAAACTGCGGTGAATTGCTTCACTGACACACTAAAGGAAATTTTTAATGGAGGCCAGAAATGGCAGTATTTTCTGACAACGTAAATGTGATCAGTGTGATGGAGAAAACAGAGTTTTAAATAGCTGGATTTTTAGCGCTCTAATATGGAAAGGACCTGGCTGTATTCTGCAGTGCCAACAAGCAAATGTCGCAGAAAAAATGGTGTTCTCTGGATTGCTTTTTAAGCACATAATGAGGATTAAGAGCCAAAGAAAAGTATTCCTGGCCCCTGAGACCTGGGCCTTTGTATAGAAATATCTAACAGCAGCAGAAGGCAGAATTGGAATGGAGCTTCTTGTGCTATATGCACTGCAATCTGCTATATACACTGCCTGTCTAAACACCCTGCTTGACTAATATCTCTGCAGATGGATTAGTCCTCAGAAGGACTGTTTGTTAAGATGGATATGTGTAATGTACGTTTTTTCTCCCTACACTACTTAATACACGATCAAATCTATCCCTGACACAGCAGCAGCTCTCCCTACACTGTCTGATCCGGAGAGACTATGATGAGCATGGCGGCGCCAGGTCTGATATAGACCTGATGACGCTCTGCGGCCAGCCAATCACTGTAATGCCCACAACCAACATGGCTGCGGCATTACAGTGCATGGCAGGCAATCCCTGCATGTTCATTGGTTCTCTAAAGAGCGCCAAACATGCAGGGAGGGGACCCTAGTTCCCGCCCGAGCAACCCGGAAATACTCGGCGAGCGCCGAGCATCTCGAGCAGTGAGATGCTCGGGCGAGCACCGAGCAGTAGCGAGCATGCTCACTCATCACTATTTATGACCAAAAATGACAAAAGTGTTCTAGGAATGATACATTTATTGGCTAATCATTTGAAAACCAGTCTGAAGAAGGAGCCTTCGGAGCTCTGAAAGCTTACAAATATAATGTTTCTGGTTAGCTAAGACAGGTATCACTCCTAGAATACTTTTGTCATTTTGGGGCATAAAAGTATTTACATTCATTCTCCTTTCTTAAAAAACCAACAAGCCACTATTGATGAAGTTATGAGTTCAACAAGAGGAAAGCACTGCAGTACATATAAAGAAATCCAAGAGGCAATACTGTTTATTTGACAGTATATCTTCACTGACCTGCCTCCTATTTTACATAATGCGTCTAGTAGTGCGGGGCTAGATGAAATAGGAAGCAAATGGGTGAACAATCAGTGAGCTGTCATAAGAGCACACAGATGAATATGTAAGCAAAGCACCAGATAGAGCGCCCCCCACAGGCCTCCCCAGAGCACGGGCATATCATTATCTCCAAACTGAAAGTAAAGGTTAAACAAGAACCACAGGACGGATTTCATCAATCAAGGTATTATATTAATCAGTGTCATGTCGCCCACCTGACAATGTATGTAGTTTACCAAGCACAATCCTGCTAACAGGTACGCTTTAAGTCAATCAATACCCAGATCGCGGACCCAAAAGTTTACAACAACTGATGGCAAGGGATAAGTGGCACAAGCATGATGTAATATGAACAGTATTATCACAAGGAGACAAGATAAGATAAGCCATAAAAAATTCTTAGTGTAGTCAGAAGTGTCAGTGGTTAGAATCAGAGTAGGCATAATGGATTCCAACTGTTGTAATTAAAGTTCATGATGGGTGCAATGTCAGTAATAGTCAGATCAGAAACGAGAGAGACACTGGAAAACTAGGCCTGAAGTTTGAAAATCAGGCAAAAACATGGTCAGATACTAGTCAGGGATCAGAACCAGGTATTTTCATAATGTAAAAGTTAGATTTGACGCGCCCCCTGGGCCGTGTGTGGGGGAATACCCGGAGCCGGGTCTCTGTGTAATGTCTGGGGTTGTAGTCTCCGTGGCGGCTACCCGGTCCCGTCGCTCAGGGTGGTCAAACCAGTGACGGATCTGTTTACTTGGTTTTTAATGTTGAAATGTCCGACTACGCCACCCGTGGATTGCGGTCACTGAGAAACGCCGCTGCGGGGCAGACTGCTGAGGCTGATGTTGTGTGCGCAGTAGAGGGTAGTATAACTCCCCACGGGAGGAGTATAGCCTCAGGGCAGCGTGTGTAGATGGTGAGGGTTGTGGTGCATGGGCGCAGCAGAAATGACTCAAAGTCCGTGCAGTGCAGTTCAGGGTCTTTACTGTTGGTAATGAAGAAGGCCCTGCCGGGAGTACTGGCTAACATTAGAGGCCTGGTCAGTCTGTGAGCGAACAAGAGTCCCCCTGGCCAGGTGGAGGTGTAGGCCTTCCCGTCTGACTGCACTCTTACTGGCTACCTTGCTGTAGTCGTGTAGTAGCCCACGTCCCTGAGTGTACCGTGTGGTGCTCACCCGTATGGCTGGTGACTTGGGGCCTTTGGTGCCTTCCGCTCCTCGATGGCGGTGCCGGTCCCTTGCGTGTGACTGAGCCTCCGGGCTTTCTATGGCCAGAGGACCTGAAATCCCCTGCCAGGTGGTTTCTGCTGCTGGATGTAGATATCCTCACAGCCTTGGACTCCGGTGTCCGGTTCTCTGCGTCTTCTGGTAGGATGAGTTCTATCAGCTCCAATCCCTGGCCTTCAGCTCCTGGCTCCTACAGAGCTCCTTGCTGCTCCTCTGTCCCTTCCTCTGGAACTAACCTACTCTGCTAACCCCGCCCCAGATCCAGTTTATAAAGGGAAGGTTCCTCCCCTCCCTGAACTGGGGCAGGAGGCGTTGCATGCCAATGTGCTCCTGACCAGGAAAACCCATGCTCGCTCTCAGACATGGTATTTCTACCACTGTGGCAACCAGACCCCCTGGGGTGCCACAGATTCATTTAAGGTTCCCTCTCAGTCTTAGAACACTATAACTAAAAGCTATGATTACATGTCTCGATTGCCTGTGGTAACAATCAGGGCTGCCCTGTTAACATCTCCTCTTTATTAGTGATGATCAGTTTTTGTTCAGGCTGTCACGCAGCTGAATTTCCGCATGAATCCCGCACCTCAGCTCACTTATGTTTTTCCTTCCGTTTTGTATACGTTTTTTCTGCATGCGTTTTTGTCCCTCTTTGGTATGTTAGATTAGATGTGCAAAGATATAGATAGATAGACAGACAGACAGACAGACAGATAGACAGATAGACAGACAGATAGTTTAAAAGAGAACACAGCACCAAGGAATGGAAAATTGGGTGCAAGGCCTTCCAGACAATGATCCTGTTGTCATGACAGTATATACTCAAAAAGAGAAGCAGGCAGCGGTCCAAAATTGTGACAAAATGGGGACTTTATTAGCCCATCAGATGTGGCAACGTTTTGGCTGAGAAAACGGCCGTTCTCAGCTGAAACACTGCCACATCTGATGGGCTAATAAAGTCCCCATTTTGTCACAATTTTGGACTGCTGCCTGCTTCTCTTTTTGACGAGATAGATAGATATGGGGTAGATAGCTAGATAGACATCCGTGATATATATAATTAGTGCTTTGCGTGTGTAGTTTGCTGTAAATTTATTAACCTAATAAATAAATGAAATAAATGACTCTCTGATGAGCATTGTAGTCAGTACTCAGTGCCTGTGAACAGCAGGAACTTTACTGCTATTCACAGTCGCCGGAGCCAGAGTCTGGGAATGTGGACTACATCACAGCTTCGTGGGAACATTTTTACCAATAAATTGGTGAATGAGGGAATGCTTCTTGTGTTTGTTTCTGTCTTTTTATGTTTTTCAGGTATCCAATTCTTGACTACATTGGATTCGGTGGATTACTGCGGACCTGCATGGGATTTTTTTACATTTTTTTCAATAAAGTGGTGAACGAGGGATAGTGTGGGGGAGTCTTTATTCAAATAAAGCAATTTTTCTGTTTGTGTATTTATATATTTTTTTTATTTATTTTTTTCATTACTAACCCCAGGGCTTGATGGAAGCTGTAATTTTTGACAAATCACAGCTGTCATCAACTCCAACTACCATCACCCTGATTGACACCGCTCAAGGGTTGGGCAAAGTGCCAGATTTGGCGCACCTCATCCAGGCTAGGCTAAGGGGGCCCAATAACCAGGGACCTTCCCAGCATGATAATATCAGCCCGCACCTGTCTGCTTTACCTTAGCTGTTTATCAAAAATAAGGGGGACCCATGTCATTTTTTTAAAATCATTTATTCATTAGGTTAAACCAGGCTAAAAACACACACTTACAATGCATGTGTTTTTTTTCAACTGAGGATTTTCTGCATCTAATGCAAGTCAATGAGGAAATTCCGTACAGAAGACTCAGCGTCTCCGCAAGAGAAAATGACATGCTACGGCTCGGAAACCTGCACCACAGGTGATTTTACGCAGTGTAAAAAAGAAGCACAGTGGGCATAGGATTTCTATTAATCCCATCCACTGTGATTGTACTGTACAATGCAACGTTTTGGATGCAGCAAAAATATGCTACGTCCAGAATGCTAGTATTACTGATCGTGGGCACGCAGCCTTGAAGGTCATCTGTCAACAGGTTGCCACCTCATTTGAGAGCAGCATAATGTAGAAGCAGAGATTCAGATTTCAGCAATGTGTCACTTACTGGGATGTTTGCTGCAGTTTCAATAAAATCACTGTTTCATCAGCAGAAGATTAACACTAGAGGACTAGTGAACCTGATGTTTTGTAGTCCTCCATAATCATGCTCTGTATAATCCCGCCCTTACCACTGATTGGCAGCTTTCTGCCTATGCACAGTGTACACAGAAAGTTGCCCAATCAGTGGTGTGAGCGGGGCTATACAGGGCTCAGCATTCAGGGAACTAGTAGATCTACAGCAGATAAAACAGTGATTTAAATGAAAGGTGCAGCCAGCAGCCCAATAAGTGACATACAGCTGGAATCAGTGTCTCTGACCCAACATCATGTTGCTTCAAGATGTTTTAACCGAAAAAAATGAACTGTAGTTCACAGTTGATATGCAAGTATGACGCGCCCCCTGGGCTGTGGGGTACTCGGTGCCGGACCGGTCGGAGCAGGGGATGTCACAGTGACAGTGACTCGGTCCGTGACCCAGGGCGGTCAATAAAAGGGGATTATAGTTTTTATAGTTTAATGTTTGTGACGCCACCTGTGGTACGTGGCTATATGGAGCCGCCGCTGCGGTGCAGGTCCTCTGGAGCTGATGGTGACGCAGCAGAGTTGGGACAGCTCTCCACAGGCAGAGCTTAGCTCCAGGGCAGGAAATGGTGATGTTATAGATGTTGCTGTGCAGTGTAGTGCAGGGGATGGCGCAGATAATAACCAGTCTACAACTTAATGGAGGTTTCCTCTTATCTTAACTTGCGGTTTGTTAAGCAGACCGGGGCACGGGTACTAGCTGGTAGTAGAGGACCGGGCGGCCTGGAAGCAAGTTGGGAATCCACCTCGCCAGGTGAAGTTGGAGGCCTTCCCTTTTCGCTAGTCTCTTTGGCCCTGCAGCTTATAGCTGTGCTGTGGCCCTCGTCCCTTAGTAAAACGTCCTTGTGCTCACCCGTATGGCAGGCAGCTCGGACCTTCCTGGAGTGTCGCTCCCACATGGCGGTGCTGGGCCCTATGTGCTGCTGAGCCTCCGGGCATCTGATGGGGCCAGGAGACCTGCAGTCTTCTGCCCTCCGGTCTCTGCTGCTGGGCCTTCAGTGCCCCACAACCTCGGACTCCGGTGTCCGGTTCTTCTATGCTCCCCTCTGGGGTGAGCTGCTGTGAAGCTCCACTCCCCAGGTCTTTCCTCTTCGCTGTCCTGTATTCAACTCCTCTCACTAACTCTAATTAACCCCGCCTCCAGATTCTAGTTGCTAAGGGGAGGAGCTCCCCCTTGCTGGTCTGGAGCCAGGAAAGTGTTGCATGCTAGTATACCTAACTGGGGGACCCCTGCTTGCTTCCAGGCATGGCATCACTTCTTGTGAGGGAGGCAATGCCACTGTGGCAACCGGACCCCTGGGGTGCCACACATGCAATATAGGAGCATGTTTACACTGACCATTAAACAGACAAAACCAAAGACATAATGAACATAATAAGACATAATGAACAAACTTTTTGGTGACAAGTTGCATGTCCTATAGTCACTCAATTCATTCTGTATGAGACTGCCTGAAAAAGCTGAGCACATTATTCTGCACCCCCATAGGAAATGACTGGAGCGATGACAGACCATGAGCACAACCATTCCATTTTAATGGGGATAATCAGTATGGGTCCCAGTGGTTGGACCTTCACAGATCAATATCCTGTGAGTAGGTAATAACTTGTTTTCATTGGACAACTCCTTTAAATATGTTTTATGCATACTGCCACCCATGGTTGTTAAGTATGTGAAAGTAGTTTGGGTGCCACCTGGCTGTTAGAGCCTCGCTCAGTATGCTTTGCAGAGTGGTAGGGTGAATGTCATGGTCTGAAGTGACGCCCGCTAATAATAGATTAGACCCTATTGCTCTTGGTGTCTCCCCCTCTTTCTAGAACCTACACCAAGGAAGGGACAGCAGCCTTCAAAGAAGTGAAGTATGGCAGAGAAGCTGTGGGGTAGAAGAAGGAAGTGACCACTGTGAGTAACGAAGTGTCCAAACTGGAGGGCAAGAGCACAGAAGCTCTTGAGAGTAAACTCATCTGAAGACATGTGAGGGGAGAAGGGCAAGGAAGCTGATGAGAACAGGAAGAAGTGTAGGTTTGTTCTGATTTTAAAACTAATCCTATGTTCTTCTCGATTAAGAGACTGTATATAGTTCTGCAATATCTAAAGATGTATACCTCTCTATGTGTAAAAAAACATCTGTTGAACTGACTCTTTGAAGTGGTTGCCCATAAACATATTCCATAAGTGGGGGATCATTCGATCTTAAAGGGGTACACCACTGCACCTGCGCCCACCCTTTATATCATTATTAGTGTTGAGCGATACCTTCCGATATCGGGAAATATCGGATCGGATTGGATCGGACCGATACCGAAAAAGTATCGGATATCGCCGATTCCGATACCGGAAACCAATGCAAGTCAATGGGACATAAATATCGGAATTAAAATAAACCCTTTCTTTCCTTGTAGGTTATTTCTACATGAAGGAAAACAACTAAGAATAATGTAGAATGTATTGGGGGAGGTGGGGGAGACAATAAAGGCATAGAGGTTTAGCCCAGTCAAATGGAATAGCAGGAATTAATATTTTTTTATTATGTTCTGAGTTACGGAAATATTAACTATGTTAAGTATTTTTATATTTTGTCAGATATTTATGTTTCACTACTTCCATGCTCTTCACCTTCTTTTTTACTTCTCCCACACTTTCTCCTTCATCATCCTCAGCATCTTTTTCATCCACTTCTTCTTCACCTTCTTCTTCTTCACCTTCTTCGTATTATTCTTTTTTTTACATTCTTCATATTCTACTTCTTCATCTTCTTCATATTCTTCTTCTTCATCATATTCTTATTTGTGACAGGCATTCCTGTAGTTGTTATCTATAAAAGGTTGGACATTACACCTTTCGTTCTGCCCGTCACAAAAGATTTACAACAGGATTTGTCCGCGTTCAGTTTGGCCTGCAGCAGCAGGTCTTTTCCAGGGGCACCACGAGGAGGAACGGACTCACCCCCATACACTGCTTAGTCATCTTCTGCTTATAATTTAGATATTATCTTTTGCTCTGATTTTTAGTCTTATGCTTAATGTTCTTCCGCTTTTTGTTCTGCAGCTTCTTGTATTTCTGCTTCTTGGTTTTCTGTCTCTTGTTTTTCTGTATCTTGGTGCTTGTCTTCTCTTCTTTGTCTTCTTGGTCAACTTCTCCAGGGTCATCTTCTTGGTCTTCTTCGGGGTGGTCTTCAGGGTCGTCGTCTTCGGGGGTCCTCGTCTTCGGGGTCCTCGTCTTCTTCGGGTTGGTCTTCTGGGTCCTCGTCTTCGGGGTCCTCGTCTTCTTCGGGGTGGTCTTCAGGGTCCTCGTCTTCTTCGGGGTGGTCTTCAGGGTCCTCGTCTTCTTCGGGGTGGTCTTCAGGGTCCTCGTCTTCAGGGTCATTGTCTTCGGGGTCCTCGTCTTCTTAGGGTTGGTCTTCAGGGTCCTCGTCTTCAGGGTCCTCGTCAGGGAGATCCAGAGTGATTACCAAGAACCATTTCAAAAAGCTTGAACTTGGAAATGTAGCAGAAGGTACAAGAAAGCTGAGGAACTACCGAGGACCAGCTGACGGTACTGGAACCCGGATGGATAGCAGAAGGTACAAGAGCCAATGGAACTACCGAGGACCAGCTGATGTTACTGGAACTCGGTTACTAAGCAGGAGGTACCTGTGCCAGAAAGCACTACCAAGGACCAGCAGACGTTGGTGGAACTTGGATACCGAGAAGGAGGCACCTAATCCAAAGGCACTGCCGAGAACCAGCTGACGGTACTGGAACCCGGATGGGTAGCAGAAGGTACAAGAGCCAATGGAACTACCGAGGACCAGCTGATGTTACTGGAACCCGGATGGGTAGCAGAAGGTACAAGAGCCAATGGAACTACCGAGGACCAGCTGATGTTACTGGAACTCGGTTACTAAGCAGGAGGTACCTGTGCCAGAAAGCACTACCAAGGACCAGCAGACGTTGGTGGAACTTGGATACCGAGAAGGAGGCACCTAATCCAAAGGCACTGCCGAGAACCAGCTGACGGTACTGGAACCCGGATGGGTAGCAGAAGGTACCCATGTAAAAAAAAAGTTCAAGGCCGCGAGCCGGCCGCAGTTACCAAAACCCACAGTCCTACAGAGGGTGCTTGTCCTATTGGCACTATGGAACCAGCCTTCATTGCCAGATCCCGCAGCCCACATAGGAGTCACCTAAACTGCAGGCACCATAGAGTCGGCTAACCCGACCGCAACACGACAGGACAACGCATTGGAGGCAAAGTGACGTTGACACTACCCGGAAACAGCTGGCGTGCTGGAACCAGGCTGGGCAGGAGGGAGTACCCGTGCCAAAGACACTGCCGAGAACCAGCTGACGGTACTGGAACCCGGATGGGTAGCAGAAGGTACAAGAGCCAATGGAACTGCCGAGAACCAGCTGGCGGTGCTGGAGCCCAGGGTAAATACTAAAAACAGAAGAGCCAGAGGTGTATTTGGAGGAGGTTTTAAATCCGTACTACAGTGGATGTGGACAAAGCAGGAGAATTTGCCGGACACACAGCTGGGGATCAGCTGACGTTACTGAATCCCAATAACACTGGAGCAAGCGTTGACTGTGCAGACGGCACTTCTGAGCAGCAACTAGCGGTATTGGAGCCCAGGGTAAATACTAAAAACGGAGGAGCCAGAGGTGTAATTGGAGCAAGTTTTAAATAAGTAGCACAGTGAATATGGACAGAGCAGGAGAAATTGCCGTGAACACAGCAGGGGAACAGCTGACGTTACCGAACCCCAATAACACCGCAGCAAGTGTTGACTGTGCAGACGGCACTTCCGAGCGCCAACTGGCGGTGCTGGAGCCCAGGGATAAGAATGAAAACAGAGGAGCCAGAGGTGTAATTGGAGCAACTTTAAAATCTGTAGTAGTGAGAATGTGGACAGAGCAGGAGAAATTGCCGTCCGCACAGCAGGGGAACAGCTGACGTTACTGAACCCCAATAACATGGTAGCAAGTGTTGACTGTGCAGACAGCACTTCCGAGCGCCAACTGGCGGTGCTGGAGCCCAGGGATAAGAATGAAAACAGAGGAGCCAGAGGTGTAATTCGAGCAACTTTAAAATCTGTAGTAGTGAGAATGTGGACAGAGCAGGAGAAATTGCCGTCCGCACAGCAGGGGAACAGCTGACGTTACTGAACCCCAATAACACGGCAGCAAGTGTTGACTGTGCAGACAGCACTTCCGAGCGCCAACTGGCGGTGTTGGAGCCCAGGGTAAATACTAAAAACGGAGGAGCCAGAGGTGTAATTGGAGCAAGTTTTAAATAAGTAGCACAGTGAATATGGACAGAGCAGGAGAAATTGCCGTGAACACAGCAGGGGAACAGCTGACGTTACTGAACCCCAATAACATGGTAGCAAGTGTTGACTGTGCAGACGGCACTTCCGAGCGCCAACTGGCGGTGCTGGAGCCCAGGGATAAGAATGAAAACAGAGGAGCCAGAGGTGTAATTGGAGCAACTTTAAAATCTGTAGTAGTGAGAATGTGGACAGAGCAGGAGAAATTGCCGTCCGCACAGCAGGGGAACAGCTGACGTTACTGAACCCCAATAACATGGTAGCAAGTGTTGACTGTGCAGACAGCACTTCCGAGCGCCAAATGGCGGTGCTGGAGCCCAGGGATAAGAATGAAAACAGAGGAGCCAGAGGTGTAATTCGAGCAACTTTAAAATCTGTAGTAGTGAGAATGTGGACAGAGCAGGAGAAATTGCCGTCCGCACAGCAGGGGAACAGCTGACGTTACTGAACCCCAATAACACGGCAGCAAGTGTTGACTGTGCAGACAGCACTTCCGAGCGCCAACTGGCGGTGTTGGAGCCCAGGGTAAATACTAAAAACGGAGGAGCCAGAGGTGTAATTGGAGCAAGTTTTAAATAAGTAGCACAGTGAATATGGACAGAGCAGGAGAAATTGCCGTGAACACAGCAGGGGAACAGCTGACGTTACTGAACCCCAATAACATGGTAGCAAGTGTTGACTGTGCAGACGGCACTTCCGAGCGCCAACTGGCGGTGCTGGAGCCCAGGGATAAGAATGAAAACAGAGGAGCCAGAGGTGTAATTCGAGCAACTTTAAAATCTGTAGTAGTGAGAATGTGGACAGAGCAGGAGAAATTGCCGTCCGCACAGCAGGGGAACAGCTGACGTTACTGAACCCCAATAACACGGCAGCAAGTGTTGACTGTGCAGACAGCACTTCCGAGCGCCAACTGGCGGTGTTGGAGCCCAGGGTAAATACTAAAAACGGAGGAGCCAGAGGTGTAATTGGAGCAAGTTTTAAATAAGTAGCACAGTGAATATGGACAGAGCAGGAGAAATTGCCGTGAACACAGCAGGGGAACAGCTGACGTTACTGAACCCCAATAACATGGTAGCAAGTGTTGACTGTGCAGACGGCACTTCCGAGCGCCAACTGGCGGTGCTGGAGCCCAGGGATAAGAATGAAAACAGAGGAGCCAGAGGTGTAATTGGAGCAACTTTAAAATCTGTAGTAGTGAGAATGTGGACAGAGCAGGAGAAATTGCCGTCCGCACAGCAGGGGAACAGCTGACGTTACTGAACCCCAATAACACGGCAGCAAGTGTTGACTGTGCAGACGGCACTTCCGTGCGCCAACTGGCGGTGTTGGAGCTCAGGGATAATACTGAAAACAGAGGAGCCAGAGGTGTAATTGGAGCAACTTTAAAATCTGTAGTAGTGAGAATGTGGACAGAGCAGGAGAAATTGCCGTCCGCACAGCAGGGGAACAGCTGACGTTACTGAACCCCAATAACATGGTAGCAAGTGTTGACTGTGCAGACAGCACTTCCGAGCGCCAACTGGCGGTGCTGGAGCCCAGGGATAAGAATGAAAACAGAGGAGCCAGAGGAGTAATTGGAGCAACTTTAAAATGTGTAGTACAGTGGATGTGGACAAATCAGGAGAAATTGCCGTCCGCACAGCAGGAGAACAGCTGACGTTACTGAACCCCAATAACACGGCAGCAAGTGTTGACTGTGCAGACGGCACTTCCGAGCGCCAACTGGCGGTGCTGGAGCCCAGGGATAAGAATGAAAACAGAGGAGCCAGAGGTGTAATTGGAGCAACTTTAAAATCTGTAGTAGTGAGAATGTGGACAGAGCAGGAGAAATTGCCGTCCGCACAGCAGGGGAACAGCTGACGTTACTGAACCCCAATAACATGGTAGCAAGTGTTGACTGTGCAGACAGCACTTCCGAGCGCCAACTGGCGGTGCTGGAGCCCAGGGATAAGAATGAAAACAGAGGAGCCAGAGGTGTAATTCGAGCAACTTTAAAATCTGTAGTAGTGAGAATGTGGACAGAGCAGGAGAAATTGCCGTCCGCACAGCAGGGGAACAGCTGACGTTACTGAACCCCAATAACACGGCAGCAAGTGTTGACTGTGCAGACAGCACTTCCGAGCGCCAACTGGCGGTGTTGGAGCCCAGGGTAAATACTAAAAACGGAGGAGCCAGAGGTGTAATTGGAGCAAGTTTTAAATAAGTAGCACAGTGAATATGGACAGAGCAGGAGAAATTGCCGTGAAC
The DNA here is from genome assembly GCF_046119375.1 of Phyllobates terribilis. NCBI lineage: Eukaryota > Metazoa > Chordata > Amphibia > Anura > Dendrobatidae > Phyllobates > Phyllobates terribilis. The sequence goes on along the minus strand of NW_027362771.1, from coordinate 413,656,870 downwards.
ACAGCAGGGGAACAGCTGACGTTACTGAACCCCAATAACATGGTAGCAAGTGTTGACTGTGCAGACGGCACTTCCGAGCGCCAACTGGCGGTGCTGGAGCCCAGGGATAAGAATGAAAACAGAGGAGCCAGAGGTGTAATTCGAGCAACTTTAAAATGTGTAGTACAGTGGATTTGGACAAAGCAGGAGAAATTGCCGTCCGCACAGCAGGAGAACAGCTGACGTTACTGAACCCCAATAACACGGCAGCAAGTGTTGACTGTGCAGACGGCACTTCCGTGCGCCAACTGGCGGTGTTGGAGCTCAGGGATAATACTGAAAACAGAGGAGCCAGAGGTGTAATTGGAGCAACTTTAAAATCTGTAGTAGTGAGAATGTGGACAGAGCAGGAGAAATTGCCGTCCGCACAGCAGGGGAACAGCTGACGTTACTGAACCCCAATAACATGGTAGCAAGTGTTGACTGTGCAGACAGCACTTCCGAGCGCCAACTGGCGGTGCTGGAGCCCAGGGATAAGAATGAAAACAGAGGAGCCAGAGGAGTAATTGGAGCAACTTTAAAATGTGTAGTACAGTGGATGTGGACAAATCAGGAGAAATTGCCGTCCGCACAGCAGGAGAACAGCTGACGTTACTGAACCCCAATAACACGGCAGCAAGTGTTGACTGTGCAGACGGCACTTCCGAGCGCCAACTGGCGGTGTTGGAGCTCAGGGATTACAGTTCAGGTGGTAGAAACATGAACAGAACAGGAGACCTGGATACTGTTGCCAACCAATTATTTATTCTGGAAGAGGACTGGCAAATTCATGAGAGATCCAGGCCTTGTTCATTTTGAGAAAAGTAAGCCGGTCAACGTTATCGGAGGATAGTCGCATGCGACGGTCTGTTAGTACACCACCTGCGGCACTAAAGACGCGTTCCGATAATACACTAGCAGCAGGGCAAGCTAGCACCTCCAGTGCATACTGACTAAGCTCTGGCCATGTATCCAGCTTACAGACCCAAAACTTGAAGGGAGAAGAGCCGTCTGGGAGTACACTAAGAGGGCAAGACATGTAGTCTGTCACCATCTGACGGAAACGTTGCCTCCTGCTGACTGGAGCTGTCTGTGATGGTGTAGACATTTGTGGCGGCGGGGACACAAAACTTTGCCACATTTCGGCCATACTGGTCTTGCCTTGTGCTGAGGCGCTGCTTCTGCTCCCTCTTTGTGCAGAGCTTCCTCCACTGCCTCGACGCACTGAGCTGCTTTGTAAAGCACTAGCAGCACTGCTCTCGGTTGGAATGGAGAACATGATGGAATGCACCAGTGCGTCTTGGTACTCCCGCATTTTACGCTCCCGGTTCAATGGTGTTATGAGGCTTTGTAAGTTGTCCCGGTAGCGAGGATCTAGGAGGGTGGACACCCAATAATCAGCCGTGTTGAGAATGTGGGCGATGCGGCGGTCGTTTCTGAGGCACTGCAGCATGAAATCAACCATGTGCTGCAGACTGCCAACTGGCCAAGAAACGCTGTCCCCTGCTTGAGGCGTGATCTCTGCCTGCTCTGCATCACCCCACCCTCGCTCTAGATACTGACTACTAGAGCATTGTGTACCTCCCTCCTCTGGACAGATGTCTTCCTCATCCATTGACTCCTCCTCATCCTCCTCACAAAGTGTCCCCTGCCTAGGCCTTTGTGAGGAACCACGTTGCGCAGACTGTAGAGAAGCAGATGGCATTTGTGACTCCTCATCCTCCACCTCTTCCAAAACCTCGTCCCTTAGTGCTTGCAGTGTTTTTTCAAGCAGGCAGATAAGGGGGATAGTCATGCTGACTAGTGCATCATCTGCACTCGCCATCCGCGTGGAATAATCGAAGGCACGCAAAACGTGGCAAATGTCCTTCATAGAGGCCCACTCAGTGGTGGTGAAGTGTGAACGGCGCGCACTGCGACTTGTTTGCGCCTGCTGCAGCTGGTACTCCATTACTGCTGCCTGCTGCTCACACAACCTCTCCAACATATGTAACGTTGAATTCCACCTGGTGGGTAGGTCACATATGATGCGATGTTCCGGAAGACATAATCGGCGCTGCAGAGCTGCAATGCGTGATCTTGCATTGCTGGAACGCCGCAAGTGAGCGCACTCTATGCGGACCTTGTGAAGCAGTGCATCAAGATCCGGATAGTCCCTCAAAAAACTCTGCACGACCAAGTTGAGCACATGTGCCAGACATGGGATGTGAGTGAGGTTGCCTAGGCCCAGAGCTGCCACCAGATTTCGGCCATTGTCACACACTACCATGCCTGGCTGGAGATTCGCTGGCACAAACCACACGTCACTCTGCTGCTTGATGGCATTCCAGAGCTCCTGCGCTGTGTGGCTTCGATTCCCCAAAGAAATTAATTTTAATACGGCCTGTTGACGTTTGGCCACGGCTGTGCTCATATCGGTCATCATAACAGGTAACCGTTCACGGGTCGATGTGGAGGTAGACCGTGACGGCTCCTGCAGCGCTGATTCAGAGGAACTGGAGTATGAGGAGGAGTCAATGTGTACAGACTGGATTCCTGCAATCCTTGGAGTTGGCAGAACACGTACAGCGCCACTCTCAAGATCTGTACCCGGCTCCACAACATTTACCCAATGGGCAGTGAGGGAAAGGTATCGTCCCTGTCCATGCTTACTGGTCCACGCATCAGTGGTCAGGTGGACCTTGCTACTGACGGCGTTTTGTAGCGCATGTTTAATTTTTCCCTCCACATGATGTTGCAGGGCAGGGACGGCTTGCCTGCTGAAATAAAAGCGGCTGGGCACGTTGTATTGTGGGACTGCCAATGCCATAAAGTTACGGAATGTGTCAGTCTCCACCAGCCTGAATGATAGCATTTCAAGGGCCAGTAGTTTAGCAATGCCAGCATTCAGAGCCTGTGCTCGGGGGTGGTTTGCCGAGTATGGGCGCCTTTTCTCCCATGCCTGTGCTAACGATGGCTGTAGACTGGCCTGGGAGTGTGAGGATGACTGGGAAAGTGGTGCTGTGGGTGGAATTACACTGTGTCTCTGTACAACAGTGCCAGAGATTCTTCCATGGCGATCCTGTGAGGAAGCCGAACCAGCTGTGTGTGAGCTGGAGGAAGAGGCTACAACACGAGCTGAAGAGGTGGTAGGTGGCGCTGTAGGTTGGCCTAGGTCTTCAGTGTGTTTGTGTAACTCCACCACGTGCTTGGTCCGCACATGTTTCCACATATTTGTGGTATTGAGGTTGCTGACACTTTTCCCTCTTTTCACCTTCTGATTACACAGCTTGCATTTGACAAAGCAAATGTCATCTGCAACTGTGTCAAAAAAGGACCAGGCACTGCAAGTCTTGGGAGCGCCCGCTTTGGATTTTGGAAGAGCCATGCTCCTAATGGGTGCCGAAGTGGAGGCTACAGGCAACCAAGTCTGCCCCCTCCCTCTCCCTCCTTTTTGGGCCGTTCGGGGAATCTCTTCCTCAGAGCTGCTCCCACCACCTTCCTGTCCCTCACGCCATGATGGGTCAAGGACCTCATCATCTACACCACCCTCTTCAAACAACTGCTTCTCCTGGGTAGTCTCGACAGCACAGTACGCACCAGAAAGTGGCACCTGAGTCTCATCATCAGATGCGTACTGAGGTGTGCTGCTGACCATAGGCACTGGCCCACCCGCCTCTTCAGATTCAGAGAGACAAAACGGTTGCGCATCACTGCATACTACCTCTTCTTCAAATTCTCGAATTCTGCTTGGCTGGCCCCCTCTTTCCAAGCCAAGAGATTCAGAGAACAGAAGTAGAGATGGCTCCTGTCCAGGGCTCTCTGACTGCCTGGGCAATTTGGCAGGTGGTGAAGAGACAGATGGGTGCTCTTCAGTGCTCAGGACCTGAGAGGATCTGGAACTAATTGAAGTCGATGCGTTAGCTGCCATCCATCCGACAACGGCTTCAATTTGGTCCTCGCGCAGCAGTGGGGTACGGCTAGCTCCTACAAAGCTGCGCATAAAGGACTGTTCCCTGGTAAAACTGGGGGATGCTGAGTCACTGGTGCCCGCAGCAGGCACAGAATCCCCACGTCCTCTCCCTGCAGGCACAGAATCCTCACGTCCTCTCCCTGCAGAAACTCCACGCCCACGCCCACGACCACGACCACATGCCTTACTCCCTGCCTTCTTCATCTTGGTAGACTGATAAAGATAGGCAGAAAAGTACTAAGGGCTTAGTGTGCTTATTCCTGAACAGCTGCTAACAGGTATAAGAAACACTAATTTTATAAAGTGTGGACTAGACTTTAATATGAGCTAATGTGGCCTACACAACTGTAAAGTGGAGTGTTTGGTGAACTTTATTTAGGTTTTTTTTGTCACAAAAAGACACTGGATGTGCCTAAAGATGTAATAACGATAGTATCACAAACTTTTTGTAGCTATTACAATGTAGGAAGGTAACCTACAATGCAATAGATGAGGCTGCAAAAAATAGGCTAATACTAATCTGGCTGGGGCTGCAGGGCCCAATGCTGCAGAAAGGCTCCTCTATCTACTCCTATATAGTGTGTTTGGAATCAATTTAGCTGAATATGGATGGAACCACCACACTAATAGGAGATATCAGGAAAAATTATGAATTGGCAATAAAGGACAATGTATGAGGCAGTGACACACACTGAGTGCACTACAACCAGACGGGGTTGAAGCACACACTACAGGGTGAGCTGCACTCACACACCAGACCTTGCAGACAGCGGTGAACAGTACAGATGCAGAGCACTGTGCACTAGTGCTGCAAGACGGAAAAAAAATTCTCTATCTACTCCTATATAGTGTGTTTGGAACCAATTTAGCTGAATACAGATGGAACCACCACACTAATAGGAGATATCAGGAAAAATTATGAATTGGCAATAAAGGACAATGTATGAGGCAGTGACACACACTGAGTGCACTACAACCAGACGGGGTTGAAGCACACACTACAGGGTGAGCTGCACTCACACACCAGACCTTGCAGACAGCGGTGAACAGTACAGATGCAGAGCACTGTGCACTAGTGCTGCAAGACGGAAAAAAATTTCTCTATCTACTCCTATATAGTGTGTTTGGAACCAATTTAGCTGAATACAGATGGAACCACCACACTAATAGGAGATATCAGGAAAAATTATGAATTGGCAAAAAAGGACAATGTATGAGGCAGTGACACACACTGAGTGCACTACAACCAGACTTGGCTGAAGCACACACTACAGGGTGAGCTGCACTCACACACACAGACCTTGCAGATAGCGGTGAACAGCACAGGGAACTGTGCACTAGCACTGCAAGGCACAGTGATTTAGAAAGTAGCTTGGGTAAAGCAGTATAGAGCAAATAGGTAGCTAAAACTGTCCCTCAGAACAACAGCGTCCTATCCCTAACTGAATTCACAGCAGAGTGAGCTCAAAATGGCGGCGGTGGCTTTTATAGTGCATCATGACATCATTTCAGCAGCCAATCACAGCCATGCCATTAGTTAAGATGCCTACATGCCTAACAGGATGTGCCCACACTTCTTAGGATCCTCATTGACTGAATAAAATGAAAATGTCTCATTGCATTATGGGAACTTCCGATTCTGGTATACGATATTGCAATAGTATCGGAATTAAGTATCGGAATTCCGATACCGCGAATATCGGCCGATACCCGATATTTCAGTATCGGAATGCTCAACACTAATCATTATGCTTTAAAAATGTATTCCTTTTGTATTCTTAGTTTTCGTTGTATGATGTTTTGTCTACTGATAGCTATGTAAATGTCTACCTCTAATAAAATCCTTTCCTTAGGAACTTCCTTATGTAGAGCTGAAAGCAGCTATCCTATTCTAAACATTGTATGAATAGTAGAAAACTGCCATTGCTCCAGCCAATATTTCTGCATTGCATTATGCTCACAGCCTGCCAGTTTCAAGTCAACTTTACTGTACTATTTCCAGGAATATGAATCACAGTAATCCTAATAACCCTGAGCTTTTTACTCACTTTAATTTAAAAGGTGACAGGTTGTATATTCAGCAGCCAGAGTATATTTAGAAATGAATTTTATCCATAGTTTTGATTTGCCACCCACCCCTTTAAGTATTTAAATACACATTTCCTATGTCAAATAGATAAGTAGCAAAAAGAGAGAAAGACAGAAAAATCTATCTATCTATCTATCTATCTATCTATCTATCTATCTATCTATCTACAGTATCTAAAACGAGAGATAATGTGTATGTACATATAACGCAACATGCTTTTATGTCTGTTTTATTGTTTTTTTTGATCAAAACACAAGTCAATAGTTGACTTGGCACTAAAAATGGATTTTGGAAGGATTTACTTTCAAAGGGTTTTAATCCACAGATTTTATTCAAAATATACAGGAATGAACTAACTCCCAGACACTGTCAAAGACTTCTCATACTAGCGGTACAAATGTAAGGATGAAACACCTAGGAGGCTTGGGAAATACAGCACACTGCACTGTAAATGATACATTGCCTAATTTGCACTGATGATTAATGATGATGTGTGCAGGATCCTCATGGCAGCAAGAGCTTCCCAAATCACTACTTCATTAAGTGAATTCAATTCTCCAGTAAGAATTTTAAGCCAAACTTTTAAGGCTATTATTCTTCCATAAATTAAAACTGTCGTTGTTTAAAAAAGATAAACTTCAACATATTTGTACATTTTTGCATCTAACAGATCATGCTAATCAATAAAAAAAAAGTGGCAAAATTAGATAAATCTGTCCCTTACTGACTATCATATTTACATATTATAAGATATGAAAAGTAAAAAATAAGTAAATTAACTGGGAATTCTGGTATTTATTATTACAGACCTGCTAAGAGAGGTGATTGACGGTCTCTGTCCGGCAGTCAACATAATCATTTTATTCCACTAATGAGTTTTAGATTTCCCTTTCCTACCTGTTGCTTTATCAGGTGTTTTTTTTTCCCAAACGCTCTGAAAAATGTGAACTGAATTTGGATTAATTTTATGAACAAATATTATTAGTATAATTTTTATTAGTTGCTATGAGCACCTGCTCCTTTTTTCCTATTTATTAGTTTTGCTGAAAATTAGTATGGAGCTACCATTACACTATCTCACATTGGCTTCTAGGGTGAGCTGTTTGGTTCAGTAGAATTGTAGGGAGTCCGCTTCCTGCAGCGGTATTACAAACACCAAAAGGTTCCCACCTTGTAGCCATCTGAACTCACCTATGGGTAAGTATTCACATATTGCCAGTAACTTGAGAGAAGGGGGTTGTAGGAAACGTATCGAGAACAGATTATATAACAAATTGTCTTTCTGCGGGGCAGATAAGAAAATGCAATAGTCACCTGCATGCAACTACAATGCAACTTGTAGAATTCCAAGAGTCATAACCTTTTAATTTTTTACATCAGCATGCCTGTATGAGAGCCAGTTTTTTTTGCTGTTTAATGACACCATTTTGGGACACATACAACATTAATTTTTCAATAGTCAACATAAGTTCAATAAACTGTTCTTCATTTGATAGCTATTGCACTAAAACAAAAAATTGTAAATCATTTTATTTACATAAAATGTTGACTTAACCCTATAAAAATGTCCTATAGTGCTGGTCACTAGGCGTCTCTCTCCTCTGTAACTTGCTGTCCACTGTTTTTAGGCTCGATCTGTCTCTAGTAACAGAGAAGCAAAGACAAATCACAGGAATCATGGGGTGGGCTTTAATTCTGCTAGAAGGGAGTTGCTGTCCTTTCTTCTTACCAACTATATCATAATATAGATTTATAAACTTCTCAGGGGTTCTGAAGACAAGGTCCACATCAGTCTCAAGGTCTTTAGAAGCTATTTCTTAAGTCAACTGCTGTTTCCACACTTACACAACAATAATGAGCAGCCACGGCCAGCAGTTGGGGGCAAGGGGAGCAAACTGGACAATTTCCCAGGGCCCGCATGCCCAAAAAAGCCCCCAGCAAGACACCAAGACAGTTGCAGTTTCGGTAGGTTGATTAGTCTGTGGCCAGTCCTGCATTATCAGTGCTGTTTCCATAGTTAGAATTGTAAAAGTACTTTTGGTGACATCATGGTCATGTGACCTTCATCCCACGGAAGCTCTTAGAATGATAGTTACATGTAACTAACTGATGTGAGCTGTGATATCACAATCACTCAATCTTCTGATTCCAGTAAAATAAAAGGCAGCTCACACAAGTTAATTACTATTTTATCTCTGAATTAGGCTGCATTCACACATTCACTATCACTCTGATCCATAAAGTTTAATTGATACATACACACTTCCACTTTAAAAATGGTTCCATGTGTCCAATCTTTGAGACTCAGAACATGTCCAGTTCTCATCTATTTAGCCGATCACACTCAGCCAGTAAAGTCTGAAGTTTCGCACCAAAAATGGAAGGCAGACTTTGTACTTGTTTTCCATCTTTATTTCATCCGTTTTTAATTGATTGAGTGTTAAGAATCAATGGATAAAAATAAATATGTTAGACAATTTATTTCCATCAGTTTTTAAAAATGGATGAGAAAAAAATAGATGCAACATGGATACAAAATGGATGTCACAAGAAAGAAAAACATTCAGTTTTACACGGATGTAAAAAATAGACATTGATGTGTGAATGAATCCTATGTTCTAATCTGATCTGTTTTGCGGCTCAGACTTGGCCATTAAAATCTTAGGGGATCCGTTAAAAACAGATGACAAATGGAAAACAGACTTTTTTTTACTTAAGAGTTACATCCATTTTTCACTGATCTTTTGTTAAAAGTCAATAAATAAAAAAACCTTCATACAGTCTACCTGCTCCAGTTTTTAAAACAGATGAGAAAAAATAGATGCAACCTGGAACCAAAATGGAGCCAAAACAGATGACACAACACATGGTTCTAAATATGGAAATGCATGTGTGTGAATGTAGCCTAAGGTTGTGAGGTCACAATCATTCTCTATTTTTCTCATGCACTGTAAAATTCATTACAAAAAGTCGAAAACTGGACAAAGATGTAAGAATTATTATGCATAATCCGAATGATTTTTTTATACAGTAACAATTACTTTGAAGTAACAACCATCTGAAAATATTTTCATTTTTATGGAAGGGGTATTCTGAGCAGGGGCACCAATTTCGGCAGTGATTGTATCTGTCACAATGTGAAGGTCTGAAGTAAGGGAGTGGGGCCTCAAACTGGCCCTGGAATTGGGACCCTAACTACCCCTGTCCCAGAGGTACTCTTAATGGTAGAGAGGCCTGGGTCTCTGACCTTACTATGCTACTGTTAAACCCTAATTTGTCCCCTCCCCCACGCCATGATGCATGGGACAGAAATGTAAAGGAAATCATACACAAAGACAGTGAGGGGATAACTGAAAACTACTATCATACAAAACACTCACCAAAAATATGGAGGAAGGTAGGGAAAGAGAGGAACAAACCAACTAAATGGGAATGAGGACAAGGAGATAAACTCACACGAACCTACTGTACACAGAACTCTCCAATAATTACTACCAACTCCAACTACACAGCACTGCCATTTCTAGGAACAAGATTCTTTCACCATCAAGGAAGAAAAGTCCAGAGCTGGTATATACAGTCTACTTCACTTTGTCAGGCAGGCCCTATTTAAGTGATTTCTTGATTGAGAACAGGTGTGGCAGTAATCAGGCCTGTGTGTGGCTAGCATAGGCGGATTGTAATGAGGGCAATCCGGGCTACCGCCCGGGGCCTCGGGCCTCCAGGGGGCCCAGGACTCCAGGGTGTCTATGGCGAGATTGCCCTCATTATATGTGCGGCGCCGCGGCACATACTGGCAGACAGTGGCGGGGGGGGCCCCCGGACCGCTCCCCCAGCAGCGGCGCACGGACGCTGCTTCTTTTCCGGCCGTTCCAGCACTGCAGCAGTTAACTTCCCTGTGCTGGCCCGGCCGCGTCACTGCTAGGAGACACGGCCCTGTGCGTGGCCGTGTCTCCTAGCTGTGACGTCACGCAGTGCGCGCCCGGCCTGCAGTGCTGCACGGGAGAGGAGCAGGACTGGAGCTGAGCCGGGGGATGGTGAGTCTGTGTGTGTCTGTGTGTGTGTGTCTGTGTGTGAGTGTGTGTGTGAGAGAGTGTGTATGTGAGAGAGTGTGTATGTGTGAGAGTGAGTGTGTGTATGTGTGATTGAGTGTGTGTGTGTGTGTGTGTGTGTGTGCAGGCAGATATCATTGTGTGATGTCTGTTTATATGTATTTTTGTGTTTCAAATGTGTTTACGCGTGTATGTATATGTCTGTATACAGTGCTGGCCAAAAGTATTGGCACCCCTGCAATTCTGTCAGATAATGCTCAGTTTCTTCCTGAAAATGATTGCAATCACAAATTCTTTGGTATTATTCTCTTCATTTAATTTGTCTTCAATGAAAAACAACACAAAAAGAATTGTCCTAAAGCCAAATTGGATATAATTCCACACCAAACCTAAAAAAGGGGGTGGACAAAAGTATTGGCACCGTTTGAAAAATCATGTGATGCTTCTCTAATTCGTGTAATTAACAGCACCTGTAACTTACCTGTGGCACCTAACAGGTGTTGGCAATAACTAAATCACACTTGCAGCCAGTTAACATAGATTAAAGTTGACTCAACCTCTGTCCTGTGTCCTTGTGTGTACCACATTGAGCATGGAGAAAAGAAAGAAGACCAAAGAACTGTCTGAGGACTTGAGAAACAAAATTGTGAGGAAGCATGAGCAATCTCAAGGCTACAAGTCCATCTCCAAAGACCTGAATGTTCCTGTGTCTTCCGTGCGCAGTGTCATCAAGAAGTTTAAAGCCCATGACACTGTGGCTAACCTCCCTAGATGTGGACGGAAAAGAAAAATTGACGAGAGATTTCAACGCAAGATTATGCGGATGGTGGATAAAGAACCTCGACTAACATCCAAACAAGTTCAAGCTGCCCTGCAGTCCGAGGGTACAACAGTGTCAACCCATTCTATCCGTCGGCGTCTGAATGAAAAAGGACTGTATGGTAGGATACACAGGAAGACCCCACTTCTTACCCCGAGACATAAAAAAGCCAGGCTGGAGTTTGCCAAAACTTACCTGAGAAAGCCTAAAACATTTTGGAAGAATGTTCTCTGGTCAGATGAGACAAAAGTAGAGATTTTTGGGAAAAAGCATCAACATAGAGTATACAGGAAAAAAAAAGAGGCATTCAAAGAAAAGAACACGGTCCCTACAGTCAAACATGGCGGAGGTTCCCTGATGTTTTGGGGTTGCTTTCCTGCCTCTGGCACTGGACTGCTTGACCGTGTGCATGGCATTATGAAGTCTGAAGACTACCAACAAATTTTGCAGCATAATGTAGGGCCCAGTGTGAGAAAGCTGGGTCTCCCTCAGAGGTCATGGGTCTTCCAGCAGGACAATGACCCAAAACACACTTCCAAAAGCACTATAAAATGGTTTTAGAGAAAGCACTGGAGACTTCTAAGGTGGCCATCAATGAGTCCAGACCTGAATCCCATAGAACACCTGTGGAGAGATCTCAAAATGGCAGTTTGGAGAAGGCACCCTTCAAATATCAGGGACCTGGAGCAGTTTGCCAAGGAAGAATGCTCTACAATTCCAGCAGAGCATTGTAAGAAACTCATTGATAGTTACCGGAAGCGGTTGTTTGCAGTTATTTTGGCTAAAGGTTGTGCAACCAAGTATTAGGCTGAGGGTGCCAATAATTTTGTCTGGCCCTTTTTTGGAGTTTTGTGTGAAATGATCAATGATTTGATTTTTGCTTCATTCTCTTTTGTGTTTTTTCCTTGCAAGCAAATTAAATGAAGAGAATAATACCAAAGAATTTGTGATTGCAATCATTTTCAGGAAGAAACTGAGTATTATCTGACAGAATAGCAGGGGTGCCAATACTTTTGGCCAGCACTGTATGTTTGTGTGTACGTGACTGCGTGCGGCCTCCCGCTGTCTCTGGGGGGGGCGCCGTGCGGCCTCCCGCTGTGTATAGATGGCGCTGTGCGGCCTCCTGCTGTGTATAGATGGTGCTGTGCGGCCTCCTGCTGTGTACAGATGGCTACATGCGGCCTCCCGCTGTATAGATGGCGCCGTGTGGCCTCCCGCTGTGTATAGATGGCGCCGTGCGGCCTTCCGCTGTGTATAGATGGCGCCGTGCGGCCTCCCGCTGTGTATAGATGGCGCCGTGCGGCCTCCCGCTGTGTATAGATGGCGCCGTGCGGCCTCTCGCTGTGTATAGATGGCGCCGTGCGGCCTCCCGCTGTGTATAGATGGCGCCGTGCAGCCTCCCGCTGTGTATAGATGGCGCCGTGCGGCCTCCCGCTGTGTATAGATGGCGCCATGCGGCCTCCCGCTGTGTATAGATGGCGCCGTGCGGCCTCCCGCTGTGTATAGATGGCGCCGTGCGGCCTCCCGCTGTGTATAGATGGCGCCGTGCAGCCTCCCGCTGTGTATAGATGGCGCCGTGCGGCCTCCCGCTGTGTATAGATGGCGCTGTGAGGCCTCCCGCTGTGTATAGATAGCGCCGTGCAGCCTCCCGCTGTGTATAGATGGCTACGTGCGGCCTCCCGCTGTATATAGATGGCTACGTGCGGCCTCCCGCTGTGTATAGATGGCTACGTGCGGCCTCCCGCTGTGTATAGATGGCTACGTGCGGCCTCCCGCTGTGTATAGATGGCTACGTGCGGCCTCCCGCCGTGTTTTGATGGCTATGTGTGCTCAATATTGAGTCATACAATTAATGTAAGGCTATGTGCCCACGATGCAGAAATGCTCCGGATTTTTTTTGAGCGTTTCTGCATCTCCATGGCAGAAAAAACGCATGCGGATTTTACATCCGTTTTTCCTGCCAGGGACATGCGGATGTGAAGCGTTCTTCACATGCATTTCTGCATGCGGGTTATCAAGCGCTTTTCCAAGCGATTTTAGCATCACTTGGAAAGTGCTTGACAACTTGGTCATACTATAGAAATCCATGCAACCGGCATGGATTTATATAGTGTGACCATAAAAGAATGGTAAAAAATAAATATATACTTACCTTCTGATGGCCTGCCAACGTCAGCGGTCGCGTGACCCGTCACATGACTAAATGACGTCACGGTAGGTCCTTTTCAGACCATCGTGAGCTGCCGGCAAGCCAGGACGCATCGGATAAAGACACCGGGGGCCATCAGAAGGTGAGTATAATATTTATTTTTTATTTTATTCTTTTTTTTTTTACAGGTACTATGGTACTCGGGTCCGGATGAGAGTCTCCTCTTCTCCAAACCCGGGTACCATCTGCACATTGAAACGCATGGAATCCACATGTACAGATGCAGTGATGGGGATTACATACGTTCCAATGCAAGTCAATGGCGGCGAAAATGCCGAGCTTCCGCAAAATAATTGGTAATGCTGCAGATTTTTCCACAATGATAATCCGCAGCGGAAATTTCCGCAGCATGTGCACAGCACATGCGGATTATCATTGGGGAACATGGCAGACCTTCTACCACGCGTTTTTTAAGCGTTTCTGCAGCGGAATTGCTTAAAAAACGCATAGTGGGCACACAGCCTAAAAAAAATTATTATAATTAATATTGTGCCAAATTTCACGTGAACTATCACATGATCTATCACAGGGGATCATGTGACATGTGATACATCAGGTGTGTGTGTGGGGGGGGTGCCCGCGCCTTCTAAACTGCCCAGGGCCCTTGCTACTCTTAATCCACCCCTGGTGGCTAGGGAAATTTAAATCAACTTCCCAAAGATGTGATAAATGAACTGTGTTTTATGTTTTAAGGGGGAGGGATGGGGGGAATCACTTTTTCACACAGGGCCTTGTAGGTTTGGATTTCTTTTTCCCTTAATAATAAAGATCTTCATTTAAAAACCGCATTTTGTGTTTACTTGTGTTATCTTTGTCTAATATTTAAATTTGTTTTGTGATCTGAAACATTTGAGTGTGACTAACATGCAAAAGAATAAGAAATCAGGAAGGGAGCAAACACTTTTTCACACCACTGTATAGGGAGATGAGATGATGTCTGCAGCTACAGCTGGGAGCAACCACCTGTATGTTCCCAGCCATTATTGAAAGAGTCCTTAACCCTTTCAGCACTGATGGAAAGCAAATACATTTAAAATAGGACACGAATCACACGGTCTCAAGAGGACCTGCGATTCATTACCCGCTGAGACCTTCTAACTAAGTCTACAAGGGGAATGTGACACCCTCGTGACTATATCATGTCGAATCCTAACAGTGTGTAATATGCACACTGTTAGGGCTCAGCTCTGTTTGCTGGATAGAGTGGATGTCATGTGACCACTCTTATGCGATTTGTATACTTGCTGTCATGTCTCTACTAACCTACTAGCCTCTCTTCTTGCTTCTCTCCATGTTCTAATATTCCACTAGGAGAACCAGAAAGAAGCTAGTAGGCACATGACAGCAAGTACGCAAATCGCATATCATAGGTCATGTGACAACCACTCAAAATTACAAGAAGAGTGGAATCCTAACAGTACATTACACTCTTAGTATCTGGCATAATACTGTCACTGCTGCAGTTGCTCCCTGATTCACCAAATCCCTTTAAGTACATAAACCACAATGTGTATTGTTGAATCAACTGGTCTATTTCAATATGTTCATTGGCAGCTTGGAAGCCACATGTGGTTTTCTGCCTGCCAGAATCTGGCTCCCCAGATGGAAATACTATCATGTACTAGTGGCATGAAGGATACCATAGCATTACTGGAAAATGGTTCCAGTTATAAATAATATCCCTGACAGATACTGTAAGACTAGGATGAAAGCCACTTGGATAGTCATACATCTAAGCCCTTAATATCTATGGTCTTAAGGAACAAGGTTTTTTTTTTTTGCTAGTTAGATTATATTTTCAATGGCATCGTATATTAACTTTTATTTATTTTTTCAGCCATTTAAGATGCGGTATGTAAAACTTTGTTGTATGAGTTGGTACAATTAAAGTGATGCTAAATATATACTGTATATTTTTTATGTTTCACTAGTTTTGTACAATTATGAAAAATAAAAAGTAAAATATGAAAAACAAAACAAATGTAAGTGCCATAAATTCTTTTTTTCTATTTTCTATGAAAGGATCCCTGTGAAGGCATCTAGTATTCAATGTTACAATTTTGGGATATATAAAACTTTTTATTTCATTCTTTTGGGAAGTGGGATGAACAAAAAAACAGCAATTCTGGCAATGCTTTATATTTTTTATAGCGCTAACATGACTGATCTATAGTTATTCAGTTGTTTGGGAGGAGGCATAAACAAAAACAGCAATTTTGGCATAGTTAATTTTATTGTGTTTCAAGTTGTTGAGTTAAATAATGTGATACAGTTAAATAATATGATAATTCTACAGTTTGGAATATTACATTGTTTGTACATTTAATTTTAATTTTTTAATGAAAATAATAATACACTTATATTGTGCTAACAGGATTCTGTTTATTTTCTCAATATTTTTTTTTTACTTTTTTGGGTCTGAAGAGGGAACTTGAACTTGTCGCAGCTTGATTACTCATATAACACACTGCAATAATTTTGTATTGTAGTATATTAAACCTGTCAGTGTAACACTGACAGATTTTTCTAGGTGTACTAAGACGCCCATTCTAAAGGCTCTTTTAGGTACCTGTATTATAAAAAGGAAAACAAGATACTGGTGCACATTGGGCATTACCAGACGACAACAAAAGGAGCTGAATCTGAAACTAAGCTGCTAATCTGATGCATGTCACTCATGCTACATGCACAACATCCGAGAAGGTAGATCAAACATATTCTGAGATTCTGCAGCCAAGGGTCACACTGGATTCCTTATAAAATGTCAAAACATATACAAAAGAAAACAACCTCCTTAATTTGCGCTGCTTCCCCAGATCGAAGACTTGCATCTTAATCAAGGTGCTACGATGAAGAATTCCCTTATTGTAATTGCAACGCGTTTCGGAGTCAGACCAAATCCTTCATCAAGCATGTAGTATACATAACTATTAAAACCAGAGGATAATTAGGGAAGCAACACTCTAAACATAATAAGGGGTGTAGTTGGTGGAAACAGCAACTTTCAATTATAAAACAAAATTATGAAAAAATATACATACAGATAAAAATAATGCAATAAGTTTACTATCCTCTGTTCAAAACAACCCGTAAATAGTAACTATATTACAGTAGACTCTTAAAGGGGTTGTCCACTATTCAAATAAACCCTTCTCAATTCCTATGTTTCCCACCTATACTCATCTCTGATGTTGGCACCGTTCAGCGTTGTCAGCACTGGCTCTCCCAGGGATCGTGTGACATTTTTATGTCATGTGATCCCTGTGGCCAATCAGCGGCCGTTTCACTCTCCTTGCCTTTGGACAAATCACATACATCTGGAGGAACTAAGAGAGCAGCAGCTTTCAATTCCTCCTGATGTATGTGATTTGTCCTACGGTGGGGAGAGTGAAGCCAGCACTTATTGGCCGCAGGGATCGTGTCACCAGAGGTGAGTATAAGTGTTATTATTTTACTGAGAGGAAACATATGGATTGAGAAGGGGCTGTCCAAGTAATGGAGCAACAGATGCGATCCCTAGTTTTCTTAATCCAGAGAAGTATAGTGGTTATGGAGACCTATCCCTGGTGGACTACACCATGATTTTCTGACCAAGAAAATGTATGTAGTTGTCATAGAAACATGATTTCTTAACTCTGGATGTATACCAGAACCTGATCACACGATTTCTTAACTCTGGATGTATATATTGTTGTGTTAGAGACTTAAAGGGAGTCTGTCAGCCCAGAATGACTGTTGAAACCAATTACAGGCGCTTGTCAGAGATACGTCTCCATGAAAACTGTATACACCTCCTGGGTTAATGGGACTCTGTCAGCACAAAATATCTGTTCAAAGCAAGTACAGGCACTCAGTGCAAGCAGGTGAGAAAACAAGCAGATGGGAAGGTGTTTTGAAACGATTGAATATGCCCTGATGCAGCAAGCACCTGTACTTGCTTTGAACAGACATTCTATACTGACATAGTCCCTTTAACAAAAGAGGTGTACCCAGCTGTCATGGAGGCATATCCCTGACAAGGTGTTCTGAACAAGATGTATGTTATCACCTAGATGACTACCTCTGAGCTATCTGTTAAGAGAAACAAAAAAATTAAGAAAATAAAATGTAAACAGATGCACATCCATGTTTAAGCATTCATGTCAATCTCAAAAACTGATATACAATAAAATCGGAACACCTGACCTAATTAAAGGAGGAAAGAAAAATGAAAAAAAAAAATGAAACCTGCTGAGCTGATATTAGCAAGGGCTCAGAGATAAAATGAGAACTCACGATTTTGCTACATGAAAAATAAATGTATAGCTATTGTAGCAATTCACGCTCTCAGGTAGACATTAGGTAGCATTCACACAGGCAATGTGGTTTGGTCCAAACCTGCAGTTTTATTGCTTTCATAAAACTCCAAGGGATTCAAAACTAAAACAGACTCTTCTGGGTACAAAGGTATAACAGCAAAGAAACAGTTCATCCTGCAGCATCATACAGTATATCTCAGTGTGGGTTTTCCCTAACAAATTACAGAAGAGCTATGATCCTACCAAATCACCTTCAGCCTAAGCTCCAGCACACAGACTGCTCAGCTTTCCTAGCTGACCCGTGCAGTCTCCATTCAGAGAGAGACTCTGGCTTGTCTCTCTCCCAGCTACAGCTCACATTTTGGCTGGTCACTCACCAGCTTCAACACATTCCACTCTGCTCAATATCCCCAGCAGACTTAAAGCTCCCAGGTCAACACATGCTCTGGTTCTTAGTCAAAGATAGCTAGGTGCACCTAATTAAGACCTGCAGTGCTAGGATTTAACCCTAGGCTACTTGGCTTTGCTACACTATATGCTGTACATGTGTGGATATGTAAAAAATATAATTGAAACAGTAGCATAGCTACCAAGGGGCTGTCGCCCCGGGACCTCGCTTGGAGGGGCTCACCCGTAGAGACCACCACTTTTAAAGAAGCACTCCCATCAAAGTTTTTATCCTCTTAATATATTGCAATCATTATATTACATAGCACTGTGTACTTACAGTCATTTTGGCCTTCTACTCAGTTAATTTTTGTCTTTTCCATTAGCTATATGACATCACGTGATTAAAAACAGACTAGCTGAATCCTTCTAAGCTCTATATAGAAAAAGGGAGTTTCTTTTCCCTGCATAAGTCATCATTAGAACTAAAATTCTACATCACTGCAATGTGAGAAGTCAAATATGTCTGTGCCAGATCGAAAAGTCGGGAAAAGGGAACAAATCTATCAGATGTCTATCTTGGTGTTTGTACAGAGATTTATTTTCAGTAACAGCTTGGTCATCTGCTGAGGTTCCCCGATACCCACAATTAGGGGGCGCCAATGTAGTTATAAACATGGGTACCTGGTTAGGGGCCCACTCAGATGTTTTGCACCTCACTCCCACCCCTGCTCCCCCTAAGCTGAACCCATAGCCAGATCTCTGAATTGAAAATAATGAATTCTTTTATTCATGTAATCCTTTATTTAAACACTTTGTACACCTTTTTTTCCCTTCACAATTTTTTACTTTTTAATCTAGAAATTGTGTTTATAATTTTCTATTCTTTATTAATATTATGATTGTAAATTATTCATATGTTGTTCTACTGTATGTCTGGGTTTTGATGCCCACCAGTGGGTGGGACAAGTAATTTCCTTTTATCATGGCTTCCTTTATAAGTTGTTTTATATACTTCTTTGTATGATACCCTGAAGAAAAAATCACATCAATTTTGAAACGCATTGCTGTCCTTTAATAAATGCTCATTGTTTTGCTACACCTTCTCATCTTTGTCTTTATCGTGACAGCGCCCACCACAACGTTTTTTGCCTTGTAATTGTACACACTTTTGGCACACACAATGGCCTTTGTAATCTCATTGAGGCCATTGGGGGCCAACGTACCCAGTTTATATATCCTATAAACCTCATGCCTGCATAGAGTCTGGAATATATTTTGGTAGCTCTTTCCTACAGAAAGGTGTAGCATAGCAAGCAAGATCCCCGTTATGTTGGAATATGCAATGTTTAAAGATACTATGTAGTGGAGATTTGATCTAGCTATTGTGTAACTCTTGTATAGTGTGCTCCACATATTGTAGATTGCATGTGCAGGTGATAAGATAAATAACAAATGTTTGATATCAAAGATCTCCTTGGTGACAGTAGACTGGAACGAAATGCAATAATGGAGAATTCTTTCACAGCATAAACATTTCTTAAATCAACACTTAAAATTTCCAGCTCTGAATGATGTCATCGTTTTCATTGGTCCTGAAATGATTGAATGCAAGAATGTTTTTCAAATAAGCAGGCCTTTTAAAAGTGACCATTGGGTTGGCCAAAAGAGAGGACTTACGGAATGGATTGTGTTATAGAATATGTCAATTTTTTTTAGGGTGTTTTTTATTTATATATAAAACTGTGGACAGTGCTAGCTATGGTACTGCTATAGGCACTCTGTTAAGTTATGTCTCTTTTGGATGTTAGACTCATTGTTTGCATCAATGTGGATGATTTTTTGTAGGTTGTTCTCAACAAATAAAAAAGATAGCCCTTGTCTTTGATCTGTCGATCCAGTATCTGTGCTAGTTTTTTAAAATCGGAGTTAAAGGGGTTGCCCACTACCCATCAACCCCTGCAATCATTTATACTATATACTGCAATACCATAATATTTCAGTGTATAGAGAAAACCGCGGTCCTCTACGGAGCCCATAGAAAACAAGGAAAACTGAGATGACAGCAACGGGCATCTTCAGCAGACACCTCGCTTTTGCAGTAATCCTTTGGGTTCCTGTAATTGCTTCAGAGATCAAATAGCAGCATTTAAATGGTTAACGGCTGTGAATGGAACTCGGCTCCAGCCATGGCTGTTAGAAACTGATGCCAGCTATGTAATATATCCAGCATCAGCTGTTTGTTGGGGGATTTCAGCTCCTGAGCCCTCTTCATACTTCTGAGAACGTTAATTCACATCCTAATGTGGAAACGGGTCAATGATCTGTATACTTCCTATCATAGAGAATTAGTGTCGTGGAAATCCCTCTTTAGGGAGAGCTTTAGGGAAGAGACAAGGGATCTCACATGTTTGCTTGATATTAGTGGGATCCCCAGAGATCAGCATGTTATCACCTAACCACTAAAGCAAGGCCTGGATGTGAAAAGAGAATTAAATGCAATCTTTGACCACATTTTACCTATCCAAACTATTAATATGGGCATACAAGTTATAGACTGCTTATTAAAGTGATACCTGTATGCTTCATATCAGATGTCCTGTTGTGGATAAATCATCTGTTATCATTTTATATAAATGACCTCTTCCAGGATCTGGGGAGGAAGCTGCCTGGAAGATAGCTCTGCCACCAGAGCTTATGTTACATGAATGGGAAGTTACCAGTGTGATGTGTAATGTCCGCTCTCTGCTCTCCTGATTTCAATGCAGAGCCATGTGTGATTATACCTGACTGTGAAAACTTGACCCCAGAAGCTCTTATGCACCAGGCGGCTGCTCTTCCCTCTGAGCTATTCCGCTTGCTGGACAGTTCCTGGCTAACCTAGATTCTAGTACATGTGTTGTTCCTGAGCGTCTCCACTCTGTGCTGTTCCTAATTGAACACCCTATTTAAGCTTGGCCTAGCACCTCTTTCCTTGTGAGATTATTGAGCTCCCAGCTTCTAGTCAAGCTCTCCCTTCACCTGCTGCCTCACACAAGATTATTCTGCTTTTCCTGTGTACCGATTCCTGGCTTTTTCTGACTACGCTACCTGCCGATGCTGCCTTTAGTGGTTGCAATACCACTACTCCAACTCAGGTCAGTTCCTAACACTGAAACATCTGCAGGTTCCTCTCAGCTCCAGTTTACAGCTCACAGGCAGGCAGGGCTGCAATATTGTTACAATACAGCAGAGCTCAGAGAGCTGCAAAAAATGTGTTTGAAAGAAGACAAAATTAATTTCTCATGTTTTGTGTTAGCTACTTGTCACTCACTGGTAACTCCTCCTTTTATATAAAATAAGCTCTGGAAGTAAAGTTATCTTCCAGGCAACATCCTGCCCATAGCCTGGAAGAGCTCATTTACAGTGGCTTGCAAAAGTATTCACTACCCCCCCCCCCCCCTTAGCATTTTTGTGTTTTGCTACCTCACAACCTGGAATTTCACAGGTTTCTTTTGAGGATTTGTACCAGTTCATGTAAAGAACATGTTTTCTTTTAATGTGAAGCAAGCAACAAATAGGACAAAACTACTTAAAACTTCAATGTGCATAACTATTCACCCTCCTATAGTGAGTACTCTGTAGAGCCTCCTTTTGCTGCAATTAGAGCTGCAAGTTGCTTTGGATAATCTAGATAGTCTATATGAGCTTTCCACATCTTGCCACTTGAATTTTTGCCCATTCCTCAAGGCAAAACTGCTCCAGCTACTTCAAGTTAGATGGTTTCCTCTGATGAACAGCAATCTTCAAGTCTGACCACATATTCTCAATTGAGTTAAGGTCTGGGCTTTGACTAGGCCCCTCCGAAACATTTACACATTTCCCCTTAAACCACTCAAGTGTTGCTTTGGGTCATTGTCTTGTTGGAAGCTGAACCTCCATCCCAGTCTCGAATTACTGACACAGAAAAATAACCTGGCACTCAGAAGACTCATGGGTTCTTTTAGTGATTTTTAATAAAGTAATGTAGTAAATAACAAATAAACAGACGTTTCGGTCACAATAGACCTTCATCTGTGTACTACAAAAGCAAAAAAATATAATAGTGAGTACCACATAGAAATATGCAATTCATATAACATAGGTTTGACAGAATGAGATCAAAATTCAATTGGTCATGGATAATGTACATACAGAAAATACAACATCGGGAAAAAAATAATAATATAGTAGAGGATCTGGGGAAAGGGGATGGGAAGGAGAACTAGGTTAGGAGGGAAAGGGAAAAATAAAAAGTGACATACCAGTTTTATTAAAGGCGTGATGCATTTGGGCCGCTGTCTGTAGAAATTTGTAAACTAAGGGAACACATATAAAAAAATTTTTTAAATAAAGAGGTCTAGAACAATGTAAGATGTGTGATGACACTTAGTGTAATCGGTGGCTATGAGGTTAGAAATACCCCGATAGGTGCTGTGGGATGAGGAACAATGAAGAGCACATAATGTGTGAGGGCAGGGGATGAAAAAACGTACCCGTTGCTTGCGGTAGGTACTTAAAGGTAATGGTCTGGTCGGTGCCGTAAGCTGTATAGAAAATGGAGTAAATAATAAAATATCTACGGGATATAGGGGCATTAAGTATAGTAGGAGCCAAAAAAGGAAAACATACCCGTAGAAGAAAATGAATAACCAGAGGCAGTAGCCCGGTAGGAAGTTGTATGCTAAGGGAAAAAAAAATGGCACATTAAATGAAGCCCCAATAAGTATTAAGGATAAGGGGACCAGTGTAGGAAGCATACCTGTATTGTAAAGGACGCAGGACGCGGTATCCACCGTTTGTCCAGAAGCATATGGCAGGATAAGGCACCAGGGGTCTTTAAATAGGGGATAGGAGGGGTGAAAGGTTGTAATAGGAGCCAATCATTGGTGGTAGTGGTGTGGGAACGCGCTTTACTAGATTCTGGGATAGGACCTGAAAACCGGAAGTAGCATCAAATGACGCTATTCAGGTCCTGTGAGGAAAAAACCGGTCACGTGACCGGAAGTGACGTGTGTATGCGTTCCACACGGTGTTCTATGCGTTCCACTGAGCGAGGGGAGCGCTGTAATACTTGTAACAGCGCTGTAGAGCAGAGGAGACCCATTAATAGATGTGTGGTTGCGTTCCACACAGGTACCATGCGTTCCACAGAGCGGTGGGAACGCTGTAACACTTGTGACGGCATAGTAGAACAAGGGAAAGCCAGGATGGGAGTCCAGGAAGGATGGGGATCAGGAGGAGGGATGCCATATTAGGATGGGATCTGGAGAAACAGATAATGATAGCATAAGTTATTAAGGCAGAAAACACGGTGTATATCATAAAAACCACAATAAAGTGTAGTCATATCATCACGACCCCCCAAGCAACAAATAAAAGAAAATAAAAGAGGTTCCAACAAATAATATACCTGTGGTCTTGGTAGTGAATACATGTATATATGCAATCCGTGTTGTGTGGCAAGAATCAGTTGAAGTGGAAGAACTTAATTGGTTAGGAGGCACACACACATAAACACACATATACATTTATATATATATCCATATACACACATACACACCCATTCCGAGGTGGCTATAGTCGTTTAGGTAAAGGAGCTGAGATCGTATTCCTTATTTAAGCCCCTTGGGGATAACGATTGTAACTCGTGGATCCAAAAAGCCTCTCTATATTTAAGAAGGCGAATACGGTCGCCTCCCCGTCTGGGAGGGGGTACGTGTTCAATCACTTGAAATTTTAGCTGTGCCACTGAATGGCCAGCTGATGCAAAATGTGATGGAACCGGAAGAAGAAGGTTTTTACAACGTATGGTCGATTTGTGTTTTGAGATCCTATCTTTAACACACTGGGTGGTTTCCCCCACGTAAATGAGACCACAAGGACATTTAAGGATGTAAACAACATAGGAAGAGTTGCAGGTAAAGTAGTCCTTAATTTTGTACTGTTTCCCCGAGTGTGGGTGGTAAAAAGTGTCGCCTCGGATGATATTGTTGCATTGGTAGCATTGAAGACATGGGAATGTCCCGTTTTTGGGTGTGGACAGAAATCTTTGTCGAGGTTTAGTAATGGGGGTGCCTACGTCGGAATGGACGAGGCGGTCACGGATGTTAGTGGGTCTCTTGTAGCATGGTAAAAATGGAGCTTTGAACTCTTGAACTGTGGGATAGGCTGTTTGGAGTATGCTCCAATGTTGTCGTATTTTCTTGTGTATTATCGAGACTACAGGATGGTAGGTATGGACAAATCAGGGGCGGAACTACCGCCCGTGCAGCCGGTTCATTGAACGGGGGCCCCGAGGGAGAGGGGGCCCCTCCAGCAGGGCCGCCATCAGGGCATGTCTGCCCTGACTCCAGTGTGGGGCCCAGCCGGTAGGGGCCCCCTTGGAGCCCCGTTGGGGGCCCCCTCTTGTGAGTCTCTCTCCTCATGGGGCCCCCGGCCCCATGCCAAGCGCCGGGTCCGGGACATCTCAGCGCTGCGCTGCGCTCCTGCGGCAGCGCCTTCATGATTCCCCTGATTTCCGGTCATGTGACGGCGCCGTCACATGGCCGGAAGTCAGGAGAACCTAGTGTCAACGATTTGGACGAGCGCCAGGATTCTGCAGGGATCGCATGGGGGTAAGTATAACAAGTTTTGTTTTTTTCAAAATACAATTTACTAGGAGTGGGGGAAATGGGAGGGGTGTGTGTGTGTGTGTGTGTGTGTGTGAGAGATAAGAGATGCACATGGGGTGGGGGGAGATGATAAAAGATGCACATGTGGGGGGAGGGGGATGAGAGAGGTGCACGTGGGGGGAGGGGGATGATAAAAGATGCACATGGGGTGGGGGGGGATAAGAGATGCACATGGGGGGGGAGATAAGAGATGCACATGGGGGGGGGGAGATAAGAGATGCACATGGGGGAGGGGGATAAGAGATGCACATGGGGGAGGGGGATAAGAGATGCACATGGGGGGGAGATAAGAGATGCACATGGGGGGGAGATAAGAGATGCACATGGGGGGGGAGATAAGAGATGCACATGGGGGGGAGATAAGAGATGCACATGGGGGAGGGGGATAAGAGATGCACATGGGGGAGGGGGATAAGAGATGCACATGGGGAGGGGGATAAGAGATGCACATGGGGGGGATGAGAGAGGTGCACATGTGGGGGAGGGGGATGAGAGATGTGCACATGTGGGGGGGATGAGAGATGCCCATGGGGGGGATGAGAGAGGGGCACATGGGGGGGAGGGGGATGAGAGAGGGGCACATGGGGGGGAGGGGGATGAGAGATGTGCACATGGGGGGTGGTGAGAGCTGCACATGTGGGGGAGGGGGATGAGAGAGGGGCACATGGGGGGTGGTGAGAGCTGCACATGTGGGGGAGGGGGATGAGAGAGGGGCACATGGGGGGTGGTGAGAGCTGCTCATGGGGGAATTGGGAGAAAATGAGCTGCACATGGGGGAATTGGGAGAAAATGAGCTGCACATGGGGGAATTAGGAGTAGGGGGATAATGAGCTGCACATAATGAATGTGGGGTGGGGGAGAGTAAATGATAAATGACGATGGGGTGGGGAGAGCACGGACATGATATAATGAATTGGGGCAGGGGGTGCATGTAAATAATGAATGCGGGGAGCAGGAAGTATAGAGTAGAGGTTCTAATTAAATTATATATTAAGTGCCTATTTACAGTTAATGGGGGCACCGTGGTGGATTACAATTTATATTTGGAATGGTAGGTTGCATAATAACTAACCATATATTGATGGTGGATGCACGTCTGTATTCAGCTGCGTAATGTAGAAGTTGGGGAATGTGCTCTAGATAACTGTGTTATTTTATGCAGAGACGAGTCCTGGCTGGAAGACGTGATGGCGGTCTGTGCTGGATGAAGGAGAAAAGCGTAGCTGAAGGACTTCACCTAGAGACGTCACCAGTGAGTCAGTGCATTACATGTACACTTACACTATATACTATGTACCGGGCTCCTGTGTATAATGTCACTGGTGATCACTGTATTACCTGTACACTATATACAGAGCTCCTGTGTATAATGTCACTGGTGATCACTGTATTACCTGTACACTGACAATATATACAGA
Organism: Phyllobates terribilis; assembly: GCF_046119375.1. Classification (NCBI taxonomy): domain Eukaryota; kingdom Metazoa; phylum Chordata; class Amphibia; order Anura; family Dendrobatidae; genus Phyllobates; species Phyllobates terribilis. The sequence continues at coordinate 413,630,935 of NW_027362771.1, read as the reverse complement.
GCTCCTGTGTATAATGTCACTGGTTATCACTGTATTACCTGTACACTGACAATATATACAGAGCTCCTGTGTATAATGTCACTGGTGATCCCTGTATTACCTGTACACTATATACAGAGCTCCTGTGTATAATGTCACTGGTGATCCCTGTATTACCTGTACACTATATACAGAGCTCCTGTGTATAATGTCACTGGTGATCACTGTATTACCTGTACACTGACACTATATACAGAGCTCCTGTGTATAATGTCACTGGTGATCACTAGATTACCTGGACACTTACATTATACATACCATGTATAGAGCTCCCGTGTATAATGACACTTATGGTAATATTAGTAATGTGGTGGTAATATTAGTAATGTGGTGGTAATATGTGGTCTGGTCATGGTGTCGCAGTTTTTCTCCCTTCTGTGTGGTATTATTCGGTCACTATGTTGTGGTAATATGTGGTCTGGTCATGGTGTGGCGGTATTCCCTGTATGTGGTATTATTGGTCATTTTAAAAAAAAATTTATATGACACATTCCCTTAAAGAAAACTAAATAAAAATATTTCTAAAAAGAGTATTGGATATTTTAAGAAAATTTTAATAGGTTAGAGTAGGGCCCGGCCAGAAGAGTCTACCTTATCGTGGTGGCGGCTTTAAAAATCTTTTGGCCAAAACAAAAGCTGTTGGCTATGTATGTGGCACCGTCACATGGCCGAACGTCAGGAGAGCCTGGTGGCAGCGACGTGGACGAGCGCCAAGATTCTGCAGGGATCGCATGGGGGTAAGTATAACAAGTTTTATTTTTCTTAAATACAATTAATTAACTAGGAGTGGGGGGGATGAGAGATGCACATGGGGGGGATGAGAGATGCACATGGGGGGGATGAGAGATGCACATGGGGGGATGAGAGATGCACATGGGGGGGTGAGAGATGCACATGGGGGGGATGAGAGATGCACATGGGGGGGATGAGAGATGCACATGGGGGGGATGAGAGATGCACATGGGGGGGGTGAGAGATGCAAATGGGGGGGGTGAGAGATGCACATGGGGGGGGTGAGAGATGCACATGGGGGGGTGAGAGATGCACATGGGGGGGTGAGAGATGCACATGGGGGGGTGAGAGATGCACATGGGGGGGGTGAGAGATGCACATGGGGTGGGTGAGAGATGCACATGGGGGGGGTGAGAGATGCACATGGGGGGGGTGAGAGATGCACATGGGGGGAGGATGAGAGATGCACATGGGGGGAGGATGAGAGATGCACATGGGGGGAGGATGAGAGATGCACATGGGGGGAGGATGAGAGATGCATCGGGGGGGTGAGCTGCACATGGGGGGGATGAGAGCTGCACATGGGGGGGTTATGTTTACATAACTTTGTTGCCTTATGAAGCGCAGGGGGGGCCCCCAAAAATTTCTTGCACAGGGGCCCACTACAGTCTGTGTCCGCCCCTGGGACAAATGGTATACGGTTATTGGTGGAAAGTCTGGGTCTGTTGGTGGGTTCTAGGGCTCGAGATAATGTATCAGGTGGGTAACCTCTGTTGAGGAACTTCTCTTTCATCTCGGTGATCCTGATGTCCCGTGTGGTAGGATTGCTAACAATTCGTTCAACGCGGTGGAATTGAGACTTGGGCACCGAGGTGAAGATGGATTTGGGGTGGAGGCTGGTATAATGTAAGAGGCCGTTTCTGTCTGTGGGTTTAACATAAAGGTCCGATGAGAGGTGTCCTAGATTATCTTTTAAAATGGTAGTGTCGAGGAAGTTTATTATTTTTTTCCCGATGTTGTATTTTCTGTATGTACATTATCCATGACCAATTGAATTTTGATCTCATTCTGTCAAACCTATGTTATATGAATTGCATATTTCTATGTGGTACTCACTATTATATTTTTTTGCTTTTGTAGTACACCGATGAAGGTCTATTGTGACCAAAACGTCTGTTTATTTGTTATTTACTACATTACTTTATTAAAAATCACTAAAAGAACCCATGAGTCTTCTGAGTGCCAGGTTATTTTTCTGTATCTATACGGGCTTTTAACCCTACCTGGGCACCACCACCACTCCAGGAGTGCGGTAGTTTCTATTTTATATATCTGGTTTCTATATACCAGCACCCTGTGGTGTCATGACAACTAACACCTTCTTCTACAACGCCGAGGAAACTTCCAGTATCATCTCCAACTCCAATTTTTCTTGTGACTTCCTGAAAATACCGCCCAGGGAAACAAGAAGCAGGGATTGGGAGAAGGAACTACGCCATTGCACCAATCTTGAATTACACTGTGCGACTCTTTCTGAATACGTTCGAGTTCAACGTATTCCAAGGGGACTTAGGGTCCCATTACGCCCTACTCTTTTTAGCAACCAAGAAGACTACTGTCTAAAGTTTGAACGTATTTTGAACAAATGCTCGTTTGATTTGATGACCCTAACTATTGAATCTTTACAGAAGGAAATAGTCATATCGAAGGAACAAATCTCTAACATTGAATCCCAACTGACATCTACGACCTCCGCGGAAGAGTTAAGCTCCTTAAAGATCAAGGTGAACCAGAACCTTGAACAGCATCGTCGTGACACAGAAAACAGGAAAAGGCTGAAATTTATCCGTGATACGGAGGACTACCAGAAAAATCGAGTTTACAAATGGCGCGACTTTTCTACCATAAAACATGGGCCGGGGTATCCTAGACGCTCCTCAACCGATCTATCCTCCTCCGGCTCGGAGACGGACAGACGAGATCAACCTTCCACCTCTACTCATCATTTTTTAGGTTACCGGAAGAAATACAACAGAAGAGGAGGAGGACGAGGAGAGGCGGCACCAACAGGAGGGGACAGGAACTTCACCAGAGTCACACGTTCCCAGGTACGACCCCATTGGTTGTGAACATTTCTTCTCGATCGCTTAGTATAGCGGAACTAATGGTATTACAAAAAGGCCTGTCCTTTTGCCCATCATATAAATGTAATACATTTGGCTTAGAAATGGAATTGCAGAGGTTCTTTAGGTCCATCAGACTGAAGACACACTTCTCCCAGACAACTGTTACTGACACCACTATACCCACTAATAACTCAGTTAGCATCACAGCAACCAGTTTAGGCTTGAGAAACAAAAGCACATATCGACCCCCTCAACATTATCACGCAGCAGAGACCTTTATCGATTTCATTAATCAATCCTTTCTAAAACTACGGTCGGACATTGACCTGGGCCGGTTACACTACCACCAGAATCTATCTTCTGTGGATAGACAGGCACTCAAAACACTTCAGTCCGACCCCTCAATTACCATAAAACCGGCAGACAAGGGGGGAGCGATAGTGGTGATGGACACATCCTTCTACCTGGGTGAGATCCAGAGACAACTGAATGACAGCTCAGTTCATCAGAAGCTCTCACATGACCCAACTTCCACGATCAGGGGGGCCATTTCCGAAACATTGAAACACCATTCCCTAAACGGGACGATAGATATCAAAACCTGTGATTTTTTAACTAACAAATTCCCAATTACTCCAGTGTTCTATATACTACCTAAAATACACAAGAACATGGATAATCCCCCGGGACGTCCCACCGTCACCGCCACTGATTCCATTCTTTCACCTTTAGCCATTTTTCTGGAGAAAATCCTGACCCCTCTGGTTAAACAAACTGCATCCTTTATTCTAGATACAGGAGCTTTTCTTACCATTATTAGAGAAATCAAGCAGGTCCACCCAGACTCCCTACTGGTCACTTTAGATGTAAACAACTTATATACCTCGATCCCACATGAAAAGGGTATCATTTGCGTCAAAAATCTATTGGAGTTGTCCCAAACACCACCTGAAATTAGTCACCTCTGTCTAGACCTTTTACATTTGGTCCTGTCCAAAAACTTCTTCCTCTTCCAGGATACCTTCTACTTACAGAAACAGGGCACCGCCATGGGATCCAATGTAGCCCCACCGTATGCAAACTGCTTCATGTCATCGTTTGAAGAAGAGGTGGTATATACCAACCCACTCTTCCAAACCTATTCCAGGATATGGAAACGCTATATTGATGACATCTTTTGCATCTGGGCGGGACCCATAGAAACCCTATCACTATTATTTGAGACCCTCAACTCATCCTGGGAGGGCCTACGGTTCACCATTTCCTCTAGCAGGGAATCCATAAACTTCCTCGACACTACCATTTTAAAAGATAATCTAGGACACCTCTCATCGGACCTTTATGTTAAACCCACAGACAGAAACGGCCTCTTACATTATACCAGCCTCCACCCCAAATCCATCTTCACCTCGGTGCCCAAGTCCCAATTCCACCGCGTTGAACGAATTGTTAGCAATCCTACCACACGGGACATCAGGATCACCGAGATGAAAGAGAAGTTCCTCAACAGAGGTTACCCACCTGATACATTATCTCGAGCCCTAGAACCCACCAACAGACCCAGACTTTCCACCAATAACCGTATACCGTTTGTCCATACCTACCATCCTGTAGTCTCGATAATACACAAGAAAATACGACAACATTGGAGCATACTCCAAACAGCCTATCCCACAGTTCAAGAGTTCAAAGCTCCATTTTTTCCATGCTACAAGAGACCCACTAACATCCGTGACCGCCTCCTCCATTCCGACGTAGGCACCCCCATTACTAAACCTCGACAAAGATTTCTGTCCACACCCAAAAACGGGACATTCCCATGTCTTCAATGCTACCAATGCAACAATATCATCCGAGGCGACACTTTTTACCACCCACACTCGGGGAAACAGTACAAAATTAAGGACTACTTTACCTGCAACTCTTCCTATGTTGTTTACATCCTTAAATGTCCTTGTGGTCTCATTTACGTGGGGGAAACCACCCAGTGTGTTAAAGATAGGATCTCAAAACACAAATCGACCATACGTTGTAAAAACCTTCTTCTTCCGGTTCCATCACATTTTGCATCAGCTGGCCATTCAGTGGCGCAGCTAAAATTTCAAGTGATTGAACACGTACCCCCTCCCAGACGGGGAGGCGACCGTATTCGCCTTCTTAAATATAGAGAGGCTTTTTGGATCCACGAGTTACAATCGTTATCCCCAAGGGGCTTAAATAAGGAATACGATCTCAGCTCCTTTACCTAAACGACTATAGCCACCTCGGAATGGGTGTGTATGTGTGTATATGGATATATATATAAATGTATATGTGTGTTTATGTGTGTGTGCCTCCTAACCAATTAAGTTCTTCCACTTCGACTGATTCTTGCCACACAACACGGATTGCTTATATACATGTATTCACTACCAAGACCACAGGTATATTATTTGTTGGAACCTCTTTTATTTTCTTTTATTTGTTGCTTGGGGGGTCGTGATGATATGACTACACTTTATTGTGGTTTTTATGATATACACCGTGTTTTCTGCCTTAATAACTTATGCTATCATTATCTGTTTCTCCAGATCCCATCCTAATATGGCATCCCTCCTCCTGATCCCCATCCTTCCTGGACTCCCATCCTGGCTTTCCCTTGTTCTACTATGCCGTCACAAGTGTTACAGCGTTCCCACCGCTCTGTGGAACGCATGGTACCTGTGTGGAACGCAACCACACATCTATTAATGGGTCTCCTCTGCTCTACAGCGCTGTTACAAGTATTACAGCGCTCCCCTCGCTCAGTGGAACGCATAGAACACTGTGTGGAACGCATACACACGTCACTTCCGGTCACGTGACCGTTTTTTTCCTCACAGGACCTGAATAGCGTCATTTGACGCTACTTCCGGTTTTCAGGTCCTATCCCAGAATCTAGTAAAGCGCGTTCCCACACCACTACCACCAATGATTAGCTCCTATTACAACCTTTCACCCCTCTTATCCCCTATTTAAAGACCCCTGGTGCCTTATCCTGCCACATGCTTCTGGACAAACGGTGGATACCGCGTCCTGCGTCCTTTACAATACAGGTACGCTTCCTACACTGGTCCCCTTATCCTTAATACTTATTGGGGCTTCATTTAATGTGCCATTTTTTTTTTCCCTTAGCATACAACTTCCTACCGGGCTACTACCTCTGGTTATTCATTTTCTTCTACGGGTATGTTTTCCTTTTTTGGCTCCTACTATACTTAATGCCCCTATATCCCGTAGATATTTTATTATTTACTCCATTTTCTATACAGCTTACGGCACCGACCAGACCATTACCTTTAAGTACCTACCGCAAGCAACGGGTACGTTTTTTCATCCCCTGCCCTCACACATTATGTGCTCTTCATTGTTCCTCATCCCACAGCACCTATCGGGGTATTTCTAACCTCATAGCCACCGATTACACTAAGTGTCATCACACATCTTACATTGTTCTAGACCTCTTTATTTAAAAATTTTTTTTATATGTGTTCACTTAGTTTACAAATTTCTACAGACAGCGGCCCAAATGCATCACGCCTTTAATAAAACTGGTATGTCACTTTTTATTTTTCCCTTTCCCTCCTAACCTAGTTCTCCTTCCCATCCCCTTTCCCCAGATCCTCTACTATATTATTATTTTTTTCCCGATGTTGTATTTTCTGTATGTACATTATCCATGACCAATTGAATTTTGATCGCATTCTGTCAAACCTATGTTATATGAATTGCATATTTCTATGTGGTACTCACTATTATATTTTTTTGCTTTTGTAGTACACCGATAAAGGTCTATTGTGACCGAAACGTCTGTTTATTTGTTATTTACTACATTACTTTATTAAAAATCACTAAAAGAACCCATGAGTCTTCTGAGTGCCAGGTTATTTTTCTGTATCTATACGGGCTTGTAACCCTACCTGGGCACCACCACCACTCCAGGAGTGCGGTAGTTTCTATTTTATATATCGAATTACTGACAGACTGAAACAGGTTTTCCCTGTATTTCACACCATCCATCTGTGCCTCGACTCAGACCATTTTTCCTGTCCCTGCTGCCGAAAAATATCCCCACAGCATGATGCTGTCACCATCATGTTTCACTGTGGTGTTCTTGGGGTGATGAACTGTGTTGGTTTGCCGCCAGACATAGCTTTTACTTTGGTGGCCAAAAAGTAAAATTTTGGTCTCATCTGACCACAGCACCTTCCTCTATACATTTGGGGAATCTCCCACATGTCTTTTGGTGACCTCAAAATGAGCATTACAATATTTGTGTGTCATTAACCCCTTAAGCCCCGAGGGTGGTTTGCACGTTAATGACCAGGCCAATTTTTACAATTCTGACCACTGTCACTTTATGAGGTAATTACTCTGGAACGCTTCAATGGATCCCCCTGATTCTGAGATTTTTTTTTCGTGACATATTGTACTTCATGATTGTGGTAAAATTTCTTCGATATCACTTGCGTTTATTTGTGAAAAAAACGGAAATTTGGCAATTTTCAAAATTTGAATTTTTTTGCCCTTAAATCAGAAAGATATGTCACACAAAAGAGTTAATAAATAACATTTCCCACATGTCTACTTTACATCAGCACAATTTTGGAACCAAAATTTTTTTTTGTTAGGGAGCTATAAGGGTTAAAAGTTGACAAGCGATTTCTCATTTTTCCAACAAAATTTACAAAACCATTTTTTTAGGGACCACATCACATTTGAAGTCACTTTGAGAGGTCTTTATGACAGAAAATACCCAAAAGTGACACCATTCTAAAAACTGCACCCCTCAAGGTGCTCAAAACCACATTCAAGAACTTTATTAACCCTTCAGGTGCTTCACAGGAATATTTTGAATGTGGAAGAAAAAAATGAACATTTAACTTTTTTCACAAAAATGTTACTTTAGACCCAATTTTTTTTATTTTCACAGGGGTAACAAGAAAAAATGGACCCCAAAATTTGTTGTGCAATTTCCCCTGGGCACGCAGATACCCAATATTTGGGGAAAAAACACTGTTTGGGCGCACGGCAGGGCTCGGAAGGGAAGGAGCGCCATTTGACTTTTTGATTGTAAAATTTGCTTGAATAATTAGCGGACGCCATGTTGTGTTTGGAGAGCCCCTGTGTGCCCAAACATTGGAGCTCCCCCACAAATGACCCCATTTTGGAAACTAGACCCGGCAAGGCACCTATCTAGATGCATAGTGAGCATTTGGAACCCCCAGGTGCTTCACAAATTGATTCGTAAAAATGAAAAAGTGTTTTTTTTTTTTTCACTTTTTCATTTTTACGAATCAATTTGTGAAGCACCTAGGGGTTCCAAGTGCTCACTATGCATCTAGATAGGTGCCTTGGGGGGTCTAGTTTCCAAAATGGGGTCACTTGTGGGGGAGCTCCAATGTTTGGGCACACAGGGACTCTCCAAATGCAACATGGTATCCGCTAACAAATTGAATGGAAAATCGGCTCAAATTGTTAGCGGACACCATGTTGCGTTTGGAGAGCCCCTGTGTGCCCAAACATTGGAGCTCCCCCACAAGTGACCCCATTTTGGAAACTAGACCCCCCAAGGCACCTATCTAGATGCATAGTGAGCACTTGTAACCCCCAGGTGCTTCACAAATTGATTCGTAAAAATGAAAAAGTGAAAAAAAAAACACATTTTCATTTTTATGAATCAATTTGTGAAGCACCTGGGGGTTCCAAGTGCTCACTATGCATCTAGATAGGTGCCTTGGGGGGTCTAGTTTCCAAAATGGGGTCACTTGTGGGGGAGCTCCAATGTTTGGGCACGCAGGGGCTCTCCAAACGCAACATGGCGTCCGCTAACAATTTGAGACGATTTTCCATTCAATTTGTTAGCGGACACCATGTCGCATTTGGAGAGCCCGTGATGTGCCTAAACAGTGGAGCTCCCCCACAAGTGACCCCATTTTGGAAACTATACCCCCCAAGGATTTTATTAAGATGTGTAGTGAACATTTTGAACCCAGAGGTACGACACAGAATTTGTTTACATTAGGTCATCATATTGAATAAGTTGTCATTAGTCTTGAGCGCAAGTGCTCGCCACTTGAGTTTGCATCGGGTACTCAGGTATGCACCATGTACAGCGTGTGCTCGAGTGACATGCTCGAGTCCCTGCTCCGCATGTTTCACGGTTATTAGACACCCAAAAAAAAACATGCGGGGATCGCTCGTGCATGGCAGGCAATCCCTGTAAAGTTTTTTTGGCCGCGAAGCATATGGGGCAGAGACTCGAGCATGTCACTCAAATACCCACGATACTCAATGCATACCAGAGCACCCGATGCAAACTCAAGTAGCGAGCACTTGTGCTCAACACTAGTCGCCATATCGTCATCTTTTTTTCTTACTTTTGAAAAAAATCCCAACCCCATCACAACCCTAACCCCAACCCTAACCCCAACCCCAGCCCTTACCCTAGCACAACCCTAACCGTAGCACAACCCTAACCCTAGCACAACCCTAGCCCTAGCACAACCTTAACCCTAGCACAACCCTAGCCCCAAACCCAGCCTTAACTCTAGCCCAATCCTAACCCAAGAGTTTATTTTTGACGCCGTTCCTTGTGCGGAATAAATGATTAGACGACTTTATTCTTCGGGTCGGTGTGATTACAGCAATACCAGAATCATATGGGGTTTTTATGACTGACAGCTGTCACACACTAAAAGACGCATTTTTTGTAAAATCTAGTTTTTCATCGCCATATTTTGAGAGCTATAATTTTTCCAGATTTTGGCAGACAGTCATGTGACGGCTCGTTTTTTGCGGGATGACTTGACGTTGTTATTGGTGCCATTTTCAGGCATGTGACATTTTTTGATCGCTTTCTATTCCGATTTTTGGGAGGCAGAATAAACAAAAACCAACAATTCAGGAATTGTTTTTTTTGTTTTTTTTTTATTCTGTTCCGCGTGTGGTAAAATTGATAAGGTAGCTTTATTCTTTGGGTCAGTACGTTTACAGCGGTACCACATTTATATCGTTTTTCTATGTTTTGCACTTTTACATAATAAAAGCAATTTCATAGAAAAAAATATTTTTTAACATCGCTTTATTCTGAGAGCTATAACTTTTTTATTTTTCGGATGATGGAGCTGTATGGTGGCTTGTTTTTTGCGGGACGAGATGACGTTTTCAGCGGTACCATTTTTATTCATATTTGTCTTTTTGATCGCGTGTTATTCCATTTTTTGTTTGACGGTATGGTGATAAAGCATTGTTTTTTGCTTCGTTTTTTTTTTGTTTTTTTTTTAACCGTGTTCACTGAAGGGGTTAACTAGTGAGATAGTTTTATAGGTCAGGTTGTTCCGGACGCGGCGATACCAAATATGTGTATTTTTATTGTTTTTTTTTTTTTATAATAATATTTATTGATGGGTACATTATATTTTTATTTTTGGTGGATTATTTTTTTTTTATATTTTTGCAATTTTTTTTTTATTTTTTTTTTCACTTTCTGGAAGCTTATATAGTTTATTACTTTGTCCCACTCTGGGACTTTCACTTTTTTTTCTCTGATCGCCTGCATGGCACAGGAATGCAGCACCATCCCTGTGCCATGCAGGCTGTCAGCGCCGGACAGGGAGAAGATTGTTTTGAGATGCACTGCGCATGTCCAAACAATCTTCCAGTTGTCTGGTGACCCGGATGTTGTCATGACGACATCGGGTCGTCATGGCAATACCCGGGAAGCCTTTGCAGACAGCGCTGGAAGCCGGAAGAGGAGGTGAGTATCTGCGATCACCTCCCCTTGCCCCCGCAATGCTGCGATCGACTTCGATCGCAGCATCGCGGGGGTTAATGTGCTGGGAGCGGTGCAGGACTGCTCCCTGCACATAGTATCGGGTGTCAGCTGTGACAATCAGCTGACACCCGGCGGCGATCGCGCCCGCACAGCCTGTGTGCGCGCGTGATCGCCATGACGTACTAATACGGGTCTGGCTCTTAAGTCCCAGGGCACAGACGCGTCTTAGTACGTCAGATGTTGTTAAGGGGTTAAACGCTTTTTTCTGCCCACTTTTCCTTAAAGGCCACATCTATGATGTGTATGGCTTATTGTAGTTGTATGGACAGATACTCCAGTCTCTGCTTGGGAACTCTGCAGCTCCTTCAGGGTTACCTTTGGTCTCTGTGCTGCCTCTCTGATTAATGCCCTCCTTGCCTGCGCTGAGAACTTTGGTGTGCGGTTGTCTCTTGGCAGGTTGTTGTGGTACTATGTTCTTTCCATTTCATGATAATGGATTTGATGGTGCTCCGGGCATAGGCGGATTATAATGAGAGCAATCCGGGCTACCGCCCGGGGCCCCGAGCCTTCAGGGGGCCCGCGGCTCCGGGCGGGGTGTCTAATGTCGGGTTGCCCTCATTATATATGCGGGCCGCCGCGGCACATACCGGTAGCAGTGGCGGGAGGGGGGGGCCCCGGACCGCTCCCCCAGCAGCGGCGCACGGCCGCTACTTCATCGGCCGGGCCAGCACTGCAGCAGTTAACTTCCCTGTGCTTGCCCTGCCGCGTCACTGCTAGGAGACAGGGCCCTGTGCGCGGTCGTGTCTCCTAGCTGTGACGTCACGCAGTGCGCGCCCGGCCTGCACTGTTGCAACGGAGAAGTGAGAGCAGGCAGGAGGAATGGAGCCGGGGGATGGTGAGTCTGTGTGTGTATGTGTGTGTGTGTGTGTGTGTGTGTGTGTGTGTGTGCAGGCAGATATCATTGTGTGATGTCTGTTTATATGTATTTTTGTGTTTCAAATGTGTTTATGCGTGTATGTATATGTCTGTATATGTTTGTGTGTGTGTGACTGCATGCGTGACTGCGTGCGGCCTCCTTCTGAGTATAGTTGGCGCCGTGCGGCCTCCTGCTGTCTCTGGGGGGGCGCCGTGCGGCCTCCCACTATGTATAGATGGCGCCGTGCGGCCTCCCGCTGTGTATAGATGGCGCCGTGTGGCCCCCTGCTGTGTATAGATGGCGCCGGGCGGCCCCCTGCTGTGTATAGATGGCGCCGTGCAGCCCCCTGCTGTGTATAGATGGCGCCGTGCGGCCCCCTGCTGTGTATAGATGGTGCCGTGCGGCCCCTTGCTGCGTATAGATGGTGCCGTGCGGCCCCCTGCTGTGTATAGATGGCGCCGTGCGGCCCCCTGCTGTGTATAGATGGCGCCGTGCGGCCTCCTGCTGTGTATAGATGGCGCCGTGCTGCCCCCTGCTGTGTATAGATGGCGCCGTGCGGCCCCCTGCTGTGTATAGATGGCGCCGTGCGGCCCCCTGCTGTGTATAGATGGTGCCGTGCGGCCTCCCGCTGTGTATATATGGCGCCGTGCGGCCTCCTGCTGTGTATAGATGGCGCCGTGCGGCCTCCTGCTGTGTATAGATGGCGCCGTGCGGCCTCCTGCTGTGTATAGATGGCGCCGTGCGGCCTCCTGCTGAGTATAGTTGGCGCCGTGCGGCCTCCTGCTGTCTCTGGGGGGGCGCCGTGCGGCCTCCCACTATGTATAGTTGGCGCCGTGCGGCCTCCCGCTGTGTATAGATGCCGCCGTGCGGCCTCCTGCTGTGTATAGATGGTGCCGTGCGGCCCCCTGCTGTGTATAGATGGTGCCGTGCGGCCCCCTGCGGTGTATAGATGGCGCCGTGTGGCCCCCTGCGGCCCCCTGCTGTGTATAGATGGCGCCGTGCGGCCTCCTGCTGTGTATAGATGGCGGCGTGCGGCATCCTGTGGTGTATAGATGGTGCCGTGCGGCCTCCTGCTGTGTATAGATGGCGCCGTGCAGCCTCCTGCTGTGTATAGATTGCGCCGTGCGGCCTCCTGCTGTGTATAGATGGCGCCGTGCGGCCCCCTGCTGTGTATAGATGGCGCCGTGCGGCCTCCGGCTGTGTATAGATGGCGCCGTGCGGCCCCCTGCTGTGTATATATGGCGCCGTGCGGCCCCCTGCTGTGTATAGATGGTGCCATGCGGCCTCCCGCTGTGTATAGATGGCGCCGTGCGGCATCCTGCTGTGTATAGATGGTGCCGTGCGGCCTCCTGCTGTGTATAGATGGCGCCGTGCGGCCTCCTGCTGTGTATATATGGCGCCGTGCGGCCTCCTGCTGTGTATAGATGGCGCCGTGCGGCCTCCTGCTGTGTATAGATGGCGCCGTGCGGCCTCCTGCTGTGTATAGATGGCGCCGTGCGGCCTCCTGCTGAGTATAGTTGGCGCCATGCGGCCTCCTGCTGTCTCTGGGGGGGCGCCGTGCGGCCTCCCACTATGTATAGTTGGCGCCGTGCGGCCTCCCGCTGTGTATAGATGCCGCCGTGCGGCCTCCTGCTGTGTATAGATGGTGCCGTGCGGCCCCCTGCTGTGTATAGATGGTGCCGTGCGGCCCCCTGCGGTGTATAGATGGCGCCGTGTGGCCCCCTGCGGCCCCCTGCTGTGTATAGATGGCGCCGTGCGGCCTCCTGCTGTGTATAGATGGCGGCGTGCGGCATCCTGCGGTGTATAGATGGTGCCGTGCAGCCTCCTGCTGTGTATAGATGGTGCCGTGCGGCCTCCTGCTGTGTATAGATGGCGCCGTGCAGCCTCCTGCTGTGTATAGATGGCGCCGTGCGGCCTCCTGCTGTGTATAGATGGCGCCGTGCGGCCCCCTGCTGTGTATAGATGGCGCCGTGCGGCCTCCGGCTGTGTATAGATGGCGCCGTGCGGCCCCCTGCTGTGTATAGATGGCGCCGTGCGGCCCCCTGCTGTGTATAGATGGTGCCGTGCGGCCTCCCGCTGTGTATAGATGGCGCCGTGCGGCATCCTGCTGTGTATAGATGGTGCCGTGCGGCCTCCTGCTGTGTATAGATGGCACCGTGCGGCCTCCTGCTGTGTATATATGGCGCCGTGCGGCCTCCTGCTGTGTATAGATGGCGCCGTGCGGCCTCCTGCTGTGTATAGATGGCGCCGTGCGGCCTCCTGCTGAGTATAGTTGGCGCCATGCGGCCTCCTGCTGTCTCTGGGGGGGCGCCGTGCGGCCTCCCACTATGTATAGATGGCGCCGTGCGGCCTCCCGCTGTGTATAGATGTCGCCGTGCGGCCTCCTGCTGTGTATAGATGGTGCCGTGCGGCCCCCTGCTGTGTATAGATGGTGCCGTGGGGCCCCCTGCTGTGTATAGATGGCGCCATGTGGCCCCCTGCGGCCCCCTGCTGTGTATAGATGGCGCCGTGCGGCCTCCTGCTGTGTATAGATGGCGCCGTGCGGCATCCTGCTGTGTATAGATGGTGCCATGCGGCCTCCCGCTGTGTATAGATGGCGCCGTGCGGCCTCCTGCTGTGTATAGATGGCGCCGTGCGGCCCCCTGCTGTGTATAGATGGCGCCGTGCGGCCTCCGGCTGTGTATAGATGGTGCCGTGCGGCCCCCTGCTGTGTATAGATGGCGCCGTGCGGCCCCCTGCTGTGTATAGATGGCGCCGTGCGGCCTCCGGCTGTGTATAGATGGTGCCGTGCGGCCCCCTGCTGTGTATAGATGGCGCCGTGCGGCCCCCTGCTGTGTATAGATGGTGCCGTGCGGCCTCCCGCTGTGTATAGATGGCGCCGTGCGGCATCCTGCTGTGTATAGATGGTGCCGTGCGGCCTCCCGCTGTGTATAGATGGCGCCGTGCGGCATCCTGCTGTGTATAGATGGTGCCGTGCGGCCTCCTGCTGTGTATAGATGGCGCCGTGCGGCCTCCTGCTGTGTATATATGGCGCCGTGCGGCCTCCTGCTGTGTATAGATGGCGCCGTGCGGCCTCCTGCTGTGTATAGATGGCGCCGTGCGGCCTCCTGCTGTGTATAGATGGCGCCGTGCGGCCTCCTGCTGAGTATAGTTGGCGCCATGCGGCCTCCTGCTGTCTCTGGGGGGGCGCCGTGCGGCCTCCCACTATGTATAGTTGGCGCCGTGCGGCCTCCCGCTGTGTATAGATGCCGCCGTGCGGCCTCCTGCTGTGTATAGATGGTGCCGTGCGGCCCCCTGCTGTGTATAGATGGTGCCGTGCGGCCCCCTGCGGTGTATAGATGGCGCCGTGTCGCCCCCTGCGGCCCCCTGCTGTGTATAGATGGCGCCGTGCGGCCTCCTGCTGTGTATAGATGGCGGCGTGCGGCATCCTGCGGTGTATAGATGGTGCAGTGCAGCCTCCTGCTGTGTATAGATGGTGCCGTGCGGCCTCCTGCTGTGTATAGATGGCGCCGCCGTGCAGCCTCCTGCTGTGTATAGATGGCGCCGTGCGGCCTCCTGCTGTGTATAGATGGCGCCGTGCGGCCCCCTGCTGTGTATAGATGGCGCCGTGCGGCCTCCGGCTGTGTATAGATGGCGCCGTGCGGCCCCCTGCTGTGTATAGATGGCGCCGTGCGGCCCCCTGCTGTGTATAGATGGTGCCGTGCGGCCTCCCGCTGTGTATAGATGGCGCCGTGCGGCATCCTGCTGTGTATAGATGGTGCCGTGCGGCCTCCTGCTGTGTATAGATGGCACCGTGCGGCCTCCTGCTGTGTATATATGGCGCCGTGCGGCCTCCTGCTGTGTATAGATGGCGCCGTGCGGCCTCCTGCTGTGTATAGATGGCGCCGTGCGGCCTCCTGCTGAGTATAGTTGGCGCCATGCGGCCTCCTGCTGTCTCTGGGGGGGCGCCGTGCGGCCTCCCACTATGTATAGATGGCGCCGTGCGGCCTCCCGCTGTGTATAGATGTCGCCGTGCGGCCTCCTGCTGTGTATAGATGGTGCCGTGCGGCCCCCTGCTGTGTATAGATGGTGCCGTGGGGCCCCCTGCTGTGTATAGATGGCGCCGTGTGGCCCCCTGCGGCCCCCTGCTGTGTATAGATGGCGCCGTGCGGCCTCCTGCTGTGTATAGATGGCGCCGTGCGGCATCCTGCTGTGTATAGATGGTGCCGTGCGGCCTCCTGCTGTGTATAGATGGCGCCGTGCGGCCTCCTGCTGTGTATAGATGGCGCCGTGCGGCCTCCTGCTGTGTATAGATGGCGCCGTGCGGCATCCTGCTGTGTATAGATGGTGCCGTGCGGCCTCCTGCTGTGTATAGATGGCGCCGTGCGGCCTCCTGCTGTGTATAGATGGCGCCGTGCGGCCTCCTGCTGTGTATAGATGGCGCCGTGCGACCTCCTGCTGTGTATAGATGGCGTCGTGCGGCCTCCTGCTGTGTATAGATGGCGCCGTGCTGCCTCCTGCTGTGTATAGATGGCGCCGTGCTGCCTCCTGCTGAGTATAGCTGGCGCCATGCGGCCTCCTGTTGTCTCTGGGGGGGGCGCCGTGCGGCCTCCCACTATGTATAGATGGCGCCGTGCGGCCTCCCGCTGTGTATAGATGTCGCCGTGCGGCCTCCTGCTGTGTATAGATGGTGCCGTGCGGCCCCCCGCTGTGTATAGATGGTGCCGTGCGGCCCCCTGCTGTGTATAGATGGCTACGTGCGGCCTCCTGCTGTCTCTGGGGGGGCGCCGTGCGGCCTCCCGCTGTGTATAGATGGCGCCGTGCGGCCTCCTGCTGTGTATAGATGGCACCGTGTGGCCTCCCGCTGTGTATAGATGGCTAGTGCGGCCTCCCGCTGTGTATAGATGGCTAGTGCGGCCTCCCGTTGTGTATAGATGGCTAGTGCGGCCTCCCGTTGTGTATAGATGGCTATGTGCGGCCTCCCGTTGTGTATAGATGGCTACGTGCGGCCTCCCGTTGTGTATAGATGGCTACGTGCGGCCTCCCGCTGTGTATAGATGGCTACGTGCGGCCTCCCGCTGTGTATAGATGGCTACGTGTGCTTAATATTGAGTCATACAATTAATGTAAGGCTATGTGTCCATGATACAGAAATGTTCCGGATTTTTTTTGAGCGTTTCTGCATCTCCCTGGCAGAAAAAACGCATGCGGATTTTACATGCGGATTATACATGCGGATTGTACATGCGTTTTCCTGCCAGGGACATGCGGATGTGAAGCGTTCTTCACTTGCATTTCCGCATGCGGGTTATCAAGCGATTTTAGCATCACTTGGAAAGTGCTTGACAACTTGGTTACACTATATAAATCCATGCAACCAGCATGGATTTATATAGTGTGACCGTAAAAGAATGGTAAAAAATAAAAAATATATACTTACCTTCAGATGGCTTGCCGACGTCAGCGGTCGCGTGACCAGTCACATGACTAAATGACGTCACGGCAGGTCCTTTTCAGACCATCGTGAGCTGCCGGCAAGCCATCGGATAAAGACACCGGGGGCCATCAGAAGGTAAGTATAATGTTTATTTTTTATTTTATTCTTTTTTTACAGGTTCTATGGTACCCGGGTCCGGAGGAGAGTCTCCTGTCCTCCACACCGGGGTACCATCCGCACATTGAACCGTTTGGATTCCGCATGTACAGATGCAGTGATTTGGATTCCATGCGTTCAAATGCAAGTCAATGGCGGCGAAAACGCGCCTTCTAAACTGCCCGGGGCCCTTGCTACTCTTAATCCACCCCTGGCTCCGGGGGATTATCAAGAGATTGGGATATTTTTTATAACCTAACCCTGACTTGTACTTCTCAGCAACTTTGTCCCTGACTTGTTTGGAGATCTCCTTGGTCTTCATGGTGGTGTTTGGTTAGTGGTGCCTCTTGCTTAATGGAGTTACAGCCTCTGTGGCCTTTCAGAAAAGGTCTGAATATACTGACAGACCATGTGACACTTAGATTGCACACAGGTGGACTTCCGTTCACTAAGCATGTGACTTATTAAGGTAATTGCTTGCACCAGAATTGTTTAGGGGCTTCATAGCAAAAGAGGTGCATATATATGCCAAATTTTAGTTATTTAATCCCATAAACTTAATTTATACCTATATTTTTCTCATTTCACTTCACCAATTTAGACTATTTAGTGCTGATGCATCATATACAAATTGGATTACAAAAATATTTAAACACAGGTGGTAATGCAACAAAATAGATAAAAAGCCAAGGGGGTGAATACTTTTGCAAGCCACTGTACATATAAGAAAAATATGCATTTCTCTGGAATAAGACATTGGATCGCAGATATCAAGGTATCACTTTATTCAGCTTCCTATGACCTACAAATAATACCAATGAGAGTAATAATAATAATGTTATATTTTGCAAGAGTGTTCAGTCCAAAAATGTAAGGCTATGTACACATGTGACACCCCAGGGGTCTGGTTGCCACAGTGATAGAGATATTATGTCTGAGAGCAGGTGGGAGGTCCTTTGGTCAGGGATCCTGTGCATGCCACACCTCCTGCCCAGTCTGGGGAGGGGAAGAACTTCCCCTGTATAAACCCGGGGCTGAGGCAGGGTGAGTCAGACAAGGAGAGTGGAGAAGAGAAGCAGCATAGGAAACAGCAGAGTTACAAGGAGTCAGGGGCTGGCAGCTACAGAGCTCGCCCTGACTAAGAAGATTCTTTACCGGACCCGGAGTCCGAGGCTGTGGGGACTAACTCCTACCCAGCAGCAGAATCCGTCGGGCAGGGGATTTCAGGTCCTCTGGCCCAGAAGCCCGAAGGCACGGTCACACGCGTGGGACCAGCACCGCCATCGTGGAGCGGAAGCCATTAGAAGGCCCCGAGTCACCAGCCATACGGGTGAGCACCACACGGTACACTCAGGGACGTGGGCTACTTACATCAGCTTCTAGCAAGGTAGCCAGAAGAGTACAGTCAGTTTGGGAGGCTTACAACTACGCCTGGCCAGGGGAGATCCCATCTGCTCAAAGACTGACCAGGCCCCGTTTGCTAGCAAGTACTCCGGGAGGGTCTGTCGTTGTTACCAGTAAAGACCCTGAACTACACCGTACCGTCTCTGAGTGGTTCCTGCTACCCCCATCATCTACGTCGGCTGCCCTGAGGCCATACCCCTCCCGTTGGGGGTTATACTATCACGCTGCACAATCCTACCACCGGCCTCAGCGGTCTGCCCTGCAGCAGCAGCTTCCTGGCTGCACTCAACGGGTGGCGTAGTCATCAACTATTTACTACTAATAGACTGCCGTCTAGTTTGACTCCCTGGGCACGGACCGGGTCACCGCCACGAGATTACAACCCTCCACGGATCCGGCTCCGGGTAAGCTCCCACGTGCGCACAAGCAGCGCGACACAGGCCCAGGGGCGCGTCAACTTTGGCGTAGTCGGCAGGATTTCGTGCCTGCAACCACCGGGTACTGCGTGCCTGAAAAGCAAAGACTGTTCAAACTTACCAGTGGTGAAGGTTTCCCGCCATCCGCGAAGTTTTCCCGCCATCCGGCGCCATCTTCGACCTTCTTCCCGCCATCCGTGGAGTTTTCCCGCCATTGGACGCCATCTTGAGGACGCCGCGCGGGAAGAAGAGGGGCGTGGACTCCGAAAGCGCGCGAGAACTGAAGCCCCGCCTCACGTCCGGACGTTGCGTAAGGTCCTGGAAGGAGCCCAGCAGACGCCGACGTCACAGGAGCGCGACGGAAGGTCCTCAACCCTGACGATCCACTGCGGAGCCGCGGCCTACGGAAGAGGATCATCGCAAGGTAGGCCACGGTCCACTAGGGGGGAGGAAGATGTCGGATACGGAGGAGAGCTTCACTGCCTCAACCCCCGCCAGCGCTACCGCTGCTGCAGTTATGCCCTTCACCATGCCCTATATCCCGGGAGCAGCTTGGCTACCCCAGTACTCAGGGGAGTCACATACCCTGCATGACTTTAGAGAAAAGCTGGATAGCCTCTTCCAGGTGTACCCCCTCACAGAAGAGCAAAAAGTGAGCATCCTGGTGGCCCAACTAACCGGGGCAGCCAAAAGGGAAGTAAAATCCTGGCCACCTGGGAGGAAGACTGTCGCAGGGATACTAACCCGGCTGAAGGACACCTTTGATACCCGCACCTCAGCCGAGATTAAGCTTAGATTCTACGGGTGCAAGCAGCGAGCGCATGAGAGTATAAGGGACTATGCACTAAACCTACAAGAGGCCCTGAGGGCCATAAAGCAGACCGACCCTGATGGGGTGGGAAACGAGGACAGGCTGTTGACTGAACAATTTATAGAGGGTTTATATTGCAATGCCCACCGAACCCAGTTGCGGGCAATGGCCTTACAGGATCCCCATCTGGACTTTGCACAGTTCAAGGACAGAGCCATCCGGGTGCTCCGAGAACCGGCACCAGGTGGCGTTGTGACCCACAGACGCCCCACTACCACTTACTACCAGGAGGCGGCGCCCTTGTCAGCAGGGCCTGTGGGAGCTGATGCGCAGGCTTTGGACAATGACCCGGCTCCAGACCTACACCATCAGGTCCAAGAGCTAGCTAAGAGCGTTGCTGCGCTAACCCGAACTGTGCAGTCTTTACAGGTTTCCACCCCAGGGAAGATCCAGCTGGCATCCGGACCGGAGGACATCCCGTGGCGTCGACCAAGGAGGACCCCACCGGCCAGAGGAAGACCCAGTGACCGATACAGTGAGGACGGACGACCCATCTGCCGCCGCTGCAATCAACCCGGACATATGGCAAGGTACTGTTCTTTAAACGGGCACAACCTGGGGTAGAGGGCCAACCCCCAGGAAAAAGATCACCAGGCCCATCGAACTGGCGCGACAGATATGTGGGAGGACGTCCAGTCTTGCCTGTGGTACTGGATGGCATTCCCATGAGTGCCCTACTGGACACCGGGTCACAGGTCACCACCATCCCGTACGTGCTCTTCAAGCAGTACTGGAATGACTCGGATATTACCCGCTACCCCGACGACGACTTGAGTATCATCGCCAGCAATGGTCAGCCCGTGCCACAGATCGGATTTAAAGAGGTGACCATCAAAATTGGTAGAGTCGAACTGGCCGCACAGGGACTGATCATTGTAGATATCGATAAACATGAGAGTCACCCAAAAATAACTCTAGGAACTAATGTAATTGAAAATTGTCTTGCAGAGGTGATTTTCCTTTTACAGCAGGTTGCCAAGAATGCCAGCTCCGGCGAGCAGCGGGTGCTCCAGAAAGAGATCCGGGCACTGATGCAACGGCAACAAGTGGAACTCTCCGGCGGTGAGATTGGTAGCGTAAGAATGTGTGACCCTTTTCCTATTGCCATGCCCCCAAAAAGTGAAATGATGATTTGGTGCCGGGCAGCTATTGGTCTGAGAGGTAGAGATTACCAGGCAATGGTAGAACCAGTTTACTCAGACAGTAGGCCCACCATTTTGACAGCACGGGGGGTGGTCAATGTACGCCATGGGAGGGTGCCCATTCGCATAATAAATATCGGGGAGAGGGAAGTGTACCTGCCCCGGTATGCCACGCTAGCCAAATTATATACCACTAATCAAAGTTCTATACAATCTGTGGAACCCTTGCCTCCATCTCACCCGGAGGAAGGTAACGGCTCTAAGAAAGACATGGAGGACTGGTGTCAGCAACTACATTTGGGTACTGACTCCACTCCCTCACATCAGAAACAAGGAGTCTATCGGGTGGTTCAAGAGTATGAGAGAGTGTTTAGTAAACACCCGTTAGACTTCGGGCGAGTCAAGGGGGTAGAACATCGCATCCCCACGGGAGATCATCCTCCCATAAAAGAGAGGTATCGACCCGTACCCCCTGCACATTACCAACACGCCAAGGGGATGCTTAGAGATATGAAGGAGGCTGGGGTAATCCGGGATAGTTGTAGCCCCTGGGCAGCCCCATTAGTTTTAGTCAAAAAGAAAGACAACACCATGAGGATGTGTGTAGATTACCGGAAAATCAACCGTATCACACACAAGGATGCGTACCCCTTACCAAGGATAGAGGAGTCATTGGCTGCTTTAAGATCTGCTAACTTCTTCTCTACCTTGGATCTCACTAGCGGGTACTGGCAGGTTCCTGTAGCAGAGGCGGACCGGGAGAAGACCGCATTCACCACCCCGATGGGACTTAGCGAGTTCACCTGCATGCCGTTCGGACTCTGCAACGCACCAGGAACCTTCCAACGCCTAATGGAGTGTTGTCTGGGCCACAGAAACTTCGAGACGGTCCTGTTGTACCTGGACGATGTCATCGTATATTCCAAGACATATGAGGACCACCTGAAACACCTGGCGGAAGTGTTCGAGGCTCTGGCGAGTTACGGCCTAAAGGTGAAACCCTCCAAGTGTCACCTCCTGAAACCAAAGGTGCAGTACCTGGGACACGTGGTGAGCGCTGACGGAGTGGCTCCCGACCCCGATAAGATCACCGCAATTAAGGGATGGCCAAGCCCCTCCAGCGTAAAAGAAGTGCGGCAGTTCCTCGGGTTGGTAGGCTACTACCGAAGGTTTATTCCCGGTTTCACCAAAAAGGCAGCACCTATGCAGGACCTCCTGATAGGCCAGTCCCGGAAGGCCAAGAACCAGAAGCCGCCCTTCAAATGGGAAGAGCTGGAAGAAGAGTCCTTCCGCCAGCTGAAGATGGCCCTCACGGGGGACGAAATCCTGGCGTACCCGGATTATAGCCAGCCCTTTATCCTCTACACCGACGCCAGTAACATCGGGCTAGGAGCCGTACTGTCCCAGATCCAGCAGGGGAAGGAACGAGTAATCGCCTACGCCAGCCGAAAACTGCGACCCACCGAAAGGAACCCCGAGAATTACAGCTCATTTAAGTTAGAGTTCCTGGCCGTAGTATGGGCAATCACTGAGCGCTTTAAGCATTACCTCGCTTCTTCCCGGTTCACCGTGTACACGGATAACAACCCGCTGACACACCTGGACACGGCAAGACTCGGTGCCCTGGAGCAGAGGTGGATGGCCCGTCTGTCCAACTACGAGTTCACAATTAAATACCGGGCAGGACGCTCCAATATCAACGCGGACGCCCTGTCCAGGATGCCCAACCTGCCGGACGGAGGAGAAGATCCGGAGGGACTGGAAGAAGTTGAACTCCCTGCGTTCCACCGTCATGGGACTATTCAGTATTCCCACCGGGTAAGGAGTAAGCAGGCTGCTACGTTGAACCCCTTACCCCACTACAACTGGGCGGAAACGCAAGACAGCGACCCTGCCGTCCGACTGGTGAAGGAGATGCTGACTCGGCCGGAGGCTCGCCTTGAACCAGACGCTCCGGAGGAAGCCAAACAACTATGGGCAGAGAAGAGTCGACTGTTCCTTTACAAAGGGAAGTTGTGCCGCAGAATGGTTAACTCCCGGACGCATGAATTACTCTGGCAAGTAGTGGTGCCACGAAGAGACGCAGCCATGGTGATGGAGGCATACCACGACGGAGCTGGACACTTTGGGTGGAAAAAGCTGGAGTTCCTGCTGCGCGAGCGGTTCCACTGGGTAGGCATGAGGGGAACCATCGAGAAGTGGTGCAGAGATTGTGGCCCGTGCAACCTGAGAAGGAAGGACCGAGCCAGCCAGAAGACTCCCCTGCAGTCCATCATCACCCGGCAACCGTTGGAACTGGTAGCCTTGGATCATGTAAAACTGACCCCAAGCAGAAGTGGCTACGTCTACGCGTTAACCATCGTGGATCATTACTCCCGGTTCTTGGTTGTCGTCCCCGTCAAGGACTTAACGGCTCAAACAGCAGCTAGAGCCTTCCAGCAGCACTTCTGCCGTCCACACGGGTACCCGGACCAAGTGCTGACGGACCAGGGACCTGCCTTTGAAGCGGAGGTCTTTCAGGAATTCTGCAATCTGTATGGCTGCCGGAAGATAAGGACGACACCCTACCATCCGCAGACTAATGGACTTTGTGAAAAAATGAACCAGGTGGTAATGGATCTTCTAAAAACGTTGCCCCTGGAAGAACGCAGTCTGTGGCCTGAAAAGTTGCCCGATCTGGTGGACCTATACAACCACATCCCGGTAGGTTCCACCAACTGTACCCCGGCTTACCTAATGAGGGCAAGACCTGGTAAGTTACCTGTTGACCTGGAAATGGGAGTCCTGACCCCCGAGGACACTTCACCAGAAACAGACTGGGACACAGAGAGGCAGCAGCAGTACCGGAGAGTACAGGAGAGCGTGGAGCGAAGTCTCTGTCAGGCTAGGGAAAGACAAGAGAAAACTTACAACCAGTATGCTCCCGCTGTTCCCCTGGTACCCGGAGAGCAGGTCTTGAAGAGGAAGAGACGGCTCCACAAGTTGGACGACCAGTGGGAGAAGGACCCGTACACCGTACTGCCCTCAAGCCACGAGAACCCGAAGGTCTGTACCATCAGTAAAGACGGAGGGGAAACCACAGCCATTGTATCCCGGGACCACCTGAAGAAGTGTCCCGAACAACTGAGGAACCCTGAAGAGGAACAAGAAGACCATCGACCCGTGGAAGAAAGGGAAGATATGGTTGGTACCGTGCTCGGGGACTTCCCTCAGTCTTGGACTCAAGTCAATGGTGCAGTTGTGGTACCCGTACTCACCTTCCTCCAACCATCATCCCAAGAACCTACGGAGCAACGGGTAGAGCTGGAAGAACAGCCGGTCCAGGAGGCAGAAGACTCCACACAAGCAGAACAGGAGAATCAACCCTCTGCTTATAGTGAGCCTGCCGTACCCCTAGTGAGACAAAGAGCCGGTAGACAGCTGCCCAGTTTACCCTTGACAGCTCCTACACCCTGTAGTTCAGGGCCAGACAGTCAGCTCCGTAGGTCCACTCGGGCCACTAGAGGCCAGTTACCCGCACGCTGGAGAATTTAAAGTGTATAAATTGTTTTATTTATGTTTTTCTGTGTCTTGTTGCTTGTGTATAATTTTGTGTTTCTAGTTATTTTTAGGAAACCTTGGTGGATTTACCGGGAATCCTTGTATATAGTTGGAGCGTAACCCAGGATGGACTAGAGACTGTTAAGGACTCGGGGTAGGACAGACCCCTACCTGGTTACGTCTCCCTGTGTTGGTGAAATGGACACCTTTGCTTTTCTTCAAAGACTGCATCCGGTTGCGGACACGCCGTAACCATCTTATGTGTTTTTCTTATAGTATTGTTATTGTTATACTTTGTTATGTTTTTCTAAATGTGTTTAGTCCCGGAGTACTAAATTTCACTAGGGGGGAATGTGACACCCCAGGGGTCTGGTTGCCACAGTGATAGAGATATTATGTCTGAGAGCAGGTGGGAGGTCCTTTGGTCAGGGATCCTGTGCATGCCACACCTCCTGCCCAGTCTGGGGAGGGGAAGAACTTCCCCTGTATAAACCCGGGGCTGAGGCAGGGTGAGTCAGACAAGGAGAGTGGAGAAGAGAAGCAGCATAGGAAACAGCAGAGTTACAAGGAGTCAGGGGCTGGCAGCTACAGAGCTCGCCCTGACTAAGAAGATTCTTTACCGGACCCGGAGTCCGAGGCTGTGGGGACTAACTCCTACCCAGCAGCAGAATCCGTCGGGCAGGGGATTTCAGGTCCTCTGGCCCAGAAGCCCGAAGGCACGGTCACACGCGTGGGACCAGCACCGCCATCGTGGAGCGGAAGCCATTAGAAGGCCCCGAGTCACCGGCCATATGGGTGAGCACCACACGGTACACTCAGGGACGTGGGCTACTTACATCAGCTTCTAGCAAGGTAGCCAGAAGAGTACAGTCAGTTTGGGAGGCTTACAACTACGCCTGGCCAGGGGAGATCCCATCTGCTCAAAGACTGACCAGGCCCCGTTTGCTAGCAAGTACTCCGGGAGGGTCTGTCGTTGTTACCAGTAAAGACCCTGAACTACACCGTACCGTCTCTGAGTGGTTCCTGCTACCCCCATCATCTACGTCGGCTGCCCTGAGGCCATACCCCTCCCGTTGGGGGTTATACTATCACGCTGCACAATCCTACCACCGGCCTCAGCGGTCTGCCCTGCAGCAGCAGCTTCCTGGCTGCACTCAACGGGTGGCGTAGTCATCAACTATTTACTACTAATAGACTGCCGTCTAGTTTGACTCCCTGGGCACGGACCGGGTCACCGCCACGAGATTACAACCCTCCACGGATCCGGCTCCGGGTAAGCTCCCGCGTGCGCACAAGCAGCGCGACACAGGCCCAGGGGCGCGTCACACACACAGGGTAAAAATCCAATGTGTATTTTCTGTAGCAGAAATCTGAGACAGCACCTCAGATTTCTGCCATTTATCCATGCCAAATACTTCCCATTCCTGTGAATGGGGTTTCTGCAACATCATTCACATTAATGTGTGAGGATTTTCCATGGATTTAAAGGGAACCTGTCACAGTGGAAATGCAGCCAGTCTGCAGTCAGTATGTTATAGAGCAGGAGTTGCTCAGCAGATTGTTAAGTGTTTTGTGGCACAGATTCAGTATAATCTGGGTTTTAGTTATTTAATCCTCTGCTCATTCTGGGATTTTTGGCCCAGTGGCTGATCCTATCAGTGATTGGCAGCTTTATTTGTGTAAATGTGCAGGCAGAGATAGCTGTCAATCACTGATAGGACCACCCACTGGGCCAAAAATGCCAGAAAGATCAGAGGATTAAATAACTAAAACACAGGTTTTCTCACAAAACTATAGATCAACTTAATCTTCTCCACCTGCTCTATAACAAAATCCCTGGAGATTGGACTGCATTTTCATGGTTGCAGGTTCCCTTTTTTAGGTTCCCTTTAAGGTTCTGAATTTGCTCCGAGATCCAAGTAAGCAAGACACTGTGTGAACATGCCCATATATCTTACTAGGTGACTTTTGCCAAAATTAGGTCAAGGATATCACCATGTAATAACACAATGGTAATGTAATCTACTGATAATTTATTTCCTCTTTACTTTTACAAGTGACAAACTCCATCCACAAAAATACAGTTGTTCTGTCCACATCTTACAATAAAAGCCCCAGCTCTTACAACAGTAAAGATGTGATATCTTCAAGGGGTTGTCATGTTTCTTTATTTATTTATCCCATTGACTTCCTGTACTTAGAAATAACAAAAAGAGCAGTACTCTCCATCTCCAACTCCCCAACAGCTCCCCGCAGTAGCCTCCAGTCTTTGTTGATATAGCTACAGTGGTGTGGTTACATCAACATCACTTGACCGCTGCAGCCAATCACTGGGCTAAGCATTGATACAGTTGGAGATGGCACCAGATTTCTGAGCCCAGTGATTGGCTATAGCAGTCACGTGACGTTGATGTGATGTGACCACTACAGCGGAATCATCAAAGATCGGAGGCTGCGGAAGGAAGCTGGTGCAGGAAGAGCGATAGGTGAGTACAGATGTCTATGGAATTTTTAAATGCAGGAAGAAAACAGAATTTAAGAAAGCCATTAATCACATACAGTACATGATGAGCGTTTCCATAGCTTTTTACAATGTATACAGGTGCTAATGCAACTTGAGTGGCACCCATCACCCATAGGCTATGATGGCATCCATTTAAAGTATACTTAATAAAAAACTATTGAAGTCTCATGATGCACATCATAGCTGCTATTAGACATGGAAGGCATTCATCAAGGCTGCTCTTCAGTGTATACACCCGTTTCTTCTTAATAGCTTTTAATCACAGTTATAGGATGCCATTATAGCATATGGCTATTTTGAAACATTCTTACTGAAACATAAAAACTGCACATGTAGCTTTTACATGTGTTTGCAGTTGTGTTCTCTGTAATGATGTAAAGTTAGCAAAGAGCATGTTGCAAATTTTAAAATATAAAAGGGTTTTCCAAATGACACATTGCCCTACCCCTGTGAACAAATGGATGTTGTTAATAATACACTTTCATCAGGGGCATACATAGGAATCATGGGGCCCCATAGCAGAAGTTCTAATCCCCCCCCCACCCCAAAAAAAGTAAATAATTGTCGGGGTCGCAGAAGAGCAGATCTCACAACTTTCCATCCTTTACATAGTAATTTTCCTTCTGCTGAAGTCCTAGATTCCTCTTTCATTGCCCCATAAAGTATGATGCCAACAAAAGTGTCGCCAAACACAGTATTATACCCCCATGGTGAATTCCTCCACATTCACAGTATAATGACCCTACTGTACCCCACCTCAACTCCCAAGGAAAAGTATGCTGACCATAACACAGTATGATCCCCCAACTGTGACCCCCACACACCTCTTCATGCAGTATAATGGGCCTATATACAGTATAATGGCCCCATGCCTCTCCACACTCTACACAGTATAATGCACTCGCCATGGTCCTCCACACAGTATAATGCACTCACCATGGTCATCCACATAGTATAATGCACTCGCCATGGTCCTCCACACAGTATAATGCACTCGCCATGGTCCTCCACGCAGTATAAGACCCTGGCCATGGTCCTCCACACAGTGTAAGGCACTCGCCATGGTCCTTCAAACAGTATAAGTCACTCGCTATGGTCCTCCACACAGTGTAAGACACTCGCCATGGTCCTCCACAAAGTATAAGACACTCACCATGGTCATCCAGACAGTATAATGCACTCTCCATGGTCCTCCACGCTGTATAAGACACTCGCCATGGTCCTCCACTCAGTGTAACACACTCGCCATGGTCCTTCACACAGTGTAAGACACTCGCCATGGTCCTCCACACAGTATAAGACACTCGCCATGGTCCTCCACACAGTATAAGACACTCGCCATGGTCCTCCACACAGTATAATGCACTCGTCATGGTCCTCCACGCTGTATAAGACACTCGCCATGGTCCTCCACAAAGTGTAAGACACTCGCCATGGTCCTTCACACAGTGTAAGACACTCGCCATGGTCCTCCACACAGTGTAAGACACTCACCATGGTCCACTACACAGTATAAGACACCTGCAATGGTCCTCCACACAGTGTAAGACACTCCCCATGGTCCTCCACGCAGTATAATGCACTCGCCATTGTCCTCCACATAGTATGACACCCCCCACTGTCCTCAACGCAGTATAATGCACTCCCTATGGTTCTCTACGCCGTATAATGCCCTCCCTATGGTCCTCCACACAGTATAATGCACTCCCTATCGTCCTCCACAAAGTATAATGCACTCCCTATGGTCCTCCACACAGTATCATGCACTCCCTATGGTCCTCTACACAGTATAATACACTCCATATGGTCCTCTACACAGTATAATACACTCCCCATGGTCCTCCACACAGTATAATGCACTTCCCCATGGTCCTCCACACAGTATAATGCACTCCCCATGATCCTCCACACAGTATAATGCACTTCCCCATGGTCCTCCACACAGTATAATGCTCTCCCCATGGTCCTCCACACAGTATAAAGCAGCCCCCCGTATGGTAAAATGTGGCCTCCCACCATTGGGTAAAATGCAGCCCCAGTCCTCCAGTATTATCAGTACACACTGATTTAAAAATAAATAAATACATACTTACCGCTCCTCGTTCTCCGCTGCTTCAGTCTCTGCAGCGCGTCTCTCTCATCTCCTCAGCAGCAGCCAGCTCCACTGTCATCATGCCGCTGCGTCAGACGCAGAGGAGGAATGATGGGACAGGGAGTGTCACATTACGCTCCCTCCTCTATCATTGCTTTCAACCAGGACCGGCTGCAGGTTTTCGTGGGCCCCGGGCGAAAGAGTCTCAGTGGGCCCCTTTAACACATAGCACAATTCATGATGCATAGATACCGCAGAGAAATATATACAGTACAGACCAAAAGTTTGGACACACCTTCTCATTTAAAGATTTTTCTGTATTTTCTTGACTATGGAAATTGTACATTCACATTGAAGGCATCAAAACTATGAATTATCACATGTGGAATGATATACTTAACAAAAAAGTGTGAAACAACTGAAAATATGTCTTATATTCTAGGTTCTTCAAAGTAGCCACCTTTTGCTTTGATGACTGCTTTGCACACTCTTGGCATTCTCTTGATGAGCTTCAAGAGGTAGTCACCGCAAACGGTCTTCCAACAATCTTGGAGGAGTTCCCAGAGATGCTTAGCACTTGTTGTCCCTTTTGCCTTCACTCTGCAGTCCAGCTCACCCCAAACCATCTCGATTGGGTTCAGGTCTGGTGACTGTGGAGGCCAGGTCATCTGGAGTAGCACCCCATCACTCTCCTTCTTGGTCAAATAGCCCTTACACAGCCTGGAGGTGTGTTTGGGGTCATTGTCCTGTTGAAAAATAAATGATGGTCCAACTAAACGCAAACTGGATGGAATAGCATGCCACAGCAAGATGATGTGGTAGCCATGCTGGTTCAGTATGCCTTCAATTTTGACTAAATCCCCAACAGTGTCACGAGCAAAGCACCCCCACACCATCACACCTCCTCCTCCATGCTTCACGGTGGGAACCAGGCATGTAGAGTCCATCCGTTCACCTTTTCTGCGTCGCACAAAGACACGGTGGTTGGAACCAAAGATCTCAAATTTGGACTCACCAGACCAAAGCACAGATTTCCACTGGTCTAATGTCCATTCCTTGTGTTCTTTAGCCCGAACAAGTCTCTTCTGCTTGTTGCCTGTCCTTAGCTGTGGTTTCCTAGCAGCTATTTTACCATGAAGGCCTGCTGCACAAAGTCTCCTCTTAACAGTTGTTGTAGAGATGTGTCTGCTGCTAGAACTCTGTGTGGCATTCACCTGGTCTCTAATCTGAGCTGCTGTTAACCTGCGATTTCTGAGGCTGGTGACTCGGATAAACTTATCCTGAGAAGCAGAGGTGACTCTTGGTCTTCCTTTCCTGGGGCGGTCCTCATGTGAGCCAGTTTCTTTGTAGCGCTTGATGGTTTTTGCAACTGCACTTAGGACCACTCTCAAAGTTTTCCCAATTTTTCGGACTGACTGACCTTCATTTCTTAAAGTAATGATGGCCACTCGTTTTTCTTTACTTAGCTGCTTTGTTATTGCCATAATACAAATTCTAACAGTCTATTCAGTAGGACTATCAGCTGTGCATCCACCAGACTTCTGCACAACACAACTGATGGTCCCAAAGTTGTTTCACACTTTTTTTGTTAAGTATATAATTCTACATGTGTTAATTCATAGTTTTGATGCCTTCAGTGTGAATGTACAATTTCCATAGTCAAGAAAATACAGAAAAATCTTTAAATGAGAAGGTGTGTCCAAACTTTTGGTCTGTACTGTATATATATAGTACAATGCCAAAGATTTCACTGACTTGTTACATTACATGAGTGATATCTATTGTAAATTCTACAATAGCTCAGAAACCGGCGAATCCTCGCAGCGCACAGTGCAGACCGGACAGTATAGTCCTCCATACAGTATTATGGCACCACTAAGTCCTCCATACAGTATTATGATCCCCATATAATGCTCCATACAGAATAATGGGCCCCATATAATGCTCCATACAAATACTGGCCCCTATATAATGTTCCATACAGAATACTGGCCCATATATAATGCACCATAAAGAATATTGCCTGTCCCCCATATAATGCTCCATGAAAGCTGGGCCCCCATGTAATGCATCATGCAGGCTGGGCCCCATATAATGCCCCATGCAGGCTGGGCCCCATATAATGCCCCATGCAAGTTGGGCCCCATATAATGCCCCATGCAGGCTGGGCCCCATATAATGCCTCATGCAGGCTGGGCCCCATATAATGCCCCATGCAGGCTGGGCCCCATATAATGTCCTATGCCAGCTGGGCCCCATATAATGCTCCATGCAGGCTGGGCTCCATATAATGCCCCATGCAGGCTGGGCCCCATATAATGCCCCATGCAGGCTGGGCCCCATATAATGCCCCATGCAGGCTGGGCCCCATATAACGCTCCATGCAGGCTGGGCCCCATATAATGCTCTATGCAGGCTGGGCCCCATATAATGCTCTATGCAGGCTGGGCCCCTTGTAATGCTCCATGCAGGCTGGGCCCCATATAATGCCCCATGCAGGCTGGGCCCCATATAATTCCCCATGTCTCCATACATAAAAAAAAAAAAGATCAAATACTCACCTCACCTGATATAACCAGATAACTCTCTGCTGCTCTGCTCCGGACTCCTCAGTGTCGCCGTCTTCCTGCTCTCTGCTGCACTGTGACAGCTCAGCAGAGGGCGAGGTGGAAACACGTCATCGCACCCTCTGACTTGAGACGTCACAGTCAGGAGACGCGGAAGACACAGGAACTTTTGGTCTGTACTGTATATATATAGTACAATGCCAAAGATTTCACTGACTTGTTACATTACATGAGTGATATCTATTGTAAATTCTACAATAGCTCAGAAACCAGCGAATCCTCGCAGCGCACAGTGCAGACCGGACAGTATAGTCCTCCATACAGTATTATGGCACCACTAAGTCCTCCATACAGTATTATGAGCCTCATATAATGCTCCATACAGAATAATGGGCCCCATATAATGCTCCATACAAATACTGGCCCCCATATAATGTTCCATACAGAATACTGGCCCATATATAATGCACCATAGAGAATATTGCCTGTCCCCCATATAATGCTCCATGAAAGCTGGGCCCCCATGTAATGCTCCATGCAGGCTGGGCCCCATATAATGCCCCATACAGGCTGGGTCCCATATAATGCCCCATGCAGGCTGGGTCCCATATAATGCCCCATGCAGGCTGGGCCCCATATAATGCCCCATGCAGGCTGGGCCCCATATAATGCCCCATGCAGGCTGGGCCCCATATAATGTCCTATGCCAGCTGAGCCCCATATAATGCTCCATGCAGGCTGGGCTCCATATAATGCCCCATGCAGGCTGGGCCCCATATAATGTCCTATGCCAGCTGGGCCCCATATAATGCTCCATGCAGGCTGGGCTCCATATAATGCCCCATGCAGGCTGGGCCCCATATAATGCCCCATGCAGGCTGGGCCCCATATAATGCCCCATGCAGGCTGGGCCCCATATAATGCCCCATGCAGGCTGGGCCTCATATAATGCTCCATGCAGGCTGGGCCCCATATAATGCTCTATGCAGGCTGGGCCCCATATAATGCTCCATGCAGGCTGGGCCCCATATAATGCTCTATGCAGGCTGGGCCCCATATAATGCTCTATGCAGGCTGGGCCCCTTGTAATGCTCCATGCAGTCTGGGCCCTATATAATGCTCCATGCAGGCTGGGCCCCTTGTAATGCTCCATGCAGGCTGGGCCCCATATAATGCCCCATGCAGGCTGGGCCCCATATAATGCCCCATGCAGGCTGGGCCCCATATAATGCCCCATGTCTCCATACATAAAAAAAAAAAAATCAAATACTCACCTCACCTGATATAACCAGATAACTCTCTGCTGCTCTGCTCTGGACTCCTCAGTGTCGCTGTCTTCCCGCTCTCTGCTGCACTGTGACAGCTCAGCAGAGGGCGAGGTGGAAACACGTCATCGCACCCTCTGACTTGAGACGTCAGAGTCAGGAGACGCCGAAGACACAGGAACTTTTGGTCTGTACTGTATATATATACTACAATGCCAAAGATTTCACTGACTTGTTACATTACATAAGTGATATCTATTGTAAATTCTACAATAGCTCAGAAACCGGCGAATCCTCGCAGCGCACAGTGCAGACCGGACAGTATAGTCCTTCATACAGTATTATGGCACCACTAAGTCCTCCATACAGTATTATGAGCCCCATATAATGCTCCATACAGAATAATGGGCCCCATATAATGCTCCATACAAATACTGGCCCCCATATAATGTTCCATACAGAATACTGGCCCATATATAATGCACCATAGAGAATATTGCCTGTCCCCCATATAATGCTCCATGCAGGCTGGGCCCCCATGTAATGCTCCATGCAGGCTGGGCCCCATATAATGCCCCATGCAGGCTGGGTCCCATATAATGCCCCATGCAGGCTGGGTTCCATATAATGCCCCATGCAGGCTGGGCCCCATATAATGCCCCATGCAGGCTGGGCCCCATATAATGCCCCATGCAGGCTGGGCCCCATATAATGCTCTATGCAGGCTGGGCCCCTTGTAATGCTCCATGCAGGCTGGGCCCCATATAATGCCCCATGTCTCCATACATAAAAAAAAAAAATCAAATACTCACCTCACCTGATATAACCAGATAACTCTATGCTGCTCTGCTCCGGACTCCTCAGTGTCGCCGTCTTCCCGCTCTCTGCTGCACTGTGACAGCTCAGCAGAGGGCGAGGTGGAAACACGTCATCGCACCCTCTGACTTGAGACGTCACAGTCAGGAGACGCGGAAGACACAGGAGCTGCGGAGGCACGGGGAGAAGTTAATATTGTTCTGGCCGGGGTGCCCGACGGCGAGTAGGCCCACCCGCCTGCTCAAGGCCCCGTCACTTGCCTGAGTGCTGACACCAGGCCTGGGTGCGGGGGGTACATGGTGCAGGCGACTGCTATGGGGCCCCCCAGCTCACGAGCCCCATAGCAGTCGCGTGGCCTGCCGCCATTGACGGTACACCACTGACTTTTATTATGATGTATACATGCTAAACAGTTACATTCTGAGGAATTCTGTAACTACCTAAGCTTAATTTACCTAAAGAGATTGTCCACTACTTCAACATTGATGGCCTATCCTTAGGAAAGGTCATCAATGTCTGATCGTTGGAGACGCGACACTCGACACCTGCATCAATCACATCGGTCTCCTATTGATTTGAATAGGGGGCAGAATT
The DNA here is from genome assembly GCF_046119375.1 of Phyllobates terribilis. Classification (NCBI taxonomy): domain Eukaryota; kingdom Metazoa; phylum Chordata; class Amphibia; order Anura; family Dendrobatidae; genus Phyllobates; species Phyllobates terribilis. Next base: position 413,596,524 of record NW_027362771.1, on the reverse strand, counting down.
GGACCCCGGCCAATCAGACATTGATGACCTACCCTAAGGATGGGCCATTAAAGGTAAAGTAGTGGAAAACCTGTTTAAGCCTTCAATAGCTATGAAAAGATGTTTGATTTTATTTGAAACTATAATTCTGATGAAGAATTTCCTTTACCACTTTGGTGAAAGGTGATGAGTTGTCTGTACTCTGTTGGATATTCATGACACTTGTTGAAGTCATTGAACAATTTGTATTTTTGTTTGTACAAAATTCAATGTTATATTTCTTTTGTACATACAAAACTGTGTGTGAGACGTCTGATAAGCTTGACACTATCCTAAAGTACAAGAGATATCTCAACACATCATGTAATAATTACCACACACTAATCCTCTGACATTATCATTTCCAGGCACAGGACAAAATTGCAAAACTTGGCAGTTTGTCTTTCCAATGTCCTGACATGCAAGGAAAGTGCGGCACATTACTTAGTTATGCCCATATGGTTATTTGGCTTAGATCAATGGGACTCTAAAGTGAAAATACAAAAAGCAAATAGTAAATGTTTCTTTATAACCAGATAACTCTCGGATTTGCCATTGTTTAAGATCTAGAGTAGCAAACTAATTGCTACCATACAGACGCTTCCATCTATGAAACAGTTCTTCATATATTTCTGTTCTACAGATCTTAAGACATCTATTTCATAAAAGAACCCTTATTTAGTGTGTTTTTGAATACATTTAAAATTAAGTTGTACATTTTACAGTGCCAGCACAAACATATGAACTTCATATTCTACAGCAAAAATAAAATACAGATTTTCTAAGAATGCAACGCATTCTTCTTCACAGAGCCTAAACATTAAAATCAAGACCATTCGCACACTCTGAAGTGGGATATAATTACATTTTAAAAGAGAAAATTTTGATATGAGTATATATTGAAAAATCTGTTATATTGTAGATCTATCGAGAATTGATAAGAAATGGCAAATACTTCCCAGATAACTGCTTTGCATTAGGTGCCACACCCTACCATTCTAGCTGTGTAAGCTCATGGTCTTTTAGCAAAGAGAAAGTTCTTACACTCATCTATCATCTGATGCATCAAAAATCATTGTAATAGAGTTCTAGCACACCAAAAATAGAAAGATTGCATTATACTATATTATAATAGTTCTACCCTGAATTGAAACACATAAAATATATAACAATATCTTTACTAACATATTATTAAACTCAAAAAACTATCTTTGATCCCTTAAAGGTCCAAACTACTTCTGGCTTTAACTGAACCTGTCAGAAGTTTTGCATGGTCAAAACCATGTCCCTGATTGATGGCTATAGCATCCAACCAAGAGCTCACTGCAGCCATCGATTAGGCACTCGGGCGGACGGTTAGGGAGCACTAAGTGTGACAATCAAGTGCACCTCAAACTAGGGACCCTTCCTTCAGTGCATTTGTGCTAACGGCAGGCTCTGGAGAAAAACTTTATGTCAAAAGTCATACTGCCACTAAAATGCAGTATATTTGTACAGATCTCCAATTTTCCTAGGTATTCCCGTCAGCAGTTTTACATAGTTTCTTAGATATGTTAAAAAATTACACAGGGCCACCAAATTCAATCTTTCTCCAACAGTTGCAAATTCTGTATCTTTAGATTATTTGTAAACCTCAGTTCTTTTTGCATGTTCAAAACCACTGACAAGTTCCCTTTAAGAAGAAGATGAGGGTTTTTTTTATTATCACATTCTGAAAGTCATACCTTTTTTAGTTTTCCATCAATGTCGACATATGAGAGTTTCTAAATTTGAGGGACAAGTTGTATTTTTTTATTACCATTTAATTGTTATTTACTCTTTCTGGAGGTAATTAAAGAAAAAGAAAACAGCAATTCTGCCATTACTGTTCTGCCACCTGCAGGATCCAGCTAGTATACTTAGCCTGGCTCCTGTCAAAACTAATGGGGTCTAGGAGAACAAAGATTCCCACAGTTTAACCCACTACATGCTGAAATAATTAGCTCCCTCTGTCAGCTCAACCACCCCTGATGTGTTGTAATGGCACCTAACAAAGGTAGCCATGGGTACCTCTTTGCCTCCCACTTAAACAGGCATCTAAAAGGATGCCTGTCAATGTAATGACAGGTATAATACACTGCAATACAGGTATAAGATGACAAACCCATTCAAATTCTAATCCCCAAGTGAGACTAAAATAAAAAGCTAAAAGAAGTTTAAAAATGTTTCAAAGAATATAAAATAAATAAAAAATAACATGTTTCTATATTGCATCAAAACACAAATAATAAAAAATACACATATCTTGTATTGCTACATTCATAACAATCCCAGGTATAAAAACATATTAATTAATCTATTGGCTGAACGCTGTAAAAATAAACTACACAATGACAGAACCTAAAGATTCATTTGAAATCAGGGTTAGGTGAGTACATGCTTTATTTCTTAAGGGGAGAGAGTAAACTTAGCACTCAAAAAAGTATTAATGTCCCATGATTCCTCCCTTGAAAAAAAAAATTTCTTTTAAGAGGGATCGCAGAGGGCATTATTTGTTTTAAAGGGAAACTAAAAAGCTATTTTAAGGAGGAGCTTAGGGGGCATTATCACTTTTTAAAGGTGCAATCAGAGTGCATTGTTAGTTTTTACAGGCGCATTCGGGGTCATTATTACTTTAAATAATATTATTACTCTTTAAATAATATAAGGGTGTTCTCAAAACATAATCACTATTGCCACTATGTGAGGAATTTGTTTTCACAAAATTGCAAAGTGGCTGTAAAATTGTACAATTTTTTCCATCTTTTTGATTTTCTGAAACCATAAGTATGTTGAATTCTTTCATATCCAGAGAGTTGGAATGCAAGAGCGTGCCATCTTAATCAGATGGCGTGAGGTCTGTAAATTATAATGTGTTCATGCCAGTGTCCTAGAACTTAGTTTCTGACGTGATGAGAAAATGTGTCAAATGGAGTGTCAAAGTACACTGCAGATTGAAATATATAGATAGTAAAGGGGGAGGAACAGTAAGGACTAGAGAGAGTCACTGACACTAGCAGAGAAACAGCTGGATTCACAGATAGAAGCAGCTGCATGGAGGACAATATATAGCAGTACTGAGCAGTGTGTGTGCTGCTAAAGTGAAAAAGAGCTGAAATCACTTCATGAGTTTAGTGTATGGGAGTCATCAGAGCAGATATTGCTAAGGTAGTGCCAAAATGGGAAGTCAATAAAATGTTACAGCATGCTAAGTGCTGTACAAATATATACAGTGGTGGCCAAAAGTATTGGCACCCCTGCAATTCTGTCAGATAATACTCAGTTTCTTCCTGAAAATGATTGCAATCACAAATCCTTTTGTATTATTATCTTCATTTAATTTGTCTTCATTGAAAAAACACAAAAAGAATTGTCCTAAAGCCAAATTGGATATAATTCCACACCAAACCTAAAAAAGGGGGTGGACAAAAGTATTGGCACTGTTTGAAAAATCATGTGATGCTTCTCTAATTTGTGTAATTAACAGCACCTGTAACTTACCTGTGGCACCTAACAGGTGTTGGCAATAACTAAATCACACTTGCAGCCAGTTAACATGGATTAAAGTTGACTCAACCTCTGTCCTGTGTCCTTGTGTGTACCACATTGAGCATGGAGAAAAGAAAGAAGACCAAAGAACTGTCTGAGGACTTGAGAAACCAAATTGTGAGGAAGCATGAGCAATCTCAAGGCTACAAGTCCATCTCCAAAGACCTGAATGTTCCTGTGTCTTCCATGCGCAGTGTCATCAAGAAGTTTAAAGCCCATGGCACTGTGGCTAACCTCCCTAGATGTGGACGGAAAAGAAAAATTGACTAGAGATTTCAACGCAAGATTGTGCGGATGGTGGATAAAGAACCTCGACTAATATCCAAACAAGTTCAAGCTGCCCTGCAGTCCGAGGGTACAACAGTGTCAACCCGTACTATCCGTCGGCGTATGAATGAAAAGGGACTGTATGGTAGGATACCCAGGAAGATCCCACTTTGAAAGAAGCATTCAAAGAAAAGAACACGGTCCCTACAGTCAAACATGGCGGAGGTTCCCTGATGTTTTGGGGTTGCTTTGCTGCCCCTGGCACTGGACTGCTTGACCGTGTGCATGGCATTTTGAAGTCTGAAGACTACCAACAAATTTTGCAGCATAATGTAGGGCCCAGTGTGAGAAAGCTGGGTCTCCCTCAGAGGTCATGGGTCTTCCAGCAGGACAATGACCCAAAACACCCTTCCAAAAGCACTATAAAATGGTTTGAGAGAAAGCACTGGAGACTTCTAAGGTGGCCAGCAATGAGTCCAGACCTGAATCCCATAGAACACCTGTGGAGAGATCTCAAAATGGCAGTTTGGAGAAGGCACCCTTCAAATATCAGGGACCTGGAGCAGTTTGCCAAAGAAGAATGGTCTACAATTCCAGCAGAGCATTGTAAGAAACTCATTGATGGTTACCGGAAGCGGTTGTTCGCAGTTATTTTGGCTAAAGGTTGCGCAACCAAGTATTAGGCTGAGGGTGCCAATACTTTTGTCTGGCCCATTTTTGGAGTTTTGTGTGAAATGATCAATGATTTGATTTTTGCTTCATTCTCTTTTGTGTTTTTTCCTTGCAAGCAAATTAAATGAAGATAATAATACCAAAGAATTTGTGATTACAATCATTTTCAGGAAGAAACTGAGTATTATCTGACAGAATTGCAGGGGTGCCAATACTTTTGGCCACCACTCTACATATTTTTCGCAGGAACAATATTGCTACATATTAAGCCTATGCACTAGCCTCCATGATAATCACCATAATCAATCAATGCCATTGTGTAAAGCAAGTCTCAACACACAGTTTTTCAGCACCTATGTAGGCCAAAACCTGTACACTGTCAATTGCCTTATTTTGAGAAACATTCTTCAAAGGAACAATGATAGCCTTTAAGAGCAGTGAAGTGAGGTCAATAAAACATCTGTAGCTGGTCGTCTGGCTAATACCCCAATGTCGTACAAACGCCTTCTGATGGTTTGTGTAGAAACTGTTTGACTCCTTAGGCTTGGCATTTGATGTCTAATTTCACTTGCAGTATTGAATGTATCACTATGCGCTATTGTTTGAATCTGACAAGACCATGTGGGTAACGGCAATTGAATATCCAACCGCTCCCAATCCCAGGATTATGGTGTGTGCTTGCATAATGTACGGTAATAGGACCCCTCTATTCTTTGTTCTAGGTACAATAATAGCTCAGAGTTAGTTTAATTTGACTGTGAAACCAGTGGTACAGCCATTTTTTCAGTGTCCCAGGAGCCATTTTTTAACACGACACAACACAAGATAACATTTTCCTCATGCCACTGTGAGCAGCCTGCATGCCCTAGACCAGGGGTCTCAAACACGCGGCCCGCGGGCCGCATGCGGCCCCTGAGGCTGCTTTATGCGGCCCGCAGGCACAGACCCCTTGACGATCCCGACCTGGTCCAGGAGGAGCCGCCGACAGCAGCGCTGAATTGCCACACAGAGACTGTTTCCCAGCACTGCATTTCCAATGCCAGCCGCTGGCCAATCAGAGGCCAGCAGCTGATATCTGCGTGTCGGCGCAGCGAGTATGACGTCATTGCCATATGCAGATGTCAGCTGCTGGCCTCTGATTGGCCGGCGGCTGATATTGGAAATGCTGTGCTGGGAGACAGTCTCTGTGCGGCAATTCAGCGCTGCTGTCGGCGGCTCCTCCTGGACCAGGTCGGGATCGTCAAGGGGTCGGACTCTGTGGTGCCTGCGGGCCACATCTGCAGGAAGGCCACCGAGGGAACGGAGGACAGGTGAGAATCATCTTTTTTTTTTTCTATTTTATGTGTGTGAAGAACAACACAGGGGGCACATAGCCACAAGAGGGGACCTGGATGGGGCACATAGCCACAAGAGGGGACCTGGATGGGGCACATAGCCACAAGAGGGGACCTGGATGGGGCACATAGCCACAAGAGGGGACCTGGATGGGGCACATAGCCACAAGAGGGGACCTGGATGGGGCACATAGCCACAGGATGGGGACCTGGATGGGGCACATAGCCACAAGAGGGGACCTGGATGGGGCACATAGCCACAAGAGGGGACCTGGATGGGGCACATAGCCACAAGATGGGGACCTGGATGGGGCACATAGCCAAAAGATGGGGACCTGGATGGGGCACATAGCCAAAAGATGGGGACCTGGATGGGGCACAGAGCCAAAAGATGGGGACCTGGATGGGGCACATAGCCACAGGATGGGGACCTGGATGGGGCACATAGCCCCAAGATGGGGACCTGGATGAGGCACATTAGTACAAGATGGGCGCCAGGATGGGGAACGTTGCTACAGGATGGGGACCTGGATGGGGCACATAGCCACAGGATGGGGACCTGGATGGGGCACATTAGTACAAGATGGGGACTTGGATGGGGAACATTACTACAAGATGTTTTCCATTATTACTATATGATGCTAATTGTAAGACAATATTACTGTATGTGGCCAATTGGGGGAAATAAAATTGTATAAAAAATAAAATAAAGCATGAAAAAATATTGGGCACTAAAAATGCTGTTTTATATGTAAACTAAAGTAAACACAAAAAAGTGCACGTTTATTATCGCCACATCCATAACGACCTAAGCCATAAAAAAATAAACACGGCAAAAATGTTCAAAAGGTGTATACAAAAAAAATGGTATCACTAAAAATGTCACATTGAACAAAGAATGCGGCCCCCCAAATTCAAATTTTTTCCATGTGCGGCCCATATACCCAGCCGAGTTTGAGACCCCTGCCCTAGACGTACATTTCCGAACTTGCCTTCCATAGAGCACATGTAGGACGTCATTGTTCAGCAATTGTAAAGGGAACTGCCAGAAGTGGATCTTGATGATTTGTGTGTCCAAGTACATCCAGAGTGGCTAAACATTCTTCAGACAACCATTACTAACCCCATAAATAACATGCCAAGGTGTGTAAGTGTGGGTAGTTTTACCCGTGATACTGCACAAATAATCAATACTGAATTAATCGGAGATATTTTAAAAACTGTTTGGGCTGATGGACTTTTTATGTACAATGGAAAGACTCTCAGCTCATAACAAAACTAATTCTGATAACTTCTATAGAACCTGGCAAAGTTGGCTCATGTTTGGAGATTCTATTGAATAATATCCTTCAGTGCTACTCATCTGATTTACTTGATAACTGAATCTACTTTTGAAATTCAAATTCATCCCCTCCCCCACCTCCCGTTCCTGGTCCCCCCTACTCTTGTCCTTCTTCTTTATCTTCCTTTTCTCTTGTCTTTCAATAATACTTCATGGATAATATTTAGAATATTCGAGTTTTTATTATACAGAGTTATAATACTACTCTAGTATGATGTAGCATTATACGAAATCTTGTATGATCTCACTATTTTTGCAGTTATGATTACTTGTGACTATACCTTATAGCAGTGGTCCCCAACCTTTTTTGCACCAGGGACCGGCTTGAAGCAAGATCATTTTTCCATGACCCAGCAAGGAGGGGGTGGGGTGGGCGGGGCTTTGGTCATATGGGGGCGGGGTAATGGAGGGATTTGGAGTTTAGTGCATACTTATCATATAGTGTAGACCAGGTCCCCGCCAGGAGCTATGCCAGGAGCCCCACATAATGTGCTGTGCCAGGAGCCGCATCACTGAGGCCCCATCACGCCCTGCAGCAGGACAGGGCAGCTGTCCTGACAGCTGCTGTTCAGCTGCATTTACTTCATCCCAGGGGCGGACACAGACTGTAGTGGGCCCCTGTGCAAGAAATTTTTGGGGGCCCCCCCCGCCCTTCATAAGGCAACAAAGTTATGTAAACATAACCCCCCCATGTGCATCTCTCACCCCCCCATGTGCAGCTCACCCCCGTGCATCTCTCATCCCCCTCCGTGCATCTCTCATCCCCCTCCGTGCATCTCTCATCCACCCCCCGTGCATCTCTCATCCCCTCCGTGCATCTCTCATCCCCCGTGCATCTCTCACCCCCCGTGCATCTCTCATCCATCCCCCGTGCATCTCTCATCCCCCCCGTGCATCTCTCACCCCCCCGTGCATCTCTCATCCACCCCCCGTGCATCTCTCATCCACCCCCCGTGCATCTCTCACCCCCCCGTGCATCTCTCACCCCCCCCGTGCATCTCTCATCTCTCCCCTCCCTCCCATGTGCATCTCTCATCTCTCCCCTCCCCCCATGTGCATCTCTCATCTCTCCCCTCCCCCCATGTGCATCTCTCATCTCTCCCCTCCCCCCATGTGGATCTCTCATCTCTCCCCTCCCCCATGTGCATCTCTCATCTTTCCCCTCCCCCCCATGTGGATCTCTCATCTCTCCCCTCCCCCATGTGCATCTCTCATCTCTCCCCTCCCCCCCATGTGGATCTCTCATCTCTCCCCTCCCCCATGTGCATCTCTCATCTCTCCCATCCCCCCCATGTGGATCTCTCATCTCTCCCCTCCCCCATGTGCATCTCTCATCTCTCCCCTCCCCCCCCATGTGGATCTCTCATCTCTCCCCTCCCCCATGTGCATCTCTCATCTCTCCCCTCCCCCCATGTGCATCTCCCATTCCCCCCACTCCTAGTTAATTGTATTTAAAAAAAAATAAAACTTGTTATACTTACCCCCATGCGATCCCTGCAGAATCCTGGCGCTCGTCCAAATCGCTGACACCAGGTTCTCCTGACTTCCGGCCATGTGACGGCGCCGTCACATGACCGGAAGTCAGGGGAATCATGAAGGTGCTGCCACAGCAGCGCAGCGCTAAGATGTCCCGGACCCGGCGCTTAGCATGCGGCCGGGGGCCCCATGAGGAGAGAGACGCACAAGAGGGGGGCTCCGAGGGGGCTCCTACCGGCCGGGCCCCATACTGGAGTCAGGGCAGTCATGCCCTGATGGCGGCCCTGCTGGAGGCTGGAGGGGCCCCCTCTCCCCGCGGACCGGCTGAAAAACCCCAACGGCCCGGTCCTGGTCCGCGGACCGGCGGTTGGGGACCTCTGCCTTATAGTATGTTCCATGCAAGATTCATTTTACCTTTCTTTATCTTTTCTGGTTGTTGTCTAACTCATTTCAATAAATAAAGTTTATAAAAAAAAAACTATTGTTCTATTCTATCATCATTTGCATATTATTAACATGCTACCAACCACATGATTTTCATAACCCCACGACTTTTCATTCTTGTTACTGTATTTTCAATGCTGAGGCGTGTATTTGGCAACATTACTATAATTATAATACTTTAGTTTACATATGACAAAGTTATGTAACGATTATGGTAATTTCAATGGAAGTTGTTTGTTATTTTTTATGAATTTGCATGCTAGCATTTACCCTAAATTCAACTTGGTAAATACAAGAATATCATTTGCCAGACTGCTAATTACTCTGAAACATGCTATAACATGAACTGAGAAAACAATTTCCAACACCGACCAATAAATAATTTTATATATACACAATAAGTCCTAAAAGTTCTTTGCTCATTTACATGAGAAAACTTATAAAATCTATCAACAGAAGTTTCACTGAAAGAAAAAAAAAAGGTCTGTGCAAATTGGTCTATAAACTTTCATCATGCTTGGATGAACTAGTCAACAAATGACTTATTGTCTTTGAATTTGAGGAGCAGAACTTGCCCATACTAGGAGGAGCAGTGAGTACTCTACATTATCGCCAGCACAAATGCCAGTTTTAACTGCAGTCCAGACAGAAGATGGGGTGGACAAGGATGAAGGATAGAGTCAGCAACCCTTTGCCAAGATGGACATAGTGAAAAAGAAGTATGCAACTGCTTTGGGAACACCATGTAAGAAATCTTTATTATAAATAACAACAAAAAGGAACATGGAAACCACATAAGTTATAAAAACATGTAAAACACTTGATAATCAAATTACTAACAAGGTGTGCCCATGATAAGGCCACCACCCAACCTCATCTGCCTGATACCATCTGAATTCGCAGGGTTAATGAAAATGCAAATATATAAAACCAAATAAAGATAAGTTGTAATATTCATATAATAACTGGGGATAGCCATAAATCAAAATAATGCAATACAATTCAATATAAGAGCTTTGTTACGAATTGGGCAAAAAAATATACAGGTGCTTCTCACAAAATTAGAATATCATTGTAACGCTGAGTCACTTTTCACGGCCAGGCCTTGAGACGGGATTGTCAAGGAGTCCGAAGTCAAAGCCAGGAGGGAACGTCATAAACAGAGGGAAGAGGTAAAGGCGTAGTTAGGTAACGTTCCGTAGATCAGAATACCGGGAGGAAAGCAGATCAGAGCTGAAGGGGTTAAACAGACAGATGGTCAGAACTAGGTCCAAGGTCAGGCAACAGAAGATCAATAAACAGAACTCAAGGCACAGAGAACAAACCACACACTAGCTGAATGTACGTCTGGCAGAGATCTGGGGGGAACAGCTCAGTTAAGTAGCCAGGCATTCAACTGAGATAATGAACACCTGAAGATAGCCAGTGCCTCCCAGTCTCAGATTGGACAGCCGAGCTGTCAATCACCACACTGACATCTTCAGCACGCCCCTGTACCAGAATGGATGGTCGAGCAGTCAAACACAGTGCTGACAGCTCCAGCACGCCCCTGTACAAGATTGGATCCCAGACACAGTGAGGGTGGAATCGTGACAGTACCCCCAGGCAGGGCCGGCTCCAGGTTTTTGTGGGCCCTGGGCGAAAGAGTCTCAGTGGGCCCCTTTAACACATACCACGATTCATGATGCACAGATACTGCAGAGAAATATGTATATAGTAAAATGCTGAAGATTTCACTTCTTACATTACATGAGCAATATCTATTGTAAATTCTACAAAAGCTCAGAAACCGGCGGATCGCTCCATACAGAATACTGGCCCCCATATAACACTCCATACAGGATACTGGCCCCCATAAAATGCTCCATACAGGATACTGGTCCCCATATAACGCTCCATACAGGATACTGGCCCCCATATAACGCTCCATACAGAATACTGACCCCCATATAATGCTCCATGCAGGCTGTTTCCCCCAAATAATGCAACACGCTGGCTGTTCCCCCCTTATAATACCCCATGCAGACTGTTCCCCCCCATATAATGCCCCATGCAGGATGTCACCCCCCCCTTATAATGCCCCATGAAGGATGTTGCCTCCCTTATAATGCCCCATGCATTATGTCACCCCCCCTTATAATGCCCCATGCAGAATGTCACCCTCCCTTATAATGCCCCATGCAGGATGTCACCACCTTATAATGCCCCATGCATTGTCACCCCCCCTTATAATGCCCCATGCAGGATGTCACTTATCCCCCTTAAAATGCCCCATGCAGGATGTCACTTCCCCTCCATAGAATGCCCCATGCAGGATCTCACTCCCCCCCTTTATAATGCCCCATGCAGGATGTCACCCCCCCACTCCCTTATAATGCCCCATGCAGGATGTCACCCCCCCCTTATAATGCCCCATGCAGGATGTCACACCCCCCACCATATAATGCCCCATGCCTCCATACATTAAAAGAAAAAATCAAATACTCACCTCACTTCTCACCTGCTGCAGCTGCTCAGGACTCCAACGTCATCGGCATCTTCCCGCTCTGCACTGTGATGGCTCAGGAGAGAGTGCGGTGTAAAGACGTCACCGCGCCCTCTGACCTGAGACGTCACAGTGCAGCAGCCGCGGAAGACACCGGAGCTGCTATGGAGGCACGGGGAGAGGTAAGTATTGTTTTGCTGGCTGCCGGGGCCCTGAGCAAGCGGGGGGGGGGAGTGGACACTGACACCGCTCTCCTCCGCTCACGGGTCCCATAGCGCGGCGGGGTGCCCGACGGCGAGTGGGCCCCCCTGCCTGCTCAGGGCCCCGACACTTGCCCGGGTGCTGACTCCGGCCCTGCCCCCAGGCTTCCCAGGAAACTTTAGATGGAAGGCCCTGACTAACCGATCGGCCTTGACATCTCGAGCAGGGACCCATGATCTCTCCTCTGGTCTGTATTCCCTCCAGTAGATGAGGTTTTGGAGGGAATTACGGCCCCTACGAGAATCCACAACTCTCTGAACCTCATACTCTAAGCCACTGTTGACTGAAACTGGAGGAGGCGGAGATGAGGGAGACACTACCGAGGGAACAAACTCCTTTAATAAGGATTTATGGCAGACGTTAGGGATGCAAAGGGATGGAGGAAGCTTTAATCTGAATGCCACTGGATTGACTACCTCAAGGATCTCATAAGGACCAATAAACTTTGGACCCAACTTTGCCGATGGCACTTTAAGTTTAATATTCCTGGATGACAACCAAACTTATCCCCAATCTTAAAAACAGGACCCACCGAACGTCTTCTATCGGCTTCAGTTTTTGGCGAGTCTGAGCAGTCCCAATATTCTTTTGAACCTCCTTCCAAACATCCCCAAGTCTTTGTATGGTGACCTCCACCCCAGGACATTCAGAACTAATCCTAGAAAATTCACCAAAATGGGGATGAAACCCACAATTACAGAAAAACGGAGAGGTTCCAGTAGACTGATTAACTCGACTGTGAAAGGCAAACTCAGCGAGAGGTACAAACGAAGACCAGTCCTCCTGCTGAGCCACCACAAAGCACCTTAAAATTTGTTCCAAAGATTGATTTGTCCTCTCAGTCTGACCGTTGGTCTCAGGGTGGTAGGCAGATGAAAATGACAAGTCAATCCCGAGTTTACTACAAAAGGCTCTCCAGAATTTTAGAGACAAATTGTACTCCTCTATCGGACATAATGTTAAGAGGGATACCATGTAACCTTACAATATGGGAAATAAACAACCTGTTGAGTGTCTTTGCATTAGGTAATCCAGACAAGGGAACAAAATGAGCTTGTTTGCTGAATCTGTCCACTACCACCCAGATAGCAGTTTTCCCATCAGACAGAGGCATATCCGTGATGAAATTCATGGACAAATGATTCCATGGTCTTTCTGGAATTGGCAGTGGAGCCAATTCCCCAGCTATGACTGACTTTAGCGCATGCGCAGACTTCACAAGCAGATACAAAATCTTTGATATCATTAAGCATGGATGACCACCAAAAAAGTCTGTCAATGGCTTTCCGTGTAGCAGTAACCCCAGCATGACCACTCAAGATGGAATCATGAAATTCCTGTAGCACACGCAATCTTAGGTACACAGGCAAAAATAATTTCGACCCGGGAGTAGCGGGAGGAGCCAATGACTGGGCATTACAGATCTTCTCTTCCAATTTTGAGGTTACCATAGAAACTACAATACCCTGAGGAATAAGGGAGGATGGAGGTTCTGGAGGAGAAACTGGATCGAGACAACGAGACAATGCTTCAGCTTTCACATTCTTAGACCCCGGTCTAAATGTAATCGAAAAATTAAACCTTGAGAAACCATCTGGCTTGTCTAGGAGTTAACCTTTTAGCTGACTCAATATAGGCTAGATTCTTGTGATCAGTGACCACAGTAACTGGATGAACCGCCCCCTCCAAAAAATGCCTCCATTCCTCAAAGGCTAATTTACAGCAAGTATCTCACGATTCCCAACATCATAATTTCTTTCCGCCCGCAAAAATTTCTTAGACAAAAAAGCACATGGACGCAAATTAGTCATAGTTTTGGGCCCCTGTGACAAAACCACCCCTACTCCGACCTCCGAAGCATCCACCTCTACAATGAATGGTTTTTGGAGATCCGGTTGGATCAGAATGGGGGCAGACATGAAACACTCTTAATTTTTCGAAAGCCTTGATAGCACTCGATGACCATATCTTGAGATTTGCCCCCTTACGTGTAAGGTCAGTAAGAGGTTTAGCAATCTGAGAAAACCCCTTGATAAATTTCCTATAATAGTTGGCAAATTCCAGAAAATGCTGTAAAGCCTTAAGATCATGAGGCTGAACCCAGTCAATTATGGCCTGTACCTTCCCAGGGTCCATCTTAAACCCTTCTGCAGACAAGATGAACCCCAAGAATGAAATTTCCTGAACAGAAAAAACACATTTCTCCAATTTAGCAAACAAAGAGTTCTCCCTTAACCTTTGTAACACAACCCGGACATATTCCTGGTGAGAGTCCAAATCAGGCGAGAAAATTAGAATATCATCCAGATAAATTACAACATATCTTCCAATGCAATCAGAAAAAATATGATTCATAAAATTTTGAAACACAGCAGGTGCATTGGATAGCCCAAAAGGCATGACAAGGTTTTCAAACAGACCCTCAGACATTAAAAACGCAGTTCTCCACTCATCACCCTCCCGGATGCGTATCAAATTGTAAGCCCCTCTAAGATTAAGTTTAGAGAATACCCTGGCCCCCAGAAGCTGATTATATAGGACGGGGATGAGTGGAAGTGGGTACATATTTTTAACCGTGATTTTGTTTAGTTCCCGGAAATCGAGGCAAGGACAGAAACCCCCATCTTTCTTTTTTTACAAGAAAAAAACGGTAGTTACCGGAGAGGAGGAAGGACGGATATGACCCTTCCTTAAACTTTCGTTAACATATTCTTTCATGGTGGTCCGTTCAGGCCCGGACAAATTGTGAAGTCGAGCTTTAGGCAGTTTGGCACAAGGAATAAGCTCAATAGCACAATCATAAGGATGATGGGGGGTTAAACAGAACAAGGTCCAAGGTCAGGCAACAGAAGATCAATAAACAGATCTCAAGGCACAGAGAACAAACCACACACTAGCTGAATGTAGCTGAATCACAGTACTGACAGCTCCAACACGCCCCTGTGCAAGATTGGATGGCTGAGCTGTCAGTAACTGCATCCCAGACACAGTGAGGGGTGGAACCGTGACAATCATCAAAAAGTTAATTTATTTCAGTTCTTCAATACAAAAAGTTAAACTCAAAAGTATACTACACTACTGGTTGAACCCTAATATACCATCCCAATCGCTGATACAGACTAAAATAATGTTCCTATTCAAAATGGAGTGGCTGGAAACATTAACTGACAAAAAGAGATTAACGGGAAGATTTCTCACGACTTGGTCTTTTCTTATTCCCACACTATCACTAGCTATTAAAGACAGACTGAGAGCTCAATTAAAAGACACCAAGTGGTATCTCCTTAAATGCGTTGAAGGCTGTGTCCTGATCCCATAAACACTAGTTATTTTTGTTTTGTTTTTCTTTTCCCTTTGGGGAGAGCACGCAGAAGTGGGGGGGGGGGGGGGAATAAAAAAAAGGAAAGTTTGAATAAGATTCTGGATGTACCATGTCATACACACATTAAAATGGAATATAAAGGATAAAATAAGAAACAATACAGAATTTATGACATGTCATTGAATTGATCTGTATTGCTTGAAAATCAATAGAGAGTTTGAAAAAAAAAGAGTGAAACTCATATATTACATACAGTCAGTACAAACAGAGTGATCTATTTCAAGTGTTTATTTCTGTTAATGTTGATGATTATGGCTTACAGCAAATGAAAACACAAAAGTCTTTATCTCATTAAATTAGAATAATTAACAAAAATACCTGCAAAGGCTTCCTAAGCATGTAAAAAGGTCCCTTAGCCTGTTTCAGTGGGCTCCACAATCATGGGGAAGACTGCTGACTTGACAGGTGTCCAGAAGGCAGTCATTGACACACTCCACAAGGAGGGTAAGCCACAAGAGGTCATTGCTAATGAAGCTGGCTGTTCACAGAGTGCTGTACCAAGCATATTAATGGAAAGTTGAGTGGAAGGAAAACTTGTGGTAGAAAAAGGTGCACAAGCAACAGGGATAACCGCAGCCTTGAAAGGATTGTTAAGAAAAGGCCATTCAAAAATTTTGGGGAGATTCACAAGGAGTGGACTGCTGCTGGAGGCATTGCTTCAAGAGAAACCACACACAGACGTATCCAGGATATGGGCTACAAGTGTCGCATTCCTTGTGTCAAGCCACTCATGACCAATAGATAACGCCAGAAGCGTCTTACCTGGGCCAAGGAGAAAAAGACCTGGACTGTTGCTCAGTGGTCCAAGGTATTGAAAGTAAATTTTGCATTTCATTTGGAAATCAAGGTCCCAGAGTCTGGAGGAAGAGTGGAGAGGCGCACAATCCAAGCTGCTTGAGGTCTAGTGTGAAGTTTCCACAATCAGTGATGGTTTGGGGAACTGTGTCATCTGCTGGTGTAGGTCCACTGTGTTTTATCAAGACCAAAATCAGCGCAGCTGTCTACCAGGAGATTTTAGAGCACTTCATGCTTCTCTCTGCCAACAAGCTTTTTTGAGATGGAAATTTCATTCTCCAGCAGGACTTGGCACCTGTTCACACTGCCAAAAGTACCAATACCTGGTTTAAAAACAACAGTATCACTGTGCTTGATTGGCCAGCAAACTAGCTTGACCTTAACGCCATAAAGAATCTATGGGCTATTGTCAAGAGGAAGATGAAGAGGAAGATCTTTTTCACACACAGCCCTGTAGGTTTGGATTTATTTTTCCCTCAATAATAAAGACCTTGATTTAAAAACTGTATTTTGTGTTTACTTGTTATCTTTTTCTAATATTTAAATTTGTTTTTTTATCTGAAACATTTAAGTGTGACAAACATGCAAAAGAATAAGAAATCAG
Source organism: Phyllobates terribilis (assembly GCF_046119375.1). Lineage (NCBI taxonomy): Eukaryota > Metazoa > Chordata > Amphibia > Anura > Dendrobatidae > Phyllobates > Phyllobates terribilis. The sequence continues at coordinate 413,579,877 of NW_027362771.1, read as the reverse complement.
GAAGGGGGCAAACACTTTTTCAAACCACTGTAAATGCCACAAGATGATAAAGAGCTCAATGACGTGAGCTCACTATAAATATGCAAAAGTAGTGCAGAGAAAATGCCCAAATGGTGCCAAAAACACGAAAACAATAGATGACTATTAAGGTATCCCACAAGAAAAATATGAGAGAGAACAGAATGACAAAATTAATTGATTAATAAGAAAACCGGTGAAGTAGGGCAAGAAATAGGATGAGTGAACCCCAACCGTATCGCCACCTCTCTGTGGTTTCCTCAGGGGTGAAGGTCTTCATCTGTCATTGAGCTATATATCATCTTGAGGCATTTAGATATGCATATAGTGTGACATAGTCCCTGGTGTTATATGCAAGGGGAGGTATGTGTCACTCCAGCTGCTAGTCTGTGTGAACTGAACCTACAACTTTCCTCTAGCATGTTATATGTTGGGGGTTAAATTCACCTAAAGGGTGTGGTTTGGTGTGAATGGTATAGAGATGGGTGGGAAGTCATTCCCCCTCTACCTCCCCTCAGGGTGTGGCTGAGCAAGCTTAAATGCTCAGTCACTATTTTTTTCCTGTTGTTGTGTTTGGAGAGGCAAGGTCTCCAGACTAGGAGGCCATAGCTCAGGAAGGAGCTGCAGGCTGTGCTACAACCTGTGTGGGCGAACCCCACATCCCTATGGACTGTGCTATCGTTTATCTTTTGCTTTGTCATTTTGCCAGTAAAGCCTTGTTTGTGTTTGCTGGAGCTGCAGAGCTTTATGCCATACAATAAAAGCTGCAGAGAAAACCCGGTTCCTGAGACTACTTCCAAAAGCGGCCGAGGGAGTCATCCTACCACAATTTATATATATATATATATATATACAGTACAGACCAAACGTTTGGACACACCTTCTCATTTAAAGATTTTTCTGTATTTTCATGACTATGAAAATTGTACATTCACACTGAAGGCATCAAAACTATGAATTAACACATGTGGAATTATATACTTAACAAAAAAGTGTGAAACAACTGAAAATATGTCTTATATTCTAGGTTCTTCAAATTAGCCACCTTTTGCTTTGATGACTGCTTTGTACACTCTTGGCATTCTCTTGATGAGCTTCAAGAGGTAGTCACCGGAAATGGTCTTCCAAGAATCTTGAAGGAGTTCCCAGAGATGCTTAGCACTTGTTGCCCCTTTTGCCTTCACTCTGCGGTCCAGCTCACCCCAAACCATCTCGATATGGTTCAGGTCTGGTGACTGTGGAGGCCAGGTCATCTGGCATAGCACCCCATCACTCTCCCTCTTGGTCAAATAGCCCTTACACAGCCTGGAGGTGTGTTTGAGGTCATTGTCCTGTTGAAAAATAAATGATGGTCCAACTAAACGCAAACCGGATGGAATAGCATGCTGCTGCAAGATGCTGTGGTAGCCATGCTGGTTCAGTATGCCTTCAATTTTGAATAAATCCCCAACAGTGTCACCAGCAAAGCACCCCCACACCATCACACCTCCTCCTCCATGCTTCATGGTGGGAACCAGGCATGTAGAGTCCATCCGTTCACCTTTTCTGCGTCTCACAAAGACACGGTGTTTGGAACCAAAGATCTCAAATTTGGACTCATCAGACCAAAGCACAGATTTCCACTGGTCTAATGTCCATTCCTTGTGTTCTTTAGCGCAAACAAGTCTCTTCTGCTTGTTGCTTGTCCTTAGCAGTGGTTTCCTAGCAGCTATTTTACCATGAAGGCCTGCTGCACAAAGTCTCCTCTTAACAGTTGTTGTAGAGATGTGTCTGCTGCTAGAACTCTGTGTGGCATTGACCTGGTCTCTAATCTGAGCTGCTGTTAACCTGCGATTTCTGAGGCTGGTGACTCGGATAAACTTATCCTCAGAAGCAGAGGTGACTCTTGGTCTTCCTTTCCTGGGGCGGTCCTCATGTGAGCCAGTTTCTTTGTAGCGCTTGATGGCTTTTGCAACTGCACTTGGGGACACTTTCAAAGTTTCCCAATTTTTCGGACTGACTGACCTTCATTTCTTAAAGTAATGATGGCCACTCGTTTTTCTTTACTTAGCTGCTTTTTACTTGCCATAATACAAATTCTAACAGTCTATTCAGTAGGACTATCAGCTGTGTATCCACCAGACTTCTGCACAACACAACTGATGGTCCCAACCCCATTTATAAGGCAAGAAATCCCACTTATTAAACCTGACAGGGCACACCTGTGAAGTGAAAACCATTTCCGGTGACTACCTCTTGAAGCTCATCAAGAGAATGCCAAGAGTGTGCAAAGCAGTCATCAAAGCAAAAGGTGGCTACTTTGAAGAACCTAGAATATAAGACATATTTTCAGTTGTTTCACACTTTTTTGTTAAGTATATAATTCCACATGTGTTAATTCATAGTTTTGATGCCTTCAGTGTGAATGTACAATTTTCATAGTCATGAAAATACAGAAAAATCTTTAAATGAGAAGGTGTGTCCAAACTTTTGGTCTGTACTGTATATATTGTCCAATTCATAACAAGGCACTTATATTGAATTGCATTATTTTATTTTGGTTTTTGGCTATCCCTAGTTATTACATGAGTATTTCAACTCACCTTTATCTTATTTTTCTAAACGTGCCCCTGGGGAGTCTGGTTAAGCTGGGGTCTTTTACATACCTCATTTTTAAAGTGCTGCGGAATATGTTGGATCAATGGGACTCTTAGGCCCTGATTCACCACTGCCTTTGTGCATGCATTGGTCAAGTTTTATATATTTTGCACATTTTTTTATTTGCACCCAATTCATTATTCTATTTGTGCCTTTTTTAAGTCTCTTTTGTATGTGCTTGTCTGTTTGTTTTGTATTCCACTTTGTGGACGGAGTCTAACAATTCCAGATGTTTTAGGCTATGTGCCCACGATGCAGAAATGCTCAGGATTTTTTCCTGAGCGTTTCTGCATCTCCCTGGCAGAAAAAAATGCATGCGGATTGTACATGCGTTTTCCTGCCAGGGACATGCGGAAATGGAGCGTTATTCACTGACATTTCCGCATGCGGATTGACAAGCGCTTTCCAAGCGATTAGCATCACTTGGAAAGTGCTTGTGACAACTAGGTCACACTATATAAATCCATGCAAACTGCATGGATTTATATAGTGTGACCCGAGAGAGTGGTTAAAAATAAAAAAATAAATATATACTTACCCTCCGATGGCCCGCGCTGGCTTGTTTCGCTCGGTCCCGGCTGCCGGCAGCAGTGGATTGAAAGACCTGCCGACGTCAGCGTCGCGTGACTCGTCACATGACTCTGACGTCAGCGCAGGCCCTTCAATCCACTGCAAAGTGCCAGGAAGCAAGCAGGAGCGGTGTGCGGGCCGACAGAAGGTAAGTATACATTTATTTTTTATTTTATTATTTTTTTACAGATTTTTTAATGGTACCTGGATGTGGATGAGACTCTCCTCTCATCTACACCCGGGTACCATAAGCACATTAGAACGCTTGGATTGCAAATCTACATATACAGTGATGCGTAATCCATGCGATCTAATGCAAGTCAATGGCGGCGAAGACGCAGCACTTCCGCAAAATAATTGGTAGTGCTTCGATTTTTTCCGCAATGATAATCCACAGCGGAAATTTCCTCAGCATGTGTACAGCACATGCGGATTATCATTGGGGAACATTGCTGCCCTTCTACTATGCGTTTTTAATGCGTTTCCACAGCTGCAAAAACGCTGCAGAAACGCATTAAAAACGCATCGTGGGCACACAGCCTTAACCTGATTTATTCATTGAGACTTTTTAAAAACTCACAAAATTTGGAGCAACTTTACTCCAATTCTAATCCTGATGTATTCTGGGGCATTTTTTGCGGCTTTTTGGCACTGACATGCGACGTTTGGCACCAAAAACAGTTCAAGACAGGAGGAGGATTAATTTGGCACGAAAAATGGCAACTAATATCACAAGACAAAAAAGAAAAGTGACTTAAAGAGACCAAAAATTATGAATCAGGGCCTTATAGTTTAAGCATTTGTCTTTGAGTAAAGCTGTTCTTTTTTCCACAATTGGATGACTACTTCTTACTATTTTGTATATTTCTTGCCTTAGTGATACAATAATTGTAAAACACTTGATGGTGATGTACCTTATGTTCTAAAAGACTGAAGACAGATTGTACCCTTTATTCTTCTTTCATTGTATTTTGCATTTCTTCATGTATGAACAATCAAAAACTCGGAATAAAGATATAGTTTGAAAAAAAATAAGGGTGATATCTTGTCTTCATGTATTGTGTGTATTTCAACAGAAGATGAAAGCTTAACAGTACATTAAATCATAAAATACATGAAAAAATATACAAATCTAGAGATTCACAGTAACTTTTATGACTAACATGCTATACATGCAAAATATTATTCTATAAGAATTCCGGTTTTGATCAATTTATTAGTTACCAAAAGTTTAATTTTTTTCTGCAATAACTTTTCTGAAAACGTCTCCACGTGTTGGTAAATTGCGGTAAATTAAGGTAAGATAAAATGTTCTTATGTGAACAAAGAATATTTAAGTATTCAATTCAAAGTTATAATATGCATGATAATACTAAAGACTTTCTTGATGACAATTTAGGCTATCGTTATTATATCCTTTCTAAATATCTATCTTTACACCTGAATCACTTTCATAATTAGCTTTATTATATAATACTCTACACTTCTCCCTATCTAGATAATATCTAAGTGTGTTTTTTACTTCACTTCCAGTGATGTTTTATTTGAGAAGAGTCTCAACCACAAAAGGCTGAGGATGGACTCACGTCCATCACCATGGATCCTGGACGTCTTCAGAGGGCGACGATGCAAGAAACTGTATTAAGTAACTGGAGCGCCACCCCCTGTTCACATCCTATTTCAGGAGGGTAATAAATGCTGCAGGGAAGTGAGTGCAGCCCCAGCATCCTGTGACGTCCTGTTTGAAAAGTCATAGGAAGTGCAGTAAAAAAACACATTTAGGGATTAGCAGGCTAGGGAGAAGAGCAGGGCATTTTGTAATAAAGCTAATTAGAAATGTGGTTAGGGTGTAAGGATAGATTTAGAAAGAACATTTTAAGTGCCGGACCAACCCTTGAAAGGGTTATCAGTGGATGGCATTAATTTAACCCCTAGATAATTTAGAGGGGTACAGACCTAAACAAATAACTGTTTTAATATGCTATCAGGCAGATTTTTAAAGGGGTTATTAACCTTAGGGAAAACATTTTCTTTTACCTGATTACATATAATTGGGATTAAACATAAAAATAATTTTTGCTATTCTGTTTTATTAAAACTTTTGCACCATTTGACTTTCTATTGCTGCCTGCATAATGTGATAACTGAGAGTCCGTCAGTGAGTCCAGTCTAATGGGCAGTTTGTAACCTTTTTATCAGTTTTTTAATGAGCTCCTCTCAGCTAATCTCTGACTATAGACCACATCAAAGTTAAATTTGGGGAAACAAAGCTTGTAAAAGTAAAATCGGAAATTTTTTTAAATTCAACTGCATAAAAATATTTATAAGTCCAAATACATGTACCGTATTTAAGTATTTTAATTATCCAGCTTTTATTGGGAAATTTGATTTGCAGTGAAGTTATTCTCCGCTCTTTGAATGTTCCTTTTTTGGATCTGGTGTCTCTACAGGACCCAGAGCATAATAAATGTAACATGTAAAAAATAAAAAATATTTCACTACTTACTTGTCCTGGCATCCCTGTGACCAAGTCTCAGAAGTCAAGGCACGTCATAAACGTTGTGGTGTATGTCATGTTGTCACGAAGAGCTGTAACCTACGAGGCCTCGTGTCTACACTCTAAACACAATTTCTGCCTGCTACCAGGCCTCAGAGGTCATGGTGCATTATATCATCTCGGCACACATCATGACTTCAGAACGCGCTATGTGAACTCTTAGAACAGAAGTCCTGTTCTACAGTGAAGACACTGGCATGTGACTGTGGAAAGAAGAGGCACTGAGGACTAAACAGTGGGTAACAGAACAGCAGGGTTGCCGATAGAGGTGAGCGGTGAGGATTAAGATTTTTTTTAACCCTCTATAGTTCAGCAAAATGGTGGTCATAGCTGCCAGTTATTTTGCTGAATTTGCAAGGAGCAAAAATCTGTATTCTGGAGAATATTGAATTTTTTAAAATTTGACTACAATTCAATTCCACTCAAATAAATTTGCCCATCTTTAGTCCTGAGGATTTTATTTGAGCACTTTAACCCCTTAATAACATCTGACGTACTAATACGCGTCTGTGCCCTGGGACTTAAGAGCCAGACCCGTATTAGTACGTCATGGCGATCGCGCGCGCACACAGGCTGTGCGGGCGCGATCGCCGCCGGGTGTCAGCTGATTGTCACAGCTGACACCCGGTACTATGTGCAGGGAGCGGTCACGCACCGCTCCCAGCACATTAACCCCCGCGATGCTGCGATCGAAGTCGATCGAAGTCGATCGCGGCATTGCGGGGGCAAGGGGAGGTGATCGCCGATACTCACCTCCTCTTCCGGCTTCCAGCGCAGTCTGCAAAGGCTTCCCGGGTGTTGCCATGACGACCCGATGTCGTCATGACAACATCCGGGTCACCAGAGAGCAGGAAGATTGCTTGGACATGCGCAGTGCATCTCCAAGCAATCTTCACACTGTGCACTTCTGACAGCCTTCATGGCATAGGGATGGTGCTCCATTCCTGTGCCATGCAGGCGATCAGAAAAAAAAAAGTGAAAGTCCCAGAGTGGGACAAAGTAATAAAGTGTATAAACTGTGTGAAAGTGGAAAAAAAAAAAAAAAAAAAATGTGCAAAAATATTATAAAAAAATAAAAAAAATAATACACCAAAAATAAAAATATAATGTACCCATCAATAAATATTATTATAAAAAAAATAAAAAAAAAACAATAAAAGTACACATATTTGGTATCGCCGCGTCCGGAACAACCTGACCTATAAAACTGTCCCACTAGTTAACCCCTTCAGTGAACACGGTAAAAAAAAAAAAAAAAAAACCAAGCAAAAAACAATGCTTTATCACCATACCGCCAAACAAAAAGTGGAATAACACGCGATCAAAAAGACGCATATAAATAAAAATGATACCGCTGAAAACGTCATCTCGTCCCGCAAAAAACAAGCCGCCATATAGCTCCATCAGCCGAAAAATAAAAAAGTTATAGCTCTCAGAATAAAGCGATACTAAAAAATATTTTTTTCTATAAAATAGCTTTTATTGTGTATAAGCGCCAAAACATAGAAAAATTATACAAATGTGGTACCGCTGTAAACGTACTGACCCGAAGAGTAAAGCTGCCTCATCAATTTTACCACACGCGGAACAGAATAAAAAAAAAAAAAAAAAAACAATTCCTGAATTGTTGGTTTTTGTTTATTCTGCCTCCCAAAAATCGGAATAGAAAGCGATCAAAAAATGTCACGTGCCTGAAAATGGCACCAATAACAACGTCAAGTCATCCCGCAAAAAACGAGCCGTCACATGACTGTCTGCCAAAATTTGGAAAAATTATAGCTCTCAAAATATGGCGATGCAAAAACTAGATTTTACAAAAAATGCGTCTTTTAGTGTGTGACAGCTGTCAGTCATAAAAACCCCATATGATTCTGGCATTGCTGTAATCACACCGACCCGAAGAATAAAGTCGTCTAATCACTTATACCGCACAAGGAACGGCGTCAAAAATAAACTCTTGAGTTAGGATTGGGCTAGGGTTAGGGCTGGGTTTGGGGCTAGGGTTGTGCTGGGGCTAGGGTTGTGCTGGGGCTAGGGTTGTGCTGGGGCTAGGGTTGTGCTGGGGCTAGGGTTGTGCTGGGGCTAGGGTTGTGCTGGGGCTAGGGTTGTGCTGGGGCTAGGGCTGGGGTTGGGATTTTTTTCAAAAGTAAGAAAAAAAGATGACGATATGGCGACTAGTGTTGAGAGCAAGTGCTCGCTACTTGAGTTTGCATCAGGTGCTCTGGTATGCATTTAGTATCGTGGGTATTTGAGTGACATGCTCGAGTCTCTGCCCCATATGCTTCGCGGCCAAAAAACTTTACGGGGATTGCCTGCCATGCACGAGCGATCCCCGCATGTTTTTTTTTGGGTGTCTAATAACCGTGAAACATGCGGAGCAGGGACTCGAGCATGTCACTCGAGCACACGCTGTACATGGTGCATACCTGAGTACCCGATGCAAACTCAAGTAGCGAGCACTTGCGCTCAAGAATAATGAAAACTTATTCAATATGATGACCTAATGTAAACAAATAATGTGCCGTACCTCTGGGTTCAAAATGTTCACTATACACCTTAATAAAATCTTTGAGGGGTATAGTTTCCAAAATGGGGACACTTGTGGGGGAGCTCCACTGTTTAGGCACATCACGGGCTCTCCAAACGCGACATGGTGTCCGCTAACAAATTGAATGGAAAATCGGCTCAAATTGTTAGCGGACGCCATGTTGCGTTTGGAGAGCCCCTGTGTGTCCAAACATTGGAGCTCCCCCACAAGTGACCCCATTTTGGAAACTAGACCCCCCAAGGCACCTATCTAGATGCATAGTGAGCACTTAGAACCCCCAGGTGCTTCACAAATTGATTCGTAAAAATGAAAAAGTGAAAATAAAACACTTTTTCATTTTTATGAATCAATTTGTGAAGCACCTGGGGTTCCAAGTGCTCACTATGAATCTAGATAGGTGCCTTGGGGGGTCTAGTTTCCAAAATGGGGTCACTTGTGGGGGAGCTCCAATGTTTGGGCACACAGGGACTCTCTAAATGCAACATGGTATCCGCTAACAAATTGAATGGAAAATCGGCTCAAATTGTTAGCGGACACCACATTGCGTTTGGAGAGCCCCTCTGTGCCCAAACTTTGGAGCTCCCCCACAAGTGACCCCATTTTGGAAACTAGACCCCCCAAGGCACCTTTCTAGATGCATAGTGAGCACTTGGAACCCCCAGGTGCTTCACAAATTGATTCGTAAAAATGAAAAAGTGAAAAAAAAAACACTTTTTCATTTTTATGAATCAATTTGTGAAGCACCTGGGGTTCCAAGTGCTCACTATGAATCTAGATAGGTGCCTTGGGGGGTCTAGTTTCCAAAATGGGGTCACTTGTGGGGGAGCTCCAATGTTTGGGCACACAGGGACTCTCTAAATTCAACATGGTATCCGCTAACAAATTGAATGGAAAATCGGCTCAAATTGTTAGCGGACACCACATTGCGTTTGGAGAGCCCCTCTGTGCCCAAACTTTGGAGCTCCCCCACAAGTGACCCCATTTTGGAAACTAGACCCCCCAAGGCACCTTTCTAGATGCATAGTGAGCACTTGGAACCCCCAGGTGCTTCACAAATTGATTCGTAAAAATGAAAAAGTGAAAAAAAAAACACTTTTTCATTTTTATGAATCAATTTGTGAAGCACCTGGGGTTCCAAGTGCTCACTATGAATCTAGATAGGTGCCTTGGGGGGTCTAGTTTCCAAAATGGGGTCACTTGTGGGGGAGCTCCAATGTTTGAGCACACAGGGACTCTCCAAATGCAACATGATATCCGCTAACAAATTGTCGGCTCAAATTGTTAGCGGATATCATGTTGCATTTGGAGAGTCCCTGTGTGCCCAAACATTGGAGCTCCTCCACAAGTGACCCCATTTTGGAAACTAGACCCCCCAAGGCACCTATCTAGATGCATAGTGAGCACTTGGAACCCCTAGGTGCTTCACAAATTAATTCGTAAAAATGAAAAAGTGTTTTTTTTTTCACTTTTTCATTGTTACGAATCAATTTGTGAAGCACCTGGGGGTTCCAAGTGCTCACTATGCATCTAGATAGGTGCCTTGGGGGGTCTAGTTTCCAAAATGGGGTCACTTGTGGGGGAGCTCCAATGTTTGGGCACACAGCAGCTCTCCAAACGCAACATGGTGTCGCTAACAATTTGAGCCAATTTTGCGTTAAATTTGTTAGCGGACACCATGTTGCATTTAGAGAGCCGCTGTGTGCCCAAATATTGGAGCTCCCCCACAAGTGACCCCATTTTGGAAACTAGACCACCCAAGGCACCTATCTAGATGCATAGTGAGCACTTGGAACCCTCAGGTGCTTCACAAATTGATTCATACAAATGAAAAAGTGTTTTTTTTTTCACTTTTTCATTGTTACGAATCAATTTGTGAAGCACCTGGGGGTTCCAAGTGCTCACTATGCATCTAGATAGGTGCCTTGGGGGGTCTAGTTTCCAAAATGGGGTCACTTGTGGGGGAGCTCCAATGTTTGGGCACACAGGGACTCTCTAAATGCAACATGGTGTCCTCTAACAAATTTAACGGAAAATCGGCTCAAATTGTTAGCGACACCATGTTGCGTTTGGAGAGCCGCTGTGTGCCCAAACATTGGAGCCCCCCCACAAGTGACCCCATTTTGGAAACTAGACCCCCCAAGGCACCTATCTAGATGCATTGTGAGCACTTGGAACACTCAGGTGCTTCACAAATTGATTCATAAAAATGAAAAAGTGTTTTTTTTTTTCACTTTTTCATTGTTACGAATCAATTTGTGAAGCACCTGGGGGTTCCAAGTGCTCACTATGCATCTAGAAAGGTGCCTTGGGGGGTCTAGTTTCCAAAATGGGGTCACTTGTGGGGGAGCTCCAAAGTTTGGGCACACATGGGCTCTCCAAACACAACATGGCGTCCGCTAATTATTCAAGCAAATTTTACAATCAAAAAGTCAAATAGCGCTCCTTCCCTTCCGAGCCCTGCCGTGCGCCCAAACAGTATTTTTTCCCCAAATATTGGGTATCTGCGTGCCCAGGGGAAATTGCACAACAAATTTTGGGGTCCATTTTTTCTTGTTACCCCTGTGAAAATAAAAAAAATTGGGTCTAAATTAACATTTTTGTGAAAAAAGTTAAATGTTCATTTTTTTCTTCCACATTCAAAAAATTCCTGTGAAGCACCTGAAGGGTTAATAAAGTTCTTGAATGTGGTTTTGAGCACCTTGAGGGGTGCAGTTTTTAGAATGGTGTCACTTTTGGGTATTTTCTGTCATAAAGACCTCTCAAAGTGACTTCAAATGTGATGTGGTCCCTAAAAAAATGGTTTTGTAAATTTTGTTGGAAAAATGAGAAATCGCTGGTCAACTTTTAACCCTTATAGCTCCCTAACAAAAAAAAATTTTGGTTCCAAAATTGTGCTGATGTAAAGTAGACATGTGGGAAATGTTATTTATTAACTCTTTTGTGTGACATATCGCTCTGATTTCAGGGCTTAAAAATTCAAATTTTGAAAATTGCAAAATTTTCAAAATTTTTGACAAATTTCCATTTTTTTCACAAATAAACGCAAGTGATATCGAAGAAATTTTTCCACAATCATGAAGTACAATATGTCACGAAAAAACAATCTCAGAATCAGGGGGATCCGTTGAAGTGTTCGAGAGTAATTACCTCATAAAGTGACAGTGGTCAGAATTGTAAAAATTGGCCCGGTCATTAACGTGCAAACCACCCGCGGGGCTTAAGGGGTTAATAACATAGCGTCAGCTGTTACGTATATGGTATTGCTTAACATTTGTATTGACGTATTGACATCAGAATAGAAAAATTTAAGGTTACTTTTCAATTACACCTTACTGTCAGTATTCCGGGTTTTCTAGGTAACCTTGTGAATGATTTTGCCCTTTGTTAAGATGGAGTTTGCTGTTTTTGTGTGCCCTACTTCCTGTTCGTTTGTTTAAATACCGGCTCAGGTGCTGGCTTCCTTGCTGGAGTATTCAGCTTCCGTTTCCCTTCAACCCAGCTGCCATGTCCTTCTATTGCTTCCCAGATCTTTTGTGTATTTACCGGGAGGGTGCATAACCAGGTTTATCTTCAGGTGTTTCTCAGCAGCAGTGAGCTTCTGGACATTCTCTGCATGTAAGCTACACTCACTGTGTTATCATTCACCTGTTGACTTTGGAATTTAACCCTTGCTTCACTCCCTCCGGTGAGGGCTGTTGGAACTATTACTGGAATAATACTTAAATGTGAACTTGTTTCTGGACTTCACTGAATTTATGCCGCAACTGGGATTAACTTGTGAACTTGTTCCTGGACTTCCCTGTGTCTACTGCATACCTGGATCTGACTCTTACGACACCTGCAGTGTTTGAATCAAGCCAAGTTACCAGTGTGTCAGACTTACCTTGTGATCACATTTGTGTGAAGACTCCGTCGTATGAACCTTGCCGACTTTGCTATATAGGTTTCAAGGACTTATATCACTGGACTTGTTTCATTGCATGTCACTACGGGTTATTTGTATATTGTTTTTGGGTGTTATTGCTGTTGCACAAATACACTATTTGCATTAAAAGAAACCCGTCTCTGATTGTTCATTGCCACACGCTATCAGAATCCTCGAGTTCCTACAATAGTTTACACTTACTTAGATCTAGTTTTATTTCTAAATCAAAACGTAGTTTTTGGTATTAGGTCGAAACATTGAGTAAAGAAAATAGTTTATAGTGTATTGCTGAACAGACTATATATTCTTTAGTTTAAATATTCAATGACATATAACATTAACCTGTTCAAGACCAGGCCATTTACACTTTTGTTTTTTTTGTAATTTTTGCATACTTTTTTCATGATATGTGGTGTGTTCTTAATGTTTTCTTCGTACTCTCTTTTTTATTATATGTGACCGGTTTTTACATTTTTTTTTAACCACAAAGGATCACTAAAATACATTTCAAAACGTGTTCTCCTTTCCATGACAGTTACTTTCATATATTGAACATGATTATTTTTTCTTTCCGACGGAGTGGGGCTAGTAACAGCAATTTGAATTAGCAGTGATTTTTTTTACTTTTATTTTTCCCTGCTTTATTTTCATTCATTTCACATATTGTGCCCCCGATAAGATCATAAAATACCTTTGGTAAACATTTCAACATTTAATTTTTTTTTTACCTTATTTTCCCTGTAACAGGGGCTGGTATCTTAGCCCCGGGTATAGTGGAAATTCAGCTTATTGGGACCCAGTAGCTCCTGCTTCCTCCCTTCCTAATTGCTGTATACACATCACTTGTTTAGCGCTATGTATACAATGATCAGGAAAGCAAAGACATTAATAAACTGTCTCTGCCTTCGCTATGGGGAGTCTGGCTGTGTCTGACATCTGGCTCCCTGCTCTCTCAGCTGCATGATCACGTGCAGATGCTCTATTATGCAGTGATGTTTTTAGAATGTCACTGCAGAATAGAACACACTATGCCAGAACTATTATAGTCTATAGGCTGTCCAGAAGTGGTTAACAGAACAATTCAGTAAAAATGAAAAATCAACCAACATAGGGTGCTTATACAATCTCCCTAATACTTTGTGCTCACTGTTAGTTACTACATAGTTTCCACACTGCCAATACTCCAAAACCAGTTATGGAGCCAGCAGGTAGGTTAATTACATATTTTGACATAGATGGCAGTTAGCAATTGCACACACCTTTGAAATGTGCTGCTGGAGAAGGATGTTATCAATATGAAGGGAAGAAGAACAAACATCAATGTTGGAATAAATCAAGGATGACATGTCATTCGAAGCAAGGATCATCAAGCTACAACTTGCCTACTTTGGACACATCATACAAAGAGAGCAATTGGAGAAGGACATCATGATAGGAAGAATAGAAGGAACAAGGCGAAGAGGAAGACCAGCAACTCGATAGCTTAATACTATCAAGATAATGGCAGAGAAGACCCCAGTGGACCTAGCTAGGCTTGCACAAGATAGATCTTCCTACAGAGAATTCATCCATCAACTCGCCATGGCTAGAGATTGAGCTGAAGGCTGTTAAAGGGAACCTGTCACATCCTAGCTACTATCTACACTGCCCCATAGTGTGAGAATCACACCCCTATGACTGAAAACGAGAAGGTAGGACAAAGTATATCAAAGGTAGGTTATAAAATCATTATACTAACAATAATTTTTATGAAAACAGCTTGTTAGTGATGCACATTGCATCACTAACAACGCTATGGGGGCACTGTAGATAGTAGCTAGGACATGACAGGTTCCCTTTAAATAATAATAATAAAAGGCCCAAGCTGAAAGTCGAAGGCTAAGAGTTCATAAGAACACTCGGTCACTATTATCGGCCTGTGTAAACATGCCGGCGATCACCCGCCAAGTGAGCAAAGTGTTAGTTCGTCGCATCATCTAATCATTTATGCCTGCATAAAATTCATTCTTGTCGGCACAACGGGTATGTGCTGCCAACATGATGTTGTATGGGAACAGAAATAACATTAACGATTGTTCTATTTTCTTCATGTTATGTAAGCAGGCCAGTAAACAAGCGCAGAATGACTTGCATGTGTTATAGTCAATCACTGTTGGTTACTGGGACAAAACAGGTCTTCTAAATGGGCCTTATGTTGCAACCACAGTGGTAAAATTGTAAAGCTGGCAGTTACAATTGATGTATCCTATAGCAAGACAAACATAAAGCTAAGAGAATCGTAATCATGCATCGTAGCTTTAGCTAAATTTCATCCTCATTGGTGTCATATTAGCATCATGTAGAGCAGGGATGTCAAACTCAAACACACAGAGGACCAAAATGAAAACCTTGGACAAAGTCGCGGCCAACCAGTATACAGTATAACGGGCCCCACACATTCCTCCATACAGAATAATGGCCCCACATAGTCCTCTAAACAGTATAATGGCCCCACATAGCTTTCAATACAGTATAATGGCCCCCACATAGTCTTCCATACAGAATAATGGGCCCCACAAAGCCCTCCATACAGAATAATGGCCCCACATAGTCCTCTATACAGAATAATGGGCCTCACATAGTCCTCCATACAGAATAATGGCCCCCACATAGTCTTCCATACAGAATAATGGGCCCCACAAAGCCCTCCACACAGTATAATGGCCCCCACATAGTCTTCCATACAGAATAATGGGCCCCACAAAGCCCTCCATACAGAATAATGGCCCCACATAGGGGTGGTGATTCTGGTGTCACGGGCCAAATATAAATCACCCTGAGATTTGGTCCACAGTCAGAGTTTGACATGTATTATGTAGAGGATTATTCATCCTTGTAACATTATGTAATGCTGAGTCACTATATTATGGTAGTACAGGCTTAAGCTGTGAACAAGTAGAGGAACAGCAGAGGATCTCCATACTCATACCATTTTGGTGCATGAAACTTTGGAATCATGCATAGCTCCTTGAATTTGGCCATAAGCTTAAAGGGGTTGTGTTACGGATCCGGGTGGTGGAACCTCTGAGCTTCGGTGCAAGGACGGACCAGAGGGGCGTGACTAAGTGCCTACATGGCCTGACCAAGGTCACACGGCGGCTTAGTCGACTCTGTGAACAAGGGAGGAACCGGGCAGGTGGACCAGGTGCCACTCTGGGACCGACCTTGTGTGAGAGCAGGTGACTCCCACGGGTCAGATGACAGGAACTGACCGGTACAGCGGATGAGCACGGCAGGAAGGCAGATGGGTGGACCGGGTAGATAAGCAGGCTGGTTCGGCAGATAGCCAGACGGGTGCTCCGGGTAGGCGAGCAGGCGGGCACAGCGTGTAACTGGCAGGTGCTCCAGGTAGACTGGCTGGCGGGCACGACAGGTAACAGGCAGGTGCTCCAGGTAGACTGGCTGGCGGGCACGACAGGTAACTGGCAGGTGCTCCAGGTAAGCAGGCTGGCGGGCACAACTGTAGACAGATTGGAGGACAGAACTGTTAGACAGGCTCGTGGGCTGAACTGACAGACAGACTGGCAGGCAGGACTGACAGGCAGCAGGACCTGAGGGCTGGAGCAAGTGTATAGCACAAGGAACAACAACCTTGCACAAGCACCTCCATTTTGGAGGAGGTGCCTTATATAAGGGAAGTCCTCCGGCCATTGGCGGGGACTCTATAAGACGACGCGCGCAGCCCCTTTAAGAGGGAGGGAGCGCGCACGCGCCCTAAGCACAGTGCCTGGGAAGCTGAGCGCAGTGCGCGCCACAGCAGCAGCAGGAGGGGAGCAGGAAGACGCCGGACCTGGACCGCGGCGATGAGGGGAACGGCGTCTCTGCCCGGCAGGAGGCACAGACTCCGATGCTACAGGTTGTGCGGTACTTTAGATTACCCACCCATATATCCCTCCCCAGGTCCCTAAGGCTTTTTGTAAATACCTTTTGCTGTTGATAATGCCTGTGAGCGGCGCTATCGGTGGCCGCTCACAGGTATCATGTGACCCCTGGCTGCAGCCGGCTCTGATATCCGCTGATGTCACGACAAGTTCTGGCAGCAGCAGGGGGTCACGATCTTCCTCGTTCCAGGTGGATGCCAGGCTGTGGGCGGGGTTACCCCCTCGTGTCACACTCGGCATCCACCGCGTGCTCTGCCTCTCCCCATTCATTGGGAAAGTGTGCGGTGGATGCTAGGTGTGACGCGGGGGGTAACCGCGCCCACAACCCAGCAGGCACCGCGGGGACTTGTCGTGACGTCGGCGCTGGGGTCACATGATGCTTGTGAGCAGCCACCGATAGCGCCGCTCACAGGCATTATCAACAGCAGAAGGTATTTACAAAAAGTCTTAGGGACCTGGGGGGGAACACATGGGGGGGGGGGATATAAAGTACGGCACAACCCCTTTAAATTTTAGTTTTTGCCTGGACTGACCCTTTAGATTAATTTTCACAGTTCTGACACACACATGCTGCAGGTCCCAAGATCGCTTTATTTTACAGATGTCCTGCAACGACAATGCCTGACCAGCTAAGGCAGACATATCTTGTGATTTTGTGAGATTAATGAAAACTTTTCACGTAAGACTGATAAGTCTTGCTTCACAAAGTTGATATGAAACATTCAAAGACACTCATTTTTCTTCTTGTCAGCTTTCATGTTGAGGCCCAGTAATTATGTGATATTTTGCAAACAATACATATGCTTGTAATTATCTTGTGAGACACAGACACTTTTAGACTTCATGTGACTAAAAAGCCTTGCATACCTGCTACAACATATAAAATACAAAAATACAGCTAAGCAAAATAATAACCATTCATAAAATCCTAAAAAAATGTTAATATGTGGACTACTGAGTACAATTTTTCATGTGACTAAATATGTAATCAATTGTTGGCAATTGTGAAATTTTTGATTCGTGATTTTTAAATTTTGCTATACAAGTAAAGAAAATGCAACAGATTAAAACATTTTACTAATAAAAAGTATTGCTAATTCTTTTTCTGTACTCGGTATGAAATCATGCAATTAAACCAGTGATGAGCAATTAATTTTCTTAAAGGGCTACATGAGAGTCTATGATTGCTGTGGAGGATCAAACCAGCAGGCTGAACTTAATTCTACTTATTATTATTTTATATCAATTTTTACCACTTAAAGAAGTTGTCCACTACTTGGACAACTCCTTGTCATACCCCATGCTTGGTCCAGATAAAATAAAAAAGCTTATATTCACCTCCAGTTCCGGCGCTGTTCCCCCAGTGTCGGCACTGGCTCTCCCCAGGGCTCCCGTGCTGTTGTTGTGACACATGATTCCGGCGCCCAATCAGCGCTGGCGTCACTGTCTCCACAGATGAAGAGGAAGTCCGAGATCAGCTGAAACCCAGACTTCCTCTTCATGTTTGATTTGTCATAAGGCGGTGACAGCGACGCCAGCGCTGATTGGGCGCGGGGGTCACATGTCACAACAACTGCACGAGAGCCCTGAAACCGCTGGAATGGCGCCAGCACGGGAGGAGAGTATAAGCTTTTTTATTTTATCGGGGCCAAACATTTAGATCAAGAAAGGGTTGTCCAAGTAGTGGACAACCTCTTTAATATTGAACAGAATTAAGTCTGTTGACTATTTGCTACTGCTAATACACGTTACAATAGTGCTTATTATAACATGTACTGTATACCATGATTATAACAGTAAAATCACAATGCTCCTCTTATTTAGCTCTTTTACATTAATCAACGGCTCCCAAAACAATATAATGCCCCACTGTCCTCACACAGCCCCCCACGCAGTATGATGTCCCCACACAGCTCCTCACAGTATAATATCCCCATACACACAGCCCCCCCACAAAATATGATATCCACACACAGTATGATGACCACCACAAAGTATAAGGTCCTCGCAAAGGCCCTCAGATAGTATGTTGTCTCCAATACAGTATGATGTCTCCACAAGATCCCCAAAAAGTATGCTGTCCCCACAAAGTCTACCACATAGTATGAAGTCACCACAAATTACCTCACACAGTATTATATGCCGAAAAAGCCCACCACATAGTATGATGTGCTCTTAAATGTATGATGACTCCCATCACAGTATGATATCCCCACAAAGTCCCCCCCACAGTTGATGCCTCCACAAAGCCCCCGAACATCGTATGGTGTCTACATACAGCCCTTTACACAGCATTATGTTCCCACATAGTTCCCCATCGTAGTATGATGTGCCAATAAAACTCTGCACAAAGTATGATGTTCCAACAAAGCCCCCCACTCAGTCTCTTATCCAGTATAATGTGCCAACAACCCCCCTACAAGGTATGATGACCCCAAAAATCCCACCATGCAACATGTTGCCACCACACAGTTTGATGTACACACAACCCCCTTACAAAGTATGATGTCACCCCAAATCTCCCCACAAAGTATGATGTCTCCACCAAACCCCACATGTAGTATAATACCCCAACACAGCCTACACGCATTATGATGTCCCCATACACAGTTTCCCACAAATACTAAAAATTAAAATAAATAAAAATAAAACTGCTCTTCTATCCCCGATCCCTTGTTGCTCCAGTCTGTGCAGAACACAGAGCTCCACACAGCAATCACAATATAGCTATCTTGTGCTTACGATGCTCTCAGATGCACAGGCTCAATGGTGGAAGAGAGAGCTGTTCCATCATTATATTCACCAGTATCTGTATACCTAAGAAAGCAAATACCAGTGGAATAGGGATGCGGAGCAGAGGGCAGCTACATGGTGCAGGAAGCCAGTGTATCCATACCTTTAGCTGTCCCAATCCTCAGACTGGACAGGAGCAGCTAAAGAGCCGCATGTGGCCTGCAAGCCAACCAGGTTTAAGTTAGACAACAGTTAGAAGTCACAGAAAATGATTTAAAGTGGACTGCTTCTGCAGATTGTGTGTAACATTTAATTGCTGTTTACCCTGAACCTATGGCGTCATACATTAACCATATCAGATATTAATGATTTAAGTGTTTAATATATTACACTTATTTCACTATGAGCGGATATTGTACCTCCATGTTTTTACAGAGATTGAATTTTTCTTTCTCACTGAATAGAGCACCATACATATAACAAAACAAAGCATAATGAACTCTTTCACCGAGTGATTCAGTGTTGTTTTAAAAGCGTCAGTATTCAACCACTGCAGCCTTACTGGCTGCAGCAGTCACTGGCATGAGCGCTCAGCGACTGGAGCAATGATGACTGTAGTACGGCAGCAAATCACCAATTGGTTGCAGCAGTCACATGTCCGCTGGTGGCTGGGGGTAAACCAAGTCCAGGAGAACCGTCAGATAGAAAACTTTTACATACTGTAGTTACATAGGTTGAAAAAAGACCTTGGTTCATCAAGTTCAACCTTCCTCCACCAATTGTACATTTTTTCACTAAATTAACTATAACCTCCAATGTTATGTGTATTGAGGAAATCATCCAGCCCTTTTTCACAGCGGGTGAAATAAGTATTGAACATGTGAACAATTTTCTAAGTAAATATATTTTTAAAGGTGCTATTGACATGAAATTTTCAAAAGGTGTCGGTAACAACCCATCCAACCCACACAGGCAAAGATCAAACCATAGATGTCCATAAATTAAGTTATGTGCAATAATGAGAAATGACACAGGGAAAAATGATTGAACACACTTACTGAAATTTATTTAATACTTTGCACAAAAACCTTTGTTGGTGATGACAGCTTCAAGACACCTCCTGTATGGAGAAACTAGCCGCATGTATTGCTCAGGTGTGATCTTGGCCCATTGTTCCACACAAACACTCTTCAAATCCTGAAGGTCCTGTGGGCTCTTGGATGGTATGGCTATGAACTCTGAGCTTTAATTCCTTCCATAATTTTCTATTGGATTCAGGCCAGGTGATTGGCTGGGCCATTCTAGCAGCTTTATTTTCTTTCTCTGAAACCAATTGAGAGTTTCCTTGGCTGTGTGTTTGGGATCAATGTCTTGCTGAAATGTCCACCTTTGTTTCATCTTCATCATCCTGGTAGATGGCTGCAGATTTTTATCAAGAATATCTTCGTACATTTGTCCATTTATCTTTCCTTCAATCACATGAAGTTTGCCAGTGCAGTATCCTGAAAAACAGCCCTACATCATGATGCTCCTACATCCAAACTTCACTGTTGGTATGGTGTTTTTGGGGTGATATGTGGTGCCTTTTGGCCTCCAAACATGGTGTGTATTATGGCATCCAAAGAGTTGAATTTTGGTCTCATCTGACCAGACTATATTCTCCTAGTATTTTCACAGACTCATCTAAATGTTGTTTAGCAATCCTTAAATGTGCTTGAATATGCTTTTTGTTCAACAGTTCAGTCCTGCATTGTGAGCGAGCATATAAGACATAGAGGTTGAGTGCATTACTTATAGTTTTCTTTGAAACAATTGCACCTGCTGATTCCAGGTCTTTCTGTAGCTCTCTACATGTGGTCATTGGCTCTTGGACAACTCTTCTGATAATTCTTTTCATTTCTCTGTCTGAAATCTTGCAGGGAGCACCTGGTCGTGGCTGGTTTATGGTGAAATGATGTTCTTTCCACTTCTGGATTATATCCCCCAACAGTGTTCACTGAAACCTTCAGTAGTTTAGAAATTCTTCTATAACCAATGGCATCAGTATGTTTTACAACAATAAGGTTGTAAAGATCTTGAGACAGCTCATTAATGTTACACATCATGAGAGGTTTCTTGTGAGGCACCTTTGTAATGATAAAGCTTTTTATAAGCTATCAGTTGAACCAGATGATATTATCTTTCAATAAGTGGCAGGATCGCTTTCTAATTACTGATAGATTTCAGCTGTGTCATGACTTTCCAAGACTTTTTGCATCTCACTTTCTTCATGTATTCAATAATTTTTCCCTGCGCCATTTGTTTGGTTTGACTTCTTTGCCTGTGTGGATTCGATGGCTTGTTACTGATATCTGGGGAGAATTTCATATCAATAGCACCTTTAGAAATATATTTACTTAAAAAATTGGTGACGTGTTCAATAGTTATTTTGCCCGCTGTGTGTATGTATATATATCATACACACATATACAGTGGGGAAAATAAGTATTTGATACACTGCCGATTTTGCAAGTTTTCCCACCTACAAAGAATGGAGAAGTCATTAATCTTTATCGAAGGTACACTGGACCTGCAAAAATAAAAAATGTATGCGCTTCAGAATATGGAAACCCCCTGTTCCAACCCCTAAAAAAATATTTTTTTGTGAGAAAGTAGTAAAACATAACATTGCCACATTGACCTGCAGAATAAAGTTAATAGACCCCTGTGCCTGTCATTACAATCCTTCTGTGAAAGCCAGCCCATGGCTGTCATTCATAGTAAATCGTTATTTTCTCTATACATACACTGGGGAAAATTAGTATTTGATACACTGACGATTTTGTAAGCTTTCCTACCTACAAAGAATGGAGAGGTCTGTAATTTTTATCGTAGGTACACCTCAACTGTGAGAGACAGAATCTAAAAAAAAATCCAGAAACTCACATTGCATGATTTTTACATAATAAATTTGCATTTTATTACATAAAATAAGTATTTGATACAATAGAAAAATAGAACTTAATATTTAGTACAGTTACAGAGGTCAGATGTCTCCTGAAGTCCTTGACCAAGTTTGCACACACTGCAGCAGGGATTTTGGCCCACTCCTCCATACAGATCTTCTCCAGATCTTTCAGGTTTTGGGGCTGTCACTCGGCAACATTGAGTTTCAGCTCCCTCCAAAGATTTTTTATTGGGTTCAGGTCTGGAGACTGGCTAGGCCACTCTACGACCCTGAAATGCTTCTTAGGCTATGTGCACATGTGTCACCCTGGCCTGGATGCCACAAGTGTAATTAAAGCTGTGTCTGAGAGCAAGGGGGAGGTTCTCTAGTCAGGAGAACATTAGCATGCAATGCCTCCTGTCTCAGGCCAGTAGGGGGAGCAGGCTGCCCCTATAAAAAGCTGGTGCTGGGGGCAGGGTTAGAGAGAACTTGATGGCCTGTCTCAGCACTGAGACTTGTCCCAGAGCAGAGCAGGGACAGACAGTTGCACTGCACCTAAGAGGAAGTGTGGCAGGAGGAGAGCCACAAGCCAGAGACAAGAGGCGAAGAGAGCCTGTCTTGGCAGATAAGAGACTGACTTTACCAGACTTTGGTGTCTGAGGCTGGGAGGATTCTACATCCTCCAGCAGAGAACCAGTCCGCAAGGGACTGTATATTCCTTGGCCTAAGAAGCCTGGAGGCCCTGCCACAACCGAAGGGACCAGTAAAGCCGTACAAGGCTGGGAGCAGAAAGGAACCCACGTCGCAGGCCATACAGGCGAGAATACACGGAAAGCTTGGAAACGTGGGCTGTTACCCTATAACGAGGAGATAGCCAGAAGGAGCGCAGAAAGCACGGTAGGCCTACACCCTCACCCTGACCAGGGCCAATTTCCCCGTTGCTCTCAGACATCCAGGTCCCCTCCTAGCTGGGACTGTTTATGGGTCAGTTTACCTGTTTCAGTAAAGACCCTGGACTGCAACCTATTGTCTGTGTGCTCCTTCGCGCCTCCAGCACTACCGGTACTGGGACTCTCACCACCATCACTCTCACCATCCACTACACTGCCCTGGGGCTGCACTCTTCCCGTGGGGAGTCACACCATCTCAGCTGCACACCTCATCAGCCCCAGCGGTCTGCCTTGCAGCGGCGGTACCTAATGACCGCAAATCCACGGGTGGCGTAGTCGGACATAAACATCAGCACATAAAGGACTACCACTGGCCTGACCACCCTGAGCCACGGAACCGGGTTGCCACTACTACTCCCATCGTTCCCCCTATTGCCCGGATCCGAGTGCCCCACGGCCCAGGGGGCGAGTCACACACATTGCAGATTTGGTGTGTTTTTACCACGCATATTTGCTAGCAAAACCTGATGCCAGCAAAGTGAATGAGAAATCTAAAGTCTCATGCACACGTTGAGTATTTTTGACTTGCAGATTTGGTGCAGAAAATAATCTGCAGCATGTCAATTCTCTGTGTGTTTTTGCCCACTGAATGCACTGAAAAAACGCAGGCAAAAATCCTGCCAAAACCTCAACTTTTTTGAGGCTGCATTTTCCTGCCAAAATATGCAGAAATGGTGCAGAAATTTCTGCACACAAAATACTCAATGTGTGCAAAACTCCTTAACTGCCCTGGCTGTGTGTTTCGGATTATTGTCATGCTGGAAGACAATAATTTATATTATCTTGATCCTTCACTAACATCCATGTGTCTGCTCAAACTGTCAGAAACAGACTCCATGAGGGTGGTATGAGAGCCTGACGTCCACAAGTGGGTGTTGTGCTTACAGCCAGAGGTAAACTGACTGCCATTAGGCACCGGGATGAGATCCTCAGACCCATTGTGAGATCATATGCAGGTGCAGTGGGCCTTGGGTTCCTTCTGATGCAGGACAATGCTAGGCTTCATGTGACTGAAGTGTGTCAGCAGTTCCTGCATGATTAAGGCATTGATGCTTTGGAATGGCCCACCCGTTCCCCAGACCTGAATCCAATCAAGCACATCTGGGACATCATGTCTCGTTCCATCCACCAACGCCACGTTGCACCACAGACTGTCCAGGAGTTTACTGATGCTTTAACCCAGGTCTGGGAGGAGATCCCTCAGGAGACCATCCGCAACCTCATCAGGAGCATGCCCAGGTGTTGTAGGGAGGTCATACAGGCACATAGAGGTCACACAGACTCCTGAGCATAATTTCCTTGTCTTGAGGCATTTCCACTGAAGTTGGATCAGCCTGTAGTTTGTTTTTACACTTTGATTTTGAGGATCATTCCAAATCCAGACCTCCATGGGAAATTAAATTCGATTTACATTGATCATCTAATATATATAATTGTCTTATCCCGTCTGTCTGTCTGTCCAGGAAATCCCGCGTCGCTGATTGGTCCGGCTGCGGCCAATCAGCGATGTGGCATTTCAGAAAAAGATGGCGGCCGCTAGCGGCTCATCTGCCACACGGAGGTCAGCAGCGATGCAGCCGGCTGCTCGCAGCATAAGTCCCCCGACCGGAGGCGCCGCTGACCTCCATGCGGCTACCGTCGGGAGATCAGCACCCGGCGCAATACTTACCCCTCCCCGTGCCTCCGCAGCAGCTCCTGTCTCTTTCGCTGCAGCTCTGTGACGTCTCAGGTCAGAGGTGACGTCTTTCAACCGCGCTCTCTCCTGAGCGGTCACAGCGCAGAGCGGGAAGATGCTGGCGCGCGTGAGGAGTACAGAGCAGCGGCAGCACCAGCAGGTGAGAAGTGAGGTGAGTATTGGATTTTTTATTTTTTTTATTGTATGGGGGCATAAGGCATTAAATGGTGGGGTGGGGGTGTGTGACATCGTGGAGGGGGCGCTATGGGGGGGGATGTGACTTCCTGCATGGGCCATTATATAGGGAGGATGTGACTTCCTGCATGGGGAATTATAAGGAAGGGGGGGGGATGCGACATCCTGCATGGGACATTATAAGGGAGGGGGGGGATGTGACATCCTGCATGGGGCATTATAAGGGAGGGGGGGATGTGACATCCTGCATGGGGCATTATATGGTGGGGGGGAGTGACATCCTGCATGGGGCATTATAACGGAGGGGGGGATGTGACATCCTGCATGGGGCATTATATGGTGGGGGGGAGTGAAAGGGGGATGTGACATCCTTCATGGGGCATTATAAGGGAGGGGGGATGTGACATCCTGCATGGGGCATTATATGGGGGGGGAGTGACATCCTGCATGGGGCATGTGGGGGGGAGGAGTGACATCCAGGATGGGGCATTATATGGGGGTGGGAAGTGACATCCTGCATGGGGCATTATAAGGCAGGTGGATGCTCCACGGTCCTCACTAACAAGGTTAGCTGATTGGTCGCAGCTGCCGGCCGCGACCAATCTGCGATTGTGGCGCCAAATTTAAACACGGTCTCCGGCCAATTGGCGGCAGATTTAAAATAAGTACGCCACCATCGGGAGACATATTCTAGAATACCCAATGCGTTAGAATCGGGCCACCATCTAGTTTTTTATAGCTCTCAATGTATTCCACTATGTAACGAATAAAGATTGCGCAATAAAGCTTATAAGGAAAAGAACACCTTACCAACAGTTAAGCATAGTGGAGGATCCATAATGCTGTGGGGTGCTTTGCTTCGTCTGGTACTGGAGGCCTTGACTGTGTCACAGTAATCATGAAATCAGAGGATTATCAAGAAATTTTAGAGCGAAATGTCCTACCCAGTGTAAGAAAACTTGGTTTGAGTAGAAGATCATGTATCCTCCAGCAAGGCAATAACCCAAAGCACACATCCAAAAGTACACAGGAATGGTTGAAAAAGAAAAGATGGACTGTTCTAAAATGGCCAGCAATGAGTCCTGACCTCAATCCCATTGAAAATGTTTGGGATGAGCTGAAATCTGCCATTGGGAAAAATAACCCAACAAACATTCAAGAGCTTGAACAAACTGCAAAGGAAGAATGGAAGAAAATTCCAACTGAGAAGTGTAAGAAGATTACAGATGGCTACAAGAAATGTTTGGACACTGTCAGCAATGCCAAAGGGTGTGCAACCAAGTATTAAGTAGGGGTGCCTTTATTGCTGCACATGCTGTTTATTCTGTTTCTTCTTTGAAATTGCAATATGGAAGTTGGAAAACAATGTTTTATTCTTGTATTAATTTGGACCTCTAATTAAAAAATCCTGAGGATATAACTTTGGTACATTTCCATTTATTTCTGAAGATATTGTACAGTCTATGAAAAAAATGAAAGGGTGGCCAATAATGGTGAACAGAACTGTATACACAAAACACATACATACTTTTAAATCCTAGGTATCGTACTAATGTAGATCCGCCTAAAGACCCCTCACAAACCCTCAAGAATCCTGTGAGACAGACCCCCTTTGTGAAGACCATAAAAAATTACCACTAAATAAAAGAAAGCATATTTCATGAATACTGAATACTCAGGGGAAAAGCGGAAATAAAATAAAAGCAAAAACTGGCCACTTTTGACCTTGTGACAAGTTACATAGTCCTTTACATCCATGTACATTGATGTTGGCTAACTGAATATCCAACGCATATGGGGTCTCCCGAGAAAAAGATTGGGTCCGACTATTTTGATGTCCTTGTAGATAACCCGCTGCTGGAGGTATTTGACTACAGTTATTTCCTGATGAGAAAAGGCGCTTGCTTAGCTGTATATAGGTGATGTTCGGAGAAATGTCTGCTTGGGATAGCTGTCTGCTATCAACCATTTTAAGTACAGAGCCAGGGTAAGAATCACTGGGAGTATTATAAGCAAGCAAAATCTGATGCAAGTGCATAAACATAAAAAGTATTCTGCTCAATAGTACAAAATTCTTTTTTGGAATGCTTAATCCATTTTCTGTCAACATGCCTTAGATGAAATAGTACACTTTCTCAATTCTCTGCTACCAGTAAGAGAATATTGGCAGTAGTACTCCATTCAAAATTATGCTGGTTACAATAAATTGGAAGTGGAATAGAGACAGCCCAATAGGTTTGTATGACAGTGTTTGTGTATATTATATAACCTTATGTTCTTTGATACACTTTAAAGAGATCAAAGTCTGTAGAGTAACTGTCACTTGCCTCAACCCCTACACCCAAAAATCACAGGACTCTTTATACTGTCATCATGGAGCCTCAAAACTTTTTTTCTTCTCAAATGCTGATGTTGGGGCAGAACCTCTCTCTTCTGATGTCTTGCAGCACTCCCCATCCCACATTGGCTGCCCTGAGTGCCCATGCAGCAGGTATGAGCACTTATGGGCTGTAGTCCAGTTAGGTCACAAACATACACTGGCACAGCCTCAAGACATTAGAATAGATACATAATCACAAATTATTTTAATATCTTTCTTTTTGTTGGATCTATATTCAATTTATTTTAAACAAATTTATCAATTAAAATAGGTAAAGAGCTGCACTATTTTCTTTTCTAATTTGGCACTTGGGCAAACAGTGCTTTAGAAGTGCAGCTCTTTGCCAATGTACACCTTTTTAGGTAGCAGCGCTATTGCACATTGTTCTTACATTTATCAATTACTTGTTTCAATGGTCATCTGCTAAAATAATACACGTTGATACCAAATCCTGAGATTTGGCACATACAATTAACTTACCTGATTGGATGGGAACCACTTCTCTATGAAGATAGAAACTGCTTCTCTATGAGGTAGGTAGTTGTTTAAAACCACTGAACATGGACCATAGTATACGCATCATTTTTCTGTGGAACTGCTTATCCACTAGAGTGATTCATCATCACATAATCCTAACCATTAGGATCTCTGATATTATATTTATTTTTAGAGCACCATTGATGCCATGGTGCTGTACATGTGAAAAAAGGGGTTATAGACAAAATACAAATATAAATTACAATGAGCAAACTAACAATGACAGACTGGAACAGAGGGGGAGAGGACCCTGCCCTTGTGGGTTTACAGTCTACAGGGTAATGGGGAAGGAGACAGTAAGTTGGGGGGGGGGTGTTGAAGCAGTTCTGGTGGCGGTGAGGTGGCAGCAGGGTCATTACAAGATGTAAGCTTTCTTGAAGAGATGAGTTTACAAATTCCCTCTGAAAGCTCTGAATGTGCTTGACAATTGGCACAGAATTCCAGAGGATGGGGGATACTTAGAAGTCTTGGAAGCGATTAGGTGAGGAATGTACAAATGGGGAGTAGAGAACAAGGTCTTGGGAGGACTGGAGAATATGTGTGGGAAGATATTGGAACATCGGCCTTGTAGGTCAATGTTAGTAGTTTGAACTGGATTTGTTTGGGGAAATGGAAGCCAATGGAGGGATTTGTAGAGGGGAGAAGTGGAGGAGTGGGAAGGAGTGATCTAGTTTACCATCCTATTTACTAGTGTGCTGTCTCACACATATTCTTCATGTGTGAGACAGTTGGTGCTTTGCGATTTTGAATTAACCTGATATAACAGAAAGGAAACCGCATGGTATCCTTGGACTGTGGTGATTTGATGGTTGTCAGGCTTTTGAATGTTCATTTGTACAGTAAATAACTTGGAATACGGCATTTTAAGGGCATTTATGACTTGTTTTGTTTTTACATTTTCTAATGAAGCGAATACCTTTGCCTCGCTGTTTTGATACTTTCAGTTACTAGTTTCTTTGTTGGGACTGCAGGTATGTTATAGTCCTAGTCTACCCTTACACAACATAAATAGATAAGGTGACGATAGGAAAAGATACAGGGCCTTCCAGACACCAATTCCAACAATATCCAATGATAGGATGTCATGTTTAAATATTGCCAATCAGTATATATCTTTTTATTATCGTGCATTAAAACTTACATTCTACAAGTAACTGACTTGATTGACTATGGTTATAGATCTTAGAGATTATTCCTGTGACTTTCAATGAGAAATCCAAAAACAGGCATATGTACATATCGATGTATTCTCACAGACGCCAAACAACCATCCACATGTGGCCACATTTCCTTGACTTCTTGAGATGAGCTCCTCGTAATTACAACTGTGTTATTTTACAAAAAATTGACATACTGCACATTTGACAGCCTTACCCTTGATGAAGCCACACTGGCGTGCACTGGCATCTCTCCCCCAATCCCTGTCCCTTGTGTCTTTTTACCCTACTTAGTGTCCTATATTGGATCTATCTTGACCTTGCAGGTTTTTCACATCACTAGTTGCTTTAAATATTTATTACTCTTTAGCCATTGAATTTTTCATTTTTGCAGTTTCTGGCCAGAAATTGTAGGTTCATAGCCCAAGCGGAGACATATTGTCCATTTATGTAGGCTTATAGCCCAGGAGTGGCATATCAAGTGGTAGTGTAGTACCCATCAAAAGGTGGTTACCTTGTCGTGGTTGATAGGCACACAAGAATTGGCCAAATTCTGCACTAAAAACCTTCATTTTGTAAGTACATTTCATTGACTAAACAGTCTAGATTCTATACTTTCAATGTACTCATGTATTTTGACCTTTTTTGGAGTGGTGCTGAGTTTTTTGTTTCTTTTGTATTTTCATTATAATTCAAAGCAGAGTCAGAACATGAGAGGGAGGAGATTGGTGGCAATGATGACTGCAAATTCTTCATACGTTTCTGGGTATTTATGGCACATGTATTCCTATAAGTCTGGTAAGTGGGGGTGTCCTGAGCGGGGTGCCAATTGTTGACAGAGAATGAAAGAAGGTTGTGGTCAGAGAGCAGCAGAGAGGAGTTAATAAAATCATGCACAGAGCAGAGCCAGAAGATCAGGTCCAGCGTATTCCAGTCTTCATGTGTAGGAGAGTTAGTAAGTTGTGAGAGGCCAAGAGAGGAAGTTAGAGATAAATAGTGAGCTGCTGATGGGGAGAGGGGATCACTAATAGGGATATTAAAGTCCCCCATGATAACAGTGGGGATGTTACAGAATAGAAAGTGTGGAAGCCAGGTGGCAAAGTGATCCAGGAACTGACGGGCGGGTCCCGGAGGGAGATACACAACCGCCACTGACAGAGAAAAGGTCCAGTAAGGTCTTGCAGTATGAACCTCAAAAGATGTGAAGATAAGTGAGGGTATTGGGGGGATACCCTGAAAGGTACATTTCGTTGAAAGGAGTAGACTAACACCTCCACCTGGTGTGTTCTCAGGTCGGGGTTTGTGAAAAATGTAGGCAACCATACGATAGAGCAGCAGTGGCGGTGGTATCTGACTGCTGAATCCAGGTTTCAGTAACATAATTTGAAATGAAAAAGTCATGGATGTAGGAGAGATTGTTACAGGCTGATCATGGGTTCCAGAGAGTACACTTAAAAGACATGCAAGGAATATTAATGATATTTGCAGAGTTTGAGTGTAGCAGGTAAGGAGTTAAACTATTACAAGATGGGACAGAGTTAGGACAGATATCTCCTGCTGTAAGAAAGTCCTTACTGAGAGCTGGACAAGCCAGGAAAACAGACAATTCTTCTTAAAAGCTTAGAGTGAAGTTTATTCAGAGATACGCAGCAGAACATTTCAGAATGCAGGCAGGCAAAACACACTGACACGCGAACGGGTGTCCAGATCAGCAACACAGACTTGGGATATCTGACAATGGTCTGGCTTGGCGGTGGACTGGCCCTGGACAACAGTTTCAGAGGCTTTTTATACATGGTTTAGACAAAAGAAAACTACAGATTGCGGTAAAGGGCGTATACATGATAACCTCATACTATGGAAGAAAACGTGCATTTTAGAACAAAGACTATGATGACACAATATAACATTAATGAACATTTCCGCAAACTACATTAAAAAACAAATCTCCATGTTCCGCTTAGCTAATGTCATTACTCATATCACTACTTTTAGCCAACTCACATACACTGACAGCTCCTGATTCTTGTTACTATCCTAATTCAACATATATACTACGCATTACCATAGTTAATAAGTGGTATCCTATCACAGTGCCCTGCAGCTGTTCCAATTAATCTTCCTGGACGCCATCCATAATTACTAATGGCACTGAGGTCATTTTATACCTCTATTCTGGGGAGAGCCTCAGCTCTTTTAGCAAAGTTAGTTGACTAGAGATTGTCCAAGATGGCTGCTAGCCACAACAATGCTGGTCAGAATATTAGGACTTAACATTCTTTATACTGCGACTAGGAGGAGAATAGAGTGAGTGATCAGATGGTTAAGAGATGTGTGAGCTAAAGGATCTGAGCAGTTTAAAATTGTGGAAATAGCGTGAGAGCTGTACATAGCAGAAGGGAGGAGAGAGGGGCTGATATGGATGGAGTGCGCACGCAGGGTCTGTGAAAGATTGGTAGATATGAATGTTTGCAGCAGCTAGAACATAAATAAGACAAATACATTGGGTGAATACATTTTGCAGTTCAAAACTACTGGACACAAGTTTGTTTGAATGTCTTACCTGTCTCCTGCCCTGTCGTACTGCCATGTTTAACTGCCCTGGCACTTAGAAAAATATGGCACTTTGATCAAATCTGCACAAATGCCTTCCCCTTAGCTCTGTCTAAATGTATAGGAAGGTTTGTTCTTAGATCTAGGTCTAATTTGACTCATTAACATTCAAATCAACTAACTTAAGACAGAAGGAGGCAAGAACATGTAGAGACAAAAAAAGCTTGCAGCCCAACATGGATCATAAATTCTAAGAATGAGGTGACCTTACAGCATCAGGGAACAAACTCAGTAAGATGAATGAATAATGAATTAACATAGGTTTACAAACATGGGAGTGAGATGCAGGTTTCAAATGGATTAAGCACAGGAGATGAATGAAATATAGAGGTATAGATACTATTGATGGCCTTGAACAGGCAGTTTATCCTTTATGGAGGTAAAACTGCTTTCCTAATCTGAGGAATACGTTTTCTTTTCTATGCTCTGTAGCTCCTTCCTAAAAACCTTCCAGCTACAAGAATAGAAGTCTACATGTAAAATCATTCTATTTATTTTTATCTAGCTCTTAAACGAACTTACCATGGTTCCTTACACAATATAAAATATAATATCCATTAATCATGTCGTGCACCCTCCTCTTGATATATGCAGATGCTGTAGATAGTACCCAACTGAAAATTGTCTACTAAGGAATCGTGTTGACTACAAATACCACCTGCCAAACTACAATTTTGCTCTTATCCATACCCAACTAAGCTAATGTAACATTTGTTTTTCTCTCAAGCGATCTTCCTTCTTGGACGTGCTTCTGATCTTACTACTTTTTGTATTCTAACTGCCTATTTTGTACTATAACCCAGAAATACAGTGCTCAAAAAATAAAGGGAACACTCAAATAACACATCCTAGATCTGAATGAATGAAATATTCTCATTGAATACTTTGTTCTGTACAAAGTTGAATGTGCTGACAACAAAATCACACAAAAATCATAAATGGAAATCAAATTTATTAACCATTGGAGGCCGGGATTTGGAGTCACCTCCAAAAGTGGAAAAACACACTACAGGCTGATCCAACTTTCATGTAATGTTCTTAAAACAAGTCAAAATGAGGCTCAGTATTGTGTGTGGCCAGCACGTGCCTGTATGACCTCCCCACATCGCCTGGGCATGCTCCTGATGAGGTTGCGGATGGTCTCCTGTGGGATCTCCTCCCAGACCTGGACTAAAGCATCCGCCAACTCCTGGACAGTCTGTGGTGCAACGGGACGTTGGTGGATGGAGCGAGACATGATGTCCCAGATGTGCTCAATCGGATTCAGGTCTGGGGAACGGGCGGGCCAGTCCATAGCTTCAATGCCTTCATCTTACAGGAACTGCTGACACACTCCAGCCACATGAGGTCTCGCATTGTCCTGCATTAGGAGGAACCCAGGGCCAACCGCACCAGCATATGGTCTCACAAGGGGTCTGAGGATCTCACCTCGGTACCTAATGGCAGTCAGGCTACCTCTGGCAAGCACATGAAGGGCTGTGCGGCCCTCCAAAGAAATGCCATCCCACACAATTACTGACCAACTGCCAAACCGTTCATGCTGAAGGATGTTGCAGGCAGCAGATTGCTCTCCACGGCATCTCCAGACTTTGTCACATCGGTCACGTGCTCAGTGTGAACCTGTTTTCATCTGTGAAGAGCACAGGGCACCAGTGGCGACTTTGCCAATTCTGGTGTTCTGTGGCAAATGCCAAGCGTCCTGCACGGTGTTGGGCTGTGAGCACAACCCCCATCTGTGGATGTTGGGCCCTCATACCACCCTCATGGAGTCGGTTTCTAACCGTTTGTGCAGACACATGCACATTTGTGAGCGGCTGAATGTCATCTTGCAGTGCTTTGGCAGTGCTCCTCCTGTTCCTCCTTGCACAAAGGCGGAGGTAGCGGTCCTGCTGCTGGGTTGTTGCCCTCCTACGGCCCCCTCCACATCTCCTGGTGTACTGGCCTGTCTCCTGGTAGCACCTCTAGCCTCTGGACACTATGCTGACAGATACAGCAAACCTTCTTGCCACAGTTGGCATTGATGTGCTATCCTGGATGAGCTGTACTACCTGAACAACTTCTGTGGGTTGTAGAGTCCGTCTTATGCTACCACGAGTGTGAAAGCACAACCAACATTCAAAAGTGACCAAAACATCAGCCAGAGAGCATTGGTACTGAGATGTGGTCTGTGGTCCCCACCTGCAGAACCACTCCTTTATTGAGGGTGTCTTGATAATTGCCAATAATTTGCATCTATTGTCTATTCCATTTGCACAACAGCATGTGAAATTGATTGTCAATCAGTGTTGCTTCCTAAGTGGACAGTTTGAGTTCACAGAAGTTTGATTTACTTGGCGTTATATTCAGTCGCTTAAGAGTTCCCTTTATTTTTTTGAGCAGTGTATATTTTTCTGTCTAAAACACAACTATTCTCCACCATTCTTTCTAGATTTCAGGCCTGATGTTTACTTGTGATATTAGGGGAAATGGCAATCTTAAAGCACCACTCCAGTGTTTTTTTATTGCACCACTGGAGTGGTGCTTTAAATGTAAGTCCCCTGGCCTTTGTCTAATACTCAACTTCCGGCGTTCTCATCTGTTTTCGCCGCCGCTTCCGTCGGTCTCCAGCGAAAAGTGACCTGCTTGCAGCTCCAGTGTTTCATGGAGCAGGCCGGAGGTCACTTTAAATACATGTCTATGAGACTTGCATGCTGCTAATTAGGTGTAATTGACTCATTTAATGAAAAGTGGGTGTTGTAATTAATAGCAGTGCAGAGTTCAATTAGTGAGGTTATTCATTCTGTTAAGAAACAGGTGTCAATTATGCCCTTATTTACAGAAAGAAGAAAACAAATTCAAATTATATTTGCTGGTTTTAGCCCTTCCTTAGTGAGTAAAATGAGTCGTTCCAGACATTGTATAGAGAAAGCAGAAAAATCCAACACACAGATAAAGTCCAAAAAAGTGCATTTTATTTTCCAAGGTACATGAAGCAAAGATTGAAATTGTGTATTCACAAAAAAGAATGCAGGCATCTTTTGAAGCGTTATGAGTGGCAAATTTCAATTTATACTGCGAATTTTCCTTTACAAACTCAAATATGTAGACACTATTTTTTGTAACAGCTTATTATTCCCTTTTCCTCATTTTCAGTTTAAAAATTGTTAGTTAATTTTTTCATTTGGAATTTAATGTGCCGTGCTCTCAGTGCCTTTGTGTATATGGAAATAAATGATATTATAAGGATTGAGCTTTTTCGCAGTTATCTTAAACACACTACTATTATTTTGCATATAAGGGTATGTGCACACGATGCAGAAATGAAGCAGAACATTTCTGCATCTCCCTGGCAGAAAAAACGCATGCGGATTGTACATGCGTTTTTTCCTGCGGAATACATGCGGATTCACATGCGTTTCCGCATGCAGATTGACAAGCGCTTTCCAGGCGATTTTAGCATCACCTGGAAAGTGCTTGACAACTAGGTCACACTATATAAATCCATGCAAACGGCATGGATTTATATAGTGTGACCCGAGAGAATGGTAAAAATAAAAAATAAATGTATACTTACCTTCTGATGGCCCCCGGTGTCCTGCTTTACACTCCGTTCCCCCGGCTGCCGGCAACTTTGAATTGAAAGACCTGCCGACGTCAGCGTCACGTGACCAGTCACATGACTCTGACGTCAGCGCAGGTCCTTCAACTCACTGCAAAGTGCCGGGAACCAAGCAGGAGCGGTGCGCAGGCCGACAGAAGGTAAGTATATATTTATTTTTTATTTTATTCTTATTTTACAGCTTTTTTATGGTACCTGGGTGTGGATGAGACTCATCTTCTCCACACTCAGGTACCATCCGCATATTAGAACGCGCCAATAACGCAAGTACAAATGCAGTCTTGCGGAATTGGTGCATTCTAATGCAAGTCAATGGCGGCGAAAACGCCGCATTTACGCAAAATTAATTGACATGCTGCGGATTTTTGAGCGCAGCGTTTACGCTGCGGAAAAATCCGCATCATGGGCACAGCACATGTGGATTTCAATTGGGGAATATTGCTGCCCTTCTACCATGCGTTTTTAATGCGTTTCTGCGGCGTTTACGCAGCTGCAAAAACGCAGCGGAAACGCATTAAAAACGCATCGTGTGAACTCAGCCTTACTGTATCCTAATACTGAACTTTCTAATATATAAAGCGTCTTTTAGTGTGTGACAGCTGCCAATCATAAAAACCGGATATAAATCTGGTATCTCTGTAATCGCACCGGCTCAAAGAATAAAGTCTACTAATCACTTATACCGCACGAGGATTGGCGTAAAAAATAATAAATAATTTGTTTTAACCTTCTGTGGATTTGTTCATTCTGCCTCCCAAGGATCACAGTAAGGCTCAGCTCACATTTATCCTGCTCGTGCATAAAAGTGCCGTTGGCCACAGTTTTGTGCACTTCTGAAAAGAAGGACGACGCTGAACAAAGGCCAGGCAGAGTCCAGAGTAAAATCCCTCGGGAATTTCATCTGAATCACGTCACCTTGGAGATTTAGATGGAAACCACAATATAAGTGCTCAGCGTAGAGCTCAGGATAAACATGATCCCAAATGTTATGTAAATTTTTTCCAATAAAAGCTTCAAAGTGATTCACTAAAAAAGCAAGTCCCCACTCAGGTCTGTCATCAGTTAATGGAAATATAGGGGGCTTCCACGTTACTGATAGCACAAAGGCTCTGGAAAAACAAAATGGCTCCTCGCCCGCCAAAAGAAATCCAGCGAATTCTGTCCTCCCAAATCCTCCCTTCTGAGCTCCACAGTGTGCCTAAACCGCAGTTAGTGTCCACATGTTTGGCATTCCTATAGTGATGAAAGCCCGCCTTATTTACGGGCGCATGTGTCCAGAAACACAAGCTGGGCATAACATACTGGTCACTACAATGTTTTGGTCACTATAACGGAAGTTTGCAATCTTCACTTCAAAACATCCACTATACTACTGCTTGTTTCTGGAAAACACCCATGGAGTCAAAATTGTCACTACACCTGTAGGTAAATTCACAAAGGGGTATAATTTCCAAAATGGGGTCACTTGAGGGGGATTCT
The DNA here is from genome assembly GCF_046119375.1 of Phyllobates terribilis. NCBI lineage: Eukaryota > Metazoa > Chordata > Amphibia > Anura > Dendrobatidae > Phyllobates > Phyllobates terribilis. The sequence continues at coordinate 413,543,459 of NW_027362771.1, read as the reverse complement.
GCTCTTCTAGCGCGTCGGGGCTCTGTATATGGAGTCCGCAAACTATTTTAGGAAAATCTGCGCTTCAGGGGCAAAAAGCACTCCGTCCCTCCCGAGTCTCACTGCATGGCTAAACAGTAGTACAGAGCCACATACGGGGTATTTCTACATTCAGCAGAAATTGAGGGACACATTTTGGTGCCATTTTTACCCATTTCTCAGTGTAGAAAATGTAAAATCTTGGGCCAAAACAAAATTTTGGTGGTAAAAATGTAATAGTTTTTTCTTAACTGCCCAATGGTATAAAATGCTATGACACACCTGTGGTCTCAATATGATCCCCTAGATGAATTCATTCATTGAGAGGTGAAGTTTGTAAAATGGGGTCACTTATGGGGATTAGGGGGGTGATCAGCTGATCTGGTGCCTCAGGGGCTCTACCAATGTGACATGGCACACTCAAACCAGTTCTGCAAAATCTGAGCACCAATATGGAACTTCTTCCCTTCTGTGGTTTGCACTATGCCTCAGAGACGGATTTTGGTAAGACCTTACCTGTAAAATCCTTTTCAGAGAAGGAAGGAAGGGAGACACAGATCCATTACTAGTGGGGTAGGCGGAGCCCCACAGGATAGTTCACCTCAGATTAGAAAAAGTGACGACCGGCCCCTCCAGCTTAGGCTCCTCCTATTCCCATGTCCTTCAGTCCGTACACAAGCTAAGGAAGAGCAGACAACACCAGCGGAACAACACAACCCCTTCCGAAAATTCAGAAATGCGAGAGAACAGGTTATGCATATAACAGAAAAAACACACAGTCCCAGGCACTACTCACTGGACCTGACAACTGCGATGAGCTGGCAATGCTGGAACAGAGCCCTAGCGCGCCGACCCCTGCCCAGATGACCGCCATCAGAGGAGTCGCGCCGCATCTGGAAAACAGTAATACACTTCTGCCATGGGAGGGTGCTGTGTCTCCCTTCCTTCCTTCGCTGAAAAGGATTTTACAGGTAAGGTCTTACCAAAATCCGTCTTTCAGCAGCAGAAGGGAAGGAAGGGAGACACAGATCCATTACTAGTGGGACGTCCCAAAGCAGTCCAGAACTCAAGGGTGGGAAACAGTGGCAGAATCGCCAACACCCCAACAACTTAGGCAAGCGCGCAACAAGCGCCAAAACTAGATAAAGAGATAACCTAAACCACCGCTGCCTGCAGGACCCTGCGTCCCAAGGCCGCATCGGTGGAAGCACTCACATCCACTTTATAAAATTTAGTAAAAGTGTGAACGGAGCGCCAGGCAGCCGCCCGGCAGAGCTGCGCTGCCGAGGCCCCCTGACGAAAAGCCCACGACGAACCAACAGCTCTCGTGGAATGAGCTCGAACCTTAACCGGACAAGGCTCGCCCTTGAGCCGGTACGCCTCCAGGATAGCCGAATGTATCCACCGAGCTATAGTGTCCTTGGAAGCCCGCTGACCACGCCGACGACCAGCAGGAATCACAAAAAGAGAGTCCGACTTCCGAAACCCTTGCGTGATTGTAAGATAGAACTTCAAAGCCCGCACCAAATCCAACGAGTGCAAGGCTTGCTCCTTTGGACTCTTCGGATTCGGACAGAGGGAGGGCAACACGATGTCCTGATTGACGTGGAAATGCGACACCACTTTAGGCAGAAAATCGCAACGGGTACGAAGCACCACACGATCCGAGTGGAACTCCAGAAAAGGGGGCGAGCAAGACAGTGCCGCCAACTCAGAAACCCTTCTCAAGGAGGTGACCGCCACCAGGAAGGCCACCTTCCAAGAAAGCAAGTAAAGCGTAGCTGAATCCATAGGCTCAAACGGCCCATGCTGAAAAGCCTCCAAGACTAGATTGAGCCGCCAAGGAGCCACAAACGCCCTCCGAGGCGGAAACTGATGTGCCACCCCGCGAAAAAACGAACGCACATCCCTGCGCGAGGCAATAGCCTTCCGAAAAAGCACGGATAGTGCAGATACCTGACCCCGCAAGGTACCAACCGCCAGACCCTTGGCCAAACCACATTGCAGAAAAGCCAAGAAGTTGGGAATGGAAAAAACCCTCGGGTTCCTTGACGATCCAGAACACCATGAATAGAAGGCCTCCCAAGTTCTATGATAAATCCTAGTCGTAGCTGGACCTCTGGCCGCCCGCAAGGTGGCAATGACCTCGGCCGAAAATCCACGACGGGTCAAGATCTCGGTCTCAAGTGCCACGCCGTCAAACAAAGCGACTTCAGGTCCGGATGACGAATGGGCCCTTGGGTTAACAGGTCCGGGCGAAGAGGCAGTGGAAACGGAGGCGCCGCCAGAAGACACCAGCGTTGAATACCATGCCCTCCGCGGCCAATCCAGCGCCCCCAAAATCCCCGGGATTGGTTTGAGTTTCATCCGCCGGATCACCAGAGGAAGTAAGGATACAGGCGGAAACACGTAGATCAGCTCGAACTGGTCCCACGGGGCCACTAGAGCATCTACCGCCACAGCCTCCAGGTCCCTGTACCTGGACATGAACGTCGGAATCCTGGCGTTCAGCCTGGATGCCATCAAGTCCACCTGGGGAGTCCCCCAACGGGAGCACAGCAGTGCAAAAACTTCCGGATGAAGACTCCATTCTCCGGGATCCACCTGCTCGCGACTGAGGAAGTCCGCCGTGATATTCAGCACTCCTGGGATGTGAATCGCGGAGATGGCTGGAACCCTGGACTCGGCCCATACCAGGATCCGAGAGACCTCCATCATGAGTCTGGAACTCCTCGTCCCGCCCTGATGGATGATATACACGACAGCTGTCACATTGTCCGTCTGAATTCGGACCGCCAGACCGCTCAAAGGGACCGTCCAATGTCGGAGGCAGAGAAATATCGCTCTCAACTCCAGGATGTTGATCGGCAGAGACGACTCTTCTGACGACCAGACCCCCTGAACCCAGAGATCGTTCCAAACCCCCCCCCAGCCAGTCAGGCTGGCATCGGTGGTAATGACCGACCACCGTGGGAGGAGGAAGGATTTCCCCAGGGATAAAGCCTCCGGACGTAACCACCATCCAAGAGACTCTCGCACCCTGCGGGAGATACCGACACAGCGATCTAGCGAAGCCGGCGATCGATCCCAACGGGTCAGAATAAGATCTTGGAGACCCCGGGAATCAAATTGTGCAAACGGTACCGCTTCCATTGCCGCCACCATCAGACCCAGAAGGCGCATACACTTCCGAAGGGACATCGCCATCGCCCACCTCATAGCCTGGACATGGTGACGAAGGTTCGCTTGTTTGTCCGGAGGCAGGGACACCACTGCTCGTACCGTGACGAAATGCATCCCCAAGAACAGGATTGACTGCGACGGCTCCAATGACGACTTCTTCCAATTGACCAGCCACCCGAAGTCCTCCAGGTGCTGAAGGGAGAGATCGCGAGCTGTCACCGCCTCCTCCGTTGAGGGTGACACAATTAAGAGGTCGTCCAGGTAGGGGAGAATCGTAACTCCTTGCCTTCGAAGGAGCGCCATGAGCGGCGCCAGAATCTTTGTAAAAACCCTGGGCGCCGAGGCCAACCCGAATGGTAGGGCCACAAACTGGTAATGGGCCTGACCTATGGCGAAATGCAGGAAGCGTTGGTGAGCCCTGCCGATAGGGACATGCAAATAGGCGTCGCGGATGTCGATCGACACCAAGAAATCGTACTGTGACAGGGCCGCCACGACAGAGCGAAGAGACTCCATACGGAATTTCCGGGTCCGGACATGAACATTCAATTGTTTGAGGTCCAGAATGGGGCGAAACTTGTCCTCCTTTTTGGGGACCACAAAAAGGTTGGAGTAAAACCCCCCTTCCCCGGTCCTCCGGCGGAACCGGAACCACCACACCCTGCTGCAGAAGAGAGTCAACAGCCAGCTTGGGCTCGGACGGGATGCGTGACTGACGAAACCTGTCCGGGGGTCGAGAATGAAACTCTATGAAATAGCCTGCCGACATAACCCGCGTCACCCAGGCGTCCGATACGTGGGACGCCCAAATCGACCCGAATTGTAGCAGGCGACCTCCCACCCGAGAGCCCTCAAGAGGGTTCCTGGCGTCAGTCCGCCTTAGCGGGCTTTTTGTCAACCTCCCGTTTGTCCTGACGGAAATGTTGTTTCCAGGGAGTACGGGATTTCTGGGTGGTCTTTTTTCCGGAAGACGAGGGACAACCCGATCTCCAAGAGGGCTGACCGAACCGTCTCCTGGGCCGAAAGGACCGACGACCACTACCGGCACTTGACTTGCCAGACGTAGAAGCCGCTGCTTTCCGCTGCGGCAAAGCCGATTCCTTAGCCTTGGCCTTAGCAATCAGCTCCATGAGGTCCGAACCAAAAACCTGACCGCCCTTGTACGTCAGACTCTGCAAACCTTGTTTGGATACTGCGTCTCCAGTCCACTGTTTAAGCCACAGTGCTCTCCTGACTGTGACGGCCGAGGATTGAGCCCTGGACAGAACCGAAGTAGTATCCAGCACTGCGTCCCTGCCATATCGGGCCGCCTCTTCCAACAGCTGGAAGAGCCTTTCGACCTCAGACAGTGGAGTCCCATCTTGCCACGCCGTCCGCAGCTGATCCAACCACCGCAGAGAAGCCTCACCAGCCCACATGGCCCCCAAGGCAGCTCGGAATCCATGACCCGCGGCCTCGTAGATGGACTTCGTCGCTAACTCCGTCCTTCTGTCCAGTGGTTCCTGTAGACTCGCCTTCCCTTTAACAGGAAGCAAAGAGGATTTGCTCAGCTGAGACAATGGCACGTCCACTTCAGGAGAGGGGACCCAATTAGCGATAGTCTCCGTGGAGCAGGGATACAGGGCATCAAAAAACCGCATCCCCTGGAAGCGTTTATCCGGACACAGGCGTTCCTTCTCCACCGCCTCGTTAAGTTCATCGTGCAGCGTCGAACGAGCCTGACGTGACTCCTGATACAGCCGGGCCGACTTGCCAGGGCGCCTCGTCACCTCTTCAGACAGCTGTAACGCTTCCCGCATAGCTCCAATAAAAGCGTCCACGCGGCCCGAAAGCGAAGCAGAGCAACCCTGCCGATCCTCTTCATCAGAATCGGAGATCTCACCAGCAGAGTCTGTCGGTGATTCCGAAGCCTCCGACGCACTGCGCGGAGGAGACAGCGCCACCACAGGCCTGTGGCGCTTCTTGCCTCGTGATGTCGGTTGGGACTTAGCTGATACCCAATGACCCAGGAGGTCAGACAGACTGTCAATGGAGCGAGTGAGCGCCTCCACTTTAACATCACTGAGACCCCCGACCAGTGTCGAACTTGACGCCGTCGAAGACCCCGGCGTATCAGATACGCGTGACCGATCCTGAAGCGGACTGGGAGAGAGATCCGCGCCCCCTGGTCCCTGATCCGACATGCCCCCACACAGTTGCGAGCGTCGCGGATAAGGCGGTAATAACCACTTACAATGGGTACAGGACCGAGGATGTGTGATTCCGCTACAACAGCCTGTTCCTACACAAAAAAAAACCAAGCACTGAAGGGTTAAAGCTCCTCCTTAGAGGGAGAAGAGCTACCCCAGCTGCCTGCAGAGCCAAAGTTAACCTAACAGACTAGGGTCCAGAAAGGGTTAACTGCCCTGATGAGGCCAGACCCCTCAGAAGGGGTTAATGCTGCTGACCACGCAATACACCTTTGCCTTAAAAGGACAGCGGTGTGCGAGTCCCAGAGCCTCCTCAGCGGGGAGGTAGCAGCGCCGGATATAGCACACCCTGTCTGCCTTAACAGGCCAGCAGTAAGGTGCTCTGCGCTGCAATAGTGTTAAAAAGGAATCTTCTGCCTTAAAAGGCAGAAGTGACTCACCAGCTGGCCGCGGTGACTGCTCTTCCTTATCGGTGTCTGGTGTAGAGAGCGGGGAGCAGGGAGCAGGAGGTTGCACGAGGTAATGGCCGGAAGAAGAAGAGGGGGCTGGGTCAGCTCCAGCGCGCGCTTTCCTGGCACTTCCTCTCTGCGGCTATGATGACAGGCAGCAGAGAGGCGCGAAGCCACGCCCCCCGCCGCCTACTAACGGAGCCCGCGCTCCTCCGTCCCTGCTCCCCTGCCAGCAGAGAATAACACAAACGCCTGCAGCGGTGATATCCTGCAAGGACAAAACAGCAGTCACCACTTGAAACATTAACAGCGGCTGCCGCCGCAGCCGCTGAGGCGCTCAAACCTTGAGAGCACTTACCCAGCTGAGCGCCACAGGGACCCCCAGGGATGTGTGGCGCCGTGGCCCTTTGCTCCCCCCACGGCGGAGCGCGCAGGGACCCCACAGAAGCGGTGTGCGTCTAAGCCAGGGAGCGCCCTGTATCCCCCGGGGCCGGCAGGCTTCTGCGGGGACCTCCTTAGGGGGTACGCAGGTCTGCCAGCAGATACGAGACCCCCTGAGACCATGGGGGGTCCAGGTCTCCGGAAATGATAAAATAAAAAATTCTTCTGAGGAGCTGCAAAGGCAGCGACTATCCTCTGCGACCTCAAATTTTAGACTGAAGGACATGGGAGTAGGAGGAGCCTAAGCTGGAGGGGCCGGTCGTCACTTTTTCTAATCTGAGGTGAACTATCCTGTGGGGCTCCGCCTACCCCACTAGTAATGGATCTGTGTCTCCCTTCTTTCCCTTCTGCTGCTGAAAAGTAGTTTTTGAGCACATATGGGGTATCTGCGTACTCAGGAGAAATTGTACAACTAATTTTGAGGTCAATTTTCTCCTGTTACCCTAGTAAAATGCAAAATTTGGGGCTAAAAAAACTCAGTTTTGGAAAAATTTAATTTCTTTATCTTCACGGCTCAACATTATAAACTTCTGTGAAGCACCTGGGGGTTCAAGGTGCTCACTACTTATCTAAACAAGTTCCCTGAGGGGTCTAGTTTCTAGAATTGTGTCACTTGTGGGGGGGTTTACACTGTTTAGGCACATCAGTGGCTCTTCAAATGCGACATGGCGTCAGAATTACGCCAACAAATTTTACAGTTAAAAAGTCAATTGGTGCTCGTTCCCTTCCGAGCCCTGAAGGGAGTCCAAACAGTGGTTTTCCCCCACATATTGGGTATCAGTGTGCTCAGGAGAAATTGAAAAACAAATTTTGGGGTCCATTTTCTCCTGTTACCCTTGTAAAAGTAAAAAAAAAAAAAGGGTCTAAAGTAAAATTTTTGTTAAAAAAAAGTTAAAATGTTTATTTTTTCCTTCCACGTTTCATTAATTCCTGTGAAGCACCTGAAAGGTTGATAAACTTCTTGAATGTGGTTTTGAGCACTTTGAGGGGTGCAGTTTTTCAGAATGGTGTCCCTTTTGGGTATTTTCTGTCATATCGGCCCCCCAAAGTCACTTCAAATGTGATGTAGTCCCTAAAGAATGGCTTTGTAAATTTTGTTGCAAAAATGAGAAATCGCTTGTTAACTTAACCCTTATAACTTCCCCCCCCAAAAAAAATATGTTTTTCAAAAATGTGCTTATGTACAGTAGACATGTGAGAAAAGTTTTTTAGTAACTTTTGTGTGACATGACTGATTCAAGGGCATACAAGTGAAGTTTGAAAATTGCTACATTTTCACAATTTTTGCCAAATTTACGATTTTTTCACAAATAAACGCAAGTCACATCAAATAAATTTTACCACCATCATGAAGTACAATATGTCGCGAAAAAAACATCTCAGAATCACCGGGATTTGTTGAAGCGTTCCAGAGTTATTACCTCATAAAGTGAAACTGGTCAGAATTCAAAAAATTGGCCCGGTCAGGAAGGTGAAAAGAGGATTCGGGGTGAAAGAGTTAAAGAAAATGTTAGTTAAAATATTTAAAGAGAAAAAACACACAAACAAATATGTTAAAAAACAAAATGGTTTTATTATTCATCCTGGTAATCTCTGTTTGTATTGGAAAACAAAGAGAAAATATGGATACAAAACTTGCACATTTATGTTGATGACCATATGATCAATTTCTAAATCACCTGCCCATAAATTGCGCTACAACTTTCCAGCGGCCTGCTTGGCATCTCTGATAAGTTTGTACATAAAAGAGAAGAAAAAGAGGAGATTGTCGTATTCACCATTGTAGTCCTTCTGTAGGATTTGCATATGAAAGTCCACCATAAAGTAGTAAATTGCTTCTATTGTTGAAAGGTAAGTCTCAGGTGATCCTTTTTGATGTCGCCAAAAGCACGTTTTTCGTTCTGTCAATTCAACACTCACCAATCCTAGAGCAGGTGAGACAAGAAAAAAATAAAGAAAAAGAAATGAATTATCTGACTTAAAACCATTTAAGAACCAGCAGCAGTTGTGTCTGCAAATGTAACACCTTGCCTAACAGTTCCTGTATTACATTACTGACAAACAGATCTTTAGAAAAAGTATTTCTAAAGTACGTTTATGATATGTAAATGAGGGCTTTGACTAGTCGATGGGGCGTTCATGTCCCCAGACTAGTCCACTCACTCAGCATGTTATCACGCCCCTAAGACAACATAACTTACAAGCGCCTACGTACATGCGCGCAGCTTCTTCCCCTCACATCATTGTTCCTCTGAAGCTGGGTGTACTCATGCCAGCTTCAGAGAGGCGCATTGCGCTTGATAGGAAGGCACGCGTACACCCGTCTTCAGAGGATCAATGATGCGAGAAGCCGCCGCGCGCATGTGCGAGGTAATTATAGCTAGCTACAAAGTATTAAAAATGAACATTTTCTTTAAGTTAATTTGTCCAATTAGTTTTGAGCCCCTGAAATGAGGAGGCTTTGTAGAAAAATGGTTGCAATTCCTAAACATTTCACAGAATATTTTTGTTCAACCCCTTTAATGAAACCTGAAAGTCTGCACTTCAATTGCATCGGTTTCATTTTAAATAAAAAAAAAAAAAATAGTGGCATGCAGAACACAAACCACGAAGAAATATTTCTGGACCAAACTGTACATAGCATGTAAAAGAATAAAATATCTCATCGAAATTAGGTATGGTCTTCCCAAATAAATGATCTTTATTGAATGAATTTTGTGCATGTAAAATGCTATCTTCTTTTTTGAACTGGTGAAGTGCTGCAAACAAAAAAAAAGTACAGAAATAAAAATTGCATAATGGATCAAGAAATGGTTTGTACTGGCAAATACTGACAAGAGGAACGTTTGGACGGCATGTAAACTTTACTCCTCTATTACAGTGAAAGGCGAGGGTTAAAAGTAATTTTTTTGTAGCAAAAGCAAAAATTGGGCAGGAAAACCACACACACACACACATTCTTGTTTCTACATTCTTTCTCTGTTTATTTGATCAGCAAAAATAATACTAATTTTGGTTGGCTTGGAATTAGTTTTTATGCTCACCAAGATCTTGTTTTGCATGCATAAAATTTGCTCATTTAATCGTTAGGAAAAAAAAAATAAAAAGCTTTCTACTGATTTCATTCAGATTAACCCGTTATTACTCTTCAGCACTGGAAAACCAGAGCGCATCCTGGAACAGCGTTTATTAACCCATTAATGATAAAGACATTTTCAATATTAACTCCTGAAAGGGAATCTGTCACGTAAAATAACGCTATTAAGCTGCAGAGCAGATATGGGTTTAATCTACAGATTAATAGCAGTCTGACATTGTGCGGTGCAGGCACTGAGAGCCCTGCTGCCAAAAAGAAATTAACTTTACCCCCCTCATGGCAATGTTTGGTTTCTAGTAACGGAGGAGGCACCAGCATGGTTTCAGTCCCCATTCAGTGTATAAAGAGTGGTGGCTCTAACCACGCCCCCCCCACACTGACAGCCAGCCGTAATGCTGATCTGCTGTCAGTCAGTGCCGTCGGCGCCGTTACAACCACCGTTCTCTATACACTGAGTGGTGACTGAAACCGTGCCAGTGCCACCACTGACTTGAAGTCTAACCCTGCCGTGGGAAATAAAGTTAATTTCCTCACGGCAGCGTGACTCTCAGTGTGGGCGCTGCATGGTGTCAGATTGCTATTAATCTGTAGATTAACGCCACATCTGCAGGTTAATGGCATTATTTTACATGGCAGGTTCCCTATAATTATGCTGCCTGTGTGTGACTTCCAGGGCTGTGGAGTTGGAGTCGTAGCCCATTTTGGTGGAGTCGGTATAAAATGGACCGACTGACTCCTAAAACATATAATAAATTGGGTACAGTAGTTCAATGCAGTTTGTGGGGAATATTTTTTCATAAGAATTTGGGAAAGTTATGAAATGTCCTATAAATGTCTGTCCTATTCCTGATCTAAGGGTCTAGACTTTTAGCGGAGAAGAATCTGTGCTACAGTAAATTTATCACTTAAACATGAGCCATGTATGAGGGAGTCGGAGTCGTGGAAATTGAGGAGTCGGAGTTTTGGCTTACCGACTCCACAGCCCTGGTGACTTCAGAACTTCGCCCCCTATTCCCATCTGCAATGTGAAGTTTTATGTGATAACTTTGGAATGCTTTTATTCTCCCTTTATTAAGGCGATTCTGAGACTGTTTTGTCGAGACCCTTTGTACTTCATGATAATGGTGAATTTAGGCTTATGAAAGTTGCATTTATTTATGAACATGTCGAAAATTTGGCAAAAATTTTGACAAATTTAAAATTTTCAAACTTGGAATATTTTTCTGTACTTATAACAAATAGCCACACCACACAAAAAAGTTAATAAATAACGTTTTCCATTTGTCCAATTTACACCAGGATCATTTTTGAAGTGCCTTTTATTTTGTTAGGATGATAGAATGATTAAAAGTTTAGCAGCAATTTTTCAGCAAAATTTACAAAATCTATTTATTTTTTCAGACCTATTTAGTTTTGAAGTTACTTTTAGGGGTCTATGTATCAAAAACTCATGAAAGAGATACCATTTTAAAGGCTACACCCTTAAAGTATTCAAAGATACATGCAGGAAGTGCGTCACAGAAATTGGAAAGTGGAATTTAAAAATTATATTGTTTAAAACTAAAAATGTTGACTTGGCCTCAAATTTTTCATTTTCACTTGCTGCAATGAGAGAAAATGTACCTACAAATCTGTTAAGCCATTTCTACTAAACACGGTGATACCTTATACGTGATCAGAATCTATTGTGTGGGCACAAGGCACAAGGCATTGCACATAGGGAGTACTACTTGACTTTTGGAGCACAATTTTTGCTGGAATCATATCACATTATCAGAGCCCCTGTGGTGCCACCCACAAATGACCCCATTTTAGAAACTACAGTCCTCAATAATTTAATCTAGGGATGTAGTGACCTTTTTGGAATCACAGGTGCTTCACAAAAGTTTATACCATTGGGACACGAAAATTAAAAATGACATTTTCCACTTAAATGTTGCTTGAGCCTCAAATTTTTCATTTTCACAAGTGGCAATAATAAAAAAAAATGGCCTGTGCAATTTGTAAACCAATTTCTCTCCAAAGTGGCTCTAGGGATATGTGGTCAAAAACTACTATTTGGACGAACATCAGGGCTCAGAATGGAAGAAAAGTTATTTGGCTTTTGGAACACAAATTTGTTTGGAATAGTGTGTCACTTGCAGAGCTATCAGGATACCAGTACAGCATAAATGGTCCAGTGACTTAGTTTTGGAAACCACACTCCCTAAGAAATTTTCAGGGGTGTGGTAAGAATTTTGAACCCACATGTGATTCACAGAATTTTAGAATGATGGGCTGTGTAAACAAAAAAATATTTTTTTCACTAAATTTTATCTTAGCAACACTTTTCACTTTTACAAGTGGTAATAGGAGAAAATGAACCTCACAATTTGTAAAAGCAATATCCAATAATACTAACTATTGTTTATGCACATAGTGAGGCTCGAAAGGGGAAATTGCTGTTTGTCCTTTGGAGTGCAAATTTAGCAGTAATAGTTTGCGGGTGCCACTTAAAGAGCCCCTAAAAATATTCCCACCCCCCTTCCTCCCCAAAGGAGTGGTGTAATGAGCATTTGCAACCCATAGGTATTTCACCAATGTTGTTACTATTGAGCTGTATGAAAATGAAAAATTATACTTGTCACAAAAAAAAAAAAAAAACACTAAAAAAGTAAATTTCTATCAGGGCTAGTAAGAAAAAACATGTATTCTGTAAATTATCACGCTATTTGGTTTTTGGGGAGCACATTTTTTTTTTTTTTTAACTTTATTTGCAGTGCACCATAGATGCCAAAAAAGGGACCTCATTTTACAAAGTTCACTTAGGGAATTTATCTACAGTTGCAGTCACTTTTTTTGACCCCACTGGTGTTTTCCAGAAATTAGTGCTCAGTAGATGCTGTAGAGTGAAACTTGAAAATATGGCATTTTAGTGCAGAATACATTGTGCCAAGCTTTCTCTTCTGGGGACATGCGCCCCATACATTGTTAAGTGGGTTGTTCAACACCTAATGGTTGATGACCTCTCTTCGGCCACATTCTCAAGCTCAGTATGTTACACCAGTACTTGTAAGCCAAAATCAGGAGTGGAATAATCACAGGAAAAGTATAATAGAAACACGTCCCCACGTCTGCATTTTCAACCCACTGCTGATTTTGGCTTACAAATACTGAACGTGTGATTGTGGCCTTAAAGTGAGATCAGTGGGGGTCTGATACCGCTCCAGGGTCGGACTGGGCTGGCGGGGTACCGGGAATTTTCCCGGTGGACCCCGCCCCCTGCTGCAGAGGAGAGGGGGAGAAGAGAATAAAAAAAAAAAAAACCCTGCGGTTTTAAGAGGCACGGGCCCTTTAAAAGCGCAGGCACACGCGCACGAGGCATTCATTACCTGAACCGCAGCGGCGCACGTCCCAGTGAAGCAGCGCTTCTCCCTTCGCCGGCCGGCGTATGACATCATCGTCATGCGCCTGCTATGAAGGAGGCGCGCAACTAAGCCGCCGGAGAAGGAAGACACAGCACGGGAGCGCAGGAAGGTAAGAGGTATCAGTCTGTGTGTGTATGTATGTACATGTATATGAGTGGATGCAGAATGGGATGGGCCCCTGGCTGGACACACGAGGGGGGGGGGGGACCTTGCTGGACACACGAGGGGGGGGGGGACCTTGCTGGACACACGAGGGGGGGGACCTTGCTGGACACACGAGGGGGGGGACCTTGCTGGACACACGAGGGGGGGGGGGGGGGGGGAGCCCGGCCGGACACACGAGGGGGGGAGCCCGGCCGGACACACGAGGGGGGGGGAGCCCGGCCGGACACACGAGGGGGGGGGAGCCCGGCCGGACACACGAGGGGGGGGAGCCCGGCCGGACACATGAGGGGGGGGAGCCCGGCCGGACACACGAGGGGGGGGGGAGCCCGGCCGGACACACGAGGGGGGGGACCTTGCTGGACACACGAGGGGGGGGGGACCGTGCTGGACACACGAGGGGGGGGGACCTTGCTGGACACACGAGGGGGGGGGACCTTGCTGGACACACGAGGGGGGGGACCTTGCTGGACACACGAGGGGGGGGGGGGACCTTGCTGGACACACGAGGGGGGGACCTTGCTGGACACACGAGGGGGGGGAGCCCGGCCGGACACACGAGGGGGGGAGCCCGGCCGGACACATTAAGGGGGGAGCCCGGCCGGACACATTAAGGGGGGAGCCCAGCCGGACACACGAGGGGGGGGGAGCCCGGCCGGACACACGAGGGGGGGGGGCCCGGCCGGACACACGAGGGGGGGGACCTTGCTGGACACACGAAGGGGGGGGGCTTGCTGGACACACGAGGGGGGGGGACCTTGCTGGACACACGAGGGGGGGGGACCTTGCTGGACACACGAGGGGGGGGGACCTTGCTGGACACACGAGGGGGGGGGACCTTGCTGGACACACGAGGGGGGGGGACCTTGCTGGACACACGAGGGGGGGGGACCTTGCTGGACACACGAGGGGGGGGACCTTGCTGGACACACGAGGGGGGGGGACCTTGCTGGACACACAAGGGGGGGGGACCTTGCTGGACACACAAGGGGGGGGACCTTGCTGGACACACGAGGGGGGGGGACCTTGCTGGACACACAAGGGGGGGGACCTTGCTGGACACACAAGGGGGGGGACCTTGCTGGACACACGAGGGGGGGGGGAGCCCGGCCGGACACACGGGGGGGGAGCCCGGCCGGACACACGAGGGGGGGAGCCCGGCCGGACACATTAAGGGGGGAGCCCGGCCGGACACATTAAGGGGGGAGCCCGGCCGGACACATTAAGGGGGGAGCCCGGCCGGACACATTAAGGGGGGGAGCCCGGCCGGACACACGAGGGGGGGGACCTTGCTGGACACACGAAGGGGGGGGACCTTGCTGGACACACGAAGGGGGGGGGCTTGCTGGACACACGAGGGGGGGGGACCTTGCTGGACACACGAGGGGGGGGACCTTGCTGGACACACGAGGGGGGGGGAGCCCGGCCGGACACACGAGGGGGGGGGGAGCCCGGCCGGACACACGAGGGGGGGGGGGGAGCCCGGCCGGACACACGAGGGGGGGAGCCCGGCCGGACACATTAAGGGGGGAGCCCGGCCGGACACATTAAGGGGGGAGCCCGGCCGGACACATTAAGGGGGGAGCCCGGCCGGACACATTAAGGGGGGGGAGCCCGGCCGGACACATTAAGAGGGGGAACCCGGATGGACACATTAAGGGGGGGGGAGCCCGGATGGACACATTAAGGGGGGGAACCAGGCTAGACACATTAAGGGGGGGAACCAGGCTGGACACATTAAGGGGGGGAGCCCGGCTGGACACATTAAGGGGGGGAGCCCGGCTGGACACATTAAGGGGGGGAGCCCGGCTGGACACATAAGGGGGGGAGCCTGGCTGGACACATGGGAAAGGGGGGCAGGATGGATATGTGGGGGGGATGGATATATGGGGGGGCGGCTGGATACATGGCCAGGATGGATATGTGGGGGGCAGGCTGGACACATGGGGGGCTAGGATAGATATGTGGGGGGGCAGGCTCAATACACGTGGGCTAGGATAAATATATGGGGGGGGTGTCAGGATGGATATATGCAGGGGGGGGAAGGGCAGGATGGATATATTAGGGGGCAGGCTGGACACATGGAGGTCAGGATGGATATATGGGGGGGGCAGGCTGGAAACATGGAGGCCAGGATGGATATATTGGGGGGCAGGCTGGACACATGGAGGCCAGGATGGATATATGGGGGGGCTGGATGGACATATGGGGTTTAGGACGGATATATGGGAGGGGGCAGGCTGGACACATGGAGGCCAGGACAGATATATGGGGGGGGGCAGGCTGGAAACATGGAGGCCAGGATGGATATGTGGTGGGGGGGGGGACAGGCAGGCCACATGTGGGACTAGGATGGGTATATGGGAGGGGGCAGGCTCGATACACGTGGGCTAGGATAAACATATGGAGGGGTCACACTGGACATATGGGGGCCAGAAGGGATATATGGTGGGAGGGGTGTCAGGATGGATATATGCAGGGAAGGGGGGGCCAGGATGGATATATGGGGGTGCCAGGCTGAACAAGGGACTTAATTACTGTTTAGGGCCAGATTGAGTAACATACTTTATTAGTTTATGGTGGCCAGTGGGGAACATTATTATTTTAGAGTCCAATTAGGGACATTATTACTTCTGCAATATAATTTACTTTTTAGGAAATTGTTTTCCATGGGATAGGACAAAAGAGGGGTCCTGTTACTGTGCAGGACGGCACTATATTGCTTTTTTTCTTCAACTGGTGTAGTGTAGAAGTCGGGGGGGGGGGGGGGGGGGGGGGGAGTGGGAATATTCTCAGTTATTGATAACTGTTATTTTCTGCAGAGATGATCCCTGGCTGGAAGAAGTGATGGCCGTCTGTGTCAGATGAAGAAGAAAAGCGAAGATGAAAGACTTCACCTAGAAATGTCACTGGTGAGTCAGTGTATTACATGTACACTTACACTACACACGTGGTCAAAATTGTTGGTACCCCTCGTTTAATGAAAGAAAAACCCACAATGGTCACAGAAATAACTTGAATCTGACAATAGTAATAATAAATTTAAAATCTATGAAAATGAACAAATGAAAGTCAGACATTGCTTTTCTGCTTCCACAGAAGTAAAAAAAAATTAACCTCATGAAATTGGCCTGCACAAAAATGATGGTTCTTCTTAACTTAATATTTTGTTGAACAACCTTTAGAAGCAATCACTGCAATCAAACGATTCCTATAACTGAAAATGAGACTTCTGCACCTCTCGACAGGTATTTTGGCCCACGCCTCATGAGCAAACTGCTCCAGTTGTCTCGTGTGTGAAGGTTGCCTTTTCCAGACGGCATGTTTCAGCTCTTTCCAAAGATGCTCAATAGGATTTAGGTCAGGGCTCATAGAAGGCCACTTCAGAATAGTCCAATGTTTTCCTCTTAGCCATTCTTGGGTGTTTTTAGCTGTGTGTTTTGGTCATTATCCTGTTGCAAGACTCATGACCTGCGACTCAGACCAAGCTTTCTGACACTGAGCAGCACATTTCTCTCTAGAATCCCTTGATAGTCTTGAGATTTCATTGTACCCTGCACAGATTCAAGACACCCTGTGCCAGATGCAGCAGACCAGCCCCAGAACATAAAAGAGACTCCTCCATGTTTCACAGTAGGGACAGTGTTCTTATCTTGATATGCTTCATTTTCCCATCTGTGAACATACAGTCATGGCCAAAAGTATTGAGAATGAGACAAATAGTAATTTTTCCAAAGTTTACTGCTTCATTTTTTGTAATGGCAATTTGCATATACTCCTGAATGTCAAAGAGTGATCAGCTTAACAGCAATTACTATACTTGAAAAGTCAATATTTGTCCAGAAAATGAACTTTAACCCCCAAAACACATTTCAACATCATTGCAGTCCTGCCTTAAAAGGAGCAGCCAACATCGTTTTAGTGATTGATCCATTAACACAGGTGTGGGTGTTGATGAGGACAGGGCTGGCGATCAATCAGTCATGATTAAGTAAGAATGACATCACTGGACACTTTAAAAGGAGGCTGGTTCTTGGTATCATTGTTTCTCTTCAGTTAACCATGGTTATCTCTAAAGAAACACGTGCAGCCATCATTGCACTGCACAAAAACGGCCTAACAGGGAAGAGTATCGCAGCTACAAAGATTGCACCTCAGTCAACAATCTATCGCATCATCAAGAACTTCAAGGAGAGAGCTTCCATTGTTGTCAAAAAGGCTCCAGGGCGCCCAAGAAAGACCAGCAAGCGCCAGGACCGTATCTTAAAACTGTTTCAGCTGCGGGATCGGACTACCAGCAGTGCCGAGCTTGCTCAGGAATGGCAGCAGGCTGGTGTGAGTGCTTCTGCACGCACTGTGAGGCGGAGACTCTTTGAGCAAGGGCTGGTTTCAAGGAGGGCAGCAAAGAAGCCACTTCTCTCCAGAAAAAACATCAGGGATCAACTGATATTCTGCAAAAGGTACAGGGAGTGGACTGCTGAGGACTGGGGCAAAGTCATTTTCTCTGATGAATCCCCTTTTCGATTGTTTGGGACATTTGGAAAACCGCTTATTCGGAGAAGAAGAGGTGAGCGCTACCACCAGTCTTGTCTCATGCCAACTGTAAAGCATCCTGAAACCATTCATGTGTCGGGTTGCTTCTCAGCCAAGGGAATCGGCTCACTCACAGTCTTGCCTAAAAACACAGCCATGAATAAAGAATGGTACCAGAATGTCCTCCAAGAGCAACTTCTCCCAACCATCCAAGAGCAGTTTGGCGCCCAACAATGCCTTTTCCAGCATGATGGAGCACCTTGCCATAAAGCAAAGGTGATAACTAAATGGCTCATGGAACAAAACAGAGATTTTGGGTCCATGGCCTGGAAACTCCCCAGATCTTAATCCCATTGAGAACTTGTGGTCAATCATCAAGAGACAGGTGGACAAACAAAAACCAACAAATTCTGGCAAAATGCAAGCATTGATTATGCAAGAATGGACTGCTATCAGTCAGGATTTGGTCCAAAAGTTGATTGAGAGCATGGCAGGGAGAATTAGAGGTCTTGAAGAAGAAGGGGCAACACTGCAAATATTGACTTGCTGAATTAACTCATTCTAACTGTCAATATAACCTATTTGTACTCATAATATGATTGCAATTATATTTATGTATGTGATATAAACATCAGACAAACACTAATAAAAACCAGAGGCCAGCAGATCATGTGAAAATATAATTTTGGTGTCATTCTCAAAACTTTTGGCCATGACTGTAGAGCTGATGTGCCTTGCCAAAAACTTCCATTTTTGTCTCATCTGTCCATAGGACATTCTCCTAGAAGCTTTGTGGCTTGTGAACATGTAGTTTGGCTAATTCCAGTCTGGCTTTTTATGATTTTTTTCAACAATGGTGTTCTCCTTGGTCGTCTCCCATGAAGTCCACTTTAGATCAAACAACGACGGATGGTGTGATCTGACACTGATGTTCCTTGAGCTTGAAGTTCACCTTTAATCTCTTTAGAAGTTATCCTGGGCTCTTTTGTTACCATTCATATTATCCGTCTCTTTGATTTGTTATCAATTTTCCTCCTGCGGCCACGTCCAGGGAGGTTGGCTACAGTCCCATGGATCTTAAATTTCTGAATAATATGTGCAACTGTAGTCACAGGAACATCAAGCAGCTTGGAGATGGTCTTATGAAATTTACCTTTAACATGCTTGTCTATAATTTTCTTTCTAATCTCATGAGACAACTCTTTCCTTTGCTTCCCCTGGTCCATGTTGAGTGTGGTACACACCATGTCACCAAACAGCACAGTGAGTGTCTGTAGCCCTATATACAGGCCCACTGACTGATTACAAGATTGTAGACACCTGTGGTGCTAATTAATGGACACAACTTGATTTAACATGTCCCTTTTCTCACATTATTTTCAGGGGTACCATCATTTCTGTCCAGGCCTATTTCATGAGTTAAATTTTTTTTTAATTCTTTGGAAGCAGAAAAGCAATGTCTGACTTTCATTTGTTTATTTTCATAGATTTTAATTTATTATTACTTTTGTCAGATTCAAGTTTTTTCTGTGACCATTGTGGGTTTTTCTTTCATTAAACGAGGGGTACCAACAATTTTGAGCACGTGTGTATATAGTATATACAGAGCTCCTGTGTATGTCACTGGTGATCACTGTATGACCTATACACTATATACAGAGCTCCTGTGTTTAATGTCACTGGTGATCACTGTTATGTGTACACTAACACTATATACAGAGCTCCTGTGTATAATGTCGCTGGTGGTAATAACAGTGTTGTTAGTATTGCGGTTTGTATTCATTATCAGTATTGTAGTATTTGGTCACTTTGTGGTGGTAATATATGGTCTGGTCATGGTGTGGCCATATTTGTTCCTTGTATGTGGTATTATTCGGTCACTATGTGGTGGTAATATGTGATCTAGTCATGGTGTGGCGATATTTTTCCCTTTTGTATGTGGTATTATTGGTGTTGATATAGTGGACTGTGTTGTGTATGGCGGTCATTTTGTTCTCGCTGATATTAACTAGGAAAATATTTTTTTCCATTAGGCCACAGCCCCACCATCAGTATTTGGTCAGTATTTTTCTCAGGAGTGGCGGCCAAAACCAGAAATGGTTGATAAATGCAGAATTGGTGACTTGTTTGTATTAGCTCTTTCTCTGATTGTTCATCACCTGGTTTTGGCTCCCACTCCTGAGAAAAAATACTGACCGGATACTGACCGAATACTGATAGTAGGGCCGTGGCCTTAGCGATTAAATACTTGGACCAGAGCGGCAGAGATGCACTTAAAGGGGTTCTCTGGTGAAAATAAGTAATCACCTCTCCACAGGATCAGTGATAATATTTATTGGTGGGGGCTGACTGCTTGCACACTCCGGCAGAATGTGGAGCTTTTCTCCCCATTAGACTGGAGCGGTGTAATGCACACGCCCGGGCTGAGCGGCGTGTGCGTGTGATTGTAGTGATTCCACTGGATCGTGCCGGAGAGTGAATGCCTGGAGGGGCGTAACTAGGTATTCACCCGATCCGACCAGGGTCGCACGACGGCATACGACGCCAGTGCACCAAGGAGGAACCGAGCAGAGGGACCAGGTGCTACTCCAGGACAGACCCCGGACACGGCTGTTGACCCACACAGGGGAATACAGGAACAGACTGGTAGGCTGGCACACAGACTGGTGGGTATAGGCAGGCACGACTGGTATGCAGGCAGGCAGGTATGCAGGCAGGGGGGTACAGGCAAGCACAGCTAGAGTGCAGACAGGGAGGCACTAGCAGGTAGGAACACAGGCGGGATAGGACCCAGTACACACTGGGACTCAGGAACAATACAGGCAGAGGGGTACAGGCAAGCACAGCTAGAGTGCAGACAGGGAGGCACTAGCAGGTAGGGACACTGGCGGGATAGGACCCAGTACACACTGGGACTCAGGAACAGAACCACAGATGTGGCGGACAAACACAGCAGAGTGAGGCCGCCCAGAGAGGTGAGCGAGAACAGGGCAGGACAAGGCCGCCTGGAGCGGTGAGCAAGAGTAGAGCAGGACAAGGCTGCCAGGAGCGGTGAACAAAGGGTCAGAGCTGAGCGAGACTGCCGGAGCAGTGAGCAAGAGTAAAGCAGGACAAGGCTGCCTGGAGCGGTGAGCAAGAGTGGAGCAAGACTGCCGGAGCAGTGAGCAAAAGGATAAGAGCGGAGCGAGACTGCCGAAGCAGCGAGCAAAAGGGTCCGAGCGGAGCAAGGCTGCCGGAGCAGCGAGCAAAGGAGTCAGAGCAGGCTAGAACCGCCGGAGCGGTGAGCAAAGGATTCAGAGCAGGCTAGAACCGCCGGAGCGGTGAGCAAAGGAGTCAGAGCAGGCTAGAACCGCCGGAGCGGTGAACAAAGGAGTAGGAGCAGGCTAGAACCGCCGGAGCGGTAAGCAAGGCAGAGCAGGGGGGACAAGGCTCTGTTCACACGGAACAGACAGGAAGAGAAAGGCAGAGCCAGATACCCACAGGATACTTGCAGTGAAGTAGCGAGTGGACCACAAACTCACAAACGGGAGTACAGAGACAACAAGCAGGAGTTAGGTACGAGTTCAGACTCTGCAGAAAAAGGAAGGGAACGGACATAGAGGCAAAACAGGTAAAGGATAGGAAAGAGTTCAGACTGGAACTGAGTGTACGGAGGAGACCGACACTGCAGCGGGATACGGCCCCCAGAGAGGCGGGACGAACAGGCAAGGAGCGTGTTCAGACAGGACAGACAAGATACAGGAACAGGTCTAGGTAATCGGCCCCTAGAAGGCGGGAGGAACAGGCTAGGAGCGAGTTCAGACAGGCCTGGAAATACAGCCTCCAGGATAGGCAGACAAGAGAACACAGACAGGACTCAGTTGAGACACGGGAACTGATACCGCAAGGCAGGAGACATAGACAGGACTCAGTTCAGACACGGGAACTGATACCGCAAGGCAGGAGACATAGACAGGACTCAGTTCAGACACGGGAACTGATACCGCAAGGCAGGAGACATAGACAGGACTCAGTTCAGACACGGGAACTGATACCGCAAAGCAGGAGACAAAGAACGGGACCTGGCACCTTCAGAGTGCAAGCACACACTGAATGAAACACTATGCTCAGGCAGGGATAGATGGGAGCAGCAGAGCTATATACCAGGTGACAGACAGCAATAGGCTGAGGACGCACAAGGGGTGTGACCCACAGCAGGTACAAAAAGCAGGAAGTGATCGGGCGCCGCCCTTAAGCAGCAGAAACAGACACAAACAGACAGCATGGAGGGAAGCCAGAGAGACATTCTGGACTGGAGATCAAGTGCGCGCTCTTGCACAGTGGGAGATGGACCACCATGCAAGGACACCGCCAGGTATGTTACAAGCGGCATGTGAGATGCAACCACTGATCCATTCTTTCTCTCAGTGGCTGTGAGCGCTGCTCTTTTTTGCAAGTCTCTAAGAGAATGAATAGAGCTGCGGTCAGACGTCCCACCTGTCGCTGCATTCTAAAATAGGGATAAGTGTTCTGTCAGGGATAAAACTTCCCTATTCTTCCGATAGGTGCGTTTTCCAATGTTCGGACACAAATGCTCAATAAGTGATCACCAATCCTGTAGAGCCCATGATAACTTGTTTTAACTAGTGTTGAGCAAATATGTTCTGTTCAGAGTATGCTCGGGCCGAGCTCTGAGTATTTACAGCTGCTCGGTGATATGTTTGAATCGCTCCCGTGTGCATGATTTGCAACTGTTTGACAGCTTTATTACATGTGAGGAATGTGTAAGAAATAGACATTCCTCACATGTATTAAACCTGTCAAACAGTCGCCAATCATGGACATGGGACTGATTCAAACATATCACCGAGCAGCTGTAAATACTCGGAGCTCGGCCCGAGCATACTCGGCGAAAGGGTTAACAGAACATACTCGCTCAACACTAGTTTTAACCAAAGAAGCCCTTTAATGCAAACATGTACATCCCAGTTAGAGTGCCGCACAGTAGATGTGCAGGAGCCGCCAGTCAATGCTCCACTATAACAGGGATAGCAGATAACAGATATTTGCATATTGCTGTAGGTGGGCCCCTAGAGTTAATTTCCCCTTTGGGCCCCAGACACCCCAGTCCGACCCTGGATACCGCCCACTGATCAGCTGAAAACTGCTCTGGCAGTGGCCAGAAGAAAGTGATATCCCAGCAGAACACAACAACACTGAATTTTTTTAGTGGCCACAGCAGCCACTAACCTATGTACGGGCTGTTGCACTGGCAGAACACATCGCTTAGTTCCGGATTGGTGGGTGTGCCAAGTATCGCACCCTCACCATTCTCCTATTGATCACCTATCTAGAGGAAAGGACGTCAATAGATCCTTGAGTACTGCTTTAAGTGGGTTCTCACCTCTACAATAAGGTCATACATAAGGATGTTAAAGGGGTTGTCCATTATTATTTAAAATGGATTTAAACTGTGAAGAGTTTGAAGATTTTTTCTAATTACCTTGTGTTGTGTTTATTGCATGTGAGCGGCGCTAATCCTGCAGCGATGGAGATATTAGTTTATTCAAATCTCATCTAATATATATATAATTGTCTTATCCCGTCTGTCCTGGAAATCCTGCGTCGCTGACTGGCCGTGGACGGACCAATCAGCGACGCGGGATTTCAGAACAAGATGGCGGCCGTTAGCGGCTCATCTGCCGCACGGAGGTCAGCGGCGATGCAGCCGGGAGATCACCCTCACACGCTCACACCTGCGGACTATAATTATAAATATATATATATACATACATACACATATATATTATATATATATATATGTGTATATATATATATATATATATGTGTATATATATATATATATATATATATATATATATATATATATATATATATATATATATATATATATATATATATATATATATATATATATATATATATATATATATATATACACATACACATATATAGTGGCTGCAGTGGACACCATCATGAGTTGATCAGAGGAGCCCAAATTAAAAGCCCAACATGTTTCCCCATAGAAACAGAGTTATCAAGAGGTGTAGGGGCTAATGGCGCAGGACAGTGTCACTAGGACACTTTAGCCTGAACAGCGTCCCAAGCCCTGATGCGTGTTTTACCCTGCTTCCTCAGGGGGCGTTTGAGGAGGCAGGGCGAAACACGAATCTGGGCTTGGGACACTCCCATCAGGCTAAAGGGCTCTCATAGGTATGTGACCATTATTTATTATGTAATAATATCTTTAAATGGCTTTATTTTTCTAACTTGCTATTAAATGTCCTTTCATGGTGCCACATAGTTAAATGCATGGACACTCTACAATAAATAGGCTTGAATGTACATGTGATACTATTGGCCTCATTACTACTACATTAACCATTGACTATTTTTCATTTTTCCATGTATTTCATCAGCAGTAAACTATACGTTTAATTCAGTGTCTTTTTGCAGCTTGCCTATTTACACTGTGATCGATTATGGCACTTATTTGTACAATATCTATGAGGTTTAAACCAGAGCTGTGGAGTCGGTAAACCAAACCTCCGACTCCTCAATTTCCTCGACTCCACAGCACTGCGTCACTACTGAGCGTGTACATAAACTGCAGCACAGATTCATCTCAACTAAAAGCGGAGATTCTTATTAGGAACAGAACAGACATTTATAGGACATTTCATAACTTTCCCAAATTCTTATGCAAACATTTACAGCACATCCTGCATTGAACTACTGTACCAATTTATTACATATTTTAGGAGTCGGTCCATTTTATACAGACTCCACTAAAATAGACACTGACTCCAACTCCACAGCCGTGGTTTAAACTCTATGTCCTTCTACATTATACTTAGCCTGACATGGTTGGTGTCTTGGAGGGTAGCTTGCCCTTTAACTGTGTTTTGAATTTTTAATATTTTTTAATAAATATATGTTTTTATATCATTTGGAGTATCATTACACTTCTCTAATCCCTGTGGGTCTCCCCTGAGGATTATGTTGTGGGGTCTCAGAAAAATGCAACACAAAATAAATATGTTTTTGATATTTCCAATTTTGTTTCACCACTGAAATAAAAAACTACACAAGTTTGGATTACTGTCATCGTACTGACCTAGAAAATCATGTTGCCATGAAATTTTTATAGCACTATGAACGCTGTGAATAAAAAACCCAAAAAACAATTGTGGAATTTTTTTTTTCTTTTCGACCTTTCACAGAACTTGAAATTCTTCCCCCATTTTCCAGTACATTGTACGGCAAAATGAATGATGTCATTCATTCCACTCGTTCATCAAAAAGCAAACCCTCATAGGGCTATGTCAACGTAAAATTGTATTTATTTATTTTTTTAAAAAGTCATGACTCTTGGAAGAAGGGGAGGGAAAAATCAAAGTCGATAAACAAAGTCGCCCCGAGATTAAAAAGGACTTTTCCTTGGATTTCTTAATTTACACGTAGCATCTCCTCCAATTACTTTGGAATGGAAAGGCACAGAAAAAAAGAAAAACTGTTTCAGAATCAGTAACAATTGAAGGAGATACTCATTTATGTTTATAAAAATCCCATGAAAGTTCTTCTTTAAGAATAGGACATCAATGGGTATTCCTGGAAAAGCTCTTAAGTATGCGGACAGCCCTTAATACCACAATCCATTATCTTTTATTGGCCCCACGAGATTAAGATAAACTAGCCCAATAGCCAACTATTGATTTCCGTCTCCACATGGCACATTCTTCTATAGATCTACACATGCATTGTCGCAGACCACGTGAAATGAAACTGCTGGATAAGCAAAAAAACACAATGGTAAATAACAGATGTTAACTTAATCCAATGTTTTTACATGTGTGGGGCAGGTTGCAAAAATAAATCATTGTCCCTTGTGATGAATATTTCAGTTCCGTTCTCCTTTTCATGATTTCATATTTGTATACGTCCAATACAGATGTAACCATCATCCTCAATCTCATCACAGTATGGAAATCAAAGTCATATAGTTCATGGCAAATAAAGCAGCATAACTGCATGTAAAGAAAACAAACACATGCTTTCACATTCCTGCATCTTACGCTGTGTCTGTCACCTCTCGCTTTTGTCAGATCCAGCACGTGTTAATTTAAATTGGTTCCCTTTTGAAACATGCAATCTAGATTAAGAACGCAATGTTTCGCAAAGTTTTCATGTAATCCAAAATTTCATGACCAAAAAAAAGGTACACAACTTAAAAGGGTTTTGACATTTGCTTCACTTCAGCCTTTACACAAGCTGAAATGTAATCTGAACCAAAGGCCAACTTTCAAAATGGCCGTGTTAAGTACAAAGTACCAAATAAAATGTTCCAAAAAATAATATTTTAGACCACATCGCTCAGATATGTCATAAAAATGTCGAGTTGAATTTCAGTCACTGGAATCACACTATAAAAGATGGGCACATCCTGAACATCAATGAAAAGAAAAGTGCACTATGTGAGAACTGAAATGGACATGAATGTCATACAGGGGAGTCCCTGTTTAGGACATGCCTCTCTGCATCTGAAGAGAAAGCAGTAATATGTCAGAATGACTCCCAGTTTGGCAGATTTTGCCTATTCATGCATTAACCCCTTCACGCTGGGGCCATTTTCCATTCTTGCGCTTTTGTTTTTTGCTCCCCTTCTTCCCAGAGCCATAACTTTTTTTATTCAATATGGCCGCTTTAGCCCTGCTATGTGTAACAAAAGTTCTGATCAGCTATGAACGCCGACTGCTCGGTGGCGCTCATAGCAGATCGGCTATGACAACCACAGGGGTCTCCTGCAGACCCCGAGTTGTCATGACAACCCATCGCCAGTCCAACATCATGTGACAGGCGCGCCGATCGGAGTGGTTTGTGACGCTCTTCCAGTGCGGCCATGTTAAATGCCGCAGTATGAGATTGACAAGGGCATTTAACATGTTAACAGACGCGGCTGTTAGGGGCACATGACAGCTGATCAGATCGGCTCAGTGTCCTGTCCGGGCACGGCTCTGACAGCTGACTGACTAAGCACAGATTACGCCTCACTGATGGCAACCTCCATGCTATATTATGGATGGCTGCAGTACATGATCTAAAACCAGGAATATACACACTGACCAGGGGAAAACGGTGTAGGACATCTGGCCAGAAAACAAAATAGCTAAGTTTTAAAAAAAACTTAATTAAAAATACAATATAACATATTTCGACCAAGAAATCTAGTTGAATTACATTTTATCCACACATTTGAATGACTGTACTTGCATTTTGTGTTGTTTGTTGCCATTTCCAGGACATGATCAATGAGTGAGAATGGTATGTGATAGTGTCTCAGGTTTATTGAACAATATGTTAAAGAGTAGTTATATTTACAGTATATACTCTTTGCCCTTTGAAAGCAACCACAATGCTGATATGATGAGAAAATGAGCTTGATACCCGTTTTATAGTCAGAAAAACTGGATACTTTTCTTACCTTGTAGCCGTTCGTCTGATATGATTTTGTTTGTCTGATTCCATGTGCTATCAATGAATACAACTTTCTTCAAATAATTAATATTTACTCCAGGAACCTTCACACTTTTATCCTCATTGTCACTTTTGTCAGTATCTAGTCTTGGATGTTTAATATTTGGTTCAGAAAAATCCTTGTTCTCATTATTATATTGTGTCAGAAACATAAGCCCATCTTTGAGCGAGACTGCGTTTGGACCAGGAAACACCAGTACAACCTAAAAGGATGAACAAGAAATACACATCGGCATTTAATTCTGAATTTTACTGTGTTAACAAAGGTCTTCTTATCGTGTAATAGTGAATGTAACTTACTTCATGAACCAGTTTGTCATAATCTGGAATAGATGGGTATACATACATGGTCACATCTTCATGTGCCAGCAATTTTGCATGGGCAGCAGTACTTTTGCCATCTGTTTCATTTGGATGTTTAATAATATCAATTTTCACAGGAAGCTAAAATGTAAATAAATAAAATAAGTAAATATATGGATTCTCTAACCGCTTAATGCTATGTAACGTATACTGACGTGATGTCGGTGTGTGCGCTATGATATACAGGTCATGCTGATTGCATTGGTATAGGGGCAGCACCTGTGCAATCAGCTGCAGGAACCCGGGCTCCTGCTGTAACTCCGAAGATCAGTGTTTTCACTGATCCCAGCAGTTTAAAGGGACTCTGTCAGCAGAGAATGACTATTAGAAACAAGTACAGGCGCTCGGTGCTTCATGGTGGGGCCAATCAATTATATACACCTTCCCACCTGCTTGTTCTTTCTCTATCTCTACCCCCCACCCTCTTCTTTGATTGACAGGTCAAGAGAAGGGTGGAGATAAAGGGAGAACAAGTAGGAGGGAAGGTGTATATAAATGTTTGGTCACTCGTTTGTGCACTGAGCGGCGGTACTTTGTTTGAACAGTTATTCTGTGCTGGCAAGGTCCCTTTAACACCTCATGTGGCATTGTAAACCAATTCAAAAGACACAGCAGAGAGGTTACTGCTACATCAGTGTCCATGCAAATGGGCCACCTAAACAACGGCTCATAAAAATGTTTTAAACACATTGTCCACTTCACATTTTACTCTCATGTCAGTGGGTCTGATTGTAGTGATGCAGTCACAGTGTGCTCTGACTGACATCATTCTCGGTCATATCTGCTTATTTGAGGTGGGCACCAAAACGTGGTCAACTCAACGTGGTCAACTCAAATAGGTGGAAAATGATGTCTGGCAGATCACACAATGGTTGCATCATTACAGTCAATGGCCCTGTCAGTGCACACGCCCCAATGTCAGTTTTCCAGGTCTTCAGAAGAAAGTATCTATGGAGCCACTGATGTGAAGATAAAACGCTATGTGAACATAGCCTTATACACAACATGCTTATATCATTGTTACTGTACATGCAAGCAATCTTCAGCAAGATTCTTTTCCCACTTCAGTTTGTGCAGTCACAACACTAGAGAAGACAAGCAAAAAGGCAATGCCAAGTATAACGCAATCTGAGATTGGCACAGGATTGGAAGGTCAGGCGTTACACAGAAAAGAGATGCCTGCAAGTCCCTCTTGTCTCCCAAACTACACAGCGTAGGTTCACGGCTTTGCTTGCTACAAAATGTGATTCTTCAATGGGAACCATTTTAAACTAAAAGACAGCAAAAATGTCTGATGTTGCCTGAAATGAGAAATAGTTTATGAACCGTTATGTCGAGATTCTCGCCATTATCAAGACAGAACTGGTAGTGATCTTTGTCTGACATTCGTCGATTGATCCATTTATAATAAATAAAAAGTGTAACTGTGAACAAAGCCGACGGGCCCATCTCAATGGTGTGCCAAAGGCCCAGTTCACAGCACATTTATGGCCTCCATTCAATGGACATTTTGGGTGTATAGGTTAACCCCTTTACCCACCAGACTTATCACCTTCCTGACCGGGCCAATTTTTTCAATTCTGATAGAATAATAAATCTGAAACGTTTTAACCTAGTGATTCTGCGATTTTTTGGGACATGTTGAGCTTCATATTAGTGGTAAATTTAGGCTGATATGATTTGAGTTTAATAATGAAAATATAGAAAATTTGACAAAAAACTTGAAAAATGTTCCTATTTTTAAACTTTGAATTTTTATGCCCTTAAACCAGAGTTATACCACACAAAATAGATTATACATAACATTTGCCACATGTCTACTTCCCATCAACATCATTTCTGAAACATGTTTTGTATTTTTTGTTAGGAAGTGAGAAGGGTTAAAATTTATCAGCAATTTCTCATTTTTTCAACAATTTTCAACAATTTACAAAACAAGTTTTTTAGGCCATCAGATCCCTTTTGAAGTGACTTTGAGGGGCCTATGTGACAGAAGATATGCCCAAAAGTGACACCATTTTAAAAACGTAAACCCCTGAAAGTGCTCAAAACCACATTCAAGAAGTTTATTAATCCTTTAGGGGCTTCACCAGAATGAAAGCAACGTGGAAGGAAAAAAATTACAATTTTACTTTATCCCACCAAAATATTGATTTAGCTCCAAATTTTTTATTTTCGAAAGGTTAACAGGAGAAAATGAACCCCATCATTTTTGTACAATTTCTCCTGAGTACACCAATACAGCATTTGTGTTGGAAAACTACTGTTTGGGCACATGGCAGGGCTCGGAAGGGAAGGAGCGCAAAATTGGGTGGAATAAATAGAGGATGCCATGTCATGTTTGCAGAGCCCCTGATGTGCATAAACAACAGAAAAACCCCAAGGGACCCCATTTTGGAAACTACATGCCTCAAAGAACTTATCTAGAAATGTGGTGAGCACCTTGAACCCACAGGTATTTCACCGAATTTTATAACGTTGATCTGCAAAAATGAAAAAACAAAATATTTTTCCCACAAAAATTTTGTTTTAGTCCCAAATTTTTCATTTTTCACAAGGGCAATGAGAAAATGGACCACAAAATTTGTTGTGCAAATTCTCCTGAGTACACTCCGATACCCTATCAGTGGTGGAAAGCTACTGTTTAGACACATGGCAGGGCTCGGAAGAGGAGTGCCAATTGACTCTTGGAATGCAAAATTGGCTGGAATAGATTGTGGATGCCACGTCACATTTGAAGAGCCCCTGACATGTCAAAACAGCAGAAACCCCCACAAGTTACCCCATTTTGGAAACTACACCTCTTAAGGAATTCATCTAGGGGTGTGGAGAGCATTTTTAACCCTCAGGCAATTCACAGAATTGTATAACATTAGGCTGAGTCAATGGAAAATTACTATTTTTTTCTACTAAAATGTTGCTTTGGTCCCAAGTTTTTAATTTTCAGAAGGGATAATATGAGAAAATGAACGGTACAATTTGTTACGCAATTTCTCCTGAGTACGCCAATACCCCACATGTGGTCAAAAACTACTTTTGAGGCACAGTGCAAAGCTCAAAAGGGAAGGAATGCCATACTTTAGAGGAGATTTTTCTGGAATGCCAAACATGTGGATGCTAAATGTGGTTTAGGCACACTGTGGGGCTCAGAAAGGAGTAGGGCATTTGGATTTGGGAGTGCAGAATTCGCTGGATTTCTTTTTAGGGGGGGGGGGGGGGGGGAGCCCTAGTGCTACCAGTAATGTGGGAGCCCCCTATATTTCCATTAACATATGGCGGACCTGAGTGAGGGCTTGCTTTTTTTGCAGATTGAGTTGAAGCTTTTATTGGGAACATTTTGGATTACATTTATCCGGCGCTCTATGCTGAGCACTTATATTGGGGTTTCCATCTAAATCTCTGAATGACGTGATTCAGATGAAATCCCCCATTCACTATAATGAGGTAGCAGTTACTCTGGACTCTGTTCAGCGGTGTCCTTTTCAGAAGTGCACAAAACTGTGGTGGACCGCACTTTTATACACGCCTAAAAAGACGGACACCGCTGGATCATAAGCCAGACTGCATCCACGGGGCCTCCATCTGCCTCATTATAGGGAATCTTCCGCCGGGGGTTCCGTCTGAATAACGTATTTCAGAGATTTACACAGAAACCCCGATATAAGTGCTCAGCGTAGTAAGCAGGTTAAAAGTGAGCAGAGCCTTACTACAATTGGGAGGCAGAATGAACACGTCAACAGCAGGTGAAGATTAGTTTTATAAACTTTTTACGCTGTTCGGTATTCGTGCGGTATAAGTGATTAGACGACTTTATTCTTCGGGTCAGTGCGATTACAGCAATACCAGATTTATATATTTTTTATGTTTGGCTGCGGTCACACACTAAAAGAAACTTTTTATTGCGGCAGCGCATGCAGGGATTGCCTGCATGACTCTCGGCTGTCAAACAGCCGCGGCGATGCAAATATATTTTGCAAGCACACCGAAGATACTCGGTTAGGACTCGAGAGTGCTCGGATAACCCCTTATTCGAGCACTTTCGCGCAACACTAGTTGCTTTTCCAGTGTACATGCTATACTGACATCAAAGTGATGTGAGCCCAGCCTGACAGAGACCAACATATCCCTAGAGTAACAATGGAAAAATAGACAATGAATGAGAAGCAATATGACTGCAGTAAGTCCAGAGCCACATGTGGGTTCTGATGTCGTTTTTTTCACCCACCACACAAATGAATCCAAAAGAGGGTGAGGTATTAGTGTGAAGTGTATACTTCTTACCTTCACAGTTGGGATACAATCTGTTGGCACACTCTCTACTGGCACATAGCAGGTATAGCAGTAAAACATCCTGGAACTGTTACATTTCGGGCATTTTGCCCTCCCTTTCTTTTGTGCAGTTTCAAGTACCACTTGAGATGAGACTTTCAATCTCTCCAACAGGTCGTTGTTTCCGGACGTACCTTGTTTGTTACTCGACATTATAGGATCTGAAATCAGGACAAATGCGTTTATTGCTGTGCCTACAGACAAACATTTTTCCTAGTGCATTGATTTTTAGAACAGTATTCACTTGCATGGTACAGTAATTGTGGTGTCGCCCAAGCTCTGGAAGTCTGCGAAAAGTACACCTGTCAATGCAACATCAGGAAAAGAAAACCGAGTCCTATTACTCTCCACAGTGGTGCTCTGTGGATAGGCATTACTTCAAATATATTGCCCCCTAAAAGCAATGCTTCAAAGGAAAAATTCCTCTGTAAAACAGTGTCTAAGGCGATCGATATGAAATCATTGGATTAAAAAATACACAGGTACAGTAAAACCCGACAGAATAGGATCATGAGGGTGAGTGCCCACGATGCGTCTGGGCCGCGCTGCGGAAAAGCTGCCTGCGGCTTCCGCTCATTTTATGCAAATGAGCGGCGGCCATTTTTTTTTTTTTCGCATGCAGACTTTCCTCATAGAGTTTAGGTCTATGAGGAATGCCAGCATGCGGAACTCCAAGAGAAATTGACATGCTGCGGTCTGGAAAGACGCGATGCATATCAGTTTCCGCGGGTGATCCGCAGACGCATAGTGGACATGGGATTTCTACAAATCCCTTCCACTATGCTGTAACATCTGGCTGCTGCGGGTTTGACGCTGCATAAGTCCGCAGCGTCAAACCTGCAGCGGTTCCTGATCGTGAGCACACAGCCTCAGTGTGTGCATGACTACTACTGATCTGCTGTACTGGGCAGCAGTCACTGACTAGTGTGACTAAGCTGTTGTGTTCGGCTCCATGCACTATTCATCTGGCCCCTGCCAGAGTTGGTAATAGATAATT
The DNA here is from genome assembly GCF_046119375.1 of Phyllobates terribilis. Taxonomy (NCBI): domain Eukaryota; kingdom Metazoa; phylum Chordata; class Amphibia; order Anura; family Dendrobatidae; genus Phyllobates; species Phyllobates terribilis. The sequence goes on along the minus strand of NW_027362771.1, from coordinate 413,510,757 downwards.
GGTGGGAGTGTCAGATCCGGATCCCTACCCATATGATATTGATTGCCTTTCCAAGGATAGGTCATCTATAGCTGCAATCAATCAATATAAGAGGCGGTGCTGATTCCCAGTCCAGTGGCCACGTCGCTAAACTGTGGCCACTGGATGTGAGCCCTGAAAACTGCCTCTTACCTGACGGTATCCGAGGCTCTTCTTTTGATTATCTGGCCTTGTGACATCACATGTGTGACGCTGCAAGGATGATGTCGTACTAAGTTGGCTAATCAAAGGAGAAGCAGAGGATGTTGTCAGGTAGGAGGAGGTTCTCAAGGGTCCAGTCCCGCGGCCAAAGATTCGTGACCTAGCCACTGGACTGAGTCCTGAGAATCGATTTGCACCAACTCTAATCAATAAGTATGTAGTGGAAAACTCTTTTTATCAGTCACCACCAGATTTTTGGCACCTAAACTGAGAGCAGCATGATGTAGGGGCTGAGACTCTGATTCCAGAAATGCAGAACGGGTGGTAGGCTGTAGTTTTGATAAAAATACTGATAAAAACAGGGATTTTATCAATGCAGGACTAGTACTCCTGGTGACTTGTAGAATTTCATATTTATGAGCTCTACTCTGTATGAACCCACCCCCACCAATGACTGGCAGGTTTCAGCACATTATGCTGTGAGTGCATGCGATGATCGGATCGCACTCGCCCATTCAAGTCTATGGGTGCTAGTGAGAAAATTGGACTGCACTCGGACGTTATTCGAGGGCAGTCCGATGCACTCGCCAGGGCTGTGGAGTCGGTAAGCCAAACCTCTGACTCCAACTCCTCAATTTCCATGACACCGACTCCCTCATACATGGCTCATGTTTAAGTGATAAATTTACTGTAGCACAGATTCATCTCAGCTAAAAGTCTAGACCCTTAAATCAGGAATAAGACATTTATAGGACATTTCATAACTTTCCCAAATTGTTATGAAAAAAAATATTCCCCACAAACAGCATTGAACTACTGTACCCAATTTATTATATATTTTAGGAGTTGGAGTCAGTCCATTTTACACCGACTACACCAAAATGGACACAGTCTCAGACTCCACGACTCCAACTCCAAAGCCCTGGCACTCGCACAGAGTCAATGGAGAAGATGGAGAAACTTTGTTCTCCATCTTCCCCGCACCTGTGTTGAGAATTGGATCACACTAAGGTGACACTCAGATCAAACTACGGCAGAGTTTGATCTGATTGTCATTAGCATAATCGGCCCAATTCCCTCGCAGGAGAGACTATTCGCTTGTGACCCCGGCCTTACACTGAGTTGTGACTTGCAGATCGCCCAGCAAACACTGGAACGATCTGGAAGGTGACAACCTGCAGAAGACGAATGAAGCGGTGCCGATAGCATATGAAGACAGCGGCTGGTAAGTATGACACTGAGGGCAGGGAACTTAAATTTGTTGCACCACTCCAGCAGTAAGTTATAAAAAAAAGGCTGGAGTGTTGCTGTATGATGCTGAAGTTTTCCTAGGCAAAGCGGCTTCAAGAAGCCGGCAGTCTCTTTCATGAAGCAGTTTCGCCGTTATTTATACTTTAGCTACTGAGTGGAAGCCGCCCGATGAGTGAACATGCTACTTCTTTTAACCGCTTCATGGTTACGATACTCTGCTGTCGTTAAAAGAAGAAACAAAATACTGAACACGTGTACAGCAATGTCCTTTTTACAATGTTGTGAAGCATGTTTATGTTCTACGGCGCTTTTCAGACAGATTACAGGAGGAATCCACCTGAAAAAAGACGTTTTATGCACATATCCTACGCATGTTAGAGAAACATTCCCAATCATTTTTTATTGCCTAAAACTGTGTAAATGTGAGTGTACTATAGTGTGTTAATATACTTACCAATCACTGTCTTCCCTGATTTCCAGTGCCGCTGTGTTCTACTTCTAGGTCTTGTGACTTCAATTCTGACTCACACTGGGGTCTGTGTGTGAGCTGAAAGTGGCTTTTACAATGCAAGTCTATGAGGTGTCAGAACGAGGCACTATAGACTTACTGTAAGGCTACGTTCACATGTTCAGTATTTCACATCAGTATTTGTAAGCCAAAAATGGGTGAAATATACAGAAGTGGTGACGTGTTTCTATTATACTTTTCCTCTGATTGTTCCTCTCCTGATTTTGGCTTACAAATACTGAACATGTGAATGTGGTGTAAGAGAGACTTCTGGTTCACACATAAAGCTCGGTGTCACCCAGAAAAATGGAATATAAGTCAAGTGACCCAGAAGAGGACCGAAGCTGGAAACCGATGATTGGTGCGTATATTACCGAACCTACTCTACAGTACATACACATTAACATAGGTTTAAGCAATAAAAAAAAATGGAAGCACCTCTTTATTCAGTGCTGGATCCTACCTGTTCTTTTAAGTTTGCAGGGTTCTAGCCCAGAAGGGCATGTTTGATACATACTAGGCTTATGGTCCCACCAGAGAGAGGTCGTCTTGTCATGGCTGGTGGGCTCATATGAATTGGCTAATTTGTGCGCTAAATACCTTCATTTTACAAGTATATTCTATATTGCAGTTTAGATAGTCCCTGTCTGCAGACATCTTAGTGCACAGAGCACTGCTGTAGTCATTGGTTTGTATATTGTGCAGCCATAGCAGCTTGCACCTGTTCACACCTGCTTTATTCTGTTAGGAGGTGCTGGTCAGTTTTTTTGTCGGCCTCACAATCTCAGGCGCACCACCAGTGATGGTGACAGCAGCCGGGGTGAGATTCAGGCAGGTTTGGGGTCTTGGTGACCGCAGTGTCACACTGTGACGCTGTTCGCTGCCATTACTGAGGTGTAGCAGCACCGTGTAGGTAAAAGGTATCAGAACTACAAGAGTATCTTGTTTTTCCCGCCGTGTAGCTGTAACTCATCCACATTTGTGTCTCCTGAGAGGAATTTCACACATTTTATTAATAATCTGCACATTTGTGGCAGCTGAGGTAACTGACACTGACAAGAGCCCGCCATTACACTGCACAGCATCCCTGCACGTTACCTGAGCTCCCAGTTACAGGCTCCTGGGCACGGCAGACATGTCACCCGGCTTCACAGAGCCTCGGCCCAGGCTGCGCAGTCACTGCCGGCAGCTGCAGCAGGTCGCACACAAGAAGAGGCCGCATGGGCTGCTGGGAGGAGTCTGCCGCGCTGCTGAGGTGACGGTGCCTGTGACGTCGGTGTACGGCCCGGGGACCACACGCTGCAGCTTCCCGCCCAGGGGGACTTTATTCTATTGACATTTAGTTAGCAAGTTACAAACACTGTCACTGGGAACACAAATCTACGGCCCTGTGTCTTCTGTGCCGGGGACACAATTAAAAGTGACACCAGTCAATGCAGGAAACTGTTCCTATGGCAACGATAAACACAGCGGTCTGTGCCGGCTCTGAGGAGAGCGCTGGGGAGAGCTCCGTGTATGTGAGTGCAAAGGGGCCCAGTCTGCCGTCAAAGTACTGCCATATTCCTGCTGCCGCCATAGTACAGCCATATTCCTGCAGCCGCCATAGTACTGCCATATTCCTGCAGCCGCCATAGTACTGCCATATTCCTGCTGCCGCCATAGTACTGCCATATTCCTGCTGCCGCCATAGTACTGCCATATTCCTGCAGCCGCCATAGTACTGCCATATTCCTGCAGCCGCCATAGTACTGCCATATTCCTGCTGCCGCCATAGTACTGCCATATTCCTGCAGCCGCCATAGTACTGCCATATTCCTGCAGCCGCCATAGTACTGCCATATTCCTGCTGCCGCCATAGTACTGCCATATTCCTGCTGCCGCCATAGTACTGCCATATTCCTGCTGCCGCCATAGTACTGCCATATTCCTGTAGCCGCCATAGTACAGCCATATTCCTGCTGCCGCCATAGTACTGCCATATTCCTGCTGCCGCCATAGTACTGCCATATTCCTGTAGCCGCGATAGTACTGCCATATTCCTGTAGCCGCCATAGTACAGCCATATTCCTGCTGCCTCCATAGTACAGCCATATTCCTGTAGCCACCATAGTACTGCCATATTCCTGCTGCCGCCATAGTACTGCCATATTCCTGTAGCCGCCATAGTACAGCCATATTCCTGCTGCTGCCGCCATAGTACTGCCATATTCCTGTAGCCGCCATAGTACTGCCATATTCCTGCTGCCGCCATAGTACTGCCATATTCCTGTAGCCGCCATAGTACAGCCATATTCCTGCAGCCGCCATAGTACTGCCATATTCCTGCTGCCGCCATATTCCTGCTGCCTCCATAGTACAGCCATATTCCTGCTGCCTCCATAGTACTGCCATATTCCTGCTGCCGCCATAGTACAGCCATATTCCTGCAGCCGCCAAAGTACTGCCATATTCCTGCTGCCGCCATAGTACTGCCATATTCCTGCTGCCGCCATAGTACAGCCATATTCCTGCTGCCTCCATAGTACTGCCATATTTCTGCTGCCTCCATAGTACAGCCATATTCCTGCTGCCTCCATAGTACAGCCATATTCCTGCTGCCTCCATAGTACAGCCATATTCCTGCAGCCTCCATAGTACAGCCATATTCCTGCTGCCGCCATATTCCTGCTGCCTCCATAGTACAGCCATATTCCTGCTGCCTCCATAGTACAGCCATATTCCTGCTGCCGCCATAGTACTGCCATATTCCTGCAGCCGCCATAGTACAGCCATATTCCTGCAGCCGCCATAGTACAGCCATAGTACTGCCGTATTCCTGCAGCCGCCATAGTACAGCCATATTCCTGCTGCCTCCATAGTACTGCCATATTCCTGCTGCCGCCATAGTACAGCCATATTCCTGCTGCCTCCATAGTACTGCCATATTCCTGCTGACTCCATAGTACTGCCGTGTTCCTGCTGCCGCCATATTCCTGCCATATTCCTGCTGCCGCCTTAGTACTGCCATATTCCTGCTGCCTCCATAGTACTGCCATATTCCTGCTGCCTCCATAGTACTGCCATGTTCCTGCTGCCGCCATAGTACTGCCGTGTTCCTGCTGCCTCCATAGTACTGCCGTGTTCCTGTTGCCACCATAGTGCCCATATTCCTGCTGCCGCCATATTACTGCCATATTCCTGCTGCCTCCATAGTACTGCCATATTCCTGCTGCCTCCATAGTACTGCCATATTCCTGCTGCCTCCATAGTACTGCCATATTCCTGCTGCCTCCATAGTACTGCCATATTCCTGCTGCCGCCATAGTACTGCCATGTTCCTGCTGCCGCCATAGTACTGCCATGTTCCTGCTGCCGCCATAGTACTGCCATATTCCTGCTGCCTCCATAGTACTGCCATATTCCTGTTGCCACCATAGTGCCCATATTCTTGCTGCCGCCATATTACTGCCATATTCCTGCTGCCGCCATAGTACAGCCATATTCCTGCTGCCGCCATAGTACTGGCATATTCCTGCTGCCGCCATAGTACAGCCATGTTCCTGCTGCCGCCATAGTACAGCCATGTTCCTGCTGCCGCCATAGTACTGCCATATTCCTGTAGCCGCCATAGTACTGCCATATTCCTGCTGCCGCCATAGTACTGCCATATTCCTGTAGCCGCCATAGTACAGCCATATTCCTGCAGCCGCCATAGTACTGCCATATTCCTGCTGCCGCCATATTCCTGCTGCCTCCATAGTACAGCCATATTCCTGCTGCCTCCATAGTACTGCCATATTCCTGCTGCCGCCATAGTACAGCCATATTCCTGCAGCCGCCAAAGTACTGCCATATTCCTGCTGCCGCCATAGTACTGCCATATTCCTGCTGCCTCCATAGTACAGCCATATTCCTGCTGCCTCCATAGTACTGCCATATTCCTGCTGCCTCCATAGTACAGCCATATTCCTGCTGCTGCCATAGTACTGCCATATTCCTGCTGCTGCTATAGTACTGCCATATTCCTGCTGCTGCCATAGTACTGCCGTATTCTTGCTGCCGCCATAGTGGCCATATTCCTGCTGCCTCCATAGTACAGCCATATTCCTGCTTCCGCCATAGTACAGCCTTATTCCTGCTTCCGCCATAGTACAGCCTTATTCCTGCTGCCGCCATAGTACAGTCATGGCCAAAAGTATTGAGAATGAGACAAATAGTAATTTTTCCAAAGTTTACTGCTTCATTTTTGTAATGGCAATTTGCATATACTCCTGAATGTCAAAGAGTGATCAGCTTAACAGCAATTACTATACTTGAAAAGTCAATATTTGCCCAGAAAATGAACTTTAACCCCCAAAACACATTTCAACATCATTGCAGTCCTGCCTTAAAAGGAGCAGCTAACATCGTTTTAGTGATTGATCCATTAACACAGGTGTGGGTGTTGATGAGGACAGGGCTGGCGATCAATCAGTCATGATTAAGTAAGAATGACATCACTGGACACTTTAAAAGGAGGCTGGTTCTTGGTATCATTGTTTCTCTTCAGTTAACCATGGTTATCTCTAAAGAAACATGTGCAGCCATCATTGCACTGCACAAAAATGGCCTAACAGGGAAGAGTATCGCAGCTACAAAGATTGCACCTCAGTCAACAATCTGTTGCATCATCAAGAACTTCAAGGAGAGAGCTTCCATTGTTGTCAAAAAGGCTCCAGGGCGCCCAAGAAAGATCAGCAAGCGCCAGGACCGTATCTTAAAACTGTTTCAGCTGCGGGATTGGACTACCAGCAGTGCCGAGCTTGCTCAGGAATGGCAGCAGGCTGGTGTGAGTGCTTCTGCACACACTGTGAGGCGGAGACTCTTTGACCAAGGGCTGGTTTCAAGGAGGGCAGCAAAGAAGCCACTTCTCTCCAGAAAAAACATCAGGGACCGACTGATAGTCTGCAAAAGGTACAGGGAGTGGACTGCTGAGGACTGGGGCAAAGTCATTTTCTCTGATGAATCCCCTTTTCGATTGTTTGGGACATCTGGAAAACAGCTTATTTAGAGATGAAGAGGTGAGCGCTACCACCAGTCTTGTCTCATGCCAACTGTAAAGCATCCTGAAACCATTCATGTGTGGGGTTGATTCTCAGCCAAGGGAATCGGCTCACTCACAGTCTTGCCTAAAAACACAGCCATGAATAAAGAATGGTACCAGAATGTCCTCCAAGAGCAACTTCTCCCAACCGTCCAAGAGCAGTTTGGCGCCCAACAATGCCTTTTCCAGCATGATGGAGCACCTTGCCATAAAGCAAAGGTGATAACTAAATGGCTCATGGAACAAAACATAGAGATTTTGGGTCCATGGCCTGGAAAGTCCCCAGATCTTAATCCCATTGAGAACTTGTGGTCAATCATCAAGAGACGGGTGGACAAACAAAAACCAACAAATTCTGGCAAAATGCAAGCATTGATTATGCAAGAATGGACTGCTATCAGTCAGGATTTGGTCCAAAAGTTGATTGAGAGCATGCCAGGGAGAATTACAGACGTCTTGAAGAAGAAGGGGCAACACCTCAAATATTGACTTGTTGCATTAACTCATTCTAACTGTCAATATAAACTATTGGTACTCATAATATGATTGCAAATATATTTCTGTATGTGATATAAACATCAGACAAACACTAATAAAAACCAGAGGCCAGCAGATCATGTGAAAATATAATTTTGGTGTCATTCTCAAAACTTTTGGCCATGACTGTACAGCCATATTCCTGCTGCCTCCATAGTACAGCCATATTCCTGCTGCCTCCATAGTACAGCCATATACCTGCTGCCGCCACAGTACTGCCGTATTCCTGCTGCCGCCATAGTACTGCCGTATTCCTGCTGCCTCCATAGTACTGCCGTATTCCTGCTGCCTCCATAGTACTGCCGTATTCCTGCTGCCTCCATAGTACTGCCATATTCCTGCTGCCGCCATAGTACTGCCGTATTCCTGCTGCCTCCATAGTACTGCCGTATTCCTGCTGCCTCCATAGTACTGCCGTATTCCTGCTGCCTCCATAGTACTGCCATATTCCTGCTGCCGCCATAGTACTGCCGTATTCCTGCTGCCGCCATAGTACTGCCGTATTCCTGCTGCCTCCATAGTACTGCCGTATTCCTGCTGCCGCCATAGCACTGCCGTATTCCTGCTGCCGCCATAGTGGCCATATTACTGCCGCCGGTGTCATCTCTAGCATATAATGTTCCTTCTATCACACCTGTCCATGCTGTGTATATGGATGCAGCTATTATCTCATCTTCTCTTGATTGCCAACTAATCTGTAAAACGTTCTATTGTCTGACAAATCTTTAGATTTGAGAGTCCTCAGTGTTTGATACCTTTTAATGGCTGAAAAGATGGTAAGAAATTGCAAGCTTTCCATATTACTCAGTTTCTTCATCAAGAGACCTTCGTAGTCTGGAAAGCTTGCAATTTCTTACCATCTTTTCAGTTAGCCATTAAATGGTATCAACCACTGCAGACTCTCAAATCTTAATATTTTTCTAGCTACTGGCTAACACGGTACAAAGATATATCTTTTTCCTTTATTGTCCGACAACTAATAAGCGCTGTAGTGGTGCTACCAATCTACGTTCCCTGCCCCTAGTCTTATACTCACCAGCCGCTGTCTTCAGCTTTTTCCGGTGCCCCCTAGTCCTGCGCCGCCATGTTGTGACCGCAGCTCCTGACTGACCGGAAGTTAGAGGTAACAGTCACAAGCTCTCAGTGTAAGTTACCTGACTATTTAAAGAAGTTGTTCACTACTTTATCCCCCCCCCCCAATGTATCCCCCCGGGGCCCCTAAGACTTCTTGTAAATACCTTCCATTGCCGATAGCGCAGCTCACAGGCATTATCGGTGGCCGCTCACAGGCATCACGTGACCCCGCGCTGACATCTCGACAAGTGAGGCGTGACTCAGCGCTGGGGTCCCCCCGCGTCACACCCTGCATCGACCGGGCGCTTTCCCAATGGGGAGAGGCAGAGTGCGCGGTGGATGCCGGGTGTGATGCGGGGGGGGGGGTAGCCCTGCCCACAGCCTGGCATCCACTGTGGAAGCATCCACTGTGGAACCAGGAAGATCGTGACCCCCGGCTGCTGCCACCACTTTTCGCACCGGCTGCAGGCCGGGGGTCACGTGATGCCGGTGAGCGGCCAATGATAGCGCCACTCACAGGCATTATCTGCAACAGAAGGTAATTACAAAAAGTCTTAGGGGCCCCGGGGGGGATACATGGGGGGAGGGAATATAAAGTAGTGGACAACCCCTTTAAGCCAAAACCAGGAGTGGGTGATAAATACTGAAGTGGTGATATATTTCTATTAGGGTATGTGCACACGATGCAGAAATGCTCAGGAATTTTTCCTGAGCGTTTCTGCATCTCCCTGGCAGGAAAAAACGCATGCGGATTGTACATGCGTTTTTTCCTGCCAGGGACATGCGGATGTGAAGCGTTCTTCACTTTCATTTCCGCATGCGGGTTGACAAGCTCTTCCCAAGCGATTTTAGCATCACTTGGAAAGTGCTTGTCAACTTCACACTATATAAATCCATGCAACCGGCATGGATTTATATAGTGTGTGAATGTCAAAAAGTAAAAATAATAATATATACTTACCCTCCGATGGCCCCCGGTGTCCTGCTTCCCTCCGTCCTGGCTGCCGGCAGTGTAAGACTGAAGGACCTGCCGATGTCAGCGTCACGTGACCCGTCACATGACTCTGACGTCAGCGTAGGTCCTGCATTCAACCGCGAAGTGCCCGGGAAGCCAGGAGGACGCAGCACGGGACGCCAGAAGGTAAGTATATATATATATATAATATATATATATATATTTTAATGGTACCTGGGTCTGGATGAGAGTCCTCTCATCCAGACCCGGGTACCATCCGCACATTAGAACGCATGGAATGCGCATCTACATATACAGTGATGCGGATTCCATGCGTTCTAATGCAAGTCAATGGCGGCGAAAAAGCAGCGTTTCCGCAAAATTAATGGACATGCTGCGGATTTTTGATCGCAGCGTTTACGCTGCGGAAAAATCAGCATCATGGGCACAGCACATGCGGATTTCCATTGGGGAACATTGCTGCCCTTCTACCATGCGTTTTTAATGCGTTTCCGCAGCTGCAGAAACGCCACGTAAACGCATTAAAAACGCATCGTGTGCACACAGCCTTATACTTTTCCTCCGATTGTTCCTCTCCTGATTTTGGCTTACAAATACTGATGTAAAAAGCTCACCAAACATTCAACATGTGAACGTGTCCTTAGTCTATGAGAGTCTCGTTCTGTCTCTCATAGACTTACATAGAGTTGTGACATCTGGCTTGCGTAGCAAACAATGGAGCAATCCAGCAGGTATCAAACTGCAGAAGACCAGCCGGGGCGACGCCGGGAACAGAAGAAGATAGCAGCTGGTGAGTATAATATTAGGGGAAGGGAACTTACATTAGTGGCACCGCTCCAGCGCTGCAATAAACACTCCAGCACATGGAGTGGTGCTATAAGGTAGTCATGTTGGTTAGATCACTAAAGGACACATGCTATGCTTACAAGTGTAGGCCTGTCCTGCTCTCAGGTGCAGCCACTGTCTGTCAGCTGCAGGTCCCAGTCACCAAAGCAGTGACTTGGCCTTTGTGATCTTGCGAGTGCATTAACCTCTTAATGAATAGTGATATTTAGGAACATCATAACGGAGGTGATCACTTGTGGAGAGCGCTCAGGTGCTGAGCTCTTGCCACACCCAGTAGATGTGGCCTATGTTACATAGCCGGCAACTGTGTCTAACTTCAGTGTATGGTGCTGAGCTCTGATAGGTATTTAAATGGAGTGCTTTCTGATTTTTGCATGCACTAGATCCGATTCGCCCCCCATGACATGGCGGGCTCTGACCATGACAATCGGAGCCTACAGAAGGCCCGTGACACTGCCAACTTGGAATTCCTGTGAAGGATACCAGGATTTTCACTATATAGTGCAATGCTGTAGTATTGCAGTGTATAGTATAAGCGATCGAACGATCGAATGTTTAAGTCCTCTAAAGAGATCAAAAAATAAAGTAAAAAAAAAGAAAAAAATTCAAATCACCCAACTTTTCCCCAGTGTAAAAACCGCCCCAAAAAGTATACCTATTAGATATTACTGGGCCCATAAAAATCTGGTCTGTTAAAATGTAAAATTAGTGAGAAAAAAAGTAAAAGATGAGAGAATTGTGGTTTATCAGTCACCAGTCCTCTCTAAAAAAAAAAAAATCAACAAAACCATCAGGTTCTCATGCAAAAAAAAACCCACAAGCCTTCACATAGCTCACTCTTAATGGCCACATAAACCAAACATTTTTTCTTTACAAATTTCTGATTTTTTTTGTCACCACTTAAACAAGAAATATAGGCAAGTGTGGTATCACACATATCGTGCTGACTTGGAGAATCATGTTTTAAGGTCATTTTACCACCGAATAAATGCTGTAAAGACAACTCCACCCCCCAAAAATTGGATTTTTTTTCATAATTTCTTCTAAATAGTTTTTTTTTTGTCCGTTTTCCAGTACATTGCATAGTATAATGAATGGTGTCATTCAAACCTACAACTCTTCCTGAAACAACAAACCCTCATATGTCTATGTCAACAGATAAATAAAAAATATGGCTCTTGGAAGAAGGGGAGGGAAAAACGAAAGAACAAAAATGAAAAATCGCCTGATCTCTGAGAGATAAATGTGGATGTTAAGTGTTCCTGTATCTGCAATGCACACTAGTTGCTGGAGCACATAATCCATATTGCTGCTTCTTCTATACTTATGCAGACTAAGCAGAGAGCTTTTGTTTGTACAGTTCAGCCCACAGGTTGGCAAAGGGCAGGAACCTGAGAGATACATGAAGAGGCTCCTGACTCCTATGACTTTGCATGACTTAAGGGCATGCTATGGGATTAAAAGCCTTAGTTACTTACCGGTAACAGGATTTTTCGAAGCCCATGACAGCACCACGAGAGAGAGGATCCGCCCATCAAGGACAGGAAACCTACAGGTTAAAAAGGGCGGCCCTCTCTTCCCGCCTCAGTTTAGTTAACAGAGCATGAGAGTACCGCCAAGGTTAGTTATAACAAAACATAATCACATTAAGTACATTACTTTTCATCAACTTCCCGCAAGGGTGCATAAAAAGAAATCAACTCTACGGGAGTGCACAACACCAGTGAAGGGAGGGAATATAAAGGTGCTGTCATGGGCTCCGAAAAATCCCGTTACCGGTAAGTAACTAAGGCTTTATTCGGTCTCCCATGACAGCACCACGAGAGAATTACAGAGACGAAGGAAATTAGGGAGGGACCACAGCTTGAAGCACCCTTCTCCCGAAAGTGAGATCTGCAGAGCCACCCAGATCCAATCTATAGTGCCTATAGAAAGTAGAGGGAGAAGACCAAGTGGCAGCCTTACAAATTTCCTCAATGGAAAGCCCCGTCTTCTCCGCCCAGGAAGTTGATACCGCTCTGGTAGAATGTGCCCTCAACCCCTCTGGTATCTCTTTGTCCCCCGAGGAGTATGCGAGGGAAATGGCCTCCTTGATCCATCTAGCGATTGTAGCCTTTGAGGCCTTACAACCCTTTCTAGCCCCCCGATAGCATATAAATAGGGATTTATCCTTTCTAAACCCACGTGATACTTCTAAGTACTTTAGTACGCACCTCCTAACGTCCAAAGTGTGAAGCCTCTCCTTCTTTTGATTTTTGGGGGGGAAGCAAAAAGTCGGGAGAACTATCTCCTGGGTTCTATGGAATCGACTGGCCACTTTAGGAAGAAAGGCTGGATCAGGTTTTAATATAATTCTATCTTCCAGAATTTGCGTAAATGGAGGGCATATTGAAAGGGCCTGTAGGTCACTGACGCTCCTGGCTGAAGTTAGGGCTACCAACAGGACCTTCTTTAGGAAAATAATTTTGGGGGATACCAAATCTAGTGGCTCAAAAGGAGGACTGGTCAAGGCATCTAAGACAAAATTCAAATCCCAGGGAGACATCTTTACTTTGGTAATGGGTCTGCACCTAAAGGAAGCTTTTATAAAACGGGCTATCCAATAGTTATCTGCAATATTGGAAGAAAATAAAGCTCCCAACGCCGATACCTGTACTTTCAAGGTACTGGTAGTGAGACCTAATTCTAAGCCCCGCTGCAGAAATTCCAGAATTTTCCCAATAGGGGGCCCCTCCTCCATCTTAACTTCTGCAAAGGACAGAAACTTTCTCCAGGTCCTGGCATAAATACGGGTGGTAACAGGTTTTCTGCTAGCCAGGAGAGTATTCACTACATTTGCAGGGAATCCTTTGTTGGTCAATAACACCATCTCAAATTCCACGCCGTCAAATGTAGACTCGAAGCTGGAGGATGGGAAAGTGGCCCTTGAGTGAGGAGGTCCGGAATCTCCGGGAGAACCCAGGGATCCGATATGGACATCTTCCGGAGACAAGGGAACCACGGTCTTTTGGGCCAAAAGGGGCATATGAGTATCACTCTGGCCCGGTCTGCCCTGATCTTTCTTATCACTGCTGGGAGCAGGATTATGGGAGGGAAGGCATATGCCAGAGGGAAACTCCAGGGAACCATGAAGGCGTCTACTGCCAGGGGTCCCTCTCTGGGGTCTAAGGAACAAAAATTTACCACTTTCCGATTGGCCCTTGTTGCGAATAAGTCCACAGTCGGAAGGCCCCACATTTCTACGATTCTGGAGAATATTTGCGTATTTAGGGACCACTCTCCCTCTTTTACAGAAGTACGGCTGAGGAAATCCACTGTGATGTTTTCCTTCCCTTTTAGATGAGTAGCCGAAAGAGGGACAATGATCTTCGGCTTTCTGCAGAAGTGTGTTCGCTACCCTCATCAAGTCTCTTGAGCGGGTTCCCCCTTGGTGGTTTATGTAAGCTACCGTGACTTGATTGTCCGAGAGTATACCGGCATGCTGGCCCTATAAATATATAAGGAACTCATTGAACGCATGCTGCACCGCCAGAAGCTCCTTAGCATTTGATGACAACAGTCGCTCACTGCTTGACCAAGTTCCCTGCACTAATTTCCCTTCAAAGTGAGCTCCCCAACCTGCAGCACTTGCATCAGTGGTCAAGACTTCAGTTGGACTACATTCCCAGGGAACCCCTTTAGCAAGATTGTTTTGTCGTAACCACCAACGAAGGGAGCGTATGGCACGAGGACCTAGAGTAAACTCACGGTCTAGATGCCCCTCTAAAGCTGCGTTATTGTACAACACATCCCACTGAAAAGCTCTTGAATGTAATTGTGACCAACGAACCGCGGGAAAAGTGGAGGTGAAGGTTCCCAATAGTGACATGGCCTTACGGAGTGACATAGAAGGTTTACGTATACACTGTGCTACCAACCCCCGGATTCTATCAATTTTTTCTTCTGGAAGATAACATAGCTGTTTCCTAGAATCTAATATGACCCCCAGATATTGTTGTACCTTGAGTGGAAATAGTCTAGACTTTTCTAAATTTAGAAACTACCCCAAGCTCTTTAAGATCGACATGGTCTCCCGCAGCTGGGACTCGCACTGAACAAACGAGTTCCCCACTATCAGGAGATCATCCAGGTAAGGGATAATTAGAATGTCCCTTTCTCTTACATGGGCCATAACTTCTGCCATTACTTTAGTAAAAACTCGTGGGGCTATAGCTAAACCGAAGGGGAGTGCAGTGTATTGAAAGTGTTTAACCACCCTGTCAATTTCAATGGCCAGCCTCAAGTATTTCTGATAGTCACTATGAATTGGGATATGGTAATACGCATCTTTGAGATCGAGCACTACCATATAACAGTGGGGAAAAAGTAACTTTATTACGGATTTTAAAGACTCCATTTTAAAGGTATGTATTTTAAGGAAATTATTCAGGGATTTCAGATTTATGATTGTCCTGAGACTTCCATCCGGTTTCGGAACCAAGAAGAGCGGGGAGTAGAAACCGAGACCCTTTTCAGCCTCCGGAACCTCAATCAGGACGTGTTTTCTTACTAGGGCTTGTATTTCCGAAACGAGGGCAGCCTGGCGTTCTGGGGAAGAACTGGAGGGAACAACCATGAATCTTTTGTGAGGCAATGCTTTAAATTGAAATTTAAGACCATACTTAATCAGGCTTAAAATCCAATGGCTATGAGAAATCTGTTGCCAAGCTGGGACAAATAATGACAATCTCCCTCCCACCTGGGCTGATTGTGTATCCCCTGGCTTCTGCTCAATTTTTGGAGACGGACCAAAGAGTAGACCTCTACCTTTTCGACCCCTTTCGTCAGACTTGTCTTGTTCCCTGAAATATCTTTTCCGGAAAAATTTCCTCTTCCGGAACGATCTCTTAAAGGAGGGTAGAGGTACTAATGGAAACCCCCTCTTAGGGTCCCCAGCTTTCTCCAGTAAGTCATCCATTGTCTGACCAAAGAGGTATTCCCCTTCGCACGGGATTGTGCACAGTCTGGATTTAGTCTGTAAATCCCCTGGCCAGCATTTAATCCACAAGGCCCGCCGAGCCGCATTTGACAGTGCTGCTGATTTTGCTGCCAACCTTACTGAGTCCGCAGATGCATCACCAAGAAAGACTGCCGCCCCCTGAACCAGTGGAAGGGAAGAAATAATGTCTTTCCTAGAAGCCCCATCCTTCAACTGACTGTTTAGTTGTTCAAGCCAAACCATCAGGGCTCTGGACGTGCAGGTAGCTGCTACTGTTGGCCTCAGTGCTCCCGCAGCTGTCTCCCATGCCCCTTTCAAGAAAGTATCAGCCCGTCTGTCCAGGGGGTCTCTCAATGCACCCATATCATCGAACGGGGGGGAAGTTCTTCTCGCTGCTTTGGTAACAGCAACATCCAGTTTGGGTGCTTTTAACCAGGAGGAACAGATAGCATCCTCAAATGGATATCTCCTTTTAAAGGATAGAGGAACACTACCCTTCTTGTCAGGCTTTCTCCATTCCTTATAAATGAGGTCTTTCACCTTTGAGTTTACCGGAAAGCCCCTTCTTTTCTTTAGTCCCAGACCACCAAACATAACATCCTCAGCTGACTTCTCTGCCCTCGTGTCCACTATCCCCATTGTAGATCGGACAGCTTTTACTAGAGCATCAACCTCCTTCAGGGGAAAGCACTGTCTATCTGGCTCACTGTCAGAAGAAGAGAAGGCGGAGGAGGAGGCGACCGATAGTTCAGAGTCTGAACCCGGCTGGGTTTCTTGAGGAATATGCCCAGACTCTGAACCCTGCAAGGCTTTGCCTATTTCTTCCCTTATTAAAGTTCTTAGGCCTAGGGAAAAATCTGGGGTTTCCTCCGACATCATCTTGCTAATAAAAAGCTGGCATAACTTCTTGGTATATGAATCAGGGAGTGGACAGCTACCTAAGGCACATTCTCTGTGTTTGGATTTTGAGGAACATTTCTTGCTCTAAAAGAAAGTTATAGATAGAAAGAAGGAGGAAACATTAGTAGAACTTTCACGAAGATTCCACTCACCCCACAGAACCTTTCGGTACCGTAGAAGCAGAAGAATCCAACATGCTTGGCGAGTCACGCCGCACCGGACCGTCCTTCCTCCTCTTAGTGGTAGCATTTCTAGCTGAACGACCAGACCCTAGCCGGGAATGACGCTGCGCCACTAGTTGTGAGGGCTCCCCAGAGGGCTGCTCCTGCAGCAGATGTTGTTGCCTAGGTGACACGAACATGCAACTAGAGAACATACTAATGAAAGATATGAAGTGCGACAAAGAAGGTCCAAGACAAGATACTTGGAAGGGAGGTAAGAAAATTTCTAATACAATCCACAGGGAGAAGATTGGAACAAAACAAAATCGTGTAAACTGCGTGCTAGCAAATGCCAGGAGCCTGACAAACAAGATGGATGAACTGGAAGCAGAAATATCTACAGGTAACTATGACATAGTGGGAATAACCGAGACATGGTTAGATGAAAGCTATGACTGGACAGTTAACTTACAGGGTTACAGTCTGTTTAGAAGGGATCGAAGAAATCGGAAAGGGGGTGGAGTCTGTCTATATATAAAGACGTGTCTAAAGCCTACAATACGGGAGGATGTATGGGAGGGAAATGAGGAGGTCGAGTCCTTATGGGTGGAGATACATGGGGCAAAAAACAATAATAAAATTATCATAGGAGTCTGTTATAAACCACCAAATATAGCAGAAGCCACGGAAAGTCTATTAATGAGACAAATAGACGAAGTAGCAAAAAATAACGAGGTGATTATTATGGGGGACTTCAACTACACCGATATAGACTGGGAAACCGAAAGCTGTAGATCTCAGAAAGGAAACAAGTTTCTGTCAATTATCAAAGACAATTATTTGTCACAACTTGTGCAGGAACCAACTAGAGGGACGGCCCTTTTAGACTTAATATTAACTAACAGGCCAGACAGAATAACTGAGGTGCAGGTCGGGGGGCACCTGGGAAATAGTGACCACAACATTATACAATTCCACATGTGCTTCAGTAGGGTGCCCAGCAAGAGAGTCACAAAAACACTGAACTTCAGGAGGGCAAAGTTTGATCAGCTAAGAGATGCCCTTCACCTTATAGACTGGGATAGTATCTTCAGTAATAGGAGCACGGATAGAAAATGGGAAATTTTCAAAACAGTCCTACATAGTCACTGTAGAAGGTACATACCTTATGGGAATAAAAGGGCTAGGAATAGGAGGAAGCCATTGTGGCTAAATAAGGAAGTCAAGAGGGCAATGAAAAACAAAAAAAGGGCTTTCGGTAAACTTAAACAAGAAGGCAGCGAGGAAGCGCTAATATCTTATAGGGAAAAAAACAAAATTTGTAAGAAACAAATAAGAATAGCAAAAGAGGAGACAGAGAGACTAATTGCCAAGCAAAGTAAAACGAATCCCAAACTGTTCTTTAACTATATAAACAGTAAAAGGATTAAAACTGATGGAGTTGGCCCATTGAAAAATAACCTGGGTAAAATCATAGAGGGCGATGAGGGTAAAGCAAACCTACTCAATAGCTTCTTCTCCACTGTTTTCACAAAAGAAAACAATTTATCGGAGGAAATGCAGAGTGATAAAGTAAACCCTCCGCTAAATATCACCCACCTAACCCAGGAGGAAGTTCAGAAACGCCTAAATAATATCAAAATAGACAAGTCACCAGGCCCAGATGGCATACACCCCCGGGTACTAAAAGAATTAAGTAATGTGATAGACAGACCGCTGTATCTTATATTCAAGCACTCTTTATGGACAGGGACTGTCCCACTAGACTGGCGCCAAGCAAATGTGGTACCAATATTCAAAAAGGGGTCTAAAAGTGACCCTGGGAACTATAGACCAGTCAGCTTAACGTCTGTTGTGGGTAAATTGTTTGAAGGATTTCTTAGAGATGCTATTGTAGAATATCTTAATGATAATAACTGTCTAACTCCATATCAACATGGATTCATGAGGGATCGCTGCTGCCAAACAAACCTGATGGCCTTCTACGAGGAGGTGAGCTCACAGCTGGACCGGGGAGAGTCAGTGGATGTTGTATACCTTGACTTCTCCAAAGCGTTTGATACCGTGCCACACAAAAGGTTGGTTTATAAAATGAGAATGCTTGGTCTGGGGGATAATGTGTGCAAGTGGGTAAATAGCTGGCTGAGTGATAGAAAGCAGAGGGTGGTTATCAATGGAGTAAGCTCAGGGTGTGTCAGGGTTACTAGCGGGGTGCCTCAAGGGTCTGTCTTGGGCCCTATATTATTTAATATATTTATTAATGATCTAGTGGAAGGGTTGCATAGTAAAATAGCAATATTTGCAGATGATACTAAACTTTGTAAAGTAGTTAATACAGATGAGGATAGGGCACAGCTACAGGAGGATTTAGATAAATTGGGGAGTTGGGCCAAAAAATGGCAAATGGGGTTCAATGCCGATAAATGTAAGGTCATGCACATGGGAAAGAAAAACAGCAGTCACCCATACATATTAAATGGCAAACCGTTGGGGAAATCTGACATGGAGAAGGACCTGGGCGTCTTGGTTAATAGCAAATTAAATTGGAGTGCCCAGTGTCAGGCAGCAGCTGCGAAGGCAAATTGAGTCATGGCATGCATCAGAAGAGGAATAGGGGCATATGATGAGAACATTGTTCTTCCTCTGTATAAAGCGCTGGTAAAGCCGCACTTAGAATATTGTGCACAGTTCTGGGCTCCGGTGCTCAGGAAAGACATATTGGAGCTAGAGAGAGTACAAAGGAGGGCGACTAAGGTAATAAAGGGAATGGAGGGACTAGAATACCCAGAGAGGTTGTCAAAATTAGGCCTATTTACGTTGGAAAAGAGAAGGCTTAGGGGAGACCTCATAAACATGTATAAATACATCAGGGGGCAGTACAGAGATCTCTCCCATGACCTGTTTATACCAAGGATGGTGACAAAGACGAGGGGGCACACTATGCGTCTGGAGGAAAGGAGGTTCCTGCACCAGCATAGAAGGGGATTCTTTACGGTCAGAGCCGTGAGACTCTGGAACTCTCTGGGAGAGGAAGTGGTGATGTCCAACTCACTTAATGAGTTCAAGAGAGGCCTGGACGCCTTTCTTGAGAACAATAAAATTACATCTTATGCTTAGTTAATTAATCCAGGGATTTAATCTGACTGCCAGATTGGTGTCGGGAAGTGAATTTTTCCTCAATGATGTAAATTGGCCTATACCGCATGGTTTTTTGTTGCCTTCCCCTGGATCAACGCTGCGGAATAGCTGCAGTGCACAAGAAATAGGCTGAACTGGATGGACGCTTGTCTTTTTTCGGCCTTATAAACTATGTATACTATGTATACAGCTCTTGTGAATCTCCATAGCTTACACTGTAATAATGGGCTGGGAAGCACCTCTGTATGTTACCAGACCCTTTATATAGTGGCCATACCGGTACCATGTGTGGGTGTGTGTTTCCTTTTTTTTTTTTTTACCCAGGAGGGCGTTACCTGCTCCTTGGTCTTCCTCCCCAGGTGGCCTCGACCCGTTCATCGCCCCAGGTGGGCTCCTCACCGCCAGGTCCTTTCACCCGGCGTTCTGCTGTTCGCACGCACTTCCTGGATGTGCGCGCTCCGGCCCCTTCCGGTGACGTCACGGGGACTTCCTGCCCCGGCGCACCGGAAGTCATGTCACTAGGCCGCGCCTGTCACGTGCCCCGCCGGCGCGACCTGGATCTCCTGCGGTTGTAGCAGGGGGAAGGAAGCCCGCTAGCGGCCCCACACCTGGCGGACATCTACCTCCCCGTGAGGCGATGTCGCGCCCGCCGCAACACTCACGGAGGCGCCCCACTGAGCCCTACCATGGTGTCTCCAGAGGACCGGGACGGACCAGCTCCAACCACATGCTGTGGCCCTTTCTGGGACAGGAGTCCAACTTCTGCAGGTAAACCTGCGAGGTCTCCCATCATGGACAGGAAACCTAAACTGAGGCGGGAAGAGAGGGCCGCCCTTTTTAACCTGTAGGTTTCCTGTCCTTGATGGGCGGATCCTCTCTCTTGTGGTGCTGTCATGGGAGACCGAATAAATAAAAATTTTTGCACCCGTTGTATTGTAGAAAGTGCAATTCAATCTGAATTTGTTTTCAGATTTTTCTGGGTTAGGAGTTTTAATACCTAAAGCTTAGAAGTCCATGGGGTGTTACTTTATCTGTGAAAGCTTTCAATTTTAGACACAGTTTCACTCTTGTGTATTCCATACATATCCACTAAGGAGAACTGTGTGTCGCCTTGAAGAGTTACCCTACTATCGGAGTATTTCTGTAATATGGCACTGTACGGAGGCGCTGTACAGCAGCACAGACTGTGTCTTCAGCCCTCTAACTTACCATTATGAGAGATGAGCTCAAAAAACACTTTGGGATCTGATCTAAATTCTGTATTTATAAGGCCATGTTCACACGTTCAGTATTTTACCTTAGTTTTTGTAAGCCAAAACCAGGAGTGGGACAGTCATCAGAGGAAAAGTATAATAGAAACACGTCACCACTTCTGTATTTATCACCCACTCCTGGTTTTGGCTTACAAATACTGATGTAAAATACTGACCAAATACTCAATGTATTGTAGAATCTGGTTTGAGGCCTGCATCTATTTTTGTGAATATGGTTAGGTTTTATGGTCTAGGGCAGAGTTCTCAAACATGTGGCCCCCAAGGCTCCATTGTGCGTCTGTCAGGCCCCTGAGATGATAGCGACCTGATCCAGGGGCCGCCATTGTCAGTGTTCCTTCTCAACTGTGCGTCCTCAGACTCGCATTCAATTTAAATGTATTGCGGCGCAGAGACCGGCTCTCTGCACCGCAATACCAGTACCAGCCATCGGTCAATCGGAGGCCGGCAACCGATATCGGAATCTCCGTCACGGCCGCGGATGACGTCACTGCCATGGGCTGCCCCGGGGGAGGAAGACGACACTGCTGGCTAAGGGAGCGAGGTCAGGTGAGAAGAATTTTTTTTGTGTGTAAAGGGCGACAGAATGTGGGACCTTCTTACAAGTACAAGATGGGGACATTACTACAAGATGGGACCAAGATGGGGACCATTATTACTGGATGAGGGACATTATTACTGGATGAGGGACATTATTACAGGATGAGGGAAATTATTACAAGATGAGGGACCATTACTTTACATTATTACAAGATTGGGAACATAATTACACTACAGGGGACATTATTACAGGATTAGGGACATTATTACCAGATGGAGATGTTATTACAGGACATGGGACATTATTACAAGATTGAGGACATTATTACACTACAGGAGATATTATTACAAGATTGGGGACATTATTACAGGATGGGGGCCAGAATTACTATAAGGGACTGATTGTATAACAATAATACTGTATGGGGCAGATTGGGAGACAAAAAAATGTATAAAAAAAAAAAAGGAAAAATATTTGGTCAGTAAAAGTAGACCAGTACCAAAACCCATAGGATAAACACTATTAAAAAGAATAAAAAGCATGTAAAAATGTAAAAGAAAATGATGATCAAAAAGTCTTATAGAAAAATAATGGTATCACTGAAAACGTCATCTTCTCCCGCAAACAACGCGGCCCGTTATATTCAAATTTTTTCTATGTGCGGCCGATTTACCCATCTGAATTTGAGACCGCTGGTCTGGCGCATTGTTTCCTAAATGCAGTCCATCATACACTGCTCAAAAAAATAAAGGGAACACTTAAACAACAGAATATAACTCCAAGTAAATCAAACTTCTGTGAAATCAAACTGTCCACTTAGGAAGCAACACTGATTGACAATCAATTTCACATGCTGTTGTGCAAATGGAATAGACAATAGATGGAAATTATTGGCAATTATCAAGACACCCTCAATAAAGGAGTGGTTCTGCAGGTGGGGACCACAGACCACATCTCAGTACCATTTCTTTCTGGCTGATGTTTTGGTCACTTTTGAATGCTGGTTGTGCTTTCACACTTGTGGTAGCATGAGACGGACTCTGCAACCCACAGAAGTTGCTCAGGTAGTGCAGCTCATCCAGGATGGCACATCAATGCGAGCTGTGGCAAGAAGGTTTGCTGTGTCTGTCAGCATAGTGTCCAGAGGCTGGTGGCGCTACCAGGAGACAAGCCAGTAGACCAGGAGACGTGGAGGGGGCCATAGGAGGGCAACAACCCAGCAGCAGGATCGCTACCTTCGCCTTTGTGCAAGGAGGAACAGGAGGAGCACTGCCAGAGCCCTGCAAAATGACCTCCAGCAGGCCATGAATGTGCATGTGTCTGCACAAACGGTTAGAAACTGACTCCATGAGGGTGGTATGAGGGCCCGACGTCCACAGATGGGGGTTGTGCTCACAGCCCAACACCATGCAGGATGCTTTGCATTTGCCACAGAACACCAGGATTAGCAAAGTCACCACTGGCGCCATGTGCTCTTCACAGATGAAAGCAGGTTCACACTGAGCACATGTGACAGACGTGACAGAGTCTGGAGACACCGTGGAGAGCGATCTGCTGCCTGCAACATCCTTCAGCTTGACCGGTTTGGCAGTGGGTCAGTAATGGTGTGGGGTGGCATTTCTTTGGAGGGCCGCACAGCCCTCCATGTGCTCGCCAGTGGTAGCCTGACTGCCATTAGGTACCGAGATGAGATCTTCAGACCCCTTGTGAGACCATATGCTGATGCGGTTGGCCCTGGGTTCCTCCTAATGCAGGACAATGCCAGACCTCATGTGGCTGCAGTGTGTCAGCAGTTCCTGCAAGATGAAGGCATTGAAGCTATGGACTGGCCCGCCCGTTCCCCAGACCTGAATCCGATTGAGCACATCTGGGACATCATGTCTCGCTCCATCCACCAACGTCACGTTGCACCACAAACTGTCCAGGAGTTGGCGGATGCTTTAGTCCAGGTCTGGGAGGAGATCCCACAGGATACCATCTGCAACCTCATCAGGAGCATGCCCAGGCATTGTAGGGAGGTCATACAGGCACGTGGAGGCCATACACAATACTGAGCCTCATTTTGACTTGTTTTAAGGACATCACATTAAAGTTGGATCAGCTTGTAGTGTGTTTTTCCACTGACTCCAAATCCAGGCCTCCATTGGTTAACAAATTTGATTTCCATTGATGATTTTTGTGTGATTTTGTTGTCAGCACATTCAACTTTGTGCTTTATATATCAACTGATTTTGTGAGGCTGGTAAAGCGCGTCACTTAAAGGTATACATGCATAAAGTCTAACTCTACTGTGTTCTAAATGCACATTTAAATCACTTTAAAAAGTAGGAGGTTTAGTACAAGTCCATAATGAGGATGGTGTCATGCTAAAAATGTTTGATCATCATTATCCTGTTTATGATCACATCACTATAGTTTGCAGACACCTAATTATAGAAATAGATAAGTGTCATCAAAATTTTTTTGTTCTCTTTCCACCACTAACTTAGCATCTTGCTTCTAGTTCAGAGAGCATCATGTCACCTTGGCAATGGTACTTATTGTTTTATGATCAGCTATGAATCTTGTATGTTTTCATTTTATGACCTTTTATGTTATAGTGATCTCTCTCAGACTTGTTTATGTATTGCTGTCACAATTGTGTCAGATGTGACAGACAGCCGTCCTGCAGTTGGTTGCAGAAGATCTCTTCGTTTCACTCTAGGACCCAGCAGCTACCTCCCTCCTGCTCTAATTGACACCCTTGCCTGTGTATTTAAATAGTTTCACTTTGCTACAGGGTGATGCCGGTGATATTCACATGTTTCATTGTGAAAGCTTGGAGCAAGTGCAGTCTGTTTACTTCCTCTCTGGTGCTAAGAGGACGTGTGTGTTGTCTCTCTGAAGTCGCCTCAGGTTAAGTTATCTTTTCCCCGTGTCTGTCTATCTTGTTGTCTTTAGTTGTTAGTGGAGATCAACTAGTGCTCATTCCCCCTTCCTTATCCAGGGCCAAGTGTTAGGGAAATACAGGGATAGGTTCCTGTGCGGCAATTGGTGAAGAACCAATATAGGGATGGTAAGCTAAACAGGGAGATAGGAGATCTCCACTGCCCCCTTTCCCTAGTGTCTGGGCTCCCTTCCCCTCTTCCCTTTGTGTTGCACTTAGTCTTTCCCACACCTTGCGTGACATTTGCTTACTTATGTGTTTTGTTTTCATTCTTTGTTTTCATTTCTTTCTTGTATAGTTTTCCTCGATCTATATATGTAAATGAGGTCAAGTGTTAGCTGTGCGCACTGTTTGACTACTTATTGCCACTGATATTGATTTCCAGTTATTTCTGGTAAAGATACCGGTGCACACGTCTCTATTTTATTGATGCCCACTGTACGTAATCATACATAGCACAGACTGTTCAAGACGGTGTGCATGTTATTATTGTATGCCACCCTCAGAGAGGACAGTATGAAGTAGCTGACAGGTTCCCTTTAAGCTGATCACTGTATGAAGTCTTATAAGTCTTATAAGTCTTTGGGCTCAATTCATCAATACTGGTGTTGCTCACGCCGGTCTTGATGAGGGGGTGTGCTGAAGTCAGACGTTCTAGATTCATGAAAAGGTGTACGCGTCTTCATGAGTCTGGAGCGTCTGATGTGCGCCTCCTTGCGCTATTTATTATGCTCACTTATATAGCGCCATTAATTCCACAGCGCTTTACAGACATTATGGGCACTGTCCCCATTGGGGCTCACAATCTACATTCCCTATCAGTATGTCTTTGGAGTGTGGAAGGAAACCGGAGAACCCAGAGGAAACCCACACAAACATGGGGAGAACTTACAAACTCCTTGCAGATGTTGTCCTTGGTGGGATTTGAACCCAGGACCCCAGCGCTGCAAAGCAACAGAGTTAACCACTGAGTCACCGTGTTGCCCATTATGCCAGAAATCTCACTCCAGTCAGGTACTGTAGTGAGATTTCTGGCATATGGAATGCCCCAGCTTGTCATGAATTAGACGAGGTGTGGCGTCACACCCCCGCTATACACTGTCACGCTCCAGCTCCGCCCATTTTATATAGCTGCAAGAAACTGGAGTGAAAACGCCAAAAGTCCCTACATTTGGGTGCCAATATTTTGCAACTTTTCAAAGCTTTTATGGCAGAATTTTGGCATGAAAGCTTTAATGAATCAGGCCTCTTATGCCTGAAGAGTTTACGTTTATTTATTTATATTAATTATTTCTTTATCATTGGAGTCTTGCATGTTTATATTCCAGACATACCGAGGTCTTAATAGGATTGTGGTTTTTATGGCAGATCATGCCTAAATGCTGGTGGAGGTGTACGAGTGCAGCGTTCTGTTTGTGATCCTGGCAGACTTGCAGGCAGCTTTACCAACATGATGGGAGACAATACGTGTTGGATGTACTCTCCAGAATGAAATGATAGTCACTAAATCTAATAAATATGTAATTTACTGTGAGACGGGCTCTTTAGTGCTGGATAACTTTACTTGGATAAAGTACAATTACGCGAGGACTGAGCGCCAATATTCTTGTGCAATGGATACCGATAAATAAGGCAGAAGAAACTGTAATTACTACCAGCTGTGAACTGGCTGGAAACATTGTCAGGATGGGATGTTCAGAGCTGGTAGTAGCTACATCCAGCCGGGGCTCCACTATTGCATAAAACAGCTGTAATGTGAGTCAGGCTATAGTGCTACTTTTAACCTTTTCTCTAATAATTTTATAAAGCTGATTAAATATTGCAAATATGTTGTGCATTTAACCTGGTGGATATTACTTGGCCTCAGGGCCAGACTGGGGCTGAAATTCTGTCTTACGGCTCACACAAGCATATTCATCGGACGAGTGCTATCTGATGTTTTATCGGACAGCACTCGACCCAGTATTATACTGTGGGGCAGTGCAGATCTGCTATTTTTTTCTCATGAAAAAAAAAATTGCAGCATGCTGTGAGTGGCTCCGCAAATGGTAGCACGTGCACCCTTTCAAGTCTATGGGTGCTTGTAAAACATCGGACTGCACTTGGATGTCATCCGAATGCAGTCCGACATCCGTGGACTCCGACAATGAAGAAGGTGGAGAAATTAAGTTTTCCATCTTTTCCACACCTGCTCTCCTATTCTCGATTTTTATAATAGTTGATATATAATGGATTCGAAATAAAACTACTTTTTTCTTCCTTTTTCTTTCAATTTGTCTATTTTGAATATTTTCATTGTTTGTCATATTCAATAATTATATTAAATCACAGAACTCCTATTCATGCTGTTACATTATAAAACTTTTTCCTCCTTTTTTTTTATTCAGGCAGCTAAGTATTTGCTATGCAGATACGTTATTGACATACAGTACCTCCCAATTCTAATAACACATGTAAAAATCATACTTATTAAACCTATAGATCCAATTGATTAGGCTCCTGAGATGGATACCACTACATGGTAATGTTATTTTTTTGCATTTTGTCACAGTTAAGTTTTTTATACATACAAAAAACAACAACCTTTGACAGTACAATCTATATTTAATCATAGATTTATTTGTTCATATTTTTTCAGATTTCTATTTTTTTATAAAAGTAATCATTTTCCAACATCCCACATATATTCAAAGTAATTATTCTTTGTATACAACTTTATGCAGTGTCTCGATTAATAATCATTGAAATTCCAATGATAAACATTCCATCTATTGCCTATGGTTGATATTGGATGCTGGT
Organism: Phyllobates terribilis; assembly: GCF_046119375.1. Lineage (NCBI taxonomy): Eukaryota > Metazoa > Chordata > Amphibia > Anura > Dendrobatidae > Phyllobates > Phyllobates terribilis. Next base: position 413,483,609 of record NW_027362771.1, on the reverse strand, counting down.
GATCTATGGGTTATCAGGCGAAACTGCATTAAAAACAGGCATGATTTGGTCATGCAAATCACTGCGTAGGTGTGTGTATATGTATGTATGTATATATATATATATATCTCCAATAAAATTATGGAGGCAGCACACTAATACAATAAAGTGATATAGTTTAATAGCCCTGGGCTATTGGATATTTGAAGAACTGGTATGTACCTGGGGAGCTTTTTGCACCTAAACATCTTTTTTGTGCTGTTTCCTGTTTATATATAATGTAAGAAAAACCCCACAATCGTCACTAAAAAAACTGACAAAAGTAATTTTCAAAATACACTAAATAACCTAATCTATAATCTAATGGGTTGGACTCAATGGACTTATGTCTAATTTTCAACCTTAAAAACTATGAAACTTATCATAGCTCCTATTTTCATACTAAGGCCACATTCACACATCAGTTTGTCACAATACGAGTATGGACCGTGATTTACGGACTGGCTGCGGGTTTTCTGACCCGAACTTGACAACCTCATGTATGCCTATGAGGTTGTCAAGTTTGGGTGAGGAGACCCACATCTGGTCCGTGAATCAATGTCCATACTTGGATTGCGACACACGTACAGTATGTGTGAACACAGCCTTACTGCTTGGAGTTGTAACAAGGGACTGCAATGCCCAATTTGGAAATTTTCCTAATTAGCATCTTGATGTTAAACCTCATTCCATTTTTTTAAACCGAATCACATTTCAAGTTAAATTTAATTGGATTGAGTACAATCCTACCCAATAGTAATAATACATTTGTAAAAAAATAAAACCTTTTGCCATATAAAATAATTTGAGGTGCAAAAATGAGTGCAAAGAGTTAATTCTGCGTGACAAGTCAAATACAGATGATCTGCCAAACTGTTGAATGACCTAAGTAAACTATCCTCCCATCTCCATGGGTGATGACATGGGAGCTAGACAGCTTTACCTCTGCTTTAAGTTGATCCAGATGCCAGTTTAAAATGGACATAATGGATGGAAATTGAGTTGTCCTTTGATGTTTCAAGAGGATACAATCCATACGGGTGCTACAATTTGAATATTTCCTACTTTCCTTCAGCAACAGCTTTAGAGAACCACGGCAGCACACATTTTTGACATTAGCTTTCTTCTTGATTGATTGCTACTTAAAATCACCCATAGCTACAAGAAACCTTTAAGGTGCATAAGGAAAATTGTGATAAAATTTTAATTTACTTTATTAAGTGGTATACTCATATTCCTCAACGCTCTTTTTTTGTTAAGAAGCTTTCACCAAATCTGAATCTTAAATAATATATATATTTTTTTTATAAAACTTATTATAATATACCTTGTATATCAGGGCCATAGGACAATCTGCCTGTATAGTGTCTACCTGTTAAAGGGTTTGTCTCATTTGCCCCCTCAAAAAAAATACATTTTAAAATACAAATGCTGAAGATCTACCTCCAGACACACCTGGCCAAAAATTATTTTGCCAGAAGAAGTCTTATCTGAAAAGACATTTCCCTTGCATTTTCCTAAAAACGTATACAATAACTTATCCTGCACTTAGGACTTGAGTTAAACCAGTGCTGTGGAGTTGGAGTCCATTTTGGTGGAGTCGGTATTAAGTGGACCGACTCCTAAAATATATAATAAATTGGGTACAGTAATACAATGCAGTATGAGCTGAATATTTTTTTCATAAGAATTTGGAAAAGTTATGAAATGTCTGTTCCATTCCTGATCTAAGGATCTAGATTTAGTTGAGATGAATCTGTGCTGCACTTTATGTACACGCTCAGCAGCATAGCTCCTCCTCTACAAATCAGAGGAAAAAGGCACTGGCCAGGAATGCCTGCACTCATCTCAGAACTGCTAGAGTGAACAGAAAATAGCTTGATTATTGTATCATAATAGTGATGAAAAGCGTGATGTTACCATTTTACTACAGCAAATTATTCACTTAAACATGAGTTATGTGTGAGGGAATCGGAGTCGGGAGTCTGAGTCACGGAAATTGAGGAGTTGGATGTTTGGCTTACAGACTCCACAGCCCTGGTTATAACATCTTCTATTGAATGACACCGCTAGGGCTGGTGCAATAATATATGGTACACCTAAGGCCTGTGCAATAATATTTTATAATTAGCATCGTACCACTAAGTGCATAAGTTATATGGTCTCCTATAGGTTTATTTTCACATCTATGTGAATAAATTTGCTTATTGAATATAGCTATGTTCTTAACTACCTTTATGGGAGATAATTTTATTTCCCTGAGAAGACACACTAAGGCTCCGTACCATCCGGAGATACATAGTCCTACTCTCACTTGTTTGTACAAATTTATGATTGGTATATTTTTTGCTTTTATAGAGCTTAATCTTTTTTAAGGGTATCTAGTAAAGGTTATATTTTAACAGACCCTTAATATTAAATCAGTGAATTAATTTGAAAAACTTAATTTTGAGGAATTCTTTCTGATCTACTTTCAGTGAATTGTTCACTTGTGCTCCCCATTTAATTTAAGTGGCGAACATCCATGTGTGCTACCTTTCCATTCACTTACTCCCTACGAGACTGCTGGAAATAACTGAGACATCTTATAGATTGTGGTGGCTTTACCATCTTTTTCTTCCCCAGGTTTATGGACATTGATATGTCAGTTGAGGCTTCTTTTTACCGCAAAGGTTTCAAAGTCAGTCTTCATAGTCCCAAACAGTTGGCTAAAAGTTTTAATGGAATGATACAATATTGTTTTGGATGTTGAATTTCTTTTAGTAAAAATCCTGTCATAGTTCTCTCCTGGGCAATGATAGACATCAATTCTTGTGATTGGTGGGAGTCTAAGCTCTCGGAACCCCACTGATCTACTATTTTTCACCCACCCTGTAACTCATTCCCTTTAGAAACGAATCATCGCTGTTATGTAACATAAAATTATGTAACACAAGGTAAAATAAAAGTTAAAGTATTAAATGTTTATCTTTTTTACATCCACATACAGTACTTTATACTGCCCATTATAAACTATATTCATATTTTTTGTACCTCTTGGCACGTTTTCAGTCCTTTACTGTAAAACACATGCGAGTGGAAAGAATAAATCAACTGGGATTTAAATGTTAAATAAACACAGAAGGTCTATTTAAGTGGATGTAAACATATGGACAATTCTCAAGCCTTCTAATGCTTTTAAGAACCTTTTAATAATTATCTCTATGTAGAAGTAAATGAGGCGTGTATCAATATGCCAGAACAAATGGGATAACATTTTGTTAGAGTACAAACTCTCTCAAACAGTGGCTCTTCAATTTAGTCTGGTTGATATACCATGTAACCAGTGATACAAGTCCTTCCTATAGACTAGTTTCAAACCTTTAATAAAAAAGTTAATTATGAGAGTACTAGAGACAATGAGCAGCAAGTAGCAACAGATAATAAAAAGTATGTGCATATACTGACCTCACATAAGAGCAAATCCCGACGTATGTTTGCTTGCCTGGCATTTACGAGGGAAGCCAGGCAGGCGAAACGTACGTCGGGATTTGCTCTTATGTGAGGTCGGTATATTCACATACTCTCTATTATCTGTTGCTTCTTGCTGCTCATTGTCTCTAGTACTACTCTATAATATGCACTGATTGCACTAAGGCACTTTACCATCTATGCCTATGTACATACATTCCTTTATACACCATGTTGCTTTATATAATATATCTACTGCACTAATGCACTTTATCTATATCTTGTGGCACATATATATGTTATAATAATTTATGTACTGATTGCATAATCACTTCTAATAATAATTTATGAAATATATGTAAATTGAGATATGCTACTGGTAGTGGTGTTAGATAATGTGTTATTAATTTAATTCATGTTTGGCGTATACTATTTATTTCAGTATATTTGAGACCCTTCTGTTGATTTATGTGAGTACTGTACCATATTGTGCTATACTGTTCCTCCATTTAGTTATCATGTTTGTGTGTACATTCCCCTCTCCTTGTTTTTATATAATTTTCTTTGAATAAAATAAATGAATTTATATATTAGGCCACGTTCCCCATTTTTGTAGGTTTTCATATGTATGTTGGGTACGTATCCACTAAGATATTTATATCTATGTTTGTATATTATCACAAGACAGAAGAACAAACTAAGCAATTCATTAAATGCTCAAACAATGAGACACGAGGCTGCTCTCCCTAACCCCTTGACCTGTGGATGTGTGCTTAAAAATGAGATATGCTTCTGTAGGAGAGAGACTTAAAAACAGAGAATCATGGAGAAGCAATAGGACACTCAGACTCTGCATACCATCATCTTGGTAGTATGGCTTTACCCAAGAGACACAGATTTGGATTCTACATGATTCTAGTCTAAGGGTATATAGCCCTGACTGGAGAGATATGAATCTGCTGCATTGACCATCCAAGAGACCATGGATACATTTGGGGAGACCAGGTTAAGATGGTGAAGTCACCTGACTTCATGGATATGTTGTTTTGAGTTGATCCAATGTTTTTATCGCCTGTTATTGCATTTTATTGCACTGTTGCATTGACCAAAAAAACGTAATTCTGGCGTTGAGAAATTTTTTTTCGTTACGCCGTTTACCGATCGGATTAATTATTTTTTTCTATTGATAGATCGGGCGATTCTGAATGCGGCGATACCAAATATGTGCATGTGTTTTTTTTTTATTATTATTTTATTTTGAATGGGGCAAAAGGGGGATGATTTAAACTTTTATATATTTTTATTTTTTATATTTTTAAAAACGTTTTTTTTTACACTTTTTGCTTGCTTCAATAGTCTCCATAGGAGACTAGAAGAGCAGTTGTCTGATTTGTTTCTACTGCATACAGGCGGTGAGCAGATCGCCTGTATTATGTAGAAATGCTCACTTGCTATGAGCACCGACCACTGGGTGGCGCTCATAGCAATTGAGACACGACAACCACAGGGGTCTGCTGCCTATGGGCGGGGCTAATGCCATGCTTCTGGCGCGGCGCTGTTAAATGCCGCTGTCAGAGATTGACAGCGGCATTTAACTGGTTAACAGCCGTGGGTGGATTGCGATTCCACCCGTGGCTGTTGCGGGCACGTGTCAGCTGTAATAATCAGCTGACATGTGCCCAGTTCACTTAGGGGCTCAGCGCCGGAGCCCGCACTGAACCGGGGGTGATGGCCTGGGGCTTTAAAGGAGTTAAGGACATAATTGGTTCCGTCACTAAGGGATTAATTGGTGAAAACAAAAGTCAGAAATTTGTAAAGATAAATAAACAAAAAACAGTTTCTGACGTTTACTTTTGAGATGAATTGATTTCATTTTTTTGTCAATAGAACTATATGAAGGCTTGTTTTTTCCTTGGCGATTTGCCTTTTTTTGTACCATTTTTCACTTTTATGTTTTTTTCTTCACTAGCAATTTTATATTTTGCACTATTCAGACATTAGGATGCCAAATATGTTCCTTTTATTTTGTTTTATTTAATTTTAAAGGGGAAAAAGGGGTTCATTTTATTTTTTTTCTCAAATTTTTTTTAGTCCCCTTGAGGGACTTGTACTTGTGACTGTCTGATTGCTTAATATATTTACTTCCATACTACATTATGGTAGCATATCGCTAAGACCATGGTCTCGTATGAAGTCGAACCTGTGGTCAGACTTTACTGGATCACTCATGTGGTGGCTACCATGCAACCCATCAGTACCCTGTGATCGAGTTGTGGGACTGGGATGGGGGAGGGGAAGCAATGGGCACATATAACTAACCATGAGCCTTAAATGCCGTTGTCAGAAATGGACAGCATTTAATGGGTTAACAGACGTGATTGGAACTTAGCTCCAATAATTTCTGGTACAGGCAGGTGCAGGCTGTGTAACAAATCCTGCATCTGCTGGGTATGGTGTTGGCTCATCTCCTGAGCACACTCCATATAGAGGCACCTGACAGAGGACGCATGCATTTTGGGCCCTAAATTTAGCAATTTTGCTATTTAAAAAGGACCTGCCGCATGTTCAAAAAATTGTGTTAGATGCCTAGTAAAAAATCCATGAGCTTCCATAATTCTGCAAACTCTTTTCTGCTTTGCACTTCATCTCTCTATTGTATTCACATTTGTTTCTTCTGGATCACATGTGAAATCTCTGTTTGCAGTCCAACTGGGCATTTCTTCAGAGTCCTCCCTGAAGGTATGTGCTTTCACCCCTCCATACCAGATGCTGTCAGCCACAGCTCGGAAGTTCATCTAGAAGTCTCAGACGCTGCTGACCTGTAATTGGCAGCAACTAAGAGGGAGAGGTGATATCGCCTGCTCCCTGCCTGTGAAGAAGTGCCAAGTTGGGCTGCAAATAATGGATTTCACATAGTGCGCTCCTCTAGAAGAAATAAATGTGAATATCTCTGCAATGGAGCGAAGCAGTACAAAATGGAAAAGAGCAGCACAATCAGGGTAGCTCAGGAATTTTTTAAGATATTTTACTAATTTTTTTTTAAGCAAGTGACAGGTATACTTTATTAGTTTATAATATTGTAAAAGTTCTATGTATCCCTATGAATGTGATGTTTTTTATTTTCTTTTTAAAGGAAAAGCTTGGTAACTGTACAATGTAAATGCCTTCTTTCTCGGCTTTTTTTTTTATCTTAGTTGAATTTTTATGTAGTTGTAGTAATATGCCAAATTATTTCCTGCTGCTATTTTTATAATCTCTTTTTAGTTTACATTTAACATGACTTTAAAGAGAATCTTTCACTATTATTTTGCTTTCCAAGCAGGACTAAATATGGGTAGAGACCCTGATTCCAGTAATGTATCATTTACTAGACTTTTTATTGTTGTTTTGACAAAATCACTTCTTTATCTGCTGCAGTTCTGCTAGTCCTCTCAGTAAGAACTGCTGTTCAATTCCTGCCTACATAGCTGATTGGTAGATTTCTCCCAAAACTGTGCAATCAATCGTGGATACACGGTTAGCAAGAGCTCATGACTGTATGAAGCCCTATATAGTATGACATGGCTTAACATTGAGAGAACTAGCAGAGCTGCAGTTGATAGAACAGTGTTTTATCAAAACTATAGCAAGAAACCAGAAAGTGTCCAATGTTGTAATTAGGATCTCTGCCCCTGCTTTATTATGCTTTCAGATGGGGCACCAAATACTCCCTGTCAACTGAATTGCCTAAATGAATGCATTCAACACACAAAAACTGGTTATTTCAGTAGCTAAACCAGTCTCTTTTCTGTTACATCTGATGTAAGATTCTCTGAGACAGAGAAGGAGGTTACAGAGAGGAGAAGAAAACTGTAGGTGCCAGAATCAAGGACTACAGCTGACAGGAGGACATTGGCACACTTCATAAATATAGTGTCTTAGTAAGTGGCAATGTATTACATTTCAAACAAAAAGAAAGATATTTTTTCTGCTGTCTAAATTTTTTAAATGATCAGGAATGAGCTGCAAACAACAGATACCCACTACCAAATGTACAAAGCTGGGCGGGATATGACCCCCTTCAGTCAGCTGATCAGTGGAGGGTCTGGTTGAAGTACCCATACCTAAGTGTAGGCATGTCGCCCTAGATTACCCCTTTAACACAAGTTATCTATTAGTGAAATGGACACGTCTGTTTGTGTTATTAACCCCTTTACCCCCGAGGGTGGTTTGCACGTTAATGACCAGGCCAATTTTTACAGTTCTGACCACTGTCACTTTATGAGGTAATTACTCTGGAACGCTTCACCGGATCCCCCTGATTCTGAGATTGTTTTTTCGTGACATATTGTACTTCATGATTGTGGTAAAATTTCTTCGATATCACTTGCGTTTATTTGTGAAAAAAAAAACGGAAATTTGGTGAAAATTTTGAAAATTTCTCAATTTTCAAACTTTGAATTTTCATGCCCTTAATTCAGAGAGATATGTCACACAAAATAGTTAATAAATAACATTTCCCACATGTCTACTTTACATCAGCACAATTTTGGAACCAACATTTTTTTTTGTTAGGAAGTTATAAAGGTTAAAAGTTGACCAGCGATTTCTAAATTTTCCAACAAAATTTACAAAACTATTTTTTTGTGCGGTATAAGTGATTAGACGACTTTATTCTTCGGGACGGTGCGATTACAGCGATACCAGATTCATATAGTTTTTTTTATGATTGACAGCTGTCACACACTAAAAGATGCTTTTTTTGCAAAGACTAGTTTTTGCATCGCCATATTTTGAGAGCTATAGTTTTTGCATATTTTGGCTGACAGAGTTAACGTTTTTATTGGTATCACTTTTGGCCACCTGACATTTTTTGATCGCTTTCTATACTGATTTTTGGGAGGCAGAATAAACAAAAACCAACAATTCTGGAATTTTTTTATTTTTTTATGCTGTTCCACGTGTGGTAAAATTGATAAGGCAGCGTCATTCTTCTGGTCAGTACGTTTACAGCGGTATCACATTTATATAGTTTTTTATGTTTTGCCGCTTTTACACAATAAAAACTATTTTATAGAAAAAATCGCTTTATTCTGAGAGCGATAACTTTTTTATTTTTCGGCTGATGGAGCTGTATGGCGGCTTGTTTTTTGTTGGACAAGATGATGTTTTCAGCGGTACCATTTTTATTTTCAATAGTCGTTTTCATCGCGTTTTATTTCATTTTTTGTTTGGTGGTATGATGCATTGTTTTTTGCTTCGTTTTTTTTTTTTTACCATGTTCATTAAAGGGGTTAACTAGTGGGACAGTTCTATAGGTCAGGTCGTTCCGGGCGCGGCTATACCAAATATGTGTACTTTTATTGTTTTGTTTTTTTGCGTAGTAAATTTTTATTTTTTGGGGATTATTTTTTTCATTTTTTTTTATATATTTTTACAATTTTTTTTTTTCACTTTCTGGCACTTTTTTTATGTTTACACTTTGTCCCACTATGGGACTTTCACTTTTTGCTGCCTAATCGGCTGTATAGCATAGAGAGCAGCAGCTCCCTATGCTATGCAGCCTGTCAGCACTGCACACAGGGAGAAGTTCTTTGGCCATGCACTGCGCATGACCAAAGTAACTTCCTGCTGTCTGGTGACCCGGATGTTGTCATGACGACATTGGGTCACCACGACAGCATCCGGGAGCCGCCGCAGGCAGAGGAGGTGAGTACCGGCGCTTACCTCCCTTTGCCCCCGCAATGCTACGATCGACTTTGATCGCAGTATTGCGAGGGTTAATGTGCCAGCAGCGGTGCGGGACCTCTCCTGGCACATAGCACGGGGTGTCAGCTGTGACAATCAGCTGACACCCGGCGACGATCGCCCCGCACCGCTTGTGTGTGGATGCTATTGTATCACGCTTAATAGTACGTAGCTGGCCCTATAGGCCCAGGGCGCAGCTACGTACTATTAGTGACAAGGTCGTAAAGGGGTTAAAGGTAATGTAGGGTATGTTTTGTGAATAAAGTTGGTTCATGTAAAAAACATGTTGAAACAGAAAACATACATGAGGCTCAGTATTGTGTGTGGCCTCCACGTGCTTGTATGACCTCCCTACAATGCCTGGGCATGCTCCTGATGAGGTTGCGGATGGTCTCTTTTGGGATCTCCTCCCAGACCTGGACTAAAGCATCTGCCAACTCCTGGACAGTCTGTGGTGCAATGTGACGTTGGTGGATGGAGCGAGACATGATGTCCCAGATGTGCTAAATCGGATTCAGGTCTGGGGAACGGGCGGGCCAGTCCATAGCTTCAATGCAGTCATCTTGCAGGAACTGCTGACACACTTCAGCCACATGAGGTCTGGCATTGTCCTGCATTAGGAGGAACCCAGGGCCAACCGCACCAGCATATGGTCTCACAAGGGGTCTGAGGATTTCATCTCTGTACCTAATGGCAGTCAGGCTACCTCTGGCGAGCACATGGAGGGTTGTGCGGCCCTCCAAAGAAATGCCACCCCACACCATTACTGACCCACTGCCAAACTGGTCATGCTGAAGGATGTTGCAGGCAGCAGATCGCTCTCCACGGCGTCTCCAGACTCTGTCACGTCTGTCACATGTGCTCAGTATGAACCTGCTTTCATCTGTGAAGAGCACAGGGCGCCAGTGGCGACTTTGCCAATCCTGGTGTTCTGTGGCAAATGCCAAGCGTCCTGCACGGTGTTGGGCTGTGAGCACAACCCCCATCTGTGGACGTCGGGCCCTCATACCACCCTCATGGGGTCGGTTTCTAACCGTTTGTGCAGACACATGCACATTTGTGGCCTGCTGGAGGTCATTTTGCAGGGCATTGGCAGTGCTCCTCCTGTTCCTCCTTGCACATAGGCGGAGGTAGCGGTCCTGCTGCTGGGTTGTTGTCCTCCTACGGCCCCCTCCATGTCTCCTGGTGTACTGGCCAGTCTCCTGGTAGCGCCTCTGGACACTAAGCTGACAGACACAGCAAACCTTCTTGCCACAACTCGCATCGATGTGCCATCCTGAAGGAGATCCCACAGGAGACCATCCGCAACCTCATCAGGAGCATGTCCAGGTGTTGTAGGGAGGTCATACAGGCACGTGGAGGCCACACACAATACTGAGCCTCATTTTGACTTGTTTTAAGGACATTACATCAAAGTTGGATCAGCCTGTAGTGTGTTTTTCCACTTTAATTTTGGGAGTGACTCCAAATCCAGGCCTCCATTGGTTAATAAATGTGATTTCCATTGATGATTTTTGTGTGATTTTGATGTCCGCACATTCAACTTTGTACAGAACAAAGTATTCAATGAGAATATTTCATTTATTCAGATCTAGGATGTGTTATTTGAGTGTTCCCTTTATTTTTTTGAGCAGTGTACATAGTATATATACATACGCATATAGACTTTGCACTCCCTATTTTTTTTTACTGGAATCTGTTTTTATTCTCTTTATTATTTTATCAAAAATTTGTCACTCTATTTCTTTTTTAGAAAATGCAAAAACCGCCAGCCACGTTTATGGAATTTCTCAACTTCAAACATTTGGTAAGACATATAAAATTTTTACAACACATTTAGGGAAGCTTTTAGTCAGGTCTCTTTAAGAACTAACAGTATATACTGTGTACATTTGGGAACATGTCACTGCACCCTTCTTATAGGTTGTATACATCTATAAAATCCCTGCACTTTCAAGAAAAGGTTAGTCTAAGTGCAGAAGTGATAGCTAAGGCACTATAAGTCTTTCTAGTGTTATGTGGTATGCGCTTAAAGCAACATATCAAATGAAATGGTACTATTTATTAGCTATGTTCTGTCACTGTCTTAAAGGGGTTGTCTGGTCCAAATCGATAAGTCTGCAGCCACTCTGTGACTTATTCACTTGTTCAGACTTATGAATCCCCCCAGCGAACGCACTGTGACCTGCGGGGATCGCCGGTTTCTGAGCCAGGATTGGAGGGTACGTATGCGTTATACATACTCCCAGCCAGTGGGCGCAGCCTTGCTCTCCAAACACTTATATGGGCGTGGCATCTAGCTGGCCACGCCCACTTGATGGCCGCATCACTAGACGGGGTGCGGCCTTGCTCAATACAAGTGTATGGAGTGAGGCCACACCCATTATATGGGCCCTGGCCTGGAGTATGTATAACGCATATATACCCTCCGATCCCAGGTCAGAAATTGACGAATCCTTGCAGAGCACAGTGCGTGCCCTGGGGGATTCATAAGTCTGCATTCACTGCAGACCTATCGATTTGGACCGGACAACCCCTTTAAAGTGTGTATTATGCAGTTATCCAACTGCACATTTCCACTAAATGTAATCACATATTTTAGTCAAACACCATAGATTCTGCCATTATCTTTTTAAGTTTGTGTTATTTTATTTGAAATACAATTATGGGCTCCAGTGTATAAGTAAGACATAGCTGGACTAGTGCGGGTGCAGAGAAGAGCGACCAAGGTTATTAACTTTAGAGCCCATGACGTCTTAGTACGCACATTTGCGTACCCCCGGTTCAGTGAGGGCTCCGGCGCTGAGCCCTCACTGAACCGAGCACATGTCAGCTGATTCTTACAGCTGACATGTGCCCGCAACAGCCGTGGGTGGAATCGTGATCCATCCGCGGCTGTTAACCTGTTAAATGCCGCTGTCAATCTCCGACAGCGGCATTTAACGCGCGCTTCCTGGAAGCGCGTCCTAAGCCCCGCCCACTGGCGACCCCGTCACGTGATCGCGGATCGCCGATGGGCGTGCATGACAACCCAGGGTCTGCAGCAGACACCTGTGGTTGTCATGATCTGGTCGCTATGAGCGCCACCTAGTGGTCGGCGCTCATAGCACAGCACCATTTCTGCTGCATACAGGGGACCTGCTGGTCCCCTGTATGTAGCAGAGCCGATCAGACAACTGCTGCTTCTAGTCTCCTATGGAGACTATTGAAGCATGCAGTAAGTGAAAAAAAATAGTTTTTAAAAAAATAAAAAAAATTAAAAAAATATAAAAGTTTAAATCACCCCCCTTTTGCCCCATTCAAAATAAAATAATAAAAAATAAACCCCACATACACATATTTGGTATTACCGCGTTCAGAATAGCCCGATCTATCAATATAAAAAAAGAATTAATCCGATCGGTAAACGGCGTAACGAGAAAAAAATTCTAAACGCCAAAATTACATTTTTTGGTCGCCGCAAAATTGCAATAAAATGCAATAACGGGCGATCAAAACATCGGATCTACCCCAAAATGTTATCAATATAAACGTCAGCCCGGCGCGCAAAAAATAAGCCCTCATCCAGCCCCAGATCACGAAAAATGGAGAAGCTACAGGTGTCAGAAAATGGCGCTATTTTTTTTTTTTTTTTTACCAAATTTTGGAATTTTTTTTCACCACTTAAATATAAAAGAACCTATACATGTTTGGTGTCTATGAACTCGTAATGACCTGTAGAATAAGAAGCACTGGTCAGTTTTAGCATTCAGTGAACGTGGTAAAAAAAATAAATAAAAAACATCTGTGGTATTGCACTTTTTTTGCAATTTTACCGCACTTGGAATTTTTTTCCCGTTTTTCTGTACATGATATGGTAAAACTGGTAATGGCGTTGAAAAGTACAACTCGTCCCGCAAAAAATAAGCCCTCACATGGCCATATTGACCAAGCAATAAAAACGCTATGGCTCTGGGAACAAGGGGAGCAAAAAACGAAAAAGCAAAAACGACAAAACCCAAGGTTGCGAAAGGGTTAAGGGAACTGGTAAACCGCAATACAAAGACAGGTTATCAGACTTGGGGTTATTCAGTTTGGAAAAACGAAGGATTAGGGGTGATGGGAATGTACAAATATGTAAAGGGACAGTACAGAGATCAAGGGGGCATCCTCTACGTCTAGAGGGAAGAAGGTATAATCATCACAGATGGCGATTCTTTACTGTAAGAGCAATAAGACTGAAAAACTCTCTGCCACATGATGTTGTAATGAGTGATTCACTACTAAAATTCTTGGAGGGCCTGGATGCCTTTCTAGAAAAGTATAATATTACAGGTTATGGGCACTAGATTCTGTGATGGGATGTTGATCCAGGGAACTCGTCTGATTGCTGTATGTGGAATCGGGAAGGAATCTTTGCCCTAATATTAGGCTATTAGTGTCTGCCCCATGGGGTTTTTGCCTTCCTCTGGATCAACATGTTAGGCTACAGGTTGAACTCGATGATTTAAGGCTACCTTCAACCTTAAAAACTATGAAATGTAGTGTGTAAGTACAGATTTATTAAAGAGAATATGTTGTCAGAAAAAAAATCACATTTTTTTAATTGTTTTCATTTTTTTACTATTATTTTGTGTCTTATTTAGAAAAATTAAGTTTTACTTTTGAGATCTTAGCAAGTGTTTCCATGAATCAATAGCAATTGCCTCAGCACTCCTTAAAGTGTCTCTAGTGTATTTCCTTAACACAGCAGTGATATCCAGAGTTAATCCATAGACAACAATTCCCTGTTAAATAGTGACCGAAAGTCATTCTTTAAAGAGGACTTGTCATGAGGTCAAAAGTGATCATTTTTTGCTTTTATTTTATCTCAGCTGCTCCCCAGAGTATTCTGTATTTTTTTTAAATCCACCATATAATTCCAGACATATGGGCCTATTTATTTACGGCTAATTTTTATGGTCTTTACAAGGGGGCTTGGCTGATGGAGTCTTTGGTGACGTGTCTGTAGGCATTATTGCCCTGTGAAAAATTCCATAAAAATTAGCAGTAAATAAAAAACCTCTGGAACCATATGGCCGATTTAAAAAGAAACAAAAAGCAAAATACTTGGGAGCTATGGAAATAAAATAAGGGCAAAACTGGTTACTTTAGACCTGATGACAGGTTCTCTTTTAAGTGACAGTAAATGTCTGGAAGTTTTTTGAATTACACCATTTCAATTTTAATTTTGTCTTCTTTAACAGAAAGACTGGCCAGAAATTCCCTCGACGGAAGAACCTATTCATAAAGAGTTGGTACCAGCTCCTAGATATTCATTGGAAATGATTCACAAAGAGTTTATAATGTGTGCCTCATTCCATGAAAGTGCGTTTGTGGATGTGGAGTCTAAAATTGATAAGAACATGGCATTTCTGGATAATTATGCCTCCCAGATATTATGTCTACCAGCTTTGGATAATGATAAAGATTCTTCAACAAAAGGTAAATACTTTATCAATGTCATTTGTTGTTATTTTATTTTTAGACTGATTATTTCTTGCTAGTGTTGAGCGAGTATGTTCTGTCCGAGTATGCTCGGGCCGAGCTCCGAGTATTTACAGCTGCTCGGTGATATGGTTGAATCCCTCCCGTGTGCATGATTTGCAACTGTTTGGCAGCTTTATTACATGTGAGGAATGTGTAAGAAATAGACATTCCTCACATGTAATAAAACTGTCATACAGTTGCAAATCATGCACACAGGAGGGATTCAAGCATATCACGAGCAGCTATAAATACTTGGTGCTCGGCCCGAGCATACTCGGCGAAAGGGTTAATAGAACATACTCGCTCAACACTATTTCTTGCATGTTCTACAGTTCTATATGTGACTCAACATCTAAAGTTGTATTAGGCTATGTGCCCACAATCAGGAAGAGCAGCGTTTTGGACACAGCGCATATTCGCTGCTTCCAAAACGCTTTGTTCTACATTAGAAGCATAGTGGATGAGACTTCTAGAAATCCCATACCCACTGTGCTTCTATTTAACGCTGCGTAAACTCACCTGTGCGGGTTTAGGAGCCGCAGCATGTTAACTTCTGTATGTCAGACTTTAGCCTCCGCTACAGAAATTTCCACAATAGAATGTTATTAGATACGGTAAATCCACATTGTTCACTGAACACATGTGGATTTAACTGCCTGATTAGAATGCAGCGTTTTGGACGCAGCGAAAATACGCTCCATCCAAAACACTGCTTTTCCTGATCAAGGACACATAGCATAACAGTGCTTCTCTTCAGTTGCTTTAGGCTATATTCCCACGATGAGCTTTTGGTGAGCTTTTGATGTTGCAGATTTTCTGCACCATTTCTGCACCAACCTGCCACGTGAAAAAACGCTATTAACCTGCAGATATGGGGTTAATCTGCAGGTTAGTAGCATTCTGGACCTGCCTGGTGCCCGCACTTAGACCCCCACTGCCACAAGGAAATTAACTTTATTCCTCCTGGTAGCATTCGGGTTTCAGTCACGGGGGTGGCGCTGATGCAGGTTCAGTCACCTGAGAGAGCGGCGGCTCTAACTGCGCCTCCGGCACTGACTGACAGCAGCTCCGCATTAGGTCTGGTGTATAACCCTCCACCATTGTAATCCATCTTTTCTCTGAAATGAAACATTTTACCAATGTTATCTATTGATAAGCAATATTTCAATGCTTCCTTTAATGTCACAGTCTTCCTAACTGAAGCTGATGTCCCTGAACTGTCTCAGAACAGACAAGAAGTTCTTAAGGTAATAGAGCTTTCCTTTAAATAAATATAATATACAGCTTGTGCATGAAAAATAAGATTCTCACACTGTGGCCTCAATTAATCATTTGCAGTTTTTTAAGTCTTTTACAAAGTCATAAATTGTCTTTAGTTTTGTGACTTATAAGGCAAAAAGTTGCATGTTTTGCAAAATTTGCAACAAAATTTCTGGTGTACATAAAATCACTAGGGAGTGAGGTAACCGGAATACATTTATTTATTTTATTTATTTATTTTGCTCACTTATATCGCACCATTAATTCCACAGCGCTTTACAGACATCATCTTCACTGTCCCCATTGGGGCTCACAATCTAAATTTCCAATGAGTATGTTTTTGGAGTGTGGGAAGAAACTGGAAAACTCGGTGGAAACCTACACACACAGGAAGAATAAAAGCCCTTTTACACAGGCCATTAATCAGATGCACAGATGTTCTGCCGACAATAGACAAACTGTACTGTATGAGACAAACCATCTCTGGGCTTGTTGTATCTTCAGTCAGCGCTGTTTATGGGCAGAAATATGCCTGTGGAAAAGCAGATAAATTGTGTCGCTCACTATATGGCCGAAACTCCACCAATCCACGGCCACGTGATTGTGAAACAAAATTGTGCTGCCATTTACCTGTTGGAGTGGGCAGAGTCAGACATGGCCTGTTTAAATACTCAGATTCAATTGACTGTACATCTATGTTATGTTATGTCTATGTCAAATCTTTTACTTCATTTTACCCCACAAGTGTAATCCTGGGTTTCACTGTCACTAGGAATGAGTGATGTTCTTTGCCATCGACTTAAAGGACTGTTCTTTTTTGTTTCTTCCGAAGAAAGTAGCCAGACTGACATTATTTTAGTGGACAGCGCAGTAGCTCAGTTGTTACTACTGTTGCTTTACAGCGCTGGGGTCCTGGAATTAAATCTCACCTAGGACAGCATCTGCAAGGAGTTTGTATGTTCTCCTTGTATTTACGTGGTTTTCCTTTGGGTACTACGGTCAAACTCCAAAGCATGGGCACATGTAGGGGGGGCGTAGGTGGAGCATTTGCCCCGGCAAAACCAGCAGGGGGGCGCCGTCGGACCGCTTGATGCGGCAGTCCAACGTGTCTCACCGGCTGTATTTTGCCGACACCCTGGAGTGGGAGTCGGCCGCTCTCTGTGCCGGCTGTCAAGTTGACAGCCGGCTCACAGAAGCAATCTTGCGTGTCTACAATTGAAGCCCTGACTGCCAGCACTTTGAGGTCCTTTCGATATGAGCAGCGCGGCCAGGTCATCTGATCACACTGTTAAACTCTGCGCCGCTGGAGAGGGATGTCAACGCTGGTGGGTGTGGAACCACTGCACCACGGGCCGGGCTTACCCTGGAGCAGCTGACTGGAGGGTCAGAGACTCGGTGACAAGGTACAGGTGGGTAAGACAAAAACGTAGTCAGACGGTCTGAAGTCGAGGCAGGCAGCACAGGTTCAGAATTCGCAGCCGAGTTCAGGAACAGAGAGATCAGGATAAACGAGAAGAGAAGCCGGGTCAATAACAGGTGAGACAAAATAGGAATACGCCAATACAGGAAGCTAGAGACTGAGAAACTAGAACCAAAATTCAGGCAAAGAATGGAGGGTGGAGTCGCCTGATATATCACCTGCTGGTGATAGACCGGGGAAGCAGATCTCTGCTGGACAGAATGGACACAAATTCCTACAGAGTTCGGGTGCGCCCCCCTGTGACTCACAAACAGCATAGCTGGAAGAGAAGCACAAGGCAGCTCTGAGCGATGGTCCGGTACTGGATGGAGCAGAGCGAAACACGTGTTGTGTAGTGTGGCTCTTAGAAGGCGTGCGAGTGTCCGGCGTAACACAGAGGCGCATTGAATATCGGTCACGTAAGCACTCTCCTGAAGCTGAAAAGACTGAAGATTTATTGTAATTGTAGGGAGAGAAATTTAAATGAGGAGCAAGACAGACACAGTATTGGCGCGGACATAGTATATGGAGTGGGGGTATGGAGATTGGTGCGGGCACAGTACATGGAGTGGGGTTTGGACACAGTATGGTTCGTTATGGGGGATTTGTGCTGACACACTATAAGGAGCGGGGTGTGGATTGATGCGTCACACCAAGGAGGGGAGTTCAAGGGATTGGTGCAGACACAGTATGAGGAGGTAGGGTTTGGGATTGGTGCGGATACAATATGAGGAGTAAGGGGGGATTTGTGCTGCAACACTATAAGGAGCAGGGGGAATTGTTGCAGACACACTATGAAGAGTGGGGGGCTTGTGAGGAGCTGGGTGATTAGTGCAGACACAGTATGAGGAGTGGGGGGATTAGTGCGGACACAGTATGAGGAACAGAGGGGATTGTGCGGACACAGTATAAGCAGCAGGGGGGCACTGGTGCAGACACAGTATGAGGAGTGGGGGGATTCGTGCGGACACAGTATGAGGAGATAGGGAGAGATTCATGCGGGCACAGTATGAAGCGTGAGCAAGGGATTGGTGTGGACTCAGTATGGGAAGTGGGGGGCGATTGGTGTAGACACAGTATGAGGAGTGTGGGGGGGGGAATTGCTGTGGACACAGAATGAGTAGCCGGAGGGGGATTGATGTGGACACAATATGAGGAGGGGGTATGTGGGGGATTAGTGCGATCACAGTATGAAGAGTGAGAGGGGTGGAGTGATGTGGACACAGTATGAGGTATGAAGGGGGAATTGGTGCAGACACAGTATGAGAAGTGGGGGAATTGTTGCGTAGACATAGTATGGGGAGAGAGAGGGACTTGCGGGGAGACAGAATGGCAGTATGGGGAGCGAGAGAGACCTGTGAGGAGTCAGTATGGCAGTATGGAAAGCAAGGAGGGATCTGTGAAGATACAGTATGAGGAGTGTGGAATATGTGAGGAAACAGTATGAGGAGCAGGGGGAATGGGTGCGGAAACAGTATGGGGAGTGGGGATGTATAAGGAGACAGTATCGAGAGTGGGGGGAAATGTATGAAGAGACTATTGAGGGGAATTGTATGAGGTGACAGTTTATGGGGAGAAAAGTGTTAGGGGGCACAGAATAGACAATGGGTAGTGTGGGGAGCAATAAAGAGAGCATAAGGAGGCTGTATGAGGGCACAGCAAGGAGGTAACAGTATACCAAGGAGTATGATGAGGGGGCACAGTATAGTAGAAAAACCAAGACAAACCAAGCCAAACCAAGTTGGCCAGAAAAAGGGTGTATATATTATTATGTAAACCAGACAGAAGAAAATACACAATAAAATTTTACTTTTAATAATTACCATTAAAAGTGTACTAAATAGTCCAAATGGGACAAAACATAACTACACATATTAATAAAAACACATATGGGGAAGGATAGTCAGGGTAGAAAAAATATTTGCAATCAGACTTACCCTAAATAACCCTTATAGGATGGAATGTCCTACCTAACAGCGGAGTGTTTTCACCCTAACAATATGAGTTGGTGTCCCCGCTCCACGGAGGCTGTCCCTAACCTATCCCTAGATCTCCCTAAACAAACACACAGATAATATAATAAATATTGACCAACATCGAATACAATCATGTCATAAATGACATGCTAAATATCACACATGTATGTTAATAGGGGAAAAAAATGCAAAGACAGAAGGAAATTTATCCCCTAAATATTACTAGGATCAAGAGATAGCCTCCCAACACTAGTTTATATAAGTGGGAGCCCCACAATAGCCACTCACAGGATCCCACACAATTAGAAAAAAATGCATTGGTCAAAGACATGTGAATGGACTTATCTGGTCTCTAGTCCATCTGGAGGTCCCGACAGATGTCTTAGAAGATAATTCTTTAGGCCCCTTGATAAGTGGTTATGCAGTCCCAATCACAAGATAAATTCACACTTGTGGACTTCACACAGAATTTTCAGTCAAACCGGGCATCCACTTTCTTAGTCCCTCAGGGTGATATAGACCCAGCAGCAAAAAATGTCCCTTTTAAAGTAGTCCCAACGCTTTTCTCCCCCTCCTCAATCCGGGGCTCATCAGGGGACAAACAAAAGGTTAGAGGAGAAAGACCATAGTCGGTGCACTGATAATAAGTGCTTCCATGCCGGAATATAGCCGTGCCTGGAACAACAAACAACACCATATATTTATACCTCCTCTTCAGATAATGTGCGCCAATTCATTCAGAATTCCCCCAGAAGAAGATCTCCATTGATTGCGGTCACTTCTGGTAATACCCTGGAGGTGAACCACAAAGCTGCGTTCCATAGTTTATAAAGTCCTATAGTCGCGCGTTGATGTATATTACGTAACTTCCGGTTGCATAATTGCGATCACTTCCGGTGTTACTCTGGAGGTGAAACGCAAGCTGCGTGCCATAGTTTATATGATTCCACAGTCGCGCAGTGTGATGTGAGATACATCGTAGGCCGCACTTAGAACTAATGCCACATGACTCACATTGTGACGTATATCGCGTCACTTCCGGTAATCCCATGGAGATGAACCGCAAGCCTCACTCAACCATGAGACCACGGTAACCATGGGAATGGAACGCAAACAGCGCTCCACATAATAATGTCAGTGTGTGTCTAATAGACTATCTCTTTTTCAATATGGCAGTATTCGCTAACAAAACAGCAGACATTCACATCAAAAAGATGGTACAGCGCACAAAGTTGCAAGTGTAAAGCTTCTCAATAGAAAGATAGAAAAATCTTTTTTCTCTTTTTCTTTGGGACGCCTGCATCATGAGGGGTGTCAATCCTACCCCCAAAAAGAAGGTATTAAATGTACAATAATAAATGCTGACAAGTCCATCACAATAAAGACCATGTGTATGAGTTTGCTGTTCCAGGCACGGCTTTATTCCGGCATGGAAGCACTTCTTATCAGTGCACCAACTATGGTCTTTCTCCTCTAACATTTTGTTTGTCCCCTGATGAGCCCCGGATTGAGGAGGGGGCGAAAAGCGTTGTGACTACTTTAAAAGGGACATTTTTTGCTGCTGGGTCTATATCACCCTGAGGGACCAAGAAAGTGGATGCCCGGTTTGACTGAAAATTCTGTGTGAAGTCCACAAGTGTGAATCTATCTTGTGATTGGGACTGCATAGCCACTTATCAAGGGGCCTAAAGAATTATCTTCTAAGACATCTGTCGGGACCTCCAGATGGACTAGAGACCAGATAAGTCCATTCACTTGTCTTTGACCAATGCATTTTTTTCTAATTGTGTGGGATCCTGTGAGTGGCTATTGTGGGGCTCCCACTTATATAAACTAGTGTTGGGAGGCTATCTCTTGATCCTAGTAATATTTAGGGGATAAGTTTCCTTCTGTCTTTGCATTTTTTTTCCTCTATTAACATACATGTTGTGTGATATTTAGCATGTCAATTATGACATGATTGTATTCCATGTTGGTCAATATTTATTATGTTATCTGTGTGTTTGTTTAGGGAGATCTAGGGACAAGTTAGGGACAGTCTGGGTGGGGCGGGACACCAACTCATATCATTAGGGTGAAAACACTCCTCTGTTAGGTAGGGCATTCCATCCCATAAGGGTTATTTAGGGTAAGTCTGATTGCAAATATTTTTTCTACCCTGACTATCCTTCCCAATATATGTTTTTATTGATATGTGTAGTTATGTTTTGTCCCATTGGGACTATTTAGTACACTTTTAATGGTAATTATTAAAAAGTTACATTTTATGGGGCACAGTATAGTGACTGGGCACTATAGAGGGGACACAGTGTGAGAGGACAATGATGGGGACCCAGTATGGAAAGAAGAGAGCAGTGTGGAGGGCATGAACCATAAGAGGGACAGTGTGAGGGTCCTATTTTGTGCTGGAAGCACAGTGAGGGGAAATTATTTTTTCAGGGACACAGCGTAGGTCAGATATTTTTATTCAGGAACATTATAATCATGCTGCTATTTTTAAGGGCACCGGGTCGGGATCTGCTGCAGAAGACCAGAGAAGATGGAAGTCTGCAGAGACGAGCTGTGAATGTGAAAAGTCATCATGGCAAGATGAAGAAGAGAATGACTCCAATCAGAGACAATGTCATCTATAAGGTACCTGGATGTAAATGTTTATTTGTGACACAGCCTGCATCTCATCAGTCCTGTGGTTCCTCTATGGTCCGCAGTCTGATAGCTGTTAACAACTTCCTGTAACACCTTACCATTATTGAGAACATACTGGGAGTTGTACGTCACATACAATTGTATGTCATACAATTGTATATTGGGCTTACCTGATATTACAATTGATTTCTGTACTAAGCTTGGTGATGTATGGTGAGATGTCTGACAAGTTATGGGTTACTATGTTTTTATTTACGTTAGCATTAAAGGGGTTGTCCAAGTTTTTGATGAAAGGCAGCAGTCACTCTACGCGATTACAAACTTCTGAATCCTTACAATAAATGCATTGCACGCTGTCAGGATCCTTTGGTGCCGACGGTGAGAGCAAGAAGTCATGCAACCGCAATTATGAGATTTGCATACATGCCAACTAGACAGGCGTGGCCTCACCCAACACAAGTGAATTGAGAGAGGCCGGAAACGTCTAGTTGGAATGTGGCTGGAAGTTTGTAAATCACATACTTGCACTCACATGACCATCCACTCTTTCCGCCGCCACCAGAGGATGCTGACAGTCTGCGGTGGGCAGTGCGCGTGTTGTGAGAATTTACAAACCTAGCGTGACTGCAGACTTTCATTACAAACCTGGACAACCCTTTTAAATACAACATTAAGCACTGTAACATGCCCAATCCTAACAGTGTGTAATATACTGACTGTTAGGACTCAGCTCTGTTTCCTGGTTCCAACGGTTATCACATGTCACTCATATGCAGTTTTCATACTTACAGTCACATGACAACTAGCTTCTCTTCCTACTTCTCTCAGTAAAACAGGGGCAGTAGTATTTCACTGAACATTGAGAGAATCAAGAAAAGCAGCTCGTCGCCAATTAAGTGGTCACATGACAACTAATCAACTGGATTGAGCAGGGTGTGTGTGTCTGGGGGGCACCAAACTGAATTCTTGCCCTGGGTGCCAGAAAACTTAGATACACCTCTGGGTAGGGAATTTAGATTGTGAGGCACAATGAATCCTGCATTGAGCAGGGAGTCGGACCAGATGACCCTGGAGGTCCTTTCCAACTCTACCTTTCTATTTTTCTATGTTTCTAATGAGGACAGTGATGATGTCTGTGAAGCGCTGTGGAAATAATGGCGCTATGTAAGCGAGTAAAGTAAATCAATTTTCCCCTAATAAACAAACAACTTGAGATATGCTGGAAGCATTGTGACACCATTTACAATGCCAGGAATAAGTTACACTGTGAACACTGTAAAATGAAAAAAAAACAAAACAAAGCCAGAATTACTGTTTTTTATGTCACATCACCACTCCAAATTAAGCTATGAAAAAGTTGTATGTACTCTGAAACCATCCAAGTAAAAAACACAGTTCTCCCTGCAAACAAGTAAGCTACATTTAAAGAAAAATAAATGAATGAACATATATATATGTGTGTATGTGTGTGTGTGTGTATATATATATATATATATATATATATATATATATATATATATATATATGTATATATATATATATATATGTATATGTATATATATATACAGTATGTATATGTGTGTGTGTGTGTGTGTATATATATATATATATATATATATATATATATATATATATACACATATATGTGAATATATATATATATATACACATATATGTGAATATATATATATATATATATATATATACACATATATGTGAATATTGGTCTGATTGTACTGAGCTGCAGAATAAATGTAACGTCATTTTTACCGCACAGCGAACATCATAAAAACAATACCTGTCCAACATGGGGAGTTACGTTTTTTTTCTCTCAGTGCCACCCCACCAAGACATTTTTTATGTTTTTTAGTACATTATTGTGGCATTCAAAACTATGACTTGAACTGAAAAAAAATATGTGGAAGGAAAATGTTATGGCCCTTGAAAACAGGGAGGAAAAATAAAAGTGAAAAACAAAAACTGGCTATGGTGAGAAGGGGTTGAAATGCTGTACATACTTTTTTTTGCAGTTGAGCAAAACTCTATACGTGTGTGTTCACATGATTAATATTTGTAGCAGATTTTTCTGCAGCAAAAAAATAGAGTTTTGACGGGAACACCACTGGATAAAATGCATCTGTTTTTTCTTGCATATTTTATGCATTTTCACTTCTGTTTTTTTCCCCTTCTTTTGAATGGGTGAAAAACACTCCAAAAACGCTGATAGAATTGAAATGCTGCAGATAAAAACAAAAACAAAACAAAAAAAAACGCTTTGAAGGTTCAAATCTGCAAGGATAAAATAAGCAGCATGTGCATGAGATTTAAGAAATCTTCACTTTGCTGATACTGTAAAACGCTGTTGTTTTTTTTCCGCAGCAAAAATGCAGCGTGTGAGCAAGCCCTAAATTCACAGCATTTCACATTCTGGTTATAACTTGTATGTTGCATTGGATTGTCTGTGAATAGGTAGCTGGGCAGGGAGCATTCTCATAGGACTTGAACTCTACTTCCATTTAATAAAATGCTCCTGTATTACTAACATAATCCAGACACATGAAAATTCTCCAGACCTGTCAGAAAACTACTCCCAGGAAGCATTGGAGGATTCCAGAGGAAGCGTCTGATTGTTTTGTTCGTTAATATCTAGGAATATGTTATGGATAGGGGGCTTCCCTGTGGTATACTGTAGGTTATGCTGATAAAGTAAAAATGGTACGGAAACTTTTACTTTACAAATTATGGAAACCATTTTAATGTTGTATTTACGGTGCAAGTTCACTTTCAGGGGATAATTATAGAGAAAAACGCAAAGTAAAAGCATTTGTATATACACTGCTCAAAAAAATAAAGGGAACACTTAAACAACAGAATATAACTCCAAGTAAATCAAACTTCTGTGAAATCAAACTGTCCACTTAGGAAGCAACACTGATTGACAATCAATTTCACATGCTGTTGTGCAAATGGAATAGACAAGAGATGGAAATTATTGGATATTATCAAGACACCCTCAAAAAAGGAGTGGCTCTGCAGGTGGGGACCACAGACCACATCTCAGTACCAATGCTTTCTGGCTGATGTTTTAGTCTGAATGTTGGTTGTGCTTTCACACTCGTGGTAGCATGAGACGGACTCTACAACCCACAGAAGTTGCTCAGGTAGTGCAGCTCATCCGGGATGGCACATCAATGCGAGCTGTGACAAGAAGGTTTGCTGTGTTTGTCAGCGTAGTGTCCAGAGGCTGGAGTCGCTACCAGGAGAGAAGGCCAGTACACCAGGAGACGTGGAGGGGGCCGTAGGAGGGCAACAACCCAGCAGCAGGACCGCTACATCCGCCTTTGTGCAAGGAGGAACAGGAGGAGCACTGCCAGAGCCCTGCAAAATGACCTCCAGCAGGCCACAAATGTGCATGTGTCTGCACAAAAGGTTAGAAACCGACTCCATGAGGGTGGTATGAGGGCCCGACGTCCACAGATGGGGGTTGTGCTAACAGCCCAACACCGTGCAGGACGCTTGGCATTTGCCACAGAACACCAGGATTGGCAAAGTCGCCACTGGTGCCCTGTGCTCTTCACAGATGTAAGCAGGTTCACACTGAGCACATGTGACAGACGTGACAGAGTCTGGAGACGCCGTGGAGAGCAATCTGCTGCCTGCAACATCCTTCAGCATGACCGGTTTGGCAGTGGGTCAGTAATGGTATGGGTGGCATTACTTTGGAGGGCCGCACAGCCCCCCCATGTGCTCGCCAGAGGTAGCCTGACTGCCATTAAGTACCGAGATGAGATCCTCAGACCCCTTGTGAGACCATATGCTGGTGCGGTTGGCCCTGGGTTCCTCCTAATGCAGGACAATGCCAGACCTCATGTGGCTGGAGTGTCTCAGCAGTTCCTGCAAGATGAAGGCATTGAAGCTATGGACTGGCCCGCCCGTTACCCAGACCTGAATCCGATTGAGCACATCTGGGACATCATGTCTCGCTCCATCCACCAACATCACATTGCACCACAGACTGTCCAGGAGTTGGCGGATGCTTTAGTCCAGGTCTGGGAGGAGATCTCACAGGAGACCATCCGCAACCTCATCAGGAGCATGCCCAGGCGTTGTAGGGAGGTCATACAGGCACGTGGAGGCCACACACAATACTGAGCCTCATTTTGACTTGTTTTAAGGACATTACATCAAAGTTGGATCAGCCTGTAGTGTGTTTTTCCACTTTAATTTTGGGGGTGACTCCAAATCCAGGCTTCCATTGGTTAATAAATTTGATTTCCATTGATGATTTTTGTGTGATTTTGTAGTCAGCACATTCAACTTTGTACAGAACAAAGTATTCAATGACAATATTTCATTCATTCAGATCTAGGATGTGTTATTTGAGTGTTCCCTTTATTTTTTGAGCAGTGTATAACAGCTATCTAATAAAAAAACACCTAAAGGGACCCTGTCAGCACGGAATGACTGTTGTTCACACCAAGTACAGTGCTTCATATAAACACACCTTCCCACCTGCTTGTTTTCCCTCAATCTCCAGCCCCCCTCTTCCTTCATTGACAGCTCTGGCTTCATAGAGCTTGAGAGGGTCAGAGATAGAGGGAGAACAAGTAGGAGGGAAAGTGCACTTAATTGTTTGGTTTGTTTTTTTCACTATTTTTCTGCAATTTGAATATCTTTCCCATTTTGTAGTAAATTATATTGTAAAATGAATGGCAACATTCAAAACTACAACTTTTCCCGGAAAAAAACAAGACCTTTTATGGATGAAAATGAAAAAAAGTTATGGCCTTTGTAACAATTCATAGTTCGTTAAATCCCTAAAAAATTATAGTTGTGCATTCAAAAACCCATAACATTTTAATTTTTTTCTGTCAGCAGAACTAGCTGTTTATTGCTAGTACCATTTGGACACATTGTTTAACCAGTTCAAGACCCTGCACATTTTTTTTTTTTTTTTGTACAGGTGGTTTAAATAGCTATACATGGTTTATCGTTCAGGTATTCAATTAGTTTTTGCGTCTGTTTTTTTTTTTGTGATACATGGGACATTATTATTAGGTCACTGTAATATCTTCTCTCTATCTCTTTTTTCATTGGCTGATATCAGTTGAAAAATAAAGGAAATAAATGACTGTTTTTCCCATTTTTTTTTTAATGACCACACAGGACCACTAAACACATTAATTAATTTGTCCCCCTCCAGGGTTGCCCACAAATCTTTTAATTAGAGATAGAATATTAACGATGCTATCCCTTTGTTAGTCACTTTTTTATCTTCTTCCCCCTTCTACGAATGTTATACTCCGTTATTCTAGAACTGCTCTGAAAATGGGATTTGGGTTTAGGGTGGGTTAGGGAATTGAAGTTGAGATACTTTGTTCATGTTTTATACTATGGAATTACTATGTCATTTATGTTATTTGAAAGATGGAAAATTTCTAGTTGGAATTTTTCAATAAAAATAATTTTATTAAATTAATTTGTTCCCCATTTTGTAACAAATATTTTTATTTATTGGACACATTTTTTTTTTTTTACTTGGGCGGGGCTCATAACAGTGATTTGGATTGACTGTAGCATATTTTTTTATTTAATTTTTTATTATTGTATTTATTTATTGTTAATTAATTTAACACATTGTGCTCCCCACAAGGTCATATATATGGAAATATTTTTATTTTCATCTTATTTCCCTTGTAACTGGCGCTGGTATATTAGCTCCAGTCACAGGGAAAATACAGCCTGTAACGGAGCTGTCTGGGTCTCCTGTGACCCAGCAGCTCCTGCTCTCTTCCTATACTTGGCGATCACATGGCCGCTACATATGAAGGAGGAAGCATCATCAGCACTTCATATTACTGTGTGTACAATGATAAGACACAGATAGTAATAAACTGTCTCTGCCTTCTCTATGGGGACTCTGGCTGTCTCTGACAATTGAATTGCCATTCCTGCGGTTATACGATCACTTGTAACTGTGCTGATAAGCAGTGACGTTTTAGAACATCACTGCAGAGTAGAAGTGGGACCGCCCAGACATTTAAACTCTATATTTGATACATAATATTAGTTTTTATTAAACTTATTTTTACTTTTATTTATTTCTTTGTTGTTAATCCTCAGTAGGAGACTGGCTTGAACCAAAGCACTCGTAGCTTGAAGCTTGGAGAAAATTCTCTTAGTAAAATGCTAATAGTGTTTATAACACTTTACTTGGTGATCACAATCTCTTTTCTTTAGGCACTTACTGGAAAAACTCAGGAGGAAAAGGAGAACTGTGTTGAGGTAATTTAGTAGTAATCCATTTTTTAACATAAATGTAATATTAAAGTACTGTAGCTGAGTAATTCTAATAGAAATGGAGGTGTATGAATTTCAGATTTAGTGCTGGGGCTTTTTCCAATCAATGAACATCATCTGCATTTTAAAGGGAATCTGTCATTTAAAGGGAATCTGTCAGCAGTTTTTGCTATTTAATCTGGGAGCTGCATGATGTAGGGACAGAGACTTTGATTGCATTTATGTTTTACTGAGCTTCTGTTGTAGTTTCAATAAAATCACAGCTCTATCAGCAGGAGATTATTACTAAAGGACGAATTGTCTCGTGCCATGTGGTTCTCCGACTCTGTGTAATCCCGCCCCACCACTGGTTAGTTTATTTCTGCCTATGCACAGTGTACACAGAACCCTGCCAATCAGCATTCACAGAACTGCTAGATCTCTGTTCCTACATCTGACTGCTCTCAGATTATATAGCAAACACCTGGTAACAGATTCCCTTAAAAGCTTGTAAATATATTGGTAGCCTTTCTAATTGATGCAGTTCCCTGTTACTATAAGTAAGAAATAGTTATGTTACCTTATAAGTTAAAATTAATTAGGTTATTAGTGAGATTAACATATTTAACTTTATATTAATCATTATTGTATTACAGTTGTAAGAAGTTCTGTAAGTGTGAGTTATGTGGGTTTTTTTTTTACTCAGAAATGTGTATTTCCTGGGTACGATAGAACAGTCTTACCTGGAAACCTTAAGGCACCTTGGATTCTAGAGAACATTGCTAAAGTCCAAAAACTTAAGGTATGTTTCAACTAAGTATGCACACCCTATCTCTTTAAAGGGTAGTTCTCAAGTTGAGTCACTCATAACTCTGCAGTCTCCTTACTTTCTGGTTTCTAGCAGGGAGACCTCTCCTCCTTGAGTGACAGTTTTGGTTATTAGCAGAACTGTAATATTAGTAGAACTATAAAGCTCAGCACAAGTTCTTTTTAACACATTTATCTATCAGTGGTTTGCTCAAGCAGGGGAGTGAAGGTAATTTTTCCAAGAGGACACACGACTGACTGTGACCATTTTGGAGGGCCCAACCAACTGGCCAAACTTAATTCTGCTTATTATTATTTTATATTACTTTTTATCCCTTCATTTTCAGCAGAATTACCGTATTTTTCGTACTATAAGACGCACCGGACCATAAGACACACTTAGGTTTTAGAGGAGGAAAATAGAAAAAAATGTAAGCAAAAAATGTGGTCATGATGCACTGTTATGGGGGAGGGGGTCTGCTGCTAACACTGGTATAGGGGTAATGTCCCCCAATTATGTTAATATCCTGCATCCTAGTATTTATGTCCCTTCCTTCCTGTTATACGTGGTCCCCATCTCCATCCTGGTATGCATGGCACCCCAATCCACCATCCTGGTATGCATGGCACCCCTCATCCAGGTATGCATGGCACTCCTCTATAAAGTATGCATGGCCTTCCTCATCCTTGTATGCATGTCACCCTTCATTTCTCACCCCTCTTCCTGGTATGTATGGCACCCATTATCCCTCTTCCTGGTATGCATAGTCCCCCACATCCCTCTTCCTGGTATGTATGGTCCCCCTCATCCTTCCTCCTGGTATATATGGTCCCATTCATTCTTCTTCCTGGTATATATATTCCCCCTCATCCTTCTTCCTGGTATGTATGGTCCCCCTCATCCTTCATGCTATGTATGGTCCCCCTCATCCTTCTTCCTGGTATGTATGGTCCCCCTCATCCTTCTTCCTGGTATATATGGTCCCCCTCATCCTTCTTCCTGGTATATATGGTCCCCCTCATCCTTCTTCCTGGTATGTATGGTCCCCCTCATCCTTCTTCCTGGTATATATGGTCCCGCTCATCCTTTTTCTTGTCATGCTGTCTAACTAACTAAAGCAATTTAATAACATGAGACTACTCATTTGAGGATGAGGAGTATGACATGCCCAAAAACTGTATTTTGCTAACAGACGCTTTTAAAATCAAGTATGCTTCCTATAGGAAATAAATGCAGTTAAGGTATATGTTTAGTTATCTACAAAATATATATTAGTATAACAGTGATTCTATTTATAATAAATGTTATAAATGCTTTTACTGTTTTCTTTTGATATTGCAGCATAGAGTGTCCATGCATCTTTCTGCTTTTACAGTGGAATACAAATCTTGATGTTTGAGTTTTTTACACCAAGATGTACACTACAAAGCTCATTCAGCATACAATGGCATGTAAAAGTTTTGGCACCCCTGGTTAAAATTACTGTTATCGTGAACAGATAAAGGAAGTAGATGATGAATTGGTCTCTAAAAGGCCTAAAGTTAAAGATGACACAGTTACTTTGTCTCTTAGGCAAAAAAAATTGTCATGTTTCACATTTTACAAATTACAAAAAGGAAAATGGACTGATGCCATAGTTTGGGCACCGTTGGAGATTTGTGTGCTCAGATAACTTTGACCAAGGTTTCAGACCTTGTTAGGGATATGGCTTGTTCACTATCATAGTCAGCAAAGGCCAGGTGATGCCAATTTCCCAGCTTTATAAAAACCCAGCCTCTGCTAACCTTGTGCCAAAAAATAGCAGCCATGTGTTCTTCTAAGCAGCTGCCTAGCACTATGAAAATGAAAATGGTGGAGGCCCACAAAGCAGGAGAAGGCTATAAGAAGATAGCAAAGTGTTTTCAAGTTGCCCTTTCCTCAGATCGAAATGTAATTAAGAAATTTCAGTTAACAAGAACAGTGGAGGTCAAGATAAGGTCTGGAAGACCAAGCTAAATTTCAGTGAGGGCTGCTCGTAGGATTTCGAGAGAGGCAAATCAGAACCCCCACTTGACAAAAGACCTTCAGAAAGATTTAACAGACTCTGGAGTTGTGGTACATTGTTCTACTGTTCAGAGACACCTGTACAAATATGGCCTTCATGGAAGAATCATCAGAAGAAAACCTCTCCTGCATCCTCACTATAAAATTCAGTGTCAGAGGTATGCAAAAGAACATCTAAAGAAGCCTGATGTAGTTTGGAAACAAGGCCTGTGGACCAATGAGGTTAAAAAACAACTTTTTGGCCACAGTGATCAAAGGTATGTGTGGAGAAAAAAGGGCACAGAATTTCAGGAAAAGAGCATCTCCAAAACCTTTAAAGCGCACCTGTCAGCAGGATTGTGCTTAGTAAACCATATACACTGTCAGATGGGTGCCATTACACTGATTAATATGATACCTTTGTTGATGAAATCCATCCTGTGGTACTTTTATAATTTTTATTTTCATTTCTGAGATAATGAGATGCTCGTGCGGGCCTTTAGGGAGGGGCTTTATCTTGTGCTCTTCTTATGTATTCCTATGTCTGCCTTCTGACCGGTCACTATGCCTTCAGTGATGTGCCTACTATTTTAAATACTGCCTGTGTAATTGTGTTCCAAGCCTGAAATTTCCCTGCAGCAAAACGGCCCCCCGCATGCGCATGCACAGTAGCATCTCTCTGTTGCCGAGAGATGCTACTGTGCAAGCGCAGCCGGTGGTGCCATATTGCTGCAGGCAAATATCTTTTCCCCCCAGCAAAATGGCGCCACTAGCGGCACGTGCACAGTAGCATCTATCGCTTGCTGATTATAAAAGAACCACAGCACGGATTTCATCAACAATGGTATCATACCGATCATAATCGTAATGGTGCCCACCTGACAGTGTATGTCCGCCTCATCCTCAGGAACTGTCCAATCGGGACGGCCCAAATGGTTGATGAATGGTGTGCCGAGTCGGCGTGGATCAGAGCATTCACTGACGTAGACTTTCTGAAGACGTCAGTCTGGATAGCGGAGTGGGAATCCACCTCCAGAGTGACGTCCAGAAAGTCAATACATGTAGTGTGATAAGTATATGTTAGTCGAATCCCACGCGAGTTGGCATTAAGCCGTACCATGAACTCATTGAGCTCCCCCACCGTCCCCCGCCAAAAAACCAAAATGTCGATATATCTCAGCCATGACACAACGTGGTCCGCGGTGAGCACGCCCTTGTCACCAAAGATCTCCCTCTCCCAAGCCCCCAGGAAGAGATTGGCATACGAGGGCGCACAAGCCGCCCCCATCGCCGTGCCACACCGCTGCAAATATATCGTATCCTTGAATAAAAAAAATATATATATGGGCGCATATTATTATGGCAGATTGTTGCCTATAAGTGTACACTGTTATTGCCCTTAGTCCGTATTCACTCTCTTTTGGTGTGCCTTGCGCCGCTCTTTCCCACACCAATGCTTTTACTTCCACGCAATGGTTATGGGGTATGAGCTATTGAGTGCTGTGTGTTCCTGATATTATGCACCTTTGTTCATCCATGCTATGACTACATTATCTATTATGTGATGCTTATTTATTGAATATAACTATTAAAATTTCCATTGGTTTCTACCATTTTGCTCCTTGTTTCTCTTTTCTTAATTATGCTCTTGGAGTTGGTATATTTAGGCTGATTCTGGCATTGTCCAGTCTCATCAGCGATGTTCCCTTCTGTTTTTGTATGTACAAGGCTGTTTTGTGTATACTAGGTACTAACCATATAACATCAGAAGAGAAAAAGGAGTGATTTATATCAAGAAATTTTATTATTACATATCAAATATTACATAAATATATCAAAGTAGTCATCACAATTATTAGCACTTAAAAATGGGGAGCACACAAGGGAACCAGGGAATAATAGCACTAGATGATATGTAAAACCACATTGCCAACCCCACATATAGATGTCAAATATCAAACTAGTGCAGTGGGGACCCCTAAGGCAAGAGGCTGACTCAGAAAACAATTATAACAGGACAAAAGGTATGCCAAGTAACATCATAATAGACAATAAGTCACCTAAATGTAACCTTCACTCAGTATTATAAGAAAAGCCATCTTACCAATGGATGCGAGGGATTAGAGTGCTAAGTGCAAGATACCCATGCAGACAAACGCCTCGACGCGCGTTTCGCCTCCAACCGTGAGGCTTTCTCAAGAGGCAGATGTATTGATGTGTGTGAGGACCTTAAATATGGTAAACGGGAGGATCACGTGACGTATCACGTGATCATCCCGATGACGCGACTTCCGCATAGTGGCGCATGCGCCGCGGGCCTCCTGTCGGGCGCGCGTGACCAAGCCGTCACGCCCCCTTGCACGTGTAAGCCACACAGTGCAGGAGACGGCAGATAGCGGGGCACGCGCTCCAGAGGGAAGCCACACGGCACGCATGCGCACAGCGTATGTCGATGTTCCAGCAACCAACCCTATGACAGGGAATAGGAATAGCCCACAGCTATCATTACAGCTACGGGTAAACCACCATTTATACTGGTCAATCCAGTCACTTTTGTACCAGCAGCCCATCCCATAGGAGATATGGCAGTATAAGTCACCCCATGTGATATTTAGGGGTGACAATAGTAATCACAAAAGACTACATAATAAATATTACCTAGGACAAAAGGGTGAAAATTATAATGCCTGGTGGGCTACATAGTATGAGACATCATACATATTATATTCATGCATCCTATAATCATGAATGGTTGTGATGTTATGTTTTGATGCAGATGTCCAGCATAATGGCAGTTGTTAGAAACAGCGGAAGTGGTCCCAAAGAAGATTTTCAACGGTTGTACAGCACATCAATACTAAATAAAGGGACAATAAAAATTAGTTAAAAGTTAGCAATACAGCCACAATTAAAAGAAAAAACTCTGAAAAAACACACATGGGAGAAAATACCAGAGAAAACAGGAGAATAGAGCCAACAACCACAAAAGTTTATTTAAAGAAACGCAGCAAAAGTTAAAGCCTCATTCAGACCATGTGGGCTGAATGAGGCTATTATGTCTATTATGATGTTACTTGGCATACCTTTTGTCCTGTTATAATTGTTTTCTGAGTCAGCCTCTTGCCTTAGGGGTCCCCACTGCACTAGTTTGATATTTGACATCTATCTGTGGGGTTGGCAATGTGGTTTTACATATCATCTAGTGCTATTATTCCCTGGTTCCCTTGTGTGCTCCCCATTTTTAAGTGCTAATAATTGTGATGACTACTTTGATATATTTATGTAATATTTGATATGTAATAATAAAATTTCTTGATATAAATCACTCCTTTTTCTCTTCTGATGTTATATTGCTTTTGGAGTGGAACTTATGCTGACCGTATACATATGCACACGGTTTATCAGCTATGTCTTTTATGTATTTATATAGGGCTATTGTCTGTTTGCTAATAGGTACTAACCATGCTGGGTGCCCAAACGTTTGCATCGGCAAATTTTTCTTTTTGTCATTTTTAAAATATAAAACATGAAAATATATAGTGTTTTTTTTTTGTCTAAAATACAAAGGAAATGTGTCATCTTTAACTTCAGGCCTTTTAGAGATTATTTTATCATCAGCTTGCTTAACTGTTCACAATAACAGTGATTTTGGGCCAGGGGTGCCCAAACTTTTACATGTCACTGTAGTTGGACAAGGTCCCATACTGCTACTGTGCTCTGATGTACTGTGATGAACTTTGGCTACATCATTCCTCATCGGTTCATGTATTGTAACTTTCTATTCTCAATTTATTTGACTAGTTGTTCTTCTAGACTGTAAGAACCGTGTTTCCCTTTGGTCAGACTGAAAGGTTCAGAGTAGCAATACCAACCGTTTTAAATAGTTTTCACTTTCCTAAAAGTCTCTCCCTAATTGAAAACTGAATAGGAGATTGAAAATAATGTTTCTTATCTTTCCATAAACCGCTGTGTTATGAGAAACACTGTTACGAAGGACAATACAAATCTCAAATGAAAAATATGCTAAACAATATCAAGAAATATTATTATTGAAAATACCAATATCAAACTATAGGAATACCACACAATAACAATATCTCTTCGTAGATTGTAGGGGACGGTCAGCAAGGAAAGCACACCAACAAAAGTGTATAAAAAGAAATGATTTAATACCCAGAGAAAAATGAACAGTATAAAATTGATAAAACAGAGAACAAAATAACTACAACTTTAGGCCAATTGCAGCAAGCCGACATTAATGCATTAAGCTTACAATCATTTCCATAATGTCATAGTTACCAGAAAGGAGCCCTTCACAAACACAAGTCTCTATCTGCAGTCATGATCTCACTGGCATCTCGCTTAGTGCCTCCTTGTTATCCCACCTTGACTCTCATGCCTCCTAGTAATGTCCTCTCATTGGTATAGCCCCCTTCTTGGTAGGTCACTTTTCATTACTCCTTGGACCCTCTTCCCCAAGGATTGTCCTTGGTCTCTTCTCCAGGAATACTTCTTTCCATGGATACCGAAACTCTGGAATCTCCGTCCTCCAGGGATGCCTCCCTGAATGACTTTCTTCTTCCAGGAACTCTCCTCAGAATGCCAAACGTTTTTTGAAACGTGCTTGAAACTTCTGCACCTTTTTGGGACTCCTGGTATACACTCTTCCTACAACCTGGAGACACTATCAAAGACCTGTTTTGATAAATCTGTGTTCTTTCCATCCAAAGTAGATACAAAAGATGCTGATGTCATGTCTTCTCCTGGTTAACATTTTGTATGACATCCTGATTAGCCTTCATTAGCACAGAGTATTTAAATCACACAAAGCGGAGAAGTGCTGGCTGGATGATATCATCCCTGATTAGATATACTGTATTCAGACCTTTTGCTTATAGGAAACCCTATTTTGTTATGCATTCAACTAAATATAAAATGGTAAATTCAAAAATATATTTTATCTGTTTATCTCACAGTATTGCTGAATGATACAATTACACCCCAGAATTAATATATATATGTAGACATTTAGCTATGAATTCTTTGCATTCCTTAGGAAAGAACTGGGAAAACAATACTAAAGTTACTTCTTTCTGAAAAGTCAATAGCCATATTTCAAGATTGCTTTTGGTGGTTTTTTCTTCAGAGGTTTAAGGTAAGTTGAATCAAGGTTGTTTAACTAATTAAAAATGAGATATTATGATATAAGTAATATACAAGGGTGATATGTTTAATATTTTGTTTTTTTACAGTACAGACCAAAAGTTTGGACCCACCTTCTCATTTAAAGATTTTTCTGTATTTTCATGACTATGAAAATTGTACATTCACACTGAAGGCATCAAAACTATGAATTAACACATGTGGAATTATATACTTAACAAAAAAGTGTGAAACAACTGAAAATATGTCTTATATTCTAGGTTCTTCAAAGTAGCCACCTTTTGCTTTGATGACTGCTTTGCACACTCTTGGCATTCTCTTGATGAGCTTCAAGAGGTAGTCACCGGATATGGTCTTCCAACAATCTTGAAGGAGTTCCCAGAGATGCTTAGCACTTGTTGGCCCTTTTGCCTTCACTCTGCGGTCCAGCTCACACCAAACCATCTCGATTGGGTTCAGGTCTGGTGACTGTGGAGGCCAGGTCATCTGGCGTAGCACCCCATCACTCTCCCTCTTGGTCAAATAGCCCTTACACAGCCTGGAGGTGTGTTTGGGGTCATTGTCCTGTTGAAAAATAAATGATGGTTGAACTAAACGCAAACCGGATGGAATAGCATGCCGCTGCAAGATGCTGTGGTAGCCATGCTGGTTCATTATGCCTTCAACTTTGAATAAATCCCCAAAAGTGTCACCAGCATAGCACCCCCACACCATCACACCTCCTCCTCCATACTTCACGGTGGAAATCAGGCATGTAGAGTTCATCCTTTCACCTTTTCTGCGTCGCACAAAGACACGGTGGTTGGAACCAAAGATCTCAAATTTGGACTCATCAGACCAAAGCACAGATTTCCACTGGTCTAATGTCCATTCCTTGTGTTCTTTAGCCCAAACAAGTCTCTTCTGCTTGTTGCCTGTCCTTAGCAGTGGTTTCCTAGCAGCTATTTTACCATGAAGGCCTGCTGCACAAAGTCTCCTCTTAACAGTTGTTGTAGAGATGTGTCTGCTGCTAGAACTCTGTGTGCATTGACCTGGTCTCTAATCTGAGCTGATGTTAACCTGCGATTTCTGAGGCTGGTGACTCGGATAAACTTATCTTCAGAAGCAGAGGTGACTCTTGGTCTTCCTTTCCTGGGGCGGTCCTCATGTGAGCCAGTTTCTTTGTAGCACTTGATGGTTTTTGCAACTGCACTTGGGGACACTTTCAAAGTTTTCCCAATTTTTCGCACTGACTGACCTTCATTTCTTAAAGTAATGATGGCCACTCATTTTTCTTTACTTAGCTGCTTTTTTCTTGCCATAATACAAATTCTAACAATCTATTCAGTAGGACTATCAGCTATGTATCCACCTGACTTCTGCACTACACAACTGATGGTCCCAACCCCATTTATAAGGCAAGAAATCCCACTTATTAAACCTGACAGGGCACACCTGTGAAGTGAAAACCATTTCCGGTGACTACCACTTGAAGCTCATCAAGAGAATACCAAGAGTGTGCAAAGCAGTCATCAAAGCAAAAGGTGGCTACTTTGAAGAACCTAGAATATAAGACATATTTTCAGTTGTTTCACACTTTTTTGTTAAGTATATAATTCCACATGTGTTAATTCATAGTTTTGATGCTTTCAGTGTGAATGTACAATTTTCAAAGTCATGAAAATACAGAAAAATCTTTAAATGAGAAGGTGTGTCCAAACTTTTGGTCTGTACCGTATGTTACAAATAAACAAATATTTATGTGAGATTCTGAAAACTGTGTTTAAAGGGTTGATTCCATCATTTCTAAATATATCTTGATCAATGGGGGTCTGATGGCTGGGAACCCACTGATCCCGTGAAGGGGCTCTGAGCATTTTGGAATTAAACCATGGCCATTGTCTATGGGTGTGCTGGAGAGCATTTCTTCCATTCTTATAAGTTCGTTCACAGTTCCATTCTCGGGATCCTTTGTATAAGTTGTAATTTTTTTTATCATGGGATAACCCTTTTGTAACTTACTGTAGATCATGATTAGTGTTAGAGTTTCAAGATTAGACCACAGTAAATAAAAAAAAATAAAATAATTACAGTAATGCGTATCTGTCATTTCTTCTACTTTTATTTGCCATACACTACACACAGGTAGAGGCTTTCCTACTTTTTGTCTATGTAACACGTTAATAGGCAGCAGCATGGAGAACAATATGTTAGATGAAATTGAAAAAAGAAAAGCAATGTCATCACTGTGTTTTGGGGTTCTGCAATGTATCTGCATAGTCTGATGTGAGGTGTATGCATATGTCTGATTTTCAATAAATTCATCACTTTTTAAGAAGAAGACACTGGAAAACGTTTTTCTTTTCTTCTGATACACATGCATTCATTTTGGGACCTGTATTGTTTGGACATTGCATCTGGTCACAGGAGTGATTGGCTTGTTCTGTCTTACCCTTTGCTTTTAGTTTTATGGGACAGTACAGTTATGGTGATACCAAATTTATATAGTTTCTATTTTTTTTACTACTTAAAATGAAAAAAAAAAAAAAAAACATAATTTTTTTTTCTGTGGCAGGCTGTGGTTTTTGTTGGTACCATTTTTTGGGTCTGTATGATATTATGACCTTTTTATTTCATCATTTTCAAGAGGTGACTTAACCAAAAAAAGTGATTCTGGTGTTAAAATTTATTTATATATTTATTTTTGTTTATGCATT
The DNA here is from genome assembly GCF_046119375.1 of Phyllobates terribilis. NCBI lineage: Eukaryota > Metazoa > Chordata > Amphibia > Anura > Dendrobatidae > Phyllobates > Phyllobates terribilis. Next base: position 413,444,597 of record NW_027362771.1, on the reverse strand, counting down.
GGATAATTCTGCAGGCAACGATACCAAATATGTTTTTTTTATTATTCTATTTAAATTTGGGTGAAATTGTAGGCAAATTAAGCTTTTATATATTTTTTTAATTTTTGAAAATATTTCCTTCTGCTTTTTACATTTTTATTACATTTTTTTAAGCTACTGGTATGTTGATTTTTCATGCTTGTTTCCTTTTCAAACTATTGTGTAGTCCTATGTAGCCCAACACACAGGAAACTGCTCCTTTTACCTTCTTTATCAGCACGTCATGAAGTCATCTAACCTCCATGGTTCCCCATAATGACCCCTCATTCAGGGCTTCAATTGGCCATAAGATTGTGCACAGGAGCAGTTCTATCACATAAAGACTCCTACTGTGTCCTTTGTTTGTATGCAAGTTAGGCTGACGAGATATTTGTAGCTCTTTTGTCTGAAGTCACAAAGCATAGAGGCCATCAGTCAAGGAGGAGGAGTCTTCGCTGGGTCAAGAAAAGAGCCGGAGTGACAGAGGCTTCAGATCTGCAATAGTCCTTCAAAAACACTGATTTCTCAGTAATGGTGGAATGTACTGGGCATGTAAAGGTATTGCTGGACTTACCTTTGAAAGAGCTACAGTAGTGTACAAAATAATAGCAGTCCAATATGACTAACTAGATTAATCACTGTTTTTGGTATAAATTATATTGCCACATGTCAAACAATTTACCAGTTGGTGCAGTAGATTCAAAGAAAACCAACAGACTCTGCATTCATGATCTGCATGTTTTTAAGTCTATGTTTTTTAATAATTAATTGACAGGGGTTGCGATCAAAATAATAGCAGTGTGGAGTTCAATTAGTGAAATCAATCATTCTGTGAAGAAACAGGTGTGAATCAGGTGGCCCCTATTTAAGGGTGAAGCCAGCACATGTTGTACATGCATTTCTCCTTGAAAGCCTGAGAAATATGGGTCGTTTGAGACATTGTTCAGAAGAACAGCGTACGTTGTTTAAAAATTTAATTGGAGAGGGTAAAACTTATAAAGAAATGCAGACAATGATAGGGTGTTCAGCTAAAATGATCTCCAATGCTTTAAAATAGAAAGCAAAACCAGAGAGACATGGAAGAAAACGGAAGACTACCATTCGAATAGATCAAAGAATAGCCAGAATGGCAAAGGCTCAGCCAATGATCAGCTCCAGGATGATCAAAGACAGTCTCAAGTTACCTGTGAGTACTGTGACAGTTAGAAGACTCCTGTGTGAAGCTAATCTCTTACCAAGAAGTCCCCACAAAGTCCCACGGTTAAAAAAAAACAAACATGTACTGAAGCAGATACAATTTGCCAAAGAACACATCAACTGGCCTAAAGAAAAATGGAGAAGCAGTTTGTGGACTCATGAAAGTGAAATTGTTCTTTTTGGGTCCAAGGGCAGACAGTTCATCAGACAACCCCCAAACTCTGCATTCAAGCCACAGTACACCCTGAAGACAGTGAAGCATGATGGTGCTAGCAGCATGATATGGGCTTGTTTCTCTTACTATGTTGCCTTACGCTGAAGAGGATATACCCTTGAAATGGGTGTTTCAACAAGACAACGACCCTAAACACACCAGTAAACAAGAAAAATCTTAGTTCCAGTCCAACCAAATTGAGGTTTTGGAGTGGTCAGCCCAATTCCTGGACCTTAATCCGATAGAACACTTGTGAGGTGACATCAAAATTGCCTTTTCTCAGACAAAGCCAACAAATACCCAAAAATTGTGGGATGTAGTCAAAGCATCCTGGGCTGGAATAACAGTTGACAGGTGCCAGATGTTGGTTGACTCTATGCAACATATATGTGAAGCAGTTCTAAAAAAATGTGGTTATACAGCTAAATATTAGGTAAGTAATTCACAGGAATGCTAAATCCTCAAAAAAGAGTACATATTGTGAGTTTGTAAAGACAAATGCAGACACTGCTGTTTTTTAGAACAGCCCAATGTTCATTTTTTGTTATTTTCTGTAAAGTAGTTAAAAATTCTATACATTTCTCTTCATGTTTTGAATTAGAAAACAGTGTGCAATGTTCCCAATGCATGGAAATAAAAACTAGTATAACGATTTTATGCTTAACTCATGTTTTTGAACACACTGCTATTATTTTGAACACTAATGTACATGCACATAAACATAGTTTAGGGGTGAAATCCTGCTGACAGATTCACATTAAAGAATTATGTAATTCAGGGTAGGAAAACCACTGCGTTATATATTACCGACAAAAAGTTAAAAAAAATATTAATCAAAATTGCATTTTTTTAATAAATGTTTGTATAATTATTTATTATTATTTCTATCAGCCTCAGCAAATCGAGCAAGATTATCTCTTTGATCGAATCTCAGAAACTTTTGTTGCTTTATTCTGCAGTATTCCACATGATATCAAAGACATTTTTACACAGGTAATATATGTAATAGTTTTTTATATTGCTTTTTTTTTAACTAATTGCTGTCAAGATTTTTCCTACAGTGTTTTATCTTTGTAACTATCTCAATAATCAGGGTATTATAACTCAAAATAAAAGTTATTAGCACTCGTACGAGATAAACGCACATCTGAATGAGCCCTAACTTTTATTTATTTTAGTGATGGTGTTTTGACACTACGACGCAATAGTGGTGTGGTTGAATATTATTAGAGTGTTTATAGTGATTTTATTCTTACTTTAAGCCAGTGTTTCTACTGCAAACTGTATCTTGGGATGCAGGCTGTGTAATCAGTCATTAATTAACTCTTGTTCATTCAGTCATTAACTGTAACAGAAATAGCTGTGTCTGTGTAGGAGGCTTAAAGGGAACCTGTCAAGCAAAAAAAAAAAAAAACACTATTAGCCTGTAGATATAGCGTTAATCTGCTGGTTAATAGCATTTGGAACCTGGACGACGACAGCACTTAGACTCCCGCTGCTGGCTGGAAATTAACTTTCCCAGTAGCATTAGGGCTTCAGTCATGGGGGGCACGGGTTCAGGTACCACTCTGTGTATAGAGAGCGGCAGCTATAACCGCACCCCCAGCACTGACTGATAGCCGGCCCTAATGCTGAGCTGCTGTCAGTTAGATCCAGGGGCTAGGTTACAGCCTCCACTCTCTTCACATAGAGCAGTGACTGATGCCGTGCTGGCGCCACCACCATGACTGAAACCCGAATGTTACCAGGAGAAGTGCTGCTGCTGTGCAGGTTCAGAACGCTTTTAACCTGCAGTTTAATCACATATCTGCAGGTTGTGAAGGATTGGCTCTGTGGTAGATGCTGGTTCACACACAGGGATCCAGTTTGTCGGTTCAAACAAACAGGTGGTTTATTAAAGGTCCAATAACCGGTCAGGATAACAAAATAAAGCAGCCTCTTCTGGGTACAAAAAGACAAAAGGTATACAGTGGGGGAAATAAGTATTTGATCCCTTGCTGTTTTTGTAAGTTTGCCCACTAACAAAGACATGAACAGTCTATAATTTTAAGGGTAGGTTAATTTTAACATTGAGAGATAGAATATCCCCCAAAAAATCACGAAAATCACATTGTATAAATTAGATAAATTTTATTGCATTTTGCAGTGAGAAATAAGTATTTGATCCCTCTGGCAAACAACACTTAATACTTCTGTGGCAAAACCCTTGTTAGCAAGCACAGCAGTCAGACATTTTTTGTAGTTGATAATGAGGGTTGTGCACATGTCGGGAGGAATTTTGGTCCACTCCTCTTTGCAGATCATCTCTAAATCATTAAGATTTTGAGGCTGTCGCTTTACAACTCTGAGCTTCAGCTCCCTCCATAAGTTTTCTATGGGATTAAGGTCTGGAGACTGGCTAGGCCACTCCATGACCTTACTGTGCTTCTTTTTGAGCCACTCCTTTGTTGCCTTGGCTGTATGTTTTGGGTTATTGTCTTGCTGGAAGACCCAGCCACGACCCCTCTTCAATGCTCTTACTGAGGGAAGGAGGTTGTTGGCCAAAATCTCGCGATACATGACCCCATCCATCTTCCCTTCAGTACGGTGCAGTCGTCATGTCCCCTTTGCAGAAAAGCACCCCCAAAGTATAATGTTTCCCCTCAAATGCTTCACGGTTGGGACGATGTTCTTAGAGTTGTACTCATCCTTCTTCTTCCTCCAAACACGGCGAGTTAAGTTACTGCCAAAGAGCTAAATTTTTGTCTCATCTGACCACAGCACCTTCTCCCAATAACTCACAGAATCATCCAGGTGTTCATTGGCAAACTTCAGACGGGCCTGCACATGTGCCTTCTTGAGCAGGGGGACCTTGCGGGCACTGCAGGATTTTAAACCCTTAAGGCGTAATGTGTTACCAATGATTTTCTTAGTGACTGTGGTCCCAGCTACCTTGAGATCATTAACAAGTTCTCCCCATGTAGTCTTAGGCTAATCTCTCACCTTCCTCATCATCAAGGATACCCAACGAGGTGAGATTTTGCATGGTGCCCCAGATCGATGTCGATTGACAGTCATTTTGTATTTCTTCCATTTTCTTACTATTGCTCCAACTGTTGTCTCCTTCTCACCCAGCGTCTTACTTATGGTTTTGTAGCCCATTCCAGCTTTGTGCAGGTCTATGATCTTGTCCCTGACATCCTTAGAAAGCTCTTTGGTCTTGCCCATGTTGTAGAGGTTAGAGTCTGACTGATTAATTGAGTCTGTGAACAGGAGTCTTTTATACAGGTGGCTATGTAAGACAGCTGTCTTTAATGCATGTAATGAGTAGATTAGGAGCGTCTATCTGGTCTGTAGGAGCCAGAACTCATAATGGTGTGTAGGGGATCAAATACTTATTTCTCACTGCAAAATGCAAATAAATTTATCTAATTTATACAATGTGATTTTTCTTGCTTTTTTTGCTATTCTATCTCCCAATGTTAAAATTAAACTACCCTTAAAATTATAGACTGTTCATGTCTTTGTCAGTGGGCAAACTTACAAAAACACCAAGGGATCAAATACTTATTTCCCCCACTGTAACTGAACTAAAATTGAAAATAACCAGTTCATATACAGCATGGGCTCACCCATTTAAATGTCAGTCCTTTTTCTCTCTAACTACAGTAGGGTCTGAGCAGCACATACAAGGCCTGCTCACCTTGCACACAGACCGTGAAAGTGAGACAGCACCAGCTGCCTTAATCAGACCTTCCAAGAACTGGACTGGAGGTAAGTGAGCAGCTGATCCTACCAGCTCTTTCAGCTGCTCGTAAAACCTGGACCCATAATCCTGGCCCATTTAGAACACCTCTCAGCACTATGTGTGAGACAATGACCCCAAACATACAGCCAGTGTCATTAAAGGAAACCTGTCAGCAGGAATATCCATGTTAAAGTAAAGATATGGGCAGTATGGCGCTTTCCTACTGGTTTAATACATACCTTTAGTGTAAAAATCTGCAGCCTGGTTTTCATTAAAGCATAATGATCAATTTTGATTTCCTCGGTGCTTCGGGGCAGGACTGTGGAAAGGGTCTTCGGCTCAGAGAGCTCAGCCATGGCCCCTCCGCTGCCTCTGTTGCATTCATTTAAATTTTGGGCTGGCACCCTCTTAGCTGTGGGCGGTGCTCTCGCTGGTGGCAGTCTTCATGAAAATGGCACCAGAGGTGGCCCATGCACAGAATGAGATCTCAGATAAATGACAAGCCGAGATCTCATTCTGCGCAAGCACCACCTCTGATGCCATTTTCCTGAAGACCACCGGATGTCAATGTGCGCATGCGCCATTTTCATGAAGACCGCCACCAGCGATAGCACCTTCCACAGCTAAGATGGCGCCATCTCAAAATCTAAATGAATGCAACAGAGGCAGCGTGGGGGGGCTGTGGCTGAGCCCTCTGAGCCAAAGACCCTACCCACAGTCCCGCCCACAAGTCCCGCCCCGAACACTGAGGAAACTGAAATTTTTCATGATTTGATGAAAACCAGGCTGCAGATTGTTACACTAGAGGCATGTATTAAATGTGTATGACAGCGCCATACTGCCCATACCTTTAGTTTAACATGGATATTCCTGCTGATCGGTTTCCTTTAAGAATTATCTTCAATGTAAAGAAGAAAGAGTCCTGGACCAACCCTGATCTCAACATCATCGAGTTTGTCTGGGATTACATGAAGAGATAGAAGAATTTGTGCAACGGTACATCCACAGAAGATCTGTGGTTAGTTCTCCAAGATATTTTGGAACAACCTCCTTAGGGAGTTACCGTATTTTTCGGACTATAAGACGCATTTTTTTCCACTAAAGTTTTGGAAGAAAGTGGGAGGTGCGTCTTATAGTTCGATATACATAAATACTGTTGCTGTGGGTGGTGGGGGATGTGGAGGGAGCGACAGCAGCGGAGTAGGGGGCACAGTAGGCAGCAGCCGCCTTCTGCAGCCTACACTGTGCCCGCTACTAAAGTAAATGAATATTCACTGCTCCTCACGCCCATGGGCGTGGGGAGCAGTGAATATTCATTTTCCTTAATAGCCGGCACACTGTGCCTGCAGCGCGGCTCCTGGTAAGTATGGCACCCTTCATCCCTGTATGTATGGCCCCCCTCATCCTGGTATGCTTGCCCCCCCCGATCCCCGTCACGCTGCACACCAAAAAAATAAACACTCATACTCACCTCCTCTCTCCTCCAGCGCTGCGTCCCTCTGCTGCCGACAGGGTTCTCACTGTGTGAACCGCGCATGGCGTCCCTGCCTTGCGCCCTCACACAGTGATCTGCTGTGCTGGAATAGTCACTGCTCCCCACGCCGGGACTGTGTGCGTGGGAAGCAGTGACCATTCATTCTTCCTAATAGCGCGCACACTGTAGCCAAAGAGCTAAAGGACATGACTATTCACCACTCCCATGGGAGTGGATTGTAGTGAATATTCATGGCCTTTAATAGCGGCCACACAGACTGTGTGCACGCTATTAGGGAGAATGAATGGTTACTGCTCCCCACGTACACAGTCTCGGCGTTGGGAGCAGTGACTATTCTGACACAGCAGATCACTGTGTGAGGGCGTATGGCAGGGACGCCATGCGCGGCTCACACAGTAAGAACCCTGTCGGGTAGTCCTGCTTGACGCTTTTCGAAATGATGCTCCTTATTAATAACCTAATGAATTCTTATGAATAAGAAGTATCACTTTGAAACGTGTCAACCTGGACTTTGAATAATAATCTTCTTGGGACTTTTTTCCTCGGATGATATGTTTCTCCATCTAATGATGTGGATTTGCTATGTTTTTACTGATGGAACATATTGGAATAAAATTCTGCATTTTACCTGAAGTGCTGGATCTACTACCTTCTTTTGTAGGGTGCCCAAACAGTAGTTTTCCATCACATATGGGGTATCGTTGTATTCAGGAGAGATTGCACAACAAATTTTGGGTCCATTTTCACCTATTACCTTTGTGAAAATGCAAGATTTGGGGCTAAATCAACATTTTTATGGGAAAAAGAAAAATTTTACATTTTTGTTAACACATTGCTTTAATTCCTGTGATGCCCCTAGAGGGTTAATAAACTTCTTGAATGTGGTTTTGAGCACGTTGAGGGGTGCAGTTTTGAAAATGATGTCACATTGGGATATTTTCTGTCATATAAGCCTCTCAAAGTCACTTCAAATGTGATGTGGTCTCTAAAAAAAATGGGTTTTGTAAATTTTGTTGGAAAAATTAAAAATTGTTGATAAACTTTTAACCCTTTTAACTTCCTAACAAAAAAAATTATGTTTTAAAAATTATGCTGATGTAAAGTAGACATGTGGTAAATGTTATTTATTCACTATTTTGTGTGATATAACTGTCTGGTTTAAGGGCATAAATATTAAAAGTTTGTAAATTGCAAAATTTTCAAAAGTTTCTCCAAAATTCCAATATTTTCCAAATAAACGCAAAAAATATTGACCTAAATTTACCACTAACTTACACTAGTGGCCACAATTGAGGCAACACCTGCAGTTTTTCACCATCACCCATATTTAATGAAAGTTTTCACTGACATACTTACTTGAACACACGCCCTCTTCTGCGATATGTATTCTATGTTTGTTTATAGTGACCTGGGTGTGATTTAAGACCGATATTGCGCCAGCAGTATTAGACAGGAGTGGTCACCTAAGAAGAGAGCCAAAGCTGTTACTTTAGGAGAAGAAGGGTACAGTTACCTGTCAATTGCAGCACGAATTGGAAAAGGGATCTCACCGGCCAGCGTTCTCAAAGTGTGTAAGCGGTTTAAAGAGACTGGTTCGATAAAGAATAAACCAGGTAGAGGAAGGAAGAAGGCTGCAACTCTTCAGACTGATAGAAGAATTGTTAGAATCGCCCTAAATAACAGGAAATCAACTGTTGTTGACATCAACAAGTAGCTTGTCAACACCGGAGTGACAACGTCTGATCGGACGGTTCAACGACGATTGGTCAACGCGGGGTTAAGAGCCAGAATACCACATAAAAAGCCATTCTTGAATGCCTCACAGCGTCGGAAACGTCTGCAGTAGTCCAAAGAAAATTCTAAATGGACCATTGATCAATGGAGAAATGTTTTATGGAGCAATGAGACACGCATATCCATCTATGGCAGCGACGGTGTCCGCTATGTTCGACGACCTGGAGAGGATTGCTTGCCAGAGTGTACAGTACCCACCATGAAGCATCCTCTGAGTGTTATGGTATGGGGCTGCATGTCCAGAGATGCAGTTGGTAGGCTGTAGGTAATTGAAGGAACAGTTAATGCTGAAAAGTACATCAAGGAAGTCCTTCAGCCTAAACTCATTCCTTTGGCACGTGATGTATTTGGTGAAGAGACACCGTTTATTTTTCAGTAAGATGGAGCCCCATGCCATACAGCTAAAAAATGTCTCTCTTGGTTCAAGGACAAAAATGTCCAGCTATTGAATTGGCCAGGAAACAGCCCAGATCTCAATCCTATTGAGAATCTCTGGGCTCGGCTCAAAAGAACGGTGTCAAAACAGCGGGCTTCAAACAAGCAAGAACTCATTGCAACCATCATCAAATCATGGTTTCACATCATCACACCATCTGATTTACACAAACTGGTAGATAGCATGCCAAGTAGATGCCAGGCAGTCATCAAGGCCAAGGGCTATCCAACTAAGTATTAACATTCTAGTGTTAGATATGAAAATAGGACAAATAAATGGCTTTTCTCCCACAGTCATCTGAGCGACAATAGTGTCCAATTTGTTACCAAATGAACAAATTTTCTGCTAATATTGTGTTTCTATATGAGATTTTGTTATTTCTACTTAAAAACTGTACTGTGAAATCAAAAACATTCATGAAATTTCGATTTGTATTGGCAAAATGCTAAAAATTCATAAATCTTGAGAGTGTTGCCTCAATTTTGGCCACTAGTGTAGATTACAATATGTTACGAATCACTGGAATATGTTTAAGCGGTTCAGATTTATTACCATATAAAGTGACACCCGTCAGAATTGTAAAATTTGGCCTTGTCAGGAAGGCTTGGGGGTGAAGGGGTTAAATGATAAAAATAAAACTATTAAACAGACTTTGTTAGCTTAGGATGACTGTTCAAACTAAGTCCCGCCTCTTGGTGCTTTGCAAGGGTTTAATCATTTAAATACACCTTGTTTTCCCTCAATCTACCACCTCCCCTCTTCTTTGATTGACAGCTCTGGCTTTATAGGGCCAGAAAAGGATGGAAATAGATGGAAACCAAGCAGGTGGGAAGATGTAAATGATTGTCCCCCTGTGAAGCACCCAGCTCCTGTACTTGGTTTGAACAGTTATTTCAAATTCTAGGTCTTGATAAAGCATACTGTTAATCATTACAAGTGGTTACATGCTGAACTGCGTTTGTGGCAATCTTATATATGAAACAGATTTTGGCAATCCATTCTGCAAATCCACAAATGACTTGCCGTTCCTAATCTTAGGACTTGTAGCTTCATACTGGAAATTAACTTTTTCTTAAACTTCTTGGAAATATATTTACATTTTTGGTAACTACAATTGTTTTCCGCCAGATGTATCCAGACTATTTGTCGCAAGCCATATTCACAGCATTTGACAAAGCCTTCCCACAATCTCGTGCGCTATTTAATGGAGAGATTAAAGCTGAAATAGTAGACCTAATTTTCCAGTGGGTCTCTGGTAAGTAGACTCCATCTTAAAAGTTGTGTAAACTACAGTTTAATTTAGAGAGCATTTAACTGGTTACAAAACTGTAGCCAAAGTGGTCTATATCCTACTGCGATCAGGCTTTCAAGTCTTTTTTTTGTTAATCACATTGAGATGGACAGTATTTTATGGCCAGAATATTTTAAACTATGATTATTTTAATGCTGATTTGCAATACCACAGTACAGGGCAAGGGAAGGATAGTTAAGTAACTGTTGTTGCTGCTGCTGCTATTTTAAGCCCTTAACAACCACCCACTGTTTTTTGATGGGTTGTGCTGATCCACAGTCTAAAGTCATGGCCAGAAGTTATAAGACCGACACAAATTTTGGTTTTCACAAAGTTTTCTGCTTTACTGTTTTTAGATATTTTAGACTGATATGTCTATGGTAGCTTACGTGCAATTATTATTATTTCATAAGTTTTTAAACATCAAGTTTATACAAAGACTCAATATTTACAATGTTTTCCATTATTTTTCAAAAGTTCTGCAATCAGCACTGGCATGGCTGATCAGCTTTTGACCATGGCCCCACTATCAGTATTTGGTCAGTATTCAGTCAGTATTTTTTCTCATGAGTGGGAGCCAAAACCAGGAGTGGGTGATAAATGCAGAATTGGTGACTTGTTTCTATTATACCTTTTCTTTGTTCCACTCCTGGTTTTGGCTCCCACTCCTTACAAAAAATACTGACCAAATACTGATAGTGGGGCCGTGGCCTTTGGGCCAAATCCTGACTGATAGCAGCATCCCATTATTACCCAATTAGTGCTCTGTGTTTATCACAATTTCTGTGTTTTTGTTTGTACACCTGCTTTTTGAGGATTGATCATAGGTTCTCAATGGGATTAAGATTTGGGGAGTTTTCTGACCATAGATCCAAAATGTCAATGTTTTGTTCATCACGCCACTTAGTTATCACTTTTGCCTTGTGACATTGTGCTTCATTATACTGGAAAAAGCCTGAAAAAGGAAACCCACACATGAATGGTTCTGCTTCACAGACTAAGCGCAGGAAGTGTCTCTCTGGTATTGTGCTTATAAGTCTGTGAAGCAGAACCGTCTCACCTGGAGGTGAGCTGTGGGCGCAGGGGGAGGAGGTGAGCTGTGAGCGCAGGGGGAGGGGGTGAATCACAGACACTGTGCTTACCGCACGCTGTTAGACTTGTGACAATACTTTGTGCGCGCTGCGACTGGGGAGTTGGGGGGGCTCTTATGACAGGAACTGCGCAAACTCAACCAGCTGATCACCTACTACCAGGACATAATGGAATAACGCCAGGGGGCGCCAAAGAACAGAATTCAAAAAATAAAAGCTTGGTATCTTTTGAATGAAGCATAATTTTGAATCGCTATAAATTACAAAACTATTTATTTCCACCTTTTCTGGTTGGTTAACTGTATTCTTTATGGTGGCACAACCCCTTTAAGTCTATCATACATGATACTATCAGCTGGGCATTAGTATCTTATTTTATCAAGTGTGACATTGTCTGCTAATGATCTGTATGTAAGCCTTTAATGTGTGATACTCTCTGCTTAGCCTCCATATCTAATCCTATAATCTCTAAAAATGTCAGTTTATCTGCAATATCTAATCCTATCATGTGTGCTTCTGTCTGCTGAGATAGTGTGCTAATCCTATCATGTATGATACTTTCTGCTGATCTGTTGTATTTTACTCAATGAGTATTATTATATATTTTACTTGCTTATATAATGTCATTAATTTCCAGAGCTCTTTACAGACATTATCATCACTGTCCCCACTGGGGCTCACAACCTAAATTACCTATCAGTATGTCTTGGGAGGGTGGGAGGAAACAGAAGTACACAGAGGAAACTCACGCAAACACAGGGAGAACATACAAACTCCTTGCAGAACCCAGCACTGCAAGGGTACAGCACTAACCACTGAACCACCATGCTGCCTTTTCATATGTGGTTCTGCATGCTGAGTTTATGTATCTAAGTCTTTCATGTGTAATATTATGCTGAGCCAATGTATCTAAGGCTATTTGCACACAGTACGTTTGTGGTGTGTTTTCGCTGCGTTTTCTCCGTGCGAAAATGGGACAAAAACGCTAGGTAATTCTTGTGCCAGTTAATGCAATGACAATCCTGAAGTGCTCTGCACATGATCAGGAATTTTCCTGTCAGGATTGTCATTGTGTTTAAATCTGCAGCATGTCAATTCTTTGTGCGTTTATGCAGCGTTTTTCACCCATTGACTTCAATTGAGTCAGTCAAATCCACAGCAACAACGCAGGTATAAAAATATTTGCGTATTTGTTGCGGATGTTTGCTGCATATTTGACTAACTCAGATCAAGTCAATGAGTCAAAAACGCAGCAAAAACTCACAAAGAATTGCCCACAGGAGACTACTCCACCCATCATCCTACTGCCTCTCCTGCTGATAACAGCGGGAGCAGGCGGGGCTGAGGGGCGACATAGTCTCCTCAGCCGGTGTCTGTGCGCAGTGTAAAAAAAAAAGTAAAAATATATCGATAATTAAATAAAAAACACCTTATATTCACCTGTCCGCCGTAATCCCCATGTCCCACGGCTATCCAATCACCCAGCAGCACGCTGTACACTGACAGGAGCACGATCGCTCCCGGCAGTGTATAGCGTTGAGCTTCCGGGACAGAGGTCACTGGAGTTCATCAGCTGAAGATCAGCTGAGAACTCTGTTGCCCTCACGGCATTGGTGCTGAGTGAAATTTTCCCAGGCAACACTGATGCAGTAAGTGAGGACACCGGAGCTCTCAGCTGATCTTCAGCTGATGAACTCAAGTGACCTCAGTCCCAGCAGCACTATACACTGACAGGAGTGATTACACTCCTGTCAGTGTATACAGTGCAGTCCTCTACAACAGACACATCAGTGATTGCTGATGTGGCTGCTGTAGAAGTGACCCTGATCTTTTTGGGATTATGACATCACGGCGGACGGGTGAGGGATATTGTTGTTTTTTATTTTTGGTTTCTTACAGGAGACATGGGCTTCGGGGATTAGGCGTTAGGTGAGTATACAGTGTTTGTTATTTTTAAATAAATGATTAAAACTGTGTGGAATTTTATTTAAAATAAAATACTTTATTCTGGCTGTGTCTTTAGTTCAAAAACTAAAGCTCAGATAAATTATACTACTGAGTCATAAAGCGATCCACCAATGTTAAATCATGAAATCTTTATTAACAATCAATTCATAAAAAAATAACACATTAAAAAAGCAAAATGCCGTAACAGGGGATGTGAGACTTAATAAATAGCTATGTAAAACATGGAGGCTCACACACTAAATATAGAAGGTTATCTCTTCTCAATATACTTTCTGAATAGTCATACAAAATTATAATGAGATCATTCTCTATAAAAAGATACAGTATAGTCAAATGTCAGATATTACACTGTGTTCCAAATTATTATGCAAATAATATTTTCTCAGATTTTCCCAAATTACCTATATGAATTGCAGTCATTGTAATTTTCCAGTCAAATAACTATTAGAGTACAATTGAAAGGTTTTTGTACAAACTGCCTATGATAACAGTATATTTTTAAAAAAATAAAAAACTCAAACTGCACTCAAAATGCATGTTCCAAATTATTATGCACAGCAGAGTTTTCAACCTTTTCATTTTAATAAAGAACAAAAAAAATTGTCATTTTTGAAATTATAAGCATTAGCAGGTTATTACAAACTGAAATCAAACAGTTTTCAACTCAAAACTTTATTCTAGGTGATGTTACACTTGCACATAGGACCGCTTGTTCGAAAGGATCTTCTGAACTCTCTCGTCCATTGAATTTGTCAGGTTTTGGATGGTTTCTGCTTTAATTGTTTTGCATGAGGACAGAATACCCTCCCAGAGCTGTTGCTTAGATGTGAACTGCCTCCCGCCATCGTAGACACTCCTTTTGATGATGCTCCAGAGGTTCTCAATGGGGTTGAGGTCAGGGGAGCATGGGTGCCACACCATAAGTTTGTCCTCTTTTATGCCCATAGCAGCCAGAGATGCAGATGTGTTATGTGCAGCATGAGACGGGGCATTATCATGCATGAAATGATCTCGATGGTCCAGATGGATGGACTGGAGGATGGCTGGTTAATGGACACCCCATGCAAACACGACTACGGCGCTAACAAGGAGGAGGTGGAGTAATGTTTTGGGCTGGAATCATGGCGAGAGATATTGTTGGCCCTTTTAGGATCCCTGAAGGGGTAAAGATGAACTCCATAATGTATGTTGAGTTTCTCAAACAGCACTTCCTTCCATGGTTCAAGAAGAAGAACCGTGCATTCCGCAGCAAGATCATTTTCATGCATGATAATGCATAATAATTTGGAACACAGTGTATATCCAGTGGTTATAAAGTGAAAGTTATCACTGCCACTTCTTTTAAATAAATCCCTCAAATTGTAGGTATCATTAAGTGGCAAGTGGATGTAAAAAATCCTATATACCCAATGACCATGTACTGGAATTTCTCAAATGTCACCGCAGCATGATAGCTGTATCTAACAAAACATAACATATCCCATCAGTATGCCGAAGAGATACCTGAGAGTGAAGACCTCCAAATGATAAGGTGATCAAGCTTAAGTCCATGTCCCCTCACCCCGATGTGCGTTTCGCCGCCAGCTTCTTCCGGCGCCACTCCATTACTAACCTGGGCTTCATGTCAGCTGCCAATACAAGGCTGACATGAACCCGAACCCTATTTCCCCACTTGCCACCGCACCAGGGCAAATGGGAAGAGCGTAGTCTAAGCGCCAAATTTGGCGCATCTTATGGATGCGCCATTTCTGGGGCTGTTGAGAGCTGATATTAATAGCCTCGGAGGGGGCCAGGAACCACGGTCCCTTCCCTGGCTTTTAATATCAGCTCGCAGCTTTCTGCCTAGCCTTTGCTGGTTAGATTTTATAGGTAAATTTTTTTCTGGGGTCCCCCTGTAATCTAGCCAGTAAATGCTAAGTAAACAGCTGTGGGCTGCTATTAATAGCCAGGAAACATTTTTGGCTAATAGCCCCTTCCCTGGATAGTAATATCAGCCCCCAGTGGTTGGCTTTCCCTCTGCTGGTTATGAGAATGACGCGGGAGTCCACGCCATTTTTTTTAATTTTAGGCTATGTGCCCACGATCCGGATGTAGCAACGCTTTGGACGCAGCATATTTTTGCTGCGTCCAAAACTCTGTGTTCTATTGAACACTGGTAAATCCGCATGTGTTCACTGAACAATGCGGATTTACCGCATTCAATACATTATAGTGGTCAAATTTCTGTTATGGAGACTAGCAACTCCGCAAATGAATTTGACATGCTGCGGTCCTGAAAGAACGCGCCACATGTCGGTGTCCGCCGGTGATCCGCAGCCTCAGATGCACGCATAGTGGACATGGGATTTCTAGAAATACCATCCACTATGCTGTAACATCTGGCTGCTGCAGGTTTGACTTTGCATAAGCAAGCAGCATTTCCTGATCATGGGCACGTACCTAAACTCACCCGCAGCATGTCAATTTCTGTAACGGAGTCTCCACTGCAGATTTTGACTGATTGAAATGTCATTACATTGGATCCGCATGTACTGACAAAACAAGTGCGGCATTAGAACACAGAGTTTTGGACGCAGCGAAAATAAGCTGCGTTCAAAGCTCTGCTAGTTGCTGATCATGGGGAGGTAGCAGCTAACCAAACAGCTGTGAGTTGTTAATAGCCAGGGAACCCTGACTAGGCTAAAAATAGCAGCTTTCAGCTGTCCCAGAATTGACATGAATGGGAATTATAGCTAATGGGATTAGTTTTTATGGGATTAGGTGTTGCTGACCCCTAGCTCTTTGTTTAGTGATGAAAAGGAGTCAACCAGACACCTGCATTACTAAACCTGTAAAATGTAAGTAAAGAGTTAAATAAACACACACACTGAGAGTAAAACACTTTATTTTAAATAAAACAAACATATTCTTTAATCATGTAAATTAACCAGTATACTCACCCCAGGTCCGACGGTAATCCAAGGATTTAAGCGATGTCCCATGTTTCTTTTTTCAAATACAGGTGCATCTCACTAAATTAGAATATCATCAACAATTTAATTTATTTCAGTTCTTCAGTACAAAAAGTGAAACTCATACATTATATAGAGTCATTACAAACAGAGTGATCTATTTCAAGTGTTTATTTTTATTAATGTTGATGATTATGGCTTACAGCCAATGAAAACACAAAAGTCATCATCTCAGTAAAATAGAATACTTTATAACAACAGCTTGAAAAATGTTTTTAAAATCCGAAATGTTGGCCTACTGAAATGTATGTTCAATAAATGCACTCAATACTTGATCGGGGCTCCTTTTGCATAAATTACTGCATCAATGCGGCGTGGCATGGAGGCGATCAGCCTGTGGCACTGCTGAGGTGTTATGGAAGCCCAGGTTGCTTTGATAGCAGCCTTCAGCTCATCTGCATTGTTGGGTCTGGTGTCTCTCATCTTCCTCTTGACAATACCCCATAGATTCTCTATGGGGTTAAGGACAGGCAAGATTGCTGGCCAATCAAGCACAGTGATACTGTTGTGTTTAAACCAGGTATTGGTACTTTTGGCAGTGTGGACAGGTGCCAAGTCCTGCTGGAGAATGAAATTTCCATCTTTAAAAAGCTTGTCAGCAGAGGGAAGCATGAAGTGCTCTAAAATTTCTGGGTAGACGGCTGCGCTGACTTTGGTCTTGATAAAACATCCTACACCAGCACATGACATGGCTCCCCAAACCATCCCTGATTGTGGAAACTTCACACTAAACCTCAAGCAGCTTGAATTGTGTTCCTCTCCACTCTTCCTCCAGACTCTGGGACCTTGATTTCCAAATGAAAATTGGAACTCTGGGACCTTGTGGAGTATGTCAATGACTGCCTTCTGGACATCTGTCAAGTCAGCAGTCTTCCCCATGATTGTGGAGCCTACTGAAACAGACTAAGGGACCTTTTTAGATGCTTAGGAAGCCTTTGCTGGTGTTTTTTGTTAATTATTTTAGTTTTCTGAGATATTGGCTTTTGTGTTTTCATTGGCTGTAAGCCATAATCATCAACATTAACAGAAATAAACACTTGAAATAGATCACTCTGTTTGTAATGACTCTATACACACGTTGTCAAAATTGTTGGTACCCCTCATTTAATGAAAGAAAAACCCACAATGGTCACAGAAATAACTTGAATCTGACAAAAGTAATAATAAATTAAAAATCTTTGAAAATGAACAAATGAAAGTCAGACATTGCTTTTCAACCCTGCTTCCACAGAATTTAAAAAAATGATGATGTTACTCTTAACTTAATATTTTGTTGAACAACCTTTTGAGGCAATCACTGCATTAAAACGATTCCTGTAACTGTCAATGAGACTTCTGCACCTCTCGACAGGTATTTTCGCCCACTCCTCATGAGCAAACTGCTCCAGTTGTCTCATGTTTGAAGGTTGCCTTTTTTAGACAGCATGTTTCAGCTCTCTCCAAACACTTCAGAATAGTCCAATGTTTTCCTCTTAGCCATTCGTGGGTGTTTTTAGCTTTGTGTTTTGGGTCATTATCCTGTTGCAAGACCCATGACCTGCGACTGAGACCAAGCTTTCTGACACTGGGCAGCACATTTCTCTCTAGAATCCCTTGATAGTCTTAAGATTTCATTGTACCCTGCACAGATTCAAGACACCCTGTGCAGATGCAGCAAAGCAGCCCCAAAACATAACAGAGCCTCCTCTATGTTTCACAGTAGGGACAGTGTTCTTTTCTTGATATGTTTCATTTTTCCACCTGTGAACATAGAGCTGATGTTCCTTGCCAAAAACTTCCATTTTTGTCTCATCTGTCCATAGGACATTCTCCCAGAAGCTTTGTGACTTGTCAACATGTAGTTTGGCAAATTCTAGTCTGGCTTTTTTATGATTTTTTTTCAACAATGGTGTTCTCTTTGGTCATCTTCAATGAAGTCCACTTTGGATCAAACAATGACGGATGGTGCGATCTGACACTGATATTCATTGAGTTTGAAGTTCACCTTTAATCTCTTTAGAAGTTATCCTGGGCTCTTTTGTTACCATTCTTATTATCCGTCTCTTTAATTTGTCATCAATTTTCCTCCTGCGGCCACGTCCAAGGAGGTTGGCTACAGTCCTATGGATCTTAAATTTCTGAATAATATGTGCAACTGTAGTCACAGGAACATCAAGCTGCTTGGAGATGGTTTTATAACCTTTACCTTTAACATGTTTGTCTATAATTTTCTTTCTAATCTCCTGAGATAACTCTTTCCTTTGCTTCCACTGGTCCATGTTGAGTGTGGTACACACCATGTCACCAAACAGCACAGTGAGTATCTGTAGCCCTATATACAGGCCCACTGACTGATTACAAGATTGTAGACACCTGTGATGCTAATTAGTGGACACAACTTGATTTAACATGTCCCTTTGTCACATTAATTTCAGGGGTACCATCATTTCTGTCCAGGCCTATTTCATGAGTTTAAATTTTTTTAAAATTCTGTGGAATCAGGGTTGAAAAGCAATGACTGACTTTCATTTGTTCATTTTCATAGATTTTTAATTTATTATTACTTTTGTCAGATTCAAGTTATTTCTGTGACCATTGTGGGTTTTTCTTTCAGTAAACGAGGGGTACCAACAATTTTGACCACGTGTGTATAATATATGAGTTTCACTTTTTATATTGAAGAACTGAAATAAATAAACTTTTTGATGATATTCTAATTTAGTGAGCTGCACCTGTATCTTTATTTAGCTCCAAAAAGCATTCATTGCTGTACAAATACGCATAAAAAAATGCATAAATAATGCATCAAACCTGCAGCAAAATGCACATTTTTGCCGCAGAGTTTTTCCTGCCTAGAGATGCAGAAACCTTGCAAAATTTCTGCTATCAAATCCTGGACGTGCGCACATACCATAAGCATATCACATGAAAAACTTTCTTCTGAGCAAGTGTAACAGATTGTCAGTACTGCCTGCTGTGCAACTTTACCTTACACCATCATGTGTGATACTGTCTGCTCAATGGTGTATGATCGCATATTATGTATAATACCTAAACCGTATGCTTATAAGCTCATCATGTGATTTTTATTTTTTAGGTATAAAACCTGTTCCTTGTTCCTGGAAAAA
The DNA here is from genome assembly GCF_046119375.1 of Phyllobates terribilis. Classification (NCBI taxonomy): domain Eukaryota; kingdom Metazoa; phylum Chordata; class Amphibia; order Anura; family Dendrobatidae; genus Phyllobates; species Phyllobates terribilis. The sequence continues at coordinate 413,425,248 of NW_027362771.1, read as the reverse complement.
ATGGGATTTAGATGACTTTGATTACCAGAAAAATTATCAAAACTCTAATGAAAAGGTTATCACTACTCCGAGTCGCAATCTAACCGGTATGTAAGCACCTTCAATATGTTTTCTAATGAACCTGCTAATAAGTGTGAGGATGCCCCTTTTAGACATGAAGCATGTGATTGCTAATAAAATCTCCTGTGATAGTATGCATTCATCTTTCGACTGGATATTCTCTTTTTCCTTCAAGTTTTCCTTACAATATGTTGAATGTTTAGAGAACATATGGCCTAGGCCATAAAGAAGAGATATCTCTACAATCTGAAAACATCCTGATATGAAAAGATTTTTTCCGTGATTCAATAAAATGTTTTCGACAGAAATCTAGTGTAAAACACTTTGATAAGTCACAAAATTTTGGACTTTTGGTGTTTTCACGACTGTTTCACCCAGCTCTGTCAAAATGCACGGAGCAGGGGGGAAAATGGGGCAGAACAAAGGTGTAACGCCACAGCTTGTCTAATTTATGACAAGCTGTAGTGTACCTTACCCCAAAAATGTTTTCCCAGTCCCTTACTGAAGTAAGATTTGTTGCAAGGTGCACGCCATTTTTCATACTCCCCAAATTTATTATGAGGCGTTTGACTAAAAGGAGCTTTTGACTCCAATACATCCCCCTCAATCAAAACCGTAATGAAGGACACCGCACTTGATTAATCATTGTCTATTGTGTTGTTGGCTGACATTACTTTTATTATTTTTTTGTAAAAAACAAACACAGTAATTATTGTTAGCGTATGCAAAATGTGCAGGCTTATGTTGTAGAGGGACTGTCTTTAGCAGACAGAAAATCTCACTGTGTTGTAGACTTTGTTGCATGATCTCTCTGGTTTGTTCAATTTCTCTTCCTGCAATCCTCTATGTTGTGATGATTAAGAATTTAATGGTTGCAGTATGACCCAACTAAAAAGGTTCATTCTACCACAATGTCTGAGTGATGGTGATTCTGCTGAAAGCTGGAATCTACAATAGTCAGCCAGCAAAATAATTTCTTCAAAGTTAATGTCTGGAATTGATAGATAACCTCAATATGCTGTTTATTGGATTGTAGATATGTTGCTATACCATATATATACATCGTTTTACGAAATCTACAATATATTCGTTTATAAAAAAAAATGTATCCTAATAATAATAAATAATAATTTTATTTATATAGTGCCAGCATATTCTGCAGCACTTTACAAACCTGACACAGTTCCAGATGTAGCAATCCCAACCTTGTCAAACAACATGGTAGCCCACTAATATAGTCATGCCACGGCACTCTACACCATTTTGTGGCTTCTTTAGACAGTAGCATTTGCAACATCTGTAAATATATTTATAAATGCTTTTTGCTAGTGAAATATGGAATACCCCAAACTAGGGTTATATTAAAGGGGTTGTCAACAACTACTTATTATCCCCTCCCCAATGTATCTCCCCGGGGCCCATAAGTGTCTTTGTAATTACCTTCTGTTGCAGGTTCTGTCTGTGAGCGGCCAGCGATCACGTGACCCCCGGCTGCAGCCGGCTCTGACATCCGCTGACGTCACGACAAGTCCAGGCTGCAGCCGAGGGTCCCTCTTCTGCGTTCCACCGGTGGATGCTGGGTTGTGGGCGGGGTTACCCCGCACGTCACACCCAGCATCCACCGCGCGCTCTGCCTCTCCCCATTCATTGGGAATGTGACGCGGGAAATAACCCCGCCCACAACCCAGCAGCCACCGCGGGGACCCCAGCGCTGAGTCACGCCTCAGTTGTCGTGACATCAGCGCGGGGTCACGTGATGCCTTTGAGCGGCCACCAATAGCGCCACTCACAGGCAGAACCTGCAACAGAAGGTAATTACAAAGACACTTATGGGCCCAGGTGGGATACATTGGGGCATAATAAAAAGTTGTGGCCAACTTCTTTAATGTTTTGTTAAATGGAGGGTATATATGTAAGAAGTACGACAATCCAGCAGCTGTCAGTTGTACACTATAGCTGAGAACTTACTGCAACAGCCATGATCAGTGTTGGCACCGACCATGGTTGTTTAACCCCTTAGATGCTGCTGTCAATAGTGATTACAGCATCTAAATAGTTAACAGAATATGGGGGCTCCCTTTTTAACCTCATCGGCACCCTGAGATTATGAATGTGTGCTACTGATGTTTGTTGTGGCAATTCACAGCCAAATAACGGTCCTTGGAGTCTGCCGGCTATAATGACCTGTTTAGACGTTCGCATTATTTAGGTGGTAAAAGTAAATGTTTTCATTCCTGTCAAGCCATTTTGCATTAATTCCTGAAAAGCACATGAAGGGTTAATAAACTACCCGACAGCAGTTTTGAATATGTTAAGGGGTGCTGTTTTTAAAATGGCGTAACTTTGGGTTTTCTCCAATATATAAGTCCCCCAAAGTCACTTCAAAACTGAATAAGTCCCTAAAAAAATAGGTTTTGAAAATTTCCTTGAAAAAATGAAAAATTGCTGCCACATTTTTAAACTTTCTAAATGCTAACAAAATAAAAGAACATTTTTCAAATGGTGCTGATGTAAAGCAGACATGAGGGAAATGTTATTTATTAATGTTTTTGTGTGGTATGACTATCTGGATTAAATGGACAATCATTCAAAGCTTGAAAATTGCAATTTGTTTTACATTTTTGTCAAATTTGTGATGTTTTTGTAAATAAACACAAAACATGTTGACCTAAATTTACCACTATCATAAAGTGCAATGTGTCATAAAAAAAACAGTCTCAAAATCACTGGGATATGTTGAAGCGTTCAAGAGTTATTACCACATAAAGTGACACTGGTCAGATTTAAAAAATTTGGCCCGGTCACTAAGGATTTAAGATTATTTCTTAATGGCACATTGTGCATTGCTTTAATAATAAATTTGGGTTGATATGTTTTGAATTTACTGAAAAAAAACACATGAAATTTACAAAAAAGTTTGAATTTAATTTGGCTTTTGAGAGAGCAAATTTTGCTGAAGTGGTTTTCACTCTTCATATCACATTTTCACAGCCTCTGAGGCTCCAGTAAAATGGGAATCTTCACAGAAGTTAACCCATTTTGAAAACTACACCCCTCAAGGATTTCATATAGAAATGAAGTAAACATTTTGATCCCACAAGGTTTTACAGATTTCTTTACCTTTGGGCTATAAAAATGCAAAATGTATTACTATATTATTTATTTATTTATTTTACTCACTTATATAGCGCTATTAATTCCACAGCGCTTTACAGACATCATCATCACTGTCCCCATTGGGGCTCACAATCTATATTCTCTATCAGTATGACTTTGGAGTGTGGGAGGAAACAGGAGAACCTGGAGGAAACCCACACAAACACGGGGAGAACATGCTAACTCCTTGCATATGTTGTCCTTGGTTGGATATTATGTAGATATACCTCAAAACATAATTTTTTTTCAAGAATTACTAAGAAAAATAAATGTACCTCTCAATTTATTATGCAATTTCGGCCAAGTCCAGCAATAATCCTATATGTGGTGGTTCTCTACTGCTTGGGAACATGGCTAGAATGGAAAGAGCGTCATTTGGCCTTCATTGTGCAAATATTGCGGAAAGGGCTTTATGTCACCATGTTGCATTTGCAGAGACCATTGTATAGTACTACAGATGAAACCTCCCAGAAGAAATCACATTTCGGAAATTGCTTCCCTCAAGCAAGGTGGGTAGTGACTATTTTGACACCAAAAGTGTCTTCAAGAAACTAATGTGTGAGAGATAGTCAAAAGTAAAAATTGTAATTATTCCCAGTTAGTTCTTCTGTTTGTGGTATAAGTGACATACACTGCTCAAAAAAATAAAGGGAACACTCAAATAACACATCCTATATCTGAATGAATGAAATATTCTCATTGAATACTTTGTTCTGTACAAAGTTGAAAGTGCTGACAACAAAATCACACAAAAATCATCAATGGAAATCAAATTTATTAACGGAGGCCAGGATTTGGAGTCACCCCCAAAATTAAAGTGGAAAAACAGACTACAGGCTGATCCAACTTTGATGTAATGTCCTTAAAACAAGTCACAATGAGGCTCAGTATTGTGTGTGGCCTCCACGTGCCTGTATGACCTCCCTACAATGCCTGGACAAGCAGTGTATTAAAGAGGACCTTTCATCACATTTTTCATGTTGAACTGGACACAGGACGTAATAGCGGCTACAGAGCAGAATAAAATGTGTTTGTTTTTTTTTTTTTTCATTTTCACTTTTCCAGTGCGAATACATTAGCAAGCAAAGTATTTGGTGCCCAATGAGTTAACGTTTGTTAATTCCAAGTGGGTGTAATTAGACGGTTTTTCAATGAGGGCAAGTACTTCTCCTTGTGTGATGCTGACTAATCATAAGCAGGCAGCAACACACTGGAGAAAGGACAGAAATGTAATAATAAGGGTAATATTCCACTTCCCGCGAGTGGATGTACCTGTATGTCCAGATTGTAAGTAGTTTATTTCCATAGGTATGTGGAGAATTTTACAGAGGGAGATCGCTTTCTCTATCACCCCCTCTGATTTTTGTAGCGGCAACAAGGAATCCTAACAATGGCCTCTGGATCTGCCATATACCGCTGCCTAGCAGTCATTGCTTAAGGCAGGGTCTAATAAGCTGCCTGTCATTCAAACTTTGACAAGCTATGGTAATGCACTGCACTACTGCACATAAGTAGTACAGTGTATTATCAATGCAATCAAAGGATTGCATAATCAAGTCTCAGTGAGGTTACTTTAAATATTAAAATGAAGTATTGTAAAATTAAAAGAAAATTTAAGTGTAAAACAATATAAATATAAAAAAATCCTAGTTTTATTAATAAAAAACGGATTTCATGTGAAAAATACAAACCCTCGCCAAAACAACACGTGTTTTGTATCTCTGTATTCATAACAACCCATGCTATAAAATTATATTATTTTTTTTCCTACATGGAGAATGACATTTAAAAAAATAAAAACTATGATAGAATTTCTATTCTTGCCTCACAAAAGAAATAAACGAAGAGTGATCAAAAGTTTTATATATTCCAAAATGCTACCAATAAAAAAAAAACTACAGCTCAGTACTCAAAAACAAGTCATCATACAGGTTTTGCAAACAGAAAAATATGACAAACAAGGAAAAGATTTTTTTAGAAAGTGATTTTTTAGTGCAAAAGTAGTAAAACATAAGGCTAAGTGCCCACGATGCAGAAATGCTGCAGATTTTTTCAGCATCTCCCTGGCAGGAAAAACGCATGTGGATTTTACATGCGTTTTTCCTGCCAGGTAGAAGCGTTTGTCAAGCGTTTTTGCATGCATTTCTGCATGCGGGTTATCAAGCGCTTTTCCAAGCGATTTTAGCATCACTTGGAAAAGTGCTTGATAACTTGGTCACACTAAAAAAATCCATGCAACCGGCATGAATTTATATAGTGTGACCAAGTTAATAGTTAAAAAAAAATAATAAAAATGGTAAAAAATAAACATTATACTTACCTTCCGATGGCCCCCGGTCTTTTCTCCGGTGAGTCCGGTCTCTTGTACGGCTCTCAGTGGTCTAAAAGGACCTGCGGTGACGTCATTTAGTCATGTGACAGGTCACGCGACCGCTGACGTCAGCGGTCGCGTGACCTGTCACATGACTAAATCACGTCACCGCAGGTCCTTTTAGACCATCGAGAACTGTACAAGAGACAGGATGCATCGCTGAGGATACCGGGTGCCATCGAAAGGTAAGTATAATCTATATTTTTTATTTTAAATTCTTTTTTTAACAGGTACTATGGTACCTGGGTCTGGAGGAAAGTCTTCTCTTCTCCAGACCCGGGTACCATCCGCACATTGAATCGCTTAATATCCGCATGTGCACATGTAGTCATGCGGATATTAAGTGATTCAATGCAAGTCAATGGCGGCAATTACGCTGCGTGTCCGCAAAAATAATGGACAAGCTGCGTATTTTTCCGCAATGATAGTCCGCAGCGGAAATTTCCACATCATGTGCACAGCACATGCGGATTATCATTGGGGACCATGGGACACGTATTACCAGGCATTTTTAAAGCGTTTTCGCTGCGGAAATTCAGCGGCAAAAACGCTTGAAAAAACGCATAGTGGGCACTCAGCCTAAAAAAAATTATATAAATTGGATATCACTGCAATCGTATTGACCAACAGAATTGAAGTAACATGTCAAACATGTCAATTATACTACAAGTTGAATTAAATAACAAATGAAATAAAAAAAAAAAATTATTGTTTTTGCTTTTTGCATACATCCTACCGGAAAATTAATTAAAGAGTGATCATTACATCATATGTACCTGCTTCGCAAAAAGCATGCCCTTTTACAACTCCCCCAAACTTTTTTTAATCTATTTATTTTGCGCAAAAGTAGTAAAACAAACAAAACTATACAATTTTAATATTGTTTTCAAAGTATCAACCTGCAGAATAAACAGTGATTCGTGTTTAAAAAACTGAGTAAACAAAATCTAGAATTCCTGTTTTTTTGTTTAATTTGCATCCTAAAGAGTGTAATAAAATGTGCTCAAAAGTTGCAAAATAGTACCAATGTAAACTATAGCTTGTTATGCCAAAAAATAAGCCCTCATACAGCTCGATTGACAGAAAATTGGAAAACGCATGGATCTGAGAATATGGCGACACAAAAACAAGTGATTTTTTTCAAAGTGTGTATTTATTATACAAAAATAATAAAACATAAATAAAACTACATGGATTTGGTATCACCATAATGTTTCTGATCTATAGAATAAAGTTCACTCTATTTGTGCAGCATTGTGGAAAAAAAATTAAAATACAAAAAAAAAAACAGTGGCAAAATTGCTATTTTGTTTATATTCCTCCGCATAAAGAGTTAGTAAAAGTTTAATAATAAGTTATATGTACCCCCAAATAATTCCACTGTCATACACAACTTATCCCCCAAAAAAAACAAATCCTCATACATCAAGATTGGCAAAATAATAAAAGAAAAGCCATGGCTCCTGAAACGTGACAATAATAAAGTGAAAAGAAAAATGGTTTGTTATAAAGACAAAAACTGGCTTTGGCTGGAAGGGGTTAATGCTACACTAATTGTATTCTTCACACTCCTTGGACTTTAAAAAAGCTCTTTCCTGTTCCAGCATGGCTGTGAAGCATGATCCATAAAGCGAGGTTCATAAAATTATGGTTTCACTAGTTTTGAACTTGAGTACAGTGCACAGAATAAAGACCTCAACCCCATCAAACACTTTTCAGAGTAATTTGAGGAAGATCTTCTTGTCCATCAGCAGTGCCTGATCTGACAAATTATATTTTTAGCTGAACAGTCATAAATTCCCACAGATATGCTTCAAAATTTTGAGTGGAGGATGTTATAGCTGTAAAAGGGGACCCAACCTAACAATGACATTGGATGGAATGGTTTGTCTAGCTCATAGGTTTGTCAATCCGTTGTCCAGTTGTGCTAAAAAGGCGAACACACTCAATACAAACAGTATCTGAGTTGAGGAAGAAGAAGGAGAAAGACCAGGACAGAGGAGGAGCTTTGTTTGGCTTTATTTTACACCAAAGAGTGTTCTACTCCGGTCCTGTGAAAGGAAAAGTGATGGTCGGCTGCATTATTAGAGAGTGTCAGTTTGTTCACAATGGATACTCCGCAGTAAAATGTTGCAACTTTTAAAAGTCCATAATTAAATCCAAAAGAGGAAAAAAAAACTGATTTTATATATATTCAGCATGTGCTATAGCTCTTCAATAAGTATCAGCATCTAAACAGGACCTCATTCAATTACGATGTGTTGCGGCAAATTTTGGATGTGGAACAAATCCACCGTGTGTGAATGTGGCCTGATGCTTCTATTTTGGATCCAATCTAAGTGCATGCGCTACTAATTAGCCAGTTCTCAGTGCGGGCAATGGGAGAATCTTGTCAGTACTTGGTTGCTGCCAGTTTCAATAAGTTTTAGGCCAGACTCTCAGTTTTATGCCAGTGCTCTTTGTTTTGCCTTGCACCTGCATCACACAGTAAGTGCACTGAGCGCTGCAGCAGAGGCAGTCACATCAGGAGGCCAATGCCAATATATTTTGCATATCTGAGTTTAGGTAGCATAAAGGGGTATCGTGCCTAATCAGCTTGAAGAGTAGGTACAAAGATCAGATTTAATGCAATGAAATGATTTTTATAATTGTATTGAAGTTTTTTTTTACACTATTCATTACATTAATTTGATCTGAGAGGGTGACCAATAAAAAGCTGAATGTGCATTTATGGGTTACTGTTATTTTGAGAAAATGAATTCAGTTATTTTAAACTCTTTAAAAAGCAGCTGTATTTATTTATCTATCTTGCTAGTTTTTTTTTTAACTCTGAGACATTTTGATTCGTCATGGTACGGACATTATATTAAGGGCATGACTTGGAGGTATGGTTTTAAATGGGGTATAGTTTGTGTCCATAAAAAATTGGGGCTGTTCGTGATTTTTAGTTCAGCTGTCCAAAAAATTGTACAATCTGATATTATTAACGTTTAGGCTAACATGCTTACCAGCACCTCCATAATTCTTGGATACATTTAGTAAGTAATCACTGTGCTAATGTAGTCCTGGAGAATGAAATATAAAAGGAACTTCCAATATGAGACACGCACCATATACTAGAGATTGTCATCCAGAATTTATTTTCTAAAGCATGATTGTAAGGATAACCCTAAGATAATATCTAAAACTGGCTAAAATATCTGCCTGCACCTTTATTTAAAACCCACACTTTACTCTCTGTGTTGTAATACAGTTCTACCCACATTAACCAGCGCAAAATTACATACCTGTATGTTAGCGCTGGGGTCCACAAGTATGCAGGGTGCTGTTATGTGGACGGGTACTTTTTACCATACAATGAACACAGTAAAATAAAAACCCCAACACTTCACCCCACCTGGAATTTTTTTTTACCTGTTTTACCATACATTGTATGGTGAAATGAATGGTTTTCTAAATATAAGTAAAATAAAATGTAAATAAAAAACTTTTTGCTTTTGGAAGAAGGGGAGGAAAAAATGAAAGAGCAAAAACAAAAAAATCCCATGTTCCTTAACTGCTTCTGGACTGCCCATAGACTATTAACATGTGGAAAGTCAGCACATTACTCTGCATTGACATTCTAAAACATCACTGCATAGTAAATAGGTTGCAGGAGATCGTACAGCTGTGGAGATGGGAAGTTGTGTGTCAGACACAGCCACACTCCCCAGAAAGAAAATAAGCATGGTTTTTCATCATGTCTACCTTCTGGATCTCTGTGTAGACAGTGCTGAAGCAGCGCTTGTGGATAAGATTAGGAAGCACTTACCATTCTTTTTAATCCTGACCCAGTGAACATGTGATTGCTGGATGTAGGGAGAGAACAGGAACTGCTGGTCCTAGGAGATCTAGTCAGCTGTGCTATGCAGGCAGGGGGCTGAAATTGCCCTGTAACTGCGGCTAATGTACCAGCCCCAGGTAAAGGTGATGTCAGCAATGAAAAAGATGTATTAATATGTTAAAATCTTTTAAGACCTTATGGGCTGCACGGTGTGTAAAATAAATGGAAAAAATAAAAAAAAGCAAAAACTAAATAGAAAAAAAACCACATAAATAAACCAAAATAAAAAAGAGACACTACCACTCTGAAAAGCTGTTTTAGCCTCACTCCATTGAAAAAAAATGTCCAATCTATAAAAATAATTTCTACAAAAAGGGGAACGCAATTTAATGTGTTTTAACAGTCCTTTGTGGTAGTAAAAACTGAAAGAGTGAAAAAATAGATGTGTATTTCCTTTTTTTTTTTTTTTTTTTTTTTTTTACATTTTCTTTGAAATAAGAAAAAAAGGAATACAAAAATGACATAAAACCTAAGTGTACCATATATTGCGAAAAAAAGGACAAGAATTATTTGAGTATCCAAACGAAAAAAAATTAAGATCTGTTAAAAGCGCATGTACAATAGACCATGAAAATATGTCTGGTAAGGAAAAGTTAAAAATAACCTGGGCAAGAACTGGTGAAAGGGTTAGTGTACAATATACTCTCCACTTTCACTGCCTCTAACAACCACCATGTCTATTGTAGGGACACAGTTACAATGGTAATGTAACTAATTTAGGTGTATCAATACTGACATTCACATTTCAAGCCTCCCTCCCATAAGCATGAGTGCATGTATATAGCATATATACCATATAGTACATGTGCAACAGCCTTATGCCCTGGCTCTGCAGTCTGACATGAAGCTTTCTGACTGTTCTTTGCATTAAAGTGTTAGATCTGATAGTCATTAGACAGTTGTAAGTCCACTGAGATTTTAAGTGACAGTGAGCCTGCCCAAACCAGTGGCATCTCTTTAAGGTACACAGCTAGCAATATTTGGGTGATGCCAACAGCTAGTAAGGAGGCCTGTAAGGGCCAAAATTGAATCCAACACGTTTTGGGAAAGAAGTACCTTCCTTCATCAGAGACTTAACTATGGCACTTGCAGACCTTTGTACTAGTAGCGATAGCTGTGGACTTTATAGCAATGCTACCAACAGAGGTGTGCTGATCATCACAGAAAACCTCAGTCGACTCACAAGCTTCAAATTAAGCCTACAAAGCATATGCTTTCTATTGAATCCATATTCTGGTCTGGAGTGCCAGCCGATGAGCACGGTGGGTCCACACGAGGAATAGGAGAGTTGAAGGATTGTAGCTCCTTTTACTTCGTAGGGGGGAGAAAGATTCCTATCCCCCCTTCTTCCAGGTCAGCCTCTCCTCCTTTCACAATGAGCAAGGCAGAAAAGGGGGGAAAAGAGGAAGGGAAAAAAAATAAAACATTTTGGAAAGTTTTTTTTTATTTAAAAAAATGTAGAACTTTTTCTTTACATTTTTTTTATATTATTATTGTTAGTCATTTTTATTTTTTATGACATATATAAATATTTTAACAGACGATATAGTCTTAACAGGATGAAGATATGTAATTTCCTGTGAGGGACGTCTAAAGCAGTTAGAAAGTTATTTGTCCATCCTGATGAAGATGAAACCTTAAACCAGTAGATTTGACTCTGTTTGTTTTTGAGTTGTAAAAGTATTTTTATCTATTAAATTATTCCTGCGAGTCTCTGGCTGGATTGGCAATCACTCCAGTATATGGTTTAACTTCCACTGCATTGCTCAGTGTGCAAGTAAAAAAGGCTGACCTTGAAGAAGGGGTGATAGCAATCTTTCTCCTCCCTCTACGAAGTAAGTGTAGCTACAATGCTTCAACTCCCCTTGTGGACCTACCGTGCTCGTCGACTGGCGCTCCTTTTTTTATTTGTTTTTTCATCTGTCTTACAATATGGCACCTGATCAGGATGTCCGCACCTGGTAGCAGCAGGCTGATTGAGCTGTAACAAAGGTGTCCACATTCAAGATATCTATTTAGTGTAAATGTTTTGTTGGATTTTCTTCCCTGCCTCCCTCCTCAGAAGTGCTCCTTTTCACTCTTTTTTCTTGTATATTTCGGTCTGTGTTAGTGCTCGACTATGCACTCCTGCCTGCTGAACTGTGCACTCCTTGAGGGTCTATTGCACAATTGGTGAAGTTCTCAGGGCGCGGAACCCCACTGATCTGTAGGCTATTCAAGTGCCTGCTAAATAGGAAATATCAGAAAGAAAGTATATTTACACTTTAAAAGGTTATTCCCATCTTCATAAATGGTTATTGTCGGATGGTACTTATAAATAAAAACAATTTTACAATTTACTACTAAATAAAATTTGAAGCCATTCTCATATTATTATATTAACACTTTTCTTTGGTTTACAGCTTATTGCTTTGGAGACCAACCACCGCTGCTAGACAGCACAGCATGTGCAGAGCTTACAAGCTCTTTTCTTTTGAGCTTTTAAGCGCTGAAGCTGGCAGGATTGCTGGAGCACGCTGTTACCTAATAATCCTGGTCAGCTTCAGTGCATTGCTTAAATGCCAAATAGCAGTGTTGGTCAGTCTCCTATACGACGGGCTATAAACAAGAGAAAATAAAAGGTTGGCTGCAAATAATAATTAATAAACTGTAAATTGCAAAAGTGATTATTTTTGCAAATACAATCTGACAAAATCGATCTGTGAAGATGGGAATAACCCTTTAAGTACCACAAATTTTCTATGAAACTAGTTGGTCATTAAATAGTTTATCAAATAAAGAAACACGCTGATTTGTGCACCAAACTATTTTATATACAAATAATGCTTGTATTTAGTATCCCAATAACAATGGCTATTTTATTTTAGGTTATCTTTTCATTGCTTTTTTTAGTACTACTATGGGGCGTAGGATATTTAGCATATTTCTATTGTTCCTTCTGAGACATCTATCGTTACTGTTGCCGCAAGCTTTCATTTTTGTCTGCCATCCAGTGTATGCTGGCAGCAGAGTTGTGTACCAGACATGGCGTCTAGTCATTGGGGAGAAGAAACTGAAGCTTTGCCAGACTTTCCCGTTATGATTTGTTATTTTGTAGAATTAAAAGCATATGAGACAGATACAGCTTAATAAGTTGTTTTTTTATATAAATAACATCAGTTTAAATAACTTAAAACAATAATGTTCAAATACAGCTATAATATAGTTTGATGCTATGAACCAGAATGCATTAATAACTGCTGAAAGCTATATGTTCTAAGAACAATTAAACAAAGTATAGTCTTATATTGCATATAAAACAAGTCATTTGAACTTTTACTATATTTTCTGAGAGATGAAGGATAACTTATCCACAAACTTTATTATGTACATGACTATGACCAAAAAGTAGTGATAGTTTAACTTCTAAAATTAATTTAGTACATATTCACCTTATTTGCCCAGGTTTTTTTTAATTAGCTTTTTTTTTTTTGGACCTGTAATAATTCCATGTGTAATGTGTTTGGGGCAACAGAAAAGTAGGGAGCTTGAACCAGGCGTGTGTTTTTGGATAACGAACAAGGGTTATTGAGTTTTCGAAAAGAAAATTATGGAATGTATTCTTAAAGAACTTTCACACAAATGTTTTACACAAACCACTCCCCCACCACCACCTTAATGTAGCTACTTTAATAGGTTGTCCACTACTGAACAAATGTCCCATATTAACAGCTAAAATAGCCATAGTTATATAAAAAAACCCAAAAACATATATTTACGTCCCGGACAAGCGCTGCTCTTCCTACGTCAGCACTGCTTTCTGGTAGCACCTGATTGCCTGCAGCCTTCATGATTTCATCAAAACAGAATTCTTGGTCTGACAGAATACTGAAAGGTTGCAGTTGATCAACAGCTGCTTATTGGCTGCAGTGGTTACATGACATAATAATGTCAGGTGAAGGCTGGAAAACGCAGCACCGATATTGGAGAAGCGGTGTCAGTCGGTGGGGAGTAAGTCAATGTTTTTTAGCTGCTCAGGGGCGTCGAGTAGTGAACAACCCTGTTCAACTCATTCCAGGCCAGTCCAGTATATACTGTATTGCAGATTTTAGATGTACTTTGGAAGTCCACATACATATTGATTTTAGGATCCTTCATCCTCAGTTGTCCAAACTTTAGAAAAAGATAATTTGAATAGGATGGAAATGTTTTTGATCGATTCTCATGTTATAAAGCCTTGCAATATAGAGCATTTGTTTACAGTTGTATGACCCTTAGGGTATATAGACATGATAGAGGAAAGCTTCTGCTTAATATATTGCTCTGATTAAGATGAGACCCTCCCTACTAAGACGAGACCTCCCTACCAAGCCTATCGATTCATTACATGGCTGTCATGGAATACTACATTTCTTCTACCACTTCTGCAGTGGAAATGTTTGGCAATGTGCAGCTATCCCCAGCCATAACAGCTGATATGCAGGATTATCGACGCCGGACCCGCATCAGCTGAGAGCAAAAACAGCTGCTGCTTAAACAGGGGATGTATTAATAACATATTCCCCTTACATAATATTACACACATTCCTATTCCTAAATTGATTTCTTATGGGCGATACTTGAAATAATTGTAAATAACTAAAATCTATTGTTTTTAAAAATTATTGCTGCCATAGTAATTCAGATTACTTAAACACACTAACATTGTTGGGCCGGACATGGTATGATGAACAATGACTGGAGTTCTAAGTGTATGCTGCAAGTAATATTATAGAGGAACCTTTAATTCTAAATTCGTATTTGAATCATTGATGATGATCATGATGATATTGTTCTGCTTTGGTGATGTTCTGTATTAATGTTGTAGTAAGGGTCAGATGGAATGAAATTGGGGCCGTTGCTATTACGGTTGATGTGAAACTGCACACTTGACCGTTTCATTTCATTTGTAATATATGTAGGTTTATTTTTTTTTACCTGGTACATAAAATGCAATGTTATTGTATTTTTGGGGAAAAGCAACTTTTTTTTCTTGTTTCTAGAGTTAATAGTTGATTCTTGCAGGTTTTTACGGGTTAATCTGTAGTGAAAATATTAATCTCCATTTCTGTTCCTAGATCACAAAGGTAAACTTACTAAATGAAGGGAGAAGTGGAATAAAATAAGAAAAATAACCTATTCTCACATGGTAAATCCATAGCCTATCCAACACTGCCAGTCTTTGTTTACCTTGATGCAAGGAATGACTTCCCCGCATAATCATGTGATTGCCATTCATGAACCTCAGCATAGTACAGGATAGATGGGGATGAAGATGAACAAAGACTATAGTGGTGGCGCTGGACCTGCATTGGATTTGAAAGGTGCCAATAAATTATTTTTTTCCCTTTCGGCTATTTAATTTTTTAAGCCGTGGATTAATTAAAAATAATAAGTGGAGGCATACTCACCTTCCAGCACCTTTATGGATCCAGTGCATGCCGGCTCCAGTAGTGGTATGTGTGCCTTGTTTGGAAATGCCAGCACCGCTGCAGCCTATAATTCCCTGCAGGTGACTAAAGCACATTTTTGGATATTTTTCCAATGATACACTCATTTAGTCGCTTGACCGCTAAAGCCAATTACAGTCTGAATCGGTGCTGAGACTTACAAGCCAGTGGAGACCTCCAAGCAGGTTGCACTGGATCCATGGATGTGCTGGAAGGTGAGTATTGCTTTGTTTATTATATTAATTCAATTCTTGGCTCCAAAGACAGAAATTGCCTTTTGGACAACCCCTTTAATTTTTTTCCAATCTAGTAAAACCCCTCTGAATACAAACATCTGATAAAGCCTGCACTGAAAAAAATTCTTGCACATTGCAAATATTCAACGTTTCTGCTTTGTAGACTTAGTTGAGAAATAGGTTTTTCGTACATGCTGTCTGCCATGTTTGACGTGTTTGCAGGGTTGATAAATAGGGCAAACATTTTTGTGTCAAGACATAGTAAAGCCAGCTTTGATTCACAATGTCTTATTGGTAACAGATACCTGTACAGCTTGACTCTTACTTAACTCTATTTCCAATCCTTCAACACTGATGGGTCAGGTACATAACATTGACAACAGCGTATGTCAGCTATGTAGTAAAATAGGGTATTTTAGGGAAAAAAATGTTTCTACTCCATTCTAAAACCATAGCCATCAGTTTCAAAGATGAACATCAGATATTTTACTTTCCAGTTTGGTCAATATGGTTATGGAACAAATAGAATTAACTCCTAAAAATCATAAAGAATTTTCTGCAATTGACCATTGTATGTCCAGTGTCAGGCTGCAAGTCTGCAGTAACTCTATATGACTGGAGCCTTGTGAATCCTTGCATTGCACACACTGTGCGCTGTGAGGATTCTTCGGTGCTAGTGGACTCTTGACTGCAAGTATGTGATTTGCATACATGCAGTCACGTGCCTGCAAGATGGGCACGGCCTCGCTCAATGCACGTGTATTGAGCGAGGCTGGATGCGGCTAGTCGGAATGTGGCCGGAAGTATGTAAATCACATACTTGCAGTCACATGACTGCCTGCTCCTGGCGTATTGGTAGAGAATCCTCACAGTGAGCAGTGCGCGCCATGTGAGGATTCACAAGTCTGCAGTCACATAGTGTCTGTAGGCTTGTACACAAAAGCCGGACAACCCTTTAAGTATACTAACTTCTGCTACCCACAAACAAAACAGATTGCAACTGATATAAACAGCTGTTTAAGAAAGAGAATGTTTTATAACTGAAATACTTTTATTAGGTCAGTATTGCAAGAAATTGATGTTTTCATATGTAGACCAAACTGCACATAGACAAGTGAGTAATGTAGTACTGTTGGTTTAAAATATGAGCAGCATCTGGCATTCATAACAATGAGGAGTTACTGACAATGGTGGGATACCCTCAGAGGATGAATATATTTTTGAATGCCATAGTCGCAAAGGTAAAACTATAATTTGTTTTATATTATAGTGTGCATATAGTTATTTCACTAAGAATTACTTAGATTCAGCTCAGTGTCTACATGCAGAATTGACTTGAAAATCTGACATCATTCCAGCAGCCTCATGGTCCAACATATTTTACATAACACTATTATCTGCTTTTAAAAAAATAAAAAAATAAAACATGTTTTTAGCAGCCATATTTGACAAGCAGATTTACATTTTAAATATAAATCATCAGATGATCAAGTCAATCCTCCTTCTTTGGGGTTGGATAATTTAACAAAAAATAATACCCCTGGATTATTACTAACATATGTTTGTACATCTCTTTAGAATTTTTACAACTTGTATTTAGCTATATCCTTTCTTTGGGTACATTTTTAAAGGTTTTTTTTTCCTCCTTTTCTTTTTTTGATGGAGGTCTTTAATCTCCACATACATGTGCAAGTCCAGCTTGTTCGGATTTTCAGTAGTAGATCCAGCTTTTTCCTTTGTATGTATTTATTATTATAATTATTAATATTATTAAGGTAAAAAAATATTCTGCTGGAACTGATAATTAATAGTTAGGATGTTTGAATTGGAAGGAAGTGAGAGCTTTTATTTTCTTTCTTGGATTTCTTCCCTTTTATTGGAGACCCTCTATTATTCAATGCGACAAACATCTCCTTTCCATTATGGGTCCAATTTACTGATGCATACGTGTTGTATTTGTTCTCCTGGATTAGTTCCCGAAAGTTGCAGTCTTCATTACAAAACTTCTGCAAAGTAAAAATAGTACAGAATATTATCTATAATGTAACTTAATTTAAAAACTGTTAAACTATTTCTTTTTTTATTAAAATACATAACATTTTACTGTTAGCCAAGTAGTAGATATCATAGCAGTTTGATAAATCTGTACAAAAATTATATGGATTTCTGTGTATGTAACTATCCTGTATTCTATATGGATGTGTGTCTATCAAAATAGTGGTGATTTGCTGGCCTAGATCAGTTGTTAGAAATTTAAAGCAGTAAACATTTTGTGTTATTAGTAGCAGTGCCATACTGCTATACTAGACTGAGGAGCCCCCATTTTTTGTAAGGCCATATTGGGCTGATTATATGCTGCTCAGGCCTTCCCTGGCTACATCCATCTCTGCTTTAGCAACACAAGCATCACTTTTTGGGCTAATGTGAATTGAGCAATATTGGCTTAGATTGGGGCTTGGAAATCCCCATATCCTGGCTGTTGAGGCCAGTAGAAAACTGCTGAGAAGCCCTTTTCACAGTACATAGCAGGACGGACATACCATTGATGCAACCTGTGTAGTCGCACAGTGATCCAAGATGTACGTGGCCTAGTTCCACATCCTAAACAGGTAGAATTGTGCAATGAGCTATTGGACTGCAAAAGGCCCATGTACTGTTCTTGCACAGCAGGGGCCCTCTTCTGTCTGTGTCTGCTCCTGGTATTGTGTATTGGGTATTTTGGATTGTTGAATTCATTATAAAATTGGAAAATAGAGCTATGATAAGCAAATAGCATATAATCACCCATATTATTCCCGCAGTTTCAGTGCCGCATCCTCAATTCTCCCCTCTGGTCTTCAGCTTACTTTGGCTGCAGCGGTATATGGCACGAGACCGCTGAGGCCCGTGATTGGCTGCAGTGGTGACGCGGAGCATACAGAAAGTGATATCTGCAGCCAAGTGGAGGATCAATGGAGGACCATCAGGGAGGATCAGGGATGGGGTGCTGGAGCGCTGGGGATGAAATGGGGGGGTATGTGTTAATTACTTATCTCGGTTGTATTTCTGAATTTGTACAGCATTTATTTATCTAAGAAAATCAAAGTAATGGTTTGGTTATAATGGTTATATTTATTTTTACCTTTCCATACAGTTTTCCAGATTTGTTCATGGCTAGAAAATATTCACTTTGCACTCCTTTGATTGCCACTATCCCACCAACTGTTACTGTTCTGATCTCCAGAATACCTGTAAATGCAAAGAGAATTAGAAGTTTTAATTAACATTAAACTATTGCAATGCATGTGTCTCATTTTATAAATGTATTCCAGCCCTTTGTCTGAGTGTGAGAAGCACTTAGAGCTAATGATGCAAACGACTTATTGTTACAAATAATAGTACTTGAAACATTCGTGTTTGAAAATAGTGTGACCTTGCATGTTTCTATTAATGACTTCAAGTAAAATCGAAGTGCCCACAATACTCTACTCAAAATATTTCTTAATATTTTGCTTTTCATACAAAATGATGGCACCAGTCCTCCTAGTGCGATATATGTACTTTTTTTAAACAGAATAATATGATATAGCATAATGGTAAGGGGGCTGTCCACAAGTCGGGTAGCTCCCTCTCAATCCTCATGTTTACCTCTTGTAAAATAATAGCACTTATACTCAACCCTGCTGCTGATGCCATTCCAGTGGTGTCAGCACTGGCTCTCCCGCAGATTGCGACATTGTTATGTCACACAATCCCTGCGGCCAATCAGAGCTGGCTTTACACTCCCCGCCTTTGGATAAATCCCATACATCCAGCGAAAGTGAGGGCTGATACGTCTGAAGGTGGGTAGAGTGAAGCCAGCGCTGAGGAGCCCCAGGGATCATATGACATAACACTCAATTTTTTATTAATTTTTTTTTACATTTGACATCACATTACGGGAAATAATCATTAAATTACAATTAAGATGGTAATATATGCCAGCCAGACTACAAAAGTTACTTTCAACTTGACTTGCCTGTGCTGGAGAAGACTTGTGCTGCAGTAAGGCTGTGTGCCACGATGCGTTTTTTAAGCGTTTCCGCAGAGGCAATTCCGCTGCAGAAACGCTTAAAAAACGCTTGGTAGAAGGCCTGCCATGTTCCCCAATGAAAATCTGCATGTGCTGTGCACATGCTGCGGAAATTTCCTCTGCGGATTATCATTGCGGAAAAAACGCAGCACTACCAATTATTTTGCGGAAGCGCTGCGTTTTCGCTGCCATTGACTTGCATAGGAACACTTGGATTCCGCATCACTGGATCTGTACATGCGCATTCCATGCGTTTCAATGTGCGGATTGTACCTGGGTCTGGAAGAGAGGAGACTCTCCTCCGGACCCGGGTACCATAGAACCTGTAAAAAAAAAGAATAAAATAAAAAATAAATATTATACTTACCTTCTGATGGCCTTGTGTGTGTGTTTGTCTTCGCTTGCCGGCAGATCGCAGTGGACTCAAGGACCTGCGCTGACGTCATTTAGTCATGTGACGGGTCACACGACCGCTGACGTCGGCAGGTCCTTCAGTGTACCGCGACCTGCCGGCAAGCCAAGACGCATCCAAGAAAGACTCCGGGGGCCATCAGAAGGTAAGTATATATTTATTTTTTTATTTTTTACCATTCTTTACGGTCACACTATATAAATCCATGCCGTTTGCATGGATTTTTATAGTGTGACCAAGTTGACAAGCACTTTCCAAGTGATGCTAAAATCGCTTGGAAAGCGCTTGACAACCCGCATGCGGAAATGCATGTGAAGAACGCTTCACATCCGCATGTCCCTGGCAGGAAAACGCATGTACAATTCGCATGCTTTTTTTCTGCCAGGGAGATGCAGAAACGCTCAGGAAAAAATCCAGAGCATTTCTGCATCTTGGGCACATAGCCTAACACGGGCATCTTAGTTGTCCCCTATAGGACTGCAAACTAATACAGCCCCTCTGGAAAGCCACTACCCACATTCTTAGGAGTTTAACTAAATTGCAAATCTCTATTACACCTGCCATGGCTCTTTTTTTGGTTGGCTTGGAAGACTTCCATATGGCACACAGGACCATAATTGCTCAATTGTTAATGGTAACTAAATGAGCAATTACTAGATATTGGACTACGTCAGATCAATGGCTAATATTATTGTCTTTGCTCATAGGGTACTTATGCAAAGTAGCCTAAAGACATGTCCCCATAGAATTCTGCCAGCCATGCCCCCTCAGTAAAAAACAGAAAAATGCAACTAAATAAAAAGGACTGCATCTCTGGAACTGTATGGAGGATGTAAAAAAAAATTGAATATTTCGGGGAGCAGCGGGAATAAAATAAGAGCAAAAACTGACCACTTTTGACCTGGTGACAGGTCCCCTTCCCCTTTAATAGTGGAGGATGACCAACTGATCAACATATGGTATGAGAAATTTCACAGAACATGATTTAAACAAAAAAAATATTTAGCTGATGGAAGCAAAATACATACAGAAAGTACTGAACATAAAGTCCTCATGTGCCCTGGTAAAAGTAGACAAAATTTAGCCATTCTAGTTTAAGAGGTGTTCTATGTTCCCAGTCTACAATGAGGACTGATAAAACTCCAAAGTAACCAATGTGCTACCCTGCATTTAAAATGGGTGATAGCTATTGCCAATGTGGATAAGTTGAAAAAAAAAGTATTACCCTTCAGAGGACTTTTATATAATATTGCAATATAAAAATAGGAAAAAATGTAATAAATAATGTGTTGAAAGAATTTAACTCCCTCACCAAAAAAGAAAAAAAAAGATTGCACCAATTATACAAAGACACAAAAAAGCACATATTAAATATCCACCATTCCATAATAATTTGAATAATTGAAAAAAAGAATTTAATTTTAAGTAATAATTAATTGGAGTTTTAATATGAAACAAAATCATTGTAAAAAAAAAATGTCAAAATCCCCAAATATCTTTTCTTTACATTTGTGTTGCTAAAAAAGTATAGAAATTTAACAGTAATTTTATATGAACCCACTAAAAGTGCTGAGTATTATTACAATTTCTCGCACATAAAATAAAGCCTCATAGCGCCACTTCATTTAAGCAAATAAAAAAGTTTTAACAGCAGAACTTCTATGATTTAATGGACAAGATAATCAGCTATAATACAGATGATGGACTGCCAAATCTTGTAGCCTTTTTTCTTTGCATTAATGTTCATAGCAGTGTAGAACAGAGCTATATATTAGATCTGTCATGTGGGTGTTAATTATTATAATATCTTTATTGATCATTTTTCATTTAATGCCTGTACTCTGACTATACATTGTGTCCCAACTCCGGAAAGGCAACCTGTAATACACAGCTACAGATATATAGGGGAAAAGCTATGTCTTTATTTCCCCAGCAGCATCATGCCAGACTGACTCTGAAATACTGTCCACTTTTCAGATTAAACATCACATTTTTCATTGTAATTATACCTAAAAATTGGGTTAAATATACAGTATTTATAAAGTTACTCATTAATACTTTACCAATGTATGACCTTCTTGAAATTGGCAAAATTAATAACATATACAGGAATGTCTATTGATTGACCAGCCTCATTCATTAAAGCTGTCTCCATTTACAACACTTCCTAGTAGTACTTGTCTACGTTTGCTGTTGCAGAAGTAGATGCAGGCCTCCCTGATGCGTAAATATCTTGGCAATAAAATGCATAGGATAGACTGTGAGAAAGTGATTACTAAAAGACTACCAATATCACCTTGAAGGAAAAGGAGAAATCTTAGGATGTGTACGTGATACAAAACAGACCACTGAATCGTGTGTTTCCAGTAAGATAATGCATCTGTTTGACCTTTCTGGGCATTTAAAGCAGAGAGGATTTGCAATGATTTATGCATTTAAAGATAAACAATTATTCCCTTACTGTGCAACAGTTTTAATCCTATCTTGCATATACTGCTAGTCATTTTAGTACAGTTAATATATGCTTCTGCCTTGTATACTCATGTTAGATCTCACTAAGTCTTCTGAAAGTATGCCAGTGTCACGCCAACAAATTCACTATTAAAAGTGAAAATTATTGATTAAAAAAACTGGATGACTATTATGTCTAAAATTGCTTAAATAGGTTGTCCACTACTAGGACAACCCTTTCTCGATCTGAATGTTTGGCACCGATAAAATAAAAACATGTATAGTCACCTTCGGTGCTGGCGCCATTCCAGCGGTGTCGACACTTGCATTCCCAGGGCCCTGGTGCGGTTGCTATAACATGTGAGCCTTCATCACTGTCCGACAAATCAAACATCGAGAGGAAGTCAGAGAGCAGCCGCAGCCCTTGCTTCCTGTTGATGTTCAATATGTCCAAAGGTAGGGACAGTGACACCAGCGCTGATTGGACGCAGGGCTCGTGTGACGTATAAACCTCACCTGAGCCCTGGAAATGCAAGTGCCGACACCGCTGGAATGGCGCTGGCACCACAGGCGAGTATACGTGTTTTTATTTTACAAACATTCAGATCAAGAATAGGTTTTCCTAGTAGTGGACAATCCCTCTAATAAGTTACAGTTCAGCTTTTCCCCTCCATAGAGTTTACTTTGCATTTGCAGCAAGGGGATCCATTTAAAATTCTCCTATTGTTTTTGACAAACTTCAATACGATTGTCAAAAAACTATACAAAGTTATTTCCCTATACAGCCTTAAGTTATCCAAAGTTCAGAAAAATAATTTTTGATTCATATTGAAAACTAGGTAAATGGAATCTTTCAGCAGGATTTTACTCCCCAAACTATATGTGTCACTCCTTTGCCTGAAGTCGCAAAGAAGAGAGGCTGTCTGTCAAGCAGGAAGAGGTGGCACTGGGCGGGAAATAGAGCTGGAGCGACACAGGCCTCAGATCTACAGCCTGATTTGCATGTCAAATTAAACACTGATTTCTCAGTAATGGAGGAACAGACTGGCCATGTAACGGTATTGGTGAACTTGTCTTTGAAAGAGCTACGTGTGCATATATAAATACACTGCTCAAAAAAATAAAGGGAAGACTCAGATAGCACATCCTAGATCTGAATGAATGAAATATTCTCATTGAATACTTTGTTCTGTACAAAGTTGAATGTGCTGACAACAAAATCACACAAAAATCATTAATGGAAATCAAATTTATTAACCAATGAAGGCCTGGATTTGGAGTCACCCCCAAAATTAAAGTGGAAAAACACACTACAGGCTGATCCAACTTTGATGTAATGTCCTTAAAACAAGTCAAAATGAGGTTCAGTATTGTGTGTGGCCCTCATGCTCCTGTATGACCTCCCTACAACGCCTGGGCATGCTTCTGATGAGGTTGCAGATGGTCTCTTGTGGGATCTCCTCCCAGACTTGGACTAAAGCATCCGCCAACTCCTGGACAGTCTGTGGTGCAACATGACTTTGGTGGATGGAGCAAGACATGATGTCCCGGATTCAGGTGTGGGAAACGGGCGGGCCAGTCCATAGCTTCAATGCCTTCATCTTGCAGAAACTGCTGACACACTCCAGCCACATGAGGTCTGGCATTGTCCTGCATTAGGAGGAACCCAGGGCCAACCGCACCAGCATATGGTCTCACAAGGGGTCTGAGGATCTCCTCTCGGTACCTAATGGCAGTCAGGCTACCTCTGGCGAGCACATGGAGGGCTGTGCGGCCCTCCAAAGAAATGCCACCCCACACCATTACTGACCCACTGCGAAACCGGTCATGCTGAAGGATGTTGCAGGCAGCAGATCGCTCTCCATAGCGTCACCAGACTCTGTCACGTCTGTCACATGTGCTCAGTGTGAACCTGCTTTCATCTGTGAAGAGCACAGGGTGCCAGTGGAGACTTTGCCAATCCTGGTGTTCTGTGGCAAATGGCAAGCGTCCTGCATGGTGTTGGGCTGTGAGCACAACCCCCATCTGTGGACGTCGGGCCCTCATACCAGCCACATGGAGTCAGTTTCTAACCGTTTGTGCTGGAGGTCATTTTGCAAGGCTCTGGCAGTGCTCCTCCTGTTCCTCCTTGCACAAAGGCGGAGTTAGCGGTCCTGCTGCTGGGTTGTTGCCTTCCTACGGCCGCCTCCACATCTCCTGGTGTACTGGCCTGTCTCCTGGTAGCGCCTCCAGCCTCTGGACACTACGCTGACAGACACAGCAAACTTTCTTGCCACAGCTCGCATTGATGTGCCATCCTGGATGAGCTGCACTACTTGAGCAACTTCTGTGGGTTGTAGAGTCCGTCTCATGCTACCACGAGTGTGAAAGCACAACCAACATTCAAAAGTGACCAAAACATCAGCCAGAAAGCATTGGTACTGAGATGTGGTCTGTGGTCCCCACCTGCAGAACCACTCCTTTATTGAGGGTGTCTGGATAATTGCCAATAATTTCCATCTATTGTCTATTCCATTTGCACAACAGCATGTGAAATTGATTGTCAATCCGTGTTGCTTCCTAAGTGGACAGTTTGATTTCACAGAAGTTTAATCTACTTGGAGTTATATTCTGTTGTTTAAATGTTCCCTTTATTTTTTTGAGCAGTGTAGTTTGTTAAAGTTTTTTATGGGGCCACTTTTTTCGCCAAGGTTTCCTTTATTTATATTTAATTTAATTTTAGTAATGTATCATATATTAATCTACCCTATGGTGTGTGTTTGTTCTCTCTACCCCGTACTTCAGATACTGAGCCTTGGTTTGGCCTTTTGGACAATGTTCCAAATGTTTTTTTGCGGACAAATACTTGTTGGTCTTAGCCTCCTATTCATGCCTGCTTAGTTGTCTGGTTAAGATAAGCCCTATGGTGGGAGGCCATGCTTAACCCTTAAGGGGTGGGACGATGGATGCTTCCTTTTTTTCTAAAAAGTTGAATTGCTATAAATTATCTGGTCCCATTGTCTGATATGTTGCTGCATGATTGTAGTAGCGAATATATCTGAAAATGTAGGAGAGGAGAGGGGTATTATACCTCCCAGTCTGTGTGTCTGTGAGAGTGGTTTACTTTGTCTCTCCCTCCCCAATCACCGGTGTGTGGAGTTCAGTTTTGGATCGGCGGTTCTGGTTGTTTTGAAGCGCTTGAGTGCCTGAGATGCGCTTTATTTCTATATGTATGCGTTCCATTTACCGGAAACAGGAAAGACGTCACCGGATGTGACGTCGGCGGGATTCCATATGCGTTCCACCCGATGGTTTGCGTTCCAGATACCGGATATACCAGCCCACGTGACCGGAAGTGACGTAGCGGCGTGTCGTTTAGCGTGGCAGTTTAAAGGAGACACGGTGTAGGAAGTGATAGGTGGAACCCTGGGTCTTTTGAAAGGACGATAAGGGCTGTTTGAAATGGTGGAGACACTCAGCCCCCTCTTTCAGTCTCCCCTGATGAATCTACTTTAGGAGGAAACGCTTTGGGAGCAGGATACCTCCAGTATGTTTTGGTAATGAATAATAGGATGATATTACACCAGGATGAATCAAGCCATGATGCACTTTAGGATTGGATGAGATTGTTTCATTTTGTTTGGTATAACAACAACCCGAAGGATTCTTTTAGTGGGGCTTTGTTGATTTTCCCTGACATAGTCCACGGTACCTTATTGAATAGAGGTCATGTGGGATTTTACTGTATAGTCCATGGTACCTTCTGTGTTTAAAGGGCATATGGGAGTTCATTGTATACCTAATTTTTTGAGCGCACACATGGTATCCCTATATGATTGCTAAAAATGTCAACCAATATTAGTAAGGGTAGTGTTTAATCCAATGCTCTGGATGAATTGAGGTTGATTTTTCTAAACCCTACACACTTGGCATTTGACATTTTGAGGTGTGGTTTGCATGTATACGCGATCATAAGTTATTGATGGTAATTCAGAAGACCCAGGGTTCACTATTTGGCCCATTAGGGTTTTTCTACTTGAAGGAAAATTTTAATATATATCTAATAAATGTTATATTTTAACTATCTTGCTTAAAAATAGTTTGTTAAAGCTTTGAAGTTAGATACTGAACTTTCATGTATTTTCTTTAAGTTCCAAAACAAGTATATTTATACAAATCAAACATTAGATTCTAATGAATGAAAGTTTCTAGTTGTAAATCTTTACTGATAGAAACGGTATTTATTAGTTGTCAATGGAAACCAAAGCCATCAACCAATTGAGGGTTACATTCCAAATCACCCCAAAAATCCAAGTA
Organism: Phyllobates terribilis; assembly: GCF_046119375.1. Lineage (NCBI taxonomy): Eukaryota > Metazoa > Chordata > Amphibia > Anura > Dendrobatidae > Phyllobates > Phyllobates terribilis. The sequence goes on along the minus strand of NW_027362771.1, from coordinate 413,398,864 downwards.
AAAAAAAAAAATCACAAGAGCATTCAATTAGCATGAATTTCAACATGGCAACTCATAATGTGATTCAACAGTGTGTATGGTTTCCACATGTCTGTGTGCACTCCCATCAATGTCTGAGTATGCTCCTGATGACATTGTGGATGTTGTCCTTGGGGATCTCCTCCCAGACCTGGGTCAGGCTTCAGTGAGCTTTTGGACAGTCTGCAGAGCTAATTAATGGCATCAGATGCACTGACAAATAATTTCACAGAGGTTTAAATTTGGAGTCAGATATGGGAAATGTAAGGGCAAGTCAATGGCATCAGTGACTTAGTCATCAAAGAACTACCTACACAATGTGGCCACAAGAGGTCAGAGTAACCCAGGTCCCACTTCAGTCGTGTAAGGTCTGACAATGGCTCTGAGAATTTCTTCCTGGTAATCAACAGCAGCCACGGTACTGCTAGCTGTCATATGGAGGTTTGTCCAACCCTCAGAGGATATGCCTACCCAGGCCATCACTGACTCACCGTCAAACCGATCATTCTGTATGATATTGCAAGCAGCATAGCATTCACCATGCCATCTCCAGACTCTTTCATATTTGTCACATGTACTAGGTGTAAATCTGCTCTCATTTGTGAAGAGAACCAGGGCAACAATTATGTACCTGCCAATTCTGGAGTTCCCTGGCAAATGCCAATCAAGCAGCACAGAACTAGGTTTTGAGCTCAGGTCCTGCTACAGGACATTGGGTCATCAAGCTACCCTCATGGAATCAGTTTCTGACAGTTTGATCAGAAGCATACACCAGCAACCCACTGGAGGTCATTTTGTAGGCCTCTGGCAGTGCTCCTCATGTTCCTCCTTGCACAAAGGAGCACATACCAGTCCCACTTTTGGGTTGATGACCTTCCACATCGCTGTCTGGTTTTCCTTGTCAAATTTCCCATGTTCTGATATCTGCTCCTTTCTCTTAAGACCGTGCAAGTACCGTCTCTTGCTACCAGTAGTGAGTAGTAGTCTAGAATAAATTGCAAAATTAGAAATGAATAAGGAAAGATTTGTAGAGAGTACTTGTCTGTGTCCAGTACCTGCAAAATCATTTACTTTTTGGGTGTTACCTTTCTGTTGACTTTCCAGTTCACCTGTTGTGACCTTCATTTGCACCAAAGCAGGTGAAATTAATTCACAATCGCTTTTTCCTTGGAATCTAAGTTTAACTGACTTGAGGGTCACAGTGATGCTTACCTGTTCCCTTTTTTGACCAGTGTCTATATAATATATATATTGTTAGGGTGTAAAGGGGTTGTCCACTACTATTTAAAATATGCCAAAGTGTTTTTATGATGTAAAGCAGCTTCTTTGTAATTACATCCCTCTGCCTTTTCTGCCTGTGAGCGGCGCTATCACTGGTTGCTCACAGGCATCATGTGACTCCCGGCTGCAGCCGGCTCTGACATCTGCTGACGTCATGACAAGTCCAGGCTGCAGCCGGGGGTCTCTCTCTTCCGCGTTCCACGGTGGCTGCTGGGTTGTGGGCGGGGTTATCCCCGCGCATCACACCCAGCATCCACCATGCATTCTCCCTATCCCCATTCATTGGGAAAGCGCGCGGTGGATGCTGGGTGTGACGCGGTGGGGTAACCCCGCTCTCAACCCAGCAGCCACTGCGGGGACCCCAGCGCTGAGTCACGCCTCAATAGACGGGACTTCAGCTGGGGGTCACTTGCTGCCTGTGAGCAGCCAGTGATAGCGCCCCTCACAGGCAGAAAAGGCAGAGGGAGGTAATTATAAAGAAGTTGCTTTTCATTATTAAAAAAGCTTTGGCATATTTTAAATAGTAGTGGACAGCCCCTTTAACTTGGAAACTAGATTCTGTAAGGCTTTATGTGCAGCACGGAATGGAGGAGTTGGTGCAGTGTCGAACATCAGGGCTAGAACAGCAAGAAACCATAAACGTGGATATCCTTGAGAGCACTCAGTGACATGGGACTCATGGTAGCGCTCACCTTTTCTTCTCCAGACAATCATTCTTCCAGATGTCCCTAACAGTCTGAAGGTGGATTCATCAAAGTAAATAACTACCTGAGTCCCCAGCAGTCCAATTTCTGTACTTCCTATAAAGCTATTTTCTCTGATGAAACCCTCATCAGACTGTTTGGGAAAATATGGAAGAATGATTGTTCAGAGAAGAAAAGGTGAGCTCTACCATGAGACCATTCATGTATGGGGTTTCTTTTATTTTTCACTCACAACTTTGCCTAAGAACACTGCCATACATAAAGGATAGTATGTAAACATTCTCCAAGAGTAACTTTTCTCAATGATCCAGGAGTAATTGGTGATGAACAATGCTCTTTCCAGCATGGTGGAGGACCATGTTACAAAGCAAAAGTGATAACTAAGTGGCTTTGTGAACAAAACATAGAAATTATGGGTACATGGCTAGGAACCTTCCCCAATCTCAATCTCATTCAGAACCCTTGGCCAATCCTCAAAAAATGAGTGGACAAACAAAAACATAGAAATTATGATTAAGTCCAAGCACTGTTTAGGAAAGAATGAGATTTGGCTCAAAATCTGATATACAGCATTCCAGGGTGAAAGGCAGAAGTCTTGAAACTTCTAGGAACCCATTAGCCTCCATTGCTATCATTTTCCAGAACTGCAACCTCCCTGAAGTGCCCAGAAGTACTAGGTGTATGGGAGGCTTAAACTCAACCACCACTGAACAAGACACATAAGTTGAAACTTCAAGACTGGGACAAGAAATATCTGAAGACATATTTTTCAAAGGTTTTATGGACTGATGAAATGAGAATGACTCTCGACAGACAAGGTAGATGGGCCCGTGGCTGGATCAGTAATTGGCATAGAACTCCACTTGACTCAGATGCCAAAAAGGTGTAGATGGGGTATTCGTATGAGCAGGTGTTAAGGATGAGCTAGTTTTCAACTTTTTCGGGTTTAAAATGGACTCAAAATCAACTTACAAACCTACTGCCAATTTTAGAAGATATTTTTTTCAAGCAGTGATACAGGCAAAAGTCTGTATCTTTCAAGAAAATCATGATTTTTAATGCGGGACAATTCTCCATCACATGCATTGAAGTCTCCACTGCTTGGCTAGCCAGTAACAGCTTTAAGATGAAAGAATAATGAGATGGCCCCCTTCCTCACTTGATCTAAACCCTATTGAAAACATGTGGGCCCATCTTAAACGGGAAATTTACGGTGAAGGAAAACAGTACAGCTCTCTCTACAGTATCTGGGAGACTATGGTTGGTGCTGCCCAAAAAGTTGATAGTCAACATGGATGGAAGGCTTATGACTGTTATTGAAAAGAAAGCCGGTTATGTTGGCCACTGGTATTTTTTTTGAAATGTTAGAAAAAAATTGTGTACATTTTAAATTGTTTAGTTATTATTCTCACTTTTACAGATAAAAATAAACAATTGTGATGGGAATATTTACATTTTTCAGTTAGTTGCATAATAATTCTACACACTGATAACTGCCCAATATTTCTGCATAGTAGATATTCTCCTAAGAAAGACAAAAAACTCAATTTTCCTTTTCTTTAATATTCAGGTTTATTAACCTTTTGGATTGTGTGACAGCACTGTAGTTTTTCATTAATAAAATTAATGATCAAGAATACAAATTGCCTAATAATTGTGCACATTGTGTGTACATACACGTAGATAACATTTAGAGATAAATACAGTCTTGAATAAATAATATGTGTATTAAAGTTGTATTGTTCTGTTCTTGCTTTCAGCCATGTAGTAGCTGTTGCATTTTTAACAAACTTGTTCTTCAGCAGATCCTAAAACTATTTGATCTTAAATGAGTTGCCCTATTGACTACAGTGCATACATTAAGATGTGCGTAATATTGCTATTTTTGGAGGAATATAGTGCCATACTTCTATACTAGTAGATGTTCATCCATGGCTAAAAGTATAAATCTCTTTTAATTTGATCCCATTTTGAATACATATTCATGTTTAATCATATGCACATTCTCCACATAACCTAATGGTAGGATAAACAAAATTACTTTAGTTTATTATTTATCAGCCATTTTGTTATGCTGAATTAACTATATGAAGTTTAGTATTTAAGTACTGTATACAAAGAAAAAAGGGAATAATACACTTGTTTTGAATGCTTATCTTAAAAATTTATGTGTGGATGAAAGCATGTCTTGTTAATTAAGTCATTGTTAAATGGTATAGATGTGTTTTTAATGTGATGTGCAGGCAAAAGCAGAGTTGGATTAAAAAAATAAAGTGGCAAATGATTTCTTCTTGTAGATCCACTGTTGGTCTTGTTTGAATAAGATACAGAAAATACAACTACACAGATCCTCTTTTTACAAACATGACCCAATGATATTTTCTAGTTCATTTTAATTCTGGAATCATTTAGACCACTATGGCATTTCACATAGGTAATCCTGTTTATTCATTTGAATTTAAATATAAACCTGGATAAAATAAAATGTATGAACACCTTAGCGGCATCCACCATACATTTATGGCAGATGTGACCACTTACTGTATGCAGTGGGCTCCGGAACTCACATGCCTCTTAATGAATTTGGTGCACCTTTCTCCAGTACTACCTTCATTATAACTGGTGTGCAAAACATTGATTTGTCATAGCATTAAAGGGAGTCCGTCACTCCCAAAATGCATTTTAAATGGGCTAAACAGTGTTGTAGGAGCATTAGCCCCTATAATAACCATACTAGCACTGTACCAATTACTAGTACAGAGCCTGAGAAAATAACTTTTAATTCATATGCAAATGAGGAGGCTTCGATGCAACCTTGGCGTGGCCAAGAGTTTGGTGCACTGTTATGCCTCCTCATTTGCATATTGGGGCATTTCTCCCACTTCTGATTGACATTGCTCACTTCGAAGAGCGAACACTGTCCGAATGCTGCTGGCGTGTGTATGGCCACGCACACACGCAGTGACCGCATGCTTTCTCCTCCCTGTCTTCTTTCTTCTGACGCCACTCGCTGCACTTCCGGGTGCCTTTTTTCGGCCTGCTTTACCCTGGGCCATGTAATCCGGCGTGACTAGGCCTTTGATGTTCCTGTGCGACGGGCCATTATGGCACACATCATGATGTCACGACTAGTGATGAGTGAACGTGCTCGGATAAGGGATTAACCGAGCATGCTCGAGTGTTATCCCAGTATCTTCTGTGTGCTCGTATATTATGTTCGAGTCTCTGCATATGCATGATTTGCGGATGTTAGATAGCCTCAACACGATTCCTTAACAAACAGGCAATCCCTGCAAGTGTCTAAGGCTGCGTGCCCACTATGCGTTTTTCAAGCATTTTTGCCGCGGAATTTCCGTAGCGAAAACGCTTAAAAAACGCTTGACCCCACCTGATGAAGACGGCTTAGACCGTTGAAACGCGTTGTGGCAGTGGTATTGGAGGAAGAATAAAAGTCGGTTGACATCTACTAAATTGTCCAGTATTCCTTTGGCGCTCCCTGAGACCGCTGCACCATTGTTTACTTGTGAGATATCTCCATGCGGAGCTAAAGCGGCAGGAGCGGCCTGGTCTATTTGGATGTTTGAGGACCTGCGGTATCCAACCACCGGGTTAAACTACTGAGGACCTGCGGTGACGTGGTATCTGGTCCAGCAGGATCGTGTGACCACTTGAGGAGCACGGAGTTGCGAGGCAAACACCGACAGGACGGTACTACAAATAGAGGTGACCCGGAGCCTCATTAATTACACGCTTAATCTTGGTTGTGTAGACGTACACAACCTTCACAGGTGAGTGTACTGGCACTTTTTAAATTCAGCAAATAGCCCTGTGAGTCTACACATGCGCCCTTTCTTTTCTTTTCACAACTTTATTATAATGGAACGCAACCGAACCCGGGGTCCGTGATGCAGCCTGATGGACTGCTGCCGAACTCCTTCTGAGTGTGAAGGAAAAAACGAACAGAATATCAATCCCCTCCGTGTTACAGCACACTGGAACGGGTATAGGAATTCGCACTATCTCCGTTAGCAGCACGAGAGATATGCGGTAAAAAACTATATGTAGTCCTGTTACAGCACAGGGACTACACTGGCGGCGCTAAGATGTGTGACTACGCCGACGGATACACGTGCCTCCAGCCGGCGTGCTACCGGACTGAAGGGTACTACTCCACGTGGCTGACAGGCGATAACCGTAGATAGGACGTCTGCAAGCTGCTCGGGGTATTAGGCGACCCCCTTGGCAGAGCCAGACTGCTAGACGAAGCTACCTGCCTATTTTCACTGGCCTGTCTATTTCCACTACACCTGCCTATGGAAACTACACGTGGAACACAGTCGTCCACACAACAGCATACTGCTCAATGATCAGAGCGTGCTGCCATGTTTGTGGGCGGGCCTTTTAAAGACTAAGCCCTGCCCACCGTCACACCATTGGTGACGCCACCCGTGGACCAATCAGGCGGTGCCAGGTCACCGGGTCATGTGGTTGCCAAACCACCAATCACGGACCACCCGGTCACGGGCATGCTCAGTGCCGAGAATCCTGGACTTAGACTCCAACAGCCCTGTCTCCCTCCGCAACCTATGCTTAACATTGCTAGGCACAAATACCCAAGAGACCATCTGTACATCTCGTGGACCAGCTAGGCGTTGAGGCTGATGACGATGCTGAGCAGCATCAGCCCTGGCTGGACCAGAATGGGAGACCACAGAAGGTTCTGGACCCATTTCGAATCCAGCAACAGCCCGACACCTAACACATGCCCCATGGCCCCCAATGATAATCCGCATGTGCTGTGCACATGCTGCAGAAATTTCTGCTGCGGATTATCAGTGTGGAAAAATACACAGCATGTCCATTAACTTTGCAGACACACAGCATAATTGCCACCATTGACTTGAAATGAACTGCATGTTATCCATATGAGCACATGTGGCAATGCAGATATCATACAGTTCAATGTGCAGATGGTACCCAGGCTTGGAGAAGAGGAGACTCTCCTCCAGACCCAGGTACCATAGAACTTGTTAAAAAAATAATTTAAAATAAAGATTATTCTTACCTTCTGATGGCCCCCAGTCTCCTCAGTGATGCGTCCAGTCTGTTGTATGGGTCGCGGTGGTGTGAAAGGACCTGCTATGATGTCATTAGGTCATGTGTCCAGTCCTTTTTAGATAAATTATTAAAGGTTACATTTTAGTGGTCTAATTTTCTATTGTTTTTTCGTAAATATATATATGTATATATATATATATATATATATACCGTATTTTTCAGACTATAAGACGCACCGGACCATAAGACACACCTAGGTTTTAGAGGAGGAAAAAAAAAAATGTAAGCAAAAAATGTGGTCATGATGCACTTTTAAGGGGGAGGGGGTCTTCTGCTGACACTGGTATAGGGGTAATGTCCCCCAATTCTGACAATATCCCCCATCCTGATATATATGCCCCCCCCTTCCTTTTATACGTTGTCCCCATCCCCATCCTGGTATGCCTGGCATCCCTCCATCCTAGTATGCATGGCACCCCTCATCCTTATCCTGGTATGCATGGCACCCCTCATCCTTATCCTGGTATGCATGCCACCCCTCATCCTTATCCTGGTATGCATGGCACCCCTCATCCTTATCCTGGTATGCATGGCACCCCTCATCCCTATCCTGGTATGCATGGCACCCCTCATCCCTGTCCTGGTATGCATGGCACCCCTCATCCCTGTCCTGGTATGCATGGCACCCTTCATCCCTATCCTGGTATGCATGGCACCTCTAATCCCTATCCTGGTATGCATGGCACAGCAATCCCCATCCTGTTATGCATGGCACAGCAATCCCCATCCTGGTATGCATGGCACAGCAATCCCCATCCTGGTATGCATGGCACCCCTGACCCCATATTCTGATATGCATGGCACCCCTCATCCCTGTCCTAGTATGCATGGTACCCCTCATCCCTATCCTGATATGCATGGCACCCCTAATCCCTATCCTGGTATGCATGGCACCCCTAATCCCTATCCTGGTATGTATGGCACCCCTAATCCCTGTCCTGGTATGCATGGTCCCCCTAATCCCCATGATGCTGCACATTAAAAAAAATAAACACTCCTACTCACCTTTCTTCTCTCCTCCAGTGCTGCGTTCTGTCTGCCTGCACTGATCTCTCCATGTGAGCCGCGCATGACGTCACTACCATGCGTGGCTCACATGGAGAGATCATGGGCGTGGAGAGAGGTTGAATATTCATGCCCTTTAATGAGCGGGCACAGGAGATAGCCGGCAGCAGCAGGAGCCGCAACGTGGCTACACTGTGTACCGCTATTAAGGAGTATGAATATTCAGTGCTCCCCACGCTCCATGGGAGTGGGGAGCAGTGAATATTCATTTTCTTTAGCAGTGGGGACAGTGTAGGCTGCAGCGGGCGGCTGCTGCCTCCTATGCCCCGCTCCTCCACCGATACCGCTCCCCCCCACACCACACATAAATATACCCCCCCCCCAACATTCAGACTATAAGACTCACCCCCCATTTTCCTCCAAAATTTTGGAGGAAAAAAGTGCATCTTATAGTCTGAAAAATACGGTATATACAGTGCCTACAAGTAGTATTCAACCCCCTGCAGATTTAGCTGGTTGACACATGCGGAATTAACTTGCCATTGTGACATTTGTACTGTAGATCAGCCTGGAAGTGGGAAATGCACTGCAGCAAATTTTGATTTTTTTTTTTTTTTTTAAAACGTTAAAAGTTAATTCAGAGTGTCATTTATTATTCAACCCCTCAAACCACAAGAATTCTGTTTGGTACCCCTAAAGTATTAAGAAGTAGTTCAGGCACCAAGAATAATGAGCTTCACATGTGTGGATTAAAGATCTCTTTTGCCAGCCTTTTCTGACTATTTAAGACCCTCCCCAAACTTGTGAACAGCACTCAGACATTGTCAACATGGGAAAGACAAAGGAGCATTCCAAGGCCATCAGAGACAAGATCGTGGAGGGTCACAAGGCTGGCAAGGGGTACAAAACCCTTTCCAAGGAGTTGGGCCTACCTGTCTCCACTGTTGGGAGCATCATCCGTAAGTGGAAGGCTTATGGAACTACTGTTAGCCTTCCACGGCCTGGACAGCCTTTGAAAGTGTCCTCCCGTGCCGAGGCCAGGCTTGTCCGAAGAGTCAAGGCTAACCCAAGGACAACAAGGAAGGAGCTCCGGGAAGATCTCATGGCAGTGGGGACATTGGTTTCAGTCAATACCATAAGTAACGTACTCCACCGCAATGGTCTCCGTTCCAGACGAGCCTGTATGGTACCTTTACTTTCAAAGCGTCATGTCAAGGCTCGTCTACAGTTTGCTCATGATCACTTGGAGGACTCTGAGACAGACTGGTTCAAGGTTCTATGGTCTGATGAGACCAAGATCGAGATCTTTGGTGCCAACCACACACGTGACGTTTGGAGACTGGATGGCACTGCATACGACCCCAAGAATACCATCCCTACAGTCAAGCATGGTGGTGGCAGCATCATGCTGTGGGGCTGTTTCTCTACCAAGGGGCCTGGCCATCTGGTCCGCATCCATGGGAAGATGGATAGCATGGCCTACCTGGAGATTTTGGCCAAGAACCTCCGCTCCTCCATCAAGGATCTTAAGATGGGTCGTAATTTCATCTTCCAATAAGACAACGACCCAAAGCACACAGCCAAGAAAACCAAGGCCTGGTTCAAGAGGGAAAAAGTCAAGGTGTTGGAGTGGCCTAGTCAGTCTCCTGACCTTAACCCAATTGAAAACTTGTGGAAGGAGCTCAAGAATAAAGTCCACATGAGACACCCAAAGAACCTAGATAACTTGGAGAAGATCTGCACGGAGGTGTGGGCCAAGATAACTCCACAGACCTGTGCCGGCCTGATCAGGTCTTATAAAAGACGATTATTAGCTGTAATTGCAAACAAGGGTTATTCCACAAAATATTAAACATAGGGGTTGTATAATAATTGACCCACACTTTTATGTTTAAAATTTAATAAAATTCAACTGAGCAACATAACTTTTTGGTTTGTAAGATTTATGCTTCTGTTCATAAAACCTACTCTCGTTTGCAGTTTGAAGGCTCTAACTTATTTGCATCTTATCAAACCAGCTAAATCTGCAGGGGGTTGAATACTACTTGTAGGCACTGTATATACAGTTGAAACCAGAAGTTTACATACCATATATAAAAAGACACATATGCATGTGTGTGACCTCTCAGTCGCCCTCCCTGGGATCTTGGGGTACTCGGAGCCGGGTCGGTGTAGGGGTCGAGGGGAATGCAGTCGTGGCCTAGACCTGTCCCGTGCCCAGGGCGGTCACACTTTAAAAATAATGGGCTTTCAAGTAAGAGTGGTATTTCGACTACGCCACCTGCGGTTTCCGGTGATGGACACCAGCGCTGCTACAGTCCACTGAGGCTGGTGTTAGGGGCAGCTAAGATGGGACCGCTCCCCGCAGGCGGAGCAGGCCTCAGGGCAGTGAGAGGAGGAATGGTGGGTGCAGTGCCGCGCAGGAAATAACAGGCTGAGGCGGTGAATGAGTCATCCGGGTCTTTACTCACTTTCAGATGTACTTTCAGCCGCAAAGCTTCTCTCTGCTACACACGGCGTGCTGCGGCCACCGGGAAGGGTGTCCAGCACTTCCCAGGTAGATCAGGAGCACCTGTCGAGACCCCTCTGGTGTGTGTTCCTCCTCTCCTTGGTAGCTCTCCCACTAAGTCTTCTCCTGACTGTGTGTGGTTCGAACATGTAGTAAGGCCGGGTCCCACTGGATAAACGCAGTGTAAGAGATACAGGTGGCGTAGGTCGCTCCATCCGTATCCCTTTGGGATCCACTAAGCCTCCGGGCTTTTCTGACTGAGACGTGAAGTAACAAAGTCAGATATCGGGGGCCGGTCACCCCTCTTGCAGCAGGAATCCCTCTGACTAGGCCAGAGTAAAGAATACAGGTGGCGACTGCACTCTGTCCGTATCCCCCTGGGATCCTTTTGCCTGCGGAGCCTATCTCCTCCGCTCCCCTCCAAGGCCTTCTTAGGTCAGGACCTTGACCGGGTAGAGACCTTGGTTAACTCTGACCCGCTCCTCATCTCAAGGCCAGAGTACGAGGACCGTGTATCTTCAGTGAGCTGCGACTTTTGCTGAACTCTGGCAGAAGACCACAATCAAAGACGAAGACCACAATCAAAGACCTTGAACTTAAGATGGCCGTAGATTAAATATGAATGAATAAGTGTTTCCTAAAAGTGTGTCCTCCACCCTCACCCACTACATGGTTGCCCCTATCTTTGGTTCCCCCCATCTCCTCTATCCCGGGCCGGGGCAGCACCCTGGTGCATTTAGGCCCCCTTCAGGACAGGAGTGGTGTAGTGTTGAGTGGTGAAGTGGGGTCCTGAGAGATGCTCCATCCTTACCTGGAAGAGGAGATACCACACCTCAAGCTGAGGTGCAGTACCCCTGTGGCAACTGAACCCTCAGGGGCGCCACACATGTTTTTCTCAATAGCTGACATGAAATCAGAATAAACCTTTCCCGTTTTAGGTCAATTAGGATTACCATAATTTTTAATATTGGCCAAATGCCAGAATAATGAGAGAGAGAGAGAGAATGTTTAAGGCATTTTTATTACTTACTGCAAAGTCAAAAGTTTACATACACTAAGAGTACTATGCCTTTAAACAATTCTGGACTGCCCGTATGATAATGTCATGTGTTTGGAAGCTTCTGCAATTAGGAGGTAACCATGTGCTTCAGGGATCCTAGTCAGCTACAAAAAAAAACCCACTTTTTTTTAGCTTGTAAGCACTGCACATGTTCTACTGTCTAGTGGTGGTTGTCTGTTTCCAAAGCAATGAGAAAAGAAAATTGTTATCACAGGAATAGCTAAACATTTTAACCCCTTTACCCCCGAAGGCTGTTTGCACATTAATGGCCAGGACAATTTTTACAATTCTGTCTAGTGTCACTTTATGAGGTAATAACTCTGGAACGCTTCAATGGATCCCCCTGATTCTGAGACTGTTTTTTCGTGACAAATTGTACTTCATGATAGTGGTAAAATTTATTTAATATGGCTGGCTTTTATCTATAAAAAAAATCAATAATTCGTCAAAAGAAATTAAAATTTCGCAATTTTCAAACTTTGAATTTTTATGCCCTTCAATCAGAGAGTTATGTCACACAAAATAGTTAATAAATAACATTTCCCACATGTCTACTTTACATCAGCACAATTTTGGAACCAAATTTATTTTTTAGGAAGTTATAAGGGTTAAATGTTGACCAGTGATTTCTAATTTTTCCAGCAAAACATTTTTTAAGGGACAACATCACATTTGAAGTGACTTTGAGGGGCCTTTATAACAGAAAATACCCCAAAGTGACACCATTCTAAAAGTTGCACCCCTCAAGGTTCTCAAAAGCACATTCAAGAAGTTTATTAACCCTACAGGTGCGTCACAGGAATTTTTGAAATGTGGAAAAAAACAATGAACATTTAACTTTTTTTCACAAAATTTTTAATTTAGACTCAATATTTTTTATTTTCGCAAGGGTAACAATATATGAAAAAAATTGACCCCAAAATGTGTTGTGCACTTTCTCCTGAGCACGCCGATACCCCATATGGTGGGGAAAAAACACTGATTCGGCGCATGGCATGGTTCGAAAGGGAAGGAGCGTGATTTGACTTTTTGAATCTTATATTTGCTTAAATAATTAGGGGACGCCATTTTGTGTTTGGAGGGCCACTGATTTGCCTAAACAGTGGAAACTCCAAGGTGCTTCACAGAAGTTTATAACATTGAGCTGTAAAAATACAATTTTCACATTTTTCCCACAAAAATGTTTTTCAGCCCCAAAATTTGCATTTTCATAAGGGTAACAGGAGAAATTGCACCATTTCATTTGTTGTGCTATTTCTCATGACTAAGCCGATACCCATATGTGGGGAAAAACCACTGTTTGGGCGCATGACAGGGCTCGGAAGGAAAGGAGCGCCATTTGACTTTTTGAATGTAAAATTTGCTTGAATAATTAGCGGACGCCATGTCGCGTTTGGAGAGCCCCGGATGTGCCCTTAACAGTGAAACCCCCCCCACAAGTGACACCATTTTGAAAACTAAACCCCTCTCGGAACTTATCTACAACCCCTGGCAAAATTTATGGAATCACCGGGCTCGGAGGATGTTCATTCAGTTGTTTAATGTTGTTGAAAAAAAGCAGATCATAGACATGGCACAAAACTAAAGTCATTTCAAATGGCAACTTTATGGCTTTAAGAAACATTAAAAGAAATCAAGATAAAAAATGTGGTACTCAGTAAGGGTATTTTTTTTCAGACCAAGCAGAGGGAAAAGATTATGGAATCACTCAATTCTGAGGAAAAAATTATGGAATCACCCTGTAAATTTTAATTTCCGAAACTAACACCTGCATCAAATTACATCTGCTCGTTAGTCTGCATCTAAAAAGGAGTGATCACACCTTGGAGAGCTGTTGCACCAAGTGGACTGACATGAATCATGGCTCCAACACGAGAGATGTCAATTGAAACAAAGGAGAGGATTATCAAACTCTTAAAAGAAGGTAAATCACGCAATGTTGCAAAAGATGTTGGTTGTTCAAAGTCAGCTGTGTCTAAAATCTGGACCAAATACTAACAACATGAGAAGGTTGTTGAAGGCAAACATACTGGTAGACCAAGGAAGACATCAAAGCGTCAAGACCGGAAACTTAAAGCAATATGTCTCCAAAACAGGAAATGCACAACAAAACAAATGAGGAACAAATGGGAGGAAACTGGAGTCAATGTCTGTGACCGAACTGTAAGAAACCACCTAAAGGAAATGGGATTTACATACTGAAAAGCTAAACAAAAGCCATCATTAACACCTAAACAGAAAAAAAACAAGGTTACAGTGGGCTAAGGAAAAGCAGTCGTGGACTGTGGATGACTGGATGAAAGTCATATTCAGTGATGAATCGCGAATCTGCATTGGGCTAGGTGATGATGCTGGAACTTTTGTTTGGTGCCGTTCCAATGAGATTTATAAAGATGACTGCGTGAAGAGAACATGCAAATTTCCACAGTCATTGATGATATGGGGCTGCATGTCCGGTAAAGGCACTGGGGAAATGGCTGTTATTACATCTTCAATAAATACCCAAGTTTACATTGATATTTTGGACAGTTTTCTTATCTCATCAATTGAAAGGATGTTTGGGGATGATGACATCATCTTTCAAGATGATAATGCATCCTGCCATAGAGCAAAAACTGTGAAAACATTCCTTGAAAGAAGACACATAAGGTCAATGTCATGGCCTGCAAACAGTCCAGATCTCAATCCAATTGAAAATCTTTGGTGGAAGTTGAAGAAAATGGTCCATGACAAGGCTCCAACCTGCAAAGCTGATCTGGCAACAGCAATCAGAGAAAGTTGGAGCCAGATTGATGAAGAGTACCGTTTGTCACTCATTAAGTTCATGCCTCAGAGACTGCAAGCTGTTATTAAAGCCAGAGGTGGTGCAACAAAATACTAGTGATGTATTGGAGTGTTCTTTTGTGTATTTGTTTTTCATGATTCCATAATTTTTTCCTCAGAATTGAGTGATTCCATAATTTTTTCCTTCTGCTTGGTCTGAAAAAAAATCACCCTTACTGATTACCACATTTTTTATCTTGATTTCTTTTAGTGTTTGTTAAAGCCATAAAGTTGCCATTGGAAATTACTTTAGTTTTGTGCCATGTTTGTGATCTGCTTTTTTTCAACAACATTAAACAACTGAATGAACATCCTCCGAGCCCGGTGATTCCATAATTTTTGCCAGGGGTTGTAGATGTGTGGTGAGCACCTTGAACCCCCAAGTGCTTCACAGAAGTTTATAACATGGATCCGTGATAATAAAAAAATCCAATTTTTCCCACAAAAATGTTTTTTTTAGCCCCTAATATTTTATTTTCAAAGTGGTAACAGGAGAAAATTTGTTGTGCAATTTCTCCTGAGCACGCAGATACCCCATTTGTGGGGGAAAACTATTGTTTGAGCGCAACGCTCAGAAAGGAAGGAGTGACGTTTTGGAACGCAGACTTTGATGGAATGGTCTGCGGGTGTCATATCGTGTTTGGAGAGCCCCTGATGTGCCGAAACAGTGTGAAAGCTCCCACAAGTGACCCCATTTTGGAAACTAGACCCCAAAGGAATTTATTTAGATGTGTACTGAATACCTTGAACCCACAGGTGCTTTACAGACTTTAACAACGTGGAGCTGTAAAATAAAAAAAATATATTTTTCCCACAAAAATGTTGTTTTAGCCCCAATTTTTTTCATTTTCACAAGGATAGCTGGAGTAAATGGACCCCAAAATTTGTTGTGCAATTTTTCCTATGAGGCCGATACCCTATATATGGTCGAAAACTACTTTTGATGCACAGGGCAAAGCTCAGAAGGAAGAAGCACCATATTGGAGATCAAATTTTGCTGGACTGGTTTGTGGGTGCCATGTCACATTCGTCAGAGCCCCTGAGGTGCTAGAACAGCAGCCCCCCTATAAGACACCCCATTTTACAAACTACACCTCTCAATGAATTAATCTAGGGGTGCAGTGAGCATATTGACACCACATGTGGATCACAGAATTTTATACCATTGGGCAGTGAAGAAAAAAAAAATTCCTTTTTTACCACCAAAATTTTGTTTTAGCCCCAGATTTTACATTTTCACACTGGGAAATCGGTAAAAATAGCATACAAAGCCTCTGAGTTCCAGAACAGCAGAATCCCTCAGGTGACCCTATTTTTGAAATTACACCCCTTTGGGAATTTATTTACAGGAGTAGTGATGATTTTGACTCCATGGTTCTTTTCCAGAAACAAGTAGCAGCGGATGTTGCTAAGTGAAAATTGCAAACTGCCGTTGTAGTGACCAGTATGTTGTAGTGACCAGTACGTTGTGCTCAGCTCATGCTTCTGGAGACATGCACCCGTAAATTAGGTGGGCTCTCATCGCTACAGAAATGCCAAACATGTGAATGCTAACTGCTGTTTAGGTACCCTGTGAGGCTCAAAAGGGAGGTGGGCATTTGGATTTGGAAGCACAGAATTTGCTGAATTTCTTTTGGGGGCAAGGGCCATTTCACTTTTCCAGAGCCTTTCTGCTACTAGTAACGTGGAAGCCCCCTATATTTCCATTAACAGATGACGACCTGAGTTTGGACTTACTTTTTTTGTGGATTGAATCAAAGCTTTCATTTTGATCCAAAATGTTATGTAAAATGTTCCCAATTATCCTGTGCTCTACGCTGAGCACTGATATTGGGGTTTCCATTTAAACCTCTGAGTCACGTAATTCAGATGAAACCCCTGAGGGATCCATTCATTATAATGAAGCAGCAGAGTTACTTCGGACTCTGTCTGGCCTCTGTTCAACTGTATCCTTTTTTCAGAGGTTGCCAAAACTGTGGCCGACGGCACTTTTATGCACGCATAATAAAAAGACGGACACCGTGGGATCACAGGCCAGACGGCGTCTACAGTGTCTCCATCTGCCTCATTATAGGAAATCTCCCTCCGAGGGTTCTGTTTGAATCACGTATTTTTAGAGATTCAGGCTATGTGCCCATGATGCAGAAATGCTCAGGATTTTTTCCTGAGCGTTTCTGCACCTCCCTGGCAGAAAAAAACGCATGCGGATTGTACATGCGTTTTCCTGCCAGGGGCATGCGGAAGTGAAACGTTCTTCACTTGCATTTCCGCATGCGGCTTGTCAAGCGCTTTCCAAGTGATTTTAGCATCACTTGGAAAGTGCTTGACAACTTGGTCACACTATATAAATCCATGCAAACGGCATGAATTTATATAGTGTGACCCGAGAGAATGTCAAAAAATAAATATATACTTACCCTCCGATGGCCCGCGCTGTCTTGCTTCGCTCAGTCCCGGCTGCTGGCAGCGGTAGAGTGAAGGACCTGCCGACGTCAGCGTCGCGTGACCCGTCACATGACTCTGACGTCAGCGCATGTCCTTCATTCCATTGCGAAGTGCCGGGAAGCAAGGAGGAGCACCGCGGGCCGCCAGAAGGTAAGTATATATTTATTTTTTTATTTTATTCTTTTTTTACAGCTTTTTAATGGTACCTGGGTGTGGATGAGACTCTCCTCTCCTCCACACCCGGGTACCATCCGCACATTAGAACGCGTCAATTACGCAAGTACATATGCAGTCTTGCGGAATTGGCGCGTTCTAATGCAAGTCAATGGCGGCGAAAACGCTGCACTTCCGCAAAATAATTGGTAGTGCTGCGTTTTTTTCTGCAATGATAATCCGCAGCAGAAATTTCCGCAGCATGTGCACAGCACATGGCGGATTATCATTGGGGGACATGGCAGGCCTTCTACCATGTGTTTTTTAAGTGTTTCTGCAGCGTTTTTGCCTCTGCAGAAACGCTTAAAAAATGCATCGTGGGCACACAGCCTTACATGGAAACCCTGGTGTAAGTGCTCAGCGTAGAGCGCAGGATAAATGTGAGCCAAACCATACTGCAATCTTTGGGAGGCAGAATGAACAAATCAGCAGCTGGTGAAGAATTGGTTTTATTTATTTTTTACACCGTTCCTTGTGTGGTATAAGTGATTAGACAACTTTATTCTTCGGGTCAGTGGATTAGAGCAATACTAGATTTATTTCCGGTTTTTATGTTTGGCAACTGTCACACACTAAAAAACACTTTTTTTGGAAGCTATAATTTTTGCATATTTGGGCCGACAAAGTCATATAAGGGCTTGTTTTTTGACAAGTTGATGTCTTAATTGGTACCATTTTCGGGCACATGACATTTTTTGATCGCTTTCTAATCCTATTTTGGGGAGGCAGAATAAACAAAAACCAACAAGTCAGGAATTGTTTTTTTTTTTAAATGCCGTTACGCATGTGGTAAAATTGATAAGGCAGCTTTATTCTTTGGGAAAGTACATTTACAGCAATACTACATTTATATCTTTTTTTTATGCTTTGGCGCTTTTACACAAAAAATATTTTATCTAAAAATTTTTTTTTGCATCACTGTATTCTGAGAGCTATAACCTTTTTATTTTTCGGCTGATGGAGCTGTATGGCGGCTTGTTTTTTGCGGGACAAAATGACGTTTTCAGCTGTACCATTTTTATTTACATTTTTGATCGCATTTTATTCCACTTTTTGTTTGGCGGTATGATCATAAAGCATTGTTTTTTGCCTCGTTTTTTTTTTTTTACCGTTTTCACTAAATGGGTTAACTAGTAGGACAGTTTTATAGGTCAGGTCAGTCCGGACGCGGGCGATACCAAATATGTGTGCTTTAATTTATTTATTTATTTTTTTCTTTCATAATAATATTTATTTATGGGTAAAATATATTTTTTGTTTTTATTATTTTGTGATTTTTTTAACAAAATATATTTTTACAACTTTTTTTTTCACTTTACTTAGTCCCACTTTCTGCAGTCTGATCGCTACTATAAAGCATAGCAGTGCAGGATCACTGCTATGCCTTATAGCTGTCAGTCCTATAGACACAAGATAGTTAGATCATGCACTGCGCATGATCTAACTACCTTGCTAGTCCCTGGTGACTTGGAAGTCGTCATGACTTCGGGGTATCGGATACAAGAGCAGAGGGGCTTCTGGCCCTCTGCTCGCTCGCTAAATGCGGTGGCGATCGAAGCATTTAGGGGAATAAAGTGACGAGAGCAGTGCGGGCACCGCTCCTGGCACTGAGTGCTGGGTGTCAGCTGTCAGAATCAGCTGACACCCGGCGACGATTGTATGCGCGCAGACTCTGTGCACACGCGATCGCCGAGACGTGTCCATATCTACCTGGTCATTAAGGCCCAGGCCACAGGGACTTATGGATGCGTCTCATATCAGAAAGGGATTAATAAGCAGTAAATTGCAAAAAAATATTTTAATTTACAAGCACTACTTGATATTACCTGTTTATGAAGTTGGGAATAATCCTTTAAGAATAGAATCTCTTGAGGATGCTTCAGTGCGCTAAGATGACACTTGACACCAGAAGGTTGGGTTTACACTATATATGCAATATTTTTGTTATTTTGATATAATAATTTTCTCTTTTATGCATTAGGTAAAAATTATGATAAATAAAATAATTATTATATAGCAGCACCTTTATTCTGCCTGTCTATCTGCCACAAGTTTCACAAGTGGAAAACCTGAAAACAATTCCAGGATAAGAGAAAGCGAGTCTGTATTATGAATAGAACCAATATGTATGTTAATGTTAATGACATTAACCTTTCATACTATAAATATCAAATGTTAATTTACAGATTGTGTATGATTCTTTTCCTCATGGAAAGACAGTAAAATGTAATGTTTTTAATGCTTTTGCTGCCAAAGGTTTCTCAAAATTTGACGTGAACAAATAACACTGAAATTAGCAAATAATACATTTATATGAACCCCCAATACCTATTACTTTCTTAAAATAGGCAACTGTCACATTGTCAAAATGCCACTATATACATAGGCACCTTCGTACAATTTTGCTTCAAAGTGAATATTTTTGTAAAAAATGCATACAAATTTGATATTAGTATCTAAAACTCTCACCCAAACATAAAGTTAGATACACCACATTTCCTAAATGGGGTTATGGGACAGTTTGTTATAATAATAATAATAATGATAATCTTTTTTATTTATACAGGGCCAACATATTCCGCAGCACTTTACAATTCAGACAATTTTACAGACATTATGGGCACTGTTCCCATTGGGGTTCACAATCTATATTCCCTATCAGTATGTCTTTGGAGTGTGGGAGGAAACTGGAGAACCCTGAGGAAACCCACGCAAACACGGGGAGAACATACAAACTCCTTGCAGATGTTGTCCCTGGTGGGATTTGAACTCAGGACTCCAGTGCTGCAAGGCTGCAGTGCTAACCACTGCCCTATTATATAAACAAACCGTGCTTTACTTGCTCTTCCTGGATCCACCACTAAGTATTCGGTATCTGTTATTGGTTGCAATGCTGACCACACGCCTCTAGTGCAGCAGCAAATCACTGAGCTCAGTGGCTATGCCCATGAAAACGGAATGCCCCGCTCAGAGCTGCTATACTCACTGATTTGCTGTTGCGCTATGTACATGAAGATAGCACTGTAGCCGATATCAGATACCGGGAGCAGAGGCGGAGACTCAGTTGGGGACATGGGGAGGGTGAGTAAGACGCTATTTTTTAAAATAACAAATTGAGCCTAAAAGCGGAATTTTCTGAAATGGTACGACCTCTTTAAAAATATAATATGTCCAGAGTCCACACATACCACATAGGCCTATAGGTACATTTTATATATCTTTATAAAATCATCATTAACTACTTTCCGACCTCCGATGATAAATAAACATTGGTGGTTGCTGGGTTTTGTGCAGTCTGAGGTCTTGCTTTGCTCGGGACCCCCACACAACTCCAAGCGCCGGGATTCTGGTGCAGAAAACTAGCTCTGCACCAGCGACATACAATACATGTGTTTTGCAATGCATGAAACCAGTGATCCTAGAAATAAAAGTTGAAGACCCAAAGTAAAAAATGGAAAAAAAGATAAAAAAAATATTATACCAATAAATGTATATGGGAAATCAAAAATAAACAAAAAAAGTACACGTATTTGGTAACGCTGCTTCTGGAATGACCCTATCTATAAAACTGTCACATTAGCTAACCCCGCCAGTGAACGCCGTAAAAATAATTAATAAAAAACGTGACAAAAAAACCTATGCTTTTTCATCATTCCGCCCCCAAAAAAGTGGAATAAAACTCGATTAAAAAGTAGAATGTAAATAAAAATGGTATAGCTGAAAACGCCACTGTATCCTGCGAAAAAAAAAAATTGCTATACATCAGCGGAGAAAATAAAAAAGTTGTTGCTCTCAGAATACAGCGATGCAAAAACAATTCAAAAATAGTTTTATTGTGAACATTTTTTTTTATATAAAATTGTTTTTGTACAAAAGCGCCAAAACATAAAAAAATTATATAAATGTGGTATCGCTGTAATTGTACTGACCCGAAGATTAAAGCTGCCTTATCACTTTTACCACAAAGTGAATGGCATGAAATTAAAATTCCTGAATTGCTGGTTTTTGTTCATTCTGCTTCCCAAAATTTTGAATAGAAAGCGATCGAAAAATGTCGTGCCCGAAAATGGTACCAATAAAAAGATCAACACATCCTGCAAAAAACAAGCCGTCACATGACTGTCAGCAGAAATGTAGAAAAATTATAGCTCTCAAAATATGGCAATGCAAAAAGAGTTTCTTAGTGTGTGATAGCAGCCAAACATAAAAAAAAAACAATATAAAACTGATATCACTGTAATTGCACCGACCCGAAAAATAAAGTAATCTAATCACTTTTTTACTAGTTAAAAAAAAATAAATGAAACCTGCTGTTGATTTGTTTATACTGGCTCGCAGTAAGGCATATTTATCCTGCGCACTACGCTGAGCACTTACGGGGTTTCTATGTAAATCTCTGAAATACATGATTCAGAAGGAACTCACCAAGCAAGCTTCCCTATTATGAGGCAGATGGAGGCACTGTGGACTCTTGTTTCTCCTATGATCCGGTGGTGTCCGTCTTATTAAGCATGAAGAGTACATAAAAGCACGGTCGACCACAATTTTGTGCACTGTTTTGTGCAGTTTTGTGAAAAGACGGACACCGCTGAACAGAGGCAAGACCGAGTACAGAGAAACACTGCTGCCTCATTATAGTGAATTGATCCCTCGGGGGTTTCATCTGAATCACGTCATTCAGAGAGTTAGATGGAAACCCCAATGTAAGTGCTCAGCGTAGAGCACCGGATAAATGTGATCCAGAGTTTTATGTAAAATGTTCCTAATAAAAGCTTCAGCTCAATCCACACAAAAAAACAAGTCCCCACTCAGGTTCGTCATCTGTTAAAGGAAATATAGGTGGCTTCCATGTTACTGGTAACTCATAGGCTCTGGAAAAGCGCTATGGCTCCCCCCACTCTCCCCCAAAAAATTTAATTCCGCAAGATATGCACTCTCAAATCCAAATGCCCCCCTCCTTTCTGAGCCCCACAGTGTGCCTAAACGACATTTAGCGTCCACATGTTTGGCATCTCTGAAGCGAAAGGAGAGTCCGCTTAATTTACAGGGTGCGTGTCTCTAGAAGCAGAAGCTGGGCATAATGTACTTGGCACTACAAAGTACGGGCACTACAATGAGAGATTTTCAATTTTTATTCAGCGACATCCATTGTTGTTTGTTTCTGGAAAATATCCATGGAGTCCAAATCATCACTACACCTGTAGATAAATTCCCGGAAGGGTGTAATTTCCAAAATGGGGTCACTTGAGAACTGATTCTACTCTTCTGGCACTTAGGGGCTCTGTATATGGAGTCCACAAACTATTCTACGAAAATTTGTTCTCTGAGAGTCAAATAGCGCTCCTTCCCTACTGAGTCTCGTCATATGGCTAAGTAGTACTATACAGCCACATATGGGGCAATGCCACGTTCAGCAGAAATTGTGTGACACATTTTGATGAAATTTTTACCCATTTTCCCTTGTGAAAATGTAAAATCTGGGGCTAAATTTTTTTTTGTGGTAAAATGTAATTATTTTTTCTTCACAGCCCAATGGAATTAAATTCTGTGACACACCTGTGGTTTCATTGTGATCACTGCACCCCTAGATGTACTAATCAAGAGGTGTAATTTGTACAATGGGGTCACTTGTGGGGAGGTATGCTGTTCTGGGACCTCAGGGGCTCTGCTAATGTGACATGGCACCCACAAACCATAACAGTAAAATCTGCAGTACAATATGGTACTCCTTCCCTTCTGAGCTTTGCACTGTACCTCAAAAGTAGTTTTCAACCACTTATGGGGTATTGGCATACTCCAGAGAAAATGAACAGTACAATTTGTTACACAATTTCTTCTATTACCCCTTTTGAAAATTAAAAAATTGGGGCCAAATAACATTTTAGTGGAAAAAATTGTAATTTCTCATTGACTCAGCCCAATGTTCTACAATTCTGGGAATCTCCTGAAGGTTAAAAATGCTCACTATCCCCCTAGATGAATGCCTCGAGAGGTATAGTTCCAAAATGCGGTCATTGGGGGGGTTTCTGCTGTTTTGACATGTCAGTGGCTCTTCAAATGTGACATGGTGTCCGCAATCTATTCCAGCCAAAATGGCGTTCCTTCCCTTCCGAGACATGCCGTGCACCCAAAAAGCAGTTTTTCACCACATATTATATGGTCCATTTTCTCCTGGTAACTTTGTGAAAAGTAAAAATTTCAGGCTAGAGCAACATTTTTGTGGGAAAATGTGATTTTTTTTATTTTCATGGCTCAATGTTTTAAAATTCTGTGGAGCATCTGTGGGTTGAAGGTGCTCTCCACACATCTAGATATATTTCTTTAGGGGTGTAGTTTCCAAAATGAGGTCATCTGTGGGGGGGCTTCCTCTGTTTAGGCACATCAGGAGCTCTGCAAACGTAACTTGGCATCCGCTATCTATTCCGGCCAAGTGCGCTCCAAAAGTCAAATGGCTCTCCTTCCTTTCCGAGCTGTGTTGTGCTCCCAAACAATAGTTTTCCACCACATATGTGGTATCGGTATATTCAGGAGAAATTGGATAACAAATTGTACTGTCCATTTTCTCCTGTTAATCTTATGGAAATGCAAAATTTTGAGCTAAAGTAACATTTTTGTGGGAAAAAGTTAAATTTTTTATTTTTTTCCTTTCATATTGCTTTAATTCCTGTGAAGCACCTGAGGGGTTAATAAACTTCTTGAATGTGGTTTTGAACAATTTGAGGGGTGCAGTTTTTAAAATGCTGTCACTTTTGGGTATTTTCTGTCACATAGGCCCCTCAAAGTCACTTAAAAAGTGATGTGTTCCCGAAAAAAATTGGTTATGTAAATTGTGTTGGAAAAATGAGAAATTGCTGATCAACTTTTAACCCTTCTAACTTCCTAACAAAAAAAATGTTTAAAAAATGATGCTGATGTAAAGTAGATATGTGGTAAATGCTATTTATAAACTATTTTGTGTGACATAACTTTCTGGTTTAAGGGCATAAAAATTAAAAGCTTGAGAATTGCAAAATTTTCTACATTTTTGCTAAAATTCTGATATTTTCACAAATAAACACAAAAAAGTGTTGACCTAAATTTGCTACTTATATGAAGTACAATATGTCACGAAAAAAAACAGTCTCAGAATCAGTGGAATGTGTTGAAGGGTTCAAAAGCTATTACCTCATGAAGTGACAGTGGTCAGAATTTAAAAAATTGGCCTGGTCAGGAAGGTGAAAACAGGCTCTGGCGCGAAAGGGTTAAGAGACCAAAAATCTGTTTTCATGCTGGAAAATTCAAATCTTGCCTGTGTCACTTTATGTAGCAATAATTTTAGAATGTCTTTTTGTATCCCCTTGGTCCTGAGATTATTTCATGAAACTTTGTACTTTTATTTTAGACTTTATTTTTTTTATTTATTTTTTTCTTTTATTGGCAAATTATAGTTGATATGTTTTCAATTTACTAAATAAAAAAAAATGAAAATGTTCAAAATTCTTGAAAAGTGTGCACTTTTCAAACTTTTAATGTATCGGCATCAAGACAGATAGTTATATGACACAAAATAGCTAATAATTGACATTTCCCATGCTTACCTCATATTGGTATAATTTTTTTTTCATTCATTTATTTTTTTGTGTACAGTAGACTGTTTATAAGTTTAGCAGCAATTTTTCTAATTTTCAAATAACTTTCAGTGGCTGATTCAGTTCTCAAGAGCCTCTGATGGGCTTATACAGTGGGTGAAATAAGTATTGAACATGTCACCAATTAAAGTAAATATATTTCTAAAGGTGCTATTCACATAAAATTCTAATCAGATGTCTGTAACAACCCATGCAATCCACACAGGAAAAGAAACAAAGAAATCAAACCATAGATGTCCATAAATTAAGCTATGTATAATAATGATAAATGACACAGGGAAAAGTATTGAACACGCTTACTGCAATTTAATTAATACTTTGTACAAGTTCAAGATGCCTCCTGTATGGAGAAACTAGCCGCATGCTCAGGTGGATTGCCTATGTGGATTGGATCGGTTGTTACCAACATCTAGTGAGAATTTCATGTCAATAGCACCTTTAGAAATATATTTACTTAGTTGGTGACCTGTTCAATATTTATTTCACCCCCTGTATATTAGAGAAAAAAAGCAAATTACAACATTTTAAAAAATCCACATTTTATAGTATTCAAAATAGGGTTTAGTAGGTATGTTAAGACTTCAGTTGTTTAACAATCTAAGGCAAAATGGAAAGACATTTTTTTTTCCATTGAAATGTAGTTTAGCCACAAATGTAACATTTTCAAAAGAACAGAAGAGAATACACCTGCCAAATGTGTATTTCTTTCGAGCATGACAATATTCTGTGTGGTTGTATGGTATTATTTGGACACACAGCTAAGAAGGGAACATGCACCATTTGGAGCTCAAATTTTGCTGCAATCTTTTGCTGTCACCATATTGAATTTGCCTGACGTATTAGTACAGAGAAAACTTTCAGAAGTGACCCAGTTTTTGGAAGCTATAGCACTCAAGGAATTTATTAAGGGGTGTAGTGACTATTTTGACAACACAAAAGTATCTTCAAGAATTATATGTATGGCAGATAGCAAAAAGTGAAATTTTTTTTTTATTTCTTATTTAGGGTTTATTTTCTTTTTGTTCGATATTGACTGTATGGTATAAATGATGTATTGAAGGTATTCTTCAGGCTTGGGACAATAGTCTGCAGTCACTCTAGTTGACTGCATTGCATGTTTTCGCGATTCCCTGGTGCAAGCGGGTGGTCACAAGACCACATATGTGTGATTTCTATATTTGTGGTCACTGACTATGTGCGTTTGGCTTCTCTCTTGCATCGGGAATAATATGGAACCGTGTTAGTGTGTGCACAACCCCATTAACTTTAGTTTGTGCATCAATACGAATAATGAAATATCAGATCTGTATAGTTCTAATTATGCTTTTCTATGTTTACACATTAAAAGTACTTTGCAAATGAAAAAAAATATTCTTTGAGACTATTCTAGAAGAAATATCCCTTTTAGTTCTTTGTATAAAGGTTTATTTTTTGCAGGAGGATTTGTAGGTTTTTTTTAAGGGCTGGTACCATTTTGGGGTATGTATGCCTTGATCTATTTTTATTCCATATTTTGTAGGATGAGATAACACAAAAATAGCAATTCTGGTATTGATTTATTTTCTTTAATTGTGCTCACTTGGTGGGATAGGTATCATGCTCATTTCATAGTGTGGGTTATTATTGGTCCAGCGATACCAAATATGTATAGTTTATTTAGACTTTATCATTTTCTCACAATAAAAACCCCTAAAAAATTGTGTCAACATAATCTAAGAGCCGTTACTTTTTTTTTATGGCAATGGGAGACGTATGAGATATTGTTTCTTTCAGGAAGAAATGTAATTTTAGTTGGTATACATTTTGGCCTTGTGACTTTTCTAGCTGTTTTTATTCAATTTTATTTTCAAGGTGAGATGACCAGAAAATAGCCATTCTGGTTTGCTTTTTTATTATTATTTTTTTTAATTGCATTCATGGAGAGAGCTAGGTGACAAACGATCTAGTTTTATAGTTTGGGTTGTTACAGGTGCAATGATACCAAGTATATTCACGAGACGTAGAAATAAAAAAAAGGATTTTTTTTTACATGATTTTTTTTCTAAACATTGTTTTTAACTCCCTTGGCAGCCTTCCCTTTTTCTCTCCTGAAGTCGTGAGAGTGGGGGCCTTTTTAACAGGCTGTATCTCAGCCTGGATTGAAGCTTCGGTAGTGATTGAGGGCTAAGCTTTAAAATGAGCTTTGAATCACTCCTGTAACTGCGATCCAAACTGAGATATGGACACTAGTAACCAAAACATATCTCATAAGTCCTTGTCTACTAAGCTGCCACCCTGTAGGGATGCATGAGATACTCCTTTGACAGAGAAAGTGTTAAAGGGAATCTGTCGGCTGATTCATGATGCTTGAACCTTGGCCAGCATGAACCAGACACTGGCTGCTTTATTGCAACATCAGATCTGTTGGTGTCCAACATGTGGTACCCCCAAGATCTAAGTGACTTTGTCAAGGGGCAATTTTACATGGCTAGATGACTGGTTCAGAGCATTTCTAAATTAACAGATCTTGTATAGCGTTCCCAGTATTCACTGATTATGATACAGATGTAGCAATCTTTAAGCAAATGATTGGCATGCCACAAATGTTTATTTGGTGTGCCAGTTGTATAGAATGACTGTTACAGCACAAACTAAACAAGCAGTTATGTAAGCATGCTTTGATAACATAGGATGCCATGCTTATCATTTAACCCCTTACGAACATTGTACAACTGGTATGTCATTTTCATAGGTGTCCCCACAAGTTGATGTACCAGTACCCAATGCAATCGTTGCAGGATCTCAGCTTAGCTGACACCCGAGCCCCTGCAGTAACAATTAGGGCTGATGCCAGCACAGTTACTGGCTTTTAACTCTTTAAGTGCAGCAATCAATTGCTCCTTCTCTCACTCCAACGCCCCCTACCACCTGTCACACATTTCCGGGGTGATCATGATTGTTATGATGACTGGAGCTCAAAAAATGACCTCCTGCTCTACCAGGTACAGTGGCCCGTTAGGAGAAGTATTGCAGGGTATTAGAACTGTTATTAAACAATAAAATGTTCAAGTCTCATAAAGAGACTAAGTAAAAAAAAAGTAAATACGTTTAAAAAAAATTGTAAAGAAAAAAGAAAAGTAAAAATAAAATAAATGTTTTGCCAATGAAATTGTCAATTTTTTAATGGAAAAACTAAAATAAACAAAAAAAGTACACATGTTTGGTATTGTCACATCAGGAATCACCCGAGCTATAAAACTATCACACAATTAAACCCCAAAATTGATAACAATAAAAAAAACTGCAAAAACGCTGAAAAAGTGGAATAAAATTTGATCAAAAAGTCGTATTTAAAGAGCAATGGTTTAACTGAAAATATCATTTTGACACGCAAAAAACAAGACCTTACTCAGCTTTAAAATAGAAAAGTTACAGCTCTCAGAATATAGCTTGTTAAATTGTTCTTAATGTGCAAAAGTAGCAAAACATTTAAAAAAAAACTATATCAATCTGGTATTGCTGTAATCGTACTGACCTGAAAAATAAAGTTGTTGTATCATTTATACTGCACAGTAAGCGCCATAAACAAAATATAAACTATTTTTAAATTGTGATATTTTTTTTTTGTTTATTGTGACTTCTAAAAATTGGAGTAGAAAGTGATCACAAAATACTATTAGATCCCAAAATGCTACAAATAAAAACGTCAACTCTGCCTGTGAAAAACAAGCCTTCATACAGCTCTGCCGGCAGTAAAATAGAAAAGTTATAGCTCTTAAAATATGGTGATGAAACAAATGTTTTTGGTAAAGAAGAGTTTTAGTGTGTAAAAGCAGTAAAATATAAAAAAACAATATAAATCTGGTTTCGCTATAATCGTACTGACCCGAGGATTATAGCCGTGTTATCACTTAGACTGCATGATGAATGGCGTAAAGAAAAAAGAAACAATTCCTAAATTGCATTATTTTGTTCATTCTGCCTCCAAAAATCACAATATTGCTTGGTTCACATTTATCCTATGCTTTATGCTGAGCACTTTAATCTCCGAAAAACATGATTCAGAGAAAACCCCAACAAAGCCATTCACTATAATAAGGCTAATGGAGTCACTTTTTTTTAGTGTTGTCCCATCTTTTTAGGCATGCGCAAAAGCGTGGTCGAGCACGCTTTTGTCCAACTCTAGAAATGCGGACATCGCCAGAACAGAGCCCATGTGAAGTCTAAAGTGTCTCCATCTGCCTCATTATAGAGAACGGTTCTGTCTGAATCTTGTATTTCAGAGATTTTGTTATGTTCTGCAACTTAGAACTAAGGAATAGGAGGGAAAAGCTGTCCCTGCACTGAGACTCAGCTTTACCCTAGGCTGGGGTGGGTGCCCTATTCCTTATGAATAGCCCAACCGAAACTCCTGCACTGAACTCAAACGAAGACCTGTAGGAAAGGGAAAGGGGTCCCTTAAAGATCTAAGGACTGGGAGCAAAAGCAGGAGACCTCCTAACAGAAAAGTTAGTTGCAGAAGCGAAAATTAAAGTAAACAAAACTGGTGGAACAAGAAGTCCCAGGATAACAATAGTCCAAAGCAAGAAGAACTAAACCAGGCTACTTAGCCAGAGTACGAGCGTTACAACACTGATGTCCAGCAGGGAATGGGGGCCAGGTGCTGGGTAATAAAGAGTGCAGAGATCACGTGACCAAGAAACCCAGCACCAGAGGAAAAGACTAGAAGCCAGCAAACCACAGCAAGATGGCCGATAGTGAACAACATAGATTCTAACAGTACCTCCCCTTTTACGAGGATCCTCCGGATCCTCTAGGCCGAGCCTTACCAGGAAATCTCTTGTGAAAAGCCTTAATTAGCCTTGAGGCTGAGAGGGTCCTTGGCCTTCACCCAGGAATTATCATCTGGACCGAAACCTCTCCAGGACACAAGATACTGTAATCTTCCTCTATGCCACCTGGAATCCAAAATGCGAGAAATCTCAAATTCACCATCCTCATCAACAGGAGGAACAGTAGGCTTTGCCGGCTTATCAGGCGTGTGCGCCTTCTTAATTAGCAACACATGAAACACAGAATTAATCCTCCAGGACGAGGGAATGCTCAACCTCACAGCTGCCGAGTTGACAATCTGAACCACTTTGAAAGGACCCACAAATTTAGGCCCCAATTTTTTTAGAAGGAATTTTCAAACGAAGATTCCTAGAGGACAACCAAACCATATCCCCAACAGCAAACAAGGACTCCTTTCTTATTTTGTCAAAATACCTTCTTGATCTCCTGTTAGCCTCTTTAAGGTTCAGGCATACACTGGTCCAAACCCTCTCCAAATCACCGGAAAAATTGTCCTCCTCCTGTACAGCAGCCCCAACTTTGGAAAATGGACTAAAAGATGGATACCTGCCAGTACAACAAAAAAAAGGAGAACAACCAGCCAAGGAAGAAGTATGATTATTAAGGGCAAACTCCGCAAGTGGTAGAAATTCTGACCACATTTCCTGATTGTCTGCAACAAAACATCTCAAAAACTTCTCGACATCCTGGTTCTTCCTTTCAGTCTGTCCATTGGACTCTGGATGATACCCCGACGAGAATGACAAATGAATTTTCAATCTGTCACAAAAAGCACGCCAAAAGCGAGCTACAAACTGTGGTCCTCTATCGGAAACAATGTCCGTGGAAACACCATGGAGCCTGACAATCTCCTTCACAAAAGCCTTAGCAAGAGTCTTGGCGCAAAGTAACTTGTTGAACGGAACCAGATGACACATTTTACTAAACCGGTCCACAACAACCCAGATGACAGAAAAACCTTCCGATAAAGGCAGATCGGTGATTAAATCCATGGCAAGGTGCATACATGGCGAACTAGAAACTTCCAAGGGGTATAGCAACCCCGCAGCCGGAGCGTGAGGGACCTTCGACCTAGCGCACACAGAACACTGACGCACCCACTTGACTTCCCTTTGCCACCCTGGCCACCAGAAACTCTGATCGATAGACTTCCTAGTTTCCGAAATCCCTGGGTGACCCGCCAACCGAGACTCATGACATTCAACAAACAACGCTCTCCTCGAGGCTCTAGGCACAAACAATTTACCACACAGAGTGTTAGTTGGTGCCGCACTCTGAGCTCCTAGGATGCTATTCTCCAACTCAGAATCCAATGCGGCCACCACCACCCCTCTCTGCAAAATACACTCCTCCCTCTCAGCATTCACCGCTGGAGAGAAACTACGAGACAAAGCGTCAGACTTAACATTCTTTGTCCCCGGGACAAAGGTTAGGGAAAAATTGAACCGGGCAAAAAACAGTGCCTACCTAGCCTGACGGGCATTCAAATGTTTAGCTGCATCCAGATAAATCAAATTCTTATGATCAATGAAAACCCATGTCGCCAATGTTTGAACGTGAGTTTAATAGCCAGCAACTCACGATTCCCAACATCATAGTTGAGCTCTGTCTCAGAATTTTTTTTTGAAAAGAAAGCACAGGGATGCACCCCATCCTCACCCTCCTGGGACAGAACTGCCCCTACGCCTATAGATGAGGCATCCATCTCAACCAAAAATGGCTTGGTCTCATCCGTCTGGATAAGAACAGGAGCAGAGCTGAACCTCTCCTTGAGATACTCAAAAGCTTCAATAGCCTCAGTGGACCATTGGACTGTATTAGCACCCTTCTTGGTGAGATCAGTAATGGGTTTAGCGATGACAGAGAAATTCTTTATGAATTTCCTGTAATAATTGGCAAACCCCAAAAACCTCTGTATGGTCTTCAAACCATCAGGCCTCAGCCACTACAGCACAGCCTGAACTTTCACCGGGTCCATCTCAAAACCATCACAAGAGACAAAGTAACCCAAAAAACTAATTTTCTGGACAGCAAACTGACACTTCTCCAATTTAGCAAGGAGAGTGTTATCTCTCAGTATCTGAAGAACTTCGCGGACTCTCTGCCAATGAGACTCAAGATCCGATGAATAAATCAAAATGTCATCCAGATAAACAATAGCGCTCCTACCGATCAAGGGTCTCAGAATGTCATTGATGAAATTTTGAAAAAATGCAGGGGCTTTAGTAAGCCCAAAAGGCATCACCAAACACTCAAAATGTCCTTCCGGGGTGTTAAGAGCTGTCTTCCATTCATCTCCGTCTTTCACCCGCAGCAAATTATATGCCCCACGAAGGTCAATCTTAGAAAACTATTTAGCTCCGGTCAATTGGTTAAACAAATCCGGAATAAGTGGTAACGGGTAAGGATTGTGCACAGTGATCTTATTAATCTCCCGAAAATCCAGACATGGCCTAAGACCCCCATCCTTCTTTTTGACAAAAAAGAACCCAACTGCCACAGGAGACTTAGAGGGTCTTATGTGACCTGCAGCTAAACTAGTCTGAAGGTACTCCTTCAAAGCCTCCCTCTTGGGAATTGTCAGATTAAACAACCGTCTCTTAGGGAGCTTAGCATTAGGGATGAAGTCAATAGCGCAATCGTAATCTCTATGAGGTGATAAAGCTTTCGACTCCACCTCCGAAAAAACCCTCCAAAAATCTTGAATGGGTTCAGGTAACTCCCCCTTCACAACAGCCGCAATGTGAACATTACAACACTTACCATAACACCCCTGACCCCAGGATCTTATGGAACCAGACGACCAGTCCAGCAAAGGATTATGCACTTTTAACCAGGGCAACCTCAGGACGACCGAGGAAGGCAACTTAGCAAGTACAAATAAGTCAATCTGCTCCTGATGTTCCATATTTATAGTAAGCGGAAACCCAGTGACTTTTCGAAGAATGCTCCCATGCTCCAGGGGAGTATTATCAAACGCCACCACAGGAAAAGGAGACGACAAAGGTTCAGAATCAAACTTATACTTTTCAAGAAATTGTTGATCAATCAAATTAAGTGCAGAACCACAATCCACCATAACCTGAAACTCAATCAAACGACCCTGACAGGTGGTATTACCAGTAAAAAACACCCCAGCAGAACAGTGTTATTTCGTACTGACCATTTTTTTTTTTTCCTTAAGCGAACCTCATATTGCTTTAAAAAATGATCAGCATTACCGCAATACAAGCAAAGTCCCTCAGAGAACCTCCTGTCCCTCTCCCTGGAACGGGATGACATTGCCCCGACCTGCATAGGTTCCCCAGTGTTGGCAGGAATATCGTGAGAAACAGAATCCAACAATACAGGAAATTTCTCCTCATTCTGTCTAGCCCTCAACCTTCTATCCACACGGATAGCTAACTGCATGGTAACTTGCAGAGTATCAGGTGCAGGGAATGCAATGAGCAAATCTTTAACCCTTTCGCTCAAACCTGCCAGAAACTGAAACTTGAGTGCAGGGTCATTCCACCTGACCTCTGCAGACCATCGTCTGAACAGGGTGCAATAACTCTCAGCATCAAGAGATGCTGAGCTCTGCCTCAGCTGATGCAACCCGATCAGGATCATCATATAGCAAACCCATGGCATCAAAAATGCCTCCACAGACCTCAGACAATGATCATCAGGAGACAAGGAAAACGCCCAGATTTGAGGTTCCTTACGCAATAGAGACATAATAATTCCTACACGCTGTAGTTCACTACCAGGAGATCTAGGTCTGAGCCGAAAATACAACAAACAAGCATTTTTAAATGAAAAAAATCCTGTTGTTTCCCCGAGAAACACTCAGGTAATCCTACCTTAGGTTCTTTATAGCGTTCTGCAGGGTATTTACTCACGTACTGCTGAAGATTGGCAACCTCCAGAGTCAACCCTTGCAAGCATTGAGCAAGCTCCTGGATGGTACACATACTGAAGAAAATCCAGGAAGAGAAGAGGAGAAGAAAAAAAAAGAAAAAAAAACAACCCTTTTTTTTAAAAAACGCGGCTGGACATACTGTTATGTTCTGCAACTTAGAACTAAGGAATAGGAGGAAAAACTGTCCATGCACTGACACTCAGCTTTACCCTACGCTGGGGTGGGTGCCCTATTCCTTATGAATAGCCCCACCGAAACTCCTGCACTGAACTCAAACGAAGACCTGTAGGAAAGGGAAAAGGGTCCCTTAAAGATCTAAGGGCTGGGAGCAAAAGCAGGAGACCTCCTAACAGAAAAATTAGTTGCAGAAACGAAAATTAAAGTAAACAAAACTGGTGGAACAAGAAGTCCCAGGATAACAATAGTCCAAAGCAAGAAGAACTAAACCAGGCTACTCAGCCAGAGCATGAGCGTTACAGCACTGATGTCCAGCAGGGAATGGGGGCCAGGTGCTGGGTAATAAAGAGTGCAGAGATCACGTGACCAAGAAACCCAGCACCAGAGGAAAAGACTAGAAGCCAGCAAACCACAACAAGATGGCCGATAGTGAAACAACATAGATTCTAACAGATTTGTGCATAAAACCCTGATGTAAGTGCTCAGTGTAGAGCACAGGATAAATGTGGTCCTAGCCTTAAAAAGAATCCAAAATATTATGCACCCCAAAATGCTTCCATTAAAAGCTTCAACTCAACCCACACATAACAAGTCCCCTCTCAGGTCTATCATCTACCAGTGGAAATATAGAGGGTTTCCATGTTACTGGTAGCAAAAGGGCTGTGGAAAAGTGACATGGCTCCTCCCAAAAAAGCCAGTGAAATCTGTGCTCCCAAATCAAAATGCCCCCATCCCTTCTGAGCCCCATCATGTACCTAAATTGCAGTTGGCATCCACATGTTTTCCATTGTAGTATTGTGGAAGAGCCCACTTACCAATTTATGTGATGTATGTCTTTAGTCGCACAAGCTGGGCACATTGTATTGGACACTAAGTTGGCATATTTGCAATTTTCACTCTGCAACATCAACATGGGCACTTGTCAGGCACTTGTTGATGTTGCATCTGTTAAACAAATCACTACATCCGTAGATGAATTCCTAGAGGTGTGTAATTTCCAAAATGTGTTTAATTATGGGGGGTTCAGCTGTTCTGGAACCTTAGGGGCTCCGCAAATGGCATTCGCAGCTATTCGAGGAAAATCTGTGCTCTAAAAGTCAAATAGTGCTCCTGCTTTCTGAGCCTTTCTGTGTACCCAAACAGTACTGTATGACTACATATGGGATATTGCAGAATTCGAGTGAAATTCTGTAACAAATCATGGGGCCATTTTTACCAATTTGCGCTTGTAAAAATCAGAACATTTTAGCGTCGGCATGCTAATTTAATCCTAAATTAATTCATTGAGTGGTGTAGTTTGTAAAATTGGGTCACCTTTGGGGGATTCTGCTCATCTGGCACCTCAGGGGCTCTGCAAATGTGATATCACAAATGCAAATTATTCCAGAAAAATCTGCTCTCCAAAATGGTGCTCCTTCACACCTGAGCTTTGCAGTGTGCCTGAACAGTAGTTTCTAACCACATATGGAGTTCTAGAATACTCTGGAGAAATTACTATTATTTCCTGTCAAATTAAAAAAAACGCAGCTAAAGCAACATTTTTGTGGAAAAAATTAATCCTATAACATTGGGAGGTGAAACCAAAAAATTACATGAATCACTTGATGGTTCAAAATGTTCACAACACTCCCTGGATGAATTTCTTACAGGGTGTAGTTTCCAAAATGTGGTCACAAATTTTGACGTACACTTTTTCTAGACACCTCTTGTGAAAAAAAATAATGGAAAAAGCTACATTTAGTGGAAAAAAACATCAGTTTTAGGCTGTGTGCCCACGATGCGTTTTTCAAGCGTTTATGCTGCGGAATTTCAGCAGCATAAACGCTTGGGAAACGCTTGGTAAACCTTCCCCCATGGTCTCCAATGCAATTCCACACTTTCAATGCCCATGCTGCGGATTTTTCCGCAGCTTTTATGCTGCGCTCAAAAAATCCGCAGCATGTCCATTAATTTTGCGGAAGCGCTGCGTTTTCGCCGCCATTGACTTGCATTAGAACGCGCCAATTCCGCAAGACTGCATCTGTACTTGCGGAATTGGCGCATTCTAATGTGTGGATGGTACCCGGGTGTGGAGGACAGGAGACTCTCCTCCACACCCAGGTACCATTAAAAGCTGTAAAAAAGAGAATAAAATAAAAAATAAAGATTATATTCACCTTCTGATGGCCCCCGGACTCCTTCCCTGTGCTTGCCGACAGATCGCGCAGGACTGAAGGATCTGCGCTGACGTCACAGTCATGTGACGGCAGGCCTTTCAGTACAGCGCACCGCGATCTGCCGGCAGCCAGCACAGGAGCGCAGCAAGACTGCAGGGGCCATCAGAAGGTAAGTGTAGTTTTTATTTTTTTATTTTTAACCATTCTCTCAAGTCACATTATATAAATCCATGCCGGTTGCATTGATTTATATAGTGTGACCTAGTTGTCAAGCACTTTCCAAGTGATGCTAAAATCGCTTGGAAAGCGCTTGACACCCGCATGCGGAAATGCCAGTGAATAACACTTCATTTCCGCATGTCCCTGGCATGAAAAACGCATGTACAATCCACATGTACAATCCGCATGTACAATCCGCATACTTTTTTTTTCTGCCAGGGAGATGCAGAAACGCTCAGGAAAAAATCCTGAGCATTTCTGCATCGTGGGCACATAGCCTCAGTGTTCTCAGCCCAATGTTACAAAATTCTATGAAACACTTGTGAGTTCAATATGTTCATGAAACCCCTATATTGATTCCTTCAGGGCTGTAGTTTTCAAAATGGGATCACTTGTGGGGAGTTACTGCTGTTTCGGTACCTTGCATTCCGAACAATGCAATGTGACCAAACATTAGTGTTTGACCACAAATGAGGTATAGCCACATTCAGGAGAAATTGGTTAACACATTTTTGGCTCTACTTCCTCTTGAAAATGATAAACTTGTAGTAAAAGAAACTAGTGTGAAAAACTTAATTTTTAATTTTCACAGTTCATTGTTATAAAATTCTAAGCAGTACCTGTGGGTTCAATATGCTCATCTAAAACCTAGATGTATTCTTTGAGGGGTGTACTTTCCAAAATGTGGTAATTTGTGTTTTTTTTTGCTGTTTTGGCATCTCAGGGACTCTGCAAAAGCAACATGGCATCCTCAACCTATTCCTGTTAAAATTGCACTCTAAAAGTCAAATACTGTTTTTTCCATTCGGAGCGCTGCCATGTGCCCAAATAATAGTTTCCAACAAACATATGTGGTAATGTTGTACTTGTTAGAGATTGCACAACAAATTGTGGGGTTAATTATCTCCTGTTACCCTTTGTGAAAGTAAAAAATTTGGGGCAAAAGCAAAATTTTACTGGAAGCATTGTAATATTTCATTATCTCAACCCAGTGTTATAAAATTCTATGAAACATCTATAGGTTCAGATGCTTGCCACACCCCTTGATTAATTTCTTGAGGGTTGTAGTTTTCTAATAAAGGTTCAGTTGTAAGAAGGGTTTTGCTATTTTGGACCTAATGGACTCTACAAAGGTGATATGATGCTCATGTTTTATTTCAGCCCACATTTTGCTTCTTCCCTTCTGTCTGCTCAGACAGTAGTCTTCTACCAGATAGGAGGTATAGGCATATTCAGGAGAAATTGGACAACACATTTTGGGAGTCATTTTCTCCTGTTAACCTTGTGAAAATTAAAAATTCAGGGCAAAAGCAACGTTTTATTGAGAAAATTCATTTTTTCCTTTCACTTTTTGTTAATTCCTGTGAAGCACCTTTGTGTTAAGATCTTAAATGTGGCTTTGAGTATTTTGAAGGAGGCAGTTTTTTAACATGAGATCAGTTTGGCTTTATTTCTGACTTTATTTCTGACTTTATATATTCCTTAAAGTCACTTTAAATGTGAAGTGGTCTCATAGGTTTTGTTAATTTCATAGAAAAATTAAAATTCATGGTAACATAAACTAGATGTATGGTAAATATTATTTTTTAACTGTTTTTTGAGCTATGAGTGTTTCTTTTTTAAGGTAATAAAAATGTATAGTTAAAAATTTCAAGTGTTTCAAAATTGTTGACATTTCAGATATTTTCATAAATAAGCACAACTTAAATATACTACTGACATAAAGTACAAGGTGTGTAGAAGTATTCCAGTGTTATTGCCATGTAAAGTGACAGATTTGAAAAATTTGACCTGATCATATAAGTGAAAACTAACTTCAGCTAGAAGGGGTTAAACGAGTGCCTCATCTCTAGAATAATGATGCAAAACAGTTTGATATGTTTAGAGCCATGAGGAGACAGAGTAGCCATCGAAGCACCTACCATGCCTCTGACAGAAACTATCATGTGGAGTGTGCATTGCTTGTCAGGAGAATGGATGGAACGAAGATGCACTATAAGAAGAAGCAAGCCGGCATAGGCAGTGTGAGGCTTTTGAGCAATGTTCAGGAATGGTTTGAGGAGCTTGATAGATAGAGAGCTCTAAGTGTTGACCTTGTGTTCACATTCTCCAACTCTAAATTCACTTGAGCATTTTTGATTTGTATTGGAAAAACATGTTGAACCCATGGAAGTTCCACTTTGCAACCAGCAGAACTTCTCATTCCTTTGCTCTGTTTGGTGCACTTACCAATTTATTACTATGGGCCCAATTCATTAACACCGGCCGGTCTTGATGAAGAGATGCTCTGGAGTCAGACGCTCCTGGTTTCGCCTCTTCATGAATCAGCAGTGTCAGATGAGTGGGGAACTCCTTTGTGTGCACCTCGCAGAAAATCCTACTTCAGTTCCTCCTGGAGTAAGCTTTGTGGTGTAGTGAACGCTGCTCATCATGAATTTGATGAGCGATGGTCGCCACGCCCCCATCCCATCCCAGCTGTACCCACTTTATCAGAACTGGGTGAAAATGGCGTAAGAATGACAAAAGTAATTTGCCTCCAGTTGCACCAAAATTAGGTGACCTTGCCAGTATTCTAGCATAAAGAGCTTTGATGAATCGGGCCCTATATGTCTATGGACTTCATTTTATTGCTCTTTAACTTGCTATCCACTATTTTGGAGTGGGCAGTTCTTTTTTTATGAGCATCCTGTCAGACTTATAAGTGCTTGAACTTTCTTCCCCTTACTTTCCATCATGCATTGCACCTGCGATTGTCCATTGGCTTGTCTGGCCCAAACTTAAAGCCCGGTCGCTCTGCTATGCCTGTATGCAGTTTTACAAACAAATTACAAGAGGCAGAAAGATGAAGACCTGCTCCCACTTCCTATAATTCATCCCAATGTCTCTGCTGCTAGACGTGGATTACACTTGACAAATAAGGACCAACAAGTTAGACAGTAGGGAGACACCTTCTGGCCAGAATACAGTGATATTTCAAGCTGAATACATCACGTTTGTGTGAATAAAGTACTTTGTAGCTAACAATTATACAATTTCTCAATTCATTCAGGATTAATGATGTTCTCAATGCGGGAAATACAGGCAGATAATTATTTTTCATGCAAGACCATCAGAGAGGCATCTGATTGTCTCCAAATTTATTCTGCAGCAGTACAGCAACCAATACATACAACCAATGCCATTAAGATTTAAAGAACAAGGAGCCCTGGAAGTGATAATATTGCCCCTCAGAACCCTGATCTCAACATCATCAAGTCTGTCTGGGATTACATTAAGAGACCGAAGGATTTGCACAAGCCTACATCTGTGGCTAGTTCTACATGATGACTATTAACACTCTTTTTTTAAGGCATTTTTCAGCATTTTTTCCACACCTGCATAAAACTTTTGCATAGTACTGTATGTATATGATTCAGTGAGCATTATCTGAGAGCAGAACGGGTCTATTGTCCTGCTTTTTTTCTCTCCACACCTGCATTCAAAATAATGAATAGGATACAAGTCCACTTGATTTATAAGTTGGGATGATGTTACATATTAATGCTAGACTGCCTGTTAAAGTAGATTTTTCACCAGTCTCTATTAAAAAGAAATTGGCATGTGCGTGATATTTTTGGAAACGAGAAGCTTGTGCTGGTTATTGGTAATATAATTATAATATCTAATATAATAATATGTAACATTAATATCAATATTCTGTGCTATTTACTTATTTTGCTGATATCCTTTATCATTTATTACAGTTGTCTATTATATTTGTGAAAATTGTCCTTATTTTTCTGATTATCCTGAGTGTATGCACCGGACAGCAGACATAGTTGCAGTGTGTACCTAGCCTTATATTTGTAGTTTCAAATGTTACAACAAAAGTGCATATGTGATGTGAATGGTGCCTTGTTGCTTCCGCTTTTCTGTGCAATGACAACCTAATACATTTTGTTAACAGAATCAAATAGAACTTCATTCCTTAAAGGGAATTTAGCAGCAGGTTTTAGAAATGTAATCTGAGAGCACCATGGTGTAGGGGAAGATAGCCTGATTCAAGCAGGCTGTGTTTTACGGTTTCAATACAATCAGTGTTTAATCAGCAAGAGATTATCACTACAGGACAACTGGCCTCATACATGCTTGTCAAACCCCATCCATACCACTGATTAGCAGCTGAGCTATGTTAGATCTGCAACAGATAAAATTGTAATTCTATTATAACTGCTGCACACAGTCAACTAAGTGATACATCATTGGAGATCGCTGCTGTGTCACGATTTTAGTGTCGCAACAGCGACCTGACCAGCGATGTAGCTATGTGTGACACTTTGCAGCGATCAGGCCCCTGCTGTGAGGTCGCTGATCGCTGCAGAATGTCCTGGACCTTTTTTTGGTCGTTGCCCTCCCGCTGGTCAGCACACATCGCTGTGTGTGACCAGCGGGACCAGCGATCAGGCTGGTAACCATGATAAACAGCGGGTTACTAGGGGCACACGCGCACTTAGTAACCCGCTGTTTATCGCGGTTACCACTCTGCTACGATGAGAGGTAACCTCCCGCTCACCGTAGTAGAGTGGTAACCATGATAAACAGCGGGTTACTAGGTGCGCGTATGCCCCTAGTAACCCGCTGTTTATCATGGTTACCAGCCTGCTCCTGCTTCAGCAGGCTGGTAACCAGGAGCAGGACATCGTGGAAAGATTCTTTCCACGATGTCGCTGCTCCCCTGATCGTTGGTGAGCCTGCCTGTTTGACATCTCACCAGCGACCATATAGCGACGCAGCAACGATCCCTGACAGGTTGTATCGTTGTCGGGATCGTTGCAGCGTCGCTAAGGGTATGTGCACACGATGCAGAAATGAAGCAGAAAATTTCTGCATCATTTCTGCATCTCCCTGGCAGAAAAAACGCATGCAGATTGTGCATGCGTTTTTCCTGCAGAATACATGCGGATCCACATGCGTTTCCGCATGCAGATTGACAAGCGCTTTCCAGGCGATTTTTAGCATCACCTGGAAAGTGCTTGACAACTAGGTCACACTATATAAATCCATGCAAATGGCATGGATTTATATAGTGTGACCCGAGAGAGTGTATATACTTACCTCCGATGGCCCGCGCTGTCCTGCTCAATCCGTTCTCCCGGCTGCTGGCAACTTTGAATTGAAAGACCTGCCGACGTCAGCGTCACGTGACCCGTCACATGACTCTGACGTCAGCGCAGGTCCTACAACTCACTACAAAGTGCCGTG
This sequence comes from Phyllobates terribilis, assembly GCF_046119375.1. Classification (NCBI taxonomy): domain Eukaryota; kingdom Metazoa; phylum Chordata; class Amphibia; order Anura; family Dendrobatidae; genus Phyllobates; species Phyllobates terribilis. Next base: position 413,357,530 of record NW_027362771.1, on the reverse strand, counting down.
AACCAAGCAGGAGCGCTGCGCGGGCCGACAGAAGGTAAGTATATATTTATTTTTTATTTTATTCTTGTTTTACAGCTTTTTTAATGGTACCTGGGTGTGGATGAGACTCTCCTCTCCTCCACACCCGGGTACCATCCGCACATTAGAACGCGCCAATAACGCAAGTATAAATGCAGTCTTGTGGAATTGGCGCGTTCTAATGCAAGTCAATGGCGCGTTTACGCAAAATTAATTGACATGCTGCGGAATTTTGAGCGCAGCGTTTACGCTGCGGAAAAATCCGCATCATGGGCACAGCACATGCGGATTTCAATTCGGGAACATTGCTGCCCTTCTACCATGCGTTTTTAATGCGTTTCCGCAGCTGCAAAAACGCCGCGGAAACGCATTAAAAACGCATCGTGTGAACTCAGCCTTAGTGTGACGGGGCCTTAAGTTATAGCCTGTAGACAATAAAGGCAAAACATTTTGGTGAGTTCCGCTACTGTTTTTCCTATTTGCTTGCAGGTTATAGTGTTCATATTTAAAGACCTAATTTAGTTTATCATATTATATTTTTTACCATCATTGTCACAACTGCCTTTTTTTAAATTGACATACTGTAAGAATAATCCAAGATTACTGTGAGTCTCTGCAGTTATTCCAGTAGAGTCAGAAATGAAAACTGATAGTGCTGTCATTGTTCTGAAATGGGAATTGAAATGCTTTAAGTTATGTTCAAAGACAAGAGTGAAGCAAGTTCATCTGAAAGCAACTATTTTCTAATTAACTGCATTCAACATAGATCTGTGAAACTGTAGAAAGTGATAATTACTTATAATTGAATGATTTTGTAGTCTAACTACACAAACATGACTTCAAATAGAATGCTCCCCTAAAATTGTTTATGGAAGATGTTTATTGAAAAGTTTTCTTTTCAGATATTATGCTCTTAAATAATCTGATTATACTATAATAATAAATACTTCTTCTATTAGCATTATTTGATCGAGTGCAAATTGTTGCAAGCAGCTGGTCAGTTTCTTGCATCAATATTTTGAGAGCAATAGCAAATCTTTCCATCATATTCCTATATGTTTAAAACACACTCCCCGTTTTGGCTTCAAATTAATGATTCTTCACTGAAAAAGAGATTTAGTACACCATATCCATTTAAAGTAGTAATTTTATTAGATATACCATCACAATAAATTGAATAAAAAATGAACACATATAGTAGTGGAAGTTTTCACAGACAGAATGCTGTGAATTGTTCCAACCCTTTCAGCCTATGTTCACATGCAGCGTTTTTGAAGAGCTTTTTTATGCAAATTTAAGACTGTTTTTTACAGTACCCTCAAAAAGAAAAAGAGATTTCTGAAATGTTATTCACATGCTTGTTTCTTTTTCTGACCCAATTTGAAAAGTTCAGCGTTTTTAAATCTGCAGCATATCAATTTGTTCAGTGTTTTTGCTGCGTTTTTCATCCATTGAAGGCAATAAGAAAGGGATAAACACTGCAAAAATGCATTTTAAGCTTTTTTTGTGAATAAAACTAACTTTATTAAATATCTACTGCAGACAAAGCACACATGGAGTCCATATCCAAAAAAGCTGCAAAAAGAGTTTAAAAAAACATTTAAAAAACACCATGAAAAGGTCACAGAAAGGGCACTTAGAACACAGTAATTTTACTACCAGGAGAGGTTTTGGCTGCAGAAAAGAATGCAACAAAATGCTGCATGTGAACTTAGCCTATGTATTTATTTTTATACAATTTTTTATTGTAGCACTGTATATATAATAAATATACTATTTTAATCTGATATAACACTATCTGTTTGTTGGTGTGCATATTGAAATAGTCTGAGTATTGCACCATTTGCAGAGAAGAGGTCTCTTTTCTTGTTTGTGTGTTTTTTGAAAATACTGCCACAATATACTGGCCAATCTGCAATCTGTGAAAAAGACATTTATCTATGGGTATGTTCAAACCAAATCGATTGAATCTTGGTGCTGAATCCCCTACGGATTTCATTTTATTTTTTTTTTCTTTAAAAACAAAGAATACTAATGTCCGCTGCTGAATTTCTACCCTCCTAGGAAGGTTTCTATGCTGATACACTTTTCGTCCCATGTCACTGCTATAGCATATGATTGGCTTTTGCAGTAACATTGGATGGAAAGGCCTGTAATCATAAAGACCAGGAAAGTGAATATCCTTATGGGTTGTTTTTTTTGCTTTTAATGTTAAACTTTTTTTTTTTTTTTTTTTTTTTAAATTAGGAGAGGTGGATTTTTCTGTGGACCTGCAGGTAATCCACAATGGAATCAACAAAAAATTGGTTTATTGACTTCTCCATATATCTTAATACAGTACATAAAGCCTAAGAAACACAGTCTCTGCTAGGACTACAGCCCTCCACTAAGAATCCTTACATAAAGTTACAATCTTTATTTCTACTAGTTAAACATGTATAGACCAATGACAAATTATATGAAGTTATGTGATTTATAAAATTAAAAACAGTTCACTGAGTGCCAGCATTACTTTACGTTAGGTTGGTAGAACACTCGCAGAGTTCCCTAAGACATCTACAGTATTAATTGAGTAAAGGATTTTGACGTCTGGACTCAAAATTATTAAAAAATTTTGCGCCACTAGGGCACATTATGGGTATTCTACCAACATGTAAATTAATGGTAGCATTCACTGATCATGAAAATAGGGGCCTGAATGGACACTTGCTCCATTCATTTTCTATGGGACTGTTGGAAAGAGCCGATCGCTGTACTTGATTGACTACTTGGTTACCTCCAGCATTCAGTGGAGAATAAATGGCGCTGTGGTGCACATGTCTAGCCACCGATCTATTTAGGCCAATTCTCTGCATAAATTCGTTCTCAGTTTCTATGGGGATCACACCAATTGAACCCCTACCGAGCAGCAGGTTACTTCTACAGATGAGAATAACCCATTAAGCATATTGTGTTGTTCTGAAAAATAGCCAAATGCTGAAAAAGGATAAGTATATGTACACATCTTAAAGTTTTAACTTACGCAATCAACTAATATCTGTTCACAATGTCTTAGCACACTCTACCTCTCAAAAAAGACCATGAGAACCATAAAGGATACAACTAAACACTATGTATAAATCAAACTTTTTTTTTTTCTTTTTTCAAATAAAAACTCTAAGGGAACTTGTACAGGATATAGAATGCCTAGCTTTGCAGTTTTAGCAAGGAAACAATGTCCAGCACATATTGCATGTACATGATGGGCATAGTGTCATGTGAGAAATGTACAGGTAACACCTCCTGGTAATTTTTCTAATTTTACAGGTGTTCCACTATAGGTATGTGAATTTCAAAGTGTTTCGCAGATACCAGAGGGATAAGACATCATTCAAAAAAAGATGTAATATATTCAAATCAATTGACCTGATGCTCTGATTAATGGGTACAATTTTACTTGTTCTTTTGATCCTATAGAGCACTACCATTTACAAAAGCTTCTCTGCCTGCAGCTATATGTAATGTAAATATCCAAGACTTGCCATATCCCTCCCTTACAAACACAACAAAACAAAGACATTAAAAACATAGACAGGAATTCCCACCATTCAACAGCGCAAGTACTGTACAAATGATATATGTCTGTCTGGAAATCCTCCTAATAACAGAGTGTAAACTATTAGCTTTGTGTGGCATCAGATATAAACCTGTAAGATTATGGCTTCTTTTACTTAGAAGCTAACCATTGCTTTTAAATGAGACCCCCTCTAAACAATCTAATGTCAATGGTGTCTGCCAGACACCCCTGGTTGTCTGCTCTTGGGGGCTGGGGGAATGTATTAGTTAAGATGATTTTTTTTCTTTCACTGCCTAATCTGTTAAAGTTCCTCTTGTATCTGATTGCAGTTCTCAACATTTTTGCAGTTCATGTGCACATTTTACTGAGCCAAACATGGACATTATTGAGAGATTATTGTGTATTTTAGCTGATGTTTCACAGAACTTTTGCCTGCTTTTTCAGAAGATCCATTGCTTTAATTCAGAAAATCTAAATAGTCTGTGTACTGAACATCTTATGCTGAAAGAATATTTTGAAATAGAATCTCTTGAGGTTTTTTATTTTTTCATTGCAATTTTAGCACATTTTAAGTTCACCTTTATTGATTTTTTTTTTATACAAATCAATGCACCATAGTGAACACTGATATTTCAGTGTTGTACTATTTTGTCATCACTTACATTGGTCCCTGTGCTCAGTTTAGTTTGCAATCTTATTCCCCTATAAAAGTCACATGCACTATGACAGTGGATCTTTAGTAGTAATGTAACAGCATACAACCTTAACAAGTCTACTCTCCCATTAGCACAGATAATACAACAAATATTGTACTGTTTGGTTAATAGGAGTAATCTAACAATACAGTGGACTCATAGTTCAGATTTTGCTGTATTCTTGAGAGGAGCACTTCTGTTGTCATGCCCTTCTTCTCACAGCAGTGCACAGTCAAGGATGTGGCGCTACCCTAGTGAATATAGCCCTACCCTAATAGTATGATGTAAATGCTCCTATTAGCCAAATGACAATATTTTGGAGGCTTTTTGGTCTACTAGGAGAGCGAACCTGTCCATATGATTTACTGCTTAAGGCGGCATATTCAAGTGATCTACTTGAGCAGTTTACCCACCAGCTTTCTCTGTTCATTTAAGTATGATTTATTGTGATATGAAGCCCAACGTTTAAGGCTTAAAAGCAGTGCTGTCCGCCAGAATAGCATTCATGTATTGAAGGATTAGTTCAAAGGTGGAAAGAGAAAAAGACCAAACACTAGTAATTTTAAAGACGAAATCTGTCAGTAGTAGCCACCCTCCTAAGCCGTGTGTATGGGCACGCAGGTCATAGAAAGTTGAATAAAATGATACCTTGATGTCTTAGATCTGATGTTTTATTCCAGAGAAATCAAAGTTTTTCTTATTTGTAAATGAGTTGTTGAGATCTATGGGCCGGACACTGATCTGAATGAGAATCTGCCTCCATGGCTTATTTTAAATGAAAGGGGTCATTAACATTGTGAGACATGTAATGAATGACACTTTGCTCTCATAATCACACACAGTTTTGCAGTGAGATCAGAACAAACAAAGTGCAGCCGAGCTAACTCATTACAAAAGAGCTAACCCAGTACATCAGAACAAACACAGTATAGCAGAAGTGAACTTTGTCTAATTACAAACATTTGCAGCAGCTGTCCTCTCATGGTGCTGGCAGCTCTGCTGCAGAGCTGTGCTTGATTATTACCAACACAGTACAGCAGAGTCGAACTTTGTTTCTTTACAAACACATCTGCAGTGATGTCAGCTCTGCTGTATTGCTCCTCCCCTTACACTAGCTAAAGCACTTTCTAAGGACACCTGTAGTACAAATGTATTAGTACACCAGAAGTGAGTTTTGCCTCATTACAGTGTTGGCTCTGCTGTTCTGTGTTAGTTCTCATCTCACTGCAGAGCAGTGTGTGATTATGAGAGCAAAGTGTCAGTCATTACTTTTCTCGCACTGGTAATGCCCCCTTTCACTTTAAATAATCTCTGGAGGCAGATTCTCATGCAGATCAGTGTCTGTCATAGCCCTGAACAGCTAATTTACATATAAGAAACACATGGATGTCTCTGGAATAAAACATGGGATTGCATATATCAAGGTATCATTTTATTTAGTTTCCTACGGCCTACATGCCCATATAGACGGCTTAGGAGGGTTGTTCTTACTGACAGATTCCCTTTAATATGTAATTTTAAAATAGATTTAATACATCCCACCAGGTCATTTTTTCCCATATGACATTTCTAGCACTGTGAAGCTGCCAGAAACATATACTACTCAGGGCATTGTATAACATGGCTTGCCTTGTTGTAGGGCTGTTATATATATATATATATATATATATATATATATACAGTACAGACCAAAAGTTTTGACACACCTTCTCATTTAAAGATTTTTCTGTATTTTCATGACTTTGAAAATTGTACATTCACACTGAAGGCATCAAAACTATGAATTAACACATGTGGAATTATATACTTAACAAAAAAGTGTGAAACAACTGAAAATATGTCTTATGTTCTAAGTTCTTCAAAGTAGCCACCTTTTGCTTTGATGACTGCTTTGCACACTCTTGTCATTCTCTTGATGAGCTTCAAGAGGTAGTCACCGGAAATGGTTTTCACTTCACAGGTGTGCCCTGTCAGGTTTAATAAGTGGGATTTCTTGCCTTATAAATGGGGTTGGGACCATCAGTTGTGTTGTGCAGAAGTCAAGTGGATACACAGCTGATAGTCCTACTGAATAGACTGTTAGAATTTGTATTATGGCAAGAAAAAAGCAGCTAAGTAAAGAAAAACGAGTGGCCATCATTAATTTAAGAAATGAAGGTCAGTCAGTTCGAAAAATTGGACAAACTTTGAAAGTGTCCCCAAGTGCAGTTGCAAAAACCATCAAGCGCTACAAAGAAACTCGCTCAAATGAGGACCGCCCCAGGAAAGGAAGACCAAGAGTCACCTCTGCTTCTGAGGATAAGTTTATCCAAGTCACCAGCCTCAGAAATCGCATGTTAACAGCAGCTCAGATTAGAGACCAGGTCAATGCCACACAGAGTTCTAGCAGCAGACACATCTCTTCAACAACTGTTAAGAGGAGACTTTGTGCAGCAGGTCTTCATGGTAAAATAGCTGCTAGGAAACCACTGCTAAGGACAGGCAACAAGCAGAAGAGACTTGTTTGGGCTAAAGAACACAAGGAATGGACATTAGATCAGTGTAAATCTGTGCTTTGGTCTGATGAGTCCAAATTTGAGATCTTTGGTTCCAACCACCGTGTCTTTGTACGACGCAGAAAAGGTGAACGGATGGACTCTACATGCCTGGTTCCCCCCGTGAAGCATGGAGGAGGAGGTGTGATGCTGTGGGGGTGCTTTGCTGGTGACACTGTTGGGAATTTATTCAAAATTGAAGGCATACTGAACCAGCATGGCTACCACAGCATCTTGCAGCGGCATGCTGTACCATCTGGTTTGCGTTTAGTTTGACCATCATTTATTTTTCAACAGGACAATGACTCCAAACACACCTCCAGGCTGTGTAAGGGCTATTTGACCAAGAAAGAGAGTGATGGGGTGCTACGCCAGATGACCTGGCCTCCACAGTCACCAGACCTGAACCCAATCGAGATGGTTTGGGGTGAGCTGGACCGCAGAGTGAAGGCAAAAGGGCCAACAAGTGCTAAGCATCTCTGGGAACTCCTTCAAGATTGTTGGAAGACCATTTCCGGTGACTACCTCTTGAAGCTAATCAAGAGAATGCCAAGAGTGTGCAAAGCAGTCATCAAAGCAAAAGGTGGCTACTTTGAAGAACCTAGAATATAAGACATATTATCAGTTGTTTCATTTTTTCACACTCTTTTGTTAAGTATATAATTCCACATAGTTTTGATGCCTTCAGTGTGAATGTACAATTTTCATAGTCATGAAAATACAGAAAAATCTTTAAATGAGGAGTGTCCAAACTTTTGGTCTGTACTGTGTATGTGTATGTGTATATATATTTATATATATATATATATATATATATATATATATATATATACAGTTATATGAAAAAGTTTGGGCACCCCTATTAATCTTAAGCTTAATGTTTTATAAAAATTGGTGTTTTTGCAACAGCTATTTCAGTTTGATATATGTAATAACTGTTGGACACAGTAATGTTTCTGCATTGAAATGAGGTTTATTGTACTAACAGAAAATGTGCAATCTGCATTCAAACAAAATTTGACAGGTGCATAAGTATGGGCACCTCACCAGAAAAGTGACATTAATATTTAGTAGATCCTCCTTTTGCAAAAATAACAGCCTCTAGTCGCTTCCTGTAGCTTTTAATGATTTCCTGGATCCTGGATGAAGGTATTTTTGACCATTCCTCTTTACAAAACAATTCCAGTTCAGTTAAGTTTGATGGTCGCCGAGCATGGACAGCCCTCTTCAAATGATCCCACAGATGTTCAATGATATTCAGGTCTGGTGACTGGGATGGCCATTCCAGAACATTATAATTGTTCCTCTGCATGAATGCCTGAGTAGATTTGGAGCGGTGTTTTGGATCATTGTCTTGCTGAAAGATCCATCCCCTGTGTAACTTCAAGTTTGTCACTGATTCTTGAACATTATTGTCAAGAATCTGCTGATACTGAGTGGAATCCATGCGTCCCTCAACTTTAACAAGATTCCCGGTGCCGGCATTGGCCACACAGCCCCAAAGCATGATGGAACCTCCACCAAATTTTACTGTGGGTAGCAAGTGTTTTTCTTGGAATGCTGTGTTTTTTTGCCGCCATGCATAACGCCTTTTTGTATGACCAAACAACTCAATCTTGGTTTCATCAGTCCACAGGACCTTCTTCCAAAAGGAAATTGGCTTCTCCAAATGTGCTTTTGCATACCTCAGCCGACTCTGTTTGTGGCGTGCTTGCAGAAACGGCTTCTTTCGCATCACTCTCCCATACAGCTTCTCCTTGTGCAAAGTGCGTTGCATAGTTGACCGATGCACAGTGACACCATCTGCAGCAAGTTAATGCTGCAGCTCTCTGGAGGTGGTCTGAGGATTGTCCTTGACTGATCTCACCATTCTTCTTCTCTGCCTTTCTGATGTTTTTCTTGGCCTGCCACTTCTGTCCTTAACAAGAACTGTCCCTCTGTTCTTCCATTTCCTTACTATGTTCCTCACAGTGGAAACTGACAGGTTAAATCTCTGAGACAGCTTTTTGTATCCTTCCCCTGAACAACTATGTTGAATAATCTTTGTTTTCAGATCATTTGACAGTTGTTTTGAGGAGCCCATGATGCCACTCTTCAGAGGAGATTCAAACAGGAGAACAACTTGCAAGTGGCCACTTTAAGTAGCTTTTCTCATGATTGCATACACCTGGCTATGAAGTTCAAAGCTCAATGAGGTTACAAAACCAAAAAAAGTGCTTTAGTAAGTCATTAAAAAGTAGGTAGGAGTATTTAAAACAAGAAAATGATAAGGGTGCCCATACTTATGCACCTGTCAAATTTTGTTTGAATGCAGACTGCACATTTTCTGTTAGTACAATAAACCTCATTTCAAGGCAGAAACATTACTGTGTCCAACAGTTATTACATATATCAAACTGAAATAGCTGTTGCAAAAACACCAATTTTTATAAAACAATAAGCTTAAGATTAATAGGGGTGCCCAAACTTTTTCATATAACTGTATATATATATATATTAAAATCTGTGGTGTACTGTTTTAATAATATTAGTGCAGTACTTTTTTACATGTATAACATACCCAAAATCTAATTGGGCAACTTTATAATTAACGTTTGTGCTTGCAAGATAACTGAAACTTTAAGCTGAGTTTACATTAGTTGAAATGTGGCATTAAATGACCGCCAGTCTGTAAATATTTACCTATTGGCGGTCCTTTAATAGTTCAGACAGACAGGTTGAGCTTAATGATGCTCATTGAAATATCTAGTAGTTTGTTTTGTGTACATTGGCTGCCATTGATTTTGGCAGCGCGAATCCTGTTTACACAGGATGATGTGCTGCCGAGAACAGTAATCTTTTGTGCAGCACAAAAGATCATTTCAACCAACAAGTGTTTCGCTCATCCACTTGGTGATTGGCAGCCTGTTTACATTGCAAGATTATCGAGAAACAATCCTTCCTAAAAAACGCTTGTTCACGATAAATTTTTCAGCCTGCCTTGTTCGAAAGACATGTTTGCACTGTGGACAGTTTTATCTGATCTATAGGTTATTATTGATTGTTGATTTAAATCTATTATATGGTAATTCAATTGTTTAAAAACTTTGATGTCCTTGTGCCTAAAAATACGACACAAATGTGAAGTTCCAATTTCTTAAGTCATTACTGTAGTCCAGTCACTGACAGTTTATGTTTCTTCAATTAATTTGATCCCAAAACAAAATGCTTTAACTGCTTTGCTTTCTGCGTGATGAAATTCCAGATGACATGTGGTTATTCACAGCTATTAAATGGTTTGACTCATTTCTGCCACAAAATCATTATTTCTACATATGTGAATGAAGCTTTTTCAGACTGCTGATTGCAGACTTTACTCATTCATTAAATCGTTTGTACGTTTAGTTTATTTTTCAGTGGCTATTTGCTTAGCCACTTTTTTTTTCCTGGTCATTATGTTTGTTATTTATTCAGAGTCAGATTACACACGCCATAAGATGGTCTAACATTAAACTTTAATGAGATGAAGTCAGTGGCAGGATGTGATATTATGAGAAAGAAAATGTCCATCTATATTTGGGTAACATTATAGAATGACGTTGTTTTTGACAACAATATATATGGTGATTAGTTTCATCATTTCTCAAATTAAATATATAGATTTAACTAAATGGTATTACTTTGTAGAATTACTTATGTCATTCTGTCAGAAAATAAAATCTCCTAATTAACTAAAAGTGATTTTTGATCAAGAAGTATCTCTGCTAATTTGCTGCTTGATTTTTGAACTTGCACGAGTCAATTTTTCCAAGTCTGTTTTTACATGACAGCCTAAAGGCTTATGGCTAACTTATTTAATTTAGTTAAAGAAACACTCCTATCAAAGTTTTTATCATCTTAATAAATTGCAATCATCATATTATATAGCACTGTGCACTTACAATTGCTCATTTTGCCTTTCTACCCAGTTAGTCATTCTGTTTTCCATTAGGTCTGTGACATCATGTGATTAAAAACTGACTAGCTTAATCCTTCTAAGCTCTATGTAGAAACAGGTGGTCAATTTTCCATGTATAAGTCATGAGTCACTGCAAAAGTCTATGGCAGGGGGAGGAGTAGAGCAGCTGGTCAGGAGTTCAAGAGGGGAATAATAAATGCAGGGAAAAGAGACTTCCTGTTTCTACATAGAGCAGAGAAAAGAGAAGAATTTACTGGGTAGAAAGGCAAAATGAGCAATTGTAAGTAGATAAAAACATTGATGGCAGTGCTTCTTTAATTGGCAAAATGGGAGTATTTATATGTAGGTAAATGTTTCAACTTCCTATCAATGCTTTAGCTGAAATGATGTGCTATTTATACCTGTGAAGTAAAAAAAAAAGTCAACTACTATTATTAGCTATACTATTCAGGCGGCTTATCGATTCTAGGAATACATGTTTGCATTAAAAACAGTCAGTATACATAAAAGATGACTGAAACAATAGTGTATATATGCTATCTGCAATCAAAAATGTATAAAACAAAACAATAAAATTTTTCATATACCTTCAGTTAATCATGTATCACTATTCACTTTATATTCCTCTGATGATGGAAGATGATGGAAGCTTTGTGGTTCAGTTTTTTTGATGCTTTTGTTTAGAAAGGGCTTATTTCAACCCACAAAAAAAGAAAATCCAGGGTAGAAGGTGCTGATCCATGTGGTAAAATTATGGAATTATTAGAGAAAGTAAATAGTATGGAAGGGGGACAAAAAAAATTAAATTGGGAGATGAAATATTAAGATGAGAAAATGGGAACATTGGCTATAGAAATGATAATATGTTCTCCAGTAGTGTTTAGGGTCATATGTCTACTTAAACAATATGGAGGAAACAACATGGATTTGCTCTTAGAAACGTGATTGGCCAGAGTGTGACCCAGAACTACTTGTAATTTTACAGATGGGTCATTATGCTACCCCCTCCATATTGTCTGCACGGGAGTGGCTGACATTGAACAGCAGATACTGTTGTAATCTAAAATAACAAAACGTTTGGTAAAGAGATGAATGGGATTTAGCCCCACTAATGCTTTGTGGAAATTAATGTATGTGCACACGACATCTTTTTCCAGTGGATCCCACCTGCAATGTGCCTGAAAAAATGCTGGAAAAGTGCTGCAAACAATGAACATTGTCAAATTGACACTGCTGTTCTCATGATCCATCTGGTGTCACTTCTTTAAACCACCTCATGGTTCAGAAACCTTTAAGTATATAAAAGAAGTAACATGCTCATTCTTTGGGAGTCTTCGTTTGGAAGCCACCCGCTCTATATGCTTGAAAGTATAGAGCAATGATGCCGGTAGCAGAGCCACCACGAAAACAACTGAAAAGTTGCCGGTGAAGACACTTCAGGAAAATGCCCACTGGCATTTTCCTGAGACATTTTCTCCCTGGATAACTTGGCGGTTTCACCGACGTCTTAAGGATGCCATGTACACATAGCCTTACTATTAACTTCTAATAGATGAATTAAAGTATTTTATAGTAAATTAAGAAGTTAAGGCAGTCTGCAGAAATACATATACAATTCTCTGGATTGTGTGAAGCAGTTTCTGGATTGCCATTTACTGTATATTGTGAGCATCATATCCTTTACAAAAGCTTTTGTTATTTTTCTAAAGCGTACTACTGGCCCTAATTGTTCTAGCTCTCTGTTGCAATTAGAAATAAAAATGCCTACATAAAGAATATGTTCTTTTTTTTAATAGAATATTTGAGGCCACTATAAAGAGGAATAATGAGCACAAAAGTTTATTTCGTCTTTATAAACTAGTATGTTTTAAAAAGAAAAATGGTAATGATTTCTGTTCCTCTTTTGATGCTAAAGTACCATATTTAAGAGAAAAAGGTGACCATTTTCCCACTGTACAGATATTTGAGCCGGCGTGTTGTTAAAATATAAAGTTCCTCTTGTCACCCTGCATTACCTGCAGGCATTGTAAAATGGTACAATTAGAAATTAATTACAAGGAGATTCTGTCTCAAGCTTCTAATTAGGTTACCAATTATGCATTTTCAAAGTTTAAAGGATGTCATTGCCTAAGGCTTGTTGCCTTCAGATATAGCAAAACACATCAATAAAGTTAATCGTCTTCATTGGTAATAAATAAACCCACTAAGTATGAGAACATGACACCCAACCGATATAACATTAGTCTCTAAATAAAACCCATCAAGCTGACTCAAGACCAACACAAAAGCCAAAACTGTAGTGTGGTTAAATATACATAATACTGCATAAACATTACATTTTAAGGATATTTATTTTACAGATAAGACAGGCCCTTTTAAAAAATGCAACTACCGAGGTGATCGACTGATCAGTCCAGGTCCCCTTTCTGTCACCCCTGAAAAACTGCTAATGGTGACAAGTGAAACTGACCAGCCAGACTGCTGTAAGAAAAATGTAGGATTGCACGGCTATCTATCAAATACAAGGTTGGCTCAAGCGCTCCTCCAAGCTCATAGAGGACTCTCAAGTTGCTAATCCCTCTCTTTGATGTCAGGTTCACCTAATAGGACATCATGATAATTTTCATGTAAAAACAAACATTATTTTTAGTACACCAGATATATAAAGAATTTTACATTTACCGTAGAAATCTTTAAGGCTTTTCTGGTACGATTTTTACAATTGATTCATCCAAAAGGGAATCACCATACTCATTACACAGTAAATGAATGTTGTAACTATGGTGCATGCAGTCTAATATGTGCCATATGGTATAATGCATTTTTACTAAATGGAATGTAAGAACTGACTATTTGTAGCTCTACCATTTTCTCAACATAGGCTTATGCATGTACTGTATGTCTGAATGTATCTGTATATGAACAGAATACACAAAATAAATGTTTAAGTAACTAATTTTGTGTAAAGTGATAATTAAATAGGAGCTATCCATCAATTTGCAAGAAACCTGTATTTTAAGAAAATGTTATTCATGGTATTAAGGAATAGCCAATCTAAATTTTTGCATTTTGATCTAGAGAAGTTTCTTTCCAAGCTGACCAGCAACCTCAGCACTCCTATAAGGCATTATCAGACATCAGTATTTTTAGTCAATATTTCATAAGTATTTGTAAGCCAAAACACAAAACAGGTGTCAGCCTTTCTATCTGGAAGTTCCACTCCTGAATTTGAATGCAAATACTAATGCAAAATACTGACCCAACACTGACACTCAAAAAAGACCTAAGATTTGTAAACTGTCTTGTATAGGTGTCTAAATGTATAAAAGGGAATGCGTCATCAGAAAATCACCTACGGTTTATTAAAAACGTGGTATTTTTTGTTTTTTTGTGTATCAGAAACTCAATAAAGAAATTTTTTTATAATTTTTACTTTGGCAACTAGGGCTATTCTAGACTCATACCTCCTATTCTTTCAGGAAATTCACATGTACATTAGCAGCATAGACTGATTCAGGCTTTGATTTGCATTGAAGCATCTAATGAGCATGTACAAATGTCACTATGAAGGGAGGGGGAGCAGGGGGAGTTGTGTCATCACCAATTGTGAATTGTGGGTCCCCTGTTATCACTTGTGTATAGATGAGTTACCTGTCATTGTAATCCTGACTGTGATGATAATGAGACTTCTGAGAACTGTTCCTGAAAGAACAGAAAGTGTGAGTCTGAAATAGCCCCAGTGGTTAGTGTGAAAATTTCAAGATTTCTTTTTCTTTTAATATAGATGTGATATGAAAAAAGGAAAACATCTCCATTTAACACACTTAGCAGTTGGTCATTTTCTGATTGTACATTCCCTTTAGAATGACATTATGCATTTGTGGCACACCATAAAGTATAAATTAATACTAGAATTCTGCATGGGTAAAGAGTCGGAGAAATACTCCATCAGTAGTGAGGAAGGATATTGCCGGTTTGACTGCCAAAAAAAGTAAATTCCAGTGGATTGTGTGGCATTAATTCTGCTGTAACCTTTGCACCACAGTAGCAGCAATGTGTTTTGCCAACATAGAATCTACCTTGATTATGTTTCCCATTCTGCCTGGAGAGACTCCAGATAACAGCAGGTCTGGTGTAGGGAACCTCCTTCTATGACATCCTAAGGCATTCATCACCCTAATCCTAATGAATTTTCCCAATTGAAGAACTCCCTAGTGCATAATCATAAGTGGCTTGGAAAAATGTAAAATCTTCTTATTTAAGGGTTTTATAATAATATGAATCTATGGGACAATGGTGGGCACATGAAGGGCTCATACTGTAGTATAACTTTTAACAGAGTACTATATACTCTGTTAAAAGTTTTTAATGGAGAGCAACTACAGGCTAAATGTTATAGCAGCTTTGGGCTTAAGTGGCTGCAAAGGCAAGCCTACTGTATCCACGAAGAGCTCCCAAGAACAAGCATACTCATGCTGCCGTAACCGATCCCTGCTCCTCCTAATTCTTCAGTGCCCACTTTTATCAGCAAAATTTCACTGGAACACATTCACACAGACATATATATATCCCTCACCCAAAATAGAAACCTTCAGGACCGCTTAGTCACCATTATGAAAACAATAGTTTCCATGCAAAGTAAAATGGAGACATCCGATTGCGTGCCAACATCTATTTCAACTTATATAAACCCAGCTTACATGTACTGGTTACTGATTTTTTTGCATATTACAGTTTGATTGTTTGGAAATCATTAAACTTTCATTAAACAGAACTTGACACCCCTAAGGTTATAGGTTGTTGGTAATGGTCCATACATATGCAGATTCTCATTTATTGTCCTATTGTCTGAAAAAAATCATTACATGTATGGCCACTATTAGCCATTCACTGTCATTGCCAAACACATTGGAAACATCTAGAAACGTACTGCTCATTACTTGCTATGGTTAGGTAGGTTTCTTTCCATGCGATAATTTCATGTTTTACTTGGCGTTCTAGCAGTATATATACAATGATTCCTCCAGCAGGCTCCCTCTACTCTAATTAACTTTAAGATGCATAGGTCTCTAGAAGTGAAGCAAACTCTTGTTCTCTTTTAGATGACAGATTATTGTACACACCCTGTATCCTCCTGCCTACTTCCATTTGATGTGTTATATTGCTTTTAAATGCCCAGTTAGTGACTCCACTACTTATTGCCCTATTTACTGTATAATCCTAAATTATACCCTTAGATTTTTTTTTTACTAGGTTACATTAGATATGTGTCACCCTGTTCTTTAATTGGCTTATTCTGTTATAGTCGTTTTGTTGTCTTCCACAGATATATATTATTGCAGATGAGAAAATACACATCTCGTGGCTTTGTTGCAGAAACCAAATATTGTTATTCAATGGTTAGAGACACACAATTACTTTACCTGCCCTTCTACTCAAAGCAGGTAGCAACTTAGACTAATGTACATTTGCCAAATATCATTACATAAGGGGTCCGTGTGAACCATAGTGTTTTATAGTTACATATGAACATATATAGTTACATGTTCACAGATTAAAGGAGGCACCAAGTTAAGTTCAAGGTTATGACCTAGAGGAAGGCAAAACATCCTTTTTTAATGCTGTCATTTTATCTGCAATTAGTACTTCTTGTGGTATAGTATTTCATAGGGCCAATCAGACTTGAAAGAATTTCTGCTCATTTACAGTGTTGATTCCATGGCAGTTTACAATGCAGTAAATGGGATGCGCTTTTCAAAACGCCATCCACAGGTACCTGAAGAATTCCAGACAGAAATAGGAGCATGCAGTGGAGTTTCACATTTTTATACTGAATATCATCCGGTTATTGCATAAGATCAAATTCAATTAACAGCACAATCCACAACAAATGTGAATTTTCCCGCAGATTTGCCAACTGTGAAGAATGATTTTCTTTATTGATGCTTAGACATAGTTAGTTGTTTTTTTTTCTATTCACATGGGATAGAAAAGCATTATATTACCTTGAAGACCTTTTAATAGGTCACCTGCTGGATCTACACACTATCACATGGCAATAAATACATCTTGGAAGCTGTTCGGAGTATTAAATAGGCTGTTTTCATATGCATAGTATACCTTAAATTAAAATAATTTTCTAGAATAATTGTCTAAATCATCAGTATAATTAATTTAGGTATTACTTCAACCACTTTTTTTATCATGTTTACTTGCATTCGCCAGTTATGGACAGTTTTAAGAAAATGACTAGCGAAAATGTTTGGAATCTTTCTGCATTTGTTTGGACCTAAACTCTAAATTAATGCCAAATGCCTGTCTATAAGAATATAACACAAGTCTGATTCATCTTGGGTTATGTGTGTGAACTTGAGCAAATTATGAGCATCACATTAGCATCATCTTATTACTTCATTAAACTTTACAGCAGCCCCAAATTCACAGTATTAGAACTAGTAAGGGAGTAAGTGATGAGTACTCACTGTAGCTGTTGTTTGGGTCTTGTGTACCCTTCACATTACCACGCTTATCAATCCACAGATACCACTGCGTTCGACAAAAAAGTTTCCTTATTCTTACATCACTCCCTTTCATAAATTCATAACTTCTGGTATGCCGTTCAAGGCTGGAACAGTTCACATTTGCAGCCGTTTGCTCTGTAGTCATGTCATTGCAGGCTAGTGAGAGTGTGCCCAGTAGAAAGATAGTGTAAAGGTATGGTATGTAGAGCAAAGTTGGCAGGATCCAAGTTAGTATCCATTTGCGCATTATAGTGCAGTGATCTGGGTGTTCATGAACATCATAATGAAACTTAAATCTCAGTTTGTTCTGTGTTTCTAGGTCCGAGACCTGGTTGTACACTTTACTATTAGATGAAACAACTCAGTATAACTCCAGGCTTGTATTGCTGTCTTGTGTCTTTGCCATAAACCGTGGACTTCACAAAACTGATCTCTCCCCCTAGTATCTTCAGAAGTTCAGAATGGGATGACCTTGGCAGCAATCATTTTTAAGACCACTCGGACATACTGTTGAATGCAAATGTAACAGAACTGTAAAGACATGATAAAGTTTATAGCAATTATTTCCACCCTACTAATGGAGTCTGTTAAAATGCATTTCCATCAATAATTGTTAACTTCTAAAAAACAAACAAACAACCTTTTTAGAGTGTAAAAATATGGCAATAAAGGGAGGAAAAACAGACAAAACGTGCAAAGTGTTACAAAAAAGCAATGTTCGCATATGCGTCATAACTTACTGGGCTTTAGTGCTAACACGATTTAGTTCATGCAGAGAATTGCTGTATTACTCAGCAGAGTGAGAATCTGGGAACTCTTTCCACATGCCTTATGGACAGCAGCATGGGAGCTGAGCTGTCAAGAATACTCTGCTCGCTATCTACTCGGTTACACTTAAAAGTACCTAAACCATTGTGTCTTCCCACTAAAGGTAGTAAAAAAGTGCAGTAAAATAAAAGCTGTGAAAGTTTAGAAGACTCCTTATTCCCTGAATAGCAGAGATAACTTACTTGTTCTCCATGATAACAGCTGGATATATGTGGATTCCATTTCTGCTGCCTGCTCTCTGCAGCATGAGGATGTAGCCACAAGATTTCTCAACCCAGAAAGAACTGTACTACAATCCTAATTGTTTCCATAAATCAACGCGCAAGAGGGGTTTTCTCTGTGTGTCTGTGTTAAGCCTGTTGTTGTTCAATGCTTTTCGATAAATACCTTTCGGTGACCTCACTGAAGCAATTAAATCTAACCACTCAGCAGCTGAAAGAAGAGGGGGAAAAAAAAGTTGTGCGAATCTCAGTCATCATGAGAGGGAGCTATGAGCATGTTTTATGCTTTTAACTGTGTGAACTGAGCAGCAAGAGCATTCTGGGCAGATACTTTGCCGAATCCTTGAAAATATCAAGATAAATGCCATTAAGGAATGAAAAAAAAAATAAACCTGCTAATTTCATAACCTGAAATGAAGCCTGTTATGAGAGGGAATATTTTCCTACGCCATAGAACATGACTCACGTTGTATACCACCGTACTTCACATTATAGACAGTTTTGTAGAGGTGACATGAATTAAAATACACACTGAAATATTTCAGACAGTAAATATATATATATATATATATATATATATATATATATATATATATAAAAAGGGGATGATAATAAAATAATGCAGCACCTTCGTCCAGAACTTCTATAAATAAATAGACTTTTCTGTGGAGAGATCTTTGAGGCTGCACTTTGTATGTGTTACAGACAGTATAAAGTATCATTGTCTATATTTAAAGACTGTGTATGGAGTGTGGAATTATAATTAGAGTAGACGGAGGAGTTTCAGAGATTAAGAACATTCCCAGGGTAAACCTGGTTCAAATCACAGTATCAGCTTTTCCTGTGATCTTGTTTGCTGTTGTATGATATACATAAACTGAGATTGTACATTACATAAGGACTAGGCTTTTAAATATACAACATACTATGCACAATATCTTCTTTTATTGCTTATGCTAGTGTGGCCATGCAGGTTGATGTAGTTTTTGCAATATTAGTTGTTTTTATTCTATTATGTCTTTCCTGCATGAAATTTAAATGATTTCTTAATGCAAGTAAAGTTATAGAAAAGTCTGATCATGGAAAGGTCTGTTCCATCGTACTTTATTTTTGTGAAATACAAGGCAGATCGTACAAGAACGCAACGTTTCAATTAAATATAAAATGCTTATTGAATAATTTACAGATACACAGCAACACAGGTATTCATGGACTACAGTGGTAACATGACATTGTATATGTAATGAGATCGAGCAGAGTGGTGCCTATCTGGGAGGTAAGTACACTGAGGCAATTAAAGGGAATCCGTCACCAAGTTTTTGCCACCTAATTTGAGACCAGCATAATGTAGAGACAGAGACCCTGATTCCAATGATGTGTAATTTACTGGGCTGCTTAGTGTAGTTTTGATAAAATCACTCGTTTATCAGCAGGAGATTATCACTAGAGGACTAGTAAAACTGCTGCCAGGTAGTCATCCATATTCATCAGCACTCCACCTCCACCACTGTCAGTTTTTATGAGTATACTGTGCATGGGCAGAAAGCTGCCAATCAGTGGTGTGGGTGGGGTTATACAGAGCTCAATATAAAGAGAACTGCTGGATCTGCGGCAAGTAAACCAGTGATTTTATCAAAATGACAGCATGCAGTCCAGTAACTGACACTTCACTGGAATCAAGCTCTCTGCCCCTACATCATGCTGCTCTCAGATGAAGCAGCAAAAGCCTGGTTATAGACTCTCTTTAATAAAGAAGTCGATCGCAGCATTGCGGGGGCAAGAGGAGGTGATCGCAATACTCACCTCCTCTCCCAGCCTCCAGCGCTGTCTGCTGTGGCTTTCTGGATGTTGCCACGATGACCCGATGTCGTCATGACAACATCCGGGTCACCAGACAGCAGGAAAATATTTTGGTCATGCGCAGTGCATGACCAAAATATCTTCTGCATCTGCAGCACTGACAGCCTGTATAGCACAGGGATAGTGCTGCATTCCTGTGCTATACAGGCGATCAGAATAAAAAAAGTGAAAGTCCTATAGTGGGACACAGAATAAAAGTCCAAAAAGTGTTAAAAAATGAAGAAAAAAATTTTTGTAAAAATATTAAAAAAAGAAAAAAAAGAATCCACTAAAATGAAAAATATAATGTACGCATCAATAAATATTATTATGAAAAAAAACAAACAATAAAAATACACTGATTTGGTATCGCCTAGTTAACCCCTTTAGTGAACAAACCCCCCCAAAAAAACGAAGCAAAAAACAATGCTTTATCATCATACCGCCAAACAAAAAATGGAATAACACGCGATCAAAAAGACGAATATAAATAAGAATGGTACCGCTGAAAACGTCATCTTGTCCCGCAAAAAAAGAAGCCGCCATACAGCTCCATCAGCCAAAAAATAATTTTTTTTTCTATAAAATAGCTTTTGTTGTGTAAAAGCGCCAAAACATAGAAAAACGATATAAATGTGGTACCGCTGTAAACGTACTGACCCGAAGAATAATGCTGCCTTATCAATTTTACCACATGCGGAACAGCATAAAAAAAAACAAAAAAACAATTCTGGAATTGCTGTTTTTTGTTTATTCTGCCTCCCAAAAATAAATAGAAAGAAAGCGATCAAAAAACGTCAAGTGCCTGAAAATGGTACCAATAAAAACGTCAAGTCATCCTGCAAAAAGCAAGCCGTCACATGACTGTCGGCCAAAATATGGAAAAATTATAGCTCTCAAAATATGGCGATGCAAAAACTAGATTTTACAAACAAATGCATCTTTTAGTGTGTGACAGCTGTCAGTCATAAAAACCCGATATGATTCTGGTATAACTGTAATCGCACCGACCCGAAGAATAAAGTCGTCTAATCACTTATACCGCACGAGGAACGACGTAAAAAATAAACTCTAGGGTTAGAGTTGTGTTAGGGTTAGGGTTGGGCTAGGGTGAGTTGGGTTAGGGTTCGGCTAGGGTTGGGCTAGGGTTAGGGTTGGGGTTATGGCTGGGGTTATGGCTAGGGTTAAGGTTGGGCTAGGATTAGGGTTGGGTTAGGGTTAGGGTTGGGCTAGGGATTTTTTTCAAAAGTAAAAAAAAAATGACGATATGGCGACTAGTGTTGAGCGCTAGTGCTCGCTACTTGAGTTTGCATCGGGTGCTCGGGTATGCACTGAGTATCGCGGGTGCTCAAGTGACATGCTCGAGTCTCCGCCCCGTATGCTTCGCGGCCAAAAAAACCTCGCAGGGATTGCCTGCCATGCACGAGCGATCCCCGCATGGCTATTTTTGGGTTTCTATTAACCATGAAACATGCAAGCGGGGACTTGAGCATGTCACTCGAGCACCCGTGATACATGGTGCATACCTGTGTACCTGATGCAAACTCAAGTGGCGTTCATTTGCGCTCAAGACTAATGACAACTTATTCAATATGATGACCTAATGTTATCAAATTCTGTGTCGTACCTCTGGGTTCAAGATGTTCACTATACCCCTTGATAAAATCCTTGAGGGGTGTAGTTTCCAAAATGGGGTAACTTGTGGGGGGTTTCCACTATTTAGGCAAATCAGGGGCTCTCCAAACGCGACATGGCGTCCGCTCTCTATTCCAGCCAATTTTGCGTTCAAAAAGTCACACAGTGCTCCTTCCCTTCTGAACTCTGCCGTGCGCCCAAACACTGTATTTTCCCCACATATGGGGTATTGGCTTACTCAGGAGAAATTGCACAACAGTTTTTGGAGTCCATTTTCTCCTCTTACCCTTGTGAAAATAAAAAAATTGGGGCTAAAACATCATTTTTGTGGAAAAAGTTTGATTTTTTTATTTTCACGGCTCCATGTTATAAACTTCTGTAAAGCACTTGTCTAGATAAGTTCCCTGAGGGGTCTAGTTTCCAAAATGGTGTCACTTGTGGGGTTTTTCCACTGTTTAGGCACATCAGGGGCTCTCCAAACGCAACATGGAGTCCTCTAATTATTTAAGCAAATTTTACATTCAAAAAGTCAAATGGCGCTCCTACTCTTCCGAGCTCTGCTGTGCGCCCAAACAGTGGTTTTCCCCCACATATGGGGTATCGGAGTTCTCAGGAGGAATTGCACAACAAACTGCTTGGTGCAATTTCTCCTGTTACCCTTATGAAAATGCAAAATTGGGGGCTGAAAAACATTTTTGTGGGAAAAATGTGAAAATTCTATTTTTACAGCTCAATGTTCTAAACTTCTGTAAAGCACCTGGGGGTTCAAGGTACTCACCACACATCTAGATAAGCTCCCTGGGGGGTCTAGTTTCCAAAATAGTGTCACTTGTGGGGGGTTTCCACTGTTTAGGCACATCAGGGGCTCTTAAAACGCAACATGGCGTCCGCTAATTATTCAAGCAAATTTTACATTAAAAAAGTCAAATGGTGCTCCTTCCCTTCCGAACCCTGCCGTGCGCCCAAACAGTGGTTTTTCCCCACATATGGGGTATCTGCGTGCTCAGGGGAAATTGCACAACAAATTTTATGATCAATTATTTCCTGTTACCCCTGCGAAAAAAATAAATAAATTGGGTCTAAAGTAACATTTTTGTGACAAAAAAGTTAAATGTTAATTTTTTTCTTCCACATTCCAAAAATTCCAGTGAAGCACCTGAAGGGTTAATAAACTTCTTGAATGTGGTTTTGAGCACCTTGAGGGGTGCAGTTTTTAGAATGGTGTCACTTTTGGGTATTTTCTGTCATAAAGACCCCTCAAAGTGACTTCAAATGTGATGTCGTCCCTAAAAAAATGGTTTTGTAAATTTTGTTGGAAAAAATGAGAAATCGCTGGTCAACTTTTAACCCTTATAGCTCCCTAATAAAAAAAAAAAGTTTGGTTATAAAATTGTGCTGATGTAAAGTAGACATGTGGGAAATGTTATTTATTAACTATTTTGTGTGACATATCTCTCTGATTTAAGGGCATAAAAATTCAAATTTTGAAAATTGCAAAATTTTCTACATTTTCGCCAAATTTCCATTTTTTTCACAAATAAACGCAAGTGATATCGAAGAAGTTTTACCACAATCATGAAGTACAATATGTCACGAAAAACAATCTCAGAATCAGGGGGATCTGTTTTAGCGTTCCAGAGTAACTACCTCATAAAGTGACAGTGGTCAGAATTGTAAAAATTGGCCCGGTCATTAATGTGTAAACCACCCTCGGGGGTAAAGGGGTTAAAGGGGTTGACCTGTCCAAATTGACAAACCTGGAGTCACACTGTGTGACTGCAGACTTATGAATCCCCCAAGCTGCAAGATTTCGCCGGTTTCAGACACGCGACCAGAGGGTATGTATGAATTATACATACTTCTGGCCAGTGGGCGTGGCTTCACTTCCATACACTAGTTGGCCACGCCCACTGGCCAGCAGTGTCACTAGACAGGGCACGTCCTCGCTCTATACCAGTGTGTGGAGCGAGGCCACGCCCACTAGACAGGAGTATGTGTAACTCATACATATCTTCTGGTTCCGGGTCTGAAACTGGCGAATCCTCTCAGCACACAGTGCGTGCACTGGGGGCATTCTTAAGTCTGCAAGCACACAGAGTGAATGCAGACATATCGGTTTGGACAGGGCAACCCCTTTAATTTCAGTTTATCTACAAATTGAAATGTTTAAATGATGTGGTTGACTCAGCAACTCAAATGGGATTAGATTATCTGGATAGAGGGAATTAGATAGCATTCAGTTCTGATCATCTGTTGTAATAAGGAAATGTTGGATAATTTAGGACCTTAAATGGCTAGATCTGGTAAAATTGCCCTCCTCTGCTCACTTTTCTTACATTGGTTAATATTATATGGCCTTGGTATATATGGCCACAGTTATTCTAGCTCTCTGTACACAATTTTGTGTGGCAAAGTTTTGATAATAGAATCATCAAACATTTTGATTATATGACCATGGCAGGTCTAATAGTAGGATATGACGAAGCATCATTTTTAGAGATGAACAGATTGATCCGCAGAGGATCAAGGTTGAGTCAAATTTCCTGAAATTAATGGTTTCATGAAAAATCGAACATTTTGAAATTCAATTTGCGTTTTGTGAAAAAACAGTAGCCCAGCACCATTTCCCACACTGCTTAAACATCAGAGAGTGGGCTAAAATCATTTTGCCTTGCCAGGCAGACCTCCCCATAATGCCCTGCAGCTATGACATTTAGGGTATGTGCACACGATGCAGAAATGAAGCAGAAAATTTCTGCATCATTTCTGCATCTCCCTGGCAGAAAAAACGCATGCAGATTGTGCATGCGTTTTTCCTGCGGAATACATGCGTTTCCACATGCGTTTCCGCATGTGGGTTGACAAGCGCTTTCCAGGCGATTTTAGCGTCACCTGGAAAGTGCTTGACAACTAGGTCACACTATATAAATCCATGGAAACTGCATGGATTTATATAGTGTGACCCGAGAGAATGGTAAAAATAAAAAATAAATGTATACTTTACCCTCTGATGGCCCCCGGTGTCCTGCTCAATCCGTTCTCCCTCGCCGGCAACTTTAAATTGAAAGACCTGCCGACGTCAGCGTCACGTGACCCGTCACATGACTCTGACATCAGCGCAGGTCCTTCAACTCACTGCAAAGTGCCGGGAACCAAGCAGGAGCGGTGCGCGGGCCGACAGAAGGTAAGTATACATTTATTTTTTATTTTATTCTTGTTTTACAGCTTTTTTAATGGTACCTGGGTGTGGATGAGACTCTCCTCTCCTCCACACCCGGGTACCATCCGCACATTAGAACGCGCCAATAGCGCAAGTACAAATGCAGTCTTGCGGAATTGGCGCGTTCTAATGCAAGCCAATGGCGGCGAAAACGCCGCGTTTACGCAAAATTAATTGACATGCTGCGGATTTTTGAGCGCAGCGTTTATGCTGCGGAAAAATCCGCATCATGGGCACAGCACATGCGGATTTCAATTGGGGAACATTGCTGCCTTTCTACCATGCATTTTTAATGCGTTTCCGCGGCGTTTACGCAACTGCAAAAACGCAGCGGAAACGCATTAAAAACGCATCGTGTGAACTCAGCCTGAGAGGGTTTTCATACCTTGCATAGGGGGAGGTCTGTACTTGGGCTATCTGAGATCAGTGGTTCCCAGTGGACCACAGCTTGTATGGCAAATTTGTTTTCCATCTCCAGAGTCACTGGGTAAGTTTCTCTCTTCTGTAGAGTGTAAGCTCTTATGGTCAGCAGGGTCCTCTCTTCCTTTCTCCTATAGAGTGAAAGCTCTTTTGGTCAGCAGGGTCCTCTCTTTTTTCCTATAGAGATTAAGTTCTTATGGTCAGCAGGGTTCTCTCTCTTTCCAACAAAGTGTAAGCTCTTTCTGTCAGCGGGGTTCTCTCTCTTTCCAGTAGAGTGTAAGTTCTTATGGTCAGTTGGGTCACCTCACTTTCTCACTTGTAAAGTGTAAGCTGTTATGGACATCTGGGTTCTCTCTCTCTCCCACACATGTATTTTTTTTTTGTCGTTTGGCAAATTCGAATTTCAAAAGATCTGCTTATCTCTAGTCATTTTGAATGGAGGCAAAACAATAGAACGTGATATTGATTTATGAAAACAATACCCCTAATAAACTGATTCTTATTATCAGGACCATAGTGGATGTATTACCACATTTGAATTTTTTTGCCTCTGCATATTATCTATGATTTATTTTAGACAAACACAGCCATGGTGATGTCAAAAAAGCACATCAACATTTAGATTTGTTAAACGTGAAAAAGGATTGGTTTTTTGGAGAAAGTTTAAATGGGTTTTACTCATTTCCGATAAAGAAATGCTAATTTAAAATACTACTGTTTTGCTGGGATCTATAGAAACGAAGGCAAAGGAAAAACTGAGTATTTGTAAATGAAGAGTAATTAGTTGGCAGTAAAAATACCTAATCTCTATGCATATGCAGACGTGCTTGTAGAAAGCATATAGTATCTTAAAGGATAACTAAATAATAAAGACCACTATCTGGTAGCAAATGTGAAGGGCACCTGTCACATCAGATAACACTACTAACTGCACATATGGAGTTAATCTGCAGGTTAATAACATAATGAAGGTACCCAGCCGCTATACTGAAAGTGTGGCCCCTGGGTGAAAATTAATTTCATTCTTCCAAGCAGCCACCAGCTTTTAGTCATACAGGCTTGCTTGCACGGCTAAAGCAGTGCATCTGTGAAAGTGCTGTGGTAGTTTAGAGTTGTCATTCTCAGTGCTATGTGCAATGACTGTAGCTATAGACAAACCATAAGTAGATTCAGTTTTCAGTACCATCTATATGCTGATGACACCCAATTATACACATCGTCTCCTGACATCATGCCGGCATTACTACAAAATACCAGTGATTGTCTTTCCGCTGTCTCTAACATCATGTCCTCCCTCTATCTAAAACTGAATATGTTAAAAAACTGAACTCTTTGTGTTTCCTCCCTTTACTAACCTTCCCAAACCCAATATTTCCATTTCTGTGTGTGGTTATACCATTACTCCCCAGCAGCACGTCCACTGTCTTGGTGTTATATTTGACTCCCCACATCTGATCACTCACTCGCTCTTGTCACATACTGTACACCTCAAAAATATCTCTTTTATTTCCTTTGACTCTGTAAAAAATCTTACTTTGGCTCTTATTCATTCTCATCTGGACTTTTGCAACTTCTATTAAACTCACTCCTCTCCAATCCATCCTGAATGCAGCAGCCATGATCATATTTCTCTCCAACAGCTACACCCATGCCTCTACCCTTTGCCAGTCATTGCACTGGTTGCCCATCCGCTGCAAGATCCAATAAAAACTTATCACTCTCACCGACAAAGCACTCCACAGTTCAGCACCACTCTACATATCCTCAGTCATCTCTGTCTATCACCCTACCCATGCTTTCTGTTCCGTTTATGACCTAAAACTAACATCCTCAATAATCTGAACCTACCACTTCCATCTCCAAGACTTCTCGCGAACTGCACCACTTTTCTGGAATGCACTACCCAGGACAATTCAATTAATTAGCAATACCCACAGTTTTAAGTGTGCCATAAAAATGCACTTCTTTAGACTGGCCTATCGCGTCACCTCATTTATGTAACTACTCTAGCTTTGCCCATACAAAATTTTCTCCAAAATCTGGTCCCTTGTATCATTTGCTTACACACCATCCATGCACTTAGTAGCACTTTTTACCTGTACTTTTACAGATACTGGCTGGTGACTGGTTTCTGCAGTGCTATTTGAATACCCTATTTATTATATTGATGGCTGGACCATACAGTAGAAGCACTTTTTACCATTACCATTCGTGTGTCACCTATTTACTCATAGATTGTAAGCTGGCAAGTAAGTCCCTAAATCCTCTTGGTACCTGTTGAATTATGTGTTACTCTGTAATGTCTTTATTGTCTGTACAAGTCCACTCTGAAATGTGAGTTCTGTGGAATTTGTTGGCGCTATAGAAAAAAAAATTATTATTTATTAGCCTCTTCAATAGAGTCCAGTAGGTGACACGTGTCCCTCGTCAGCTATCAATGGAAGATCTCAAAGTAACCTACAGACAAGAAGCGGAGCGGAATTTGCAGGTACGGTCAACAAGCGGAGCGGTACCGCAGGTGCGAACAACAAGCGGAACCTCAGGTGTGGACAAGGCAGGAATGCCACAGACACAGCCAAGACAGGAATGCTGCAGTCGTGGCCAGGCAGGAATTCCGCAGGCGCAGCCAGGCAGGAATGCCGCAGGCGTGGTCAGGCAGGACAGGGCTTTGTTCACATGGAACAGACAGGGTCAGGAAAGCGCAAGAAGATAGCTAGCCCTCACAGGATAAATACTGGGACAGGGAAACGGGACAAGCAGAGCCAGATACACACAAGGTACTTACTATGAAGTAGCGAGTGGACACACTCACAAGCTGAAGTACAGAGACGACAGTTAGGAGATAGGTTCTGGTACTGACAAAGGAGGCAAAAGGAAGGATTGGACATAGAGGCAAACAGGTAATGGGCTAGGACACTTCAGACAGGAACTGACACAGGAACGGAATACAGGTACAGGCCTGGGTACTCAGACCCCAGGAAGGCAGAAACAGGACACAGGTACAGGCCTAGACTAGATAAGTCACTGGTAGAGGTCCAGGGAACACGGCTGGGTACTCAGCCCCTAGGGTGGCGGAAACCAATGCAATGGTGGGTAAGTCGGAGGTCTTGCATGGTGGGAGATGAAAAGCCATGCCAGCATGCCACTAGCGATGTTACAGTACCCCCCCTTTACGCCCCCTCTTCTTCAAGCCAGCGAGGATTTTCTGCAGAGAAGTTGGAGGTTGATCCTTCTCAATAGACTCCCAAGACTTTTCTTCAAGCAGACTACCTCTTCTGTCCACTAGAAGGAACAAGACAGGTCTCACCATCTTAGGGACTGGAATGTTTCTTCCCATCGAGCCATCCTCAGCACAAGACAAAGCGGGCGAAGTTCCAGGAACAGGGCATAGGAAAGTCTCTTTCCATTTGTTAATATCAGGTAGCACCCCGGAAGACTCAAGAGGCAATTGGAGGTCTTCCTCCGGGTTGGAGGGGTGCAGAGACTTGGGGATAGCCACCGCCTTGACGTACTCTTTGCCAGACTTATTAGAGATGGAAGATACCTGATCAGGGACCATCTTTAGTCTGGTCTCTAAGATGACATGTCTACGAGGTGGGGCGGTACCTGAAGCCAGATCATTGGCACAATCATCGGGACTGTGTGAGGACAGCGCCTCCACTTCTCTTCCTTCGGAGACTTCAGCGCACAAGACTGCGACTAGCAGATCTGGTGAAGAAGATGAAGACATTGCTTATTGACCTGGAGGTTTGAGGACCGGATGCCCCTTGTAACTCAGCAGTCCCCCAGGAAACACCCTGCAGGGTCTCTAGACCTGAGTGAGCACTAGAGCTCTCGGCTCTGGACGATGTGTGGGCATACCAGACAGCACCTGGAATGTAATCTTCTTCATGAGTAATGCTCATATCTGGAGCTTAATTTGGACAGACATATTTTAACTGTTTCTGAGTAAGGCTTGTCCTTCCCCTGACAATGCCCATACTGGATTCTGGAGTTGTTGGACAGGAATTAGACACCAACTCTTCACGGTTTTCAGCCCAAAACTTCCGGTTAAACCAAGGCCTCCACTTTCCACGGAGACAGTCACAGTCATCTGTGGAGAGGAAACACTAACGCCAAGGGCAGCCTCTCCTACTGGCCCAAGGCTTTGGGACTCTCCAAACTTCGCAGAACAAAGACCATTAGGGTGTCCCATGCAACCGCAGTGATACCGCAATCCAATTTTACGACTGAATTCCCGCCTCCTCTTCGCCAAACACGGTCAACCTTCATGGATTCTGCGTGGGTAGCTGCCCCTACAGGCTGGGAAGCAGGAGGTCTTTGGGAGGACAGGACCTAACGTGATGGCTTTACTCTACGCCTCGCTCATCTGGACTTCCTCTTAGAGTTGGGAAGGGAAGAATTCTGCTTAGCCTGCCGAAAACTGTCATCCCTTGTGGATTCTGCATGGGTAGCTGCCTTTTTAGGCTGGGAAACAGGTGGGTTTCCTTCGCGCATCACCCATCTGGACAGCTCCAGGATTTTGTGAGAGGAAGTATTCACATAAGACACAGGGTCAGGGTCATCGAAGACCATTAAAAAGGCCACCAGTAAGGCCTGCAGGTCAGATATGATAGGATCCCTTGCTTCCCATAGAGGGGTGACCCAATTCAAGGCATCATCAGCTGGGTAAGACATCAGAAATGCCACTTTAACCTGATCGGTGGGAAGATAATTGGCATAGAATTTGAAATGCAGCATGCATTGCTCCATGAACGCACGGCTTTGTTTTGGATCCCCATGGTACCGTGGTGGATCTGCGAGAACGAGTGCTGAATACTCCATTTGGACTGGTGTAAAAACCGCCTGGACTTCAGCTCTGGAAAAAATTTTTTCCTGTTGCGTATATTCGCCAGACAAAGATTCAAATGTCTCTGAGAGCGAAGGACCGTGGGACTCAATGGGGACCATGGCCTGAGCAAACTGTTATGCTCATGCCTGTATTGTTTGGCATGAGCGTTGATTGTGGTCCCACTGGGCCACGGACCGAGGAGTGCCTTGAGGGGCGTGACCAGCGGCCTTGCCAGATCCGACCTCGGATGAACAGCGGCTTAACGACTCCATGATCCAAGGAGGGACGAGGGAGGTGGACCAGGTGCTACACCATGGCAGACCTTGGTCACACAGCTGTTGACCCACACCGAGGGATGCAGGTACTGGCAGGTTCGACTGGTGTGTAGATAAGCACTGGCAGGTGCAGTAGGTTCAGTGGGAATGCAGATAGGCGGGTGAGTACTGACAGGCACGTCTGATATACAGGCAGACGGGCACAGCTGGTGTACAGACAGCCAGGCAGGTTCTGGCGGGCACGGCTGGTGTACAGACTGGCAGTCAGGTACTGGCGGGCACGGCTGGTATACAGACAGGCAGGCATGGGTTCTCAGCCCCTAAGGAGGCAGAAACAGGCTAGAAACAGAACACAGGTACAGGCTGGGCTACTCAGTCCCCAGGGTGGCAGAAACAGACTAGATATGTCACTGGTAGAAGTTCAGGAAACACGCCTGGGTACTCTGCCCCCAAGGTGGCGGAAACCAGGCAAGGTACAGGACAGGACCTGGCACCTCAGCAGTTGCACAGAACACACTGAAAGATACAGTAGTGTTGCTCAGGCACCTCCCAGTGGGTGGAGGTGGTTTAAGTATCCATTGCCTCATGTCAATAGGCTGGGGACACATTAGGAATGCGCACACTGTTCCTTTAAGAATCATGAAGTGCTGCCGCCGCCGCCCTAAACAGGCAGCCAAGACACATGCACACAGGCAAGGAGAGGAACACAGTGCACAGCCTGGAATGGTGGGTAAGTTGGCGGTCTTGCATGGCGGGAGATGGGAAGCCATGCCAGCACGCCGCCAGGGATGTTACACTCAGATAAGTTTGACCACAGTTTCAGACCTTAATTAGCCTGTTAGGGTTATGGATCGCCAAAAAACAGCAGCCATGGGTTCTTCTAAGAAGCTGCCTAGCACGCTGAAAATGAAAATGGTGGAGGCCAACAAAGCAGGAGAAGGCTATAAGAAGATAGCAAAGCGTTTTCAAGTTGCCCTTTCCTCAGTTCGAAATATAATTAAAAAATGGCAGTTGACAGGAACAATGGAGGTCAAGATAAGGTCTGGAATACCAAGCAAAATTTCAGTGAAAGATGCTCATAGGATTGCTGAAAAGGCAAATCAGAATCCCCACTTGACTGCAAAACACCTTCAGAAAGATTAAGCAGACTTTGGAGTTGTGGTACATTGTTCTACTGTTCAGATTTAGAGACAACTACACAAATATGGCCTTCATGAAAGAGTCATCCGAAGAAAGCCTCTCCTGCTTCCGCACAATAAAATCCAGCATCAGAGGTATGCAAAAACTTTCAGTTTGGAGATAATGATATCCTCCTGCTTTGGGGTGGGCCTGTGGGGTAGGCTCTATGTGGTGCTCTGCTTACTTATTCATCTGTATGCTCTTATGACAGCTCACTGTGCCTTCACTGACCTGCCTCCTATTTTACCTAACCCCTCACACTAGATGCATTATGTAAAATAGGAGGCAGGTCACTGAACGATCAGTGACTTGTCATAAGAGCATACAGATGAATATGTAAGCAGAGCACCAGATAGAGCCCACCCCACAGGCCGCCCCGAAGCACGAGCATATCATTATCTCCAAACTGAAAGTAAAGATTACACAAGAACCACAGGACGGATTTCATCAACCAAGGTATTATTTTAATCAGTGTAATGTCGCCCACCTGACAGTGTATGTAGTTTACTGAGCACAATCCTGGTGACAAGTGTGTTTTAACTACTCTTATCCAACCCTGAAAATATATGAAATCAACAGAGATGTTAGGTATGGTTCACATGATGGCCAAATAGGCTAATGTTACAATAGCCCACCTGCAGTATTGGTGTGGCATGTACAGTGCATTGAAAAAGTATTCATACCCTGTGAACTTTTCCACATTGTTTCACTTTACAACCATAAACTTAAATGTATTTTATTGGGATTTTATGCGATATACCAACACATAGTGGCAAGTGTTTGTGAAATGTAAAGGAAATTATACGCAGTTTTATAAATACTTTAAAAATATAAATCTTAAAATTGTGACATGCATTTTTATTCAGCCCCCCTCAGTCAACACTTTGTAAGATCACCTTTCATTGCAATTAGTGCTGCTAGTCTTTTTGGGTATGTCTCTATCGGCTTTTTATATCTAGAGGTTGGTGAGATTGGATGGAGAGCGCCTATGAACAGCAATTTTCAAGTCTTGCCACAGAATCTCAATGGGATTTAGGTGTGAAATTTGACTGGACAATTCAAACACATGAATATGCTTTGATCTAAACCATTCCATTGTAGTTCTGACCGTATATTTAGGGCCATTGTCCTGCTGGAAGGTGAAATTACACTCCAGTCTCAAGTCATTTGCAGTCTCTAACGGGTTTTCCTACAGGATTGCCCTGAATTTAGCGCCATCCATCTACCCATCAACTCTGACCAACTTCCCTGACCCTACTGCAGAAAAGCATCCCCACAGCATGTTGCTGCGACCAACATGTTTGATGGTGGGGATGGTGTTTTCAGGGTGATTTGCGGTATTACTTTTCCATCACTCAGAGCATTTTGCATTTAGCACAAAAAGTTCTTTGATCTTATCTGACCATTGCACCTTTTTCTACATGTTAGCTGTGTCCCCTACATGGATTTTTGCAAACTGCAAACGGGACTTCTTATGGCTTGCTTTCAAAAATGGCTTTCTTGTCGCCACTCTTCCATAAGTGCCAGATTTGTAAAGTATATGACTAATAGTTGTCCTGTGGACCGATTCTTCTACCTAAGCAGTGGATTTGTGCAGCTCCTCCACAGTGACTATGGACTGCTTCTCTAATTTGTGCTTCCCTTGCTTGGGATGTCATTTTAAGTGGACGGCCATGTCTTGGTAGGTTTGCAGTTGTGCCATACTCCTTCTATTTTTGGATGATGGATTGAACAGTTTTCAGTGAGAGGTTCAGACCTTGGGCTATTTTTTTTCTAACCTAATCCTGCTTTACATTTCTCTACAACTTTATCTCTGACCTGTCTGGTATGTTCCTTGCTTTTTATGGTTCTGTTTGGTCCCTAATGTTCTCAGACAAACCTCTGAGGCCATCACAGAACATCTGTAATTATACTGAGAATAAATTACACACAGGCGAACTCAGTTTACTAATTATGTGACTTTTGAGGCAATTGATCACTCAGGATTTTATTTAAGGGTATAAATCTACAGGGGAGTTGAATACAAACACATGTCACAATTTTCAGATTTAAAATTTTAAAATATTTAGAAAACCATGTATCATTTCCTATACACTTCACAAATACTTGCTACTTTTTGTTGGTACAGTGGGGAATATAAGTTTTTTATACACTGCCGATTTTGCAAGTTTTCCCACGTACGAAGATTGGAGAGGTCTATTTTTATCGTAGATACACTTTAACTGTAAGAGGCTGAATCTAAAAAAAAATCCAGAAAATCACATGATTTTTAAATAATTAAATTGCATTTTATTGCATGAACTAAGTATTTGATCACCTACCAACCAGCAAGGATTCTGTGTCTCACAGACCTGTTAGTTTTTATTTAAAACGCCCTTCTACTCTGCACTCATTACCTGTATTAATTGCACCTGTTTGATCTCTTTACTTGTACAAAAGTACGACACCAGGAACAAAATTGTAGACCTGCACAAGGCTGGGATGGGCTACAGGACAGTAGGCAAGCAGCTTGGTGAGAAGGCAACAACTGTTGGTGCAATTATTAGAAAATAGAAGAAACACAAGATGACTATCAATCTTCCTCGGTCTGGGGCTCAATGCAAGATCTCACCTCATGGGGTAAGGATGATTCTGAAAAAGGTCAGGAATCAGCCCAGAACTACATGGGAGGACCTGAAGAGAGCTGGGACCACAGTCTCAAACATTACCATTAGTAAAAGACTATTCCGTCATGAATTAAAATCCTACAGGGTCCCACTGCTCACGCCAGCACATGTCCAGGTCCATTTCAAGTTCGCCAATGACCATCAGTATGATCCAGAGGAGGCATGGGAGAAGCTCATATGGTCATATGAGACCAAAATAGAACTTTTTGGTATCAGCTCCACTCACCGTGTTTGGAGGAAGAAGAAGGATGAGTACAACCCCAAGAACACCATCCCAACCATGAAGCATGGTGGGTAAAACATCATACTTTAGGGGTGCTTTTCTACAAAAGGAACAGGACACTGCACTTCACTTCCCCCCTTTCCCTTGACCCTTACTTTGATTGGTAGGTACAAACCTAGAAAGGAAAATGTGGCTACAGCCTACTGTATTTTGTATGTGTATTGTAGGGATTCAAGCTTTCTGGCCGCCGTTTCGGTACGCACAGGCACTTGGTTCTTGTGTAAAATAGTCTTAGGTTTATTATCCGTCATAAACTTTAACAGCACTCAAATGAAAGAAAGCAGCCTTTTCCTGGCTTAAACAAATGACAATAAAAACAGTCCTTCCACTGGGTTGGCAAAAATAAAATATGGTCTCATCCATGCATCAAACCCGACACTGCTTTCGGCTCAGTTTGGTCAGTAAATGTGGTTATTCTCCAACTCCAATACGTCGGACACACCTGAGTCAACCCAGAGCTGGGCTGGAGTGTATGGGAGTGACCTTTGCCACCCAAGCTCTTTTGGTCATTTCTAAATCCCAGACCCAAAATCCAGTCTACTAAAATCCTCTCAGTAAGCTGTTGTTACTGGAGCACTCCAGGCACCTCAGTGACACATACCTGCCATCAAGGATTTTACCTCCTGCTTCCCTACTATATGTATGGTTGGAAAAATGGACTAGTAAAACAGGTATGCAAAAATTAATCCATGTGTATTATTTTTATTTTTTTTATTTTAAACACTAGTTCTTCCTACAACAACAAAAAGCTGTAATTAAGAATGCTATGTTGGTTGTTAGGTACACGCATGGAAATATAATTGCGGCAACAGCTGTCAGTGTTGATGTACTTCATACTGTTGTTAAATAGGACTAAAAAAATAGATATGCCAAACTTTTAACTTTTATAAAAACTGTATGTAATTTTTAAAATTCTTTCCCCATCTGACAAAAAGGTAGTAAAGAATAAAAACTATGTTATTAAGTACTGTAGGTACATGAGAAGAAAGGAACATGTGGCAACAGCACACAGTATTGCAGTGGACTGTGCGGTTGCTAAATTGAACTAATAAAACAACTGAAATAAGTTACATTAACGATAGCCTTGACTTCGATTGGTCTGTCCTATTGTAAAAGTCTTTCTCTGACTTTCAGCCAACTACCCCTTACAAAGCATTTGTGCACATCGGGTTTGTCCTAGATGGGTGAGCATTAGTTTCTCTCTAACTATGGTTACTTAGCTTTTGACTTCTGGACATTTTGCTTTTCTGGGCTTCTTGAGGTATCAATCCGGGTCACCAGAGCTAGAAAACTTGCTAGATCATGCTCCGTGCATGATATGGCAAGTTTCCTGTCTGTGCAGCGCTGACAGCTTGTGCAGCATAGGAATGCTCCTGCATTCCTATGCTATACAAGCAATCAGCCTGCAAAAAGTGAAAGTCCCATAGTTGGACAAAGTAAAAAATTTAAAAAAGTGAAAGAAAAATTGTAAACATATAAAAAAATTATAAAAAAATAATAAAAAAAATATATTGTACCCATAAATAAGGATTTTTATGAATAAGAAATGTATAAACAAAAAAAGTACACATATTTGGTATTGCTGCATCCAGAACTACCCGACGTATAAAACTGCCCCACTGGTTAACCCCTTTAGTGAACACTGTAAAAAAATAACTAAAAAACAAGGGAAAAACTATGCTTTATCATCATACCGCCCAACAAAAAGTGGAATAAAATGCGATCAAAAAGGCTAATGTAATTAAAAATGGTACCACTGAAAACGTCATCTTGTCCCGCAAAAATCAAGCCGCCATAGCGGGAAAATAAAAAAGTTGTAGCTCTAAGAATAAAGCAATACAAAAATAATTATTTTATCTATAAAAATAGTTTTTATTGCACAAAAGCCCCAAAACATAAAAAAATATATAAATGTGATATCATACTGACCCGAAGAATAAAGCTGGCTTATCAATTTTACCACACGCGTAACGACATAAAACAAAATAAAAAACAATTCCTGAATAGCTGGTTTTTGTTCATTCTGCCTCCCAAAAATTGGAATAGAAAGCAATCAAAAACTGTCATGTACCCGAAAATGACTGTCAGCCGAAATATGGAAAAATTATAGCTCTCAAAACATGGCGATGCAAAAACTAGTTTTTGAAAAAAAAGTGTCTTAGTGTGTGACAGCTGCCAAACATAAAAACCCAATATAAATCTCGTATCGCTGTAATTGCACCGACCTGAAGAATAAAGTCGTCTAATCACTTATACCGCATGAGGAACAGTGTAAAAATAAATTAAACCAATTCTTCACCTGCTATTGATTTGTTCAATCTGTCTCCCAAAGATCGCAGTAAGGCTCGGCTTACATTTATCCCGCACTCTGCGCTGAGTGCTTGCATCGGGGTTTCCGTGAAAATCTCTGAAATCCGTGATTCAGACGGAAGACTCCCTGTAATGAGGCAGATGGAGGCACTGTGGATGCTGTCTGGCCTTTGATCCGGCAGTGTCCGTCTTTTTAGGTGTGCATAAAGCACTGTTAGCCACAGTTTTGTGCACCTCTGAAAATAAAGGACACCACTGAACAGAGGCCAGACGGTCCAGAGTAACTCTGCTGCTTCATTATAGTGAATAGAGCCGTCCGGAGTTTCATCTGAATCACGTCACTCTGACATTTTGATGAAAACCCCCGATGTAAGTGCTCAGTGTAGAGCGCAGGATAAATCTAATCCAAAATGTTATGTAAAATGTTCCCAATGAAAGCTTCAACTCAATCCACACAAAAAAGCAAGTCCCTACTCAGTTTCACCATCTGTTATCAGAAATATAGGGGCTTCCACATTACTGGTAGTACAAAGGTTCTGTAAAAGCGAAATAGCTCCCCACCCCCCAAAAGAAATCCAGCAAATTCTGCGATCCAAAATCCAAATGCCCCCTCCCTTCTGAGCCCCAGTGTGCCTAAACCGCAGTTAGCGTCCACATGTTTGGCATTTCTGTAGCGATGAGAGCCCGCCTAATTTACAGGTGCATGTCTCCAGAAGCATGATCTTGGCACAACGTACTGGGCAGTACAACGTACTGGTCACTACAATGGCAGTTTGCAATTTTCATTTAGCAACATCCACTGCTGCTTGTTTCTGGAAAACACCCATGGAGTCAAAATCGTCACTACACCTGTAGATAAATTCCCAAAGGGGTATAAGTTCCAAAATGGGGTCAGTTGAGGGGGGATTCTGCTGTTCTAGCACTTAGGGTCTCTGTATATGGAGTCGGCATACTAGTAAAATCTCTGCTTCAGCAGGCAAATAGCGCTTTGTCCCTCCTGAGTCTCACTGTATGGCAAAACAGTACTTTACAGTCACATACTGTATGGGTATGTCTACATTCAGCAGCAATTGTGGGACAAATTTTGGTTCAATTTTTACCCATTTCCCAGGGTGAAAATGTAAAATCTGGGGCTAAAACAAAATTTTGGTGGTAAAAATGACATTATTTTTTTTTCTTCTCTGCCCAATGGTATAAAATTCTGTGACCCACCTGTGGTGTCAATATGATCACTGCACCCCTAGATGAATTCATTGACAGTAGATTAGTTTATTAGTTTGCAAAATGAGGTCACTTATGGGGGGTTTCTGCTGTTTTGGCACCTTAGGGGCTCTGCCAGTGTGACATGGCACCCTCAAACCTGTCCAGCAAAATCTGAACTCCAATATGGCTCTTCTTCACTTCTGGGCTTTGCACTGTGTCTCAAAAGTAGTTTTCAACCACATATGGGGTATCGGCCTACTCAGGAGAAATTGCACAATAAATTTTAGGGTCTATTTTCTCCTGCTTTCCTCGTGAAAATTAAAAAATTTGGGTTAAAATATTTTTGTGGGAAAAATATTTTTTTTTTCATTTTCCCAGATCAACTTTGTAAAATTCTGTGAAGCACCTGAGGGATTAAGGTGCTCTCCACACATTTATATAAATTCCTTGAGGGGTCTAGTTTCCAAAATGGTGTCACTTTTTGGGGGTTTCCACTGTTTAGGCACATCAGAGGTCTCCAAATGCAACATGGTGTCCGCTAATTATTCCAGCAAATTTTACATTCAAAAATTCAAGTGGCACTCCTTCCCTTCCAAGTCCTGCTGTGCTCCCAAACAGTAGTTTTCCTCCACATATTAGGTATTGGCGTACTCAGAAGAAATTGTGCAACAAATTGTATGTTGCAATTTTTCCTGTTACTCTTATAAAAATGCAACATTTGGGGCTAAAAAACATTCAGCCTGCCTCACAAAAAATCCGAACAAGGCTCCTATTTATCCTGTACTTTTTGCTGAGCACTTACGTCGGGGTTTCCGTGCAAATCCCCAAATCAGCAATTCAGACAAAACCCCTAACGGAACCACTCACTTATGTGACAGATGGAGTCACTTTGAACTTCGACTGGTCTTTGTTGTGGTGGTGTCACGTTATTTTAGGTGTCTATGTGAAAAAAATTGGATACCACTGGAACAGATGCCAACCGGACAAAGTGTCTCCATCGGTCTCATTATGGTGGGTGGTTCTATCAGGGGTCCATTTTTGTGGGATTTACATGGAAACCTTGACATAAGTGCCCAGCGTAGAACACAAGAATGTGATTCCAGCCTTATACTGAAAGCGATCAAAAAATATTATGTACCCAAAATGTTACCAATACTAACTGTAACTTATTCCCCACAAAACCAGCCCCCACTCAGGCCCGTCATTTGTCACTGGAAATATAAGGGGTTCCCATGTTACTGGTAGAACAAAGACTCTTGAAAAGCAACACGTCCCCCACCCCCTCAAATGAAATCCAGTGAAATCTGTGCTCCCAAATCCAGATGCCCTCTTCCTCTGAGCCCCACTGTGACTAAACCGCAGTAGGCGGTCACATGTTTGGCATTATTGTAGTGGGGAGAGCCTAATTAACAATTTACGGGGTACATGTCGCCAAAAGCACGAGCTGGGCACAGTGTATGGGGGCACTATGATATATGGGGAAACTACACGGTATGGGGACACAATTTAGGGGCACTAAACTGGCATATTTGCAATTCTCCAGAATAAAGCCTCGCGTGGATATTACACAATAGTCACTGCAGCCGTAGATGAATTCATTGAGAGGTCTAGTTTCTACAATGGGGTCACTTTTGTTTTTTTTTCTGCTGTTCTACACATTAGGGGCTCCGCAAATGTCACCCGCAAACTATTGTAGCAAAATCTGTGCTCCAAAAGCCAAATAGCACTCTTGCCTTCTCAGCCCTGACTTGTGGCCTAACAGTAGTTTCTAACAACATATGGGGCATCACCGCATTCAGGAGAAATCCGCATTCAGGAGAAATTGCTCAATAAATTGTGGGCTCCAGTTTCAGCTATTGACTCTTATATAACTGACAAATTTGCAGCAAATAAAAAAATTACATTTTTACCACTAAAATGTTATATTTCCACATCCCAATGCTATAAAATTCTGTTGTGCACCTGTGGGTTAAAAATACTCAATACAACCTTAGATTAAATCCTTAATCAGTGAAGTTTCCGATATGGGGTCACTTGGCGGTGGGTTTTTCTGCTGTTCTAGCACCTCAAGGGCTCAGCTAATGCAGCCCACAATCTGTTCAAATGGAAGCTATGTTGTAAGAGACAAGTATCACTCCTTTCCATCCGATCCCTGCCGTGTGTTCAAGGAGTAGTGTACAACCACATATGGGGTACTGGCACATTCAGTAAAAATTTCATAACAAATTATGGGGTCCATTTTCTCCTATTATCCCTCTTGTAAATTATAAATTTGGTGCTAAAACAGTATTTTTGTGGAAAAAAATTTAATTTTTTGTTTTTACATCTAAATGTTATAAAGTTTTGTGATTCATCTATAAGTTAAAAATGCTCAGTACACCCCTAGATGGATTCCTTGAGGGGTGTAGTTTCCAAAATGGGGTCACTTGTGGTAGGCTTCTGCTGTTTTGGCATGTCAGGGGCTCTGCAAATGCAACATGGCATTCACAATCTATTTCAGACAAATTTACACTCCAAAATATCAAATAGCGCTCTTTCCTTTCCGGGCCCTGTCATGTGCCCAAACAGCAGTTTTTGACAACATATGGAGTAGTATCGCTTATGGAAGAAATTTTGTAACAAATTATGGGGTCCTTTTTTCCTATTATCCATTATCAAAAGTACAAATTTGAGGCAAACACAACATTTTTGAGGAAAAAAACGTAATTTTCGTATTCACATCTTTAAAAAAGTTCTGTGAAGCACCTATGTGTTCAACATACTCAACACTTCAAAATTTAAATGGTGCTCCTTCCCTACCGTTTGTCCAAACAGAGGTTTATGACCACATGAGGAGTATCAGCACACTCAGAAGAATCTAACAAACAAATTTTGGGAACCATTTTCTTGTGCTATTCGATGTAAAAGTAAAAAAAAATTGGGGCTAAAGTAACATTTTAGAGGAAAAATGTAAATTTTTTTTCATTCCACTTTGCATTATGTGAAGCACCTGAATGATTAAAAAATTTCATGACAAAGTATTTGAGGGGTGCGGTTTTTAAGATGGTATCACTTTTGGGGAGTTTCCAGTATATAAACCCCACAAAGTCCATTTAAATCTGAATAGGTCCCTGAAGAAACAGGTTTTGTAAATGTCTTGAAAAAATGACAAATTGCTTCTCAACTTTTAACCCTTCTAAAATCCTAACAAAATAAAATGCCTATTGAAAAAT
This sequence comes from Phyllobates terribilis, assembly GCF_046119375.1. NCBI lineage: Eukaryota > Metazoa > Chordata > Amphibia > Anura > Dendrobatidae > Phyllobates > Phyllobates terribilis. The sequence goes on along the minus strand of NW_027362771.1, from coordinate 413,316,147 downwards.
GATGCAGATGTAAAGTAGACATGTGGGAAATGTTATTTATTAATTATTTTGTACAGCTTGACTAATTGGTTTAAGAGTATAAAAATTGTGAATTTTTCGAAATTGTGGCCAAAATTCCAATATTTTCACAAATAAACACAAAAAATATCGATCTAAATTTACAACTAACCTAAAGTACAATGTGTCATAAAAAAAAAAAACAATCTCAGAATCACTGTGATACGGTGAAGCTTTCCAAACTTGTTACCACATAAAGTGACACTGGCCAGATTTCAAAAATTTGGTCTGGTCATTAAAGTCAAAATTGGCTTGGTCACTAAAGGGTTAAGCAGAAAGGCAGGCAGGTGGAGTCAAGCCAAAAGATTGTCCTAAAGCATATTTATCAGTGAGCCAAAAGGCAGAACTGGACAATTTGCAGGGTTCAGTGAGATATCTGAGGTACTAGAGAGAGCGAGGTCAGGGACTAGGCCAAGTTTAACATCCAGGAAACTCTGCATGTGCTAGGCATACTAACCAGGAGGGCGATGGAAGCACAAGGTCAGGAACCGAGCTGAGGTCAGGAGACAATATGAATACGGCCCGAATGTGCAATTGCAAATGAACATGAGCCAGCAATTATTTGTAACTTGATCATTAGGCAATGATGGTGAAATCCACCTAGGTTGCATTTAAAGGGGTTGTCCAGCCTTGTGGTTAAAGTCTTCAGTCCCTGTATGGGACTGCAGACTTGCAAAGCCTCACAGTGCAGTGTTTGCTGTCAGGATTCTCCGGTGTGGGATCGTGATCGCACGTATAGGTAGACCTTGGCACTGGTGGAATGGCTTTTATGCTTTTTTTGATCAAAAACAGTGTTTACTAAGTACCCTATGTTATATATGCACTATTGCTTTTTACTTAAAGGGGTTGTCCAGTACTATTGATAACGTGCCAATCTATTTTTATGTTTAAAAGAAGCTTCTTTGTAATTACCTTATATTGCCGTTACTGCTTGTGAGCAGCGCTACCGCAGGCCGCTCACAAGCATCACGTGACCCCTCCCTGATGTCACATCAAGTGAGGCGTGACATCAGTGACGCGGTCCCCGCCGTGGATGCTGAGCTGTGGGTGGGGTTACCCCGCACGTCACACTCAGCATCCACCGCACGCTTTCCCAATGAATGGGGAGAGGGAGAGCGTGCGGTGGATGCTGGGTATGATGCGTGGGGTAACCCCACCCACAGCTCAGCATCCACCGTGGAACGCAGAAGAGAGAGACCCCCGGCTGCATCTGGAACCATGACATAACATCAGCGGATGTCAGAGCCGCCTGTAGCCGGGGGTCACGTGATGCCTATGAGCGGCCAAGGATAGAGCTGCTCACAGGCAGTAACAGCAACGTAAGGTAATTACAAAGAATCTTCTATTCTTCATAAAAATAGATTGGCGCATTATTAATAGTAGTGGACAACTCCTTTAATTATAGCAGGGTATATGTTAATTTTGTTTCTATCTTAGCTTTTAACTTTTTAATGGCATGTGTGAACATGCTCCTACGCATTGCATGTGTACCAACTTATACTTCAGTTCATTTCTTTCAGTTTTGCTTTAGATCTCTAAATAATCTGTATCACTTTATTCGGTGCATATGTAAACAGGTGAGAGGAGTTGTCGAGCAGACAGCCCACAGTCGTTTCGTGCACTTAACGCTTTCTCAATTAATGTAGGGATAGCATGTACACCTGCTTAAATTCCCTACTACAACAACATGTGATGATGAAGACACACATATATATGTATTACAAACAATATTAAATAAAATAATTTATTAGAGACTAACGCGATATTCTATTAACTATTTTATATGGGGCATTCATAGAAACTACAAAAGATCATTGCGTTCATTAAGATCTAGTTATCCCAATTGGTTTACCTTTCATGATGCAATTTGCCTCACATCTTAAGAGACTTTTATGTCCTTCTCTCCTATTTGTTGGTACAAAAATCCTTTGCAAATCGGTAAATGTAAGGACAGAAAAGTCTGCAATATGATATTCCCACACATGCTTAATTAATCTCAAGTAGCCCTTTGATGTCATTATGGAGTATGTATTATATGACTATGCTCCAAGGGGGCATATCGTTTTTTGTTCACAGAGTAATCGACAGGGAGAAAATATACAATAAACCACATAATCCGACATACATTGTTTCATTTTGTGTGACATAGTTCTAGTCTTAAACTTTGCTTTGGTTCTCATTTTATTACAAAAGAACAATGGGCACACTTGTGATTGCCTGCAGATGACATTTGTCATAACTAGTGATGAGCGAGTATGTTCTGTTAAGACTTTCGGCGAGCATGTCGGGTGCTCACCAAGTATCTTCAGCGTGCTTAATAGTACCTATTAAATATTTGGACTCATGAACATACCATGATTCCCCCATGATGAAGCGGTCATTTATAAAAGCGAAACGTGCGTAGGGGACGTGGGGAATCTTCTCACCAGGCTGACGGTCCCATTGGTGTCCATCTCCAACTGCTGGGTATGTTCATGAGTCCAAATATTTAATATGTATTCTCCCTTGAGCCTATTGATAACTACCAAGATGTACTAGGTACTATACCTTCCCTTTGGCTCAGGGTTTAACTTATGGACTCATTAGATACTATCAGTATGTACTATGTATAGGAATGCCTTTGTGGCATAGTCACTATTCATGATACCACATTGTAATTGGCGCCACTGGCTACTCACAGCTTGGTGTCTGTGTTGATCACATTTTTGTGCATAAATGTTATATGGGTGTTTTTTGTTACTGATTTTAATCTTTATATGCAATAAAATTTGAATAATCGTTCTAAGCTATTGAAGGCTCCATTTTTCTCTTTGTTATAAATTATGGCATGTATATGGAGTTATTTTTGGGGGACAAAAGGGGTACTGTTCCCACTTTTGAACCTCTAATCATGATGTTTGTGATCCAAATGGGTTGTTGTATAATAGATTCTTACATCTGCAGAATTATATTATAGGCAGAAGGATAGTCTTTTCGCTAAGATCTTGATCTGTTTGCAATATATACCAATGTTTTCATATTATTTTTTAAATATGGGTTGTTTCAAACAGTATTTGCTTTTTATCCTTATTTATTGCTTTGGTGACGGTATCTGAAATCACTTGCCCGTCGTAACCCCTAGCAATCAAATTCTCAGATAGTTCCAGAGACTGCTCAAGAAATTGCTCATATTCAATATTAAACCATATGAGGTATATAAATTGCCCATTCGATATTCATTTTTTCACTTGGGGCAGGTGATAACTCTCATAATGTAGAAATGCATAAGTGGCAGTTGGTTTTCTATAACCACTAGCTATTAGGTGATTAGATGGTATTGTTCTAATTTGATACATAAAAGAAGTTAACCTGAACACTCCCAAATGTAGCTATGAATGCCATATTAAGGTTGTTTTTATTAAGATAAGTAAGAGAGGAAACAAATTCTTGTTCATTGTTCGACCACATAATCAAATCATCATCAATAAATCATGTCCATTACTTACTCAAACGGATTCTTTACACTGTAGTTATTGAAAATAATCAGTACAGCTATTATAAGCCATATTTTGCCAATATGTTATATTGCTTGTTATATGTCAGCTATATACCACCTTTTTAAAATCATGTTTCATTTCAGCTAAATGAAACCAAGGCAGATATTGTTAGAATTTTCTGTAAGACGTTTTTCTATAGATAAGATATTTTCACAGAAACAAGTGAGAAACAAGTCGCCTGGGGGTGTACTGCACCAGAATTATCCTTGAAAACTGTTTATTAATTGTTATGTTTTACTTATTTGGTCTGGGCATGTGTAAAAACTCCATGGTTATGAGCCAGAATTCTGATTTAATTACTGCAACCTTTTGCAATAGGGCAGATCCATCACTCCTATTCATAGGGGTCCCGTATGCGCCTTTTATATTTTATTCTTATTAGTGTTGAGCGAGCATGCTCGACACTGCTCGTTACTCGCCCGAGTATCACACTACTCTGGATGTTCGGTGAGCACCGAGCATTTCCGGGTTACTCGGGCGGGAGCTCGGGTCTCCGCCCTGCATGTTTGGTGCTCTTTACAGAGCCAATGAACATGCAGGGATTGCCAGCCAGTCACTGTAATGCTGCAGCCGTGTTGTTTGTGGGCATTACAGTGATTGGCTGGCCGCACAGCGTCACCTCGAGTATTTAAAACCGGGCGCCGCCATCTTGGACACAGTCGCTCCGGATCAGACGGTGTAGGGAGAGTGCTGCTGAGTTAGGGAGAGATATATAGTGCGAAATAGGTAGTGTAGGGTATCTAAAGCCTGCCAAATCAAACAAACAGTCCTTCTCAGGACTAATATCCATCCCAGATATCAGGCAGGCAGGCTGTATAGGAGACGCAGTGGTTATACCAGCCAACGCTGCATTACAGTCCTGTGTGCTCCTGTTGGTCAAATTGCTAGACTTATCACCCCAGTCTCAGGGGCCAGGAAAAAATTTTTTTTTTCATCTAAATCCTGTATTTTTTTTTTTCCTCAGTCAGACTGTCCAAATACGCGTCTTATTAACCTTTTGGTATTTCCCCCCCCCCCAAAAAAAAATTGAGTGTGTCTGTGACTGTTCAGACACCAATATATCTGTTTAAAAGAGTGTGGTGTAGGCCAGAAAAATAGAACTGTGGTTTTGCAGTTCCACGGGTGAAATCTCTGTATTATCCTGTTTTTGGCATTTTTTGCCGTAAAAAAAACTGTAATAGTGTCTCCCTGACTGGTCAGACACCAATATATCTGTTTAAAAGAGTCTGGTGTACGCCACATAACTATAACTGTGGTTTTGCAGTTCCATGGGTCAAATCTCTGTATTATCCTGCTTTTCGCATTTTTTGCCCTAAAAAAACCCAGTAATAGTGTCTCCCTGACTGGTCAGACACCAATATATCTGTTTAAAAGAGTCTGGTGTAGGCCAGAAAAATAGAACTGTGATTTTGCAGTTCCACAGGTGAAATCTCTGTATTATCCTGTTTTTGGCATTTTTTGCTGTAAAAAAAAACTGTAATAGTGTCTCCCTGACTGGTCAGACACCAATATATCTGTTTAAAAGAGTTTGGTGTAGGCCAGAAAAATATAACTGTGGTTTTGCATTTCCACGGTTCAAATCTCTGTATTATCCACTTTTGGGCCTTTTTTACATAAAAAAAACAGTTTGAGTGTGTCGCTGACTGTTCAGCCCCAAATATATCTATTTAAAAAAGTCTGGCATACGCCAGTAAATTAGAACTGTGGTTTTGCAGTTCCACAGTTCAAATCTCTGTATTATCCAGCTTTTGGCCTGTTTTACGTTAAAACAAACAGTAATAGTGTCTCCCTGTCTGTTCAGTCACAAATATATCTGTTTAAAAGATTCTAGTGTAGGCCAGAGAAATAGAACTGCAGTTTTCCTCTTCCACGGTTCTAATCTCCTTTTTATTACCCTTTTTCCATTGATAGTGCGAGTGTAAGCTATTTTACTTCATTTACAATGGGCAAGGCGCGTGGCAAGGGACATGGAACTGGACGTTCTGGTAATGGTGCGTGTAGAGGACGGGGCCGTGGCCAAGGTGAAAATGTGCCACAACCAACAGCCACATCTTCTCGCTCCCACTTCTTGACCGAATTACTAGGGAAGCACACTACAACACCAGTATTGCGAACTGATCAGTGTGAACAGGTTATTAATTGGATAGCAGATAATACTTCCAGTTACCTGGGCACCACCACCTCCGGTCTGTCTTCCACACGGTCAAGTTTTAGTAGCCGTGAGTCTCGACCGCATACTCCTCCTCACCCTGATGCTCCTTCCTCCCACCATGCCGAGTGTCGTCAGACAGCAACTGATCCCACACTTGGACACTCTGAAGACCTGTTCACTGGTCCATTTCCATATTTGTGCCCCTCGCCTGCTCCGCTTGAAGTGGTGGAAGAAGAGATCCCTTGTAGAGATGCCCAAATATTTGAACAGCCACGGCCAGAGGAAGTCGACGCTGGCAATTTGTCACAAGAGGTGGACGATGACGAGACACAATTGCCACGAAGTGAGGAGGAGGATCGTGGTGCGCAAGTAGAAGAGGAGGAGGTGGTGGATGATCTAGTAACTGACCCAACGTGGCAGGAGGACACGCAGAGCGAGGCCAGCAGCCCACAGAGGGAGAGAGGCAGAGTACCCCAACAGGCAGGAAGAAGCAGTGTGGAGGCCGCACACAGAAGGCGGGCAACAGTTCCCCGTAACACCAACATGAGGAACGTTGCCAGTACAACCGGTAGGTCTTCCAGAGTCTGGAATTTTTTTAAAGACTCTGCTGATAACCCCAAAAAGGCCATTTGTACCACCTGCCATGCCAGCATCAGCAGGGGTGACAAAACTACCAGCCTGACCACCACCAGCATGATCAGGCACATGTCAGCAAAGCACCTGACTTTGTGGGGCGAACCCCAAGGTCCACAACCAGTGTCAGCGGGTGTCACCACTGCTTCTTCCGCTGTTGTGCGTGTAATAGAACCCCCCTGTTGTGCGTGCAAGGCAATCCCCTGTCCATACTGCATGCAAAGATGCCCCCTCCTCTCAGTCTTCACTTGTTATGGCAGTTTCTCAAGAAACAGCATCAACGTCCACGTCCCACCGCAGCGTTCAATTGTCCATATCCCAGAGCTATGAATGAAAGCGCAAATTCGCAGCCAACGCCCCACAGGCCACAGTCCTAAATTCGCACATTTCACGACTGCTCGCGTTGGAAATGCTGCCTTTTAGGCTGGTGGAGACAGAATCCTCCGCAACCTTATGGCGGTGGCCGTCCCTCGGTACTCGGTCCCCAGCCGACACTATTTTGCCCGGTGTGCCATCCCCGCACTACACAAGCACGTGTCCCAAAACATCTGCCGTGCCCTCAACAACGCAGTTACTGGGAGAGTCCACCTGAGAACGGACACATGGACAAGTGCTTGTGGGCAGGGACGGTACATCTCCCTGACGGCACACTGGGTAAACATAGTGGAAGCCGGGACCCAGTCGGACCTTGGGACGGAACACATCCTCCCCACACCAAGGATTGCGGGCCCTATTTCAGTCAGAGTTGCCCCCACAGTGTACAGCTCCTGCGCATCATCCTCCTCATGTTCAGCCTCCATCTCCGATATCACCACATCAGTTACAAGCTGGAAGCACTGCAGTACTGCCTCAGCCAAGCGGCAACTGGCTGTGCTGAAACTCATAAGCTTCGGTGATAAACCTCACACTGCTTGTGAGTTGTGGACAGCTGTGAAAGAGCAGGCAGATCTGTGGCTGAGACCGCTGAGCCTACATCCAGGCATGGTCGTGTGTGACAATGGCCTTAACCTGGTGGCGGCTCTGAGGCGAGGCGAGATCACACATGTACCATGCCTGGCTCATGTGCTTAACCTCGTGGTTCAGCGGTTTCTTAAATCGTACCCCGGGTTGCCAGATTTGCTCGTCAAAGTACGCTGCCTGTCAGCTCATTTTCGGAAGTCGGCTACAGCTTCCGCCGCCCTTGCTGTGTTGCAGCAGCGTTTGCAGCTTCCGGCACACCGACTGGTGTGTGATGTCCCCACACGTTGGAACTCTACCCTCCACATGTTGCAAAGGATTTGTGAGCAGAAGAGAGCAGTTGTGGAGTACCAGCTGCAACAAGGCCGTCAATATTCAGGTCAGACTCCACACCTAAGACCTCAGGAGTGGACCTGGATGTCTGACATATGTACAATCCTGACAAACTTTGAGGAGTCCACCAAGATGGTGAGTGGCGATGACGCCATCATTACCGTCAGCATCCCACTTGTCTGTCTTTTGCAACGCTCTCTGCAGAGAATTAAAGAGGAGGCATTGCAGCCAGAGTATGATGAGATGGATCAAGCTGACCCTTATCAAAATGAACAAGGGCTGGATTGGGCTAGACTTCTCATCACCACCAAATGACAGCAGAGTAGCATAAGGTCAAATCCACTGTGTTATTTTGGGAGGTGTATTCCCAAGCACCGCTTCACACCCACACATGGGTATACGCTTCCTCAATTCAGCTTTTTTTTACTCTTCTCCTTATCCTCAGCCTCCACCACCACTATACCACCAGGGTGACCGTGGTCCGTGTTGCCAGCATTGCAAGTTCCTCCGTCCTAATTTTTGGCAGCTTTTGCTTGGAAGGCATAGGCAAAGACTATGGGAGACCCACTACCCAATAATGGGAATAATGTTTGTAATATGCTGTACTGCATAGCTCTTGTAAGGGGCATTAAAACCGTCTTGTTAAACCACTCTAACCTCCACGTCTCTTCCAAGGGGCATTTAAACCATCTTCTTAAGCTACTGCAACCTCCACGTCTCTTCCAAGGGGCATTAAAACCGTCTTGTTAAGCTACTGCGACCTCCATGTCTCTTCCAAGGGGCATTTAAACCGTCTTGTTAAGCTACTGCAACCTCCATCTATTCCAAGGGGCATTAAAACCATCTTGTTAAGCTAATGCAACTTCCACTTCTCTTCCAAGGGGCATTAAAACCGTCTTGTTAAGCTACTGCGACCTCCACCACTTTTCCCAGGGGCATTGATATTGTCTTTTTATTCCGCTGCGACCTCCACGTCTCTTCCAAGGGGCATTAAAACCGTCTTGTTAAGCTACTGCGACCTCCACCACTTTTCCAAGGGGCATTGATATTGTCTTTTTATTCCACTGCGACCTCCACCACTTTTCCAAGGGGCATAAAAACCGTCTTGTTAAGCTACTGCAACCTCCACGTCTCTTCCAAGGGGCATTAAACCGTTTTGTTAAGCTAATGCGACCTCCACCACTTTTCCAAGGGGCATTTAAACCGTCTTGTTAAGCTACTGCGACCTCCACGTCTCTTCCAAGGGGCATTAAAACCGTCTTGTTAAGCTACTGCGACCTCCACCACTTTTTCAAGGGGCATTGATATTGTCTTTTTATTCCACTGCGAACTCCACCATTCTTCCAACGAGCATTGCATTTCCTCCTAATTTTAGTCAGCTTTTGATTTTCAATGCATAGGCGAACACTAAGGGAGACCCACTCCCCAATAATGGGTAGAAGGTTTTTAGTATGCTGTAATCCACGTCTGTTTCAAGGGGCATTGCAGTTCCTCATAATTTTTGGAAAGCCTTCCATTCACTGCTTAGGCCAACAGTGCACAGGAGACCCACTTGCTATAAATGGAAAAAATGGTTTAGTTAAGGCCCTCTGACCTCCATGTCACTTCCAAGGGGCATTGGAGTGCCTCGAAATTTTTGGTAGGCATTGCACTCACTGCATGCCCTATAACTGTGTAGCCGAACCTCTCCTTTTGGTACAAAAACATATCCTACTAGACATGTGTGGTTGACTGGCCTGATATTGATGTGAATGGTCCCTGTTCCTCCTGCTCTTTCTCCTTTGCCACCACCTCATCCATCATTCATCACCTGAAGCTTTGTTTTAACAGGAGTCATAGAACTGGGATAGTAGCAGGAAAACATCCAGCAATCCTCGGAGGAGGTAGGATATGAGCCAAAACGCTGACCACCTCAGGCCTAGCTACTACTACATACATGCGCTTGCATTCCAAGAAAACAAAGCAGATGCTAACTTCTATCATCATCATCATGCTCCTCAACTTGGCACTCTCAACTCCCCTGATGGAGAAGCCAGGGCCCACCGGAGGAGTCTGGTTCTCTGGTGGGCTCGTCCAATGCTGCCCTAAAGCAGGCCGGGCTAAGAAAAGTGTTGGGGGGATGTTCCAAGGAGAAATGGGGGCGGCTGGGGACCGTTTATGGACACCCGGCCACCCCCAGGTGGCTGGAGACCGTGTGTGGACACCCGGCTGCGGGGCGGCTGGGGACAGAGTTTGGACACCCTGCCGCCCCCTGGCGGCTGGGGACCGAGCGTGGACACCCGGCCGCCGGGTGGCTAGGGACTGAGTATGGATACCTCGCTGCCGAAGCAGCCATGAGGTAGTGGCCAGCTTCTGCCTCCTCCAAACTAAAAGGCCCTATTTCAAGTGCAAGCAAGCTAGCAGTATGGTATTGCAGCCTGGGGGTGGGTGGGTGGCAGGTTGCACACTTACGCTTGCATTCCAAGAAAACAAAGCAGATGCTAACTTCTATCATCATCATCATGCTCCTCACCTTGGCACTCTCAACTCCCCTGATGGAGAAGCCAGGGCCCACCGGAGGAGTCTAGTTCTCTGGTGGGCTCGTCCAATGCTGCCCTAAAGCAGGCCGGGCTAAGAAAAGTGTGTGGGGGGATGTTCCAAAGAGAAATAGGGGCGGCTGGGGACCGTTTATGGACACCCGGCCGCGGGGAGGCTGGGGACCGAGTATGGACACCCGGCCACCCCCTGGCGGCTGGGGACCGAGCGTGGACTCCCGGCCGCCGGGCGGCTGTGGACTGAGTATGGATACCTCGCTGCCGAAGCAGCCATAAGGTAGTGGCCCGCTTTGGCCTCCTCCAAACTGAAAGGCCCCATTTCAACTGCAAGCAAGCTAGCAGTATGGTATTGCAGCCTGGGGGTGGGTGGGTGGCAGGCTGCATACTTGCGCTTGCATTGCAAGGATTGGGTGAGGTACAATTGAACACTGCCCTGGGACAAGGACTTGCACGGGGATAGTTGCAAGTCTGCATCTTCTGATGCGGAAAGGATCACTTCTGATGGGCACACTTTTAGGCAGTGACCTGGGTGTCAGAGATGCTTCCAGGGGTCTTCCCCATGCTGTTCCCATGTCTTTTCAGCACTGTATGCACGTGTCACACAGCACATGGCCAGATAAGATTGTAAAATGTTAAAATGACATTTCCCGGTGAATGCATTTGTCACGGTTGAAAGCAATACAAAAGTGCAAAAACGCATAAAAAATGCTACTTGTGAACATAGCCCAAGGTGTGGAGGAGTATTTTTGTTTTTGGTTATTTATTTTACCTTATACACAAGTTTTTACCCTGGAAAGGATGTTCCTTAACATATTTCACAGGAAAACCTTTTCAGTTTCGTTTTTGAACGTTTTATTGTGAGCCCGTTAAAGTGGCTTAATACCTCTGACCACTTTGTTGACAGCAGTGACCTGGGGGTCAGAAATGCTTCCTGGGGCGATGCCCATACTGTCCCCATGTCTTTTGAGCACTGTCACTATAGTTTTGGGCACTTTTTAGGCTTTCTACGCACTGCCGGGGGTGCCGCCGCAAAAATGCTCGGGTCTCCCATAGACTAACATTGGGCTCGTTGCTCGGGTCGAGCACCCAAGTATCATGGCAAGCTCGGCCCGAGCTTCGAGCACCCGAGCATTTTAGTGCTCGCTCAACACTAATTCTTATCTATATCTTTTAATTGTAACTTTATTCTAAATAAATTTCCCTTTTAGTAAAATAATCTGTGAAGACAGAATGCTTGTGTAATGCAGGTGCCAGAATGCAACGCACAGAGACACAAGGCGAGAACAGTCAGAGATGAATATAAACAGTTTATATATATATATATATATAACAGGTATTCTGAACAAGGGATTGGCAACAAGGGTAATGAACAGTAATTTGAAATATTAGCAAAATACGAAGTCTCTCAAAGTAATGTGGTGCCCTCAGTCTTGGGGGACACCACGTGAGTTCTTTAACTCTGCATATGGCCCTAGCGGGGGTCACCCGTTATTTCCGCTAGGCCGAAAGTCTTTTCCGGACAAATTCAATTAGATCACGTTGAGCTTCTTTAACTCCAACCGTTCCCCCCCCAACCTGAGTACCTAAACCCAATTGGCCCCGGTACCGTAAGTGAACAGTAGAAGTGACAGCCCTGTTCACGTATGAAGCTCCTCTGCTTCCACTGGCGTGACTTTCCTGGGACAGCTGTCTCTCAACTCCTCTCTTCTTTGCTGTTGGAGGCAATCTCTCAAGCCTTGGGTAGGGGGGTCCAGACCTCATCTGTCGGCGGGCGACGTCGGGTTCCGCAAACTCACTCAGCACCGCAAGCAGGCTCCGAGTCTCCTCAGCAGGCACAGCACTCGGGTCACATCTGTGAGGGATCTGGAGCTCTTCCACCGGCGCCCGGCTGTGGCACCTCACAGGCCTCTGGCTTAGGCCTGCCACGCTGGGCTTCTCAGCACGCAGAGAACACGTCTCCTCCTCTCTGCTGCTTGGCGCCAAAAACTCCTCAGACTTGACGCGCTGGCCTCTTATCTCCAGGAACTCCTTCCTGGAAGTCTCCTGATCGGGTCCAGCGTCTAAATCTGCTCTCTCTTCAACTTCTCCTGTATATCTTGGTTCCGCTTGACTGTGTCTGGCCAGCAGATGGCAGTCTCTCTCCATCTTTGAAGCATCATATAAGAGTTCTCTTAAAGGCTCTCTCGCCTCTGCTACATTCCTCCCTCCTTTTTGTTCGCCAGTCCTCGGGCGAGTGGATTTCTTGGAGAATTGATGTCTCTTTCCAGGCAGTGCAAGTTCAGACAGGAGTTGAGCACACTCCTGCATTTTCTGTTGGATCTGAGACCAGATAAACTTTTCTTGAGCATACCGGTTAGGAGGAATTCCGGCATTAGTCCGCTCAGTTCTGTGGGGCTCCTCCTGCGGAGGTGACTCCGGGATATCCGATGAATCAACCACTGAGGATTGCAAGTCACTTCTCGACTCATTCTGGGTTCCACTCGGGGTTGGCATCGACGGTTCTGACGGGCCCAACTGCATTGTGGCCCATCCTTCTTCATCCCCCAAGGTTCCTGTATGTGGCACTCCAGTCAATTCATTTGAGGGCCCAACCTCGTTACAGGCTGTAGCATCGGCGTCTCTGCCCCGTTCTAGGCAGAGACGCCGTCCCTCTCACCTCCCCGCTCCTGGCGCGGCGTCCTCCAGCGCTTCTCTCCCCGCTGCTTCCGGCACGCGCTCCTTCCCCGGCAGTGTGCTTAGGGCGCGCGCGCGCTCCCCCTCTCTTAAAGGGACCGCGCGCGCCGTCCTAAGGAGTCCCCGGCCAATTGCCGGAGGACCTCCCATATAAAAGGCACCTCCTCCAAAATGGAGGTGCCCGAGCAATGTTGTAGCACTGTTCACTACTCTGCTTCAGCCCTCAGGTCCCGTTGCCAGTTACCTGCCAGATTCCTGCCAGTCTGCTGTCTAATTCCTGCCTGATATCCTGCTACCTGCCTGCTAGCCTGAGGTCCGACGGTCTGCCTTCCAACTTCTGTCAGTCTGTCTAAGGACCAGCCTGCCCGCTCACCTGGGAGCGCACATCTTCTACCTGCCTGCTTGCCTGAGGTCCGACGGTCTGCCTTCCAACTCCTGTCAGTCTGTCTAAGGACCAGCTTGCCCGCTCACCTGGGAGCGCTCATCTGCTGCCTGTCTGCTAGCCTACCAGGAGGCTCTGCCGTCACGTGCTGTGACCACCCGCCTGTCCAGAGACTCCTGCCCGCTCACCTGGGACCGCTCATCTGCTACCTGTCTGTTGGTCTTCCTGGAGGCTCCGCCGTCACATGCTGTGACCACCCGATTATCCAGAGACTCTCGCCTGCTCACCTGGGAGCTCACGTCTATCATCTGCCGCCACAGGTCGTACCAATCCTTTACCCAGAGACTGCCCCGGTCACTTGCCGTGACCTCCTGCCCGTTCATCCAGAGACTGCCCCGGTCACTTGCCGTGACCTCCTGCCCGTTCATCCAGAGACTGCCCCGGTCACTTGCCGTGACCTCCTGCCCGTTCATCCAGAGACTGCCCCGGTCACTTGCCGTGACCTCCTGTCCGTTCATTCAGAGACTGTCCCAGTCACCTGCTGTGACTGCCTGCCCGTCTACCCTGGTCGCCACCCGCTCCCTTACAAGGACCGCCCCCTTGTATAGTAGCTCAGAGGTTCCGCCTCCCAGACCCGTTACAGTTTGCTCGGGCCATGGAACCCGGTGGCACCCAAGCTCCCTCGCTCTCGGACCTGTGTCATGAACTGTCCCGTCAGAGGTCCCAACAGGAGTCCATCCTGGGTCACCTGCGGAATGTCAATTCTCGCCTGGACACTCTGACTGCTCTGCCTGCAACCACCGCCAGTGCCATGACTCGCAATCCGGCAGCTCCACTGCCCACTAATAACATGGTATCCTACCCCGGACCCCGGCTTTCTGCACCTCCTCGCTTCGGAGGCGACTCCGCCCAGGCTCGGGGCTTCATAAATCAGTGCACCCTGCACTTTGAACTCCTGTCTCGCCAGTTTAACTCCGACCGGGCCAAAATTGCCTTCATCATGTCCCATCTCACCGGAGAGGCCCTGGCCTGGCTAAATCCTCTATGGGAGAGAGGAGACCCCCTGGTGTCTGACTTGCCTGCCTTTCTCACGGCTTTCCGGAAAGTCTTCGACGAACCCGGACGGAAGACCTCATCCGCATCATCTCTGCTACGCCTCCGTCAGGGAAGTCTCACCGTGGGCCAATATGCCATACGGTTCCGTACCCTTGCCTCGGAGCTGGCCTGGGATAATGACGCTCTGGTTTCCGTCTTCTGGGAGGGTCTGTCCGGCCGTATTAAAGATGAACTTGCCGGTCGGGACATTCCTACCACTCTCGATGACCTAATAACTCTTGCCACCCGGATTGACCTGCGGTTCCAGGAGCGTGCCAAAGAGGTTACCCGTGAGAGGAGGTTTCCACGTCTAGCTCCTACTTTTCCGAAACCCGTCACTCCCTCCGTCTCTCCTCAGCTACACTCTCCTGAGCCTATGCAGGTCGACCAGACCAAGATGGTCGGTTCTCGCCAAGAATCTCGCCGAGCCGAGGGAAGCTGTTTCTATTGTGGCAGTATGAAGCACTTCATCCGTTCCTGCCCGGAAAAGCCGGGAAACGCCAGTGTCTAGGACCACTCGGAGAGGTCGTCCTAGACAAAAGTAAGCCCTCTCCGTCTCTGACCTTACCGGTCTCTATTGCTTGGGGAGAAAACCGTCTCTTTGAACTCGCCCATCTGGATTCTGGAGCTGCTGGAAACCTCATCTCCCAGTCTCTGGTAGAGAGATACCATATTCCCACCAAGTCCCTGGCTGAACCATTGTCAGTCGCCTCCGTGGATGGAAGACTTCTCTCTGAGACCATCCTGCTCGTCACCGAACCCATAACCCTGCAGGTGGGAATGCTGCACTCTGAGGAGATCTCATTCCATGTGCTGTCCGGACTTTCTCACTCCCTGTTGCTAGGTCTACCTTGGCTCAAGACACATGAACCCGTATTGAAATGGCGGTCCGGTGAAGTACTCCGATGGGGTCCTGACTGCCATAGGACCTGCCTGGTCCCGGTCCGTCCACTTCGCCCTCAGCCTACTCCAGCTAACTTACCTGGTCTCCCGGCTCCCTACTGGCCCTATTCGGACGTCTTCGGTAAGAAGGAAGCTGAGACGTTGCCACCCCATAGGCCATACGATTGCCCGATCGACCTGGTACCTGGCACCACTCCTCCCCGTGGGCGTATCTACCCGTTGTCTGCAGCCGAGACCCGAGCCATGTCTGAGTACATTGAAGAGAATCTGGCTAGGGGATTTATCCGAAAATCTACCTCCCCGGCTGGAGCCGGATTCTTCTTTGTCAAAAAGAAAGACGGCTCGCTACGTCCCTGTATTGACTACAGAGGACTCAATCTCATCACGGTAAAAAACAAATATCCCCTGCCACTCATCTCCGAATTGTTTGACCGTCTCAAGGGCGCCAGGATCTTCTCCAAGCTGGATCTACGAGGAGCGTATAATCTGGTCCATATCCGTCAAGGAGACGAGTGGAAGACGGCATTCAATACCCGGGACGGTCACTACGAGTACCTTGTGATGCCCTTCGGTCTCTGTAATGCTCCCGCGGTCTTTCAGGAACTAGTCAACGACATCTTCCGTGACCTCCTGTACTCCTGCGTAGTGGTATACCTGGACGATATCTTGGTCTTCTCTCCGGATCTCCCCACACACCGGAGGGATGTTCGTCAGGTCCTGCTTAGGCTTCGGCAGAACCACCTTTACGCCAAATACGAGAAGTGCCTCTTCGATCAGACCTCCCTTCCGTTCTTGGGCTATGTCATCTCCCAAACAGGTCTGCAAATTGATCCCGAGAAGCTCTCTTCCGTTCTAAAATGGCCTCGTCCTGAAGGTTTGAAGGCGATACAGCGATTCCTGGGCTTCGCTAATTATTATCGTCTTTTCATCCCACACTTCTCGTCTCGGACTGCTCCCATATCTGCACTTACCCGTAAGGGGGCTAACCCCAGGACATGGTCGCCTGAAGCCAAGGAGGCCTTCCTTTCCCTAAAGAAAGCCTTCGCCTCTGCTCCCGTCCTGCACCGTCCGGACTGTAATAAACAATTCTACCTGGAGGTTGATGCCTCCTCCTCCGGAGCCGGAGTGGTGCTCACCCAGAAGTCTTCTACCGGGAGAATGGTAACGTGCGGCTTCTTCTCCAAAATCTTCTCCTCGTCGGAGCGCAACTACTCCATTGGAGACCGGGAATTGCTAGCCATCAAATTGGCACTGGGAGAGTGGCGCTATCTGCTTGAAGGGGCTCTCTACCCGGTAATTATCTACACGGATCACAAAAACCTGGCATATCTCCAAAATGCCCAGAGACTCAATCCTCGCCAGGTCCGGTGGTCGTTGTTTTTTGCCCGCTTCGACTTCATTCTTCATTTCCGTCCGGCGGACAAGAACGTCAAAGCTGATGCCTTGTCCCGGTCCTTCCTGTCCTCCGATCAAGAGGAGGAACCTACGCACATCATCGACTCCTCCAAGGTGATGAATGTGGCCCCCTTGGATCTGACTCGTCTTCCACCCGGTAAGACGTTCGTAGCTGTGCCAGATCGGGAGAGGGTTCTTCGCTGGGGACATTCTTCTAAACTAGCTGGCCATGCTGGCCAAAAGAAGACCTTCCAACTTATTACCCGGCATTACTGGTGGCCTACCCTGCGTAAGGACGTGGTAGACTTCGTCGCGGCCTGTTCATCCTGTGCCCGTAACAAAGTTCCCCGACATCTACCTGCCGGCCATCTCCTGCCCCTTCCCGTACCTGCTGCTCCTTGGCAACACATCGCTATGGACTTTATCACCGACCTTCCAGTTTCTGCCGGTTGTACTGTCATTTGGGTTGTCGCTGACCGTTTTTCTAAGATGGCCCACTTCATTCCCCTGCCTGGTCTTCCGTCTGCACCCGAGCTGGCTAAAGACTTTATCCGCCACATCTTCCGTCTCCATGGTCTGCCCCTCCACATCGTGTCGGATCGTGGGGTTCAGTTCACCTCTCGCTTCTGGAGAGCCACATGTAAGCTGCTGGACATTACCCTGGATTTCTCCTCCGCTTACCACCCTCAGTCCAATGGTCAAGTGGAGCGGATCAATCAGATCTTGTCCAGCTACCTCCGGCACTTCGTTGATGCTCACCACTCGGACTGGGTGGATCTCCTACCATGGGCCGAGTTCTCTTATAACAACCATGAGAGCGAGTCCTCTTCCAAATCCCCGTTCTTTATAGTCGGTGGCCAACATCCCCGGATTCCACTTCCTGTCTCCGTTTCTGTGGACAACCCTGCTGCGGAGTCTCTTGTCAGCGAATTTTCTACTATTTGGGAGAACACCAGGTCCGCTCTTCCTCTCTCCTCTGAGCGGATGAAGAGATATGCTGATAAGAGACGTCTGGATCCGCCCCAATTCCGTCCAGGAGACAAGGTTTGGCTCTCATCCAAACATGTGCGGCTCAAAGTACCCTCCTACAAGTTGGGTCCTCGATTCATCGGCCCCTTCGAAGTCCTCAGGCAAATTAACCCTGTGGCCTACAAATTAAAACTCCCGGCCACCCTGCGGATCCCCAACTCCTTCCACGTATCTCTCCTCAAACCCGTTGTCTTTAACTTTTTTTCCAAAAATCCAGGTGCCCCTCCTGCTCCGGTTTCCGCTGATGACATCTTTGAGGTAGAGAGTATTCTGGCCTCCAAGAGGGTAAGAGGAAAAACCTTTTTTCTGGTAGATTGGAAGGGGTTTGGTCCTGAGGAGAGAACTTGGGAACCCAGGGAGAACATCAACGCCCCGCTTCTCCTTGAGAAATTTCTTTCTGGCCAAAAAAAGAGGGGGCCTAAAGGGGGGGGGTACTGTAGCATCGGCGTCTCTGCCCCGTTCTAGGCAGAGACGCCGTCCCTCTCACCTCCCCGCTCCTGGCGCGGCGTCCTCCAGCGCTTCTCTCCCAGCTGCTTCCGGCACGCGCTCCTTCCCCGGCAGTGTGCTTAGGGCGCGCGCGCACGCGCTCCCCCTCTCTTAAAGGGACCGCGCGCGCCGTCCTAAGGAGTCCCCGGCCAATTGCCGGAGGACCTCCCATATAAAAGGCACCTCCTCCAAAATGGAGGTGCCCGAGCAATGTTGTAGCACTGTTCACTACTCTGCTTCAGCCCTCAGGTCCCGTTGCCAGTTACCTGCCAGATTACTGCCAGTCTGCTGTCTAATTCCTGCCTGATATACTGCTACCTGCCTGCTAGCCTGAGGTCCGACGGTCTGCCTTCCAACTTCTGTCAGTCTGTCTAAGGACCAGCCTGCCCGCTCACCTGGGAGCGCACATCTTCTACCTGCCTGCTTGCCTGAGGTCCGACGGTCTGCCTTCCAACTCCTGTCAGTCTGTCTAAGGACCAGCTTGCCCGCTCACCTGGGAGCGCTCATCTGCTGCCTGTCTGCTAGCCTACCAGGAGGCTCTGCCGTCACGTGCTGTGACCACCCGCCTGTCCAGAGACTCCTGCCCGCTCACCTGGGAGCGCTCATCTGCTACCTTTCTGTTGGTCTTCCTGGAGGCTCCGCCGTCACATGCTGTGACCACCCGATTATCCAGAGACTCTCGCCTGCTCACCTGGGAGCTCACGTCTATCATCTGCCGCCACAGGTCGTACCAATCCTTTACCCAGAGACTGCCCCGGTCACTTGCCGTGACCTCCTGCCCGTTCATCCAGAGACTGCCCCGGTCACTTGCCGTGACCTCCTGCCCGTTCATCCAGAGACTGCCCCGGTCACTTGCCGTGACCTCCTGCCTGTTCATCCAGAGACTGCCCCGGTCACTTGCCGTGACCTCCTGTCCGTTCATTCAGAGACTGTCCCAGTCACCTGCTGTGACTGCCTGCCCGTCTACCCTGGTCGCCACCCGCTCCCTTACAAGGACCGCCCCCTTGTATAGTAGCTCAGAGGTTCCGCCTCCCAGACCCGTTACACAGGCTTCTGCTTCAGAGGAGAACGGTCGCAGCATAGTGTGGTGCAACACCCTGGGTGTCGCGGCGTCAACCCCTTCGGGCCTAACCTCATAGACTGGGTTGTCTGGGTGAACCTTCTTCACCACCCGATATACACTGTGTTCCAAATTATTATGCAAATAATATTTTCTCAGATTTTCCCAAATTACCTATATGAATTGCAGTCGTAATTTTCCAGTCAAATAACTATTAGAGTACAATTGAAAGGTTTTTGTACAAACTGCCTATGATAACAGTATATTTTTAAAAAAATAAAAAACTCAAACTGCACTCAAAATGCATGTTCCAAATTATTATGCATAGCAGAGTTGTCAACCTTTTCATTTTAATAAATAACAAAACAATGGTCATTTTTGAAATTATAAGCATTAGCAGGTTATTACAAACTGAAATCAAACAGTTTTCCACTCAAAACTTTATTCTAGGTGATGTTACATTTGCACATAGGACCCCTTGTTCGAAAGGAGCTTCTGAACTCTCTCGTCCATTGAATTTGTCAGGTTTTGGATGGTTTCAGCTTCAATTGTTTTGCATGAGGACAGAATACCCTCCCAGAGCTGTTGCTTAGATGTGATCTGCCTCCCGCCATCATAGACACTCCTTTTGATGATGCTCCAGAGGTTCTCAATGGGGTTTAGGTCAGGGGAGCAAGTTTGTCCCCTTTTATGCCCATTGCAGCCAGAGATGCAGATGTGTTATGTGCAGCATGAGACGGGGCATTATCATGCATGAAATGATCTCGATGATCCATAAGGATGGAGTGGAGGATGGCTGGTTCATGGACACCCCATGCAAACACGGCTACAGCGCTAACAAGGAGGAGGTGGAGTAATGTTTTGGGCTGGAATCATGGGGAGAGAGATTGTCGGCCCTTTTAGGATCCCTGAAGGGGTAAAGATGAACTCCATAATGTATGTTGAGTTTCTCAAACAGCACTTCCTTCCATGGTTCAAGAAACAGAACCGTGCATTCCGCAGCAAGATCATTTTCATGCATGGTAATGCCCCGTCTCATGCTGCACATAACACATCTGCATCTCTGGCTGCTGTGGGCATAAAAGGGGACAAACTTATGGTGTGGCACCCATGCTCCCCTGACCTCAACCCCATTGAGAACCTCTGGAGCATCATCAAAAGGAGTGTCTATGATGGCTGGAGGCAGTTCACATCTAAGCAACAGCTCTGGGAGGGTATTCTGTCCTCATGCAAAACAATTGAAGCTGAAACCATCCAAAACCTGACAAATTCAATGAATGAGAGAGTTCAGAAGCTCCTTTCGAACAAAGGGTCCTATGTGCAAATGTTACATCACCTAGAATAAAGTTTTGAGTTGAAAACTGTTTGATTTCAGTTTGTAATAACCTGCTAATGCTTATAATTTCAAAAATGACCAGTTTTTTGTTATTTATTAAAATGAAAAGGTTGAAAACTCTGCTGTGCATAATAAGTTGGAACATGCATTTTGAGTGCAGTTTGAGTTTTTTATTTTTTAAAAAATATACTGTTATCATAGGCAGTTTGTAGAAAAACTTTTCAATTGTACTCTAATAGTTATTTAACTGGAAAATTACATTGACTGCAATTCATATAGGTAATTTGGGAAAATCTGAGAAAATATTATTTGCATAATAATTTGGAACACAGTGTAGTATCGCCTCCCAACGATGGTCCAGTTTACTCCCAAATCGTTTGACCCTTACCAGTACACGGTCTCCTGGCTGGAGTGATCAACCTGAGGTCGGGGGCCGATCTGCATGCTCGACTTCTTGAAACTTCAGAGCAACCAATCTTCTCACTGTATGGAGCCGGCGCTGGTGTTCTCGAATCCAGGTACTTGGGCTACTGCCCTGGCCGGAGTCTTCTGAGTCTAGCTCCAGTTCAGTAATTTCTTGCCCACTTCTTCCAAACAGCAACATGTAAGGGGTGTAGCCAGTAGTCGCATGAAATTGATTATTATACACCCACACCAGCTCGGACACAAATTCGGGCCACTTCATCTTTTTGTCCGCTTCCAGCATTCGCAACATTTGCATCAGGGTTCGGTTGAAGCGCTCGCATGCGCCATTCCCTTGAGGGTGATAGGGCGTTGTTCGGGATCGGTCGATCCCATAGATGCGGTATAGTTCATCCGTCACTCGTCCTTGGAAGCAGGCCCCCTGGTCAGAATGTATTCGCTTCGGGCACCCATAAATCCGGATGAAATCCTGACAGATGGCCTTAGCTGCGGCTTCTGCTGTCTGGTCTTTGGTAGGCGTCACTACTGCGAACTTGGTGAAGTGATCAGTCATGACTAAACAGTGTCCATAACCATTGTATGAAGTTCCTATCATCAGGTAGTCAATCATCAGGACTTCCAAGGGGGCAGAAGTTCGGATGGTCTGAATGGGAGCTCTTTGTTCCGGGGGCTTGTTCAACTCTCAATCAGTCTTTGGAAGGTTCCCGGCGCATTTGTTAGCCCGAACGGCATCCGATTGAAATCAAACAGGCCCATAGGGAGAATAAAAGCTGTCTTCGGACGATCCTTCTCAGCTACTGGGACCTGCCAATAGCCACTGGCCAGGTCGAGGGAAGAGAAGAACTTGGCGCTTCCTAGCGCAGATAGAGACTCTTCAATTCGGGGGAGTGGATAGGAGTCCCGTACTGTACAGGCATTCAGGTTCCGATAGTCTACACAGAATCTCAGGGTACCATCCTTCTTCCGGACCAGCACGATAGGAGCCGCCCAAGGACTCTGACTTTCGCGGATCACGCCGTTCCGCAACATGTGTGCCAACAGCTCTTTCACCTCCTGGTACATTTGAGGCGGGATCTGCCGATATCTCTCTCGGATGGGAGCAGTATTTCCGGTGGGTATTTTGTGCTGAATGTCCTGAGTGCACCCAAAATCGTCTTCATGTTGTGCAAACACTCCCTGATATCGCTGTAGAAGTTGTTCGATCTGCCTTACTTGTCCAGCAGAAAACTCTGGTCAGCAGATGGCAGTCTCTCTCCATCTTTGAAGCATCATATAAGAGTTCTCTTAAAGGCTCTCTCACCTCTGCTACACTTGGAATACACATTTCCTTATCATTGTATTGCTCCTCACACATTAACAAAATAAATTAGATAAGGCAGGTGTAATTGGCGTGCCTATTGTGTTGCCAGTACTTTGGGCATATCAGTGGTCACCAAAACGAAAGACATTATTAAAACAGTATGAAATCCAATGCTTTGAATATGAATTTAGTACATATGTAATTTTTTCCAGATTTTTTCACAAAGGTTTTCACCGACTCTATCACATCAGTATGGTGTATTTTTGTATACAGGGTGATAACGTCAATAGTTGCCAACCTCTTAGAGTCCTGGCCATTCAAGGTCACTTAAATTTTGTAATAATGTTATTGTTTCCATTACATAAGGAACACTACCAAATGGTCTTAAATACCAGTCAAGATATTGTGACAGGGATTTAGATACTGAACCACATCCTGCCACAATTGGTCCGCCAAGTTTATGAACTTGCAGCAAGAAATATCAATAGGGTTTTGATGGATTTTCAGGAAAAAGGTTTTCATCTACCTTCTTTGAAATTACACTGTGTTCAGAATTATTAGGCAAATGAGTGTTTTGATCACATGATACTTTTTATACTTGTTGTCCTACTCCAAGCTGCATAGGCTTGAGAGCCAACTACGAATTAAGTAAATCTGGTGATGTGCATCTCTGTAATGAGGAGGGGTGTTGACTAATGACATCAACACCCTATATAAGGTGTGCTTAATTATTAGCCAACTTCCTTTCCTTTGGCAAAATGGGTCAGAAGAGAGTTTTGACGGGCTCTGAAAAGTCCAAAATTGTGAGATGTCTTGCAGAGGGATGTAGCAGTCTGGAAATTTCCAAACTTTTGAAGCGTGATCACCGAACAATCAAGCGTTTCATGGAAAATAGCCAACAGGGTCGCAAGAAGCGTGTTGGCCAAAAAAGGCACAAAATAACTGCCCATGAATTGAGGAAAATCAAGCGTGAAGATGCCATTCGCCACCAGTTTTGCCATATTTCAGAGCTGCAACGTTACTGGAGTATCAAAAAGCACAAGGTGTGCAATACTCAGGGACATGTCCAAGGTAAGGAAGGCTGAAAAATGACCACCTTTGAACAAGAAACATAAGATAAAACTTCAAGAATGGTTCAAGAAATATCGTAAGACTGATTTCTCAAAGGTTTTATGGACTGATGAAATGAGAGTGACTCGTGATGGGCCAGAGGCTGGATCAGTAAAGGGCAGAGAGCTCCACTCCGACTCAGAAGCCAGCAAGGTGGAGGTGGGGTACTGGTATGAGCTGGTATCATCAAAGATTAACTTGTGGGACCTTTTCGGGTTGAGGATGGAGTGAAGCTCAACTCCCCGACCTACTGCCAGTTTCTGGAAGACAACTTCTTCAAGCAGTGATACAGGAAGAAGTCAGTATCGTTCAAGAAAAACATGATTTTCATGCAGGATAATGCGCCATCATTTGCATCCAACTACTCCACAGCGTGGCTGGCCAGTAAAGGTCTAAAAGAAGAAAAAATAATGACATGGGCTCCTTGTTCACCTGATCTGAACCCCATAGAGAACCTATGGTCCCCTACAGGGAGGGAAAACAGTACACCTCTCAAAACAGTGTCTGGGAGGCTGTGGTGGCTGCTGCACGCAATGTTGATCGAAAACAGATCAAGCAACTGACAGAATCTATGGATGGAAGGCTGTTGAGTGTCATCATAAAGAAAGGTGGCTATATTGATCACTAATTATTTTGTTTTTTGTTTTTGCATGTCAGAAATGTTTATTTCTAAATTTTGTGCACTGATATTGGTTTACCTGGTGAAAATAAACAAGTGAGATGGGATTATATTTGTTTTTTATTAAGTTGCCTAATAATTCGGGACAGTAATAGTTACCTGCACAAACAGATATCCTCCTAAGATAGCCAAATCTAAAAAAAAACACTCCAACTTCCAAAAATATTAAGCTTGGATATTTATGAGTCTTTTGGGTTAATTGAGAACATAGTTATTGATCAATAATAAAAATAATCCTCTAAAATACAACTTGCCTAATAATTCAGAACACAGTGTATATTATTATCCATTACCTTTCATAGGAGGGAACACAACCTTTATGTATTTTAAGTAAGATGACCGGATAATTGTTCATAGTATTTAATTGTCTCAAAGCCTCCATCACATAATATTCCTTACTCATTACCACAATGTTGCCTCCTTATTTTTTTGTTTAAAGGGACTCTGTCACCACTTTGCAGTTATCAGCATCTACTATGGCAATACAGGGTATAGAAAAGTAAATCTATACTTACCTGTATGGTCCATAGTAGAGGTTTGATTGCCGAGAAAAGTGCTTTAATCAGTTCTATTTTGTACAGGCTTGGTGTTCTATTGAGCAGGCGCCGGGAAGTGACAGTGACTCCCCGGCGCCTGCGCAATAGAATCCTGCAGCGCAGTGCACAGGCAGACGGGGCCGGAATGAAGCAAAGCGCGCTCTATGTGAGTGGTGCTTTGCACATGCCCGGGAAGTCAGGGAGCACAGTGCACATCACAGGTTCTGTCACAGGGCACTGTGTCTTGCAGGGAAGGGGGGGGGGATTGAAAATTAAGCATATAGGTGGGGATTTGGGGGAATAATAAGCACATAGGTGGGGATTGCCTTTCATGAGTTTTTTACAAGTTTTTGACCACTTATAAAATGTGTTCAAAGTGCTGCCCATTGTGTTGGATTGCCAATGCAACCCTCTTCTCCCACTCTTGACACACTGATAGCAACACCGCAGAAGAAATGCTAGCACAGGCTTCCAGTATCCGTTGTTTCTGATGCTGCACATCTCGTATCTTGATGGTATGGTGTGGTATATGGAGTACAAAGATAGTGGGTCCATTCTTCATCAATGGAAATCTCAATGCCACTGGATATCTGAAATTGCTACATGATGATGTGTTGCCCTCTTTATGTACTGAAGATGGCACGTTCCCTGAGTTTTTCCAACAAGATGGTGCACCACCACACTATGGGTGTCAGGTCCGAGCATTCCTACATGAACAGTTCCCTGGAAAGTGAATTGGTCATCGTGGGCCAGTTGAATGGCCACCAAGGTCTCCCCTTAGACTTTTATCTTTGGGGTCATCTTAAGGCAATTGTCTATGCTGTAAAGATACGAGATGTGCAGTTCTATTTTAACTTCATTGGTCCCCAGGACTTGTTTCCAAAATACATCAGGCTTTTTAGATGTTTTGCATAAATCTGATGCTGAATTTTATGGTGAGGACATAGGAGAGGTTTTCTTCTGATGACCCTTCCATGAAGGCCATATTGTACAGGTGTCTATGAACAGTAGAACAATGTATTATTTATTCCAAACGGTGTGCAACTAAATATTAAGTTGAGGGTGCCAACAATTTTGTCCCCCTAATTTCTGGGGTTTTGTGTGAAATTATGTCCAATTTGCCTTTTTTTCTCATTTTTTTGTGTTGTTCCAATACACACAAAGGAAATAAACATGTGTATAACAAAACGTGTAATTTCAATAATTTTCTTGGAGAAATACTTCATTTTCTAGAACAATTTCAAGGGTGTCAACACTTTCAGCCATGACTGTATGTATAATATATATTATATATACACTGATGAGCAAAAGGGTAACATTGTTTTGAACTTGTGACTTTCAGGCTCCATATCTCACCATCCATTACTGCTTCGAATGTGAGACTACCATTGCTTTATAGACAATCATCTTGGCTATCTCATACATAAATTTGACTTGCAACTATTTAGCATATGATTAGTTATGCAGATTTTTGTCATGTCACTGCATTGTTACTGTTTTGCTCCTAAAAATCTAAATTTTAATTTTTATTATTTTGCTAGTATTTTGTAAATGCACATTTGGCTTTCAACCGTGTCTGAATCCTTCTGGGCATGCTCTCGATCAGATTCAAGCATGTCTTGACCAAAATCTGATCCCATGTTTCTTCTACACGTTCCCAAAGTTATTGTATTCTGGTCGACTCACTTGAGTATATATACCGCTTTTTCCTCAACTCAACCCACAAGTGTTTGATTGGGTTGAGGTCTGGTGACTGTGGGGGCCAATCTAGCACCTCAACTTCATTGTCATTAAAAAATTTCTTCGCCAATCTTGACATATGCTTTGGGCCTACTGGAACACTATGTCGTCCTTTTCATACCCATAGTACTCGAGTGTAAAAAGTAAGTCGTCTTGTAGGATATCAAATGTAAGAAGGTTTCCAGCTTCAGGTAAAAAATTCAACTTTTATTAGAAAAAAACCTTTTAAAAGAGTAAATGCATAACTGCTGTCACCAACCTTTCCCAGAGTGTAATTAAACGCAAATGCATTTCGATCCACTGTTCCTTGCATGTCATACAAGATATAGACACTGTAACGGGTCTGGGAGGCGGAACCTCTGAGCTACTATACAAGGGGGCGGTCCTTGTAAGGGAGCGGGTGGCGACCAGGCAGGCAGTCACAGCAGGTGACCGGGACAGTCTCTAGAAGAACGGGCAGGAGGTCACGGCAAGTGACCGGGGCAGTCTCTGGATGAACGGGCAGATGGTCACGGCAAGTGACCGGGGCAGTCTCTGGGTGAACGGGCAGATGGTCACGGCAAGTGACCGGGGCAGTCTCTGGGTGAACGGGCAGATGGTCACGGCAAGTGACCGGGGCAGTCTCTGGGTAAAGGGTTGGTACGACCTGTGGCGGCTGATGGTAGACGTGAGCTCCCAGGTGAGCAGGCGAGAGTCTCTGGATAAACGGGTGGTCACAGCATGTGACGGCGGAGCCTCCAGGAAGACCAACAGACAGGCGGCAGATGAGCGCTCCCAGGTGAGCGGGCAGAAGTCTCTGGACAGGCGGGTGGTCACAGCACGTGATGGCAGAGCCTCCAGGTAGGCTAGCAGACAGGCAGCAGATGAGCGCTCCCAGGTGAGCGGGCAGGAGTCACTGGACAGGCAGGTGGTCACAGCACGTGACGGCAGAGCCTCCAGGTAGGCTAGCAGGCAGGTAGCAGATGTGCGCTCCCAGGTGAGCGGGCAAGCTGGTCCATAGACAGACTGACAAGAGTTGGAAGGCAGACCGTCGGACCTCAGGCAAGCAGGCAGGTAGTTGATGTGCGCTCCCAGGTGAGCGGGCAAGCTGGTCCTTAGACAGACTGACAGGAGTAGTAAGGCAGACCGTCGGACCTCAGGCTAGCAGGCAGGTAGCAGAATATCAGGCAGGAATAAGACAGCAAGCTGGCAGGAATCTGGCAGGTATCTGGCAGGTAACTGGCAACGGGACCTGAGGGCTGAAGCAGAGTAGTGAACAGTGCAACAACATTGCTCGGGCACCTCCATTTTGGAGGAGGTGCCTTATATATGGTGAAGTCCTCCGGCCATTGGCCGGGGACTCCTTAGGACGGCGCGCGCGGCCCCTTTAAGAGGGAGGGAGAGCGCGCGCGCCCTAAGCACAGTGGCCGGGAAGGAGCGCGCGCTGCCAGCAGAGCGGGAGGAGGACGCCGGGCACGGAGCAGAGAGGTGAGGGGAACAGCGTCCCTGCCTAGCAGAGGGCAGGGACGCCGGCGCTACAGTACCCCCCCCTTTAGGCCCCCCCTTTTTTAGGCCAGACAGAAATTTAGCAAGGATGAGCGGGGCATGGATGTTCTCCCGGGGCTCCCACGTTCTCTCCTCAGGACCAAACCCCTTCCAATCTACTAGAAAAAAGGTCTTTCCTCTTACCCTTTTGGTGGCAAGAATGTTCTCTACCTCAAACTCGTCCTCAGCAGAAACTGGAGCAGGAGGCGTACCTGTAGACTTGGAAAAAGAGTTAAGTACCACAGGTTTGAGGAGAGATACATGGAAGGAGTTAGGGATCCGTAAGTTGGCCGGGAGTTTCAATTTATAGGCCACCGGGTTGATCTGACTGATGACCTCCAGAGGACCGATGAACCGAGGCCCTAACTTGTAAGAAGGTATCTTGAGTCGGACATATTTAGATGAGAGCCAGACTTTATCTCCAGGACGAAATTGTGGAGGATCCAGGCGTTTTTTGTCAGCGTGTCTTTTCATCCGTTCGGACGACTGAAGGAGTGCGGATCGGGTACTCTCCCAAATGGAGGAAAATTTGCTAACGAGAGATTCCGCAGCCGGGTTGTCCACAGAGGTGGAGACAGGAAAAGGAATCCGAGGATGCTGACCGAAGACTACAAAAAACGGGGATTTGGAGGAGGATTCGCTCTCGTGATTGTTATAAGAGAACTCGGCCCATGGTAGGAGATCCACCCAGTCTGAATGATGGGCATTAACGAAGTGCCGGAGGTAACTGGTCAGGTTCTGATTGATCCGCTCCACTTGACCATTGGACTGTGGGTGGTAAGCGGAAGAGAAGTCCAGGGTGACGTCTAGCAGTTTACAAGTGGCTCTCCAGAAGCGTGAGGTGAACTGTACCCCACGATCCGACACGATGTGGAGGGGCAGGCCATGAAGACGAAAGATGTGACGAATAAAGTCTTTCGCTAGCTCGGGTGCAGACGGGAGGCCTGGCAGGGGAACGAAATGAGCCATCTTGGAGAAGCGGTCAGCGACCACCCAAATGACCGTACAACCAGCAGAGACTGGGAGGTCAGTTATAAAGTCCATTGCTATATGCTGCCAGGGGGCTGCAGGTACAGAAAGCGGAAGGAGGCGACCGGCTGGCAGATGTCTCGGAACCTTGTTGCGGGCGCAGGACACACAGGCAGAAACAAAGTCTATTACGTCCTTGTGCAGGGTAGGCCACCAGTAGTGCCGGGTAATAAGCTGGAGGGTCTTTTTCTGACTGGCGTGGCCAGCCAGTTTAGACGAGTGACCCCAGTGAAGGATCTTCTCCCGATCAGGTACTGATACGAACGTCTTTCCGGGAGGGAGACGATTTAGACTCACGGGAGCCACCTGCATTACTCTGGCGGGATCGATGATGTGTTTCAGATCTTCCTCGAGATCAGACACCAGAAAGGATCGAGACAAGGCGTCCGCCTTGACGTTTTTGTCAGCCGGGCGAAAATGAAGAACAAAATCAAAGCGAGCAAAAAACAAGGACCACCGGGCTTGGCGCGGGTTAAGTCTCTGGGCATGCTGGAGGTAAGCCAAGTTCTTGTGGTCAGTGTAAATTATTACCGGGTGAAGAGCCCCCTCGAGCAGGTAACGCCACTCCTCCAATGCCAGTTTGATGGCCAATAACTCTCGGTCTCCTATGGAATAATTGCGCTCTGCG
The DNA here is from genome assembly GCF_046119375.1 of Phyllobates terribilis. Classification (NCBI taxonomy): domain Eukaryota; kingdom Metazoa; phylum Chordata; class Amphibia; order Anura; family Dendrobatidae; genus Phyllobates; species Phyllobates terribilis. Next base: position 413,286,617 of record NW_027362771.1, on the reverse strand, counting down.
GAGGAGAAGAGTTTAGAGAAGAAGCCGCAAGTTACCATCCTCCCGGAAGATGATTTTTGAGTAAGTACCGCTCCGGCTCCAGAGGAGGAGGCGTCAACTTCCAGGAAGAACTGCTTGTTGCCGTCCGGGCGATGCAGCACCGGGGCGGAAGAGAAGGCCTGTTTTAAGGAAAGAAAGGCCTCCTCTGCTTCGGGCGGCCACTCTTTGGGATTAGTACCCTTACGGGTGAGCGCGGAAATTGGGGCAGTCCGGGAAGAGAAGTGCGGTATGAAGAGGCGGTAGTAGTTGGCGAAGCCCAGGAACCGCTGAATGGCCTTCAACCCCTCCGGTCGAGGCCATTTCTCGATGGCAGACAGTTTCTCTGGATCCATTCGTAGGCCGGTCTGAGAAATAATGTAGCCCAAAAACGGAAGCGAGGTCTGCTCAAAGAGGCACTTCTCGTATTTAGCGAAGAGGTGATTCTGCCTGAGCCTGAGCAGGACCTGACGAACGTCCCTCCGGTGAGTCTGGAGATCCGGAGAGAAGACCAAGATGTCGTCCAGGTACACCACTACGCAGGAGTAGAGAAGGTCCCGGAAGATGTCATTGACCAACTCTTGAAAGACGGCAGGAGCGTTACAGAGACCAAAGGGCATTACCAGATATTCATAGTGGCCGTCCCGGGTGTTGAATGCCGTCTTCCATTCATCCCCCTGACGGATACGAACCAGGTTGTACGCCCCACGGAGGTCCAGTTTGGTGAAGATTCTAGCCCCCCTCAGACGATCAAATAACTCCGGAATGAGCGGGAGGGGGTACTTATTCTTCACCGTGATCTGGTTAAGGCCTCTATAGTTTATACAGGGACGGAGAGAGCCGTCCTTCTTTTTGACGAAAAAGAACCCTGCTCCCGCCGGGGAGGTAGATTTCCGGATGAATCCCCTGGCCAGATTCTCCTCAATATATTCGGACATCGACCGGGTCTCAGCAGCGGATAATGGATAAATACGCCCACGGGGAGGAGTAGTACCAGGTAACAGGTCGATAGGGCAGTCGTATGGTCTATGAGGGGGTAGTGTCTCTGCCTCCTTTTTATTAAAGACATCAGCATAAGACCAATAAGGAATCGGAAGTCCAGGTAGATTAGCTGGGGTAGGAGAAGGACGGACGGGATGGACGGGAACCAGACAGGTCTTATGGCAGTCCTGTCCCCAGCGAAGGACTTCTCCGGTCTGCCAGTCAAGCACTGGTGCATGTCTCTGGAGCCAAGGTAGACCTGGCAAGAGGGCGTGAGAGAGTCCAGGCAGAACATGAAAGGAGATACTCTCAGAATGCAGCATTCCCACCTGCAGAGTAATGGATTCGGTGATGAGTTGGATGGGGCGTGGTAAGAGACCCCCATCCACGGCAGCAACAGACAAGGGTACAGCCAGAGGTTTGGTGGGGATGCGGTATTTCTCTACCAGGGACTGTGAAATAAGATTCCCGGCTGCTCCAGAGTCAAGTTGGGCTAGTTCGAAATAACGGTTCTCCCCGCAGACAATTGAGACTGACAGCAGCAGAGATGGAGAGGATTTATTCTTGTCTAGGTCGACCTCTCTGAGCGAACCTAGACACAGGCGTTTCCCGACCTCTCCGGGCAGGCACGGATCCGGTGCTCCTTACTGCCACAGTAGAAGCAGCTCCCCTCGGCACGGCGTAAGTCCTGACGGGTTTTGACCATCTTGGTCTGGTCGACCTGCATAGGCTCAGGAGAGTGTACCTGGGGAGAGACGGATTTCTGAAAAGTAGGAACTAGACGTGGAAACCTCCTCTCACGGGTGACCTCTTTGGCACGCTCCTGGAACCGTAGGTCAATCCGGGTGGCAAGAGTTATTAGGTCATCGAGAGTGGTAGGAATGTCCCGACCGGCAAGTTCATCTTTAATACGGCCGGACAGACCCTCCCAGAAGACGGATACCAGAGCGTCGTTATCCCAGGCCAGCTCCGAGGCAAGGGTACGGAACCGTATGGCATATTGGCCCACGGTGAGACTTCCCTGACGGAGGCGTAGCAGTGATGATGTGGATGAGGTCTTCCGTCCGGGTTCGTCGAAGACTTTCCGGAAAGCCATGAGAAAGGCAGGCAAGTCGGACACTAGGGGGTCTCCTCTCTCCCATAGAGGATTTAGCCAGGCCAGGGCCTCCCCGGTGAGATGGGACATGATGAAGGCAATTTTGGCCCGGTCGGAGTTAAACTGGTGGGACAGGAGTTCAAAGTGCAGGGTGCACTGATTTATGAAGCCCCGAGCCTGGGCGGAGTCGCCTCCGAAGCGAGGAGGTGCAGAAAGCCGGGGTCCGGGGTAGGATACCATGGTATTAGTGGACAGCGGAGCTGCCGGATTGCGAGTCATGGCACTGGCGGAGGTTGCTGGCGGAGCAGTCAGAGTGTCCAGGCGAGAATTGACATTCCGCAGGTGACCCAGGATGGACTCCTGTTGGGACCTCTGACGGGACAGTTCATGACACAGGTCCGAGAGCGAGGGAGCTTGGGTGCCACCGGGTTCCATGGCCCGAGCAAACTGTAACGGGTCTGGGAGGCGGAACCTCTGAGCTACTATACAAGGGGGCGGTCCTTGTAAGGGAGCGGGTGGCGACCAGGCAGGCAGTCACAGCAGGTGACCGGGACAGTCTCTAGAAGAACGGGCAGGAGGTCACGGCAAGTGACCGGGGCAGTCTCTGGATGAACGGGCAGATGGTCACGGCAAGTGACCGGGGCAGTCTCTGGGTGAACGGGCAGATGGTCACGGCAAGTGACCGGGGCAGTCTCTGGGTGAACGGGCAGATGGTCACGGCAAGTGACCGGGGCAGTCTCTGGGTAAAGGGTTGGTACGACCTGTGGCGGCTGATGGTAGACGTGAGCTCCCAGGTGAGCAGGCGAGAGTCTCTGGATAAACGGGTGGTCACAGCATGTGACGGCGGAGCCTCCAGGAAGACCAACAGACAGGCGGCAGATGAGCGCTCCCAGGTGAGCGGGCAGAAGTCTCTGGACAGGCGGGTGGTCACAGCACGTGACGGCAGAGCCTCCAGGTAGGCTAGCAGACAGGCAGCAGATGAGCGCTCCCAGGTGAGCGGGCAGGAGTCACTGGACAGGCAGGTGGTCACAGCACGTGACGGCAGAGCCTCCAGGTAGGCTAGCAGGCAGGTAGCAGATGTGCGCTCCCAGGTGAGCGGGCAAGCTGGTCCATAGACAGACTGACAAGAGTTGGAAGGCAGACCGTCGGACCTCAGGCAAGCAGGCAGGTAGTTGATGTGCGCTCCCAGGTGAGCGGGCAAGCTGGTCCTTAGACAGACTGACAGGAGTAGTAAGGCAGACCGTCGGACCTCAGGCTAGCAGGCAGGTAGCAGAATATCAGGCAGGAATAAGACAGCAAGCTGGCAGGAATCTGGCAGGTATCTGGCAGGTAACTGGCAACGGGACCTGAGGGCTGAAGCAGAGTAGTGAACAGTGCAACAACATTGCTCGGGCACCTCCATTTTGGAGGAGGTGCCTTATATATGGTGAAGTCCTCCGGCCATTGGCCGGGGACTCCTTAGGACGGCGCGCGCGGCCCCTTTAAGAGGGAGGGAGAGCGCGCGCGCGCGCCCTAAGCACAGTGGCCGGGAAGGAGCGCGCGCTGCCAGCAGAGCGGGAGGAGGACGCCGGGCACGGAGCAGAGAGGTGAGGGGAACAGCGTCCCTGCCTAGCAGAGGGCAGGGACGCCGGCGCTACAGACACTAGCCTTATATAAGTGTTCCAGGTTAGTCACATGGGGTGCAACTTTCAATCCTATCTCTATTGGGGTGCAACTTCCAATCCTATCACTCATATTAAAAGACCAATAGAAAAAAGTTTAATAAAATCAAGACATTAGGCAAGGCAAAGAATATTCACAATAACACCAAAGTATTATACATAGTACTATTGTTAAAGATAAATCAAATCATGACGGATATTTAATCCTTCTGGAAATCGTGATTTTAAGACAAACATTCACCACAATTCCCTATTTAATAACAGCCTAGATAAATCACCTCCCCTATAAGGTTTAAATATCTTTTCTATTCCTATGATTGAGAAAAACCTGGTATCCCCTCCGTGACATTCTATGAAATGTCGAGATGCTTCAGAGCTTTTATTGCTTAATCTATTCTCTGCATCCGACAAATGCCGCCTCGCTCTTACCTTAAGGGGACCGGACGTACATCCCACATACTGCAGCTGGCATGCAGTACAGGTGATTAGATAGATCACATACGTTGTATTACAATTTATAAAATTTCTTATCTGATAGGGTTTATTTGTCACAGTGTATGTGAAAGATGAAGTACTGGTGACATGTGTACAAGTTTTGCAAACGTTATGACCGCACTTGAAAATGCCAGTCCACTTTTTTTATTTGTTGTCATGTCTTTGCCCGTTTCGCTATAAATCTGATAGGTTTGTCAAGTATTATTTTTAATTTTGGGTCCTGATGCAACAATGGTAGATACCGTAGGTATTTTTTGATGATTACTTTAACCAGGAGAAATTGCGGACTATAATTAGAGACAAATGTAATAACTTTAGATTGATGAAGTTCCATGTCTCTTTTGTCCTGCAGCATATCCTTACGGTCCATATTATTAACTATTTGGTTTGCTCTTTTAAGCATCCAGTGTGGATATTTCCTCTGTTTCAATTCATCTGTTACATTGGCTGCTTCTTGTACATATAGTGAATTCTGGCTAGTATTCCTTTTAGTTCTCACAAGTTCACCCACCGGGATACTTTTAATCATTTGTCTAGTGTGGCATGGTGTTGCTAAAAGTGTAGAATTAGTCGCCTGTTCCTTTCTAAAGGGAGAAACCAATACACCATTATGTGAGAATTGTAATGTAATGTCCAAGAAATTGATTTTGTCTTTATTCAAACAGTGAGTGAATTTAATATTCATGGGAATATTATTAAGATAACTAACAAATTCCAGTGTCTCCTCCCTTGATCCATCCCATATCAGGAGCAGGTCGTCTATATAGCGACCATACCACCTGATATGGGAGAGAAAGGGGCGGCCTCCGAAAACACTTAAACCTCCTCCCTGTTTATTTATCGCAAAGTACCAACACGGCAATTTAACCTGAATACTGAGGTTTTAGTTTAGAAATAAACAACTCATACATTAGCGCGCTATATAGTCGATTGCAAAGAGCTTGTAAGCACGTCACTCCAAGCCTAAGATACTAGCCACCGATTGCAGTGGTCTGTTCTTGAGAATGCAGAGGATTTTTAATCAAAAGTAAAATTGCAAAGTTGTTTGTTTTGTCAACCTCTTTGCAATTGTAACTCTTTATCATGATCAGAATAACCCTTTAAGCCAGGGATGTCAATTTCAAATACTCAGAGGGCCAAAGTTAAAAGCTTGGACAAAGTCGTGGGCGAACCTTGATATTTGTTAAAAAAATGTCTACAATTGAGGACGTTTTTCCTTTTAAACTAAAATGATTAACTTTTGGAATTATAGTGGAATAATATGTTATGTAAGAATAGTAAAAAGCATATGGCCCAATGGCATAATTTAAATATGTAGCAACAAAGGATAAAAAACCTTGAATAAAACAGATAAAGTATGATGCAAACAAAAGTGCCCACCAAACACAATATGATACCCCCACAGTGAATTCCTCCACATGCACAATATGATGACCCTACTGTACCCCTCTCCCTCAATCCCCCAACAAAAAATGGTGACCTCCATCATAGTATGATTCTCCAACTGTAATCTCCACACAGCCCTCCATACAGTATAATGGACATAAAAAGTCCTTCATACAGTATAATGGCCCCACATAGTCCTCCATACAGTATAATGGGCCCCACATAGTCCTCCATACAGTATAATGAGGCCCACATAGTCCTCCATACAGTGTAATGGGCCCCACATAGTCCTCCATACAGGGTAATGGGCCCCACATAGTGCTCCATGCTGTATAATGGCCCCACATAGTGCTCCATACTGTATAATGGCCCACATAGTGCTCCATACTGTATGATGTCCTCACATAATGCTCCATACTGTATAATGGCCCCACATAGTGCTCCATACTGTATAATGGCCCCACATGATGCTCCATACTGTATAATGACCTCACATGATGCTCTATACTATATAATGGCCCCACATGATGCTCCATACTGTATAATGGCCCCACATGATGCTCCATACTGTATAATGGCCTCACATAGTGCTCCATACAGTATAATGGCCCCACATGGTGCTCCATACTGTGTAATGGCCCCACATGATGCCCCATACTGTATAATGGCCCCACATGATGCACTATACCAGGGGTCTCAAACTCAGCTGGGCATATGGGCCGCACATGGAAAAAGATTTAATTTGGGGGGCCGCATTATTTGCATGACAAAGTGACATTTTTAGTGATACCATTTTATTTTCTATACACCTTTTGAACTGGTCCTCATCTTGTAGACATGGTCTCCCCTCCAGGTCTCCCATATTGCAGACATGGTCTCCCCTCCAGGTCCCCCATATTGCAGACATGGTCTCCCCTCCAGGTCCCCCATATTGCAGGCACGGTCTCCCCTCCAGGTCCCCCATATTGCAGACACGGTCTCCCCTCCTGGTCCCACATATTGCAGACATAGTCTCCCGTCCTGGTCCCCCATATTGCAGACATGGTCTCCCATCCAGGTCCCCCATATTGTGGACATGGTCCCCCATCCAGGTCCCCCATCCAGCAGACATGGTCTCCCATCCAGGTCCCCCATATTGCAGACATGGTCCCACATATTGCAGACATGGTCCCCCATCCAGGTCCCCCATATTGCAGACATGGTCTTCATATTGCAGACATGGTCCCCATATTGCAGACATGGTCCCCCATCCAGGTCCCCAATATTGCAGACATGGTCCCCAATCCAGGTCCCCCATATTGCAGACATAGTCTCCCATCCAGGTCCCCCCCATATTGCGGACATGGTCCCCCATATTGCAGACATGGTCCCCCATCCTGGTATCCTGGTCCTTATGTTGCAGACATGTCCCCCATCCAGGTCCCCATGTTGCAGACATGTCCCCCATCCAGGTTCCCCCCCCATACTGCGCACAGGGACGCCCCCACCCCATACTGCGCACAGGGTCCCCGTCCTCCCATTCTGCGCTCAGGGTCCCTGTCCTCCCCCATACTGCGCTCAGGGTCCCCGTCCCCCCATACAGCGCTCAAGGTCCCCGTCCCCCCCATACAGCGCTCAGGGTCCCCGTCTCCCCATACTGCGCTCAGGGTCCCCGTCCCCCCATACTGCGCTCAGGGTCCCCATCCCCCCCATACTGCGCTCAGGGTCCCCGTCCTCCCCCATACTGCGCTCAGGGTCCCCGTCCCCCCATACAGCGCTCAGGGTCCCCATCCCCCCCATACAGCGCTCAGGGTCCCCATCCCCCCCATGCGCATGGCAGTGACGTCATACTCCGCTGCGCTGGGACGCAAAGGTCAGCTGCTGGCCTCTGATAGGCCAGCGGCTGACTCTGGTATTGCTGTGCAGAGAGCCGGTCTCTGCGCGGCAATACACTGCATTACAACGCTGATGTCGGCGGCTGCTGGAGAGAGCCGCGATAGTTACGGGGTCTGTGCCTGCGGGCCGCAAGAAGCAGCCGGAGGGGCCGCGTGTTTGAGACCCCTGCACTATACTGTATAATGGCCCCACATAGTGCTCCACACTGTATAATGGCCCCGCATGATGCTCCATACAGTATAATGGCCCCACATGATGTTGCATGCAGTATAATGGGCCAACATAGTGCTCCATACTGTATAATGGCCCCACATAGTGCTCCATTCTGTATAATGGCCCCACATAGTGTTCTATACTGTATAATGGCCCCGCATGATGCTACATACAGTATAATGGCCCCACATAGTGCTCCATACTGTATAATGGCCCCACATAGTGCTCCATTCTATATAATGGCCCCACATAGTGTTCTATACTGTATAATGGCCCCGCATGATGCTACATACAATATAATGGCCCCGCATGATGTTACATACAGTATAATGGCCCCACATAGTGCTCCATACTGTATAATGGCCCCACATGATGCTCCATACTGTATAATGGCCCCACATAGTGCTCCATATTGTATAATGGCCACACATAGTGCTCCATACTGTATAATGGCCCCGCATGATGCTCCATACTGTATAATGGCCCCACATTAAAATAAATAAATAGCTACTCACCTCTGCCCGTTCCAACACTGATCTGATCTCTTCATATATCACAGTTCTACCTGTGGGCATGCATGCCATTTCCTCAGCACTGCCGCCGCTGCTCTCCTCAGCCCGTGTGCCATCCCCTCACCCTCCTCTGCTCGCTCCCATCAGGCCGCACGCCTTCCCATCCATCAGGCTGCGCGGCCTGATGGGATGGCATGCGTGCAGAGGAGAGTGGCCAGGATGGGGATCATATATATTAGGATGGGGGGGTCAGATATACCAGGATAGGGACATATATATATACCAGGATGGGGATATTAGTACAGAATTGGAGGACATTACTCCTATAACAGTGTCAACAGCAGTTCCCCCCCCTAACAGGGCATCATGATCACATTTTTTGCTTCAATTTTTTTTCTCTTTTCCTCCTCTAAAACCTAGGTGCATCTTATCATCCGAAAAATAACGGTACATGAATAAAACTATGAATTTGATGTTGCAATAATCGTACTGACCTCCAGAATTGCGTTTATCACTCTACACTCTTCACCATGTTGCAAGAATAAAGTTTAATCCCTTCATGAATTGGGGATTTATTGTTTTGGCTCTTCAGTTTTTTCCTCCCCTTCTTTCAAACGGCATATCTTTTTCTTATTTTTCTGTTAACATAGCCATGTTAGGACCTGTTTTTTTTCAGTAACAAGTAGAGATAGGCGGACCTGAACAGTAAACTGTGTGACAGCACCGGAAACAGGGGCTTTAATCGGCGGTAATCATAGGGGCATGCAGGAAATTAATACAGTCTAGGCTCACTGCACTGTGAATGGCGGCTGTATTCAATCTCTGGCACTTCGATTGACAGCATGCTCTGCACACATATGCTGTAAAGCATGCTGTCAATCAAAGTATTAGAGAGTGATGACAGCAACCACTGCTTAGCTCCAGGAGTCATGTGCCGTTTGTAAACTTTCAAAGACTTGGAGCTCAGAATTACTGTCAGATCACTGGGTGAAACAGTAAGTGAATAGGGTTAGTTGTATTATTTTAAAACAGTGGCAGCCGTTTTTAAAAATGTTGACAAACTTAATAACTGATTTAAAGTAATTATTGTATCTAATGGTGGTTCTAAAAATAGATCATGGTAAACATTATTTGGTGGGTTGATAAAAACATTTGAAAGATGTCACCTTCTCCCAATATGAGCCAAAACCGAGAGATAATATCATCTCCCATTCTGGCATAATAAATCCACCCTTGAACATCATTACAAAAGGGCTGCCTGTTTACTACTTGCTGCCATATTTTACAGGAGGATCTCTTATGAGACATCCCCTTTAAATCCTTGCATCCACAGCCACTTTCCGATTTTACATTTCCATTTTCTCTCCCCTTCTTCTAAGAGCCATAACTTTTTTTCCTTTCCATCAGTATAGACTTAATAGCTATTGAACCCATTCTACAACCGGATGGCGAGCATTTTTATTGGTAAATTGTCCCCTATCCTGGTCCATGCTTCCCCATCCTGGTATATGCACCCTCATCCTGGCATATGCTCCCCCATCCTGGCATATGCTCCCCCATCCTGGTCCATGCTCCCCCATCCTGGTCCCCCATCCTTGTATATGCTCCCCCATCCTGGTATTTGTGCCCCCGTCCTGATCCCCCATCCTGGTATATGCTCCCCCATTCTGGTCCCCCATCCTGGTATGTGCTCCCTCATCCTGGTATATGCTCCCCCATCCTGGTCACCCATCCTGGTGTGTGCTCCCCCATCCTGGTATCTGGGCCCCCATCTTGGTTAATGCTCCCCCCATCCTAGTATTTGTGCCCTCATCCTGCTCCCCAATCCAGGTATATACACCCCCATCCTGTTATGTGCGCCCCCATCCTGGTATTTGTGCCCCCATCCTGGTCCTTCCTCCTGTTATGTGCTCCCCCATCCTGTTATGTGCTCCCCCATCCTGGTCCCTCCATCCTGGTTTATGCTCCTCCATCCTGGTATTTGAGCCCCCATCTTGGTCCTTCCTCCTGATATATGCTCCCCCATCCTGGTCCCCCATCCTGGTTCCCAATCCTGCTCCCCCATCCTGTTATGTGCTCCACCATCCTGTTATGTGCTCCCCCATCCATCCATCAATTAAATTCAAAAAACACTACTACTCACCTTTCCATCGCTCCCCTGCAGTGCGCTGCCTATGTTATTTTACTAAAATTCGCCTGCATAGCGCGATATCTGGCGCCATTTTAGTGAAGACAGTGTGTATTCAACAAAATGGCACCGGAGTAAGCGCATGCACCTATCACGCTGTCCAACGCCATTATGTTGAAGACACACTGCAAATGTGTCTTCACTAAAATGGCGCCGGATATTGCACTATGCGCAGGTGCCGATGCTGATGCCACACTCCTCCCCCGGCCTCCGGCCCGACCGGGGACGCCGCACTCCTCCCCGGCAGGCATGTGCTTATGGCGCCGGAGATCGCAGTATTCGTTCACTGCCTACGCAAACCTTGATCTCCGGCGACCACACTCCTCCTGTCACCTGTAACGGCTGGAAGCGTTCTTCTGTCTGGGGCCAGACTGCACAGGCACATTGTGCAGGCGCAGTCTATAGCAGCTTCGGACAGAAGGACACATCCCTGGTTATATTATAGATGAGGGCTTTTTATTGCAGGACAAGTTGTAGTTTTGAATGATGCCATCCATTTTACCATATCATATACTGATAAACGGGAAACAAATTTCTAATTGAGATGAAATAACAAAAAATATGTAATTCTGCTATATGATTCTCCAGGTAATTACGGTTATGGCAATAACAAACTTGCAAATATTTTTTTCTCATTTAAGTGGTAAAAAAAAATTCAAATGTTTGTAAAACACCACCATTTTCCAAGACCCATAACTGTTTTATTTCTCTATTGATTGTGAATTATTATTATTTTTTTTTACTTTCCTTTATATTTTTTAAAATGTTTTAATTTTTTTACTATAATTTCTCTCTATTTTATTGGGAACATTAATACAGAAAATGTCTCAGGATGGGGGACAATTTTACAGGAAGGTGCCCAGGATAGGAAACATTATTACAGGAAGGAGCCCAGGATGGGGCACATTACAGGAATGGGCCAGGATGGAAGACAATTTTACAGGAAGGTGGCCAAGATAGGAGACATTTTTACAACAAGGGGCACTGGATGGAGGACTTTATGACAGAAAGAAGCCCAGGATGGGGGACATTATTATAGGATGGGGGACATTTTTACAAAATGGGGAACATTATAACAGGATCAGGGCCAGGAACGAGGACATTATTACAGGAAGGGGCCAGAATGAGAGACATTATTACAATATAGGGAACATTATTACATGACATGGACCATTACTACATGGTAGAGGCCAGGATGGAGGACATTATTACAGGGGCCATAGATCTGAACAACAGGCATAGGACTCTAGTTACGCCACTGATTAGATACATACACCTACCTGTGTAAGGACCCCCAACAGCATATTGAGATCATGTTTCTGTTAGGCCTCATTCAGATGTCTTTTTTCATGTGCATGTTCTATCTACAGTGTATGTTTTTTGCTGATAGAACACGTACCCATTATAGTCTGTGGGGGTGTTTCCATGTCTGTGTTTTTTTTCAAGCAGAAATGGGACATATTAACCAAAAATATTTGTAAGTTGAATCAAAAATGTAATTTTTTTCTTTTACGCAAAAACAAAGGACTTCTGAATGAAGCAATGTATTGTTACACCACATGGAATTTGGGACAGCTTTCAAGTGATCCATACTCTTCAGTCTATTACTGTTCAAGACTGAGGAAAACACAAGAGAATAAAACACAAAGGGAAAACAAAGAGGAGAAACAGAATATGAAAGCCAATGAACTGAAAGAATTGGGAACATATCTGCAAAGTTTAAAGAAAGAAATTGTGTGGGAAAAGCAAAGAATTATATGTTTGAAAAAAAAGTAAGTCATAGCCTTAAAGAGAATTGAAACAAAATTGGTTTCTTTTTCTTCTTTTTCTGCAGTTGAAGCTACTTAAGCTACTTTCTAAGCAATGATTATTCATTTTACACAAATTATTTTTGTTTTCTGCTGTTTGTATGCTATTGTTTAAATCAGTGACCTTGCTAAGTGTGTTTTTTCTCTACAGAAAGTTTTTAACATAATTTAAAGGGGTTCTTCAAGATAAGATAAAAAATAAAGGAAATGTCTTTATATATTTTATATAATACATTCATAGATACATTTAATTTACAAATCACAATTATTTTTTTTTCTCCCAAGAGCGGTAATTATAATGAATTAAAATATCTGCTGGCCTGCTACACTGACAAAAAACCTGTCTTAAGGTGGTTTCACACGTCCGGATATTTCCAGTACCGGAAAAACCCAAACCGGAGATATGTGTGTCCGTGTGCACCTGTGTGACATACGTGTGCCCCCTGTGTGCCGCATCAGGAGCCCACATAGCGGCATTTGGGAATCATTTAGCATTGTTCCCAAGCACCGGGTGCTGAACGCTACCCTCATCATTGTCCCTTGCTCGCGCTGTGATCAGCACGAGAAAGGGACAATGTTGGGAGTAGTAGGAGCTGAGCTCAGGAGAGGTGTCTTGTCACTCACTGATCTCAGTGCAGCTTCGAGGCCCGCTCGCTGGAGCGGCTCATTCTTCCCAGCTCCTCGGCGTCAGCGGTCACAGGATTACAGCAGGGGACATCTCCGGACAGGTGAGTATAATGATTTTTTTTATTTTAGTCTTATTTGTACACATGGACACTGCGGGAGCAGACTACTACTCCCAACATTGTCCCTTGCTTGTGCTGATCACAACGCGAGCAAGGGACAATGATGAGGGCAGCGTTCAGCGCCGTTCCCAACCGCCGGGTGCTAACTGTACCGCTGATTCCCAAACACCAGTACATGTCACACTAATGTCACCCCTGTGTGTTCAGCAAGAGACATTTTGAGGATCGTGCAGTGTGTAAAAAACGGTCAGCGTGTTTTGCCCACGGACGCATGGTATGTGGAAACACACTGACATGTGCGCAGATCCATAGATTTGAATGGGTCTGCATGTGTCAGTGTCTCCAGTACATGTGGAAACTGTCACCACATGTATCGGACACACTAATGTGTGAGAGAACCCTTAGAATATTAGGAAAGGTGCCTGTGAGCATGTACAGTAGGAAGTTCCACTGCAGTGACCTGGAAATAATTTATACCATGTTTTGTCATTCAGAAAGACATGGTGGACATAAGTATGAGCAGCCTCTTCTCACTTCAGGCCCCCCGGTATCTCCAGTATTAGATGTGAAAGAGTGGTTTAAGCCTCATCTTGTTATCTCAGCACTCCTGCTATCTCTAGTATTACATCAGAAAGACAGGGTGGACAGTACTGTGAACAGCGTCGTCTTACCTCAACATCACTGGTATCTCCAGTATTAGATCAGTAAGTGGATGGATAGCAGTGTGAGTAGCCTCTTTTTACTTCAGCAATCTTAGTATCTCATGTATTACATCAGAATGACAGGCTGGACAGCAATGTGAGCAGCCTCTTCTTACCTCAGCAGCTCTGGTATCTCCAGTATTAGATCAGTAAGTGGATGGATAGCAGTGTGAGCAGCCTCTTCTTGCTTCAGCAATCCTAGTATCTCTAGTTTTAGGAACCAGTGAAAAAAATAACTTCAGACCAAAATCCAGCGAGTGAGGAGACTCCAGCGATATGGTGTAATTAAAGTTTCCATTTATTTGAAGGCTGATATTTCCATAAAAAGTGCACTAGCAAAGAGAGCCAATTCTGGTGCCCATATGGTGTGAATTTGCTCTCTTTGTTAGTGCACTTTTTATGGAAATATCATCCTGCTATCCGAGCAGAAAGGGGGAAACACCGGGAAGGAGTTTATAGGTGAGCCGACTTTATAATTTTCTTTATATAGCAGTGAAAAAATAGACCCCTGTCAGGGATTCCAACACACACAGAGGGACGACACCAGGGAGATCACGCGATATCTCACCGTGCCATCACGCTGTCAGTATTTCGTCCGGAGTTGCAAGCACACGATCCAGACTACTTGCTGCGGAGGTATCGGTAAGCGACCAATGAGCGTATGGCATCACGCCTCTGGGTTCCAAAAGCCTAGAATCCATGTTTAACGCCCTCCGTACGGTCACTGTCAGCTTCACGATAGCCCAATTATTACTATTCTCTGAAATATAATATATAAATATAATACTGGCCTCGCCGGACGCCTGCGTTTTGGTAGCGAGTATATCTCCGGGGAAGGGAACAATTGCAGAACAAAAGAAATAGGACTATTAAATTTTACGGCGTGCGGTTCAGCCTGAAACGCAAGATCCCGACCAGTGTCCGCCAGAGGTGACTCGCAACCGAAAGTGACGCGCAAAAATTAGGAGGAGTCAGCATGCGTTCCACAGTGGAACCTGGAACACAAGATCCCCACCAGTGTCCGCCAAATGTGACGCGCAAGCAGAAGTGACGTGCAAAATATAAGCAGAGTCAGCATGTGTTCCACAGTGGAGCGCACAGCCGGCGATGGCCAGCAATAGAATGCCATAGCCCAGGTGCGGTTTGTTTGAATCTGTAGCCGAAGAAAATGCATACCCTGGCATCCTATATATTCAAAGGCAGACTACACCCCACAAGAAGTATGTTACCAAGGACAACTAAAACTCACCATAATGGGATATATTATTGTACATATTAAGGCATGTCCATAGAAAAAACTTTTTTGAATTTTGTGCGTCACTTCTGGTTGCGTGTCACCTTTGGCGGACACTGGTGGGGATCTTGCGTTCCAGGTTTCACTGTGGAACGCATGCTGACTCCACCTAATTTTTGCGCGTCACTTTCAGTTGCGCATCACCTCTGGCGGACACTGGTTGGGATCTTGCGTTCTAGGCTGAACCGCACGCCGTATTCAGGTGTGCGTCCTTGCTTCCTACATCCCTCTACAGCAGAGCTGTCGCAGACTTCATTAAAGTTATATTGGACTTACCTCTGTTGCCTCTTGTATGGTGGTTAGGAGTATTGTGGGAGTTAACTTATTATGGCTCTAGTTAACACACCTGTCCCATACACATTTATAAGGATCCTTGCATGTTTTTAGCACACTACCCCTGAAGAAGCCACAATGGTGGCGTAACGCATAGGGTTTGGTATCCCTGGCCTCTGAGTTCATTGGTGTCGCATACGTAATGTGTGTATTCTATACTGAATTTGATATGTACCATTCTTTGGGCAATATTGCCTTTATTAGTTTTTCAGTGCTCAATATTTCATCTCTTAATCAATATATACCTCTTATTTGAGTGTGTTGTCTGTGACACTTTATGAACTTGTTTTAGTGAAGGTTTTGACTTATATAAATTAACCACAGTCTGTGGGATACCTTTCTAATAAGATAAACATATAATATGAAAACATTATTGCAAAAATGTATAATATATCTATGCATATCAATCTTCATGAGGTGGCATTTTTTCTTTGTTTTTAATAGATTTTTAATTGTATGTCTATGGGTTTTTTGAATAAAGACTTTTTTGTACTATACGTATATACACTGAATTTGTTATTTATTTATTTGTGGCATTACTGGTGCTAGACCACCATATGTTCTCTTTCTGCTAACTTCTGCAATACTCATCGCTCGTTGGTCGCAGAAGCTTGCAAACGACGCCATTTTTCCCTTGTGATTTTATCTTTATTTAGAGACCACACATCGCATAGCTGCAGTCTGCTATTGTGGTGTTTTTGCGCTACCGCTCTATGTAGCGTTTTTCCGTGGCAGAAAAATATCCCTATCATTCCGTCGCTGATTTTACCTCTAAAAATATGGGTCCTGTTATCGCCGGACATATGGAACTCATAATATTTCATATTTCATTTCGGAGTCGGCACGGCTAGAAATTTCAGTTAAACTCTCTTTGAAGCTTGAGAAAGCCACTTTCCCAGTTACACGTGAATTAGTGCAACCCTTCCAGTAATTACCCACTGTGTGTGCCAGGGACAAGATGCTTGCTTCTAAATGAAGTTATAACACTCCTTGGCTGGCCTTTGTTTGTTTAAGCTATTTCTTAGGCGTGTGTTAATTGGGGCTTTTGTGCTGAGCAGAAGGGAAATAAGGGAGGGGGGTGAACATTTATATCAGGCAGATATGGAAGAACATTTTCCTGACATTAATATTTCCCTGACAACCCCTAAAAATAAACTTTATTATTTATGTTAAAAGCATAAAAAGTCTCACAAAAATACACACTCTAAAAATGATATTGCAGAGGTGTGACTTGTAAAAGATAGAGTATCCAAGATTGACCAAAAATACAAATATATTATGGTAGGATATATGGAGGGCTATTAATTCCCTAGTATTCCCTACTAGTTACTATGCTGTGGAGGTTAGCACTCTAATGTTAGCATTAAGGTGCCCCTTCTCAACGTCAGTATCTGTCAATACACTATTTGTACATGTGAACTATAATCAGAATGTAGCACAGATAGTGAAATAATATTCATAAATAGCATACAGTGGGGAAAAAAAGTATTTAGTCAGCCACCAATTGTGCAAGTTCTCCCACTTAAAAAGATGAGAGAGGTCTGTAATGGACATCATAGGTAGATCTCAACTATGAGAGACAAAATGAGAAAACAGATCCTGAAAATCACATTGTCTGATTTGGAAAGAAATTGTTTTCAAATTTTGGCAGAAAATAAGTATTTGGTCAATTACAAACAAGCAATATTTCTGGCTCTCACAGACCTGTAACTTCTTCTTTAACCCTAGAACGCATACCTGGGGCCTTGCAGGCCCGCCCTGTTAATTGTTTTTTATTTTCTGCAAGATTACTTTAGTTAGAATTTTGAAACTCTAGATATTCCTCAGGAATATAGCTGTTTGTCATTTCCAGTTGTTCATTTATTTTTATGTTACAGGCATTTTCGGTATAACAACTCTTTTTTGAAAATACCCATTTTTATGGTCATGCGTTCTATTAAGCGACTCCTCTGTCCTCCACTCACTACCTGTAGTACTGGCACTTGTTTGAACTTGTTATCAGTATAAAAGACACCTGTCTGCAACCTCAAACAGTCACACTCCAAACTCCACTATGGTGAAGACCAAAGAGCTGTCAAAGGACACCAGAAACAAAATTGTAGCCCTGCACCAGGCTAGGAGGACTGAATCTGCAATAGGGAAGCAGCTTGGTGTGAAGAAATCAACTGTGGGAGCAATAATTAGAAAATGTAAGACATAGGATAATCTCCCTCGATCTGGGGCTCCACACAAGATCTCACCCCATGGGATCAAAATGATCTCAAGAACGGTGAGCAAAAATCCCAGAACCACATGGGGGAACCTAGTGAATGACCTGTAGAGAGCTGGGACCAATGTTACACAGGCTACCATCAGTAACACACTACGCCGCTAGGGACTCAGATCCTGCAGTGCCAGACATGTCCCCTGCTTAAGCCATTACATGTCTGAAGTTTGCTAGAGACCATTTGGTTGATCCAGAAGAGTATTGGGAGACTGTCATATGGTCAGATGAAACCAAAGTAGAACTGTTTGGTAGAAACACAACTCGGCGTGTTTGGAGGAGAAAGAATGCTGAGTTGTATCCAAAGATCACCATACCTACTGTGGAGCATAGGGGTGGCAACATCATGGTTTGGGGCTGTTTCTCTGCCAAGGGACTAGGACGACTGATCCGTGTACATAAAAGAATGAATGGGGCCATGTATCGTGAGATTTTGAGTGCAAATCTCCTTCCATCAGCAAGGGCATTGAAGATCAAATGTGGCTGGGTCTTTCAGCATGACAATGATCCCAAGCACACCGCCAGGGCAATGAAGGAGTGGCTTCGTAAGAAGCATTTCAAGGTCCTGGAGTGGCCTAGCCAGTCTCCAGATCTAAACCCTATAGAAAACCTTTTGAGGGAGCTGAAAGTCCGTGTTGCCCAGTGACAGCCCCAAAACATCACTGCGCTAGAGGAGATCTGCATTGAGGAATAGGCCAACATACCAGCAACAGTGTGTGCCAACCTTGTGAAGTCTTACAGAAAACGTTTGACCTCTGTCATTGCCAACAAAGGATATATAACAAAGTATTGAGATGACCTTTTGTAATTGACCAAATACTTATTTTCCACCAAAATTTGAAAAAAATTAATTTCGAAATCAGACAATGTGATTTTCAGGATTTGTTTTCTCATTTTGTCTCTCATAGTTGAGATCTACCTATGATGTCAATTACAGGCCTCTCTCATCTTTTTAAGTGGGAGAACTTGCACAATTGGTGGCTGACTAAATACTTTTTTCCCCACTGTATGTATGTATATAAAAATATGTATATGTCTACCAATAGTATATATCAAATTGAGGTATCCAGACAAATATGTAGATGAAGCAATAAATTTAGCCACTAATCAAAGTATTTAGGAAACAGTATCCATTAATACACAAGATTCAGTATACATATAAACATGTATTGCTCTTACCATAATCTCTAGGCTCTAAAATAATGTCCCAAAGAAGCAATAGACTTTTCAGATATGCAATTGTATACACAGTTTTTTATGCTTATTTATATAATTAAAAGACAAAATTCAGGATACTTGTCAATCTGCATGTCCCATAGTCAGTAGCGTGCATAACCATACACATGGATATAGGAATCAACCAAAATTAGTAGCAAAAATTATCATGATACTTATCAACCATTGTAGTTTGGGTACTTGTCCCAACCCGTTTTCCCCTGTATTCATCAGAGTTTATCAGGAGAATGATGGGAGGTATTAGTGTCTCTCCATATGGCTACAAGGATCCTCTGCGCAGCTATTTTTTACAAGTCACACGTGTTAGGCGTCAGTCTGGTGCTGGATTCAAAATGGGTTGAGGACCTTCTGTGGTCTCCCACTTCAGTCCAGCCAGGGCTGATGCTGCTCAGCATCGTTGTCAACCCCAATGCCTAGCTGGTCCGCAAGCCCTGTTTGTCTCCCAGGTAGTTGTGCCTAGCAATGTTAAGCCTGGGTTGCAGAGTGAGACAGGGCTTGTGGAATCTAAGTCCAGGTTTTGCCGTACTGAGCATGTCCGTGACATGGCGGATCATGATTGGTGGGCTGGCACCGCCTGATTGGTTCATGGGTAACGTCACCAATAGCGCGTCGGTGGGCAGGGCTTAATCTTTAAAAGGCCCGCCCACAAAGATGGCGACCCGCTCAGATAATTTGAGCTAGCTGTTTGTGGTGTGCACGCTTTCTCTGGGCTCCTCTAAGAGCCTTAGCTTTAGTTAGGCAGGTCAGATTAAGTAGGCAGGTAGCTTCACCTTGCAGACTGGTTCTGACCAGGGGGTTCGCCTTACACCCCGAGCCGCCTGTGAGCTAAATAGAGCGGGTTGGCTCAGTCCAGTAGCTCGCCGGCTGAGTGCTCGAATACCCGGCGGGAATCACACCCGCACGCTAGCGCCTTCTCCTATAGCATAGCGCCTGTACCGAAGACAGGGCTACTGCTCCTAGTCCAGTCACATGTCTCCCTGCGGTTCTTGGAGATTGTGTGAACCGCTTTAGCGCCAATCCCCATAGCGTAGCGCCTGTATCAAAGACAGGGCTATTGCTGTTCCCACGGTCGCACGTCTCCCTGCGGTTCTTGGAGATTGTGCGAACCGTCTTACCCTTCCTTGTGCCTTAACACGAAGGGCTAAGATTATTGTTAGGTGCGTCGTCGATCGCTCTCCCTCCGTGCAGTTAGCCGAGATAGGGCATACCGCTTTACCCGTTCTTGTGTGAAGAAACACTGAAGGGTTTTACATTTAAGTTGTCGCTTGCCTTTCCACCCGGAAAGTGTTCGGCAGCAGTCCACCAGGCTGCATCGTGGACCCCGGGGTCGGTTGCGTTCCATTAAAATAAAGTTGTCTGCAACCGCCCTCCTAACAACACCTCTATAATATAATTTTTAAATTTTTGTGAGAGTTTTCTGGGCTTTTATTATAAATAATAAAGGTTATTTTTTAGTGATCTATTTTTTTTCTCTGATTCCTAAGTTATTGAGGCCCTGCTTATCAATATTTTTGTTTTTCTTATCTCCAGTATTCGATCAGCATAACAGGGTGGACAGCAGTGTGAGCAGCCTCTTCTTATCTCAGCACTCCTGGTCTCACCACTATTAAATCAGAAAGGCAGAGTGAACCGCACCCATGGTATCTACACTATTAGATTAGAAAGACAGGGTTGATAACCGTGTGAACAGTCTTTTCTTATCTCAGCACTATTGGTCTCACCAGTATTAGATAAAATGATAGGTTGAACAACAGTGTGAGCAGACTTTTCTTACCTTAGCATTCCTGCTATTTCTAGCAATAGATGAGAAAGACAGGGTGGACAAGAGTGTGAGCAGCCTCTTCTTACTTTAGCACCATTATTCTCTCAAGTATTAGATAAAAACAAAGGGTGGACAGCGGTGTGTGCAACCTCCTCTACCTCAGCAGCTCTGGTATCTCTAGTATTAGATCAGAACGATGGGGTGGACAGCAGTGTGAGCAGTCTCTTCTTACCTCAGCACTCCTGCTATCTTCAGTATTAGGTCAGAAAGAGAGGGTGAGCAGTAGTGTGAGCAGCCTCCTCTTACCTCAGCAGCTCTGGTATCTCTAGTATTAGATGAGAATGATGGGGTGGACAGCAGTGTGAGCAGTCTCTTCTTACCTCAGCATTCCTGCTATCTTCAGTATTAGGTCAGAAAGAGAGGGTGGACAGTAGTGTGAGCAACATCTTCTTTCCTCAGCACTATTGTATGTGTGTATATATACAGTTGAAACCAGAAGCTTATATACACTATATAAAAAGACACATATGCATGTTTCTTCTCAATATCTGACATGAAATCAGAATAAACCTTTCCAATTTTAGGTAAATTAGGATTACCATAATTTGTAATATTTGCCAAATGCCAGAATAATGATAGCGAGAAAAGGTTTTAAGGCATTTTTATTACTTACTGCAAAGTCAAAAGTTTACATACATTTCATTAGTATTTGGTACCATTGCCCTTAAACTGAATGACTTGGGTCAAACGTTTGGGATATCTTTCCACAAGCTTCTCACAATAGTTGGTCAGAATTTGGGCTCCTGACAAAACTGGTGTAACTGATCCAGGTTTGTAGGTCGCCTTGCTCGCACCTGCCTTTTCAGCTTTGCCCATAAATTTTCAATAGGATTGAGATCAGGGCTTTGTGATGGCCACTCCAAAACATTGACTTTGTTATGTTTAAGCCACTTTCTTACCATTTTGGCACTATGATTCTGGTCATTGTCCATTTGGAAGACCCATTTCCGCCCAAGCTTTAACTTCCTGGCTGATGTCTTGAGATGTTGCTTCAGTATTGCCACATAATCTACTTTTCTCATGATGCCATCTATTTTGTGAAGTGCACCAGTCTCTCCTGCAGCAAAACAACCCCACAATATGATGCTGCCACCCCCGTGTTTCACAGTTGGGATGATGTTTTTAGGCTTCTAAGCTTCTTCTTTTTTCCTCCAAACGTAACGATGGTCATTATGCCCAAAAAGTTAAATTTTAGTTTCATCAGACCACTGGACATGTCTCCAAAAATTAAGGTCTTTGTTCTTGTGTGCATTTGCAAACATTAATCTTGCTTTTGTATGTTTCTTTTGGAGTAATGGCTTCTTTCTGGCAGAGTGGCCTTTCAGCCCATGTTGATACAGTACTCGTTTCGCAGTGTATATTAACAGTCTTACCAGCTTCTGCCATCATCTTCACAAGGTCATTTGCTTTTGTCCTTGGGTTGATATGCACATGTCAGACCAAAGCACGTTTATCTCTGGGACACAGAACCCGTCTCCTTCCTGAGCGGTATGATGGCTGGGCATTCCCATCTTGTTTGTACTTACATATAATTGTTTGTACAGATGAACGAGGCACCTTCAGGTATCTTGAAATTGAACCCAAGGATGAGCTAGACTTGTGCAAGTACACAATTCTCTTCCTGATATCTTGGCTGATTTCTTTAGACTTTCTCATGATGCTACTCAAAGAAGCAGTGTATTTCAGATGTGCATTAAAATACTCAGATGTTGCCAAAAAACACATGACAGAAGCTTCCAAACACATGACATCATCATATGGGCAGTCCAGAATTCTTTAAAGGCATAGTAATCTTAGTGTATGTAAACTTTTGACTTTGCAGTAAGTAATAAAAGTGCCTTAAAACATTCTCTATCTCATTATTGTGGCATTTGGCAAATATTAAAAATGATGGTAATCCTAATTGACCTAAAACGGGAAAATTTTATTCTGACTTCATGTCAGATATTGAGAAAAACTTGCATATCTGTCTTTTTATATAGTGTATGTAAACTTCTGGTTTCAACTGTTTCAACTGTATATTATATATACAGTGATAGTATGTATATTTGTTATGTACAGTTTATATAAATTCATATACAATCAATAAAGTCATCCATAAAGTGCACATAAAATGTGTAAGTGAATAATTATCACCATGTGTATGCATATATAAAAATCAAACACTAAGGACTTACTCCATATGGAATCCACCCTCTATAGTATAAGCAAGAGATGTGCTTAAAGAGTCATTTTTATTCATAAATCAATAGTACACATGAAAATAAGCAACTTTGTAATAAATTGCATGAGAGAAAGCTGCTTCTTTCACTACCACATCTCATCAATCATTTCCAAAATTCTCAATTCACAGGGAAAATCTGTATTGAGAGAAAACAAATTTTTATATTACTGAGTAGTGATGAGCGAATATGTTCGAAATCCGATCTCCAAACTTAAGTTCGACATGAATGTGACACATTCGGATTCGTGATCGGAAAGTCGAGCAAAATTTCTTAAATTCGGGAAAAATCGGCAACGTTCAGCAAATTTGCGTGGGAACGTGATTGCGGGGCAACTACAGCGTTTTTAACAGCTTTGCTTTCATAGTGCTTGTGTATGATGAGTGGGGGGACGTGGTAGATGACTGGGGGGGCTGGTGATAGCTCAAAACAGGTCAGATCAGCGGCACGCTTTTTTCTTCCTGTTTTTTCCTGTAGGCGGTAACTTTAAGTCAGGAAAGTGTGGCTAGCCAATCAGCCAATTGGAGCGCAGGAAGCATCAACAATGTTCAGACACAAGGGCTTCTGCAATTGGCTGCTGAAATCACATGTCCTCTCTATATTAAAAAAAGGGCCATGTTCCCTCAGCGCCATTAGATCCATGTTACTGCCGGTTATAGACGCTGCTATGTGTGCGCCTGTGTACTGACAGATATTAGCTAGATACAGGTGCTTCTCACTAAATTAGAATATCATTAAAAAGTTAATTTATTTCATTTCTTCAATACAAAAAGTGAAACTCATATATTATATAGAGTCATTACAAACAGATTGATCTATTTTAAGTGTTTATTTCTGTTAATGTTGATGATGAAAGCACAAAAGTGAGAGCTTGTCAGTGCAGAGCTTCTGAGTGCTCATTTGCTAATGTGATAGTGCAAGCTGTGTTAGCCCAGTTTATCATTTTTTGGTGGGTGAACTTCAGCTGTATGCACAGTAAAACAAATATATTTTTTCTGTTGACAGGCAGAGTCCACAAAAGATTTTTTGAGTCTCAAACGTGATACACTCTGCTTTACGTCAGCTGCTATCTTACTGGTGGTGAACCTCAGCTGTTTTCAGAGTAAAAAAAAATATTTTTTTGTCTTGCTAGGCAGACACCACCAAAGATTTTTTTGTGTGGGAAACGTCATACACTCTGCTATACATCAGCTACTACGTTAGTGGCGGTGAACTTCAGCGGTTTTCAGAGTAAAAAAAATATTTTTTTTCTGTTGCTAGCCACAGTCCACCAAAGATTTTTTGGTGTGGCAAACGTGATACACTCTGCTAAAAGCCACCTACTGTCTTAGTGGTGGTGAACCTCAGCTGTTTTCAGAGTAAAAAAATGGATTTTTTGTCTTGCTAGGCAGAGTCCACCAAAGATTTTTTTTGTGTAGCAAGCGTCATACACTCTGCTATACGTCAGCTACTACGTTAGTGGCGGTGAACTTCAGCTGTTTTCAGAGTAAAAAAAAAAGTTTTTTTTCTGTTGCTAGGCAGAGTCCAAAAAATATTTTTTTCTATAGTAACCGTATTACACTCTGCTATAAGACACCTAGTCCTTTTAGTGGTGGTGAAATTCAGCTGTATTCAGAGCTTATACTTTGTTCTGTTAGTAATGTTATACAGCAAGCATATCTTACCTTGTCATTTAGTGCCGCTGAAATTCAGGTGTGTGCAGAGCTGTTGCAGAGGAAAAAATTAATTTTGTTTTGCCAATAGTGTGCTCCTACCACGGTATCTGAGCAGCATGAGTGGGAAAAAGAGAGGTCGTGGTGGAAGGGGGAATAGGCTTGGTGTTCAAGGTATACGAGGGGTAGGTGGTAATGTTAGTGAATGCACAAGTGAACCAACACCGTCATGTCCTATCCAAAGACAACTGACAACTTCTGTTACTGGACAGGCTACTTCACTCTCTTTCTTTGGCAGCCACACAGTGATACACCTTGTTGATAAGGGTCAGAAAGAGCAGTGGATGGCAAGCGCTGCTTCAAGTGGCCTCTCCTCTTCTTCCTCCACCTCAACATCACACACAGTACAGTCCACAGAGGTGGCACCTCAATTACCCTTGCTTCCCCCCTTGTCACAACTGTCCAAGTGCCCAACTGACTGTAGCGAATCACAGATGGGTGAGTCTGTAGAACTGTTCACCTGTTCTATACCATGGGCATCAGAAGTGTACCCCAAACATTCACAGAGTCAAGAAGAGGAGGAAAGCATCTGCACCAATGCCCAAAATTTTTTTAGGTTGGATTCGGTGCAGGACGGAGTAGGGTCTGAGCAAGTTCCTGACCCTCTTCACCAGACGTTAACCACCTTGGATAGAGGTGATCCTGATGAGACTCAGATACCTGGGGCTCATGCGGACTGTACTGTGCTGTCAGGGCAACAAGAGGAGAAGGGTCACTCTGAGGGCGAAGAATGGGATAACATATTGGATGATGACGAGGTTGAAGATCCTACTTGGTGTGAACCCAGAGTCATGCAGCCGAGTAGCTCATCTGAGGAGGTGGAGGAGGAAGATGAGGAGGTTACCTTCTGCCCTACGGCGCAGACACGGAGTGACGCAAGCACGAGGAGCACTGTATCCTTAGCCACAACTGTGGCTGTGGCCAGCAGCGGTCACGGGTCTGCAGCTCGCAGGAATGGCAAGGGTTGCCTAGCCTGGGCCTTTTTTGAGACCGCAAAGGATGAGGCAACTCACGTTATCTGCACACTTTGCAAGAAAAGTGCAATAATTTGATGAACTTTCACATGCGCACACAACATGCGTTACGCTGGGAATCTCACTGCGCTAAAATGCAGACCAGCGGACCTCAACAACCATCAGCTGCCCCATCAACCGCTGCTTCCTCCTCCTCCTCTGTTACTGTGCCAAGTATTGGCACGCAGGTCTCCCACCCTAGAACTTCCGGTTCTTTACCCGCTCTAGTCAGGCTGAGTGAGAGCCCGTCAGCTGTAACGGAAGCGGACATGCTTGCTGTGTTTGTTTCACCGAGCATACCACATGTTTCTCAATCCACCGTAAGATCTGCACCTGCACCTCACTCACAGTCCAGCTGTTTGTCCATTTAACCGTATTCCGCCCTCTCTCAGCACTGCAGCCAGCTCTCTGTCCCACAGTTGTGGTCACGTAAAAGATTGTTTCCTCCCACACATGACAAAGTTAAGAGGTGGAACTCTACCATCTTCAATTTGTTGGCCACAGAAATGGTGGTGTCAAGCCTTAATTTTTTGAACTGTGAACTCTCCTGTATGGCTGCTTTTTTACTGAGGAGGTAACCGGAGACCTTGTGGAAAACCCCGCAAACACGAGGAGAACATACAAACTACTTGCAGATGTTGTCTTCTATCATTATAAATGAGTTAGTTCGTTGCCTAGGAGACTGACCACTGCTGCTGTCTACCTTGTGAACATTGTGTGGAAGCTTGCAAGGTGTCAAGGGTTTACTGTGACAGAAGACCGCAACGTACGATTCCTCCCACTCCTGCACTCATTAGAAGCCTTTCGCCTTCATATCAATCAGTGCAGGGGTTAATCTGCTCAGTTGAGAGCTCCTGGAGGCTTATCGTGATTTAGGCTCTCAGCAGATTTGTTTCGTGCATCTCCCCTACTGTGATAACGCTGTACCCCAACACATCTAACGCTGTACCCCAACACATCTGACTGTCATCTACCGTGGAAACCTTGAAAAGAAAGCTGAAGATTCACAAATGATTATAATGGAAAAAGCTCCCATAGTGTACACAGTGCTGTGTTTTTCACGTAATTTTGAAAATGTCCTAGTAAAACCAATAGGATGCATATTCAGAGAATTTGAAGCAATTTTTTAATGTGGATTTTACAGTAAAATCCGCTTCTATATTCTCATAAAAAGTCTGAATATATCCTAAAGAAGAAAAAGTCATGCATGCGTAAGGTTCTCTACAATATAGGTTATGGGTTTTATACTTGTAAGGTGCCCCAGCAAGGTAGTCGTGGGCGAGCTGTAGCCCCCTCTCGCTCTGGCACCCTACAGACAATTCGTGTCCTCCTCTGATGTGTGGCTGTGTATGTGGGGCTCTCCACTTACTTCAAACCATCCGATCGCGGCTGTCTCCACGCATTTCTCTTCTGGGACCAGGGCAGCAATAAATTCAGAGGACACAAGGTTCTTAACCATAACTTGGACTTTACTTGGGGAAGAGGAATATGTACAGTATTTACAGGCAGATATAATGGATAAGGCCCGACAGGTTATTATCTCCCTCACAGGCACTGGCAACATCTTCAGCCCTGGTTCCCTCTTTAAGTGAAGCATCTCTGTGACTCTAATCTCTAGCCCAAGAGACTCTTCTGCAATACCAACAGTGTTGTGATATTTCCATTTGGGGAATGATAAATGAACAGCACTAACAGTTTTTATTGACATCAATTTTGTTAGAGCCAAGTACAGTATCTTGCATATTTTACTACATAAAGAGCTTAATGTTGAGGTGAGTCCGAGAAAAACATCAGCTGACGTTGGAGCGATGACTCTGTTGTTGTAGATGACGACGATGAAAGGGAACATTTTCCTATTGAATTTTTAAATAGCTTAATCCCATCAGGCATGCCAAGTCATGGCCATGGCCTTAGACTTAAGGTGGGCAGCACTGTTATGTTGTTGAGAAATTTGAATAGAAAACGAGGACTCTGCAATGGTACACGATTAGTTGTAACATCAACGAATAGAAATGTTCTTGAGGCAGAGATTTTAACAGGATCAGCTGAAGGTCATAAGGCATACAGAGAGATTTCCATGCAATCTGCCCTGGGCAATTCACTTTTTGAATTGGCGAACGTCTCTGTAATCTTCTAAATTTTATTTTTGTTTTCCTTAATGCCATTTACTAATTTATTAATTATGACAACTTTGTTGTTTATCGTGTAATAAGGCTGAAAGTGAATAGACATGGGTAATTTGAGTTTGTTTTTATTATGTAGAGCACAGTTTTCTAGCTTCCGAAACTTATTTGTTTCGGAACTCGGGCTGCTCGTATTAATAATATTTCATACTGTAGTAATATAGTTTTCCACAAGTTGTGTAATATTTCTAGGCATGTGCAGACAAAGCAGCACTGAAGAGTAATTTACAACTTTCAAATAGAATGATGTTTTGAAAAGTTAATGAACAAAAATGTTTGCCATGGCCATGATGGCTAAAAAGTGGTGGTCAGAAGCACAAGGAAGCTCTTATTTTAACTCCTTGAAGCTTTTACATGACACACTGTGGGCAGATGTCTGAGATGTTTACTGCTTTCTGATATATCTGTAAACACAGCATAACGTCAGGAAATATAAACGGCTCTTCTAGAATTCTCGAGAAACAATAAATTTAATTAAAATGACTATGATCTCAAACAAAACAAACAAGTGAAACAAAACAATATGTTTCTAGCTCCTTTCTTCTTATTCCCGAACACCATTGCTTTCCTTTGTGTCACACATGCCATTTTCATTAAAGTGTTTACTTCTTGGATTAGATTGATACATGCAATGCAAGTAGCTTCATCTACCCTGATATGAACTAATATACCAAAGATATTTATTTTAAAGAAATAACAAATTGTACCTGGGAACCAACAATGTGATATATTATTGTCTAGAAAATATGTAAAGAAGTGTTCAGAGATCATCTAGATGAATTTGCATAGAAAATCGTTTGGGCATAATCAAAATGTGTCATTTTGACCCCTAAGCCCTTACAGCTCCTTGACATTGTAGTACATCAAGGGCTTGTTGTTGCATCTTGATGTACTAATATATCACTGTGATATTGTGAGCATTGGCACTGTGCCATGCAATCACCGGCAGAGGGACAGCTGTAATACAGAGCTACAGTTCTTCTGCATTGGAGAAAGCTGTTATCAAGGCAGTTAACTCTTTGAGTGCTGCAATCAAGCCTGATCACTGCCCTGTACAGGAGAAGCTGTCATCATTATGTAGATAGCATGGGACCAGATGAAAGTTCCTAGGGCTGTCTCTTATAAAATCATGTTAGGCCATACCATTGGTATTCTGTAATAAGAAGCTGTGAATACACTGGTGTACATAAAGGCAACACTCTTGATTTCTTGAAAACTTTAATTTATGTCACCTACACTTCGAGAGGGTGCATACAAGACTTGTGTACCCTAGTGAGAAGAATCTTTTTAAATTTTATAACACAATACTTGCCATTGATCGTAATATATGATCCATTATAACATATAGACAAAATCTAGAGTTTGCTGTAACTAAAAGTAATTGACCTAACATAACAGCGCTAGCACTCTAGTAGTGGCAGTTGTTCCTGGCTTTCAATAAGTCATAAACCATTGAGGTTAATGAATGAAAGATGCTCCACCTCTTAGAATCACTGCTGTTAACTATTTATATGCTGCTGTCAAGCTCTGACAGCAGCATTTAAATGAAGAAGCACAAACAAAAAACAATGGCGTAATTGTGTTTATTCACAATTAGCAGCTGGAGGACAGTTAGCATTAACTTTATGTAAAAGTAAATATACACTACCGTTCAAAAGTTTGGGGTCATTTAGAAATTTCATTATTTTTGAAAGAAAAGCACATTTTTTTTAAATGAAGCTAACATTAAATGAATCAGAAATACACTCTATACATTGTTAATGTGGTAAATGACTATTCTAGATGCAAACATCTTGTTTATATTGCAATATCTACATAGGTGTATAGAGGCCCATTTCCAACAACCACCACCCCAGTGTTTTAATGGTAGATTGTGTTTGCTAACTGTGTAAGAAGGCTAATGGATGTTTGGAAAACCCTAGAAAACCCTTGCACAAGTATGTTAGCCCAGCTGAAAACGGTTTGGCTGGTGTGAGAAGCTATACAATTGAACTTCCTTTGAGCTAGTTGAGAATCTGGAGCATTACATTTGTTTGTTCTATGAAACTCTCAAAATGCCCAGAAAAAGAGAACTTTCATGTGAAACTCGACAGTCTATGCTTGTTCTTAGAAATTAAGGCTATTCCATGCGAGAAATTGCCAAGAAACTGAAGATTTCCTACAACGGTGTGTACTACTCCCTTCAGAGGAGAGCACAAACTGGCTGTAACCAGAGTAGAAAGAGAAGTGGGAGGCCCCGCTGCACAACTGAGCAACAAGACAAGTACAGTACAGACCAAAAGTTTGGACACACCTTCTCATTTAAAGATTTTTCTGTATTTTCATGACTATGAAAATTGTACATTCACACTGAAGGCATCAAAACTATGAATTAACACATGTGAAATTATATACTTAAAAAAGTGTGAAACAACTGAAAATATGTCTTATATTCTAGGTTCTTCAAAGTAGCCACCTTTTGCTTTGATGACTGCTTTGCACACTCTTGGCATTCTCTTGATGAGCTTCAAAAGGTAGTCACCGGAAATGGTCTTCCAACAATCTTGAAGGAGTTCCCAGAGATGCTTAGCACTTGTTGGCCCTTTTGCCTTCACTCTGCGGTCCAGCTCACCCCAAACCATCTCGATTGGGTTCAGGTCTGGTGACCATGGAGGCCAGGTCATCTGGCGTAGCACCCCATCACTCTCCTTCTTGGTCAAATAGCCCTTACACAGCCTGGAGATGTGTTTGGGGTCATTGTCCTGTTGAAAAATAAATGATGGTCCAACTAAACGCAAACTGGATGGAATAGCATGCTGCTGCAAGATGCTGTGGTAGCCATGCCTTCAATTTTTAATAAATCCCCAACAGTGTCACCAGCAAAGCACCCCCACACCATCACACCTCCTCCTCCATGCTTCACGGTGAGAACCAGGCATGTAGAGTCCATCCGTTCACCTTTTCTGCGTCGCACAAAGACACGGTGGTTGGAACCAAAGATGTCAAATTTGGACTCATCAGACCAAAGCACAGATTGCCACTGGTCTAATGTCCATTCCTTGTGTTCTTTAGCCCAAACAAGTCTCTTCTGCTTGTTGCCTGTCCTTAGCAGTGGTTTCCTAGCAGCTATTTTACCATGAAGGCCTGCTGCACAAAGTCTCCTCTTAACAGTTGTTGAAGAGATGTGTCTGCTGCTAGAACTCTGTGTGGCATTGACCTGGTCTCTAATCTGAGCTGCTGTTAACCTGCGATTTCTGAGGCTGGTGACTCGGATAAACTTATCCTCAGAAGCAGAGGTGACTCTTGGTCTTCTTTTCCTGGGGCGGTCCTCATGTGAGCCAGTTTCTTTGTAGCGCTTGATGGTTTTTGCAACTGCACTTGGGGACTCTTTCAAAGTTTTCCCAATTTTTCGCACTGACTGACCTTCATTTCTTAAAGTAATGATGGCCACTCGTTTTTCTTTACTTAGCTGCTTTTTTCTTGCCATAATACAAATTCTAACAGTCTATTCAGTAGGACTATCAGCTGTGTATCCACCAGACTTCTGCACAACACAACTGATGGTCCCAACCCCATTTATAAGGCAAGAAATCCCACTTATTAAACCTGACAGGGCACACCTGTGAAGTGAAAACCATTTCCGGTGACTACCTCTTGAAGCTCATCAAGAGAATGCCAAGAGTGTGCAAAGCAGTCATCAAAGCAAAAGGTGTCTACTTTGAAGAACCTAGAATATAAGACATATTTTCAGTTGTTTCACACTTTTTTGTTAAGTATATAATTCCACATGTGTTAATTCATAGTTTTGATGCCTTCAGTGTGAATGTACAATTTTCATAGTCATGAAAATACAGAAAAATCTTTAAATGAGAAGGTGTGTCCAAACTTTTGGTCGGTACTGTACATTAAAGTCTCTAGTTTGAGTAATCGACGCCTCACAGCTCCTCAACTGGCAGCTTCATTAAATAGTACACGCAAAGCGCCAATGTCAACGTCTAGAATGAAGAGGCGACTCTGGGATGCTGGCCTTCAGGGCAAAGTGGCAAAGAAAAAACCTTATCTGAGACTGGCTAATAAAAGGAAAAGATTAATATGGGCAAAAGAACACAGACATTGGACAGAGGAAGATTGGAAAAAAGTTTTATGGACAGACGAATCAAAGTTTGAGGTGTTTGGATCACACAGAAGAACATTTGTGAGTCATAGAACAACTGAAAAGATGCTGGAAGAGTGCCTGACGCCATCTGTCAAGCATGGTGGAGGTAATGTGATGGTCTGGGGTTGCTTTGGTTCCGGTAAAGTGGGAGATTTGTACAAGGTAAATGGGATTTTGAATAAGGAAGGCTATCACTCCATTTTGCAACGCCATGCCATACCCTGTGGACAACGCTTGATTGGTGCCAGTTTCACCCTACAACAGGACAATGACCCAAAGCACACCCCCAAATTATTCATGAACTATTTAGGGAAGAAGCAGGCAGCTGTTATTCTATCTGTAATAGAGTGGCCAGCGCAGTCACCAGATCTCAACCCCATTGAGCTGTTGTGGGAGCAGCTTGACCGTATGGTATGCAAAAAGTGCCCATCAAGTCAATCCAACTTGTTGGAGGGGCTTCAGGAAGCATGGGGTGAAATTTCTCAAGATTACATCAGCAAATTAACAGCTAGAATGCCAAAGGTCTGCAATGCTGTAATTGCTGCAAAGGGAGCATTGTTTGACGAAAGCAAAATTTGAAGGAGAAAATTATTCTTTCAAATAAAAATCATTATTTCTAACCTTGTCAATGTCTGGACTATATTTTCTAATCATTTTGCAACTCATTTGATAAATAAAAGTATGAGTTTTCATGGAAAACACAAAATTGTCTGGGTGACCCCAAACTTTTGAACGGTAGTGTATTTTCTTCATACTTCATTGCTTGCTGACACTATAATACTGTATGGGGGTACAACAATCGTATAACAAGCAGTTTTTACTAGGCAGCCCTATTTTTTAAAATCTGGCACGTGTGACGTTATTTAGTGAATAACTTTAAAATTTTTCTATTTATTAAAGTGATTAACATTTTTTTATGACAAATTGTACTTAAAGTCAATGGTAATTTGGTTTTCATTTGTTTTGAGTTTTGGAAAAATTAGCAATTTTCAAATTTTTTTTGTTTCTGCCTTTAAAACAGATAGTGATATCACACTATGGTGGCAAATAGTTCATAAGTTTAGCAAAAATCTTTCACATTTTCCAAAAACTTTCAGAAGCCTGTTTTTTTTTTAGGAATCAATTGAGTTCTCAAGTGACTATTTTTTAGAGCCACCACCAATCATCACATTTTCAAAGTGCACCACTTAAAGTATACAAAGTAGTATTTAAAAGTTTCTTAAGTAACACACCCGAAAAGACCCAATATTGGAATCTGCACCCATCTAGGAATTTGCATGACCCAATGCTATAAAAATCTATGAAACACTATTCTCACTATACTCCAATATAAGGGTGTTCTGAGCATGATGTTTCATAGATTTTTAGACTTGTAAGAATTGTGTTTCATAGATTTTTATAGTATTAGGTAATGAAAATAGAAAATTATATTCTTTAAAAATATTTAATTTAGATCTTTTTTTTTCAACTTTTACCAAGAAGTAAAAAAGAAAAAAATAACCGAAAATTTACTACATAATTTTACCCAAGTTCAGCAATACCTTATATCTACTTGCACGCTACTGATTTGGCACACAGAAGGGCCAAGAAGAAAGGGAGCATTATTTGGCATGCAAATTTTAGTGAAATGAGTTTTGGTTTCTATGTTACATTTGCAGAGCACCTGACATACCAATATCGTGGAAATACTCAGAAGTGACCCCCATATCGGAAACTCACCTTTCATCATAGGTGTTTAATTGATTTATAAAATTAGTATTTTTTACAAGAGATAATAAGAGAAAAAGTAGATCTCAATTTTTACAGAAGTCTTTAATGGTATAACAATAACCTATTACACCATATGTGGTCGTACACTTCTGTTTGGGCACAAGGCAACGCTGAGAAGCGGAGGAGTGCCATTTGGCTGTGGGATGGCAAAATATAGATTTTTTGGGGGGGTGGGGGAGAGGCACAATGTCACTTTTGCAGAGCGCCTTATGTTTTATTACAGTGGAATTCTCCCATAACTGATACCAATATGGAAACTACACCCCTCAAGGCATTAATTTGCAGTTTGATTGCACAGCTTTTTTCCAAAAATTAGTGCGTAATGGATGTTGCAGAGTGAAAATTGCAATATTAACATACATTTTTTAGACAATATACCCCTCAAGACATTTTCAATGGGTGTAGTATTTTGACTTCACAGGTGTTTTTTTTCTAGACATTAATACTGAATGGCATTTGTGTGGCATTTATACATTCAATTGGCAACATATCCAGTTCAAAGTACTAACATTGACCTACAAAGCCATCCATAATCTGTCTCCTCCATATATTTCCTAACTAATCTCCCGTTAACTTCCAGCGTGCGACCTCTGGTTCTCCCAAGACCTCTTTGTCTCTTCAACACTCACACGCTCCTCACCTATTCACCTCTAAGACTACTCCCGAGTATCCCCCATCCTCTGGAATTCTGTGTCTCAACACATCCGATTATCCACCACACTCAGAACTTTCAGACAGAACTTAAAAACCCACCTTTTTAAGAAAGCTTACAGCTTGTAATGACCCCCTGCCACCTCACCACCAGCGAACCTGTCGCAACCCCCTAGCCTACTGTCTCTTTTCCCATTATCTTGTAGAAAGTAAGCCCGCAACGGTAGGGTCATCTACTTTCAGTACCAGTCTGTCATTGTTAGATTGTTTACTGTAATTTATATTTGTATCTTGTATGTAACCCCTTCTCATTTATAGCACCATGGAATCAATGGTGCTCTATAAATAAATAATAATAATAATAACATTGGTTTAGAATCTATTTAGGCAATTTTATGAGAAGCATAGATTAGTCAATTCTCTTATTGCTTTATATGTAACAGAGACTTGACAGAATAGCAAAACATATTTTGGTATATTGAGTTGACTCCACATGCTGCAGGTGTGAGCACACACAAAACCTTCAATTCAAGAAAGTGAGGCTAAAGTCGCGATCTCCACTGTCTTACTATCTTGAAAGCTTTGCAATACTTCGTGCCTCTGAGCTCAGGGATTCTACTGTGAGGAGAGAGTATGTGTTCAACATGTAAACACTTCAAAAAAATGAAAGCAACACCTGATTCCCTGTAATGCTGAGGGAAATTATCGGATTTACTAATGATATCTATTTGAGAATAGTCTTATAATTGTTTTCTGCCATTTCTTGCATTTTTCTCTGAATCCCTTTAAGGAGAATACAGTTTTGTTATATTTTTTCAGATATCTGTTCAAACAAAGCTGTCTCATCCAAAATGGCCAACTTCAAAATGGCCGCCATGGTCACCACCCATCTGGAAAAGTTTCCCCCCTCCCATATACTAATGTGCCACAAACAGAAAGATGATATCACCAACCATTCCCATTTAATTTAGGTGTATCCATATAAATGGCCCACCCTGTATATGAGTTTAACTTTTTGTATTGAAGTACTGAAATAAATTAACTTTTTGATGATATTCTAATTTAATGAGATGCACCTGTATATGGCTTGTTTTTACATACAATCTTTGATGGCTATTACATAAACCAGTGAGTGTACATTCTGTTTGGTGCTCATCCTAATGGCCTTTTTCGATGTGTGAAACCTGCATTTTTGAATTTTTTGAATATTGTTTCTTGTTTTCACAATTTTTCATTTTGTGGTATATTATATTTAGGGCATAATAGGGTCACTGAGGGAAAGCCGACAGTGAGCGGGGGCTCCATATCGCAATCCTAGGATGCCAACCTCCGCGGCAAGGTAGGGTACGTCATAGACCTGATCAGGGCTAGATTACCGACTTTACCCTCAATTTAACCCTAATATGAGAAGCCCCCTTTTTATTGCTGTTCTAACAAAGCTGTCTCTAATTAACTTGGACCAAAACATTATCTTATATCTGACAATTGTTTTATTTTAATTATCAGAAATGCAGAGAAATCAATAGAAATTCTTCTATAAGGCGAGACCACTTGATTGGGACTTACCAGATGGTCAGCTTAGTAAACGTCTACATAACGTGTTCTTAAACTATCTGTACTGAAGCATGAGGATCAAACACACTGTAGTATAACAAGCCAAATTAGAAATGATTAAAGTTTACAGTAGCAAAAGAGCACAGGGGCCCTGGGGCTTTCAAACCCTTTATGTGATGAAACAATTATAATTTTTCCAGGCTGCTTCTTTTCTTACACATTGATTATTGACAGCAATATGAGAATGCCTAGAATTGCTTACACATTTTATAAATAACTAGTTTCAATATGAAAATCATAATTCAACTTCAAAAAGGTTATTTGTCTACCTGCGCTGTCACACTACAGGAAAGTTTAATGCACAAGTGGCTCAGTACACATGCAACAAGACAAATCACTTTTTTATTGAACATAATAACCAATATAGTCATTTTTGCATGATTACATACATTATTTGAGAGCAATGCTTACGCTTCCAGACTTCTAGTAATGACGAAGGCAAAAAGATGTGGCTGGTATGCAATTGTTATATATACAGCTGCATATACTTTGGAGGGTGGGTGCTGATTTCTTGTTAAAATTGGTCTGTTCTGCTAGTCACAAATGTTGCTGTGGGCCCCCAATTGCTGCTGAGACCCTGCTAGGTGGGTAGGTGAAACAAAAGTGTTCATATGCTACACAGGCATTTCTATTGAGGCACACATTTTTTGTTTAGCAACCATAACAGACTTGTTTTTTGTTTGTTTTAAGGTTATATTTAATTAAGTGGAAGACTGAAACTGTTTCAACGTTTCAACATCACCTTGTGTATGTACATGATGAAGAATCCTTACCCCACAAGATATTAATACTTTATGGGGATCAAGCAGATTAAGGAGCTGTACATATAATATCCTCAGTGGGAGCAAGCTGTTACATGCAGCTGGGATCCCAATGCTATGATCAGGATCGGATCTATGTGCAGTCCTAGTAATTTAACGCCTTAGATGCCTCAGTCAGTAGCAACTGCTTCATCTAACTAGAGTGACAGGAGTAGATTGCTCCCTGTATCATCCCCATTCCCCTGCAGAACAATCCTGTGACGCCAATAGGTTTCAATGGTCTAAGGCAGGATCTACCATACTTCCTGTAAGTATAACACTGAAAGGCAGCTACAATAAACTGCTGTCCATAAGTAGTACAGGGTATTGTCTAAGTCAGTGTTCCCCAACTCCAGTCCTCAAGGCCCAGCAACAGGTCATGTTTTCAGGATTTCCTTAGTATTGCCCAGGTATAACTGCATCACCTGCACAGGCAATAATCCCATCACCTGTGTAATAGTAAGGAAATCCTGAAAACATGACCTGTTGGTGGGCCTTGAGGACTGGAGTTGGGGAACACTGGTCTAAGTGATCAAAGGATCACATGTTTAAGATTCCTTATTGGTCTAATACATATTGTAAAAACAAGATAAATAAGTAACAAAAATGGTTTTACTGTAAAAAATGAAACCCTGTTGACTTTGCATAATAGTTTTGATAACATATTAACTGCTTCCCTTCACTGCACTGTAGTTATATGTGCTAATAGAATGTGCCACTTTCCATTAGAAAAAAGCAGTGCATCTTCACCCTGAGATTGTGATCCAGGGCATCCTCTGTTTAACAGCACTCACTACCTGCTGCTTGCACAGACACGGCATAGGGGAGTGAGTGTTATGAGTCTTTGCAGCAGATCCATTAACCCAATACGTGCCATGGTCAAAAGTGACCACTTCATGTAAGGAGTTTGACAGATGAAGATTGCTCCCTCTGTATTTCCATCAGTTCCTAGCAACTCATGGGGTGCTGATGGTAGCTATGGAAACCAGAAGGCTAACAATGGCCTTGACTGTGCCATAGGTCAAAGCCTAATAAATCATGCTATTAGCACAATCTGTCAATTTGTCAAAATTTTGGAAATTGTTCTTGTGTTCAGAGAGCTTATGATTAAAATGTTACTTTTTAAATGAGTATACTCAGTTATGCTGAGCACTGTATATACACATATGGACAAAATTGTTGGTTTCCTTCTGTTAAAGTAAGAAAAAGAAAGAAAAGTCACTGAACATAACGTAATTCAAAACTGATAATTTTCTATTTCAATTTACTGAATACTAACTAATGAAAATCAGACATTGGATGAACCTCAGAAAAACGAAAGTAGTGAGAGCGCACCAGCCGCTGATTGGCTACAGCTCTCATGTGGCATAGCAATGTCATGCGAGACCCGGGAGACCTGGCACTGACATCGCTGGAATGGTGCCTGTACAGAAGGTGAGTATAAAGTGTTTTTATTTTACAGAGCCTTGAAAAAGTATGCATACCCTTTGAACGTTTCCACATTTTTTCGCATTGCCCCCACAATCTTAAATGTTTTTCATTTGGATTTTAAGTGATATACCAACACAAAGTAGCAAGTATTTGCAAATTGTAAAGGAAATGTAACATAGCTTTCTAAATATTTTAAAAATATAAATCTGAAAATTGTGACAATCTAGTAGTAGTGGACAATCTCTTTAACTATGTTAACCGCTTCCCGACCGCCCACTGTAGATAAACGTCCGCGCTGCCTGGGCTCTGTGCAGCGCGGACGTTTAAAAACGGTGGGTGGTCCCGCAGCGCTCAGGACCCCCAGGGTTCTGCAAGCGCTGCGGGAGCGACGCAGAGCGATAGCTCTGACAGGGAACATCATCGGGACCTGATTGGATCAGGTCCCAGTGATGTTAACCCTTTGCTGTCTTCTATATGCCGCGATCTATAGTGATCGCCGCATATAGAAGACAGCAGGAGGAGAGGGGGTCGTCCACTTACCTCTCCGACGGCCCCCTTATACCTTCCAGGACCTGACGTTGCTATGGCAGCTGGAGGTCACATGACCGCCTCCAGATCTGCCATATATGGTGTCCTGCCTGGCTCAGCCTGCAGCTGAAGCCTGGCAGGAGACTCTGACTGTGAAACAGTCAGCAAAGATCTCATATAATGTAATATATGTCTATTACATTACATGAGATCAGTGATCAGAAAAATAAAAATTAATGTCCCATACAGGGACTGAGTAAAAATGTAAAAAAAAGTAAAAAAAATGTTTTGAAACTGTTAAAAAAAATTACAAAATAAATAAAAATAAATAAATAAAATATTAAACCGATAAATCCGTATATTTATGAAAAAATAAAAAAAGTACACATATTTGGTATCGCCGCGTCCGAAACAACCCGATCTATAAAACTGTTACACTAATTAACTCCTTCTGTGCACACCGTAATAAAAATAAATAAAAAACGGAGCAAAAAACTATGCTTTATCCTCATATCGCCAAACAAAAAGTGGAAAAAAATGCGATCAAAAAGCAAAATGGAAATAAAAATGGTACCGCTGAAAACGTCATCTTGTTCCGCAAAAAAGAAGCTGCCATACAGCTCCATCAGCCGAAAAATAAAAAAGTTATACCTCTCAGAATAAAGCAATGCAAAAAAAATATTTTTTTCTATAAAATTGTTTTATTGTGTAAAAGCGCCAAAACATAAAAAAATATACAGTAAGTGTAGTATCACTGTAAACGTACTGACCCGAAGAATAATGCTGCCTTATCACTTTTACCACACGCAGAACGGCATAAAAAAAACCTCAAAAAACAATTCCTGAATTGTTAGTTTTTGTTAATTTTACCTCCCAAAAAACGGAATAGAAAGCGATCAAAAAATGTCACGTACCCAAAAATGGTAGCAATAAAAATGTCAACTCGTCCCGCAAAAAACAAGCCGTCACATGACTCTGTCGGCCGAAATATGGAAAAATTATAGCTCTCAAAATATGGCGATGCAAAAACTAGATTTTGCAAAAAAAAAGCGTCTTTTAGTGTGTGACAGCTGTCAGTCATAAAAACCCGATATAAATCTGGTATCTCTGTAATCGCACCGACCCGAAGAATAAAGTCGTCTAATCACTTATACAGCACGAGGAACGGCGTAAAAAATAAATAAAACCAATTCTTCACCTGCTACTGATTTGTTTATTATGTCTCCCAATGTGCTCACCACACATCTAGATAAGTTCCCTAAGGGGTCTAGTTTACAAAATGGTGGCACTTGTGGGGGGTTTCCACTGTTTAGGCACATTAGGGGCTCCCCAAATGCGACATGGCGTCCGCTAATTATTCAAACAAATTTTACATTCAAAAAGTCAAATGGCGCTCCTTCCCTTCCGAACCCTGCAGTGTACCGAAATAGTGGTTTTCCCCCACATATGGGGTATCGGCATACTCAGGAGAAATTGCACAGCAAATTTAATGGTGCAATTTCTCCTGTTACTCTTATGATAATGCAAAATTAGGGGATGAAAAACATTTTTTGTGGGAAAAATGTGAAAATTTTATTTTTACGGCTCAATATTATAAACTTCTGTGAATCACCTGGGGGTGCAAGGTGCTCACCACACATCTAGATAAGTTCCCTAAGGGGTCTAGTTTCCAAAATGGTGTCACTTGTGGGGGGTTTCCACTGTTTAGGCACATCAGGGGCTCCACAAATGCGACATGACGTCCGCTAATTATTCAAACAAATTTTACATTCAAAAAGTCAAATGGCGCTCCTTCCCTTCCGAACCCTGCTGTGCGCCCAAACAGTGGTTTGCCTCCACATATGGGGTATCGGCGTGTTCTGGAGAAATTGCACAACAAATTTCATGGTGCAATTTCTCCTGTTATCCTTATGATAATGCAAAATTAGGGGATGAAAAACATTTTTGTGGGAAAAATGTGAAAATGTTATATTTACAGCTCAATATTATAAACTACTGTGAAGCACCTGGGGGTGCAAGGTGCTCACCACACATCTAGATAAGTTCCCTAAGGGGTCTAGTTTCCAAAATGGTGTCACTTGTGGGGGGTTTCCACTGTTTAGGCACATTAGGGGCTCCCCAAATGCGACATGACGTCCGCTAATTATTCAAACAAATTTTACATTCAAAAAGTCAAATGGCGCTCCTTCCCTTCCGAACCCTGCAGTGTACCGAAATAGTGGTTTTCCCCCACATATGGGGTATCGGCATGCTCCGGAGAAATTGCACAGCAAATTTAATGGTGCAATTTCTCCTGTTACCCTTATGATAATGCAAAATTAGGGGATGAAAAACATTTTTTGTGGGAAAAATGTGAAAATTTTATTTTTACGGCTCAATATTATAAACTTCTGTGAATCACCTGGGGGTGCGAGGTACTCACCACACATCTAGATAAGTTCCCTAAGGGGTCTAGTTTCCAAAATGGTGTCACTTGTGGGGGGTTTCCACTGTTTAGGCACATCAGGGGCTCCCCAAATGCAACATGGCGTCCGCTAATTATTCAAGCAAATTTTACATTCAAAAAGTCAAATGGCGCTCCTTCCCTTCCAAACCCTGCTGTGCGCCCAAACAGTGGTTTGCCTCCACATATGGGGTATCGGCTTGTTCAGGAGAAATTGCACAACAAATTTCATGGTGCAATTTCTCCTGTTATCCTTATGATAATGCAAAATTAGGGGATGAAAAACATTTTTGTGGGAAAAATGTGAAAATGTTATTTTTACAGCTCAATATTATAAACTACTGTGAAGCACCTGGGGGTGCAAGGTGCTCACCACACATCTAGATAAGTTCCCTAAGGGGTCTAGTTTCCAAAATGGTGTCACTTGTGGGGGGTTTCCACTGTTTAGGCACATCAGGGGCTCTCCAAACGCAACATGGCATCTGCTAATTATTCAAGCAAATTTTACATTCAAAAAGTCTAATGGCGCTCCTTCCCTTCCGAACCCTGCAGTGCGCCCAAACAGTGGTTTTCCCTCACATATGGGGCATCAGCGCGCTCAAGAGAAATTGCACAAAAAATTTTGGGGTCCATTTTTTCCTGTTACCCCTGCGAAAATAAAAAAAATTGGGTCTAAAGTAACATTTTTGTGAAAAAAGTTAAATGTTAATTTTTTTCTTCCACATTCGAAAAATTCATGTGAAGCACCTGAAGGGTTAATAAAGTTCTTGAATGTGATTTTGAGCACCTTGAGGGGTGCAGTTTTTAAAGACCCCTCAAAGTGACTTCAAATATGATGTGGTCCCTAAAAAAATGTTTTTGTAAATTTTGTTGTAAAAATGAGAAATCACTGGTCAACTTTTAACCCTTATAGCTCCCTAACAAAAAAAAATTTTGGTTCCAAAATTGTGCTGATGTAAAGTAGACATGTGGGAAATGTTATTTATTAACTCTTTTGTGTGAAATATCTCTCTGATTTAAGGGCATGAAAATTCAAAGTTTGAAAATTGCAAAATTTCAAAATTTTCACCAAATTTCCGATTTTTTCACAAATAAACGCAAGTGATATCGAAGAAATTTTACCACTATCATGAAGTACAATATGTCACGAAAAAACAGTCTCAGAATCAGCGGGATCCGTTGAAGCGTTCCAGAGTAATTACTTCATAAAGTGACAGTGGTCAGAATTGAAAAATTTGGCCCGGTCACGAAGGCAAAAACAGGCTCTGGCGCGAAGTGGTTAAAAAAGATTAAAAAGTGTAAACGAAATGTTTAGTATCTTGCAGAATTAAGTTATCAGATAATTTTTACTGAACGTTGTAAAACCTAAACCTGAGTAACAGTGGTTGAATCGAATATTTTCCACTATTTCACCCCATATAGAATATGTTCCCTAAATTTCAGTAGATTACATGGTAAAATGAATGGTGTCACTTAAAACTACATCTCATTCCACAAAAACAAGCTCTCATACGGCTATGTTATTGTGAAAATTAAAAATAAGTTATGGCTCTTGGAAACCAAGTATCTAAAAACAAAAATTGACTGCAGAGGGAAGGTGTTAAGACAGTTTTAATTGTATTTGTATCTCAATAACTATAATCAAAAACAGAATTTTTCTATAACAGCAGGGAAGTTTCAGATTCTCTATTGCTTACTTGAGAATCTATCTCTAGGCTATATTCTCTTTTTAATGACAATCTGCAAAATCAATAACTTGACTAACGTCCCCAACTATCTGCCATTGAGAATAGTAGTAGTATATTTTTTTAGAATTTCAACCCTGTAATTGTTACCCTAGCCACATCTCCAAAACCAACTTTGTTTGTAATGTTAAGTCAAAAATTGGTGGTATCAGTGTTGAAAGTGTAGTGCTTGCAGTGCTACTCTCTAGGACCACATCTAAACATAGAAGATTGATGGGCAAAAAAACTGCATGGTCCAGCTAGTCTACCCATATTTTACTGTGTTTTTATATTAAGCTAGATATACATTATGTTTAACGTAAGCAGGTTTAAATTAATTTGCTATGGATTTGAAAGCACATCTATTGTATTTCGGGATCACAAACAAAGAGTGCCGTGGACAAGGACAGAATTAGATCCAAAATGAAGTCAAGGATGGCCAATTCCAAGTCTAGAAGGTCGGTCATGGTGCCATGGTAGTTCCCCACATGCTTACAATAGTTGACATATGAAACTGAATAAAGGGATTTAAAGAGAACTTGTCATCGCCATTTTATACCACAATCTAATGAAACACTAGTGCCCAGTCAGTCAGAGAGACGAGCTAGGCTGTGGGTGGGGAAAAGGCAGAGAGACAGTGTAGTGCCCGCCAAATGCACTTGCAGCTAATTAGCATACGATTTAAACTATGGGTTTCCCTAAAACAGTAAAAAAAAAAAAGGTAAGGGTTTAATCTGCATTAAAGCGTCTTTACAGTCATGGCATTAGTTTGGAGTATAATATTCTGATGACAGGTTTCCTTTAACCCCTTTACCCCCGAAGGTTGTTTGCACGTTAACGACCAAGCTAATTTTTACAATTCTGACCACTGTCACTTTATGAGGTAATAACTCTGAAGCTCTTCAACGGATCCCACCGATTCTGAGACTGTTTTTTCGTGACATATTGTACTTCATGACAGTGGTAAAATTTCTTCGATATCACTTGCGTTTATTTGTGAAAAAATGGAAATTTGGTGAAAATGTTGAAAATTTAGCAATTTTCAAAATTTGAGTTTTTATGCCCTTAAATCAGAGAGATATGTCACACAAAAGAGTTAATAAATCACATTTCCCACATGTCTACTTTACATCAGCACAATTTTGGAACCAAAATTTTTTTTTGTTAGGAAATTATAAGGGTTAAAAGTTGACCAGCGATTTCTCATTTTCCCAACAAAATTTGCAAAACCATTTTGTTAGGGACAACATCACATTTGAAGTGACTTTGAGGGTCCTTTATGACAGAAAATACCCAAAAGTGACACCATTCTAAAAACTGCACCTCTCAAGGTGCTCAAAACCACATTGAAGAACTTTATTAACCCTTCAGGTGCTTCACTGGAATTTTTGGAATGTTGAAGAAAAAAATGAATATTTAACTTTTTCACACAAATGTTACTTTAGACCCAATTTTTTTTATTTTTGCAAAGGTAACATGAAAAAATGGACCCCTAAATTTGTTGTGCAATTTTTCCTGAGCATGCCAATGCCCAATATGTTGGAGAAAACCACTGTTTGGGCACACGACAGGGCTCGGAAGGGAAGGAGCGCCATTTGACTTTTTGATTGTAAAATTTGCTTGAATAATTAGCGGACACCATGTTGTGTTTGGAGAGCCCCTGTGTGCCCAAACATTGGAGCTCCCCCACAAGTGACCCCATTTTGGAAACTAGACCCCCCAAGGCACCTATTTAGATGCATAGTGATCACTTGGAACCCCCAGGTGCTTCACAAATTGATTTGTAAAAATGAAAAAGTGAAAAAAAAACACTTTTTCATTTTTATGAATCAATTTG
Organism: Phyllobates terribilis; assembly: GCF_046119375.1. Lineage (NCBI taxonomy): Eukaryota > Metazoa > Chordata > Amphibia > Anura > Dendrobatidae > Phyllobates > Phyllobates terribilis. The sequence continues at coordinate 413,241,929 of NW_027362771.1, read as the reverse complement.
TGAAGCACCTGGGGGTTCCAAGTGCTCACTATGCATCTAGATAGGTGCCTTGGGGGGTCTAGTTTCCAAAATGGGGTCACTTGTGGGGGAGCTCCAATGTTTGGGCACACAGGGACTCTCCAAATGCAACATGGTATCCGCTAGCAAATTGAATGGAAAATTGGCTCAAATTGTTAGCAGACACCATGTTGCGTTTGGAGAGCCCCTGTGTGCCCAAACTTTGGAGCTCCCCCACAAGTGACCCCATTTTGGAAACTAGACCCCCCAAGGCACCTATCTAGATGCATAGTGAGCACTTGGAACCCCCTAGGTGCTTCACAAATTGATTCGTAAAAATGAAAAAGTGTTTTTTTTTCCATTTTTTCATTTTTACTAATCAATTTGTGAAGCACCTAGGGGTTCCAAGTGCTCACTATGCATCTAGATAGGTGCCTTGGGGGGTCTAGTTTCCAAAATGGGGTCACTTGTGGGGGAGCTCCAATGTTTGGGCACACAGGGACTCTCCAAATGCAACATGGTATCCGCTAACAAATTGAATGGAAAATTGTCTCAAATTGTTAGCGGACACCATGTTGCGTTTGGAGAGCCCCTGTGTGCCCAAACTTTGGAGCTCCCCCACAAGTGACCCCATTTTGGAAACTAGACACCCCAAGGCACCTATCTAGATGCATAGTGAGCACTTGGAACCCCCAGGTGCTTCACAAATTGATACGTAAAAATGAAAAAGTGAAAAAAAAAAACCCTTTTTCATTTTTATGAATCAATTTGTGAAGCACCTGGGGGTTCCAAGTGCTCACTATGCAACTAGATAGGTGCCTTGGGGGGTCTAGTTTCCAAAATGGGGTCACTTGTGGGGGAGCTCCAATGTTTGGGCACACAGGGACTCTCCAAATGCAACATGGTATCCTCTAACAAATTGTCGACTCAAATTGTTAGCGGACATCATGTTGCGTTTGGAGAGCCCCTGTGTGCCCAAACATTGGAGCTCCCCCACAAGTGACCCCATTTTGGAAACTAGACCCCCAAAGGCACCTCTCTAGATGCATAGTGAGCAATTGGAACCCCCAAGTGCTTCACAAATTGATTCGTAAAAATGAAAAAGTGAAAAAAAAAACACTTTTTCATTTTTATGAATCAATTTGTGAAGCACCTGGGGGTTCCAAGTGCTCACTATGCATCTAGTTAGGTGCCTTGGGGGGTCTAGTTTCCAAAATGGGGTCACTTGTGGGGGAGCTCCAATGTTTGGGCACGCAGTAGCTCTCCAAACGCAACATGGCGTCCGCTAACAATTTGAGCCGATTTTCCACTCAATTTGTTAGCGGACACCATGTCACGTTTGGAGAGCCAGTGATGTGCCTAAACAGTGGAGCTCCCCCACAAGTGACCCCATTTTGGAAACTATACCCCTCAAGGATTTTATTAAGATGTATAGTGAACATTTTGAACCCAGAGGTACGACACAGAATTTGTTTACATTAGGTCATCATATTGAATAAGTTGTCATTAGTCTTGAGCGCAAGTGCTTGCTACTTGAGTTTGCATCGGGTACTCAGGTATGCACCATGTACAGCATGTGCTCGAGTGACATGCTCGAGTCCCTGCTCCGCATGTTTCACGGTTATTAGACACCCAAAAAAAACATGCGGGGATCGCTCGTGCATGGCAGGCAATCCCCGTAAAGTTTTTTTGCCCGTGAAGCATATGGGGCAGGGACTCGAGCATGTCACTCAAATACCCATGATACTCAATGCATACCAGAGCACCCGATGCAAACTCAAGTAGCGAGCACTTGCGCTCAACACTAGTCGCCATATCGTCATCTTTTTTTCTTACTTTTGAAAAAAATCCCAACCCCATCACAACCCTAACCCCAACCCTAACCCCAACCCCAGCCCTAACCCTAGCACAACCCTAACCCTAGCACAACCCTAACCCTAGCACAACCCTTACCCTAGCACAACCCTAATCCTAGCACAACCCTAACCCCAAACCCAGCCCTAACCCTAGCCCAATCCTAACCCAAGAGTTTATTATCAGCAGAGACTGTTGCAGAATCTTACATGTGCTTTTCCACAAAATACCAGTGGTGCACGTAGTGAATCTCACAGTTCCAACTTGCCAACCGTGGGACCGTCAAGTGTTCAGCACTCAAACCGTAACAGAACCACAGTATCTGCTGGTAACATCAATTTTGCGGAATCATTTCACCACTTTTTTAGCCCATCCTTTGCAAGGCCACAGGAGACAAGAAGTCTGACACATAGTCAACGCCTAGAGACGATGGTACAGGAGTATCTCCAAGTAAACATTGAAGCCACGACTGTGTCACTGGACCCTTGCTCTTTTTGGGCTTCCAATCTGGATAAATGGCCGGAGCTAGCCACTTACGCCTTGGAGATCTTGTCATGCCCCGCAGCCAGCGTTCTGTCTGAACGTGTGTTCAGCGCTGCTGGTGGTGTGCTGACAGATAAGCGCACGCGGCTCTCCACTGATAATGTAGACAGACTCACGTTCATAAAGATGAACAAATCATGGATCCGAAACGACTTTTCTACCCCTGTGTCATCCTGGGGAGAGTAAAAGCTTGATGATTGGTTAAAATCACCCTACCAACCGTTTTAAGCTTTCAAATTACTAATCATGTTTATCTGTATCTTGACTGGAAAATAATTTGGGCTTTGTAGCAGTGTGCAGCACTGATCCTATTAGGCCATCTATACTAAAGCTTCACCAGATTTAAAATTAAAAATAATTTTTAGCTGCATCTAGCCCGGAAAATAATTTTGGGGCTCCGAGATGCGCAAGGCACATAAGTGCCTTCTTGCTGCACTACCTGCAGCATGACCCTCATATTGTCAGAATTCGAAGTAATCATGACTACTGGGTTGCCACACTCTTAGATCCCCCAAACTTTTCGATCAACCTTTTCATTTTAATAAAGACCAAAAAAATGGTCATTTTTGAAATTATAAGCATTAGCAGGTTGTTAGAAACTGAAATCAAACAGTTTTCAACTCAAAACTTTATTCTAGGTGATGTTACATTTTCACATAGGACCCCTTGTTCGAAAGGAGCTTCTGAACTCTCTCGTCCATTGAATTTGTCAGGTTTTGGATGGTTTCTGCTTCAATTGTTTTGCATGAGGACAGAATACCCTCCCAGAGCTGTTGCTTAGATGTGAACTGCCTCCCGCCATCATAGACACTCCTTTTAATGATGCTCCAAAGGTTCTGAATGGGGTAGAGGTCAGGGGAGCATGGGGGTCACACCATAAGTTTGTCCCCTTTTATGCCCATATCAGCCAGAGATGCAGATGTTTTATGTGCAGCATGAGATGGTGCATTATCATGCAGAAAAATGATCTTGCTGTGAAATACACGGTTCTTCTTCTTGAACCATGGCAGGAAGTGCTGTTTGAGAAAATCCACATACATTATGGAGTTCATCTTTAGCGCCTTCAGGGATCCTAAAGGGGCCGACAATCTCTCTCCCCATGATTCCAGCCCAAAACATTACTCCACCTCCTCCTTGTTGGCGCTGTAGCCGTGTTTGCGTGGGGTGTCCATCAACCAGCCATCCTCCACTCCATCCATCTGGACCATCGAGCGCTGCACGGCACTCATCCGTGAACAAAACAGTTTTGAAATCAGTCTTCATGTAATGTTTGGCCCACTGGAGCCGTTTCTGCTTGTGTGAAGTGGATAGAGGAGGTCGACAGGATGGCGCATGCACAGCTGCAAACCTCTGAAGGACCCTGCATCTTGTTGTTCGGGGGACGTTGGAGGCACAAGCAGCTTCAAAAACTTGTCTGCTGCTATGACAAGGCTTTTTTGCCGCTGCTCTTTCAACCTGACGTAATTGCCTGTAGGAAAGAGTCCTCAATTTGCCCTTATCAGCACGCACACGTGTGTACTGTGAATCAGCTACATACTTCTTGATTGCCAAGACACTTCATCCTGATCATCGCACAATGTTGATTGTAGTCATGCCTTGACCTAAACACTCCACAATTTGTTGCTTCTCAGCAGCCGACACATCCTTTTTCTTTCCCATTTTGGCAGAAAATGTAGGCTGCTTAATAATGTGAGAGAGCCTTCTTAAGTAGTCTTGCCTTTCATTGGACACACCTGCCAAACTAATTAGCACAGGTGTCTGCAATTGCTTACAGTGATATAAAGAGCCCTGACACACATCACCATCAATGAGTTTAACTGACAAACAAACAAATTCTTCCCTTATCACTCCTAAACACTTTTTGTATAATAATTTGGAACGCAGTGTACATGTGCTTTTCCACAAAACACCAGTGGTTCACGTAGTGAATCTTACAGTTCTAACTTGCCAACCGTGGTCTGTATGGAGTTGTTCAATAAAGGGCCCAAAATTAAGATAACATAGATGGGAGAGGTCTCTATGAATAGGAATTCCTAAGTATTTGATACCCTGTGAGGGCCAGGCAAAGGGAAAGTTGGACTGGATGGAATCCTATATGGATTTGGGGAGGGAGACATCGAGGGCCTCAGACTTCGCTGCATTGATTTTAAAATTTTACCATGTAACAAAGTGATCTATTTCAGCCATAACAGCATGGATGGATATATGTGATTGAGTGATATATACTAGGACATCATCAGCAAATAGAGAGCACTTGTACTCGGTGCCTCCCACCTCAATCCACCTAATATTGGGGTTATGGCGAATTGATGAGAGCAGGTGCTCCGTCACTAGGATGTATAAGAGAGGGGACAGAGGACATCACTGCCTTGTCCCATTGGTGATTGTGAAAGGTGATGAAAATGTTCTGACGCACCCCCTGGGCCTTGGGACACCCGGAGCCGGACCCTTTTTGGTGGATGCTGGTGGTTGTAGTCTTCGTGGCGGCGACCCAGTTCCGTGGCTCAGGGCGGTCAAACCAGTGGCGGAACTATTTATGTGGTTTTCATGTTTAAATGTCCGACTACGCCACCCGTGGATTGCGGTCAGAGTGAACCGCCGCTACAGGGCAGACCACTGAGGCTGGTGTTGTGGGTGCAGCAGAGCGTAGCATAACTCCCCATGGGAGGAGTATAGCCTCAGGGCAGTGTATGCGGAGGATGGGGGTGATGGTGCAGGGCAGCAGCAGTAACGACACGGAGTCAGTGATGCAGTTCAGGGCCTTTACTCACAGTTCTTATTATCCAGACCACGTCTGCAGGTAACGGCTGCCCACGTCGTACTGTGCTCACCAGGTGAGGGGCTCAGACAACTCCCAGATAACTTTGGAGCACTTCACAGGACCCCCTTTGTGTGTCCTTTGTCTGGCCTTTCTTACCAACACTTCTGTCCGGCTGCCTCGGGCCTCCTCTTGGTAAACTTGGCGCCAGTTTCCCTGACCCTATGTGGTGCCTTCCTAGCGGGTGTAGCGAGGGGCTGCGCCACATAAAATGTCAGAGCCTCCGGTTTCTAGCTGAGGGTCGTTTCCTGCCTCCACTAGTTCGGGGACCGGTCTCCCCCTTTGGCCTGACCCCTCCACGCAGGTGGATTCGGGCGTGCGGTGGCGACTCGCCCGTCCGCACCCCTGGGATCCCTTCATTCCTCGTTCCTGGAGCCTTCTCCGCTCCTCTTCCTTCCTTCTCCCTCTTCCAGGCCTGGGCCTCTGTTATTAGGCCCGCCTCCGGAGCAGAGCTCATGCAGAGCCCCTGCTCCCTGCCACTTCTGCTCAGACTTCTCTGCACTGAACTAAGATGGTGCCCACCTTTTATACTCCCTTCTCAATGCACCCAGGAACTGCTTCCTCCCTGCTCCTGCACTACAGGGTTCCCCTTCCTCAGTGTTCCCTACCCCCACTCCAGCCAGGGACAGGGACTGTCGTGCCCATCTCAGGGGCATATTGGTCGCCCTGCCCCACGGCAATGTGGTGTAATGCATGCAGGTGTCGGGTCCTGATCCACACTCCATCCTTACCTGAGAGTGAGATATCACACCTCTGGGTGAGGTGCAATACGTCTTTAGCAACCGAGCCCTCGGTGCTACAGTTCCATTTATCTTCAGCCTAGGTGACATATTGCGATACAGGGCCGTGATTTTGGCTATAAAAGGGTCCCCTAGACCCCTACCCCAAGCTTTTTAAGAGAATCATATATGGCGTGCCAGGAGACTCTATGGAATGCTTTCTCAGCATCCAACGAGAGTATCTAATTACAAATTTTTAACTGCATCTAGCCCAGGAAATACTTTGTGCCTAGTAGCAGTGTCTGCTAGTAAGCGGATTATCCCGGCTGTTAAGCAAGCTGCACCACCTGTAGTTTAGACACTTAATTTTTTCAAAGGAAATGCTTCGGGACCATGGGATACTTAGTGAAGAGCATCAGGAGGCACCCCAAGGCATAGGGGCTGGGACTGGCAGTAGGATGCCTTGCGGTGGACAGCCGAGCTCGATCCTTATAAAAGCTTTTTAACTGCAGCAGCTTTAGTGGACGCTACTGGAGCTGGAATTACCGCGGCTGCTGGCATGAGACTTGCCCTCCAATAGATCCTTGTAAATGGATTTAAAGTGTATTCATTCAAATTAGAGAGACAATTTAAATTAAAAAGCTTAGAGCTGCCTCCACCACAGGGGGGCTCGCTCGACCCACCAGCGGACAGGCACCAGTATTGGGAGAGGGGGGCTGGCCGTCAGGGTTCACCGCGGCTCTGGCACAAACCCGGCGACACGGAGGTGGCACGGGCAGGAGCGGACTGGCCGTGTCGGCTTCTCACTTTTTGGATTTTAGAAGGGCATGACATGCCTATATCTGTGTCTCCCCCTCCTTTTACTCCTCCACCTCTTTTATTTTCGCATGACTATATGTACTTGTCACTTTTCCATGTGTTAGTTATGTCTTCTGAGCAGTTTGTCAGCTTTTGGACACCTTTGAAGGTGTTTTCTATGTGTTTCTATGTGTTTTTGTTTGCCTGCCATTGGTTTTAACGGTGTTCGAAGGTGTTCGACGAACCGAACCGAACTCGAACACTACGGGGGTGGCTCAACACTAGTCACAAGCTCTCAGTGAAAAGTCTATGAGAACCTTGTTCTGACTCTCATAAACTTACATTGAGTTGTAACTTCCTGATTGTTAAGAAAACACTGGAGCGATCCGGCAGGTGACAACCTGCAGAAGACCGACCGAAACAGCACCGATATCAGATGAAGACAGTGGCTGGTGAGTATATTATTAGGGCGAAGGGAGCTTAGATTAGTAACACCACTCCAGTAGTAGAATAAAAAAAACATACCGCTGGAGTGGTGCTTTAATGATTGACATTTCCCATATAACTACTTTATGTTAGCATCAGTATTTATATTTTTGGTGGACTTTAGACTGCTTATAAGTTTTCCAGCAATTTTTCACGAATTTTTAGCAGCTTATATATTTACACACACAAATGACACCATTTTAAAACTTCACTCCTTATAATATTCAAAATCGTTTTTAGTATGTTTCTTATCCTTTCAGGTACTTCACATGATCAAATACTGATCAAGTGGAATGAATGAAAAAATCTATTTTTTTTTCCATTAAAATGTTGTTTTAGCCTCACATATTTAATTTTGAAAAGGAGTAATAGGCGAAAAACCACTGCACAAATTTTTATGCCACTTCTTCCGAGTATGGAAGTTCCCTACATGTGGTCATATACTACTGTTTGGGTGCATGACACAGCTCAGAATGGAAAGAGCACTATTTGGAGATCAAATTTTGCCTGAATTGTTTTCTGTCAGAATATTGCATTTTGTAGAGCTCCTGAGATATTAGTGCAGAGGAAACAACTCCCTTCTAGAGATGAGCGTTGTTCTACTCGAACTGTTCGCCAATCTCAAATTCGAGCTGTTTTGGGCGGTGTTCGAGCCGTTCGGCGAACACGAACGATTTGAGAAAAATTCGGCTGTTCAAGGTTATGTTCGATAAGTGTTCGTGCACCAAAATCATAACTGGATTTTTTCTCAGTAATGATGAAAATTAATGTTAATACGCAGTTTGAGTGTACAGCGGGGTGGGGGGAGGGGCAGGGGATGGATCTCTGCAGGAATAATGAAGATCTCCATTTTTTTTTCTCTTTCCCGCATTTACAGTGGGGAGGTGCAATCTGTCAGCCTATCAGCAGCGCACACACGGAGCGAAGTGCTTTTTTCACACAAGCAAGGACATGTGTCATTGGCAGTGTATGTCACATGTCCTTGCCCTATAAGACCAAGCCATTTTCCCCGTCGCCACCATTTTCTCACTGCTGCAGCTGCGTGTTAGACGGCACCGCTGTTGCTGTGTGCGCTATACCTTGTTAATTTCAAGCCAATTTTCGCACAAATCTACAGATAGCTTGGGAGTAGGGAATAGTTGTGATTGCAGTCCTTTTAAGGACTAGGTTACAGCATTTCCTACGACTTTTATCAGGCAGGTCTGTGCTCTTAAATAGATAGATTGTGGGAGTAAAGACTAATTGTAATTGCAGTCCTTTTCAGGACTAGGTTACATCAGTTCCTATCAGTTTTTGCCAGGCAGGTCTGTGCCAGTGCTGTGCAAGTTTTTTTCACAGCATTTGGCTGAATCTAGCAAAGCTAATCCTTTTTGGCCTATTGCAGAGTGTGTTAGTCAGTGGAGTAGCCTATCTGTGTTGCAAGATATACCACCTGTGTATAGAATACCAATTTTTTTACTGCACCTAGTGAAGTAAAATCTTTTGGGCATAGCATCATTCTATTAGTCCATCTATACTGACCTCCATCAGGTTGCAAATTGAATATAATTTTTTTCTGCATCTAGCTCTGAAAAAATATTTGGGCTTCTAGCAGTGTGTGGGACTTGTTCTATTAGTCCATCTATACTGACCTCCATCAGGTTGCAAACTGAATATAATTTTTTTCTGCATCTAGCTCTGAAAAAATATTTGGCCTTCTAGCAGTGTGTGGGACTTTCTCTATTAGTCCATCTATACTGACCTCCATCAGGTTGCAAACTGAATATATTTTTTTTCTGCATCTACCTCTGAAAAAATATTGGGCTTCTAGCTGTGTGTGGGACTTGTTCTATTAATCCATCTATACAGACCTCCATCAGGTTGCAAACTGAATATAATTTTTTTCTGCATCTACCTCTGAAAAAATATTTGGGCTTCTAGCTGTGTGTGGGACTTGTTCTATTAGTCCATCTATACTGACCTCCATCAGGTTGCAAACTGAATATAATTTTTTTCTGCATCTAGCTCTGAAAAAATATTTGGCCTTCTAGCAGTGTGTGGGACTTGTTCTATTAATCCATCTATACAGACCTCCATCAGGTTGCAAACTGAATATAATTTTTTTCTGCATCTACCTCTGAAAAAATATTTGGGTTTCTAGCTGTGTGTGGGACTTTCTCTATTAGTCCATCTATACTGACCTCCATCAGGTTGCAAATTAAAAATAATTTTTTGTCTGCATCTAGCTCTGAAAAAATATTTGGCCTTCTAGCAGTGTGTGGGACTTTCTCTATTAGTCCATCTATACTGACCTCCATCAGGTTGCAAACTGAATATATTTTTTTTCTGCATCTACCTCTGAAAAAATATTGGGCTTCTAGCTGTGTGTGGGACTTGTTCTATTAATCCATCTATACAGACCTCCATCAGGTTGCAAACTGAATATAATTTTTTTCTGCATCTACCTCTGAAAAAATATTTGGGCTTCTAGCTGTGTGTGGGACTTGTTCTATTAGTCCATCTATACTGACCTCCATCAGGTTGCAAACTGAAAATAATTTTTTGTCTGCATCTAGCTCTGAAAAAATATTTGGCCTTCTAGCAGTGTGTGGGACTTTCTCTATTAGTCCATCTATACTGACCTCCATCAGGTTGCAAATTAAAAATAATTTTTATCTGCATCTACCTCTGCAAAAATATTTGGGCTTCTAGCTGTGTGTGGGACTTGTTCTATTAGTCCATCTATACTGACCTCCATCAGGTTGCAAACTGAATATAATTTTTTTCTGCATCTAGCTCTGAAAAAATATTTGGCCTTCTAGCAGTGTGTGGGACTTTCTCTATTAGTCCATCTATACTGACCTCCATCAGGTTGCAAATTAAAAATAATTTTTATCTGCATCCAGCTCTGAAAAAATATTTGGCCTTCTAGCAGTGTGTGGGACTTTCTCTATTAGTCCATCTATACTGACCTGCATCAGGTTGCAAACTGAATATATATTTTTTCTGCATCTACCTCTGAAAAAATATTGGGCTTCTAGCTGTGTGTGGGACTTGTTCTATTAATCCATCTATACAGACCTCCATCAGGTTGCAAACTGAATATAATTTTTTTCTGCATCTACCTCTGAAAAAATATTTGGGCTTCTAGCTGTGTGTGGGACTTGTTCTATTAGTCCATCTATACTGACCTCCATCAGGTTGCAAACTGAAAATAATTTTTTGTCTGCATCTAGCTCTGAAAAAATATTTGGCCTTCTAGCAGTGTGTGGGACTTTCTCTATTAGTCCATCTATACTGACCTCCATCAGGTTGCAAATTAAAAATAATTTTTATCTGCATCTACCTCTGAAAAAATATTGGGCTTCTAGCAGTGTGTGGGACTTGTTCTATTAATCCATCTATACAGACCTCCATGAGGTTGCAAACTGAATATAATTTTTTGTCTGCATCTAGCTCTGAAAAAATATTTGGCCTTCTAGCAGTGTGTGGGACTTTCTCTATTAGTCCATCTATACTGACCTCCATCAGGTTGCAAATTAAAAATAATTTTTATCTGCATCTACCTCTGAAAAAATATTTGGGCTTCTAGCTGTGTGTGGGACTTGTTCTATTAGTCCATCTATACTGACCTCCATCAGGTTGCAAACTGAATATAATTTTTTTCTGCATCTAGCTCTGAAAAAATATTTGGCCTTCTAGCAGTGTGTGGGACTTTCTCTATTAGTCCATCTATACTGACCTCCATCAGGTTGCAAATTAAAAATAATTTTTATCTGCATCCAGCTCTGAAAAAATATTTGGCCTTCTAGCAGTGTGTGGGACTTTCTCTATTAGTCCATCTATACTGACCTCCATCAGGTTGCAAATTAAAAATATTTTTTATCTGCATCTAGCTCTGAAAAAATATTTGGCCTTCTAGCAGTGTGTGGGACTTTCTCTATTAGTCCATCTATACTGACCTCCATCAGGTTGCAAATTCAAAATAATTTTTTGTCTGCATCTAGCTCTGAAAAAATATTTGGCCTTCTAGCAGTGTGTGGGACTTTCTCTATTACTCCATCTATACTGACCTCCATCAGGTTGCAAATTAAAAATAATTTTTATCTGCATATAGCTCTGAAAAAATATTTGGCCTTCTAGCTGTGTGTGGGACTTGGTCTATTAGTCCATCTATACTGACCTCCATCAGGTTGCAAATGAAAAATAATTTTTATCTGCATCTAGCTCTGAAAAAATATTTGGCCTTCTAGCAGTGTGTGGGACTCATTGTATTAGTCCATCTATACCAAGCTCCACCAGCTTTTAAATTATTAATAATTTTTAGCTGCATCTAGCCCTGAAAATAATTTTTCTTCCCAATAGTGGTAGCAATAGAAATATGGGGCGCGCGCCCGGCTTACAAAAATATACGCTTCATAACAAAAAACACCAGCCTAGCGCACTGCATTAATAAGATGGCATCATCGTCTCCCCCAGTGCTAGGCCTACTACCCAGGCTAGCATTCCTGTGCCTAAAACACAATGTATGGGTCCGGGCTAGCCACTATGCTGAGGGGTCTAAAGCTGCTGCTAACGCTTTATAACAATTCAATTGGCAGATTTTCACAGAGCTCTTCCACAACGCCCACCCATCGGGCAACAGTTGCCCACCTTCCCTATGGGATCTAGTGGCGAATAGTTGATGCCATTAATCAGAGCGTCAGTTGCCCCGTCGACGTGGCAAGCATACGGTAAGGCATGGGAAGAGTGGACACGACTAGTAGCAGGCAGACGGGTTGACCAATGTGAACAAGCCAGATCACAAGTCACCATAGAATTTCTCCACCAGCTAATTATGAGGGGCATATCAGGGGCGTCAGCGCAGCGGTGTCTGACCGGAGTAGCATTTCACTTCCAACTACTGAATTGGGGAGATGTGACAAAGGTTCATCATCAGACAATCCATAAAAGGGTGGAAAAGGGGTCAGCCAAGTCAGGAGTGTAGACGTCCCGTCCCGTGTCACTAAAACTGATTTCTCACATCATATTCCTAACACCATTAACATGACACTCACAATTTGAAGCAACACTACTGTCTACTGCATTTGTGATCGCCTTCTTCGGGGCGCTATGCATAAGCGAATTAGTCCCTCAATCCAAAATTACCACCAGTGGAGGCTTATTACACCAGGACGTAGTCATAGCCAATAATGCAATACGTCTACGCATACACAAATCGAAAACGGTTCCAGCGGGCAGGGGCACTTGGGTACTTCTACAACCCACAAACGGTACACTGAGTTGGGTAACAATAGTAAAAACATATCTAACCATCAGATCACAAAGTAATTTCTTCCTATCACACATTGATGGAATGCCATTATCAAGATACCAGTTCCAAGCTATATTTAATAAATGCATAACATCGGCAGGGAACCACCCCAAAGATTACGGGACACACTCATTCCGCATAGGCGTGGCCACGGAAGCAGCAAGAGCAGGACTGTCAGAAACGGAAGTTCAGAGGATAGGGAGATGGCGATCCACGTGTTTGGCAAGATACATAAGACCGGACTTATTATCCTAACGTGGTTTGTTTCTTTTACAGGTGACGCTAAGCCAACAGTGTGGGTGATAGGCCACTCATATATGTATTGGGCAGAAAAAAGGGCGAAAGTCTGCCCAGGCGGGAGGAAATTAGAGTTTCATAACACATATTTCAACTAGAGAGGTATTAGAGGCCTGCTATGGCCACAGGTACTAATGGAGGTAATCAAGGTAGGGAGAGAGGCAAGATGTCCGGTCATCTTAGTTATACAGGCCGGGGGAAACAACCTAGGTCATCATAACAGCGCATAACTAATGGCAATAATGAAACTAGACACTGAGCGCTTCAGAGAATTTTTCACAAAACTAGCGATAGTATGGTCAGAGATTGTGCCGATAGCGGTATGGCAAGGTGCGCGAGACATCACGGCCATCGAACGGACAAGGCGGGTAATAAATATTCAGATGGCAAAATTTAGAAGAGACAGAGGTGGTGTAGTGGTACGACACAGACAACTGGAAGGAGATAAAGCAGGCCTCATACGGCCCGACGTTGTTCACTTAATGAATATTGAACTGGACATATTCCTGTCAGGACTCCAGGACGGAGTGGAACAAGCGTTAAGAGTGATGGGTGGGGGTCAGAGTCCTGCATACGAGTACGCAGGATCCTCCGTGGCCTGGAAATAGAAAGGACATGTTGGAGAGTTACACTTGTTGGCCAACTTGCCGGAGTGGAGACCCAGGGCATGCTGCAACAAGCTGAATTATTTTAGAAATAAAATGCCTTTCTAATGGAATGAGTATAAAGAGTTAATAAAGCTGTGACCGATCCTCACCCATCCATTTGTAAGAGTTACATTATTGTATTGTCAAGGAAAGGGGGGCGGTAGGGGGGCTGAGCGTCTGGGTTTGGTTGGGGGTCCCCACAGTCTGCCTAGGCTAGATGCATTTAAAAATTCTTATTAGATACACAGGCGGTGCAGCTTGCTTCGCAGCTGGGCTACTACGCCCAAAGTATTGCCTAGGCTACATGCAGTTAAAAATTCTACGCTGACTAGCAGACACTGAAGATTTGGAGAAGACCTCTGAGCTCTTCAGACTCAACCATCTGTGTTACCCCAAGCCATAGAGTATCTAGTTTCTTACAGTTAAAAAGGGGGGGGAGCGACCCAACCCACCTGGAATTGACGATGCCAACGTCACGTAAGACACAGCAAGGGGACTCCAAAAAGAGTCTCCATTTTTTCCCAAAATTGTGGCACAGACACCACTTAACCCTAGAACGCATACCTGGGGCCTCGCAGGCCCGCCCTGTTAATTGTTTTCTATTTTCTGCAAGATTACTTTAGTTAGAATTTTGAAACTCTAGGTATTCTTCATGTATATAGTTGTTTGTCATTTGAGTTTGAGTTATTCCATGTTATTTGCACAAGAGCCTAAAAGGCCCCAGGTATATGAAAGTGTAGATTTTTATGGTCATGCGTTCTAGGGTTAAGTGGCATCAATTGCCCCACAGTTGCTTAAAACGGTTGGTGAGGTGATTTTACCAAATCCTCAAGGTTTTAGTCTCCCAAGGATAACACAGGGGTAGAAAAGTCCTTGCGAATCCATGATTTGTTCATCTTTATGAACGTGAGTCTGTCTACATTCTCAGTGGACAGACGCGTGCGCTTATCTGTCAGCACACCACCAGCAGCGCTGAACACACGTTCAGAGAGAACACTGGCTGCAGGGCATGACAAGATCTCCAAGGCGTGAGTGGCGAGCTCCGGCCATTTTTCCAGATTTGAATACCAAAATGAGCAAGGGTCCAGTGACACAGTCATGGCTTCGATGTTCACTTGGAGATACTCCTGCACCATCCTCTCTAGGCGTTGACTATGTGTCAGACTTCTTGTCTCCTGTGGCCTTGCAAAGGATGGTCTAAAAAAGTGGTGAAACGATTCCACAAAATTGCTGTTACCAGCAGATACTGTGTTACTGTTACGGTTTGAGTGATGAAGACTCGACAGTCCCACGGTTGGCAAGTTAGAACTGTGAGATTCACTACGTGCACCACTGGTGTTTTGTGGAAAAGCACATGTAAGATTCTGCAACAGCGTCTGCAGATACTCCTGCATGCGTCAATCCCTTTTTATGGCAGGAATTATTTCGGCAAATTTACTTTTGTACCGGGGATCTAAGAGTGTGGCAACCCAGTAGTCGGGATTACTTCGAATTCTGACAATCTGAGGGTCATGTTGCAGGTAGTGCAGCAAGAAGGCACTCATGAGCATCCAGGAGGACCAAGTCCTTGTTGTGTTGGTAGTGAGGTAAGAATCATGCTTCCTTCCTCTGCCCTCTCCCCTCAACCTCGCACAGCAGAAATGTGATCAAGGTCTCCCTCATCTGATGAGTCTTCCATGCCCATCGCCAGTTCGTCCTCCACTTCTTCCTCGGCTCCTGCACCTTCCTCAACAGTTTGGCTGCTACCATGCGCCCTGGTTAATCCCTCTCCCCCACCCTCCCATGCCTGCCGCCTTGGTGCTGCCAACCGTCTGGACCTTGGAGATGTTATCCCTTCCGCATACGACTCCTCCTCTACTTCCTCCACCTCCTCTTGTCCCACCACCTGACTCTGAATTCTGTTTAGTGTGTGCTCCAACATGTAAATCACCGGAATAGTCATGCTGATAATGGCATCGTCGTCAGCACTAACCATCTTCGTCGCCATTTCAAAACTGTGCAGAAGGGTGTGTGGCGCCCCTGAGGGTTCAGTCGCCACAGAGTTACTGCATCTCACCCAGAGGTGTGGTATCTCACCCTCAGGTAAGGAAGGCATATGGCTCGGGACCCTAACACCTGCATCCAACACATACCCGCAGTGGGGGTAGGGCAAGATTGCTCCTAAAGGAGAGCACAGTCCCAGGTCCCTAGCTGGTGGAAGGGTCCTATGTAGTGGGTGCTTAGGGGAGCAGCTTAGCGGAGCACATGACAGGGAGAGTATAAATAGGAAGCTATCTTAGAAAGAGCAAGCCAGTCAGAGGAGGAAAAGTGACAGGAGCAGAGGCTCGGCATGAGCTCTGCTCCAGAGGCGGGCCTAGCCTGGGAGGCCCAGGACTGAAGGAGAGAAGAGAGGAGTGGGAGCAGGAAGGCTCCAGGAACCGAAGGGACCCTAGGGCTATGGGCCGTGCAGAAGGCCACCCGTACTCCTGCTGCTACCAGGAGGTAGAGGGGTCAGACCAGATAAGGGGAACCGGTCCCTCAACTAGCGGAGAAACAGCAAGGCTCAACTAGAAACCGGAGGCTGCAGCATTTCATGTACTGCAGGTAAAAGTCCACACCAGTCTCACTAAGAAGGTAGCCACATAGGACCCAGGGGACGGAACACAAGTCGCCCGCCAAGGCCCGAGGATACCGGATAGAAGTGTCACTGGGTGTGAGGTGCAGGTAGAAGGCCAGAGAAAGGACACACAGAAGGGGGTCCTGCTAAGTACTCCGGAGCTATCTGGGGGTGGACTGAGCCCCTCACTGAGTACGCACAGCACGACGGGTGAGATTGCTCTGGTACCTGTAATCTGGACTGCAACAACTGTGAGTAAAGATCTTGGGACTGCATCACACGGACTCTGTATTCATTACTGACTCCCTGCACTACAACCACCATCATCCACCCACACTGCCCTCAAGCTATACTCTTCCTGTTGTGAGTAATAATACCATTGCTGCAAAACCACCAGCTTCAGAGGACTGTTCCGCAGCGGCGGCCCCTTTTGCCCCACTCCAGAGGTGGCGTAGTCGGACATTATAAAACCCATATATACAAATTACCCTTGGATTGACCGCCCTGGATCACAGACCGGGTCACCGCCACAGTGACTACAACCCCCAGCGTCTACCGGCCCGGCTCAGGGTACCCCACGGCCCAGGGGGCGCGTCAACTTCATAGGTCCCTGATCTGAGACCACTCCTGCAGCGTGATTTGCCCCACCTCTGGATCTCGTTGGCCCAGGCTATACGTCACCATAGTTACCCAGTGCCCAGTCAGCGACATGTAACGCCCCTGTCCATGCATACTCGTCCAAGTGTCTGTGGTGAAATGCACCCTGTCACACACAGAGTTTCTCAAAGAAGCGGTGATGTTGTGTACGACATGCTGGTGGAGCGCAGGCACACCTTTCTTTGAGAAGTAGTGCCGACTGAGCATCTGGTACTGGGGCACTGAGACGGACATAAGGTCTCGAAAATCCACTGTGTCCTCCAGGCGGAAAGGCAGCATTTCTGTAGCCAAGAGCTTGCAGATGGTGAAATTCAACCTCTTAGCTTTCTCATGGCTAGGAGGAAATGGTCTTTTACTTTTACACATCTGAGGGACCGAGGGCTGGCTGTTGTGCTTAGACGGGGTTGAGTAGGATGTCCCCGGCAAACTGCCGGTCTGTGAGAAAGATGCAGGCGGACATGTTAGATTGCCTTGATCCAAAGCTGGTGCTCTCGATGTCAGAGAGCGCTCAACACCAGCAGGTGTTTCCACTTCCCAATGAACTGATGACCTGCCAATCACACTGGCTGTTGCAGGTAAAGAGGTGGCAGGTCTGCGTCCAAATACATGTGTGACTGCTGTCCCCCCAGTCACAGAGGATGAAGAGGCCGCGGATGCACAAGATGGGGCAGACGGTGTTTGGCCCAGCCTGCTAGGCCGCATTGTAGCACAGTGAGCTTCCCACTGCAACTTATGCTTCATATCCATGTGCCGGTTCATGCATGAAGTACTCAAACTATGGATTTTTTGGCCTCTACTTATGTTTTGGTTACAAATATTACAGATAACACGAGTTGGGTCATCCTTATCATTCTGAATAAATGCCCAGGCTATGCAAGGCTTAGAGCCCATGCGACCTGAAGAGCCACTACGACTTGTGGTCAGAGGCAGAGTTGTGGTTGAGGATGCAGTTGTTGACGTGCTTCCAGTACTCCATCTGTGTCCAGGAAGGCGCAACCTAACCTCGTCGTCAATAGCATCTGTGACGCCCCGCTGTGCTTGGTATCACATATCCTAGAAGAGTGTATTGATGGAATCCTCCACAAGAGGCCCCCATAAACATTCACACATCTCCACCTTCCACCTCAGACCAGCAGAGGGAGCCCGTTAGGGATATAAATAGGGAAGGTGGAGCTAGGCAGTTCAGTTCCTCTGAAGAGTTCCTGCAGTAGAGAAGCCTAAGAGAGGTCAGTCTGCAGTGGAGCTCAGTCTAGTCTAGAGAACTCAGTTAATAGTTCAGCAGTGGAGCACAAGGCTCCTGCTAACTAGATTCAGTAAGGCATAACCGGAATCCCTGGAGAACTACAAGTCCCAGTATGGCTAAGGTGCTGATACGTAACAGAGCCAGGAGACGCTTAGGCCCCGCATAGTGGGAGCGTGAACTCCAAGAGAAGGCCCTACCACAAGGTCAGCCAGCGCAGGACAGAGACAAAGTTAGGCCTAGCTCCAGGCAGGTCAGAAACTTACTACGCAGAGGCAAGAAACAGGAGGCCCTACACCCGCTCATTGGGGAGGATCCTGATATTCACCCTTCACCCTACAGTGCTCCGGGATGTGCCTGAATTTCCTCCAGTAAAAGGTACTGAAGTGACTACCGTGTCCGTTCCCGTTCTTGCTCTGACCCAGCTGGGTCTCGCCTGTCCTGCATTCCCCCTGCATACGCTGCCCTGAGACCTAGCTCCACCTGTGGGGAGCTATACCATCGAGCAGCCTTATCACGGGTCTCAGTGGACTGCTGCAGCGCTGGTGCTTCTCACCAGATACCACAGGTGGCGTCACAAACTCTTATAAAATTAACAATTATCCACTCTTTTAAAGAGTGACCCCAGGGTACGGGCCAGGGAGCCGACCACCGCGACATCCCCAAGGCCAGGCAAAGGCCCGGGTACCGAGTCATCCCCATCCCCTGGGCTAGTCACATCCTCCTCCACCTCCTCCGTTGACCTCATCGACTGGCTGACTGTGGGTTGACAGTAAGTGGGATCTCCAACCTCGTCATCATCACCCTGTGTGTTATCACACCCGTCGTCCTCAAAGCCAACCTCTTCCTGCCCTGACCGAAAAGTCAAGTTGTCGCTCCAATCAGGTATTTGAGTCTCATCATCGTCTTCATCATTGTCTCCACCAACAGGAGTGACAGTTTGGGAACGAGGGTCTACATTATGCTCAGAACCTTCTTCATCTGGTCCTGGATCCGACTTATAAAGATTCTGGGCATCAGTGCATATCATTTCCTCGTCTGGATTAACAGAAGCTCTGGAGCAGACTTACGTTTCCCAGGCTATAGTATGAGTAAACAGCTCTGCAGACTCAACCATCTGTGTTACCCCATACTCAGACGGGCAGCTGGAGACTTGGGAGCTGTGAGGAAGCAAGTGCGATTGGGGTGACACCTCTGAGGACTGGAATATTTGTGATGTTGAAATTGAGGTGGAGGAGAGCCCACTTGAAGGAGCACTTGATATCCGCTGAAGCACCTGCTGTTTTTGTGCCTCATCTGGAATTTGTAGCGATGGGCGTGTCCGTAAGAAAGGGATCGTATCACATTGTCCACGAAAAGAAGTCGACATCTTAGCTTGGCTGGAAGATGGTCTTTCTTCTGCAGATGTTACCCCCCCCCACTGCGGGGGGGGGGCTCGACCCACCAGCGGACAGGCACCAGTATTGGGAGAGGGGGGCTGGCCGTCAGGGTCCACCGTGGCTCTGGCACAAACCCGGCGACACGGAGGTGGCACGGGCAGGAACGAACTGGCCGTGTCGGCTTCTCACTATTTGGATTCTAGAAGGGCATGACATGCCTATTTCTGTGTCTCCCCCTCCTTTTACTCCTCCACCTCTTTTCTTTTCGCATGACTATATGTACTTGTCACTTTTCCATGTGTTAGTTATGTCTTCTGAGCAGTTTGTCAGCTTTTGGACACATTTGAAGGTGTTTTCTGTGTGTTTCTATGTGTTTTTGTTTGCCTGCCATTGGTTTTAACGGTGTTCGAAGGTGTTCGACGAACAGTTCGACGAACAGTTCGACGAACAGTTCGGCGAACACACGGGTGTTCGACGAACCGAACCGAACTCGAACACTACGGGGGTGGCTCAACACTACTCCCTTCTGGAAATGACCACATTTTTGGAGACTATACCCCTCAAACCATTTATGAAGAGATGCAGTTACTACTTTGTCCCCAAAGCTGTCATCAATAAGCTAGCATGTGAAAGATGGCAAAATAATTGAATATTTCATTGTTTCCCATGTTGACAATGTGGTATAAGTGACATATTAACTTTATTCTGTAGGTCAGTATGATTAACAAGATATTTTTTATAGTTCTATTTATATTTTTTGTAGTTTGCATGTTAAAAATATTTTGTAAGCAAACAAAAATATTTTAGTGTCGTCAGATACTGGGAGACATATCCTTTTTATTTTACTGTTCTCAAAACTGCATGAAGGCTTATTGTTTGTAGGAAGATTCGCAGTTTTTATTGGTACCGTTTTGTGATATATGTGACTTGTTTTTAATTTTATTTTCAGGAATAGAATTTCAATTTGTGCCAATAAGCAAAGAAAAAGTGTACTACAGTCTTCATGACATAATATTCAAATTGACATAAGTATCATGTTAGTAATTCTAATGGATTCTAGAGTAACGTTAACAACATTATACAATGATGACTATCAAAGAGGGAGCGCTCCCTCTTCAGCATGTGTGTGCCTATACCTTACCGCTGTATCCGGAATTCTTTTAGGATTTGACTCTTCTATTGTGCCCCGCAATCTGTTTCTGATGAAGGCCTGATTAAAGGCCAAAACGTTATCAGCGTTTACAGTGAATTACTTTTCTAAAATAAATATTTCCAATTTTTGCATCTACTTTGGAGTGTCAAGTTTTTTATTCGTATCATATTTGGAGTGGAATCCTAATTAAGCACCCACCCATCAGGAGTGCCACATAGCTCTATGTCTATCAAAGCTGTTGTCCACCACTGGTAACATCATCAAGGCAATCAAATGTAATCATTGCTAAAAGTATATTATCGGAAGTACGAAAAGAGTATGTAGGCCCCTATTCATCTAGACTGGAGATGTTCATGCCAGTCTTGATAAGGGGCGTGCTGGAGTCAGACATTCCTGATTCATTACGAGGTCCTTTTAATGAATCTGATGCATCTAACACGTGGCGTGCGTCTCACCACAAATCTTACTCCAATCAGTGACTGGAGTAAGATTTTTATAATATATGGTGCTATACTTCACTCTGTCAAGGTTACGGTGCCCGAGTAGGGATCCAATCCTTAAAGTATATATAGAAAAGCTCAGCACTCAGGGGTATGTAGTAGAATAGTATTCTGCTGCATACCTCTGAGTGCTGAGTTTTTCTCTATATATGGAGTAAGATTTTTGGCATAAGAAATATCACAGCTTGTCATTAGCTGTGAAAACCAAAACAGAAGCAAAATAAATAAATACCTTGCTGTAAATAAATAAGTAAAAGGTTATATATTTTATTTTGTTTCTGTTTTTTGTCTGTTTTTAGGCCAGTCTGAACATGCTTCTATTTTGCATGCATACCAAATTGGCTCCAGTTCATTTATTTTTGTTTAGCTGTAGGTTTTTACATTGAGTGCAGGTAAAGGTGTGGCCACCCTTCATTTGAGCTGGATATCACATTAAGGTCACGGCCCCACTATCAGTATTCGGTCAGTATTTTTTCTCAGGAGTAGGAGCCAAAACCTGGAGTGGGTGATAAATGAAGAATTGGTGACTTGTTTCTATTGTACATTTTCTCTGATTGTTCCTCACCTGGTTTTGGCTCCCACTCCTGAGAAAAAATACTGACCAAATACTGACCAAATACTATAGTGGGGCCACTACATTAAAACGCTTCTAACTAGCTGTTTGTCCATGTTTGGTACCCGGTCCTTTTCAGCCCTTATTCACACAAGACATCACTGTGATGCAGGGTAAGGTTTTAATATTAGAGGTTAGGACCATCCCGAACTTGGGTACACCGTGACGTTGGTGGAATGGCTTTTAAATTTTTTTTGATCAAAAACAGTGTTTACTAAGTACCCAATGTTATTTATATGCACTATTGCATTTAATTATTTATTTACAGCTGGGTGTAAATGTATTTTGTTTCTGTTTTGGTTTTTGTCTGCTTTTCAGACAGTCTGAACATGCTTCTATTTTGCATGCATAACAACTGTGGAATCATGCCCCTGTCCCACCACAGATCCACCAAAATGGGTGAAGCTTCAAAATTCGCAAAAATGTTACATATTTTCCAAGCAGTTTACACCAGAATTCTGGTTTAATTGCTTTGATGATTCTGGGCCTTAGTGTAAGATAATATTTATACTATTAAAGTCACAGTATGGCAACAGTAAGCAGATAATGGATTAGACAGAGAAGAGGGAATTAGAGGAGAATAAAAAAGCAAAACTAGAACTCTAAGGTACAGATCTATGGCGGCTGGTAGCTATGCCGTTGAGGAACATGCCTCAAATCGAACCTAGAGGACTGGACTATTTTGAAGATAGCTTAGTGACATAGTCATCTTTAGGGGCCTAAATGCATTTGAACAATTCAACCTAATTTTTGCTAAAAGCAATAAGACTCCATCCGTCAAATTATATGTGCCTTTTTTATTGCTTGTTTATTGTATCTTTTGTGACACAACATAGTATATAGATAGCAATTCTGGCATAGCTTTTTTTTTTCTTTTCAAAGGTGTTCACTGGGTGAAGTAAATAGCATGCTATGCTCATTTTATAATTTGGGTTTTTACGGACATGGTAATATCAGATATCTATTGTTTATTTATATTGTATTATTTTTTAAGAATAAAATCTCATTTGTAAAAAAAAATTTTTTTTTTGTGTTGCCATATTATAGAATCTGTAACTTTTTTTTTGCCATTGACAGAGCTATGTCAGAGCTTATTTTTAGTGTGATGAACTGTAATGTTTAATCATACCAATTTGGAGATCATGAGATACAGATACAGAAAATGCAGCATTCACCACTGGCATTTTTGATTCACTTTATTCAAATGTTTTATCCTGTGACCATGATTTTAACAGCTTCAGCTGTGTCACATGCAGTTTTGCCTCCCCATGCCTCTCAAGATCATCGCCAGGAACCCCAAATCCACATGATCAAATAAATGCTTGTTTAACATCAACTGACAACAAGCATAAAAGGAGTCTCCAGCAACTACAGTGCTGGTCCCAATTTGGCACCCCTTCATTTTTTTCATAGACTGTACAATGTTTTCAGAAATAAATAGAAAGGTACCAACGTTATCCTAGTGGTCCAATTAAATACAATAATAAAACATTGTTTTTCAACTTCCATGTTGCAATTTCAAAGAAGAAACAGAATAAACAGTGTAGCGTCGGCGTCCCTGCCTCCTGCTAGGCAGGGACGCTGTTCCCCTCACCTCTCCGCTCCGTGCCCGGCGTCTTCCTCCCGCCCTGCTGGCAGCGCGTGCTGCTTCCCGGTCACGGTGCTTAGGGCGCGCGCGCGCTCCCCCTCTCTTAAAGGGGCCGCGCGCGCTGTCCTAAGGAGTCCCCGGCCAATGGCCGGAGGACTTCACCATATATAAGGCACCTCCTCCAAAATGGAGGTGCCCGAGCAATGTTGTTGCAAAGCCTTCACTCTGCTTCAGCCCTCAGGTCCCATTACCAGTTACCTGCCAGTCACCTGCCAGATTCCTGCCTGTTACCTGCCAGTCACTTGCCAGATTCCTGCTTGATACCTGCCTGATATCCGTTTCCCTGCTTGCAAGCCTGCGGTCCGACGGTCTGCCTTCCTACACCTGTCAGTCTGTCTATGGACCAGCCTGCCCGCTCACCTGGGAGCGCTCATCTGCTACCTGCCTGCTAGCCTACCTGGAGGCTCCGCCGTCACTTGCCGTGACCACCTGCCTGTCCAGAGACTCTTGCCTGCTCACCTGGGAGCGCTCACCTGCTACCTGTCTGCTAGCCTACCTGGAGGCTCTGCCGTCACTTGCCGTGACCACCTGCCTGTCCAGAGACTCTTGCCTGCTCACCTGGGAGCGCTCACCTGCTACCTGTCTGCTAGCCTACCTGGAGGCTCTGCCGTCACTTGCCGTGACCACCTGCCCGTCCAGAGACTCTTGCCCGCTCACCTGCTACCTGCCTGCTAGCCTACCTGGAGGCTCTGCCGTCACTTGTCGTGACCACCTGCCTGTTCAAAGACTCTCGCCCGCTCACCTGGGAGCGCTCACCAGCCACCTGCCTGCTGTCCTTCTACCCAGAGACTGTCCCTGTCACTTGCCGTGAGTACCCGTCCTTCTACTCAGAGACTGTCCCTGTCACTTGCCGTGACTACCTGCCCTTCTACCCAGAGACTGTCCCTGTCACTTGCCGTGACTACCTGCCCTTCTACCCAGAGACTGTCCCTGTCACTTGCCGTGACTACCTGCCCGTCTTCCCTGGGAGCCACCCGCTTCCTTACAAGGACCGCCCCCTTGTATAGTTGCTCAGAGGTTCCGTCTACCAGACCCGTTACAGTTTGCTCGGGCCATGGAACCCGGTGGCACCCAAGCTCCCTCGCTCTCGGATCTATGTCATGAACTGTCCCGTCAGAGGTCCCAACAGGAGTCCATCCTGAGTCACCTGCGGAATGTCAACTCTCGCCTGGACACTCTGACTGCTCCACCAGCTACCACCGCTAGTGTCATGACTCGCAACCCGGCAGCGCCGCTGCCCACCAATACCATGGTATCCTGCCCCGGACCCCGGCTTTCTGCACCTCCTCGCTTCGGAGGTGACTCCGCTCAAGCTCGGGGCTTCATAAACCAGTGCACCCTGCACTTTGAACTTTTGTCCAACCAGTTTATCTCTGACCGGTCCAAAGTAGCCTTTATCATGTCCCACCTCACGGGGGAGGCTCTGGCTTGGCTAAATCCTCTATGGGAGAGAGGAGACCCCCTGGTGTCCGACCTGCCAGCCTTTCTCACGGCTTTCCGGAAAGTCTTCGACGAACCCGGACGGAAGACCTCATCCTCATTGTCTCTGCTACGCCTCCATCAAGGAAATCTCACCGTAGGCCAATATGCCATACAGTTCCGTACCCTTGCTTCGGAGCTGGCCTGGGATAACGACGCCCTGGTGTCTGTCTTCT
Source organism: Phyllobates terribilis (assembly GCF_046119375.1). Taxonomy (NCBI): domain Eukaryota; kingdom Metazoa; phylum Chordata; class Amphibia; order Anura; family Dendrobatidae; genus Phyllobates; species Phyllobates terribilis. The sequence continues at coordinate 413,217,036 of NW_027362771.1, read as the reverse complement.
GGGAGGGTCTGTCCGGCCGTATTAAAGATGAGCTCGCCGGTCGGGACATTCCTACCACTCTCGATGACTCAATAACACTTGCCACCCGGATTGACATCCGGTTCCAGGAGCGCGTCAAAGAGGTCACCCGTGAGAGGAGGTTTCCACGTCTAGCTCCTACCTTCCAGAAACCCGTCACTCCCTCCGTTACTCCCCAGGCACACTCACCTGAGCCTATGCAGGTCGACCAGACCAAGATGGTCAAAACCCGTCAAGACTTACGCCGTGCCGAGGGGAGCTGCTTCTACTGTGGCAGTAAGGAGCACCGGATCCGTTCCTGCCCAGAGAGGTCGGGAAACGCCTGTGTCTAGGATCGCTCAGAGAGGTCGCCCTAGACAAAAGTAAACCCTCTCCATCCCTGATGCTGTCTGTCTCTATCATCTGCGGAGAAAACCGCTATTTTGAACTGGCTCAACTTGACTCAGGAGCTGCTGGAAATCTCATCTCTCAATCCCTGGTAGAGAAATACCGTATTCCCACCAAACCTCTGGCCGTACCTTTATCTGTCGCCGCCGTGGATGGGGGCCTCTTACCACTTCCCATCCAACTCATCACCGAATCTCTAACTCTACAGGTGGGAATGCTGCATTCTGAGAGCATCTCCTTTCATGTTCTGCCTGGACTCTCTCACGCACTCTTGCTAGGCCTACCTTGGCTCCAGAAACATGCACCCGTGCTTGACTGGCAGACCGGAGAAGTCCTTCGCTGGGGACAGGACTGCCATAAGACTTGTCTAGTTCCCGTTCATCCTGCTCGTCCTTCTCCTACCCCAGTCAATCTACCCGGTCTACATGTTCCCTATTGGTCTTATGCGGATGTCTTCAATAAAAAAGAAGCAGAGACATTACCCCCTCATAGACCATACGACTGCCCAATCGACCTGATACCCGGCTCTACTCCCCATGGGCGTATCTTCCCTTTGTCCGCTGCAGAGACCCGGTCCATGTCAGAATATATTGAGGAGAATCTGGCCCGGGGATTTATCCGGAAGTCTACCTCCCCGGCGGGAGCAGGCTTCTTCTTCGTCAAAAAGAAGGACGGCTCACTCCGTCCATGTATAGATTATAGAGGCCTTAACCAGATTACAGTGAAGAATAAATACCCCCTCCCGCTCATTCCTGAATTATTTGACCGTCTGAGGGGGGCTAGAATCTTCACCAAACTGGATCTCCGTGGGGCGTATAACCTGGTCCGTATCCGTCAGGGGGATGAGTGGAAGACGGCATTCAACACCCGGGACGGCCACTATGAGTACCTTGTAATTCCCTTCGGTCTCTGTAACGCTCCTGCCGTCTTTCAAGAGTTGGTCAATGACATCTTCCGTGACCTTCTCTACTCCTGCGTGGTGGTGTACCTGGACGACATCTTGGTCTTCTCTCCGGACCTTCCTACTCACCGGAGGGATGTTCGTCAGGTCCTGCTCAGGCTCAGGCAGAATCACCTCTACGCTAAATATGAGAAGTGCATCTTTGAACAGACCTCTCTTCCATTTCTGGGCTACATAATCTCTCAGACCGGCCTACAAATGGATCCTGAGAAACTGTCTGCCATCCAGAAGTGGCCCCGACCAGAGGGGTTGAAGGCTATTCAGCGGTTCCTGGGCTTCGCCAACTATTACCGCCTCTTCATACCGCACTTCTCTTCCCGGACTGCCCCTATCTCTGCGCTCACCCGTAAGGGCACTAATCCCAGAAGATGGCCGCCCGAAGCTGAGGAGGCCTTTCTTTCCTTAAAACAGGCTTTCTCCTCCGCCCCGGTGCTGCATCGTCCGGACGGCAACAAACAATTCTTCCTAGAAGTTGACGCTTCCTCCTCCGGAGCCGGGGCGGTACTTACCCAAAAGTCATTTTCCGGAAGAATGGTAACCTGCGTTTTTTTCTCCAAACTCTTCTCCTCTTCTGAGCGCAATTATTCTATTGGAGACCGAGAATTGTTAGCCATTAAGCTGGCACTGGAGGAGTGGCGTTACCTGCTGGAGGGGGCTCTTCACCCGGTAATAATTTACACGGACCACAAGAACTTGGCTTACCTTCAGAGCGCCCAGAGACTTAACCCGCGCCAAGCCCGGTGGTCCTTGTTTTTTGCCCGCTTTGATTTTGTTCTTCATTTTCGCCCGGCAGACAAAAACATCAAAGCTGACGCCTTGTCCTGATCCTTCCTGGTATCTGATCTAGAGGAGGAACCTAAGCACATCATTGATCCCGCCAGAGTAATGCAAGTGGCCCCCGTGAATCTAAATCGTCTCCCTCCCGGTAAGACGTTCGTAACTGTACCTGATCGGAGGAGGGTCCTACACTGGGGTCACTCGTCTAAGCTAGCTGGCCACGCCAGTCAGAAAAAGACCCTCCAGCTCATTACCCGGCATTACTGGTGGCCTACCCTGCTCAAGGATGTAATAGACTTTGTTTCTGCCTGTGTGTCTTGCGCCCACAACAAAGTTCTGAGACACCTGCCAGCCGGTCGCCTCCTTCCTCTTCCAGTACCTGCTGCCCCGTGGCAGCATATAGCTATGGACTTTATAACGGATCTCCCTGTCTCTGCCGGTTGTACGGTCATTTGGGTGGTCGCTGATCGCTTTTCCAAGATGGCGCACTTCATTCCCCTGCCGGGCCTCCCGTCTGCCCCCCAACTGGCTAAAGACTTTATCCGCCACATCTTCCGTCTCCATGGCCTGCCCCTCCACATCGTGTCAGATCGTGGGGTTCAGTTCACCTCACGCTTCTGGAGAGCCACATGTAAGTTGCTTGACGTCACTCTGGACTTCTCTGCTTACCATCCACAGTCCAATGGTCAAGTGGAGCGGATCAATCAGAACCTGACCAGTTACCTCTGGCACTTCGTTAATGCCCACCATTCGGACTGGGTGGATCTCCTACCATGGGCCGAGTTCTCTTACAATAATCACGAGAGCGAATCTTCCTCCAAATCCCCGTTTTTTGTAGTCTTCGGTCAGCATCCTCGGATCCCGTTTCCCGTCTCCACCTCGGTGGACAATCCGGCTGCGGAATCTCTCGTTAGCGAATTCTCCTCCATTTGGGAGAGTACCCGATCCGCACTCCTTCAGTCGTCCGAGCGGATGAAAAAACACGCTGACAAAAAACGCCTGGATCCTCCACAATTCCGTCCTGGAGATAAAGTCTGGCTCTCGTCCAAGTATGTCCGGCTCAAGGTTCCTTCCTACAAGTTAGGGCCTCGGTTCATCGGCCCACTGGAAGTTATCAAACAGATCAATCCGGTGGCCTATAAATTGAAACTCCCGGCCAACCTACGGATCCCTAACTCCTTCCATGTATCTCTCCTCAAACCCGTGGTACTTAACTCTTTTTCCAAGTCTACAGGTACGCCTCCTGCTCCGGTTTCCGCTGAGAACGAGTTTGAGGTAGAGAACATTCTGGCCACCAAAAGGGTAAGAGGAAATTTTTCTGGTAGATTGGAAGGGGTTTGGTCCTGAGGAGAGAACGTGGGAGCCTCGGGAGAACATCCATGCCCCTCTCATCCTTGATAAATTTCTCTCTGGCCTAAAAAAGGGGGGGCCTAAAGGGGGGGTACTGTAGTTTTGGCATCCCTGCCTCCTGCTAGGCAGGGACGCTGTTCCCCTCACCTCTCCGCTCCATGCCCGGCGTCTTCCTCCCGCCCTGCTGGCAGCGCGCGTTGCTTCCCGGCCACGGTGCTTAGGGCGCGCGCTCCCCCTCTCTTAAAGGGGCCGCGCACGCCGTCCTAAGGAGTCCCCGGCCAATGGCCGGAGGACTTCACCATATATAAGGCACCTCCTCCAAAATGGAGGTGCCCGAGCAATGTTGTTGCAAAGCCTTCACTCTGCTTCAGCCCTCAGGTCCCGTTACCAGTTACCTGCCAGTCACCTGCCAGATTCCTGCCTGTTACCTGCCAGTCACTTGCCAGATTCCTGCTTGATACCTGCCTGATATCCATTTCCCTGCTTGCAAGCCTGCGGTCCGACGGTCTGCCTTCCGACACCTGTCAGTCTGTCTATGGACCAGCCTGCCCGCTCACCTGGGAGCGCTCATCTGCTACCTGGAGGCTCCGCCGTCACTTGCCGTGACCACCTGCCTGTCCAGAGACTCTTGCCTGCTCACCTGGGAGCGCTCACCTGCTACCTGTCTGCTAGCCTACCTGGAGGCTCTGCTGTCACTTGCCGTGACCACCTGCCTGTCCAGAGACTCTTGCCTGCTCACCTGGGAGCGCTCACCTGCTACCTGTCTGCTAGCCTGCCTGGAGGCTCTGCCGTCACTTGCCGTGACCACCTGCCCGTTCAGAGACTCTTGCCCGCTCACCTGGGAGCGCTCACCTGCTACCTGCCTGCTAGCCTACCTGGAGGCTCTGCCGTCACTTGCCGTGACCACCTGCCTGTCCAAAGACTCTCGCCCGCTCACCTGGGAGCGCTCACCAGCCACCTGCCTGCTGTCCTTCTACCCAGAGACTGTCCCTGTCACTTGCCATGAGTACCCGTCATTCTACCCAGAGACTGTCCCTGTCACTTGCCGTGACTACCTGCCCTTCTACCCAGAGACTGCCCCTGTCACTTGCCGTGCCTACCTGCCCGTCTTCCCTGGGAGCCACCCGCTTCCTTACAAGGACCGCCCCCTTGTATAGTTGCTCAGAGGTTCCGTCTCCCAGACCCGTTACAAACAGCATGTTTAGCAATAAAGGCACCCATAATTAATACTTGGTTGCACACCCTTTGGCATTGATTACAGCCTCCAAACATTTCTTGTAGCCATCTATGAGCTTCTTGCACTTCTTAGCTAGAATTTTCTCCCACTCTTCCTTTGCAGTTTGTTCAAGCTCTTGAATATTTGTAGGGTTATTTTTCCCAATGGCAGATTTCAGCTCACCCCAAAGATTTTCAACGGGATTGAGGTCAGGACTCATTGCTGGCCATTTTAAAACAGTCCCTTTGTTCTTTTTCAACCATTCTTGTGTATTTTTTGATGTGTGCTTTTGGTCATTGTCTTGCTGGAGTACCCATGATCTTCGACTCATATCAAGTTTTCTTACATTGGGTAGGACATTATGCTCTAAAATCTCTTGATAATTCTCTGATTTCATGATTCCTGTGATACAGTCATGGCCTCCAGTACCAGACACAGCAAAGCAACCCCACAGCATTATGGATCCTCCACCATGCTTTACTGTTGGTAAGGTGTTGTTTCCTTATAAGCTGCATTGCACCGTCTTGTAAACAAACTGTTGCTTTGCATTGCCAAAAACTCTATTTTTGTTTCATCTGTCCACAGAACATTTTCACAGAAGGATTGTGGTTTGTCAAGGTACTTTGGCAATGATCAGTCGTTCCTTTTTATGTCTTTTCTTCAGCAATGTTTTGTTTCTTGGCCTTTGCCCATAAATCTCTGCTTGGTTTATTGTGCTGTGTATGGTACTTGTTGAAACCATGAGCACAGACTGTTCCAGATTGGCCTTCAGGTCTTTGGATGTTTGAAGTGGTGTTTTTTCCACCATTCGCACCAACGTTCGAAGACATCTCTTGTCAATTTTCTTCTTTCCACCACGTCCAGAGAGGTTCTTGACGGTTCCATGCATGGCAAACTTCTTAATAACATTGCGCACTGTTGAAACTGGGATACCAAGGTCTTTGGAGATGGCCTTATACCCTTTGGAAGTCTTTTGTTTGCTAATAATAGCAGTTCTGATGTCATTAGAAAGCTCATTTGTCTTCACCATTGTGACAAAAGAACAGGGCCTACCATGTGGTTTTTTAAAACACTGAAGTCATCATTCATTGGCTAATTCACCGACAACCACAGGAGAATCTCTTTTGTGATTTACCACAGGCGAGTCAAATGTGTTTCCATACTAAATTAATGTAAAGGGTGCCAATGCCAGTGTCACAGCTAGTTTTAGGTTTTTCTATTTTTCCCTCCCATTGTTTTTTGTTTTAAATTATTGTTTATCATTTGCTCTTTTGTATTTAACACGAGGGCTCTATACAAAAAAACTGTTAAACTTGATTCATTTTTTTAAGGAGATATTCCACACTATGTACTTAAACTTCATGGCTGCCAATAACCATGAGCAGGACTGTAGCGCTGTGTAAGCAGTATGGGCTTGTTCACACTTTGTGTTTTTGCCACGTTTTTTCACGCTCGTGGAGAAAAATGCAGCATTTTACAGTACCAGCAAAGTGAATGATTTCTGAAATCTCATGCATATGCTTCTTATTTTTTTCTTGCACATTTGAATCTCCAAAGCATTTTTGAAATCTGCATGTCAGTTCTTTCAGCATTATTGCAGTGTTTTTCACGCATTCAAGTGAATAAGTATCAAAAATGCATGCAAAATGTGTATATTGTACGCAGTGTTTTTCCTGCCAACACTCTGAATGCACTTCTGCATTGTGGGCAGAATACGACTCAGACGACACAGGGTGAGGGTAACACAGCATGGTAATACTTTATTGAACCATCAATAGACAATAACATGTAGTACAGTCCCAGCAAGTGCATAAGATGGTGTAAATGACAGAGTCTCACCTTTCCATTGACTTGCCGGAAATTAGAACATCTGCCACTTCGGGCCTTCCAGGGCCATCTACCCCAACCAGTGGCACCCCGCTTTTGGCAGGCACCAACAGAGAGGAGGAAGCTGACAGTTCATTGAGGTATGTGGCCAGGTGACCTAATTGTCCCAACCTGGGCTCTCCAAACGTGTTCATGGGTTCTGTGATGGGCAGTGGACCAAATCTTTATTCCTCCGGTTGGAACCATGATTCCTTGGCTGCTGTTCTGTGGAGTCTCTGGAAACAGAGGCAGATTCCTTTTTTATAGTCCAGAGCTCTTATTCAGGCCATTATCCATAGGTTTGGGGGGAGGTGAGAGGAGGTCATCTCTCATTGTTCGAGTGTTCAAATAACATGCATATTTTGTCCTTCAATGTTTACAGAACAACAAGTTGCATTGACTGATACAATAGTTAGTTAGCAGGCATTAACCAAATTAACAAACAACAATTGTTCAATTAACCTGTGCCTTTCACCCTCAAGGATAGCAGAACCATCATCAATTCAAGAGTCAACGTTCAGGCTCATAAAAACAATGGCTTATGGCTCTTGACCTACTGAAAAATAAATCTGGCATAATTAAAGGGGTTGTCCGGTACTATTAAAAAAATGGCAGTGTGTTTTAATGATACAAAAAAGCTTGTTTCTAATTACTTTGCACTCCTGATACTGCCTGTGAGCGGCGCTATCAGTGGCCGCTCACAGGCAGCACGTGACCCCCGGCTACAGCCGGTGTTGACGTCCGCTGGCGTCACGACAAGTTGTGGCTGCAGCCGGCGGTCTCCTCTTCCGCGTTCCACCGGTGGCTGCTGGGTTGTGGGCAGTGTTATTCCCCTGCGTCACACCCGGCATCCACCGCACGCTCTCCCTGTCCTCATTCACTGGGAAAGCGCGCGGTGGATGCTAGGTGTGATGCAGGGGAATAACCCCGCCCACAACCCAGCAGCCTCCGCGGGGACCCCAGCACTGCGTCACGCCTCACTTGTCGTGACGTCAGCGGGGGGTTACGTGCTGCCTGTGAGCGGCCACCGATAGCGCCGCTCACAGGCAGTATCAGCAGCGCAAGGTAATTAGAAACAAGCTTGTATGTATCATTAAAACACACTGCCATTTTTTTACTGGACAACCCCTTTAAGAATAAATGCTGTGTCATTAAAAATAATAAGAGTGAAAACTATTATATAATTGAAAGATTTTTTTTTATATGCTTGATATTTATTTAGTTTGCCCAACCTTCTGTGATATTATAAAATTCCTTCAGGACTGTCTGCACAGTAGATGACTGTTTATCTCTAAATGGTGTTATTTTTTAAAGATTTATATCTTGCCTTTCATTTCAATATTGAGTAAGCACAACTTTAGAAAGTAGAAATGTGGGAGAAATGTGAAATCTGGTCAAAGTACCGTACAGCTGCTCTTTAAAACTAACCAGACAATGTTAAAGAAAACACCATTGAAGGGTGATCTAGTACAGAATTGCTAAATTATATTGCTGTGTTACTCTTGTTCCCGGATACCAAAACTAATAGTCCAAGTAGATCTCACAATTCTGTGGACTAATCTTCTGAACAAACAAAGGAATGAACAAATGCAGAATAAAAAGACAGGCAGGGGTGACTCAGGTCCGTAATCACAGGTAAAAGACCATAACTTAGAGTGCAAAGCAATGCTAGCATAACCAACACATAACAGGAAGAGGTGGAACAGGCTATCACAAATTATAATATATTGTGTATAATAAAACATCATAGTGATCAAACTATCACATTTTGAAGTTCCATTGTATGGTTAAAGAATTTTTTTAAGAGGGCTTAATAAAAACAATGTACACAATAGAGATGAGTGAATCAACTGGCAGAACCCTGGTCCAGCAGCCACATCAGTATTCTGTGGCTCTGTAAACTACCCCCTCCTGCCTAAATCGCTGATGTTCTTCAGAAGAGACACATGGGATGTTGACCGATAGGAGGTGTTTTGCAGGGCTCCCATCGAACGGTCACAGGATACTGATAGAGCTGCTGGACAAAGGTCCTGCAAATTGATTCAGTCATCTCTGCTGGACAGTAACAAATAAGAAAACTATTTTATGTCTACAAGTGTTAAAAGAAACCCACATATACATGATGTCAAAATTGTACTAAAGTGGATAATAAACAACAGTAGAGTTGTTTCTTTTGCTTTACCTGCAAAAAACAATTGAAACAATTTCGAAGGTAATTATTTAGATGTAGTATAAAGAAATTGGGAATATATCGTGACCACTGTCTATAATCTAAGAAAAGCAGTAAAGTGGTAATATTAAAACATAACTTTTAATTTATTATGTTTAAAATGTAACACAATAGATATAATAAAATATTAAAAAACAGGACCAAACTCAAAAGAGGTCCAGTAATTTCAAGGTCCTTATGATTCAAAATTGACAAAAGACATCTGAACACACATGGAATAAATTCACGAGGAATACACGTTGGGTATCAATACCACATATACATAGATACTGTAGATTCCTCAATGCAGGTAAGTGCCCACACCGTAAAAAGTGAGACCAGTCCAGTCCCACAATAAGTAACCGCAAAAGCATATTATACATATTTTCATGAGGGTGGACAAAAAATTGTCTCGCCTACCCACCAAACAATATATGGACAGCTGTAGGCAATCACATAAGTGTATGCTGAGCTGATATAAACACGAATTGAGCAACAGTTGTAACTATTTGAGGGACAGAAGCTCATATAATTGAATCAGTCAATCAGTGCATATACAGATAAGGTGCTAAAGTATTAATCCCAAAGCAAGGGGTCTATGTAGCATAATTATCACTGTGACATTTAGGACTATAACTGTCATATACAAACTAGAACAGTCTCACCCAGTCCTGCAGTGAAGCATAGCTTGGTCCATACTGGTGTAATACCATACTAATGGGTTTCACCACCTAGTAGTCTTAAGAAAAGATGGAGGTAAGATGCTCCCTATGCATTTCCTCCCATCAAGACTCCTCAGGGGAGACTTAAGAGGGCTGGGGGGGGGGGGGGCTCCAATAAGGCATACAGCCCGTAACCTACTGTCAATGGTCATATCCTCAGACCCAGAGCGCCATATTACCTCCTGCTCTGTAGCCTCTATTTGACCCAGCCGCGCTAAACCACGCCGCTGCGTCATTCATTTAGATGTACCCCAATCATTTAGATGTACCCCAAACTGTTTCTATTAAAACATATGAAGTGCCCATCAAAAACCAGAAAAATACAGCATTTGGAATGCAGCACTGAAAAACTTTTATCTCTTTATTTTTTCCATGAAATGGTCTATTGTGCAAAAATAGCAAAGCATGAAAAAACTGAATTCAAACTATATTTGGAATTGCTAGAATGTTACTGTCCTATAGAATAAAGCTGGTAAATGTTAATGCTTGAGGAGTACATTTAAAGGTTTGCCCCTGTCTCTTAGGCTAGATCCACTTGCGGTCCAAGTAGACTGTGATGCAGGAACCAGCTGCAGGTCTTCCGACCTAAAACAGGTTCATATACAGTATGCTCATGAAGCTGACGAGTTCGGGACAGGAGGCCTGCGACTGGTCCGTGCATTGTGGTCCATACTAGGACATAAAAAACACTGATGCGTAAATCCAGACAATTATAAATAGGAAGAAAAGCAAACAGAAGGCTGTTTGCAGGAGAAGGTTGAATCACACACGCTATAGACAGGTGTAAACAGATCTGCTTCTGCCATGAGCATCTTGCCTCCGCTGGTGGTCCGATGTTACTCCCAGTATGGCCGTGGGCAGAATTGGCCTGAAAAAACAGTATTGGCGTCCTCAGGATGCTGATACTGTTAACCGTTCACAGCTATGGCAGAGCATAGAGCCATTGGCTCCTTGCTCTGCCACTTACTCTGGCAGGATGAAGGCTACTTCCAGCGTATGGCCTATTAGAAGCTGGAGTCACATAGGGGACAACTGGATTAATTGGGCCCTATCTGTTTTACAAATGATTGACAGTCACATACCGAAATGAGCCTTCACCCCATGAGTGCACACAATGAGGGGAGAGCAATGGGGGGCTAGATGACCCCCCTAATATCTAACCACTTAAATGCCACTGATGGCTAGCTCCAATTGCTGCTTTTAGAGGCAGATACTGTCTGTATAACTTTGCTGCACTTTAGATTTGCAAAAGCGAGTTCACACTTTGTTAATTTTGCTAATAAAGTAACAAACTAGAGCTCAGTATATCCTTCTTTACTTTTAAAGGGGACATTCAAGACTTTTTTTTTTTAAAGTTTCTAAGCACCAAAAGGCAGGTCACAGACTTTCGCTGACATCATGTCAACAGAGCCACAGTTTGTCTTCCTGTTAACAGGTCGGGACTACTGGTGTCATGTTGATTTACCACTGGCTCTCTGCTGCCTAATTGGGGGACACCGGCTGTCAGTCAGCATGACACCAGTAGCCCCGCCCTATCAACAGGAAGAGAAACTGCTGCTCTGGTGACAAGGAGTAGCTGAATCTCTGGCAGGAGCGATCAATGACTGACGCCAGGTACAACAGACTTGTAGCTGCCTCTGTTAGCAACTACATGCCTTTTTTTTTTAAAGTCCCATATATCCCTGTTAAGGGAGGGCAATGGCCCTTCACGGTTGACCAAGTGAGTGTCGAATTATTATGTTGATTGCGCAATCCAACAGGGAACCAGACAGTGTGCTCTGTATGGGAGGATTCAAAAGAATCTCTGATCCCGTTTATTTTGCTTTGCATTTTATATTGTTTTGAGTTTATTAATGTCCAATCATCTACTGCCGTACTACAGGCTTGAACCAATGTTAGTACAATTATTACGGAAACACATATATAGTCATATTATCGTTAGTTCGAAGCACACTGGAAATTTACAAGGTCAATCCTGGCCTAGACTAGTTAGATAACAGGAGCAGAGTGTCTCGCAGAATGTTCTCTTGAGAAAAAGTTAGTGTGAGAAAGTTGGATGGGAAAAGAAAGAAAGAATGTATGTTATGCAAGGAGTGATAATAACATGATTTTAAAGCAAGCAGACAAAATGGAGTTGCTCTAGCATGAGTATCAATATGTCCTTTACACTTGGATAGCATGAATATTAATATGTCCTTAACATCCCCTTTAAATACTGTGCTGTCACTTTTTGTCATGTTGTGTACAAATTTGCAAGATATTGTCTCATTTATTCTTTTGCGCTCCTAAGTATGACCTTTGTAAATGCCATGATACTTTGAGCAGGTGCTCAATAGGGTTGACATCAGGTGGCATACTGGGCCCTTTCACATAGTTCTTCCTTAGTAATGCAGCAGTGTCGTTGGAAGAACGTTTAGAGTTCTTTTAATGCTGACAAATATAGAATCCGGCACTCATACAGTGGTATGAGATATGATTTTTAATCAAATAATTAAGGTTCCATTAAAAATTCATGAAAATGCAATCCACAACATGTGACATTTCGGTCGTTCAGCCACGACCTTCATCAGACTCACATGGCGGATTCTATATTCATAATATTTAGGAGTGGTTTCCTTTCCGTCCACCGTAACCTATCCAGAGTGACGTATACCTGAACTTTACGTTTTCATGCTGACGTGCTTTACAATCCAGTGTGTGCACAGAGAGAAGCATCTTCCCTTTCAAAATTTTACAGTGCACCAAGAAATTCATTATACCAATGATGCTCAGTACAAAACTTACCTTGGGAGGCGTGAGAGTGGGAGTTGAGCATTCTGGGGCTGACATCGCACAGGGTCCTCATGGTGCATCACACAGCTACACCTGCAATTAACTCCTTTCATATCCCTACACAATACTAATTGTGCTCCCCGATCCCTCCACTTCGTAGTGAGGAGGGAAGTTACAGATCTAAATGTTCAAGCTACCCCATTGAATCGGAGCTAATCTAGACGATATGACAGCATAGCCACTGGGTCCTGTGTTCAAAGCCCTCTTTCTTTCAACATATTAAATGTTCTTTTAAACATAAATTTTCTTATATAACTCTCAATGTTCAAATTTAACTGCATTTATCTATTTATGATGTTGCAGTTTTATCGTCAATTATCAATGGTATGTAATATATCTAACTTTTCTTTCATCTTTTGAAATGTGCACTTTTTTACTATCTTTTAACCACACCCTTGACACACCCTGATGGACGTGTTTTAGGTGCATTGGCGCCGTTTTTTGAATATTTCAACCTCCTCATGTCAGTTAACCCCTTTATGTAGTTGGTTTTGAAAACGAGACTGGTCCAGTCCTAAAACGCATAGATACATTTACTTTTATCTTATCCTCATGCTTGGAGTAAGTATATTGATTCAGCAGCATGGCTATTCAAACGTCATACCTCTCCATTTACTTCAAGTACAAAACATCCACATCTTTGGCGTTAAGAGCTACACCACTTTTGGAGTTCACACTGGGGACCATGCATTGCTCAGTATACTACTCCTCTTGTGACAATATACATTTAGGAAGACATCAGATACAAAAAGACTTTGGGGTACATGTCAGATGTAATTTACGCAACTTTTTCGAGTATATTATGATGAATTTATATTCTAGTCAAATGAGAGCAGTCCGTGACTAAAGTGTAATTCTTTTTTTTCAATTTATTTTTATTAAAGCATTTTTCTTGTGGAAAAAAAGAAAAGAATAAACATGTACAGTAAATATACGTATGGGTATAATCCATTAAAAAATGCAATACAGTTTTGGAGCAATTTCTACACCTCTATGTTTAATTGTGGTCGTGTTTCATCAGTGTTTGAAAAATAATTTTTTTTTGTGAAAAGACATTTCCTTAAGATTCTCCTATTAACCCCTTCGCAACCATGGGATTTGTCGTTTTTGCATTTTCATTTTTTGCTCCCCTTGTTCCCAGAGCCATAGCATTTTTATTTTTTGGTCAATATGGCCATGTAAGGGCTTGTTTTTTGCGGGACGAGTTGTACTTTTCAACGCCATTACTAGTTTTACCATATCGTGTACAGGAAAATGGGAAAAAAATTCCAAGTGCGGTGAAATTGCAAAAAAAGTGCAATACCACAGTTGTTGTTTTTTTGTTTTTTTACCACGTTCACTGAATGCTAAAACTGACCTACCATTCTTATTCTCCAGGTCATTACGAGTTTGTAGATACCAAACATGTACAGGTTCTTTTTTATTTAATTGGTGAAAAAAATTCCAAAATTTGGTAAAAAAAAAAATAGCACCATTTTCCGAGACCCGTAGCGTCTCCATTTTTCGGCATCTGGGGCCAGGTGAGGGCTTATTTTTTGCGCGCCGGGCTGACGTTTTTATTGATAACATTTTGGGGTAGATCCGATGTTTTGATCGCCCCCGTTATTACATTTTATTGCAATTTTGCGGTGACCAAAAAACGTAATTCTGGCGTTTAGAATTTTTTTCTCGTAACGCCGTTTACCGATCGGATTATTATTTTTTTTATATTGATAGATCGGACGATTCTGAACGCGGCGATACCAAATATGTCTATGTAGGGGTTTTTTATTATTATTTTATTGTGAAAGGGGGGTGATTTAAACTTTTATATTTTTTTAATTTTTTTTATATTTTTAAAAACTTTTTTTTTCACTTTTTGCTTGCTGCTATAGTCTCCATAGGAGACTAGAAGCAGCAACTGTCCGATCGCTTCTGCTACATACAGGGGATCAGCAGATCCCCTGTATGCAGCAGAAATGGTCCTGTGCTATGAGCGCCGACCACTAGGTGGCGCTCATAGCGACCAGCTCATGACAACCGCAGGCGTCTGCTGCAGACCCTGGGTTGTCATGCCCGCCCATCGGTGACCCACGATCACGTGACGGGGGTCGCCGATGGGTGGGGCTTAGACGCTCTTCCCGGAAGCGCGTGTTAAATGCCGCTGTCGGAGATTGACAGCGGAATTTAACATGTTAACAGCAACAGCTGTTGCGGGCACATGTCAGCTGTAATAATCAGCTGACATGTGCTCGGTTCAGTGCGGGCTCACCGCCGGAGCCCTCACTGAACCGGGGGATTACAGCCTGTGCGTACTAATACAGCACAAGCTGTAAAGGGGTTAAACAAACATTAAAAAAGAGGATTGCATCTGAGTGCTGTCCATTGTTTTCATAGACCCATAGACTTGCATTGTTGAGTTTGATCTGTGATATGGAAAAAATCAGACATGTCTCTGTGTTTCGGTGAGGACCACTCGGTCTGCAAAAATACATGAACATGTGAACAGCTCCATAGATTAAAAAATTAAGTCCCCATGATGAGTTTTGGTGAGTTTTTGATGTTGTATATTTTCTATGTATCAGAAATGCAGTGTCTTACACTTCGACTAAAGTGGATGGGATTTATGAAAATTATTAAAAGCATGACATGCAAAAAATAGATAAAAACCTCAGGGTCCAAAATGTGATAAAAACACATGTAAAAAGACACAGTCAAAAATGCAATGAAAAAAACGCAAGTAACCTAATTTACCTAAAAGGCGCAGAAACGCTGCAGAAAATCGGCAACATCAAAAATTCACCAAATACTCATTGTGGGAACATAATCTAATAATTACATGTTCTATCCATTAAAGACACAGATAGAAATTGTACTGAAAAAACAGACGTCCAAATGAGTCCTTAGGCTATATTCAAATGCAGAGTTTTTTGTGCAAATTTAAAGCAGCAAAAGCTATGAGACTTCAGAAATCTCATGTACACACAGTTTTTTTTCTTAACTGAATTTGAAAACTACAGACTTTGAAATCCGCAGCATGTCAATTCTTTAAGCATTTTTGCATCGTTTTTTCACTCTTAAAAAGCAATGAGAACGTGATAAAAACGCTTCAAGAAAATACAACAAATGTGTTTGCACAGGTTTTTGCATCGTTGTTGGTGAATAAAACTAATTTTATTAAACATGTACTGTAGACGAAGCACACATGTAATCCGTACCCAAAAAATGCGGCAAATACGCCACTAAATATTTTGAACGCAGTGTTTTTATAGTCAAGAGAGCAGGCTTTGGCTGCAAAAAAAAAACACAGCAAAAACGCTGCGTGTGAACATAGCCTTACTGGTAGTCATATTACCTATTTGTATCATGGTAATCACCAGTACAACATAAAAGCAACAGTGCAAAAAATCCCTGACGTTACCTAGCAAATATTCAAGGATGGAGACACCTTGGTGGTCCTTCAGTCTTTTGACTTTCAATGTTTTTGTCTATTCTAAGAATATTTCCCTAACTATACACAACATGCACACAAAGATATTTTAATTTCTAGAAACACCCCTTGGCATCTATTTTCTTTGAACTGATTTCTAGCTGTTTATCTTTTTTAGCCGCTTTCAATCTGACCATGGAAAGCACATCTGGTTCTGATTGTAATCAGTATTCCTGAGAGAGCAACTTCATATTGTAAATAGCTCACAATGCTAACACAATAATCCATATTTGCTGTAACTGCTGGCCATTTAAAACTGTTTTATCCACTGTTTGGCTCTGGTGTTTTAGTGACAGAGCGTAGGTGGACTCATTTCGGTGTGCTAACGTTTTGCATTAGCTTTTGCATACCTCCATTCACTACAAAATCTTTTACTTGATTTTTTATGTAGTCACTAAAATTGTTTGTTTGCTTTTGTTCTAATGACATAGGACCAAAAATTATATGATCACTATGAACTGAATACTGTGCATTCAAGCTTTCATGATCTAGATGAAGGTTACTATGTTAAAGGGGTTCTTCGAGCATGATATAGATGACCACAGGTCATCCATATCAGTTAAGTTGTAGTTCAAGACTAGCTGCTACCAGTTTTGGCTGTGGCCGGATGTAATCATTGAACAGAGCTGCACTGCACAGCTCTGTTCAATGTGCAGATGCCCCTACCGGGTACTGCAGAACAGCTCCTATTTAAGGGAATATAAGTACCCTGCAGCATCCACTACACGCTGAACAGAGCTGCTTAGCGCAGTCCTGTTTAATATTTACATCCGGCTGTCCGTGGAGCTAATAACAGCTAATCGGTGAGGGTGTCAAGTGTCAGACCCTCATTGATCTGATATTGATGGCTTATCCCACATGTAGGTCATCAATATCATATGCTTGGAGTGCCCCTTTATGTTCCATTTACACTATCCTAGTGTCTTATTCCACTGGGTTTCTATTTTGTATTTGTTACTATTCTTTACGTAAAAAGAAACAAAAAGTGACCCTGACCCTGAAAGACCCTCATTATAGATCACTGGATCTGTCGGAATCCTTTACGACTTGGTCGAATGGAAGACATGATACTAAAGTGAACAGAATTGCAGTGTCTAAAAACCAGGAAGATTGGAAAGAAAACCGATATAGTAATTTGCTGACTGCACTCATATTTTCTAATTTATTAAGGATTCAAATGTAGCATTTTGAATATACGTTGGTCATAAAAGACCATTGCAAATTTATAGTAGATCCTTTAAAGAAAATAAAATGAAAAGCATTTTTACAGCAATATAAGTGTATTATCTGTAAACCTGAGGTTAAAAATGCTAGAAAACATAAAAGCATGCAAAGACACTTTTAGCAGCCCAATCCTGTTTTAGATTAGCAGAACATAAATAGGAATTTTTGATCTTTCTTTTCTGAATCTCATCCATGTATAAATAAGAAAATCTGTGCAAGTCTATATTCACCCATTATGCATTTTTTGTTTTTAGATAATTTCCTGATAGGGTGTGTCTCTTATTTGACATTGTTCATTGATCTGAGAAGCTTTTTAGTGTTGTAGGTGAAGATTAAGTGCCGATTCATCAAAGTGTTTACAAAATTCTTTGAAAAGTCACAACATTTTTGCGTAATGCAGAGTTGTGCAAAAAATTTGCAGCTTTTGGTGTTTCAATGCCAATTTCAAGCAGCTTCACCAAACTGGGCAGAGCTGGGGAGGAATTGGAATGGGACCTGGCTAAGCCCACCTCTTAATTTCATCGATTGTGGTGGCGTTTCTTATGTCAGAAATAATGAATCACTATTTAGCCTGAGAACTAGAATCCAAATTCTAACACCGCTATATTCTTTTATTAAAACAACCTAAGTCTAAGGAAAAATTAAAAATACATAGGAATAGGGACTACTATCTCATTCCTATATACAGTGCCTACAAGTAGTATTCAACCCCCTGCAGATTTAGCTGGTTGACACATGCGGAATTAACTTGGCATTGTGACATTTGTACTGTAGATCAGCCTGGAAGTGGGAAATGCTCTGCAGCAAATTTTTATTTATTTATTTATTTTTTTAAACGTTAAAAGTTAGTTCAGAGTGTCATTTATTATTCAACCCCTCAAACCACAAGAATTCTGTTTGGTCCCCCTAAAGTATTAAGAAGTAGTTCAGGCACCAAGAATAATGAGCTTCACATGTGTGGATTAAAGATCTCTTTTGCCAGCCTTTTCTGACTATTTAAGACCCTCCCCAAACTTGTGAACAGCACTCAGACATGGTCAACATGGGAAAGACAAAGGAGCATTCCAAGGCCATCAGAGACAAGATTGTGGAGGGTCACAAGGCTGGCAAGGGGTACAAAACCCTTTCCAAGGAGTTGGGCCTACCTGTCTCCACTGTTGGGAGCATCATCCATAAGTGGAAGGCTTATGGAACTACTGTTAGCCTTCCACGGCCTGGACAGCCTTTGAAAGTGTCCTCCCGTGCCGAGGCCAGGCTTGTCCGAAGAGTCAAGGCTAACCCAAGGACAACAAGGAAGGAGCCCCGGGAAGATCTCATGGCAGTGGGGACATTGGTTTCAGTCAATACCATAAGTAACGTACTCCACCGCAATGGTCTCCGTTCCAGACGAGCCCGTAAGGTACCTTTACTTTCAAAGCGTCATGTCAAGGCTCGTCTACAGTTTGCTCATGATCACTTGGAGGACTCTGAGACAGACTGGTTCTTGGTTCTATGGTCTGATGAGACCAAGATCGAGATCTTTGGTGCCAACCACACACGTGACGTTTGAAGACTGGATGGCACTGCATACGACCCCAAGAGTACCATCCCTACAGTCAAGCATGGTGGTGGCAGCATCATGCTGTGGGGCTGTTTCTCAGCCAAGGGGCCTGGCCATCTGGTCCGCATCCATGGGAAGATGGATAGCACGGCCTACCTGGAGATTTTGGCCAAGAACCTCCGCTCCTCCATCAAGGATCTTAAGATGGGTCGTAATTTCATCTTCCAACAAGACAATGACCCAAAGCACACAGCCAAGAAAACCAAGGCCTGGTTCAAGAGGGAAAAAGTCAAGGTGTTGGAGTGGCCTAGTCAGTCTCCTGACCTTAAACCAATTGAAAACTTGTGGAAGGAGCTCAAGAATAAAGTCCACATGAGACACCCAAAGAACCTAGATAACTTGGAGAAGATCTGCATGGAGGAGTGGGCCAAGATAACTCCACAGACCTGTGCCGGCCTGATCAGGTCTTATAAAAGACGATTATTAGCTGTAATTGCAAACAAGGGTTATTCCACAAAATATTAAACATAGGGGTTGTATAATAATTGACCCACACTTTTATGTTTAAAATTTAATAAAATTCAACTGAGCAACATAACTTTTTGGTTTGTAAGATTTATGCTTCTGTTCATAAAACCTACTCTCGTTTGCAGTTTGAAGGCTCTAACTTATTTGCATCTTATCAAACCAGCTAAATCTGCAGGGGGTTGAATACTACTTGTAGGCACTGTACATACAGTGGCTTGAAAAAGTATTCAATTCCTGTGAACTTTTCCACATTTTTTCACATTATACCCACAAACTTAAATGTATTTTATTGGGATTTTATGTGACATACCAACACAAAGTGGCGAGAATTTTTGAAGTATAAAGGAAATGATACATGGTTTTCTAAATATTTTAAAAATACGAATCTGAAAATTTGTGACATGTATTTGTATTCAGCCCCCTGTGGTCGCGTACCCCTAAATAAAATACTGAGTGAATAATTGCCTCACAAGTCACAGATTTAGTAAATTAAGTCCACCTGTGCGTAGTTTATTCTTAGTATAGCTACAGCTGTTCTGTGAAGACCTCAGAGGTTTGTTTGAGAACATTAGGGATCAAACAGCATCATGAAAACCAAAGAATACACCAGACAGGTCAGGGATAAAGTTGTGGAGAAGAGTTAAACAGGGTTATGTTATATATATAAAAAAAAAAAAATAGCCCCAGCTCTGAACATCTCATGGAGCACTGTTCAATTCGTCATCCAAAAATGTAAGGAGTATGATACAACTGCAAACCTACCAAGACATGGACATTCACTTAAACTGACATGCCAAGCAAGGAGAGCACTATTTAGAGAAGCAGCCAATAAGCCCATGGTCACTCTGTTGGAGCTGCAAAGAACCACAGCTCAGGTGGGAGAATTTGTCCACAGGACAACTATTAGCCATATACTCCAAAAATCTGGCCTTTATGTAGGAGTGGCAAGAAAAAAGCCATTTTTGAATGCAAGCCATAAGAAGTCCCATTTGCAGTTTGCATAAAGCCATGTAGGATACACAGCTATGGAAAAAGGTGCTCTAGTCAATAGAACTTTTTGTGCTAAATTCAAAATGCACATCACCCTGAAAACACCATTTGTGTTTGCTGTGGGAATGCTTTTTTTCAGCAGGGACTGGGAAGCTGGTCAGAGTTGATGGGAAGAAGGATGGAGCTATATACAGGGCAATCCTGGAGGAAAACCTCTTAGAGGCTGCAGAAGGTTCACCTTGCAGCATGACGACGACCCTAAACATACTGCCAGAGCTACAATGAAATGGTTTAGATCAAAGCATAGTCATGTGTTTGAATTGCCCAGTAAAATTCCAGACCAAAATCCCATTGAGAATCTGTGGCAAGACTTTAAAATTGCTGTTCACAGAAGCCTCCATCCAATCTCACTGACCTGGAGCTAGTTTGCAAAGAAGAATGGGCAAAAATTTAAGCCTCTAGATGTGCAAAGCTGGTAGAGACCTTCCACAAAAGACTTTCAGCAGTAATTTCAGCAAAAGGTGTCAGTTGACTAGCTAAAAAATATTGGGAGTGTCTCCAAAACGAATATATTAATTCACTGGTTAATACAATAGGAGTAATAATTAAAACAAAAGCTTTTATTAGTTGTATTAAAATATACAGTATTAACAGATATAGTAAAAATCATCTCACAGTACCAGGAATGTTGAAATAATAGGTGAAATACAAAAACTTGGCACTCAAATTGACGAGAAGAATTTTAGAAATTCTAATAGCAGTCCAAAATTAATTCAGACTTTTCGGTCTATTTGACCTTCATCAGTGTACTATAAGGCAAAGCAAGAAAACAATATATATCAATAAGGACCATCATATAATACTGTCTATGTACAAATATAATGCAATATAATAGGCAGAGATCCTCCAATAATGCTTTTTAACATTCAGTTAATAAGATAATGTATAGATATAAGCAACATTTCAGCAAAGGGAAATAAATAAAAAAAAAAGAAGCATCTACCAGACTACTGCAATGAGTGGAAGACATAGAGATGGACACAGTATCCCTGAACAAATTTAGTCTGTGAATGTGAGAAAGAAAGAGGTACGTGTGCGCTATAATAATAAAAAAACACCACATCCAAAAAGAGTATGCATCTTAGTAAACTTAAACATACCAAAGCGCACATATGCCAGGAATAAGAAGCGACGTTTGGAACGCGGTGTCCACCGCTTGTTTCTCTTGAGCGCCATATCTATTGTTTCACCCAGTGTTAAAAAAGCAAGCGGCGGGACTGAGTAGGTAAAACCGACAATCTCCCTCAATCCTCCCCATTCACCTCACCTCCTCAGAACTATTCAATCCTCTGTCTCTAAGCACAGACAGCCACCTCATGTCCTCTCCTGCTCCCACCTACTAACACTTTCTCTGCTCCTCCTCACTGTTGGCGATATCTCCCCAAATCCTGGTCCTCTTCACCACATCTCCACAGTCATTTCCACCTCCTATCCACGATCTATCACAAACTCTCACAACCCTTCTAACCTCATACCCATCCGCCCAGCCCCCGCTTCCCCAGTCCCACTAACAGGAGCTCTATGGAACGCGTGCTCCGACTGCAACAAACTTTCCTACATCCATGATCTTTTCATCATTAACAAACTTTCCTTCCTCGGCATCACCGAAACCTGGTTCACCCTCTCTGACACGGTCTCTCCAGCTGTACTTTCGTACGGTGGATTCCACCTTTCCCATGCCCCCCGCCCCATAGGCTAGCATGGTGGAGGAGTAGGTTTTCTCCTGCCAGATAATTGCTCCTTCACCCAAATCCCACTGCCACTCTCCGTTACTCTCCCCTCTTTTGAGGTGCACTGTGTGCGCATCTACTCCCCCTCCAACCTCCAACTGGCAGTCATTTACCATCCCCCAGGACCAGTCACCACCTTCTTACACCACTTCACCACCTGGCTACTTCATTTCCTTTCCACTGACATCCCCACTATCATCATGGGTGACTTCAACATCCCCATCGACACTTCCCTCTCAGCTGCCTCTAAGCTTCTATCCCTCACTTCCTCCTTCGGCCTTACTCAATGGTCTCCTGCAGCCACTCACAAAGATGGCCACACTCTGGGCCTCATCTTCACCCAACTCTGTTCCCTGTCTAACCTCTCTAACTCACCCCTCCCTCTTTCTGACCAGAACTTACTTACATTCTCTACCCTCTCCTCTCCAGGACAACAATCCCCACTCCACAAACTTGCATACAGTCGCAGAAATCTTAAACACCTTGACCTACACTAACTCTCTGAATCCCTCCTCCCTCTTACAGATATAAGTTCCTTACATGACGCAGATGTTGCTGCCGCTTTATATAACACCACAACAGCGACAGCTCTCAATTCGGTCGCCCCCTCACACATACCAAAGCTTGCATAATCAACAGGCAACACTGGCACACCAACCAAACCAAAGAACTGCGATGGGCCTCCATGGTTGCTGAGCAAAGATAGAAAAGGTCCCACTCCAATGAGCACTTCATCACATTCAAACAGTCCCTCACTACCTTCAAGTCCACACTCACTGCAGCAAAACAAACATACTTCTCATCTCTCATATCCTCCTTTTCTCACAACCCTAAACAGCTATTTAACACTTTCAATTCTCTCCTCCGACCCCCAGCACCTCCTCCCTCTCCTCTCATCTCAGCCAAATAGACTTTCCCTCATTCTTCAAGCAGAAGATTGACACCATCAGACAAAGCTTTTGCCTAAAGTCCCCCCAGCCCCTCCTCACACCTACTCAATCCTCCTCCTTCAAAACCAGCTTCTCCACCATTTCAGAAGATCAACTTTCCTCTTTACTCTCCAAATCACACCTCACTACCTGTGAACTTGACCTAATCCCATCCCGCCTCATCCCCAGCCTTACCACTATCTTCATCCCAACCCTAACCCACCTCTTCAACCTATCACTAACAACTGGTGTCTTCCCCTCATGCTTCAAACATGCCTCAATCATACCCATCCTCAAAAAGCCCTCTCTTGACCCATCCTCTCTGACAAGCTACCGCCCCATATCACTTCTCCCCTATGCCTCAGAACTATTGGAACAACATGTCCACTTTGAACTGTCCCCCCACCTCTCTTCCTGCTCTCTCTTTGATCGCCTCCAATCTGGCTTCAGACTGCATCATTCTACTGAAACTGCCCTGACTAAAGTCACCAACGACCTACTAACTGCAAAATCCAAGCGACACTACTCTGTCCTCCTCCTCCTAGACCTGTCATCTGCCTTTAACACAGTGGACCATTCCCTCTTACTACAGACTCTCATCTCTCGGCATCACAGACTTGGCCCTATCTTGGATCTCTTCATACCTAACAGACAGGACATTCAGTGTTTCCCACTCACACCCCACCTCCTCATCTCGCACCCTATCTGTCAGTGTCCCCCAAGGTTCAGTTCTAGGATCCCTGCTCTTCTCCATCTACACCTTTGGCCTGGGACAGCTCATAGAGTCTCACGGCTTTCAGTATCACCTCTATGCTGATGACACACAGATCTACCTCTCTGGACCCGATATCTCCTCCCTACTAACCAAAATCCCACAATGTCTGTCCGCTATCTCATCCTTCTTCTCTGCCCGATTTCTAAAACTTAACATGGATAAAACACAATTCATAATCTTTCCACCTTCCCATTCATCCCCCCCATCTGACCTATCTATCAACGTCAATGGCTGTTCACTCTCCCCAGTCCCACGAGCTCGCTGCCTCTGGGTAACCCTGGACTCTGACCTCTCCTTCAAACCACATATCCAAGCCCTTTCCACTTCCTGCCGACTCCAACTCAAAAATATTTCCCGGATCTGCACATTCCTCAACCACGAATCTAAAAAAAACACTAGTGCACGCCCTCATCATATCCCGCCTCGACTACTGCAACCTCCTGCTCTGTGGCCTCCCTCCAACGCTCTCGCACCCCTCCAATCTATCCTAAACTCTGATGCCCGACTAATCCACCTGTCCCCCGTTATTCCCCGGCCTCTCCTCTCTGTCAATCCCTTCACTGGTTCCCCATTGCCCTGAGACTCCAGTTCAAAACCCTAACCACAGCATACAAAGCCATCCACAACCTGTCTCGTTCATATATCTGTGACCTAGTAAATACCTGCACGCAACCTCCGATCCTCACAAGATGTCCTGCTCTACTCCCCTCTTATCTCCTCTTCTCACAATCGCATACAAGATTTCTCTCGTCCAACTCCCCTACTCTGGAACTCTCTACCCCAACATATCAGACTCTCGCCTACCGTGGCGACCTTCAAAAGGAACCTGAAGACCGACCTCTTCCGACAAGTCTACAACCTGCAGTAACCATCGCCCCACCATACCGCTGCACGACTAGCTCTACCCCCACCTACTGTATCCTCACCCATCCCTTGTAGACTGTGAGCTCTCGTGGGCAGAGTCCTCGCTCCTCCTGTACCAGTCGCCGTCACGTTTTGTTAAAGATCATTGTAATGGTTTTTGTATGTATACCCCTTTTCACATGTAAAGCACCATGGAATAAATGGCGCTATAATAATAAATAATAATAATGAGAAAAGAGACAACAGGCGTCACTGGAAGTGACGTCATGTTACTGCCCGGAAAAATAGCGGAGAGGAGGCTTGATTAGTATAGATTCAGCATGCATGTCACAAACCAGCAAGAATAAGATACATGCGTTCCACAGTATGCCTCTCATGAGTCAGGAAGTATGCGTTCCGTATATATGATAGGAATAGGAACTGCACGTTCCATAAATGCTGGTAACATTCAGAGAAAAGAAACTGGTGCACATTTCCCCAAAATATTACATTTATTATGGTAGTCATCATAGACGATAATAAGCTGCCATGGAGGGATTGGTTGGATCAGGGTAAACCAGAAATATGGGAACCAAATAATCATCTCAATATGGTAGATAAAAGTTGCATCTGGTTCTAGAAAGAGGGAAAAACGTCACGTCTGTAGAATATAGGACAAACAACCTAAATACATATATATATTTAAAAAAAACGGTAATGCATTACCCAAAATTCACAGTCATAAATTACCACATCATCTTAAACCAATATAATAGCCATTATTTAAATAAATGGCATAAGGTCATATTCCCTGTTCAAGTCTTTTGGAGCCAGAGATTGCAGCTCATGGATCCAATAGGCTTCCCTGTGTTTTAATAAACGTATACGATCACCTCCGCTTCTGGGAGGGGAAATATGCTCAATTACCTGAAATTTTAATTGTGATATATTATGACCCACAGAGACAAAATGTTGGGGCAATGGTAATATTTTACTTGTAATGGTAGACTTATGTTTAGAAATTCTATCTTTGATGGGCTGAGTTGTTTCCCCTACGTAAAAAAGTCCGCAAGGGCATTTTATGAGATATACAACGTAAGATGAATCACATGTGGAATAATCTTTTATATAATATCTCTTGCCTGTATAAGGATGATAGATGACATTTCCTTGGAGGACTTTGTTGTGTTAATGGCACTGTAAGCATGGATAAGTGCCAGTCTTAGGGGTCTGTAAGAATTGTTGTCGTGAAGGAATACGTGCGGTGCCTAAGTCCGCATGTACTAAGGAATCTTTCAGATTGGGTGCGAGTTTAAAACATGGAAGAAATGGTTGTTGAAATTCCAGAATGTGTGAATAAGCTGCTGTCAAAATGTTTCAATGTTTAAAAATGGTCTTGTGTAGAATATAGGTGAAGGGATGATAGATATGGATGAATTGAATGCGGTCAACTACTTTAGAACAAAAAACCACAAAATTTGAGCTTGGTTGGTATACATGCAGCACATAAATGCATGTACGCAATGGCCATAAATCAGAAAAAAATACAAGAAGAAAAATGAACATAAACCCTGATGTAAATAAATAAAAATCAAAAGTGCATTTAAATAAGTCTTAGTAACACTGTTTTTGATCAAAAATAGCATGAAAGCCATCCCACCACGGCAAGGTGAACCCATTTGCGATAGCGGAAATGCTCCGGATTTTTTCCTGAGCGTTTCTGCATCTCCCTGGCAGAAAAAACGCATGCGGATTGTACATGCGTTTTTCCTGCCAGGGACAAGCGGAAGTGAAGCGTTCTTCACATGCATTTCCGCATGCGGGTTGACAAGCACTTTCCAAGCGATTTTAGCATCACTTGGAAAGTGCTTGACAACTTGGTCAACTTGGATTTATATACTGTGACCGTAAAGAATGTTAAAAAGAAAAAAAATCATACTTACCTTCTGATGGCCCCCGGAGTCTTTATCTGTTGCGTCTCGGCTTGCCAGCAGCTCGCGGTACACTAAAGGACCTGCCGACGTCAGCGGTCGCGTGACCCGTCACATGACTAAATGATGTCATGGCAAGTCCTTGAGTCCACCGCGATCTGCCGGCAAGCCAAGACAAAGACAGCGGGGGCCATTAGAAGGTAAGTATAATATTTATTTTTTATTTTATTCTTTTTTTATACAGGTACTATGGTACCCGGGTCTGGAGGAGAGTCTCCTCTTCTCCACACCCGGGTACCATCCGCACATTGAAACACATGGATTCCGCATCTGCAGATGCAGTGATGCGGATTCCATGTGTTCCAATGCAAGTCAATGGCGGCGAAAACGCCGCGCTTCTGCAAAATAATTGGTAATGCTGCGTATTTTTCCGCAATGATAATCCGCAGCAGAAATTTCCGCAGCATGTGCACAGCACATGCGGATTATCATTGGGGAACATGGCAGACCTTCTACCAAACATTTTTTAAGTGTTTCTGCAGCGGAATTGCACGCTTAAAAAACGGATCGTGGGCACACAGCCTAATGGCTATTATATTGGTTTGAGATGATGTGGTAATTTATGAAGACTGTGAATTTGGGTAATTCTTTACCGTTGTTTTTTTAAATATATATTTACAGTTTTTCTCAAAAGTTTACATACCCAGACAGAAATTTTCATTTCTTGGCCTTGTTTCAGAAAATATGAATGATAACAAAAAAACTTTTTCTGCACTCATGGTTATTGGTTGAGTGCAGCCATTTATTGTCAAACTACAGTGTTTTCTCTTTTTAAATCTTAATGACAACCAAAAACATCCAAATGACCCTGATCAAAAGTTCACATACCTTGGTGATTTTGTCCTGATAACATGCACAGAATTTGACACAAATGGGTTTGAATGACTACTAAAGGTAACATCCTCACCTGTGACCTGTTTTCTTGTAATCAGTGTGTGGGCATAAAAGCTGAGTGAGTTTCTGGGATCCAGACAGACTCTTGCATCTTTCATCCAGCCACTGGCGTTTCTGGATTGTGAGTCATGGAGAAAGCAAAAGAATTGTCAAGGGATCTATGGGAAAAGGTAATTGAACTGTATAACACAGGAAAGGGATACAAAAAAATAGCCAAGGAATTGATAATGCCAGTCAGCAGCGTTCAAACTGTGATTAACAAATGGAAAATCAGGGGCTCTGTAAAAACCAAACCATGGTCAGGTAGACCAACAAAAATTTCGGCCACAACTGCCAGGAAAATTGTTCAGGATGCAAAGAAAAACCCAAAAATAACATCAGCTGAAATTCAGGACTCTCTGAAAACTAGCCGTGTGGCTGTTTCAAGATGCACAATAAGGAGGCACTTGAAGAAAAATGGGCTGCATGTTCGAGTTGCCAGAAGAAAGCCATTACTGCGCAAATGAAACAAAGTATCTTGCCTACAATATGGCAAACAGCACAGAGACAAGCCTCAAAACTTCTGGAACAAGGTAATTTGGAGTGATGAGACCAAAATGTAACTTTTTAGCCACAACCATAAACGTTACATTTGGAGAGAGGTCAACAAGGCCTATGATGAACGGAACACCATTCCTACAGTAAAACACGGAGGTGGATCGCTGATGTTTTGGGGATTTGTGAGCTACAAAGGCACAGGAACTTCGGTAAAATTTGAAGAAACGATGAATGCAGCACGTTATCAGCAAATACAGGAGGCACATTTGCACTCATCAGCCCGGAAGCTGCTCATGGGGCTTACTTGGACGTTCCAACATGACAATGATCCAAAACACAAGGCCAAGTCGACCTGTCATTGGCTACAGCAGAACAAAGTGAAGGTTCTGGAGTGGCCATCTCAGTCTCCTGACCTCAATATCATTGAGCCACTCTGGGGAGATCTCATGTGCCCAGTTCATGCTAGACAGCCCAGGAATTTACAGGAACTGGATGCTTTTTGTCAAGAAGAATGGGCAGCTTTACCATCTGAGAAATTAAAGAACCTCATCCACAACTACCACAAAAGATTTCAAGCTGTCATTGATGTTAGAGGGAGCAATACACGGTATAAGAATTGGGGTATGTGAACTTTTGATCAGGGTCATTTGGATGTTTTTGGTTGTCATTAAGATTTAAAAAGGGAAAACACAGTAGTTTGACAATAAATGTCTTAACTCAACCAATAACCATGAGTAGAGAAAAAGTTTTTTTGTTATCATTCATATTCTCTGAAACAAGGCCAAGAAAGGAAAAATTCTGCCGGGGTACGTAAACTCTTGAGCACAGCTGTATATATGTATTTAGGTTGTTTGTCGTATATTCTACTAACGTGACATTTTTCCCTCTTTCTAGAGCCAGATGTAACTTTTATCTACCATATTGAGATGATTATTTGGTTCCCATATTCCTGGTTTATCTTGCTTCAACTAATGCCTCCATTGTAACTTATTACCGTCTATGATGACTACCATAATATATGTAATATTCTGGGGACATATGCACTAGTTTCATTTCTCTGAAAGTTACCAGCATTTATGGAATGTGCAGCTCCCATTCCTATCATATATACTGTGGAGCACATACTTCCTGACTCGTGACACGCATACTGTGGAACAAATGTATCCTATCCTTCCTGGTTTGTGACCCCACACTGAGTCTATACTAATCATGCCTCCTCTCGCAATATTTCCGGGCAGTAACATGACATCACTTCCGGTGACATCTCTGTTGCCCACTCATTGCAGCAGTCTGGTACATGTTTTTTAATCCCTTTTCTGATATGTTGCTTATATCTATACATTATCTTATTAATTATTCACATGGACCCACAGAAGCACTAGTCAGAGCGTGAGACAGCTGTCATCCACCTCCTACCCGCACTCCCTGCTTTCCATTCATTTTATCTGAATATGAAATAAAGGACTCTTATTTTTACATAAATGGTGAGTGCAGCTTTTCATCATCTTCTCTCTATTGGATTATCTTATTAATTAACCAACTAGGAGTGCCACGATTTTCTAATATTTGAAATAATAGGTGAGTCCTACTAAGATTATTAGTCAGTCTAAATTAGTCTAAATCATGAGACCGTTATTTCCTACAACTGTTCAGATCAAATTACTATATTTATCAACCATTATAGTTGAGATGGCTAGTTAAATCTTTAATGCAACCAGTGATCCAACCAAGTGACTAGTTCTCTTTCAAAAAGTAATTACTGCATTGACTGTTGTCTAATCCATCAGACTAAATTGTGAGACTATCTGTAAACTCATATGTAACACATCTGTAAACACATCACACAGCTCACTAATGTATCACAGTAAGTTAGCTAGTTAATATCCAGTGTGGAGAGCAATCAGATTAAGATGCTATTCCCTGATCAATCACTCCTAAGGACTGACTAACACCTCTCATTACTGACATTGACACTGAAGATAAAACCCTACGCGTTTCCTCAATAATTGATTACTGCTTTGAGTCATCAGGGGCTTGCAGTATGTAAACAATATACATAAAGTGCATAATGGTTGATGATAACATATTGGCATTCAGTGGACAAACCAGTATCCTTATAAAGGTTAGGAGATTCCACCCCCCCTTCCTTTCTTGAAGCCACATCACGTCATGGTGTCATCGCCCGCCAGCCTCCCAAGCCATCTGCATCCAGGATAAAAAAGGAGGCTTGCCTACATAATTCAATCAGTGGCGATCATGTCCGTCACGGCAAAGCTGCCAGCCAATCATGGACGGCGTTTCCTTTAGCACTCACTCTGAAGAAGTAACAAGACCCATCCAGTGACATCTCTATCCAATCAAAGTAAAGCAGTGCTCACTGTTCAGTCCATCTCTCAGATGTAAATATATGTATCAATCTCAGGAACAATAGACTTACCAGCCACAGATATTAATACAAAGGGCAGTCTAGTTTAATAGCAAAATCCCTGTAAAACAATATAGAAGGCAGTCCAATAATCCATAAGTACTGCCCTCCTGTTCATCAGACAGGACTAATATCATATCACAAGGCAATCAGTTCTAAGATAGAAGCAGGGATATATGCGTAATCAGACTGATAATAATAAAGATAATAGAAAATAGACAAATGGATACAGGTTTATTACAAAAATATATTTACTAGTATTTATGAAGGACCAAACAGGGTTCTCTATGTATTATTCACTCACAAACAGTCAGAAATCCCATCAAAAATGGTCTCATTCATTCCTCAATAAAGCATGTAAAAGATAGTGTCATTGATACCAGAAGATTGGCAAGACAAGGGTCGGACTGGCTTGGCGGGGTATTGGGAAAATCCCCAATGGGCCCTTTCTGTGGACGAGAGAGGGGGAATAATAATAATAAAAAAAATAAGCCTGCGTTTTTTAGGGGTGCGGGCCCTTCAAAAGCTCAGGCAGAGTATATGCATTACCTGAACCACCGCTACGAGCTCTGTTCTTGTTTTTTTCTGGAAGCCCCCAAGAGAATTAATGAGGCTGCGGTCCGACATCCCACCTGCCGCTGCATTTTAAAATGGTGATAAGTGTCCTGTCAGGGATAAAACTTATCCCATTCTTCCAATCTGTGTGGTTTCCAAAGGTTGGACCTAAACGATCAATAAATTATCACCTATTCTGTGGAGCCCATGGATCGGGGTAACCAAAGAACCCCTTTAATGCGAACTACTGTAATTGTACATCTCAGTTATAGTGGCGCACATTAGATGTGCAAGAGCCACCTGTGTTTTACAGTTGATGCTCCACTATAACAGGGATAGCTAGTTATAGATAGTTGCATATAGCTGTAGGGTGGGCCCCTAGGGTCAATTCCCCCTGTGGACCCCAGACTCCCCAGTCCAACCGTGGGCAAGACCTTAAGCGATTAATCCATCTATATTCTTTCTGTAGTAGTAACCTATCCCAATTCCCACCTCTAGATGATCTCCGCACAATTTCAACCACCTGAAACTGAACACTAAAGAGATTAGCCAAATATGTCTTTAGCATAAATTTTTATGTAGCAGTATCTTCTTTCCTTCTTATATATGTGATCAAGGATCCGTCTTTGAAATTCTCTCTTTGTTTTTCCTATATAGTGACGAGGACATTCACAGGTAGCCATATAGACAACGCCTCTTGTTTTATAGTTGGCAAATTCACGATTTGAGAAGGTCTTATTGGTAGAGATACTTGTGAAAGGCTTGCTTTTCTTGATATATCCACATGCCTTGCACCCCCCCACATTTAAAAGGTACCAGTGATATTAGAATTCAACCTGGTATCTTCTGATTTGGATTCAACAAAGTGGCTGTGAGCAAGACACCCTGAAATCTTGATTGTGTGGTCCTGATGTTTGCCATGGCAGGTAACGGCCAAGTAACGGCCTCAGAGTCTTCCGGCTATAGCGGCCTGTTCAGAAGTTATCAAAATTTAGGTGATAAAAATAAACGTTTTCATTCTTGTCATGCAACTTTCCATTACTTCCTAAAAAGAACCAAAAGGGTTAATGAACTACCTGAAAGCAATTTTAAATACGTTGAGGGGTGCGGTTTTTAAAATGGTATGACTTTTAGGTGGTTTCCAGCATATAAGACCCCCAAAGTCACTTTAAAACTGAACAGGTCCCTAAAAAAATAAGTTTTGTAAATTTCCTTGAAAAAATGAAAAATTACTGCTACATTTTTAAACCGTCTAAAATGCTAACAAAATAAAACAACGCTTTACAAATGGTGCTGATGTAAAGCAGACATGAGGGAAATGTTATTTATTAATGTTTTTCTGTGGTATGACTATTGGGATTAAATGGATAGTCATTCAAAGTTTGAAAATTGCAATTTTAAAACATTTTTTGTCAAATTACTGATATTTTTAGAAATAAACGCAAAATATATCAACTTAAATTTACCATTATTATAAAGTATCATGTGTCACAAAAAAACAATTTCAAAATCAATGGGATATGTTGAAGCGTTCCAGAGTTATTACTACATAAAGTGACACTGGCCAGATTTCAAAAAATTGGTCCTGTCACTAAGGGGTTAGAATCTAATCTTTCCCCTTTTTTCTTTTATTCTATCCCTGTGCAAGCATTGAATGTTTTCAAATTGTATATGTAGTTATCACAGATAGTAAATAGCTTTCCTGAATCCAGATTTTTGTTGGCCTCCATCATCAATCACTGCCCATATAGAACACATTATGACCCTGATTTATCAAAGTGTTTATGCCAGAATTCTCATATAAAATACCATGAACATTTTAAAAATGTTTGTGCGATGCTAAGCTGCACAAAAAAATACTGTATTTTTCAGATTATAAAGCATACTTTTTTTCCTCCAAATTTGGAGTGCATTTTATAATCTGAAGTGAGCCTACCGAGGGAGGCGGTGGTGGAGCGGGGTCACAGGAGACAGGGTCGTTTCTTCAGGAGGCCACTGGTGGTGGCAGGAGTGGGACAATGCTGCAGTGCCTGGGCTCTCAGAAGATGTCAGCTTCGGTGAGCAGAGTCCCCTTTACATTAGATTTACCTGCAGTGAGCTTCGGGAAAATGTTAGCCAGAGGCTGCACATGCGCTGATTGAGATCTCGGGTGACATGATCTCGTCTCCCAAGATCTCAATCTGCGCATGCGCTACCCTCGGCAGCCATTTTCCCGAAGTCCAAAGTGCCTGAGCCTTTCATTTATGGTATATATCAGGAATATTTTTCAATGTAGACCTCCAGTGGAGGCCCCAATATGTGCCACTGTATATCCTTAAAGTGGAGTATGTCTCCCATAGAGTCCATTGTAAAAATAAATAAATGAAAGAATACCAGATAGCATACCTTTTGTTACGCTCGTGCCCAGACTGACTGGCGTGAGCGTAATTAATGATCCCACTGGACCATGAACCGAGGAATGCCTGGAGGGGCGTAACTAAGTATCAACCCAGTCCGACCAAGGTCGCACGGCAGCTCAGTCAACTCCGTGAACCAGGGAGGAACTGAGCAGAGGGACCAGGTGCTACTCCAGGTCAGACCCCAGTCACAGCTGTTGACCCACACCGGAGAATGCAGGAACAGGCAGGTGAGCTGGTATGCAGACAGGTTGGTACTGGCAGGCACGGCTGGTATGACGGCAGGATCGTATTTAGCAGGCACGGTTGGTATGAAGGCAGGTGGGTACTGGCAGGCACGGCTGGTATGCAGACAGGCGGGTGCTGACAGGCACGGCTGGAATGCAGACAGGCAGATACTGGCAGGTATGAATGCAGGCTGGATAGGGACCAGTACAGACTGAGATACAGGAACTGAGCCGCAGGTGCGGTGGACTAGCAGAGCAAAACCGCAGGAGCGATGAACAAGCAGAGCGGAGCAAAACCGCAGGTGCAGTGAACAAGCAGAGCAGAGCAAAACCGCAGGTGCAGTGAACAAGCAGAGCGGAGCAAAACCGCAGGTGCGGTGAGAAAGCAGAGCGGAGAGAAAACCCCAGGTGCGGTGAGCAAGCAGAGCGGAGAAAAACCGCAGGTGCGGCGATCAAGCAGAGCGGAGCAAAACCGCAGGTGCGGTGAACAAGCAGAGCGGATCAAAACCGCAGGTGCAGTAAACGAGCAGAGCAGAGCGGAACCGCCGAGCAGTGAACAAGCAGAGCAGAACAGAACCGCAGGTGCGGTAAACAAGCGGAACAGAGCGGAACTGCCGGAGCGGTGAACAAGCAGAGCAGAACAGAACCGCAGGTGCGGTAAACAAGCAGAGCAAAGCAGAACCGCCAGAGCGGTGAACAAGCAGAGCAGAACAGAACCGCAGGTGTGGTAAACAAGCGGGAGGAGCGGAACCGCCGGAGCGGTGAACAAGCAGAACAGAGCAGAAGGTGAAGGCAGACAGGACAGGGCTCTGTTAACATGGAACAGACTGGAAAATACAGGAAGATGGTAGAACACAGGAGGTAGATACGGAGGCAGGGAAAGGGGACAAGCAGAACCAGATACACACAAGGTACTTACAATGAAGTAGCGAGTGGACACAAAACTCACAAACAGAAGTACAGAGACAATGAGTTGGAGTTAGGTGCAGGATCAGACACTGCAGGAAAAGGGAAGGTACAGACATAGAGAGAAACAAGTAATGGGCTAGGACACTGTTCAAACAGGCACTGAACCGGGAACAAGATACAGGAACGAGCCTGGGAACTCTGCCCCCAGGGTGGCGGAAACAGACTAGAAGTCAGAGATACAGGTAGCGGCCCTGGGTACTCAGCCCCCAGGGTGGCGGGAACAGAATAAAAGTCAGAGGTACAGGTAGCGGCCCTGGGTACTCAGCCCCCAGGGTGGCAGAACAGACTAGATACAGGACAGGACCTGGCAACTCAGTTGCAAAAGACAAACTGAGTGAAAGTGTTGCTCAGGCACCTCCTACTAGGTGGAGGGAGTTTAAGTATCCAGTGACTCACAGCAATAGGCTGGGGACGCATTAGGACTGTGCACACAGTAGCTATAAGAAACAAGCAGAAAGCCGCGCTGACACCCTAAGCAATCAGACAAGAGACATGGACACAGCAGGTACTGGAGCAAAGAGTGCTGCATGGATTGACAGGTAAGATTGCGGTCTTGCATGGTGGGAGGTGGTGCACCATGCAAGCACGCCACCTGGGATGTTACAGTACCCCCCCCCTTTACGCCCCCTCTACCTCCAGCCAGCAAGGATTTTCTGCAGAGAATTTGGAGGCCGATCCTTCTCCTCAAGAAGATTTCCTCTTCTGTCCACTAGCGGGAACAAAGCTGGTCTCATCATCTTGGTAACTAGGATGCTTCCTTCCATCGGGCCATCCTCAGCAACAGATGAAGTGGGCGAGGTACCAGGAACAGGACACAGGAAAGTCTCTCTCCACTTATTAATATCGGGTAGCACCCCAAAGGATTCACGGGACAACTGGAGATCCTCCACCAGGTTGGAGGGGTGCAGAGACTCGGGGGAAACCACCTCCTTGACGTGCACTTTGCCAAGCTTACTGAATGAAGTGGGCGAAGTACCAGGTACAGGGTGCAGAAAAGTCTCTTTCCATTTGTTATCATCAGGAAGTACCCCAAAGGATTCATGGGACAACTGGAGGTCCTCCACCAGGTTGGAGGGGTGCAGAGACTCGGGGTTAACCACCGCTTTGACGTACACTTTGCCAAGCTTACTGGATGAAGTGGGCGAAGTACCAGATACAGGGTGCAGAAAAGTCTCTCTCCATTTGTTATCAGGTATCACCCCGGAGGATTCAGGAGCCAACTGGAAGTCCTCCGCCTGGTTGGGGGGGTGCAGAGACTCGGGGGTAACCACCGCCTTGACGTACATTTTGCCAAGCTTACTGGATGAAGTGGGCGAAGTACCAGGTACAGGGTGCAGAAAAGTCTCTCCATTTGTTATCAGATAGCACCCCGGAGGATTCAGGAGGCAACTGGAGGTCCTCCGCCTGGTTGGAGGGGTGCAGAGACTTGGAGGTAGCCACCTCCTTGATGGACTTATTGCCAGATTTGTTAAAGATGGAGGATCCTTGCTTAGGGACCAACCTCAGTCTGGTTTCTGAGATGACACGTCTGCGAGGCGAGGCGGTGCCTAAAGCCAGATCATTGGTACAATCATCAAGACTGTGTGGGGACAATGCCTCCGCTTCCCTTCCTTCGGAGACTTCAGCGCACAGCGAGTCAGCGACTAGCAGATCTGGTGAAGAAGAAGAAGAAACTGCTGACTGTCCTGCAGATATGGGGACTGGACACCCCTTGCACCTCAGCAGTCCCCCAGGAAACACCATGCAGGTTCTCCAGACCTGAGCGGGCACTAGATCTCTCGGCTCTGGACGACCTGTGGGTAAACCAGACAGCACCTGGAATGTGAACTTCATGTGTAATGCTCCAATCTGGAGCTTAATTTGTGCAGACATATTTTGACTGCTTCTGAGTAGAGCTCATCCTTCCGCTGACAATGCCCAAACCGGCTTCTGGTGTTGTTGGACGGGAATCAAACACCGACTCTTCAAGGCTTTAAGCCCGAAACTTCCGGTTAATCCGAGGCCTTCACTTGCCACGGAGACAGTCATGGTCATCTGTGGAGAGGAAACACTAACGCCAAGGGCAGCCTCTCCTACAGGCCTAATGTCTTGGGATTCTCCAACCTTCGCTGGACAAAGACCGTCAGGGGGTCCCAAACAACCGCAGCGGGACCGCAATTCGATTTTGTGACTGAGTTCTGGCCTCTGCTTTGCCTGACGAACATAGTCATCCTTCATGGATTCTGTGCGGAGAGCTGCCTCTACAGGTTGGGGAACAGGAGGTCTTTGGGAGGACAGAACCTGGTGTGACGGTTTACCTCTACGCCTTGCACATCTGGACTGCCTCTTGAGGTTGAGAAGGAAAGTATTCTGTGGAGCATTGTCATCCTGTGTGGATTCTGTGTGGGCAGCAGTCTCTTCAGGCTGGAGAACTGGTAGGCTACCTGCCACATTACCCATCGGGGCTGCTCCGGGATACTGGGAAGGGAAGCTTTAGCAGAAGCCTCAGGGTTAGGGTCATCGAAGACCATTAGAAAGGCCACCAGGAAGGCCTGCAGGTCAAAGATGATAGGATCCCATGCTTCCCATAGGGGGGTGATCCAAGTCAAGGCATCACCCGCTAAATAGGACATCATGAATGCTACTTTCACCCGATCAGTGGGAAAATAGTGAGCATAGAATTTGAAATGCAGCATACATTGCTCCACAAACGCACGGCTTTGTTTTGGATCCCCATAATACCGTGGTGGATCCGCAGGAACGAGTGCTGATAGCTCCATTTGGGCTGGTGCGTAAATCACCTGGACCTCAGCTTGAGAAAAAAAATTTCTTGGTGCACGTATTCACCAGACAAGGATTCAAATGTCTCTGAGAGCGAAGGGCCGTGGGGCTCAACGGGAACCATGGCCTGAGCAAACTGTTACGCTCGCGCCCGGACTGACTGGCGTGAGTGTGATTAGTGATCCCACTGGACCTTGAACCGAGGAGTACCTGGAGGGGCGTAACTATGTATCAACCCAGTCCGACCAAGGTCGCACGGCGGCTCAGTCGACTCCGTGAACCAGGGAGGAACCGAGCAGAGGGACCAGGTGCTACTCCAGGTCAGACCCCGGTCACAGCTGTTGACCCACACCGGGGAATGCAGGAACAGGCAGGTGAGTTGGTATGCAGACAGGTGGGTACTGGCAGGCATGGCTGGTATGACGGCAGGTGGGTACTTAGCAGGCACAGCTGGTATGAAGGCAGGTGGGTACTGGCAGGCACGGCTGGTATGCAGACAGGCGGGTGCTGACAGGCACGGCTGGAATGCAGACAGGCAGATACTGGCAGGTATGAACGCAGGCTGGATAGGGACCAGTACAGACTGGGATACAGGAACAGAGCCGCAGGTGCGGTGGACTAGCAGAGCAAAACAGCAGGAGCGGTGAACAAGCAGAGCGGAGCAAAACTGCAGGAGCGGTGAACAAGCAGAGCAGAGCAAAACCGCAGGTGCGGTGAGCAAGCAGAGCGGAGCAAAACCGCAGATGCGGTGAACAAGCAGAGCGGAGCAAAGCCGCAGGTGCGGTGAACAAGCAGAGCGGAGCAAAACCGCAGGTGCGGTGAACAAGCAAAGCGTAGCAAAACCACAGATGCAGTGAACAAGCAGAGCGGAGCAAAACTGCAGGTGCGGTGAACAAGCGGAGCGGAGCAAAACCGCAGGTACGGTGAACCAGCAGAGCGAAGCAAATTTGCAGGTGCGGTGAACAAGCAGAGCGGAGCAAAACCGCAGGTGCGGTAAACAAGCGGAGCAGAGCGGAACCGCCGGAGCGGTGAACAAGCAGAGCAGATCAGAACCGCAGGTGCGGTAAACAAGCGGAACAGAGCGGAACCGCCGGAGCGGTGAACAAGCAGAGCAGAACAGAACCGCAGGTGCGGTAAACAAGCGGAGCAGAGCGGAACTGCCGGAGCGGTGAACAAGCAGAATGGAACAGAACCCCAGGTGCGGTAAACAAGCGGGGCAGAGCGGAACCGCTGGAGCGGTGAACAAGCAGAGCAGAACAGAACCGCTGGTGCGGTAATCAAGCGGGAAGAGCGGAACCGCCGGAGCAGTGAACAAGCAGAGCAGAACAGAGCAGAAGGTGAAGGCAGGCAGGACAGGGCTCTGTTCACATGGAACAGACTGGAAAATAGAGGAAGATGGTAGAACACAGGAGGTAGATACGGAGGCAGGGAAAGGGGACAAGCAGAACCAGATACACACAAGGTACTTACAATGAAGTAGCGAGTGGACACAAAACTCACAAACAGAAGTACAGAGACAACGAGTTGGAGTTAGGTGCAGGTTCAGACACTGCAGGAAAAGGGAAGGTATGGACATAGAGAGAAACAAGTAACGGGCTAGGACACTGTTCAGACAGGAACTGAACCGGGAACAAGATACAGGAACGAGCCTGGGAACTCAGCCCCCAGGGTGGCGGAAACAGACTAGAAGTCAGAGATACAGGTAGCGGCCCTGGGTACTCAGCCCCCAGGGTGGCAGGAACAGACTAAAAGTCAGAGGTACAGGTAGCGGCCCTGGGTACTCAGCCCCCAGGGTGGCAGAACAGACTGGATACAGGACAGGACCTGGCAACTCAGTTGCAAAAGACAAACTGAGTGAAAGTGTTGCTCAGGCACCTCCTACTGGGTGGAGGGTGTTTAAGTATCCAGTGACTCAAGCAGTAGGCTGGGGATGCATTAGGACTGTGCACACAGTAGCTATAAGAAACAAGCAGAAAGCCGCTCCGATGCCCTAAGCAATCAGACAAGAGACATGGACACAGCAGGTACTGGAGCAAAGAGTGCAGCATGGACTGACAGGTAAGATTGCGGTCTTGCATGGTGGGAGGTGGTGCACCATGCTGGCACGCCGCCAGGGATGTTACACTTTTTTTGCAGTGGTCTATGTCTCCATTTGTCTATGGCCACGTGATACAGCAAAACGTACTTGTGGACTGTAAAACTAGCACTAGTTCATGTACTATATGGATGAACATATTGGTACACTTACAATTTTTTCATGACATCCCATAGATATTAATATGGAGTTAGTTAACCTTTGCTAAAATAACTTCATTTTTCTTGAAAGGCTTTCTACAAGATATTGTAGTGTTGTTTTTTTTGGGGGGTGTAGTTTTTACTCATTCATTCAGAAGAGCATTTATAAGGTTAGACACCTATGTTAGATGAGAGGGTCTGGTATTATTCTTCTTCCTCCCAATGGCATTCCATGAGGTTGAGGTCAGAGCTCTGTGCATCCAGTCAAGTTCTTCCATGCCAAACTCACTCAACCCTGCCCTTATGGATCTTTCTTTGTGCACTGGTGCACAGTAATGCTGGAACAGGAAAGGGCTTTTCCCAAAACATTTCCACAGAGTTTGAAACATACAATTGTCCAAAATCTCTAGGTATGCTGAAGCATTAAGATGTCCCTTCACTGGAACAATGGGCCAAGGCCAAACCTTGAAATGCAGCCATGTAGTAATATCCCTCCTCCACCAAACTTTCAGATGGCACAATTCAGTCAGATGGGTGACATTCTCCTGGCTTTTTACAAACCTAGACTTGTCCATCAGACAGTCAGATAGATAAGCGTGATTTGTTGCTTTAAACCACTCCATCCAATGCTTGGCATTTTGCTTGGTGATGTAAGGCTTGCATGAAAGTGCAGAGCTATGAATTTCCTGATGCAGTTTTTGTACTGATGTTAATGCCAGTTTGGAACTTTGTATTTGTTGAGTTAGCAGAGCATTGGTGACACTTATGTACTATCCACTCACGGTGGTTACACAGTGACCCCACTTTTTAACTTTTTGTGGTTCCCAAACACATCCACTTTTCATTAATACCATTCACAGCTGATTGTGTAATATTTAGGAGAGAAGAAATTTCACAAACTAACTTAGATCAGTGATAGGTCATTTAGATCTGAAAGAGATAATTATCAAATGTTAATGTCATTTTCTTCATCTGGAGAGAGTTGAAAGTGTAAGCTAAGGTGGTCACAAAAGCATAATAGAGGCAATGGGGAGAAGTTTCTCTGAGGCTTGTTTTTTTCAGAACAAACCTAAAATACACTGTGATGTAATTATAATAGCCGCCAGAATCTTGGCCACTTGAGATGATCATTTTTATTTTTAAACATATGACTAGACTAGACTTTTACAACAAGCATGAACAAAGTTGGGTCTGCTTTCAACACTTTTGTTTCCAAATTTGCATTTGTGTGTAGTCGTTCCAGATTAGAACAATTATTTCCATTCAAAGTTGTTTGATTTCTATTGTAATTTATTAATTTGATGTAAATCTTGAAAATCCTGCAACTACTCAAAAGCTTCAATTTTTTTCTGGTTCCTTACTTTGTTTTTCCTATGAACATTACCTTTCCAGCCTTTTTTCAGGATCCAAAGTTGTGGATTCACTCCTGCCAATTGTACTGTGTGTGGTGCTAATTAATAGAGAGTCAAGTGCTTAGAGAATAGAGATGATTGGTTAGTAATGTTTGGCAAAGAATAAAAATTAAATCACAGTTATTAGAACTGCGTTAAAAAAACACATAGTCAGATACATCTCATAAACCTGTTCTGTCATTGTGTTACAGTATATTAGTTGACTTACTACTTTATGCTTCAATACCTTTTCCTTAAAAAAACCCAAAAAGGAATATGGAGCTTGTGTAATCAGCCTATATGATCTACCCTCTCTGAAGACTTCAATGCTGTGCTCACTATGTCCCCATCCACACTCAGATCTGCCAGTAGAAGTAATAGTAAGCTTATACATAACTCTGTATGGGTTGACCTGCTATGTATAGCACAGGTGATTGGACGATCGCTGATTCAAGTCTCCCAAGGGGAATATTAAATAAAGTAAAAAGTGAAAAAAAAAGTTTTAAAAAATATTAAAGAAATAAATAAAACACAAAAGTTCAAATCACCCCCCTTTTGCCCTATTTCAAATAAAACAATTAAAGAAATAAAAAATACACACATTTGGTATCGCTGCGTTCAGAAATGTTCAATCTATCAAAATATAAAGTAAATGAATCCGATCGGTAAACGGCGTAACGAGAAAGAAGAATCAAAACGCCAGAATTGAGTTTGTTTGGTCACCGCAACATTGCATTGAAATGCAATAACATTGTATCTACCCCAAAATGGTATCAATAAAACGTCAGCTCAGGACGCAAAAAAATAATATGAAAAATGAGAATGTTATGGGTCTCGGAAAATGGTGACAAATACAGATTTCTGAAATTTTTTTTCACCACTTAAATAAAAAATAAACTATATATGTTTGGTAGCTGCATACTCATATTGACCTGGGGAATCATATTACCATGTCAGTTTTACCGTATAGTAAATATGGTAAATAAAAACCCCAAAAATAACTGTGGAATTGCACTTTTTTTTTTGCAATTTCACTGCTCTTGGAATTTTTTTTTCCGTTTTCCAGTACACAATATGGTAATATCAGTGATGTAAATAAAAATTACAACTCGTCCTGCTATACTGATGGAAAAATAAAGTTATGGCTCTGGGAAGAAGGGGAGCAAAAAACAAAAACGAAAAAATTGCCCTGGGGTGAAGGAGTTAAAAGATGTTATAGTATATGACATTACTACCTCCTGCAGTAGGGCATTCCACAGTCTGATTCATTCCACATGCCATCTGCCATGGGCAGCATGACGGCTCAGTGATTAGCACTGTTGCTTTGCAGCACTGGGGCCCTGGGTTCAAATCCCACCAAGGACAACATCTGCAAGGAGTTTGTATGTTCTCCCCATGTTTTCATGGGTGTTCTTCAGGTTCTCTGGTTTCCACCTACACTAAAAAGTAAAACTGATAGGGAATTTAGATTGTGAGCCCCAATGAGGACAATGCCAATAATGTCTGTAAAGCACTGCAGAATATGATGGAGCTATATAAGCAAAGCATGATACATGTGCCAGTCCTTTGTACTGACCACACATACATTTATACATATAAATGAGATCTGCTCTGAGACCTCTTTTTTCTAAGTTAAACAATCCCAACTTTTTCAACGTGTCATCATATGAGAGTCTTACCATCTCTTGTAATAATATAGTTGCCCGCCTTTGAACTGACAAATATCCTTTTTAAAATGTAGGTCCCCAAACTGGATTCCATATTTTAGATATAGCCTTACAAGTGATTTATAGAGGGGTAAAGATACATTGGGATTTTATTTCTCTTTTTATACACCCTAAAATCTTGTTTGCTTTTGCAGCTGCTGCTTGACACTGAGTTCAGTGTGAATGTACAATTTTCATAGTCATGAAAATACAGAAAAATCTTTAAATGAGAAGGTGTGTCCAAACTTTTGGTCTGTACTGTATATCAGATGGTGAACTTTGATTTCTGCCTTGCTGAATGAACCCTTATACAGTCAGTTCAATAGTGAACATGGATGAAAAGAGCATGTTTAACATTTCAGCCTTCTCTTTATCCTCTATAATTATATTGCTATGATCATCTTTTAAGGGACCAATGGCATCAGATTTTTTCTTTTTGACATTAGTATATTTATACATTTTTTGCGGGATTTATTTTAATGTCATTGTCGATTTGTTTTTCTTTAGCTCACTTCGCTAACTTGATTTATTTTTTATACCTAAAATAACAAGCAGATACTCACCTTCCCTAGGTTCAGCATCAACTCTCTGCCACTACTTGGGTCTCTGCCTTTTGGCTGCATTTGTGATGTCTTATCGACAGCATGCATTACCACTGTAGCCAGTCACTGAGCTCAGCTGCTTTGCCA
The DNA here is from genome assembly GCF_046119375.1 of Phyllobates terribilis. Taxonomy (NCBI): domain Eukaryota; kingdom Metazoa; phylum Chordata; class Amphibia; order Anura; family Dendrobatidae; genus Phyllobates; species Phyllobates terribilis. The sequence goes on along the minus strand of NW_027362771.1, from coordinate 413,173,835 downwards.
TGGTAGTTGGCACAAATCACTGACCTCAGTGATTGACTAAAGCAGTGATGCGCGCTGTTGAGGTGTCGTCACTACTGAAGCCAAAGACTGAGCAGTAGTGGGGAGCTGGCACTGCACTAGGGGAGGGTAAGTTACCTGCTCTGTTTGTTATTTTAGAGCATTTGGAATCCACTTTCCTGGAAGTGGAAACCCCTTTTAATTTATCATTTATCTCCCTACTGTTTACCTGCTTGGTTAATATACCTTATTACCATTATTAACATTATTTTTTAGTCTTTATAGCTTGTTCCTAAATTCTGGTAAATCCTAATTCTATGTGTTAAACTATTTTTGTCTATGATCTATTTCAGTAACATTATCTAACATTATCATTCTAAGGCCATGGCCCCACTATCAGTATTTGGTCAGTATTCAGTCAGTATTTTTCTCAGGACTGGGAGCCAAAACCAGGTGTGGAACAATCACTGAAAAGGTATAATAGAAATAAGTCACCAATTCTGCATTTATCACCCACTCCTGGTTTTGGCTTCCAATCCTGAGAAAAAATACTGACCGAATACTGACCAAATACTGATAGTGGGTCAGTGGCCTAACACTCTGAGGTGGCATGTTTTTTAGGACAGCATGTATTTGTAACCTCTATGTCAGAGCTTGCAAGCACTGCTCTGAAGCTTGCCCAAATGCGGGATTCGCCCACCTTCAGTACCCCTTCTCTCCTCCCATGCAAAAGAGGCAAAGCGGCTTCTGGTTGCAGTAAGAGAAAGAGTCCAATTTTTTCATATTGAACTGGACACACTATGTAATACTGCTGCAGAGCAGAATAACATTTTTTTTATTTCACCTTTCTATTTGCACAATTAAAGTATTTAGTAATCAGAGTATTTAGCACTTAATGAGTTAAGAGTTGTTAAGGTCAAGTGAATGTAGTTCATCAAGAACATCAAGATAGACATCAAGAACATCAAGATAGTTTTCATCAAGAACATGTACTTTTTTCTCCTGTATGATGTAGTCTAATAATAAACAGACAGCAACAGACACCAGAAAAAGAAAATGCGCCCAAAAAAGCTTAGAGCAGGTTTGTCAGTGTAAGAGATGTAATGATACAGCACTGATTCTCTGGTCTAACCTCCTGCATGTGTAGAAAACACAAATGACTGATACCTTTTAGATAAGGTCCCTGCTGGTAGAGGTGCAACACAGCTGAATTTAACTGTGTCACATTACATACCCTCTATCAGCTCTCCTCTTCTTATACTGTAGCAGGGTCTCTTGTGTTGTACTGCTTATTCACCCACAATGCCTGTCCAGAGATTATCTCAAAGGTGTCAGTAATCACAGTTATGTCTGTTGTCCTCACAGCAACTTGTAATCAGTGAGAGCAGACTGTTTTGAGCACATCAGACAAAAGTGTGATTTATGAAGCAAATGGTAAAACTGGAAAGACAAAAAACGTAAATAGGGTCTTAACTGTTAACAAAGTGGTATAAAATATAAGTACACTCACCTGATAGGGTTATGAAAGTCACAACTTATATAGAAGCATATAAGGGCTGCTGCAGGACCACCAATGGGATATAATGAAATAAATGAGGAATACAGTAGTTCAGAGTATGCGGTGCTCGAGATACAATCACACACAAAGGTAAAGCATGAATGCGGTATATTATCTCAACGCGTTTCAATGTTTTCAAACCTTTTCATCCAGACCAAACCACAATGAGCATTCATGCTTCACCTTTGTGTGTAATTGTACATCTTGCAGCGCAGACTCTTAACCACTTTCTGACGTGGCACTTAATGGTACGCACCACATCGGAACCTCTGGTTCCGCGCAGGCTACGGCGCTGAGCCCACACTGAACCGGGCACATGTCAGCTGATTTATACAGCTGACATGTACCCGCAACAGCCGTGGGTGGAATCGCAATCCACCCACGGCTATTAACTAGTTAAATGCTGCTGTCAATCTCTGACAGCAGCATTTAACTCGCGCAAGCCGGATGCGCGTTACTTACCTCGCCTATCGGTGACCCTGTCACATGTTCGCGGGACACCGATGGGTTGGCATGACAACCCGGTGTCTGCAGCAGAACCCTGTGGTTGTCATGTCTAGATTGCTATGAGCGCCGCCCAGTGGTCGGCACTCATAGCAAGTGAGCATTTCTGCTACACAGAGGCGATCTGCTGATCGCCTGTGTGTAACAGAAATGATCAGATAAGTGCTGCTTCTAGTCTCCCATGGAGACTTTTGAAGCAAGCAGAAAGTATAAAAAAAATGTTTTTAAAAATATTAAAAAATATAAAAGTTTAATTATCCCCCTTTCACTCCATTCAAAATAAAACAATAAAAAAAAAAACACATACACAGTATCGCCACGTTCAGAATCACCCGATCTATCAATATAAGAAAAGAATTAATCCTATCCTAAATGACGTAACAAGAAAAAAATTCTAAACGCCAGAATTACGATTACATTTTGCAATAAAATGCAATAATGGGCGATCAAAACATCAGATCTACCCCAAAATGGTATCAATAAAAACATCAGCTCGGCGTGCAAAAAATAAGCCCTCACCCAGCCCTAGATCACAAAAAATGGAGACGCTAGGGGTCTCGGAAAATGGCGATTTTTTCTTTTTTTTTCTTTTTTAGCAAACTTTGGATTTTTTTTACCACTTAAATAAAAAAGAACCTATATATGTTTGGTATCTACAAACTCGTAATGACCATGAGAATTATAATGGCAGGTCAGTTTTATCATTTAGTGAACGTGGTAAAAAAGAAACCCAAAACACAACTGTGGTATTGCACTTTTTTTTGCAATTTCACCGTACTTGGAATTTTTTCCTCATTTTCCTGTACACGATATGGTAAAACCAGTGATTTAGTTCAAAAGTACAACTTGTCCTGCAGAAAATAAGCCCTCACACGGCCATATTGACCAAAAAATAAAAAAGTTATGGCTCTGGAAACAAGGGGAGCAAAAAACAAAAGCAGAAAATGGCCCGGGGGTAAAGGGGTTAACCACCGTATTCCTTAATTATTACATTGAAAGTGTGATTCATGACATCTTCGGAAAGGTAATGGGGGAGGGGCAGTACAGCAGAATTGACAGGGTTAGAAGAGGAGGAAAGCTGATAAAAAGGTTTGTAATATGACACAGTTAAATTCAGCTACACTGCCCCTTGCCCCCACACTATAGTCGGGTGAATATAAAATTAGACCTAAAACAAATTCCAAGAAAAGGTCTGTGAACATTTTTTCTTTTTGCTAAGTGTACAGATGAACATAAAAAAGTCTACCAAAATCTTCCAACTGGAAGTGACTTATTTTCAAGATGGCCGTTGAAACCCTTCAAAATCTGACAAAGTCTTATAACTTTTTACTTTTTATTTTTAAGAGTACAACAATTATTTATTCATCAAATTTATGTTTTTTATGGTCAATTAATTCATTCAAACCAACAAATTTTGCCTATGGGACCAAAATGGTGACCAACAGTGAATAATATAGGTACAATACCTGTTATTAGGTCTAAATATGTACGCAGCATTTTGTGGTATTTTTTAATATCACAACAAATTTTAACTATATTGTAAACAGGACTATTTTTAATACAAAATACCTATTTTAACTAAGTATACTTTAAATTAGGTTCTGAAATTGTGCAGCAATGTGAGGGTATAAAAGTAAAAACTTCACTTTCTATTAGTCCTCATCATTGTCCTCTACTGTATCTGACTCCTGGTTGTCACAATGCGTAACTTGGCATGATCCACAAACAGAATTGCATGGAAGTCCATTCTGCACCTACAATGGTTACCACTGCAACCCGTTTTACAACTACAATTAATAATTTTCAGTAGAGTGTCTGGTGCAACATTTATGTCACACATTACTGGTAAAAGTTCATCGCCATCGAGTTTCCAACACCAATCCACAGGATTCATCTCGCTGGCTGTATCCATCCATGTCATGGTCTGATAGTAAACTCTTAGTCAATGGAATTTGTTGGAAGACTCAGTTGGAGGGAGACGTTCTGGATGAACAAACGATTTGGCTGTGACCACTGTCTTTGTAAGTGTCTGGTAACGCAAGGCTGCCAAAGAACTTGTACTGTTGCAACCAAAAATAACAAGCATCGCTTGACTGCCAAGACTTACTATATCAGCAGGGTTCTTACCTTGTGAAGTGAGTGCATTTGCACAAGTATAAAGGACATGATTACCTCTTAAAAGTTTTTAGAATACTGATTTTTTACCAACACCACAAATACGAGAGGTGGAATCACATACTGTGAATGCATGAATAAATAATAACTGTGTACATAACTCACTTTCGAGAAAAGACTTCAAATTATTGATGTGATACACTTTTAGGGTGTCTCTTGGCTGATTTTCCAATTGAAAATACAGTGGTTTGCCATTAGCTTCTTGAAGAAGATAGAAGAAGAATTAACGGGTCAGTATAATTTCCAATGAGTGTGGTAGAACGTTTCTATGCACTGTAAACTGCCGCCTTTGCAATGTCAACGTCAGCATCACCTTCTGCTTGAAAGACCATCCAGCCTTTCATTACCATTTTCTCAATGATTCATTTGATTAGGTGTTGTTTATTATGTCCGACTGAAAGGAATTATTCCTGCTTTCCTTCAAATTCAGTATCACCAGTGAATTTAACTATTGGAAGATTGATTTTTCATTGCCTTCTCTTATGTGCATTATCCATTATTGAAGGACCTGTGTCATACCCATCGAACACAACAGTTGCTATCCCGTAGTGTTTTTAATTGTAAAATCTGCATACACTCTGGCTATTTTATGATATGTGTCTCACTTTTTCCACTTCAGTTTGCGTATCAAGTAGCCTCCATCAATAACATATCTTTCTGTACGCATAACTGAATCAGCTGGTGTTTGATTGTTACAATGCTCATCTATGGCATGGGCTAATTGTGGTTTATCGGCCTTTCTCAGAATGTGCAAGTCCTCAAACAGTGATGGTGGGTATGCACTAAGCTTGTAACTCATCACCTCCTCTAGATCTAGTTGTTCTTTCTTAGAGACTACAAGAAATCGCTGGAACAGTAAGCCAGGATCAATGCTTTTGCCCTGCGCAACTGTGACTGCAGATGAACTAGTCAGGGTCTTTACTTTGTCGGTCCTCTTAAAAGCGAATGAAAATACATTTTGTCCAATCATACTGTGCACAGCTCTCCTTCCCACTAACTCGTACTCATGCACATTGACGTCTTCCTTCGCCACAATAACATTAATAATATTTCTCAATGAGAGGGTCAGCTGAGAAAGGTGAACATGGTGACATCTGTGCATACAATTTTAATGCTTGCTGATCTTCCGTCATCTTGCTTCCATAAGTTAAACCACTTGAGGTTTTAAGTGACCTCATAAGTGTTTGCTCAATCATGAGATCACAACCTAGACCAGCCCAAAACTGATATGTTGGACGGATGACATGCAATCCATTTGGAAACGTCCTGTGTGCCTCATTGTTATTGTTTTGCAATTCGCCCATTTCCTGAAGGTACAGATATGATAGCTTCAGATAGCTGTAGTGCCCTGCTGCCGTAAATATCGGTAATGCATTGTAAATCGCATGTAAATGATTTATCAAAAACTCAGTACGATCTGTTTTCATTAGTGCTCGAGCAGTACTTATTTGCTGATATGCTAGCCACAACTTACTAGTTTTAGATTTTTCACTAACTTCTGCAAATGTTATCTGCATGACAGTGTGGCAAATAAGGGTTGTTCATGGGCGGAGCCGATTTTTTGGTGCAAACAAGTCGGAACCCCGAACACGAGTTTGAAATGCCAAAACAAATTCGCTCAACACTACTCAAGAACTTGGATTACGGCACCGTCTGTCAAACTTTCTTTGCAGATGGGACACTTCTCACTAAGATTAGTACTCATTTTTCAAACCTGGAACAAAAGAAAACAAACAATACAATTAATACCATAAAATTCTTGGTCTTATAAAATGAGAAGCTTAAAAAACAATAAGAAAGTAGAAAATGATGAACAATACGATTGTAAGAGGAATTTGGCAGTTGGCAGATCTCGGTAGACTTTTTTTCTGATGATCACTACACTTGGTAGAGACAAAAAAACTTTCACAGACCTTTTGTTGGAATTTGTTTTAGGTTATGGGTTTTTTTGGGCTAAATTGACCTGACTACTAACTCATGCAGGAGGTTAAACGAGGTGATCAGGGATGTGTCATACATTTAACCCACTGGGAAACCTGCTCTAAACTATGGTGGAGGGCGTGTTCTTTTTCTGCTATGTTGCTGCCTTTTTATTTTTGGTCAGCAGCATACAGGGAGAATAAGTACACGTTCTCAGTGAAAACTGTCTAATAACACCCATTTGGACTTAACAAGAGTTGACTCATTACGTGCCAAATATTTTGATTATGAATATCTCTGCAACAGAGAGGCTAAAAAAAAACCGCTTTATTCCGCTCTGCAGCCACTAGTAGATTGTGTGTCCAGTTCAACATGGAAAATTTGGTGAAAGATCCTCTTTGATAAGAATATGTGGTTAGAAACCATATAATATAAGTATAGGTTTAGGGCTAAGGCTAGGACAAAAAAATGTTGTAAATAGTATAGATGTCAGTAAAGTGTTGCAATTCAATGCATATTATATGTAGGTATTTGAGGAGATCCTGAAAGAATAGAAGATGAAGCATACAGTACATCTTACCCCTTAATGGGCGGCACGGTGGCGCAGTGGTCATCACTGCAGCCTTGCAGCGCTGGGGTCCTGGGTTCAAATCCCACCAAGGACAACATCTGCAAGGAGTTTGTATGTTCTCCCCGTGTTTGCGTGGGTTTCCTCGGGGTTCTCCTGTTTCCTCCCACACTCCAAAGACATACTGATAGGGAATCTAGATTGTGAGCCCCAATGGGGACAGCGATGATAATGTATGTAAAGTGCTGTGGAATATGTTAGCGCTATATAAAAATAAAGATTATTATTATTATTATTAATTCAACACATGCTTTGGAATATAACTCCTTTCTGACATTGTGCGTAATAATACTTCCCTGTGCCCTGGGCCTTATGGACCAGATACGTATTATTATGACACAGTGATTGTGCCCACACACAGGCTGAGCCGCCGGTTGTCAGTTGATTCTGACAGCGGACAAGCGACTCTCAGTGCCAGGAGCACTGAGCGAGTCATTCTCCCCAGCTCCTCTGTATGAGTGGTCAGGTGGATTACAGCGGCTGACATCTTCAGGGGGATGTACACTGATTCCCAGGTGCCGGTATGTGTCACGCTGATGACACACAGATGTCATTCGTGTGTCATCAGTGTGGGATGTTTTACGGCCCGAGCAGCATGAAAAAAATGGACATATCAACGTGTTTTGCCCACGGACTCATGGTCTGTGGAAACACACTGACATGTGCACAGACCCATCATTTGAATGGGTCTGTGTGTGTATGTGTCTCCAGTACGTGTGGAAGCTCACCACACTACTGGACACACTGATGTGTGAAAGAGGACTAACTCTGCTGCCTCATTATAGTGAATGGATCCCTCGGGGGTTCATCTGAATTACGTAGGAGCTGTGTATATGGAGTCTGCATACTATTCTAGGAAACTCTGCGCTCCAGGAGGCAGATAGTGCTCCGTCCATCCCGAGTTTCATGGTGTGGCTAAGCAGTACTGTACAGCCACATATGGGGTATTTCTACATTCAGCAAAAATTGTGTGACAAATTTTGGTGCCATTTTTACCCATTTCCCAGTGTAAAAATGTAAAATCTGGGGCTACAACAAAACGATGGTGGTAAAAATGTAATTATTCTTTCTTCACCGCCCAATGGAGAAAAATTCCGTGAGGCACATGGGGTGTCAACATGCTCACTGCACCCCTAGATGAATTCAGTGAGAAGTGTAGTTTGTAAAATGGGGTCTCCCATGGTGGGTTCTTCTGTTCTGGCACCTTAAGGGCTCTGCCAATGTGACATGGGACCGTCAAACCAGCCCAGCAAAATATGAATTCCAATATGGTGCTCCTTCCCTTCTGAGCTTTGCACTGTGCCTCAGAACTAGTTTTTGACTACATATGGGGCATCTGCATGCTCAGGAGAAATTGCACAACAACTTTTGGGGTCACATTTCTTCTGTTACCCATACAAAAATAAAAAATTGGGGCTAAAAGATCATTTTTATGGAAAAAAAGTGATTTTTTTATTTTCACGGCTCTACGTTATAAACTTTTGTGAAACACTTGGGGGTTCAAAGTGCTCACCACACATCTAGATAAGTTCCATAAGTGGTCTAGTTTCCAAAATGGTGTCACTTGTTGGGGGTTTCCACTGTTTAGGCACATCAGGGGCTCCCCAAATGCAACATGGTGTCCGCTAATTATTCAAGCTAATTTTACATTCAAAAAGTCAAATGGCACTCCTTCCCTTCCGAACTCTGCTGTGCGCCCAAACAGTGGTTTTCCCCCACATATGGAGTATCGGCTTACTCAGGAGAAATTGCACAACAAATGGTATGGTGCTCCTTTTACCCTTATAAAAATGCAAAATTGGGGACTGAAAAACATTTTTGTGGGAAAAATGTAAAAATTTAATTTTTACGGCTCAATGTTATAAACTTCTATGAAGCATCCGGGCGGCTCAAGGCGCTCACCACACATCTAGATAAGTTCCTTAAGTGATCTAGTTTCCAAAATGGTGTCACTTGTGTGAGGTTTCCATTGTTTAGGCACATCGGGGACTCCCCAAACACAACATGGTGTCAGCTAATTATTCAAGCAAGTTTTACATTCAAAAAGTCAAATGGCGCTCCTTCCCTTCCGAGCCCTGCCGTTCGCCCAAACAGTGGTTTTACCCCACATATGGTATATCAGCTTACTCAGGAGAAATTGTACAACAAATTTTGGGGTCCATTTTTTCCTGTTACCCTTGCTGACATAAAAAAACTGTGTCTAAAATATCATTTTTGTGCAAAAAAGTTAAATGTTCATTGTTTTCTTCCACATTTCAAAAATTCCTGTGAAGTACCTGAAGGGTTAATAAACTTCTTGAATGTTGTTTTGAGCACCTTGAGGGGTGCAATTTTTAGAAAGGCATCACTTTTGGGTATTTTATGTCATAAAGGCCCCTCAAAGTCACTTCAATTGTGATGTGGTCCCTAAAAAATGGTTTTTCAAATTTTGTTGGAAAAATTAGAAATCACTGGTCAGCTTTTAATCCTAACTCCCTAACAAAAAAAAACTTGGTTCCAAAATTGTGCGGATATAAAGTAGACATGTGGATAATGTTATTTATTAACTATTTTGTGTGACATATCTCTCTGATTTAAGGGCATGAAAATTCTAAGTTTGAAAATTGCAAAAGCTTCAAAATTTTCGCAAAATTTCCAATTTTTTCACAAATAAACGCCAGTCATATCAAATAAATTTTACCACTGTCTTGAAAAAAACTATCTCAGAATCAGTGTGATCCGCTGAAGCGTTCCAGAGTTATTACTTCATAAAGTGACACTTGTCAGAATTGTAAAAATTGGCCTTTAACGTGCAAACCACCTTCAGGGTTAACTCTCAAGGAACTTACCTAGGTGTGTGGTGACCACCTTGAACCCCCAGTGGATTCACAGAAGTTTATAACATTGAGACGTAAAAATTTAATTTTTTAAATTTTTGCCACAAAAATATTTTTTAACCTCCAATTTTTCATTTTCATAAGGGTAACAGGAGAAATTGCACCATGCAATTTGTTGTGCAATTTCTCCTGAGTAAGCCGATACCCCATATGTGGGGGAAAACCACTGTTTGGGCGAACGGCAGAGTTCAGAAGGGAGGGAGCGCCATTTGACTAACCCTAGCACAACCCTAACTCTAGCCCAACCCTAACCCTAGCCCAACCCTAACCCTAGCCCAACCCTAAACCTAACACAACCCTAACCCTAGCACAACCCTAACCCTAGCACAACCCTAGAGTTTATTTTTACGCCTTTCCTCGTGCGGTATAAGTGATTAGACAACTTTATTCTTTGGGTCAGTGCAATTACAGCGATACCAGATTCATATCGGGTTCTTATGATTGACAGCTGTCACACTAAAAGCGCTCTTTTTTTTTGCAAAGACTAGTTTTTGCATCTCCATATTTTGAGAGCTATAATTTTTCCATATTTTGGCCAACAGAGTCATTTGACAGCTTGTATTTTGTGGGACAAGTTGACGTTTTTATTGGTACCATTTTCGGGCACGTGACTTTTTTGATCGCTTTCTATTCCGATTTTTGGGAGACAGAATAAACAAAAAACAACAATCCAGGAATTATTATTTTTTTTTTATTATTATGCCGTTCTGCATGTGGTAAAATTGATAAGGTAGCTTTATTCTTTTGATCAGTATGTTTACAGCGGTATCATGTTTATATTTTTTTTATGTTTTGGCGCTTTTACACAATAAAAACTATTTTATAGAAAAAATATTTTTTGTATCGCTTTATTCTGAGAGCTATAACTTTTTTATTTTTCGGCTGATGGAGCTGTATGGTGGCTTGTTTTTTGTGGGACAAGATGACGTTTTCAGCGGTACCATTTTTTTTTTACATTCGTCTTTTTGATCGCGTTTTATTCCATATTTTGTTTGGCAGTAGGAAGATAAAGCATTGTTTTTTGCTTTGTTTTTTGTTTTTTTACTGTTGTGTTCACTAAAGGGGTTAACTAGTGGGACTGTTTTATAGGTCAGGTCGTTCCGGATGCGGCGATACCAAATATGTGTACTTTTATTGTGGGTTTTTTTTTCATAAGATATATTTATGGGTACAGTATATTTTTATTTTTTTGGATTATTTTTTTCATTTTTTTTTTAAATATTTTTTCACATTTTTTTTTTCACTCTCTGATGCTTTTTTTTCTTTTTACACTTTGTCCCACTATGGGACTTTCACTTTTTGCAGTCTGATCGCCTGTATATCTTAGAAATGCAGCAGCATCTCTATGCTATCCAGGCTGTCAGCACTGCACAGAGAGAAGTTACTTTGATCGCACACTGCGCATGATCAAAGTAACTTCCTGCTGTCTGGTGACCCGGATGTCCTCATGACGACATCAGGTCACCATGACAAGTTCTGGGACCCCGCACAGACAGAATAGGATGCCGGAAATTAGGTAAATAAGCGATGCTTACCTCCCCTTGCTCCCAGAATGGTACGATCAAAGTCGATCACAGCATTTCAGGGGTTAATGTGCGGCGAGTGGTGCGGCACCGCTCCCTGCACATAGTACCAGGTGTCAGCTGTGACAATCAGCTGACACCCGGCGGCGATGGCGCCCGCATAGCCTCTGTGAGGGCACAATCGCCAGGGTGTATTAATACGTATCTGGTCCAATAGGCCCAGGGCGCAGATACGTATTAATACGCCCCACGTCAGAAAGGGTTGTCTACCTTTGTGGACAATTTTTCCCCCTCCTTAAATGCATGCCATTGGGTTAAAAATCATTTTTGCAATTGGGTGTCAGGAGCTGTGGGTATCCTTAGCTGCTGATTGTGTGTCCACAAAAAAATCCAATAAACAGCATAGAGAGTAACTGTGTTTTTTTCTCGACACATTTCAAATTACTTAAATCTCTTCTTCAGGAGACCTGAATTCTTCAGGTTCTTTGTGGTTCTCCTGAAGAAGTCTGAATATTTTGAAATGCGTCGCGAATAAACCAAGCTGTTACCCTCTATACTGTTTATTGGATTTTTTTGTGAACACACACAACCAGCAGCATAGGATACCCACATCTCCTATTACTTTAAAATGCCTGTTATAGCTCATTATGTTTCTGTCTCCCATCATCTTTATTGGTTTACATGAAACACCGGAAGATGGCCAACATATTGCAAGCAAAACTTACAATAAACAATACCGGAAGCTGCTATGCACTGTAAAGACCGATGTTGCAGTTTTGTTCTAGCATTAGATTTTAGTCTCACAGCCTAGATGACTACCACTGAAATTTGTTGTGTCTTGTGTTGTTTCTTTGCTGCCATGTCTTACATAAGCCTCTTACAAACCAGTTTTTTTGCTATATTTATACTTTTGGGAGATCAAATTTTATAGTTTTAATTTTTTTTGCTACATTTGACATGTTAATAAATTCAGTTTCTTCTTTTGACTTAAAGGCCACTAAAATGTTTGGGCACTTGTTACTCGGGTCGAGCAAATTATAATGCTCTGGTGCTCGACCCAAGTAATGAGTATAATGGAAATCAATGGGAAACTTGAGCATTTTTCTGACACCCCCCTCCCTCCCCGGAGGTCTGGAGGGGGTCTAAAAATTGGTCAAATCGATGGAAACAGCACTGAAATGGCGAACAGCATAGGGAAGACCTCTGAATCCCAGGTCGCTGTTGTGAACAATGTTGTCAGAGTATTACGCCACTTTTACTAACTGACAATAAAACGTACAAAAATGACGATAAAATTGATTTTCCTTGAAAAAATGTTAAGAAACATTCTTTCCAGGATAATGACTTGTATATAAGGCAAAATAAATAACAGAAAAAAATCTCCTCCACACCTTGGGCTATGTTGTTCACACATAATGTTTTTGCATGTTTGCATTGCTTTCAACGGTGAAAAATACATTCACCAGTAAATGTAATTTTAACATTTTACTACCTTATCTAGCCATGTGGTGTGTGAGACATGATCAGACACATCCTGTTTCATTTATGAAGGAGGGACTCTGAAAGTCACAAAGCCTATTTTACGGCCAGTATTTGTAGAGGGCCATCAGGCAGCCCTTACTACTGTTAGCGGGCCAGCAGACGGCCTCCCCTGTTAGCGGGCCAGCAGGCGTCTTGCGGACAGATGAGTCCAAGATAGAACTTTTTGGTAAAGCAAATTATTCAACTGTTTACTGTAAATGGAATGAGGCCTACAAATAAAAGAACACAGTATTTACAGTCAAATATGGTGAAGGTTCAAAGATATTTAGGCGTTGTTCTGCTGCCTCTGGCACAGGGTGCAAGGCATCATGAAATGTGAAGATTCCCAAAGGATTTTGGGTCGCAGTGTAGTGCCCAGTGTCAGAAAGCTGGGTTTGCATCCTAAATAATCGGTCTTCCAGCAGGGCAATGACCCCAAACATACTTCAAGAAGCACCCAGAAATTAAAGGAAACAAAGCAGATTTTTTTTTTGCTTGCAGCAGCAAGGAGTATAAGGCAATAATCCCTGGCTGGATGCGTGTAATATGCTATCTATAGTGCGATAGCTCACCCGTACATAAATTGCAGATAAGAGATGTAATATTGTAGAATATAGAATCAATTTGCCTTCCCATTATTAAGGAGTGGGTCTCCTATACTGTTATTGCGTATGTAGTAAGTGAAAGGTCTGCCAAAAATTAGGACGCACTCCAATACCATTTTGAAGAGATGTAGTGAAGGGCCTCAGAAAAATTGTATTAAAAAGTAGTAAGGAGTGGGTCTCCTATACTGTTATTGCATATGCAGTAAGTGCAAGAGCTACCAAAAATTATGACACACTCCAATACCACTTTGAAGAGACATAGTGGAGGGCCTCGGTAAAAATTTTTTTCCCATTGTCAAGGAGAGGGTCTCCTAGACTGGTAATGCCCTTGCTCTGGGCTGGGCTGTGCATGGGCTGAAAAACATTTACCCCTGGGGAGTATACATGTATATTTTATAGAATGTTAGAGGTAGGCCTCTAAAAATTGTTCTTATGGGCATCATAAACTGTCTTAAAAAAATTAATGGGGGTGTTGCATGATGGTCACCCTGTTGATATGGTGTTGAAGGATGAGGAGAAGGAGGAGAATGACAAAAAAAGACAAAATCCTGAAGCATATACCCATGTCTGGGAGTGAAGGGGTGCATGGGAATAGACCAGCGTTGTCAGATGGGAATTTTTTTAATAATTCTTCAACAAGGGCCTTCTGGTACTGCAACATTTTAATAGATCTCAGCCCCATGGGAAGGAAAGATAGAAAGTTCTCCTTGTAGCGTGGGTCTAGAAGTGTGACCAACCAGTAATTACAGTTGCCCAAAATGTGTACAACACGAGGGTCACGGGAAAGGCAGCGGAACATAAACTCAGCCAAATGTGCCAGACTGTCAATAGCCAAGAATTCCCTGTCCCCACCAAGAGGATGACTGTCCATGTTCCCCTCCTCTTCCTCCTTCTCCTCCCCCTCTTCAGGCCATCCATGCTGAACAGACGGGATGAATGTGGTGTGGGTAGTACCGTCTGTAGCGCAGGAAACCAGATCCCTTTCCTCCTCCTCCTCATTATCACCCAATCCACATTGAGATAAGAGGAGGCTGGGCTGTGTAGCATCACCCTGCATAGTTCCTTGCTCCATTTCATTGTGCTCCGCCTGCAAAGCCTCCTCTTTAATTGTCACCAGCGAGTGTTTCAGTAGACAGAGAAGCGGGATGGTGACGCTAATTATGGTGTCATCGCGGCTCACCATCTTGGTGGAGTCCTCAAAGTTTTGGAGAACCGCACAGATGTCAAACATCCATGCCCACTCATCAACTCTTTTGTGCGGAGGCTGACCAGAACACCGACGGGCGTGTTGCCAATATATGCAACATTGAGTTCCAACGCGTGGTGACATCGCACACTAGTCGGTGAGCTGGAAGCTGCAAACACTGCTGAAGCACTGTCAGGGCGATGGAAGCTGTAGCTGACTTTCGGAAATAGGCACACACGCCGCGTACTTTCACAAGCAGCTCAGCAGATCAGGGTAGATATTGAGAAACCTCTGAATCACTAAGTTGAGCACATGGGCTAGGCATGGTATGTGTGCGAAGTTGCCAAGCTTCAGAGCTGCCACCAGGTTCCGGCCATTGTCACACACGACCATGCCTGGTTGTAGGTTCAGGAGTGAGAGCCACAGGTCTGCCTGCTCTCTTACAGTTTTCAGCAACTCTGCAATGGTGTGCGGTTTGTCACCTAAGCGGATTAGCTTCAGCAGAGCTTGTTGCTGCTTGGCAGAGGCAGTGCTTTCAGCTTGCGACTGTTGTGGTTGTCTTGGAGATGGAGGCTGAAGAGGAGAAGGTACACGAATTGCTGTAGAAGGTGGGGGCAACCCTGATTGACCCAGGCCCTGTAATCCTCAGCGTTGGTAGCATGTTTTCCGTCCCAGGGTCTTACTGGGTCCTGGCTTCCACAATATTCACCCAGTGTGTCATCAGTGAAATGTATCGTCCCTGGCTAAAAGCACTTGTTCACGGGTCTGTAGTTAGGTGGATCTTCCCAGTAACTGCGTTGGTGAGGGCATGGGAAATGTTTTGGGACACGTGCTTGTGTAAGGTGGGGATGGCACACTGGGAGAAATAGTGGCGACTGGGGACCGAGTACCGAGGGACAGCCCCCACCATGAGGATATGGAAAGATTCTGTCTCCAGAAGCCTAAAACGCAACATTTCCAGTGAAAGCAGTCTTAAAATGTGGCCATTTAGTATTGTGGCATGTGGGTGGGTGACTGCTTATTTGCACTTGCATTCCAAGGAATGGGGTAGAGATAAATGAACACTGCACTGGGACAAGGACGTGGACGTGGTTGCTGATGGTGGTTGCAAATGTGCAACGCCAGGTGCAGGGTGGGAGGCATCTTCGCCCATTTCATGGACAAGTGATTGGTGTTCATGCACAACAGCAGAACAGACAGTGGTGTCACCCGCAGACACTGTTTCTGGACCCTGGCGTTTGGCCCAACTAGTCGGCTGCTTTGCTATCATCTACCTGAGCATGCTGGTGGTGGTCAGGCTGGTAGTTTTGCTGCCCCTGCTGATACTGGCATGGCAAATGTTGCAAATGGCCTTTTTTGGGTTAACTGGACAGTCTTTAAAAAAGAGCTAGACTTGGGAAGACCTAACAGTTGGACTGGCAACTTCCCTCATGTTGGAGTTCTGGGGAACAGTTGCCCACCTTGTGTCTGTGGCCACCCCACTGCTTGTTCCTGCCTGTTGTGGTGCTACAGCTACCTCCCCCTCTGTGCTGCTGTCCTCACTATGCATGTCACCTTCCCAGGTGGGTCAGTGACTTCATCATTCACCACCTCGTCTTCCATGTACACACCCTGGTCCTCCTCCTGACTTTCTGGCAATTGTGTCTCATCATCATCCACCTCTTGCGACAGTAATTGCACTTTCCCACTGTCGCCTTCTTGTGACTGTGGCTGGTCAAATATTTGGGCTGGAAGTGGACAGAGCCAGAGGCCAGAATCTATAAATAGAAATGTAAACAGCTTTTTAGAGTGTCAAAGTGTGGGATCACTTATCTCCGGGCATGCAGGGTGGTGGTAGCAAATGTTAGAACTCTCCTGTTAGGTTTTTTTTAGTTTGCTGGTCACATGACCATTTTTGCCTATTTAATCCGGCTCCGCCCTCCTGGTCTTGCTGGACTTCATTGTATTTACTACTCTTGAGCTAGCTTGGTGCTCTGTTGCCGTTCTCTGTTAGTTTTGCTAGGTCTTCTGACCTCTATGCTTTTTGTTGTGTGTTTGTCTTTGACTGCTACTATTTCTGCTAGGAGGTGTCCAACTTATCCCAGTCCCTAGTTCTTGTAGGGATCCCTCCCTCACATCTATAGGTCTTCGTTCAGACTAGCCGAGGACTTTAGCGGGTCTGATCGCAGGATCAGGTTCCCCGTTACATCGTAGGGATCTAGTTTAGTTCTATTGTAGGGACAGTTCTCCTGTCTTTCCTTAGTCCCTGTAGCAGATCATAACAGTAAGTCCAGCCCTAAAAGAAAAAAAAATTTCTCTAAGGAAAGACCTCCAGTTTTCCATCATGGTCTCGGTTCAAGATTTGGCTCAACGCTTGCAGGGACTCTCTCTGGAGGTGGCCAAGCTCCAACAACACGTGAGTAGCTGTTCTGGAGCACATTTTGTGTAACCAAAGGTACGTCTGTCTGATTTATTTTTTGGCGAACAACAAGGTTTTTTTTCTTTTAAAAATGCTTGTTTATTGTATTTTCGTTTGAGACCCGGATCCTCTGGTGATGAATCACAGCGCATAGAGTTCATAATGTCACTTTTGCGCAAAGATCCTCAGGGATGGGCCTTCTCTCTCCAACCTAGTGATCCATGCTTTAGATCAGTGGATAGTTTTTTTTCTGCTTTGGGTTTGTTGTATGATGATCCTGATCGTGTCTCATCTGCTGAGTCTGAATTGAGACGTTTGAGGCAGGGATCAGGTAATGTGGAAAAGTATTGTTCTCACTTCCGTCGGTGGTCTGCCCAGGTGGGGTGGAACGATTCAGCTTTGAAAAGCTTGTTTCTTGCAGGGCTAGGTGAAAGGGTTAAGGATTTACTGATTGCTTATCCCACACCTGGAAACTTGCAGGAGGCTATGCAATTAGCTATACGGGTGGACAGGAGACTGCGTGCAAGGGTTAATGAGAGCAAATCCTCTGCCATGTCAGCTCCGAGTCTTGAGAGGGTCTGTGCTGACAATGGAGAGCCGATGGAGATTGGGGCGATGCCACCCCGCTCTCAGGAAAAAGATCGCAGGCTTTCTGAAGGCTTGTGCTTCTATTGCGGAAATTCTGGTCATTTTATTAAGAACTGTGTGCTTCGTTTGAAGAAAGAAAAAAAAATGGTCAGTTATGCCCGTATTGCCTGTTTAAATTCTAAGGGAGTATTCCTATCTGCCACTACTGCTGCTCAGGATGAATTAATTGAATTTCGGGTATTTGTGGATTGTGGTTCTACTCTGAATGTGATTGATGGGGGATTCTTGGAAAAACTTAGATTAGAACCTAAAACTTTGTCATCTCCTATTGCTGTGGTTTCTGTTGATGGCTCTCCCTTGAAGAGTGTTACTCATAAGGTCTGTGAATTTCCCCTCACTATTAATGGTATTCACCAAGAAAATTTGGATTTGGTGGTATTGGATAATTTGCCTTCTCCAGTAATATTGGGGTTACCCTGGTTAAAATTGCACAATCCTGTACTGGATTGGTCTACCAATGAAATTAAGTCCTGGAGCCCTAAGTGTTATGACAAGTGTTGTAACGGACGTATTGCTGCTGTGGATAAAGGGGAATTGCCTGTACCTATTCAGGATTTTTGGAGAGTTTTTTCTGAGGAGGAGTCACAAATTTTGCCTCCCCATAGAGACTATGATTGTACCATTGAATTTGTCCCTGGAGCGACTCTTCCTAAAAGTCGTTTATTTAATCTTACTATTCCTGAGAGATAGGCTTTGGAGGAATACATACAGACAAGCTTGGCCGCCGGTCACATTAGGCCTTCCAAGTCTTCTGTGGCTGTTGGATTTTTTTTTGTAAAAAAAAAAGATGGCGGTTTACGTCCTTGTCTGGACTTTTGTGAGATTAATAAAATTACTGTACGCAATCCTTACCCACTGCCATTGATTCCTGATTTATTTAACCAGTTAGTGGGGGCCAAGTGGTTCTCTAAAATTGATCTCCGGGGGGCATACAATTTGTTGCGCATGAAGGAGGGTGATGAATGGAAGACTGCTTTTAACACTCCTGTGGGTCATTTTGAGAATCTGGTTATGCCTTTTGGTCTTACCAATGCTCCAGCATTTTTTCAGAATCTTATTAATGACATCCTTAGACCTTTAATCGGCAAAAATGTGGTTGTGTATTTGGATGACATTCTGATTTATTCGCCTGATCTGGAGTCTCATTGGCGGAGCGTACGTGAGTTATTACAGTTATTAATGGACAATTCGCTTTTTGCTAAGCTGGAGAAATGTGAGTTCGCTGTACAGAGACTTAGTTTTTTGGGCTACATTATCTCCAGTGAAGGTTTTGAGATGGACCCGGTGAAAGTTCAAGCTGTGCAGGAATGGCCTAGGCCTATTGGTTTGAAATCGATACAGAGGTTTTTGGGTTTCGCCAATTATTACAGAAAATTCATAAAAAAATTTTCTATTATTGTCAAACCGCTGACCGATCTCACCAGGAAAGGTGCTAATGCGGTTCAGTGGACTTCTGAGGCCATTGAAGCTTTTGTGTTTCTAAAGGAGAGGTTCACCTCTGCTCCCATCCTTATGCAGCCTGATGTGACTAAGCCGTTTTTGGTTGAGGTTGATGCTTCTTCGGTGGGGGTCGGTGCGGTGTTGTCTCAGGAAAACAAGGATGGAGTACATCCCTGTGCCTTTTTTTCAAAAAAATTTTCTGAGACTGAACTTAATTACGATATTGGTAATCGGGAATTGCTGGCGATTAAACTCGCATTTGAACACTGTCGTCACCTCTTGGAAGGTGCTGAATTTCCCATTCAGGTTTTCACTGATCATAAAAATCTGATCTATCTTGATGCTGCCAAGCGCTTGAATGCCCGTCAGGCTAGGTGGGCACTTTTTTTCTCGCGGTTTAATTTTTCCGTTACTTACATCCCGGGTACCAAGAATGTTAAAGCGGATGCTTTGTCTCGCAGCTTTTCTCCCATGGTCGGTGTTGAGGAGGAAGAGGAGAGCATTTTACAAGAAGGTGTTGTGATTGCTGCTTTGGACTCCGTTTTGGAGGATGAGATTCTTAAAGCTCAGGAGAATGCCCCATCTAACACTCCCCATGGGAGGTTGTTTGTGCCTAGGACCTTTAGGAGAGATTTGTTTGTTGAGTGTCATGAGTCTCGGTTGGCAGGTCGTCCAGGAATTTCTGAGACCAAGAAACTTGTGGGTCGCAGTTTTTGGTGGCCTGGATGGCAGAAGGAAGTCATTAAGTGGGTGCGCCAATGTACTGTGTGTGCTAGATCCAAGTCTTCGCATGCTCCTGCTGCGGGGTTGCTTTGCCCTCTGGAGGTTCCTAGTGCACCTTGGACACATCTGGCTATGGACTTTATTACTGACCTTCCCCCCTCTGAAGGTTTCACGGTCATCTGGGTGGTCGTGGACCGTTTTAGCAAGATGTGTCACTTGGTTCCCTTCATCAAACTGCCTTGCGCTAAGACACTCGCTAAGGCCTTTGTCAAGGAAATTGTCAGACTACATGGTGTTCCTACTGACATTGTTTCTGATAGGGGACCTCAGTTCGTGGCTCGTTTTTGGCGTGCCTTTTGTGACAGGTTGGGAGTACATTTGTCGTTTTCATCTGGATATCATCCTGAGTCTAATGGCCAGACAGAAAGGAAGAACCAGGATGTTGAGCAGTTCTTGCGTTGTTTTGTGGCAGACAATCAAGAGGGGTGGTCTGAGTTTCTGCCACTTGCTGAATTTGCTCTTAACAACCATACATCCTCTTCTGCTGGGTGTTCGCCTTTTTTTTGTTGTTCTGGGAGACATCCGTCTTTTGGGTCATTCTCCAAATTGGTTTCGGCTGTGCCTGAGGAGGAGAGTTTTTCCGGTGATTTGGAGAGAGTTTGGACGGATGTGCGTGGTAATCTTCAGGAGGCTAACAAAAAATCTAAGAGGTACTTTGATAGGAAACGGCAAGAGGTTTTGTTTGCTGTTGGTGACATGGTTTGGTTGTCCTCTAAGAATCTGCGATTGAGGATTCCTTCTAAAAAATTGGGTCCCAAGTTCGTAGGGTCCTTTAAGGTGCTTCAGATAGTTAACCAATCTGCTGTTAGGTTGGAGGTTCCTACGTCCTGGAAGATTAACCCGGTGTTTCATGTTTCTCTGTTGAAAAAAGCTGATGTGTCTGATGGTGACGCTTCTGCCACTGTTCCTCCTGTGGTGGAGGACGGGGAATATGAAATTTCCCGCATCCTAAATTCTAGACGGTATAGAGGGAGTTTGCAGTAGCTCGTCGCTTGGAAGGGTTTCGGACCTGAGGATAACTCATGGGTGAGGGCGGATGATGTTTCTGCTTCCAGACTTGTCAGAGCGTTTCACAGGAGGTTTCCTGGTAAGCCTGGGCCTAGGGGATCCGGAGGATCCTCTTAGAAGAGGGGGTACTGTTAGAACTCTCCTGTTAGTTTTTTTTAGTTTGCTGGTCACATGACCATTTTTGCCTATTTAATCCGGCTCCGCCCTCCTGGTCTTGCTGGACTTCTTTGTATTTACTACTCTTGAGCTAGCTTGGTGCTCTGTTGCCGTTCTCTGTTAGTTTTGCTAGGTCTTCTGACCTCTATGCTTTTTGTTGTGTGTTTGTCTTTGACTGCTACTATTTCTGCTAGGAGGTGTCCAACTTATCCCAGTCCCTAGTTCTTGTAGGGATCCCTCCCTCACATCTATAGGTCTTCGTTCAGACTAGCCGAGGACTTTAGCGGGTCTGATCGCAGGATCAGGTTCCCCGTTACATCGTAGGGATCTAGTTTAGTTCTATTGTAGGGACAGTTCTCCTGTCTTTCCTTAGTCCCTGTAGCAGATCATAACAGCAAACTGACTGGAAGCATTATCTGCTATCCAACCAACAACCTTTTCATACTGGCCTGGTTTCAAGGGTGATGTTCTGTGGCCCCCTAGAAAGTGGAACGGGAAGCTAGGTCGATATGATGTGGGTGCTTGTGCTCTCGCAGCAGGCACAGTTTCACCTTGCCCTCGGCCTCTGCATGCACCATCAGCATCACATCCACTTCCCCACCCCTACCACGCACCTTGCCCATTTTAAATGGAGTATAATATTTGGCAACTTCCAAAATGTTTCAGGATCATTACCGCAGTAATATTTGATCACCTCTGATGACTAAATTTCTATGCAGTGGCAGTATAGCAATGCTATCGGTCAGCGGTCAAGTCTGGATATGTTTTGAACGCACAACTGACACACTTTAAATGGAGTATAATATTTGGCAGCTTCCAAAAAATTTCAAGATTATTACCGCAGTAATATTTGATCACCTCTGATGACCAAGTTTCTATGCAGTGGCGGTATAGAGATGCTATTCAAATCAACCAAATCTGGCTGTATGCTGTTAACAAGCAAATGGACCAGTATAAAAGGTGTATTATTTTGCTTTTCACAAAAATTATCAAGATTAAGATCAAAAAGAATATTGTTAGCCCTGATATCTAAGGCTATTGATATGTGTTCCAGCAAGAACATGTAATGAACCATATTTTGTACTATACTACCTCTCCACAAACTCTGCCTAACTACTGCTAACAGCAGTATTAATATTCATCATCAGAATAAGTCCTTACAAGGACTGTTAGTGTAGATTAAATAAATAATAGTGGTGTGGAATCCCTGCCTAAAATAAGCACAGATTCTCTCCCTACTCTGCCTGTTTGATGGGGTTGACTGTAACGAGCATAGGGTCCGGGGTTTTATATAGACCTGATAACGCTATGTGGCCAGCCAGTCACTGTAATGCCACAACCAACATGGCTATAGCACTACAGTGACTGTCAGGCAATCCCCGCATGTTAATTGGCTGCCTAAAAAGCACCAAACATGCAGGGCGGAGACTCAAGCTCCTGCCTGAACATTCAAAAAATACTCGCCGAGTAACGAGCATCTCAAGCACTGTGATGCTCGGATGAGTAACAAGTAGTGACGAACATGATCGCTCATCACTAGTGGTTACCTTTTGTTAAAAAAAAGTACTAAGTTTCAGGCTACAGTTTCTATTCCTTCTTTCACTATTAGACACCTTGTGTATCAAGATAGCTGCTACCTTCGTGTACCAGTAAAGCCTCCTTCCTGGATAAACTTCTCCTTCTCAAGCTCATGATGGGATCTCCTTTCTGCTTTGCTGACAGGCTGCTATACCCTCAATGTGCCTTGCTTGCCTTTGTCCCTTTTTACAGAGAATTCCATAGTTACATTACTATATTGGATGACAAATGGTTGGCAAGCTCACATGATGCGTTGTGCCAATATACTTCATAATGGATGGGTGTAAAGACAAATTTGACAAGGCACCAGAACAGCAGTAGTGAAGGAAAGGTGAATAACTACTCCTTGAAAGAAGACCCATGATGAGGTCACCATTGAAATACCCACAAGAATTGTCATCCACACTATTTAGCCTACAAATCTGTGCTCACCAGGGGCGGACATACCGCCTGTGCAGCCGGTGCAGCTGCATCGGGGTCCAGAGGCACAGGGGGGCCCTTGCAGGCAGAGGTGTACTGCCAATAACAGCAGCCCACTCAGCCGCTATGGGGCCCCTCAGTGAAGGGACCCCCCAGTGCTTGCTCAACACCAGGCCCCTTTCTCTCCAGCACGCAATCATTCTAATCTGATACATAGAGCCGGGGCATGTCATGCAGGAAGAGAGACACAGCCAATGAACACTTTCCTAGCCAGACTGGTGATAGCACTCAGTGGCTGCAGCCTCTGGCCTCCTCCATGGCTTGTCCCAATGGTGAGTACTCATCTGTAGCCAGGGGGCCCGGGGCCACACAGCACACTGGGGATATTAGTGGAGGAAGGAAGAGCAGGACTGACTGCGGCTTCTGCTTCCTCCACTGTTACGTTCTCAGTAGCAGCATCCTGTCACATAGTAGAGGTGAGGGGAGAAGGCTGACAGCACAGGACCGCAAGGAGCTGGTATCAGACAGTCCTCTCTGCTGTGCCTCCATCCCCCACAGTGGGTTAAGCAGCACTTTTCAGCTGATCTATGAACTTTGTGGCAGAGCTCCTCCAGGGCTGTACAGCTGATATAGAAGATTAGTATGTGTATGTGTATCTGTGTGTATGTGTGTCTGTGTAGCTATGTGTATGTGTATCTATCTGTGTATATATGAGTGTATATATGTATGTGTGTATCTATTTGTGTGTATGCATGTGTGTGTCTGAGTGTATGAGTATCTGTATCTATGTGGATCTGTGTGTATGTATGAGTGTATATATGTGTGTATATGAGTGTGTATCTGTGTGTACAGTGGTGGCCAAAAGTATTGGCACCCCTGCAATTCTGTCAGATAATACTCAGTTTCTTCCTGAAAATGATTGCAATCACAAATTATTTGGTATTATTATCTTCATTTAATTTGCTTGCAAGCAAAAAACACAAAAGAGAATGAAGCAAAAATCAAATCATTGATCATTTCACACAAAACTCCAAAAATGGGCCAGACAAAAGTATTGGCACCCTCATCCTAATACTTGGTTGCACAACCTTTAGCTAAAATAACTGCGAACAACCGCTTCCGGTAACCATCAATGAGTTTCTTACAATGCTCTGCTGGAATTGTAGACCATTCTTCTTTGGCAAACTGCTCCAGGTCCCTGATATTTGAAGGGTGCCTTCTCCAAACTGCCATTTTGAGATCTCTCCACAGGTGTTCTATGGGATTCAGGTCTGGACTCATTGCTGGCCACCTTAGAAGTTTCCAGTGCTTACTCTCAAACCATTTTATAGTGCTTTTGGAAGTGTGTTTTGGGTCATTGTCCTGCTGGAAGACCCATGACCTCTGAGGGAGACCCAGCTTTCTCACACTGGGCCCTACATTATGCTGCAAAATTTGTTGGTAGTCTTCAGACTTCATAATGCCATGCACACGGTCAAGCAGTCCAGTGCCAGAGGCAGCAAAGCGACACCAAAACATCAGGGAACCTCCGCCATGTTTGACTGTAGGGACCGTGTTCTTTTCTTTGAATGCCTCTTTTTTTTTCCCTGTACACTCTATGTTGATGCTTTTTGCCAAAAATCTCTACTTTTGTCTCATCTGACCAGAAAACATTCTTCCAAAACGTTTTAGGCTTTCTCAGGTAAGTTTTGGCAAACTCCAGCCTGGCTTTTTTATGTCTCGGGGTAGGAAGTGGGGTCTTCCTGGGTATCCTACCATACAGTCCCTTTTCATTCAGACGCCGACGGATAGTACGGGTTGACACTGTTGTACCCTCGGACTGCAGGGCAGCTTGAACTTGTTTGGAAGTTAGTCGAGGTTCTTTATCCACCATCCGCACAATCTTGTGTTGAAATCTCTCGTCAATTTTTCTTTTCCGTCCACATCTAGGGAGGTCAGCCACAGTGCCATGGGCTTTAAACTACTTGATGACACTGCGCACGGAAGACACAGGAACATTCAGGTCTTTGGAGATGGACTTGTAGCCTTGAGATTGCTCATGCTTCCTCACAATTTGGTTTCTCAAGTCCTCAGACAGTTCTTTGGTCTTCTTTCTTTTCTCCATGCTCAATGTGGTACACACAAGGACACAGGACAGAGGTTGAGTCAACTTTAATCCATTTTAACTGGCTGCAAGTGTGATTTAGTTATTGCCAACACCTGTTAGGTGCCACAGGTAAGTTACAGGTGCTGTTAATTACATGAATTAGAGAAGCATCACATGATTTTTCAAACTGTGCCAATACTTTTGTCCACCCCCTTTTTTAGGTTTGGTGTGGAAATATATCAAATTTGGCTTTAGGACAATTCTTTTTGTGTTTCTTCATTGAATACAAATTAAATGAAGATAATAATACCAAATAATTTGTGATTGCAATCATTTTCAGGAAGAAACTGAGTATTATCTGACAGAATTGCAGGGGTGCCAATACTTTTGGCCACCACTGTATATGATTGTATATATCTATGTGTGTGTGTATATGATTGTATATATCTGTGTGTATGTATGAGTGCATATATGAGTGTGTATCTGTGTGTGTGTATGATTGTATATACAGTTCTATGAAAAAGTTTGGGCACCCCTATTAATCTTAAGCTTATTGTTTTATAAAAATTGGTGTTTTTGCAACAGCTATTTCAGTGTGATATATGTAATAACTGTTGGACACAGTAATGTTTCTGCCTTGAAATGAGGTTTATTGTACTAACAGAAAATGTGCAATCTGCATTCAAACAAAATTTGACAGGTGCATAAGTATGGGCACCCTTATCATTTTCTTGTTTTAAATACTCCTACCTACTTTTTACTGACTTACTAAAGCACTTTTTTTGGTTTTGTAACCTCATTGAGCTTTGAACTTCATAGCCAGGTGTATGCAATCATGAGAAAAGCTACTTAAAGTGGCCACTTGCAAGTTGTTCTCCTGTTTGAATCTCCTCTGAAGAGTGGCATCATGGGCTCCTCAAAACAACTGTCAAATGATCTGAAAACAAAGATTATTCAACATAGTTGTTCAGGGGAAGGATTGAACATATTTGTTTTTGGGTCATGTGTTATTCTGTAATTGTAAAGGATAGGAAAATCAACCAGACTGTATAAAGGGTTATTAACCAAATAATAACCCATAAATAACCCATAGGATCCGTTCACTGGGCCCCCAGCGATTCTGAGAACAGGGCTCTGCAGTCTCGTCCTGAATGGAGCAGAGTTGTGTATACATGGCCTCTGCTCTATTCATTATCTATGGAGCTGCTGAGAGCTGCACTTGGCTATTTCCATCAGTTCCATACACAATGAATAGAGCAGAAGTCAAGCATGCGCCCTTCCAATCCATTTGTGGCTGAGCCTCAGATTCCTGTTCTCAGGATTGCTGGAGTCCCAATGGTCAGTCCTCCAACAATCAGTAATTATTAGTGTTGAGCGAGCACTAAAATACTCGGGTGCTCAAAGCTCGGGCCGAGCTCACTGTGATGCTCGGGTGCTCGACCCGAGCAACGAGCCCAATGTTAGTCTATGGGAGACCAGAGCATTTTTGCGACGGCACCTCCGGCAGTCTGTAGAAAGCCTAAAAAGTGCCCAAAACGATAGTGTCAGTGCTCAAATGACATGACGACAGCATGGGGATCACCCCAGGAAGCATTTCTGACCCCCAGGTCACTGCTGTCAACAACGTGGTCAGAGGTATTAAGCCACTTTTACGGGCTCAAAATAAAACGTTCAAAAACGAAATTGAAACTGTTTTCCTGTGAAATATGTTAAGGAGCTTCCTTTCCAGGATAAAGACTTGTGTATAAGGTAAAATAAATAAGCAAAAACAAAAATACCCCTCCACACCTTGGGCTATGTTCACAAGTAGCATTTTTTATGCGTTTTTGCACTTTTGTATTGCTTTCCACCGTGACAAATGCATTCACGGGGAAATGTCATTTTAACATTTTACAACCTTATCTGGCCATGTAGTGTGTGACACATGCATACAGTTCTGAAAAGACATGGGAACAGCCTGGGGAAGACCCCTGGAAGCATCTATGACACCCAGGTTACTGCCTAAAAGTGTGCCCATCAGAAGTGATCCTTGCTTCATCAGAAGATGCAGACTTGCAACTATCCCCGTGCAAGTCCTCGTCCCAGGGCAGTATTCAATTGTACCTCCCCCATTCCTTGCAATGCAAGAGCAAATATGCAGCCAACCACCC
This sequence comes from Phyllobates terribilis, assembly GCF_046119375.1. Lineage (NCBI taxonomy): Eukaryota > Metazoa > Chordata > Amphibia > Anura > Dendrobatidae > Phyllobates > Phyllobates terribilis. Next base: position 413,146,675 of record NW_027362771.1, on the reverse strand, counting down.
ACCCGCAGGCTGTAATACTATACTGCTTGCTTGCAGTTGAAATGGGGCCTTTTAGTTTGGAGGAGGCCGAAGCTGGCCACTACCTCATGGCTGCGTCGGTGGCGAGGTCTCCATACTCAGTCCCCAGCCTTCTGGTACTGCCCCATTTTTGTAGACCTCTCCACTTCAGGAATAAGAGTGTGAAAGTTCTCCTTGTAGTGAGGGTCTAAAAGTGTCACCAACCAGTAATGACTGTCACCCAACATTTTGACAACGCAATGGTCACTGTTAAGGCAGCGTAACATAAAGTCAGCCATGCGTGCCAGACTGGTAACGGGCAAGACTTCCGTGTCCTCACCAAGATGACGACTGACCATGCTCTCCTCCTCCTCCTCCCTGTCCTCAGGGCACCCACGCTGAACCGACGGTATGACAGTTCTACAGGTACTACCGTCTACTGCGCATGGTACCAGCTCCTGTTATTCCTCCTCCTCCTGCTCCTCCTCTCCCTCATTGTCCCCCAATGCACGTTGGGATGAGATGAGGCTGGGCTGTGTGTAATCGCCCGCTACGGCTTCTTGATCCATCTCATCATAGTCTGGCTGCAATGCCTCCTCTTTAATTCTCTGCAGAGAGCGTTGCAAAAGACAGACAAGTGGGATGCTGACGGTAATGATGGCGTCATCGCCACTCACCATCTTGGTGGACTCCTCAAAGTTTGTCAGGAGGGTACATATGTCAGACATCCGGGTCCACTCCTGAGGTCTTATGTGTGGAGTCTGACCTGAGTAAAGATGGCCTTGTTGCAGCTGGTACTCCACAACTGCTCTCTTCTGCTCACAAATCCTTTGCAACATGTGGAGGGTAGAGTTCCAACGTGTGGGGACATCACTCACCAGTCGGTGTGCTGGAAGCTGCAAACGCTGCTGCAACACAGCAAGGGCGGCAGAAGCTGTAGCCGACTTCCGAAAATGAGCTGACAGGCGGCGTACTTTGACGAGCAGATCTGGTAACTCTGGGTATGATTTAAGAAACCGCTGAACCACAAGGTTAAGCACATGAGCCAGGCATAGTATGTGTGTGATCTCGCCTCGCCTCAGAGCCGCCACCAGGTTACGGCCATTGTCACACACGACCATGCCTGGATGTAGGTTCAGCGGTCTCAGCCACAGATCTGCCTGCTCTTTCACACCTGTCCACAATTCACAAAGCAGTGTGAGGTTTATCACCTAAGCTTATGAGTTTCAGCACAGGCTGTTGCCGCTTGGCTGAGGCAGTACTGCAGTGCTTCCAGCTTGTAACTTATGTGGTGATATCTGAGATGGAGGCTGAACATGAGGAGGAGGAGGAGGATGCGCAGGAGCTGTACACTGTGGGGGCAACTATGACAGATATAGGGCCCGCAATCCTCTGTGTGGGGAGGATGTGTTCCTTCCCAAGGTCCGACTGGGTCCCGGCTTCCACTATGTTTACCCAGTGTGCTGTCAGGGAGATGTACTGTCCCTGGCCACAAGCACTTGTCCACATGTCCGTTGTCAGGTGGACTCTCCCAGTAACTGCGTTGTTGAGGGCATGGCAGATTTTTTGGGACTCGTGCTTGTGTAGTGCGGGGATGGCACACCGGGCAAAATAGTGTCGGCTGGAGACCGAGTACCGAGGGACCGCCACCGCCATAAGGTTGCGGAAGGATTCCGTCTCCACCAGTCTAAAAGGCAGCATTTCCAACACAAGCAGTCTTGAAATTTGCGAATTTAGGACTGTGGGCCGTTGGCTGCGAATTTGCGCTTTCCTTCAAAGGTCTTGTATATGGACAATTGAACGCTGCGGTGGAACGTGGACGTTGATGCTGTTTCTTGAGAAACTGCCATAACAAGTGAAGACTGAGAGGAGGGGGCATCTTTGCATGCAGTATGGACAGGGGATTGCCTTGCACGCAAAAAAGCGGGTTCTCTTACATGCACAACAGCGGGGGAAGCAGTGGTGACACCCGCTGACACTGGTCGTGGACCTTGGGATTCACCCCACAAAGTCGGGTGCTTTGCTGACATGTGCCTCATCATGCTGGTGATGGTCAGGCTGGTAGTTTTGTCACCCCTGCTGATGCTGGCCTGGCAGGTGGTACAAATGGCCTTTTTGGGGTTATCAGCAGAGTCTTTAAAAAAATTCCAGACTCTGTAAGACCTACCGGTTGTACTGGCAACTTCCCTCGTGTTGGTGTTACGGGGAGCGGTTGCCCGCCTTCTGTCTCCGGCCACCACACTGCTTCTTCCTGCCTGTTGGGATACTCTGCCTCCCTCCCCCTGTGTGCTGCTGGTCGCGCTCTGCGTTTCCACGTTGGGTCAGTTACTAGATCATCCACCACCTCCTCCTCTTCCACTTCCGCACCACGGTCCTCCTCCTCACTTCGTGGCAATTGTGTCTCGTCATCGTCCACCTCTTGTGACAAATTGCCAGCGTCGACTTCCTGTGGCCATGGCTGTTCAAATATTTGGCCATCGCTACATGGGATCTCCTCTTCCACCACTTCAAGCGGAGCAGGCGAGGGGCCCAAGTATGGAAATGGACCAGTGAACAGCTCTTCAGAGTGTCCAACTGTGGGATCAGTTGCTGTCTGACGACACTCGGCATGGTGGGAGGAAGGAGCATCAGGGTGAGGAGGAGTATGCGGTCGAGACTCACGGCTACTAAGACTTGACCATGTGGAAGACAGACCGGAGGTGGTGGTGCCAAGGTGACTGGAAGTATTATCTGTTCACACTGATCAGTTCGCAATATTGGTGTTGTTGTGTGCTTCCCTAGTAATTTGGTCAAGAAATGGGAGCGAGAAGATGTGGCTGTTGGTTGTGGCACATTTTCACCTTGGCTGCGGCCCCATCCTCTGCACGCGCCATCGCCAGAACGTCCAGTTCCACGTCCCTTGCCACGCGCCTTGCCCATTGTAAATGAAGTAAAATAGCTTACACTCGCACTATCAATGGCAAAAGGGTAATAAAAAGGAGATCAGAACCGTGGAAGAGGAAAACCTCAGTTCTAGTTCTCTGGCCCACACCAGAATCTTTTAAACAGATATATTTGTGTCTGAACAGTCAGCGAGACACTGAAACAGTTTTTTTTTATGTAAAAAAGGCAAAAAGGTGGATTACACCCAGATTTGAACCGTGGAAGAGGAAAACCACAGTTCTAGTTCTCTGGCCTACACCAGAATCTTTTAAACAGATATATTTGTGTCTGAACAGTCAGCGAAACACTCAAACTGTTTTTTTTCTATGGAAGAAAGGCAAAAAGGTGGATAACACCCAGATTTGAACCGTGGAAGAGGAAAACCACAGTTCTAATTTCCAGGCATATACCAGACTTTTTTAAATAGATATATTTGTGTCTGAACAGTCGGCAAAACACTCAAACTGTTTTTTTCTATGGAAAAAAGGCAAAAAAGTGGATAATACAGAGATTTGAACCGTGGAACTGCAAAACCACAGTTCTAGTTATCTGGCCAAAACTAGACTCTTTTAAACAGATATATTTGTGTCTGAACACTCACAGACACACTCATTTTTTTTTTTTGGGGGGGGGGGGGATACCAAAAGGTTAATAAGATGGGTATTTGTACAGTCTGACTGAGGAAAAAAAAAAAGATGAAAAAAAAGTATTTTTCCTGGCCCCTGAGACCTGGGGCTAAGTCTAGCAATTTGAGCAGCAGCAGCACACTGCAGTGTTTGTTGGTATAACCACTGCGTCTCCTATACAGCCTGCCTGCCTGATATCCTGCCTGATATCTGGGATGGATATTAGTCCTCAGAAGGACTGTTTGTTTGATTTTGCAGGCTTTAGAGACCCTACACTACCTATTTTGCAGTATAAATCTCTCCCTAGCTCAGCAGCACTCTCCCTACACTGTCTGATCCGGAGAGACTGTGTCCAAGGTGGCGGCGCCCGGTTTTAAATAATCGAGGTGACGCTGTGCGGCCAGCCAATCACTGTAATGCCCACAACCAACATGGCTGCGGCATTACAGTGACTGGCTGGCAATCCCTGCATGTTCATTGGCTCTGTAAAGAGCGCCAAACATACAGGACGGAGACCCGAGCTCCCGCTCGAGTAGCCCGAAAATGCTCGGTGCTCGCCGAGCATCCCGAGTAGTGAGATGCTCGGGCGAGTACCGAGCAGTCTCGAGCATGCTCGCTCAACACTAGTAATTATCCCTTATCACCGGTATTGGGGATGACTTGATTTATTTGGGGAATAACTTTTTAAGATCAAATGGCCTCTGTTCAGCATATTCACCATGATGCATATGTTGAACAGTTGCATCCTATGGATGCCAAGCAGTGGTTGCAACATCCACTGTAAAAAAAATATATATATATTTTAAGTACGTAACAGTGCAGTCTACTCCAATATTCCATACTTTTATTTGTAGTATACTATCAGATACTAGACGGTATAGATTCCAGACATATAATTTAATATAATATATACATGGTTGGCTCAGCAGAACCGAATCCTAACGAAGATGTTGTCTGTTGCTCAGAGCCCAAGTCTCCGCGGGTGCCATTGCCAGACTGCCCTCACGATAAGCAGCATGCAGAGCAGCGAGGGGGGCCTAGGCATATTTCTTGCCCCAAGCTGTCAGTGTTCACCCCTGGTGCTCACATGTTGTATACAGCACACTACAAAACTAGCTTTGCTACATGTTAATTCAAAATGGTAATTAGTTGCAGACTTAATTTATTTTATTTTTAAGAAAGAAAGCTTTGCATTTAAAAAACCTTGCATTGCACCATACCTTAAAGGAAATATGTCAGCAGGTTTTTGCTATGTAATCTGAGAACAGCGTATACCATAGGGCAGGAAAGCCAGATTTCAGAGATATATCACTTACTTGGCTGCTTGTTGCAGTTTTCATAGAATCCCTATGTTGTGTAATGTTTATGTAGCAGAGTTAAGTCTTCTGCTGTGTAGAAACCCTCCCATACCTCTGACTGGCAGCTTCCTGTGTACACTGTGCATTGTCAGCTAGCTGCCACTTAGTGGTGGGGTCACACAAATTAGCCTGACTGCTGGTCACATGAGCTGTAGTCCTGCAGTGTTAATCTCCTCCTGATAAAATACTGTTTGCATTGAAACAAAAAACACATAGTCTAATGAGTGACACATCCCTGGAATCAGGGTCTTGTGCTCGATATTATACTACTCTCATTAAATAGTAAAACCTGCCAATTATGTGACAAACTTGTCACATGTGAGCCCAGCACCCCTACCTCTATCTACAAGACCCCTGTGCAGCTACAAGATATTTTATGTTTGCTCTAGTTCCAAAATAAAACATCACAATAGTGCTCATCAGCATATGATATGGCCTAAAGTTTTGTGAGTTTGTACACTCTGGCAGAAAAATATTTAGATTTCAGAGTCCTCACTGGTTGATACCATTTAATGGCTAACTGAAAAGATGATAACAGGTTGCAAGCTTTTGAGACTACTCTGGCCTCTTCATCAGGCTAGTATAACCCAAAATCTGAAGAGTCACATATTTATACACAATAGGGCACAGAAATAATGCAATAGATGAGAAAGGTGATGAAAAGCAGGGCTATTACTGTGGGAGAGATAAACATTTCTGGCTGTAAATATTTTAGCAGTTCATAGATAAGGACTGTGAAAGTTTTATTGTTTGGTAGACTAGCCTGATGAAGAGGCCTGAGTAGTCTCGAAAGCTTGCAACCTGTTACCATTTTTTTCAGTTAGCCATTAAAAGGTATCAACTACTGAGGAATCTCAAATCTAAATATTTTTCTATCTACTGGCTATCAAGGTGCAAAAAAAAAATATATATATATATATATATATATATATATAGTACAGACCAAAAGTTTGGACACACCTTCTCATTTAAAGATTTTTCTGTATTTCCATGACTATGAAAATTGTACATTCACACTGAAGGCATCAAAACTATGAATTAACACATGTGGAATTATATACTTAACAAAAAAAGTGTGAAACGAATGAAAATATGTCTTATATTCTAGGTTCTTCAAAGTAGCCACCTTTTGCTTTGATGACTACTTTGCACACTCTGGGCATTCTGTTGATGAGCTTCAAGAGGTAGTCACCGGAAATGGTTTTCACTTCACAGATGTGCCCTGTCAGGTTTAATAAGTGGGATTTCTTGCCTTATAAATGGGGTTGGGACCATCAGTTGTGTTGTGCAGAAGTCTGGTGGATACACAGCTGATAGTCCTACTAAATAGACTGTTAGCTGCTTTTTTCTTGCCATAATACAAATTCTAAGTAAAGAAAAACGAGTGGCCACCATTACTTTAAGAAATGAAGGTCAGTCAGTGCGAAAAATTGGGCAAACTTTGAAAGTGGCCCCAAGTGCAGTTGCAGAAACCATCAAGCGCTACAAAGAAACTGGCTCACATGAGGACCACCCCAGGAAAGGAAGACCAAGAGTCACCTCTGCTTCTGAGGATAAGTTTATCCGAGTCACCAGCCTCAGAAATCGCAGATTACCAGCAGCTCAGATTAGAGACCATGTCAATGCCACACAGAGTTCTAGCAGCAGACACATCTCTTCAACAACTGTTAAAAGGAGACTTTGTGCAGCAGGCCTTCATGGTAAAATAGCTGCTAGGAAACCACTGCTAAGGACAGGCAACAAGCAGAAGAGACTTGTTTGGGCTAAAGAACACAAGGAATGGACATAAGACCAGTGGAAATCTGTGCTTTGGTCTGATGAGTCCAAATTTGAGATCTTTGGTTCCAACCACTGTGTCTTTGTTCGACGCAGAAAAGGTGAACGGATGGACTCTACATGCCTGGTTCCCACCGTGAAGCATGGAGGAGAAGGGTTGATGGTGTGGGGGTGCTTTGCTGGTGACACTGTTGGGGATTTATTCAAAATTGAAGGCATACTGAACCAGCATGGCTACCACAGCATCTTGCAACGGCATGCTATTCCATCCGGTTTGCGTTTAGTTGGACCATCATTTATTTTTCAACAGGACAATGACCCCAAACACACCTCCAGGCTGTGTAAGGGCTATTTGACCAAGAAGGAGAGTGATGGGGTGCTACGCCAGATGACCTGGCCTCCACAGTTACCAGACCTGAACCCAATCGAGATGGTTTGGGGTGAGCTGGACCACAGAGTGAAGGCAAAAGGGCCAACAAGTGCTAAGCATCTCTGGGAACTCCTTCAAGATTGTTGGAAGACCATTTCCGGTGACTACCTCTTGAAGCTCATCAAGAGAATGCCAAGAGTGTGCAAAGCAGTCATCAAAGCAAAAGGTGGCTACTTTGAAGAACCTAGAATATAAGACCTATTTTCAGTTGTTTCACACTTTTTTGTTAAGTATATAATTCCACATGTGTTAATTCATAGTTTTGATGCCTTCAGTGTGAATGTACAATTTTCATAGTCATGAAAATACAGAAAAATCTTTAAATGAGGTGTTTCCAAACTTTTGTTCTGTACTGTATATAGTCAACACTAACGTATTTACAGATGTGGACTAAATTGTTGGAACCCTTCTGTTGAAGTAATAAAAAACTCAAATAGTCACCAAAATAACTTGAAAATGACAAAAGTAATTTTCCATTTAAATTGACTGAATATCAACTAATAAAAATCAGATACTGCTTTTGAATTTTGGTTCAACATAAAAATAAAAACAAACTTATGAGAATGGCCTGGACAAAAATTATGTGTTAATTCATAGTTTTGATGTCTTCAGTGTGAATGTACAATTTTCATAGTCAAGAAAATACAGAAAAATCTTTAAATGAGAAGGTGTGTCCAAACTTTTGGTCTGTACTGTATATATATATATTTTTCCCTGTACACTCTGGCAGTTCTTTGTAAGTTACTGAGTTAAACAAAAATATGCCCTGCTTGGTAATTATATGGAGATACTTTCATTACTAGATATTTTACATGATACACTATATTTGCTGATTGGAATTTGAAGAAGGACAAACCATCTTGCTATCACTCTTTAAGGAATACAAGTTAGCTACCTGCACTGCATTCTACTGCTACACTTTATCAAAATTTTCAGGGCACATTCCAATTGCATAAAAGATCACAAGAGAGCACATTCCCGAGAGCACGATACCAATTTTTCTTACCTCAGCACCTGTCTGTAGACTAATTGAAAGCACATTTCCTTTACTAACGTGAGATATTTCTGCCCAGCTTTGTAAACTTACAGGTTGTGCAAGATGTAAAGTAATCTTTTAATATAAACAATTTCAGATTAGAAAATGTGCTGCACAAAATTCCTACATCAAGAATTATGAGTTCCATTCAGTTTTAGGAAATTACATAAGAAAAAGTTCATTATTTATCAGGGCTTGTTTTAAACTGGCAGCTTTTACTGGGGTTTTCCAAACCTTTTGAAATAAAGGAATGTTTCACAAACGTTATGTGCAGATCTCTTTGTTTATTAACACCATATCGGGAATTATTGAAACGTTAAAGGGAATAACAGACTACTTAGACACCAAGAACTTTTCAGAACATTCATTTTAGGTGTGTTTAATTACATGGTATTTTCATACTTTTGCTATTTTAACATGAAATATTGGACACATGCAGTATCATACAAATTATCTATAGAAAATGATTTGATTGTAACTTTAATTTTTCAATCTTGAAAGTAGTAATTGCATTGACAACAAGTCTATTACTTTTCACCCTCCATTTCTATCTATTTATGAGAATTAAAAGTGCTAGCGCACTCTGTTAGAACCTGTCCAAGAAACAACATTTTGGGATAGTGGTTGTATAAATGTAAAATGCAACATTAATGTTCAACACGTTACATATCCTCTAATATGCACAGGGCATTAATCCTTTCGGTTGTAAGTAGAAAAGAAATATGTATTGTCAAAGAAAAAAAATACAGTTTTAGTAATTTTAGTACTGATTAAGCCCTTTTCCCCCTGAAGGTAGTTTGCACGTTAATGACCAGGCCAATTTTTACAATTCTGATCGCTGTCACTTTATGAGGTAATTACTCTGTAACGCTTCAACGGATCCCCCTGATTCTGAGACTGTTTTTTTGTGACATATTGTACTTCATGAGAGTGATAAAATTTCTTTGATATTACTTGCGTTACTTTGTGAAAAAATCGGAAATTTGGCAAAAACGTAGAGAATTTGCAATTTTCAAACTTTTAATTTTCATGCCTTTAAATCAGAGAGATATTTCACACAAATAGTTAATAAATAACATTTCCCACATGTCTCCTTTACACCAGCACAATTTTGGAACCATTTTTTTTTTTTTTGTTAGGAAGTTATAAGGGTTAAATGTTGACTAGCAATTTCTAATTTTTCCAACAAAATTTACAAAACCATTTTTTTAGGGACCACATCACTTTTGAAGTGACTTTGAGTGGCCTTTATGACAGAAAATATCCAAAAGTGACACCATTCTAAAAACTGCACCTCTCAAGGTGCTCAAAGTCACATTGAATAAGTTGTCATTAGTCTTGAGCGCAAGTTCCCGCTACTTGAGTTTGCATCATGTACTCGGGTATGCACCATGTATTACGGGTGCTCGAGTGACATGTTAGAGTCCCCGCCCCACATGTTTCACGGTTGTTAGAAAAAAAATATGCAGGGATCAGTCGTGCTTGGCAGGCAATCCCCACGAGGTTTTTTTGACTGTTTAACAGCCGAGAAACATATGGGTTGGAGACTCGAACATGTCACTCGAGCACCCGCAATACTCGATGCATACCCGGGCACCCGATGCAAACTCAAGTAGCGAGCACTTGCACTCAACAATAGTCACCATATCGTCATCTTTTTTTTTTCTTCACTTTTGAAAAAATCCCAACCCCAACACAACCCTAACCCCAATCCTAACACAACCTTAGCCCAACCCTAACCCTAGCACAACCCTAGCTCTAGCACAACCCTAACACAACCCTAATCCTAACCTTAGCACAACCCTAACTCTAGCACAACCATAACCCTAACTCTAACCCTAGCAGAACCCTAACCCTAGCAGAACCTGAACCCTAACACAACCCTAACCCTAGCGCAACCCTAACTCTAGCACAACCCTAAGCCTAACCCAACACAGCCATAACCCTAGCACAATGCTAACCCTAGCATAGCCCTAACCCTAGTACAACCCTAACCTTAGCACAACCCTAACCCTAGAGCTTATTTTTCACGCCATTCCTCGTGCGGTATAAGTGATTGGATGACTTTATTCTTCGGGTCGGTGCGATTACAGATGTACCAGATTCATATCGGGTTTTATGCAGCTGTCACACACTAAAAGATGCTTTTTTTTTGCAAAGATTAGTTTTTGCAATAATTTTTTCGATATTTCAGCCGACAGAGTCATGTAAGGGCATGTTTTTTGCGGGACAAGTTGACGTTTTTATTGGTACCATTTTCGGGCTAATGACTTTTTTGATAGTTTTCCATTATGATTTTTTGGAGGCAGAGTAAACAAAAATCAACAATTTAGGAATTGTTTTTTTTTTTATTTTTTTTATGCCTTTCTGCGTGTGGTAAAATTGATAAGGCAGCCTTATTCTTTGGGTCAGTACGTTTACAGTGAAACTACATTTATATATTTTTTTATGTTTTGGCTCTTTTACACAATAAAAACTATTTTATAGAAAAAATATTTTTTTGTATTGCTTTATTCTGAGAGGTATAACTTTTTATTTTTTAGCTGATGGAGCTCTATAGTGGCTTGTTTTTTTCAGGACAAGACGTTTTCAGCGGTACCATTTTATTTACATTCGTCTTTTTGATCACATTTTATTCTATATTTTGTTTGGCGGTATGATAATAAAGCATCATTTTTTGCTTCGTTTTTTTTTTTTTTTTTTTTACCGTGTTCACTAAAGGGGTTAACTTGTGGGACAGTTTTATATGTCAGATTGTTCCAGATGCGTCATTACCAAATATGTGTACTTTTATTGTTTTTTTCTCATAATAATATTTATTTATGGGTACAGTATATATATATTTTTTGGATTATTTTTTCTTTTTTTTTTTTTAGATTTTTACAATTTTTTTACATTTTTTATTACACTGTTTTTTTACTTTTACAGTTTGGGACTTTCATTTTTTGCAGGTTGATCGCTTGTATAGCATAGGGATGCAGCAGCATTCCCTATGCTATGCAGACTGTCAGCCCTGCAGACACAAGTTAGATAGATCATGCACTGAGCACGATCTATCTAACTTGCTGGTGACTGGGATGCCTGGTGACAGCGTGGGGTCCTGATCCAAGGCAAGAGGAGCCCTCTTACGGCTGCCTGCCCTGGAAATACTGTGATCGACTTCGATCTCAGCATTTCGGGGGTTAATGTGCTGGGAGCGGTGCGGGATTGCTCCTGGCACATAGTACTGGGTGTCAGCTGTGAGACACATTGTGCGTACCGTGTCCATAAAGCCCAGGGCACAGGAACGTACTGTTACTGACAATGTCTGTAAGGGGTTAACAGATTACTATTTGGTGTACCTTTTGAAAAGCCATATCAGCGTATAATTGCTATAATTTATATTGGATTTTTGATATACAGATGTGGACAAAATTGTCAGAACCCTTCTGTTAAAGTAATAAAATCTACAATGGTCACTGAAATAACTTGAAACTGACAAAAGTAATTTTCATTTTAAATTTACTTAATAGCAACTAATGAAATCAGTCATTGCTTTTGAATTGTGGTTCAGCAGAAAATTAAAAAGTAAAAACAAATGAAAATGGCTTGGACAAAAATGAGTTAAACTAAGGTGTGTCATGTAGTTAGGATCACAGGTGTCTACAAACTTGTACTCAGTCATTTTGCCAATTTAAAAGGTGTTAAGTAGTCACTGTGCTGTTTGGTATAATGGTGTATCCCACACTCAACATGGAGCAAAGAAGGCTAAAGAGGGAGTTGTCTCAGAAAATTAGAAAGAAAATTATAGATAAAGATGTTAAAGGTAAAGGCAATAAGACATCTCCAAACAGCTTGATGTTCTTGTTACCAGAGTTGCACATATTATTCAGAAGTTTAAGGTTTATTGGACTGTAGCCAACCTCCCTGGACATGGTCACAAGAGGAAAATTGATGACAAATTGAAGAGATGAATAATATGAATGGTAACCAAAATACCCAGAATAACTTCCAAAGAGATTAGAGGTGAACTCCAAAGTCAATATACATCAGTGTCACATCACACTATCCGTCGCTGTCTTGACCAATGTGAACTTCATTGAAAACGACTGAGAAGGAAACCACAGTTTAAAGCAAATCATAAAAAAGCAAGACTGGAATTAGCCGAAATGCAAATGGACAAGTCACAAAGCTTTTGGGAGAATGTCCTTTGGACAGGTGAGATGAAACTGGAGCTTCTTGGAAAGTCACTTCAGCTCTATGTTCGCAGATGCAAAAATCATGCATACAAAGAAAAGAACACTGTCCCTACAGGAGGCTCTGTTATGTTCTGGAGCTGTTTTACTGCATCCAGCACAGGTTGTCTTGAATCTGTGCAGGGTACAATGAAATCTCAACACTATCAGGGCATTCTGGAGAGAAATGTGCTGCTTTATGTCAGAAAGCCTGGTCTAAGTCACAGGTTCACAGGTTATTCAACAGGATAATGACCCAAAACACACAGCTAAAAACATTCCAGAATGACTAAGAGCAAAGAATTGGACTATTCTGATGTGGCTTCTGTGAGCCCTGACCTAAATCCTATTGAGCATCTCTGGAAGGAGCTGAAACATGCCTTCTGGAGAAGGCACCATCATACCCGTGACAGCTGGAGCAGTTTGCTCACGAGGAATGAACCAAAATACATGTGCACAAGCCTCATTGAGAGTTACTCAAATCATTTGTTTGCAATGATTGCCTCAAAAGGTTGTGCCACAAAATATTAAGTTATGGGTAACATAATTTTTGTCCAGGCCATTCTCATTATCTGATTTTTATTAGTTGATATTCAGTCAATTTAAATGGAAAATTACTTTTGTCATTTTACAGTTATTTTGGTGACTATTTGAGTTTTTTATTACTTCAACAGAAGGGTTCCAACAATTTAGTCCACATCTGTAAATACGTTAGTGTTGACTATATACAGTACAGAACAAAAGTTTGGACACACCTTCTCATTTAAAGATTTTTCTGTATTTTCATGACTATGAACATTGTACATTCACACTGAAGGCATCAAAACTATGAATTAAGACATGTGGAATTATATACTTAAGAAAAAAAGTGTGAAACGACTGAAAATATGTCTTATATGCTATGTTCTTCAAAGTAGCCACCTTTTGCTTTGATGACTGCTTTACACACTCTTGGCATTCTCTTGATGAGCTTCAAGAGGTAGTCACCGGAAATGGTCTTCCAACAATCTTGAAGGAGTTCCCAGAGATGCTTAGCACTTGTTGGCCCTTTTGCCTTCACTCTGTGGTCCAGCTCACCCCAAACCATCTCGATTGGGTTCAGGTCTGGTGACTGTGGAGGCAAGGTTATCTGGCGTAGCACCCCATCACTCTCCCTCTTGGCCAAATAGCCCTTACACAGCCTGGAGGTGTGTTTGGGGTCATTGTCCTGTTGAAAAATAAATGATGGTCCAACTAAACGCAAACCGGACGGAATAGCATGCTGCTGTTAGATGCTTTGGTAGCCATGCTGGTTCAGTATGCCTTCAATTTTGAATAAATCCCCAACAGTGTCACCAGCAAAGCACCGCCACACCATCACACCTCCTCCTCCATGCTTCACGCTGGGAACCAGGCAGGTAGAGTCCATCCGTTCACCTTTTCTGCGTCGCACAAAGACACGGTGGTTGGAACCAAAGATATCAAATTTGGACTCATCAGACCAAAGCACAGATTTCCACTGGTCTAATGTCTATTCCTTGTGTTCTTTAGCCCAAACAAGTCTCTTCTGCTTGTTGCCTGTCCTTAGCAGTGGTTTCCTAGCAGCTATTTTACCATGAAGGCCTGCTGCACAAAGTCTCCTCTTAACAGTTGTTGTAGAGATGTGTCTGCTGCTAGAACTCTGTGTGGCATTGACCTGGTCTCTAATCTGAGCTGCTGTTAACCTGCGATTTCTGAGGCTGGTAACTCTAATAAACTTATCCTCAGAAGCAGAGGTGACTCTTGGTCTTCCTTTCCTGGGGCGGTCCTCATGTGAGCCAGTTTCTTTGTAGCGCTTAATGGTTTTTGCAACTGCACTTGGGGACACTTTCAAAGTTTGCCCAATTTTTCGCACTGACTGACCTTCATTTCTTAAAGTAATGATGGTCACTCATTTTTCTTTACTTAGCTGCTTTTTTCTTGCCATAATACAAATTCTAACAGTCTATTAAGTAGGACTATCAGCTGTGTATCCACCAGACTTCTGCACAACACAACTGATGGTCCCAACCCCATTTATAAGGCAAGAAATCACACTTATTAAACCTGACAGGGCACATCTGTGAAGTGAAAACCATTTCTGGTGACTACCTCTTGAAGCTCATCAATAGAATGCCAAGAGTGTGCAAAGCAGTCATCAAAGCAAAAGGTGGCTACTTTGAATAAACCTAGAATATAAGACATATTTTCTGTTGTTTCACACTTTTTGTTAAGTATATAATTCCACATGTGTTAATTCATAGTTTTGATGCATTCAGTGTGAATGTACAATTTTCATAGTCATGAAAATACAGAAAAATCTTTAAATGAGAAGGTGTGTCCAAACTTTTGGTCTGTACTGTTTGTGTTTAAATCTTAAATCTCACACTTGTCAAAAATGGTATTTTTTCAAAGACCTGACTGGGAGCTGTCAGATATCTTGTCTCACCCAGCATGATAAAGCTGCAAAGAGAACAGACACTTTCCAAATGATGCGCAATAGCCAGCTAAAATAGATGCTGTGAATGATGTGTTTACAGTCAATGTATTACTCACCTCTGGCATTCAGTAATGTTTATCACCAAACTCTGCCAGATCACGGCATCATGTGCAAAGACCCATAGTGGCCATAATATGTAAATGCCTGGAGCACTGACTAGAGCATGTCTTTCATATACACAGCTATCCATGCACTTGCTTAGTTCATTTTGCTGTTTTTGTCATATTTGGATATATTTTACTAGTAAACCTGTGTTTGCATAAATAGTTTTGACTTCAGGATGTTGTAAATTAAGTTTCTATCTCTTTGCTATTACATTAACATTTCATTTAAGACAGGGTACAGTATGTGAAAATTAATATTTATTTAACGGTAGAAGGTGCCATTAGCAGAATTTATTTGTGTTTGTCATAAATCATGAACCTTTACTGCGACATATATAAGTTTGCTTAAAGGTTTTTTCTCACAATGGAACTATTTTTCAAACAGCGCAGTATCTACATAACTAATATTAATATACAAACCTAGCCAGACATAAAGCTTCTTTCTTGCACCTTGGTA
Organism: Phyllobates terribilis; assembly: GCF_046119375.1. Taxonomy (NCBI): domain Eukaryota; kingdom Metazoa; phylum Chordata; class Amphibia; order Anura; family Dendrobatidae; genus Phyllobates; species Phyllobates terribilis. The sequence continues at coordinate 413,131,258 of NW_027362771.1, read as the reverse complement.
TATTTTTTCATCTTTCTTCCCTTCTGTGCATCCAGCTTCACTGAGCCATTTGAGGATCCTCTTATCTGCTAAAACTAAATTTTGCCAGCAGCACACCACTTCTCCTCAGTACTGCAAGCCCCTCCCTCAGCTTTCCTGTGTTCTTACTAAGAAGCCCCACGAATCAGTAAAACTAGGCAAGTACAGTTTATGAGAAAAACCACTCATGTATATGACAACATAGGCTGCAATTCGGCTGTGTGTGTCCGTGTTTGATCCATTGCAAATATGGACAGCACAAGGATCGAATATACCCACATCTAAATGAAATGTAATTTACAGATCAGATGTTTGGCCAATATTTTATCAATAATTTTAAGCCAAATGCAGGAGCGGATTATCTTCAATATAAAGAACATATGTGCTTGTTTCTATAATAGTATTTACTGTATCTCTATAGGTTCAGCTACTGATTTTGGCTTACAAGGACTCACGTGAAACACTAACCAAATATTGATATGTGTATAAGGCATAATGTCAGTTGCACACCGTCTGTTTTAATATTGGCCGGTCCCATCAGCAATTTATGGACATGACTGGCTCTGTGTTTCATCCGCATTGCAGAAGGGTACTGGATCTGCCCACTATTACATGCATTATCGTGGTTTATAAAACGGACTACAATATTGCTTGCATTACAAAACTTGCGCTAGTACATAAGCTGTAATTGATCCGTATTCACTTTGAGTGATACATGATACTGCTTTTGATTTCAGCATCAATTAATGTTTCTACCTCCTCAACAATTTGTTGTTTTCCATTTTGAATATATTTTTTCTTCAATTAAATTTGTGCTACCATTATTATGTGCAAGAACCCCTTAAACATCAAGCACTGCAAGGAATGATATGCAAGTAAAAGTCTAAGCACAACTGAACGTATAATAAATGTAGAAATAAAGCAAGGACTGTACAATCAACATACAACATTTTTAATATTAAAGGCAAAAAGTAGACCATTGCTAACCACAGAGCAGCACAAGAAACTGTGGCCAACATTACTGGTTACATTATGACTTATCGCAAAAAGGGTAAGAGATACAGTTGTGCTCAAAAGTTTACATATCCCAGCAGAATTTTTGTTTTCTTGGACTTGTTTCAGAGAATATGAATGATAACAAAAAAACTTATGATTATTGGTTATTGGCATGATCGCTCCCGCAGTGTATAGCGCTGAGCTGCAGTGGGAGAGGTCACAGGAGTTCAAGTGAGATCGGCGTGGGACACTCTGGATTACGTGGATTACGGCTGATAGGTGAGGGATATGGTGGTTTATTATTTTTTCTTTTTTTACAGTTGACATGGGCATCAAGGATTAGACATTAAGATGAGTATTATGGTGTTTTTTTATTTTTTACAGGGGAAAAGGGCTTCAGGTACTTGATGTTAGGTGAGTATAATGCGTTTTTTATTTTTATTTAAATATGTATTTATTTAACTTTTTTTTTTTACTTTGAGCACAGACGCCGGCTGATGACTACTCCTATCAGTGGTGCCTGATCTCGCTGTTATCAGTGACAGCAGGTGTAGGCTGGTGGGGCTAGTAGTCTCATTAGCTGATGCCTGTGATCCGCAGTAAGCTTTTTACCGCAGGTCACTTTCACAGCTGCAGGCTCACACTGACATCTGACAGCGTGATCCCGCAGGTCTCTGAAAGGCAGTTTCCCACGCTGTCACATAGATGACAGCGCACGAAACAGTCGATGTTCGGGCTGCCCAACCCAAACAGTAACACGGACTTCCTGAGGAAGTCCATCTTCGAGGTCTGTGCCCTAACACTAGGTGTTCGGTACGGACCCCGGACTTTACTGTTCTTGTTCGCCCATCTCAACTCTTCAAATATTGTGGATGGAAGCTATTGTAGTGAAGCAGTCCATTGGTTCCATTTATGAGTCAAATTGATATTCTGGGGATTTGCATCGAGACCATAGTTAAAGTTGACACAAGATTTCAAGACATGTGGCCAGAAAAAAAAAGAAATATCTAAATAACTGTAGCAACAAAACCAATTTTTTCGGAACTCATGTGTCAAAATAAATAGAAATAAATCTGAAGTCTAGAATTGTAGTATACGTCAAAACACCCTCCAGAAATTAATAGACATAAATTTTGGCTCTAACCCTTTGCCCATTTGGATGAGTCTATCTGTCCAACTAAATAGGTAAACTTTACATCAACAATTTTCCCCTTAAAGGGAATCTGTCAGGTGATTTTTTTAGTAGGATACCGATAGTGTCCTGAAATAGTGCTTGGGCAGCCCTTACAGAATATGTAAATTTTACTGCTGTACCTTCTTTTGTTTTCTTGCTGTAAGCTTCTTAACTCAGAGAAAAGGAAAGTACATCCAGCACTGTGTCCTCATAAAAAATTCTTCTTTATTGCACATCCATAAAAACTCCAGACATAGAGTAATCGCATACGCGTTTCAGACGGTTATATCCTTAGTCATTGCATATGTATGTATGCAATGACTAAGGACATAACCGTCTGAAACACGTATGCAATTACTCTATGTCTAGAGTTTTTATGGATTTGCAATAAAGAAGAGTTTTTTACGAGGACCCAGTGCTGGATGTACTTTCCTTTTCTCTTCATTGTTTCTTGCTATACTACAAGACCGTCCGTGCAGAGGAGATCCTCGGTCCGTGGGTGAGCCGAATATCAGGTTATCGCAAGGTTTCCTATGACTTTCATGCTTCTTAACTCAGCGCTTGTAACTGGCTGACCTAGTCCAGTAATTACAGTCACTTGTCGGCTAGCCCTGCGTATGTAAATAAAAAGTGAATATGCATCCCTACCCACGTCCATGTTCCCTCCCACCCTTCTGTGTCGACATCAGTGATAGTAAAAAATCTCACGCATGCGAGATGTCTCCCTAGGTATGGACATGAGGGGAAGGACTTGGATAGGGATGCATATTTACTTTTCATTTACATACTCAGGGCTAGCCAGCGCCCAACAGTAATTGACTGGACTAGGTCAGCCAGCTGCACGCGGTGGTACAGCAATAATATTTACATATTCTGAAGGGGCTGCCCAAGCACTATTTCAGGATACTATTAGTATCCTACTAAAAAAATCAAAGATTCCCTTTAATGTATGTCAGTTAGAACACATATGAAAAATGTTATATCCCTTATCTATCACATATAGGCAGAGTGGATATGATCAAGATGGGGTTCTTTATACCAATGCTATACTTGTTCAGAACATTATTGGTTACTGTACCAGCTAAGGACTTTCTCTCCAAAGAGATGTGTTTAAAGGGAACGTGTCACATTCAGAAATGCTGTTTACCTGCAAATATTGGGTTATTTTAAGGGTAAATAGCATTCAAACCCTATGTAGGAGGAAATTAAGTTATATTGTCCCTGTAGCCGCTCGCTTCCAGTCATCAGGGTGGTGCAGGTAGCGTTTACAGTCACTGCTCCCTGTGCTGGCCCGATCACTGGGGCTGCAGGGAAAATAAAACTTTATTTTCATCAGCAATATGGCTAAACAAGCTTTAAATGCTGCTAATAATAATATAATAATATTTTTTATTTATATAGTGCCAACGTATTCTGCAGCACTTTACAATTATGCAGGGACATGTACAGACATTAAAAACAATACAATGTAACACATTTCAGCAGTTAAAGGAGGAGTGAGAGCCCTGCTCGCAAGTTTACAATCTATAATCTAATAACCTGCAGAGTAGCCCCATATCTGCAGGTAATTAGCATTTCAAAACGTGACAGGGTCCCTTTTAGTTTATTTGGAACTCATTGTGTTTGCACACCAAGGAATTTAATGTTTCTTCATAAAAAAGTAGATTTATCAGTCGCAATTTTAACACAATTTATGTTGGTTAATGCTCAGAATAACTTCTCACTTTGTGTCTCTCATGTGTCTGATTTGGTTACAACTTTAAGGTGGCAATTTCAACCCTTTGAATTTGAGTCATATAGGGTCTTACAGGTTTTCTCCTTTTTGGCTTACTTTGCTAGTCCCCATAAATGGCACTAACAAAATTACTTATTAATTTCTAGAATCTGTGGCCCATTATGCTTCCTTAAGAGTTGGTTGTTAACAAGAGGTTAAACAAAAATGTATGATACAGTGGGAGAAGTTATTTACCCCTTATCAACATATGACATACTACTATGTCATATGGTGGATCACTGTCTTTGATGCAGGCTCAGGAACTGAGACCACATTTTGGCTGGCAGATGATGGCTATTAACCTGTTAAATGCCGCTGTTAATCTGTGACCACAGTATTAACAGTGCTCAGTCCAGGAGGCACGCTGTTCTAACCCACAATCGGCTGATAGGTTGCCGTTGTAGCCGGGGACCTGCTGAAGACCCTCGTGCCTGTGATGATGGTACTCCTGTAAAAGCCAGCCAGCCCTTGGCTGGTGTTCATAGGAATTTGGGATTTTAGGTATATTAAGTAATACTGTGGTATTGATGTACAGTACAGACCAAAAGTTTGGACACACCTTCTCATTTAAAGATTTTTCTGTATTTTCATGACTTTGAAAATTGTACATTCACACTGAAGGCATCAAAACTATGAATTAACACATGTGGAATTATATACTTAAAAAAAAATGTGAAACAACTGAAAATATGTCTTATATTCTAGGTTCTTCAAAGTAGCCACCTTTTGCTTTGATGACTGCTTTGCACACTCTTGGCATTCTCTTGATGAGCTTCAAGAGGTAGTCACCGGAAATGGTTTTCACTTCACAGGTGTGCACTGTCAGGTTTAATAAGTGGGATTTATTGCCTTATAAATGAGGTTGGGACCATCAGTTGTGTTGTGCAGAAGTCTGGTGGATACACAGCTGATAGTTCTACTGAATAGACTGTTAGAATTTGTATTATGGCAAGAAAAAACGAAGTAAAGAAAAACGAGTGGCCATCATTACTCTAAGAAATGAAGGTCAGTCAGTCCGAAAAATTGGGAAAACTTTGAAAGAGTCCCCAAGTGCAGTTGCAAAAACCATAAAGCGCTACAAAGAAACTGGTTCACATGGAAAAGGAAAGGAAGACCAAGAGTCACCTCTGCTTCTGAGGCTAAGTTCATCCGAGTCACCAGCCTCAGAAATTGCAGGTTAACAGCAGCTCAGATTAGAGACCAGGTCAATGCCACACAGAGTTCCAGAAGCAGACACATCTATACAACAACTGTTAAGAGGAGACTTTGTGCAGCAGGCCTTCATGGTAAAATAGCTGCTAGGAAACCACTGCTAAGGACAGGCAACAAGCAGAAGAGACTTGTTTGGGCTAAAGAGCACAAGGAATGGACATTAGATCAGTGGAAATCTGTGCTTTGGTCTGATGAGTCCAAATTTGAGATCTTTGGTTCCAACCACCGTGTCTTTGTGCGACGCAGAAAAGGTGAACGGATGGACTCTACATGCCTGGTTCCCACCGTGATGCATGGAGGAGGAGGTGTGATGGTGTGGGGGTGCTTTGCTGGTGACACTGTTTGTAATTTATTCAAAATTGAAGGCATACTGAACCAGCATGGCTACCACAGCATCTTGCAGCGGCATGCTATTCCATCCGGTTTGCGTTTAGTTGGACCATCATTTATTTTTCAACAGGACAATGACCCCAAACACACCTCCAGGCTGTGTAAGGGCTATTTGACCAAGAAGAAGAGTGATGGGGTGCTACGCCATATGACCTTGCCTCCACAGTCACCAGGCCTGAACCCAATCGAGATGGTTTGGGGTGAGGTGGACCGCAGAGTGAAGGCAAAAGGGCCAACAAGTGCTAAGCATCTCTGGGAACTCCTTCAAGATTGTTGGAAGACCATTTCCGGTGACTACTTCTTGAAGCTCATCAAGAGAATGCCAAGAGTGTGCAAAGCAGTCATCAAAGCAAAAGATGGCTACTTTGAAGAACGTAGAATATAAGACATATTTTCAGTTGTTTCACACTTTTTTGTTAAGTATATAATTCCACATGTGTTCATTCATAGTTTTGATGCCTTCAGTGTGAATGTGTAATTTTCATAGTCAAGAAAATACAGAAAAATCTTTAAATGAGAAGGTGTGTCCCAACTTTTGGTCTGTACTGTATATAGTACAAGCAATCAGATGATCACTGGGTTAAGTCCTCTAATAGGACAACATAATTCAGTAAAAATATTATTTAAAAAATATGAAAATTCAAATCACTTCCCTCTTAAAAATAAGGAAAAAGTAAAAAATACACATGTGACATTTCCATGTCCACTAAAGTCCACTCTAGCAAAACATAAAATTTATTAACTTGATCAGTAAATGTTTTAACGAGGAAAAAATCGAAACGCCAGAATTGCCTTTTTTTTGGTGCCGCAATACTGCAAAAAAGTTGCAATAAGAGGCGATAAAAACAACATGTTAAATCCAAAATGGTATCAATAAAAATGGCAGCTCAGAGCATAAAAAAATAAGCCATCCTACAGCACCAGTAACTGAAATTTGAAAACGTTATGAGTGTTGGAAAATGGTGATACAAGCAAATTTTTTTTATTTTTTTTTATGAATTTCCAAATGCATGTTTTGTAACATTCTAATTGTACTGACCTTGAGTGACGCAACACAGACAAAAAAGTGACATTTAGTAAAAGTCGCATTTCATTAATCAGTCTAAAACATTTGGATAAGTAAAGTTGCCAAGGAAAAATAAAAAAAAAGACTTAAAAAGTAAAGTCATCTTAAAAACTGGCGCAAAACGTTTAGTGAATAAGGTGCAAATAATAAAAGCACTAAAAAGGAAGAAATTACCCCAGAAAACTGGAGAAACAGCAATGATGAATTGGGGCCAAAGTGCCTATTAGTGCCTTAACATTTCCATTCTTGTAATAAATAATATATCATCATTTTAGCCATAGTTTATTTGAGCAGCATTCAGTGATGAGACTCAAAATTTACTTGATTTATCACAAGATCAGTTTTCTTTCCTATTTTCCAAAACTTTCATTATGTGTTTGACATAACACACATAAATTCAAACCTTAGCATTTGTGTCAGAGCTCTTCTTTTGTTCCAAGTGTCTCCAGTTTTAAATAACCCCTTTGCGTGACTTAATATAGCTTATATCACTAGTACTAGAGATCTTTAAAGAGTAAGTTACCGCCTTTGAAAGTTTAGATTCTATAGTATAATTTAGGCTTCAATGAAGTGGGTTGTAGGTGGTGGTAAAAGGGAGGAGAGGACAAGCCTCTTTGAAGATTATTATCCTGTTGAATTTTGTTCTTCAAAGGTTTTTAGAGCTCTAAGGAAGTTTGTTGTTAAAGATCTTTGAATTATTGAAATATTTTCACATTGTTTCTAAAATTAAAAGACATATTGCAACCACTTCAAGAGTTTCACATCTTTTGAGGTATCTGTCTTCAAAGATCTTTTGGGTGGTTATCTCTTTGTTCGTCTCTACATGAATGGGCAGGAAAAATTGTTCCTTCTTCACAAGAATAGAAGAGATTTTTAAATGTTATCCTACCATTCCATGACTTCAGATGACTTTGTTATATCCTTTGTAAGGAGAAAAAAAATCAGTAGGATTTAAGCATCTGAAGTTATGATGTAAAGTTGAAGTTACAGATATAGTGTTCAGCATATATGAGTACACCCCCTTTGAAAAGTAAGATTTTGATCAATATCTCACTGAACACAAGAACAATTTCCAACATTTTGGCAAGACCGAGTTTCATAGAACATTTTTTTAACCCATAACATGAAAGTAAGGTTAATAATATAACTTTCATTACAAAATCTTCAGTTTTACTCAAATTAGTTGATGCAGAAATGAATACAGGGTGGGCCATTTATATGAATACACCTAAATAAAATGGGAATAGTTGGTGATATCAACTTCCTGTTTGTGGCACATTAGTATATGGGAGGGGGAAACTTTTCCAGATGGGTGGTGACCATGGCGGCCATTTTGAAGTTGGCCATTTTGGATCCAACTTTATTTTTTTCAATGGGAAGAGGGTCATGTGACACAAAGTTATTGAGAAGTTCATAAGAAAAACAATGGTGTGCTTGATTTTAACATAACTTTATTCTTTCATGAGTTATTTACAAGTTTATGACCACTTATAAAATGTGTTCAAAGTGCTGCCCATTGTGTTGGATTGTCAATGCAACCCTCTTCTCCCACTCTTGACACACTGATAGCAACACCGCAGATGAAATGCTAGCACAGGCTTCCAGTATCCGTTGTTTCAGATGCTGCACATCTCGTAATTTCACAGCATAGACAATTGCCTTCAGATGACCCCAAAGATAAAAGTCTAAGGGGTCAGATCAGGAGACCTTGGTGGCCATTCAACTAGCCCACGATGACCAATCCACTTTCCAGGAAACTGTTCATGTAGGAATGCTCGGACCTGACACCCATAATGTGGTGATGCACCATCTTGTTGGAAAAACTCAGGGAACGTGCCATCTTCAGTGCATAAAGAGGGCAACACATCATCATGTAGCAATTTCAGATATCCAGTGGCATTGAGGTTTCCATTGATGAAGAATGGCCCCACTATCTTTGTACCCCATATACCACACCATACCATAAATTTTTGTGTTCCAACAGTCTTGGAGGGATTTATCCACTGTGAGTTAGTGTCAGACCAATAGCGGTGGTTTTGTTTGTTAACTTCACCATTCACAAAAAAGTTTGCCTCATCACTGAACATAATGTTCTGTGTAAACTGAGGTTCCTGTTCCAATTTTTGTTTTGCCCATTCTGCAAATTCAGTGCGCCGATCTGGGTCATCATCGTTGAGATGCTGCAGCAGCTGGACTTTGTAAGGGTGCCATTTGTGAGTAGTTAATATCCGCCGAAGGGATGTTCGACTGATTCCACTGTCAAGTGACATGTGGCGAGTGCTACGCTGTGGGCTCTTGCTGAATGAAGCTAGGACAGCCACTGATGTTTCTTCATTAGTGACAGTTTTCTTGCGTCCACATTTTGGCAAATCCAACACTGAACCTGTTTCACGAAATTCGGCAAGTAGCATGGGAGATGGGTGGTCTCGTAGGGTTTCTTGCGTTGAAATCTGCTGCAATGACCCGGGTACTGCGTTCACCAAACGTCAACACAATTTCTATCCGTTCCTCACGTGTTAACCTCTGCAACATGTCAATGGCTGTAAATAAAGAGAAACTTGTAATTAACTCATGAAATAATAAAGTTATGTTAAAACCAAGCACACCATTGTTTTTCTTAAGTTTGATGTGTCACATGACCCTCTTCCCATTGAAAAAAAATGAAGTTGGATCCAAAATGGCCGAGTTCAAAATGGCCACCATGGTCACCACCCCTCTGGAAAAGTTTTTCCCCTCCCATATACTAATGTGCCACAAACAGGAAGTTGATATCACCAACCATTTTCATTTTATTTAGGTGTATCCATATAAATGGCCCACCCTGTACATATCAAAAACTACTACATCTAGAATTTTGGATGCCCTCCATGTTTTTTAAGGACTGGTAGGTGGTGCCTACAGTAAAAGATGGTGGTGGCAGTGTCCTTACATGGGGTTACATGAGTTCTGCTAGTGTCAGGGAGCTACATTTCAATGATGGTGTCATGAATTCACAGATGTACTTCTTTTTAGTGAAAGAGAAGATGCTACCATCACTCCTCGCCCTTGGTAGACGTGCACATATCCAATATGACAATGATCCAAAATACACATTATTGCATTTCTGAAGAAAAATAGAACGAAAGTGATTCAGTGGCCAAGTATGTCTCCTGATCTGAACCCAATCACCTATTAGGAATTATGAAGAGACCATTTGAGCCTCACTCTCCATCCAGCATCTAGGCTCTAAAAGAGGTTGTTCTTGAAGAATGGAAAAAGATTGATATTACAATATGTCATCAACTTGTTCTTTCCATGCCTATAAGACTTGGGGCTGTCCTTAAAAAAACATGGAGGTCATACAAAATACTAGATGTAATAGTTTTTCATGTGGAATGTATTCATTTTTGCATAAACTAATTTGAGTAAAACTGAAGATTTTGTAATGAAAGTTATATTATTATCCTCACTTTCATGTTATGGGTTGAAAAAAATTTATATGAAATTCAGTCTTGTCAAAATTTGAGAAATTGTTCTTGTGTTCAATGAGATATGGATGGAAATCTTTTTTTTCAAAAGGGGGTGTACTCATTTATGCTGAAGCACTGTAGTTGGAATAATATATAAACAGAATATTATTTATATTGATTTATAGAGATAAAAAATGTTAGTCAATAGAGGTTATATTTTATCTGGTAAAAGGCCAAACATCTAGTCCAATGCCAAGGTAGTCTTTGTAGTGGCCTTCTCACTGAGTGGACACTTTAGTTTGCCTATCTAGTACAGAGTAGGACTGCAATGTGCCCTTCAGAACCAGCAAATTTTTGCGGCATGTTTTTATTAACTACTGGATTGTTGTTATTAACCCCTTAATAGCCTATGACATATTAGTTCGCTATAGGCTATCACCCCCGGTTCAGTGTGGGCTCCGGCGCTGAGCCCGCACTGAATCGGGCACGTCAGCTGATTCTTACGGCTGACATGTGCCCGCAACAGTCGCGGGTGGAATCGCGATCCACCCGCGGCTGTTAACCAGTTAAATGCCGCTGTCAATCTCTGACAGCGGCATTCAACTTGCGCTTCCAGGAGTGCGTCCTATGCCCCACCCATCGATGACCCCGTCACATGATCACGGGTCACCATGTCAACCCGGGGTCTACAGCAGACCCCTGTTTTTGTCATGTCCCGCCTGCTATGAGCGCCACCCAGTGCTCGGCGCTCATAGCAAGTGAGCATTTCTACTGCATACAGGCAATCTGCTCATCGCTTGTATGAAGCAGAAGCAATCAGAAACTGCTGCTTCTAGTCTCCTATGATGACTATTGAAGCAAGCAAAAGGTGTAAAAAAAAGTATTTAAAAATATAATAAAAATTTTAAAAAAAGAAGAGAAAATAGTTTAAATCATCCCCCTTTCGCTCCATTCAAAATAAAATAATAATAATAAAAAAAACACATACACATATTCGGTATTGCTGCGTTCAGAATCGCCCAATCTATCAAAATAAAAAACAAATTAATCTGATCGGTAAACGATGTAACGAGAAAGAAATTCTAAACACCAGAATTACGTTTTTTTGGTTGTCGCAACTGTTATGATCTGCAATAAGTACTAAGTAAAGAAAGGGGAAAGCTATCCCTACAGTAAGACTAAGCTGAATCCCTACGATGTAGCGGGCTGCCTGTTCCTTGCGAACAGACCCGCCTTAGTCCTCGGCTAGTCTGAACGGAGACCTATAGCATAAAGGAAGAGGTCCCTAAAAGAACTAAGGACTGGAACAAAAATGGGACACCTCCTGAACAGAGAAGGTTGTTGCAGAACACAAAAAGATAAACTGGCAAAAAGGTACTAGAGGTCCCAGAAGGACCAAGCAAACTGACAGAGATAGGCACAGAAGCACCTGGCTAGCAAAACAGTCAAACAACACTGAAGTCCAGCACTGCCAAAAGGGCTGAGCTGGAATATATAGGCAGATGGTCACGTGACCGCAAAACACAAGATGGAAAAAACAAACAGGAGGGTTCTAACAGTACCCACTCTTTTATGAGGATCCTCTGGATCCTCCAGGCCCAGGCCTATCCGGAAACCTCTTGTGGAAAGCTCTAAAAAGCCTAGGAGCAGAGACATCATCCGCCCTTGCCCAGGAGTTATCTTCGGGACTGAAACTCTTCCAGGAGACGAGATATTGTAATCTCCCTCTATGCCATCTAGAATTCAAGATACGAGAAATTTCATATTCGCCGTCTTCCACCATAGGAGGAACTGTGACAGTGGCATCCCTATCTGATACATCAGCCTTTTTCAACAAGGAATCATGAAACACAGGATTAATCTTTCAGGAAGTAGGGACATCCAACCTAACCACAGATGAGTTAACAACCTGAAGCACTTTAAATGAACCCACAAACTTAGGACCCAGTTTTTTAAAGGGAATCCTCAACCGCAAGTTCCTTGAGGACAACCAAACCATGTCACCCACAGTAAACAAAACCTCCTTACGTTTCCTGTCAAAATACTTCTTGGACTTCTTGTTAGCCTCTTGAAGGTTGCAACGTACATTAGTCCAAACTCTCTCCAAATCACCGGAAAAATTCTCCTCCTCTGGCACCGCCGACCCCAATTTGGAGAACGAACCAAAAGACGGATGTCTCCCAGTCCAACAAAAAAAGGAGAACACCCAAATGAGGAGGATGTATGATTGTTAAGAGCAAATTCTGCGAGAGGCAGAAACTCAGACCTCACCTCTTGATTGTCTGCCACAAAACAACGCAAAAACTGTTTTACATCCTGTTTCTTTCTTTCAGTCTGTCCATTAGACTTAGGTTGATACCCAGACGAAAATGACAAATGGACTCCCAACCTGTCACAAAAAGCACTCCAAAAGCGAGCCATAATCTGAGGTCCTCTATCAGAAACAATATCCGTGGGAACGTCATGAAGCTTGACAATCTCCTTAACAAACGCCTTAGCAAGTGTCTTGGCGCAGGGCAACTTAATGAATGGAACCAAATGACACATCTTACTAAAACGGTCCACGACCACCCAGATGACAGTAAAACCCTCGGACACAGGCAGATTAGTAATAAAATCCACTGTGAGATGCGACCAAGGGGCACTAGGAACCTCCAGAGGGCAAAGCAACCCCGCAGCAGGAGTATGTGAAGCCTTTGACCTAGCACACACAGTACATTGACGACTTCTTTCTGCCATCCAGGCCACCAAAAACTGTGACTGATAAGTCTCTTAGTCTCAGAAATTCCTGGATGACCTGCCAACCGAGTCTCATGGCACTCCACAAACAAATCTCTCCTAAAGGTTCTAGGCACGAACAACCTCCCATGGGGAGTGTTAGATGGAGCATCATCTTGAGCTTTCAGAATCCCATTCTCCAAAACGGAGTCCAATACCGCCACCACAACTCCTTTCTGTAAAATGCTCTCCTCCTCCTCGGCACCGACCGTAGGAGAGAAGCTGCAAGCTAAAGCATCGGCTTTAACATTCTTAGTACCAAGGATATACAGTAGGTAACAGAAAAATGAAACCGAGAAAAAAAAATGTGCCCACCTAGCTTGACGGGCATTCAAGCGCTTGGCAGCATCCAGATAGATCAAATTCTTATGATCTGTGAAAACCTGAATAGGAAATCTAGCACCTTCCAAAAAATGACGCCAATGTTCAAACGCGAGTTTAATAGCCAGCAACTCCCAATTTCCAACATCATAATTCAGTTCGGTTTCCGAAATTTTTTTCGAAAAGAAGGCACAAGGATGTCCTCCATCCTTGTTCTCCTGAGACAAAACTGCTCCGACCCCACCGATGAAGCATCGACCTCGACCAAAAAAGTCTTGGTCTCATCAGGCTGCATAAGGATAAGGGCAGAACTGAACCTCTCTTTGAGATACTTAAACGCTTCAATGGCCTCAGTAGTCCACTGGACCGTATTCGCACCTTTCCTAGTGAGATCGGTTAGAGGCTTAACAATTACAGAAAAATTCTTAATGAATTTCCTGTAATAATTGGCAAAACCCCAAAATCTCTGTATAGATTTCAAACCAATAGGCCTAGGCCATTCCTGCACAGCCTAAACCTTCACCGGGTTCATCTCAAAGCACTCGCTGGAGACAAGGTATCCCAAAAAACTAATTTTCTGCACAGCGAACTCACATTTCTCCAGCTTAGCAAAGAGTGAATTATCACTCAATAACTGCAAAACTTCACGCACACTCTGCCAATGGGACTCCAGATCTGGCAAATAAATCAAAATGTCATCTAAATACACAACCACATTCTTACCAATCAAAGGTCTCAGGATGTCATTAATAAGGTTCTGAAAAAATGCAGGTGCATTGGTAAGACCAAAAGGCATCACCAGATTCTCAAAATGACCTACCGGAGTGTTGAAAGTAGTTTTCCATTCATCACCCTCCTTCACTCGTAACAAATTGTATGCTCCCCGGAGATCAATCTTAGAGAACCACTTGGCCCCCACTAACTGGTTAAACAAGTCAGGAATTAACGGCAATGGGTAGGAATTGCGTACGGTAATCTTATTAATTTCATGAAAATCCAGACATGGACCTAAACCCCCGTCCTTTTTTTTAATAAAGAGAAATCCAACTGCCACAGGCGACCTAGAAGGTCTAATGTGACCAGCAGCCAGGCTGTATGTACTCCTCCAAGGCCTTTGTTTCAGGGATAGTCAGATTAAACAAGCGACTCTTGGAAAGAGTAGCTCCCGGAACAAACTCAATGGTGCAATCATAATCCCTATGAGGAGGTAAAACTTGCTACTCCTCCGAAAAAACCTTCCAAAAATCTTGAATAGGTACAGGTAATTCCCCTTTTTCCACAGCCGTAATGCTACCATTACAACATTTATCATAGCACTTCGGACTCCAAGACTTTATCATATTAGTAGACCAGTCCAGCAAAGGATTGTGCAGTTTTAACCAAGGCAATCCTAGAACGACCGGAGAGGGTAAATTATTTAATACAACCAAGTCCAAAATTTCTTGGTGAAGTCCATTGATAGTGAGGGGAAATGCAGCAACCTTGTGAGTAATACATTTCAAGGGAGTGTTATCAATTGCAATCACAGAAATAGGTGCTGACAAAGGTTTGGATTTCAATTTAAGTTTTTCCAAAAACCCTTTATCAATCACATTAAGTGTTGAACCGCAATCCACAAATACCTGAAATTCAATCAAATTTCCCTGCAAAGTAGTACTCCCTGAAAGAAATAGTCCTGCAGAGTGTAAACAAGCTATACGGGCGTAACTGACCTTTTTTTTCTTTACTTAAACGAACCTCACTATACTTAATCAAATGGTCAGCTTTACCACAATAAAGACACAATCCCTTGGCGAACCTCCGGTCTCTTTCCTGAGGGCAGAGCGACATCGCCCCAACCTCCATCGGTTCTCCGCCGTCTGAGCCGATTTTCTGGGGACTAGTACCTGGCATTACAGGAGTCTTTACCTCATTCTGCCTAGATCTCAGCCTCCTATCCACATGAACAGCTAATTGCATGGCATCCTGCAGAGTCTCAGGTGCGGGGAATGCAATAAGCAAATCCTTATCCCTTTCACTCAGACCAGCAAGAAATAGACATTTCAGAGCAGGATCATTCCATTTGACTTTTGAAGCCCATCTTCTAAAGTGTGTGCAATAATTTTCAACATCACCTGACCCCTGATTCAAACGCCTGAGCTCTGTCTCAGCAGATGAGATTCGATCAGGATCGTCATATAATAGACCCATAGGAGAAAAAAATTCTTCTACCAACCTTAAGCATGGATCATTAGGTTGGAGAGAAAAGGCCCACCCTTGTGGTTCCTTGCGCAAAAGTGACATAATAAAACCAATGTGCTGTGATTCATTCCCAGAGGACCTTGGTCTCAAATGAAAATATAACAACAAGCATTTTTAAAGGTAAAAAAATCTTGCTGTTTACCATAAAAAACATCAGGCAGTCCTACCTTGGGTTTCACAAAATGCGCTCCAGAACAGCTACTCACGTGTTGCTGAAGCTCGGCCACCTCCAGAGACAATCCCTGCAAGCGTTGAGCCAAATCTTGGACGGAAGCCATACTGATGCCCGAATTTCTTTCCATTAGTTTTTTTTGGGCTCGACTTACTGTTATGATCTGCAACAAGTACTAAGGAAAGAAAGGGGAAAGCTATCCCTACAGTAGGACTAAGCTGAATCCCTACGATGTAGCGGGCTGCCTGTTCCTTGCGAACAGACCCGCCTTAGTCCTCGGCTAGTCTGAACGAAGACCTATAGCATAAAGGAAGGGGTCCCTAAAAGAACTAAGGACTGGAACAAAAATGGGACACCTCCTGAACAGAGAATGTTGTTGCAGAACACAAAAAGGTACTAGAGGTCCCAGAAGGACCCAGCAAACTGACAGAGATAGGCACAGAAGCACCTGGCTAGCAAAACAGTCAAACAACACTGAAGTCCAGCACAGCCAAAAGGGAGGGAGCTGGAATATATAGGCAGATGGTCACGTGACCGCAAAAGACAAGATGGAAAAAACAAACAGGAGGGTTCTAACAGCAACACTGCAATAAAATGCAATAACCGGCGATCAAAACATCACATCTGCCCCAAAATGGTATCAGTGAAAACGGCAGCTCGATGCGCAAAAAATAAGCCCTCAATTGGCCCCAGACCACGAAAAATGGAGACGCTACGGGTCTTGGAACATGGCGCCATTTTTTTTTTTTAGCAAAGTTTGAATTTTTTTTCACCACATAAATAAAAAAGAACCTATACATATTTGGTGTCTATGAACTTGTAAAGTCCTGGAGAATAATAATGGCATGTCAGTTTTAGAATTCAGTGAACGTGGTAAAGAAAAAAAAAACAACAACCGTGGAATTGCATTTTTTTTTGCAATTTCACCGCACTTGGAATTTTTTACCCATTTTCCAGTACACGATATGGTAACCAGTGATGTCGTTCAAAAGCACAACTCGTCCCGCAAAAAATAAGTCCTCACACGGCCAAATTGACCGAAAAATAAAAAGGCTATGGCTCTGGGAAGAAGGAGAGCAAAAAATGAAAACGCAAAAACGGAAAAGCCCAAGGTTGTTAAGGGGTTAATATACTATTCCACCACATCCCAGTGGTTTTCTAATGGACTGATGGTGTCCGGCAATTTTAATTTGTAACAAAATTCTATCGTCTAGTAGCATGATTTATGGCACCCCCAATATTCATTTGAGAACGTTCATCTAATGTATCCAATACCATGGGAAGAAGCCACTTATTATTGCGCAATAGCAAGAGTCACTGTGCTGTCCATCTAGAGCAGATGCGGCAGTCTGACTGAGCTACTAAGCTTATGTGGTCACAGACACTCACCATATTAGATGGGCACCAGGAAATGCCATAAGAAGTATGAAACAGCAACAGTTTTTTTTATCATCATTCCAAGTGAAAATTAGTTTTGCTTTGCATTATCGAACAGTCTAAATTAATCTGGCCACTAGAAAATATACAGAAAAATATGCCTAGCTTGAAGAAGTGAAGAATTTACTAATTGACCATTACTATGTAAATCCGGTGCTTGTTCGAGATCCTGTTTCACTTACAAAAGGCTTGTAGCTTTGTACTTTCTTGATTTAGCTTCTTGGACTCAATGTTCTCGATGAACTGCTCTGTCTGTTTTTTGAAAACATGTCAGTGTTAAATGGGTTTTACATACATGTGTTCTATGATGTTTGTTAATGTATTCTAATTTCAGATTATCCGATGCTTTATCGGATAGCACTCTGACCAATGTTATACTATGGGGCAGTGCAGATCTTAGATTATCTTCTCATACTGATTAGGCATGAGAAAACAATTTCAGCATGCTGCGGATGCATCCGATGATCGGATCCTGCACAACCCTACAAATCTATGGGTGCCTGTGAAACATCGGACTACACTCGGATGTCATCCGAGTGCAGCCCGATTACCACGATCACAGAGAATCGAGAAGATGGAGAAATTAAGTTCTCCCAACTTCTCCACACCAGTGATTAGATTCTCTCATGCGAGAGAGTCGGATCACAATAAGGTGACACTTGGATCAAACTCTGGCAGAGATTGAGAGGAGTGTCATTAGCATAATCGATTCAGTTCTCTCGCATGAGATGACATACGGCCATCTGACCGCAGCCTAAAAAGTTTGACAGAGGTGGGATGGATATGTGGACTTGTGGGGTTAATACCAAAATTTTTATCCGCCTGTATGATTCAACAGAAATTGAGACCTGTTTCTATATAATATTTTAGAGCAAGGATTGTATTGCAGCATGATTCTATTTTACTATACAGTGGCATGTAAAAGTAATTTATGTAAAAAATTACATATATATTTTTTTTGCCTAAAATACAAAGGAAATGTGTCATCTTTAACTTTAGGCCTTTTAGAGATCATTTCATCTTCAACTTGCTTAACTGTTAACAATAACAGTAATTTTGACATGTCACTGTAAGGCTATGTGCCCACGAAGCAGAAATGCTCCGGATTTTTTCCTGAGCTTTTCTGCATCTCCCCTGGCAGAAAAAACGCATGCGGATTGTACATGCATTTTTCCTGCCAGGGACATGCGGAAGTGAAGCGTTCTTCATTTGCATTTCCGCATGCGGGTTGACAAGCGCTTTCCAAGCGATTTTAGCATCACTTGGAAAGTGCTTGTCAACTTGGTCACACTATATAAATACATGCAGCCGGCATGGATTTATATAGTGTGACCCGAGAGAATGTAAAAAATAAATCTATACTTACCTTCCGATGGCCCCCGCAGTCTTTATTCCATCCGTCCAGGCTGCCGGCAGCTCGCGGTACACTGAAGGACCTGCCGACGTCAGCGGTCGCGTGACCCGTCACATGACTAAATGACGTCAGCGCAGGTCCTTCAGTCCACCGCGATCTGCCGGCAAGCGAAGACAAAGACACCGGGGGCCATCAGAAGGTAGGTATAATATTTATTTTTTATTTTATTCTTTTTTTTACAGGTTCTATGATACCCGGGTCCGGAGGAGAGTCTCCTGTCCTCTACACCCGGGTACCATCCGCACATTGAAACGGATGGATTCTGCATGTACAGATGCAGTGATGCGTAATCCTTGCGTTCCAATGCAAGTCAATGGCGGTGAAAACGCAGCGCTTCCGCAAAATAATTGATAGTGCAGCGTTTTTTTCCGCAATGATAACACGCAGCGGAAATTTCCACAGCATGTGTACAGCACATGCGGATTATCATTGGGGAACATGGCAGGCCTTCTACCATGCGTTTTTTAAACGTTTCTGCAGCGTTATTGCCGCTGCGGAAACGCTTAAAAAATGCATCGTGGGCACACAGCCTAACTGTTCTTATATGACAGCAGCCTGTGTATAGAATTCACAGAATGTTGCCATAGAAATGTATAGACTCAATGGCCCTCATTTATTGGCAATGCCATGTTTTCTTTCCAACAAGGAGACAATTTGAACATAATTTTTAATAAATATGATATATTTGGAATTTTGTGTTTAAATTTCTTTTTATACCTACCATCATTTTTCACTCAGTTCAAAGGGGCCTTCTGTTTACAAAAAGAGACATCTTTGCAGGAGCACCTGCTGAGCAACGCCCTTAACTCCTTTTTCTTGTATTCCGTGCACTGAAGATTGGACGGTATGTATTCCTTCTCTCTTTGAGAGTAAGGCTACATTCCTGCAATGAGTTTTTGGTGAGTATTTTAAAAAAAATGCAAATAGCCTATTAGAAATGGTGCAACATCAAAAACTCACCAAAAGCTCATGGTGGGAACATAGCCTTAGGCTATGTGCCCACGATGCAGAAATGAAGCAGAAAATTTCTGCAGCGTTTCTGCATCTCCCTGGCAGAAAAAGCGCATGCAGATTGTGCATGCATTTTTCCTGCAGAATACATGCGGATTCACATGCGTTAACGCATGCGTTTCCGCATGTGGACTGACAAGCACTTTCCAGGCGATAGCATCACTTGGAAAGTGCTTGACAACTAGGTCACACTGTATAAATCCATGCAAACGGCATGGATTTATACAGTGTGACCGTAAAAATAAAAAAATAAAGTTATACTTACCTCCGATCCCCCGCCGCGTGTGCTGTCGCGCTCGTCCTGGCTTCTTCCTGGTTGCCGGGCTCTCGCGAGACAGCCTGCGGTCATCTTAGGTCCTGGAAGATAAGCGCTGCAAGGGCCGCCGGACAGGTGAATATAAACTTTATTTATTATTTTATTCCTTTTTTTAAAAGGTACAATGGTACCCAGGTCTGGATGAGAGTCTTCTCTCCTCCAGAACTGGGTACCATCTGCACATTGAAACGCATATAATCCGCGTGTACAAATGTACAGACACGGATTATATGCGTCTCAATGCAAGTCAATGGCGGCGCTTCCGCAAAATTAATAAACATGCTGCGGATTTATGAGCGCTGCAGAAACGCTGCGGAAAAATCCGCAGCATGTGCATTGACATTGCGGAAAGCCATTGGGGACCATGGGGTGTGGATTACCAAGCGTTTTTGATGCGTTTCCGCTGCGGAAATTCCGCAGCGGAAACGCATGAAAAACGCATCGTGGGCACGCAGCCTCAGAGAGATTAGAGCATAAATGTGAAACTCTGGCCCGTGTGCCACATGTGGCCCACTGGATGGTTTTATTTGGCCCGCGACACCAGAACCACTACCCCGATGTGAGGCCATTATTCTTTATGGAGGACTTTGTGGGGCCATTATTCTGAATGAAGGAGTATGCGGGGCCCATTATTCTGTATGGAGGACTGTGTAGGGCCATTATTCTGTATGGAGGACTATGTGGGGCCCATTATACTGTACGGAGGACTATGTGGGGCCATTAATCTGTAGAGAGGACTATGTGGGGCCCATTATACTGTATGGAGGACTATGTGGGCCCATTATACTGTATGGAGGACTATGTGGGGCCATTAATCTGTAGAGAGGACTATGTGGGGCCCATTATACTGTATGGAGGACTATGTGGGCCCATTATACTGTATGGAGGACTATGTGGGGCCCATTATACTGTATTGAGGAATATGTGGGGCCCATTATACTGTATTGAGTACTATGCGGGGCTCATTATACCATATACTGGTTGGTCCGCGACTTTGTCCAAGTTTTTAATTTTGACCCTCTGTGTGTTTGAGTTTGATATCCCTGGAATAGAGAGTTGTGGTAGTAGTGTCGGGGGCAGACACTGAGTGAAGGTTTCTTGTGCAGTGCTCGTGTTTGGACGCCCTTCTGTGAGGCCCCTCCTATTTAAACACTCACATTTACATGTATATTCACAGTAGTTATATAGTTTTTTGTAGTTTTTTGTAACTCTAGTTTTTTTTTTTTTAAGTGCCATGTTGCCAAATAGGTATGTAGATCTTACATTTGTGCCATCTTGTGTTAACTTTTTATGGATTTAATTTAAAAAAAAAAATATGATAATATTTTTCATGCCATTTTCCAATCATCTTAAAGCGGTTATCCGATGCAAATCGATAAGTCTGCAGTCTCTCTGTGTGACTGCAGGCTTAACAATTTGGACCGGACAACGCCTTTAAATAAACTGTTTACTGTATTGTACGATTTTTTTGCAATTTCTGTATTTACTGGTTTGTGACATTAATTTTAAAAAGTGCATTAAAAAATGTAATTATAGAGAAAATTCCCCTATACTTAGCAGTGCAAACAGTGGCTGCCATGGTAGAGGTCCAAAGTTTGAATCCTAGGAAAGATCACAGGCACCTGTGCTGCTGAAAGGATTGCACATGCTGTATGTCTGACCCAGAGTAGTAGTACTGGTGAGTGTGAATTCCCGTAGCTACTGTTACCAGCTAGTACACCTACCGCTCTAAAATGTACGAGGCAGAGCAGGAGTTATGTACCAAAAAATGCATGGTGTGATACATTACATGGTGTTTTGTTGTGAACTCTAAAATGATGCCAACAATCTAATTTTAAATTGCTAGTATAGCTTTATTTGCAAACCAGCCTATTTTATTAATTTGTACACATCACTCATCAGTGATCCCAGAAACTAGATCTGCCTGATTGTATTACCTTAGATCAGAAAACAGCTATTTACTTGTGTTTCCTCTACCTTTAATCTCATATGCACTAAGCAAATATGTTTCTCTTTATAGTGGCACACCCAGAAACCAGATATGTAGGGAGGTACAGCCTGTCCCAATTCATTTCATTGAGGAGTGTTCCAGATCCCTGAAAGCATCTTGTTAGAAGAGCTTCTATGCAAAATAATAATTAAAAAAATACATAAGGGGTTGTAGCTGCTCTGGATTTGCCTCTTTATTCGAAGTTGAGTACAGTGCTTTTTCTTTCAGTCCCATAGGCAATGAACTTTCAGCATGTGTGACCTCCACACCATTCAAATTGGGGATCCTGAATTCCTGTACTGGCAATTGTTCAGGGTTCCATCAGTCAAACACCTACTGATCTAACAGTTGGCACCAGGCGCGTATCTAGGGTAGAGGCGAGGGCGGCATATGGCCCGGGCGCATCCGGCAAGGGGGCGCCGTTGAGCCGCCTGATGCGGCAGTCCGACATGTCTCCCCGGCGGCTGCATTTTGCCCCCCCCCCCCGGAGTGGGAGTTTGCCTCTCTCTGTGCCGTCTGTCAAGCTGACAGCCAGCTCAGAGAAGCAAACAATTGTACATGTGTATAATTGAAGCCCGGGTCAGGGTGATGTCAGCAGTGTAACCAGGGCATCTGATCATGCTGCTGACGTCCCTCTCCAGCGCTGGAGAGGCGTGGTGAATGTCGGTCTAGTAAGCGCTTCCCTGGAGATGAAGAAATGGAAGATTTATTGTAATCTGGGAGCAAGTCGGACACAGTATATAGAGTGGGTGTGTGGGGACTGGCGCGGACACAAAATATGGAGTGGGGATATGAGGATTGGTGCGAATACAATATATAGAATGTGGGCATGGGGATTGGTGCAGACACAGTATATGGAGTGGGGGTGTGGGAATTGGTGCAGACACAGTATATGGAGTGGGCGTATGGGGATTGGTGCGAACAAAGTATATGGAGTGTGGGTGTGGAGATTGGTGCGGACACAGTATATGGAGTGGGTGTGTGGGGATTTGTGCAGAGACAGTATATAGAATGGGGAGTGTGGGGATTGGTGCGGACACAGTATATGGAGTGGGGGTGTGGGGATTGGTGAGGACACAGTATATAGAATGGGGTTGTGGGGATTGGTGCAGACACAGTATATGGAGTGGGGGTGAGGGGTGTGGGGTTGTGGGGATTGGTGCAGACACAGTATATGGAGTGGGGGTGAGGGGATTGGTGCAGATACAATACATGGAGTGGGGGATGTGGGGATTGGTGTGCACACAGTATATAGATTGGGGTGTGGGGATTGGTGCAGACACAATACATGGAGTGGGAATTGATGCGGACACAGTATATTGAGTGGAGGTGTGGGGATTGTTGCATACACAGTATATAAAATGGCGGTATGAGGATTGGTGCGCACAAAGTATATGGAGGGGGAGTATGGGGATTGGTACGGACACAGTATATGGAGTGTGGGTGTGGGGATTGTTGCGGACACAGTATATGGAGTGAGTGTGTGGTGATTGGTGCGGTGACAGTAGGTGGAATGGGGACGTGTGTGGATTGTTGCGGACACAGTATACGGAGTGGGGATTGTTGCGGACACAGTATATGGAGTGGGGTTGTGGGGACTGGTGCACACAGAGTATATGAAGTGGAGATTGGTGCAGACACAGTATATGAATTGGGGGTGTGGGGATTGGTGTGGAGTGGACACAGTATATGGAGTGGGGATGTGGGGATTGGTGCAGGCACAGTATGAGAAGTAAGGAGGGATTTGTGTGGACATGCTATAAAAAGTGGGATGTGGATTGGTGCGGACATACTGAGGAGGGTAGTCCAGAGGATTGGTTCAGTCACAGTATGAGGAGTAAAGTTTGTGTGAAGAGAATAGTTGCAGACACACTATGAGGAGTGGGGGGATTAGTGCAGACACAGTATGAGGAGTGGTGGGATTAGTGCGGCTGCAGTATGAGTAGCGGGGAGGGTTTGTGCAGACACACTATTAGAAGTGGGGGATTAGTGCGGACACAGTATGATGAGTGGGGGGTTGTGCGGACATAGTATAAGGAGTGGGGGATTAGTGCAGACACAGTATAAGGAGTGGAGGGGATTGTGGATATACTGTATAAGGAGCGGGGGCTTTGGTGCGGACAAAGTATGAGGAGAGAGAAAGGGATTGGTATTGACACAGTATGTGGAGTGGAGGGGATAGGTGTGGACACAGTATGAGGAGTGGGGGGAATTGCTGAGAACAAAGAATGAGTAGCTGTAGGGGGATTGGTGTGGACACTGTATTAGGAGTGGGGAACTGTAGCGGACACAGTATGAGGAGCAAGGGGGGGAATTGATGTGGACACAGTATGAGAGGGGAGAAAGTGCTGTACACACAGTATGAGAAGTGGGGGGGATTAGTGCGCAGACACAGTATGAGGAGTGAGATGGGGGGACTGGTGCGGACATAGTATGGGGAACGAGAAGGACCTGTGAGGATACAGAATGGCAGTATGAGGAGCAAGGGGGACCTGTGAGGAGACAGTATGCGACTGCAAACTTCTCAATCCTTACAGCGAATGCATTGCATGCTGTCAAAATCCTCTGGTGCCGGCAGTGAGAGCAAGAGGTCAAGCAATCACAAGTATGTGATTTGCATACATGCAGTCATGGGCCAACTACACATGCGTGACCTCACTCAATACAAGTGAATTGAGCAAGGTCAGACACATCTAGTTGGAATGTGGCCGAAATATACAGATACTTGCACTGACATGACCATCAACTCTTGCTGCCGGCACCAGAAGATCCTTACAGTGTGCAGTGCGTGCGTTGTGAGAATTCAGAAATCTGCAGTCACCTAGCGTG
Source organism: Phyllobates terribilis (assembly GCF_046119375.1). Classification (NCBI taxonomy): domain Eukaryota; kingdom Metazoa; phylum Chordata; class Amphibia; order Anura; family Dendrobatidae; genus Phyllobates; species Phyllobates terribilis. Next base: position 413,106,670 of record NW_027362771.1, on the reverse strand, counting down.
ACTGAAGACTTTCATCACAAATCTGAACAACCCTTTTAAATATAACATTAAACACTGTAGCATGCCCAATCCTAACAGTGTGTAATATACTCACTATCAAGACTTAGTGTGATGCTCGTTCACACACCTGTGGCAAGTAACAGGTATGGGCAATATAAAAATCACACCTGAAACCAGATAGAAAGGGTGGCAAGTAACAGGTATGGGCAATATAAAAATCACACCTTAAACCAGATAGAAAGGGGAGAAGTTGACTCAATCTTTGCATTGTGTGTCTGTTTGTGCCACACTAAGCATGGAGAACACAAAGAGGAGAAGAGAACTGTCTGAGGACTTGAAAACGAAAATTGTTGAACAATATGAACAATCTCAAGGTTACAAGTCCATCTTCAGAGATCTTGATGTTCCTTTGTCCATGGTGCACAACATAAATCAAGATGTTTACAACCCATGGCACTGTAGCTAATCTCCCTGGATGTGGACAGCAGAGAAAAATTAATGAAAGGTTGCAACACAGGTTAGTCCAGATGGTGGATAAGCAGCCCCAATCAAGTTCCAAAGAAATTCAAGCTGTCCTGCAGGCTCAAGGTGCATCAGTGTCAGTGCAAAATATCTGTCGACTTTTAAATGAAATGAAACCCTATGACTGGTGACCCAGGAGAACCCCACTACTGACAAAGATACATAAGAAGCTAGATTACAGTTTGCCAAAATGTACGTGAGCCAAAATCCTTCTGGGAAAGCGTCTTGTGGACAGATGAGACCAAAATAGAACTTTTTGGTAAAGCACATCATTCTACTGTTTACCAAAAACGTAATGAGGCCTACAAAGAAAAGAACACAGTACCTACAATCAAGTATGGTGGTGGTTCAACGATGTTTTGGGGTTGCCTAGCTGCCTCTGGCACTGGATACCCTGATTGTGTGCACGGCATCATGAAATCTGAAGATCACCAAAAAAGTTTGGGTCACAATGTAGTGCTCAGTGTCAGAAAGCTAGGTTTGGGTCCTAGATCATAGGACTTCCAGCAGGACAATGACCAAAAACATACAGTACTTCAAGAAGCACCCAGAAATGGATGGAAACAAAGCGCTGGAGAGTTCTGAAGTGGCTAGCAATGAGCTGTTGGGAGAAGGCACCCTTCATATATGAGAGACCTGGAGCAGTTTGCAAAAGAAGAGTGATCTGAAATTCCAGTTGAGAGCTGTAATGAGCTTGTTGATGGTTATAAGAAGCGATTCATTGCAGTTATTTATTCCAATGGGAGTGCAATCAAATCTTAGGTTGAGGGTGCCAAAATTTTGTCCGGCTCATTTTTGAAATGTTGTCCAATTTCCCTTTTTTTCAATTTTTTTTTGTGTTTTTCCAATACACACAAAGGAAATAAACGTGTGTAGAACAAAACATGTGAAATTGCAATAATTTCCTGTGAGAAATACTTCATTTTCTGGAACAAATTCAAGGGTGCCAACACTTTCGGCCATGACTGTATATAGTTTTATATTGCTTTTTTTTTGCTTTGAGAAATTCTGAACTTTGCTTTATTTCTCCTTCCCTTTCTTACAATTGATTTTCAATACATACATAGCACCCTCTTCTAACATATTGGCTGTGCATGTTTTTTCGTATAAATGCCGCTGTCAGAGATTGACAGCGGCATTTAAGAGGCTAAAAGGAGCAACTGTCGGGCATGCCGATTGCTGCTGTTAGAGGCAGATGTCAGCTATATAATATTGCTGGCATTTTCTGTGCCTGGAGCGATCTTTGCTTCTGAGCCGACTCCAAAGTCCCTGACATGCTCCATAATGTAATGGTACATCATGGAGCTTTAAGTGATTAATGTGTTTTTTTTTAATGTATTTGTACCTATGGATTTGAAAAAGGTCCGTGGCTAACACTTTAAGAGGGATACTTGAATAGAATTGCTGTATGTGCATTGATTGGGGGTTATTTATAGTTTAAAGCACCACTCTGGGATTTTTTTTTTCCAGCGCTGCTTCTAATCTAAGGTCCCTGCACTTAGCCTTATAACTTACCAGCTGCCATCTTCATCTTTTATGCTCATGGCTCCTGATGGTCTCCCCCAGTTTGTTACCTGGATGTCACTTTTCATTGCAAGTCTATTAGAGCCTCGTTCTGGCCTCCTTCCGGCTCTCAAATACTTGAATTGAGAGTTTGTGATTTCCGGTCTGAAGTTGCGGTCACAAGATGGCTGCATGAGACCGGAGGGGCGCCGGGAGCAGATGAAGACAGCGGCTGGTAAATATGAGACTAAGTGCAGGGACCTTAGATTAGAAGCACCACTCCAGGGCTGCAATTAAAAAAAACGCTGGAGTGGTGCTTTGGTAAATTATGTGGTTGCAATGGTGCTCTCACTGTATACTATACTATTGAATATAGATTATAATGTTCAATTTTTTATCCTGATGGAATGCAGTCTGATGCAGGGGCGTATTTTTCTGGAGTAATGAGATAATCAATGTTATTCCGTTTACATCTCAATGGTTTTAATGTTTGGATTCTCAGTGTATATACAATATATAGACAAATGTATTGTGACAATCATCTTAATAATTGAATTCATGTTTTTCATTCAGTCCCATTACCCCAGATGCACATAATCAAGCACCTTTTCTGTAGACTGCCTTTAGAAAAATTACAGTGGGTGAAATAAGTATTGAACACATCACCAATTTTCTAAGTAATTATATTTCTAAAGTTTCATTGACATGAAATTCTCACCAGGTGTTGGTAACAACCCATCCAATACACACAGGCAAAGAAAGGCATACAGGCCATGGAGGTTGAGTGCATTACTTCTAGTTTTCTTTGAAACAATTGTACCTGCTCTTTCTGTAGCTCTCCACAGGTGGTCCTTGGCTCTTGGACAACTCATCTGATAATTCTTTTCACTCCTCTGTCTGAAATCTTGAGGGGAGCATCCGGTCGTGGACAGTTTATGGTGAAATGATGTCCTTTTCACTTTTAGATTATGGCCCCAACAGTGCTCACTGGAACCTTCAGTAGTTTAGAAATTCTTGTGTAACCAATGCAATCAGTATGTTTTGAAACCATTAGGTTGCAAAGGTCTTGAGACAGCTCACTGCTTTTACCCATCATGAGATGATTTTTATGTGGCACCTTGGTAATCAGGCACCTTTTTATAGGCAATCAGTTGAACCTGCTGATAATATTTTTCACTAAGTGGCAGGATTGGTGTCTAATTACTAGCATATTAAAGCTTCACTCTGTAACGCCATAGCATGGAAACATGAAATATATGAAATTGGAATTACATTACTGCTCTAGAATATAGTTTAAAATGAAGATACTTAGCACATAAATTGGTCAATTCATGTGTGCCCAGCAGCCAACGACAAGGCGATCCTCTTTGCTGGGAACCTAACCTAACATGATCCCTCTCCTGGGCTGCTAGCCTACAATTATATGGGAAGATACAATTATATATCAAAAAAACACAGTTTAAAGTCCTAACATTATAAATATAATTGCTGAACCAACATAAAGATGTAGATATCACTAGACTCAGTCCTAATCTGATAAGAAGTCAGAGACCAAGTATATACAGCAAATTCAAAATATTTATTTAATAAAATACATAGACAAACATAATACCAACATAAAAGACATCTCCAACTGTGAGGGATCCAATGTATACTACAGGAGCCCAAAAGTTATAAATATGGCATAATGCCCATACTGCTATGTAATATAAATCTGCACGTGATGAGTAAAGATAGCCCTAAGAGTGCAGGTATGCATAAACAGTATAAAGCATCCCCTGAGGAAGTCACAATGATGAAACGTGCGTTGGGGTAGAGGGATGCTGCACGATACGGCTGCCTACTTTTGTTACTATTTATAGGTATGTTTACCATGCTTTATACTGTTTATGCATACCTGCACTCTTAGGGCTATCTTATCGTGCAGCATCCCTCTACCCCAACGCACGTTTCATCATTGTGACTTCCTCTGGGGGTATCCCCTGAGGAAGTCACAATGATGAAACGTGCGTTGGGGTAGAGGGATGCTGCACGATACGGCTGCCTACTTTTGTTACTATTTATAGGTATGTTTACCATGTTTTATACTGTTTATACATACCTGCACTCTTAGGGCTATCTTTACTCATCACGTGCAGATTTATATTACATAGCAGTATGGGCATTATGCCATATTTATAACTTTTGGGCTACTGTAGTATACATTGGATCCCTCACAGTTGGAGATGTCTTTTATGTTGGTATTATGTTTGTCTATGTATTTTATTAAATAAATATTTTGAATTTGCTGTATATACTTGGTCTCTGACTTCTTATCAGATTAGGACTGAGTCTAGTGATATCTACAATTATATGGGAAGGTAGGATCCTGCTGTGATTAAAACTGCCATAGGCTGATGGATGGCAATTTATACACATGCTGTCTTATTACTGATTTCAGTTGGTGTCATGACTTTCCATGGCTTTTTGAACCTCTCTTTCTTCATGGTTTCAATACTTTTTCCCTGTCATTTCTCATTATTACACATAACTTAATTTATGGACATCTATGGTTTGATTTCTCTGCGTATGTGGATTGGATGGGTTGTTACCGACGTCTGGTAGCACCTTTAGAAATATATTTACTTAGAAAATTGGTGATATGTTCAATACTTGTTTTTCCCATTGTATGAAAAGAATAGGTTGTTGCATGGTACTGTAATAGGATGCCACTGTTGCAAAAGTTTGTTAACCCCTTCATGACATCTACTGTTCATCTGCGGTGCTAGTCGGAAGTGGTGTATGGAGCAGGCTCTCAGGGTGAGCCTGCCCCATACCTGGCAGGTCATGGCTGTGTGTTACAGTCAGGACCTGCCTCTAACAAATGCGCATAGAGCTCCTCTCCACCCATGATTGTTAACCTTTTAAATGCCTTTGTCAAACTCTGACAGTGGCATTTAACACGCACCAGAATGGGGGCTCGTCATTCCACGTGATCGCGGGTTGTCGATGGGTTCATATGACAGCTTGAGGTCTGTTGAAAACCCCCGTGCTTGTCATTTTGGAGCTCCTTTGAAACCCTGTCTCTGGCCGAGCTTTAAAGTAGACCGTGATTTTTACAATATGCAGTGATGCCGTGGCATCACTGTGTATAGCACATGCGATCAATCAGAGCTTCAAGTACCATAAGGGGACTAACAAAAATTATTTAAAAAAATATGAAAAAATAAAAAAAATCTAAAAGTTCAAATCTCCCTTTTCACCAATTGAAACAGGCTATTAAAAAATGCTGGAACAAGCAATCAAAACATCACATCTATCTTAAAATTGTATCAATAAAAGTTGTCTCGACCCACAAAAAATAAGCAGTCACACAACTCCATTGACCATAAAATAAAAATGTTATGAGTCTTGGAAAATGGAACCCCAAATTTTTTTTTCCAAACTTCAGATCTTTTATCACCACTAAAAAAATGAAAAAAACTGGACATGTTTGGTATCACCGCAATCATACTGATGAGCAGAATTATACTGCAAGGTCATTTCTATCACAAAATGTACACCGCAAAAACAATTCCAAAAAGCAATGTCAGAATTGTTTTTTTCACAATTTCTCCACACTTTTTCCCCGCTTTCTAGTACACTTTGGTGTCATTCAAAAGTACAACTCATCCCGCTAAAAGCAAACCCTCATATGTGGACAGAAAAATAAGAGTTATGGTTCTGGGAAGAATGGGAGGAAAACACAAAAACGCAAAAATGGAAATTGGCCCAGTCGCTAAGGGGTTAAAAGTCAGTTTGTGGATTTTCTTACCTCCCAAATATTCATCAACATCAAATGTAATTGGTATTATTGAAAAGTGAAAGCTTTTTAAAACCCCTGCGATCACATAAAGTCACAGAGAGGGTCACCGAGTGCTAAAGAACAAGTGAACTGTTTCATAAAAGCTTTTATGACAAATTTCTCAAAGTTGCTGAAAAATCTTGCAACTTTTGCAGTTTTCACTCCAGTCCAGAGCAGCTGTACCAAAGTGTGCAACACCCCACTAGAGTAATAAATGCAATGTATTTACAATTTTTTAAAAAGTTATAATCGATGAGTCCCCTGACGAAGCATGGGTGAAACGCGCGTTGGGGCAAGACCACATACTCCTCTTTCCTGCCATATCACTATATGTAAGTACTCCACTACTAATATTGCTCTATTCACAGTCCTATCTCTCCAGTAGGGGTGTTATTTCCGGATTATCTCACATTGATATTTACTTTTTAGAGGGTTGCTTATACACGCTCACCCTTATGTCCTGCAGTTTATGCAGTCAACCCCTTAGCACTTTACCCTGTTAGTTTGACTACTGCATTAAAACTATATATGCATTTGTTCATAGAATATGTCATTTTTAATGTGGTCCTCCAATTGGGGAATTCTTTGTTTTATTTTCTTCATGATTTTATTCTGTATTTATTACCTTAATAAAAGTTACACTGTATGAGATTCATATGCATTGTTTGGTTCTTGTGTTGGTAATTTGCATATGGGGTGCGTCTCCAGGTATACTCTATGCGCATTTGCATGCTCTTTTCATGTTGGTCCTCACACCCCACTGGAGTAAAAAATGTAACGTTTTTACGACTTTTTAAAAAGTTATAATTGAGGAGTCTGACTTATTTGCATAGCTAACTATGCCTACTTTCCACCTACAATCAAAAAGTGTAAAAAGAAGTAGCTAAAATTTACCATAGTTTTTGCAAAAAAATAAAAGTTTTTGTGCCTTTTTGATGAAAAAAAACTTATTGAAAGTTCCCTGATACATTCTCCCCTTTAACTTGTTAAATTGAAATAATCATATGATAGGATAAATCACATTATACTTTGACTTTTTTTCAGGCAAAACCTTTCTAATTAGCTTTAATAATTAGCTGTGTAATGATTAATTTGAGTGTGAAAATGTATTAATTGTATTTAATTAACCACCACATGTCACAGTTTTACAATAACAGTATACTATTCTTCAGTAATTGTCTGTGTTTATAATATTGCATGGATGTGGTTCATAAATTAGACATATGTCCACCCCAGATAGTCTCTTTGTTTAATATATTGTGAAGTTAACTAGTAATAACTAGAAGAGCATGTGAGATACTGGCAAGAGATGTAAGGATGAGGGAATCCTTAAAAATATTAACTTTTCATCATAGAACAGCTGCTGCATAGATGTGAAGAGTTGTGGGAAAGCGGCACGCCTGGAGAGATTTTTTTACACTCTTTAGAAATAATGATCTCAGAAGTGGTAGTGTCTTAAAAGTACATTTCTTTCTGGGATAGAAATGTAGTTCTATATAAAGGTTTCTTTAAAGGGAAGCTGTCCTCATAGTCATATTTCCCAAAACATGTATTAGAGCCTGGCTGTGTGATTGTAGCCAGGTTTGTTTTACTCTGAAATGCTGCGACTCAGGGACCATCCAGCTTGTTGTCAGCGCGCAGTTTAAAACCCTGCATCTCTGATGGCACCTGTAATTTCCATAAAGAATTTCTAACTTTGATTCCTCTGACCACTGTAATGCAGCGGCTTGCTGCATTACTAAAATGTTCAGGGGGTGTGTTCTGGCTGACCACGTACCTCCTCTTCAGGTGACTAATCACATGACTGTGACATCATCACAGGTCCTGTGCACACAGAAGGATATATAAATCCTGGTGGTTTTGAAACAGTGGAGAGGCAAGAGGCCTGATCCCTGTGTCTGGGACACCATTAGCCTTGAAAGGCAAGAGGCCTGGTCCCTGTGTCTGGGACACCATTAGCCTTGGAAGGCAAGAGACCCGATCCCTGTGCCTGGGACACCATTAGCCCTGGAAGGCACGTTGCCTGGAGACCACATCTGGCGAGCCTTAAACCACAGCAGTGGCAGAACAGAGCTGATAGAAGCCGCTAGACCCGGCAAAGGTAAAAACGGTGTTGTTGTTACCTTGCTGAATTCTGTATTTGAAGCTAAGTGGGCATAGCTGCCACTGAAAAGGCTCTAGGATATTACAAGCGTAACATTCCTGCTAGCCACTGAGATGGACTATGTTATAAGCAGTTTATGATGTGTAATAAACTGCTGGTCTTCATATTACCGAAAAACGCTGCATGTGTGCTTTGATTAAGCCGGTGAAGTGCGTGCCCCTCAACATGATGAATAGCGCTACCTTACAATTGGTTGGAGAATGTATGCAACTGCAGCCTGGTTGCAAGGGGTAACGGCACAGAATGACGAATGTGGATGCAAGCATCTTGCTGTGGCTCGGCGGGGTCACGAAGATTAAAGCATCTGGCTGTAATTCGGCGGGGTGGCGAAAATTGTCGTCGCACTCAAACCTGGTTTGCTGTAGCTCGGCGGGGCCTCGAAGATTAAAGCATCTGGCTGTAACTCGGCAGGTTTATGAAAATTGTCGTCGCACTCAAACCTGGTTTGCTGTGGCTTGGTAGGGCCATGAAAATTTTCCGGGGAGAGCGGTGTTAAGTGTCTAGTGTGAAAAGCATACCGCGATGGCTATAAATGGAGCAGTATCCCCAGACGGAATGGAGAAGTGGTTGGATGACTGGCTGCAGGCGTTCTGCAGCAAAATGGAGTGCCCTGAAGAGGTGCAGGAGCAGATAAAGATGGCTGTGAAGGGAGCAGCAGATGAATCTGAAGCTACTGAATGATTAAAGTGCCGGTTAAAATTGCAGCAGCAGGCATTGAGAAATGACAACAGGACTCGCAGCAGGCATTTGAGAAACAACAACAGGACTTGCTGCAGGAACGGCAGGAGCTGTTGGACAGAAGGGCGGCAGCGGACCACTCCTTGAGTTCTCCTGTGGCACCGGTGCTGTCCCAGAGTGCCCGAGGAGGTGGTAAGAGATGTTGTGAACTGGGTCCTAAGACTATCGCATGTTTTTTTTTAAAAAAAAACTCTACAGGTGTGGTTGTCCAAAAGGGGACGGAGTCTCAAAAGAGGGTGGAGCATATAATACCAAAGTTGGTTACTCTCGTGTGTTGGTACCGCCTAAAAATGACAATTCGACCATTGATAACTGGGTAGCTCCAGTAGAAGGGGTTGACATCAAAGTGGGAGGTGACTTATTGGTTCACAACACCATGGGGAGTGACACAGACCCCACAGCTGACGGTGACACAACGAAAGTAGAAGGAAAGTTCAGGCAGGAGGAGCTAAACGAGGTGAGAAAGTCCCCCTCTCGTCATTAAAGGCGCTAAGGCCACAAAAAGTTGCTCCTGTAGCCTTTGCTGAAAGGGTAAATAAAGAAAATGCAATGCTGTGTGCCTTTATTCCGAGTGCGGATCCTCCTTTAGAAGCAGAGGAGATCAGGAGGGAAGAGGAGGTGACGTTGCCAGTAGCAACTTACGGTAATGTATCAGACAACAATGAAGATCAGGTGGAAGAGTTGGATGCAGTTCTGCAGATTCGTTACAAGCAGGATGATCTACTGAGACAGAAGGATCAGGAACCGACAGCCCTGAAAGAGGAGGTGGCCAATCATGACCAAGAGCTGGAGCCTATCAGGCAGCAGTATCAGAGTGACGTGCAGCAACTAAGGAAAAAAATGGAGAACGTGTCCCAGGACCAGCTGAACCTGGAGTCTGAACGGCAGAAAATGAACCACGTTGTGAGGAACTTGCAGCGAGAACTGGAGGAAAGCAGCGAGGAAATCAACAACTGGAAGGAAATGTTCCAGAAAAATAAAGAGGACCTACGCAAAACCAAAGAGGAGGTTTTTCAGTTGAAGCTTGAGAAAGTGGAGTATGAAGATGAGCTATATGAGATGAAAAATCGTCTCTCCCTGGTGCAGTCAGAGCTGATGCAGGAGAAGCAAAGGCTGGATGAGGGTCTGTACCAGCGAGACCGGGAGCTATCCGCCCTGAAAGGGGCATTAAAAGATGAAGTATCTGGTCACGACCGTGAGGCAGAAAAGATGCATGGAAAATTCAATAGGGAACTGCAACAAACTAAGAGAGACTATGAGGATCCCCTCAAGGTTAAGGAAAAACTAGAGGATGATAAGGCGAATGCAGAGCACATGCGCCAAGTGATTGAGACCACTCTACAGGACACCCGTGATGAGAATGATGATCTCCGCAGAAAGATCCTAGGACTGGAAGCTCAGGTGAATGAGCTGAAGATTAGAGATGAGCGTTGTTCTACTCGAACTGTTCGCCAATCTCAAATTCGAGCTGTTTTGGGCGGTGTTCGAGCCGTTTGGCGAACACGAACAATTTGAGAAAAATTCGGCTGTTCGAGGTTATGTTCGATAACTGTTCGTGCACCAAAATCATAACTGGATTTTTTCTCAGTAATGATGAAAATTAATGTTAATACGCAGTTTGAGTGTACAGCGGGGTGGGGGGAGGGGCAGGGGATGGATCTCTGCAGGAACAATAAAGATCTCCATTTTTTTTTTCTCTTTCCCGCATTTACAGTGGGGAGGTGCAATCTGTCAGCCTATCAGCAGCGCACACACGGAGCGAAGTGCTTTTTTTCACACAAGCAAGGGCATGTGTCATTGGCAGTGTATGTCACATGTCCTTGCCCTATAAGACCAAGCCATTTTCCCCGTCGCCACCATTTTCTCACTGCTGCAGCTGCGTGTTAGACGGCACCGCTGTTGCTGTGTGCGCTATACCTTGTTAATTTCAAGCCAATTTTCGCACAAATCTACAGATAGCTTGGGAGTAGGGAATAGTTGTGATTGCAGTCCTTTTAAGGACTAGGTTACAGCATTTCCTACGACTTTTATCAGGCAGGTCTGTGCTCTTAAATAGATAGATTGTGGGAGTAAAGACTAATTGTAATTGGAGTCCTTTTCAGGACTAGGTTACATCAGTTCCTATCAGTTTTTGCCAGGCATGTCTGTGCCAGTGCTGTGCAAGTTTTTTTCACAGCATTTGGCTGAATCTAGCAAAGCTAATCCTTTTTGGCCTATTGCAGAGTGTGTTAGTCAGTGGAGTAGCCTATCTGTGTTGCAAGATATACCACCTGTGTATAGAATACCAATTTTTTTACTGCACCTAGTGAAGTAAAATCTTTTGGGCATAGCATCATTCTATTAGTCCATCTATACTGACCTCCATCAGGTTGCAAATTGAATATAATTTTTTTCTGCATCTAGCTCTGAAAAAATATTGGGCTTCTAGCTGTGTGTGGGACTTGTTGTATTAGTCCATCTATACTGACCTCCATCAGGTTGCAAACTGAATATATTTTTTTCTGCATCTACCTCTGAAAAAATATTGGGCTTCTAGCTGTGTGTGGGACTTGTTCTATTAATCCATCTATACACACCTCCATCAGGTTGCAAACTGAATATATTTTTTTCTGCATCTACCTCTGAATAAATATTGGGCTTCTAGCTGTGTGTGGGACTTGTTGTATTAGTCCATCTATACTGACCTCCATCAGGTTGCAAACTGAATATATTTTTTTCTGCATCTACCTCTGAAAAAATATTGGGCTTCTAGCTGTGTGTGGGACTTGTTCTATTAATCCATCTATACAGACCTCCATCAGGTTGCAAACTGAATATATATTTTTCTGCATCTACCTCTGAAAAAATATTGGGCTTCTAGCTGTGTGTGGGACTTGTTGTATTAGTCCATCTATACTGACCTCCATCAGGTTGCAAACTGAATATATTTTTTTCTGCATCTACCTCTGAAAAAATATTGGGCTTCTAGCTGTGTGTGGGACTTGTTCTATTAATCCATCTATACAGACCTCCATCAGGTTGCAAACTGAATATATTTTTTTCTGCATCTACCTCTGAAAAAATATGTGGCCTTCTAGCAGTGTGTGGGACTTTCTCTATAAGTCCATCTATACTGACCTCCATCAGGTTGCAAACTGAATATATTTTTTTTCTGCATCTAGCTCTGAAAAAATATTTGGCCTTCTAGCAGTGTGTGGGACTTTCTCTATTAGTCCATCTATACTGACCTCCATCAGGTTGCAAATTAAAAATAATTTTTATCTGCATCTACAGTACCTCTGAAAAAATATTTCGGCTTCTAGCTGTGTGTGGGACTTGTTCTATTAGTCCATCTATACTGACCTCCATCAGGTTGCAAATTGAATATAATTTTTATCTGCATCTAGCTCTGAAAAAATATTTGGCCTTCTAGCAGTGTGTGGGACTTTCTCTATTAGTCCATCTATACTGACCTCCATCAGGTTGCAAATTGAATATAATTTTTATCTGCATCTAGCTCTGAAAAAATATTTGGCCTTCTAGCAGTGTGTGGGACTTTCTCTATTAGTCCATCTATACTGACCTCCATCAGGTTGCAAATTAAAAATAATTTTTATCTGCATCTACCTCTGAAAAAATATTTGGGCTTCTAGCTGTGTGTGGGACTAGTTCTATTACTCCATCTATACTAACCTCCATCAGGTTGCAAACTGAATATATTTTTTTCTGCATCTACCTCTGAAAAAATATTGGGCTTCTAGCTGTGTGTGGGACTTGTTGTATTAGTCCATCTATACTGACCTCCATCAGGTTGCAAATTAAAAATAATTTTTATCTGCATCTACAGTACCTCTGAAAAAATATTTGGGCTTCTAGCTGTGTGTGGGACTTGTTCTATTAGTCCATCTATACTGACCTCCATCAGGTTGCAAATTGAATATAATTTTTATCTGCATCTAGCTCTGAAAAAATATTTGGCCTTCTAGCAGTGTGTGGGACTTTCTCTATTAGTCCATCTATACTGACCTCCATCAGGTTGCAAATTAAAAATAATTTTTATCTGCATCTAGCTCTGAAAAAATATTTGGCCTTCTAGCAGTGTGTGGGACTTTCTCTATTAGTCCATCTATACTGACCTCCATCAGGTTGCAAATTAAAAATAATTTTTATCTGCATCTACCTCTGAAAAAATATTTGGGCTTCTAGCTGTGTGTGGGACTTGTTCTATTAATCCATCTATACAGACCTCCATCAGGTTGCAAACTGAATATAATTTTTTTCTGCATCTAGCTCTGAAAAAATATTTGGCCTTCTAGCAGTGTGTGGGACTTGTTCTATTAGTCCACCTATACTGACCTCCATCAGGTTGCAAATTCAAAATAATTTTTTGTCTGCATCTAGCTCTGAAAAATTATTTGGCCTTCTAGCAGTGTGTGGGACTTTCTCTATTAGTCCATCTATACTGACCTCCATCAGGTTGCAAACTGAATATATTTTTTTTCTGCATCTACCTCTGAAAAAATATTGGGCTTGTAGCTGTGTGTGGGACTTGTTCTATTAATCCATCTATACAGACCTCCATCAGGTTGCAAACTGAATAAAAAAATTTTCTGCATCTACCTCTGAAAAAATATTTGGGCTTCTAGCTGTGTGTGGGACTTGTTCTATTAGTCCATCTATACTGACCTCCATCAGGTTGCAAATTGAATATAATTTTTTTCTGCATCTAACCCAGCCAATAGTTTTGGCCTAATACCACAGTTTGGCCACTCAGCTCTGCTCAGTTCCCATCCATTGTTTTTTTGTGCAAACAACTCCAGAGTTGTGAATTAGTTAACCACCAAAATGAGTGGAAAAAGGCCTGCTGCTGGTGGAAAGGGGAATAGGCGTGTTGGGAAGGGGAAAAAAGGTTGTGTCCATGGGGTAGGTGTTAAAGCAACAGTAACATCTGCAGAAGAAAGACCATCTTCCAGCCAAACTAAAATGTCTACTTCTTTTAGCGGACAATGTGATAAGATCCCTTTCTTACGGCCACGCCAATCGCTACAAATTCCAGATGAGGCACAAAAACAGCAGGTGCTTCAACGGATATCAAGTGCTCCTTTAAGTGGGCTCTCCTCCACATCAACTTCAACATCACAAATACTCCAGTCCTCAAAGGTGTCACCCCAATTGCACTTGCTTCCTCACAGCTCCCAAATCTCCAGCTGCCCGTCTGAGTATGAGGTAGAACAGATGGTTGAGTCTGCAGAGCTGTTTACTCATACTATAGCCTGGGAATCAGAGGTCGACTCCAGCGCTTCTGTGAATCCAGACGAGGAAATGATCTGCACTGATGCCCAGAATCTTTATGAGTCGGATCCAGGACCAGACGCAGAAGGTTCTGACCATAATGTAGACCCTCATTCCCAAACTGTAACTCCTGCTGGTGGAGACAATGAGGAAGACGATGATAAGACTCAAATACCTGATTGGAGCGACAACTTTAGTTTTTTGTCAGGGCAGGAACAGGTTGGCTCTGAGGGCGACGGGTGTGATAACGCACAGGGTGATGATGATGAGGTTGGAGATCCCACTTACTGTCAACCCACAGTCAGCCAAGAGATGAGGTCAGCAGAGGAGGTGGAGGAAGATGCTAGTGACGACGAGGTCAGGCTGCGCCTTCCTGGACAGAGACGTAGTACTGGAAGCACGTCAACAACTGCATCCTCAAACACAACTCTGCCTCTCACCACAAGTCGTGGTGGCTCTTCAGGTCGCATGGGTGCTAAGCCTTGCATAGCCTGGGCATTTTTTCAGATCGATAAAGATGACCCAACTCGTGTTATCTGTAACATTTGTCAGCAAAAGCTAAGTAGAGGCCAAAAAATACATAGTTTGAGTACTTCATGCACAGGCATGGACAGGGGCGTTACATGTCGCTGACTGGGCACTGGGTAACTATGGTGACAGCAGGACAAGGGGCTGCTGTCCAAGTCTTGCCGTCCCCACGAGTTGTGCGTCAATCCTCTTTATGTCAAAGTTCCTCCACTGCTTCTGCCTCCTCAACCTCCTCTCGGTCTTCCACCTGCACCCAAAGCCTGTCTGGTCATGCCACAAGCTTTCTAACTGCGCAGAAGGGATCCTGCACACCTCCTTACTATGCTGGCAGTAGGGCTCAACGTCATCAGGCGGTTTTTACATTGAAATGTCTGGGAAATGTGAGTCACACAGCTGAGGAGTTGTGGTCAGCTCTGGAGAACCAATTTCATGAATGGTTGTCTCCACTGGACCTGAAACCAGGGAAGGCCGTGTGCGACAATGCTGCAAACCTGGGTGCGGCCCTTCGCCGGGGCAATGTCACACACGTGCCTTGTATGGCTCACGTGTTGAACCTTAGCCCACTATTCCAGACTAGATGGTCTTCTGCAGAGGGCACGGTCGCTGTGTGCTCACTTCCGCCGTTCGCATCCCGCAGCTCAGCGACTTACATCTCTACAGAAGTCGTTGGGCCTGCCACTTCACCGGCTAAAATGCGGTGTGCCTACCCGGTGGAATTCAACACTGCACATGTTGCAGCGACTGTGGCAGCACCGACAAGCCCTGGTGCAATACGTTCTGACGTATAGCCTGGGCCAACGAGATCCAGAGGTGGGGCAAATCACGCTGGAGGAGTGGTCTCAGATCAGGGACCTATGCACCCTTCTGCACAGTTTTGAAATGGCGACGAAGATGTTTAGTGCTGACGATGCCATTATCAGCATGACTATTCCGGTGATTTACATGCTGGAGCACATGTTAAACAGAATTCGGAGTCAGGTGGTGGCACAAGAGGAGGTGGAGGAAGTAGAGGAGGAGGAGTTGTATGCGGAAGGGCTAACATCTGCAAGGTCCAGACGGTCGGCAGCACCAAGGCGGCAGGCATGTGAGGGTGGGGGAGATGGTTTTACCAGGGCGCATGGTAACAGCCAAACTAGTGAGGAAGGTGCAGGAGCCCAGGAAGAAGTGGAGGACGAACTGATGGAAGACTCATCAGATGAGGGAGACCTTGATCACATTTCTGTTGTGCGAGGTTGGGGGGAGAGGACAGAGGAAGGAAGCATGATTGTTACCTCGCCACCAACACAACAGGGACTTGGTGCTCCTGGATGCGCAACACACATGAGTGCCTTCTTGCTGCACTACCTGCAACATGACCCTCGAATTGTGAGAATTAGAAATAATCCTGACTACTGGGTTGCCACACTGTTAGATCCCCGGTACAAAAGTAAATTTGCAGAAATTATTCCTGCCATAGAAAGGGATGCACGCATGCAGGAGTATCAGCAGAGACTGTTGCAGAATCTTCCACAAAATACCAGTGGTGCACGTAGTGAATCTCACAGTTCCAACTTGCCAACCGTGGGACCGTCAAGTGTTCAGCACTCAAACCGTAACAGAACCACAGTATCTGCTGGTAACATCAATTTTGCGGAATCATTTCACCACTTTTTTAGCCCATCCTTTGCAAGGCCACAGGAGACAAGAAGTCTGACACATAGTCAACGCCTAGAGACGATGGTACAGGAGTATCTCCAAGTAAACATTGAAGCCATGACTGTGTCACTGGACCCTTGCTCTTTTTGGGCTTCCAATCTGGATAAATGGCCGGAGCTAGCCACTTACGCCTTGGAGATCTTGTCATGCCCCGCAGCCAGCGTTCTGTCTGAACGTGTGTTCAGCGCTGCTGGTGGTGTGCTGACAGATAAGCGCACGCGGCTCTCCACTGATAATGTAGACAGACTCACGTTCATAAAGATGAACAAATCATGGATCCGAAACGACTTTTCTACCCCTGTGTCATCCTGGGGAGAGTAAAAGCTTGATGATTGGTTAAAATCACCCTACCAACCGTTTTAAGCTTTCAAATTACTAATCATGTTTATCTGTATCTTGGCTGGAAAATAATTTGGGCTTTGTAGCAGTGTGCAGCACTGATTCTATTAGGCCATCTATAATAAGCTCCACCAGATTTAAAATTACTAATCATGTTTATCTGTATCTTGACTGGAAAATAATTTGGGCTTTGTAGCAGTGTGCAGCACTGATCCTATTAGGCCATCTATACTAAAGCTTCACCAGATTTAAAATTAATAATAATTTTTAGCTGCATCTAGCCCGGAAAATAATTTTGGGGCTCCGAGATGCGCAAGACACATAAGTGCCTTCTTGCTGCACTACCTGCAGCATGACCCTCATATTGTCAGAATTCGAAGTAATCATGACTACTGGGTTGTCACACTCTTAGATCCCCCAAACTTTTCGATCAACCTTTTCATTTTAATAAAGACCAAAAAAATGGTCATTTTTGAAATTATAAGCATTAGCAGGTTGTTAGAAACTGAAATCAAACAGTTTTCAACTCAAAACTTTATTCTAGGTGATGTTACATTTTCACATAGGACCCCTTGTTCGAAAGGAGCTTCTGAACTCTCTCGTCCATTGAATTTGTCAGGTTTTGGATGGTTTCTGCTTCAATTGTTTTGCATGAGGACAGAATACCCTCCCAGAGCTGTTGCTTAGATGTGAACTGCCTCCCGCCATCATAGACACTCCTTTTAATGATGCTCCAAAGGTTCTGAATGGGGTAGAGGTCAGGGGAGCATGGGGGTCACACCATAAGTTTGTCCCCTTTTATGCCCATATCAGCCAGAGATGCAGATGTTTTATGTGCAGCATGAGATGGTGCATTATCATGCAAAAAAATTATCTTGCTGTGAAATACACGGTTCTTCTTCTTGAACCATGGCAGGAAGTGCTGTTTGAGAAAATCCACATACATTATGGAGTTCATCTTTAGCGCCTTCAGGGATCCTAAAGGGGCCGACAATCTCTCTCCCCATGATTCCAGCCCAAAACATTACTCCACCTCCTCCTTGTTGGCGCTGTAGCCGTGTTTGCGTGGGGTGTCCATCAACCAGCCATCCTCCACTCCATCCATCTGGACCATCGAGCGCTGCACGGCACTCATCCGTGAACAAAACAGTTTTGAAATCAGTCTTCATGTAATGTTTGGCCCACTGGAGCCGTTTCTGCTTGTGTGAAGTGGATAGAGGAGGTCGACAGGATGGCGTATGCACAGCTGCAAACCTCTGAAGGACCCTGCATCTTGTTGTTCGGGGGACGTTGGAGGCACCAGCAGCTTCAAAAACTTGTCTGCTGCTATGACAAGGCTTTTTTGCCGCTGCTCTTTCAACCTGACGCAATTGCCTGTAGGAAAGAGTCCTCAATTTGCCCTTATCAGCACGCACACGTGTGTACTGTGAATCAGCTACATACTTCTTGATTGCCAAGACACTTCATCCTGATCATCGCACAATGTTGATTGTAGTCATGCCTTGACCTAAACACTCCACAATTTGTTGCTTCTCAGCAGCCGACACATCCTTTTTCTTTCCCATTTTGGCAGAAAATGTAGGCTGCTTAATAATGTGAGACAGCCTTCTTAAGTAGTCTTGCCTTTCATTGGACACACCTGCCAAACTAATTAGCACAGGTGTCTGCAATTGCTTACAGTGATATAAAGAGCCCTGACACACATCACCATCAATGAGTTTAACTGACAAACAAACAAATTCTTCCCTTATCACTCCTAAACACTTTTTGCATAATAATTTGGAACACAGTGTACATGTGCTTTTCCACAAAACACCAGTGGTTCACGTAGTGAATCTTACAGTTCTAACTTGCCAACCGTGGTCTGTATGGAGTTGTTCAATAAAGGGCCCAAAATTAAGATAACATAGATGGGAGAGGTCTCTATGAATAGGAATTCCTAAGTATTTGATACCCTGTGAGGGCCAGGCAAAGGGAAAGTTGGACTGGATGGAATCCTATATGGATTTGGGGAGGGAGACATCGAGGGCCTCAGACTTCGCTGCATTGATTTTAAAATTTGACCATGTAACAAAGTGATCTATTTCAGCCATAACAGCAGGGATGGATATATGTGATTGAGTGATATATACTAGGACATCATCAGCAAATAGAGAGCACTTGTACTCGGTGCCTCCCACCTCAATTCACCTAATATTGGGGTTATGGCGAATTGATGAGAGCAGGTGCTCCGTCACTAGGATGTATAAGAGAGGGGACAGAGAACATCCCTGCCTTGTCCCATTGGTGATTGTGAAAGGTGATGAAAATGTTCTGACGCGCCCCCTGGGCCTTGGGACACCCGGAGCCGGACCCTTTTTGGTGGATGCTGGTGGTTGTAGTCTCCGTGGCGGCGACCCGGTTCCGTGGCTCAGGGCGGTCAAACCAGTGGCGGAACTATTTATGTGGTTTTGATGTTTAAATGTCCGACTACGCCACCCGTGGATTGCGGTCAGAGTGAACCGCCGCTCCAGGGCAGACCGCTGAGGCTGGTGTTGTGGGTGCAGCAGAGCGTAGCATAACTCCCCACGGGAGGAGTATAGCCTCAGGGCAGTGTATGCGGAGGATGGGGGTGATGGTGCAGGGCAGCAGCAGTAACGACACGGAGTCAGTGATGCAGTCCAGGGCCTTTACTCACAGTTCTTATTATCCAGACCACGTCTGCAGGTAACGGCTGCCCACGTCGTACTGTGCTCACCAGGTGAGGGGCTCAGACAACTCCCAGATAACTTTGGAGCGCTTCACAGGACCCCCTTTGTGTGTCCTTTGTCTGGCCTTTCTTACCAACCCTTCTGTCCGGCTGCCTCGGGCCTCCTCTTGGTAAACTTGGCGCCAGTTTCCCTGACCCTATGTGGTGCCTTCCTAGCGGGTGTAGCGAGGGGCTGCGCCACATAAAATGTCACAGCCTCCTGTTTCTAGCTGAGGGTCGTTTCCTGCCTCCACTAGTTTCGGGGACCGGTCTCCCCCTTTGGCCTGACCCCTCCACGCAGGTGGATTCGGGCGTGCGGTGGCGACTCGCCCGTCCGCACCCCTGGGATCCCTTCGTTCCTCGTTCCTGGAGCCTTCTCCGCTCCTCTTCCTTCCTTCTCCCTCTTCCAGGCCTGGGCCTCTGTTACTAGGCCCGCCTCCGGAGCAGAGCTCATGCAGAGCCCCTGCTCCCTGCCACTTCTGCTCAGACTTCTCTGCACTGAACTAAGATGGTGCCCACCTTTTATACTCCCTTCTCAATGCACCCAGGAACTGCTTCCTCCCTGCTCCTGCACTACAGGGTTCCCCTTCCTCAGTGTTCCCTCCACCCACTCCAGCCAGGGACAGGGACTGTCGTGCCCATCTCAGGGGCATATTGGTCGCCCTGCCCCACGGCAATGTGGTGTAATGCATGCAGGTGTCGGGTCCTGATCCACACTACATCCTTACCTGAGAGTGAGATATCACACCTCTGGGTGAGGTGCAATACCTCTGTAGCAACCGAGCCCTCAGGGTGCTACAGTTCCATTTATCTTCAGCCTAGGTGACGTATTGCGATACAGGGCCGTGATTTTGGCTATAAAAGGGTCCCCTAGACCCCTACCCCAAGCTTTTTAAGAGAATCATATATGGCGTGCCAGGAGACTCTATGGAATGCTTTCTCAGCATCCAACGAGAGTATCTAATTACAAATTTTTAACTGCATCTAGCCCAGGAAATACTTTGTGCCTAGTAGCAGTGTCTGCTAGTCAGCGGATTATCCCGGCTGTTAAGCAAGCTACACCACCTGTAGTTTGGACACTTAATTTTTTCAAAGGAAATGCTTCGGGACCACGGGATACTCAGTGAAGAGCATCAGGAGGCACCCCAAGGCATAGGGGCTTGGACTGGCAGTAGGATGCCTTGCGGTGGACAGCCGAGCTCGATCCTTATAAAAGCTTTTTAACTGCAGCAGCTTTATTGGACGCTACTGGAGCTGGAATTACCGCGGCTGCTGGCATGAGACTTGCCCTCCAATAGATCCTTGTAAATGGATTTAAAGTGTATTCATTCAAATTAGAGAGACAATTTAAATTAAAAAGCTTAGAGCTGCCTCCACCACAGGGGGGCTCGCTCGACCCACCAGCGGACAGGCACCAGTATTGGGAGAGGGGGGCTGGCCGTCAGGGTTCACCGCGGCTCTGGCACAAACCCGGCGACGCGGAGGTGGCACGGGCAGGAGCGGACTGAACGTGTTGGCTTCTCACTTTTTGGATTTTAGAAGGGCATGACATGCCTATATCTGTGTCTCCCCCTCCTTTTACTCCTCCACCTCTTTTCTTTTCGCATGACTATATGTACTTGTCACTTTTCCATGTGTTAGTTGTGTCTTCTGAGCAGTTTGTCAGCTTTTGGACACCTTTGAAGGTGTTTTCTATGTGTTTCTATGTGTTTTTGTTTGCCTGCCATTGGTTTTAACGGTGTTCGAAGGTGTTCGACGAACAGTTCGGCGAACACACGGGTGTTCGACGAACCGAACCGAACTCGAACACTACGGGGGTGGCTCAACACTACTGAAGATGTTCTGTGATGATCTCCAGAGGGCAGAGACGTGCCTTAAGGATAGAATCGGCAGGGTGGAAGCCGAGCGGAAAGAGATGGAGGAGTCTATCGGAGAAGGGAGGTATGAAGCGAAGGCCTCCTCGAATAATAGTTTAGGTGTCTCAGTGTGTGAACTGTAGTAATACAGCTCTGATCTCTTAGTCCAACCTAGTGTATAATTAGAAAATACTGGGAGATTACAGCACAAATGACTAACACCTTTCAGGTAAGGTTCTTGTGGGGGAGGGCAGCACAACTGAGTTTAGTTGTGTCACATTACAAACCCTTTTATCAGCTCTCTTCCTCTCAAAGCATTGTCAGCTCTGCTATTCTACTGCCCCTCCCTAGACACACTGTCTCTCTAGTGATGAGTTACACCAATGCCTGTTGTGCTCACAGCATCATATAATCAATCTTCAGTGAGAGCACAACTCCTCTTATGTAATATATAATGACAGCCTGCTCTACTCTCACAGCAGCAATTATAAGTTGCCCTGAGCACAACAGACATAACTGTGACTTATCTCTGGACAGATATGAGGAGGAGAGCTTAGAAAAGGCTTTTTAATGTGACATAGCTAAACTAAAGGCCCCGTCACACTTAGCGACGCTACAGCGATCTCAACAACGATACGACCTGTCAGGGATCGTTACTGCGTCGCTATGTGGTCGCTGGTGAGATGTCAAACAGCCAGATCTTCCCAACGACGCAGCAACGATGCGGCGACCCGTAACGATCTGTATAACGATGCACGCCTATGTGTTTCTGTGTCTGAGTCGTCAACAAGGTCTTTGGTAAGGTGTCAAACACACCGATGCATGCTACCCAGTGGGACTTCAACGATCAAAAAAAGGTCCAGACCATTCCGACACGACCAGCGATCTCACAGCAGGGGCCTGGTCGCTGCTAAGTGTCAAACATAGCGAGATCGCTACTGAGGTCGCTGTTGCGTCAAAGGTGATGCTTTTGACAAGCGCGGTGGATACCGCGTCTTTACTTCACTCTGGACTTCTGTCTCCAGCTTTCTCTACTGACGTACCATTCCTGGCCTATACTCCTTGGTATATGTTCCAGTTCTCTGCTCAGCAATCTTAGTGGATTCCTTTTTCCACCTTCATGACCCGTACCTTGTACACTGATGAAGGTCCCGAGGGACCGAAACGTTTGTCTATTTGATTGTACCTACTTCATTAAAAACTTTATACCCATTTTTCTAAATTCCTTGAGTGCCGGGTTTTTCTAATATAAGTTTCAGTATCACACTTTTATTTATAAACAGAAACAAGTCTTGAAATCAGAAATTAGATTTAGTTACAAAATCTTCGATAAGTGGTTTAATACTACAACCCCTGGCAAAAATTATGGAATCACCGGGCTCGGAGGATGTTCATTCAGTTGTTTAATGTTGTTGAAAAAAAGCAGATCACAGACATGGCACAAAACTAAAGTCATTTCAAATGGCAACTTTGTGGCTTTAAGAAACACTAAAAGAAATCAAGAATAAAAATGTGGTACTCAGTAAGGGTAATTTTTTTCAGACCAAGCAGAGGGAAAAAATTATGGAATCACTCAATTCTGAGGAAAAAATTATGGAATCATGAAAAACAAACACACAAAAGAACACTCCAATACATCACTAGTATTTTGTTGCACCACCTCTGGCTTTAATAACAGCTGCAAGTCTCTGAGGCATGGACTTAATGAGTGATGAAGAGTACTGTTTGTCAATCTGGCTCCAACTTTCTCTGATTGCTGTTGCCAGATCAGCTTTGCGGGTTGGAGCCTTGTCATGGACCATTTTCTTCAACTTCCACCAAAGATTTTCAATTGGATTGAGATCCAGACTATTTGCAGGCCATGACATTGACCTTATGTGTCTTCTTTCAAGGAATGTTTTCACAGTTTTTGCTCTATGGCAGGATGCATTATCATCTTGAAAAATGATGTCATCATCCCCAAACATCCTTTCAATTGATGGGATAAGAAAACTATCCAAAATATCAATGTAAACTTGGGCATTTATTGAAGATGTAATAACAGCCATCTCCCCAGTGCCTTTACCTGACATGCAGCCCCATATCATCAATGACTGTGGAAATTTGCATGTTCTCTTCATGCAGTCATCTTTATAAATCTCATTGGAACAGCACCAAACAAAAGTTCCAGCATCATCACCTTGCCCAATGCAGATTCGTGATTCATCACTGAATATGACTTTCATGCAGTCATCCATAGTCCACGATTGCTTTTCCTTAGCCCACTGTAACCTTGTTTTTTTCTGTTTAGGTGTTAATGATGGCTTATGTTTAGCTTTTCTGTATGTAAATCCCATTTCCTTTAGGTGGTTTCTTACAGTTCGGTCACAGACATTGACTCCAGTTTCCTCCCATTCGTTCCTCATTTGTTTTGTTGTGCATTTCCTGTTTTGGAGACATATTGCTTTAAGTTTCCGGTCTTGACGCTTTGATGTCTTCCTTGGTCTACCAGTATGTTTGCCTTTAACAACCTTCCCATATTGTTTGTATTTGGTCCAGATTTTAGACACAGTTGACTGTGAACAACCAACATCTTTTGCAACATTGCGTGATGATTTACCTTCTTTAAAGAGTTTGATAATCCTCTCCTTTGTTTCAATTGACATCTCTCGTGTTGGATCCATGATTCATGTCAGTCCACTTGGTGCAACAGCTTTCCAAGGTGTAGATACAGACTAACGAGCAGATCTAATTTGATGCAGGTGTTAGTTTTTGGAAATTAAAATTTACAGGGTGATTCCATAATTTTTTCCTCAGAATTGAGTGATTCCATAATTTTTTCCCTCTGCTTGGTCTGAAAAAAATTACCCTTACTGAGTACCATATTTTTTTTCTTGATTTCTTTTAGTGTTTCTTAAAGCCCTAAAGTTGCCATTTGAAATGACTTTAGTTTTGTGCTATGTCTGTGATCTGCTTTTTTTCAACAACATTAAACAACTGAATGAACATCCTCCGAGCCCGGTGATTCCATAATTTTTGCCAGGAGTTGTACTCTTGTTTGCTGGCATTGTGTGAAAAAAAATAAATAAGCCACATTTGAGGTGTATTCATTCACACTCTGAGTGGTGATGATGAGACTGCTACAACAATTCACTGTATATCACTTGAATCTTGGATTTCTATTCACAGACTGAAACTATCACTCCCATTTCAATCTGGTACGTCAGCACTGAAGTAGTACACCGCAATCACATTTGGCCTTTATCTATCCCTATGTTGTGTGCTCTCAGCGCTACTGTCCATACACAATCCAAACATAAAATGGGCATTACTTGGCCGGCACCTATGTTTTATACTGCAGGGCATTATAGTGAAACCCGCTCTACCATGCCTAATGCCATTGACCCACTCACTAAGTGTGCAGCATGTTTGAAATGGCGCTGGACATTTTTTTGATGATCCTCACAAATCGAATTTCAGATTGTTCGAATTCATGGATTTCCGGATTTTAACTCGAATTCGATCCTCTGTGGATCAATCTGCGCTCTCTATCAACACTGTAAATATTGAGTCTTTGCATGAACTTGATGTGTTTTTCAATAAAAGTTTAAACACTTATGAAATACTTATAATTATACTTAAGTAATCATAGAAATATCTGATCAAAAGATCTAAAAACACTGAAGCAGCAAACTGTGTGAAAAACTCAATTTGTGTCAGTCGCAAAACTTTTAGCCACAACTGTACATCACAAGAGGTTTGAGAAAACTGTTTGCATAATCTTCATTATTATTTTCCTGCCAGAAGGTAATGGAAGTGAAGTCTACGGTATGGAAAAGCTTGAGTTCTTCTGACTTGTTTTCTATACTGTAATGCCAAAATGTAAACATGGTCTGGAAAGTTGAGAAAGACTGGAAACTTTTCTACATTTATTTATGTATTTATTTATGTCTAACATCTGGATTAGATATAGTATAATTATTATAACCAATGGGAGTGTACTGCTTTTTTTTACTAGAATAGCAGTGTGATGGCACCAAATCACTTATGTTGGGCACTGGATTCAGAATATTACAGTTAATTGCTCATACAGTGGCATGTAAAAGTTTGGGCACCCCTGGCCAAAATTACTGTTATTGTGAATAGTTAAGCAAGTTGAAGATTAAATGATCACTAAAAGGACAAGGCCTAAAGTTAAAGATTTGAGTGGATTATATGGAATAAATGAAGTTACTACTAACACATGAGTGCCGTGACTTGCTTCTTTTTCATTACGATGTCTCCACATGCACCATCTAAGGAATGGAGTGCCAACTATTTCTTACATTATACTTAGGCTATGTTCGCATACTTTGTGTTTTTTTTCTGCTGCAAATCTGCTGCTAACTTTTCTTTGGCAGGGAAAGAGCTGAGTAAAAAACGCAGGTTTTTTTGCATTTTTTGTTGCGTTTTTTGCTGCGTTTTTTTGACCACCCATTACTTGCTATGGGTGAAAAATCGCAGCAAATACGCAGCAAAAACGCAAGTGCATTTTCTGCTGCAGAAACGCTGAAAGAAGTGACATGCTGTATTTTCCAAATACGCAAGCAAGGCAGGAAATTCGCAGCAAACAAAAATCAACATGTGTGAACAGAGAATTCTGGTTTCTCATAGACTTTGCTGGTACTGCTAGAAGCAGCTGAAAATTTGCATGAAAATCTGCTGCAAAATACGCAGAAAAACACAAGTGAGAGAAAGCAACGCACAGGCAACGCGAAACGCGCTTTGGGAAGAAGCTAAACCACCCTAGTCACCGGTCTGAGGGTCCTTGGGATACTACTATTTAGGGTAAGCGATCAAAGGCTCTTTGGTCCAGCATTTTGACACTTATACAATTGTTGATGGTGGCCCTGGATGCTCGTATTTTAGTGGCACACTATGTGCTTATACTCTCACCACTTGCCCTATATAGACTACCTGGGTCAACCTGTTACCACTAGCCTAAAACACTCTGCTTTTCCCGGCCTATACCTTGCATAGAGCTACATATAATCTCTGACTGGTTTTCCCCTAGGGGGGTTTCCTTACACTTCCCCTTTGCACACTGTTTTTATCTTTATTGTCTATTTGCTATTATGTATACATGTGTATTTAAAAAAGATTTTGTCATATTTTTGCATAAGAAACTCCTAGTTTCTCTGTTTTTTTCCATAGTTAGTACCTGGTAGCGCCCCCTTTTGAAAGTATCACAGCTTGTAAATGCTTTTTGTAGCCAGCCAAGATTCTTTCAATTCTTGTTTGAGAGATTTTCGTCCATTCTTCCTTAGAAAATTCTTCCAGTTCTGTGAGATTCCTGGATCGTTTTCCATGCACTGCTATTTTGAGGTCTAGCCACAGGTTTTCAATGATGGTCAGATTAGGGGACTGTGAGGGCCATTGTAGTAAAAGAGTTCTATTTTAACCTCATCGATCCACAGGACTTGTTTCTAAAATGCACCAGGCTGGTTTAGATGTTCTTTCGCATACTTCTGACGCTGAATTTTATGGTGAGGACGCAGGTGAGGTTTTCTTCTGATGACTCTTCCATGAAGGCCATATTTGTGCAGGTGTCTATGAACAGTAGAACAATGTACTACAACTCCAGAGTCTGCTAATGTTTCCTGAAGGTTTTCAGTCAAGCGGGGGTTCTGATTTGCCTCTCCAGCAATCCTACAAGCAGCTCTAACTGATATTTTGCTTGTTCTTCCAGACCTTATCTTGACCTCGACTGTTCCTGTTAACTGCTATTTCTTAACTATATTTCGAACTGAGGAAAGGGCAACTTGAAAATACTTTGTTATCTTCTTATATCCTTCTCCTGCTTTGTGGGCTTCCATTTTTTTCATTTTCAGAGTGCTAGGCAGCTGCTTAGAAGAGTCCATGGCTGCTGTTTTTTGGCACAAGGTTAGAGGAGGCTGGGTTTTCATAAAGCTCGGAAATTTGCATCACCTAGCCTTTCCTAACGATGATCGTGAACAAGCCATAACCCTATCAGGCTAATTAAGGTCTGAGACATTGGTCAAAGTTATCTGAGCACACAAATCTCCAAGGGTGCCCCGACTTTTGCATCGGCCCATTTTCCTTTTTGTATTTTTTTTAAATGACAATATATATATATATATATATATATATATATATATATATATATATATATATATACAGTGAAGGAAATAATTATTTGATCCCTTCCTGTTTTTGTAAGTTTGCCCACTGACAAAGACAGGGACAGTCTATAATTTTAAGGTTAGGTTAATTTTAACATTGAGAGATAGAATATCCCCCAAAAAATCAAGATAATCACATTGTATAAATTAGATAAATTTATTTGCATTTTGCAGTGAAAAATAAGTATTTAATTCCTCTGGCAAACAACACAATACTTGGTGGCAAAACCCTTGTTGCCAAGCACAGCATTCAGACGTTGTTTGTAGTTGATGATGAGGGTTGCGCACATGACAGGTGGAATTTTGGTCCACTCCTCTTTGCAGATCATCTCTAAATCATTCAGATTTTGAGGCTGTCGCTTGGCAACTCGGAGCTTCAATTCCCTCCATAAGTTTTCTATGGGATTAAGGTCTGGAGACTGGCTAGGCCACTCCATGACCTTACTGTGCTTCTTTTTGAGCCACTCCTTTGTTGCCTTGGCTGTATGTTTTGGGTCATTGTCTTGCTGGAAGACCCAGCCACGACCCATTTTTAATGTCCTGGCGGAGGGAAGGAGGTTGTCACTCAGGATTTTACTGCAGTGAAGTAGTCCTGTGCCCTTTTCAGAGAAACACCCCCAAAACATAATGTTTCCACCTCCATGCTTGACAGTGGGGATGGTGTTCTTTGGGCCATAGGCAGCATTTCTCTTCCTCCAAATACGGAGAGTTGAGTCTCAGTTTTTGTCTCATCTGACCACAGCACCTTCTCCCAATAACTCACAGAATCACCCAGGTGTTCATTGGCAAATTTCAGACGGGCCAGCACATGTACCATCTTGAGCAGGGGGACCTTGCGGACACTGCAGGATTTTAAACCTTTAAGGCGTAATATGTTACCAATGGTTTTCTTGGTGACTGTGGTCACAGCTGCCTTGAGATCATTAACAAGTTCCCCCCGTGTAGCATTAGGCTGATCTCTCACCTTCCTCATGATCAAGGATAGCCCACGAGGTGAGATTTTGCATGGTGCCCCAGATTGATGTCGATTGACAGTCATTTTGTATTTCTTCCATTTTCTTACTATTGCACCAACAGTTGTCTCCTTACCCAGCGTCTTATTTATGGTTTTGTAACCCATTCCAGCTTTGTGCAGGTCTATGATCTTGTCATCCTTAGAAAGCTCTTTGGTCTTGCCCATGTTGTAGAGGTTAGAGTCTGACTGATTAATGGAGTCTGTGGACAGGAGTCTTTTATACAGGTGACTATGTAAGGCAGGTGTCTTTAATGCAGGTAACAAGTTGATTAGGAGCATCTAACTGGTCTGTAGGAGTCAGAACTCCTAATGGTTTGTAGGGGATCAAATACTTATTTCTCACTGCAAAATGCAAATAAATGTATCTAATTTATACAATGTGATTTTCTTGATTTTTTTTGGAAATTCTATCTTTCAATGTTAAAATTAAACTACCCTTAAAATTATAGACTGTTCATGTCTTTGTCAGTAGGCAAACTTACAAAAACAGCAAGGGATCAAATAATTATTTCCTTCACTGTATATATATTTGAATAAAATACCATGCAAATGTGTAATCTTTAACTTCAGGCCTTTTAGAGATCCTTTCCTCTTCAACTTGCTTAACTGTTCACAATAACATTAATTTGACCAGGGGTGCCCAAACTTTTACATGTCACTGTATATCCTAAGAATTATTATTTATATTTTTCTATGAAATGTCAACGTATTCTATAGTTTTATTTAACCAAATTGTCTTTTCATGAATGTGAGTTAGTAAGCATTTGTCTTTATATTTGTATATATTATTTGTATCCCCAGTAATATTCATTCAGGGCCGGCGTCAGCACCCGGCGCACCCGGGCAAATGCCGGGGCCCTGAGCAGGCAGAGGGGCCCACTGGCGGTCGCGCACCCCGCTGGGCTATGGGCGGAGGAGAGCGGTGTCAGCGCCCGCCCTTCTCCGCCGCTTGCTCAGGGCCCCGGCAGCCCGATACTTACCTCTCCCCGTGCCTCCGCAGATCAGCTGTCTTCCTGCTCTGCGCTCCCTGTGACGTCTCAGGTCAGAGGGCGCGGTGACGTCTTTACACCGCGCCCTCCCCTGAGCCGTCACAGGGAGCGCTGAGCGGGAAGACGCCGACAACGCTGGAGTTCGGAGCCGAGCAGCGAGCGGCGGGCAGCAGGCAGCGGGCAGCGGGCAGCAGGTAGCAGGTAGCGGGCAGCAGGTAGCAGGTAGCAGGTGAGGAGAAGGGAGGTGAGTATTTGATTTTTTTTTTTTTTTTAATGTATGGAGGCATGGGGCATTATAAAGAGGGGAGGGGGGGCATCCTGCATGGGGCATTATAAGGTGGGGAACAGCCTGCATGGGGCATTATAAAGAGGGGAGGGGGGGCATCCTGCATGGGGCATTATAAAGAGGAGGGGTGACAGCCTGCATGGGGCATTATAAAGAGGGGGGGATTCCTGCTTGGGGCATTATAATGAGGAGGGGTGACAGCCTGCATGGGGCATTATAAGGTGGGGACCAGCCTGCATGGGGCATTATAAAGAGAGGGGGGGCATCCTGCATGGGGCATTATAAAGAGGAGGGGTGACAGCCTGCATGGGGCATTATAAGGTGGGGAACAGCCTGCATGGGGCATTATAAAGAGGGGGGGATTCCTGCTTGGGGCATTATAATGAGGAGGGGTGACAGCCTGCATGGGGCATTATAAGGTGGGGACAAGCCTGCATGGGGCATTATAAGGTGGGGAACAGCCTGCACGGGGCATTATAAAGAGAGGGGGTGACATCCTGCATGGGGCAGTATAAAGAGAAGGGGTGACAGCCTGCATGGGGCAGTATAAAGAGGAGGGGTGACAGCCTGCATAGGGCAGTATAAAGAGGAGGGGTGACAGCCTGCATGGGGCAGTATAAAGAGGAGGGGTGACAGCCTGCATGGGGCATTATAAGGTGGGGACCAGCCTGCATGGGGCATTATAAGGTGGGGAACAGCCTGCACGGGGCATTATAAAGAGAGGGGGGGACATCCTGCATGGGGCATTATAAAGAGGAGGGGTGACAGCCTGCATGGGGCAGTATAAAGAGGAGGGGTGACAGCCTGCATAGAGCATTATAAAGAGGAGGGGTGACAGCCTGCATGGGGCATTATAAAGAGGGGGGGCAGCCTGTATGGGGCATTATGTGGGGGGTAACAGCCTGCATGGAGCATTAAAAGGTGGGGGCCTGTATGGGGCATTATGTGGGGGGGGAACAGCCTGCATGGAGCATTATAAGGGGGGGGGGCAGCCTGTATGGGGCATTATGTGGGGGGTAACAGCCTGCATGGAGCATTAAAAGGGGGGGCCTGTATGGGGCATTATGTGGGGGGGAACAGCCTGCATGGAGCATTATAAGGGGGGGGCAGCCTGTATGGGGCATTATGTGGGGGGTAACAGCCTGCATGGAGCATTAAAAGGGAGGGGCCTGTATGGGGCATTATGTGGGGGGTAACAGCCTGCATGGAGCATTATAAGGGGGGGACAGCCTGTATGGGGCATTATGTGGGGGGTAACAGCCTGCATGCAGCATTATATGGGGACCGGTATCCTGTATGGAGCGTTATATGGGGGCCAGTATCCTGTATGGAGCGTTATATGGGGGCCAGTATCCTGTATGGAGCCTTATATGGGGGCCAGTATTCCGTATGGAGCCTTATATGGAAGCCAGTATTCCGTATGGAGCCTTATATGGGGGCCAGTATTCCATATGGGGGCCAGTATTCCATATGGAGCCTTATATGGGGGCCAGTATTCCATATGGAGCCTTATATAGGGGCCAGTATTCCATATGGGGCCTTATATGGGGGCCAGTATTCCGTATGGAGCCTTATATGGGGGTCAGTATTCCGCATGGAGCCTTATATGGGGGTCAGTATTCCGCATGGAGCCTTATATGGGGGTCAGTATTCCGCATGGAACCTTATATGGGGGTCAGTATTCCGCATGGAGCCTTATATGGGGGTCAGTATTCCGCATGGAGCCTTATATGGGGGTCAGTATTCCGTATGGGGCCTTATATGGGGGCCAGTATTCCGTATGGGGTCTTATATGGGGGCCAGTATTCCGTATGGGGCCTTAAATGGGGGCCAGTATTCCGTATGGGGCCTTATATGGGGGCCAGTATTCCGTATGGGGCCTTATATGGGGGCCAGTATTCCGTATGGGGCCTTATATGGGGGCCAGTATTCCGTATGGAGCCTTATATGGGGGCCAGTATTCCGTATGGGGCCTTATATGGGGGCAAGTATTCCGTATGGGGCCTTATATGGGGGCCAGTATTCTGTATGAAGCGTTATATGGGGGCCAGTATTCCGTATGGGCGTTATATGGGGACCAGTATTCCGTATAGAGCCTTATATGGGGGCCACTATTCTGTGTGGAGCGATTCACCGGTTTCTGAGCTATTATGGAATTTACAATAGATATCACTCATGAAGTGAAATCTTTGCATTGTACTATATATATATATTTCTCCGCCGTATCTCTGCATCATGAATCGTGGTATGTGTTAAAGGGGCCCACTGAGACTCTTTCGCCCGGGGCCCAGAAAAACCTGGAGCCGGCCCTGTATTCATTGTTATAACTATTACCTAATTCAAACTAATAACCTAATTCTATGAATGGAGTTTTGTGATGACAGAGACGCCATGTTACGAAAACACAATGTTTACTTTTTCTAGAATATTTAATGTTTTCATTGCATTTAGTATATACTAAATTCATTTTTAGTATAAACAGATTTAACATATATTTTTCCTTTTCCCCAATTGCGATATTATGCAAGTATTACAATATTGACAGTATTATATATAGTGTTCCAAATATGAAGATATATATTGGAGAAGTTGCAAAATGTACTAATAACTCATCTTCTAATACAACTACAGCAGCTATATTACTGCTGCAGATTATTGTTGCAACATGTCTTTCAAAATGC
Source organism: Phyllobates terribilis (assembly GCF_046119375.1). Lineage (NCBI taxonomy): Eukaryota > Metazoa > Chordata > Amphibia > Anura > Dendrobatidae > Phyllobates > Phyllobates terribilis. Next base: position 413,074,371 of record NW_027362771.1, on the reverse strand, counting down.
AGACTGCAAACATCATTACAAAGATCTCTTAAACCTGATGAGGCTGGTGTACTTACTATAAAAAGTCAATGTTGGCATGGCTGTATAATACATTTTGGAAGTTTAGACTCCGTCTTCACCAGCCTAGCCTCACAGCTACTTAGTGCCCTTCCTCCATGCTATTGATCTTACATTGCTAAATATAAGGGCAGGTGCAGAGGGCAGTAGATTCTCTCATTCGAGAAAATCGGACTGATTATGCAAATGACACTCTAATGAATCTCTGATCAGAGTTTGATCAGTATTGTGCAATCAAATTCACTCCTATTTCTCCATCTTTTCCATTCTGTCAGTCCGTGGAAATCAGACTGCACTCAGATGTCATCCGAGTGCAGTCTGAGGTTTTCCATGCACTCATTGATTTGCATGACCGAGTGTGATCTGAATATTGGCTCATACTCGGGCATGAAGCAATTTTTTTTCCTCCGACAGACTCTGTCCAAGTAAAAAATCAGATATGTGCACGGCCTCATAGGCTAACATTGGTCAAAACACTGAATCTCACTCGGACCGAAAATGCACTCTGTTACACTTGCCCTAATTTGGAGGTGTTAGTGATTCTAGGTGACTAGAAATTGAGCACACACTCAATAATTCTTTCACTCTTTACCTGGAGTCAAAAATCACTATTTTTATATCAGTAATTTTAATTGTAAAAATTGATAAGAAATCTGTTTATGTAATTTGTATTGTGAAATCTAGAAATTTAGTGACAGATCCACATTGAATTTGGATTTTCTTTTTTTGTTGCAGCTATAGCACATCATAAATCTTTGCTTTTTAAACTGAAAATATTACCAGTGTATTTATCCTCTTGTCTTCAGTGAACAATGTTTTTATACTACATGTTGCTAAGCCACAACTTTACAAAGAGATAAGGTCTGATCACTGGATATTTCAGTAAATATTGTGTTTTTTCCTGAGTGAGTCCAACAATCCTCTTTTTCCAATGGATCCCTGATGGTTTTGATGCATATCTTGATGTTTTAGTATCTCATGACCAATATTTTCCGTCATCAATCTAAAGCTTGTCATACACCGTGTAAACATGCAAGAACCACATGTATGTACGAGCGTGTTTCATTAGAGAGAGTGAAATGAGTTTATACCAGACACTTGTAGCGGCTTATCTCTAGTGTGGACAAAGAATCTGTGTTTCTCCTGACTAGTGATGAGCCAGTATGTTCTGTTAACCCTTTCGGTGAGCATGCTCGGGTGTTTTCCCAGTATCTTCAGCATGCTCAGGTGTTGTTTCAGTCACTCCGTGCTCATGATTTGCGACTGTTTGACAGCTTTAATACATATGAGGAATGCATGTTTCTTAGGCACCCGAGCATGCACATCACTACTTCTGACATCTGTAGTGCATAAACAGCTTGTCAGCCTTCATACATGAGTTTGTTGTCCATAGTATAGAAGAAATAATACAGCACTCACCAATCTTTTTAAAAGTATTTTTTTATTTAAAAAAGTGCATATCTAGGGGAGCTGATCGGTGTGTATAAACAATGGGCAACAGCTGTTTTGTATTCAGAGACACTTTTCCTCTGGCTCCTTCAGGGCTAGAAAAAGCGGGTCTGAACGTGAGACGGCCATTGCTCGGTATGTATCCTTTTACAGATTTCTTCCCTCTCCCTTGGATATTCACCTTTTTCAATAAAGGAATACTTTTTAACAGATTGGTGAGTGCTCTATGTCATGCCGGTGACTCTCACGGTTTGTAAGTGCCGTCCTACTCAGTGCGTGCACCGCTCTGCTCCTTCCGGTGTCAGGCCATCTCTCTGAGCTCCCTTGTGCAACACTTCCTGCACTGCTACATCCACCTGTTGCTGGAGAGTCTCCACCCAGCTATAGGGAGGTGCGACCAGACTCTGCAGTAATTTAAAACCAGTGTTCTGCAAAGTTTTGCTTTTTTGGCCTATCCCCTTCCAGCAGTGGATATATTAGGCAGCTCCTCCCTCCACACCTTGCTTAAGCTCGGGTCCTAGTCGCAGTTCATCATAGTTCCCTGTCAATGTGCATTATTGTTTTGACTCTCCTGTTACCGGCCCGACTTGTTTTCTCATTTGGTCTGATCTCTCCACTCCTGACCCTAGCTTCGTATTTTGAACCTGTGGTGCCCGCCCCGTCCTGCCTGGTCACGTTTCTGTCTTTGCCCTCTGTGCTTTGCATTTGTGCCTTTGACCCACTGGTCAGCTGCTGCTGGTCTGGGAACTGCCCTGGAGTGGCCTAAGCCTATCCTTACCATTAGAGGCTCAAGTGAAAGCCAGATAGTCACTTTGTTTTGCCCCTCATGGGTAATCCCGGCCAATTACGCAGTGGGCCCACACCCACCATCGTCAAACATTGTTTTGTCTTTTATACTATGGACTTTTGTTTTCCTTACATTTAATTACTGAGCACCACCATAAGGCCACGGCCCCACTATCAGTATTTGGTCAGTATTTTTTCTCAGGAGTGGGAGCCAAAACCAGGTGAGGAACAATCAGAGAAAAGGAATGATTATTATTATTATTATTTATTTATATAGCACCATTGATTCCAGAAGAAGGGGTTATATACCAAATACACATATCACTTACAGTAAACAAACTAACAATGATCGATTGGTACAGAGGGAAGAGGACCCTGCCCTTGCGGGCTTACAATCTACAATCTAATAGAAACAAGTCACCAGTTCTGCATTTACTCCCACTCCTGTGAAAAAATACTGACCGAATACTGACTAAATACTGATAGTGGGGCCATGGCCTAATGTTATCTCCTGAACCCTGGCTTTTTTTGTTTGTCAAATGCCTTAGTGAGCAGTGCCAAATGCTTTTTTAACAGTGTTAGACATGAGATTGTTGTCCCATCACATAGATACTGTATCTTCTGACAACATTTTTCTCAACTCATTAGGGAGGTTGTTCCAATCGTCTTGGAGAACTAACCACAGATCTGTGGATGTACACTTGCGCAACTTCTTCTATCACTTCATGTAATCCCTGAGAGGCTCGATGATGTTGAGATCAGGGCTCTGTGGCGGCCATATCATTATTTCTAGTACTCCTTTATGCCAAAGATAGTTTTTATTGATATTGTCTATATGTTTGTAGTTGCTATCTTGCTGCAGAATCTGCTTGTTTGAGGACATCATTAATCCTGACTAAATCCCCAACTTCATTTGCTCAGCCCAAAACTTGCCATAAACCTTCACCATTCTTTACTGTTGCCTGCAGACGCTCATTATTGTAACACTATTCAATTCTATGGAAAACCAACTGCCTTCTGCTACAGCCAAATATTTAACATTTTGGCTCGTCAGTCCAAAGCTCCTGTTGCCATTTTTCTACATCCCAGTTCTTATGTTGTCATACTGTCATAGGGGTGAAATCCTGCCACAAAATGTTAAGGGGCAACACTGTACCTCTGTTGTGGTCCGCTAACAATTATAATTAGAATATACAATATATATGATATAATTATAACAATTATTAATGTCAGACTTGACTATTAATAATTAATATGCAATTAATAACTGACACCTTAAACAACGGTATCACTGTGCTTGATTGGCCACCAAACTCGTCTGACCTTAAACCCATAGAGAACGTCGCATTGATACAGCAATTAATGCAAAAGGAGCCCTGACCAAGTATTGAGTGCAGTTACTGAACATACATTTCAGTAGGCCAACATGTCGGATTTTAAAAACATTTTTCAAGCTGTTATAAAGTATTCTAATTTACTGAGATAATGACTTTTGTATTTTCATTGGCTGTAAGCCATAATCATCAACATTAACAGAAATAAACACTTGAAATAGATCACTCTGTTTGTAATGAATCTATATAATATAGGAGTTTCACTTTTCGTATTGAAGAACTGAAATAAATTAACTTTTTGATGATATTCTAATTTAGTGAGATGCATCTATATGTACATTTTGGGGCACTTCCCTCTGTACTAGCATAGTTGAGTCACTTGGTCTTGTTTCCATGAGGTAGATATGGGTTTTAGACTCAATTCCTTAATGATGACCTCTTCTGGCCACACTTCTCCAAACAGTAGGTGAGTGTATCTGGGTCCCACTGGTTGTTGCCAGTTTTGTGAAGTTTAATTGGCCAATTGATGCGTCTAAAGTCTTTAATGTTGCCCATTTTTTGGTGTCTCTTCAGAAGAGCTCGAACAACACATCTTGAACAGCACATCAGCGCATTCTGTTTTAAAAATCTTTCCCTGGAAGAGACCTTGCTGATGCAGTATAATTATCTTTTGTTTCTGTGTTGCTGTGCTCAGTCTTATCATGGTATATAACCTGTGATATTAAACTGTCTTCCACAACCTCAACTTTACAGTAGAGTTTGGCTTGGCTGTTACTCACCCAGGTTTAAACTTCCTACACAGCTTTTTCTCTTTCAGTTAATGACTGTTTCAACCTAGAATAATGATCATTATCACCTGTTTTATATAATTGGTTACTCATATATTTGGTTGTGTTTTTATATATTGGTTGCTGATTATAAACATATAGATTTCCTGTCTTTGTGCATGTGTACCTAGAAGATTTGATGCTGCTGTGAAGGCAAAAGATGGCCACATCAAATATTGATCTTTTGTAGATATCTGTTTTGTTAATTCACTTTGCATTTTAGTAATACAAGCACTTTTATTTGCAGCATTATTTCCACACTGCCTAAAATTTGTGCGCAATGCTGTATATCTAAGAAATAAATATTAGACAAGTAATATTCTCTAATCAATACATTTATGTAATGTTGTGTAATAAAGGAAACATATAGAAGATGCTATATATATGTACAGTATGTATATATATATCTACTATATAATAGGCTTATCCCGTCTGTCTGTCCGTCCAGGAAATCCCGCGTCGCTGATTGGTCCGGCTGCGGCCAATATGTACGCCACCGTCGGGAGATAGCAGGGCTGACTCCGCCCATGTGGTCATGTGACTCACCAACTGCCCATGACGTACTGAACATGTTTTGTCAGTCACAGTGTGTGATGTACTTCTGTCATGTTCAGTGAACACGTTCTGTCAGTCACAGTGCGACATAGTTCAGTCACGTTTACTAAACACGGTCAGTCAGAGTGTGATGTACTTCTGTCACGTTCAGTGAACACGTTCTGTCAGTCACAGTGTGACGTACTTCTATAAGGGGGCCATACAAACCAGGATTAGGGGAATGACGGAGCCTTACAAACCACAATTAGGGGATGAGGGAGCCATACATACCAGGATATGGAAATTTAACAGTAGCTGCTGCATTTCCCACCCTAGGCTTATACTCAAGTCAATAAATTTTCCCAGTTTTTTGTTGTAAAATTAGGGGTCTCGGCTTATACTCGGGTCACCGCGCACAGGCAGCATGTGACCCCTGGCTGCAGCTGGCTCTTGCTTCCGCTTATGTCACGACTATTTGCGGCTGCAGCCAAGGGGTCTCCTGTTTCGCGTACCACGGTGAGTGATGGGCTGTGGGCAGGGTTATCCCCCATCCCGTCACACCCGGCATCCACCGCACGCGCATTCATTGACAGAGCGCGCGTTGGATGCTGGGTGTGACACGATGGGGGATAACCTTGCCCACAGCCCGTCATTCACCTTGGTACGCGGAACAGGAGACCCCTGGCTGCAGCCGCAAATAGTCGTGATGTAAGCGGAAGCAAGAGCCGGGGGAATTACGTCCTGGTTGTGCGTGGTCAGCGATGTTGTCACAAGCAGTATTGACAACATGACGTAATTACAAAATTCATTAGGGGCCCCGGGGGGATACATTGGGGGGTTAATTTAAAGTAGTGCACAACCCATTTAAACACTGCTTCGCTGATTAGTCGCGCCTGGTCGGCCGCATACATATTCTAGAATACCCGATGCATTACAATCGGGCCACCATCTAGTATATATATATGTGTCTGTATACACCGTATATTGTGGTAGATCAGCTCATTTGGTTGCACATAGAGGTAAACACAGGAACACTGTCTCTTTAAATCTTCTGTGGTTTATTAAGAGCACTGCATAAACCACGGCAACGATAGCAAAACAAGTACGGCCTTCCCGGACTAACAGGCAATACAAAACATAACTTATAGTACAGTCATTGTTGCTACGGGTAACCGCCCGCTTCAGGAACAAACAACCCAAGGTTTCGCTTTCCTTCACATGGCAATACAGCTCTAGAGCTTGTGCCTCCAGACCCACCCCACCCCAAACACTCTAAAAGGCTGGGAATTTATTCTCTGACCTCCTCCCTCTCTACAGGTGTTTAATCACCCTAGTACTAACATGGCCGATTAAGCCCTCGTTACTTTGTGTGCTGGAACATTTTTCCTATGTTTATATTACTGGAGTTAACAATCTCAGTGCTACATATCTCCCCTCCAGTACTTTGCCAGTGACTTTGTCACATATCCCCACCCCTCTGCCCAAAGCTGTAGGATTTGGCACCTTCAGTCACCAAACATGGAAGTCTAAACTGGGCATCTGCGTTACCGTGCAGCTTCCCAGGCCTGTGATCCACATGAAAGATGAAAACCTGTAGCCCTGAGTTTCAACTCTTTGAACGCTATCTCTGCTTCAAGAGGCCATTTGGCCATTGATGTCTTCCTGACAGGGATGTGGCTATCATGGCGAAATTCGGGATACACCGCTGATAGCATCCCACAATTCTCAGAAATGCCTGAACCTGATACTTGGAAACCTGTTTCAGCCAATTTTGAACTGCCTCCATCTTATTCACTTGTGGCTTTACTTTGCTTTACTTTGCTTCTTCCAACGATGTAGCCCAGATATTTTCCCTTCTTTTTCCCGGTGGCACACTTCTTAGGGTTTGTGGTAAACTCCCCTTTCCTCAGCGCATTCAGCGCAGCCTGGACCTTCTTATGATGACTTCTCCAATCCAGGCTGAATATCACAATATCGTCAAGGTAAGCTGCGGCATACTTTTTGTGAGGGGCTAAGAGCTGGTCTATGGCCCTCTGGAAGGTAGCTGGGTCTCTTTGCAGTCCAAATGGCTTCTGGTATACTGGAAGCAGCCGTCAGGTGTAAAAGAGGCCATCTTCTTCTTGGCACTTTGAGAGAGGAGGATTTGCCAGTAACCTTTCGTTAGGTCCTGGGAGGTGATGTATCTGGCTGACCCTAGCTTCTCTATGAGTTCATTATCGCGTGGTATTGGATACACGTAAAATTTAGCCCCATCCTTCGAAATCACCTTGCGGCGGGCTTTGGGGATTCTATATGGCTATTGGTTCACCTGCACATGTGATTCTGTCAGGATTCCATGTTCACCAACCTGTATACGTCTTGGCAACTCCGAGAACAAGTTCAAGTTCCACTGAAGCAGTTCTCAGCACTGTTGTTTTCTGGGCCGGTGACAGTGTCTTTGCCACGTTGACACCCTTAGTGTCCTCTTCTGGTCTGTCCAGCCAACATGGAGTTTCAATGTGGTTTCTCTGTGATCCTTGATGGATAGCACACAAAAGGATTTTGGAAGTGAGTGGTCAGCAGCAGTTAACTGGCAGGTGGGACAGGACTTGCAATATTTTAGGATTTCCCGGTGACATCTGGGCCAATATTACGTCCGCATGACCGTTCTTGAGTTTTGTCCACCCCCAGATGGCCACCCAAGACATGTGAATGGGCCCTGTCCAACACCCTTTGTCTATAGGGTCCTGGTGCTCCACTATCTCCTCCATCACCTTAGTAACCCGGTACAATAGGTCCCCACTCAACATGAAATAGGGAAACCTAGTGTCAGTCCCCGACTCATGGTTATGCCATTTATAACCGCTACCTTATTGAACGCTTCTTTTAGAGATTGGTCCCTATGTTGGTTGAACCCAAATTTTCCTCTGATCACCCCTATCTCAGGAATGTCTGCCTCAGGGGATACTACTTTCTCCTATTCTCTTATACAGAAGTGAAACCCATCAGACTCTGGGGTTGGTGAGACTTTTTTAGGTCCAACCCGTTTTTTACCTGAGTAATCGAGGTCTCAGCTCCTCCCCCACAAGTCCTAAAACAACACAAAGTCCCGGCCTATTATAATTGGGTGCAACAAATCTGGGACCACGCTGACCTCATGGAACTCAGTACCGCGGGCCATTTCAATGACCGCTCTGGCCACCGGATAGTCTTTAGTATTACCGTGAATGCAGCAAACGTCAACCTTCTTCCCAGGGATCAAATGGAGAGGGAGTGTGGCCCTCACGAGGGTCACCAAATTGACTGAGTCTAGTAGTCCAGTCATTTGAAGGTCATTCACTTTTACAGGACAAGCTTGGGGCAGTCCACACTGCAAGCTGGATATACGTAGAAGGAACTCCGGCGTCCCATGCTACAGTCCATTTGCTCAGTGGTCAGGTGATCAGCTGCTATATGACCTGGGCCGTGACATCGCCAGAAAATTATGTCCCCCAATGAGGACCTTGGCATGACCTCTGCCATCCCCTTGGATTTTGGACACCCCACCCCCTTTTTAACCTCCGCCCTCCAGTATGCAATGGGTTGCCTCCCCACGGATCTGTCAACCCCCTGATACCTTTCGATCAGTCCGACCAAGTCATCAGTGTTCAGGGGATCTCCCTGAACAACCCAAGTCTGCATCGGGCTCCAAAGTGAGTGCACGAACCGGTCCATTACAACTCGCTCCACCATCTGCGCTGGGGTAGAGAAAGCAGGCTGTAACCACTTTTGGATGAGGTGCAGCAGATCAAACATTTGGGAGAGATGGGGTTTGTCACGGTGATATGCCCAGCGGTGGACCTGTTGTGCCCTGACAGACATTGTCACCCCCAAGCAGACCAAAATTTCTGTTTTCAATTTTTCATATTCTTTGGCATCTTGTAAGGCCAAATCATGGTAGGCCTTTTGTGGCTCTCCCGTCAAGTATAGCGGCAGGACTTCCTCCCACTGCTCTGGCGGCAGTTTCTCTCTATCGGCGACCCTTTCAAAAATAGTTAAAAAGGCTTCCATGTCGTCACCTGGGGTCATCTTCTACAAGGCCACTGACTTGAAGGGCCTCAGAAAGAGGATAGGAGGGATCCAATAGCTGGATGTCCTTAAGGACTGAAATGTCCAGGAAGGATGTGAAATTTTGAAAAATGAGATTCTCAAAGCACAATTGTTAACAATTCCTAGAAGAGGAAAGAATAGAAAGCATTTAAGAAAACCAGGATGGATGAACACAAAACTTAAACACATGCTAAAAAGGAAGAAAGAAATGTTTATCAAATGGAAAGAGGGAGGCATATATAAAGAAGAATAGAATGCTGTCTGCAGAACCTGCAGAGCACGCATCAGATTAGATAAAGCTAATAATGAATTAAGGTTTGCAAGAGATGTCAAAAGCAGTAAAAAATGATTTTGGGGGTATGTTAAAAGTAAAAGAAAAGTCAAAGATGCTATAGGATTTTTACAGGATGAAAATAGTAAAGTGGAAAAAAATTATGCTGAGAAGACCAAACTTTTAAATTCCTATTTTGCTTCTGTTTTCTCTAAGAAAGAAAATGTAACATCAACTGATCTTTACTGTACTATTGAAGGAATAGAGGAATCCACACTATCTATAAACAGAGAGGTAGTGAGAGAATACTTAGCTAACATAAATTAATTCTCCAGGTCCAGATGAATTACATCCCAGGGTACTGAAAGAGATAGCAGAGGAAATTATTGAACCGCTCTCCATAATCTTTGAAAATTCTTGGAGAACAGAAGTCCCAGAAGACTGGAGAAGAGCGAATGTTGTCCCTGCCTTCAAAAAGGGGAAGAAGGTGGACCCAGTGAACTATAGACCTGAGAGACTTACTTCTATACCAGGAAAGATCTTTGAACAAATTATTAAACAACATGTATGCAAGTACCTTTATGATAATGAAGTGATTAACCAGAGCCAGCATGGGTTTGTAACTAATAGGTCATGTCAGACTAATTTAATTTACTTCATGACAGAATCACTGACTGGGTGGATCAGGGAAACTGTAGCGCTGGCGTCCCTGCCCTCTGCTAGGCAGGGACGCTGCTCCCCTCACCGCTCTGCTCCGTGCCCGGCGTCCTCTCCCCGCTCTGCTGTCAGCGCGCGCTCCTTCCCGGCGTCCTCCTCCCGCTCTGCTCTCAGCGCGCGCTCCTTCCCGGCCCCTGTGCTTAGGGCGCGCGCGCGCGCGCTCCCCTCCTCTTAAAGGGGCCGCGCGCGCCGTCCTAAGGAGTCCCCGGCCAATGGCCGGAGGACTTCATCATATATAAGGCACCTCCTCCAAAATGGAGGTGCCCGAGCAATGTTGTTTGCACCTGTGTCTCACCTGTGCTTCAGCCCTCAGGTCCCGTTGCCAGTTACCTGCCAGTTACCTGCCAGTTTCCTGCCAGTTTCCTGCTAGTTACCTGCCTGATTCCTGCCTGAATACTTGTTACCTGCCTGCCTGCCTGAGGTCCGACGGTCTGCCTTACAACTCCGGTCAGTCTGTCTAAGGACCAACTTGTCCGCTCACCTGGGAGCGCACATCAGCTACCTGCCTGCTTGCCTGAGGTCCGACGGTCTGCCTTACAACTCCGGTCAGTCTGTCTATGGACCAGCTTGCCCGCTCACCTGGGAGCGCTTCTCCGCTACCTGCCTGCTTGCCAGCCCGGAGGCTCCGTTGTCACGTGCTGTGACCACCAGCTATCTCAGAGACTCTTGCCCGCTCACCTGGGAGCGCATCTCCGTTACCTGCCTGCTTGCCAGCCCGGAGGTCCCGTTGTCACGTGCGGTGACCACCAGCTATTCCAGAGACTCTTGCCCGCTCACCTGGGAGCGCTTCTCCGTTACCTACCTGCCTGCCAGCCCGGAGGTTCCGCCGTCACGTGCCGTGACCACCTGCTATTCCAGAGACTCTCGCTTGCTCACCTGGGAGCACACATCTACCATCTGCCTGCTAGCCTACCCGGAGGCTCCGCCATCACAGGTCGTACCTACCCCTTACCCAGAGACTGCCCTGATCACTTGCCGTAACTCCCTGTCCGTTCACCCAGAGACTGCCACCCGCTCCCTTACAAGGGCCGCCCCCTTGTATAGTAGCTCAGAGGTTCCGCCTCCCGGACCCGTTACAGAAACGCAGTAGATATAGTATATCTTAACTTCAGCAAAGCATTTGACAAAGTATCTCATACCATCCTTATTGAAAAAATGACCAACTATGGAATGGACAAGGCAACTGTTAGGTGGATTCATAACTGGCTTAGTGATCGGACCCAAAGAGTGGTCATAAATGGTTGCACAGCCAGTTAGAACAATGTCTCAAGTGGGGAACCACAAAGCTCTGTCCTGGGCCCTGTGTTGTTCAACATCTGTATCAATGATTTAGATGAAGGAATTGAAGGTAAACTGATTAAATTTGCTGATGACACAAAGCTAGGAGGGATAGCTAATACTAGAGAAGAGAGAGAGGATTCAAATAGATCTAAACAAACTGGAACTGTGGTTAGCAACTAATAGAATGGTTTTTAACAAGGAGAAATGCAAAGTCCTATATCTGGGCAAGAAAAATGAAAAAAGCATATACAGAATGGGAGGAATAGTGTGATGCAGCCGCAAAAAGGCAAACACAATTCTTTGTTACATTAACCACTTCGCACCAGAGCCTGTTTTTGCCTTCGTGACCGGGCCGATTTTTTCAATTCTGACCACTGTCACTTTATGAAGTAATTACTCTGGAACGCTTCAACGGATTCCCCTGATTCTGAGAATGTTTTTTCGTGACATATTGTACTTCAGGATAGTGGTAAAATTTCTTCAATATCACTTGCGTTTATTTGTGAAAAAATCGGAAATTTGGCGAAAATTTTGAAAATTTTGCAATTTTCAAACTTTGAATTTTCATGCCCTTAAATCAGAGAGATATGTCACACAAAATAGTTAATAAATAACATTTCCCACATGTCTACTTTACATGAGCACAATTTTGGAACCCAAATTTTTTTTTGTTAGGGAGCTATAAGGGTTAAAAGTTGACCAGCAATTTCTCATTTTTCCAACAAAATTTACAAAAACATTTTTTTAGGGACCACATCATATTTGAAGTCACTTTGAGGAGTCTTTATGACAGAAAATACCCAAAGGTGACACCATTCTAAAAACTGCACCCCTCAAGGTGCTCAAAACCACATTCAAGAACTTTATTAACCCTTCAGGTGCTTCACAGGAATTTTTGGAATGTGGAAGAAAAAAATTAACATTTAACTTTTTTCACAAAAATGTTACTTTAGACCCAATTTTTTTATTTTCACAGGGGTAACAGGTAGTGTTGAGCCACCCCCGTAGTGTTCGAGTTCGGTTCGGTTCGTCGAACACCCGTGTGTTCGCCGAACTGTTCGTCGAACTGTTCGTCGAACACCTTCAAACACCGTTAAAACCAATGGCAGGCAAACAAAAACACATAGAAACACATAGAAAACACCTTCAAAGGTGTCCAAAAGCTGACAAACTGCTCAGAAGACATAACTAACACATGGAAAAGTGACAAGTACATATAGTCATGCGAAAATAAAAGAGGTGGAGGAGTAAAAGGAGGGGGAGACACAGATATAGGCATGTCATGCCCTTCTAAAATCCAAAAAGTGAGAAGCCGACACGGCCAGTCCGCTCCTGCCCGTGCCACCTCCGTGTCGCCGAGTTTGTGCCAGAGCCGCGGTGAACCCTGACGGCCAGCCCCCCTCTCCCAATACTGGTGCCTGTCCGCTGGTGGGTCGAGCGAGCCCCCCTGTGGTGGAGGCAGCTCTAAGCTTTTTAATTTAAATTGTCTCTCTAATTTGAATGAATACACTTTAAATCCATTTACAAGGATCTATTGGAGGGCAAGTCTCATGCCAGCAGCCGCGGTAATTCCAGCTCCAGTAGCGTCCACTAAAGCTGCTGCAGTTAAAAAGCTTTTATAAGGATCGAGCTCGGCTGTCCACCGCAAGGCATCCTACTGCCAGTCCCAGCCCCTATGCCTTGGGGTGCCTCCTGATGCTCTTCACTAAGTATCCCATGGTCCCGAAGCATTTCCTTTGAAAAAATTAAGTGTCTAAACTACAGGTGGTGCAGCTTGCTTAACAGCCGGGATAATCCGCTGACTAGCAGACACTGCTACTAGGCACAAAGTATTTCCTGGGCTAGATGCAGTTAAAAATTTGTAATTAGATACTCTCGTTGGATGCTGAGAAAGCATTCCATAGAGTCTCCTGGCACGCCATATATGATTCTCTTAAAAAGCTTGGGGTAGGGGTCTAGGGGACCCTTTTATAGCCAAAATCACGGCCCTGTATCGCAATACGTCACCTAGGCTGAAGATAAATGGAACTGTAGCACCCTGAGGGCTCGGTTGCTACAGACGTATTGCACCTCACCCAGAGGTGTGATATCTCACTCTCAGGTAAGTATGGAGTTTGGATCAGGACCCGACACCTGCATGCATTACACCACATTGCCGTGGGGCAGGGCGACCAATATGCCCCTGAGATGGGCACGACAGTCCCTGTCCCTGGCTGGAGTGGGGGGAGGGAACACTGAGGAAGGGGAACCCTGTAGTGCAGGAGCAGGGAGGAAGCAGTTCCTGGGTGCATTGAGAAGGGAGTATAAAAGGTGGGCACCATCTTAGTTCAGTGCAGAGAAGTCTGAGCAGAAGTGGCAGGGAGCAGGGGCTCTGCATGAGCTCTGCTCCGGAGGCGGGCCTAGTAACAGAGGCCCAGGCCTGGAAGAGGGAGAAGGAAGGAAGAGGAGCGGAGAAGGCTCCAGGAACGAGGAATGAAGGGATCCCAGGGGTGCGGACGGGCGAGTCGCCACCGCACGCCCGAATCCACCTGCGTGGAGGGGTCAGGCCAAAGGGGGAGACCGGTCCCCGAACTAGTGGAGGCAGGAAACGACCCTCAGCTAGAAACCGGAGGCTCTGACATTTTATGTGGCGCAGCCCCTCGCTACACCCGCTAGGAAGGCACCACATAGGGTCAGGGAAACTGGCGCCAAGTTTACCAAGAGGAGGCCCGAGGCAGCCGGACAGAAGTGTTGGTAAGAAAGGCCAGACAAAGGACACACAAAGGGGGTCCTGTGAAGTGCTCCAAAGTTATCTGGGAGTTGTCTGAGCCCCTCACCTGGTGAGCACAGTACGACGTGGGCAGCCGTTACCTGCAGACGTGGTCTGGATAATAAGAACTGTGAGTAAAGGCCCTGAACTGCATCACTGACTCATTGTCGTTACTGCTGCTGCCCTGCACCATCACCCCCATCCTCCGCATACACTGCCCTGAGGCTATACTCCTCCCGTGGGGAGTTATGCTACGCTCTGCTGCACCCACAACACCAGCCTCAGCGGTCTGCCCTGTAGCGGCGGTTCACTCTGACCGCAATCCACGGGTGGCGTAGTCGGACATTTAAACATCAAAACCACATAAATAGTTCCGCCACTGGTTTGACCGCCCTGAGCCACGGAACCGGGTCGCCGCCATGAAGACTACAACCACCAGCATCCACCAAAAAGGGTCCGGCTCCGGGTGTCCCAAGGCCCAGGGGGTGCGTCAGAACATTTTCATCACCTTTCACAATCACCAATGGGACAAGGCAGTGATGTCCTCTGTCCCCTCTCTTATACATCCTAGTGACGGAGCACCTGCTCTCATCAATTCGCCATAACCCCAATATTAGGTGGATTGAGGTGGGAGGCACCGAGTACAAGTGCTCTCTATTTTCTGATGATGTCCTAGTATATATCACTCAATCACATATATCCATCCATGCTGTTATGGCTGAAATAGATCACTTTGTTACATGGTAAAATTTTAAAATCAATGCAGCGAAGTCTGAGGCCCTCGATGTCTCCCTCCCCAAATCCATATAGGATTCCATCCAGTCCAACTTTCCCTTTGCCTGGCCCTCACAGGGTATCAAATACTTAGGAATTCCTATTCATAGAGACCTCTCCCATCTATGTTATCTTAATTTTGGGCCCTTTATTGAACAACTCCATACAGACCACGGTTGGCAAGTTAGAACTGTAAGATTCACTACGTGAACCACTGGTGTTTTGTGGAAAAGCACATGTACACTGCGTTCCAAATTATTATGCAAAAAGTGTTTAGGAGTGATAAGGGAAGAATTTGTTTGTTTGTCAGTTAAACTCATTGATGGTGATGTGTGTCAGGGCTCTTTATATCACTGTAACCAATTGCAGACACCTGTGCTAATTAGTTTGGCAGGTGTGTCCAATGAAAGGCAAGACTACTTAAGAAGGCTCTCTCACATTATTAAGCAGCCTACATTTTCTGCCAAAATGGGAAAGAAAAAGGATGTGTCGGCTGCTGAGAAGCAACAAATTGTGGAGTGTTTAGGTCAAGGCATGACTACAATCAACATTGTGCGATGATCAGGATGAAGTGTCTTGGCAATCAAGAAGTATGTAGCTGATTCACAGTACACACGTGTGCGTGCTGATAAGGGCAAATTGAGGACTCTTTCCTACAGGCAATTACATCAGGTTGAAAGAGCAGCGGCAAAAAAGCCTTGTCATAGCAGCAGACAAGTTTTTGAAGCTGCTTGTGCCTCCAACGTCCCCCGAACAACAAGATGCAGGGTCCTTCAGAGGTTTGCAGCTGTGCATGCGCCATCCTGTCGACCTCCTCTATCCACTTCACACAAGCAGAAACGGCTCCAGTGGGCCAAACATTACATGAAGACTGATTTCAAAACTGTTTTGTTCACGGATGAGTGCCGTGCAGCGCTCGATGGTCCAGATGGATGGAGTGGAGGATGGCTGGTTGATGGACACCCCACGCAAACACGGCTACAGCGCCAACAAGGAGGAGGTGGAGTAATGTTTTGGGCTGGAATCATGGGGAGAGAGATTGTCGGCCCCTTTAGGATCCCTGAAGGCGCTAAAGATGAACTCCATAATGTATGTGGATTTTCTCAAACAGCACTTCCTGCCATGGTTCAAGAAGAAGAACCGTGTATTTCACAGCAAGATCATTTTTCTGCATGATAATGCACCATCTCATGCTGCACATAAAACATCTGCATCTCTGGCTGATATGGGCATAAAAGGGGACAAACTTATGGTGTGACCCCCATGCTCCCCTGACCTCTACCCCATTCAGAACCTTTGGAGCATCATTAAAAGGAGTGTCTATGATGGCGGGAGGCAGTTCACATGTAAGCAACAGCTCTGGGAGGGTATTCTGTCCTCATGCAAAACAATTGAAGCAGAAACCATCCAAAACCTGACAAATTCAATGGACGAGAGAGTTCAGAAGCTCCTTTCGAACAAGGGGTCCTATGTGAAAATGTAACATCACCTAGAATAAAGTTTTGAGTTGAAAACTGTTTGATTTCAGTTTCTAACAACCTGGTAATGCTTATAATTTCAAAAATGACCATTTTTTTGGTCTTTATTAAAATGAAAAGGTTGATCGAAAAGTTTGGGGGATCTAAGAGTGTGGCAACCCAGTAGTCATGATTACTTCGAATTCTGACAATATGAGGGTCATGCTGCAGGTAGTGCAGCAAGAAGGCACTTATGTGCCTTGCGCATCTCGGAGCCCCAAAATTATTTTCCGGGCTAGATGCAGCTAAAAATTATTTTTAATTTTAAATCTGGTGAAGCTTTAGTATAGATGGCCTAATAGGATCAGTGCTGCACACTGCTACAAAGCCCAAATTATTTTCCAGTCAAGATACAGATAAACATGATTAGTAATTTGAAAGCTTAAAACGGTTGGTAGGGTGATTTTAACCAATCATCAAGCTTTTACTCTCCCCAGGATGACACAGGGGTAGAAAAGTCGTTTCGGATGCATGATTTGTTCATCTTTATGAACGTGAATCTGTCTACATTATCAGTGGAGAGCCGCGTGCGCTTATCTGTCAGCACACCACCAGCAGCGCTGAACACACGTTCAGACAGAACGCTGGCTGCGGGGCATGACAAGATCTCCAAGGCGTAAGTGGCTAGCTCCGGCCATTTATCCAGATTGGAAGCCCAAAAAGAGCAAGGGTCCAGTGACACAGTCGTGGCTTCAATGTTTACTTGGAGATACTCCTGTACCATCGTCTCTAGGCGTTGACTATGTGTCAGACTTCTTGTCTCCTGTGGCCTTGCAAAGGATGGGCTAAAAAAGTGGTGAAATGATTCCGCAAAATTGATGTTACCAGCAGATACTGTGGTTCTGTTACGGTTTGAGTGCTGAACACTTGACGGTCCCACGGTTGGCAAGTTGGAACTGTGAGATTCACTACGTGCACCACTGGTATTTTGTGGAAAAGCACATGTAAGATTCTGCAACAGTCTCTGCTGATACTCCTGCATGCGTGCATCCCTTTCTATGGCAGGAATAATTTCTGCAAATTTACTTTTGTACCGGGGATCTAACAGTGTGGCAACCCAGTAGTCAGGATTATTTCTAATTCTCACAATTCGAGGGTCATGTTGCAGGTAGTGCAGCAAGAAGGCACTCATGTGTGTTGCGCATCCAGGAGCACCAAGTCCCTGTTGTGTTGGTGGCGAGGTAACAATCATGCTTCCTTCCTCTGTCTTCTCTCCCCAACCTCGCACAACAGAAATGTGATCAAGGTCTCCCTTATCTGATGAGTCTTCCATCAGTTCGTCCTCCACTTCTTCCTGGGCTCCTGCACCTTCCTCACTAGTTTGGCTGCTACCATGCGCCCTGGTAAAACCATCTCCCCCACCCTCACATGCCTGCCGCCTTGGTGCTGCCGACCGTCTGGACCTTGCAGATGTTAGCTCTTCCGCATACAACTCCTCCTCCTCTACTTCCTCCACCTCCTCTTGTGCCACCACCTGACTCCGAATTCTGTTTAACATGTGCTCCAGCATGTAAATCACCGGAATAGTCATGCTGATAATGGCATCGTCAGCACTAAACATCTTCGTCGCCATTTCAAAACTGTGCAGAAGGGTGCATAGGTCCCTGATCTGAGACCACTCCTCCAGCGTGATTTGCCCCACCTCTGAATCTCGTTGGCCCAGGCTATACGTCAGAACGTATTGCACCAGGGCTTGTCGGTGCTGCCACAGTCGCTGCAACATGTGCAGAGTTGAATTCCACCGGGTAGGCACATCGCATTTTAGCCGGTGAAGTGGCAGGCCCAACGACTTCTGTAGAGATGTAAGTCGCTGAGCTGCGGGATGCGAACGGCGGAAGTGAGCACACAGCGACCGTGCCCTCTGCAGAAGGCCATCTAGTCTGGGATAGTGGGCTAAAAATTGCTGGACAACCAGGTTCAACACGTGAGCCATACAAGGCACGTGTGTGATATTGCCCCGGCGAAGGGCCGCACCCAGGTTTGCAGCATTGTCGCACACGGCCTTCCCTGGTTTCAGGTCCAGTGGAGACAACCATTCATGAAATTGGTTCTCCAGAGCTGACCACAACTCCTCAGCTGTGTGACTCACATTTCCCAGACATTTCAATGTAAAAACCGCCTGATGACGTTGAGCCCTACTGCCAGCATAGTAAGGAGGTGTGCAGGATCCCTTCTGCGCAGTTAGAAAGCTTGTGGCATGACCAGACAGGCTTTGGGTGCAGGTGGAAGACCGAGAGGAGGTTGAGGAGGCAGAAGCAGTGGAGGAACTTTGACATAAAGAGGATTGACGCACAACTCGTGGGGACGGCAAGACTTGGACAGCAGTCCCTTGTCCTGCTGTCACCATAGTTACCCAGTGCCCAGTCAGCGACATGTAACGCCCCTGTCCATGCCTACTCGTCCAAGTGTCTGTGGTGAAATGCACCCTGTCACACACAGAGTTTCTCAAAGAAGCGGTGATGTTATGTGTGACATGCTGGTGGAGCGCAGGCACACCTTTCTTTGAGAAGTAGTGCCGACTGGGCATCTGGTACTGGGGCACTGCGACGGACATAAGGTCTCGAAAATCCTCTGTGTCCACCAGGCGGAAAGGCAGCATTTCTGTAGCCAAGAGCTTGCAGATGGTGAAATTCAACCTCTTAGCTTTCTCATGGCTAGGAGGAAATGGTCTTTTACTTGTCCACATCTGAGGGACCGAGGGCTGGCTATTGTGCTTAGACGGGGTTGATAAGGGTGTCCCCGGCAAACTGCCGGTCTGTGAGGAAGATGCAGGTGGACATGTTAGGTTGCCTTGATCCAAAGGTGGTGCTATCGATGTCGGACAGCGCTCAACACCAGCTGGTGTTACCACCTCCAAAGAAAATGATGACCTGCCAATCACGCTGGCTGTTGCGGGTAAAGAGGTGGCAGGTCTGCGCCCCAAAACAGGTGTGACTGCTGTCCCCCCAGTCACAGAGGATGAAGAGGCCGCGGATGCACAAGATATGGCAGACGGTGGTTGGCCCGGCCGGCTAGGCCGCATTGTAGCACACTGAGCTTCCCACTGCAACTTATGCTTCATGTCCATGTGCCGGTTCATGCATGAAGTACTCAAACTATGTATTTTTTGGCCTCTACTTAGCTTTTACTGACAAATGTTACAGATAACACGAGTTGGGTCATCTTTATCCATCTGAAAAATGCCCAGGCTATGCAAGGCTTAGCACCCATGCGACCTGAAGAGCCACCACGACTTGTGGTGAGAGGCAGAGTTGTGTTTGAGGATGCAGTTGTTGACGTGCTTCCAGTACTACGTCTCTGTCCAGGAAGGCGCAACCTGACCTCGTCGTCACTAGCATCTTCCTCCACCTCCTCTGCTGACCTCATCTCTTGGCTGTCTGTGGGTTGACAGTAAGTGGGATCTCCGACCTCATCATCATCACCCTGTGCGTTATCACACCCGTCGTCCTCAGAGCCAACCTGTTCCTGCCCTGACAAAAAACTAAAGTTGTCGCTCCAATCAGGTATTTGAGTCTTATCATCGTCTTCCTCATTGTCTCCACCAACAGGAGTTACAGTTTGGGAATGAGGGTCTACATTATGGTCAGAACCTTCTGCGTCTGGTCCTGGATCCGACTCATAAAGATTCTGGGCATCAGTGCAGATCATTTCCTCGTCTGGATTCACAGAAGCGCTGGAGTCGACCTCTGATTCCCAGGCTATAGTATGAGTAAACAGCTCTGCAGTCTCAACCATCTGTTCTACCTCATACTCAGACGGGCAGCTGGAGATTTGGGAGCTGTGAGGAAGCAAGTGCGATTTGGGTGACACCTTTGAGGACTGGAGTATTTGTGATGTTGAAGTTGATGTGGAGGAGAGCCCACTTAAAGGAGCACTTGATATCCATTGAAGCACCTGCTGTTTTTGTGCCTCATCTGGAATTTGTAGCGATTGGCGTGGCCGTAAGAAAGGGATCTTATCACATTGTCCGCTAAAAGAAGTAGACATTTTAGTTTGGCTGGAAGATGGTCTTTCTTCTGCAGATGTTACTGTTGCTTTAACACCTACCCCACGGACACAACCTTTTTTCCCCTTCCCAACATGCCTATTCCCCTTTCCACCAGCAGCAGGCCTTTTTCCACTCATTTTGGTGGTTAACTAATTCACAACTCTGGAGTTGTTTGCACAAAAAAACAATGGATGGTAACCGAGCAGAGCTGAGTGGCCAAACTGTGGTATTAGGCCAAAACTATTGGCTGGGTTAGATGCAGAAAAAAAGTATTTTGAATTTGCAACCTGATGGAGGTCAGTATAGATGGATTAATAGAACAAGACCCACACACAGCTAGAAGCCCAATATTTTTTCAGAGGTAGATGCAGGAAAAAAATATATTCAGTTTGCAACCTGATGGAGGTCAGTATAGATGGACTAATACAACAAGTCCCACACACAGCTAGAAGCCCAAATATTTTTTCAGAGGTACTGTAGATGCAGATAAAAATTAGTTTTAATTTGCAACCTGATGGAGGTCAGTATAGATGGACTAATAGAGAAAGTCCGACACACTACTAGAAGGCCAAATATTTTTTCAGAGGTAGATGCAGAAAAAAATATATTCAGTTTGCAACCTGATGGAGGTCAGTATAGATGGACTAATAGAGAAAGCCCGACACACTACTAGAAGGCCAAATATTTTTTCAGAGCTACATGCAGAAAAAAATTATATTCAGTTTGCAACCTGATGGAGGTCAGTATAGATGGATTAATAGAACAAGACCCACACACAGCTAGAAGCCCAATATTTTTTCAGAGGTAGATGCAGAAAAAAATATATTCAGTTTGCAACCTGATGGAGGTCAGTATAGATGGACTAATACAACAAGTCCCACACACAGCTAGAAGCCCAATATTTTTTCAGAGGTAGATGCAGAAAAAAATATATTGAGTTTGCAACCTGATGGAGGTCAGTATAGATGGACTAATACAACAAGTCCCACACACAGCTAGAAGCCCAATATTTTTTCAGAGCTAGATGCAGATAAAAATTATATTCAATTTGCAACCTGATGGAGGTCAGTATAGATGGACTAATAGAACAAGTCCCACACACAGCTAGAAGCCCAAATATTTTTTCAGAGGTACTGTAGATGCAGATAAAAATTAGTTTTAATTTGCAACCTGATGGAGGTCAGTATAGATGGACTAATAAAGAAAGTCTGACACACTACTAGAAGGCCAAATATTTTTTCAGAGCTAGATGCAGAAAAAAATTATATTCAGTTTGCAACCTGATGGAGGTCAGTATAGATGGACTAATAGAGAAAGTCCGACACACTACTAGAAGGCCAAATATTTTTTCAGAGCTAGATGCAGAAAAAAATTATATTCAGTTTGCAACCTGATGGAGGTCAGTATAGATGGATTAATAGAACAAGACCCACACACAGCTAGAAGCCCAATATTTTTTCAGAGGTAGATGCAGGAAAAAAATATATTCAGTTTGCAACCTGATGGAGGTCAGTATAGATGGACTAATACAACAAGTCCCACACACAGTTAGAAGCCCAAATATTTTTTCAGAGGTACTGTAGATGCAGATAAAAATTATTTTTAATTTGCAACCTGATGGAGGTCAGTATAGATGGACTAATAGAATGATGCTATGCCCAAAAGATTTTACTTCACTAGGTGCAGTAAAAAAATTGGTATTCTATACACAGGTGGTATATCTTGCAACACAGATAGGCTACTCCAGTGACTAACACACTCTGCAATAGGCCAAAAAGGATTAGCTTTGCTAGATTCAGCCAAATGCTGTGAAAAAAACTTGCACAGCACTGGCACAGACCTGCCTGGCAAAAACTGATAGGAACTGATGTAACCTAGTCCTGAAAAGGACTCCAATTACAATTAGTCTTTACTCCCACAACCTATCTATTTAAGAGCACAGACCTCCCTGATAAAAGTCGTAGGAAATGCTGTAACCTAGTCCTTAAAAGGACTGCAATCACAACTATTCCCTACTCCCAAGCTATCTGTATATTTGTGCGAAAATTGGCTTGAAATTAACAAGGTATAGCGCACACAGCAACAGCGGTGCCGTCTAACACGCAGCTGCAGCAGTGAGAAAATGGTGGCGACGGGGAAAATGGCTTGGTCTTATAGGGCAAGGACATGTGACATACACTGCCAATGACACATGCCCTTGCTTGTGTGAAAAAAAGCACTTCGCTCCGTGTGTGCGCTGCTGATAGGCTGACAGATTGCACCTCCCCACTGCAAATGCGGGAAAGAGAAAAAAAAATGGAGATCTTCATTGTTCCTGCAGAGATCCATCCCCTGCCCCTCCCCCCACCCCGCTGTACACTCAAACGGCGTATTAACATTCATTTTCATCATTACTGAGAAAAAATCCAGTTATGATTTTGGTGCACGAACAGTTATCGAACATAACCTCGAGCAGCCGAATTTTTCTCAAATTGTTCGTGTTCGCCGAACGGCTCGAACACCGCCCAAAACAGCTCGAATTTGAGATTGGCGAACAGTTCGAGTAGAACAACGCTCATCTCTAGTAACAGGAAAAAATGGACCCCAAAATTTTTAGTACAATTTCTCTTGAGCGCGCTGATATCCCATATGTGAGGGAAAGCCACTGTTTGGGCGCACGGCAGGGTTCGGAAGAGAAGGAGCTTCATTTGACTTTTTGAATGTAAAATTTGTTTGAATAATTAGCGGACGCCATGTTGCATTTGGGGGGCCCCTAATGTGCCTAAACAGTGGAAACCCCCCACAAGTGACACCATTTTGGAAACTAGACCCCTTAGGGAACTTATCTAGATGTGTGGTGAGCACCTTGAACCCCAAGGTGCTTCACAGAAGTTTATAATATTGAGCTGTAAAAATAAAATTTTCACATTTTTCCCACAAAAACGTTTTTCATCCCTTAATTTTGCATTATCATAAGGGTAATAGGATAAATTGCACCATGAAGTTTGTTGTGCAATTCCTCCTGAGTACGCCGATACCCCATATGTGGGGGAAAACCACTGCTTTGGTGTACGGCAGGGTTCGGAAGAGAAAGGAGCGCTATGTTGGTTGGGATAGGTTGCAGACACCATGTCTCATTTGAAGAGTCGCTGACATGCCGAAACAGCAGAAACCCCCACAAGTGACCCCATTTTGTAAACTACACCTCTCAAGGAATTCATCTAGGGAAGTAGTGAGTATTTTTTATTTTTTTAATTTATACCATTGGGCAGTGAAAAAAGCATAATTATATTTTTACCACAAAAAAATGTTTTACCCTCAGATTTTACATTTTCACACAGGGCAATGGGTAAAAATGGTGTCGAAATGTGTCACACAATTTCTTCTAAAAGTGTCAATACCCCATATGTGGCTGTATCGTACCGCTTAGCCATACGGTGAGATCTGGGAGGGACGGAGCGCTATTTGACAATTGGAGAACAAATTATTGTAGAATAGGCATTTGGATTTGGGAGCACAAAATTTTCTGAATTTCTTTTGGCGGGCAAGGGCCATTTCGCTTTTCCAGAGCCTTTCTGCTACCAGTAACTTGGAAGTCCCTTATATTTCTAACAGATGACGGATCTGAGTGGGGACTAGCTTTTTTTGAGGACTGAGTTGAAGCTTTTATTGGGAACATTTTACTTAACATTTATCCGGCGCTCTAGTCTGAGCACTTACATCGGGGTTTCCATCTAAATTTCCAAGTGATGTAATTCAGATGAAACCCCTGCGGGATCCATTCACTGTAATGAGGCAGCAGAGTTACTCTGGACTCCGTCTGGCCTCTGTTTAGCGATGTCCTTTTTTTCAGAAGTGCACAAAACTGTGGCCAACCGCACTTTTATGCACGCCTAAAACAAATGACACCGTGGGATCACAGGCCAGACGGCATTCACAGTGGCCTATATCTGCCTCATTACAGGGAATCTTCCATCATGGGTTCCGTCTGAATCACGTATTTCAGAGATTTACACGGAAACTCTGGCGTAAGTGCTCAGCGCAGAGCGCAGGATAAATGTGAGCAGAGCCTTACTGCGATCTTTGGGAGACATAATAAACAAATCAGTAGCAGGTGAAGAATTGGTTTTATTTCTTTTTTACGCCATTCCTCGTGCAGTATAAGTGATGTGATTACTTTATTCTTTGGGTCGGTGCGATTACAGAGATACCAGATTTATATCGGGTTTTTATGACTGACAGCTGTCACACACTAAAAGACGCTTTTTTTTGCAAAATCTAGTTTTTGCATCGCCATATTTTGAGAGCTATAATTTTTCGATATTTCGGCCGACAGAGTCATGTGACAGCTTGTTTTTTGCGGGACGAGTTGACCTTTTTATTGGTACCATTTTTGGGTACGTGACATTTTTTGATCACTTTCTATTCCGTTTTTTGGGAAGTAAAATTAACAAAAACAAACATTTCAGGAATTGTTTTTTGAGGGTTTTTTTTATGCTGTTCTGCGTGTGGTAAAAGTGATCAGGCAGCGTTATTCTTCGGGTCAGTACGTTTACAGCGATACTACACTTACTGTATTTTTTTTTATGTTTTGGCGCTTTTGCACAATAAAACAATTTTATAGAAAAAAATATTTTTTTTGCATTGCTTTATTCTGAGCGCTATAACTTTTTTATTTTTTGGCTGATGGAGCTGTATGGCAGCTTTTTTTTTGCGGAACAAGATGACGTTTTCAACGGTACCATTTTTATTTCCATTTTGCTTTTTGATCGCATTTTTTTCCACTATGATATGAGGAAAAAGCATAGTTTTTTTGCTCCGTTTTTTATTTATTTTTATTACGGTGTGCACAGAAGGAGTTAATTAGTGTGACAGTTTTATAGCTCAGGTTGTTTCGGACGCGGCGATACCCAATATGTGTACTTTTTTTATTTTTGCCTAAATATACAGATTTATCGGTTTAATATTTTATTTATTTATTTTAATTTATTTTGTATTTTTTTTTTAACAGTTTCAAAACATTTTTTTTTACTTTTTTTTACATTTTTACTTAGTCCCTGTATGGGACAATAATTTTTATTTTTCTGATCGCTGATATCATGTAATGTAGTAGACATATATTACATTACATGAGATCTTCACACAGTCAGTGTGTCCTGCCAGGCTTCAGCTGCAGGCTGCAGGCTGACGCTGGCAGGACACCATATATGGCAGAGCTGGAGGCGGTCATGGGACTTCCAGCTGCCATAGCAACCCAAGGTCCTTGAAGGTATCAGGGGTCTTCGGAGAAATAAGTATACCACCCCCTCTCCTCCTGCTGTCTTCTATATGCCGCTGTTATGTTCTGCTACCAGAGCTAAGGAAAGAGAGGAGATCTGTCCCTACGATAGAACTCAGCTGAATCCCTACGATGTAACAGGGGACCTGATCCTGCGATCAGACCTGCTAAAGTCCTAAGCTAGTCTGTACGGAGACCTATAGATGTGGGGAAGGAATCCCTACAAGTACTAAGGACTGGGAGGAAAATGGACACCTCCTAACAGAAATAGTAGCAGACAGACGAACAAACAACATATATAGAACATAGAGGTCCGTAGACCAAGCAAACTAACAGAGTTAGATACAGAGCACAGGCTAGCTAGAAAGTAGATATACAATGAAGTCCAGCAAAGCCAGAAGGGCGGAGCAGGATTAAATAGGCCAACAAGGTCATGTGACCAGCAAAGGAAAAAAGACCTAAGAGCAAGGTTCTAACAGTACCCCCCCTTCTAAGAGGATCCTCCGAATCCCCTAGGACCAGGCTTATCAGGAAATCTCCTGTGAAACGCTCTGATAAGTCTGGACGCGGAAACATCATCCGACCTCACCCAAGAGTTATCCTCGGGACCGAAACCTTTCCAGGCCACAAGATACTGCAAACTACCTCTATACCGTCTAGAGTTAAGGATGCGAGAAATTTCATATTCCCCGTCCTCCACCACCGGAGGAACAGAGGCAGAGGCGTCACAATCCGATACAACAGCTTTTTTCAACAGAGAGACATGAAATACCGGATTAATTCTCCAGGAGGTAGGAACCTCCAACCTAACAGCAGATTGGTTGACAACCTGAAGCACCTTAAAGGGCCCTACAAACTTGGGACCCAATTTCTTTGAAGGAATCCTCAACCGCAGATTCCTAGAGGACAACCAAACCATGTCACCAACAGTGAACAAAACCTCCTGTCGTTTCCTATCAAAGTAGTCTTTAGATTTTCTGTTGGCCTCCTGAAGATTACCACGCACATCCGTCCAAACTCTCTCCAAATCACCGGAAAAATTCTCCTCCTCAGGCACGGCAGATCCCAACTTGGAGAACGACCCAAACGACGGATGTCTCCCAGAACAACAAAAAAAAGGCGAACAACCAGCAGAAGAAGATGTATGATTGTTCAGAGCAAATTCAGCAAGTGGCAGAAACTCAGACCACCCCTCTTGATTGTCTGCCACAAAACAACGCAAGAACTGCTCAACATCCTGGTTTTTCCTTTCTGTCTGGCCATTAGATTCAGGATGATATCCGGACGAGAACGACAAATGAACTGCCAACCTATCACAAAAGGCACGCCAAAAACGAGCCACAAACTGAGGACCCCTATCAGAAACAATGTCAGTAGGAACGCCATGAAGTCTGACAATTTCCTTGACAAAGGCCTTAGCGAGAGTTTTAGCGCAGGGCAGTTTGACGAAAGGAACCAAGTGACACATCTTGCTAAAACGGTCCACGATCACCCAGATGACAGTAAAACCCTCAGAGGGGGGAAGGTCAGTTATAAAGTCCATAGCCAAATGTGTCCAAGGAGCACTGGGAACCTCCAAAGGACAAAGCAACCCCGCAGCAGGAGTATGTGAGGACTTAGATCTAGCACATATAGTACATTGACGCACCCACTTAATGACTTCCTTCTGCCATCCAGGCCACCAAAAACTGCGACCCACCAGTCTCTTGGTCTTAGAGATTCCGGGATGACCTGCCAACCGAGATTCGTGACACTCAACAAACAAATCTCTCCTAAAGGTCCCAGGCACAAACAACCTCCCATGAGGAGTGTTAGAAGGGGCATTCTCCTGTGCTTTAAGAATCTCATTTTCCAAAACGGAGTCCAAAGCAGCTATCACAACACCTTCTTGTAAAATGTTCTCCTCTTTCTCAGCACCGACTATGGGAGAAAAACTGCGAGACAAGGCATCCGCCTTAACATTCTTAGTACCAGGGATGTAAGTAACGGAGAAATTAAACCGCAAGAAAAACAGTGCCCACCTAGCCTGACGGGCATTCAGGCGCTTGGCAGCATCAAGATATATCAGATTTTTATGATCCGTAAGAACCTGAACGGGAAATTCCGCACCTTCCAAGAAGTGGCGCCAGTGTTCAAATGCGAGTTTAATAGCCAATAATTCTCGATTACCAATATCGTAATTCAGTTCAGTCTCCGAAAATTTTTTTGAAAAAAAGGCACAGGGATGTAATCCATCCCCGTTATCCTGAGACAATACTGCGCCAACCCCCACAGAGGAAGCATCAACCTCAACCAAAAACGGCCTAGTAACATCAGGCTGCATAAGGATGGGAGCAGAGGTGAACCTCTCCTTGAGATACACAAAAGCTTCAATGGCCTCAGAAGACCACTGAACCGCATCAGCACCTTTCCTGGTGAGATCAGTCAGAGGTTTGACAATACTAGAAAATTTTTTTATGAATTTTCTATAGTAATTGGCGAAACCCAAAAACCTCTGTATCGATTTCAAACCAATAGGCCTAGGCCATTCCTGCACAGCCTGAACCTTAACCGGATCCATCTCAAAACCTTTGTTGGAGATAATGTAGCCCAAAAAACTAATTCTCTGTACAGCGAACTCACATTTCTCCAGCTTAGCAAAAAGCGAATTGTCCATTAATAACTGTAATACCTCACGCACGCTCCGCCAATGAGACTCCAGATCCGGCGAATAAATCAAAATGTCATCCAAATACACAACCACATTTTTACCGATCAAAGGTCTAAGGATGTCATTAATCAGATTCTGAAAAAATGCAGGAGCATTAGTAAGACCAAAAGGCATAACCAGATTCTCAAAATGACCCACAGGAGTGTTAAAAGCAGTCTTCCATTCGTCACCCTCCTTCATGCGCAACAGATTGCATGCCCCCTTAAGGTCAATTTTAGAGAACCACTTGGCCCCCATTAACTGGTTAAACAGATCAGGAATCAATGGCAGTGGGTAAGGATTGCGTACAGTAATTTTGTTAATCTCACGAAAATCCAGACAAGGACGTAAACCGCCGTCCTTTTTTTTTACAAAAAAAAATCCAACCGCCACAGGAGACTTAGAGGGCCTAATGTGACCGGCGGCCAAACTTGTCTGTATGTATTCCTCCAAAGCCTTCCTCTCAGGAATAGTAAGGTTAAATAAACGACTTTTAGGAAGAGTCGCTCCAGGGACAAATTCAATAGAACAATCATAGTCTCTATGGGGAGGCAAAACCTTCGATTCCTTCTCAGAAAAAACTCTCCAAAAATCCTGAATAGGAACAGGCAATTCTCCCCTATCCAAAGCTGCAATACGCCCGTTACAACACTTGTCATAACATTTATGGCTCCAGGATTTAATTTCACTGGTAGACCAATCCAGTACAGGATTGTGAAATTTTAACCAGGGCAATCCCAATATTACTGGAGAAGGCAAGTTATTCAACACTACCAAATCCAATTTCTCATGGTGAACACCATTAATAGTGAGAGGAAATTCACAGACCTTGAGAGTAATATTCTTCAAAGGGGAACCATCCACAGAAACCACAGCAATGGGGGATGATAAAGGTTCAGGTTTTAAATTGAGTCTTTCCACGAATCCCCCATCAATTACATTCAGAGTAGACCCACAATCGACAAACACCCGAAATTCCATTAATTTTTCCTGAGCAATCGTGGAAGCAGCTAAAAATACACCCTTGGAATTTAAACAGGCAATACGGGCATGACTGACCATTTTTTTTTCTTTCTTCATACGAAGCTCACAGCCTTTAATCAAATGACCAGATTTTCCGCAATAGAAACACAAGCCTTCAAAAAATCGACGGTCTTTTTCTTGAGAGCGAGGTGCCACCGATCCAATCTCCATCGGTTCACCACTGTTAGTACACACATTCTCAAAACCAGAAACTGACATAGCAGAGGATTTGCTCTCATTAACCCTTGCACGCAGTCTTCTATCCACCCGTATAGCTAATTGCATAGCCTGTTGCAAATCTTCAGGTGTAGGATAAGCAATTAGCAGGTCTTTAACCCTTTCACTGAGCCCAGCAAGAAATAGACTTTTCAGAGCAGAATCGTTCCACCCTGTTTGAGTAGACCAACGACGGAAATGAGTACAATATTTTTCCACATTACCTGATCCCTGTTTTAAACGTCTCAAATCAGTCTCAGCTGATGCGACACGGTCAGGATCATCATATAATAGTCCCAAAGCAGAAAAAAAACTATCCACTGATCTGAAGCATGTATCACTAGGTTGCAAAGAAAAGGCCCACTCCTGAGGCTCTTTGCGCAAAAGTGACATTATGAACCCTACGCGCTGGGATTCATCTCCAGAGGACTTAGGTCTCAAACGAAAATACAATAAGCAAGCATTTTTAAATGAAAAAAATTCTCGGTGTTCACCAAAAAATAAATCCGGCAAACATACCTTAGGCTCCAAGAAATGTGCTCCAGGACAGCTACTCACGTGTTGACGGAGCTCGGCCACCTCCAGAGAGAGTCCGTGCAGGCGATGAGCCAAATCCTGAACCGACACCATGATGGAACAGAAAAATCTTTCCTTAGAGAATTTGCGGGCTGGACTTACTGTTATGTTCTGCTACCAGAGCTAAGGAAAGAGAGGAGATCTGTCCCTACGATAGAACTCAGCTGAATCCCTACGATGTAACAGGGGACCTGATCCTGCGATCAGACCTGCTAAAGTCCTAAGCTAGTCTGTACGGAGACCTATAGATGTGGGGAAGGAATCCCTACAAGTACTAAGGACTGGGAGGAAAATGGACACCTCCTAACAGAAATAGTAGCAGACAGACGAACAAACAACATATATAGAACATAGAGGTCCGTAGACCAAGCAAACTAACAGAGTTAGATACAGAGCACAGGCTAGCTAGAAAGTAGATATACAATGAAGTCCAGCAAAGCCAGAAGGGCGGAGCAGGATTAAATAGGCCAACAAGGTCATGTGACCAGCAAAGGAAAAAAAACCTAAGAGCAAGGTTCTAACAGCCGCGAACACTATAGATCGCGGCATATAGAAGACAGCAAAGGGTTAACATCACTGGGACCTGATCCAATCAGGTCCCGATGATGTTCCCTGTCAGAGCTATCGCTCTGCACCGCTCTCGCAGCGCTTGCAGGACCCTGGGGGTCCTGAGCGCTGCGAGACCACCCACCGTTTTTAAACGTCCGCGCTGCACAGAGCCCAGGCCGCGCGGACGTTTATGTACAATGGGCGGTCGGGAAGCGGTTAATAGAAGCATTCAGTCTAGATCATATGAAGTAATTATTCCCCTCTGCTCCTCTTTGGTCAGGCCTCATCTAGAATACTGTGTCCAGTTCTGGGAACCACATATTAAAAAAGACATGAAGAAACTGGAGCAAGTTCAGAGAAGAGCAACCAGAATTGTGACTGGTCTGCAAATTATGTCCTATGAGGAATGGTTGAAGGATTTGGGAATGTTTAACTTGCAAAAGAGAAGACTGAGAGGAGACTTAATAGCTGTCTACAAATATCTCAAGAGCTGTCACACAGTAGAGGGACCAGCTTTATTCTCATTTGCACACAGAAAGACTAGAAGCAATGGCATGCAACTGAATGGGAGAAGATACAGATTAGATATTAGAAAAAACTTTTTGACAGGGAGGGTGATTAACGAGTGGAACAGGCTGCCACGAGAGGTGGTGAGTTCTCCTTTAATGGAAGTCTTCAAACAGAGGCTGGACAGACATCTGTTTGAGATGGATTAATGAATCCTGCATTGAGCAGGGGGTTGGACCAGATGACCCTGGAGGTCCCTTAAAACTCTAACATTCAATGATTCTATAATTCTATCAGGCTCTCCTCACCGCCTTCCGGACAGAGAAATCATCAGTTGACATAGGGGGTCGGAGCTGCTGCCATGCCACAAATCGCCTCTGTGAGTAAATAAATCTGCTGTTGCTGTTGTCAGAGCTGCTCTCGGTGCTGTTGCTGCTGCTGCAGCTGCTGCTGCTCCCTGTGCTGATGCAACTGATGCTTGTGTTGCTGCTATTGCTGCTGCAGCTGCTGGCTTTGGACCAGGTGCTTGATCAGCTCCTCCATTTTGTTTGACCGCTGTTCCAGCCTTATAGCTACCTTCACCCAGGACATGCAGTTTGTCCTCAGCTGTCACACTTGCTTCCTGGGGATCTTGCCCGCATTTTCCACCAACTGTGGAGATTGGCTCGCTTGGTTGCACATAGAGGTAAAGAAAGGAAAACTGTCTCTTTAAATCTTCTGTGGTTTATTAAGAGCACTACATAAACCATGGCAATGTTAGCAAAACAAATATGGCCTTCCCGGCCTAACAGGAAAAACAAAACATAACTTATGGCACAGTCCTTGTTGCTACAGGTAACTGCCCGCTTTAGGAACAAACAACCCAAGGTTTCGCTTTCCTTCACATGGCAATACAGCACCAGATCTTGTGCCTTCAGGCCCACCGCCAAATGCTCTAAAAGGCTGGGAATATATCCTCTGACCTCCTCCCTCTCTACAGGTGTTTAATCACTTTAGCACAAACATGGCTGATTAACGCCTCAATACATTGTGTGCTGGAACATTTTTTCCTATGTTTATATTACAGGTGCTTACAATCTCAGTGCTACATATCTCCCCTCCAGTACTTTGCCAGTGACTTTGTCACAATATATATATATATACATATATATGTATATATACACTGCTCAAAAAAATAAAGGGAACACTCAAATAACACATCCTATATCTGAATGAATGAAATATTCTCATTGAATACTTTGTTCTGTACAAAGTTGAATGTGCTGACAACAAAATCACACAAAAATCATCAATGGAAATCAAATTTATTAACCAATGGAGGCCTGGATTTGGAGTCACCCCCAAAATTAAAGTGGAAAAACACACTACAGACTGATCCAACTTTGATGTAATGTCCTTAAAACAAGTCAAAATGAGGCTCAGTATTGTGTGTGGCCTCCACGTGCCTGTATGGCCTCCCTACAATGCCTGGGTATGCTCCTGATGAGGTTGCGGATGGTCTCCTTGGGATCTCCTCCCAGACCTGGACTAAAGCATCCGCCAATTCCTGGACCGTCTGTGGTGCAACGTGACGTTGGTGGATGGAGCGAGACATGATGTCCCAGATGTGTTCAATCGGATTCAGGTCTGTGGAATGGGCGGGCGAGTCCATAGCTTCAATGCCTTCATCTTGCAGAAACTGCTGACACACTCCAGCCACATGAGGTCTGGCATTGTCCTGCATTAGGAGGAACGCAGGGCCAACCGCACCAGCATATGGTCTCACAAGGGGTCTGAGGATCTCATATCAGTACCTAATGGCAGTCAGGCTACCTCTGGCGAGCATATGGAGGGCTGTGCGGCCCTCCAAAGAAATGCCACCCCACACCATTACTGACCCACTGCCAAACCGGTCATGCTGAAGGCGTCCAGACTCTATCACGTCTGTCATATGAAAGCAGGTTCACACTGAGCACATCTGTGAAGAGCACAGGGTGCCAGTGGCGACTTTTCCAATCCTGGTGTTCTGTGGCAAATGCCAAGCGTCCTGCATGGTGTTGGGCTGTGAGCACAACCCCCATCCGTGGACGTCGGGTCCTCATACCACCATCATGGAGTCGGTTTCTAACTGTTTGTGCAGACACATGCACATTTGTGGCCTGCTGGAGGTCATTTTGTAGGGCTCTGGCAGTGCTCCTCCTGTTCCTCCAAAGGCGGAGGTAGCGGTCCTGCTGCTGGGTTGTTGGCCCCCTCCACGTCTCCTGGTGTACTGGCCTGTCTCCTGGTAGCGCCTCCAGCCTCTGGACACTATGCTGACAGACTCAGCAAACCTTCTTGCCACAGCTCGCATTGATGTTCCATCCTGGATGAGCTGCACTACCTGAGCAACTTCTGTGGGTTGTAGAGTCCATCTCATGCTACCACGAGTGTGAAAGCACAACCAACATTCAAAAGTGACCAAAACATCAGCCAGAAAGCATTGGTACTGAGATGTGGTCTGTGGTCCCCACCTGCAGAACCACTCTTTTATTGAGTGTGTCTTGATAATTGCCAATAATTTGCATCTATTGTCTATTCCATTTGCACAACAGCATGTGAAATTGATTGTCAATCAGTGTTGCTTCCTAAGTGGACAGTTTGATTTCACAGAAGTTTGATTTACTTGGAATTATATTCTGTTGTTTAAGTGTTCCCTTTATTTTTTTGAGCAGTGTATATATAAAATATATTTTTTTATATAATTATTTTCAGTGATGTGAAATTGATTCTTAAACTATTACATACCATAGTTAAAAGGTTGTTAAGTCTAAAAAAGTCTGCAACCATTCTATGTGATCACAGACTGCTGAGTTGTGATAGTGTGTGATGTGCAAACTGTCATGATTACTCTGTATACCCTGTGTGGGTGGCCAGTCACGTGACCACATGTATGCAGTTTGCATACTTGTAATCACATGCCGACTAGACTTTCCTCTGCAAGAACATTGAAAAGAAAAGATGAGTCAGTCATAGAACACAAATATTGTTCCAAGGATCAATCTAAAGATTAGTTATATATAAAATTCAGTCCAATATGCAGCACACTTTGCAGAAAGAGTATCTGATCTGTAGAGTACCCAAAGAAGAAGCAGCAATTATAACCCTAATAATATAGTAAAAAAATAGTTACTGAAGGAATTTTAGTCCTCTCCCACCCTATAACACACTAATGCATTACATTACAGTAAGCTGATGTAATAATGTGTCACAGTGACGGTGAAGACATAAAAGGTGTGCCAGGCCTTAAATTGTAGCTACTACCTGTATTGATCAAGGGAAGCTGGTGACGCGCCCCCTGGGCCGTGGGGTTTTGCTGGGCGTTGTAGTGCAGGGGTTGATGGCGCAGCAAGAAACACAGAGACAAGGAAGTGCAGTCCCAGGGCCTTTACTCACAGTTGTTGCAGTCCTGATTACAGGGATCCATGTAACTGCCCTCGTCGTCCTGTGTTTACTCAGGGAGGGGTTCGGTCTACCCCCAGGTAACTCCGGAGTACTTAGCAGGACCCCCTTCTGTGTGTCCTCGCTCTCTGGACTTCTTCCTGCACCTCACACCTAGTATCTCCAATCCGGTACCCGCGGGTCTTGGCGGGCGACGTCTGTTCCGTCCCCTGGTCCTATATGGCTACCTTCTCGGTGAGACTGGCGTGGACTTGTGGCTACAGGACATAAAGTACTGCAGCCTCCAGTTTCTAGTTGGGCATAATGTCCTCCGCTAGTTGAGGGATCGGTTCCCTTTAGATGGCCTGACCCCTCCACCGCCTGGCAGATGCGGGCGTACGGGTGGCCTTCTGCATGGCCCGTACCCCTGGGGTCCTTTCCTGATTCCTGGAGCCTTTCTGCTCCTCTCGCTCTTCTCCTTTCAGTCCTGGGCCTTTCACCAGGCCCTCCTCCTGAGCAGAGCTCCCGCAGAGCCTCCGCTCCTTCACTTCTCCTCCTCTGACTGACCTCACTCACTAAGATGGCTTCCCAATTTATACCTCCCTCTCATGTGCTCCCCTAAGCTACTTCCTCCACCCACACCCACTACGTGGTTCCCCCTCTCTGGGTTCCCCCCACTCCAGCCAAGGGAAGGGCTCAGCAAGAACCAGAGACATCTTGCCCTTCCCTGTTTGCCTGGAGTGGTGTGTTGGATGCAGGTGTTAGGGTCCCAGGCTGTACTCCTTCCTTACCTGAGAGTGAGATGCCACATCTCTGGCTGAAATGCAACACCTCTGTGGCGACCGAACCCTCAGGGGCGCCACACTGGCTGTAACTGATTATAACATCTGAGTGATTAGACAGATTAGACAGCATCACTCCGGTCTTCTCCTGAGTGTCGTCACTGCTCTTCAGACTCTCTGGGTCATACTGAGCTCTGTGTGACTCAGAAGTGACTTGTACAATGTAAGTCTTTGGAGTGTCAGAATGATGCTACACTGACTTACTATAGTGCGTCTTATGGTATGGTGTGTCTTATAGTCCGAAAAATACGGTACACAGATACTCAGAGTTATGATCTGCACAGATCAAATATTTATGGAATATCCTGTGTATGCCTTTGATGGGTATACTTTTTTTAGTTCTGGAATTAAATTTGCCATCCCAATGTAGATTTTATGATAAACATGTTTATTGATAGTGAGCCTTTGACATACCACATCCATCAGATCATAACTCTTTTTGGTGATTGCTGTTCAACATGTACTTATTGGATAGTTTTTCTAATATCAACTTGTTCCTTCATTGTTGCCTGAGCTATATCGTGTAGCTTCTGCTCCTATAATATTACTCTTTCTGGTATTTGTGTGTATTTTCACCTTCATTTCAAAATCCTGTTGTGTTTTTTTGGGGGGCTTTGTTTTTTCTATTGGTGAAAACTTCCCCTCATCTGTCTTTTTTTTTAACCTACAGTTTGATTATTTTCTTCTTGAAAAAATAAAACGTGGCGCACCGAAGTTAATTTGAAATAAAATACACACATTTTAGGAAACTCATTGTTTATTGTCTCATGCCTATATTCCACCACTTCATTACACTGTTGTTTTTGGATATTTTTGTTAAGTAGATCAGGAAGCAATTGCCACTTTGCTGTTGAACTTTAAACTGTGATTGTGAATTGCGATCATTGATGTAAAATTAAATTTTACCGTTAAAGGAACTATCAAAGTTTATGCCAGCATTTTATATGTATACATTAAAAATAAAATTCAGATGCTCTTATCTTAAAGATTTCTTTTTAACTTACTGAGTCAGCTGACGCTGTCCAGCATTTTTGTACAATAGCAACCATGTGGGGAAGTTTGTGCTATATTTGTTTTAACCATATGTCACTCAGGTTAAACTTTTAAACTTTTCCATTGGTCTGTCATCTATTTCTTCTGGTTACTATTCACACTGGCATACTATCACTAGATATTAATAGTAGCAGTCACAGTCGTCATAGCAAATAGTGAATGTGTGCAAGATGTATGATGCCAACAATGTCTGTATTAACCATGATTTGAAAGAGTGCAAAGTCTTCCTGGAAGCTCTTCTGAGGTTCTGCTTCAAATATCCAACTAAATTGTAAACACTTGCATGCTTTCCTGATACTAGAATACAGATATATATTTATGTGTATATACACTGACGAGTGCAGCAGTACACTGTGTTCACCAAGATATATGCAAACATTACATTTCTGAATTTTAAACGGCAGTACTGCCAAGTAGACAGGGGCATAACGATCGCAGTTCATAGAGGGTGTGACTACAACCAGGCCCATGTGGGAGGGGAGCCCGATGATGCCAGAGTCTATTTCAACTGGAAGTGCATCCGAGGACGCGCAGTCAGCTGAAATGTATAAAGGCTCAGGGACCCACCGGCTCCCTGCACTGCAATACACGCCGCCGGCCAGTCAGAAGTCATCAGCTGATGTCAGCATGCCCATCATGAGCGGCGCAAGGAAGTGACATCATGTGCTGCCCATAGCTCACACGCCGAAGTCAGGCTACAGAAGAGGACAACGCATGTCGTGGGAGTGAAGGAAGGTAAGAAGAATTGATTATTTTTTTAATGTGTTGGAAAAGAGCAGCAGAATCAACATTATACCAAGAAGGGGCCCAGGATGGGGGACATTGTACAAGGAAGGGGCCCAATATGGGGGGCATTATATCAGAATGGGGGACATTATACCAGGAAGGGACCCATGATGGGAGACATTATACCAGGATGGGGGACATTGTTACAGGAAGGGGCCAAGACAGGGAACATTATTGCAAGAAGGGGCTAGGACAGGGGACAATATTACATGGAGAGTGAACATGTGAGTCTTTATAAGACCTATAACGGTACAA
Source organism: Phyllobates terribilis (assembly GCF_046119375.1). NCBI lineage: Eukaryota > Metazoa > Chordata > Amphibia > Anura > Dendrobatidae > Phyllobates > Phyllobates terribilis. The sequence goes on along the minus strand of NW_027362771.1, from coordinate 413,036,870 downwards.
AGGCCCATACATCTGACCAACATGAAGGTGAGGGCACTGAGGCCCATGAGCCTCTAGTTACGCCACTGCAAGTAGACTATATTTATAAAGAACAGGTAGAATCCAGCACCAATTAAAATAGTCACAGGCTGATGGAAGAAGGGCTTAGCCAACCATGGATGCAGTCACAACCTCCAAATGTATGCTATAAAGAAACCAAAACCAACCAGCATTTCTTAACAGAATGAAGCAAATAAGAACAGGTGCAAGCTGCTATGACTGCATTTCATATAGTAAGTTTCAGGCAGATGCGGACAAAATGCTGTCAAGTAACAATGTTTTCAAAAATAGAAGTGTTAATAGTTTATTTTTGTCAATTAAGGAAATTCAAAGTGAACAAACCAAAGAGAAATCTAATTCAAATCAATATATAGTGTGACTTCATTTTGCCTTCAAACAGCATTAATTCTGTTGATTATAGTCAGGTATATGTGTAACTAATTAGACCAAACAGTTGATAATCATCATTTTCATATGCAGGGCAAAACACAGTCGTTAACTGAAACAGAAACAGCTGTGTAGGATGTTTGAAACTGGATAAAGAACAGCCAAATTCTGCTAAAGGCTACAATTGAAGATAGTTTCATATCACAGGTCATATATAATAGTGAGGACAGCAAAAACACACAAGGCAGTTATAGTGCATCAGCAAGGTCTCTCACAAGCAAAGATTTCAAAGCAGTCTAAGGCTTTAGAAAGGCACAGAGAAAACATTCTGGGGACTGATCACCCTGCACTCATGGTCATGTCCTTTGTGATTTGAGAAACTTGAGAAGTTGCTGAAAAGGTGGAAATTTGGAGAATATCTTTATCTCCAAACATCTGGATTGTGAAGACCACATACTGTTCTAATAATATGTGCTGTTCAAGCTTTTTTGAAGAAACACCAAGAAAAGGGCAACATTCTGTACTGTAGATGAGATGGAAACTTAGTGCAGCTGATGAAAAACACATTGTGCTTACTTCTCTTAAAAATTGGAAGATGTTGCGCAGTGCCATCAGTTCAGAACTGACCGCAACCAGTGGGACACAGTTATTCATCCATCTAATGTTTAGAGAAGACTGTTAAAGGGAATCTGTCACCCTGTGGCACTTATCTGACCTCTAATATTGGCATACAATTGATAGAAATGTAAATCTATTCATACCAGTATGCCTCATATTAGAGGTCTTGTTGCTGTGAAATGTTATTTTATTCATACAAGTTTCTGATGTGTTCCAGTCCCAGGGACTGGAAGAAATAACCTCATGACCCAATATCAACATGGGTTTACGAGGGACCGTTCCTGTCAAACTAATCTGATCAGTTTTTATGAGGAGGCAAGTTCTGGACTGGACCAAGGAAATGCAGTGGATGTTGTGTATATGGACTTTTCAAAAGCTTTTGATATGGTTCCACACAATAGGTTGATACATAAAATTAGAACAATGAGGATAAGGGAAAATATATGTATGTGGGTTAAGAATTGGCTCAGTGATAGGAAACAAAGGGTGGTTATCAATGGAAAACAATCAGACTGGGTCTCAGTTAACAGTGGGGTACCACAGGGGTCAGTATTGGGCCCCCTTCTTTTTAACATATTTATTAATGACCTTGTAGGGGGCATACAGAGTAATATTTCAATATTTGCAAATGACACTAAACTCTGCAGGGTAATCAATACAGAGGAGGAAAATTTTATATTACAGGAGGATCTATGTAAAATAGAAGCTTGGGCTGATAAATTGCAAATGAGCTTTAATGGGAATAAATGTAAGGTAATGCACTCGGGCAGAGGAAATAAAATGTATAATTATATGCTTAATTGTAAAACACTGGACAAAACTGTCACTGAAAAAGACCTGGGAGTATTGGTGGCCAAGCTCACGTTTAGTGGCCAGTGTCAGGCAGCTGCTGCAAAGGCAAATAAAATAATGGGATGCATTAAAAGAGGCATAGATGCTCATGAGGAGAACATAATTTTACCTCTATACAAGTCATTAGTGCGACCACACTTAGAATAACTGTGTACAGTTTTGGTTTCCGGTGTATAAGAAAGACATAGCTGAACTAGAGAGGGTGCAGAGAAGAGCGACCAAGGTTATTAGAGGACTGGGGGGTCTGCAATACCAAGACAGGTTATTACACTTGGGGTTATTTACTGTGGAAAAAAGAAGGCTTAGGGGTGATCTTATTACTATGTACAAGTATATGAGGGGACAGTACAAAGACCTTTCTACTGATCTTTTTACTCTGAGGCCAGAGACGGGGACAAGGGGGCATCTTCTACGTCTGGAGGAAAGAAGGTTTAATCATAATCACAGACGTGGATTCTTTACTGTAAGAGCAGTGAGACTATGGAACTCTCTGCCGCATGATGTTGTAATGAGTGATTCACTATTAAAATTTAAGAAGGGCATGGATGCCTTTCTTGAAAAGTATAATATTACAGGTTATATATACTAGATTCCTTGATAGGGTGTTGATCCAGGGAACTAGTCTGATTGTCGTATGGAGTCGGGAAGGAATTTTTTTCCTCAATGTGGAGCTTAGTGTTTGCCACATGGGTTTTTTTTGCCTTCCTCTGGATCAACATGTTAGGCTATGGGTTGAACTAGATGGACTTAGTTAAATGCAGTTTTGCTAATTTGAAGGAAATGGGTGTTCTGTTCACACCAAATATTGATTTGATTTATATTTCTTTTTTGTTCATTAATTTTTGCTGCTATTTTTGTTAAAGAATTGTTACTTTGCAGCATTTTTTCCACATCTTTAAAAACGTTTACATAGTATTGCATATACTTTTATATTATACAGTGACATGTAAAAGTTTGGCCACCCTTTTCAAAATTACTGTTATTGTGAACAGTTAAACAAGTTGAAGATGAAATGATCTCTAAAAAGCCTAAAGTTTAAAGGAGTTGTCTGGTCAAAAGTGATAAGTCTGCAGTCACTCTGTGTAACTGCAGACTTCTGAATTCCCAGAGATTCGCCGGTTTCAGACCCAGGACCGGAGGGTATGTAGGATTTATACATACCCCTGGTCAGTGGGCGTGGGCTCGCGCTCTATAGTAGTATATGGAGTGAGGCGGCGCCAACTGGCCGGGGATATGTATAACTTATGCATACCCACCAGTCCTGGGTCTGAAACCGGTGAGTCCCCGCAGTGCACGCACGTCTTAATTCTGCAGTCACACAGAGCGACTGCAGGCTTATCACTTTTGACTGGACAACTCCTTTGTATTTTAGGCAAAAAATATATATGTATATATTGTCATTTTTTACATTTTAAAAATTACAAAAATTAAAATGGGCCGATTCAAAAGTATGGGCACCCTTGGATATTTGTGTGCTCAGATAACTTTGACCAATATTTCTGACTTTAATTAGCCTGTTAGGGTTATGGGTTGTTCACTATCATCATTAGGAATGGCCAGGTGATGCAAATTCCCAACTTAATAAAAACCCAGCCTCCTCTAACATTGTCCCAAAAAACAGCAGCCATGGGTTCTTCTAAGCAACTGCCTAGCACTCTGAAAATGAAAATGGTGGAGGCCCACAAAGTAGGAGAAGGCTATAAGAAGATAGTGTTGAGGAGAGCTATAGGCTCAAATACTTAATTAACCTCCAGACATAGGAGATTGAGAGCAAAGACCCACAAAGAATATTATTTCACCTTACATAAGGTTGTTTAGATCAAAAGATGGCTGCCATTTCCTGTTTCATCACACCATGCTCTGTTCTGGGAGGAAGCTGCATTCTATAGAAGGACTAACCAACCACAGAGCGACACATCACATGGACTACGCCCCCCTGATGACCTCATGGACTATGCCCCCCTGATGACCTCATGGACTATGCCCCCTGATGACCTCATGGATCACGCCCCCTGATGACCTCATGGATCACGCCCCCTGATGACCTCATGGACTACGCCCCCTGATGACCTCATGGTTCACGCCCCTGATGACCTCATGGACCACGCCCCCTGGACTAACCAGTCAATATAGCTGGTTACTCACATTCTGGGCTAACCGAGCCCACATACAGTGTTTATATAAGTCTATGTTCGGGTTGAATAAAGACACCTGGAGCTGTGCCATAGCTGATCAAGGAGAGCTTACATCCGACTGTGTGTGTGTGTCTGATGTTATTCTTTCTTGCATGCACTTGATCATATCCATTAGGCCAGGAGCAGGCAACTAGTGAACATACCAAAGTGTTCACCCTAACAATAGCAAAGCATTTTCAAGTTGCCCTTTCCTCAGTTCAAAATGTAATTAAGAAATGGCAGTTAACAGGAACAGTGGAGGTCAAGATAAGGTCTGGAAGATGAAGTAAAGTTTCAATGAGAGCTGCTCGTAGGATTGCTTGAGAGGCATATCAGAACAACTTGACTGCAAAATTCCTTCAGAAAGATTTTGCAGACTCTGGAGTTGTGGAACATTGTTCTACTGTTCCACAACCTGCACAAATATGGGCTTCATGGAAGAATCATCAGAAGAAAACCTCTCCTGCGTCCTCACCATAAAATTCAGCATTACAAATATGCAAAAGAACATCTAAACAAGCCTGATGCATTTTGGAAACAAGTCCTCTGGACCAATGAGGTTAAAATAGAACTCTTTGGCTTCAATGATCAAAGGTATGTGTGTAGCATAAAGGGCACAGAATTTCAGGAAAAGAACATCTCACCAACCATTAAGCATGGAGTGAATCAATCATGCTTTGGAGTTGTGTTGCAGCCAATGGCACGCGGAATATTTCACGGTTGAGGGAAGAATGGATTCAATGAAATTTCAACAAATTCTTCATGCAAACATAACACCATTTGTAAAAATGCTGAAGTTGAAAAGTGGGTGGCTTCTACAAATGGATAATGATCCTAAACACACATCAAAATCCACAATAGACTACCTTAAAAGGCGTAAGCTGAAGGTTTTACAATGGCCCTCACCATCCCCTGACTTGAACATCATTGAAAATCTGTGGCTAGACCTCAGAGTAGCAGTGCATGCAAGATGACCCAGGAATCTCATAGAACTGGAAGAATTTTCCAAGGAAGAATGGATGAGAATAGAAAGACTCCTAGCTGGCTACAAAAAAACATTTACAAGCTGTGATACTTTCAAAAGGGGGTGCTTCTAGGTACTAACCACGAAGGGTGCCCAAACTTTTGCAATTTTTGCAATTTTTAAAATGTAAAAGATGAAAACATATATATTTTTTGTTGTTGCCTAAAATGCAAAGTAAATGTGTCATCTTTAACTTTAGGCCTATTAGAGATCATTTCAACGTCAACTTGCTTAACTGTTCACAATAACAGTAATTTTTGACCAGAGATGCCCAAACTTTTACATGCCACTGTACTATGTAAAGTTTAAAAAAATGTAAACTTTATAAAATATGTATATTTTCTGTTATACAGATGTTAGAAGGAGGCTGGAATTTAACTTGGATAATTTATTTGAAGAGGCTAGACAACCAAATCTTCCTAGGACCTTAGGTACAGAAGATAAAGATATCCCCAAAAAAGAGGTATGTACAAGTACATAGCCATAAGCACATTAACTGTGTTTTAAAATTGTGGAAAAAAAGTCGTAACCTTCCAGAATCCCACAAATCCTACATTATTCACTGCAGCACATTTTACATTGCTGTCCATGTGGTTTCAGCTGTCTCTGGTACTGTAGCATAGCTTCAGCAATATTTTTCTCTATATACTGATCAGACACAACATTAAACTACTTGCTCAAATTTTTCTAGGCTCCTCTCATGCCACCAAAACTGGTCTGAACTCTCCAAGATCGCTGTAGCTGTGCTTTGGTACCCAGTACATCCCATAGAAAAATTATCAATCTGATTGAGGTCTAGAAACATTAGAGGCCATATCAACACATTTTAAAGTTTGTCTGAGCTCCTTATACAACCCCCATGATTCCATAATTTTTGCCAGGGGTTGTACTTCTAAAAAGCTCAACTCAGCAACTTAATCATGATTGGTCAACCATCGAATGTGTATTCTGGTGTCCACCTATGGCAAATGGATTTATATGTCCGATCTTTTTGTTTTCACCTAATGTTTTTATTTAAATATATCATTCATTCAATATTCTTCCCTAGTCTCACTCAATAGGTCCAGGACCAGAGTTTCATCATGTGCTTTTCCAGCTTGGTAGCCACAGTCTTCTGGTGTCAAATTACTTGAAGAAGCATCACTTCACAGGTTGTATTCATGGAATATCACGACACAGAATAAAACGCACTGAAATTTCACACTTGCCATATCCTTTCACAGTTGTTAATATAAAAGGAAACAAAGTAAAGTTTTTTGAACTTCTAACCCCTTCTCCATTCACAAAAGCCCTGATAATGATGCCACAGGGATTATTGGCTACCGAGGAGGCTTTTGGAAATGAAGAGAAAAGGTGGTCTACATAAAAGTATAAAAGTTTAGATGTACCCTAAACTATGTGATTAATAATTAAAATGTTTTAAAATAGGTTGTTAGTATAAATGTTTTCAAGACATGCTGAAAAAAATAGAATGTAAGAAAAAAACAATCTTAATGGTTCCCATTTGCTCCATACTATTACTCGTCTCCCTTCTGCTCATAAAAGGGGCAGTTTAGTTAACAGATATACAGTGGATATGAAAAAGTCCACACACACCTGGTAAAATTTTTTGTCATGTTAAAAAAAGTACCAAGAAGAATAATTTCAGAACTTTTTCCACCGTTAAAGGGAATCTGTCACCATATTTGACCTATCTAAACTATTAATATGGGCATACAGGTTATATACTGCTAACGAGAGTGATACCTGTATGCCTCATATCAGATGTATTGTTGCTGATAAATCATCTTTTATTACTTTATATATTTATATAAATGATCTCTCCCAGGCTATGGGGAGAACACTGCCTGGGAGATAACTCTGCCTCCAGAGATTATTATACATGAAGGAGGAGTTACCAGTGTGATTTGTGATGGCCGCTGTCTGCTCTCCTGATCTCATTGCAGAGCTGTGTGTGATTATACCTGACACATCTGCAGGCTCCTCTCACTGCAGAGCTGTGTGTGATTATACCTGACACATCTGCAGGCTCCTCTCACTGCAGAGCTGTGTGTGATTATACCTGACACATCTGCAGGCTCCTCTCACTGCAGAGCTGTGTGTGATTTTACCTGACACACCTGCAGGCTCCTCTCACTGCAGAGCTGTGTGTGATTATACCTGACACATCTGCAGGCTCCTCTCACTGCAGAGCTGTGTGTGATTATACCTGACACATCTGCAGGCTCCTCTCACTGCAGAGCTGTGTGTGATTATACCTGACACATCTGCAGGCTCCTCTCACTGCAGAGCTGTGTGTGATTATACCTGACACATCTGCAGGTTCCTCTCAGCTTTAGCTTCCATGTCACAGGCAGACAGGGTTTTAATATTGCTGCAATACAGCAGAGCTCAGAGAGAAGCAGAAAATGTCTTTGCAATAAGATATGCAAATTGCCTCTTCAGAGAAAAAGAGGACTTGTACTCTATAGCACCACCTATTGGGTGGCGCTATAGAGTATAAGTCCTCTTTTTCTCTGAAGAGGCAATTTGCATACTAAATTCCCCAGAGGAGCATTGCATGGCGAATAAGCCTCCTTACCTTGACATGCCAGAGCTGGTGTGTCACTCTCCATAAGGAGAAACGCTACCCCTTAGACCCCATTTGCAATAAGACAAATTTAATTTCTCCTGTTCTGTGTTAGTTACTTGTCTCACTGGTTATTCCCCTTCATGTATAATAAGCTCTGGAGACAGAGTTATCTTCCGGGCAGCGTCCTCCTCATAGCCTGGAAGAGGTCATTTATCTAAAGGGATAAAAGATGATTTATCCACAGCAAGGTGTCTGCTATGAGACATACAGGGATCACTGTCCTCAGCAGTCTATAACCTGTATTCCCATATCAATAGTTTAGATAGGTCAATTGTTGTGACAGATTCACTTTAATGTCACCCATAATCTGTACAATTCAATTGAAAAATAAATGAAAAACCTTTCGAGTGGAAAAAACAAAGAACTAAAATAATGTTATTACATAAATTTGCACACCCTTAAAGGGGTATTACGGGGAGATAAAAAATTATCTTAATGATCATACTTTTATAGGCTATTAGTATAACATGAGTAGTGCTGTTTTCTATCCTCACAGTAACTGTAATTCTGTGACGCTGTAGCTGCTCATTGGTGCCCCCTCTCCCTTATGGGACATTACGTCACAATCAGGGGGTGTGGCCTGCTCATGGCTGCTAGCAGCAACCAGTCCCTTGATACCATCTGCTTGTATTCAGTCTGATATTATATGCTTTCGCGGCAGTGGCATGGTCTGCTCCCTGCTGCCAGTCCTTTGATGATCTCCTTCTATTCAGTCTTATATCAGGGAGCATGGCGGGGGCATGGCCTGCTCCTGGCTTTTAGCAGCTGCCAGTTCCCTGATAATATCTGCTTGTATTCAGTTCTGGATCAGGGGGCATGGCCTGCTCTATGATTTAGTACTGCAGGGAAGGAGATATTATCAGGGGGTTCACTGTAATCAGATTGTATCAGGAGGCTGGCTGCTGTTAGCAGCCAGGAGCAGGCCACGTGCCCGCCATGCCCCCTGACTTCAGACTGAATACAAGCAGATGGTATCAGGGGCTGGCTGCTGCATGCAGCCTGGAGCAGGCCATGCCCCCTTATGTGTGACATAACTTTTCATAAGGGAGGGGGAGCACCAAGGAGCAGCTTCAGCATCGCAGAATTACAGCTACTGTGAGAATGGTAAACAGCACTATTCATGTTATCCTAATAGTTTATGAATGTATGAGCATTAGGATAATTTTTTATCTTCCCAGAGTACCCCATTAAACTAATACTTTCTTGAAGTACATTCAGTCTTTTTGGGTAAGAGTCTATCAAGCACTACTTACTTAAGGACCAACTTATGCCAGCACACCAAATTTTTGCTTGAGGGTATTACATTTATCTCGCATAATAATGTCTTTTAACTCAATTCCTTACTTTTCAAACAAATCAGAAGCTGTGCCATGATTAGCAGATTTGCACCTTCATATGCAAACCTGTAGATGGGGTTATTTAAAGAATATTTCATGTATAACATCAACTCAAATGCTCACAATGTATTACTGTACCGTCGCTACATTGACGATTTATTCCTCTTGTGAAGAGGGAATGAGTCAGAGTGATGTCATAAATGTATTGGAAAATAGAACAATTAACTGGGTAAAAAGGCAAAATGAGCAACTGTAAATACAGTGGGCTATATAATATGATTACTGCAATATATTAAGAGGATAAAAATTGTGATAGGAATGCTTCTTTAAACTGACCACTGGTAAAGTTACAATGTGCATACAAGCCCATAAACTAATATTAATTGTGCATTCTGGACTTTACAATTCATATCCTGGCAACAATCGTTTAAAAGAGCAATTACTTTGGACCTTAAAATCTTGACCATCCTTATTTGGTACATTGCTTATAAGAATATTGATTATTAGGGGTTCATATTGATATAGTGCCCTCCTTTCTCCAGGCAAACACATGAGTACATGAACTACAAGCAAGTTGCATGCAATTTATAGCAATTTATTCATTACTAGTATATAAAAATACCACATAAAAATCATAACAGTCATAGTGAGATTCTCTATAGCTGTTCTGAAGCTTTTAGAGGGCATTCATAATCTGTTTATTTCATGGTTTCCACACTTACTGCTTTTATTTATGGGTTGAAATATTCATTGTTCTGCCTGTTGCATCTTGGAACCGGTTAAAATATAAAACAGAGGTTACAATATGCCCCAAGTTAATATTTTACCCTTTAATTGTCCTTCACACCACTATTAGCAAAAAGGATGGTAACAAACCATTTCAGTTTAAACATTAAGCAAATGTGTTTCGGAACTTAGGGTTGCCTTAATTGCAGTTATCCTTTCTGACTAGTGTAATTGTTTCCAGCTAGTCTGCTTTGCTCAAAATGAATTATTTTAAATAAAGATTAACTTTTGTGTTCCCTCAAGCAATTTCAAGTAAAGATCTGAAAATTTGTTATACAGCAAAGTGCTTCCACATGATAGCTTCAGGTTTTGTAGTGCAACTGTTTGACATTTGACTTCATTAAACAGATAAGTATTCTGAGTAATGAGCCGAACCTTACTTAGCACTTTTAATTGTTTTCAAGTTTAATTTCTGTTAAAAGGATGTACACCTGTAGTCCAAGCTAACAACAGACAGCAAAGTATGCAATTACTTTGGGTGTATTAACATGTGCCACAAGCAATAATTAAAATGACCACAGTTTTTAGATGTGGCTGTTGGATGTGTGTTGCTCACAGCTTAAACATACATAGGATGTTCTGAGCTAAAATATTGAGTTATAGGTTAAAATACTCAAGTGTTTATCACAAAGGGGTGAATCAGAGCATTAAACAACAGGTCCAATATGTTTGTGAAAGAACAAACTCATAAGACATAAAAATATGCATGTCTTTTAATAAAAAACTTTTCTATTTCTATACTGTTTTCCTAACTCTTGAGGTAGGCGCAGAAAGTGTCTAAAATTAGTAAAAAAAATAAAAAAAAAAACGAACTAGATTGTTATGAAGCAGTTTGCGAAATCATTTATTCTTATTTTTTAAGTAAATAAATAAAAACAAAGGGACAGAATCCCTTTATTCTGTCCGTAGACTAAACCCTCCTTAGCCGTCTATATGTGCATGTAGGTCATAGGAAACTGAATAAAATGATACCTTGATATCTGCAATCCGATGTCTTATTCCAGAGAAATCCATGTTTTTCTTATATGTAAATGAGCTGTTCAGGGCTATGGGCCGGACACTGATCTGCATGAGAATCTGTCTCTAGAGATTATATTAAAGTAAAGGGAGCATTACCAGTGTGAGACATGTAAATCAGTAAAAAAAAAACTGTCAGTCATTACATGTCTCACACTAGTAACGCCCTCTTTTATTTAAGATCTGCTCTATATGACGGCAAATTCCCAGGAAGATCTACAGGGTGGGCCATTTATATAGATACACCTAAATTAAATGGGAATGGTGATATCAACTTCCTGTTTGTGGCACATTAGTATATGGGAGGGGGAAAACTTTTCCAGATGGGTGGTGACCATGGTGGCCATTTTGAAGTCGGCCATTTTGGATCCAACTTTTTTTTCAGTGGAAAGAGTGTCATGTGACACATCATACTTATTGAGAATTTCATAAGAAAAACAATACTGTGCTTGGTTTTAACGTAACTTTATTCTTTCATTAGTTTTTTACAAGTTTATGACCACTTATAAAATGTTCAAAGTGTTCAAAGTGCTGCCCATTGTGTTGGATTGTCAATGCAACCTTCTTCTCCCACTCTTGACACACTGCTAGCAACACCACAGAAGAAATGCTAGCACAGGCTTCCAGTATCCATTGTTTCAGATGCTGCACATCTCGTATCTTGATGGTATGGTGTGGTATATGGGGTACAAAGATAGTGGGGCCATTCTTCAATGCCACTGGATATCTGACATTGCTACATGATGATGTGTTGTCCTCTTTATGCACTGAAGATGGCACGTTCCCTGAGTTTTTCCAACAAGATGGTGCACCACCGCATTATGGGTGTCAGGTCCGAGCATTCCTACATGAACAGTTTCCTGGAAAGTGGATTGGTCACCGTGGGCCAGTTGAATGGCCACCAAGGTCTCCCGATCTGACCCCCTTAGACTTTTATCTTTGGGGTCATCTGAAGGTAATTGTCTATGCTTTGAAGATAGGAGATGTGCAGCATCTGAAACAACGGATACTGGAAGCCTGTGCTAGCATTTCTTCTGTGGTGTTGCTATCAGTGTGTCAAGAGTGGGAGAAGAGGGTTGCATTGACAATCCAACACAATGGGCAGCACTTTGAACACATTTTATAAGTGGTCATAAACTTGTAAAAAACTCATGAAAGAATAAAGTTACGTTAAAACCAATCACACCATTGTTTTTCTTATGAAATTCTCAATAAGTTTGATTTGTCACATGACCCTCTTCCCATTGAAAAAAATAAAGTTGGACCCAAAATGTCCAACTTCAAAATGGCCACCATGGTCACCACCCATCTGGAAAAGTTTTCCCCCTCCCATATACTAATGTGCTACAAACAGGAAGTTGATATCACCAACCATTCCCATTTAATTTAGGTGTATCCATATAAATGGCCCACCCTGCACATCTGGCTCATAGATCTTTACAGCTCATTTACAAGAAAAATGTGGATTTCTTTGGAATAAGACAGCGGATCGCAGATATCAAGGTATTATTTTATTCAACTTTCTGTGACTTACATGTCCATATAAACGGCTTAGGAGGGTTGATCCTACTGACAGATTCCCTTTAAATCAAGCTACTCTTCCCAAATGAAGTGCTCTCTAATTTCAGTGAACAGACATGGCTTCAATCATCTACAAGAACATGCCATAGGAAATTGTTTGTTCAACACCTTTAAACCGCCTGACAAAGTACTTCCTGAGGTATGTTTAAAAAACACCCCTCTTCCCATATTTTGTTGAAAAAGAAGTAAGGTTCAGGAATGTAAGATGATGAAATTTGAAGATTCTTTTTTTTTTACCCACAAAGACATTTGGGCTTTATTTATTACAGAGGTGTCTGCTACTGAAAAGGTTTATTCGGTATATCTGAATGGGGTTTTGTCTGTAGCATGTGCAAGGATTTCTGTAAGCCTATTTAGAATAATGTTACATTCACAGACATTTCTGCAGCAAGTTTGCTACTTATGAATATAAAAAAAGAAAATATTACAGATGAACGATTTAGGTAACAGGGACTAACTACCATGGAATCAAAGCATCCGAGATATAGGAAAAAAAAACAGAGGAGCATACCAAAATGTTCCTAAAAAAATTACCCATATTTTTAGGAGTTTAAGACACACCGGACCATAAGAAGCACCCTAAATTTTCAGGAGGAAAATAGGGAAAAAAATGTAATGCGTCAAATGGGGGTCCGTCTTACAGTCCGAATTCAGCTTCCCGGCGAGGGGTGGCAGCGGTGGTGGAGTGGAGACACAGGAGGTGTTCGGAGGTGCAACACTGCGGGGTGATGCTGCGAGTCCCATTCCAGGCTGAAAGAAGGGGCTGCTCAGAGGTGCTTGGCGGCAGGAGTTGGGCGATGCTGCGGGTCCTGCGCTTGGAGGAGGGGGTGTCCGGAGGTACGATGCTGCGGGACGATGCTGCAACTCCCAGGGTGGTAAGAGGGGGTGTTTGATGGTCCTTGGCGGTTCGGGGCACCACCGACATTTTGTGAAAGTCCAGAACCTCCACACTTCCATGTTTTCTATGCGGTGGACTCCGGAAAAATGGCCGCCGGAGGCGGCACCTGCGCAAATTGAGATATCGGGAGATGAGATCTTGGTGCCGGTGTCCTGTACATATTTTCTATTAGAATTATCTATATATTTAACTTATTCATTGCAACACGTATAGCATAATTAATATCTTTTGGCCGGCTGTAGTGTGTACCCATTTTCCATAAGTTACTTGGTCATTTTAATTATTTATTTTTATGATCTATAAAGATATATGTTTTCATATGGGACATTGTTTTCTTTGCAATTATTTGTGCAGTTTTCCATAGCTGTGGTTTTGTAACCTAATGTACACAGCATGAAAGTGACACCTGGCTCCTGACTTTGCACAGTAGTGCCTGTCAGTGCGTAGTACATCTGCTGTGTCATCCCCCAGGAGAAGCCTGCCCTTAGCCAGTAATAGGACTGGTCAGTGGTGAGATCTATTCTGCACCTCAACATTAGCCACAAACAGCAAAACAACACACTAGGCAGCAATTGTAACAGCTAATGTATTAAAAATAAAACATATATACCAGTATATAAAATAATAATAAAGAAGAAGCAGAAATATAAAGTGATAAAAAAAATCAAGAATACCTGCTGTCGCCCACCTGCATCCCTGCGGTGGGCGCTGGCACCAGGAGGCCAAAATGGTACCATTAAATTACAACTCATCCTGGGAAAAGAAAACATCCCTCACATGTCGACTGGTTGAAACAAATTAATAAAAAAATAATGAAAACATAGGATAGGCAATAACTTACTGATTGGTGTAAGGCCGGCTCCAGGTATTTGTGGGCCCTGTGCGAAACAGTCTCAGTAGGCCCCTTTAACACATACCACGATTCATGATGCACAGATACCACAAAGAAATATACACTGCTCAAAAAAATAAAGGGAACACTTAAACAACAGAATATAACTCCAAGTAAATCAAACTTCTGTGAAATCAAACTGTCCACTTAGTTAACAACACTGATTGACAATCAATTTCACATGCTGTTGTGCAAATGGAATAGACAATAGATGAAAATTATTGGCAATTATCAAGACACACTCAATAAAGGAGTGGTTCTGCAGGTGGGGAACACAGACCACATCTCAGTATCAATGCTTTCTGGCTGATGTTTTGGTCACTTTTGAATGTTGGTTGTGCTTTCACACTCGTGGTAGCATGAGACGGACTCTTCAACCCACCGAAGTTGCTCAGGTAGTGCAGCTCATCAAGGATGGAACATCAATGCGAGCTGTGGCAAGAAGGTTTGCTGTGTCTGTCAGCGTAGTGTCCAGAGGCTGGAGGCGCTACCAGGAAACAGGCCAGTACACCAGGAGACGTGGAGGGGGCCGTAGGAGGGCAACAATCCAGCAGCAGGAACGCTACCTCCCCCTTTGTGCAAGGAGGAACAGGAGGAGCACTGCCAGTGCCCTGGAAAATGACCTCCAGCAGGCCACAAATGTGCATGTCCCTGCACAAACGGCTAGAAACCGACTCCATGAGGGTGGTATGAGGGCCCGACGTCCACAAATAGGGGTTGTGCTCACAGCCCAACACCGTGCAGGACGCTTGGCATTTGCCACAGAACACCAGGATTGGCAAAGTCCCCACTGGCGCCCTGTGCTCTTCACAGATGAAAGCAGGTTCACACTGAGCACATGTGACAAACGTCTGGAGACGCCGTGGAGAGCGATCTGCTGCCTGCAACATCCTTCAGCATGACCGATTTGGCAGTGGGTCAGTAATGGTGTGCGGTGGCATTTCTTTGGAGGGCCGAACAGCCCTCTATGTGCTCGCCAGAGGTAGCCTGACTGCCATTAGGTACTGAGATGAGATCCTCAGACCCCTTGTGAGACCATATGCTGGTGCGGTTGGCCCTGGGTTCCTCCTAATGCAGGACAATGCCAGACCTCATGTGGCTGGAGTGTGTCAGCAGTCCTGCAAGATGAAAACATTGAAGCTATGGAGTGGCCCGCCCGTTCCCCAGACCTGAATCCGATTGAGCACATCTGGGACATCATGTCTCACTCCATCCACCAACGTCACATTGCACCACAAACTGTCCAGGAGTTGGCGGATGCTTTAGCCCAGGTCTGGGAAGAGATCCCACAGGAGACCATCCGCAACCTCATCAGGAGCATGCCCAGGCGTTGTAGGGAGGTCATACAGGCATGTGGAGGCCACACACAATACTGAGCCTCATTTTGACTTGTTTTAAGGACATTACATCAAAGTTGGATCAGCCTGTAGTGTGTTTTTCCACTTTTCCAGGCCTCCATTGGTTAATAAATTTGATTTCCATTGATAATTCTTGTGTGATTTTGTTGTCAGCACATTCAGCTTTGTACAGAACAAAGTATTCAATGAGAATATTTCATTCATTCTGATCTAGGATGTGTTATTTGAGTGTTCTCTTTATTTTTTTGAGTAGTGTATATATAGTACAATGCCGAAGATTTCACTTCTTACATTACATGAGGGATATCTATTGTAAATTCTTTAAATTATTGTAAATGTGATAATTCAGTTTTTCTTTGTTAATAAATTTGCAAAAATGGCTACATTTAAGTTTTTTCAATAAAGATGGGGTGCTTTAATGAGAAAAAAATTAACTTTTTGGAATTTACCAAATGGCTGCAATGAAGCAAAGAGTGAAAAATTTAAAGGGGTCTGAATACTTTCCGGACCTACTGTATATATACAAGACAGGTGTACAGGACAGCGTCAGACAGAAGAGCCCTGTGCGCCCTGCGGCGGCCCTTTCAAACTTCTGGATGAAGGACCTATGAGTGCGCGCTCTCTCACTTGCACACACTGACAGGGCCCGCAGCAACCCTTGTCAGCGCGTGCAAGTGAGAGAGCACGCGCACACAGGGCCTTCAGTGAGATGTTTGAAAGGGCCGGTGGCCCACTTTGTAGAACTGAGCCGCCGGCGCACCAGGCATCTGCCCGCTTTGGCACATTGACAATCCGGGGCTGACACCAATCACAGTGTTATGGAGGGTTTAGTTCAAGGACCTTAGCTCTATACAATTATACAAACTTTTGTAATGTGGTACCACAGAAAAATATACACTGACATACATTGCACGCTCTCATCTTAGACTGCCTAATCGATAAATATAAAATCTAAGCCTTTTAAGACACACCTATACTCTGTGTCTTGAGTACATAGCATTTTTATCTTTTTTTTTTTCATTTATTGAGCTCCAGAAACAACAGCAGGTTAATTTTGGCCATTGATGTATCCATTCGGGACTTGTTTTTTTTTTGAGGGTTGAGTTGTATTTTGTGTTTTGTGATAGCACCATTTAGAGGCACATATAAAAAAATATTTGGGGGGGGGGGTGAATGAAAAAATACTTTTCTCCTATTGCACTAGTTGCATCATTTAAACTTTTTAATTCCTATTTTTATTTTCTTTAACTATAAATAATTGACTTATATACTCTAATAAATTACAATCAACCTCAACATTGCATTTTTTAAATGAAAGCTATAATTAGAAAACGACCTATTGTTTAAATCTGTTTTTTGTGTTAAATAAATCTATTTTTAAATGTTTTGCAATATATTTCTTCCATATCTCTGTCTGTATTTATAAAAAATATAGAAATTTTGGTCCCCCATCAAAGGGAGTAAACAAAGACACTCTCATCTCTGCAGACTGAACTAATCCCCCAGAAGACCTAGGGGCTACCCCATCTCTTTTTAACCTTATGGAGGAATCAGAGTCGTCGAACAACAACCCTGTCCTGACTTCTTCCATTACTAATTCTCCTTTGAGATCCTCTATCCCTGAGGAAGTACATGCCTACTTAAAACAAATACCAACCAAAGAGGATTTTAAGGCCCTCATCTCGGAAGTGAAATCTACATGCAGATCCGAGATCATTGTGATGCATCAATATATTAAATTTATTGCAGAACGTGTAGAGTTGTTAGAAGGAGCCCACAACACCACACGTAAACATTTGACTCTGCTCCAGAAATTCGTGTGCACCCATGCAGAAGCACTTAGGGCTGCAAATCGGCATTTGGAGGACCTCCATAATAGAGGACTGTGAAGAAACGGCAACAGGGAAACCCCGAAGAACCTCTCTGTTGCCACTACTTGTGATGCATCCACACCCCGCCACCCACCCTGTTGTAACACTACGCCAGACAGTGCACGTGATACGGATCTACTCTTTGCACCAACGTGACGTTTCGCACCCCCTCTCAAGGACACGTAAGGTCAGATTGGTACAGTTCTACACAGTCACCCCCTGTCCACACTGGTACAGAGAGGCACCAGGGAGTGAGCAAAGGGGGCCCACTCAGTCATTGACGTGGCACCACACTCGCTCACACCCCCTGACAGGCTTAGAGCCTCATCCACTAGCTCCAGTGAAGCAGAACCTTGTCAGCCTGGAAGAGCTGCCACCAGTTTCTGTTTGATATAACGGACTTATATCAGGCTAGAAACCAGCCCGGTAGCGTGTTTGTTGGACCGAACAAAAGATGTAAGGTTCATGGATCGAGATGAAAGAACAGTCCAAGATTAAAAAATATATTTAATCGCCGTAAGGGCACACTAAACAATACGCTATATACATAAAAGTTATACATATACAGTGGTCAGAGTTACAAATACAAAAGTATGACACAACAAGTATAAGCAGAACTTAGGAGTCAATTACCAGTGTAGATGGAAAGGCCTGGCTTTCGGGGGATGGGCTGCTATATGGGAGGCTGTGGGCTCTCACTTGGTTGATGGATTTGTCCCACACGTCTTGATGTCATAACCTCCCCAAGAGCAAAGACTCTGGGCTCGGGACTGTTGGAACTGTAAAACTCTCTGGATCCCGCCCACTCCTGCCTCCAACCTTGACTCAACTCTCCTCCCCCTGTTCTCACTCAGCTACAACTCTAAAAACTAAAATGGACTTTAACTCCTTACTGGACGATCCTAGGGAGCTGGTTCTGGTGTCATCGGATCCAGCCGGGCCCCTGCTATGTGTGGAGACCAAATACAGTGTGCCTAGGGGCTTCTGAAAGGCTGTGCTGCATATCTCCCTATTGTTGCTTGCTGAGCGGTGAAGAAAGGAATGGTGAGATTCTCCATTCCTTTAGGTTTCCAAAAATCTGGTTGGTTTATCACTCGGATGTATCGTTTTCCCATAACTTGATGTTAAATTATAGCTTCTCACACATAGGACCGCATGGCTTGGAAGCCACAGGGGGTCTCGGCAGCCCACGGCTGCTGCCAGGTATTTGTCACTCACAGCCTGTCGGCCCCCTCCTTTGCAAGCTGCAGTGTATTCAAAAGAGTCGGATTACACTGTGCATTGATGATCTCTCTACAACCTGCCAAGCAGGGTACAGTGATTGACATGGGTTTGTCTTGAATATTCTTCACAAGGACAACTTAATAGTATCTGATTAAGGGGCCTTCCCGAACAAGAGGGAAATGAGTACGTCCCAAAAATCTTGGCATCCGTCTTCAATAGAATCCTATGCCTTCCAAATACTAACAAAATTAAGTTAGATAGACCTCACCGTGCTCTGAGGCAGAAGGGATCCTCAGCCCTACCGGTACAAATCATCTATCAATGGGGATTCCCCTTCTCTCTCACAGCTAGAGTGGAGAGGCGATCAGCATCCTTGAAAGTTCATAATGGCTTGCCTTCCTTCTGAAAAACTTTGAACATTTCACTTCCTGAGATCTCGGACTGGGAGCTAGGATTACTATCACTTTCCCCTCCCCCAGTGTGACAAACAAACCAAAAGAAACGAAGAAGCCCAAACACCGCTCAGCCCACTTCACCACCCATGAGAACCCCCCTGACTTACACAAAGTCTGTTTAATTTTTTCTCTCTATTGTGGGTTTCCCTTGTGGCAGTATAGGGATATCATATCTATGTTTTGTGCTTTATGATATGGCCCACATGAATCTAAGTTAACCATTTAGTTGCCCTGACTTTCCTCCCCATTATCATTTAATTCTCTGATCATTTTAATTGTTGCTTATTATAATAGTTCTGGTTCCTTCTCTTTCCAGGGAGCCTAAGGGCTACCCCATTGCTCCCTCGGAAATTCTGAGCACATACTTTGTTGATGTTCAGATTTCCCTAGACGTTATGAATTTTAGTTTAAAAAATTCCTTGAAGTAATGCATATTTGATACTTTTATCTGTTTTTTTGTCAGATGTCAACATATGTTTCCCCTCCCTTCATGTTTTTACCTCCCCTCTCTACATTTTCAGACCTTTTGATCCTAAGAGCCACCTGATGAATCTCAAGACTTACCTACTCCTTTTATATCCACCATTTTATTATTATTATTATTTATTATTATAGCGCCATTTATTCCATGGCGCTTTACATGTGAAAAAGGGGGTATAATACAAGAACAATTTCAATAATCTTGAACACAATGTGACAGCGACTGGTACAGGCGGAGCGAGGACCCTGCCTGCGAGGGCTCACAATCTACGAGGGATGGGTGAGGATACAGTAGGTGAGGGTAGAGCTGGTCGTGCAGCGGTATGGTGGAGCGGTGGTTACTGCAGGTTGTAGGCTTGTCGGAAGAGGTGGGTCTTCAGGTTCCTTTTGAAGGTTTCCACGGTAGGCGAGAGTCTGATACGTTGGGGTAGAGAGTTCCAGAGTAGGGCGGAAGCACGGGAGAAATCTTGTATACGGTTGTGGGAGGAGGAGATAAGAGGGGAGTAGAGCAGGAGATCTTGTGAGGATCGGAGGTTGCGTGCAGGTATGTAACGGGAGACTAGGTCGGAGATATATGGAGGAGACAGGTTGTGAATGGCTTTGTATGTCATGGTTAGGGTTTTGAACTGGAGTCTCTGAGCAATGGGGAGCCAGTGAAGAGATTGACAGAGAGGAGAGGCCGGGGAATAGCGGGGGGACAGGTTGATTAGTCGAGCAGCAGAGTTTATGATAGATTGGAGGGGTGCGAGAGTGTTAGAGGGGAGGCCACAGAGCAGGAGGTTGCAGTAGTCAAGGCGGGAGATGATGAGGGCGTGCACTAGTGTTTTTGCAGATTCATGGTTTAGGAATGTGCGGATCTCTCCTATTGATTTCCATTGCGCTCTCTGGAACGCACGGTCTGTGTGTAACAAACTAACTTACATCCATGATTTTTTCCTCTCTAATTCTCTTAACCTTCTGGCTATCACAGAAACCTGGATTCAGCAGCTAGACACCACCGCTGCTGCTGCTGCTCTCTCGTTTGGTGGGCTGAAATTTTCACATACCGCCAGACATGGCAACAGACAGGGTGGAGGTGTTGGTCTGCTCCTTTCCTCACAATGTGCTTTCCAGGTCATCCCCCCGATTCCCTCACTTATGTTTCCTTCCTTTGAAGTCCACACCATCAGACTCTTTAAACCCTTCTCCCTGCGAGTGGCAGTCGTGTATCGCCCTCCAGGCTCCGCCCGCCAGTTCTTGGATCACTTTGCCACCTGGCTTCCTCACTTTCTATCCTGTGACATCCCCACCCTCATCATGGGCGACTTTAACATCCCCATCGATGACCCCCTCTCCCAATCTGCCTCTCATCTACTTTCTCTAACTTCTTCATTCCATCTCTCACAGTTTACGAATTCTCCTACCCATGAAGACGGGAACACTCTGGACCTGGTTTTTTCCAGTCTCTGCTTGCTGGATGACTTTACCAACTTCCCTCTCCCGCTCTCGGACCACAACCTTCTCTCCTTCTCTGTTAAGAATTGTCTCCTCACCCGGGACACCCCCACTTACCACACTTATAGGAATACACGTACCATTAATACCCAGCAGCTTATGGACAATCTCCACACATCTTTAGCCCCCATCTCCTCCTTCTCCTGTCCAGACTTGGCATTGTCACACTACAACAATACACTGTAGAGCGCCCTAGATGAAGCAGCTCCTTCTACTCGCAGAAAGATCCGACACAGACAACGGCAGCCCTGGCACACAATGCAAACACGCTTTCTTCAACGTTGCTCGAGGTGTGCTGAGCGTCAGTGGAGAAAATCTCTTTTAGCAGAGGACTTCATCCACTATAAATTCATGCTCAAAACCTATAACTCTGCCCTTCATCTGGCCAAACAATCCTACTTCACCACCCTCATCACTTCAATGTCCAACAACCCAAAACGACTTTTCGAAACCTTAAACTCCCTCCTGAAACCTAAAGCACAGGCCCCCACCACCAACCTCAGCAGTGAGGATCTGGCCACTTATTTCTTGGAAAAAAATCAACCACATCCATCAGGACATCTCAGCCCAATCTCCTCAGTGCCTGGATCCCCTTCCCTACTGCACTTCAAGCTCACTAGCCATCTTTGAGCCTGTCACAGAAGAAGAGGTTACCCAGCTCCTCGCTTCTTCTCGGCCTACAACCTGCAACAGTGACCCCATTCCTTCACATCTCCTGCAGTCCCTCTCACCGGTGGTCACCACTCACCTGACTAAAATATTTAACCTCTCTCTTTCGTCAGGTATCTTTCCCTCATCATTTAAACATGCCATCATAACCCCTTTACTTAAAAAGCCATCCCTGGACCAGAACTGCACTGCTAACTATAGACCTGTCTCTAATCTTCCCTTCATCTCTAAACTCCTGGAACGCTTGGTCCACTCCCGTCTAATCCGCTATCTCTCAGATAACTCTCTCCTCGACCCTCTACAATCTGGTTTCCGCTCCTTACACTCCACTGAAACTGCCCTCACTAAAGTCTCTAACGATCTACTAACAGCCAAATCCAAAGGTCACTGCTCCCTGCTGATTCTCCTGGATCTCTCTGCAGCATTTGACACTGTGGATAACCAGCTCCTCCTCACTATGCTCCGCTCGTTAGGCCTCAAGGAAACCGTTCTCTCCTGGTTCTCCTCCTACCTCTCTGACCGCTCCTTCACTGTATCTTTTGCCGGCTCCTCTTCCCCTCCTCATCCCCTTACTATCGGGGTTCCTCAGGGCTCAGTCCTAGGCCCCCTCCTCTTCTCTCTATACACTGCCCCTATTGGACAAACAATCAGCAGATTTGGGTTCCAGTATCATCTCTATGCTGACGACACCCAACTATACACTTCTTCCCCTGACATCAGCCCTACCCTAATACAAAACACCAAGGATTGTTTATCTGCTGTGTCTAGCATCATGTCCTTCCTCTATCTCAAATTGAATCTCTACAAAACTGAACTTCTTGTGTTTCCCCCCTCTAGTAACCTAACTCTACCTAATATCGAAATTACCTTGGAGGGGTCAACCATAACTCCCAAGCAGCACGCCCGCTGCCTTGGGGTCATATTCGACACTAACCTTTCCTTTACTCCCTACATCCGATCACTCACTCGCTCTTGTCACCTGCATCTTAAAAACATCTCCAGAATCCGACGTTTTCTCACTTTGGAAACTGCTAAAACTCTTACTGTCGCTCTTATTCACTCTCGTCTGGACTACTGCAACTCTCTTCTGATCGGTCTCCCTCTTACCAAAATTTCCCCTCTCCAATCTGTCCTGAATGCGGCAGCCAGGGTCGTATTTATGTCCAGCCGCTTCACCGATGCCTCCACCTTGTGCCAGTCATTACACTGGTTACCCATTCACTACAGGGTCCAATATAAACTCATTGCTCTCACCCACAAAGCTCTCTACAGTTCTGCACCACCTTATATCTCCTCTCTCATCTCAGTCTATCGTCCTACACGTGCCCTCCGTTCCACAAATGACCTAAGGCTAACATCCCCCATAATCCGAACCTCACACCTCCGTCTCCAAGACTTCTCTCGTGCTGCACCAGTTCTCTGGAATGCTCTACCCCAGACGATCCGATTGATGCCTAGCCCCGATGTCTTCAAGCGCGCTTTAAAAACCCATCTCTTTAAACAAGCCTACCACCTCAACTACTCAGTAAACTAACTTTCCCCTGTTCCCTCCTAAATACTATTCAGAATCTGCACCCTACTGTTCATCTATTTCTACACCCTCCATGCACTCGATAACTGCACTCGGTAATTGAGTATTGCACTTTAACATACAGGCTGATGACCGGATCATACAGCTTTATATGATAATCCCGACTTATTATAATTGCCAGACCTGAAATAACAAGCACTTTCCACCTATTGTGTCCCCCCATTTCCATGTAGATTGTAAGCTTGCGAGCAGGGACCTCACTCCTGATGTAACTGTTAAACTGTCTCACCTTGTATTGAATTTATTGTTTGTACATGTCCCCGCTTAATTGTAAAGTGCTGCGGAATATGTTGGCGCTATATAAATAAAAATTATTATTATTATTAATGGACTAATGGTATGTTTTTTGGAGTTTTTTTTTGCCCTGTTTTTTAGTCCCTGGTTTTAATTGTAATCAATAAAAATTATATGTTTTATCTCATTTGTTTGTTGGAATCTCTCCCTGTATTGTCTCCATTTTTCGGAATCTGGGGCTGGGTGAGGGCTCATTTTTTGCGTGCCAAGTGGTGACGACCTTGGACGTACATATACTTCAAGTTCGTCTTCATTAAGTTTTAAACCTTCAACATTTGAAAAATTGATACAACTTATGGATGGTATCTGAAAAAGTGGTTACTTAAAATTTTAGATCTTTATAACCCCTTCAAGCAGGCCCTCGAGATTTTCAGTTTTTGCGTTTTCCTTTTTTGCTATAGCGTCACAAAGCTATAACTTTTTTATTTTTCCGTCAATATGGCCATGTGAGGACTTGTTTTTTGCGATGAGTTGTACTTTTGAACAACACCATTGATTTTACCATATTGTGTATTCGAAAACAGGACAAAAATTCCAAACTTGGTGAAATTGCAAAAAAGTGCAATTCCACAATTTTTTTTTTTTAATCATGTTCACTAATTGCTAAAAGTGACCGGCCATTATGATTACTCAGGTCATTACGAGTTAGCAGATTCCAAGCATGTATATGTTCTTTTTTATTTAAGTGGTGAAAAAAAGAATACAAAGTGTGTAAAAAAAAAAAAATGGCGCCATTTTCCAAGACCGTAGCGCCTTTTTTCTTCGGGATCTTCGGCCGGGTGAGGGCTTATTTTGTGTGCCATGAGGTAATATTTTTAGTTATACCATTTTGGGGTAGGTATGATGTTTTGATCACCTAATATTGCATTTTATTGCTGTGTTGCGGCGACCAAAAAAACGCAATTCCTGCATTTTTTTTTTTTTCTCGTTCCGCAGTTTACCAATCGGATTAACTATTTTTATATTTTCATAGATTGTGCGTTTCTCCTTGGGAGACTTGAAGTTGCGATCTGATGATAGATTGATAGACCTGCTATGAACGCCGGCCTCTGGGCAGATAGCAGATCGGCAGCAACAAGTACGGGGGTCTTCTGCAAAATCACGGTTGTCATGCCAACCCACCATGCCAACCAATCATGTGACAAGGGCGCCGATGGGTGAAGTTAGTGACACGCTTCTGGCGCACACATGCTAAATGCCGCTGTCAGAGAATTTAACATGTTAACATCCATAGGTGGATCGCGATTCCACCTGTAGCTGTTAGGGGCACATGACAGATGATCAGATGATTAGATGCATTTAACTTAACGTCAAAGGCCTTAACTCAAATGTTAAGCGACGTTTAACCCTAACTGAAATTATATCCCTAAAAGCAGACGTAGTGTTCCTTTAAGAAACTCACTTTAATAAATTAGGTTCCTTTAACTTCGCTCTGCATTATTTTCCCATAATTTTCTCTGATACACAAGATAGGAAAAAAGCTTGTGTAGCCATTCTTTCTTCAAGAACGTGCCCAATACAAGTGACCTCCTCTTATTAGGATTCTGAATGAAGATACATAATATTAGAAGGCACTCTCAGGGGGAATCTTCTTATACGGTGCAACATATATGCTCCTAATATAACCAAAATCAAATTTCTTAAATTATGTTTAAGATTTCATGTCTCCCATCTGCAGCCATAATCTTAGGAGGGGATTTTAACATGACGTTCTCCAAAACTATGGACAGATCTGCCTTGTCTGGTAACCCACCATCTCTAGCTCAAATTCATATTTCTAGGGAATTTCATAAGATCATTAGGAAATACTCTTTATATGACCTGTGGAGAATCAATCATCCAGAGGACAGGTCTTTCTCCTTTTTTCACCATCTCATAGAACCCTATACACGTATAGATTACTTTTTCGGGAACACCCCTATGCTTCGTATACTGACGTGCGGGAATGGGTCCCATAACATGGTCCGACCATGCTCCAATAGAAATTTCACTGACTGAAGAGCTCCTCACTATATACCCGAACCTGCCATTGGAGACTTAATGAGACTTTAGTGAAATGCTTCATGTCAGAGAGGAGCTTCTCCTTCATTTAAAAGAATACTTTGAACTTAATGTAGGTTCAGTTTCATCAGAAGCAATGTTCTGGGAAGCTCACAAAGCTGACTTTAGAGAACAATGTATAGCCATGAGCTCTAGACTTAAGAAAGACTATAAATTGAAACAAGAAGCTTTGACTTCGAATTAAAGCTTCTCGAAGCAAATATGATCTCTAACCCTTCCAGAATAACCCTTAAACGACTTATAGATGTTAGTTCTTAGTTAAAAAACTTAGCTTTGAAATGTGTAGACAAGCTTCTTCTTTATACTCTACAAAGATATTATGAGAAAGCCAATAAGCCCACACGTTACTAGCTAAACAACTTAGAGATTATATAGAACAGACTACCCCTCATGCCTTTCGTAATAAAAATAATCAAATTACACATAACCCTAAAGAAATTGTGGACATTTTTCATGGCTATTTCTCACAACTTTTCTCACTCCCTTCCACTCTCCCATCTAACCCACTAGCCAGAAGTAATCTTATTGCTTCGTTCTTGTACTCTTGTCAATCGTCTTCTTTTTGCTTAGAAGCAATGGCATCATTAAATGACATAATTACTGAAGAGGAAATTAAGGAAGTAATCCATAACCTTCCAAATAGGAAGACCCCAGGACCTGATGGTCTGTCCTACTTATACTAAAAGACTTTCCAAGATTAACTTCTCTCTACATTAATTCCCCTTTTCAATTCTTTTGTAAAGGAAGCCCTGATCCCTGACTCCATGCTACACTCATTTATAACATTGATTCCCAAACCAGGCAAGGATAGACTAGACTGTAAAAACTATAGACAAATTTCCCTTCTCAATTCAGATGTTAAAATGTTTACAAAAATTTTAGCAATACGTCTGAATCAGTGGTTGCCTTATATGATCAACAAAGACCAAGTGGGATTCGTCCCTTTTTCGACAAGGAGGCGACAACACCAGAAGGGCAGTTGATCTCATAGAAATAGTCAAAAAATCTGGAGAACCTACTTTCCTCCTGAGTTTGGACGTGGAAAAGGCGCTTGATTGCCTCAGTTGGCCTTTTATGCTTAATGCCCTTGGGACATATGGCATGGAGGGCCCTTTTTTAAAAACTCTTGAGGGATTATACTCTAGTCACTCAGCTACAATATATCTTCCTCATAGCTCCTCTAAACCAATTAAGATTAAAAACTGCACCAGACAGGGTTGCCCGCTGTCCCCCCTGCTTTTCGTCCTTTGCATTGAGCTTTTGGCTGGCACTATCAAAGCATCATCAGACATTAAGGAAGTCCAGGTTAAAGACAAAGAATTCAAATGATCCCTTTTTGCCGATGATATCCTCCTAACACTCACGGAACCTCATACATCGCTCCCCAGCCTCCATTCGCTGCTTTTAAAATTTGACCAATTATCAGGGCATAAAACAAATACAACTAAAACTGAAGCCCTCCCACTTAACACAAATGACCCCCATCTAGATCACCTCCAGAGTAATTTTAAATACCACTGGCGTACCACCTCTTTCAGATACTTAGGAATCAATATCACAACCTCATCCTCCACTCTATACGAGAACAATTTCCCTCGACTTTATGAAGAAATGCGATCCTTATTGACAAAATGGAAATTAGTCCCTCGCTCGCTATTTGGGCGCATTTCAGCAATAAAAATTATTATTCTCCCCAAAATTTTATATATTTTTGAGACTTTATCGATATTGGTCCCACTCAGAAATTTACTTGCTTTTCAAGCAGTCACTTTAAATTTTCATATGGGCAGGAAGACGTCATAGAATTCCAAAGTCGGTAATGTTGGCTGATAAAAAGATGGGAGGTCTAGTGGCACCTAACTTTGTTCATTATTATTGGGCATCGCACCTCTGCATGATTCCATCGTGGTCTTCTAAACCTGCCTATTCGAAATGGATGGAGATTGAAAAATTATGGTTAGCCCCAGCTCACCCCAACTCCCTGATCTGGAATGGGGCTTACAATCCCCCTTCAATAGACCTATTAGGTCCAATGATGTACACCAGAAATATATGGAGGGTCTGCTTTAAAAAATTCAATCTGGCATCAACGAATTCCGCTCTTATTTCCTTCCTTTTCCATCCGAAATTCCTTGAAAGTCTAACACAATCATTGACAGGGGGTTGGACTCAATCTTGCTTGTTTAACTTCGGTGACATAATCAACTATAAAATGGAAATTTTACATTTCTATAATGAGATGAAAACAAAGTTCTCTCTCCATTCTCTTTCATTATTCCAATATATTAAGATTAGGCACTTTGCCTCATCATTATTCCACGGTTTGCAGACCTCCATTTCTAACTCCTTTGAGAGACTATGCAAAGAATAGTTCAACAACAAGAGGTTTAATATCTAGTACTTACAATATTCTACAGACTCCAGACACAGATTCCTTTAACTAGACACTCTTATATGCTCAAATGGGAGGAATATCTGGGGCAAAACACTAACTGTGGTAGATTGGAGAAATGCTTGGACCAGAGCAGCTAAAACTGCATCTTGTAGTTCATACAAATAAAATCAGTACAAAATTCTTCATCTCTGGTACCACATACCTGAATTTTTACATAAAATGGACCCTTCTATTCCTTCTTTTTGCTGGCGTTGCGTCCTGTCTAGAGGTGCTATTATTCATATTTTTTGGGACTGCCCTCTGATTAAACCATTTTGGGTTAGTCCAACTCCTTATTAAGCAGGTTTTCGGTGTAGATGTCCCTCTAGATCTGTGTTTCCCAAACCCCATCCTCACGGCCCCCCACAGGTCATGTTTTCAGGATCTCCTTAGTATTGCACAGGTGATGGAAGTATCATCAAGGCATCAGGAATTCTCTCACCTGTGCAATACTAAGGAG
Source organism: Phyllobates terribilis (assembly GCF_046119375.1). NCBI lineage: Eukaryota > Metazoa > Chordata > Amphibia > Anura > Dendrobatidae > Phyllobates > Phyllobates terribilis. Next base: position 413,008,242 of record NW_027362771.1, on the reverse strand, counting down.
ATCCTGAAAACATGACCTGTGGGGGGCCGTGAGGATGGGCTTTGGGAAACACTGCTCTAGATCCTCAGCTTTTTTTATTAAATATTTTCCCTAAGTCCATATCTAAGAAATCCATTAGATTGCCTTTACATATGTTAACAGCAGCACGCTGTTTGATTGCCTACCATTGGAAGCAAACCTCTCCACCCTCCTAACTAGATCTATATTATTGCATCAAGGATATTAGGAACTTTGAGTACCGGGCAGCCGTTAATGACAATACTGTAGAGAGATTTAACCTTATTTGATCTCCTTGGGATTCCTTTTGGGTCATGTTAAATATATGACTTCTATGAGATGGATATAAATAGGCCATAACATTCCATATCATTTCCCCCACTTTCCTTTTGTCTGAGTTTATGTACTTGTTTGTCTTTGCTCTTTTACTCTTTATATACTTGAAAATGTTTAACCGAATGTTAAAGTATTACTATAGTATAAGATTGGTTGACAACCTATAAATGATAGTAAAAATTTAAAATGGATAATTTTTTTCTTTTTTTTTCGTGTAAAAATTGAACAATTTATTTCATTAAAAATTACAGTTTAAAAAAAATTAGAAACTTGCAATTGTCACACTGGCCACTTGTACTTTTTTAGACTCTAACTTCCTGTTTAAGGAAATCCATAGATACATTAGCTACATTGAACAGACTCAGACCTTTTCTTTAGTATTAGGCTATGTGCCCACGATGCAGAAATGGTGCATATTTTTTCCGCTTCTCCCTGGCAGGAAAAACGTATGCTGATTTTACATGCGTTTTTCCTGCCAGGTAGAAGTGTTTGTCAAGCGTTTTTGCATGCATTTCTGCATGCGGGTTATCAAGCGCTTTTCCAAGCGATTTTAGCATCACTTGGAAAGTGCTTGACAACTTGGTCACACTATATAAATCCATGCAACCGGCATGGATTTATATAGTGTGACCAAGTAATAGTTTAAAAAAAAGAATAAGAATGGTAAAAAATAAAGATTATACTTACCTTCCGATGGCCCCCGGTCTCCTTCTCCGCTCCGTTCGGCCTCCCCGGTGTCTCGCGGTGTTGTGAAGGACCTGCGAAGAAATTATGCGCTAAAAACCTTCATTTTGTAAGTATACTTCTTTAAGTGACAAACCAGTCTAGATTCAATATTTCCTATGTATTCGTGTATTTTGACCTCTAACACAATATATTGCCGCTGCTTTCCCATTATATGGACCTGCGATGACGTCATTGAGTCATGTGACAGGTCACGCGACCCCCGACGTCAGCGGTCGCGTGACCTGTCACATGACTCAATGACGTCATGTCAGGTCCTCACACCACCGCGAGCCGCCCAACACATCGCACGCATCACTGAGGAGGCCGGGGGACATTGGAAGGTAAGTATAATCTTTATTTTTTATTTTAAATTCTTTTTTTTAACAGGTTCTATGGTACCCAGGTCTGGATGAGAGTGTCCTCTTCTCCAGACCTGGGTACCATCCGCACATTGAACCGTGTGATATGCGCTTGGGCAGATGCAGTGATGCGGATGTCACGCGGTCCAATGCAAGTCAATAGCGGCGATTACGCTGCGTGTCCGCAAAATTAATGGACATGCTGCTGATTGTTCCGCAATGATAATCCGCAGCGGAAATTTCCGCAGGCATGGGCACAGTACATGCGGATTATCATTGGGGAGCATGGGGCACGTATTACCAAGCGTTTTTTAAGCGTTTTCGCTGCTGGAATTCACGGCAGAAACGCTTGAAAAACGCATAGTGGGCACACAGCCTTAAAGCATCTAATTAGCAGTGATCGTTATAGGGAAGGGAGCAAGGTTAGCTATGAAATCACTTTTGTGAATAGTGGATCATGTGTTAGAGATGTTGTATTCCTGTCTCTGCTCATAAGGAGCCTTGCTGAAAACTCTTCTGAAAGTGTTAGTCTAAAAAAATCTCCAGTGGCCAGTGTGAAAAGTGTAAGATTACTCTTTTTTTTTTTTCAAAATAAAGATCTTAACATGAAAACAATGCCCATTTTTTTAAAACTATATGTAACACAAAACCCAAATTTAAACAATAGGCCAATAATCATGACAGCTTTCTAATTATTGATCTTCAGAAGCACACCGCTCCTCTGCTTCCCGGCTTCCTATATTCTGGGGGAGCATAACAGTTCTGATAATTGATAGTTCAAGTCAGCGATATGGTTGAACTGTAGACCTAAACTTCATTAGTGGAATTGCGGTCATGTGCTGTACATGCATAGTACTTAAGGTCCTGTAGTTTAGCATTATGCACCATACCCCTGAAGAAACAACATCACAAATACGCGCATTGGGTTTGTTTTTCATGTCTGGTTGGTAGATCTGGTGTACTCTATGATCAGTAAGATGGACCTCTTAGTATCTTGTATATAGAATTCACTTTTTTGTAAAGCATTACTATGACCACAATGGTCCTTATTTAATATATGGAGTATCTTTCCTTCAAAATTGGACATGGTTATTTTTATAATGAGAGTTTGATCTTGTTGTTCAATATTACAAAGCATATTACATGTGATAATCACTGATGTATATCCATCTCACCTTGCAGTCTTGTGATCTAGTCATTGTGCTGTTTGTCTCATTCTATATACTTCAGATTTATATGTATTTATTTTGTATGCATTTGAATAAAATCTACTGTTTTAGCTATTGAACTCCTTTATTCTCTTTGTGTAGTTATATTGATTTTGGAGTGGCTAATGGATTTTTTTCTTCATTATTTCCATTTATATATGATTTTGTAATTTATTACTAATATGTACCTGCTGGATTTTTTGGTAGGCCTAAACTTTGACTAGCAAAGAGCATACAAGCACATGCTCCTTGCTCAGAAAAATGGCCACCTCTTGTAGACTACAGAGGTGGCAGGTAACCTTGGCAATGAGCTTTAAACAATAGATTTTAAAATCCCTCCATTCTTGAGAACAGAGAAGATTTTTCAAAGTAAATTGCTTGTAATTACAACCGCTAATTTAATAAGCTGAGACAACCCCTTTATGGGTCCAGCAGCTTTCAACCAGTTCATTGCACCATATGTTTAGCATAGTAAGCTTCTAACAAGTAAAATACATTTTCTAAATTTAGAAATGTGCTGTAGTTCTGAACAGTGAAGTGGTATAAAATTAAATCAAGCAATATCAATTTATTCATTTAACTGCTGGAAAATGTTCCATAATCAGATCAACCTGTGCTGGCATCAATGTGAACCTCTTTAAAGTTCATTCATCAGTTACAATGTAGCACTAGCTATGCTTGCCTTGATGGATAAGTCAATATGCCTGCAACCATGCAAATTGTGTTATAAGCATGACTGCCTGCCAGCACGTGCCAACATACATTATATTCTCCTGAACGTTTTACCAAAAGGTTTTTATTGTGTATTGAAAAGAAAATTGAGAGAAGAAAATTAAATAATGTTGTGAAATGTGGAAATTTTTGCTTATCTACTGTTTATATATTTCATTAGGCATTTAGTAGTATTGCTGTATAATAAACACTCTTACCATCTGTTTGGAATGTAGCCCTTGCTGTTTGCTGTTATGTACATTAATTCATTATTCATTCATGCTGTTTTCCAGTTAATGGTCTTACTTAGTTTAAGGAAAATTGATGCAGCAAAATTGTAAAAAAAAATTCCAGGTGTTATTCTATATATATTGTTTTAATTGGTTCAGCTTGTGTCACATTAAAGGGGTAATCCCATCTCTAAGATCATATCTCAATATGTAGTAGGTGTAATAATAATAATAATAATATTAGCAAATACCTCTAATTAGAAATTAAGTTTAGTTCTTCTGATTTTCTATGTCGCTTACCCCATGTTCAGGGCATTACAGTAACTTTGGTTGTAATCGTGGATACCTAAGTTACTGCAATGCCCTGAACATGGGGTAAGTGTCATAGAGAATCAAAAGAACTATATTACATTTCTAATTGGAGGTATTTGCTGATATTATTATTACACTTACTACATATTGGGATAGGATCTTGGAGATGGGAATACCCCTTTAAGTCATTTCCATCTTTTGTTCTAAAACTGCTTTAGAAGAAGATTAAAAAAAAAAACAATGGGGCAGATTTAATAAGCAAAATGTGGCCTAAAGTGAGCTATACATGCTTTGCGCCACAATTTTTCTTTTGCAAGCTAAACATTCCCAAATCCTCTAACCGTTCCTCATAGGACATTGTTTGCAGACCGGTCACCATTTTGGTCGCTCTTCTCTGAATTTGCTCCAGTTTCTTCATGTCTTTTTTAAGATGTGGTGCCCAGAACTGGACAAAGTATTCCAGATGAAGTCTGACCAAAGAGGAGTAGAGGGGGATAATTACTTCACATGACCTAGACTCTATGCTTCTGTTAATGCAACCCAGAATTGTGTTTGTGTTTTTTGCTGCTGCATCACACTGTTGACTCATGTTCAGTCTATGATCTATTAGTATACCCAAGTCTTTTTTACATGTGCTGTTGCTTAGCTCTATTCCTCCCATTCTGTATATGCTTTTTCCATTTTTCTTGCCCAGATGTAGGACTTTGCATTTTCCCTTGATAAAAACCATTCTCTTAGTTGCTGCCCATAGCTCCAATTTGTTTAGATCTTTTTGAATCCTCGCTCTCTCTCTTATTCTAATCTGAGCATATAGATCAAACCTAGATGGGGGAAAAGTTTGTTTCCAATGATGGGCTATTAAACAATGTGTTGCAATCAGTATTTATAGAAGCAACCTGGTGCTTCTCTTGGATATTTTTTGCAGAAAAATATTTATTAGGAAAAACTGAGGGCCTAAAGGTAAATCCATGTCAAAGACTTGTTTAATGAGAGACTGGACATCCGTTGAAAATGGTTTAATCAGATGTCAGTTCCAAAATATATAAAAAAATGTAACTCCCTGCTGAGTCACATCGCCAGCATAGGGGAGAAATATATGGGTACAGTTTATGTAAAAACTCGGGTGTGTGATATCAGAAATGGTGAATTTTTCTATTGGTTCTCTTTGTATATAATGCAGGATTGTGCCACAATTATTAAGGGGCTTGTCTTAATATGCGCCAAATTGTACCAAAATTTTGGCTAAAAAAATTGACTAATGTGAACTTACTTGGAAGAAAGTTACACCAGACAGTCTAAAGATGCACCAAATTTATCACCTGTATGAGCCACTACTATAAATTTGGCACATCTTGTCTAATTCCAAAGCTAATTTGGGGTCTGTTAGTAACTGTACCCCAGTGCCAACTTATAGTCTTCATTGCACCATTAGTGACTTCTCCTAACACACCTGGCTGCAATGGTATATGAATATGTCACCCAGAGAAAGCTGCCCCCTGATGCCTCTCGATAGAGAGATTCAGAAGAGCACATAGGGAGACTCAAAGGGGAAGAGGCTAGCTTGTGTAACTTTCCATGCATATAACATGCATATTCCATACAGTTATTTAGAGTAGCAATCTCAGGTCACTGTTAAAAAAAAAAAAGTGAAAAGAAATGTTATATTTCCTTGACTTGATTATATTACGCCTGTGGGTCCAACCTATGAAGACATCATTAAAGAAACTCAGAGAGTTAGAAAGAGTTTACAACAGGATTACGACATGTGAGTACCCTTCTCTTACTTGGAGGTGTTTGCAGACACATGTGCTTTGTTATATTTTGCCAAACTGTGATATGTGTTTATGAGTTACATTTGTAAAATGAATATGTACTGATAAAGTTATAAATGGAGATCATCTTTGTTTTTGCTCTTTCTTTTCTAATAGTGATTTTTTATACTTGCGCCTTAGGCGTTGTTCAATTTGTGTCCTTTTTTAACGTTATGTTTACTTGGTCTCATCTGTGCTTTTTGTGCAGCGTTAGGAGTGTGGATTTGGTTATCTAAATATTATAGCCTAATTTATCGTTTGCAACTTTTCAAAAGGTTGCCATTTTTTTGTGCAACTGTACTCCAAGCACCCCACTGAAATCCAAAATCAGTTGTTTTTTTTACTTTTTTTCTTGCAAAGTTAATGATAAACATGCATTTTAAAGCACCATTCCGGCATTTTTTTAGTGCTTTAGTGGAGTGGTGCTTTAAATGTAAATCCCCTGCGCCCTGTCTGATACTCACCTGCCGCCGCCTTCATCCATTTCTAGTGTTGCTTCAGTCCGTCTCCGGCAAAAAGTGACCTGTTCGCAGCTCCAGTGTTTCATGGAGCTGTGCGGAGGTCACTTTACAATACAAGTCTATGAGAGACTCGTTCTGGCCTCGTTCTGGCTCTCATAGACTTGTAATGAGAGCATGAGATGTAGCTTCTGACTTCTGGCCATTCAGAAGCCACTATCACAACATGGCGCTGGGGGACCGGAGCAGAACTGAAAAAACTATGAAGACGCTGGAGGGTGAGTATATGACCGAGGGCTGGGGACTTAGACTTAAAGCACCACTCCAGCGGTGAAAAAAAACAAAACCGGTGAAGCGGTGGTTTAAGGCTTTTTTAGAAGGATGGTGAGACTTTTTACTCTAAAGAACTGCCAGACAAATCAAAATAGCAAAAAAAAATCACCATTGTATTTGCACAAAAGCCATCAAATACTATCTGCCATTGTGCTCAATCTGGGGCATAAAAATATGACTTCAATAAAGCAACGAGTGATGAATCAGAGCAACACAGCTCATTGTTCTCAATAAGAGTCTTACAGTAATGAATTTCCCACACATTTGCAGGCTGCCACTATGGATTCAGTGTTGATGTGCTAGCTAATTGTATATAGTAAGTTACCTGCTATTTTTTTTTACAAAACATGTGGCCTCACTCAGGTGTCAGTTTTTTGAAGTACGAGAAAAAAAGGACCACATCTCATCAGTGATTTTCATCAGAGTTTGGTCAGATTTTCACTGATGAGAAAAAAAAAGTTTCTCCACCTTCTCCTATCAGTCAGTGAAAAACAGACAGCACATTGATGGCATGAGAGTGCTGTCAGATTTTTTCACTGACCCATAGAATTGCATTGACGACTGTGATCCGACATTCGGATCAATATAGCACATGTCTCTGCTATGATTTTGTATGGACAACTCAGTTAGAAGAAAAAGTCTGACGTGATCAGCCCCATAAAGATTAGTATACTTAGAAACAACAAATATTAAACTAATGAATTAAGATTTTTTTTCTATTCTTAGATTAGAGACAAAAACTCAAAAAGAACTGGCAGAAATTCAGCAACAGAATGTGAATGTGAAGTACAAAATTGAGAAGTAAGTCATGATGTGCAATGATGAGGAAGACTTAACAATCAGTCCACTGAATGAAAAGTGCTTCATTGTTTTTTGTAGATATCGTGGAGGAATACAAAAAATTACCAACCTTTAACCCCTTCATGATCTTTGTTATATGCATACATCATGGTTGGGTAGGTGTTCCCGACCTTTGATGTATGGTACGTCATGGCAATAGTTCGCGACACAGGAACTGTGCCCGCGTAATCGCCACCGGGAGCTCGGCTTATGTGATAGCCGAGCCCTGGCTGTCACAGCCAGGATGCGGTGTCCTCACTGACCCTGGCTGTTTAACCCCCTAAATGCCTAAGAGTGGGTGGGGGCTCCTTCTCCCTTCCGATTGGCATCTCCACAATGTTATTTCGAGGCCCTGATCATTGTCATTGCAACCCAAGGTCGTCATGATGACCTCTGGGTCTGCTAGCAATGGTGACCTGCTTAGACCATTCCAAGAGCATTGTCTTAGAGGCTTCTGTCAGTGCAACACTGACAGGTATAATGCATTGCAATGCTAGTGCATTGCAATGCATTATATCAGCAATCAGACTAATAAAAGTTAAAGTCCCATAGAGGGGCTAAGTAGAAAGGTAAAGAAAAATAATAGTAAAAATATAAACAAAAATCACAAAATAAATAAAAAATATTAAAAAATATTATACCAATAAATAGGTATATTTATGTAAAAATAAATAAAAATGGACACATATTTAGTATCGCTGCGTCTACAACGACCCGACCTATAAAACTGTCACACTAGTTAATTCCTTCAGTGAGCACTGCAAAAAAAAAAGTGGCAAAAATAAATATGTTTTGTCATCATAATGTCAAACAAAGTGGAATAAAATGCGATCAAAAAGTTGAATGGAAATAAAAATGGTATAGCTGAAAACGTCATCTGGTCCCGCAAAAAATAAGCTGCCATACAGCAACATCAGTGGAAAAATAAAAAGCTAAAGCTCTCAGAATATAGCAATGCAAAAACAATTATTTTTTCTATAAAATAGTTTTTATTGTGTAAAAGTAACAAAACATAAAAAAAAATAATAAATGTGGTATCTCTGCAATCGATTGAATTAAAACTGATCCAAAGAATAAACCTGTCATCACTTTTACCATACGGTGAACGACATAAAAACAAAAACAAAAAACTATTCCTGAATTGTTGTTTTTTGGTCATTCTGCCTCCCAAAAATCGGAATAGAAAACGATCAAAAACCATTATGTGACCGACAATGGTATCAATAAAAACGTCAACTCGTCCCACAAAAAACAAGCCCTCACATGGCCCTGTCGGCCGAAATATGGAAAAATTATAGCTCTCAAAATATGGTGATGCAATAACTTGTTTGTGCAAAAAAAAACGTTTTTATTGTGTGATAGCAGCTAGTGTTGAGCGCAAGTGCTTGTTATTCGAGTTTGCCTAGGGTGCTCGGGTATGCACCGAGTATCGTGGGTGCTCGAGTGACATGTCCGTGTCATGTGCATGTACATGTGTCATATGATAGGGCATCAATGTGAATGTAATGGACAACACCTTTAAACAGGGGCGGACCTACCGCCCGTGCAGCCGATTAATTGAACGGGGGCCCCCGAGGGAGAGGGGGCCCCTCCAGCCTCCAGCAGGGCCGCCATCAGGGCATGACTGCCCTGACTCCAGCATGGGGCCTGGGCTGTCGGGGCCCCCTCAGAGCTCTGTAGGGGCCCCCCTCTTGTGCGTCTCCTCATGGTGCCCCCCCTCAGGACCCCCCGCCGTCACATGACCGGAGATGTCCCTGCGCTTAGCATGGGCCCCCGGCCCCATGCTGAGCGCAGGGACATCTCCGGTCATGTGACGGCGCCGGCACAATACTTACCACTCCCCGTGCCTCCGCAGCGTCTTCCGCGTCCTCTGACTGTGACGTCTCAGGTCAGAGGGCGCGATGATATGTTTACACCGCGCGCGATCTCTCCTCAGCTGTCACAGCCAGAGGACGTGGGCGACGCTGTGGAGTCCGGATCAGCATCAGGTGAGATGTGAGGTGAGTATTTGATTTTTTTTTTTATGTATGGGGGCATGGGGCATTATATGGTGGGGGGAGAGTGGGCGTGACATCCTGCATGGGGCATTATATGGGGGGGTGACATACCGCATGGGGCATTATATGGGGTGGGGGGGTGACATACTGCATGGGGCATTATAAGAGGGTAAGGGGGGAAGTGACATCCTGCATGGGGCATTATAAGGGAGGGGGTGTGACATCCTGCATGGGGCATTATAAGAGGGGGAGGGGGGAATTGACATCCTGCATGGGGCTTTATATGGGGGAAGGGGGACTTGACATCCTGCATGGGGCATTATTTGGGGGTGGGGGTGTGTGACATCCTGCATGGGGCATTATAAGAGGGGAGGGGGGAATTGACATCCTGCATGGGGCATTATATGGGGGTGGGGGGGAGTGTGACATCCTGCATGGGGCATTATAAGAGGGGAAGGGGGGAAGTGACATCCTGCATGGGGCATTATAAGAGGGGGAGGGGGGAATTGACATCCTGCATGGGGCATTATAAAGAGGGTGGGTGTGTGACATACTGCATGGGGCATTATAAGGAGGGGGGGTGTGTGACCTCCTGCATGGGGCATTATAAGGGAGGGCATGGTCTGACATACTGCATGGGGCATTGAAAAGGGGGGAAGTGACATCCTGCAATGGGCATTTTATGGGGGGGAGAGGTGACATCCTGCATGGGGCATTTTATGGGGGGTAGAGGTGACATCCTGCTTAGGGCATTAAAAGGGGGGTGTCATCCTGCATGGGGCATTATAAGGGGGGAACAGCCTGCATGGAGCGTTATATGGGGGCCAATATTCTGTATGGAGCGTTATATGGGTGTCAGTATTCTGTATGGAGCGTTATATGGGGGACAGTATTCTGTATGGAGCGTTATATGGGGGCCAGTATTCTGTATGCAGTGTTATATGGGGACCAGTATCCTGTATGGAGCATTATATGGGGACCAGTATCCTGTATTGAGCATTATATGGGGACCAGTATCCTGTATGGAGCATTATAAGGGGGTCAGTATCCTGTATGGAGCATTATATGGTGCCCACAATACTGTATGGAGGACTATACTGTCCGGTCTGCACTGTGCGCTGTGAGGATTCGCCGGTTTCTGAGCTATTGTAGAATTTACAATAGATATCGCTCGTGTAATGGGGCATTATAAGGGGGCAACAGCCTGCATGGAGCGTTATATGGGAGCCAATATTCTGTATGGAGCGTTATATGGGGGTCAGTATTCTGTATGGAGCGTTATATGGGGGACAGTATTCTGTATGGAGCGTTATATGGGGACCAGTATCCTGTATGGAGCATTATATTGGGACGAGTATCCTTTATGGAGCATTATAAGGGGGTCAGTATCTTGTATGGAGCATTATATGGTGCCCATAATACTGTATGGAAAACTATATTGTCCGGTCTGCACTGTGCGCTGTGAGGATTCGCCGGTTTCTGAGCTATTGTAGAATTTACAGTAGATATCGCTCATGTAATGTAGTAAGTGAAATCCTTGGCCTTGTACTATATATATATATATATATATATATATATATATATATATATTGTAATGCAGCAGCTTGCTAGCATTACTGTAAATGGTCCAGGATGTGTTTACCGGACCATGTACCTTCCCCTTTAACTGACTGGTCACATGACTGTGACATCACACAGGTCCTGTATGCACAGTAAAGCTCTGTACACATGACTGGGACAGCACACAGGACCTATACACACAGCTGACTGATCACATGACTGTGACATCAGCAAGGTCCTGTCAGTATGTGGCTGTCTGTGCACAGCATATATAAACCCTGCTTAATTTGAGACAGGTGTGTTCGGTGTGAGGCGTGAGGCCTGTGCTCCGTGTGTGTGTGTGTGTGTGTGTGTGTGTGTGTGTGTGTGTGTGTGTGTGTGTGTGTGTGTGTGTGTGTGTGTGTGTGTGTGTGTGTGTGTGTGTCACACCGTTTGTGAGAGGCCGAGTGAAGCCTGGCAGCCTGAAGGCAAAGACTGGATCCTGTGCGGATGCTAGTGGCCTTGGAAGGCAGCGGCTTTGGAGTGAAGCCTGGTACCTGGAAGGTCGAGCCTGGATCCTGTGTGGATGCCAGTGGCCTTTGAGGGAGAGCCAGCTTGTTGAGGAACCCTGAAAGGCGCAGCCTGGATCCTGTGTGGATGTCAGTGGCCTTTGAGGGGATGACGGCTAGAGACCCCTACCTGGGAAGCCACAAAGCCACAGTGGTGGCAAGCGTAATGGACTGAGACAGCTAAACCCAGCAAAGGTAATACCCTGTGCTATATGGACATTGTGATACGAACATTGCTACTTTATTACCTTGCCGTAAGCTGTAACCTGGAGCAAGTGGGCCTGTGTGCCACTTGGCTCATGAATTGTGATGTGTGTAATATGCCGGTCTGCCACTTGAGAAGCTCCCGGAGGTGATAGGTGTAAACATGCCGGGAGTATACTAAGATGGACTGTGTGACTAGCGGTTTATGCCGAAATAATAAACTGCATTGTGGTGAAAACGTAAAGACATTGCACGTGTGCATTGATTGACGCAGCGAAGTGAGTTACCCCCAGTATGATGACTAGCGCTGCCTTACAATATATATATATATATATATATATATATATATATATATATATATATATATATATATATATATATATATATATATATTTATTTATTTCTCTGTGGTATCTGTGCATCATGAATCATGGTATGTGTTAAAGGGGCCCACTGAAACTCTGTCGCCCAGGGCCCACAAAAACCTGGAGCTGGCCCTGGGGGTAAGTATAACAAGTTTTATTTTTTTTAAATACAATGAATTAACTAGGAGTGGGGGGAATCAGAGATGCACGGGGGGGGGGCCTTCATGCCCCCTATGAAGGGCAGGGGGGGGGCTGTGTCCGCCCCTGCCTTTAAAACATCTATCTGTCATCTGATTCCCAATTTACACTACATTTTGCGATACTGGAATTATGAAGTGACTTATGATGTGTCATTGATGATGATAATACAATTCAAGTTTCACCAGAATATAACCTTGTTTCCATATTCTTTATAATTCTATTATAATCATATTAATCTTTAGAATTCAGCAGCAGTATTGTAAAGACCCGGGCATCGTACCTCTTAAATAGTAGACTTCACCAATAACACAAAAATAAAAATAAAAATGGAACATGCAAACACCTAATCCAGAGTCAGGGTATGTGTTGCTTCTTCAGTCACTGATCTAACTTGAATCTAGTGATGCCACTTGAATCAGCAGCAAAATCATCCTAACAGGTTACTTTTAACTGCAGCAGGAGTCAGTGTGGTCATTCAGGGAGCAAGGAATATATCTGCCTCCGTCTAATGGATAAATCCAATAGATGCCAGTACATTTTAAAAAGGTGGCACAATTTGCTTCTATGTAGCTATGGATTATATAAAATAAATGAAGCATTATCTAATGAAGGGCTCTTCATACTTCTATAAAAACTATGTAAATCATTAATATGTTATTGTTCTGCTATATATTCTTTGTAGAATGAAACAAGAACTTTCAAGTGGTGTAAAGCTGAATAGCACACTTCTTTTGGAGAGACTGGTATGCTAAGAATTTTTAAATGTTTTAATTACAGTAATATGATTTCTAGCCAGAGTTGTGAAGAATAATATGTCATACACTATATCATATGTAAAATTATTATGTTAATCTGTGAAGGTAGAATACTGTGCAAAAGTTTTAGGCAGTTGTGAAGAAAATGCTGCAAATTAAAAATGCTTTCAAAAATAGAAGTGTTAATAGTTTATTTTATCAATTAACAAAATGGAAAGTGAATAAACAAAAAAGAAATCTAAATAAAATCAATATTTTGTATGACCACCCTTTGCCTTCAAAACAGCATCAATTCTTTTGGGTAAACTTGCATATTGTTAGGCATTTTGTAGGATTCTAGTCAGGTATATTCTAGTAACCAATTATACCAAACAGGTGATAACGATCATCATTTCCATATGTAAGTTGAAACACCGTCATCAACTGAAACAAAAACACCTGTGTAAGAGGCTTTAACATAGATGTGGTACAGCCCAACTGTGCTAATAAGGTGAGGTTCTGGAAGATAGCTTTTGTCACAGGCCATACACCTTGGCAAGACTGAGCACACCAACAGACACAAGGCACGTATTCTGAATCAGGAAGGTCTCTTCTACGCAAAGATGTTAAGCAGCATGAGCTTTCAAGTTGTGCGGTTCAATCTCTTTTAACCCCTTTACAACCCATGACGTATTAATACGCGTCTGTGCCCTGGGACTTAAGAGCCTGACCCGTATTAGTATGTCATCGCGATCGCGCGCGCACACAGGCTGTGTGGGCGTGATCGCCGCCGGGTGTCAGCTGATTGACACAGCTGACACCCGGTACTATGTGCAGGAAGCGGTCCCGCACCGCTCCCGGCACATTAACCCCCGCAATGCTGCGATCGAAGTCGATCGCAGCATTGCGGTGGCAAGGTGATGTGATCGCAATACTCACCTCCTCTTCTGGCCTCCAGCGCTGTCTGCCGCGGCTTCCCGGGTGTTGCCATGACGACCCGATGTCGTCATGACAACATCCGGGTCACCAGGCAGCAGGAACATCGTTTGGTCATGCGCAGTGCACGATCAAACAATCTTCTCACTGTGAAGCGCTGACTGCCTGCATGGCACAGGGATGGTGCTCCATCCCTATGCTATGCAGGCGATCAGAATAAAAAAAGTGAAAGTCCCAGAGTGGGACAAAGTAAAAAAGTGTAAAAACTGTCAGAAAGTGAAAAAAAATTTAAAAAAATTGTAAAAATATTTAAAAAAAAATAAAAAAAATAATCCACCAAAAATAAAAATATAATGTACCCATCAATAAATATTATTATTAAAAAAAAGCAAACAAACAATAAAAGTACACATATTTAGTATCGCCGCATCCGGAACGACCTGACCTATAAAACTGTCCCACTAGTTAACCCCTTCAGTGAACACGGTAAAAAAATAAAAATAAAAAACGAAGCAAAAAACAATGCTTTATCATCATGCTGCCAAACAAAAAATGGAATAACACGCAATCAAAAAGACGAATATAAATAAAAAATGGTACCACTGAAAACGTAATCTCGTCCCACAAAAAACAAGCCGCCATACAGCTCCATCAGCCGAAAAATCAAAAAGTTATAGCTCTCAGAATAAAGCGATGCAAAAAAATAATTATTTCTATAAAATAGCTTTTGTTGTGTAAAAGCGCCAAAACATAGAAAAACAATATAAATGTGGTACCGCTGTAAACGTACTGACCCGAAGAATAAAGCTGCCTTATAAATTTTACCACATGCGGAACAGAATAAAAAAAATCCCCAAAAAAACAATTCCTGAATTGTTGGTTTTTGTTTATTCTGCCTCCCAAAAATCGGAATAGAAAGCGATCAAAAAATGTCACGTGTCTGAAAATGGCACCAATAAAAACGTCAACTCATCCCTCAAAAAACAAGCCATCACATGACTGTCAGCCGAAATATGGAAAAATTATAGCTCTCAAAATAAGGCGATGCAAAAAATAGATTTTACAAAAACTGCGTCTTTTAGTGTGTGACAGCTGTCAATCATAAAAACTCGATATGATTCTGCTATCGCTGTAATCGCACCGACCCAAAGAATAAAGTCGTCTAATCACTTATACTGCACGAGGAACGGCGTAAAAAATAAACTCTCGGGTTAGGGTTGTGCTAGGGTTAGGGTTGTGCTAGGGTTAGGGTTGTGCTAGGGTTAGGGTTGGGCTAGGGTTAGGGTTGGGCTAGGGTTAGGGTTGGGCTAGGGTTAGGGTTGGGCTAAGGTTAGGGCTGGGGTTGGGGTTAGGGCTGGGGTTGGGGTTAGGGTTGGGGTTAGGGTTGTGATGGGGTTGGGATTGTTTTCAAAAGTAAGAAAAAAAGATGACGATATGGCGACTAGTGTTGAGCGCAAGTGCTCACTACTTGAGTTTGCATCGGGTGCTCTGGTATGCATTGAGTATCGTGGGTATTTGAGTGACATGCTTGAGTCTCCACCCCATATGCTTCACGGCCAAAAAAAACTTTGCGGGGATTGCCTGCCATGCATGAGCGATCCCCGCATGTTTGTTTTTGGGTGTCTAATAACCGTGAAACATGCGGGGCAGGGACTCGAGCATGTCAATCGAGCACACGCAGTACATGGTGCATACCCGAGTACCCAATGCAAACTCAAGTAGCGAGCACTTGCGCTCAAGACTAATGACAGCTTATTCAATATGATGACCTAATGTTATCAAATTCTGTGTCATACCTCTGGGTTCAAAATGTTCACTATGCCCCTTGATAAAATCCTTGAGGGGTCTAGTTTCCAAAATGGAGTCACTTGTGGGGGGTTTCCACTGTTTAGGCACACAGGGGCTCTCCAAACGCGACATGGTATCCACTAACAAATTGAATGGAAAATCGGCTCAAACTGTTAGCGGACACCATGTTGTGTTTGGAGAGCCCCTGTGTGCCTAAACATTGGAGCTCCCCCACAAGTGACCCCATTTTGGAAACTAGACCCCCCAAGGCACCTATCTAGATGCATAGTGAGCACTTGGAACCCCCAGGTGCTTCACAAATTAATCCGTAAAAATAAAGTGTTTTTTTTCCACTTTTTCATTTTTACGAATCAATTTGTGAAGCACCTGGGGGTTCCAAGTGCTCACTATGCATCTAAATAGGTGCCTTGGGGGGGTCTAGTTTCTAAAATGGGGTCACTTGTGGGGGAGCTCCAATGTTTAGGCACACAGGGGCTCTCCAAACGCAACATGGTGTCCGCTAACAATTTGAGCCGATTTTCCATTCAATTTGTTAGCGGACCCCATGTCGCTTTTGGAGAGCCCCTGTGTGCCTAAACATTGGAGCTCCCCCACAAGTTACCCCATTTTGGAAACTAGACCCCCAAAGGCACCTATCTAGATGCATAGTGAGCACTTGGAACCCCCAGGTGCTTCACAAATTGATTCGTAAAAATGAAAAAGTGGAAAAAAAATACTTTTTCGTTTTTACAGATTAATTTGTGAAGCACCTGGGGGTTCAAAATGCTCACCACCCATCTAGATAAGTTCCCAGGGGGGTCTAGTTTCCAAAATAGGTTCACTTGTGGGGGGTTTCCACTGTTTAGGCACATCAGGGGCTCTCCAAACGCAACATGGCATCCGCTAGTTATTCAAGCAAATTTTACAATCGAAAATTCAAATGGCGCTCCTTCCCTTCCGAGCCCTGCCGTGCGCCCAAACAGTGATTTTTCCCCACATATGGGGTATCTGCGTGCACAACAAATTTTGGGGTCCATTTTATCCTGTTACCCCTGTGAAAATAAAAAAAATTGTGTCTAAAGTAACATTTTTGTGAAAAAAGTTAAATGTTCATTTTTTTTCTTCCACATTCCAAAAATTCCTGTGAAGCACGTGAAGGGTTAAAAAAGTTCTTGAATGTGGTTTTGAGCACCTTGAGGGGTGCAGTTTTTAGAATGGTGTCACTTTTGGGTATTTTCTGTCATAAAGACCTCTCAAAGTGACTTCAAATGTGATGTGGTCCCTAGAAAAATGGTTTTGTAAATTTTGTTGGAAAAATGAGAAATCGCTGGTCAACTTTTAACCCTTATAGCTCCATAACAAAAAAAAATGTTGGTTCCAAAATTGTGCTGATGTAAAGTAAACTTGTGGGAAAAGTTATTTATTAACTATTTTGTGTGACATATCTCTCTGATTTAAGGGCATAAAAATTCAAATTTTGAAAATTGCTAAATTTTCAAAATTTTCACCAAATTTCAGTTTTTTTCACAAATAATCACAAGTGATATCGAAGAAATTTTACCACAATCTTGAAGTACAATATGTCACGAAAAAACATTCTCAGAATCAGTGGGATCCGTTGAAGCGTTCCAGAGTAATTACCTCATAAAGTGACAGTGGTCAGAATTGTAAAAATTGGCCTGGTCATTAACGTGCAAACCACCTTGGGTTGTAAAGGGGTTAAAGAAGCACCAAGACATGGCCAATTTGAAGACAATAGATGCTGGTGTCAGCCAAGGAAACTTAGTGCAACAGATGAAAGACACATCATGTTTTTCTTCACTTCAAAATTGGAAGATGTCCAGCATTGCCATCAGCTCAGAACTGGGAACAATCAGTGTGACCTAGCTATATCCGTCTACTATTTGTAAAAGTCTGACCAAAAGTGGTCTCCATGGAAAAATTGCGGCCAAAAAGCCATATCCTTTACATGGAGACAAGGTCAAGCGACTCAGCTATGCACAAAAACTTGGGAACTGGTGTTCAGAATAATGGCAGCAATAGCTCTGGACTGATGAGTCAAAATTTGAAATACTTGGCTTTAACAGACAGAAGTTTGTTTGCCAAATGGCTGAAGAGCAGTACAATAATTAGTGTCTGCAGGCAGCAGGAAAATGACCAGAAACATACAGCCAATGTTATTTAGAGCTATTTTCTATTTTCAGGGTAAATAAGTGATTATATGGCCGCTACAAAGCCCTGATCTCAACATCGAGTCTGTCTGCTATTAAATGAAGAGACAGAAAGATTTGTACAACCCTATATCCACAGATCTGTGGTTAGTTCTCCATCATGTTTGGAACAATCTCCCAGCCAAGCTACTTACAAAAAGTAAAAAGGTCGTCGCACCAAATGTTGATTTTGCTTTATATTTCTCTTTTGTTTATTCTCTTTCAATTTTGTTAATTCATAAAAATAAACTATTAACAATTCTATTTTTGAAACCTTTGTTATTTTGCAGTATTTCCCCTACACCTGCCTAAAACTGTTGCACAGTACTGCATATCACATTATAAAAATGTCTGAAGAGCAAGCATAGTGTTAATGAATATAAAATAATGGATTAATAACACCATAGTAGAGATCTAGATTTTTATCCAAGTCATAAACCATAAATAATAGTAATAATAATACACATGGTAGACTGGTCATAGTAAAGCAACAGGTGATGTTCTTCATGTGATTAGATGGAAAGGACAAGAATTTTGAAGATTTTTTTTTTTTAAATTACTGCTTGCACAAGAAGATGGCAGAATGTATTAGTTAAAATAAATGTATAAAGTATAGTGAAATTGCTACTTATTACAGAGGACACAGTTGTGGTAAATAGGAAACTTTACTATTGTATAATCCTAAAATAGGTATTGATTATTGTAAAGTCAATTTAACATTCTAGTTGTTGATTTTATTAGTAACCCACTTTTCATGTTTTCTCCAGCATTCATCAAATGTGTCACTTCCTAGGATGCAAGGGAATTTCTGTAGATACCATACAGTTGCATGTGGGCATCCATGGTCAATATTACTGTTATTGTGAACGTTGAAGATGAAATGATCTATAAAGGCCTAAAGTTAAAAAGTTAAAGATGACACATTTCCTTTGTATTTTAGGCAAATATATATATATATATATATATATATATATATATACAGTACAGACCAAAAGTTTGGACACACCTTCTCATTTAAAGATTTTTCTGTATTTTCATGACTATGAAAATTGTACTTTCACACTGAAGGCATCAAAACTATGAATTAACACATGTGGAATTATATACTTAACAAAAAGTGTGAAACAACTGAAAATATGTCTTATATTCTAGGTTCTTCAAAGTAACCACCTTTTGCTTTGATGTCCGCTTTGCACACTCTTGGCATTCTCTTGATAAGCTTCAAGAGGTAGTCACCGGAAATGGTCTTCCAACAATCTTGAAGGAGTTCCCAGAGATGCTTAGCACTCATTGGCCCTTTTGCTTTCACTCTGCGGTCCAGCTCACCACAAACCATCTCGATTGGGTTCAGGTCTGGTGACTGTGGAGGCCAGGTCATCTGGTGTAGCAACCCATCACTCTCCTTCTTGGTCAAATAGCCCTTACACAGCCTGGAGGTGTGTTTGGGGTCATTGTCCTGTTGGAAAATAAATGATGGCCCAACTAAACGCAAACCGGATGGAATAGCATGCCGCTGCAAGATGCTGTGGTAGCCATGCTGGTTCAGTATGCCTTCAATTTTGAATAAATCCCCAACAGTGTCACCATCAAAGCACCCCCACACCATCACACCTCCTCCTCCATGCTTCATGGTGGGAACCAGGCATGTAGAGTCCATCCGTTCACCTTTTCTGCGTCGCACAAAGACACGGTGGTTGGAACCAAAGATCTCAAATTTGGACTCATCAGACCAAAGCACAGATTTCCACTGGTCTAATGTCCATTCCTTGTGTTCTTTAGCCCAAAACAAGTCTCTTCTGCTTGTTGCCTGTCCTTAGCAGTGGTTTCCTAGCAGCTATTATACCATGAAGGCCTGCTGCACAAAGTCTCCTCTTAACAGTTGTTCAAGAGATGTGTCTGCTGCTAGAACTCTGTGTGGCATTGACCTGGTCTCTAATCTGAGCTGCTGTTAACCTGCGATTTCTGAGGCTGGTGACTCGGATAAACTTATCCTCAGAAGCAGAGGTGACTGTTGGTCTTCCTTTCCTGGGGCGGTCCTCATGTGAGCCAGTTTCTTTGTAGCGCTTGATGGTTTTTGCAACTGCACTTGGGGACACTTTCAAAGTTTTCCAAATTTTTTGCACTGACTGACCTTCATTTCTTGAAGTAATGATGGCCACTCGTTTTTCTTTACTTAGCTGCTTTTTTCTTGCCATAATGCAAATTCTAACAGTCTATTCAGTAGGACTATCAGCTGTGTATCCACCAGACTTCTGCACAACACAACTGATGGTCCCAACCCCATTTATCAGGCAAGAAATCCCACTTATTAAACCTGACAGGGCACACCTGTGAAGTGAAAACCATTTCCGGTGACTACCTCTTGAAACTCATCAAGAGAATGCCAAGAGTGTGCAATGCAGTCATCAAAGCAAAAGGTGGCTACTTTGAAGAACCTAGAATATAAGACATATTTTCAGTTGTTTCACAATTTTTGTTAAGTATATAATTCCGCATGTGTTAATTCATAGTTTTGATGCCTTCAGTGTGAATGTACAATTTTCATAGTCATGAAAATACAGAAAAATCTTTAAATGAGAAGGTGTGTCCAAACTTTTGGTCTGTACTGTATATATATATATATATATATATATATATACAGTACAGACCAAAAGTTTGGACACACCTTCTCATTTTAAGATTTTTCTGTATTTTCATGACTATGAAAATTGTACATTCACACTGAAGGCATCAAAACTATGAATTAACACATGCGGAATTATATACTTAACAAATAAGTGTGAAACAACTGAAAATATGTCTTGTATTCTGGGTTCTTCAAAGTAGCCAACTTTTGCTTTGATGACTGCTTTGCACACTCTTGGCATTCTCTTGATGAGCTTCTAGAGGTAGTCACTAGTGTTGAGCCACCCCCGTAGTGTTCGAGTTCGGTTCGGTTCGTCGAACACCCGTGTGTTCGCCGAACTGTTCGTCGAACTGTTCGTCGAACACCTTCGAACACCGTTAAAACCAATGGCAGGCAAACAAAAACACATAGAAACACATAGAAAACACCTTCAAAGGTGTCCAAAAGCTGACAAACTGCTCAGAAGACACAACTAACACATGGAAAAGTGACAAGTACATATAGTCATGCGAAAAGAAAAGAGGTGGAGGAGTAAAAGGAGGGGGAGACACAGATATAGGCATGTCATGCCCTTCTAAAATCCAAAAAGTGAGAAGCCGACACGGCCAGTCCGTTCCTGCCTGTGCCACCTCTGTGTCGCCGGGTTTGTGCCAGAGCCGCGGTGGACCCTGACGGCCAGCCCCCCTATCCCAATACTGGTGCCTGTCCGCCGGTGGGTCGAGGCCCCCCACGGTGGGGGGGGGAGTAACATCTGCAGAAGAAAGACCATCTTCCAGCCAAACTAAGATGTCGACTTCTTTTCGTGGACAATGTGATACGATCCCATTCTTACGGACACGCCCATCGCTACAAATTCTAGATGAGGCACAAAAACAGCAGGTGCTTCAACGGATATCAAGTGCTCCTTCAAGTGGGCTCTCCATCACCTCAATTTCAACATCACAAATACTCCAGTCCTCAGAAGTGTCACCCCAATCGCACTTGCTTCCTCACAGCTCCCAAGTCTCCAGCTGCCCGTCTGAGTATGGGGTAACACAGATGGCTGAGTCTGCCCAGCTGTTTACTCATACTATAGCCTGGGAAACGGAGGTCTGCTCCAGAGCTTCTGTTAATCCAGATGAGGAAATGATCTGATCCGATGCCCAGAATCTTTATAAGTTGGATCCAGGACCAGATGAAGAAGGTTCTGAGCATAATGTAGACCCTTGTTCCCAAACTGTAACTCCTGTTGGTGGAGACAATGATGAAGACGATGATGAGACTCAAATACCTGATTGGAGCGACAACTTGACTTTTCGGTCAGGGCAGGAAGAGGTTGGCTCTGAGGGCGACGGGTGTGATAACACACAGGGTGATGATGACGAGGTTGGAGATCCCACTTACTGTCAACCCACAGTCAGACAGTCGATGAGGTCAGCAGAGGAGGTGGAGGAGGATGTGACTAGCCCTGGGGATGGGGATGACTCAGTACCCGGGCATTTGCCTGGCCTTGGGGATGTCGTGGTGGTCGGCTCCCTGGCCCGTACCCTGGGGTCTCTCTTTAAAAGGGTGGATAATTGTTAATTTTATAAGAGTTCATGACGCCACCTGTGGTATCTGGTGACAAGCACCAGCGCTGCAGCAGTCCACTGAGGCCGGTGATAAGGCAGCTCGATGGTATAGCTCCCCACAGGTGGAGCTAGGTCTCAGGGCAGCGTATGCAGGGGGAATGCAGGACAGGCGAGACCCAGCTGGGTCAGAGCAAGAACGGGAACGGACACGGTAGTCACTTCAGTACCTTTTACTGGTGGAAATTCAGGCACATCCCGGAGCACTGTAGGGTGAAGGGTGCATATCAGGATCCTCCCCAATGAGCGGGTGTAGGGCCTCCTGTTTCTTGCCTCTGCGTAGTAAGTTTCTGACCTGCCTGGAGCTAGGCCTAACTTTGTCTCTGTCCTGCGCTGGCTGACCTTGTGGTAGGGCCTTCTCTTGGAGTTCACGCTCCCAGTATGCGGGGCCTAAGCGTCTCCTGGCTCTGTTACATATCAGCACCTTAGCAATCCTGGGACTTGTAGTTCTCCAGGGATTCCGGTTATGCCTTACTGGGTCATAGAGATACCGGTAAGCTCGGATCCTGTGTCCGGTAAATGCTTCGGGGTGAGCTGGTTAAGTTCCTCTGCCCCTTATGTACTAACTCGCCACTCGCCTTCGGCCTACTCGGGCCCTCACTAGGCTATACACACTAACGGCAGCTTGCCGCGCTTCACTGATCTTACGGCACAGGCACACCTTAAGCTCTATCTGGGCTCCCTGAATCTAGCAAGCAGGAGCCTCGTGCTCCACTGCTGAACTATTAACTGCGTTCTCTAGACTAGACTGAGCTCCACTGCAGACTGACCTCTCTTAGGCTTCTCTACTGCAGGAACTCTTCAGAGGAACTGAACTGCCTAGCTCCACCTTCCCTATTTATATCCCTAACGGGCTCCCTCTGCTGGTCTGAGGTGGAAGGTGGAGATGTGTGAATGTTTATGGGGGCCTCTTGTGGAGGATTCCATCAATGCACTCTTGTAGGATCTGTGATACCAAGCGCAGCGGGGCATCACAGATGCTATTGACGACGAGGTTAGGTTGCGCCTTCCTGAACAGAGACGGAGTACTGGAAGCACGTCAACAACTGCATCCTCAACCACAACTCTGCCTCTGACCACAAGTCGTAGTGGCTCTTCAGGTCACATGGACTCTAAGCCTTGCATAGCCTGGGCATTTATTCAGATCGATAAGGATGACCCAACTCGTGTTATCTGTAATATTTGTCAGCAAAAGCTAAGTAGAGGCCAAAAAATACATAGTTTGAGTACTTCATGCATGTACCGTCACATGGATATGAAGCATAAGTTGCAGTGGGAAGCTCACTGTGCTACAATGCGGCCTAGCCGGCTGGGCCAACCACCGTCTGCCCCATCTTGTGCATCCGCAGCCTCTTCATCCTCTGTGACTGGGGGGACAGCAGTCACACATGTTTTTGGACGCAGACCTGCCACCTCTTTACCCGCAACAGCCAGTGTGATTGGCAGGTCGTCAGTTCATTGGGAAGTGGAAACACCTGCTAGTGTTGAGCGCTCTCCGACATCGAGAGCACCACCTTTGGATCAAGGCAACCTAACATGTCCGCCTGCATCTTCCTCACAGACCGGCAGTTGCCGGGGACACCCTACTCAACACCGTCTAAGCACAACAGCCAGCCCTCGGTCCCTCAGATGTGGAAAAGTAAAAGACCATTTCCTCCTAGCCATGAGAAAGCTAAGAGGTTGAATTTCACCATCTGCAAGCTGTTGGCTACAGAAATGCTGCCTTTCCACCTGGAGGACACAGAGGATTTTCAAGACCTTATGTCCGTCACAGTGCCCCAGTACCAGATGCCCAGTCGGCACTACTTCTCAAAGAAAGGTGTGCCTGCGCTCCACTAGCATGTCGCACACAACATCACCGCTTCTTTGAGAAACTCTGTGTGTGACAGGGTGCACTTCACCACAGACACTTGGACGAGAAGGCATGGACAGGGGCGTTACATGTCGCTGACTGGGCACTGGGTAACTATGGTGACAGCAGGACAAGGGGCTGCTGTCCAAGTCTTACCGTCCCCACGAGTTGTGTGTTAATCCTCTTTATCTCGAACTTCCTCCACTGCTTCTGCCTCCTCAACCTCCTCTCGGTCCTCCACCTGCACCCAAAGCCTGTCTGGTAATGCCACCTGCTTTCTAACTGCGCAGAAGGAATCCTGCACACCTCCTTACTATGCTGGCAGCAGGGCTCAACGCATCAGTGTTTACTTTGAAATGTCTGGGAAATGTGAGTCACACAGCTGAGGAGTTTTGGTCAGCTCTGGAGACCCAGTTTCATGAAAGGTTGTCTCCACTGGACCTGCAACCAGGGAAGGCCATGTGCGACAATGCTGAAACCTGGGTGCGGCACTTCGCCGGGGCAATGTCACACACGTGCCTTGTATGGCTCACGTGTTGAACCTGGTTGTCCAGCAATTTTTAGCCCACTATCCCGGACTAGATGGCCTTCTGCAGAGTGCACGGTCGCTGTGTGCTCACTTCCGCCGTTCGCATCCCGCAGTTCAACGACTTACATCTCTACAGAAGTCGTTGGGCCTGCCAGTTCATCGGCTGAAATGCGATGTGCCGACACGGTGGAATTCAACTCTGCACATGTTGCAGCGACTGTGGCAGCACCGACAAGCCCTGGTGCAATACGTTCTGACGTATAGCCTGGGCCAACGAGATCCAGAGGTGGGGCAAATCACGCTGGAGGAGTGGTCTCAGATCAGGGACCTATGCACCCTTCTGCACAGTCTTGAAATGGCGACGAAGATGTTTAGTGCTGACGATGCCATTATCAGCATGACTATTACGGTGATTTACATGCTGGAGCACATGTTAAACAGAATTCGGAGTCAGGTGGTGGGACAAGAGGAGGTGGAGGAAGTAGAGGAGGAGTCGTATGCGGAAGGGATAACATCTCCAAGGTCCAGACGGTTGGCAGCACCAAGGCGGCAGGCATGGGAGGGTGGGGGAGAGGGATTAACCAGGGCGCATGGTAGCAGCCAAACTGTTGAGGAAGGTGCAGGAGCCGAGGAAGAAGTGGAGGACGAACTGGCAATGGGCATGGAAGACTCATCAGATGAGGGAGACCTTGATCACATTTCTGTTGTGCGAGGTTAGAGGGAGAGGGCAGAGGAAGGAAGCATGATTCTTACCTCGCTACCAACACAACAAGGACTTGGTCCTTCTGGATGCGCAAGACACATGAGTGCCTTCTTGCTGCACTACCTGCAACATGACCCCCGGATTGTCAGAATTCGAAGTAATCCCGACTACTGGGTTGCCACACTCTTAGATCCCCGGTACAAAAGTATATTTGCCAAAATAATTCCTGCCATAAAAAGGTATTGACGAATGCAGGAGTATCTGTTGCAGAATCTTACATGTGCTTTTCCACAAAACACCAGTGGTGCACGTAGTGAATCTCACAGTTCTAACTTGCCAACGGTGGGACTGTCGAGTCTTCATCACTCAAACAGTAACAGTAACACAGTATCTGCTGGTAACAGCAATTTTGTGGAATCGTTTCACCACTTTTTTAGACCATCCTTTGCAAGGCCACAGGAGACAAGAAGTCTGACACATAGTCAATGCCTAGAGAGGATGGTACAGGAGAATCTCCAAGTGAACATCGAAGCCATGACTGTGTCACTGGACCCTTGCTCATTTTGGTATTCCAATCTTGAAAAATTGCCGGAGCTCGCCACTCACGCCTTGGAGATCTTGTCATGCCATGCAGCCAGCGTTCTCTCTGAACGTGTGTTCAGCGCTGCTGGTGGTGTGCTGACAGATAAGCGCACGCGGCTGTCCACTGAGAATGTAGACAGACTCACGTTCATAAAGATGATCAAATCATGGATTCGCAAGGACATTTCTACCCCTGTGTCATCCTTGGGAGACTAAAAGCTTGGGGATTTGGTAAAATCACCTCACCAACCGTTTTAAGCAACAGTGGGGCAATTGATGCCACTTAACCCTAGAACGCATGACCATAAAAATCTACACTTTCACATACCTGGGGCCCTTTAGGCCCGTGTGCAAATAACATGGAATAACTCAAACTCAAATGACAAACAACTATATACATGAAGAATACCTAGAGTTTCAAAATTCTAACTAAAGCAATCTTGCAGAAAATAGAAAACAATTAACTGGGCGGGCCTGCAAGGCCACAGGTATGCGTTCTAGGGTTAAGTGGTGTCTGTGCCACAATTTTGGGAGTCCCCTTGCTGTGTCTTACGTGACGTTGGCATCGTCAATTCCAGGTGGGTTGGGTCGCACCCCCCCCTTTTAACTGTAAGAAACTACATACACTATGGCTTGGGGTAACACAGATGGTTGAGTCTGAAGAGCTGTTTACTCAGAGGTCTGCTCCAAATCTTCAGTGTCTGCTAGTCAGCGTAGAATTTTTAACTGCATCTAGCCTAGGCAATACTTTGGGCGTAGTAGCCCAGCTGCGAAGCAAGCTGCACCGCCTGTGTATCTAATAAGAATTTTTAAATTAATCTAGCCTAGGCAGACTGTGGGGACCCCCAACCAAACCCAGATGCTCAGCCCCCCTACCGCCCCCCTTTCATGGACAACCCAATAATGTAACTCTTACAACTGGATGGGTGAGGATCGGTCACAGCTTTATTAACTCTTTATACTCATTCCATTAGAAAGGCATTTTATTTCTAAAATAATTCAGCTTGTTGCAGCATGCCCTGGGTCCCCACTCCGGCAAGTTGGCCAACAAGTGTAACTCTCCAACATGTCCTTTCTATTTCCAGGCCACGGAGGATCCAGCGTACTCGTATGCAGGACTCTGACCCCCACCCATCACTCTTAACGCTTGTTCCACTCCGTCCTGGAGTCCTGACAGGAATATGTCCAGTCCAATATCTATTAAGTGAACACCGTCGGGCCGTATGAGGCCTGCTTTATCTCCTTCCAGTTGTCGGTGTCGTATCACTACACCGCCTCTGTCTCTTCTAAATTTTGCCATCCGAATATTTATTACCCGCCTTGTCCATTCGATGGCCGTGATGTCTCGCGCACCTTGCCATACCGCTATCGGCACAATCTCTGACCATACTATAGCTAATTTTGTGAAAAATTCTCTGAAGCGCTCAGTGTCTAGTTTCATTATTGCCATTAGTTATGCGCTCTTGTGATGACCTAGGTTGTTTCCCCCGGCCTGTATAACTAAGATGACCGGACATCTTGCCTCTCTCCCTACCTTGATTACCTCCATTAGTACCTGTGGCCATAGCAGGCCTCTAATACCTCTCCAGTTGAAATATGTGTTATGAAACTCTAATTTCCTCCCGCCTGGGCGGACTTTCGCCCTTTTTTGTGCCCAATATATATACGAGTGGCCTATCACTCACACTGTTGGCTTAGCGTCACCTGTAAAAGAAACAAACCACGTTAGGATAACAAGTCCGCTCTTATGTATCTCGCCAAACACGTGGATCGCTATCTCCCTATCCTCTGAACTTCCGTTTCTGACAGTCCTGCTCTTGCTGCTTCCGTGGCCGCACCTATGCGGAATGAGTGTGTCCCGTAATCTTTGGGGTGGTTCCCTGCCGATGTTATGCATTTATTAAATATAGCTTGGAACAGGTATCTTGATAATGGCGTTCCATCAATGTGTGATACGAAGAAATTACTTTGTGATCTGATGGTTAGATATGTTTTTACTATTGTTACCCGACTCAGTGTACCGTTTGTGGGTTGTAGAAGTACCCAAGTACCCCTGCCCGCTGGAACCGTTTTCGATTGGTGTATGCGTACACGTATTGCATTATTGGCTATGACTACTTCCTGGTGTAATAAGCGTCCACTGGTGGTAATTTTGGATTGAGGGACTAATTCGCTTATACATAGCGCCCCGAAGAAGGCGATCACAAATGCAGTAGACATTAGTGTTGCTTCAAATTGTGAGTGTCATGTTAATGGTGTTAGGGATAAGATGTGAGAAATCAGTTTTAGTGACACGGGACGGGACGTCTACATTCCTGACTTGGCTGACCCCTTTTCCACCCTTTTATGGATTGTCTGATGGTGAATCTTTGTCACATCTCCCCAATTCAGTAGTTGGAAGTGAAATGCTACTCCGGTCAGACACCGCTGCGCTGACGCCCCTGATATGCCCCTCATCATTAGCTGGTGGAGAAATTCTATGGTGACTTGTGATCTGGCTTGTTCACATTGGTCAACCCGTCTGCCTGCTACTAGTCATGTCCACTCTTCCCATGCCTTACCGTATGCTTGCCACGTTGACGGGGCAACTGACGCTCTGATTAATGGCATCAACTATTCGCCACTAGATCCCATAGGGAGGGTGGGCAACTGTTGCCCGATGGGTGGGCGTTGTGGAAGAGCTCTGTGAAAATCTGCCAATTGAATTGTTATAAAGCGTTAGCAGCAGCTTTATACCCCTCAGCATAGTGGCTAGCGCGGACCCATACATTGTGTTTTAGGCACAGGAATACTAGCCTGCGTAGTAGGCCTAGCACTGGGAGAGACGATGATGTCATCTTATTAATGCAGTGCGCTAGGCTGTTGTTTTGTGTTATGAAGCGTATATTTTTGTTAGCCAGGCACGCGCCCCATATTTCTATTGCTACCACTATTGGGAAAAATTATTTTCAGGGCTAGATGCAGCTAAAAATTATTATTAATTTCAAAGCTGGTGGAGCTTGGTATAGATGGCCTAATACAATGAGTCCCACACACTGCTAGAAGCCCAAATATTTTTTCAGAGGTAGATGCAGATAAAAATTATTTTTAATTTGCAACCTGATGGAGGTCAGTATAGATGGACTAATAGAGAAAGTCCCACACACTGCTAGAAGGCCAAATATTTTTTCAGAGCTAGATGCAGATAAAAATTATATTCAATTTGCAACCTGATGGAGGTCAGTATAGATGGACTAATAGAGAAAGTCCCACACACTGCTAGAAGGCCAAATATTTTTTCAGAGCTAGATGCAGATAAAAATTATATTCAATTTGCAACCTGATGGAGGTCAGTATAGATGGACTAATAGAACAAGTCCCACACACTGCTAGAAGGCCCAATATTTTTTCAGAGGTAGATGCAGAAAAAAATATATTCAGTTTGCAACCTGATGGAGGTCAGTATAGATGGACTAATACAACAAGTCCCACACACAGCTAGAAGCCCAATATTTTTTCAGAGGTAGATGCAGAAAAAAATATATTCAGTTTGCAACCTGATGGAGGTCTGTATAGATGGATTAATAGAACAAGTCCCACACACAGCTAGAAGCCCAATATTTTTTCAGAGGTAGATGCAGATAAAAATTATTTTTAATTTGCAACCTGATGGAGGTCAGTATAGATGGACTAATACAACAAGTCCCACACACAGCTAGAAGCCCAATATTTTTTCAGAGCTAGATGCAGACAAAAAATTATTTTGAATTTGCAACCTGATGGAGGTCAGTATAGATGGACTAATAGAGAAAGTCCCACACACTGCTAGAAGGCCAAATATTTTTTCAGAGCTAGATGCAGAAAAAAATTATATTCAGTTTGCAACCTGATGGAGGTCAGTATAGATGGACTAATAGAGAAAGTCCCACACACTGCTAGAAGGCCACATGTTTTTTCAGAGGTAGATGCAGAAAAAAATATATTCAGTTTGCAACCTGATGGAGGTCTGTATAGATGGATTAATAGAACAAGTCCCACACACAGCTAGAAGCCCAATATTTTTTCAGAGGTAGATGCAGAAATAAATATATTCAGTTTGCAACCTGATGGAGGTCAGTATAGATGGACTAATACAACAAGTCCCACACACAGCTAGAAGCCCAATATTTTTTCAGAGGTAGATGCAGAAAAAATATTTTTAATTTGCAACCTGATGGAGGTCAGTATAGATGGACTAATAGAGAAAGTCCCACACACTGCTAGAAGGCCAAATATTTTTTCAGAGCTAGATGCTGATAAAAATTATATTCAATTTGCAACCTGATGGAGGTCAGTATAGATGGACTAATACAACAAGTCCCACACACAGCTAGAAGCCCAATATTTTTTCAGAGGTAGATGCAGAAAAAAATATATTCAGTTTGCAACCTGATGGAGGTCTGTATAGATGGATTAATAGAACAAGTCTCACACACAGCTAGAAGCCCAATATTTTTTCAGAGGTAGATGCAGAAAAAAATATATTCAGTTTGCAACTTGATGGAGGTCAGTATAGATGGACTAATACAACAAGTCTCACACACAGCTAGAAGCCCAATATTTTTTCAGAGCTAGATGCAGAAAAAAATTATATTCAATTTGCAACCTGATGGAGGTCAGTATAGATGGACTAATAGAATGATGCTATGCCCAAAAGATTTTACTTCACTAGGTGCAGTAAAAAAATTGGTATTCTATACACAGGTGGTATATCTTGCAACACAGATAGGCTACTCCACTGACTAACACACTCTGCAATAGGCCAAAAAGGATTAGCTTTGCTAGATTCAGCCAAATGCTGTGAAAAAAACTTGCACAGCACTGGCACAGACCTGCCTGGCAAAAACTGATAGGAACTGATGTAACCTAGTCCTGAAAAGGACTCCAATTACAATTAGTCTTTACTCCCACAACCTATCTATTTAAGAGCACAGACCTGCCTGATAAAAGTCATAGGAAATGCTGTAACCTAGTCCTTAAAAGGACTGCAATCACAACTATTCCCTACTCCCAAGCTATCTGTAGATTTGTGCGAAAATTGGCTTGAAATTAACAAGGTATAGCGCACACAGCAACAGCGGTGCCGTCTAACACGCAGCTGCAGCAGTGAGAAAATGGTGGCGACGGGGAAAATGGCTTGGTCTTATAGGGCAAGGACATGTGACATACACTGCCAATGACACATGCCCTTGCTTGTGTGAAAAAAAGCACTTCGCTCCGTGTGTGCGCTGCTGATAGGCTGACAGATTGCACCTCCCCACTGTAAATGCGGGAAAGAGAAAAAAAAAATGGAGATCTTCATTGTTCCTGCAGAGATCCATCCCCTGCCCCTCCCCCCACCCTGCTGTACACTCAAACTGCGTATTAACATTAATTTTCATCATTACTGAGACAAAATCCAGTTATGATTTTGGTGCACGAACAGTTATCGAACATAACCTCGAACAGCCGAATTTTTCTCAAATTGTTCGTGTTCGCCGAACGGCTCGAACACCGCCCAAAACAGCTCGAATTTGAGATTGGCGAACAGTTCGAGTAGAACAACGCTCATCTCTAGTAGTCACCGGAAATGGTCTTCCAACAATCTTGAAGGAGTTCCCAGAGATGCTTAGCACTTGTTGGCCCATTTGCCTTTACTATGCGGTCCAGCTCACCCCAAACCATCTCGATTGGGTTAAGGTCTCGTGACTGTGGAGGCCAGGTCATCTGGCGTAGCACCCCATCACTCTCCTACTTGGTCAAATAGCCCTTACACAGCATGGAGGTGTGTTTGGGGTCATTGTCCTGTTGAAAAGTAAATGATGGTCCAACTAAACGCAAACTGGATGGAATAGCATGCCGCTGCAAGATGCTTTGGTAGCCATGCTGGTTCAGTATGCCTTCAATTTTGAATAAATCCCCAACTGTGTCACCAGCAAAGCACCCCCACACCATCACACCTCCTCCTCCATGCTTCCCGGTGGGAACCAGGCATGTAGAGTCTATCCGTTCACCTTTTCTGCGTCGCACAAAGACATGGTGGTTGGAACCAAAGATCTCAAATTTGGACTCATCAGACCAAAGCACAGATTTCCACTGGTCTAATTGCCATTCCTTGTGTTCTTTAGCCCAAACAAGTCTCTTCTGCTTGTTGCCTGTCCTTAGCAGTGGTTTCCTAGAAGCTATTTTACCATGAAGGCCTGCTGCACAAAGTCTCCTCTTAACAGTTGTTGAAGAGATGTGTCTGCTGCTAGAACTCTGTGTGGCATTGACCTGGTCTCTAATCTGAGCTGCTGTTAACCTGCGATTTCTGAGGCTGGTGACTTGGATAAACTTATCCTCAGTAGCAGAGGTGACTCTTGGTCTTCATTTCCTGGGGCGGTCTTCATGTGAGCCAGTTTCTTTGTAGCGCTTGATGGTTTTTGCAACTGCACTTGGGGACACTTTCAAAGTTTTCCCAATTTTTCGGACTGACTGACATTTATTTCTTAAAGTAATGATGGACACTCGTTTTTCTTTACTCAGCTGCTTTTTTCTTGCCATAATACAAATCTAACAGTCTATTCAGTAGGACTATCAGCTGTGTATCCACCAGACTTGGGCACAACACAACTGAGGAGGGGAGGAGTCCTGAGGAGATAATTTGCATATTCCCACTGCATTTTGGGGTAAGTGAAGAGTCTCCGCGAGCTCAAAGAACACTGGATTTTGGCTGTTGGAGCTGAAAAGAGGACATCGGTAAACTAGGGGCGGAGTCCTGAGGAGATAATTTGCATATTCCCACTGCATTTTGGGGTAAGTGAAGAGTCTCCGCGAGCTCAAAGAACACTGGATTTTGGCTGTTGGAGCTGAAAAGAGGACATCGGTAAACCAGGGGAGGAGTCCTGAGGAGATAATTTCCGGCGCGCGCATTTTGAAGCTTTTTTTTTAAGCTTTTTTCACTGTTTTCAGAACATTAACAGTAAGAACATGGAAGAGTCCAGGAGCCATTTGGTGAGCTGCATATCCTGCTACATGTTCACAGACTTGCCAGTGGAAAAGCCAAACTTCACATGCCAGAAATGCAAGCTTGTGTCCCTGTTGGAGGAAAAGTTGCGAAATCTAGAAGAGAGGTTAACTACCTTGAAAATCATTAAGGAAGGTGAAGAGTTCTTAGACAGAGCAGAATTATCTCTTCATGATTCAGAAAGAGAAGAAATTCAAACTGCACCTGACGAAACAGAGGAATGGAAGCATGTGACCCAGAGAAGCAGGAGGATCGAGAGGCAGTCAGCACCCATACTGCTCAGGAACCAGTACCAGGCTCTCACACAGGAGAACCATGAAGAAATACAGCAAAATAAGACTTTGCCAGCAATGAATAACCTTGTAAGCCCTCAGAATCCTCCTGGATGGAGAAAGAAGAATGTTGTGAAGAAAAAACGGAGAGTGGTGGTCATGGGGGATTCCCTGTTAAGAGGAACAGAGGCCGCTATCTGCAGACCAGACATAACCTCAAGAGAAATGTGCTGTCTTCCAGGAGCAAAAATTAAAGATGTGTCTGACAGGATATCAAGACTCTTCAGACCTACAGATCACTACCCATTCCTGCTAATACATGTGGGGACAAATGACACCGCAAGAAAGGACCTGGAAACCATCTGCAGTGACTTTGAAGACTTAGGCAAGAAAGTGAAAGAATTGGGAGCGCAGGTGGTCTTCTCATCCATCCTCCCAGTGGATGGCCATGGAACAATGAGGTGGAATAAGATTCTACAGGTGAACAACTGGCTACGTCGATGGTGCCGTCAACAAGGATTTGGATTTCTGGATCACGGAATGAATTACCTATACGATGGACTACTTGCTAGAGATGGGGTGCACCTTACAAAGACTGGAAAACATGTATTTGGAAGTCGCCTTGCTACACTCATCAGGAGAGCTTTAAACTAGAACAATGTGGGAAGGGAAGCAAAAGGCCAGAAAAAGCCATACAGCTGACAAATACTATTGAGATCTCTGCTACTGGAAGTGGAAAGGAAGAACAAAGACAAAACAATTTAAATAATAAAAATATGGGAGGAAGAGAAACCAATCACAAACTAAAATGTTTTTATACAAATGCACAAAGCATGGGCAACAAACAAGGAGAATTGGAACTACTAATGCAGGAAAAGAAATATGATGTCATTGGAATCACTGAAACTTGGTGGGACGATACACATGATTGGAATAAAAGGCTAAAAGGATACAACTTATTTGCAAGAAACAGACTTGATAAACGAGGAGGAGGTGTCGCATTGTATGTTAGAAAAGCGTATATCTGCACAGAGATTGAAGCTTCAGAGAC
Organism: Phyllobates terribilis; assembly: GCF_046119375.1. Lineage (NCBI taxonomy): Eukaryota > Metazoa > Chordata > Amphibia > Anura > Dendrobatidae > Phyllobates > Phyllobates terribilis. The sequence goes on along the minus strand of NW_027362771.1, from coordinate 412,974,153 downwards.
TGGGAGTTCTGTGGAAACTGTTTGGGTAAGAATACAAGGAGAGAACAACGGAAAGGACACCATTGTAGGCATTTACTACAGGCCACCTGGGCAAGCTGAAGATATGGATGAACTCTTTATGTATCAAATGACCAAGTTCTCCAAAAAATATGACGTAGTGGTCATGGGAGATTTCAACTATCCAGACATTTGTTGGGAATCTCTCTCAAGTAAAACTAACAGGTCAAGCAAATTCTTATCCTCTCTTGCTGACAACTTTATCTTCCAAAAGGTAGGGGAGAAAACAAGGGGATCTGCTACTTTGGATCTAATCCTTATAAACAGGGATGAAATGGTTGAGGAGGTAAAGGTGGCTGGGACCCTAGGAGGCAGCGATCATGCTATTATAGAATTTTGGATAACTAGAGGAGGAAGACATGTGAAGACTCAAACTTCAAGGTTAGATTTTAGAAAGGCAGATTTTAAGAGACTCAGAAAGAGAATAGGAGGGATCCAATGGCTGGATGTCCTTAAGGACAAAAATGTCCAGGAAGGATGGGAAATTTTTAAAACTGAGATTCTCAAAGCACAATCGTTAACAATCCCGAAAAGTAGGAAGAATGGGAAGCATTTAAGGAAACCAGGATGGATGAACACAGAACTTAAACACATGCTAAAAAGAAAGAAAGAAATGTTTATTAAATGGAAAGAGGGAGGCATATCTAAAGAAGATTATAATGCAGTCTGCAGATCCTGTAGGGCACGTATCAGGTTAGCTAAAGCTGACAATGAATTAAGGCTTGCAAGAGATGTCAAAAGCAACAAAAAAGGATTTTGGGGGTATGTCAAAAGTAAAAGAAAAGTCAAAGATGCTATAGGATTTTTACAGGATGAAAATGGAGAAATGGTAAGAGAGGATGTTGAGAAGGCCGAACTTTTTAATTCCTATTTTGCATCTGTTTTCTCTCAGAAAGAAAATGTATCATCAACTGATCTTCACTGTCGTTTTAAAGGAATAGAAGAATCCAAATTATCTGTAAACAGAAAGATTATGAGGGAATATTTAGCTAACATAAATGAGTTCAAGTCTCCAGGTCCAGATGAATTACACCCCAGAGTATTGAAGGAGATCGTAGAATAAATTTTAGAACCACTCTCCATAATCTTTGAAAATTCTTGGAGAACAGGAGAAGTCCCAGAAGACTGGAGAAGAGCAAATGTTGTTCCTATCTTCAAAAAGGGGAAGAAGGTGGACCCAGGGAACTATAGGCCGGTGAGTCTGACTTCTATACCAGGAAAGATCTTTGAACAAATTATTAAACAACATGTAGGTAAGTACATGGATAAGAATGAAGTGATTAACCAGAGTCAGCATGGGTTTGTAACTAACAAGTCATGTCAGACAAACTTAATTTCCTTCTATGACAGAATCACTGACTGGGTGGATCAGGGAAATGCTGTAGATATAGTATATCTTGACTTCAGCAAAGCATTTGACAAAGTATCTCACACCATCCTTATTGAAAAAATGACCAAGTATGCAATGGACCAGGCAACTGTTAGGTGGATTCATAACTGGCTTAGTGATCGGACTCAAAGGGTGGTTGTAAATGGCTTCACATCCAGCTGGATGAATGTCTCAAGTGGGGTACCACAGGGCTCCGTCCTGAGACCTGTATTGTTCAACATCTTTATCAATGATTTAGATGAAGGAATTGAGGGTAAACTGATTAAATTTGCTGATGACACAAAGCTAGGAGGGATAGCTAATACTAGAGAAAAGAGAGAGAGGATTCAAAAAGACCTAAATAAACTGGAGCAGTGGGCAGCAACCAACAGAATGGTTTTTAACAGGGAAAAATGCAAAGTACTACATCTGGGCAATAAAAATGAAAAAAGCATATACAGAATGGGAGGAATAGAGCTAAGCAACAGTACATGTGAAAAAGACTTAGGTATACTAATAGATCATAGACTGAACATGAGTCAACAGTGTGATGCAGCAGCAAAAAAGGCAAATACAATTCTGGGATGTATTAACAGAAGCATACAGTCTAGATCACGTGAAGTCATTATCGGACTTTACTCCTCTTTGGTCAGACCTCATCTGGAATACTGTGTACAGTTTTGGGCACCACATTTTAAAAAAGACCTAGACAAACTGGAGCAAGTTCAGAGAAGAGCGACCAGAATGGTGACTGGTCTGCAAACCATGTCCTATGAGGAACGGTTGCAGGATTTGGGAATATTTAGCTTGCAAAAAAGAAGACTGAGAGGAGACTTAATAGCTGTCTACAAATATGTCAAGGGCTGTCACATTGTAGAAGGATCATCTTTATTCTCATTTGCACAAGGAAAGACTAGAAGCAATGGGATGAAACTAAATGGGAGGAGACACAGATTAGATATTAGAAAAAACTTTTTGACAGTGAGGGTGATCAATGAGTGGAACAGGCTGCCACGAGAGGTGGTGAGTTCCCCTTCAATGGACGTCTTCAAACAGAGGCTGGACAGACATCTGTTTGAGATGATTTAGTGAATCCTGCTTTGAGCAGGGGGTTGGACCAGATGACCCAGGAGGTCCCTTCCAACTCTACATTCTATGATTCTATGATTCTATGATTCTATGATGGTCCCAACAACATTTATAAGGCAAGAAATCCCACTTATTAAACCTGACAGGGCACACGTGTGAAGTGAAAACCATTTCTGGTTAGTACCTCTTGAAGCTCATCAAGAGAATGCCAAGAGTGTGCAAAGCTGTCATCAAAGCAAAAGGTGGCTACTTTGAAGAACCTAGAATATAAGACATATTTTCAGTTGTTTCACACTTTTTTGTTAAGTATACAATTCCACATGTGTTAATTCATAGTTTTGATGCCTTCAGTGTGAATGTACAATTTTCACAGTCATGAAAATACAGAAAAATCTTAAAATGAGAAGGTGTGTCCAAACTTTTGGTCTGTACTGTATATATCTTTTCATCTTTTACATTTTAAAAGTTCCAAAAAGGAAAATGTGCTGATGCAAAAGATTTGGCACCCAGCATGGTTAGTACCTAGTAGCACCCCCTTTTGAAAGTATCACAGCTTGCAAACGCTTTTTGTAGCCAGGGAAGTTTGTTTCAATTCTTGTTTAAAGGATTTTCATCCATTCTTCCTTGGCAAATTTTTCCAGTCCTGTGAGATTCCTGGATCATCTTGCATGCACTGCTATTTTAAGGTCTAGCCATAGAATTTCAACAATTTTCAGATCAGGGACTGAGGGCCATTGTAAAACCTTCGGCTTTCACCTATTGTGGATTTTAACGTTTGTTTAGTGTCATCCATTTGTAAAAGCCATTCTCTTTTCAACTTCAGCTTTTTTACGCATGGTGTTATTTTTGCATCAAGAATTTGTTGAAATTTCATTGAATCCATTTTTCCCTCTACTGTTGAAATGTTCTCTGTGCCATTGGCTACAACACAACCCCAAAGCATGATTGATCCACCCCCATGCTTAACGGTTGGTGAGATGTTCTTTTCCTGAAATTCTGTGCCCTTTTTTCTCCACACATACACTACCATTCAAAAGTTTGGGGTCACCCAGACAATTTTCTGTTTTCCATGAAAACTCATACTTTTATTTATTAAATGAGTTGCAAAATGAATATAAAATACAGTCCAGACATTGACAAGGTTAGAAATAATGATTTTTATTTGAAAGAATAATTTTCTCCTTCAAACTTTGCTTTCGTCAAAGAATGCTCCCTTTGCACCAATTACAGCATTGCAGACCTTTGGCATTCTAGCTGTTAATTTGCTGAGGTAATCTTGAGAAATTTCACCCCATGCTTCCTGAAGCCCCTCCCACAAGTTGGATTGGCTTGATGGGCGCCTTGTGCGTACCATACGGTCAAGCTGCTCCCACAACAGCTCAATGGGGTTTAGATCTGGTGACTGCGCTGGCCACTCCATTACAGATAGAATATCAGCTGCCTGCTTCTTCCCTAAATAGTTAATGCATAATTTGGAGGTGTGCTTTGGGTCATTGTCCTGTTGTAGGATGAAACTGGCTCCAATCAAGCGCTGTCCACAGGGTATGGCATGGCATTGCAAAATGGAGTTATAGCCTTCCTTACTCAAAATCCCATTTACCTTGTACAAATCTCCCAATTTACCAGCACCAAAGCAACCCCAGACCATCACATTACCTCCACCATGCTTGACAGATGGCGTCAGGCACTCTTCCAGCATCTTTTCAGTTCTTCTGCGTCTCAGAAATGTTCTTCTGTGTGATCCAAACACCTCAAACTTTGATTCGTCTGTCCATAAAACTTTTTTCCAATCTTCCTCTGTCAATGCCTGTTTTCTTTTGCCCATATTAATCTTTTCCTTTAATTAGCAAATCTCAGATATGGCTGTTTCTTTGCCACTTTGCCCAGAAGGCCAGCATCCCGGACTCACCTCATCACTGTAGACGTTGAAACTGGCGTTTTGCGTGTACTGTTTAATGAAGCTGCCAGTTGAGGAGCTGTGAGGCGTTGATTTCTCAAACTAGAGACTCTGATTAGTGTTGAGCGAGTATGTTCTGTTAACCCTTTCGCCGAGTATGCTCGGGCGAGCACCGAGTAGTTACAGCTGCTCGGTGTTATGTTTAAATCACTCCCGCGTGCATGATTTGCGACAGTTTGACAGCTTTATTACATGTGAGGAATGATTGTTTCTTTTGCATTTTGCATACTCTTTTGCTTCCTCCCCTTCCCAGGAGATGTGGTATGATCAGACCATGTTCCTGTACGGTCAGACACGGACATTACACAGTACACAGCAGGGGCACATTTATAAGATTATCTCAGCACAGGAACATTTTATTTAAACACATCTAATTGTGGAAGTGTTAGAACCTTGCTCTTAGGTTTTTTCCTTTGCTGGTCACATGACCTCGTTGGCCTATTTAATCCTGCTCCGCCCTTCTGGCTTTGCTGGACTTCATTGTATAACTACTTTCTAGCTAGCCTGTGCTCTGTATCTAACTCTGTTAGTTTGCTTGGTCTTCGGACCTCTTTGTTCTTTATATTTTGTTTGTTTGTCTGTCTGCTACTGTTTCTGTTAGGAGGTGTCCCATTTTCCTCCCAGTCCTTAGTACTTGTAGGGATTCCTTCCCCACATCTATAGGTCTCCGTACAGACTAGCTTAGGACTTTAGCAGGTCTGATCGCAGGATCAGGTTCCCTGTTACATCGTAGGGATTCAGCTGAGTTCTATCGTAGGGACAGATCTCCTCTCTTTCCTTAGCTCTGGTAGCAGAACATAACAGTAAGTCCAGCCTGCAAATTCTCTAAGGAAAGATTTTTCTGTTCCATCATGGTGTCGGTTCAGGATTTGGCTCATCGCCTGCAGGGACTCTCTCTGGAGGTGGCCGAGCTCCGTCAGCACGTGAGTAACTATCCTGGAGCACATTTCTTGGAGCCTAAGGTATGGTTGCCGGATTTATTTTTTGGTGAACACCGAGAATTTTTTTCATTCAAAAATGCTTGCTTATTGTATTTTCGTTTGAGACCCAAGTCCTCTGGGGATGAATCCCAGCGCATAGGGTTCATAATGTCACTTTTGCGCAAAGAGCCTCAGGAGTGGGCCTTTTCTTTGCAACCTAGTGATACATGCTTCAGATCAGTGGATAGTTTTTTTTCTGCTTTGGGACTATTATATGATGATCCTGACCGTGTCGCATCAGCTGAGACTGAGTTAAGACGTTTGAGACAGGGATCAGGTAATGTGGAAAAATATTGTACTCATTTCCGTCGTTGGTCTACTCAAACAGGGTGGAACGATTCTGCTCTGAAAAGTCTATTTCTTGCTGGGCTCAATGAAAGGGTTAAAGACCTGCTAATTGCTTATCCTACACCTGAAGATTTGCAACAGGCTATGCAATTAGCTATACGGGTGGATAGGAGACTGCGTGCAAGGGTTAATGAGAGCAAATCCTCTGCTATGTCAGTTTCTGGTTATGAGAATGTGTGTACTAACAGTGGTGAATCGATAGAGATTGGATCGATGGCACCTCGCTCTCAAGAAAAAGACCGTCGATTTTCTGAAGGCTTGTGTTTCTATTGCGGAAAATCTGGTCATTTGATTAAAGGCTGTGAGCTTCGTATGAAGAAAGAAAAAAAAATGGTCAGTCATGCCCGTATTTCCTGTTTAAATTCCAAGGGTGTATTTTTAGCTGCTTCCACGATTGCTCAGGAAAAATTAATGGAATTTCGGGTGTTTGTTGATTGTGGATCTACTCTGAATGTAATTGATGGGGGATTCTTGGAAAGACTCAATTTAAAACCCGAACCTTTATCATCCCCCATTGCTGTGGTTTCTGTGGATGGTTCCCCTTTGAAGAATATTACTCTCAAGGTCTGTGAATTTCCTCTCACTATTAATGGTGTTCACCATGAGAAATTGGATTTGGTAGTTTTGAATAACTTGCCTTCTCCAGTAATATTGGGATTGCCCTGGTTAAAATTTCACAATCCTGTACTGGATTGGTCTACCAATGAAATTAAATCCTGGAGCCATAAATGTTATGACAAGTGTTGTAACGGGCATATTGCAGCTTTGGATAGGGGAGAATTGCCTGTTCCTATTCAGGATTTTTGGAGAGTTTTTTCTGAGAAGGAATCGCAGGTTTTGCCTCCCCATAGAGACTATGATTGTTCTATTGAATTTGTCCCTAGAGCGACTCTTCCTAAAAGTCGTTTATTTAACCTTACTATTCCTGAGAGGAAGGCTTTGGATGAATACATACAGACAAGTTTGGCCGCCGGTCACATTAGGCCCTCTAAGTCTCCTGTGGCGGTTGGATTTTTTTTTGTAAAAAAAAAGGACGGCGGTTTACGTCCTTGTCTGGATTTTCGTGAGATTAACAAAATTACTGTACGCAATCCTTACCCACTGCCATTGATTCCTGATCTGTTTAACCAGTTAATGGGGGCCAAGTGGTTCTCTAAAATTGACCTTAAGGGGGCATACAATCTGTTGCGCATGAAGGAGGGTGACGAATGGAAGACTGCTTTTAACACTCCTGTGGGTCATTTTGAGAATCTGGTTATGCCTTTTGGTCTTACTAATGCTCCTGCATTTTTTCAGAATCTTATTAATGACATCCTTAGACCTTTGATCGGCAAAAATGTGGTTGTGTATTTGGATGACATTTTGATTTATTCGCCGGATCTGGAGTCTCATTGGCGGAACGTACGTGAGGTATTACAATTGTTAATGGACAATTCGCTTTTTGCTAAGCTGGAGAAATGTGAGTTCGCTGTACAGAGAATTAGTTTTTTGGGTTACATTATCTCCAGCGAAGGTTTTGAGATGGTTCCCTTCGTCAAACTGCCCTGCGCTAAAACTCTCGCTAAGGCCTTTGTCAAGGAAATTGTCAGACTTCATGGCGTTCCTACTGACATTGTTTCTGATAGGGGTCCTCAGTTCGTGGCTCGTTTTTGGCGTGCCTTTTGTGACAGGTTGGGAGTTCATCTGTCGTTCTCGTCCGGATATCATCCTGAATCTAATGGCCAGACAGAAAGGAAAAACCAGGATGTTGAGCAGTTCTTGCGTTGTTTTGTGGCAGACAATCAAGAGGGGTGGTCTGAGTTTCTGCCACTTGCTGAATTTGCTCTGAACAATCATACATCTTCTTCTGCTGGTTGTTCGCCTTTTTTTTGTTGTTCTGGGAGACATCCGTCGTTTGGGTCGTTCTCCAAGTTGGGATCTGCCGTGCCTGAGGAGGAGAATTTTTCCGGTGATTTGGAGAGAGTTTGGACGGATGTGCGTGGTAATCTTCAGGAGGCCAACAGAAAATCTAAAGACTGCTTTGATAGGAAACGACAGGAGGTTTTGTTCGCTGTTGGTGACATGGTTTGGTTGTCCTCTAGGAATCTGCAGTTGAGGATTCCTTCTAAGAAATTGGGTCCCAAGTTTGTAGGGCCCTTTAAGGTGCTTCAGGTTGTCAACCAATCTGCTGTTAGGTTGGAGGTTCCTACCTCCTGGAGAATTAATCCGGTATTTCATGTCTCTCTGTTAAAAAAAGCTGTTGTGTCGGATGGTGACGCCTCTGCCTCTATTCCTCCGGTGGTGGAGGACGGGGAATATGAAATTTCTCGCATCCTTAACTCTAGACGGTATAGAGGTAGTTTGCAGTATCTGGTGGCCTGGAAAGGTTTCGGACCCGAGGATAACTCTTGGGTGAGGTCAGATGATGTTTCCGCGTCCAGACTTATCAGAGCGTTTCACAGGAGATTTCCTGATAAGCCTGGTCCTAGGGGATCCGGAGGATCCTCTTAGAAGGGGGGGGTACTGTTAGAACCTTGCTCTTAGGTTTTTTCCTTTGCTGGTCACATGACCTCGTTGGCCTATTTAATCCTGCTCCGCCCTTCTGGCTTTGCTGGACTTCATTGTATAACTACTTTCTAGCTAGCCTGTGCTCTGTATCTAACTCTGTTAGTTTGCTTGGTCTTCGGACCTCTTTGTTCTTTATATTTTGTTTGTTTGTCTGTCTGCTACTGTTTCTGTTAGGAGGTGTCCCATTTTCCTCCCAGTCCTTAGTACTTGTAGGGATTCCTTCCCCACATCTATAGGTCTCCGTACAGACTAGCTTAGGACTTTAGCAGGTCTGATCGCAGGATCAGGTTCCCTGTTACATCGTAGGGATTCAGCTGAGTTCTATCGTAGGGACAGATCTCCTCTCTTTCCTTAGCTCTGGTAGCAGAACATAACAGGAAGTTATTATCAGTCCAAGATCTATTGATTAAAATTAACTTTTGTTCGTGGGACAATCCCTTTAAGAGTTAAATACAGAAAAGATTGTAATTTTAGTATAATATACTTGTGCATAATATGTGCATCAGTAATTATAGATACAGAAATGTTTTCAGTATTGCTGTGAGCCAGTATCTGGCTGGAAGTCATCTTTCTCACACAGAAGCCAGAGGCCTACAGTCCACAACCCTCATGGCACCTTTCCTTGTAGGACCTAATTACATTGATTTGTTTTTGTTAGATGGAAAAAAGTGAGACCCCCCTCAAACTTTTGTGACTATTTTTCAGCAGTCATGGAAAACAGGTTAACGAAAATTGACTCCAGCAGCTGCATTTCATTTTGAAGTTATGAGTTTTGTAATGTAACTTCCCAAATTAGGTTTCAATGGGACCTTCCTAAAGCCGCGTGGCACATCCATCGGATTTTCCAGCAAAGTGCGTAGCTTGAGTTGTCTGTACATTGAACATCCCTGTGCTGCAAGCAACCAGAAACAGCTGTATCATACTGTGACATTATGACTTCATTTAGGAATGGTACAGTACTTTTTCAAATGCGATTTAGAGTATAAGCAAAGCTTGTTAACCAAGGCCAGAGTAACACCAGTCTTGGACAAGCCACTAGTTATGCAATAAAATAAATATAACTGAGAATCTGACTCAGGCAATGTGATCAGCTAAACTGTTTACAGATGTGCAGAAAGTGTCAGTTTAGCTACTGGCCAGAAATCACATCCATAATGCAGAGGGACTGCTGAATACCTGCTTCACTTAGGACATCCTTTAGTTATAAACTTATATTACATTCTATTCTAAAAAGGGGTCTGAAGGAATAGAAAAAAAAGTAAATACATAAATAAATAAATGTATACATTCCCAAATACCTTTAGAAAATGAGAATTGTTTTATCTAGAGAAGTAATCACTTTAGTACATGAAAATAAATGTCAACTTGTTGCACTGACGGAAACCTGTTCTAGAATGTTAATAGGACAGGAGCATTTGAGCATGTGCAGTAAGAAGCTCTGCCACTGGGACTTGGCAATAACTTATACCACATACTGTCAAGCTATCTCTCAGTCACTCAGAATTCAGAAAAGTAGAGCAAAGAGCAGTGTGAGCAGCCTCTTCTTACCTAAGCACCCTATTATCTCCAGTATTAGATAATAAAACAGGGTGGACCGTATTGTGAGCAGCCTCTTCTTACCTCAGCATCCCAGATATAGCCAGTATTAGATTAAAAAGACAGGGAAGACAGCAGAGTGAACAGCCTCTTCTTACCTCAACACCCTATTATCTCCAGTATTAAATAGAAAAACAGCGTGGACAGTAGGGTGTGCAGCCTCTTCTTACCTCAGCATCCCAGATATAGCCAGTATTAGATTAAAAAGACAGGGGAGACAGTAGAGTGAGCAACCTCTTCTTACCTCAGCACCGTGGTGTAGCCAGTATTAGATTAAAAACACAGGGCAGACAGTAGTGTATCAGCCTCTTCTTACCTCAACACTCCAGATATCTCCAGTATTAGATCAGAAACAAAGGATGGACAGCAGTGTGAGTGACCTTTTCTTACTTCAGCAACCTGGTATGTCCAGCATTAGATCAGGAAGACGGGATAGACAGAAGTGTGAACAGCCTCTTCTTATTTCAGCACTCTGGGCATCTCCAGTATTAGGTGAGAAAGACAAGGTGGACAGAAGTGTGAGCAGCTTCTTCTTACCTCATCACTCCTGGTTTCTCCAGTATTAGGTCTTAAGACAGGGTAGATAGCAGTGTGAGCAGCCTCTTTTTACCTCATCACTCATGGTTTCTTCAGTATTAGGTCTTAAAGACAGGGTAGACAGCAGTGAGAGCAGCCTCTTCTTACCTCATCACTCCTGGTTTCTCCAGTATTATATCATATAAACATGATAAACACCAGAGGCATACATAGAAATCATGGGGCCCCATAGCAGGAGTTCTAATCGCCCCACCCCCTCCCAAAAAAAAAATCTTAATATTCGGCGGGGTTACAGAAGAGAAAACTTGCCGTCTTTACAAAGTAATTTTCCTCCTATTGATTGCCCTTTTATTGTACTCATGAAATATGATATCAATAACAGTGCCCCCCCCCCAAAACTGAGTATGATACCCCCACAGTGAATTCTTCCACAGTACCCTCCACACACACGGTATGATGACCCTACTGTTCCCCCCTCCCTCTTAACCCTTACCCGGCAAAGTATGGTGACCCAAACACAGTATAATGCCTCAACTGTGATCGCCACACAGCCCTCCATACAGTATAATGGGCTTCCATACAGTATAATAGTCCCCACACCCCTCCACTCAGTATGATGGCCCCAACACAACCATCCACACTGTATAATTACACTCACTAGCCCTCCAAACAAACAGTATAATGGCCCCCACCCAACCCTTCAAGCAGCATACTGGCCCCTACACAGCACTCTACACATTATGATGGACCCAAAAAAAACCTTCACACTGTATAATTGCTTGCATACAGTATAAGGGCCCCACACAGCCCTTCAAACAGTGTAATGGCTCCCACATAGCCCTCCAAACAGTATAATGGTCACCACCTAGCGCTGCAGACAGTATAATGACCCTCCACATAGCCCTGCAAACAGTATAATGCCGCCTACATAGACCTACAAACATTATAATGCTCCCCCTGCTTAGACTAGCAATCAGCAAAAATTCCCCATCCCCCTCAGATAGACCTGCAAACAGTATAACGGCCCCCATATAGTCCTGCAAAAAGTATAATGGTCCACACATACAGTACAGATCAAAAGTTTGGACACGCCTTCTCATTTAAAGATTTTTGTGTATTTTCATGACTTCGAAAATTGTACATTCACACTGAAGGCATCAAAACTATGAATTAACACATGTGGAATTATATACTTTACAAAAAAAAGTGTGAAACAACTGAAAATATGTCTTATATTCTAGGTTCTTCAAAGTAGCCACCTTTTGCTTTGATGACTGCTTTGCACACTCTTGGCATTCTCTTGATGAGCTTCAAGAGGTAGGCTTTGTAAGTAGGGTTAAAGAAAGAAACCCAGATGTTCTTGCTACCCACTGTTTCTTGCACCGTGAGGCCCTCGTTGCAAAGACCTTACCATCAGATCTAGCTCCTGTGTTGAATGATGTTGTGCGCATAGTGAACTTTGTGAAGACGCGACCTTTGAGATGTCGCTTATTTGCGTCTTTGTGTACAGAAATGGGAGCGGAACATAAAATCTTTTTGCTCCACACGGAGGTCAGGTGGCTGTCACGCGGCAAAGTGCTGGCCCGTGTGTATGAGTTGCGAGAGGAACTTAAAATATTTCTTACAAACGAGAGGTCCGATTATTCAAAGCTGCTTGCAAGTGATGAGTGGTGTGCAAAGCTGGCATACCTGGCTGATATATTTCAATATCTGAATGAACTAAACACACGGATGCAAGGTCGAAATGAAAACCTGCTTACAAGCACTGATAAAATGAACGGATTCCGTTTAAAGGTGCAGCTCTGGCAACAGCATGTGCAGGGTGGCAACCTTCAGATGTTCCCACTCACCGAGAAACTGCATGATGACAATACTGCTGCAATGTGCGAAGCGATTGGCAGACATTTGAAAACTCTTGAGGAGAAGTTATCGTTCTATTTCTCTTCAGCCTTCACAGAATGCTTTGACTGGGTTAGGGACCCATACAGCTCATTATCCGTTGCTGGAAAGGACATGACTTTAAAGGAGCAAGAGGAACTCGTTGAACTGAAGCAAGATCGCGGTTTAAAGCTAAAGTTTGCTGATCTTCCTTTGGACAGTTTTTGGTTATCTGTTGCCAAGGAGTTCCCCATTCTGGCCAACAAAGCTATTTTGACATTGCTCCCATTTTCAACCACATATCTATGTGAGCTGGGCTTCTCAAGCTTGACTGCGATAAAAACTAAAAACAGGGAGAAACTGAGAACTGTTGAGGAAGAGCTTCGTGTGTGTCTTTCCACCATTCCTGCCAGGATATCCCTTTTGTGTTTATCGAAACAGGCCCAGGTTTCACACTGAGTGAGCAAAATAAATTTAGAATCTATATTATTAACTATATGTATAATATGACTGTTTTAGTGTCATTTTGTGCTATTTTGGTTGGTGGTGTGCCCCAGGATTTTCTAAGTATAAAAAGTGTGCCGCAGCTCAAAAAAGGTTGAAAATCACTGCCATAGGGGTTAACTTCCAGGGTTTTTACTCATGGTGGAGATTGCAGTTGAAAGGCTTCTCCCTGCTCCTCGCGGAGTTCTGCGGTCACCAGAGACGGGGGGGTCCGACAACCTCCGAGTAAGTCCAGTGTTCAATCAGGACCCCGCATCAGAGTGTTCCTAAACTTCAGACCGAGTCCTTTCCTGTCTGTGTGCTTGTAGGCCGGGTCTCCCTCTGAACTTCACTCAGAAAAAGAGTACGGGTGGCAGCTCCGCTCCTTCCCTTACCCGGTGGGATCCTCAGGGCCTACCGGGCTTCCCTGACCAGGACATAGAGTAGCAAGGTCAGGTGTCGGGGGCCGGTTCCCCTCTTGCAGCCGGAATCCCTCTGAATAGATCAGGTAGGCGCAGACAGGTGGCGTATACCGCTTCGTCTGTATCCCCCCCGGGATCCATTTGCGGTGAAGCTACACTCCTAAGCTCCGGGCCTTCTTGGTCATGGTCCTTGACCGGGCTGAGACATACATTATCTGCAACCTGCCCCTCGACCCAAGGCCAGGATACGAGGGCCGTGTCTCCATCCTCTGCAGGTCCACACAGGATCCACGCTCAGGGAGGGAGATCACGATCAAAGAACCCAGAAGCAAAATGGCAGAGTATTAAATATGAAATTTAAAGTGTCACTAAAATGTGAATCCACCCACACCCACTAATTGGTTCCCCTATCTCTTGGTTCCCCAGTCTCCCAACTTCCAGTAGGGGCAGCACCTGGTGCCTACTAGCCCCCTCTGGTGGGAGAAGTGTGGTGCTGGATGTGGAGGTAGGGTCCTGACCATCGCACTGTTCTTACCTCAAAGGAGGAGCACTACACCCCATTAAAGAGGTGCAGCATCCCTGTGGCGGTCGAACCCTCAGGGGTGCCACACTTCCATACAATATTATGGGCCCCATATAGTCCTTCATACAGTATTATGGGCTCCATATAGTCCTCCATACAGTATAATGGGTTCCACATAGTCTTCCATACAATATTATGGGCCCCACATAGTCCTCCATACATTTTTATGGGCCCCACATAGTCCTCCATACATTATTATGGGCCCCATATAGTCCTACATACAGTATAATGGGTTTCACATAGTCTTCCATACAATATTATGGGCCCCACATAGTCCTCCATACATTCTTATGGGCCCCATATAGTCTTCCATACATTATTATTGGTCCCATATAGTCCTCCATACATTATTATTGGTCCCATGTAGTCCTCCATACATTATTATTGGTCCCATGTAGTCCTCCATTCAGTATAATGGGTCCCACATTAATAATAAATAAATACTCATCTCTCCCTGTTCCCCCTCTGCTCCGGTCTCAGCAGCGCATTTTCTGACCCTCTGCTCGGCACAGTGGGCACGCTGGAGTGACGTCATTATGTCCTCTGCACTGAGCTGTGACAGAGCTCAGATGCAGAGGGGGAATGATGGGAGTGGGAGAGGCAGCTGACTGCTCCCTCTCCCATCATTGTTTTCAACTGCATCGGCGTCCAGGATGCCGATACAGTTGAAAGTACAATGCTGGGCGGGAAGAGGGGGCGATGCCGACGCTGGCACTGGGCCCCCTGACTCACAGCCCCATGGCGGCCGTGTAGCCTGCCGCCATTGGCGGTACACCACTGGTAAACAGCAATGTGAGCGGCCTCTTCTTACCTCAGCACTCCTGGGTATCTCCAGTATTATCTTCAGTATTAGATCAGAAGACTGGGTGAACAGCAGTGCATGAATGGCTTCTTCTTACCTCAGTGCCCTTGGCTTATCCGAATATCCACTGTGAGCACATCTTCCTACATATGAGGTGAGGTGGTGGAACTTCTTATTGCACATCCTCACCAGCACCTGTCCTATTAACAAAGTGGTGGCCATTTTAATCTATTACAGTGATTGCCTTCCTAGACAAAATGAGTGTTGTTTGCTAATGCAAGGTATTTAAGAATTTATTTATTTAGTAATATTTTTTCTATTCTCAGAGAATTCCTTTAAAGATAAACTCAATTTAGAAAAACTATTGTACACCCTTTGCTAATTAACAGCACTATGAATAACTGACATTGTCACATTGTTTTTCTTTTAATCAGATCAATGTCATTAGTTGCATTTTCAGCATTGACAATGACCTAAAAAAAGTCCAGCCATTTTCTACTAATGTACAACAGCAGATTTACAATTCCAATTTATTGAACTCCCCCTAGATTATTATTTTCCCAATAGATAGATATATACCTTAACCCCTTAACAACATTTGACGTACTAATACGCGTCTGTGCCCTGGGACTTAAGAGCCAGACCCGTATTAGTACGTCATGGCGATCGCGCACGCACACAGGCTGTGCGGGCGCGATCGCCGCCGGGTGTCAGCTGATTGTCACAGCTGACACCCGGTACTATGTGCAGGGAGTGGTAACGCACCGCTCCCAGCACATTAACCCCCGCGATGCTGCGATCAAAGTCGATCGCAGCATTGCAGTGGCAAGGGGAGGTGATCGCAGATACTCACCTCCTCTTCCGGCTCCCAGCGCTGTCTGCCGTGGCTTCCAGGATGTTGCCATGATGACCCGATGTCGTCATGACAACATCCGGGTCACCAGACAGCAGGAAGATTTTTTGGACATGCGCAGTGCAACAATCTTCTCCCTGTCCAGCGCTGACAGCCTGCATGACACAGGGATGGTGCTGCATTCCTGTGCCATGCAGGCGATCAGAGAAAAAAAAGTGAAAGTCCCATAGTGGGACAAAGTAATAAAGTATAAAAACTATCAGAAAGTGAAAAAAAAAATTGTAAAAATATAAAAAAAAAAATAAAAAAAATAATCCACCAAAAATAAAAATATAATGTACCCATCAATAAATATTATTATAAAAAAACAAAAAAAAAAACAATAAAAGTACACATATTTGGTATTGCCGCATCCGGAACAACCTGACCTATAAAACTGTCCCACTAGTTAACCCCTTCAATGAACACGGTAAAAAATAAAAATAAAAAACGAAGCAAAAAACAATGCTTTATCACCATACCGCCAAACAAAAAATGGAATAACACGCGATCAAAAATACAAATATATATAAAAATGGTACCGCTGAAAACGACATCTCGTCCCGCAAAAAACAAGCTGCCATACAGCTCCATCAGCTGAAAAATAAAAAAGTTATAGCTCTCAGAATAAAGCTATGCTAAAAAAATATTTTTTCTATAAAATTGCTTTTATTATGTAAAAGTGCAAAACATAGAAATACGATATAAATGTGGTACCGCTTTAAACGTACTGACCCGAAGAATAAAGTTGCCTTATCAATTTTACCACACGCGGAACAGAATAAAAAAAAAACAAAAAAAACAATTTCTGAATTGTTGGTTTTTGTTTATTCTGCCTCCCAAAAATCGGAATAGAAAGCGATCAAAAAATGTCACGTGCCTGAAAATGGCACCAATAACAACGTCAACTCATCCCGCAAAAAAAAAGCCGTCAAATGACTGTCTGCCAAAATCTGGAAAAATTATAGCTCTCAAAATATGGCGATGCAAAAACTAGATTTTACAAAAAATGCGTCTTTTAGTGTGTGACAGCTGTCAGTCATAAAAACCCCATATGATTCTGGTATCGCTGTAGTCTCACCGACCCGAAGAATAAGGTCGTCTAATCACTTATACCGCATGAGGAACGGCGTAAAAAATAAACTCTCAGGTTAGGGTTGTGCTAGGGTTAGGGTTGTGCTACAGTTAGGGTTGTGCTACGGTTAGGGCTGGGGTTGGGGTTAGGGTTGGGGTTGGGGTTAGGGTTGTGATGGGGTTGGGATTTTTTTCAAAAGTAAGAAAAAAAGATGACGATATGGCGACTAGTGTTGAGCGCAAGTGCTCGCTACTTGAGTTTGCATCGGGTGTCCTGGTATGAATTGAGTATCGTGGGTATTTGAGTGACATGCACGAGCGATCCCCGCGTGTTTTTTTTGGGTGTCTAATAACCGTGAAACATCCAGGCGGGGACTCGAGTATGTCACTCAAGCCCATGCAGTACATGGTGCATACCTGAGTACCCGATGCAAACTCAAGTAGCGAGCACTTGCGCTCAAGACTAATGACAACTTATTCAATATGATGACCTAATGTTATCAAATTCTGTGTCGTACCTCTGGGTTCAAAATGTTCACTATACACCTTAATAAAATCCTTGAGGGGTATAGTTTCCAAAATGGGGTCACTTGTGGGGGAGCTCCACTGTTTAGGCACATCAGGGGCTCTCCAAACGCGACATGGTGTCCGCTAACAAATTGAATGGAAAATCGGCTCAAATTGTTAGCGGACACCATGTTGCGTTTGGAGAGCCCCTGTGTGCCCAAACATTGGAGCTCCCCCACAAGTGACCCCATTTTGGAAACTAGACCCGCCAAGGCACCTATCTAGATGCATAGTGAGCAGTTGGAACCCCCAGTTGCTTCACAAATTGATTCATAAAAATGAAAAAGTGTTTTTTTTTTCACTTTTTCATTTTTACGAATCAATTTGTGAAGCACCTGGGGGTTCCAAGTGCTCACTATGCATCTAGATAGGTGCCTTGGGGGGTCTACTTTCCAAAATGGGGTCACTTGTGGGGGAGCTCCAATGTTTGGGCACACAGGGGCTCTCCAAACGCAACATGGTGTCCGCTAACAATTTGAGCCGATTTTCCATTCAATTTGTTAGCGGACACCATGTTGCGTTTGGAGAGTCCCTGTGTGCCCAAACATTGGCGCTTCCCCACAAGTGACCCCATTTTGGAAACTAGACCCCCCAAGGCACCTATCTAGATGCATAGTGAGCACTTGGAACCCCTAGGTGCTTCACAAATTGATTCGTAAAAATGAAAAAGTGTTGTTTTTTTTCACTTTTTCATTTTTACGAATCAATTTGTGAAGCACCTGGGGGTTCCAAGTGCTCACTATGCATCTTGATAGGTGCCTTGGGGGGTCTAGTTTCCAAAATGGGGTCACTTGTGGGGGAGCTCCAATGTTTGGGCACACAGGGGCTCTCCAAACGCAACATGGCGTCCGCTAATTATTCAAGCAAATTTTACAATCAAAGTCAAATGGCGCTCCTTCCCTTCCGAGTCCTGCCGTGCGCCCAAATAGTGTTTTTTCCCCACATATGGGGTATCTGCGTGCCCAGGGGAAATTGCACAACAAATTTTGGGGTCCATTTTTTCTTGTTACCCCTGTGAAAATAAAAAAAATTGGGTCTAAAGTAACATTTTTGTGAAAAAAGTTAAATGTTCATTTTTTTTCTTCCATATTCCAAAAATTCCTGTGAAGCACCTGAAGGGTTAATAAACTTATTGAATGTGGTTTTGAGCACCTTGTGGGGTGCAGTTTTTAGAATGGTGTCACTTTTGGGTATTTTCTGTCATAAAGACCTCTCAAAGTGACTTCAAATGTGATGTGGTCCCTAAAAAAATGGTTTTGTAAATTTTGTTGGAAAAATGAGAAATCGCTGGTCAACTTTTAACCCTTATAGCTCCCTAATAAAAAAAAATTTTGGTTCCAAAATTGTGCTGATGTAAAGTAGACATGTGGGAAATGTTATTTATTAACTATTTTGTGTGACATATCTCTCTGATTTAAGGGCATAAAAATTCAAACTTTGAAAATTGCTAAATTTTCTAAATTTTCGCCAAATTTCCGTTTTTTTCACAAATAAACGCAAGTGATATCGAAGAAATTTTACCACAATCATGAAGTAAAATATGTCACGAAAAAACAATCTCAGAATCAGGGGGATCCGTTGAAGCGTTCCAGAGTAATTACCTCATAAAGTGACAGTGGTCAGAATTGTAAAAATTGGCCTGGTCATTAACGTGCAAACCACCCGCGGGGGTTAAGGGGTTAAATATCATCCACCTAACCATATTATTTGAGCTCCACCTAGAAATATTTTCTGTTTACAAATATTATATTAATATTATCATAACATTTGCCATGACAATTTAATTTAGTGCTGAACTGCGTTTCCAATTTTCTTAATTTAGGATTAATATGTAAACTGTAACTATATGTAAACTGCAAAATTAGAGGTGGACTTGTGCTTTAACCATGATATGTATGTAGAACATAGTTTTTAGTAACCAGGTACATCATGGATGCTTCCCTTTAAAAGATTTATGACAAGTTTTAAAGTTATCCCCCATTGAGGGAGTAGGTGATAACTTACTAATTGCAGGTAGTCCAACTTCTCTGTTTAAATGGAGCATGCACATCTCCACTCCATTCATTCTCTATGGGACTGCTGGAAATAGTAGAGTGCTGTATTTAACTATTTCTGGCAGTCACATAGAGAATGATATGCATAAGAAATAACTTTAAAACTTGGCACAAAACCTTCCATCACTGTGAAAATCAACTTAAACTCTTCATAAAAATGTGGCTGACGGGGACTGATTCTCTGCAATATTCACTGCCTAGAACTACTTCTACAGGCTAAATCGACATCTGTTCAGCTCTGCTGATGTGGCGATGCTTAACAGACTTCAGTCAAGAACACGCTTCTGTGTGCTCTAATAGAGAGTCATCAGCAGAAATATCTGGTGGCAGCTTATCTCTCGGAGATAATACAATCAGCCATCTGAAATCAGATATGCCTGATCGATATTTCCTCCAACAATAAATTGTCTGGGTTTCCCATACACATTAGAGTGATGGCTGAATCCACTGATATTGGCTTATTCAGCCAACATTAGTCAATGTGTATGGGAGGCTTTAGAAGCCAATCAATCTGCTGGACACCAATATAAGGATTGTTACAAAGTTGTTGGCAGGAAGAATAAATAAGGCTGTGTGCCCACTATGCGTTTTTTAATTCCGCTGCAGAAACGCTTAAAAAACGCTTGGTAGAAGGTCTGCTATGTCCCCCAATGATAATCCGCATGTGCTGTGTACATGCTGCGGAAATTTCCGCTGCGGATTATCATTGCGGAAAAATCCGCAGCACTACCAATTATTTTGCGTAATCGCGGCGTTTTCGCCTCCATTGACTTGCATTGAATCGCTTATTATCCACATGACGTCGGCTGTCGCGTGACCTGTCACATGACTAAATGACGTCATGGAAGGTCCTTTTACACCACCACGAGACACCGGGAAGACCGGAGAAGGAGACCGGGGGACATCGGAAGGGGAATATAATTTTTTTTTTACCATGTTTATTCTTTTTTTTAACTAACTTGGTTACACTATATAAAATCCATGCCGGTTGCATGGATTTATGTAGTGTGACTAAGTTGTCAAGCACTTTCCAAGTGATGCTAAATAGTGTTGAGCCACCCCCGTAGTGTTCGAGTTCGGTTCGGTTCGTCGAACACCCGTGTGTTCGCCGAACTGTTCGTCGAACTGTTCGTCGAACACCTTCGAACACCGTTAAAACCAATGGCAGGCAAACAAAAACACATAGAAACACATAGAAAACACCTTCAAAGGTGTCCAAAAGCTGACATACTGCTCAGAAGACACAACTAACACATGGAAAAGTGACAAGTACATATAGTCATGCGAAAAGAAAAGAGGTGGAGGAGTAAAAGGAGGGGGAGACACAGATATAGGCATGTCATGCCCTTCTAAAATCCAAAAAGTGAGAAGCCGAGACGGCCAGTCCGCTCCTGCCCGTGCCACCTCCGTGTCGCCGGGTTTGTGCCAGAGCCGCGGTGAACCCTGACGGCCAGCCCCCCTCTCCCAATACTGGTGCCTGTCCGCTGGTGGGTCGAGAGAGCCCCCCTGTGGTGGAGGCAGCTCTAAGCTTTTTAATTTAAATTGTCCCTCTAATTTGAATGAATACACTTTAAATCCATTTACAAGGATCTATTGGAGGGCAAGTCTCATGCCAGCAGCCGCGTAATTCCAGCTCCAGTAGCGTCCACTAAAGCTGCTGCAGTTAAAAAGCTTTTATAAGGATCGAGCTCGGCTGTCCACCGCAAGGCATCCTAGTGCCAGTCCCAGCCCCTATGCCTTGGGGTGCCTCCTGATGCTCTTCACTAAGTATCCCGTGGTCCCGAAGCATTTCCTTTGAAAAAATTAAGTGTCCAAACTACAGGTGGTGTAGCTTGCTTAACAGCCGGGATAATCCGCTGACTAGCAGACACTGCTACTAGGCACAAAGTATTTCCTGGGCTAGATGCAGTTAAAAATTTGTAAGTAGATACTCTCGTTGGATGCTGAGAAAGCATTCCATAGAGTCTCCTGGCACGCCATATATGATTCTCTTAAAAAGCTTGGGGTAGGGGTCTAGGGGACCCTGTTATAGCCAAAATCACGGCCCTGTATCACAATACGTCACCTAGGTTGAAGATAAATGGAACTGTAGCACCGAGGGCTCGGTTGCTACAGACGTATTGCACCTCACCCAGAGGTGTGATATCTCACTCTCAGATAAGGATGGAGTGTGGATCAGGACCCGACACCTGCATGCATTACACCACATTGTCGTGGGGCAGGGCGACCAATATGCCCCTGAGATGGACACGACAGTCCCTGTCCCTGGCTGGAGTGGGGGGAGGGAACACTGAGGAAGGGGAACCCTGCAGTGCAGGAGCAGGGAGGAAGCAGTTCCTGGGTGCATTGAGAAGGGAGTATAAAAGGTGGGCACCATCTTAGTTCAGTGCAGAGAAGTCTGAGCAGAAGTGGCAGGGAGCAGGGGCTCTGCATGAGCTCTGCTCCGGAGGCGGGCCTAGTAACAGAGGCCCAGGCCTGCAAGAGGGAGAAGGAAGGAAGAGGAGCGGAGAAGGCTCCAGGAACGAGGAATGAAGGGATCCCAGGGGTGCGGACGGGCGAGTCGCCACCGCACGCCCGAATCCACCTGCGTGGAGGGGTCAGGCCAAAGGGGGAGACCGGTCCCCGAACTAGTGGAGGCAGGAAACGACCCTCAGCTAGAAACCGGAGGCTCTGACATTTTATGTGGCGCAGCCCCTTGCTCCACCCGCTAGGAAGGCACCACATAGGGTCAGGGAAACTGGCGCCAAGTTTACCAAGAGGAGGCCCGAGGCAGCCGGACAGAAGTGTTGGTAAGAAAGGCCAGACAAAGGACACACAAAGGGGGTCCTGTGAAGCGCTCCAAAGTTATCTGGGAGTTGTCTGAGCCCCTCACCTGGTGAGCACAGTACGACGTGGGCAGCCGTTACCTGCAGACGTGGTCTGGATAATAAGAACTGTGAGTAAAGGCCCTGAACTGCATCACTGACTCCGTGTCGTTACTGCTGCTGCCCTGCACCATCACCCCCATCCTCCGCATACACTGCCCTGAGGCTATACTCCTCCCGTGGGGAGTTATGCTACGCTCTGCTGCACCCACAACACCAGCCTTAGCGGTCTGCCCTGTAGCGGCGGTTCACTCTGACCGCAATCCACGGGTGGCGTAGTCGGACATTTAAACATCAAAACCACATAAATAGTTCCGCCACTGGTTTGACCGCCCTGAGCCACGGAACCGGATCGCCGCCACGAAGACTACAACCACCAGCATCCACCAAAAAGGGTCCGGCTCCGGGTGTCCCAAGGCCCAGGGGGTGCGTCAGAACATTTTCATCACCTTTCACAATCACCAATGGGACAAGGCAGGGATGTCCTCTGTCCCCTCTCTTATACATCCTAGTGACGGAGCACCTGCTCTCATCAATTCGCCATAACCCCAATATTAGGTGGATTGAGGTGGGAGGCACCGAGTACAAGTGCTCTCTATTTGCTGATGATGTCCTAGTATATATCACTCAATCACATATATCCATCCCTGCTGTTATGGCTGAAATAGATCACTTTGTTACATGGTAAAATTTTAAAATCAATGCAGCGAAGTCTGAGGCCCTCGATGTCTCCCTCCCTAAATCCATATAGGATTCCATCCAGTCCAACTTTCCCTTTGCCTGGCCCTCACAGGGTATCAAATACTTAGGAATTCCTATTCATAGAGACCTCTCCCATCTATGTTATCTTAATTTTGGGCCCTTTATTGAACAATTCCATACAGACCACGGTTGGCAAGTTGGAACTGTGAGATTCACTACGTGCACCACTGGTATTTTGTGGAAAAGCACATGTAAGATTCTGCAACAGTCTCTGCTGATACTCCTGCATGCGTGCATCCCTTTCTATGGCAGGAATAATTTCTGCAAATTTACTTTTGTACCGGGGATCTAACAGTGTGGCAACCCAGTAGTCAGGATTATTTCTAATTCTCACAATTCGAGGGTCATGTTGCAGGTAGTGCAGCAAGAAGGCACTCATGTGTGTTGCGCATCCAGGAGCACCAAGTCCCTGTTGTGTTGGTGGCGAGGTAACAATCATGCTTCCTTCCTCTGTCCTCTCCCCCCAACCTCGCACAACAGAAATGTGATCAAGGTCTCCCTCATCTGATGAGTCTTCCATCAGTTCGTCCTCCACTTCTTCCTGGGCTCCTGCACCTTCCTCACTAGTTTGGCTGCTACCATGCGCCCTGGTAAAATCATCTCCCCCACCCTCACATGCCTGCCGCCCTGGTGCTGCCGACCGTCTGGACCTTGCAGATGTTAGCCCTTCCGCATACAACTCCTCCTCCTCTACTTCCTCCACCTCCTCTTGTGCCACCACCTGACTCCGAATTCTGTTTAACATGTGCTCCAGCATGTAAATCACCGGAATAGTCATGCTGATAATGGCATCGTCAGCACTAAACATCTTCGTCGCCATTTCAAAACTGTGCAGAAGGGTGCATAGGTCCCTGATCTGAGACCACTCCTCCAGCGTGATTTGCCCCACCTCTGAATCTCGTTGGCCCAGGCTATACGTCAGAACGTATTGCACCAGGGCTTGTCGGTGCTGCCACAGTCGCTGCAACATGTGCAGAGTTGAATTCCACCGGGTAGGCACATCGCATTTTAGCCGGTGAAGTGGCAGGCCCAACGACTTCTGTAGAGATGTAAGTCGCTGAGCTGCGGGATGCGAACGGCGGAAGTGAGCACACAGCGACCGTGCCCTCTGCAGAAGGCCATCTAGTCTGGGATAGTGGGCTAAAAATTGCTGGACAACCAGGTTCAACACGTGAGCCATACAAGGCACGTGTGTGACATTGCCCCGGCGAAGGGCCGCACCCAGGTTTGCAGCATTGTCGCACACGGCCTTCCCTGGTTTCAGGTCCAGTGGAGACAACCATTCATGAAATTGGTTCTCCAGAGCTGACCACAACTCCTCAGCTGTGTGACTCACATTTCCCAGACATTTCAATGTAAAAACCGCCTGATGACGTTGAGCCCTACTGCCAGCATAGTAAGGAGGTGTGCAGGATCCCTTCTGCGCAGTTAGAAAGCTTGTGGCATGACCAGACAGGCTTTGGGTGCAGGTGGAAGACCGAGAGGAGGTTGAGGAGGCAGAAGCAGTGGAGGAAAAATGACATAAAGAGGATTGACGCACAACTCGTGGGGACGGCAAGACTTGGACAGCAGCCCCTTGTCCTGCTGTCACCATAGTTACCCAGTGCCCAGTCAGCGACATGTAACGCCCCTGTCCATGCCTACTCGTCCAAGTGTCTGTGGTGAAATGCACCCTGTCACACACAGAGTTTCTCAAAGAAGCGGTGATGTTGTGTGCGACATGCTGGTGGAGCGCAGGCACACCTTTCTTTGAGAAGTAGTGCCAACTGGGCATCTGGTACTGGGGCACTGCGACGGACATAACTTCTCGAAAATCCTCTGTGTCCACCAGGCGGAAAGGCAGCATTTCTGTAGCCAAGAGCTTGCAGATGGTGAAATTCAACCTCTTAGCTTTCTCATGGCTAGGAGGAAATGGTCTTTTACTTGTCCACATCTGAGGGACCGAGGGCTGGCTATTGTGCTTAGACGGGGTTGATAAGGGTGTCCCCGGCAAACTGCCGGTCTGTGAGGAAGATGCAGGCGGACATGTTAGGTTGCCTTGATCCAAAGGTGGTGCTATCGATGTCGGACAGCGCTCAAGACCAGCTGGTGTTACCACCTCCAAAGAAAATGATGACCTGCCAATCACGCTGGCTGTTGCGGGTAAAGAGGTGGCAGGTCTGCGCCCCAAAACAGGTGTGACTGCTGTCCCCCCAGTCACAGAGGATGAAGAGGCCGTGGATGCACAAGATATGGCAGACGGTGGTTGGCCCGGCCGGCTAGACCGCATTGTAGCACACTGAGCTTCCCACTGCAACTTATGCTTCATGTCCATGTGCCGGTTCATGCATGAAGTACTCAAACTATGTATTTTTTGGCCTCTACTTAGCTTTTGCTGACAAATGTTACAGATAACACGAGTTGGGTCATCTTTATCGATCTGAAAAAATGCCCAGGCTATGCAAGGCTTAGCACCCATGCGACCTGAAGAGCCACCACGACTTGTGGTGAGAGGCAGAGTTGTGTTTGAGGATGCAGTTGTTGACGTGCTTCCAGTACTACGTCTCTGTCCAGGAAGGCGCAACCTGACCTCGTCGTCACTAGCATCTTCCTCCACCTCCTCTGCTGACCTCATCTCTTGGCTGACTGTGGGTTGACAGTAAGTGGGATCTCCGACCTCATCATCATCACCCTGTGCGTTATCACACCCGTCGTCCTCAGAGCCAACCTGTTCCTGCCCTGACAAAAAACTAAAGTTGTCGCTCCAATCAGGTATTTGAGTCTTATCATCGTCTTCCTCATTGTCTCCACCAACAGGAGTTACAGTTTGGGAATGAGGGTCTACATTATGGTCAGAACCTTCTGCGTCTGGTCCTGGATCCGACTCATAAAGATTCTGGGCATCAGTGCAGATCATTTCCTCGTCTGGATTCACAGAAGCGCTGGAGTCGACCTCTGATTCCCAGGCTATAGTATGAGTAAACAGCTCTGCAGACTCAACCATCTGTTCTACCTCATACTCAGACGGGCAGCTGGAGATTTGGGAGCTGTGAGGAAGCAAGTGCGATTTGGGTGACACCTTTGAGGACTGGAGTATTTGTGATGTTGAAGTTGATGTGGAGGAGAGCCCACTTAAAGGAGCACTTGATATCCGTTGAAGCACCTGCTGTTTTTGTGCCTCATCTGGAATTTGTAGCGATTGGCGTGGCCGTAAGAAAGGGATCTTATCACATTGTCCGCTAAAAGAAGTAGACATTTTAGTTTGGCTGGAAGATGGTCTTTCTTCTGCACCTACCCCACGGACACAACCTTTTTTCCCCTTCCCAACACGCCTATTCCCCTTTCCACCAGCAGCAGGCCTTTTTCCACTCATTTTGGTGGTTAACTAATTCACAACTCTGGAGTTGTTTGCACAAAAAAACAATGGATGGTAACCGAGCAGAGCTGAGTGGCCAAACTGTGGTATTAGGCCAAAACTATTGGCTGGGTTAGATGCAGAAAAAAATTATTTTTAATTTGCAACCTGATGGAGGTCAGTATAGATGGACTAATAGACCAAGTCCCACACACCGCTAGAAGCCCAAATATTTTTTCAGAGCTAGATGCAGAAAAAAATTATATTCAATTTGCAACCTGCTGGAGGTCAGTATAGAAGGACTAATAGAACAAGTCCCACACACTGCTAGAAGCCCAAATATTTTTTCAGAGCTAAATGAAGAAAAAAATTATTTTTAATTTGCAACCTGATGGAGGTCAGTATAGATGGACTAATAGACCAAGTCCCACACACTGCTAGAAGCCCAAATATTTTTTCAGAGCTAGATGCAGAAAAAAATTATTTTTAATTTGCAACCTGATGGAGGTCAGTATAGATGGACTAATAGACCAAGTCCCACACACTGCTAGAAGCCCAAATATTTTTTCAGAGCTAGATGCAGAAAAAAATTATTTTTAATTTGCAACCTGATGGAGGCAGTATAGATGGACTAATAGACCAAGTCCCACACACCGCTAGAAGCCCAAATATTTTTTCAGAGCTAGATGCAGAAAAAAATTATATTCAATTTGCAACCTGCTGGACGTCAGTATAGAAGGACTAATAGAACAAGTCCCACACACTGCTAGAAGCCCAAATATTTTTTCAGAGATAAATGAAGAAAAAAATTATTTTTAATTTGCAACCTGATGGAGGTCAGTATAGATGGACTAATAGACCAAGTCCCACACACTGCTAGAAGCCCAAATATTTTTTCAGAGCTAGATGCAGAAAAAAATTATTTTTAATTTGCAACCTGATGGAGGTCAGTATAGATGGACTAATAGACCAAGTCCCACACACCGCTAGAAGCCCAAATATTTTTTCAGAGCTAGATGCAGAAAAAAATTATATTCAATTTGCAACCTGCTGGAGGTCAGTATAGAAGGACTAATAGAACAAGTCCCACACACTGCTAGAAGCCCAAATATTTTTTCAGAGCTAAATGAAGAAAAAAATTATTTTTAATTTGCAACCTGATGGAGGTCAGTATAGATGGACTAATAGACCAAGTCCCACACACTGCTAGAAGCCCAAATATTTTTTCAGAGCTAGATGCAGAAAAAAATTATATTCAGTTTGCAACCTGATGGAGGTCAGTATAGATGGACTAATAGAATGATGCTATGCCCAAAAGATTTTACTTCACTAGGTGCAGTAAAAAAATTGGTATTCTATACACAGGTGGTATATCTTGCAACACAGATAGGCTACTCCACTGACTAACACACTCTGCAATAGGCCAAAAAGGATTAGCTTTGCTAGATTCAGCCAAATGCTGTGAAAAAAACTTGCACAGCACTGGCACAGACCTGCCTGGCAAAAACTGATAGGAACTGATGTAACCTAGTCCTGAAAAGGACTCCAATTACAATTAGTCTTTACTCCCACAATCTATCTATTTAAGAGCACAGACCTGCCTGATAAAAGTCGTAGGAAATGCTGTAACCTAGTCCTTAAAAGGACTGCAATCACAACTATTCCCTACTCCCAAGCTATCTGTATATTTGTGCGAAAATTGGCTTGAAATTAACAAGGTATAGCGCACACAGCAACAGCGGTGCCGTCTAACACGCAGCTGCAGCAGTGAGAAAATGGTGGCGACGGGGAAAATGGCTTGGTCTTATAGGGCAAGGACATGTGACATACACTGCCAATCACACATGCCCTTGCTTGTGTGAAAAAAAGCACTTCGCTCCGTGTGTGCGCTGCTGATAGGCTGACAGATTGCACCTCCCCACTGCAAATGCGGGAAAGAGAAAAAAAAATGGAGATCTTCATTGTTCCTGCAGAGATCCATCCCCTGCCCCTCCCCCCGCCCCGCTGTACACTCAAACTGCGTATTAACATTAATTTTCATCATTACTGAGAAAAAATCCAGTTATGATTTTGGTGCACGAACAGTTATCGAACATAACCTCGAACAGCCGAATTTTTCTCAAATTGTTCGTGTTCGCCGACCGGCTCGAACACCGCCCAAAACAGCTCGAATTTGAGATTGGCGAACAGTTCGAGTAGAACAACGCTCATCTCTAATGCTAAAATCGCTTGGAAAAGCGCTTGACAACCCGCATGCGGAAATGCAAGTGAAGAACGCTTCACTTCCGCATGACCCTGGCAAGAAAACGCATGTACAATCCGAATGTACAATCCGCATGCGTTTTTTTCTGCCAGGGAGATGCAGAAACGCTCAGGAAAAATCCGGAGCATTTCTGCATCGTGGGCACATAGCCTAAGGCTTTACCACAAATCATCAGGAGGATCAAAGGGGATTTATGTACTGTTGATACTCACTAGAAAATATTGAGGTTGCAGGTAAATGTCTCTTCAGTGGTGGATAACATTTATATTTCTCTCGTTAAATGCTATGTAAGTCTTTGACAGCTTAGAACTGTTAAGAGAGGTTAGGATGTTGGCACTGTAAAATCTGAATAAGTCTTAAAGGCCACATTCCCACGATGAACTTTTGGTGAGTTTTTGATATTGCAGATTGTCTGCACCATTTCGTCACCTATTAAGTAAAATAGGTTACTTGCATTTTTTCAAAAATATGCAGTGTCAAAAACTCACCGAAAGCTCTTTGTGGGAACATAGCCTAAATATCTGGGAATTTATTTTTCGGAAGGCCTAACAGATTGTGTGAATTTGATATAATTGCTTCATAAATTGGGGAACCAAAATACAATTGGATCATCAGTGAATCTGTCGATGGCTGCTAGATTAAATTTAGTATAGGTTATATGGCCTCCAGTTCCACATATTCCGTATTTGCTTAAAAATGCATCTTATTATCCACAGAGAAAGATATTTAATACTTTGGATGCCATCTTAAATAGTTTGTTTGGAGGGGAGAGATTGCAAGATTAGGGATTATGAAAAAAAGCTGGTCTATGCCTCCAAAACTTGACAATTTATTTTATAGCCTTACAGTTCCAGTTTATTAGTATGGATTATAGGTTGCCCAAGCATCTGCTACTGGACAGCATCAAGTTGAATTATCCAACAATAGACATCTTTGCAAGTTTCTTAAAGAATATGGGTTTTAATAATTGTGTAAGGCACACGTGTCAAACTCTAGCCCCCAGGGCAAATCTGGAGACCGGAGAAGTTGGGGAATGGGCAGAGGTATTTTTTTTAAATGTGGGGCCATTATACTGTATGGAGCACTATGTGGGGCCTTTATACTGCATGGAGAACTACAGTTTGTGAGGCCATTATACTGGATGGAGCATTATGGTCTATGTGGGGCCATTACACTGTATGGAGCCCTATGTGAGGCCATTATACTGTACAGAGCACTAGGTGGTGCCCTTTATACTGTATGGAGCACTATATGGGGCTTATACTGTATGGAGCACTATATGGGGCTTATACTGTATAGAATACTATGTGGAGTCATTATACTGTATGGAAGACTATGTGGGGCCCATTATTCTGTATGGAGGACTATGTGGGGTCATTATACACTATGGAGCACTATGTGAGGCCATTGTACTGAATGGAGAACTATGTGAGGCAATTATACTGTATGGAGCACTTTGCGGTGCCCATTATACTGTATGGAGCACTATGAGGGCACATTATACTGGATGGAGAACTATGTGGGGCCCATGATATTGTATGGAGCACTATGTGGGGCTTATCATACTGTATGGAGCAATATGTGGGGCTTATCATACTGTATGGAGCACTATATGGGGTCATTATACTGTATGGAGCACTATGTGCGGCCATTATACCGTATGGAGGGCTGTATGGGGTTACAGTTGGAAAATCATACTGTGATGCGGTCATCATTCTTTGTTGTGGGGATTGAAGGGGGATACAGTAGGGTCAGGGCCGGTGTCACCTCCCGGCGTGCCCGGGCAAGTGCCGGGGCCCTGGACAGAAGGGGGGGCCCACTCATCTGGGTTGCTTGCTATCATCTATCATGCTATGTGTGAGCACCGTGGTGCTGCCTGCAGCGTCCTTGGTTACCGCCGGCCAGCAGATCCTCTGGCACTCACCTTGCTTGCTATGTGAGCGCTGCCCGCCGCGTCCTGGGTTACCACCGGCCAGCAGATGCATCCTTAGCCTCCTCTCTCCTCCGGATATTGAGTGCTCAGTGCCGCATAGCGCATGCGCCGGGTCCGGCAACGGCGGCAGATATCCAGTCAGATGATGGCAGTGCTGTGCACCATCTATTCTCAATGCAAAAGCACATGTACTGCCTTCAGACCAGGTCCCTCCTCCGAGCTTGAGCTCCTTGGAAACCAAGAGCCAGCCACAGCCAGCAAACACCGCAACCGACCGCCGGTAACTTTTTCCGTGCACTTCTTATTATTGTCTTTCTATATATAGATACATGATGTCAAAGTAATAGTAGGTGAGTATTAGATTGTTTTTTTTATATGCATGGAGGCATGGGGCATTATACAGGGGGGGGACAAGTGACATCCTGCATGGGGCATTATATGGGGTGGGACAAGTGACATCCTACATGGGGCATAATATGGGGGGAGGAACAAGTGACATCCTGCATGGGGCATTATATGGGGGGGGACAAGTGACATCCTGCATGGGGCATTATATGGGGGGGAAGTGACATCCTGCATGGGCCATTATGTGGGGGCACAGCCTGCATGGGGCATTATGTGGGGGCCAGTATTCTGTATGAGCGTTATAAGCGGGCCAGTATCCTCTATAGAGCGTTATATGGAGGCCAGTATCCTGTATGAGCGTTATATGGGGACCAGTATCCTCTATGGAGTGTTATATGGGGGCCAGTATCCTGTATGGAGCGTTATATGGGGAGCAGTATCCTGTATGGAGCATTATATGGGGGCCAGTATCCTGTATGGAGCGTTATATGGGGACCAGTATCCTGTATGGAGTGTTATATGGGGACCAGTATCCTGTATGGAGTGTTATATTGGGACCAGTATTCTGCATGGAGCGTTATTTTGGGGTCCATTATTCTGTATGGAGCAATATATGGGGCCCATAATACTGTATGGAGGACTATGTGGTGCCAATAATACTGTACGGAGGACTATGTGGGGTCATTATTCTGTATGGAGCAATATATGGGGCCCATAATACTGTATGGAGGACTATGTGTGCCCATTATACTGTATGGAGCATTATATGGGCCCCATTATACTGTATGGAGGACTATATTGTCCGGTCTGCACTGTGCGCTGCGAGGATTCGCCAGTTTCTGAGCTATTGTAGAATTTACAATAGATATCGCTCATGTAATGTAAGAAGTGAAATCTTTGGCCTTGTACTATATATATATATATATATATATATATATATATATATATATATATTTCTCTGCGGTCTCTGTGCATCATGAATCGTGGTATGTGTTAAAGAGGCCCACTGAGACTCTTTCGCCCAGTGCCCACAAAACCTGGAGCTGGCCCTGAGTAGGGTCATCATACTGTGAGTGTGGAGGGTACTGTGGAGGGATTCACTGTGGGGGTACCATACTGTGTTTGGAGGGGCACTTTTGTTTGCATCATACTTCATTATCTGTATTATTCAACTTTTTTTATCCTTTGTTATTACTTTGTTATCTGTATTACTCAACATTTTTATCATCTTTTGTCATTACATATTTAAATTAGTCCACTGAGCCATATGCATTTTACTGCTCTTACATAACACATATTATATTATTCCAATATTTTATTCTAAGGTATATTAATTAAAATGTACCATACTTTGTTCGTGGGACAACCTTAAGTTTGTTTCTATATTACAAAGTTTGTTATATTTGATGATACTGAAAAATGTCCTCTCAATTGTAGACGTTTTGTTAATAAATATCATGGTTGGCCCGCGACTCTGTCCAAGCTTTTAATTTTGGCCTTCTGTGTATCTGAGTTTGACATGCCTGGTGTAAGGGAAATGCTGCATAATTGTTGAGTGAATGCAAGAAAAATAATGAAAATAGTTGTATTTTCATTCTGCACAACAATCTGGAATAATGCTAATGCACTCACACAAAATAAACAATTCTTTATAGTGAATTTTTAATAGAATAGTCCAGATAATTGAAGGAAACAAGATATGTCCATTTGGAATCCTCCAATGAAAACATTGGCTAACACATAAAAATCGCTTTCATGTTATCCAGCTATAATAACAATAAAAGATCAAGGTAAAAACTTCTTAATTAAGAAGTTAATAACAGTTCTTTTGAAAATCTTATCAAAGAAGGTAAAGTGCTACAATATACAATAATGTGCAGGACTGACCATAAAAAGTAAATAATTCACTTTATTCATAATTTGATTAATTAAACCAGATAAGTATGCAAACAAGACGAATGCTCTAGAAAAAGGCAAGGACAGCACATTCCAAAAATCATACATTGATCTAATGCCACTAGGCAAAAATTTACAAAATTGAACATGAGGTTCTTAGGTTAACATTCTGAACAGACTGCATGAAGCCTACTACCACGTCATGGTGAACCTCTCAGAGGCTCCCTAACTTTTTATAGACTTGGAGGTGTGGCACCGTGAGCCAACCACCGCCACAGTAAGAGTGCACTAGCAGGGCGGGGGGACCTGGTGCCTTATAGCACCCATGCTGCAAGGCTGAGTCCTCATGACTCCAGGTCACACCACCAATTTTCACAACACCACAGCAACAATGGCCACCAAACAAAATCAACACCAAGTTAAAGGAGTTGAAAAACTTAGCTTCCACATGCTCTCAAGACTGTGAACTGCCTATAGGAGTCATTCTAATAAGCGCCATACCTATAGTGGTATTCGCACTGTCTAGTCACGCTGTATCCTGTATATAATTTCAGCATTCTGTTCTGTAATCTTCCATGGCAATCCGTACATCTGAAAAAGGTCTAAACTGAGACCGAAAAGTCATACAGTGCCGTGTAAGAGTTTGGGCACCCCTGGTCAAAATTACTGTTATTGTGAATAGTTAAGCAAGTTGAAGAAGAAATGATCTCTAATTGCCTAATTGCCTAAAGCTAAAGATGACAATTCCTTTGTAATTTATGCAACAAAAAAAATATATATTTTCATCTTTTACATTTTAAAAATTACAAAAAGGAAAATGGGCCTATGCAAAAGTTTGGGCAGCCTGTGTGTTTAGTACCTATTAGCACCCCCTTTTGAAAGTAGTCTTTCAATTCTTACTTGAGGGATTTTCATAAATTCTTCCAGGTCTGTGAGATTCTTGGGTCGTCTTGCACACACTGCTATTTTCAGGTCTGGCCACAGATTTTCAATGATGTTCAGATCAGGGGACTGTCAGGGCCATTGCAAAACCTTCAGTTTGCGCCTTTTGAGGTAGTCTATTGTAGATTTTGATGTGTGTTTAGGATCATTATCCATTTGTAGAAGCCATCTTCTTTTCAACTTCAGCTTTTTTACAAATGGTGCTATGTTTGCATGAAGAATTTGTTGAAATTTCATTGAATCCATTCTTTCCTCTACCCATGAATTGTCCCCGTGCCATTGGCTGCAACACAACCCCAAAGCATGATTGATCAACCCCCATGCTTAATGGTTGGTGAAATGTTCTTTTCCTGAAATTCTGTGCCCTTTTTTCTCCACACATACCTTTGGTCATTGCGGCCAAAGAGTTCTATTTTAAACTCATCGGTCTACAGGACTTGTTTCCAAAATGCATCAGACTTGTTTAGATGTTCTTTTGCATACTTCTGATGCTGCATTTTATGGTGAGGACACAGGAGAGGTTTTCTTCTTTTGACTCTTCCATGAAGGCCATATTTTTGCAGGTGTCTCTGATGAGTAGAACAATGTACCACAATCCTATGAGCAGCTGTCATTGAAATTTTGCTTGGTCTTCCAGACCTTATCTTGACCTCCACTGTTCCTTTTAACTGCCATTTCTTAATTACATTTCAAACTGAGGAAAGGGAAACTTGAAAATGCTTTGCTATCTTCTTATAACGTTCTCTTGCTTTGTGGACCTCCACCATTTTCATTTTCAGAGTGCTAGACAGCTGCTTAGAAGAACCCATAGCTGTTGTTTGTTTTGCACAAGGTTAGAGGAGGCTGGGTTTTTATAAAGCTGGGAAATTTGCATCACCTGCCCTTTCCTAATTATGATAGTGAACAAACCATAACCCTAACAGGCTAATTAAGGTCTGAAACCTTGGTCAAAGTTATCTGAGCACATAAATCTCCAAGGGTGCCCAAACTTTTGTACTGATCCTTTTTGTAATTTTTAAAGTGAAAAAAATTACATATATACAGTACAGACCAAAAGTTTGGACACACCTTCTCATTTAAAGATTTTTCTGTATTTTCATGACTATGAAAATTGTACATTCACACTGAAGGCATCAAAACTATGAATTAACACATGTGGAATTATATACTTAACAAAAAAGTGTGAAACAACTGAAAATATGTCTTATATTCTAGGTTCTTCAAATTAGCCACCTTTTGCTTTGATGACTGCTTTGCACACTCTTGGCATTCTCTTGATGAGCTTCAAGAGGTAGTCACCGGAAATGGTCTTCCAACAATCTTGAAGGAGTTCCCAGAGATGTTTAGCACTTGTTGGCCCTTTTGCCTTCACTCTGCGGTCCAGCTCACCCCAAACCATCTTGATTGGGTTCAGGTCTGGTGACTGTGGAGGCCAGGTCATCTGGCGTAGCACCCTATCACTCTCCTTCTTAGTCAAATAGCCCTTACACAGGCTGGAGGCGTGTTTGGGGTCATTGTCCTGTTGAAAAATAAATGATGGTCCAACTAAACGCAAACTGGATGGAATAGCATACCGCTGCAAGATTCTGTGGTAGCCATGCTGGTTCAGTATGCCTTCAATTTTGAATAAATCCCCAACAGTGTCACCAGCAAAGCACCCCCACACCATCACACCTCCTCCTCCATGCTTCACGGTGGGAACCAGGCATGTAGAGTCCATCCGTTCACCTTTTCTGCGTCGCACAAAGACACGGTGGTTGAAACCAAAGATCTCAAATTTGGACTCATCAGACCAAAGCACATGTCCATTCCTTGTGTTCTTTAGCCCAAATAAGTCTCTTCTGCTTGTTGCCTGTCCTTAGCAGTGGTTTCCTAGCAGCTATTTTACCATGAAGGCCTGCTGCAGAAAGTCTCCTCTTAACAGTTGTTGTAGAGATGTGTCTGCTGCTAGAACTCTGTGTGGCATTGACCTGGTCTCTAATCTGAGCTGCTGTTAACCTGCGATTTCTGAGGCTGGTGACTCGGATAAACTTATCCTCAGAAGCAGAGGTCACTCTTGGTATTCCTTTACTGGGGCAGTCCTCATGTGAGCCAGTTGCTTTGTAGCGCTTGATGGTTTTTGCAACTGCACTTGGGGACACTTTCAAAGTTTTCCCAATTTTTCGCACTGACTGACCTTCATTTCTTAAAGTAATGATGGCCACTCGTTTTTCTTTTCTTAGCTGCTTTTTTCTTGCCATAATACAAATTCTAACAGTCTATTCAGTAGGACTATCAGCTGTGTATCCACCAGACTTCTGCACAACACAACTGATGGTCCCAACCCCATTTATAAGGCAAGAAATCCCACTTATTAAATCTGACAGGGCACACCTGTGAAGTGAAAACCATTTCCAGTGACTACCTCTTGAAGCTCATCAAGAGAATGGCAAGAGTGTGCAAAGCAGTCATCAAAGCAAAAGGTGGCTACTTTGAAGAACCTAGAATATAAGACATATTTTCAGTTGTTTCACACTTTTTTGTTAAGTATATAATTCCACATGTGTTAATTCATAGTTTTGATGCCTTCAGTGTGAATGTACAATTTTCATAGTCATGAAAATACAGAAAAATCTTTAAATGAGAAGGTGTGTCCAAACTTTTGGTCTGTACTGTATATATAGACTTTTTTGCCTAAAATACAAAGGAAATGTGTCATCTTTAACTTTAGGCCTTTTAGAGATCATTTTATCTTCAACTTGCTTAACTGTTCACAATAACAGTAATTTTGACCAAACTTTTACATGCCACTCTATATGTTCACGGTGGATTGAAAATAAATAATTTTTGTTCTACATCATCTGAGTGCCAAGAAAGTGAACCCCACATTTTTTTATGAAATTTCTCCCAAATGCAGCAATACCTTATATATGGTTGTACACTAACTACTCTTTGGGTACACGGTAGGGCAATGAACTGACTATTTGTCTTTTGGAACACAAATTTTGTCATGTCTCATTTGCAGAGGACCTGAAATGCCAAAATCTCTTAAAATGTGACCCATTTGGAAACTACATGTCTCTTGTTATTCATCTAAGAGTGTAGTGTGCCTTTTGAACAAATGATTGTTTGGAAGAATTAAGGAGCACCATTAGGCATGTGGAGAGTAGATTTTGCTGGAATATTTAATGGACATCTACAATGACTGTAGTGACTATTGTGACACAGGTGTTTTACAAAAATTGGTGTGCAATGGATGTTGTAAAGTGTAAATTTCAAATATTCTGTTGTATTGCCCATTACATTGTGCCCAGCTTGTACTTCTGGAGACATGCACCTCATACACTGATAAGTTAGTTCTCCTCACTACAGCAATGCCATACATGTGGATGTTAATTCCCTTTTGGGTACACTGATGAGGTCAGAAGTGAGGGGGAGCCATTTGGATTTTCCTGGATTTGTTTTTGAGTGCATCTCAGTTTTCCAGAATCCTTAAGCTTCCAGTACCATGAAAACTCCTTATTTTTCCATTGAAAGTTGTGTATGGGGCTTGTTTTTGAATGATGAGCACACATTTTATTGGCCCCATTTTGGGATACATAACATACTATATATGAAAAAAAGTATTGGGACACATTTAGGTTTTTCATACACTACCATTGCCACAGAGGTATAAAATCAAGCTCCTAGTTGTGCAGTCTGCCTTTACATAAGAACTTATATGTGTCACACAGACTGGAGTACTGCATTCATATGGTAAAAATACAAAATTATATTAATATGATATATAATAATAACAATGAAAACAGAAAAATAAAACAGGTTTACCCAAAAAAGAGATCCAGGAAAATCTGAGGATTTGCAGCATAAATATAACCAGATGATATACAATGACAAGGACGTCACAGAAATAGCATGATCACAGTCAAAAGACAACGTACCAAATGAAATGTAAAGGGGTGCCAATGACTGGGAGAGATCAATATGCATCTGTGGCATGAACAGCAATGAGCTGTTAAGAAATGGCAAACAGTGAATCATATAGAAAGCAAGCCCAAAATCTATGATATAAATGCAAAGTCCAGGGGAGATCCCCAAATGAATAAACAATTAGAGGCAAAAAGCATGAGAGTGAATCATATGGACAGCTTACCCATGATAATGAGGTGTGCAAAGTCCAGGGAAAGTCCCCAATGTGCGTTTCGCGTGTGCTTCCTCAAGGGAAGTCTATAGAATGATTTTCTATTTTCTTCATAATTGAATGGTTCATTCTAAAGAGCTCACTGAATTTTAACATGGTACTAGAATAGGATGCCACTGTTGCAACAAATCAGTTCATGGAATTTTTCACTTCAGAATATTCCATAATAAATGGTAATTGGTATTATTAAAAAGTGGAAGCTTTTATGAACCACAGCATTTCAGCCATGAATTTGAGACCACATGAAGTTGCAGAGTGGGATTGCTGAGTGCACAGGTCCATGATGCCTAAAAGTCACCAATTGACTTGATAGTTCCAAACCTCCTCTGCTGTAAAGCATATCACCAGTGAAATAAGGTACAGTGGAAATCTTTTGTGTGGAGTGATGAATAGTGTTGAGCCACCCCCGTAGTGTTCGAGTTCGGTTCGGTTCGTCGAACACCCGTGTGTTCGCCGAACTGTTCGTCGAACTGTTCGTCGAACACCTTCGAACACCGTTAAAACCAATGGCAGGCAAACAAAAACACATAGAAACACATAGAAAACACCTTCAAAGGTGTCCAAAAGCTGACAAACTGCTCAGAAGACATAACTAACACATGGAAAAGTGACAAGTACATATAGTCATGCGAAAATAAAAGAGGTGGAGGAGTAAAAGGAGGGGGAGACACAGATATAGGCATGTCATGCCCTTCTAAAATCCAAAAAGTGAGAAGCTGACACGGCCAGTCCGCTCCTGCCCGTGCCACCTCCGTGTCGCCGGGTTTGTGCCAGAGCCGCGGTGAACCCTGACGGCCAGCCCCCCTCTCCCAATACTGGTGCCTGTCCGCTGGTGGGTCGAGCGAGCCCCCCTGTGGTGGAGGCAGCTCTAAGCTTTTTAATTTAAATTGTCTCTCTAATTTGAATGAATACACTTTAAATCCATTTACAAGGATCTATTGGAGGGCAAGTCTCATGCCAGCAGCCGCGGTAATTCCAGCTCCAGTAGCGTCCACTAAAGCTGCTGCAGTTAAAAAGCTTTTATAAGGATCGAGCTCGGCTGTCCACCGCAAGGCATCCTACTGCCAGTCCCAGCCCCTATGCCTTGGGGTGCCTCCTGATGCTCTTCACTAAGTATCCCATGGTCCCGAAGCATTTCCTTTGAAAAAATTAAGTGTCTAAACTACAGGTGGTGCAGCTTGCTTAACAGCCGGGATAATCAGCTGACTAGCAGACACTGCTACTAGGCACAAAGTATTTCCTGGGCTAGATGCAGTTAAAAATTTGTAATTAGATACTCTCGTTGGATGCTGAGAAAGCATTCCATAGAGTCTCCTGGCACGCCATATATGATTCTCTTAAAAAGCTTGGGGTAGGGGTCTAGGGGACCCTTTTATAGCCAAAATCACGGCCCTGTATCGCAATACGTCACCTAGGCTGAAGATAAATGGAACTGTAGCACCCTGAGGGCTCGGTTGCTACAGACGTATTGCACCTCACCCAGAGGTGTGATATCTCACTCTCAGGTAAGGATGGAGTGTGGATCAGGACCCGACACCTGCATGCATTACACCACATTGCCGTGGGGCAGGGCGACCAATATGCCCCTGAGATGGGCACGACAGTCCCTGTCCCTGGCTGGAGTGGGGGGAGGGAACACTGAGGAAGGGGAACCCTGTAGTGCAGGAGCAGGGAGGAAGCAGTTCCTGGGTGCATTGAGAAGGGAGTATAAAAGGTGGGCACCATCTTAGTTCAGTGCAGAGAAGTCTGAGCAGAAGTGGCAGGGAGCAGGGGCTCTGCATGAGCTCTGCTCCGGAGGCGGGCCTAGTAACAGAGGCCCAGGCCTGGAAGAGGGAGAAGGAAGGAAGAGGAGCGGAGAAGGCTCCAGGAACGAGGAATGAAGGGATCCCAGGGGTGCGGACGGGCGAGTCGCCACCGCACGCCCGAATCCACCTGCGTGGAGGGGTCAGGCCAAAGGGGGAGACTGGTCCCCGAACTAGTGGAGGCAGGAAACGACCCTCAGCTAGAAACCGGAGGCTCTGACATTTTATGTGGCTCAGCCCCTCGCTACACCCGCTAGGAAGGCACCACATAGGGTCAGGGAAACTGGCGCCAAGTTTACCAAGAGGAGGCCCGAGGCAGCCGGACAGAAGTGTTGGTAAGAAAGGCCAGACAAAGGACACACAAAGGGGGTCCTGTGAAGTGCTCCAAAGTTATCTGGGAGTTGTCTGAGCCCCTCACCTGGTGAGCACAGTACGACGTGGGCAGCCGTTACCTGCAGACGTGGTCTGGATAATAAGAACTGTGAGTAAAGGCCCTGGACTGCATCACTGACTCCGTGTCGTTACTGCTGCTGCCCTGCACCATCACCCCCATCCTCCGCATACACTGCCCTGAGGCTATACTCCTCCCGTGGGGAGTTGTGCTACGCTCTGCTGCACCCACAACACCAGCCTCAGCGGTCTGCCCTGTAGCGGCGGTTCACTCTGACCGCAATCCACGGGTGGCGTAGTCGGACATTTAAACATCAAAACCACATAAATAGTTCCGCCACTGGTTTGACCGCCCTGAGCCATGGAATCGGGTCGCCGCCACGAAGACTACAACCACCAGCATCCACCAAAAAGGGTCCGGCTCCGGGTGTCCCAAGGCCCAGGGGGTGCGTCAGAACATTTTCATCACCTTTCACAATCACCAATGGGACAAGGCAGGGATGTCCTCTGTCCCCTCTCTTATACATCCTAGTGACGGATCACCTGCTCTCATCAATTCGCCATAACCCCAATATTAGGTGGATTGAGGTGGGAGGCACCGAGTACAAGTGCTCTCTATTTGCTGATGATGTCCTAGTATATATCACTCAATCACATATATCCATCCCTGCTGTTATGGCTGAAATAGATCACTTTGTTACATGGTAAAATTTTAAAATCAATGCAGCGAAGTCTGAGGCCCTCGATGTCTCCCTCCCCAAATCCATATAGGATTCCATCCAGTCCAACTTTCCCTTTGCCTGGCCCTCACAGGGTATCAAATACTTAGGAATTCCTATTCATAGAGACCTCTCCCATCTATGTTATCTTAATTTTGGGCCCTTTATTGAACAATTCCATACAGACCACGGTTGGCAAGTTAGAACTGTAAGATTCACTACGTGAACCACTGGTGTTTTGTGGAAAAGCACATGTACACTGCGTTCCAAATTATTATGCAAAAAGTGTTTAGGAGTGATAAGGGAAGAATTTGTTTGTTTGTCAGTTAAACTCATTGATGGTGATGTGTGTCAGGGCTCTTTATATCACTGTAAGCAATTGCAGACACCTGTGCTAATTAGTTTGGCAGGTGTGTCCAATGAAAGGCAAGACTACTTAAGAAGGCTCTCTCACATTATTAAGCAGTCTACATTTTCTGCCAAAATGGGAAAGAAAAAGGATGTGTCGGCTGCTGAGAAGCAACAAATTGTGGAGTGTTTAGGTCAAGGCATGACTACAATCAACATTGTGCGATGATCAGGATGAAGTGTCTTGGCAATCAAGAAGTATGTAGCTGATTCACAGTACACACGTGTGCGTGCTGATAAGGGCAAATTGAGGACTCTTTCCTACAGGCAATTACGTCAGGTTGAAAGAGCAGCGGCAAAAAAGCCTTGTCATAGCAGCAGACAAGTTTTTGAAGCTGCTTGTGCCTCCAACGTCCCCCGAACAACAAGATGCAGGGTCCTTCAGAGGTTTGCAGCTGTGCATACGCCATCCTGTCGACCTCCTCTATCCACTTCACACAAGCAGAAACGGCTCCAGTGGGCCAAACATTACATGAAGACTGATTTCAAAACTGTTTTGTTCACGGATGAGTGCCGTGCAGCGCTCGATGGTCCAGATGGATGGAGTGGAGGATGGCTGGTTGATGGACACCCCACGCAAACACGGCTACAGCGCCAACAAGGAGGAGGTGGAGTAATGTTTTGGGCTGGAATCATGGGGAGAGAGATTGTCGGCCCCTTTAGGATCCCTGAAGGCGCTAAAGATGAACTCCATAATGTATGTGGATTTTCTCAAACAGCACTTCCTGCCATGGTTCAAGAAGAAGAACCGTGTATTTCACAGCAAGATCATTTTTCTGCATGATAATGCACCATCTCATGCTGCACATAAAACATCTGCATCTCTGGCTGATATGGGCATAAAAGGGGACAAACTTATGGTGTGACCCCCATGCTCCCCTGACCTCTACCCCATTCAGAACCTTTGGAGCATCATTAAAAGGAGTGTCTATGATGGCGGGAGGCAGTTCACATCTAAGCAAGAGCTCTGGGAGGGTATTCTGTCCTCATGCAAAACAATTGAAGCAGAAACCATCCAAAACCTGACAAATTCAATGGACGAGAGAGTTCAGAAGCTCCTTTCGAACAAGGGGTCCTATGTGAAAATGTAACATCACCTAGAATAAAGTTTTGAGTTGAAAACTGTTTGATTTCCGTTTCTAACAACCTGCTAATGCTTATAATTTCAAAAATGACCATTTTTTTGGTCTTTATTAAAATGAAAAGGTTGATCGAAAAGTTTGGGGGATCTAAGAGTGTGGCAACCCAGTAGTCATGATTACTTCGAATTCTGACAATATGAGGGTCATGCTGCAGGTAGTGCAGCAAGAAGGCACTTATGTGCCTTGCGCATCTCGGAGCCCCAAAATTATTTTCCGGGCTAGATGCAGCTAAAAATTATTTTTAATTTTAAATCTGGTGGAGCTTATTATAGATGGCCTAATAGGATCAGTGCTGCACACTGCTACAAAGCCCAAATTATTTTCCAGTCAAGATACAGATAAACATGATTAGTAATTTGAAAGCTTAAAACGGTTGGTAGGGTGATTTTAACCAATCATCAAGCTTTTACTCTCCCCAGGATGACACAGGGGTAGAAAAGTCGTTTCGGATCCATGATTTGTTCATCTTTATGAACGTGAGTCTGTCTACATTATCAGTGGAGAGCCGCGTGCGCTTATCTGTCAGCACACCACCAGTAGCGCTGAACACACGTTCAGACAGAACGCTGGCTGCGGGGCATGACAAGATCTCCAAGGCGTAAGTGGCTAGCTCCGGCCATTTATCCAGATTGGAAGCCCAAAAAGAGCAAGGGTCCAGTGACACAGTCGTGGCTTCAATGTTTACTTGGAGATACTCCTGTACCATCGTTTCTAGGCGTTGACTATGTGTCAGACTTCTTGTCTCCTGTGGCCTTGCAAAGGATGGGCTAAAAAAGTGGTGAAATGATTTCGCAAAATTGATGTTACCAGCAGATACTGTGGTTCTGTTACGGTTTGAGTGCTGAGCACTTGACGGTCCCACGGTTGGCAAGTTGGAACTGTGAGATTCACTACGTGCACCACTGGTGTTTTGTGGAAAAGCACATGTAAGATTCTGCAACAGTCTCTGCTGATACTCCTGCATGCGTGCATCCCTTTCTATGGCAGGAATAATTTCGGCAAATTTACTTTTGTACCGGGGATCTAACAGTGTGGCAACCCAGTAGTCAGGATTATTTCTAATTCTCACAATTCGAGGGTCATGTTGCAGGTAGTGCAGCAAGAAGGCACTCATGTGTGTTGCGCATCCAGGAGCACCAAGTCCCTGTTGTGTTGGTGGCGAGGTAACAATCATGCTTCCTTCCTCTGTCCTCTCCCCCCAACCTCGCACAACAGAAATGTGATCAAGGTCTCCCTCATCTGATGAGTCTTCCATCAGTTCGTCCTCCACTTCTTCCTGGGCTCCTGCACCTTCCTCACTAGTTTGGCTGCTACCATGCGCCCTGGTAAAACCATCTCCCCCACCCTCACATGCCTGCCGCCTTGGTGCTGCCGACCGTCTGGACCTTGCAGATGTTAGCCCTTCCGCATACAACTCCTCCTCCTCTACTTCCTCCACCTCCTCTTGTGCCACCACCTGACTCCGAATTCTGTTTAACATGTGCTCCAGCATGTAAATCACCGGAATAGTCATGCTGATAATGGCATCATCAGCACTAAACATCTTCGTCGCCATTTCAAAACTGTGCAGAAGGGTGCATAGGTCCCTGATCTGAGACCACTCCTCCAGCGTGATTTGCCCCACCTCTGGATCTCGTTGGCCCAGGCTATACGTCAGAACGTATTGCACCAGGGCTTGTCGGTGCTGCCACAGTCGCTGCAACATGTGCAGAGTTGAATTCCACCGGGTAGGCACATCGCATTTTAGCCGGTGAAGTGGCAGGCCCAACGACTTCTGTAGAGATGTAAGTCGCTGAGCTGCGGGATGCGAACGGCGGAAGTGAGCACACAGCGACCGTGCCCTCTGCAGAAGGCCATCTAGTCTGGGATAGTGGGCTAAAAATTGCTGGACAACCATGTTCAACACGTGAGCCATACAAGGCACGTGTGTGACATTGCCCCGGCGAAGGGCCGCACCCAGGTTTGCAGCATTGTTGCACACGGCCTTCCCTGGTTTCAGGTCCAGTGGAGACAGCCATTCATGAAATTGGTTCTCCAGAGCTGACCACAACTCCTCAGCTGTGTGACTCACATTTCCCAGACATTTCAAAGTAAAAACCGCCTGATGACGTTGAGCCCTACTGCCAGCATAGTAAGGAGGTGTGCAGGATCCCTTCTGCGCAGTTAGAAAGCTTGTGGCATGACCAGACAGGCTTTGGGTGCAGGTGGAAGATCGAGAGGAGGTTGAGGAGGCAGAAGCAGTGGAGGAACTTTGACATAAAGAGGATTGACGCACAACTCGTGGGGACGGCAAGACTTGGACAGCAGCCCCTTGTCCTGCTGTCATCATAGTTACCCAGTGCCCAGTCAGCGACATGTAACGCCCCTGTCCATGCCTACTCGTCCAAGTGTCTGTGGTGAAATGCACCCTGTCACACACAGAGTTTCTCAAAGAAGCGGTGATGTTGTGTGCGACATGCTGGTGGAGCGCAGGCACACTTTTCTTTGAGAAGTAGTGCCGACTGGGCATCTGGTACTGGGGCACTGCGACGGACATAAGGTCTCGAAAATCCTCTGTGTCCACCAGGCGGAAAGGCAGCATTTCTGTAGCCAAGAGCTTGCAGATGGTGAAATTCAACCTCTTAGCTTTCTCATGGCTAGGAGGAAATGGTCTTTTACTTGTCCACATCTGAGGGACCGAGGACTGGCTATTGTGCTTAGACGGGGTTGATAAGGGTGTCCCCGGCAAACTGCCGGTCTGTGAGGAAGA
Organism: Phyllobates terribilis; assembly: GCF_046119375.1. NCBI lineage: Eukaryota > Metazoa > Chordata > Amphibia > Anura > Dendrobatidae > Phyllobates > Phyllobates terribilis. The sequence continues at coordinate 412,929,189 of NW_027362771.1, read as the reverse complement.
TGCAGGCGGACATGTTAGGTTGCCTTGATCCAAAGGTGGTGCTATCGATGTCGGACAGCGCTCAACACCAGCTGGTGTTACCACCTCCAAAGAAAATGATGACCTGCCAATCACGCTGGCTGTTGCGGGTAAAGAGGTGGCAGGTCTGCGCCCCAAAACAGGTGTGACTGCTGTCCCCCCAGTCACAGAGGATGAAGAGGCCGCGGATGCACAAGATATGGCAGACGGTGGTTGGCCCGGCCGGCTAGGCCGCATTGTAGCACACTGAGCTTCCCACTGCAACTTATGCTTCATGTCCATGTGCCGGTTCATGCATGAAGTACTCAAACTATGTATTTTTTGGCCTCTACTTAGCTTTTGCTGACAAATGTTACAGATAACACGAGTTGGGTCATCTTTATCGATCTGAAAAAATGCCCAGGCTATGCAAGGCTTAGCACCCATGCGACCTGAAGAGCCACCACGACTTGTGGTGAGAGGCAGAGTTGTGTTTGAGGATGCAGTTGTTGACGTGCTTCCAGTACTACGTCTCTGTCCAGGAAGGCGCAACCTGACCTCGTCGTCACTAGCATCTTCCTCCACCTCCTCTGCTGACCTCATCTCTTGGCTGACTGTGGGTTGACAGTAAGTGGGATCTCCAACCTCATCATCATCACCCTGTGTGTTATCACACCCGTCGTCCTCAGAGCCAACCTGTTCCTGCCCTGACAAAAAACTAAAGTTGTCGCTCCAATCAGGTATTTGAGTCTTATCATCGTCTTCCTCATTGTCTCCACCAACAGGAGTTACAGTTTGGGAATGAGGGTCTACATTATGGTCAGAACCTTCTGCGTCTGGTCCTGGATCCGACTCATAAAGATTCTGGGCATCAGTGCAGATCATTTCCTCGTCTGGATTCACAGAAGCGCTGGAGTCGACCTCTGATTCCCAGGCTATAGTATGAGTAAACAGCTCTGCAGACTCAACCATCTGTTCTACCTCATACTCAGACGGGCAGCTGGAGATTTGGGAGCTGTGAGCAAGCAAGTGCGATTTGGGTGACACCTTTGAGGACTGGAGTATTTGTGATGTTGAAGTTGATGTGGAGGAGAGCCCACTTAAAGGAGCACTTGATATCCGTTGAAGCACCTGCTGTTTTTGTGCCTCATCTGGAATTTGTAGCGATTGGCGTGGCCGTAAGAAAGGGATCTTATCACATTGTCCGCTAAAAGAAGTAGACATTTTAGTTTGGCTGGAAGATGGTCTTTCTTCTGCAGATGTTACTGTTGCTTTAACACCTACCCCACGGACACAACCTTTTTTCCCCTTCCCAACACACCTATTCCCCTTTCCACCAGCAGCAGGCCTTTTTCCACTCATTTTGGTGGTTAACTAATTCACAACTCTGGAGTTGTTTGCACAAAAAAACAATGGATGGTAACCGAGCAGAGCTGAGTGGCCAAACTGTGGTATTAGGCCAAAACTATTGGCTGGGTTAGATGCAGAAAAAAATTATATTCAATTTGCAACCTGATGGAGGTCAGTATAGATGGACTAATACAACAAGTCCCACACACAGCTAGAAGCCCAATATTTTTTCAGAGGTAGATGCAGAAAAAAATATATTCAGTTTGCAACCTGATGGAGGTCAGTATAGATGGACTAATACAACAAGTCCCACACACAGCTAGAAGCCCAATATTTTTTCAGAGGTAGATGCAGAAAAAAATATATTCAGTTTGCAACCTGATGGAGGTCTGTATAGATGGATTAATAGAACAAGTCCCACACACAGCTAGAAGCCCAATATTTTTTCAGAGGTAGATGCAGAAAAAAATATATTCAGTTTGCAACCTGATGGAGGTCAGTATAGATGGACTAATACAACAAGTCCCACACACAGCTAGAAGCCCAAATATTTTTTCAGAGGTACTGTAGATGCAGATAAAAATTATTTTTAATTTGCAACCTGATGGAGGTCAGTATAGATGGACTAATAGAGAAAGTCCGACACACTGCTAGAAGGCCAAATATTTTTTCAGAGCTAGATGCAGAAAAAAATTAGATTCAGTTTGCAACCTGATGGAGGTCAGTATAGATGGACTAACAGAGAAAGTCCCACACACTGCTAGAAGGCCAAATATTTTTTCAGAGCTAGATGCATACAAAAAATTATATTCAGTTTGCAACCTGATGGAGGTCTGTATAGATGGATTAATAGAACAAGACCCACACACAGCTAGAAGCCCAATATTTTTTCAGAGGTAGATGCAGAAAAAAATATATTCAGTTTGCAACCTGATGGAGGTCAGTATAGATGGACTAATACAACAAGTCCCACACACAGCTAGAAGCCCAAATATTTTTTCAGAGGTACTGTAGATGCAGATAAAAATTATTTTTAATTTGCAACCTGATGGAGGTCAGTATAGATGGACTAATAGAGAAAGTCCGACACACTGCTAGAAGGCCAAATATTTTTTCAGAGCTAGATGCAGAAAAAAATTAGATTCAGTTTGCAACCTGATGGAGGTCAGTATAGATGGACTAACAGAGAAAGTCCCACACACTGCTAGAAGGCCAAATATTTTTTCAGAGCTAGATGCATACAAAAAATTATATTCAGTTTGCAACCTGATGGAGGTCTGTATAGATGGATTAATAGAACAAGACCCACACACAGCTAGAAGCCCAATATTTTTTCAGAGGTAGATGCAGAAAAAAATATATTCAGTTTGCAACCTGATGGAGGTCAGTATAGATGGACTAATACAACAAGTCCCACACACAGCTAGAAGCCCAATATTTTTTCAGAGGTAGATGCAGAAAAAAATATATTCAGTTTGCAACCTGATGGAGGTCAGTATAGATGGACTAATACAACAAGTCCCACACACAGCTAGAAGCCCAAATATTTTTTCAGAGGTACTGTAGATGCAGATAAAAATTATTTTTAATTTGCAACCTGATGGAGGTCAGTATAGATGGACTAATAGAGAAAGTCCGACACACTACTAGAAGGCCAAATATTTTTTCAGAGCTAGATGCAGAAAAAAATTATATTCAGTTTGCAACCTGATGGAGGTCAGTATAGATGGATTAATAGAACAAGACCCACACACAGCTAGAAGCCCAATATTTTTTCAGAGGTAGATGCAGAAAAAAATATATTCAGTTTGCAACCTGATGGAGGTCTGTATAGATGGACTAACAGAGAAAGTCCCACACACTACTAGAAGGCCAAATATTTTTTCAGAGCTAGATGCAGAAAAAAATTATATTCAGTTTGCAACCTGATGGAGGTCAGTATAGATGGACTAATACAACAAGTCCCACACACAGCTAGAAGCCCAAATATTTTTTCAGAGGTACTGTAGATGCAGATAAAAATTATTTTTAATTTGCAACCTGATGGAGGTCAGTATAGATGGACTAATAGAGAAAGTCCGACACACTACTAGAAGGCCAAATATTTTTTCAGAGCTAGATGCAGAAAAAAATTATATTCAGTTTGCAACCTGATGGAGGTCAGTATAGATGGATTAATAGAACAAGACCCACACACAGCTAGAAGCCCAATATTTTTTCAGAGGTAGATGCAGAAAAAAATATATTCAGTTTGCAACCTGATGGAGGTCAGTATAGATGGACTAACAGAGAAAGTCCCACACACTACTAGAAGGCCAAATATTTTTTCAGAGCTAGATGCAGAAAAAAATTATATTCAGTTTGCAACCTGATGGAGGTCTGTATAGATGGATTAATAGAACAAGACCCACACACAGCTAGAAGCCCAATATTTTTTCAGAGGTAGATGCAGAAAAAAATATATTCAGTTTGCAACCTGATGGAGGTCAGTATAGGTGGACTAATAGAACAAGTCCCACACACTGCTAGAAGGCCAAATATTTTTTCAGAGCTAGATGCAGAAAAAAATTAGATTCAGTTTGCAACCTGATGGAGGTCAGTATAGATGGACTAATAGAATGATGCTATGCCCAAAAGATTTTACTTCACTAGGTGCAGTAAAAAATTGGTATTCTATACACAGGTGTTATATCTTGCAACACAGATAGGCTACTCCACTGACTAACACACTCTGCAATAGGCCAAAAAGGATTAGCTTTGCTAGATTCAGCCAAATGCTGTGAAAAAAACTTGCACAGCACTGGCACAGACCTGCCTGGCAAAAACTGATAGGAACTGATGTAACCTAGTCCTGAAAAGGACTCCAATTACAATTAGTCTTTACTCCCACAACCTATCTATTTAAGAGCACAGACCTGCCTGATAAAAGTCATAGGAAATGCTGTAACCTAGTCCTTAAAAGGACTGCAATCACAACTATTCCCTACTCCCAAGCTATCTGTATATTTGTGCGAAAATTGGCTTGAAATTAACAAGGTATAGCGCACAGAGCAACAGCGGTGCTGTCTAACACGCAGCTGCAGCAGTGAGAAAATGGTGGCGACGGGGAAAATGGCTTGGTCTTATAGGGCAAGGACATGTGACATACACTGCCAATGACACATGCCCTTGCTTGTGTGAAAAAAAGCAGTTCGCTCCGTGTGTGCGCTGCTGATAGGCTGACAGATTGCACCTCCCCACTGTAAATGCGGGAAAGAGAAAAAAAAATGGAGATCTTCATTGTTCCTGCAGAGATCCATCCCCTGCCCCTCCCCCCACCCCGCTGTACACTCAAACTGCGTATTAACATTAATTTTCATCATTACTGAGAAAAAATCCAGTTATGATTTTGGTGCACGAACAGTTATCGAACATAACCTCGAACAGCCGAATTTTTCTCAAATTGTTCGTGTTCGCCGAACGGCTCGAACACCGCCCAAAACAGCTCGAATTTGAGATTGGCGAACAGTTCGAGTAGAACAACGCTCATCTCTAGTGATGAATCACGCTTCTTTATCTGGCAGCCTGATGGTTGAGTCTGAGTTTTGCCAATGCAAGGAGAACGTTACTTGCCTGACTACACTGTGCCAGTGTAAAGTTTGATGGATTAGGAATAATGTTGTGGGGTTGTTTTTAAGGGGTTGGCCTAGTCTCTTTAGTTTCAGTGAAGGGAAATCATATTGCTGTAGTATACCAAATTTTAGACAATTATTTGCTTTCAACTTTGTGGGAACATTTTTGGAAAAACTCTTGCCTGTTCCAACATGACTGAGCCCCATTGTACAAAGCAAGGTCAATAAAGGAGTTTAGGGGCTCAACAGTGAGGTGGATTCTCTAAGTGATAGGTCAGGGTGAGCAGCATGGACTGGAGGCCATGGTGCAGGTTAGTGGGTCTTGCCGGATGGCAAGGACAACAGGGTGTGGAGGATGACAGACAGACAAGGTAGACAAGAAGCACAGAAATGAAACAGAGCCAGATGTGCGGACACAAACGGGAATGATAGATGTATATGCAACCTGTTATCTTCCAGCAGGAATACAGTCAATCACAAGAATAAGAGAGAAGTATAAGCAATCTGATATCTTCCAGCACTGATGTAGTTAAACACAATAACAGCTGTTTAATAGGTCTAAACAGCACCAGTATAAACTGAGATGAGTTCATCATCAGGTACCTTGTTGCAACAAAATTCTAGGTGTGAACAAGAGGAGTTTGAAACTTGTAGCTATTAATAGCAAAGAGGTACAGTACTGTGCAAAAGTTTTAGGCAGGTGTGGGGGAAAAAAGGTGCAAAGAAAGAATGCTTTCAAAAATAGAAGTCTTTTTAGTTCATTTTTTTCAAATAACAAATTGTGATCAATTTGAATGAACAACAGAGAAATCTCAATCAAATGAATATTTGGTATGACCGCCCTTTGTCTTCAAAGCAATATTAAAGCATGAATTCTTCCAGGTACACTTGCACACAATTATTGAAGGAACTCGGCAGGGATGTTGTTCCAAACATCTTGGAGAACTAACCACAGATCTTTTGGAAATCTGGTTGATGTAGGCTTGTGTCATCCTTCTTTCTCCTCATGTAATCAAAGACAGATTTGGACATGGCTCTACGGTGCCCGTTTCCTCGCTTCCAGGACTTCTTCTTCTTTATGCTGAAGATACTTCCTAATGATATTGGCTGTATTTTGGGTCATTGCTGGACTGATCTTGGAAGTAAACCCTGGTAGTTGACTGGAAGTCAGGAATAGCAAGAAGATAATTAGATACCTAGCTGAAGCTGAGCCAAGAGAAGATAAAGTTAATTTCTGATAAATAAGTGGTAATTGAGAACTATGATTGCTCAATAATCACCGAGCCTTCATCTGCCTGATCCAGCTATAAAATGCCTTACATGAGGATGTCAGACGTGTTTTCTGGGTTACCAGAGAAATGTGGTGTGGACTAATACAGACGGGGCCAGCCATAGAAGAAGGGGGTAAGGACCAGTGCTGGATCGAGGACATGTGAGTAAAAGAACTGCCTCGCCCCCTTTCCTTTTACAGCTATTCCTAAAAGTGTCTGTAAACGAAGAAAGAGGATGCTTAGTATTACATAAAAAATGACCAAGATCTTGGATGGGATGGTAGAAAACTCTTACCTGTCCAGATTAGGCACATCACAAGTGCTCATGTTAGAGATTGATATGTTTGTATAGATATTCAGTATACAAATTGTTAGATGGCTATGAATGTTGTGCACATAATTTATAAATGTCCCTTTCAGTCACTTTCTTTTTATAATGTTTATATGTAGAATAACTGGGTGAAAGGAGCAACATAATTCTTATTCTAGCTAAGGATATCATGGGATAGATGGAAGCCATTGGGGGATATTTACTATGCTAAATTTGCCAGAATTCTACTTAGCACCACATTTATTATGTGTTTTAGACCCCATTTGTACTTCCAAGCTGCATGTGTACTGACCAATATTTTTAATGAGGAGAGACTGAAAAACAAAAAAAGTGCAAATAGGGCTTTAACTGGTTAAAAACATGTAAGAAATAGTGGATGCTGGCTTACCTTGAAAAGTTGCAATTGCAACAATCTTTAGGCATATACCAGCTTCTGCAAACCATGGGTCATCAGACTGGAGAGAATTGCTGTGCTTATTCAAAGCAGTTTTCCTTGCACAGCTGGCAAACTCACGTGGATGGATGTGCCCTTTGGGGCACGTACAATTCAGCAAACTTGCTGTTGAAGTGCTCGATAACCAGCCGAACTTTGAAAAGACGATCAAGGTTTATGTCATCGCATGCAGGACACCTTGCATTATCATTGTAATGCAATAACTTGTAGATGGCCTCAAAACGTGTCAGGGTCATGACCATTCGGAACACTGAAGCATTGTACAAAATAGCAACACTCCAGTATTGCCGAACTTCTGGCTTCTTCAGGATCCCCTTATGAAGGACCAGGCCCCAAAACGTCATCATTTCTACTGAGTCTACAAGAGACCAGTTAAAAAATGATGAAGAGGGGTTTTGTTCCAAAAATTGATGAGCGTATAAATTAGTTTGGCCCACCATGAGGTTTACAAAATCCTCAGAGAAAAAGACTTTGAAAAAGTCTATTTCTGTGAGGCCGGTGGTGTCAAACTTAATTCCTGATTCCGCCACGAAATCAGGAATCAATGGCTCATAATTTTCGGGTGGCGAGGTCCATACGGGGTCAGTAGTGGGGGGGCACTGGTTCATCTCTCCTGGGGGGACTGTGTGGCGGTTCAGCTGCACCTGAGGAAGAGGAGAAAGAAGAAGAGGAGTAAGAGGAGGAGTACGACAAGGAGAAGGAAAAATAAAGAAAGGTGGAATCCTCTCCCTCCCTGTCAGTGTCAAAGGCAAGAAAAGCGTATGCCTCCTCCACTGAATAGCGAGTTTTGGATGAGCAGAACATTTTTTTTACGTATGTGGTGCATGTGTGTCAGTACTTTATTTAGAGTTTGTGTGTCAGTGTGCTTGGTGTAAACTTTTTTTCTGAAAAAAAAAAGATAAAAAAAGGAACAACCGTAGGTAGTGCAAACAGCGAGCACGAGTGCGGATCGGTGAACTATGTCACCGATCAACGCTCGGCGGCTGCCGGCTGTGCTCACAGATGTGGTGCAAAGGAGGGGGGGAGTGTAAACCAGCGAGCATGAGTGTGGATCAATGATCTGCGGTCAACGATCAGCGCTCGCCACTGCAGGAAGCACGAAAAATAAAACTGACAAAGTCGAGCGATCAAGTAATGATAAGCACTTGGTGGCAGAAAGAGAGATGGGAAGGGGGAGAGTGGGGTTGGAGTGTATGATGAGGGATCAAAAAATCCTACTTACAGTTGTCTTCTGTGAGATGTCTTCTGTAAGATGTCTTCTGTAGCAGCATCAGGAGCGCGGATTGTGGTGTCACAGGCTCCTACAAAGAAAAAAAGTTAGTGGGAAAAAAAGTGTTAAGTAGCGAGCGCTAGTGCTGATCGGTGATTTGTCTCACCGATAGAACCAAGTGGTTCTGCAGGTGGGGACCACAGACCACATCTCAGTACCAATGCTTTCTGGCTGATGTTTCGGTCACTTTTGAATGTTGGTTGTGCTTTCACACTTGTGGTAGCATGAGATGGACTCTACAACCCACAGATGTTGCTCAGGTAGTGCAACTCATCCAGGATGGCACATCAATGCGAGCTGTGGCAAGAAGGTTTGCTGTGTCTGTCAGCGTAATGTCCAGAGGCTGGAAACGCTACCAGGAGACAGGCCAGTACACAAGGAGAGGTGGAGGGGGCCGTAGGAGGGCAACAACTCAGCAGCAGGACCGCTACCTCTGCCTTTGTGCAAGGAGGAACTGCCAGAGCCCTGCAAAATGACCTCCAACAGGCCACAAATTTGTGTGTGTCTGCACAAACGGTTAGAAACCGACTCCATGCGGCTGGGTATGAGGGCCAGACGTCCACAGATGGGGGTTGTGCTCACAGCCCAACACCGTGCAGGACGCTTGGCATTTGCCACAGAACACCAGGATTGGCATAGTCGCCACTGGTGCCCTGTGCTCTTCACAGGTTCACACTGAGCACATGTGATAGATGTGACAGAGTCTGGAGACGCCGTGGAGAGCGATCTGCTGCCTGCAACATCCTCCAGCATGACCAGTTTGGCAGTGGGTCAGTAATGGTGTGGGGTGGCATTTCTTTGGAGGGTCGCACAGCATCAGCCCTTCTCCTCTCAGTCATAGCACAGTCACCTCTGCTGTACTGCCTCTCTACCCACATGATCTGTCCAGAGATGTGTCAGTAATCACGCTTATGTCTGTTGTACTTGGGCAACTTGTAATTGCTCTGTATTGAGATCAGAGCAGGGTGTCATTAAATCTCACACAGTAGTCCAGAAGAAACTGTTCTTGTGTAAGATGTAATGACAGCCTGATCTCATTGCATAAGGATTACAGGTTGCTTGGGCACAGCAGATTTTAGTGTGATCCCATCTCACAAACTGAATGTCACAGGTTTACCACCACAGAGAGGAGCCAGAAGACCACACCGTCTGATTTATCCTACTTCTGCATTGACTAGAAGCACTTCATATTAAACGATGCAGGTTTCTTCTAGCAGTGCAGGGGTTAATATGCTCAGTAGGGAGCTTCTGGAAGCTTACCTGCATTAAGGCTCTGGGCTGTTCACTGTTGGCCACTCCCCTCTCCTATATATACTGGACTCTGGCAAGCAGGCATTGCCAGAGCCAGCTTCATTGCTGCATGGTTCAGGAGTTGGTGGAGAGTTGTTGTTTGAGAAGGCGTTTGGTGGATTTATCTAAGACTGTTGCGTGGTTTTTGTTGTTCGCAAATCTTCTCCTTCACCTACTTTGGTTTTTATCCCATCCTCCACTCCACAGTGTTTTCCTATGTTGTTTGTGTGTGCATATTTGTATGATTGGTATTTTCCTTTATCATTGTTCGTATTACCTTGTTAGTCTTGTTGGTGTATTGCCAGTCACCACTACTCCCTTCTTCCCTGGGTTGGGGGAGGGAACAGACTGAGGGTGGATTTAGGAGCTCAGCAAGGTACATGGCCCCAGCGTCTTCACCTTTAGGGCAGAGACACACTGCCATATTTCTCGTGTGAAGATCGCATAATAAACCGTACTGGCTGGCACCTCTCTTGACCTGACCTTGACAGCTGCATAGAAATCCATCATGCTGTCATGCTCAGGCCAGGAGAGGTGCCAGCCAGTCCGTGCAGTGCAATGCGATCATGGCATGAGTTATACAGCAGTGTGTTCCCTGCCCTTTAAAGTAATCCAGGGAACAAGGATAGATAGGGCACCCCCTAGCGTTAGGTACCGCGAAGGAGCCCCTGGTCCTGGGATACCCGAAAACAGTTGTGACACTGAGAAATTATACTCAGCTTTTATTTGTTAGTTTTGTTATGACTTGCTTATTTTTCATTTTATATATTTTTTTCTTTTGTAATTTTTTTGTTTATACAGACCTGGTTGTGAGTGTAATTAAATAGTGAACGTATATCTTCCGTTGCATGGCGGAATTGTTCAGGCTTAGACTAAGGACCGTGCAGGTCAGAAATGCGTTGCCTGGGAAAGTGTACATTTTTTCACTTGCCATTACACTTATTTTATATGTTGTTGCTCTCGGCCACCTATGTTTTTAACATGATCCAATGAGGCGTTTTTTTGAATGATAAGTGCAATCCTTTTTATTGCTTGAAAAGTACTATTTCTGCGCACCAGATAGGTGAGCTGATTGGGCTTCCTCTTCCTACAATTGGCATGTTATCTTCATTCTGTGATTACGGTAATACACATTTTTTTCATGTTCTACTACACAACTACTCTTTTGCACACAGAAAAAGAATCACTTTTTTATTTTGTCTTCAAATTTTGAGAACCGTAACATTTCCATTTTTTTGTTTACAGCGCTGTTTGAGAGTTTGTTTTTCATAAAACAAGTTGTAGTTTTTATTGGTACTATTTTGGAACACATCCGACTTTTTGTTGCTTTTTATTTCATTTTTTGTGAAGCAAGATGAACACAAACAACAATTCTAGCATCGTTTTTTATCCTCTTTTTTTAACAGAGCTCATCATGCGGGATAAACAATAAAGCTTTATAGTACGGACCTTTATGAACGCAGTGATACCAAATATTTATGTCGTTTTGGCAGGGATTTTTTTTCCCTACAAAAAAACATTTTTTATTACTGGAACTGGGATGTTTTTTTTTAAATTTTACATTTGTTCTGTTATGTCCATTTCTACGAATGCATCAATAAAGTAGGTTGCAAAAGAAAGTAAGATATAGCTAAATATGCTCACCTTTTGGAGATGTGCTTATGACAGGCATATCTCTGTTAAAAGGTTTGTTCTTTTAATAGCTCGCTTCTCAGCTGCCACTTGTCCCACCATCTGAGTAGATGCAGCGTCATCCATCTAGTAATAAACTATTACTAGGGCTATGTAAGTGCTTATGAGTAATCCATAAAGGCTCAGAAGTAGTATATTTAACTGATTATTGTAATTAAGCATAAAAGTCTACGCGTTTCGGGGCCTTACAGATGCCTTCATTTGGCCTGAGGAAGGCGTCAGTACCACGCTGAGATGCGTACCCTATTATACCTTAATTACAGTGAGGAGTTAACTGTACTACTTCTGAACCTTTGTGAATTACTAATCAGCACTTACAGTATCCTTCCAATTTTCACACTCTTGATCCACTAATAAAATACTTGAACTTCTCTCCTATTTGGTTTTAATTTAATTGAAATTTAATTTTTGGTATTAATCATAACCTCCCACTCCCGGCTCCAAGACTTCTCCCGAGTTGCACCTATTCTTTGGAATGCTCTACTCCAAGAAATTAGGCCTAACCAAAACTTACACAGTTTTAGGTGCTCCCTAAAAACACATCTGTTTAGGGTGGCCTATCACATTCCCTAATCAAAGTTCTTTTTATATAGCCCATTCACTATTTCTGTGAACATAATTCTCCATCAAACTCTACCGCACCCAAAAGCACTACAAATATTGGCTGGTGACTAACTCATGCAGCCTTTATTTATCCCACTTTCCCTCAAGATGGCTGGACCATCATTTTAAATAAGCACCTGTACTTTGTGTCACCCCCACCCTCATTGTAGATTGTAAGGTCTTATGAGCAGGGTCGTCATTATTTTTGCTTTAATTATTGTATTATCTTTAACTTTGTTACCTATGACTGCTGTGTATGAACTTCTGAATTGTAAAGTGCTGCTGAATATGTTGGCGCTATATAAATAAAGATTATTATTATTCCTTCCATTTACTTCCTGGTGTTTCGCTCTGCTGATTGTGAACGCATATTTGTATGATTGGTATTTTCATTTATCCCTGTACTTCTTCCCTTGTTAGTCTAGTTTGTGTATTCTTATATACAACTACTCCACACTTCCCTGGGTGGGGAGGGAAAAAGATAAAAGCTGATTCAGGAGCTCAGCAAGGTACGTGGCCCCGACGTCTTCACCATTAGAAGTAATCCAGGGAGCAGGGATAGCTAGGGCACCCCCAGCTTTAGGGATAGAGAAGGGGCCCCAAGATATCAAACAACAGTCACGTGACAAAAACCCTCACATCCTGCATGAGTGAGGCACTTGGGATACTGAAGATGGCATCTTTAACAGCTGCCGGACTATTACTCTTAGAATGCAAAGAACCACTTGAACTAAAAAGATGCGTGCAAGCGTTAAGGCAACAATGATTTATAAATATAGAAAATGCTGAATGTAGTGTTGAAGAGGCAATTAAAATAAAAAAGGGGTTCTTTAGATGAATGAATTATATGGCTGATTTTGCTTTATACTACTTGTCAACACTGTCTACGTCTTGTCTGGGTTCACAATACTTTCACAATGAAAAGTAGTTTTGTGCCGAGACCAGCAGGTCAGGCTTAAGGATATGCAAACTAACCAAGCATTTTCTGTGTAGCAGACATGTAATGCTGATGACAGGAATGCTTTGTGGGCATAAGATACGTTGGAATTACAAAATAAATAACTTCTACAAAGGAGGAGAGAAAATACCGCCTGAGCATGCTATAGAATTAAAGCATGTGAAGTATGTAAGTGCGCACATGTGGGAATAAATGGTAAAGATTGACTGTTGGGTCCACACATGTTTATTGCACTGTGCTTAGGTGGCTCTAACACAGCATGACAACATGCTTTCAGCGATTGAGTAGGATTAAGAATGGAAATTACACAGTTTGCTGTATAACATGAAGATCAAGTCTAATAACAATTAGAATGAGAAATGCAAAAACAAGGAAAATAAAGGAAGTATGCTTCATTATATAAATACACAAAGTATAATAAATCATAACCAAACTGACCCAAAATATTCAAATCAGCACCCTTAGGGTACAAAAGAGAACCAAGTAGGAGTCATACATAAAATAGGAATTTCCACTAGCTACTATACCACATAATGGGAATAAATAATGTTGTTTCATGCTAACTTATTAGATACTATGTTTATATTTTGGTCACCCACACAGTACGGTACCAGCAAGTATGTGTTATAAAAATTTTAGGTAAAAATGTGTTTATACTATTGGCAGCCATGTGGGATGCAGTCATATAAAAGAAAACACTGACACAAATTATCATAACTCTATCCCCAATGGGTGCCTTGATGAATGATACATTTGTCACGTGTGAACACCAAAAGCCATTTTGCGTAATGGCATAAAGAAATGCGTTGAATCCAGAATTAGCGATTCGATTTCCACTGACAAGGGTAATTCGATGTGATGTGTGATATATTTTGGATAAAACATCCACCTTTCCGCTTAGATGGGACAGGACAGGCACAGTCAGAGTGCATTTGTTAAAGCTAAAAGGCTTAAAAGTTGTCTAAAAAGTATAATTATTTTCTGCAGAAAAATGCTTTGATCCTTATTACATATAAATATGTGGCAGATAGAAGAGACTGAAGCTTCAGTTACTAATGGTTTAGGAAACAGCAGACATCTAATCAGTACTTTACATCTCAATTTCTTTGTACCTACCAGTTTGAACTGTGCCATTAAAACTATTGAAAATAAACAGTGAAAAAAAATTGGAGTAGGCAGTTTACTGAAATAGATTATTGCATTTACTTACCTAGATAAAAAAAGCACAACATGCAGTACATAGCCATATATTAGAAATCCAATTTGGGCCTATGTGCTCAATTCTGCTTTGTATTTTGACAAAACCGTTTAGAACAAAGACAAATTACTGTAGCAAGTGATATTAAGGTCATTGGTAATAGGTTGTTATACGGACAGCGGTGCATCTCACTTAATGGTGTGAATGGCCCCTATGTAGGCCTGTGTGTATTCTGAATACTAGGCTGCTGGGTTAGTAAGTAGGTGTTCTATTAATATTTTGCACGGGGGTCTGCTGCATCCTGTTGTGCTTTTGTGCCTGCATGTCGTATTGCAAGTATGGCTTTCTGTTCTCCATGCTTAGTATGGCACACACAGATACACAATGCAAAGAGTGAGTCAACTTCTCTTTTTATCTGGTTTCCTTTGGTTTTCTTTTTATTGAACCTCCGTCCAAGTCTCAAATCACTGACAGACTGAATCAGGTTTTGCTCAATAAACCTTTTGCTCCCTGTATTTCACACCATCCATCTTCCCCCTCGAATCAGATCATTTTCCCTGTCCCTGCTGCTGAAAAACATCCCCACAGCATGATGTTGCCACCACGTTTCACTGTGAAGATGGTGTTCTTGGGGTGATGAGCTGTGTTGGTTTGGTGCGAGACATCGCGTTTACCTTGGTGGCCAAAAAGTTACATTTTGGTCTCATCTGACCACAGCACATTTCCTCCATACATTTGGGGAGTCTCCCACATGTCTTTTGGCAAGCTGAAAATGAGCCTTACAATTTTTGTGTGTAAGTAAAGTCTTTTATTGGCCACTCTTCCATAAAGGCCACCTCTATGGAGTGTATGGTTTATTTTGGTTGTATGGACAGATACTCCAGTCTCTGCTTGGGAACTCTGCAGCTCCTTCAGGGTTACCTTTGGTCCCTATGCAGTCTCTCTGATTAATGCTCTTCTTGCCCAGGATGAGAGTTTTGGTGGGTGGCCCTCTCTTGGCAGATTTGTTGTGGTACTATATTATTTCCATTGGATAATAATGGATTTGATGGTGTTCCAGGAAATCATCAGAGATTGGGATATTTTTATATAACCCAACCCTGACTTGTACTTCTCAATAACTTTGTCCCTGACTTGTTTAGAGATCTCCTTGGTCTTCATGCTGTTTGGCTAGTGATGCCTCTTGCTTAATGGTGTTGCAGCCATAGTTGTACTTGTCCTGCTCCTATGAGAGTAGAACAAAGGAAATAACACAGATCTGAATATGCCTTAAGTGCTTTGTTATTCTTCCATAGGCTTTTTTGAATAATGATAAACAATATTCTACATCCAGCTGATTCGAATGGACCTCTGGCATGGACCAATTTTCCTACTTCTGTCAATGTATATTTAATTGGACTGAGGTCCAGACTGCTTGCTGATGTAACTGAGTTTCTATGCCTTTCCTGATGAAAAGTTTTAACACCATTTTTTTTTCTCATGCCGAATACAACTGAGAAAAAAATATGCAGATCTGCACTGAATCACCGTATAACATTGGTCCGAGTGCAATCCTTTTTTCTCGCATTGCGCTCTTCCGATTTATATGTTAGTGTGAGCGAAATATACAGATTTATTTTCAGGTGGAAAAAAAATAAAGAACAAAAATAATGTGTTGCATAAATATTCACACCCTTAAAACTAATGCTTTGTTGAAGTACCCTTTAATTCAGCCTTCTTGGGTAGGAGATGATCAGCGTGGCACATATAAAATTTTCAGTTTTTTGCAGCAGCAATCTAAATCTGTAGGGTTGCGAGGGCACCTCCTGTGTACAGCTCCCTTCAGGTCAACTCTCAGATTTTTAATTGAATTCAGGTGTGGGCTCTGACTGGGCCATTCAAAATCTTTGTTAATGTTCTAGTGAAGCCATTATTTTGTTGATTTGTAGGTATGCTTAGGGCCGTTGTTGTGCTGAAAGGTGAAATTCCTCTTCATCTTCAGCTTTTTACCAGGTAGTTGAAGGTATTGTTGCAAAATTGACTGATATTTGGAACCATTTGTAATTCCCTCCACCTTGACTAAAGCTTCAGTTCCAGCTGCCCAAAAGCATAATGCTGCCTCCACAATGCATCACTTTGGGTATGGTGTTCTTTTCGTGATGTACAGTGTTGGCATTTTGCCAAACATACCTTTTGTAATTATTGTCAAAAAAGTACAATCGCTAACTCATCAGACCATAACTCATTTTCCCACATGCTTTTGGCAGATTTTAGGTAGGTTTTAGCAAAACAGTGTGTGCCAACCTTGTGAAGACTTACAGAAAACGTTTAACCTCTGTCATTGCCAACAAAGGATATATAACAAAGTATTGAGATGAACTTTTGTAATTGACCAAATACTTATTTTCCACCAAAATCTGAAAAAAAAATTCTATCCAAATCAGACAATGTGATTTTCAGGATTTGTTTTCTCATTTTGTCTCTCATAGTTGAGGTCTAACTATGATGTCAATTACAGGCCTCTCTCATCTTTTTAAGTGGGAGAACTTGCACAATTGGTGGCTGACTAAATACTTTTTTCCCCACTGCATGGGGTTAATCAGAATCACTTTAGATGATGTTAGCTGTGTATTCACTACTATTTAACATAAGTTTAAATTTGATTGGTTAATTCTGAACACAACCACATCATTTTAGTTTTATTTTTATTTTCTCCCTCAAAATTATTTCAGCTTTTTTGCAACAGTGTAACAGTGCTCTTAATATATTGTCATAGATAATTTTGCTCTATTCTTCTTTCCCATCATTTCTGTGATTTTTCCAGTAAATGCCATCACAATTATTTTAAATAATCTGGACTGTGAAGTTTTCCCAATAAGGTTTGTAATAAATTGATATGTATAATAAAAAAAGAATGTCCTTGTGAAACTCCACATAAAACCTTTCCTTTCAGTATAATATATGCATGCTGCACCTTCAAAAACCTAAAAAATAGTTGACATATTGAATTCACTTTGCCCTCAGAAATTTGCATCAATCTTCTCATACTGGCAGATTTCCTCCAACATAATACCTTCTGGAGCCAAGCTGCCAAAAAATACCCCTTAATAAATGGAAGAGTAAATCCGCCTTCTTTTTCTGCCTTAAATACACCGTGTGCACAATTATTGGGCAATTTGTATTTTTGATGATTCATTTTATTATTGAACAACTATAGTGCTGCTGGACAATCCAAAATGTTAATAAACCTGAATATTTAAGAAAGCAAAAGTGAGGTTTTGTTCTTCTTAGGTGAACATCAACAGTGGGTGAAATAAGTATTGAAACCAACACCAATTTTCTAAATAAATATGTTTTCAAAAATGCTATTGACATGAAATTCTCACCAGATGTCGGTAACAACCTATCCAATCCACACAGGCAAAGAAATCAAACCATAGATGTCCATAAATTACTTTGTGTGTAGAATGAGAAATGACACAGTGAATAAGTATTGAACACGCTTGCTGAAATTTATTTAACCACTTCGCACCAGAGCCTGTTTTTGCCTTCGTGACCGGGCCAATTTTTTAAATTCTGACCACTGTCACTTTATGAAGTAATTACTCTGGAACGCTTCAATGGATCCCCCTGATTCTGAGACTGTTTTTTCGTGACATATTGTACTTCATGATAGTGGTAAAATTTCTTCGATATCACTTGCGTTTATTTGTGAAAAAATCGGAAATTTGGCGAAAATTTTGCAATTTTCAAACTTTGAATTTTCATGCCCTTAAATCAGAGAGATATGTCACACAAAATAGTTAATAAATAACATTTCCCACATGTCTACTTTACATCAGCACAATTTTGGAACCAAAACTTTTTTTTGTTAGGGAGCTATAAGGGTTAAAAGTTGACCAGCGATTTCTCATTTTTCCAACAAAATTTACAAAAACATTTTTTTAGGGACCACATCATATTTGAAGTCACTTTGAGGGGTCTTTATGACAGAAAATACCCAAAAGTGACACCATTCTAAAAACTGCACCCCTCAAGGTGCTCAAAACCACATTCAAGAACTTTATTAACCCTTCAGGTGCTTCACAGGAACTTTTGGAATGTGGAAGAAAAAAATTAACATTTAACTTTTTTCACAAAAATGTTACTTTAGACCCAATTTTTTTTATTTTCACAGGGGTAACAGGAAAAAATGGACCCCAAATTTTTTTGTGCAATTTCTATTGAGCGCGCTGATACCCCATATGTGAGGGAAAACCACTGTTTGGGCGCACTGCAGGGTTCGGAAGGGAAGGAGCACCATTAGACTTTTTGAATGTAAAATTTGTCTGAATAATTAGAAGACGCCATGTTGCGTTTGGAGAGCCCCTGATGTGCCTAAACAGTGGAAACCCCCCACAAGTGACACCATTTTGGAAACTAGACCCCTTAGGGAACTTATCTAGATGTGTGGTGAGCACCTTGAACCCCAAGGTGCTTCACAGAAGTTTATAATAATGAGCTGTAAAAATAAAATTTTCACATTTTTCCCACAAAAACGTTTTTCATCACTTAATTTTGTATTATCATAAGGGTAATAGGATAAATTGCACCATGAAATTTGTTGTGCAATTTTCTCTTGAACACGCCGATACCCCATATGTGGAGGCAAACCACTGTTTGGGCGCACGGCAGGGTTTGAAAGGGAAGGAGCGCCATTTGACTTTTTGAATGTAAAATTTGTTTGAATAATTAGCGGACGCCATGTTGCATTTGGGGAGCCCCTGATGTGCCTAAACAGTGGAAACCCCCCACAAGTGACACCATTTTGGAAACTAGACCCCTTAGGGAACTTATCTAGATGTGTGGTGAGCACATTGAACCCCAAGGTGCTTCACAGAAGTTTATAATAATGAGCTGTAAAAATAAAATTTTCACATTTTTCCCACAAAAAATGTTTTTCATTCCCTAATTTTGCATTATCATAAGGGTAACAGGATAAATTGCACCATGAAATTTGTTGTGCAATTTCTCCTGAGTACGCCGATACCCCATATGTGGGGGAAAACCACTGCTTTGGTGTACGGCAGGGTTCGGAAGAGAAAGGAGCGCTATGTTGGCTGGGATAGGTTGCAGACACCATGTCACATTTGAAGAGTTGCTGACATGCCGAAACAGCAGAAACCCCCACAAGTGACCCCATTTTGTAAACTACACCTCTCAAGCAATTCATTTAGGGAAGTAGTCAGTATTTTTTAATTTTTAAATTTATACCATTGGGCAGTGAAAAAAGCATAATTATATTTTTACCACAAAAAAATGTTTTACCCTCAGATTTTACATTTTCACACAGGGCAATGGGTAAAAATGGTGCCAAAATGTGTCACACAATTTCTTCTAAAAGTGGCAATACCCCATATGTGGCTGTGTCATACCGCTCAACCATACGGCAAGATCTGGGGGGGACGGAGCGCTATTTGACAATTGGAGAACAAATTATTGTAGAATAGGCATTTGGATTTGGGAGCACAAAATTTTCTTTATTTCTTTTGGGGGGCAAGGGCCATTTTGCTTTTCCAGAGCCTTTCTGCTACCAGTAACTTGGAAGTCCCTTATATTTTTAACAGATGACGGACCTGAGTGGGGACTAGCTTTTTTTGAGGACTGAGTTGAAGCTTTTATTGGGAACATTTTACGTAACATTTATCCGGCGCTCTAGACTGAGCACTTACATAGGGGTTTCCATCTAAATTTCCAAGTGATGTAACTCAGATGAAACCCCTGCGGGATCCATTCACTATAATGAGGCAGCAGAGTTACACTGGACACCGTCTGGCCTCTGTTTAGCGGTGTCCTTTTTTTCAGAAGTGCACAAAACTGTGGCCAACCGCACTTTTATGCACGCCTAAAACAAATGACACCGTGGGATCACAGGCCAGACGGCATCCACAGTGGCCTATATCTGCCTCATTACAGGGAATCTTCCGTCATGGGTTCCGGCTGAATCACGTATTTCAGAGATTTACACGGAAACTCTGGTGTAAGCGCTTAGCGCAGAGCGCAGGATAAATGTGAGCAGAGCCTTACTGCGATCTTTGGAAGACATAATAAACAAATCAGTAGCAGGTGAAGAATTGGTTTTATTTATTTTTTACGCCGTTCCTCGTGTGATATAACTGATTAGATTACTTTATTCTTCGGGTCGGTGCGATTACAGAGATACCAGATTTATATCGGGTTTTTATGACTGACAGCTGTCACACACTAAGAGACGCTTTTTTTTGCAAAATTTAGTTTTTGCATCGCCATATTTTGAGAGCTATAATTTTTCTATATTTCGGCCGACAGAGTCATGTGACGGCTTGTTTTTTGCGGGACGAGTTGACATTTTTATTGGTACCATTTTTGGGTACGTGACATTTTTTGATCGCTTTCTATTCCGTTTTTTGGGAGGTAAAATTAACAAAAATCAATAATTCAGGAATTGTTTTTTGAGGTTTTTTTTTATGCCGTACTGCGTGTGGTAAAAGTGATCAGGCAGCGTTATTCTTCGGGTCGGTACGTTTACAGCGATACTACACTTACTGTATATTTTTTTTATGTTTTGGCGCTTTTACACAATAAAACAATTTTATAGAAAAAATATTTTTTTTGCATTGCTTTATTCTGAGCGCTATAACTTTTTTACTTTTCGGCTGATGGAGCTGTATGGCGACTTTTTTTTTGCGGAACAAGATGACGTTTTCAGCGGTACCATTTTTATTTCCATTTTGCTTTTTGATCGCATTCTTTCCACTTTTTGTTTGGCGATATGATGAAAAAGCATATTTTTTTGCTCCGTTTTTTATTTATTTTTATTACGGTGTGCACAGAAGGAGTTAATTGGCGTTACAGTTTTATAGATCGGGTTGTTTCGGACACAGCGATACCAAATATGTGTACTTTTTTTGGTTTTGCATAAATATACGGATTTATTGGTTTAATATTTTATTTATTTTTATTTATTTTGTGATTTTTTTTTAACAGTTTAAAAACATTTTTTTTTTTACTTTTTTTTTACATTTTTACTTGGTCCCTGTATGGGACATTAATTTTTATTTTTCTGATCACTGATCTCATGTAATGTAATAGACATGTATTACATTACATGAGATCTTCGCTGACTGTTTCACAGTCAGAGTCTCCTGCCAGGCTTCAGCTGCAGGCTGAGCCAGGCAGGACACCATATATGGCAGATCTGGAGGCGGTCATGTGACCTCCAGCTGCCATAGCAACGTCAGGTCCTGGAAGGTATAAGGGGGCCATCGGAGAGGTAAGTGGACGACACCCTCTCCTCCTGCTGTCTTCTATATGCCGCGATCACTATAGATCGCGGCATATAGAAGACAGCAAAAAGTTAACATCATTGGGACCTGATCCAATCAGGTCCCGATGATGTCCCCTGTCAGAGCTAACGCTCTGCACCGGAATCGCAGCGCTTGCTGGACCCTGGGGGGCCTGAGCGCTGCGAGACCACCCACCGTTTTTAAACGTCGGCGCTGCACAGAGCCCAGCAAGCGCCGACGTTTATCTACAGTGGGCGGTCGGGAACCGGTTAATACTTTGTACGAAAGCATTTGTTGGTGATGACAGCTTCAAGAATCCTCCTGTAAGGAGAAACTAGTCGCAGCATTGCTCAGGTGTGATTTTGGCCCATTCTTCCACACAAACACTCTTCAAATCCTGATGGTTCTGTGGGCCGCTTCTATGAACTTTGAGCTTTAGTTCCTTCGATACATTTTTTAAATAACATTCAAAACTAAATCAATAATTCTACTGTATCCTGATATGTAGATTTCTATTGTGGGGACTGACCGCTGTGCGGTTTAAGCTTAGCTTTTAGGTCATATGTCTAAAAGAGGAGTCAAATAATTTTCACCTTTAAGAAATGAGTGGAACATCATTATATTGAGGATGGCACAATCATAGTTCAGTTGACTCAATTTTTGGTTGCGAATGACAGCATGAGCCCTGCCTGTTGTTCACTCTGAAGGGGAACAAACTAATAGATACCTACCTGAAATCCTCTGCTCTGCTTGATAATTGCAGATATATTTTTCTATTGGGTCAGCAATGAAGTAGTTTTCTGTACAAATGAATCTGGATATAACATACGTCTTATTGCTTTTACAGTACCGCACTTTGATACATACTGCACGAGTCTTGAAAGTAATAATTTACTTAATAAACTTGTTCTTTCTTTTTCTTTTAAATAGAAAAAGATGCCGTTTTCCAGTCAACTTTTCAGAAAAAAGGATCTGACCATACAAAATGTTCTTGATGCTGACTACGAGCATGAACAAATCACGGAGCAAACATTAGTAATGCTTTAAAGTCTTTATGGTGAAGCCAACTTTCATTATGTCATTCAGACTTCTATTTTCAAACAATTAAAGATTATTTTGAAATTAATTCTTTATTTCCAGTTTTATTACAGTGAGATTTGCAAAATATGCTATTAATCATGTCTATATACTAATCATCCATTTGCGGGTTATCACTAGATACTAGGCCTTTATATTCTAAGACATCATTTATGAACATTGCAGCTTTATGTCTACCACATCTATGCTTTTCACTACATAACAGAAACATAAAACCTATAAGACTGGTCATATGGTCTCGACAATTACCATAGCTCCACTTCCAGGCTTTGTGGCAAACAGGCTCTGTTTCTGCATTGACGATCGACGTCCATCAGTTTTGTAATACATATCTTGTACGTTGGTTAGGAACACATTCAGCTTGTCTGCAGGGACCATGGAAACAGTGCAACCTCCCCATCCAGCCCCAGTTAACCTAGAGCCAATAGCACCAGATTTCCTAAAAGCAAATAATGTAAATTTAGATTTTTTAGTTTGCAAAAACAAGACAGAAATTTACACGGTGAACGTAATAGCCTGTTGGTAGATACATCTGCATGTATATGATAAAGTTTTCTAGATTAAAAGCGAACATTTTTCCATAATGAACCACAAACATATCTGTTATATGATTCTAGTGTAATACTTCTGTGTCAAATTCAGTGAAAATTTATTTTTAAATTATTCACCAAAAAGTAGGGTGCATTTTTAAGAACATACCAATTAATAAAATAGAACCTTTCAAAAGCATAATGCAGTTATGCTTTTGGGGCACAGTTGTTTTCATCCTATACCCCTCCATTTCAAAGTGTTATCCCCTGTCGATTATGTTCCTTTCAACCAACTAAGCATGTACCACAGAACTTCTCTTCTCACTGATTCGCCAGTCTCAGGGGAGAAAAACCAAATGCCCACAGAGAAGTTTTGTCGTACACGGCCAGTTGGTTGGAGGGAAAATAATGCCTCTATTTCCACGGGCATAACTTCAAAACAGAGGAGCACAGAAGAAAAAGAAAAACTGTTCTAAAATCAGTGAAGTAGCATCAACTAGACGATGTGCTCAGTTTAGATAAAAAAAAATAAAATCCTCTTTAAAATGGACAAAGGCCATACCTGCTTATGCGTATACTTTGCTACTGAAAGTATCCTCAAGAAATTTGAATTAATGATGTCACTAGTGAGATTTACACTGCCTCTGAACTACAGCTCCCAGAAACCACTGGCAGATAGACCCGGAGTAATTGCCAAAACCACATAGCGAGATTTCATAGTTGCCTAATCCTGAATTAGAACATCCGTTATATTGCATGACGCACAGTCTTAAATGTCAAAGTGAATCACTTTGGCATTATCAGACATCTAAAAAAAAAAAGTATTGCGTTTGAGGAGTTCCAGAAGACACAGGAGGCTGTCAATGTTCTCTCATAAAATAAAGATATACTATCTAATTATACTAAATATAATCTGGACTAAAGGGGAGAGTTTATAAAACCAGGCTGCACAGTTATTTGTACTTATTGAGAAAAAACAGACAAAACAACAATTCTTAATATCACATCCTAAAGGTTTACAAAGTACTCTGTAAATAAACTAAAATGAGTTAACTTAAAGGTGTAAAGTAAAGCTAGCCAACTTTCTTAATCCTCCCACACCATAATAATAATAATAATAGTTTAATTTTATAGCGCCAACATATTCCGTAGCACTTTGCAAATTTTTTAAGGGGGGACATATACAGACAATACAGAATAAGCATATCTCATATCGAAAGGAGTGAGGGACCTGCTCGCAAGCTTACAGTCTATGAGGAAGTGGGGGAGACACAAAAGGTAAAAAGTACATATATTGTATAATGCAGCCTTGATATACTGAATAGGAAAAATAATAATACATGGACTGGTCGCCAGCCAGTATGTGTGCTGTCCTGACAGAGGCTATTATGTGCATGGTTGGTTTGAACCCGAAGTTGAAGAAGATTTTAATATGGGGGAAAGCTGGGATGGACAGAGTGTGTTTAGGTGATAAGCCAGTCTAAAGAAATGTGTTTTTAGGGTTCGCTTGAAACTGTGGGTATTGGGAATTAATCTAACTGTCCTGCGTAGTGCATTCCAGAGAATTGGCGCAGCACGCGAGAAATCTTGGAGACGGGAGTGGGAAGTTCGGATTATGGAGGATTTTAGTTTCAAGTCATTTGCAGAATGGAGGGCACATGTAGGGTGGTAGACTGAGACAAGGGAGGAGATGTAGGGGGGTACTGAAGCATGGAGCGCTTTGTGGGTAAGCGTGATAAGTTTAAAATGAACTCTATATTGAATGGGCAACCAATGCAATGACTGGCACAGGGAAGAGGCATCGGTGTAGCGGTTGGCGAGGAATATGATCCTGGCTGCTGCATTAAGGACGGATTGGAGAGGGGAGAGTTTAGTAAGAGGGAGCCCGATCAGTAGAGAGTTGCAATAGTCAAGACGAAAATGAATAAGAGCTACAGTAAGAGTTTTTGCTGAGTCAAAGGTGAGAAAAGTCCTGATTCTTGAGATGTTTTTGAGGTGTAGATGACATGAACGAGCGAGTGATTTGATGTGAGGAGTGAAGGAAAGATCTGAATCAAAAATGACCCCAAGACATCGGGCTTGTTGCTGGGGAGTAATGGTTGAGCCACAAACTGAAATGGCAATATCGGGCACAGGTAGGTTAGTGGAGGGAGGAAATACGAGTAGTTCAGTTTTTGACAGATTCAGTTTTAGGTAGAGGGAGGACATAGTGTTAGACACAGCAGAAAGACAATCACTGGTCTTTTGTAGTAATGCAGGGGTGATGTCCGGAGCAGAGGTGTATAATTGGGTGTCATCAGCATAGAGATGGTACTGAAAACCGAATCTACTGATTGTTTGTCCAATAGGAGCGGTGTATAAGGAGAAAAGAAGGGGGCCTAGGACTGATCCTTGAGGAACCCCGACAGTAAGAGGAAGTAGAGAGGAGGAGGAGCCGGCGAAAGACACAGAGAAGGAGTGGTCAGAGAGATAGGAGGAGAACCAGGAGAGAACAGTGTCCTTGAGGCCAATAGTGCGGAGCATAGTGAGGAGGAGCTGGTGATCCACAGTGTCGAATGCTGCAGAGAGATCCAGGAGAATCAGCAGGGAGTAGTGACCATTAGATTTAGCTGTTAGTAGATCATTAGAGACTTTAGTGAGGGCAGTTTCAGTAGAATGTAAAGAGCGGAAACCAGATTGTAAAGGGTCAAGAAGAGAGTTGTCTGAGAGATAGCGGATGAGACGGGAGTGGACCAGGCGTTCCAGGAGTTTAGAGATAAAGGGAAGATTGGAAACAGGTCTGTAGTTGGCCGTGCAGTTCTGGTCGAGGGATGGTTTTTTAAGTAATGGTTGTATGCTGGCGTGTTTAAAAGAAGAAGGAAAGATACCAGATGAGAGGGAAAGGTTGAAAATTTTAGTTAGGTGAGTGGTGACAGCTGGAGCAAGGGACTGAAGGAGATGTGAGGGAATAGGGTCACTGGTGCAGGTGGTAGGGCGAGAAGATGCAAGGAGCCTGATCACTTCATCTTCCGTGACTGGTTCAAAGTCAGAAAATGAGCAAGATACAATGTGGCGGGGGAGAGCATGCATAACATTTGGGGATTGGGAGAAAATTTCCCGTCGGATATGGTCAATTTTTTCTTTGAAATAATTGGCCAGATCGTCAGCGCTGAGGTCGGTGGTCGGGGCCTGTGTTGTTTGATTGAGGAGAGAATGAAACGTGTCAAAGAGTCGTTTAGGATTATTGGAAAGTGAGATTATGAGGTTGTTAAAGTAGGTTTGTTTGGAGAGGTGAAGGGCAGAGTTATATGTTTTCAGCATAAATTTATAGTGGAGGAAATCTTCGGGCAGATTTGATTTTCTCCACAGCCGTTCAGCGCACCTGGAGTACCTCTGTAGAAGACGTGTTTGAGGCGTGTGCCAGGGTTGTCGCCGTCTATGCCGAGTTTTTCTTTCTGTAGGAGGTGCAGCTTCATCCAGGGCGCATAGCATTATTTTGTTATAATGCTTCAATGCAGAGTCGGGACATGAGAGGGAGGAGATTGGGGCCAATGATGATTGCAACCTTTTTATAAATTTCTGGGTGTTAATGGCGCGTAAATTTCTATAAGTGTGGACGGTGGGAGTGTCTTGAGTAGAGTCACAGTTCTTGACAGAGAATGAAAGAAGATTATGGTCAGAGAGTGGAAGGGGAGAGTTAGTAAAGTCATGTACTGAGCAAAGCCGGGAGAAGATCAGGTCCAATGTGTTCCCATCCTCATGTGTAGGAGAATTTGCAAGCTGTGAAAGGCCGAAGGAGGAGGTTAGTGATAAAAGATGCGTGGCAGATGGGGAAAGAGGATCGCCAATTGGGATGTTAAAGTCTCCCATGATTATCGTGGGGATGTCGCTGGATAGAAAACTTGGAAGCCAGGCAGCAAAGTGATCCAGGAATTGACGGGGGGGACCTGGAGGGCGATAGACAACCGCCACTCGCAGGGAGAAGGGCCGGTAGAGTCTGACTGTGTGGGCCTCAAAAGACGGGAAGATAAGGGAGGGTACAGGGGGGATAACCTGAAAAGTACATTTTGTTGAAAGAAGCAGACCAACACCTCCCCCTGATCTGTTGTCAGGTCGCGGGGTATGAGAGAAATGTAGGCCACCATAGGAGAGAGCTGCAGCGGCGGTGGTGTCCGACTGCTGGATCCAGGTTTCAGTGAGAGCCAGAAGGTTGAGGGAATTAGAGAGGAAAAAGTCATGGATGTAAGAGAGTTTATTACAAGCTGAGCGTGCATTCCAAAGGGCACAGTTGAATGAGACAGAAGATATGCAGGGAATATTAATGAGATTAGCAGGGTTTCTGAATGTAACAGGGAAAGAGTTAGTGTTATTATTACTGGAGGGTCCTGGGTTGGGAGAAATATCACCTGCGACTAAGAGAAGGAAGATACAGAGAGTGAGCAGATGGTTGAGTGATTTGTGAGAGCCTTTCCTGTGTTGTATGGTGGGAATGAATGGATCTGTGTGGTATAACATTGTGAAGAGAGCATGACAACTGTACATAGGAGAAGAGAGGAGTGAGGGATTAATATGGATGAAGTGTGCCGCATTTGTGGGAGAACGGTGAATGTGTATGATTGTAGCAACCAGAAAATAAATGGCACAGATACAAATGGTGAATACTGTTTTCCAAAAACATGACCTGAAAGCAAGTTTGTTTGTTTGTCTTGCATGTCTTACCTGTCTCCTGCCCAGCTGCCATTTTCTAACTGCCAGGGCACTTTGATAAATTATGCATAAATGCTATATGCATAAATGCCCCCGCATAAATGCTGCCCCTAGACTAAGTCTCAATATATAGGGACGTATCTGCTTAGATCTACACAGATTTAACTCGTTAGCAATCAATCACTAGCTTAAAAGACAACAGGAGACCATAAAGTGCAGGGAAAAAAAAAAAAAACTAACAAACTCGGCATGGATCATAAACTCTTAAAGTAAGTGTGATGACCTTTACGTATCATGGAATAAAAAGCGTAGAGGAGTGAAAAAATATATACCAGAGATTGATAGGCTGCAGAGCATTGCATGGAGATACAAGGCAGTTTTCAGGATAGATCACACAAGCAGTGAAAAATATATACCAGAGATTGATAGGCTGCAGAGCATTGCATGGAGATACAAGGCAGTTTTCAGGATAGATCACACAAGCAGTGAAAAATATATACCAGAGATTGATAGGCTGCAGAGCATTGCATGGAGATACAAGGCAGTTTTCAGGATAGATCACACAAGCAGTGAAAAATATATACCAGAGATTGATAGGCTGCAGAGCATTGCATGGAGATACAAGGCAGTTTTCAGGATAGATCACACAAGCAGTGAAAAATATATACCAGAGATTGATAGGCTGCAGAGCATTGCATGGAGATACAAGGCAGTTTTCAGGATAGATCACACAAGCAGTGAAAAATATATACCAGAGATTGATAGGCTGCAGAGCATTGCATGGAGATACAAGGCAGTTTTCAGGATAGATCACACAAGCAGTGAAAAATATATACCAGAGATTGATAGGCTGCAGAGCATTGCATGGAGATACAAGGCAGTTTTCAGGATAGATCACACAAGCAGTGAAAAATATATACCAGAGATTGATAGGCTGCAGAGCATTGCATGGAGATACAAGGCAGTTTTCAGGATAGATCACACAAGCAGTGAAAAATATATACCAGAGATTGATAGGCTGCAGAGCATTGCATGGAGATACAAGGCAGTTTTCAGGATAGATCACACAAGCAGTGAAAAATATATACCAGAGATTGATAGGCTGCAGAGCATTGCATGGAGATACAAGGCAGTTTTCAGGATAGATCACACAAGCAGTGAAAAATATATACCAGAGATTGATAGGCTGCAGAGCATTGCATGGAGATACAAGGCAGTTTTCAGGATAGATCACACAAGCAGTGAAAAATATATACCTGTAAGAAGAGAAGAAAGATGAATATTAGCAATGCCATTTTCTAACTGCCAGGGCACTTTGATAAATTATGGCACTTCGATAAAGTATGCATAAATGCTATATGCATAAATGCCCCCGCATAAATGCCATAAACACCACCCAGTAAAGGGTCTGGCTGCTTAGCCTCCTTTGCGATAAGCTGGTAGAGCACATTTTTCCTACAGAATAAGTAATGTAAATTGTACCAGTTCATGTGACTGGTGATAATTTAATAAAGGGGCAGACATACCGCCGTTGCAACTGCACAGGGGCCCCGATCAGCTGCTGAAACTTCTTGTTCTGTTATGTAGCCAACGGCAGCTTTAAGACTAAGAGGAGAGGAAGGTGCAATCTGAAAAAGACGCTGTTAGGGGCCCCTTCCTGTCCTCTTGTTGAAGCTGCTGCTCGCAGGCTGAGTCTCTATGATACAGGAGACAGAGCATCTCCTCAGTCACATGTGCGGGGGCGTGACTAGCAGTGTTACCCTCAGCAGAAGCTTACAGTGTGGAGGCCTCTCAGTGCAGATAGCAGCTTCCTCCTCTCTCCAAGTTGAAACTCCCATGGCTCCTGCATCCATGCTGTGTCCCCTCCAGCTGTCATTGTGTCTTCTTCTCCCAGAGCACAAGGAGAGGGATGACCGGGAATTGTAACTGCTGCAGGTCAGATTCTTCAGAGCAGCAGTGACAGGAGGCAGCGCTGTCCCTGATGACAGCAGTCATTTAGTGACTGTGCTCAGTTCTTCCTGGTCGGTGTTGTGAGTGGCTGAGAAACCTTATCCTGCACCGATCAGATAGCACGGGACTTAAGGTACCGTCACACTTAGCGACGCTACAGCGATCCCGACAACGATACGACCTGGCAGGGATCGTTGCTGTGTGGTCGCTGGTGAGATGTCAAACAGTCAGATCTTCCCAACGACGCAGCAGCGATATGGCGACCAATAGCGACCTATATAACAATGCAACGCAAATGCACACCTATGTGTCTCAGCTCTGAGTCGCCAACGAGGTCGTTGGTAAGGTGTCAAACACACTAATGCATGCTACCCAGTGGGACCTCAATGATCAAAAAATGGTCTAGGCCATTTCGACACGACCAGCGATCTCACAGCAGGGGCCTGGTCGCTGCTACGTGTCAAACGTAGCGAGATCGCTGCTGAGGTCGCTGTTGCGTCACAAAACTTGTGACTCAGCAGCGATCTCGCTTCGTGTGACGGGGGCTTTAGTCACTAATTCACTGCTTGTACTGACCCCAGACACCTCCTGTCACTACTGCTGTAATCAGGCTCAGAGTGGCCCCTGACCACAGCCTTCATCCACTGTAGCATTTGTATAGCCGCAGACAATATATGTAATTATGTATAGTATATACACATGTGTAGTACATGGGTGTGTATTATAAATGAGTATATTCAATCTTTGTGCAGTGCATATCGATATATACTGTACTATACTTCGCTACATACTTGCTCATTGACAAAAGGCAACTACTGTATGTCTCTTTTGTCTTGCACTAGTCTCAAAAAATCTCCCCACAATGTCTAAAGCCCCCTAATTTATGTATGGAGTCACTGTAGTGAGTTTATCAGTAGGTGTTAGGGTCCAATCAGATTGCCGTATAAATCGGACCGAGACTGGCATGGACTGGCCGGCTGCTCTCCTGACCAGAGTGTGACAGCTTCATGTATTTCTATGAAGCTGTCACACTCGGGTCAGAGAGACGCCGGCCAGTCCGTACACTGCAGTCCGAATGATACATTTGTCAGACTGCACCCTAAAGGTAAATATCTACTATCCTTAGGGAATTTCAATAAAGAGGTTGTCCACTACTATTAATATTGCCTCAATGGATTTAAATTGTGCCAATAAGTATTTTTATAAATACCTTTCGTGGTCTTTATTGCCTGTGAGCGGCGCTATCGCTGGCTGCTCACAGGCATCACGTGACCCCAGCTACAGCCGGCTCTGACATCTGCTGATTTTATACCCCAAACTGATAACATGTACAGTATTCCTTGGACCATAAGACGCACCATGTCTTATGGTCCAAAAATAGACTTACCAGGAAGTCGCGGTGGTGATGGAGTGGGATCGCAAGGAAGCAGGGTCCCTCCATCCTGAAGCTGGCAGCTGCAGAAGCTGAGCGATGCTGTGGTCCCAGAATCGGCGGTAGCAGAGGCAGAGCTTTCCCAGCGGCCGCATGCGCCGACTGGGATCTTGACCCAGCCGAGATATCAACTGCGCATGTGCTGCCTTCCTGAAGCCGTGGGCCTCGGGGAAATGGCCACCGAGATCCCATACTGCGCATGTGCTGGCTCAGGCGGCCATTTTCGTGTAGACAATGGCTTTTGGAAGGTGGCCGCCGGAAAAGCAGTGCACTGCGTTCTGCTTGCCGCTGACACCGGGCCCACAGAATCTCACCGCTCCTGCCACCGCCGGTTCCCAAGGGAGGGACCCTGTTTCCTGCTCCACCCTGCTGCTGGGGCACCGCTTTCTCCCACCCAAGGCTCTCTGCAATGCTACACTTCTGCCAGTTTCCTGAGGGATCCTGCCTCCTGTGACCCCCGCTCCACCAACCCCCAGGTAAGAGACCTATTTGGACTATAAGATAGGCCCCATCTTATTAAAAAATGTTTTTTTTCCTGTTTTACACCTCAAAATTTGGAGTGCGTCTTATAGTCCGAAAACTACGGTATATAAAAGTGCTTTAATGCTGAGTAAATCCTTAAACGCTTTGTTCAGTACTTAAATGATAAATAGAAGCTTCTTTCTAATTACCTCCTGGTGCTGTTTCTGCCTGTGAGTGGCGCTATCAGTGGCCGCTCACAGTCAGCACGTAACCCCCGGCTCTGACATCAGCTGACGTCACGACAAGTCCAGGCTGCAGCCGAGGGTCCCTCTTCTGCGTTTCACCGGTAGCTGCTGGGTTGTGGGCGAGGTTACCCCGCGCGTCACACTTGGCATCCACCGCACGCTCTCCCTGTCCCCATTCATTGGGAAAGCGCGCGGTGGATGCTGGGTGTGACGCGGGGAATAACCCTGCCCACAACCCAACAGCCACCGCGGGGACCCCAGCGCTGAGTCACGACTCACTTGATGTGACATCAGCGGGGGGTCACGTGCTGCCTGTGAGCGGCCACCGATAGCAGAAACAGCACCAGGAGGAAATTAAAAATAAGCTTCTATTTATCATTAAAACAAATTGCCATATTTTTAAAAGTACTGGACAACCCTTTTAACTTTCTTGTAGAAATCATTTTTGCTGTTTTAGAGAAATCCATAGTTGAAATTGTCTGCTAAAGAGCCACAAGTGCAGTGGGTTGGTCCTGCAGTGACTGCTCTCCTGCTTCTCTCTATTGCGCCTTCCTGACTCCTGTCTCTAGGTCACTCATATTTCAGTGACCTGTCAGTCAGACAGAAGGCTGGCAGCAGGTGGGAAAAGTCTGAGAGGCAGGTGTCATAGGTGTGACGGAAGTGACAGACAGTCACCCTGCAGTTGGTTGCAGGAGATCTCTTCGTTTGGCATTACAGACAACTTCTTAAAAGCTGTACCTCTAGGACCTTCCTCTGGCTAATTAACACCCTGGCCTGGGTGTATAAATACCTGCTGTGCGCCAGAGGGAGGTGCCGGCGCGATTCACTACTCCTTGTGAAGGCTTGAGCAAGAGCAGTACTTCTTCCTCTCTGTGTGCATTTGTCTGGAGTAGACTAAAGCTAAGCAATTTTCCCTTGTTTGTCCCCTCTTGTTGTCTTTAGTGTTTAGTGGGGATCAACTAGTACTCATCCCCTCCCTTCCCTTGCCTGAGCCTAACGCCAGGGAAAAACAGGGCGAGGTACAGTACAGACCAAAAGTTTGGACACACCTTCTCATTTAAAGATTTTTCTGTATTTTCATGACTATGAAAATTGTACATTCACACTGAAGGCATCAAAACTATGAATTAACACATGTGGAATTATATAGTTAGGCTGCGACCAATCAGAGAAGCGGTGTTTAAATTTGGCACCAATATCGCTGATTGGTCGCGGCCGGCGGCCACGACCAATCAGCGAACCGTATTAGTGAGGACCGGGGAGCGGCGCTGCCTGTGCGGGTAGTTCCGCTGCGAGCAGCCGGGAGATGACCGGCTAGCGCCGGTCATCTCCCGGGTGCTCGCAGCAGAAGTGTCCCGACCGGCGGCGCCGCTCCCCTGTCCTCCCTTCACACTTGCCGTCAGGAGATCAGCGGCCCTAGCAGCTAATCTCCCGACGATAGCCGCATGGAGGTCAGCGGCGCCGCCGGTCGGGGTACATATGCTGCGCGCAGCCGGGAGATGACCAGTTGGCGCCGGTCATCTCCTGGCTGCATCACCGCTGACCTCCGTGCGGCAGATGAGCCGCTAACGGCAGCCATCTTGTTCTGAAATCCCGTGTCGCTGATTGCCCGCGGCCGGACCAATCAGCGACGCGGGATTTCCTGGACAGACGGACAGACAGATGGGATAAGCCGATTATATAGTAGATTGTGCTTATTGTGAATATACATGAAAATATGCGTGTGTTTACATGGGTGGGGCTTGATAGTGGGGGGCCCGAACACAAATCCTGCACAGGGGTCCATCACTGTCAGTGTCCGCCCCTGATTTAATATATTATTGCATTAAGTTCTCCACTCATCACTATTCCGAGTAGTGGACAAGTCTTCAAAACAGTAACAGTAATGCATCAAATGCTATGCACTTTTTATTTGCCAACTGTGTGGGTTTCTTTGTTCACTGTTCACCTTACACCTGCTTTTAACCGTTTCCAGACCGCCCACTGTACATAAACGTCGGCGCTGCCTGGACTCTGTGCAGCGCCAATGTTTATGAACGGTCGGTGGTCCCGCAGCCCTCAGGACCCCCAGGGTCCTGCAAGTGCTACGGTTGCGGTTCAGAGCGACAGCTCTGACAGGGAACATCATCGGGACCTGATTGGATCAGGTCCCAATGATGTTAACCCTTTGCTATCTTCTATATGCCGCGATCTATAGTGATCGTGGCATTTAGAAGATAGTGAGAGGAGAGGGGGTTGTCCACTTACCTCTCCGACGGCCCCCTGATGTCTTCCAGGACCTGCCGTTGTTATGGCAGCCGGAGGTCACATGACTGCCTCCGGATCTGCCATATATGGTGTCCTGCTAGGTTCAGCCTGCAGCTGAAGTCTAGCAGGAGACAGACAGAGTAAAACTGTCAGCAGTGCTCTCATGCAATGCAATACATGTCTATTTAGATGGAAACCCCGATGTAAGTGCTCAGCCTAGAGCGCCGGATAAATGTTACGTAAAATGTTCCCAATAAAAGCTTCAACTCAGCCCTCAAAAAAAGCTAGTCCCCACTGAGGTCCGTCATCTGTTAAAAATATAAGGGACTTCCAAGTTACTGGTAGCAGAAAGGCTCTGGAAAAGCGAAATGGCCCTTGCCCCCCCAAAGAAATTCAGAAAATTTTGTGCTCCCAAATCCAAATGCCTATTCTACAATAATTTGTTCTCCAATTGTCAAATAGCGCTCCCCCCCCAGATCTCGCCGTATGGCTAAGCGGTACGATACAGCCACATATGGGGTATTGCCACTTTTAGAAGAAATTGTGTGACACATTTCGGCACCATTTTTACCCATTGCCCTCTGTGAAAATGTAAAATCTGAGGGTAAAACATTTTTTTGTGGTAAAAATATAATTATGTTTTCTTCACTGCCCAATGGTATAAATTTAAAAATGAAAAAAATACTCACTACTTCCCTAGATGAATTCCTTGAGAGGTGTAGTTTACAAAATGGGGTCACTTGTGGGGGTTTCTGCTGTTTTGGCATGTCAGCGACTCTTCAAATGTGACATGGTGTCTGCAACCTATCCCAGCCAACATAGCGCTGCTTTCTCTTCCGAACCCTGCCGTACACCAAAGCAGTGGTTTTCCCCCACATATGGGGTATCGGCGTACTCAGGAGAAATTGCACAACAAATTTCATGGTGCAATTTATCCTGTTACCCTTATGATAATACAAAATTAGGGAATGAAAAACATTTTTTGTGGGAAAAATGTGAAAATGTTATTTTTATGGCTCAATATTATAAACTTCTGTGAAGCACCTGGGGGTGCAAGGTGCTCACCACACAACTAGATAAGTTCCCTAAGGGGTCTAGTTTCCAAAATGGTGTCACTTGTGGGGGGTTTCCACTGTTTAGGCACATCAGGGGCTCCCCAAATGCAACATGGCGTCCGCTAATTATTCAAGCAAATTTTACATTCAAAAAGTCAAATGGCGCTCCTTCCCTTCCAAACCCTGCCGTGCGCCCAAACAGCGGTTTTCCTCCACATATGGGGTATCAGCGTGTTCAGGAGAAATTGCACAACAAATTTCAGGGTGCAATTTCTCCTATTACCCTTATGATAATGCAAAATTAAGGGATGAAAAACGTTTTTGTGGGAAAAATGTGAAAATTTTATTTTTACAGCTCAATATTATAAACTTCTGTGAAGCACCTTGGGGTTCAAGGTGCTCACCACACAGCTAGATACGTTCCCTAAGGGGTCTAGTTTCCAAAATGGTGTCACTTGTGGGGGGTTTCCACTGTTTAGGCACATCAGGAGCTCTCCAAACGCAACATGGAGTCTGCTAATTATTCAAACAAATATTACATTCAAAAAGTCTAATGGCACTCCTTCCCTTCCGAACCCTGCAGTGCGCCCAAACAGTGGTTTTGCCTCACATATGGGGTATCAGCGTGCTCATGAGAAATTGCACTACAAATTGTGTATTCCATTTTTTCCTGTTACCCTTGTGAAAATAAAAAAATTGGGTCTAAAGTAACATTTTTGCGAAAAAAAGTTAAATGTTCATTGTTTTCTTCCACATTCCCAAAATTCCCGTGAAACACCTGAAGGGTTAATAAACTTCTTGAATGTGGTTTTGAGCATCTTGAGGGGTGCAGTTTTTAGAATGGTATAAATTTTGGGTATTTTCTGTCATAAAGGCCCCTCAAAGTCACTTCAAATGTGATGTGGTCCCTAAAAAAATGTTTTTGTAAATTTTGTTGGAAAAATGAGAAATCGCTGGTCAACTTTTAACCCTTATAGCTTCCTAACAAAAAAAAATTTGGGTTCCAAAATTGTGCTGATGTAAAGTAGACATGTGGGAAATGTTATTTATTAACTATTTTGTGTGACATATCTCTCTGATTTAAGGGCATGAAAATTCAAAGTTTAAAAATTGCAAAATTTTCAAAATTTTTGCCAAATTTCCGATTTTTTCACAAATAAACGCAAGTGATATCGAAGAAATTTTACCACTTCCATGAAGTACAATATGTCACGAAAAAACAGTCTTAGAATCAGGGGAATCCGTTGAAGCGTTCCAGAGTAATTACTTCATAAAGTGACAGTGGTCAGAATTGAAAAAATTGGCCTGGTCACGAAGGCAAAAACAGGCTCTGGCGCGAAGTGGTTAAAAGGGGTTTTCGGTTTTGGATGAATAATGTTTAATCCCTATATATGTAACAAGTTATGTAACTGTACAAACTGCTGAAAAAAATTGAGAGAAAACTTGAATCTTTTATTATTCGAGAGCCAAAGTGGTATTAAGATCTTTACAGATCTAAATGATGTTAATTCGATGAGAACAAAATGACAAAACCAAAATTATCAACCAACTGAGCGCTGGATTCCAATCACCCCTAAAGGGAATCTGTAAGTAGGATCCACCCTCCTGAGCCGTCTATATAGGCATGCAGATTATAGGAAACTGAAAAAATGATACCTTGATATCTGCGATCCAAAGTCTTATTCCAGAGAAATCCACATTTTTCTTATATGTAAAAGAGCCGTTCAGGACTATGGGCCGGACACTGATCTATATGACGGACACTGATCTATATGACAATCCGCCTCAAGAGATTATTATAAATAAAAGGGAGTGTTACCAGTGTGATGTGTAAAGGCCGCTCTCTGATTTCACTTCAGAACTGTGTGTGGTTATACAGTCAGGGCTCAAAGTGTTGGCACCCTTGAAATTGATGAGGCAATTGAATTGATGTAGAAGTTTTAGGAATATATGATTCAGTTTCTGTGAATCCCTAAAATGGCTGCCGCCACTTTACACATGGCAGAAGACGGCAACAGTCAGCGAAGAATCACATGACCTCGTGCATGGCCGGGCAGGCTTTCCTATATTGCCTTTCAGCTATCTTATCACATAGTATAGCACAGCCAAAAGGGAAATGCAGCAGCCATTTGATGGTAAATCTGGATAGTGAGAGGACATAACAGCTTAGCCATATAGATAGGGGAAAAAAAGATGTAAAATGCTGAAGATAGTGTGTTTGACAGCACAGCAGTGAAGAACATTCATACTTGATGAAAAGAGAATAATATAGATTTATTTTTAGGGTGAGAGATTGAG
Organism: Phyllobates terribilis; assembly: GCF_046119375.1. NCBI lineage: Eukaryota > Metazoa > Chordata > Amphibia > Anura > Dendrobatidae > Phyllobates > Phyllobates terribilis. Next base: position 412,891,878 of record NW_027362771.1, on the reverse strand, counting down.
TCTTAAAGGCAGGACCTAGAATGCAAATAAAGGTGATTGCTGGTACTTACATGATCGGTGTGATTAAAGTATTGCACTTGCAATCCATAGTTTACAAGATTGCAATTTTTTTTACCAGCTTTATCCTTTTTTGGGTAAAAAATTATGGGCACTAATTGGTGTGAATTGTCTCCTGCACAGGGCTTGGCACAAAAGGCTTAAATAAAGAATAAATAAAGACAAATCTATGGCTTATTTGATTACTATACTTTTTACCGTCTTTATAATATCTGGTAAAATTAAGGATTTTTTAGGCATTGAATGGTGTGAATTCCTCTGGTAGGCCTCTGCGCAGTAGTGGGTACAAATGGATCAAATAAAAAAAAGTATACAAAAAAACCCTGTGGCTTTCATTATTATGGTCTCTATCATTTTAGGTAAAAATTACAATTTTCTGGGCAATGAATACTGTGAATAGCGCAGTAGGCTCCTACGCAAGATTGAGTTCCCTACCATTATCTTATCTACATTTTTTGTGAAAATGGTGATTTATTGCAGGGACGCATCTTTGGGGGACCAGGCAGGGCATGTGCCATGGACACAGGCGGTCGGGGGCGCCGTCGGGTTGCTTGATGCAGCAGTCCATGGTGACTCTCCGGTGGCGGCATTCTTCTGCCCCCTGTAGTGGGAGTTGGCTGCTCTCTGAGCCTGCTGTCATCTTTCAGGCAAGAGTACAATTGAAGTCCTGATCGCCGGCACTTTTGGGTCAAGGCAACATCAGCAGCATGATCAGGTCATGTGATCACACTGCTGAAGTCAGTCCACTGTGCCGCATAGGCAGCAGAAGTTTGGCAAGCGACCCAATGGAGCTGAAGACTATGAAGATTTGAGTACATAATATGGGAAAAAAGTATGGGGGAATGTATGCGTAAATAGTATGGGGAGCGAGGGGGGATGGGTGCAGATACAGTATGGGTGCGAAGGGGGGAGTGTATACACTGTGTTCCAGAGGTTCTCAATGGGGTTGAGGTCAGGGGAGCATGGGTGCCACACCATAAGTTTGTCCCCTTTTATGCCCATAGCAGCCAGAGATGCAGATGTGTTATGTGCAGCATGAGACGGGGCATTATCATGCATGATCTCGATGGTCCAGATGGATGGAGTGGAGGATGGCTGGTTGATTGACACCCCATGCAAACACGGCTACGGCGCTAACAAGGAGGAGGTGGAGTAATGTTTTGGGCTGGAATCATGGGGAGAGAGATTGTCGGCCCTTTTAGGATCCCTGAAGGGGTAAAGATGAACTCCATAATGTATGTTGAGTTTCTCAAACAGCACTTCCTTCCATAGTTCAAGAAGAAGAACCGTGCATTCCGCAGCAAGATCATTTTCATGCATGATAATGCACCGTCTCATGCTGCACATAACACATCTGCATCTCTGGCTGCTATGGGCATAAAAGGGGACAAACTTATGGTGTGGCACCCATGCTCCCCTGACCTCAACCCCATTGAGAACCTCTGGAGCATCATCAAAAGGAGTGTCTATGATGGCGGGAGGCAGTTCACATCTAAGCAACAGCTCTGGGAGGGTATTCTGTCCTCATGCAAAACAATTAAAGCAGAAACCATCCAAAACCTGACAAATTCAATGGACGAGAGAGTTCAGAAGCTCCTTGCGAACAAGCAGTCCTATGTGCAAATGTAACATCACCTAGAATAAAGTTTTGAGTTGAAAACTGTTTGATTTCAGTTTGTAATAACCTGCTAATGCTTAAAATTTTAAAAATTACCATTTTTTTGTTCTTTATTAAAATGAAAAGGTTGAAAACTCTGCTGTGCGTAATAATTTGGAACATGCATTTTGAGTGCAGTTTGAGTTTTTTATTTTTTTAAAAATATACTGTTATCATAGGCAGTTTATACAAAAACCTTTCAATTGTACTCTAATAGTTATTTGACTGGAAAATTACAATGACTGCAATTCATATAGGTAATTTGGGAAAATCTGAGAAAATATTTGCATAATAATTTGGAACACAGTGTATGAACACAGTATGGGAAGCAAACGGAGGGGAGAAATTTGAGTACACAGTATCCGTATACTGGGAGAGAGGGTGGGGGGAACGTAGGCAGACACAGTATGGGGGTGATGGGTGCAGACACAGAATGAGGAGTGATGGGGGGAGTGTAGGTGGACACAGTATGGGGAGCAATTGGGGGGAATAAATTTGAGGACACAGTATGGGAAAAGGGGGGATGGGTGAGGACACAGTATGGGGAGTGAGGGGGCAAGATGGGTGTGGACATAGTATGGGGAGTGAGGAGGAGAAATTTGAAGATGGTATGGGGAGCAAGGGGGGGATTTGAGGACACATTATAGGGAGCGAAGGGCGGGATGGGTGTGGACACAGTATAGGGAGAAAAAAAACAGGATTCGTGCAGACACTGTATGGGGAGTGAGGGAAGTAATGTATGAGAACACAGTATGAGGAGTGAGGGGGAATGGGTGTGGACACAGTATGGGGATAAAGGAGGGATGGGTGCAGACACAGTATGGGGAGCGACGGGGTGATGAGTGAGAAAACAGTATGGGGAGAAGGGATGTGTTAGGAGACTATTGAGGGAAATAGTGTGAGGAGAGAGAATTGGATGAGAAATATATGAGGGGGCACAAAATAGAGACTGGGTAGTGTGGGGGGCATGGAGAGTATGCTAAGGAAGGGGTGTGTGATGAGGGAGTATAGAGACTGGGCAGTATAGGGGGACAGTGTGAGAGGACAGTGTGAATATGGGGCCTAGTATGGAAAGGAGATGGCAGTGTGGAGGGCATGTACCATAAGAGGAACGGTGTGGGGGTCATATTTTGTGCAGGGAACACCATGAGGAGCAATTGTTGATTCAGGAGCACAGCATAGGGCAAATATTTTTATTCAGGAGCATTATAATGACACTGCTATTTTTAAGGGTATTGTGTGGTGCACAAGACCGGAGAAGATGAAAGTCTGCAGAGACAAGCTGTGGTTGTGAAAAGTCATCATGGCATCTGGACAAGATGAAGATAAGAAAGAACGACTCTAATCAGAGACAACATCATCTATAAGGTACCTGGATGTAAATGTTTATTTGTGATACTAACTATATCTCATCAGTACTGTGGTTCCTGTATGGACTGCAGTCTGATGATAACTGATAGCAACAACTCCCAGTATCTCATTACTATTGTTAGGACGTACTGGAAGTTAAAGGTTCATTCGATACAAATGTATATGGATCTGACCTGACATTACAATTGATGCACCATGTACTGATGGTGGTTCTGGTGCTGAATTCATGTACTGATGGTGGTTTTGGTGATGTATTCCTGTACTGATTGTGGTTCTTGTAATGTATTCCCGTACTGATGAGGGTTTTCATGATTTGTTTTTGTACTGATGGGATTAGGATTATACGGATGTATTTCTGTACTGCTGATGGTTCTGATGAAGAATTTCTGTACTGCTGGTGGTTGTGATGATGAATTTATGTACTGCTGGTGGTTCCGGTGATGTCTTTCTGTACTGATGAAAGTTCTGATGCAGTGTTTCTGTACTGATGGGGTTTCTAGTGATGTATTTCTGTACTGCTGGTGATTCCGGGGATGGATTCTTGCGCTTGTGGTAAGACGACTCGCTCGGCCGCTTCCGGAAGTAGACTCAGGAACCCGGGTTTTCTCTGCAGGCTTTATTATACGGCATAAAGCTCTGCAACTCCAGCAAAATAAACACAGCCTTATTGGCAAAAGAACAAAACAAAAGATAAAAGATAGCACAGTCCATAGCAGTGTGGGGTTCTCCCACACACAGGTTGTATTCCCAGCTTTCAGCTCCTCTCTGAGCTGTGGCCTTCCAGTCTGGAGTCTTTGCCACTCCAAACTCAGCAACAGAAAAAAAAATGGTGACTGAGCATTTAAACCTTGCTCAGCCACACCCTGAGGGGAGGTAGGGGAATGGCCTCCCACCCTCTGCCATTCCCATAAAACCTCACTTTTTGTGAGTTGACCCCCAGCATATAACATGCTGGCGGAAAGTTTATAGGTTTCAATTCACACAGGCTAGCAACCTGTTTGACCCATACCTCCCCTCGTATATCATACCAGTGACTCTGTCACACGCTGTTATTGGTTTTGAGATCCTGCACATATGTAACAATCCATAACTTATAAGATTACATGATACATGGCTATGTAAATAAAGTGTTGTGCCGTCTGATAAGTTAAGGGCTACTATGTTTTTTATGTTATGTGCATTAAAGGGGTTGTCCTAGTTTGTGATGAGTCTGCAGTCATTCTATGTGACTGCAGACTTCTGAGTTCTCACAGCGAGCACTGCACGCTGTCAGGATTCTCTGATGACGGCGGTGAGAGCGTTATGTCACGAAACTGCCAACTAGACCTTGACTTCTCCAAAGCGTTTGATACCGTGCCACACAAAAGGTTGGTATATAAAATGAGAATGCTTGGTCTGGGGGATAATGTGTGCAAGTGGGTAAATAGCTGGCTGAGTGATAGAAAGCAGAGGGTGGTTATCAATGGAGTAAGCTCAGGGTGTGTCAGGGTTACTAGCGGGGTGCCTCAAGGGTCTGTCTTGGGCCCTATATTATTTAATATATTTATTAATGATATAGTGGAAGGGTTGCATAGTAAAATAGCAATATTTGCAGATGATACTAAACTTTGTAAAGTAGTTAATACAGATGAGGATAGGGCACAGCTACAGGAGGATTTAGATAAATTGGGGAGTTGGGCCAAAAAATGGCAAATGGGGTTCAATGCCGATAAATGTAAGGTCATGCACATAGGAAAGAAAAACAGCAGTCACCCATACATATTAAATGGGAAACCGTTGGGGAAATATGACATGGAGAAGGACCTGGGCGTCTTGGTTAACAGCAAATTAAATTGGAGTGCCCAGTGTCAGGCAGCAGCTGCGAAGGCAAATAGAGTCATGGCATGCATCAGAAGAGGAATAGGGGCATATGATGAGAACATTGTTCTTCCTCTGTATAAAGCGCAGGTAAGGCCGCACTTAGAATATTGTGCACAGTTCTGGGCTCCGGTGCTCAGGAAAGACATATTGGAGCTAGAGAGGGTACAAAGGAGGGCGACTAAGGTAATAAAGGGAATGGAGGGACTAGAATACCCAGAGAGGTTGTCAAAATTAGGCCTATTTACGTTGGAAAAGAGAAGGCTTAGGGGAGACCTCATAAACATGTATAAATACATCAGGGGGCAGTACAGAGATCTTTCCCATGACCTGTTTATACCAAGGATGGTGACAAAGACGAGGGGCACACTATGCGTCTGGAGGAAAGGAGGTTCCTGCACCAGCATAGATGGGGATTCTTTACGGTCAGAGCCGTGAGACTCTGGAACTCTCTGGGAGAGGAAGTGGTGATGTCCAACTCACGTAATGAGTTCAAGAGAGGCCTGGACGCCTTTCTTGAGAACAATAAAATTACATCTTACGCTTAGTGATAGTTAATTAATCCAGGGATTTAATCTGACTGCCAGATTGGAGTCGGGAAGTGAATTTTTCCTCAATGATGTAAATTGGCCTATAGCGCATGGGTTTTTTTTGCCTTCCCCTGGATCAACGCTGCGGAATAGCTGCAGTGCACAAGAAATAGGCTGAACTGGATGGACGCTTGTCTTTTTTTCGGCCTTATAAACTATGTAACTATGTAGACATGCCTGGCCTTGCTCAATTAAATGAATTGAGCGAAGCCAGACACGCCTAGTTGGAATGTGGCCAGAAGTATACAAATCGCATACATGTGCTCACATGACCGTCCATTCTTGCCACCGGCAAGGAAGAATCCTAAAAGTATGCAGTGCATTCACTTTGAGAATTCAGAAGCCTGCAATCAGCTTAAACCTGGACAAGCTCTTTAATTATAAAATAAAGCACTGTAGCATGTAATATACTCACTGTCAGGATTCAGCTCTGCTTGCTACACTGTGTGCAGATTTATTAGGCAAGTTGTATTTTAGAGGATTATTTTTATTATTGATCAACAACTATGTTCTCAATCAACCCAAAAGACTCATAAATATCCAAGCTTAATATTTTTGGAAGTTGGAGTGTTTTTTATTTTAGATTTGACTATCTTAGGAGGATATCTGTTTGTGCAGGTAACTATTACTGTGCAGAATTATTAGGCAACTTAATAAAAACCAAATATAATCCCATCTCACTTGTTTATTTTCACCAGGTAAACCAATATCAGTGCACAAAATTTAGAAATAAACATTTCTGACATGCAAAAACAAAATCCAAAAAAATTAGTGATCAATATAGCCACCTTTCTTCATAATGACACTCAACAGCCTTCCATCCATAGATTCTGTCAGTTGCTTGATCTGTTTTCGATCAACATTGCGTGCAGCAGCCACCACAGCCTCCCAGACACTGTTCCGAGAGGTGTACTATTTTCCCTCCTTGTAGATCTCACATTTTATGATGGACCACAGGTTCTCTATGGGGTTCAGATCATGTGAACAAGGGGGCCATGTCATTATTTTTTCTTCTTTTAGACCTTTACTGGCCAGCCACGCTGTGGAGTAGTTGGATGCATGTGATGGAGCATTGTCCTGCATGAAAATCATGTTTTTCGTGAACGATACCGACTTCTTCCTGTACCACTGCTTGAAGAAGTTGTCTTCCAGAAACTGGCAGTAGGTCTGGGAGTTGAGCTTCACTCCATCCTTAACCCGAAAAGGTCCCACAAGTTCATCTTTGATGATACCAGTCCATACCAGTACTCCACCTCCACCTTGCTGGCGTCTGAGTCGAAGTGGAGCTCTCTGCCCTTTACTGATCAAGCCTCTGGCCCATCCATCAGGCCCATCAAGGGTCACTCTCATTTCATCAGTCCATAAAACCTTTGAAAAATCAGTCTTAAGATATTTCTTGGCCCATTCTTGACGTTTTTTCTTATGTTTCTTGTTCAAAGGTGGTCGTTTTTCAGCCTTCCTTACCTTGGCCATGTCCCTGAGTATCGCACACCTTGTGCTTTTTGATACTCCAGTAACGTTGCAGCTCTGAAATATGGCAAAACTGGTGGCGAATGGCATCTTGGCAGCTTCACGCTTGATTTTCCTCAATTCATGGGCAGTTGTTTTGCGCCTTTTTTGGCCAACACACTTCTTGCGATCCTGTCGGCTATTTGCCATGAAACGCTTGATTGTTTGGTGATCACGCTTCAAAAGTTTGGAAATTTCAAGACTGCTGCATCCCTCTGCAAGACATCTCACAATTTTGGACTTTTCAGAGCCCGTCAAATCTCTCTTCTGACCCATTTTGCCAAAGGAAAGGAAGCTGCCTAATAATTAAGCACACCTTATATAGGGTGTTGATGTCATTAGTCAACACCCCTCCTCATTACAGAGATGCACATCACCAGATTTACTTAATTGGTAGTTGGCTCTCAAGCCTAAGCAGCTTGGAGTAGGACAACATGTATAAAAAGTATCATGTGATCAAAATACTCATTTGCCTAATAATTCTGCACACAGTGTAGTTCCACCAGTAATAACATAGCCGCTTAACTCATATCTGATTTTCATACTTACGGTAATGTGATAACTAGCTTTTCTCCTGCTTCTTTCAGTTTTTCACTTAACATTGAGATAATTAGGAAGAGCTGCTAGTCGGCATGTGACTGTAAGTGTGCACATCGCATATGAATGATTGGTTACATGACGACTACTCAAACCGCTTGGGGGGGGGGGCAAACTGAAGTTTTGCCCCGGGTGACTGAAAGCCACTAGATACACCTCTGTTTTATATGCATTGATTGGTATGGATTTCCCATGTAAGCACAGGCCAGAGTACGAAAAGCTAAAGTATAGTATTTCATACTAGGTCTGATTGATGTATATCAAATGTTTGTCTCTGCAACGATGCGCCACAACCTCCAAGTTTGGGCAGATCTGGTTCCAACAGTATGCTATGCACCTGCCCCGGACTGGACCCCTGTCAAAAATTGGGAACAAAAAGGCTGTTATTTTTTGTTACTTACTGAGGTTAGGGTAACTGATTCAAGAATCCAATCCTGATTCTATCTTAGCAGTGGTCTGTTCACTATGGTAGCCACAGAAAGCAACGAAGAAAGTTGATAATGCAGACAGTGATACCAGTGATGCCCATATGGATAGTTGCCATCAAGGCGCCTGCACTGTACTGATATAAAATTCATGGTCCATCCAGGTTTGGCCTAGACGACAGGCCAAGGTAGGTTAAATCAGCCGGAAGCCTCCTGCACAGGATATTTCAATATCTATCTCGGAATTACAGGCAGTGACAGAATGGTCTGCCTGGTCACAAAAACAGGATAATTTAGGACCGTTTTTTTTAAAGGGGTTGTCCACTACTAGGACAACCCCTTCTGGATTTGCATATTTGCCCCCATGAAAATAAAAACATTTATACTCACATCCCATGCAGATGCCGTTCCAGCAGTGTCGGCACTTGCATTCCTGAGCCTTCTTCTTGTTTACTAATATCTCTGAAGGCGGGGACAGTGATTTGGCGTGGGGCTCACATTCCATAATAACCACATGTAAGCCCCAGGAACGCGAGTGATGACACCGCTGGAACGGCGCCAGCACGGGAGGCAAGTATAAGTGTTTTCATTTTCACAGGAGCAAACATTCAGATCGAGAAGGGGTTGTCCTAGTAATGGTTTTGTAATTTTTGTTGGAAAAATTAGAAATCACTGGTCAACTTTTAACCCTTATAACTTCCTAACAAGAAAAAAAATGTTGGTTCCAAAATTGTGCTGATGTAAAGTAGACATGTGGAAAATGTTATTTAATAACTATTTTGTGTGACATATCTCTCTGATTTAAGGGCATGAAAATTCAAAGTTTGAAAATTGCGAAATTTTAAAAATGTTTGCCAAATTTCCAATTTTTTCACAAATAAACGCCAGTCATATCAAACAAATTTTACCACTTTCACGAAGTACAATATGTCACGAAAAAAGTCTTAGAATCAGTGGGATCCGTTGAAGCTCCAGAGTTACCTCAAAGTGACACTGGTCAGAATTGTAAAAATTGGTGTGGTCATTAATGTGCAAACAGCCTTCGGGAGTAAAGGAATTAATCAGGCTGTTTGTTACCACCAGCTACCTAGTCACCCATAGCTAGCCATCTATGTTGGGGACATCCACTTTGAATATTACTAACGCTATGTTTGTGCTAAAGAGGTTGAAAGGGGTTGGGTACAGTCCTAGTAAACCTCAGAATGTCGTATACGTCTTTTCAGGGAAATTCAAGACTTTGGAGTAGTTTAGATTCACGGCGAATCGATACGCCACAAAGCAAATTTAATGGGAAAATGAATTGACGCTGACAAATTTGCATTTCAAAAGATTTGCTCATCTCTAATACACACCATTTGTGGGACGAGTCCAATATTGTAGCTGTGCTGGGATTATCTCATAAGGCCGGGATCCCATGCAGCCAACAGCCACATATGAGCAAAAGGTTTTGTGGTAACACTTGCAAATACGTATGCTTATGCGCTACTGCGGGTGGTCCTGGTTGCACTACAAATGTGGTAAAGCAGCATGTGAACTTAATAGTTAAAAAGAATTAAACTGTATCGACAGGATTAGGGTTGTACAAAGGTCCAGCGTCTAAATGTAAATAACAGTGTTCCTATTTACTGACTGTAAATAAATATCTTGAAAAGTATTAAGGAATTGAAAGTACATAGGGAGAGATTTACTAAAATGTATGCTTTATATGCTGGTCTCACACTTATCTGCTTTTTGCACAATTAACCAGTCTTGATACCATTTTTTGGGGGAATTAAAACATCAGGTTTATTGCTGAAATCTCTGTGTTTGAAAATCAGTTCCAACCATCTGAATTAGGTTATTTCTGCAGAACAGGCATGTTTTTATGGAAACTATATTTAGATTAATAGGACAGTCAAATAAATTCATCCAACAAATTCTCTGCTTGTGAATTCACCTTTAAATTCACTCATACCACCTTAACCCCTTCCTGACACGAACAATGTTCATTTTTATCTGCTTTCTTCCAAAAGCCATAACACTTTTTTTTCCTGTTGACATAGCCATATGAGGGCTTGTTTATTGCAGGAAAAAATTGCAGTTTTAAATGGCATCATTTGATTTACCGTATAATATACTGAAAACCAGGTAAAAAATTCCAAATGGGGTGAAATGGAGAAAAAAAATAGAATTAGACTTACCGGTAATTCGGTTTCTAAGACCCGCCACGACAGCACCAACCTCCCCATCCTAATTAGGGACAGGAAACACAGGAGATTAAATAGGCCTCCCCTTCCCTCCATCCTCAGATTTTTCCAAGGATCACACAGTATGAATGCTTGAATTATTTATTAACACCAAGGAATTTTAACTGAACATAAAGTTTCATGGGGGGGGAATTAACCGTGATGTCGTGGAGGGTCTTAGAAACCGAATTACCGGTAAATCTAATTCTATTTTCTCTAATCCCCTCCATGACAGCACCAACAGGAGTAATACCAAAGAATGTCGTTAGGGAGGGACAATAGCCTGCAGAACTTTTCTGCCAAAGGCTAAATCTTTTACAGACATCAAATCTAATCTGTAATGCTTGGTAAAGGTATGGACCGAGGACCAGGTGGCAGCTTTGCAGATCGGCTCAATAGAAGCGCTAGCCCTTTCGGCCCATGAGGCTGACATGGCTCTGGTGGAATGAGCTTTTAGCGACAAAGGAGGAGGCAGGTCTTGACTTTTATATGCCTCTGTGCTTTTTTGATCCAGTTAGCTAGAGAACTATTGGATGCTTTCTTCCCTTTGTTTGGTCCCAGTACTGGACAAAAAGGTTCTGATCTTTTCTCCAAGGCTCCGTCTGTTGTAGGTAGTAAAGGATGATTCTTGGGACATCAAGAGAATGGAATTCAGATTCTCTGTTGTCTTTTGGATTCTGACAAAACGATGGGAGAATTATTTCCTGGGACATGTGGAAATGAGAAGATACCTTTGGAAGAAAAGAAGGTTCTAGGAGGAAGATTATTCTGTCATCCAGGATTCTCAGATAAGGATCCCTGATTGAAAGGGCCTGGATCTCGCCGACTCTTCTTGCCGTTGTGATGGCTACTAATAGAGCTGCCTTCCATGATAATTTGTCACTCTGAGTTTGAGACATAGGTTCGAAGGGCAGGATATTTAAACCCTTTAGGACTATATTCAGGTCCCAGGTTGGAACCATGATGGGCCTTTTTGGACATATTCTAGAGGCTGCTGTCATGAACCTCTTTATCCACCGGTGGTCAGCCAGGTTTTGGTCAAAGAATGAGCTTAGAGCAGAGACCTGGACTTTCAGGGTACTGGGTTTTAATCCTTTAGATAGACCATCCTGTAAAAAGTCCAATATTCTGGCAATATCAGGATGAAAGGGATTGATGGGAGTAGATCCTTACCATGTGGAGAAGGTCTTCCATATTTTTAAATAAATGGCATTAGTGATCTGCTTCCTGCTTTTTTGCAGGGTGTCTATTACAACATCCGAGAGACCTTTGGCCTTCAGGATTAAGGCCTCAGAAGCCAGGCTGCCAAGCATAAGCTGTGGGGAGCTGGATGAAATATTGGACCTTGACGGAGTAGATCGCGGTCCAGAAGCAGGATAAGAGGGCCCTCTGGGTTTAGGAGGTTCAGAGCCCCAAACCAACTTCTGTTTGGCCATAGAGGGGTGATCAGAATGGTCCTGACCCTGTCCACTCTAAATTTTTGTAAGGTCCTCGGTAGCAATGGAACTCGAAGTTCCATGGGTGAGAGAATGCATTTATCCTTGAATGGGTCTCTCTGGGGACTATGGAAAAATATTGATTCACCTTTGTATTCTGTCGACTTGCAAACAGGTCTTTATCTGGGTGACCCCATTTCCTGGTTATTAGCTGAAACATCTTTGAACTGAGGCTCCATTCTCCCGGATTTATTTGCGCCCTGCTTAGGAAGTCTGCCTGAATATTGTCGGCTCCTCTCAGATGAAGGGCTGATAGAGAAAGGAGATGATGTTCTGCCCAGAAGAAAATTCTTGCCGAGACTTCTCGTAGGCTTCTGAACCTTGTACTGCCCTGATGACAAAGATGGGCCACCGTTGTCATGTTGTCGGAATAAATCATGACGTGAGTTCCCTGGAGAATGGGACCTGCTGCCTTCAGGGCCTCCTCTACCACTCTCAGTTCTTTGAAATTTGAGGATTGGTCATCCATCTCTTTGGGCCAGATGCCCTGGAACATCTTCCAGGATATGACTGCTCCCCAACCTCTTTTGGTGGCGTCTTTTGTTAGAGAAGAGATTGGGTCAAATTTTCTGGGTTGAGCCACCAGTTGAGAGATACTTTTCCATGCTGGGGAAGAGATATTTTTGAGATGAGCATCTCTGGAGATTTGTCCCAGCGAGAGAGGACAAAGTTCTGAAGGATTCTTGTGTGAGCCTGGGCCCAGGGGACCGCCTGGATACATGCTATCATTGATCCTAGAACCGACATGGCGAACCTTATGGATACCGACTTTTGGTTCTTTAGTATCTGGACCCTTGATCTCACATTTAATTGTTTGGATGTTGGTAGCAAGGACCTCTGATCTTGAGAATCTAAGAGGATTCCTAAGAAGACCTTTTGTGTTGATGGGGTAAGGTCTGATTTTTCCCGATTTATGATCCAGCCCAAGGACCCCAGGGTCTTTAAGACTAATTGAAGTTGCTTTGAGGATGGGAGTAGAAGGAGCCGTGATGAGGAAGTCATCTAGGTAATGTACAATGCAGATATTTTTTCCCCTGATGTATGCGACTACTTCCGCCATAATTTTTGTAAAGGTCCGGGGCGCTGAGGAGATGCCAAAGGGAAGGACTCTGAACTGGAAATGGCATACCGTCTGATTTAGTGAGACCACAAACCTCAGCTATCGCTGGTAATCTGGGTGAATGGGCACATGGTAATATGCGTCTTTTAGGTCTATGGTAGCCATGGCCATGACAACGTTTTTCCCGATCAGTGGGACCGTGGTTTTTACGGATTCCATTTTGAATCTTTGGTAAAGAATGTATTGATTTGGCCGCTTCAGGTTGATGATAACCCGATGGGATCCGTTTGTTTTTTTTACCAGGAATAATCTTGAATGGCCCTCGCCCTGTTCTGCTTCTGGCACGGGAACAATTACTGCTGAAGATAGCATCTGCTGGAGTTCTGATGTTAGAACCTTCTGGAGTTTTGCTGATGGGAGAGATGTTACTTCAGTCTCTGAGAGGGAAAGGAGGAAAATTCTATTTTTATTCCTGACCTGACTCAGTCTAGCGGTTTGATTTTATTCTCCGCCATTGCCTGAAGAATCCTGAGATTCCGCCTCCCACCTGTCTGGCATCATTGCTTGTCAGAACGTTGGGATTGAAAAATGCTTCTACCTCTTCCTCCTTTGGGGTAGCTCCAGCGAGCCAATTTACCTTTTCCTCTGTATGAGGGATTTTGTGTCTGAGGAGGACGAAATGGGCTCTTTTTGAGCGTTTTTGGTTCTGTGAGAGACTTCTTTTTATCGGATACTTTCTCCAATATATCATCCAGTGCCGGACCAAAGACGTATTTTCCCTTGAAGGGTATGGAGCATAATTTGGTTTTAGATAAGATGTCACCGCTCCACATCTTTAACCACAGTGCCCTTCTTGCGTTATTGGAGAGAACCGAAATTCTTGCTGCAATCGGGACGGATTCAGATGAGGCGTCCGCCAGGAATCCTGCTGCCTTTTGTAAGAGGGGCAGGGAGGCCAGAAGATCTTCTCTCAAGGTACCACCCTGGATATGATCCTCTAACTGATGTAACCAGCGGAACAGGGTTCTTGTGACGCAGGTGGAAGCGACGTTCGTCTTCAGGGCGGCAGCTGATGTCTCTCATGACTTCCTAAGTAGACTATCCATCTTGCTGTCAAGTGGATCCTTAAGCTGAGAAGAGTCTTCAAAGGGTAAGGTAGTTTTCTTTCCCACTCGGGCCACCTGGATGTCAACTTTAGGTATCTCTGTCCAGCATTTAGAGACGTCCTCATCTAAGGGAAAGTGATTCTTTAGGTCAAATGGAATGTTCAGCTTCCTTTCTCGAAATTCTCATTCATCTAGAATTAAATTCTGGACGTTGACATGGATAGGGAACACCATTTTCTTCCTTGATCTCAATCCTCCAAACATCTCGTCCTGTACCGTGCGAGACGTTTTCTCCTCTTCTACTCCCATTGTATTTCTGACAGCGAGTAGAAGTTCTTCAAGGTCATCCGAGGAGAAGAAAAACTTCCTATCATCCTGATCAGTATTATGGCCTGGAGTGACTTCACCATCCTCTAACCATTTCTCAAGGGCTGAATTTTCTGCCTCTGAGCAGGAGGTATCTTCTGGGGCGTACTTCCTCTTCCTGGATACTGAGGGACCCCCAGAAAAGGATTGTGAAAACATGGCCAAGGACGATTGGATCTCCTGGCGTACCATTCCATTGACTTCATCCATTAAGGAAGGTTGACCTTCACGGATGATTTTTTCCGTACACGACTGAGAGAGCCTTTTTGTGGGCGGATGGGAGCTTCTTACTACAAATGGCACATTTGCGTCTTGCAGGTTTTTCTTTTGGTTTTGGTGCAGGATCTTTGCCACCCTAAAAGACAAGGGGAAGACATAAGGATGGATCTTGCACCAAGACGGACCTACCCTTTACCAGATATACTCACTGGTCCAGGGTTTGTGCTGGGCTCTGCAGAGGCTTTAGGGGCAGACACATCCATCATTAGAACCTCAGTCCTACCTTATGGAGTCTTCCATCTGGGTTCTATTTGTACAGGAAACCAAGATCCAGCGCCTTTTCCCATCCAATAGGATGAGGCTCCCCCTCTCCAGACATGAGGTCCAGCCAATCTCTTTTTTATTTTTTAATTTTCAAATTTCCCGCTAAAATGGCGGTGCGTTCAACACCCATTGCAATGCCGGTGCGCGTCACTTCCTGTGCGCTCTCTATGCCGCCTGCGAGGCTCCGGAGGAGAGCGGCAGTAGGGAGGGGGGGGGACCTTTGTAACTGACTGGGGAGCTATGCGAGGCCCCCAGTCGTCTCACCACACCATCCAGCGTTGCCGAAGGAGGATGGTGTGGTCCCGCTGGGAAGCGGGAGCAGCCGCGTGGAGGAAGACCCGGGGTGATCGTTCCACGGCTGCCTGGCTAAGGTATGTTTGCTGGTGGAACTGCTCGCTGGCCACAGCCCCAAGAAGGAAACCTCTTCATCCCATTAGGGACAGGAAAACACTGAGGATGGAGGGAAGGGAAGGGCTATTTAACCTCCAGCCTGGGGACTATAAACGTCCTTTTCTCCGGCCCCTGGGCAGATTCCCAGGGATTGCAATGCTTGGGCCAGTGGAGGGCCACTTAAATTCCTCCTTTCAATGTGAATAATATGTACTTTGTGGGAGGAGTCAGCGCGTTTTGCGCTTCCGTCCCGCTGAGTACTGCAGAGGTAGCTCAGTAACTCCTGTGCTGTATATGCCCCCATGTCTCCTGTCATGCATATACACCAGAGTCTCCAGTGCTGTATACAGCGGGGAAAATAAGTATTTGATACACTACCGATTTTGCACATTTTCCCATCTACAAAGAATGGGGAGGTCTGTAATTTTTATCAGAGGTATACTTCAACTGTGAGAGACAGAATCTAAAAAAAATCCAGAAAAGTCACATTTATCATTTTTACATAAATTAATTTGCATTTTATTGCATGAAATAAGTATTTGATATAATACAAAAACAGAACTTAATATTTGGTACAGAAACCTTTGTTTGTAATTACAGAGGTCAGAAGTTTCCTGCAGTTCTTGACCAAGTTTGCACACACTGCAGCAGGGATTTTGGCTCACTCCTCCATACAGATCTTCTCCAAATCTTTCTGATTTTGGCACTGTCGCTAGGCAACATTGAGTTTCATCTCCCTCCAAAGATTTTCTATTGGGTTCAGGTCTGGAGACTGGCTAGGTAGCTCCAAGACCTTGAAATGCTTCTTACGGAGCCACTCCTTAGATGCCTTGGCTGTGTGTTTCGGGTCATTGTCATACTGGAAGACCGAGCCACGACCCATCTTCAATACTTTTACTGAAGGAAGGAGGTTATTGATCAAAATCTCGTGATACATGATCCCATCCATCCTGCCTTCAATACGGTGCAGTTATCCTGTCCCCTTTGCAGAAAAGCACCCCCAAAGTATGATGTTTCCCCCACCATGCTTCACGGTTGGGACGGTGTTCTTGAGGTTGTACTCATCCTTCTTCTTCCTCCAAACACGGCGAGTAGAGTTCATACCAAAAAGTTCTATTTTGGTCTCATCTGACCACATGACCTCCCATGCCTCCTCTGGATGATTCAGATGGTCATTGAAGAACTTATGGCGAAGTGTGTTACTAATGGTAATGCTTGAGACTGTGGTCCCAGCTCTCTTCAGGTCATTGACCATGTCCTCCCATGTAGTTCTGGGCTGATTTCTGACCTTTCTCAGAATCATCCTTACCCCACAAAGTGAGATCTTGCACGGAGCCCCAGACTGAGGAAGATTAACAGTCTTGTGTTTCTTCCATTTTCTAATAATTGTGCTAACAGCTGTTGACTTCTCACCAAGCTGCTTGCCTATTGTCCTGTAGCCCATCCCAGCCTTGTGCAGGTCTACAATTTTGTCCCCGGTGTCCTTAGACAGATCTTTGGCCTTGGCTATGGTGGAGAGGTTGGAGTATGATTGATTGAGTGTATGGACCTGTGTCTTTTATACAGGTATACAATTTAATTATTTAAAAATCAAACAATGTGATTTTCTGTTTTTATTTTTAGATTCTGTCTCTCACAGTTGAAGTGTACCTACGATAAAAATTACAGACCTCTTCATTCTTTGTAGGTGGGAAAACTTGCAAAATTGGAAGTATCAAATACTTATTTTCCCCACTGTATGTCCCAGCGTCTCCTGTGATGTATTTGGCCCCAGTTATTGCCGAGTTCGGAACAACCAGACCTATAAAACTGTCCGACTAGTTAACCCTTTTAGTGAACATGGTAAAAAACTAAAAACAAAGCAAAAAACTATGCTTTATCATCAAACCGCCGAACAAAAATTGGAATAAAAGGCGATCAAAAAGACGAATGTAAATAAAAATGGTACTGCTGAAAACGTCATCTTGTCCCGCAAAAAACAAAATGCCATATAGCTCCATCAGCTGAAAAATAAAAAAGATATAGCTCTCAGAATAATGCGATGCAAAAAATTATTTTTTTTCTATAAAATAGTTTTTATTGTGTAAAAGCTCCAAAAAAAAAAAAAACGATATAAATGTAGTATCGCTGTAAACGTAATGACCCGAAGAATGAAGATGCCTTATCAATTTTACTACACGCGGGACGACATAAAAAAACAACAACAAAAAAAAACAATTCCTGAAAGCAATCAAAAAATGTCACGTGACAGAAAATTGTACCAATAAAAACATCATTGTCCCCCAAAAAAAGAAGCCATCACATGAATCTGTTGGCTGAAATATGGAAAAAGTATAAGGCTGTGTGCCCACGATGCGTTTTTTAAGCGTTTCCGCAGCGGCAATAACGCTGCAGAAACGCTTAAAAAACGCTTGGTAGAAGGCCTGCCATGTTCCCCAATGATAATCCGCATGTGCTGTGCACATGCTGCGGAAATTTCCGCTGCGGGTTATCATTGTGGAAAAAAACGCAGCACTACCAATTATTTTGCGGAAGCGCTGCGTTTTCGCCGCCATTGACTTGCATTGGAATGCATGGATTACGCATCACTGCATCTGTAGATGCGAAATCCATGCGTTTCAATGTGCGGATGGTACCCGGGTCTGGAGGAGAGGAGACTCTTCTACAGACCCGGGTACCATAGAACCTGTAAAAAAAAAAAATAAAAATAAAAAATAAATATAATATTTGCCTTCTGATGGCCCCCGGTGTCTTAGTCTTCGCTTGCCGGCAGCTCGCGGTGAACTGAAGGACCTGAGCTGACGTCATTTAGTCATGTGACGGGTCACACGACGCTGGCGTTGGCAGGTCCTTCAGTGTACCGCGAGCTGCTGGCAAGCCAGGACGGATGGAATAAAGACTCCGGAGGCCATCAGAAGGTAAGTATATATTTATTTTTTACCATTCTTTACGGTCACACTATATAAATCTATGCCGTTTGCATGGATTTATATAGTGTGACCAAGTTGTCAAGCACTTTCCAAGTGATGCTAAAAAACGCTTGGAAAACGCTTGTCAACCCCCATGCGGAAATGCATGAGAAGAACGCTTCACATCCGCATTTCCCTGGCAGGAAAAACGCATGTACAATCCGCATGCGTTTTTTCTGCCAGGGAGATGCAGAAACGCTCAGGAAAAAATCCTGAGCATTTCTGCATCGTGGGCACATAGCTTAACTCTCAAAAGTCAAAATATGAAGATGCAAAAACTAGTTTTTGCAAAAGAAATTGTTTTAGTGTGGGACAGTAGCCAAACATAAAAACCTGATATATATCTGGTATTGCTGTAATCACACCGACCCGAAGAATAAAGTCGTCTAAACAATTATACTGCACAAGGAACGGTGTAAAAAATAAATAAAACCAATTCTTCACCTGCTGCTGATTTGTTCAATCTCCCTTCCAAAGATTGCAGTATGGCACGGCTCACATTTATCCTGCGCTCTGCACTTGCACCGGGGTTTCCGTATAAATCTCTGAAATATGTGATTCAGACAGAAACCCTGTAATGAGCCAGATGGAGGCAACGTGGATGCCATCTGGCCCGTGATCCCACGCTGTACGTCTTTTTATTAGGCGTGCATAAAAGTGCTGTTGGCCACAATTCTGTGAACCTCTGAAAAAAAAGGACACCGTTAAACAGAGGCCAGATGGAGTCCAGAGTAACTCTGCTGCCTCATTATAGTGAATGAATTACGTCACTCGGAGATTTAAATGGAAACCCCGATATCAGTGCTCAGCGTAGAGAACAAGATAAATGGGAACATTTTACATTACATTTTGGATCACAATAAAAGCTTCTACTCCATTCACAAAAAAAGCAAGACCTCACTCAGGTCCATCATCTGTTAAAGGAAATATAGGGGGCTTCCATGTTACCAGTAGCACAAAGGCTCTGGAAAAGCGAAATGGCCCTTGCCACCCCCAAAGAAATTCAGCAAATTCTGTGCTCCCAAATACAAATTCCCACCTCCTTTTTGAGCCCCACAGTGTGCCTAAACCGCAGTTAGAGTCCACATGTTTGGCATTTCTGTAGCGATGAGAGCCTGCCTAATTTACGGTGCAGGTCTCCAGAAGAACGATCTGGGCATAACGTACTGCACTACAATGGCAGTTTTGCAATTTTCACTCAGCAATATCCACTGCTGCTTGTTTCTGAAAAACACCCATGTAGTTAAAATCATCATCACACCTGTAGATAAATTCCCAAAGGGGTATAATTTCCAAAATAGGGTTACTTTAGAGGGGATTCTGCTCTTTTAGCACTTCGGGTCTCTGTATATTGAGTATGCATACTATTCTAGGAAATCTGTGCTCCAGGACGCAAATAGCGCTCAATCCGTTCGGAGTCTCGCCGTGTGGCTAAGCATTACTGTACAGCCACATATGGAGTATTTCTATATTCAGGAAAAATTGAGTGACAAATTTTGGTGCCATTTTTATCCATTTCCCGGTGTGAAAAATTTAAAATCTGGGGCTAAAACAAAACTTTGGTGGTAAAAATTAAAATATTCTTTCTTCACCACCCAATGGTGTAAAATTCTGTGAGGCACATCTGCTGTCAACATGCTCACTGCACCCCCAGATGAATTTAGATGTGTAGTTTCTAAAATGGGGTATCTAATGGGGAGTTCTGCTGTTCTGGCACTTTAGGGGCTCTGCCAATGTGACATGGCAACGTCAAACCAGCCCAACAAAATATGAACTCCAATATGGTGCATCTTCCATTCTGAGCTTTGCACTGTGCCTCAAAAGTAGTTTTTGACCAAATATGGGTTATCGGCGTACTCAGGAGAAATTACACAACAAATTTTGGACTTCATTTTCTTCTGCTATCCTTGTGAAAATGAAAATATTGAGGGCTAAAACAACATTTTTGTGGGAAAAATATATTTTTTTCATTTTTACAGATCCACGTTGTAAAATTCTGAGCAGCACCTGTGGGTTCAAGGTGCTGACCACACATCTAAATAAATTCCTTGATGGGTCTAGTTTCCAAAATGGGGTCACTTGTGTGGGTTTTCGACTGTTAGGCACACTAGGGGCTCTACAAACGCAACATGACACCCGCAGACCATTCCATCAAAGTCTGCATTCCAAAATGTCACTCCTTCCTTTCTGAGCCCTTCTGTGCACCCAAACAATAGTTTTCCTCCACATATGGGGTATCTACGTGCTCAGGAGAAATTGCATGACAAATTTTGGGGTAAATTTTCTACTGTTACCCCTTTGAAAATAAAAAATTTGGGGCTAAAAAATATTTTTGTGGGAAAAATGGAATTTTTTTATTTTCACTGCTCCACGTTATAAACTTCTATGAAGCACTTGGGGGTTCAAGGTGCTCATCACACATTTAGATAAGTTTGCTGAGGGGTCTAGTTTCCAAGATGGTGTCACTTGTAGGGGGTTTCCACTGTTTAGGCTCATCAGAGGCTCTCCAAACGCGACATGGCGTCCATAATTATTCATGCAATTTTACATTCAAAAAGTCAAATGCCGCTCCTTCCCTTCCGAGCCATGCCGTGCGCCCAAAAAGTGGTTCTCCCCCACATTTGGGGTATCGGCGTGCTCAGGAGAAATTGCACAGCTAATTTTGGGGTCTATTCTTTCCTGTTACCCTTGCAAAAATAAAAAAAAAATTTGCGTCTAAAGTAATTTTTTTGTGAAAATAAGTTAAATGTTCATTGTTTTCTTCCACATTCCAAAAATTGCTGTGAAGCACCTAAAGGGTTAATAAACTTTTTGAATGTAGTTTTGAGCACCTTGAGGGGTGCAGTTTTTAGAATGGTGTCACTTTTTGGCATTTTCTGTCTTAAAAGCCCCTCAAAGTCACTTCAAATGCAATGTGGTCCATAAAAATATGGTTTTACAAATTTTGTTGGAAAAATTAGAAATCGCTGGTCAACTTTTAACTCTTATTGTTATGATCTGCTACAAGCACTAAGGAAAGAAAGGAGATCTGTCCCTACAATAGAACTAAGCTAGATCCCTACGATGTAACGGGGAACCTGATCCTGCGATCAGACCCGCTAAAGTCCTCGGCTAGTCTGTACGAAGACCTATAGATGCAAGGGAGGGATCCCTACAAGAACTAGGGACTGGGATAAAGTTGGACACCTCCTAGCAGAAATTGTAGCAGTAAAAGACAAACACAACATAGAACATAAAGGTCCGAAGACCTAGCTAAACTGACTGAGAAAGGTAACTAAGCACCAAGCTAGCTTAAGAGTAGAAATTACAATGAAGTCCAGCAAGGCCAGGAGGGCGGAGCAGGACTAAATAGGCAAAAAAGGTCATGTGACCAGCAAGATAGAAAAAACCTAACAGGAGAGTTCTAACAGTACTCCCTCTTCTATGAGGATCCTCCGGATCCCCTAGGCCCAGGCTTATCAGGAAACCTCTTGTGAAACGCTCTGACAAGGCTGGAAGCAGAAACATCATCCGCCCTCACCCATGAGTTATCCTCGGGTCCGAAACTCTTCCAAGCGACGAGATACTGCAAACTCCCTCTATACCGTCTAGAATTTAGGATGCGGGAAATTTCATATTCCCCGTCCTCCACCACCGGAGGAACAGTGGCAAAGGCGTCTCCATCCGACACATAAGCTCTTTTCAACAGAGAAACATGAAACACCGGATTAATCTTCCAGGAGGTAGGAACCTCCAACCTAACAGCAGATTGGTTAACTGCCTGAAGCACCTTAAAGGGCCCTACAAACTTGGGACCCAATTTTTTAGAAGGAATCCTCAACCGCAGATTCTTAGAGGACAACCAAACCATGTCACCAATAGAAAACAAAACCTCTTGCCGTTTCCTATCAAAGTACCTCTTAGATTTTTTGTTAGCCTCCTGAAGATTACCACGCACATCCGTCCAAACTCTCTCCAAATCACCGGAAAAACTCTCCTTCTCAGGCACAGCCGATACCAATTTGGAGAATGACCCAAAAGACGGATGTCTCCCAGAACAACAAAAAAAAGGCGAACAACCAGCAGAAGAGGATGTATGGTTGTTAAGAGCAAACTCAGCAAGTGGCAGAAACTCAGACCACCCCTCCTGATTGTCTGCCACAAAACAACGCAAGAACTGCTCAACATCCTGATTCTTCCTTTCTGTCTGGCCATTAGACTCAGGATGATATCCGGAAGAAAACGACAAATGAACTCCCAACCTGTCACAAAAAGCACGCCAAAAACGAGCCACAAACTGAGGTCCCCTGTCCGAAACAATGTCAGTAGGAACGCCATGTAGTCTGACAATTTCCTTGACAAAGGCCTTAGCGAGTGTCTTAGCGCAGGGCAGTTTGATGAAAGGAACCAAGTGACACATCTTGCTAAAACGGTCCACGACCACCCAGATGACCGTGAAACCCTCAGAGGGGGGGAAGGTCAGTAATAAAGTCCATAGCCAGATGTGTCCAAGGTGCACTAGGAACCTCCAGAGGGCAAAGCAACCCAGCAGCAGGAGTATGAGAAGACTTAGATCTAGCACACGCAGTACATTGATGTACCCACTTAATGACTTCCTTCTGCCATCTAGGCCACCAAAAACTGTGACCCACAAGTCTCTTGGTCTCAGAAATTCCTGGATGACCTGCCAACCGAGACTCATGACACTCGACAAACAAATCTCTCCTAAAGGTCCTAGGCACTGTAATGCAGCAGCTTGCTAGCATTACTGTAAATGGTCCAGGATGTGTTTACCGGACCATGTACCTTCCCCTTTAACTGACTGGTCACATGACTGTGACATCACACAGGTCCTGTGTGCACAGTAAAGCTCTGCACACATGACTGGGACAGCACACAGGACCTATACACACAGCTGACTGATCACATGACTGTGACATCAGCAAGGTCCTGTCAGTATGTGGCTGTCTGTGCACAGCATATATAAACCCTGCTTAATTTGAGACAGGTGTGTTCGGTGTGAGGCGTGAGGCCTGTGCTCCGTGTTTGTGGGACACCGTTTGTGAGAGGCCTAGTGAGGCCGAGAGTGAAGCCTGGCAGCCTGAAAGGCCGAGCCCGGATCCTGTGCGTGGATGCCAGTGGCCTTTGAGGGAGAGCCGGCTTGTTGAGGAACCCTGAAAGGCGCAGGCTGGATGTCAAGTGTGGAAGACATACCAGTAGCCTAAGAGGGGACGACGGCTAGAGACCCCTACCTGGGAAGCCACCAAGCCACAGTGGTGGCAAGCGTAATGGACTGCAGCAGCTAAACCCGGCAAAGGTAATACCCTGTGCTATATGGACATTGTGATATGAACATTGCTATTTTTACCTTGCCGTAAGCTGTAACCTGGAGCAAGTGGGCCGGTGTGCCACTTGGCTCATGAACATTGTGTTTATGTGTGTAAACATGCCGGTGGCGGACTAAGATGAACTGTGTGGACTTGTGGTTTATGAAGTAATAAACTGCTGAACATTGTTTAAAAACGGAAAGACATTGCACGTGTGCATTGATTGTCGCAGCAAAGCGAGTATTCCCCATTATGATGACTAGTGCTGCCTTACAGCACAAACAACCTCCCATGGGGAGTGTTAGATGGGGCATTCTCCTGTGCTTTAAGAATCTCATCTTCCAAAACGGAGTCCAAAGCAGCAATCACAACACCTTCTTGTAAAATGCTCTCCTCCTCCTCAGCACCGACCATGGGAGAAAAGCTGCGAGACAAAGCATCAGCTTTAACATTCTTGGTACCCGGGATGTAAGTAACGGAAAAATTAAACCGCGAGAAAAAAAGTGCCCACCTAGCCTGACGGGCATTCAAGCGCTTGGCAGCATCAAGATAGATCAGATTTTTATGATCAGTGAAAACCTGAATGGGAAATTCAGCACCTTCCAAGAGATGACGCCAGTCTTCAAATGCGAGTTTAATAGCCAGCAATTCCCGATTACCAATATCGTAATTAAGTTCAGTCTCAGAAAAATTTTTTGAAAAAAAAGCACAGGGATGTACTCCATCCTTGTTTTTCTGAGACAACACCGCACCGACCCCCACCGAAGAAGCATCAACCTCAACCAAAAACGGCTTAGTCACATCAGGCTGCATAAGGATGGGAGCAGAGCTGAACCTCTCCTTTAGAAACACAAAAGCTTCAATGGCCTCAGTAGTCCACTGAACCGCATTAGCACCTTTCCTGGTGAGATCGGTCAGTGGTTTGACAATAATAGAAAAATTTTTAATGAATTTTCTGCAATAACTGGCGAAACCCAAAAACCTCTGTATCGATTTCAAACCAATAGGTCTAGGCCATTCCTGAACAGGTTGAACTTTCACCGGGTCCATCTCAAAGCCCTCGCTGGAGATAATGTAGCCCAAAAAACTAATTCTCTGTACAGTGAACTCACATTTCTCCAGCTTAGCAAAAAGCGAATTGTCAATTAATAACTGTTATACCTCACGTACGCTCCGCCAATGAGGCTCCAGATCCGGTGAATAAATCAAAATGTCATCCAAATACACAACCACATTTTTGCCGATCAAAGGTCTAAGGATGTCATTAATAAGATTCTGAAAAAATGCTGGAGCATTGGTAAGACCAAAAGGCATAACCAGATTCTCAAAATGACTCACAGGAGTGTTAAAAGCAGTCTTCCATTCATCACCCTCCTTCATGCGCAACAAATTGTATGCCCCCCGGAGATCAATTTTAGAGAACCACTTGGCCCCCACTAACTGGTTAAACAAATCAGGAATCAATGGCAGTGGGTAAGGATTGCGTACAGTAATTTTATTAATCTCACGAAAATCCAGACAAGGACGTAAACCGCCGTCCTTTTTTTTTAACAAAAAAAAATCCAACAGCCACAGGAGACTTGGAAGGCCTAATGTGACCGGCGGCCAAGCTTGTCCCCTTTTTCCACCGCAGCAATACGTCCGTTACAACACTTGTCATAACACTTAGGGCTCCAGGACTTAATTTCATTGGTAGACCAATCCAGTACAGGATTGTGCAATTTTAACCAGGGCAATCCCAAAACTACTGGAGAAGGCAAATTATTTAATACTACCAAATCCAAATTCTCTTGGTGAACACCATTAATAGTGAGGGGAAATTCACAGACCTTGTGAGTAACACTCTTCAAGGGAGAGCCATCGACAGAAACCACAGCAATAGGGGATGACAAAGGTTTGGGTTTTAATTTAAGTTTTTCCAAGAATCCCCCATCAATCACATTCAGAGTAGAACCACAATCCACAAATACCCGAAATTCAATTAATTCTTCCTGAGCAGCAGTAGTAGCAGAAAGAAATACACCCTTAGTGTTTAAACAGGCTATATGGGCGTAACTGACCTTTTTTTTTTCTTTGTTCATACGAAGCACACAGTTCTTAATAAAATGGTCAGATTTCCCGCAATAAAAGCACAAACCTTCAGAAGACCTGCGGTCTTTTTCCTGAGAGCGGGGTGCCATCGCCCCAATCTCCATCGGCTCTCCAATGTCAGTACAGACCCTCTCAAGACTCGAAGCTGACATGGCAGAGGATTTACTCTCATTAACCCTTGCACGCAGTCTCCTGTCCACCGGTATAGCTAATTGCATTGCCTCCTGCAAGTTTCCAGGTGTGGGATAAGCAATCAGCAAATCCTTAACCCTTTCACCTAGTCCCGCAAGAAACAAACTTTTCAAAGCTGAATCGTTCCACCCCAC
Source organism: Phyllobates terribilis (assembly GCF_046119375.1). Taxonomy (NCBI): domain Eukaryota; kingdom Metazoa; phylum Chordata; class Amphibia; order Anura; family Dendrobatidae; genus Phyllobates; species Phyllobates terribilis. Next base: position 412,865,937 of record NW_027362771.1, on the reverse strand, counting down.
CTGGGCAGACCACCGACGGAAGTGAGAACAATATTTTTCCACATTACCTGATCCCTGCCTCAAACGTCTCAATTCAGTCTCAGTTGATGAGACATGATCAGGATCATCATACAACAAACCCAAAGCCGAAAAAAAACTATCCACTGATCTAAAGCATGGATCACTAGGTTGGAGAGAAAAGGCCCATCCCTGAGGTTCTTTGCGCAAAAGTGACATTATGAACCCTATGCGCTGTGATTCATCACCAGAGGATCTGGGTCTCAAACGAAAATACAACAAACAAGCATTTTTAAAGGATCACCAAAAAATAAATCAGTTAAACGTACCTTTGGCTCCACAAAATGTGCTCCAGAACAGCTACTCACGTGTTGTTGGAGCTCGGCCACCTCCAGAGAGAGTCCCTGCAGGCGTTGAGCCAAATCCTGAACCGACACCATGATGGAAACTGGAAGTCTTTCCTTAGAGATATTTTTGGGCTGGACTTACTGTTATGATCTGCTACAAGCACTAAGGAAAGAAAGGAGATCTGTCCCTACAATAGAACTAAGCTAGATCCCTACGATGTAAAGGGGAACCTGATCCTGCGATCAGACCCGCTAAAGTCCTCGGCTAGTCTGTACGAAGACCTATAGATGCAAGGGAGGGATCCCTACAAGAACTAGGGACTGGGATAAAGTTGGACACCTCCTAGCAGAAATTGTAGCAGTAAAAGACAAACACACAACATAGAACATAAAGGTCCGAAGACCTAGCTAAACTGACTGAGAAAGGTAACTAAGCACCAAGCTAGCTTAAGAGTAGAAATTACAATGAAGTCCAGCAAGGCCAGGAGGGCGGAGCAGGACTAAATAGGCAAAAAAGGTCATGTGACCAGCAAGATAGAAAAAAACCTAACAGGAGAGTTCTAACACTTATAACTTCCTAACAAAAAAAAATGTTGGTTCCAAAATTGTGCTGATGTAAAGTAGACATGTGGGAAATGTTATTTATTAACTATTTTGTGTGACATATCTCTCTGATTTAAGGATATGAAGATTTAAAGTTTGAAAACTGCAAAATTGTAAAAAATTTCGCCAAATTTCTGTTTTTTTCACAAATAAACGCCAGTCATATCGAATAAATTTTACCACTATCATGAAGTACAATATGTTACAAAAAAACAATCTTAGAATCAGTGGGATCCGTTGAAGTGTTCCAGAGTTATTACCTCATAAAATGACACTGGTCAGAATTGTGAAAATTGGCCTGGTCAATAATGTGCAAATAGCCTTCGGGGGAAAATATCAGACAGTTTGCTACCACCAGCTACCTGGTCACCCATAGCTAGCCATCTATGTTGGGGACATCCACTTTGAATATTACTAACGCTATGTTTGTGCTAAAGAGATTGAAAGGGGTTGGGTACAGTCCTAGTAAACCTCAGAATGTCGTATATGTCTTTTCAAGGAAATTCAAGACTTTGGAGTAGTTTAGATTCACGACGAATCGATACGCCACAAATCAAATTTAATGGGAAAATGAATTGACGCTGACAAATTTGCATTTCAAAAGATTTGCTCATCTCTAATACACACCATTTGTGGGATGAGTCCAATATTGTAGCTGTGCTGGGATTATCTCATAAGGTTGGGATCTCATGCAGCCAACAGCCACATATGAGCAAATGGTTTTGTGGTAACACTTGCAAATACGTATGCTTATGCGCTACTGCGGGTGGTCCTGGTTGCACTACAACATGTGGTAAAGCAGCATGTGAACTTAATAGTTAAAAAGAATTAAACTGTATCCAATTTTCAATCAACAGGATTAGGGTTGTACAAAGGTCCAGCGTCTAAATGTAAATAACAGTGTTCCTATTTACTGACTGTAAATAAATATCTTGAAAAGTATTAAGGAATTGAAAGGACATAGGGAGAGATTTACTAAAATGTATGCTTTATATGCTGGTCTCACGCTTATCTGCTTTTTGCACAATTAACCAGTCTTGATACCATTTTTCGGGGTGAATTAACACATCGTTTATTGCTGAAATTTCTGTGTTTGAAAATCAGTTCCAACCATCTGAATTAGGTTATTTCTGCAGAACAGGCATGTTTTTATGGAAACTATATTTAGATTAACAGGACAGTCAAATAAATTCATCCAAAAAATTCTCTGCTTGTGAATTCACCTTTAAATTCACTCATACCATCTTAACCCCTTCCTGACAGGACCAATGTTTATATTTATCTGCTTTTTTCCAAAAGCCATAACACTTATTTTTTCCTGTTGACATAGCCATATGAGGGCTTGTTTATTGCAAGACACATTGTAGTTTTAAATGGCATCATTCGATTTACCACATAATATACTGAAAACCAGGAAAAAAAATTCCAAATGGGGTAAAATGGAGAAAAAAAAAGCAATTCTGCCAGAGTTTTCATTCAGTGTGTAACAACATGATTCTACAGGTCACTATAATTATGGAGCTAACTTGTATGTTTTTTTTATATTTCAGTGCAGGGATGGGGAACCTCCGGCCTGAGAGCTGTAAACGTCCTTTTCTCAGGCCCCTGGGCAGATTCCCAGGGACTGCAATGCTCGGGCCGTTGGCCGGCTCTTTAATTCCTCCTTTCAATGTGAACACATGAACGCTTTGGCACATGCAATAATTGATTAAGTCCTCACACTAGCCAGTATGAGGATGTACTTTGAGGGCGGAGTCAGTGCGCTTTGCGCTTCCGTCCCACCGAGGACTGCTGCGACAGCTCAGTACTCCTGTGCTGTATATGCCCCCATGTCTCCTGTCATGTATATACCCCAGAGTCTCATGTGCTGTATACAGTGACGAAAATAGGTATTTGACACACTGCCTCTTTTGCACATTTTCCCGTCTACAAAGAATGGAGAGGTCTGCAATTTTTATCATAGATATACTTTAAATGTGAGAGACAGAATCTAAAAAAAAATCCAGAAAAATCACATTGTATGAGTTTTAAATAATTAATTTGCATGTTATTGCAAGTTTGCACACACTGCAGCAGGGATTTTGCCGCACTCCTTAGATGCCTTGGCTGTGTGTATCGGGTCATTGTCATACTGGAAGACCGAGCCACGACCCATCTTCAATACTCTTACTGAGGGAAGAAGGTTGTTGGTCAAAATCTCATGATACATGACCCCATCCTTCCTGCCTTCAATACGGTGCAGTCATCCTGTCTCCTTTGCAGAAAAGCAACCCCAAAGTATGATGTTTCCCCCACCATGATTCATGGTTGGGACGGTGTTCTTGGGGTTGTACTCATCCTTCTTCTTCCTCCAAACACGGCGAGTGTAGTTCATATCAAAAAGTTCTATTTTGGTCTCATCTGACCACATGACCTTCTCCCATGCCTTCTCTGGATGATCCAGATGGTGATTGGTGAATTTCAAATGGGACTGGATATGTGCTGGCGAGAGCAGGGGCATATTGCGTGCCCTGCACGATTTTAATCCATGACAGCATAGTGAGTTACTAATGGTAATGCTTGAGACTGTGGTCCCAGCTCTCTTCAGGTCATTGACCAGGTCCTCCCGTGTAGTTCTGGGCTGATTCCTGACCTTTCTCAAAATCATCCTTACCCCACGAGGCGAAATCCTGCATAGAGCCCCAGACCGAGGAAGATTGACAGTCTTGTGTTTCTTCCATTTTCTAATAATTGTGCCAACAGTTGTTGCCTTCTCACCAAGCTGTTTGCCTATTGTCCTGAAGCCCATCCCAGTCTGGTGCAGGTCTAAAATTTTGTCCTCAGTGTCCTTAGACAGCTCTTTGGTCTTGGCTATGGTGGAGAGGTTGGAGTATGATTGAGTGTCTGGACAGGTGTCTTTTATACAGGTAACGAGATCAAACAGGTGCAATACAGGTAATGAGTAGGAGGGCTTCTTAAAGAAAAATTAACAAATCTGTGAGAGCCAGAAATCTTGCTGGTTAGTAGATGATCAAATACTTATTTCACGCAATAAAATGCAATTTAATTAACTAAAAATCAAAACAATGTGATTTTCTGTTTTTATTTTTAGATTTTGTCTCTCACAGTTGAAGTGTACCTACGATAAAAATTACATACCTTTCCATTCTTTGTAGGTGGGAAAACTTGCAAAATTGGCAGTGTATCAAATACTTATTTTCCCTACTGTATGTCCCAGCTCCAGCATCTCCTGTGATGTATATGTCCCAGTTCCAGCGTCTCCTGTGCAGTATATGTCTCCAACGTCTCTTGTGATGTATTTGGCCCCAAAGTCTCCTGTGCTGTTTATGCTACCATGTCTCCGGTCATATATATATACCCCAGAGTCTCCTGTGCTTTATAAGACCCAGCTCCAGCATCTCCTGTGATGTATATGTACCAGCTCCAGCGTCTCCTGTGCTGCATGTCTCCAGCGTTTACTGTTATGTATTTGGCCCCAGAGTCTTCTGTGCTGTTTATGCCTCATGTCTTCTGTTATGTATATACCCCAGAGTCTTTTGTGCTTTATATGTCCCAGGTCTAGAGTCTCCTGTGCTATATATGCCTCCAGCGTCTCCGGTGATGTATATGCCCCCAGCAACTCCTGTGATGTATATTGCCCCTCCCAATCCTGTGATGTATATGGCCCCAGCGTCTCCTATGATGTATATGGCCCCAGTATCTCCTGTGATGTATATAACTCTATTGTCTCATGTGATTTATATGTCCCAGCTCCAGCATCTCCTTTGATTTACAGGTGCATCTCACTAAATTAGAATATCATCAAAAAGTTAATTTATTTCAGTTCTTCAATACAAAAGTGAAACTCTCATATTATATAGAGTCATTACAAATAGTGATCTATTTCAAGTGTTTATTTCTGTTAATGTTGATGATTATGGCTTACAGCCAATGAAAACATAAAAGTCATTATCTCAGTAAATTAAACTAATTAACAAAAAACAGCTGCAAAGGCTTTCTAAGCGTTTAAAAAGGCCCCTTAGTCTGTTTCTGTAGGCTCCACAATCATGGGGAAGACTGCTGACTTGACAAATGTCCAGAAGGCAGTCATTGACACGCTCCACAAGGTCCCAGAGTTCCAATTTTCATTTGGAAATCAAGGTCCCAGAGTCTAGAGGAAGAGTGGAGAGGCCACAATCCAAGCTGCTTGAGATCTAGTGTGAAGTTTCCACAATCAGTGATGGTTTGGGGAGCCATGTCACCTGCTTGTGTAGGTCCACTGTGTTTTATCAAGATCAAAGTCAGAGCAGCCACCTACCAGGAAATTTTAGAGCACTTCATGGTTCCCTCTGCCGACAAGCTTTTTGGAGATGGAAATTTTAGTCTCCAGCAGGACTTGGCACTAGTAATGAGCGAGTATGTTGTTAACCCTTTCGGCGTGCATGCTCGGATGCTCGCTGAGTATCTTCAGCGTGCTAGGGTGTTATGTTTTAGTCACGCTGTGTGCATGATTTGCGACTGTTTGACAGCTTTAATACATGTGAGGAATGCGTAAGAAACAGGCATTCCTCACATGTATTAAAGCTGTCAAACAGTCGCAAATCATGCGCACAGAGCGACTAAAACAACACTCGAGCACGCTGAAGATACTCGGGAAACACCTGAGAAAGCTCGTAAATCTCGAGTAACGAGCATGCTCGCTCATCACTACTTGGCACCTGTCCACACTGCCAAAATTACCAATACCTGGTTTCAAAACAACAGTATCACTGTGCTTGATTGGCCAGCAAACTTGCCTGACCTTAACCCCATAGAGAATAGAGGAAGATGAGAGACACCAGACCCAACAATGCAGACAAGCTGAAGGCTGCTATCAAAGCAACCTGGGCTTCCATAACACCTCAGCAGTGCCACAGGCTGATCGCCTCCATGCCATGCCACATTGATGCAATAATTGATGCAAAAGGAGCCCCCACCAACTATTGAGTGCATTTACTGAACATACATTTCAGTAGGCCAACATTTCGGATTTTAAAAACATTTTTCAAGCTGGTGTTATAAAGTATTCTAATTTACTGAGATAATGATGTAGCACCCCGAGGACTCGGCTGCTACAGGGGTATTGCACCTCGAACCAGAGGTGCGGTATTCCACTCCCGGGTAAGGATGGAGCGTGGAACATAGCTCAGTAGGCTGCATACACTACACTCACCCCATTTCCGGGGGACAGATCTGGTACTCCCACCAGATAGATGTGCAGGTACGACAGCTTCTGTCCCTGGCTGGAGTGGGGAGGGGGGAGGAACATCCCAGTGGTGTAGGAGCAGAGAGGGGAGGGACTCTGGGCATAGGTAAGAGCCCATTGGGTGCTGGTCACCTGGGCTCGGGTGTCAGAAGGGAGTATAAAAGGTGGGCACCATCTTGGATAGTAAGTCAGTTCAGAGAGGAGCTCAGCCAGAGAGGGCTGACAGGGAGCTGGGGCTCAGTCTGGGCCCAGCTCCAGAGCCAGGCCTGGAGAGGAGGCCTGAGGCAGAGAGAGAGAGAGAGAAAGAAGAAGAAGGAGAAACAGGAACACCAGGAAAGGCCCAGAGACGCAAGAAGAGAGGGAACCCTGAGATCCCACGAGTTAACGGGTGAAGGGTTGGCAGAGAAGGGTACCGGATCCCAAACTGGTGGAGGCCAATTATCCTCAGCCAGGAACCGGAGGTCGTGGTCAAGCCTTGGCGCGACCCCTCACCATATCCACCAGGAAGGCATACCATATAGGGTCAGGGAAACCGGGAAAGGTTTCACCACCAGAAGGCCCGAGGGAGCCGGACAAAGGTGGGTCCCTAGTGGGGACGGCCAGTAGGAAGGAAGAGAGGGGAGCCTTGGACCACGCTCCGGAACTGCCTGGGAGTTAGCCGAGTCCCTCACCTGGTGGGCGCAGCACGGCTCGGGTGGTCCTTACTGCGCACAAGTGACCTGATAAAGAACTGTGAGTAAAGCTGTGAAAACTGCAACCGCACGTCTCAGTGATTCCTTGTTACACCACCACGACCACCATCATTCTTCCCTGCCTTTCCAACTGCCCTGAGGCTATACCCCTCCCGTTGGGGGTTATACCATCCATGCTGCACCACCGTACCACCGGCCTCAGCGGTCTGCCCTGCAGCGGCGGCTTCATAGCCGCAATCAACGGGTGGCGTAGTCGAACAGAACAACATCTTATGCCAAGCACCGCCACTTAGTTTGACACCCTGGGCACGGACCGGGTCACCGCCACAAGAAGACTACTACCCCCATCGGATCCGGCTCCGGGTATTCCCCCCCCCGCATGCGCAACGCAGCACAACATGGCCCAGGGGGTGAGTCAATGACTTTTGTGTTTTCATTGGCTGTAAGCCATAATCATCAGCATTAACAGAAATAAACACTTGAAATAGATCACTCTGTTTTTAATGACTCTATATAATATATGAGTTTCACTTTGTATTGAAGAACTGAAATAAATTATCTTTTTGATGATATTCCAATGTAGTGAGATGCACCTGCAGATGCCCCCAGAATCTCTTGTGATGTATATGTCCCCACTAGTGTTGAGCCACCCCCGTAGTGTTCGAGTTCGGTTCGGTTCGTCGAACACCCGTGTGTTCGCCGAACTGTTCGTCGAACTGTTCGTCGAACACCTTCGAACACCGTTAAAACCAATGGCAGGCAAACAAAAATACATAGAAACACATAGAAAACACCTTCAAAGGTGTCCAAAAGCTGACAAACTGCTCAGAAGACATAACTAACACATGGAAAAGTGACAAGTACATATAGTCATGCGAAAATAAAAGAGGTGGAGGAGTAAAAGGAGGGGGAGACACAGATATAGGCATGTCATGCCCTTCTAAAATCCAAAAAGTGAGAAGCCGACACGGCCAGTCCGCTCCTGCCCGTGCCACCTCCGTGTCGCCGGGTTTGTGCCAGAGCCGCGGTGAACCCTGACGGCCAGCCCCCCTCTCCCAATACTGGTGCCTGTCCGCTGGTGGGTCGAGCGAGCCCCCCTGTGGTGGAGGCAGCTCTAAGCTTTTTAATTTAAATTGTCTCTCTAATTTGAATGAATACACTTTAAATCCATTTACAAGGATCTATTGGAGGGCAAGTCTCATGCCAGCAGCCGCGGTAATTCCAGCTCCAGTAGCGTCCACTAAAGCTGCTGCAGTTAAAAAGCTTTTATAAGGATCGAGCTCGGCTGTCCACCGCAAGGCATCCTACTGCCAGTCCCAGCCCCTATGCCTTGGGGTGCCTCCTGATGCTCTTCACTAAGTATCCCATGGTCCCGAAGCATTTCCTTTGAAAAAATTAAGTGTCTAAACTACAGGTGGTGCAGCTTGCTTAACAGCCGGGATAATCCGCTGACTAGCAGACACTGCTACTAGGCACAAAGTATTTCCTGGGCTAGATGCAGTTAAAAATTTGTAATTAGATACTCTCGTTGGATGCTGAGAAAGCATTCCATAGAGTCTCCTGGCACGCCATATATGATTCTCTTAAAAAGCTTGGGGTAGGGGTCTAGGGGACCCTTTTATAGCCAAAATCACGGCCCTGTATCGCAATACGTCACCTAGGCTGAAGATAAATGGAACTGTAGCACCCTGAGGGCTCGGTTGCTACAGACGTATTGCACCTCACCCAGAGGTGTGATATCTCACTCTCAGGTAAGGATGGAGTGTGGATCAGGACCCGACACCTGCATGCATTACACCACATTGCCGTGGGGCAGGGCGACCAATATGCCCCTGAGATGGGCACGACAGTCCCTGTCCCTGGCTGGAGTGGGAGGAGGGAACACTGAGGAAGGGGAACCCTGTAGTGCAGGAGCAGGGAGGAAGCAGTTCCTGGGTGCATTGAGAAGGGAGTATAAAAGGTGGGCACCATCTTAGTTCAGTGCAGAGAAGTCTGAGCAGAAGTGGCAGGGAGCAGGGGCTCTGCATGAGCTCTGCTCCGGAGGCGGGCCTAGTAACAGAGGCCCAGGCCTGGAAGAGGGAGAAGGAAGGAAGAGGAGCGGAGAAGGCTCCAGGAACGAGGAATGAAGGGATCCCAGGGGTGCGGACGGGCGAGTTGCCACCGCACGCCCGAATCCACCTGCGTGGAGGGGTCAGGCCAAAGGGGGAGACCGGTCCCCGAACTAGTGGAGGCAGGAAACGACCCTCAGCTAGAAACCGGAGGCTCTGACATTTTATGTGGCGCAGCCCCTCGCTACACCCGCTAGGAAGGCACCACATAGGGTCAGGGAAACTGGCGCCAAGTTTACCAAGAGGAGGCCCGAGGCAGCCGGACAGAAGTGTTGGTAAGAAAGGCCAGACAAAGGACACACAAAGGGGGTCCTGTGAAGTGCTCCAAAGTTATCTGGGAGTTGTCTGAGCCCCTCACCTGGTGAGCACAGTACGACGTGGGCAGCCGTTACCTGCAGACGTGGTCTGGATAATAAGAACTGTGAGTAAAGGCCCTGAACTGCATCACTAACTCCGTGTCGTTACTGCTGCTGCCCTGCACCATCACCCCCATCCTCCGCATACACTGCCCTGAGGCTATACTCCTCCCGTGGGGAGTTATGCTACGCTCTGCTGCACCCACAACACCAGCCTCAGCAGTCTGCCCTGTAGCGGCGGTTCACTCTGACCGCAATCCACGGGTGGCGTAGTCGGACATTTAAACATCAAAACCACATAAATAGTTCCGCCACTGGTTTGACCGCCCTGAGCCACGGAACCGGGTCGCCGCCACGAAGACTACAACCACCAGCATCCACCAAAAAGGGTCCGGCTCCGGGTGTCCCAAGGCCCAGGGGGTGCGTCAGAACATTTTCATCACCTTTCACAATCACCAATGGGACAAGGCAGTGATGTCCTCTGTCCCCTCTCTTATACATCCTAGTGATGGAGCACCTGCTCTCATCAATTCGCCATAACCCCAATATTAGGTGGATTGAGGTGGGAGGCACCGAGTACAAGTGCTCTCTATTTGCGGATGATGTCCTAGTATATATCACTCAATCACATATATCCATCCATGCTGTTATGGCTGAAATAGATCACTTTGTTACATGGTAAAATTTTAAAATCAATGCAGCGAAGTCTGAGGCCCTCGATGTCTCCCTCCCCAAATCCATATAGGATTCCATCCAGTCCAACTTTCCCTTTGCCTGGCCCTCACAGGGTATCAAATACTTAGGAATTCCTATTCATAGAGACCTCTCCCATCTATGTTATCTTAATTTTGGGCCCTTTATTGAACAACTCCATACAGACCACGGTTGGCAAGTTAGAACTGTAAGATTCACTACGTGAACCACTGGTGTTTTGTGGAAAAGCACATGTACACTGCGTTCCAAATTATTATACAAAAAGTGTTTAGGAGTGATAAGGGAAGAATTTGTTTGTTTGTCAGTTAAACTCATTGATGGTGATGTGTGTCAGGGCTCTTTATATCACTGTAAGCAATTGCAGACACCTGTGCTAATTAGTTTGGCAGGTGTGTCCAATGAAAGGCAAGACTACTTAAGAAGGCTCTCTCACATTATTAAGCAGCCTACATTTTCTGCCAAAATGGGAAAGAAAAAGGATGTGTCGGCTGCTGAGAAGCAACAAATTGTGGAGTGTTTAGGTCAAGGCATGACTACAATCAACATTGTGCGATGATCAGGATGAAGTGTCTTGGCAATCAAGAAGTATGTAGCTGATTCACAGTACACACGTGTGCGTGCTGATAAGGGCAAATTGAGGACTCTTTCCTACAGGCAATTACGTCAGGTTGAAAGAGCAGCGGCAAAAAAGCCTTGTCATAGCAGCAGACAAGTTTTTGAAGCTGCTTGTGCCTCCAACGTCCCCCGAACAACAAGATGCAGGGTCCTTCAGAGGTTTGCAGCTGTGCATGCGCCATCCTGTCGACCTCCTCTATCCACTTCACACAAGCAGAAACGGCTCCAGTGGGCCAAACATTACATGAAGACTGATTTCAAAACTGTTTTGTTCACGGATGAGTGCCGTGCAGCGCTCGATGGTCCAGATGGATGGAGTGGAGGATGGCTGGTTGATGGACACCCCACGCAAACACGGCTACAGCGCCAACAAGGAGGAGGTGGAGTAATGTTTTGGGCTGGAATCATGGGGAGAGAGATTGTCGGCCCCTTTAGGATCCCTGAAGGCGCTAAAGATGAACTCCATAATGTATGTGGATTTTCTCAAACAGCACTTCCTGCCATGGTTCAAGAAGAAGAACCGTGTATTTCACAGCAAGATCATTTTTCTGCATGATAATGCACCATCTCATGCTGCACATAAAACATCTGCATCTCTGGCTGATATGGGCATAAAAGGGGACAAACTTATGGTGTGACCCCCATGCTCCCCTGACCTCTACCCCATTCAGAACCTTTGGAGCATCATTAAAAGGAGTGTCTATGATGGCGGGAGGCAGTTCACATCTAAGCAACAGCTCTGGGAGGGTATTCTGTCCTCATGCAAAACAATTGAAGCAGAAACCATCCAAAACCTGACAAATTCAATGGACGAGAGAGTTCAGAAGCTCCTTTCGAACAAGGGGTCCTATGTGAAAATGTAACATCACCTAGAATAAAGTTTTGAGTTGAAAACTGTTTGATTTCAGTTTCTAACAACCTGCTAATGCTTATAATTTCAAAAATGACCATTTTTTTGGTCTTTATTAAAATGAAAAGGTTGATCGAAAAGTTTGGGGGATCTAAGAGTGTGGCAACCCAGTAGTCATGATTACTTCGAATTCTGACAATATGAGGGTCATGCTGCAGGTAGTGCAGCAAGAAGGCACTTATGTGCCTTGCGCATCTCGGAGCCCCAAAATTATTTTCCGGGCTAGATGCAGCTAAAAATTATTTTTAATTTTAAATCTGGTGAAGCTTTAGTATAGATGGCCTAATAGGATCAGTGCTGCACACTGCTACAAAGCCCAAATTATTTTCCAGTCAAGATACAGATAAACATGATTAGTAATTTGAAAGCTTAAAACAGTTGGTAGGGTGATTTTAACCAATCATCAAGCTTTTACTCTCCCCAGGATGACACAGGGGTAGAAAAGTCGTTTCGGATCCATGATTTGTTCATCTTTATGAACGTGAGTCTGTCTACATTATCAGTGGAGAGCCGCGTGCGCTTATCTGTCAGCACACCACCAGCAGCGCTGAACACACGTTCAGACAGAACGCTGGCTGCGGGGCATGACAAGATCTCCAAGGCGTAAGTGGCTAGCTCCGGCCATTTATCCAGATTGGAAGCCCAAAAAGAGCAAGGGTCCAGTGACACAGTCATGGCTTCAATGTTTACTTGGAGATACTCCTGTACCATCGTCTCTAGGCGTTGACTATGTGTCAGACTTCTTGTCTCCTGTGGCCTTGCAAAGGATGGGCTAAAAAAGTGGTGAAATGATTCCGCAAAATTGATGTTACCAGCAGATACTGTGGTTCTGTTACGGTTTGAGTGCTGAACACTTGACGGTCCCACGGTTGGCAAGTTGGAACTGTGAGATTCACTACGTGCACCACTGGTATTTTGTGGAAAAGCACATGTAAGATTCTGCAACAGTCTCTGCTGATACTCCTGCATGCGTGCATCCCTTTCTATGGCAGGAATAATTTCTGCAAATTTACTTTTGTACCGGGGATCTAACAGTGTGGCAACCCAGTAGTCAGGATTATTTCTAATTCTCACAATTCGAGGGTCATGTTGCAGGTAGTGCAGCAAGAAGGCACTCATGTGTGTTGCGCATCCAGGAGCACCAAGTCCCTGTTGTGTTGGTGGCGAGGTAACAATCATGCTTCCTTCCTCTGTCCTCTCCCCCCAACCTCGCACAACAGAAATGTGATCAAGGTCTCCCTCATCTGATGAGTCTTCCATCAGTTCGTCCTCCACTTCTTCCTGGGCTCCTGCACCTTCCTCACTAGTTTGGCTGCTACCATGCGCCCTGGTAAAACCATCTCCCCCACCCTCACATGCCTGCCGCCTTGGTGCTGCCGACCGTCTGGACCTTGCAGATGTTAGCCCTTCCGCATACAACTCCTCCTCCTCTACTTCCTCCACCTCCTCTTGTGCCACCACCTGACTCCGAATTCTGTTTAACATGTGCTCCAGCATGTAAATCACCGGAATAGTCATGCTGATAATGGCATCGTCAGCACTAAACATCTTCGTCGCCATTTCAAAACTGTGCAGAAGGGTGCATAGGTCCCTGATCTGAGACCACTCCTCCAGCGTGATTTGCCCCACCTCTGAATCTCGTTGGCCCAGGCTATACGTCAGAACGTATTGCACCAGGGCTTGTCGGTGCTGCCACAGTCGCTGCAACATGTGCAGAGTTGAATTCCACCGGGTAGGCACATCGCATTTTAGCCGGTGAAGTGGCAGGCCCAACGACTTCTGTAGAGATGTAAGTCGCTGAGCTGCGGGATGCGAACGGCGGAAGTGAGCACACAGCGACCGTGCCCTCTGCAGAAGGCCATCTAGTCTGGGATAGTGGGCTAAAAATTGCTGGACAACCAGGTTCAACACGTGAGCCATACAAGGCACGTGTGTGACATTGCCCCGGCGAAGGGCCGCACCCAGGTTTGCAGCATTGTCGCACACGGCCTTCCCTGGTTTCAGGTCCAGTGGAGACAACCATTCATGAAATTGGTTCTCCAGAGCTGACCACAACTCCTCAGCTGTGTGACTCACATTTCCCAGACATTTCAATGTAAAAACCGCCTGATGACGTTGAGCCCTACTGCCAGCATAGTAAGGAGGTGTGCAGGATCCCTTCTGCGCAGTTAGAAAGCTTGTGGCGTGACCAGACAGGCTTTGGGTGCAGGTGGAAGACCGAGAGGAGGTTGAGGAGGCAGAAGCAGTGGAGGAACTTTGACATAAAGAGGATTGACGCACAACTCGTGGGGACGGCAAGACTTGGACAGCAGCCCCTTGTCCTGCTGTCACCATAGTTACCCAGTGCCCAGTCAGCGACATGTAACGCCCCTGTCCATGCCTACTCGTCCAAGTGTCTGTGGTGAAATGCACCCTGTCACACACAGAGTTTCTCAAAGAAGCGGTGATGTTATGTGCGACATGCTGGTGGAGCGCAGGCACACCATTCTTTGAGAAGTAGTGCCGACTGGGCATCTGGTACTGGGGCACTGCGACGGACATAAGGTCTCGAAAATCCTCTGTGTCCACCAGGCGGAAAGGCAGCATTTCTGTAGCCAAGAGCTTGCAGATGGTGAAATTCAACCTCTTAGCTTTCTCATGGCTAGGAGGAAATGGTCTTTTACTTGTCCACATCTGAGGGACCGAGGGCTGGCTATTGTGCTTAGACGGGGTTGATAAGGGTGTCCCCGGCAAACTGCCGGTCTGTGAGGAAGATGCAGGCGGACATGTTAGGTTGCCTTGATCCAAAGGTGGTGCTATCGATGTCGGACAGCGCTCAACACCAGCTGGTGTTACCACCTCCAAAGAAAATGATGACCTGCCAATCACGCTGGCTGTTGCGGGTAAAGAGGTGGCAGGTCTGCGCCCCAAAACAGGTGTGACTGCTGTCCCCCCAGTCACAGAGGATGAAGAGGCCGCGGATGCACAAGATATGGCAGACGGTGGTTGGCCCGGCCGGCTAGGCCGCATTGTAGCACACTGAGCTTCCCACTGCAACTTATGCTTCATGTCCATGTGCCGGTTCATGCATGAAGTACTCAAACTATGTATTTTTTGGCCTCTACTTAGCTTTTGCTGACAAATGTTACAGATAACACGAGTTGGGTCATCTTTATCGATCTGAAAAAATGCCCAGGCTATGCAAGGCTTAGCACCCATGCGACCTGAAGAGCCACCACGACTTGTGGTGAGAGGCAGAGTTGTGTTTGAGGATGCAGTTGTTGACGTGCTTCCAGTACTACGTCTCTGTCCAGGAAGGCGCAACCTGACCTCGTCGTCACTAGCATCTTCCTCCACCTCCTCTGCTGACCTCATCTCTTGGCTGACTGTGGGTTGACAGTAAGTGGGATCTCCGACCTCATCATCATCACCCTGTGCGTTATCACACCCGTCGTCCTCAGAGCCAACCTGTTCCTGCCCTGACAAAAAACTAAAGTTGTCGCTCCAATCAGGTATTTGAGTCTTATCATCGTCTTCCTCATTGTCTCCACCAACAGGAGTTACAGTTTGGGAATGAGGGTCTACATTATGGTCAGTACCTTCTGCGTCTGGTCCTGGATCCGACTCATAAAGATTCTGGGCATCAGTGCAGATCATTTCCTCGTCTGGATTCACAGAAGCGCTGGAGTCGACCTCTGATTCCCAGGCTATAGTATGAGTAAACAGCTCTGCAGACTCAACCATCTGTTCTACCTCATACTCAGACGGGCAGCTGGAGATTTGGGAGCTGTGAGGAAGCAAGTGCGATTTGGGTGACACCTTTGAGGACTGGAGTATTTGTGATGTTGAAGTTGATGTGGAGGAGAGCCCACTTAAAGGAGCACTTGATATCCGTTGAAGTACCTGCTGTTTTTGTGCCTCATCTGGAATTTGTAGCGATTGGCGTGGCCGTAAGAAAGGGATCTTATCACATTGTCCGCTAAAAGAAGTAGACATTTTAGTTTGGCTGGAAGATGGTCTTTCTTCTGCAGATGTTGTGTCCTACCCCACGGACACAACCTTTTTTCCCCTTCCCAACACGCCTATTCCCCTTTCCACCAGCAGCAGGCCTTTTTCCACTCATTTTGGTGGTTAACTAATTCACAACTCTGGAGTTGTTTGCACAAAAAAACAATGGATGGTAACCGAGCAGAGCTGAGTGGCCAAACTGTGGTATTAGGCCAAAACTATTGGCTGGGTTAGATGCAGAAAAAAATAATTTTGAATTTGCAACCTGATGGAGGTCAGTATAGATGGATTAATAGAACAAGACCCACACACAGCTAGAAGCCCAATATTTTTTCAGAGGTAGATGCAGGAAAAAAATATATTCAGTTTGCAACCTGATGGAGGTCAGTATAGATGGACTAATACAACAAGTCCCACACACAGCTAGGAGCCCAAATATTTTTTCAGAGGTACTGTAGATGCAGATAAAAATTAGTTTTAATTTGCAACCTGATGGAGGTCAGTATAGATGGACTAATAGAGAAAGTCCGACACACTACTAGAAGGCCAAATATTTTTTCAGAGCTAGATGCAGAAAAAAATTATATTCAGTTTGCAACCTGATGGAGGTCAGTATAGATGGATTAATAGAACAAGACCCACACACAGCTAGAAGCCCAATATTTTTTCAGAGGTAGATGCAGGAAAAAAATATATTCAGTTTGCAACCTGATGGAGGTCAGTATAGATGGACTAATACAACAAGTCCCACACACAGGTAGAAGCCCAAATATTTTTTCAGAGGTACTGTAGATGCAGATAAAAATTAGTTTTAATTTGCAACCTGATGGAGGTCAGTATAGATGGACTAATAGAATGATGCTATGCCCAAAAGATTTTACTTCACTAGGTGCAGTAAAAAAATTGGTATTCTATACACAGGTGGTATATCTTGCAACACAGATAGGCTACTCCACTGACTAACACACTCTGCAATAGGCCAAAAAGGATTAGCTTTGCTAGATTCAGCCACATGCTGTGAAAAAAACTTGCACAGCACTGGCACAGACCTGCCTGGCAAAAACTGATAGGAACTGATGTAACCTAGTCCTGAAAAGGACTCCAATTACAATTAGTCTTTACTCCCACAACCTATCTATTTAAGAGCACAGACCTCCCTGATAAAAGTCGTAGGAAATGCTGTAACCTAGTCCTTAAAAGGACTGCAATCACAACTATTCCCTACTCCCAAGCTATCTGTATATTTGTGCGAAAATTGGCTTGAAATTAACAAGGTATAGCGCACACAGCAACAGCGGTGCCGTCTAACACGCAGCTGCAGCAGTGAGAAAATGGTGGCGACGGGGAAAATGGCTTGGTCTTATAGGGCAAGGACATGTGACATACACTGCCAATGACACATGCCCTTGCTTGTGTGAAAAAAAGCACTTCGCTCCGTGTGTGCGCTGCTGATAGGCTGACAGATTGCACCTCCCCACTGCAAATGCGGGAAAGAGAAAAAAAAATGGAGATCTTCATTGTTCCTGCAGAGATCCATCCCCTGCCCCTCCCCCCACGCCGCTGTACACTCAAACTGCGTATTAACATTAATTTTCATCATTACTGAGAAAAAATCCAGTTATGATTTTAGTGCACGAACAGTTATCGAACATAACCTCGAACAGCCGAATTTTTCTCAAATTGTTCGTGTTCGCCGAACGGCTCGAACACCGCCCAAAACAGCTCGAATTTGAGATTGGCGAACAGTTCGAGTAGAACAACGCTCATCTCTAGTCCCCACCCCTTCCTGTGATGTATATGGCTCCAGAGCCTCCTGTGATGTAAATGTCCCAGCTTCAGCGTCTTCTGTGATATTTATGCCCCCAGTGTCTCCCGTGATGTAAATGGTCCTACTCCTTTCTGTGATGTATATGTCCCCAGTGTCTCCTACTATTTTTATTGCCCCAGAGTCTCCTGTGCTGTATATGCCCCCAACATCTCCTGTGATGTATATGTAGCAGCTTCAGTGTCTCCTGTGATGTATATGCTCTCATGTCTCCTGTGAAGTATTTGCCCATAGCATCTCTTGTGATATATATGGTTCCACTCCTCTTGTGATGTATCTGTCCCAGCTTCGGCGTCTTCTCGGATGTATATGCCCCCAGTGTCTCCTGTGATGTATATGCCCCAAGTGTCTACTGTGATGTATATGGCCCCAGTGTCTCCTGTGATGTATATTGCCTTAGCATCTCCTGTCATGTATATGGCTCTAGCGTCTCCTGTGAAGTATATGGCTCCAGTGTCTCCTGTGATGTTTAGGTCTTAGCTTGCTCCAGCTTCTTCTGTAATATATATGCCCCCAGTGTTTCCTGTGATGTATATGCTCTAGAGTCTCCTGTGATATATACCCCCCAGAGTATCTTGTTATGTATATGCCCTAGCATTTTTGTGATGTTTATGCCCCAGCCCCAGTGTCTTGTGATATATATGCCCCAGCTCCAGTGTCTCTTGTGATGTACTTAACCCAGTGTCTCTTGTGATGTACACGCCCCAGCCCTAATGTCTCTTGTGATGTATATGCCGCAGCCCAAGTTTCTCTTGTGATGTATATGCCCCAGCATCTCTTGTGATGTATATGCCCCAGCATCTCTTGTGATGTATATGCCCCAGCATCTCTTGTGATGTATATGCCCCAGCATATCTTGTGATATACAGTACAGACCAAAAGTTTGGACACACCTTCTCATTTAAAGATTTTTCTGTATTTTCATGACTATGAAAATTGTACATTCACACTGAAGGCATCAAAACTATGAATTAACACATGTGGAATTATATACGTAACAAAAAAGTGTGAAACAACTGAAAATATGTCTTATATTCTAGGTTCTTCAAAGTAGCCACTTTTTGCTTTGATGACTGCTTTGCACACTCTTGGCATTCTCTTGATGAGCTTCAAGAGGTAGTAACCGGAAATGCTTTTCACTTCACACGTGTGCCCTGTCAGGTTTAATAAGTGGGATTTCTTGCCTTATAAATGGGGTTGGGACCATCAGTTGTGTTGTGCAGAAGTCTGGTGGATACACAGCTGATAGTCCTACTGAATAGACTGCTAGAATTTGTATTATGGCAAGAAAAAAGCAGCTAAGTAAAGAAAAACGAGTGGCCATCATTACTTTAAGAAATGAAGGTCAGTCAGTCCGAAAAATTGGGAAAACTTTGAAAGTGTCCCCAAGTGCAGTTGCAAAAACCATCAAGCGCTACAAAGAAACTGGCTCACATGAGGACCGCCCCAGGAAAGGAAGACCAAGAGTCACCTCTGCTTCCGAGGATAAGTTTATCCGAGTCACCAGCCTCAGAAATCGCAGGTTAACAGCAGCTCAGATTAGAGACCAGGTCAATGCCACACAGAGTTCAAGCAGCAGACACATCTCTTCAACAACTGTTAAGAGGAGACTTTGTGCAGCAGGCCTTCATGGTAAAATAGCTGCTAGGAAACCACTGCTAAGGACAGGCAACAAGCAGAAGAGACTTATTTGGGCTAAAGAACACAAGCAATTGAAATTAGACCAGTGGAAATCTGTGCTTTAGTCTGATGAGTCCAAATATTGAGATCTTTGGTTCCAACCACCGTGTCTTTGTGCGACGCAGAAAAGGTGAACGGATGGACTCTACATGCCTGGTTCCCACCGTGAAGCATGGAGGAGGAGGTGTGATGGTGTGGGGGTGCTTTGCTGGTGACACTGTTGAGGATTTATTCAAAATTGAAGGCATACTGAACCAGCATGGCTACCACAGCATCTTGCAGTGGCATGCTATTCCATCCGGTTTGCGTTTAGTTGGACCATCATTTATTTTTCAACAGGACAATGATCCCAAACACACCTCCAGGCTGTGTAAGGGCTATTTGACCAAGAAGGAGAGTGATGACGTGCTACGCCAGATGACCTGGCCTCCACAGTCACCAGACCTGAACCCAATCGAGATGGTTTGGAGTGAGCTGGACCGCAGAGTGAAGGCAAAAGGGGCAACAAGTGCTAAGCATCTCTGGGAACTCCTTCAAGATTGTTGGAAGACCATTTCCGGTGACTACCTCTTGAAGCTCATCAAGAGAATGCCAATAGTGTGCAAAGCAGTCAAAGCAAAAGGTGGCTACTTTGAAGAACCTAGAATATAAGACATATTTTCAGTTGTTTCACGCTTTTTTGTTAAGTATATAATTCCACATGTGTTAATTCATAGTTTTGATGCCTTTAGTGTGAATGTACAATTTTCATAGTCATGAAAATACAGAAAAATCTTTAAATGAGAAGGTGTGTCCAAACTTTTGGTCTGTACTGTATATGCCCCAGTTCCAGTGTCTCTTGTGATGTATATGCCCCAGCCTAAGTGTCTTGTGATGCTTCAACCCCAGCATCTCCTATGTGATGTATATGATCCAGCCCCAGCATCTCCAATGTAATGTTTGTGCTGCAGCCCCAGTGTCTCCTATGTGATGTATATAGAGCAGTCTCAGTGTCTCCTATGTGATGTATAAACAGCAGTCTTGGTGTCTCCTATGTTATTTATAAAGTAGACCTCCCACGGTTTGCATTCTATAAATGTAACACTAGAAGTCATGAATTTCCCACTATGAGGAGAGCTGCAGTGTAATATATATCTGTGTTCAGATCATCTTAGTGCTGCGAATTCTTTTAAAAATTCACCGCAAAGAGTCGACTGCGCTCCAGGCTAATGCAAATCTGGAAAATCAGTTGTGAGTAGCAACATTACAACCACCTAACATCACAGATCGCAGCAAAGATAAACAGCTCCAGCCATCACATTAGGGCTGAGTTAATTAAATGTTTGAGCAAATATAGCAGGATAAATTTCTAGTTGATAATTTTGCCTAGCCTCTGAATGATGATATAAAAATCCAAATGGGCCCTGGCAGAAAAAATGGTTCCCTACCCCTATTTTAGTGGTTGAGAAAAACTCTGAACTTTGTAAAATAAATTTCCTTTCTAAACAATAATGGAGCCTGTGTGAAAACTTGATTTTTGCATAGCAAGCTTTTTGTCTTGGTATAATTTTAGGTTACCTATGCCCTGCTCACCCTGTATTGCATTTTTAGGGGCAGTTTAGTGACCGGAGAAAGCAATTCTAGTGTTTTGAATTTTTTTTTGCTATAAGCATTTACTTTGTTGGTTACACAACTTTAGATTTTGATAGATCAGACTTTAACGGAGAGCAAATATGTTTATTCCCATTGTTATTCTGTTAAGTAAAGGGGAGTGATGCAAACTCTTATGTTTTTTTTCAATATTTTTACAACTTTGTAGGCGGATACTCTGTCGGCATCATTACAGTCTATGGCCCCGTCGGCGCATACACCCCGACCCCGTTTTGCGGGGGATTTCGGACGCATGTCCCGACGGGGACACAACGCAATGTGAAAGCACCCTAACGGATGTCCCAACGGGGTCTCAGGACTAATACAATGCCATCATTGTAACAAATCAGTTTGTGAAAATTCTTCTCCCTAAATAATCGACAATCAACTGTGAATGGTATTATTGAAAAGTGGAACTGCTCCATAGCAGCTCAGTCACATCCCTCTAATTCAGCACCAGCCTAATACTGGTGGCCCACATAAACCTACAAAGCGGGGTCACAGAGAGGCAGCATCAAGCACAATCCAAGTGTCGTATGGAGTGGTGTAAAGCATGACACCATTCGACTCTGGCGCAGTGGAAATGTGCTTTGTGAAGTGACAAATCCCACTTCTCTAACTGGCAGTCTCAAGGATGTCTGGATTTTGCAAATGCCAGGAGAATATTACTGACCTGACTGCACTGTGCCAACTGTAAAGTTTGGTGAAGGAGGTTTAATCCTACGGCGCTGTTTGAATCCCTCCGGAGTTGTTTTACATGCCCCTTAGTTCAAGTGAAAAGGCTTCAGCACATCAAGACATTTTGGGCAATTGTATGTTTCCATCTTTGTGGGGACAGTTTGGTGCAGGTCCTTTTCTGTTCCAGCATGACTGAGCTTTGGTGCACAAAGCATGGTTAATAAAGGCATGGTTTGGTGAGTTTGATGTTAAACAATTTGACTGGCCCAAAGAGAGCAATGACCTCAATCACATCAAACACTTTTGGAGTAAACTAGAACTGAGACTCTCAATCAACATCAGTGTCTCATCTCACACATGTGAGGGGCAAACATTACTACATGCATACTCTAAGATCTTGTAGAAAGTCATCCCAGAAGAGAGGAAACTAGTTTAGCTGCAAAGGGGTGACCCAAATTTCATATTAATGCCAATGGATTAAGAGACTGTCTTGCATGCCTCACATCCCATTTAGTAAGTCAACTAATAGATGATGCACAGTTAGACAAGACAGTGTAAAGATGCAACACAATTTTCAAACAGTACTATGTTAAATTTGGCGCATTTTAAAACAATCAAGTGTTATACTGCCTGGCATTAAGTTTAGTAAATCTGCCCCTATGTGCAAAGAACGCCTAACATTTTTTTTTTCTTTTTATCTTTTGTTGAGGTTTCCTTCTTTTTTTATAATATTGTCAAATCTGATTTTTGGCACTAAGTTTATGGCTCAAACAGATAGCTAAAAGTTGTCATGTCTATGTAGGGATGCTTCTCTTGCTATTGACCAGGATCCAAAAGCACTGTTAGAATCTATGTTGTTTTACTATTGGCCATCTTGTTGTGGTTTGCTGGCTTCTATTCTTTTCCTCTGGTGCTGGGTGTCTTGGTCACATGATCTCTTCACTCTTTATTACTCAGCACCTGTCTCCCATTCCCCGCTGGACATCAGTGTTGTTACGCTCGTGCTCTGGCTAAGTTGCCTTGTTAAGTTCTTTGTGCTTTGCACAATTGATATCCTGGGACTTCTTGTTCCACCAGTTTTGTTCACTTTAATCTTCGCTTCTGCAACTAACTTTTCTGTTAGGAGGTCTCCTGTTTTTGCTCCCAGTCCTTAGATCTTTTAGGGACCCCTTTCCCCTTCCTACAGGTCTTCGTTTGAGTTCAGTGCAGGAGTTTCGGTGGGGCTATTCACAAGGAATAGGGCACCCACCCCAGCGTAGGGTTAAGCTGAGTCTCAGTGCAGGGACAGCTTTTCCCTCCTATTCCTTAGTTCTAAGTTGCAGAACATAACAAGCAAAGAGCCTTGATATACTAAGCAAACAGGTAAAGTTTGACGTTTTTGAAAATTTTCCTTAGTAGGATGGGAAATTCATACCTACTATACATCTGTCTGTAAAATTCATTTTTAAAATGTTTCAAATGTGATTAATATTTTATTTTTTTTACATAAAATGCACTTGACTCATAGTATAGACCTTAAGAATCCTCAAGTTTTAACTATGACATGGTGCCAGTGGTATTTACATAAAACATTCCTTTGGAGTTTTGTTTTTTAAAGTAGCACTATGGCATGAGACAGGACTAGCCGCAACAGACGGGGCTCGTACATTCTGGATCACCACTGTTTATAAATCTGTTCTCTGCTGGTGTAAGTTCCAGTAACCCTGGCTACTCTGGTTAGGTTCTGTGTGCTATCTTCTTGTTATTTAGAAATTAGATGCAGTTTGGACAGCTCTCATATGCTTCCCCTCATTATTTTGCCTAAATCAAAATTGTTTTGGTTTTTTAACATTCAATTTAGCAAAGGGAAAGGGAAAATATGTTTATGCTGCTTTCCTGTCACAAAAATGACTTTAAGATACTAATTTATACAATAATGAATGATGTTTTGAAAAACCAACAGGTATATGAAACTTCTTCAGATTTGGTACCTTGAGCACTAATCGTATCCACCCCTGGCATATGTTTCCGTTTTTCATTTGTTTTGGCTCCCTTGATGATTCAAATTCTGTTAGTTCAAATTAAAGACTTTGTAATGATTTTTGAGAACAGCACACAATTTCATGGAAGTTTTCTAGTTGACATCACTTGTAGACCTTGTTTTAACATGGGTGGTGTCTGATATAGAATTTCAGCTTACTTTGTCCCCTAGCGGTTTGGACTTCCAGATTTTAGAATAATCTGCCTTTAGTTTGCCAGAGGGATATTTGGTGCAGTACTATAATTTCATTCCCATGAGAAAAATTGCTGTCATTCTTAAAAGAGCGTCTGGCTGCTAATTCACCCCTTTTATATTATATTACATATCCTGTGATAACATATAATACATAGATGTGTAATGTTTCTTTTCAGTAAATGGCTAAAGAGTAAACTTTCATTTCATTTTTATAATTTTGTCAGGCATGGAAAGTTATGAAACTTTGCAAATTACTTTATTAGGGAATTTGTCATCATTCCTGTAAGAAAAAGTTTTTTTTATAATATAATATTAATAATAATAATAATAATATACAGTACAGACCAAAAGTTTGGACACACCTTCTCATTTAAAGATTTTTCTGTATTTTCATGACTATGAAAACTGTACATTCACACTGAAGGCATCAAAACTATGAATTAACACATGTGGAATTATATACTTAACAAAAAAGTGTGAAACAACTGAAAATATGTCTGATATTCTAGCTTCTTCAAAGTAGCCACCTTTTGCTTTGATGACTGCTTTGCACACTCTTGGCATTCTCTTGATGAACTTCAAGAGGTAGTCACCGGAAATGGTTTTCACTTCACAGGTGTGCCCTG
This sequence comes from Phyllobates terribilis, assembly GCF_046119375.1. Taxonomy (NCBI): domain Eukaryota; kingdom Metazoa; phylum Chordata; class Amphibia; order Anura; family Dendrobatidae; genus Phyllobates; species Phyllobates terribilis. The sequence continues at coordinate 412,841,731 of NW_027362771.1, read as the reverse complement.
TCAGGTTTAATAAGTGGGATTTCTTGCCTTATAAATGGGGTTGGGACCATCAGTTGTGTTGTGCAGAAGTCTGGTGGATACACAGCTGATAGTCCTACTGAATAGACTGTTAGAATTTGTATTATGGCAAGAAAAAAGCAGCTAAGTAAAGAAAAACGAGTGGCCATCATTACTTTAAGAAATGAAGGTCAGTCAGTCCGAAAAATTGGGAAAACTTTGAAAGTGTCCCCAAGTGCAGTTGCAAAAACCATCAAGCGCTACAAAGAAACTGGCTCACATGAGGACCGCCCCAGGAAAGGAAGACCAAGAGTCTCCTCTGCTTCTGAGGATAAGTTTATCCGAGTCACCAGCCTCAGAAATCGCAGGTTAACAGCAGCTCAGATTAGAGACCAGGTCAATGCCACACAGAGTTCTAGTAGTAGACACATCTCTTCAACAACTGTTAAGAGGAGACTTTGTGCAGCAGGCCTTCAAACGGTTTGCGTTTAGTTGGACCATCATTTATTTTTCAACAGGACAATGACCCCAAACACACCTCCAGGCTGTGTAAGGGCTATTTGACCAAGATGGAGAGTGATGGGGTGCTACGCCAGATGACCTGGCCTCCACAGTCACCAGACCTGAACCCAATCGAGATGGTTTGGGGTGAGCTGGACCGCAGAGTGAATGCAAAAGGGCCAACAAGTGCTAAACATCTCTGAGAACTCCTTCAAGATTGTTGGAAGACCATTTCCGGTGACTACCTCTTGAAGCTCATCAAGAGAATGCCAAGAGTGTGCAAAGCAGTCATCAAAGCAAAAAGGTGGCTACTTTGAAGAACCTAGAATATAAGACATATTTTCAGTTGTTTCACACTTTTTTGCTAAGTATATAATTCCACATGTGTTAATTCATAGTTTTGATGCCTTCAGTGTGAATGTATAATTTTCATAGTCAAGAAAATACAGAAAAATCTTTAAATGAGAAGGTGTGTCCAAACTTTTGGTCTGTACTGTATATTTTTTTATAATTTTGTCCAGCATGGAACACTATGAAACTTTGCAAATTAGTTCAATACAAAATTTATCATTCCTGTAAAAAAAAAGTTGCATGTAAGAGGCTTCGAAACCCATGTCTTTCCCCAGTATATTTGTCTGCCTTCAGCTACATGGATATAAGAACCTACTCATAGGCTATGTGCACACGGTGCGCTTTTGATGAGGCAAATCCACACAGATTTGGCTCCAAAAACGCATTGTAAACCTTATCTCAGCATTTCCTATGAGATTTGGCAAGATCTGTGCATATGATCAGGAATTTTCCTTACAGAATTTCATGTATGGAAAAAGAAGCAGCATGTCCATTCTTTTTGCATTTCTGCGTGCGTTTTTTCCTATACAATGCAATGGAAAAACCGCATGGCAAATCCGCAGACATTGCTTGCAGAAATTTCTGCAGCTTTTCTGCAAGGTTCAGCACCTCTTAGCAGGAAAATCCACAGAGTTTTTGATGCATCTTTTGTGCGTAATGCACCTGAAAGTAAAGATTACACAAGAACCACAGCACGGTTTTCATCAACCAAGGTATCATTTTAATCAGTGTAATGTAGCCAACGGTGCACTTTAACAGGAACAGTGGAAGTCAAGATAAGGTCTGGAAGATTAAGCAAAATTTCTGTGTGAGCTGCTCATAGGATTGCTAGAGAGGCAAATCAGAATCCCCACTTGACTGCAAAAGACCTTCAGAAAGATTTAGCAGACTCTGGAGTTGTGGTACATTGTTCTACTGTTAAGAGACACCTTCACAAATATTGCCTTCATGGAAGAGTGATCAGAAGAATACCTCTCCTGCATCCCCACCATAAAATTCAGCATCAGAAGTATACAAAAGAACATCTAAACAAGCCTGATGAATTTTGGAAACAAGTCCTGTGGACCGATGAGGTTAAAATAGAACTCGTTCACCACAATGATTAAAGGTATGTATGAAGAAAAAAGGGCACAGAATTTCAGAAAGAGAACATCTCAAAACAGTTAAGCATGGAGATGGATCAATCATACTTTGGGGTTGTGTTGCAGCCAATGGTATGAGGAACATTTCACGGGTGGAGGGAAGAATGGATTCAATGAAATCTCAACAAATTCATGATGCAAACAAAACACCATCTGCTGAAGAGAGGCTGGCTTCTACAAATGGATAATGATCCTAAACACACGTCAAAATCCAAACTAGACTACCTCAAAAGGTGCAAGCTGAAGGTTTTACAATGGCTCTCACAGTCCCCTGATTTGAACATCATTGAAAATCTGTGGCTAGACCTCAAAATAGCAGTGAATGCAAGACGATACAGGAATCTCACAGAACTGGAAGAATTTTCCAAGGAAGAATGGATGAAAATTCTCAAAATAAGAATTGAAAGACCCTTGGCTGGCTATGCAAAGCGTTTACAAGCTGTAATACTTTCAAAGGGGGGTGCTACTAGGTACTAACCATGCAGGGTGCCCAAACATTTCCATCGGCTCAGTTTCTTTTTTGTAATTTTTAAAATGTAAAAGATGAAAATATATATAAATATTTTGCCTAAAATACAAAGGAAATATGTCATCTTTAACTTAAGGCCTTTTATAGATCACTAAACACATTTCAGCAATCCCCAGTATGGTTACACGTAGAGCAAGGAACCTAAAGGACAGTCTTTGCCGGAGCCACTACATGTGTCCCTCCGCCAGGCTTGCAAGAGGTGGCAATATTTATGGAACATATCCTTGTGGCGGGTACAATATTTGTCAACATGTAGTGGCACGGGATGGTATTACCCTTCCGATTATCCCTCATCAGATTCGATCTAAGGCGTATTTTAATTGAAGATCACGAAACCTGGTGTACGCTCTGATTTGTGGATGCCCGAAGATTTATGTCAGACAGACAACACAGGAACTAATTAAAAGGATCCAACAACATCTTTTGAATATATCAACAGCTAAGAGAGATCGCAATAAAGACAAGACAATCACATCAGTAGCTGCACACTTTCTGGAGGTCCACAACAGTAGATTGTCTGGACTACAGGTAATGGGATTGGAACATATGCAAACAAACATCAGGGGAGGCGATGTCACTGGCGCCTTTGAGATGTGAGTCAAAATGGATTTTCAACCTGCAGAGCCTTGCTCCTCAGGGTCTGAATGGAGAAATGTTATTTACAGAGTTCTATAAACAGCTGTGAGATTGCTCTGTTAACGTCTCCCCATATCACTCTTTTTCCGCTTTAGGGTACTTATTTTGGGAATCCCTGAAGGCTCACTAGGTTGTTCGAAACCACCTTTGTGGATTGCTTCATTAGTGATTGAACGTATATATGGGGCTATCAACTTTGCAGTATTCATGGGAAGGGCAATTAACTGGACTATGGATCAAGCTATAGGATGGAGGAATTGAGGACCTCATCTCTCCAAGAACAACATTGTGGTGCATCTTCATATTGTGATCTCCAAGAAATGCCCAGTGGCTCATGGACTGTATATTTAACATCTGGGATTATTCCGAACAAGAAGGATTTCTTGTCATCTTTAACTTTAGGCATTTTACAGATCATTTAATCTTCAACTTGATTAACTGATCACAATAACAGTAATTCTGATCAGGGGTGCCCAAATTTTCACATGCCACTGTAAGTACCCCAGTATAGAAGTAAAAAAACAGTTTTAATCTTTAGTCATTTTTTAAGTAAATCTTTGGCTTCCAGTCATATGGGTGGCACTGGATATCAGTTCAGTCATGCTCTCCAGTCAGTAGCATATACAGAATGGGAGGAATAGGGTTAAGCAACAGCACATGTGAAAAAGACTTGGGTATACTAATAGATCACAGACTGAACATGAGTCAAAAGTGTGATATAGCAGCAAAAAAGGCAACCACAATTATGGGTTGCAATATCAGAACCGTACAGTCTAGATCACGTGAAGTAATTATTCCCCTCTATTCCTCTTTGGTCAGACCTCATCTGGAATACTGTGTCCAGTTCGGGGTGCCACATTTTAAAAAAGACATCGAAAAACTAGAGCAAGTTCAAAGAAGAGCGACCAGATTGGTGACCGGTCTGCAAACAATGTCCTATGAGGAATGGTAAATGGATCTGGGAATGTTTAGCTTGTAAAAGATTTGACTGAGAGGAGACTTAATAGCTGTCTACAAATATCTCAAGGGCTGCCACATTGTAGAGGGATCATCCTTATTATAATTTGCACAAAGAAAGATTAGAAGCAATGGAATAAAACTGACAGCGAGAAGATACAGATTAGATATTAGAAAAAAACTTTTTGACAGTGAGGGTGATCAATGAGTGAAACAGGCTGCCACGAGAGATGGTGAGTAGTGTTGAGCGATACCTTCCGATATCAGGAAATATCGTATCGGATTGGATCGGACCGATACCCAAAAAGTATCGGATATCGCCGATTCCGATACCAGAAACCAATGCAAGTCAATGGGACACAAATATCGGAATGAAAATAAACCCTTTCTTTCCTTGTAGGTTAATTCTACATGAAGTAAAACAACTAAGAATAATGTAGAATGTATTACACGAAAAGCCGGCAATTCATCAGCGGCATACACCGGTACCCGACAATTTACAACAGAAAGAATAGAGCTTCACACATAGATTAGATAGATAGAAACATGTCAGTCACATATATATGAAGTACAGTGACAGTGTTGATTACTGTACTTGTCATTTAGTGTTAAAATAAAGGATTTATTAAAAAAAAAATTGGCGTGGGGTTCCCCTTAATTTTAGTCTCTAGCGGAGGTTAAGCAGACAGCTGGGGCAGATGTTTGAAGCCTGGGAAGGGGGTAATACCCACGGAGCTTCCCAGGCTACTAATATCAGCCCCCAGCGGAATACCTAGCCTTTACTAGCTATTAAAATGGGGGACCCCCCCAAAAAATGACGTGGGGTCCCCCCTAATTTAATAGCTAGCAAAGGCTAGGCAGACAGCTGGGGGCTGATATTAATAGCCCAGGAAGGGTGCCATGAATATTGGCCCCCTCCCAGGCTAGAAACACCAGCCGTCAGCCGCCCCAGAAATGGCGCATCCATAGGATGCGCCAATTCTGGCACTTAGCCTCGCTCTTCCCACTGCCCTGTAGCGGTGGCAGTGGGGTAATAGGGTTGGGGTTGATGTCAGCTTATAATGCCAGCTAACATCAAGCCCAGGTTAGTAATGGAGAGGCGTCTATAAGACACCCCCATTACTAACCCCATAGTCAAAGTTAAAAAAAAAACACAAACACCCAGAATAAAGTCCTTTAATTGAAATAAACACACAATTCTTTTTTGTTCTAAATTAAACTCTACTTACCATCACGCCCATTCCAGCTGAAGCCAACGATCTCCTGCAATAAAAGAAAAATAATAAAGCAACCTCATCCTTACCTTTCCATGGTTCCCAGGACAGCTTCAGCTCTGCTACATCGAGATGACAGGCTGGACCGCAGCAGAACGCTGCCATCCAGCCTGTCATCCGGCAGACACTGAGAAGCGCAGGCATGCTTGCGCTCCTCAGTGTCTCTCTGTGACGGCATCCAGATGAGCTGAGTTCATGTCCAATGAACTCAGCTCACCTCATGCACGTCACTGACAGCGTGGGAGAATTCTCCTGCACTCAGCGCTTCAGCGTGAGAATTTTCCCACGCTGTCAGTGACGTGCATGAGGTGAGCTGAGTTCATTGGACATGACCTCACCTCATTCACGTCACTGACAGCGTGGGAAAATTCTCACGCTGAAGCGCTGAGTGCAGGAGAATTTTCCCACGCTGTCAGTGACGTGCATGAGGTGAGCAGAGTTCATTGGACATGACCTCGGCTCATCTTTATGCCGTCACAGAGAGACACTGAGGAGCGCAAGCATGCCTGAGCTTCTCAGTGTCTGCGGGATGACAGGCTGGATGGCAGCGTTCTGCTGCGGTCCAGCCGGTCATCTCGATGTAGCAGAGCTGAAGCTGTCGTGGGAACCATGGAAAGGTAAGGATGAGGTTGCTTTATTATTTTTCTTTTATTGCAGAAGATCGTTGGCTTCAGCTGGAATGGGCGTGATGGTAAGTATAGTTTAATTTAGAACAATAAAGAATTGTGTGTTTGTTTCAATTAAAGGACTTTTTCTGGGTGTTGTGTTTTTTTTAAATACTTTACTAGAAATTCATGGTGGTCATGTCTAATATTGGCGTGACCCCATGAATTTCGGGCTTAGGGCCAGCTGATAATGCCAAGCTGGCCTTAACCCCTTTATTACCCAGTGAGCCACCGCACCAGGGCCCTGGATGAGTTGGGTACAGCGCCAGAAGATGGCGCTTCTATGAACGCGCCATTTTCCGGGGTGGCTGCGGACTGCAATTTGCAGCGGGTGGGGCCCAGAAAGCTTGGGCCTCCCTGCGCTGCGGATTCCAGCCCCCAGCTGCCTAGATGTACCTGGCTGGACACAAAAATAGGGCGAAGCCCCACATCAATTTTTTTTTAATTATTTCATGAATTTCCTGAAATAATTAAAAAAAAATTGACGTGGGGCTTCGCACTATATTTGTGTCCAGCCAGGTACAGCAGGCAGGAACGGACTGCCCCCAACCACCAGCTGCCTATTTGTACCTGGCCGGACACATCAATATAGGGAAGCCCTTTTTTTCTTTATTATTTCATGAATTTCATGAAATAATTAAAAAAAAAAATACGTGGGGCTTCTCCCTATTTGTGTGTCCAGCCAGGTACAACTAGGCAGCTGGGGGATGGAATCTGCAGCGCAGGGAGGCCCAAGCTTTCTGCCCCCCCCCCCCCCCCGGTGCAAATTGCAGTCCGCAGCCACCCCGGAAAATGGCGCGTTCATAGAAGCTGTATGCTGTACCTGGCTGGCATACAAAAATATGGCAAAGCCCACATCAAAATTTTTGGGAAAAATTAATTAAAAAATAAATAATAATTTAGGGACTGCATCTTTATTAACTCCTCAAATGTCATTTAGTGTTAAAATAAAGGATTTATTTAAAAAAAAATTGGCGTGGGATCCCCCATAATTTTAGGCTCTAGCGGAGGTTAAGCAGACGGCTGGGGCAGATGTTTGAAGCCTGGGAAGTGGGTAATACCCACGGAGCTTCCCAGACTACTAATATCAGCCCCCAGCTGAATACCTAGCCTTTACTAGCTATTAAAATGGGGGACCCCCCCAAAAAAATGACGTGGGGTACCCCCTATTTAATAGCTAGCAAAGGCTAGGCAGACAGCTGGGGGCTGATATTAATAGCCCAGGAAGGGTGCCATGAATATTGGCCCCCTCCCAGGCTAGAAAAACCAGCCGTCAGCCGCCCCAGAAATGGCGCATCCATAGGATGCGCCAACTCTGGCACTTAGCCTCGCTCTTCCACGCTGCCCTGGTGCGGTGGCAGGGGGTAATAGGGTTGGGGTTCATGTCAGCGCCAGCTGCCATAAAGCCCAGGTTAGTAATGATGGGCGTCTATAAGACACCCCCATTACTAACCTACAAAGTGTTAAAAAGAAAAAACACACACTACACCCAGAAAAAAATAATTTATTTGAAATAAAACACACCATTTTATTTAATTCTTAGTTTACTAAAAAAAAATAGTTACCTGTCCACATTCCTGTGCTGATCTCCCATGCACAGCTGTCACATCTGGAGATGGTGACAGCTGTGCATGGCTGCTGTAAGCTCACGCTGCCGGGAACACGTCCGCTCCCGGCAGCGGGAGCCACTGACTGAGGTCACCGGAGTGCATTCAGGCAGCGCAGCTCCGGAGACCTCCTTTACGGCACTGCTGTACCGTGGGAATTTCTCACTATTACAGCAGGGCCGTAAAGGAGCTAACCGGAGCAGCGCTGCCTGAACTCCGGCGAACCCGCTTATGCAATGACGGGGCTGATTTACGGCCCCATCATTCTAGCGGCGGCAGCGGTTCAGAGCGGTCACATTCTATGTGGCTGCTCTAAACTGGAGATCTTCGTGGGACACTCGTGGACTACTACGGAGGGGTAAGGATAAGGTTGTGGTTTATTATTTTATATTTTATTACAGGAGATCGATGGCTTCAGGGAATTAGGTGTCTAGGTGAGTATAGGTGTAGTTTTTTATTTTTTACTTTATTTTAGGTGGCGATCGGCGGGGACAGGTAATGTATGAACTAATTTATTGTAGGCAACCACTGGCCACCAATGACATGTATTTAAAATTTATTGGGGACACAGTAGGGCAATTTAAATAGCAGGATCAGGCTGATGGGAACTACTGCTCCCATCGAGCTGATCCTGCTGGCACGAGTGGACGGGGGACAGACATAGGCCGATGGGAGTAGTAGTGTTACTTCGGCCTATGTCTGCCTGCACGCACACACCCGCAGACATCGCACAGACACCCCGCACACACTCGCAGACACACGCACAGACACCCACACACACCAATCATGACGGGTCTGGGAGGTGAGGCTGACCTGTGCGGCCGTGGGAAAGTTCATGTGAGTTCATGCAATGCAGTCAAGCATGAACTCACATGAACCCTCTGAGGGCACCGCGGCTACTTCAAATGAACAGCTGATCAGCATCACCTGATACCTCAGCTGTTCATTTGAAATAACCGGCGGGAAAGCACAGCACAGAACGGGAAAGCCGGCGGTGAAGTCTTTTCACTGCCGGCTTCCCCGCCCGGGTCCTTCGCTCCCCGCTCCTTGGTGCTGCGCTCCCCACCCGGTCCTAACTTACGATTGGGGTGGGAGGCTGCGGGGAAGCAGTATGGGGCTGTGTGATTGTTTAAAAGCCGGCGGGCGGTAAGCCCGCCGGCTTTTAAACAATCAGGAGAATTCTCCCACGCTGGGATGGCATTCTGACGACAGGCTGGATCTCAGCTGAGCGCTGCCATCCAGCTTGTCATACTTCAGAGACACTGCAGAGCGCAGGCATTATGGGAACTTCCGATTCCGGTATTCGATATTGTAAAAGTATCGGAATTAAGTATCGGAATTCCGATACCGCGAATATCGGCCGATACCCGATATTTCAGTATCGGAATGCTCAACACTAATGGTGAGTCATCCTTCAATGGAAGTCTTCAAACAGAGACTGGAGAGGCATCTGTCTAAGATGGTTTAGTGAATCCTGCATTGAGCAGGTGGTTGGACACGATGACCCCGGAGGTCCCTTCCAACTATAACATTCTATGATATGATTCTATGACGCCCAATGCAGGTTGAATGATGGGCTAAACTGCCCAGAAGTCCTGGCCCACTCTGAGGAAATCCTACGGCTGTGCACAGTCAGCTCCCCAGGCATGCACAATGAAGCTGGGTGTATGCTGCTGGTATTCAGAGGCGTTGTGCTTTCTGTGAGTGTGCAGAGCAATGTAAGGTATCCATGAAACCTCTCAGCACCAGCAGATTCCGAAGCATGTGCAGATTGATAATGGAGCTGGGGATTTACACTCCGCTTCAGTTTGCATACCTGGGGAGCTGGCTATGCACAATGTCATGTTGTCTGAGCAGTTCACCCCGTCATGGACACTGAGGTGACTGGTTGGAGGAGAATGACTGAAGCGATATCCAGTGCCAAAAATTTACATAAAAGGTAACTGAAGATCAAAAAGTGTTCTTTTTACTTATATACTAGGGTGTTGAAGTTTACAGACACACGCTGGGGATGCACATTACATGACTTCTACAGCATTGGGGGCAGATTAGTAGGGCAAAATGATGTCACGGGTTCCCTTTCAGTCTGATATTTAAAAAAAAATAAATAAAAGCATTCAGTTTTTCCAATTATTTTTCAATAGTGCACTGTAAAGAAGTTGCAATGTCTATTAAATTCTACATGAAATCAAGTCAACATGATTTCCCAATAATCTTGGGCTATTAGACCTTTCAAAATAGTTTTACTTTTCTTGTGGGGAAAATAAACATTCAAACTCCACGCACACCCTTGCGATCTAAACTGATTTGACGAGAACGGAGAATGAGTTGAAATGAGCCTATACTTTTGAAATGTTGACTTATCAGTCATTGATTGTGACTGCCTGCTGCAGATTATGCAAGACGTTAAAGGAAATCTGTCAGCAGTTTTTTTTTAATGTAATCTGAAGACAGCATGAGGTAGGGGTTAAATCACAGATTTCAGCGATGTCTTATTTTGCTAGCCTCCAATGATTGTTTTTAGCACCAGTAACTTCTCATTTCTGTAACTAATTGGTAATGTGAGCCCTGATCCCACACGCCCCCTCCTGTGACAGGCAGATCACTGTCTATTGACATTGAACATAGAGAGCCTAGTGTGGGCAGAGTTAGCTTCCTCAGCTCTGCGTCATGCTAAATCTAAAAACTCTGATAGACCGCTACTGGGCCCATAAACCAATGCACTTTTTTTGTAATACAATGGCCTGATGCAGTCCCCAGCTTTTCTGACAATGGATGTTCACTTTAATTTAACGGAAAACATGACTTAATATGAGCCTTTCCTTTGCAGGCCACTGAGAAATAGTTCGGGGACTCCACTATCTTCACACATAAACTATTTAGTGCAAATCCGCCTGCAGAAAAATAATCTGGAGCAAAATACAGTACCAGCTACATGTTGATGAAAATGTTTGGGCAGCAATTGACATGCGGTGTGGGTAGTTAATTCTTTAGCATGCATTTGCAATAGAAAGGGTAATATGCTGCAAAACTGCCGAAATATCAGAGTGTAATATTTTTGGATTTTGCTGCAAATATACTACGGAAAATGCTGCACTGAACATGCAACAGGTAATGTGAACTTACCTTTAGGCTGTGGTCAGATGAGCATATAAAAACTGTCCGCGTTTCATCCATATTGTCATCCGTGTGACATCGGAGTTTATACATCAACAGTTTAAAATGTACATGATCAAATACAGTTTCCTAAGTTAATAAGGATAACAACATACAGTCATGGCCTAAAGTGTTGGCATCCTTGAAATTTTTCCAGAAAATTAACTATTGCTCACAGAAAATTATTTTAATTACGCATTTTGTTATAAGCATGTTTATTTTCTTTGTGTGTATTGGGAAAATACACAAAATAACAGAGGAAAAAAAAGGCAAATTGGACATAATTTCACACAAAACCCCAAAAATGGGCTGGACAAAATTGTTGGCACCTCTCCAAAATTGTGGGTAAACAATTTTGTTTCAAGCATGTGATGCTCATTCAAACTCACCAGTGGCAAGTAACAGGTGAGGGCAATATGAAAATCACCTGAAACCAGATAAAATGGAGAAAAGTTGACTCAATCTTTGCATTGTGTGTCTGCGTGTGCCACACTAAGCATGGAGAACAAAAAGAGGAGAAGAGAACTGTCTGAGGACTTGAGAGCCAAAATTGTTTAATAATATCAACAATGTCAAGGTTACAAGTCCTTTGTCCATGGTGCGCAACATAATCAAGAAGTTTACAATCCATGACACTGTAGCTAATCTCCCTGGACGTGGACAACAGAGAAAAATTGATGAAAGATTGTAAAGCAGGATAGTGGATAAGCAGCCCCAATCAAGTTCCAAAGAAATTCAAGCTGTCCTGCAGGCTCAGGGTGCATCAGTGTCAGTGCGAACTATCCATCGACATTTGAATTAAATGAAACGTTTCGGGAGGAGACCTAGGAGGACCCCACGACTGACACAGACAAGAAAAAAAGGGAGACTGCAGCTTGACAAAATGTACATGTGTAAGCCAAAATCCTTCAGGAAAAGTGTATTGTGAAAAGATGAGACCAAGATAGAGCTTTCTGGTAAAGCACATAATTCTACTGTTTACTGAAAATGGAATGAGTTCTACAAAGAAAAGAACACACTACCTCCAGTCAAATATAGTAGGGGTTCAAAGATGTTTTGGGGTTGTTTTGCTGCCTATGGCACTGGGTGCCTTGACTGTGTGCAAGGCTTCATGAAATCTGAAAATTAACAAAGGATTTTGTATCACAATGTAGAGCCCAGTGTCAGAAAGCTGGGTTTGCGTTCTAGGTCACGGGTCTTCCAAACATACTTCAAGAAGCACCCAGAAATGGATGGAAACAAAGCGCTGGAGAGTTCTTGTAGCGTCGGCGTCCCTGCCTCCTGCTAGGCAGGGACGCAGTTCCCCTCACCTCTCCGCTCCGTGCTCGGCGTCTTCCTCCTGCTCTGCTGGCAGCGCGCGCTGCTCCCCGGCCACTGTGCTTAGGGCGCGCGTGCGCTCCCCCTCTCTTAAAGGGGCCGCGCGCGCCGTCCTAAGGAGTCCCCGGCCAATGGCCGGAGGACCTCACCATATATAAGGCACCTCCTCCAAAATGGAGGTGCCCGAGCAATGTTGTTGCATAGCCTTTCACTCTGCTTCAGCCCTCAGGTCCCGTAACCAGATACCTGCCAGTTACCTGCCAGATTCCTGCTTGATACCTGCCTGATACTGCTTACTATCTGCTTACATTCCTGCTGTTCGACAGTCTGCCTACCAGCCCTGCCAGTCTGTCTATGGATCTGTTTGCCCGCTCACCTGGGAGCGCTCATCTGCTACCTGCCTGCTAGCCTACCTGGAGGGTCTGCCGTCACGTGCTGTGACCACCTGCCTGTCCAGAGACTCTTACCTGCTCACCTGGGAGCGTCCGCCTGCTACCTGACTGCTAGCCAATGTGGAGGCTTAGCCGTCACTTGCCATGACCACCCGTCTGTCAAGAGACTGTCCCCGTCACTTGCCGTGACCTCCTGCCCTTCTACCCAGAGACTGTCCCCGTCACTTGCCGTGACCTCCTGCCCTTCTACCCAGAGACTGTCCCCGTCACTTGCCGTGACCTCCTGCCCTTCTGCCCAGAGACTGTCCCCGTCACTTGCCGTGACCTCCTGCCCTTCTACCCAGAGACTGTCCCCGTCACTAGCCGTGACTACCTGCCCGCCTACCCTGGGAGCCACCCGCTTCCTTACAAGGACTGCCCCTTTGTATATTTGCTCAGAGGTTCCACCTCCCAGACCCGTTACAGTTTGCTCGGGCCATGGAACCCGGTGGCACCCAAGCTCCCTCGCTCTCGGACTTATGTCATGAACTTTCCCGTCAGAGGTCCCAACAGGAGTCCATCCTGAGTCACCTGCGTAGTGTTAACTCCCGCCTGGACACATTGTCTACCTCTTCGGGAGCTGCCCCACACGCACACTTACTACCCCGGCACCGCTGCAGCCCATCAACACCATGGCATCTCTTCCCGGTCCCCGTCTCGCCGCTCCTCCTCGTTTTGGTGGAGATCCCAGCCAGGCACGGGGCTTCATTAACCAGTGCACTCTGCACTTCGAACTGTTGGCACACCAGTTTTCCACCGACCGAGCCAAAGTAGCCTTCATCATGTCCCATCTCACGGGAGAGGCACTGGCTTGGCTAAATCCTCTATGGGAAAGAGGAGATCCCCTGGTGTCCAACCTGCCAGCCTTTCTCACAGCTTTCCGGAAAGTCTTCGACGAACCAGGACGGAAGACCTCATCCGCAAGATCTCTGCTACGCCTTCGTCAAGGAAATCTCACCGTGGGCCAATATGCCATACGGTTCCGTACCCTTGCTTCGGAGCTGGCCTAGGATAACGACGCCCTGGTGTCTGTCTTTTGGGAGGGTCTGTCCGGCCGTATTAAAGATGAACTCGCCGGTCGGGACATTCCTACCACTCTCGACGACTTAATAACTCTTGCCACCCGGAATGACATCCAGTTCCAGGAGCGCGCCAAAGAGGTCACCCGTGAGAGGAGGTTTCCACGTCTAGCCCCTACCTTCCAGAAACCCGTCACTTCTCCCGTTACTCCCCAGGCGCACTCACCCGAGCCTATGCAGGTCGACCAGACCAAGATGGTCAAGACCCGTCAAGAGTTACGCCGAGCCGAGGGGAGCTGCTTCTACTGTGGCAGTAAGGAGCACCGGATCCGTTCCTGCCCGGAGAGGTCGGGAAACGCCTGTGTCTAGGATCGCTCAGAGAGGTCATCCTAGATAAGAGTAAACCCTCTCCATCTCTGTTGCTGTCGGTCTCTATCATCTGCGGGGAGAACCGTTATTTTGAACTAGCCCAACTTGACTCTGGAGCTGCCGGAAATCTCATTTCTCAGTCCCTGGTAGAGAAATACCGCATTCCCACCAAACCTCTGGCTGTACCCTTATCTGTCGCTGCCGTAGATGGGGGCCTCTTACCACATCCCATCCAATTCATCACCGAATCCATAACCCTGCAGGTGGGAATGCTGCACTCAGAGAGCATCTTCTTTCATGTTCTGCCTGGACTCTCTCACGCCCTCTTGCTAGGCCTACCTTGGCTTCAGAAACATGCACCCATGCTTGATTGGCAGACCGGAGAAGTCCTTCACTGGGGACAGGACTGCCATAAGACGTGTTTAGTTCCCGTCCATCCTGTCCGTCCTTCTCCTACCCCAGCCAATCTACCTGGTCTTCCGGTTCCCTATTGGTCTTATGCGGACGTCTTTAGCAAAAAGGAGGCAGAGACATTACCCCCTCATAGACCATACGACTGCCCAATCAACCTGATACCCGGTGCTACTCCTCCCCGTGGGCGCATTTACCCTTTGTCCGCTGCTGAGACCCGGTCCATGTCTGAATATATTGAGGAGAATCTGGCCCGGGGATTTATCCGGAAATCGACCTCCCCGGCGCGAGCAGGCTTCTTCTTCGTCAAAAAGAAGGACGGCTCACTCCGTCCCTGTATAGACTATAGAGGCCTTAACTAGATCACGGTGAAGAATAAATACCCCCTTCCGCTCATTCCGGAATTATTTGACCGTCTGAGGGGGGCTAGAATCTTCACCAAGCTGGACCTCCATGGGGCGTATAACCTGGTCCGTATCCGTCAGGGGGATGAATGGAAGACGGCATTCAACACCCGGGACGGCCACTATGAATACCTGGTAATGCCCTTCGGTCTCTGTAACGCTCCCGCCGTCTTTCAAGAGTTGGTCAATGACATCTTCCGGGACCTTCTCTACTCCTGCGTAGTGGTGTACCTGGACGACATCTTGGTCTTCTCTCCGGATCTTCTCACTCACCGGAGGGATGTTCGTCAGGTCCTGCTCAGGCTCAGGCAGAACCACCTCTACGCTAAATATGAGAAGTGCCTCTTTGAGCAGACCTTGCTTCCGTTTTTGGGCTACATAATCTCTCAGACCGGCCTACGAATGGATCCTGAGAAACTGTCTGCCATCCAGAAGTGGCCCCGACCAGAGGGGTTGAAGGCTATTCAGCGGTTCCTGGGCTTCGCCAACTACTACCGCCTCTTCATTCCGCACTTCTCTTCCCGGACTGCCCCAATCTCTGCGCTCACCCGTAAGGGCACTAATCCCAGAGAGTGGCCGCCCGAAGCAGAGGAAGCCTTTCTTTCCTTAAAACAGGCTTTCTCTTCCGCCCCGGTGCTGCATCGTCCGGACGGCAACAAACAATTCTTCCTGGAAGTGGACGCCTCCTCCTCTGGAGCCGGAGCGGTACTTGCCCAAAAGTCGTCTTCCGGAAGAATGGTAACTTGCGGCTTCTTCTCCAAACTCTTCTCCCCTTCTGAGCGCAATTATTCTATAGGAGACCGAGAGTTATTGGCCATTAAGCTGGCACTGGAGGAGTGGCGTTACCTGCTCGAGGGGGCTCTTCACCCGGTAATTATTTACACGGACCACAAGAACTTGGCTTACCTCCAGAGCGCCCAGAGACTTAACCCGCGCCAAGCCCGGTGGTCCTTGTTTTTTGCCCGCTTTGATTTCGTTCTTCATTTTCGCCCGGCAAACAAAAACATCAAAGCTGATGCCTTGTCCCGATCCTTCCTGGTGTCTGATCTAGAGGAGGAGCCTAAGCACATCATTGATCCCGCCAGAGTAATGCAGGTGGCCCCCGTGAATCTAAATCGTCTCCCTCCTGGTAAGACGTTCGTAACAGTACCTGATCGGAAGAAGGTCCTACACTGGGGTCATTCGTCTAAGCTAGCTGGCCACGCTGGTCAGAAAAAGACCCTCCAGCTTATTACCCAGCATTACTGGTGGCCTACCCTGCACAAGGACGTAATAGACTTTGTTTCAGCCTGTGTGTCCTGCGCCCGCAACAAGGTTCCGAGACACCTGCCAGCCGGTCGCCTCCTTCCTCTTCCAGTACCTGCTGCCCCGTGGCAGCATATAGCTATGGACTTTATAACGGATCTCCCTGTCTCTGCCGGTTGTACGGTCATTTGGGTGGTCGCTGACCGCTTTTCCAAGATGGCTCACTTCATTCCCCTGCCGGGCCTCCCGTCTGCACCCGAGCTGGCTAAAGACTTTATCCGCCACATCTTCCGTCTCCATGGCCTGCCCCTCCACATCGTGTCGGATCGTGGGGTTCAGTTCACCTCACGCTTCTGGAGAGCCACATGTAAGCTGCTTGACGTCACCCTGGACTTCTCCTCCGCTTACCACACACAGTCCAATGGTCAAGTGGAGCGGATCAATCAGATCCTGACCAGTTACCTCCGGCACTTCGATAATGCCCACCATTCGGACTGGGTGGATCTCCTACCATGGGCCGAGTTCTCTTACAATAATCACGAGAGCGAATCTTCCTCCAAATCCCCATTTTTTGTAGTCTTCGGTCAGCATCCTCGGATCCCATTTCCCATCTCCACCTCGGTGGACAATCAGGCTGCGGAATCTCTCGTTAGCGAATTCTCCTCCATTTGGGAGAGTACCCGATCCGCACTCCTTCAGTCGTCCGAGCGGATGAAAAAACACGCTGACAAAAAACGCCTGGATCCTCCACAATTCCATCCTGGAGATAAAGTCTGGCTCTCGTCCAAGTATGTCCGGCTCAAGATTCCTTCCTACAAGTTAGGGCCTCGGTTCATCGGCCCACTGGAAGTTATCAAACAAATCAACCCGGTGGCCTATAAATTGAAACTCCCGGCCAACTTGCGGATCCCTAACTCCTTCCATGTATCTCTCCTCAAACCCGTGGTACTTAACTTTTTCTCCAAGTCTACAGGTACGCCTCCTGCTCCGGTTTCCGCTGAAAACGAGTTTGAGGTAGAGAACATTCTGGCCACCAAAAGGGTAAGAGGAAAGACCTTTTTTCTAGTAGATTGGAAGGGGTTTGGTCCTGAGGAGAGAACGTGGGAGCCCCGGGAGAACATCCATGCCCCTCTCATCCTTGATAAATTTCTGTCTGGCCTAAAAAAGGGGGGGCCTAAAGGGGGGGGGTACTGTAGCGTCGGCGTCCCTGCCTCCTGCTAGGCAGGGACGCTGTTCCCCTCACCTCTCCGCTCCGTGCCCGGCGTCTTCCTCCCGCTCTGCTGGCAGCGCGCGCTGCTCCCCAGCCACTGTGCTTAGGGCGCGCGCGCGCTCTCCCTCTCTTAAAGGGGCCGCGCGCGCCGTCCTAAGGAGTCCCCGGCCAATGGCCGGAGGACCTCACCATATATAAGGCACCTCCTCCAAAATGGAGGTGCCCGAGCAATGTTGTTGCATAGCCTTTCACTCTGCTTCAGCCCTCAGGTCCCGTAACCAGATACCTGCCAGATTCCTGCTTGATACCTGCCTGATACTTGTCTATCTGCTTACATTCCTGCGGTCCGACAGTCTGCCTACCAGCCCTGCCAGTCTGTCTATGGATCAGTTTGCCCGCTCACCTGGGAGCGCTCATCTGCTACCTGCCTGCTAGCCTACCTGGAGGCTCTGCCGTCACATGCTGTGACCACCTGCCTGTCCAGAGACTCTTACCCGCTCACCTGGGAGCGTCCGCCTGCTACCTGCCTGCTAGCCTACCTGGAGGCTCAGCCGTCACTGGCTGTGACCACCTACCTGTCCAGAGACTCTTGCTCGCTCACCTGGGAGCGTCCACCTGCTACCTGCCTGCTAGCCTATCTGGAGGCTTAGCCGTCACTTGCCGTGACCACCCGCCTGTCAAGAGACTGTCCCCGTCACTTGCCGTGACCTCCTGCCCTTCTACCCAGAGACTGTCCCCGTCACTTGCCGTGACCTCCTGCCCTTCTACCCAGAGACTGTCCCCGTCACTAGCCGTGACTACCTGCCCACCTACCCTGGGAGCCACCCGCTTCCTTACAAGGACTGCCCCTTTGTATAGTTGCTCAGAGGTTCCACCTCCCAGACCCGTTACAGTTCTGAAGTGGCCAGCAGTGAGTCTGGATCTAAATCCCATTGAACACCTGTGGATAGATCTTAAAAATGATATTTGGAGAAGGCACCCTTCAAATATGAGAGACCTGGAGCAGTTTGCAAAAGAAGAGTGGTCCAAAATTCCAGTTGAGAGGTGTAAGAAGCTTGTTGATGACTATAGGAAACGATTGTCATTATTTATTCTAAAGGGTGTGCAACCAAATATTAAGTTGAGGGTGCCAACGATTTTGTCCGGCCCATTTTTGGGGTTTAGCGTGATATTATGTCTACTTTGCCTTATTTTCTCTGTTTTTTTATGTTGTTCCAAAACACACAAAGGAAATAAACATGTATATAACAAAACTTGTGTAATTACAATAATTTTCTGGGAGAAATATTTCATTTTCTGGAAAATTTTCAAAGGTGCTAACACTTTTGTCCATGACTGTATCTGCAAGAATTGGATGCTACACTGTACACCTCAACGAGCCCTTAATGTAACGTTTCAGTTTTATCTACTCCAAAACATAAGACTTTTCTGCTTATACCTAAAACAAAGACAACCAACATAGCAGTTTACCAATCTACATCGATACTCATCAACTAAATGCCCAATTTAACATGCTTGCATTAATCACATGTCTCACAATGTAGAGAGCCCTCACCTACATAAATGCCAAACATCTGTATATTCTCCACATACAAGCTACATAACCTGACATCCCACAACATTTATAACTGGTTTGTGTGTTTTGGGGCAGAAAAAAATATTATTTTTTGTCCTCAAGTTTCTCCATTCGCGTAATACGTGACCACAGAAAACACTAAGAAACGCAAAAAAAAGCATGGATAGTGCACATTTCTAGAATTGCTTGACTAAATGTGATGTGGTCTGTCAGGATGATTGCATCAGGTCACATGATGCGGGTGCCCGCAGGTCCTGGTCCTTCCTGGCTGCGCACGCGCAATCATCCTGACAGACCACATCACATGGTTTAGAGCACACATCGTTGATGCTGGTAGGCAGGATTGGGTACCCGCCCCTACTGACTGACACGCTAGGGTACTTCCAGTTTCGTTTCAGGCGGCCGGATACATGTTTATTTTGCCGGCGCCTCATTTCATTGGCGATACTTCCTTTTTAATCTTGGTTGGTTCTAAGGAACAACACCCCCTGACAAAGGACTCTCCATCCGAAACGCACGTCGGGGCTGTGCCACAATCTCCCTTTTTGGACCCAGCAATCAGGTACAGTCAATCTCTTTGGCCTCCTCCCCCTCCACATTGCATGAGCATTACAGAGCTACAATTTAACCCTTTATAACCGCATACCTATGTGGGAGGACATATACTGACCATTATCTATCATAGTTGGTTGTGTATGGTGCCTGGTGACATTACAATTCATTCACCTGAAGTACTTAGCATTTATTATTAATATTTTTTTGTCACCTCATGCATCATTCGGGCACCAAGTACTGCCATCACCGTCACATTTGCTAGATTGGCTTTGACATACCTGCTGCAATTGTTGTATACCAAGTTTTATGTGGTCCAATTTTATTATGTTTGTTCATTGATTACATTGATGTTGTATTTGCATTATTCTGATTGCGGACAATCTTGTGTCTGTAATACCACTATGACCATTCCGTCAAAAAAGGTTTTTTATACAGCCAATGTTTAATTGATTTTTGGACCTGACATTCGGCGGTTCTCCTTTCATTATGTAGCTAGTCTACAACATATTTATTGAACAAAAACAGTAAAAAGATAGAAAGATCGCAAACCTACAAATATTCTAAAACTAGGCACTATTCTGCATTCAGAACAGTTTTTGATACTACATTTAGGCCCAAATTGTACTAGCATATGTTTGATTTACAACACAATCCGCCAAACCTAAAAGAACAGCTTGTTGAGAGTACAGAGATACATCTAGGTTTGCTAGATTAGCTATTTAGAGAATGACTGAAATGGCAACTTTGTATAGCCATGTTTATGCATAGGGTGATGTTGAGTTTAAGGTGACAGTGGGAAGAGTTTGGAGGTATAACAGCAAGATTGGGGGCGTTTGTGAGATATCAGCTACATTCACAGGCCCAAATCATTACGCTTCAGTGAAAAACAATACAGTGCTGCTCACCATTATTGGCACCCATTCATTTTTTTTATAAACTGTACAAGATCTTCAGAAAAATAATGTAAATGTACCAAAGTTATATCCTCAGGATTTTTTAATTAGTGGTCCAAAGTAAAACAACAATAAAACATTATTTTTCAACTTCCATGTTGCAATTTCAAAGAAGAAACAGAATAAACAGAATGTGCAGCAATGAAGGCACCCCTAATTAATACATGGTTGCACACTGTGACAAAACAGCTTATCTTAATCAGACAGATGACTAGATTTGTTAAGCCACGAGAAATACACTATTGTGTTTGTGTTGACTGAGAATGTATGTGTGTTTCATTGGTGGGTCAAGAAGGGGAGACCAGTATTTGTATAACCATGAATGTTGTCTTCTCTTGGTTCTGAAACAATGATGATTGTTCCTATGCTAATTTAATATTGTACTAAAGCCAGCTAGATGTTGATTTAAAGAGTCGACCCTGCTATACCAACTATGTAAATTGATTAAATGCGCAAACAATGAGACTTGAGCCTTGTGGAATAATTCCCGTCCTAACCCTTGACCTGTTGAAGTGTACTTCAAAGGACAATTGTAACTATTTTTAAGGAACACATGCCTATGTAGCAGCCAGAATTGAAAGAGACTTTACAAGGAGAATCAAAGGTCAGACTCTCTTCAGACCATCAGAGAGCCCATGGATACATTTGAGGAGACCAGGTTGGGACGATGAAGTCACCTGGCCCCATGGATATGTTGTTTGGGGTTGCCATGTGCCTGGAACCCATGGAGACATTCGGAGAAGCCAGATTGGGAACAGCCGGTAATCTGGCCCCATGGAAACTCTCGGAGAGGCCAGAGTGGGACCCTTGGGTCTCCTGGCCTTGTACCTCGATGGACTGTCAGCTTCCTAAGCTTGCCGCTATCCTCTCTCTGTGGGGGCCTGCCAAAAGCGGGAGGCCACTGGTTGAGGTAGTTGGCCCTGGAAGTCCCAAAGTCGCAGCTGTTCTATCCCAGGCAGGCCAGCGGAAGGGTGAGACTGTGTAATGTTGTACCATCTTGGGTATTTGCTGGGACTGTTCAATGTGTTTATTGTCCATTTGGTGGTTCAATAAAGTATTGCCACACTGTTTTACCCTCACCCTGTATTGTCTGAGTAGTATTATGGCCATGGAAGACCACGTGTCTTCACACACACCCTTTGGCACTGCTGACAGCCTCCAAACGTTTCTTTTAGCCATCTATGAGCTTCTTGCACTTCTCAGATGGAATTTTCTCCCACTCTTCCTTTGCAGTTTGTTCAAACTCTAACATTTGCAGGGTTCTTTTTCCCAATGGCAGATTTCAGATCACACCAAAGATTTTCAATGGAATTGAGGTCAGGACTTAGTGCTGCCCATTTAAAACAGTCCATTTTTTCTTTTTCAACCATTCCTGTGTACTTTTGGATGTGTGATATGGGTCATTGTATTGCTGGGGGACCCATGATCATCGACTCAAACCAAGTTTTCTTACACTGGGTAGGACATTTCACTCTAAAATCTCTTGATAATTTTCTGATTTCATGATTCCTGTGATATGGTCAAGGCCTTCAGTACCAGACGCAGCAAAACAACCCCACAGCATTATGGCTCCTCCACCATGCTTAACTGTTGGTAAAGTACTCTTTTCCTTATAAGCTTCATTGCGTCATCTGTAAACAAATCACTGCTTTGCATTGCCAAAAAACTCTATTTTTGTTTCATCTGTCCACAGAACATTTTCCCAGAAGGATTGTGGCTTGTCAAGGTACTCCAAAGATCAGTTGTTCCTTTTAATGGGTTTTGTTCAGCAATGGTTTCTTCCTTGGCCTTCGCCCATTATGCTCTGCTAGGTTTAGTGTGCGGCATATGGTACTTGTAGAAACCATGACTCCAGACTGTTCCAGATTGGCCTTCAGGTCTTTGGATGTTTGACGTGGTGTTTTTTCCACCATTCACACCAACCTTCAAAGACATCTCTTGTTAATTTTCCTCTTTACCCCACGTACAGGGAGGTTCTTGAGGGTTCCATGCTTGGCAAACTTCTTAATAACATTGCGCACTGTTGAAACTGGGATACCAAGGTCTTTAGACATGCCCTTACACCCTTTGGAAATATTGTGTTTGATTGTGTTCTGATGTCCTCAGACAGCTCCTTTGTCTTTACCATTGAGACAAAGGAACAGGGCCTACCATGTCGCTTTTTAAAACACTAAAGACATCATTCATTGAAAAATTCATGTCACATGGGCACCAGCAATTAATCACAGGTGAATCTCTTTTGTGATTTACCACTGGCGAGTCAAAATGTGTTTCCATACTAAATTAATGTGAAGGGTGCCAATACAAGTGACACAGCAAGATTTAGGTTTTTCTATTTTTCCCCTGATTGTTTTTTTTTTTTAATTACTGTTTATCATTAGCTCTTTTGTATTTAACACGTGTGCTTAGTAAACTACATACACTGTCAGGTGGGCGACATTACACTGATTAAAATGATACCTTGGTTCTTGAATAATCTTTATTTTCAGTTTGGAGATAATGATATGCTCGTGCTCCGGGGCAGACTCTATCTGATGCTCTGCTTACATATTCATTTGTATGCTCTTATGACAGCTCACTGTGCCTTCAATGACCTGCCTCCTATTTTACAAAGCCCCGCACTACTAGATGCATTATGTAAAATAGGAAGCAATGTCACTGAACGATCAGTGAGCTATCATAAGAGCATATAGATGAAAATATAAGCAGAGCACCAGGTAGAGCACAGGCCGCCCTGGAGCACGAGCATATCATTATCTCCAAACTGAAAGTAAAGATTACACAAGAACCACAGGATGGAATTCATCAACCAAGGTATCATATTAATCAGTGTAATGTCGCCCACCTGACAGTGTATGTAGTTTACTGAGCACAATCCTGCTGACAGGTGTGCTTTAAACTTCATGGGTGCCAATAACGATGAGCAGGACTGTAGATTGTACACTGAAACCATCTGCGTGCTATCAGTCGCTTTTCCACTCCCAAGGACTTGAATGGACGAGGCTTTTCTGCAAATCTAGACCAGAAATCTACATGTACAGAATTTTAGTTATTTTACTGACATATAGCGCCATTAATTCTGCAGCGCTTTACATACGTCACCATCACTGTCCCCATTGGAGCTCACAATCTAAATTCCCTATCATCAGATTTTTGGAGTGTGGGAGGAAACCGGAAAACCCAGAGGAAACCCTTGCAGATGTTGTCCTCGGTGGGATTTTAACCCAGGCCCCAGTGCTGCAAATAAACAGTGCTGACCACTGAGTCAGCATGCTAATTTTACTTAGATTTGGCACATGGGTCAGTTAAAGAAGACCTCCCATTAAGTTATATATTCATTAAATGTGTGTATATGTGCATGTATTGTAGTGCGAGTGTAACCATGGATACCTAAGCTACTGCAATGCCCTGCACATGGGGAAAGCAACAGAGTAAATAAGAAGAACTATACTACATTTCTAATTGCAGATATTTTCTAATATTATTATTATACCTAATACATATTAGGATAGGATCATGGAGATGGGAATACACCTTTAAGTGTAATAACAGTTTGAGACCCAACTGTATACCATCTCCAGGACAGTTTAAGCCCCCTCTGGCAGTAATATCCCAAATGTTAAATAGACCATAAAACACAATCATGGCTCTCTTGTGCTGCCAATGCATGACATTCTTGCAGGCCCCCGACAGCCATGGTAACTTATCGGTGTGGGGGTGGGGAGGGCGATTGGAGCGATGCGTGCAGACACTGCCAATCAAGCAATTTAAATGCTGCTCTCAGTGATTGACAATAACAGAAATGGTTAAACAAATGGAGCTAGCTCCATTCATTGCTGTTATTGGCAGATGGTGGATAGGTACCACAGCCAGTGTCTGCTCGGTACAGAGCGGGATCAGGACTTGAGTCCACTCCATACCATCCGCATGCGACCTGTGACAAAAAAATGTATGTATATGACAATTATTATAAGGGTCTGCATTCATCAATAGAAATAGATGGGAATATTGTCAGATCCCTTGTATGTGTCACTGAATGTTGCAGAATTTAAACTTTTAAAACTATTAATCTCAGTTAGTTTTCAGGTAATTAGTGTCCCTGAAATCAGAAAATAAACAAAAATTATTCAAATCTCAGACTGATCCACTACCTGACAAGAATGCATTTTTTCCTTCTCAATTATTATTTTTTTACATCATTTTTGTAACTGGATTATGTACACAGCAAAACCTACAATTTCACAGAAATCATTATAAATTATATATACATTAAATAGAAATGTATCCGAGTTATTGCATGTGTTTTACAAAAAGAACATGTGCTTAAAAGATTTAAAATGTGGTTAACCTCAAAGAATATAACTTTCTAACATTTAACTATTTGCTCCCAGAGAGTGCTGTACAGTACTACAGTGACCTGCCAAAAAAAAGAAATTAGTCACTTTCTAACTGTGGCGCCAAAGGGGTTGATATTGTGGTAACGAATGTCATTACTTCATCATCTAATCAAACAGGAAGCCAAAAGCTTTTTTCAGTGTAGTTGTCAAAACTTACAGACAGATGTCCACCAGCTGATCCAATTCAGAGCAGCTGCATTCATACATGTCTCTGCAGCTCACATGGCTCTGGTTCATGAGGTCTCCCAGCAGCTGAACAGCATTGGCAGGTGCTTCATCACAAACTTTCTTAAAAGCCAGAACTCTTGCGGCCTCACTGTACACGTGCTTAGCTCTTTGGTATAGTCTGAAGGTGGACACTAAGGAAAGAAAGATACTTAAAGATGAGTACTACCCTCTATTTCTAAACATGTCTGTAAATATTTATTTAACAACCATATTTATATAATAATGTTATATTACTATAACAGACCTGCTAACATATTTTTATTGCTTGAAATATTTCCTAATGAAGAGCATACAGTAGAAGTCAGGCAGAAAATACTCATTCTTAAACCCATTTTAGTTGCAACCCGCAAACAGAAACCGGCTCCACAATTTCATTCCTCTTCTAATCTCAATCTCAAACCAAAACTTGCATGAGTTACACATAGAAAGTAACTATACTAAAAACAGCTATTCATGACCTATCTGTTGGATTTAAAATCATGTACACATGGACTTTGTATATGTATGTACAGTACAGACCAAAAGTTTGGACACACCTTCTCATTTAAAGATTTTTCTGTATTTTCATGACTATGAAAATTGTACATTCACACTGAAGGCATCAAAACTATGAATTAACACATGTGGAATTATATACTTAACAAAAAAGTGTGAAACAACTGAAAATATTTCTTATATTCTAGGTTCTTCAAAGTAGCCACCTTTTGCTTTGATGACTGCTTTGCACACTCTTGGCATTCTCTTGATGAGCTTCAAGAGGTAGTCACCCGAAATGGTTTTCACTTCACAGGTGTGCCCTGTCAGGTTTAATAAGTGGGATTTCTTGCCTTATAAATGGGGTTGGGACTATCAGTTGTGTTGTACAGAAGTCTGGTGGATACACAGCTGACACATCTGTTCAACAACTGTTAAGAGGAGTCTTTGTGCAGCAGGCCTTCATGGTAAAATAGCTGCTAGGAAACCACAGCTAAGGACAGGCAACAAGCAGAAGAAACGTGTTTGGGCTAAAGAACACAAGGAATGGACATTAGACGAGTGGAAATCTGTGATTGGTCTGATGAGTCCAAATTTGAGATCTTTGGTTCCAACCACCGTGTCTTTGTGCGACGCAGAAAAGGTGAACGGATGAACTTTACATGCCTGGTTCCCACCGTGAAGCATGGAGGAGGAGGTGTGATGGTGTGGGGGTGCTTTGCTGGTGACACTGTTGGAGATTTATTCAAAATTGAAGGCATACTGAACCAGCATGGCTACCACAGCATCTTGCAGCCGCATGCTATTCCATCCGGTTTGTGTTTAGTTGGACCATCATTTATTTTTCAACAGGACAATGACCCCAAACACACCTCCAGGCTGTGTAAGGGCTATTTAACCAAGAAGGAGAGTGATGGGGTGCTACGCCAGATGACCTGGCCTCCACAGTCACCAGACCTGAACCCAATCGAGATGGTTTGGGGTGAGCTGGACCGCAGAGTGAAGGCAAAAGGGCCAACAAGTGCTAAGAATCTCTGGGAACTCCTTCAAGATTGTTGGAAGACCATTTCTGGTGACTACCACTTGAAGCTCATCAAGAGAATGCCAAGAGTGTGCAAAGCAGTCATCCATACACAGAGCCCCTAAGTGCTAGAATAGCAGAATCCCCCTCAAATGACCCCATTTTGGAAATGATACCCCTTTGGGAATTTATCTACAGGTGTAGTGATGCGTCTGACTCCATGGGTATTTTCCAGAAACAGACAGCAGCGGATGTTGCAGCGTGAAATTTGCAAACTGCTGCTGTAGTGACCAATACATTGTGCCCAGCTCAGGCTTCTGGAGAAACGCACCTGTAAATTAGGCAGGCTCTCATTGCTACAGAAATGCCAAACATGTGGACGCTAACTGCGGTTTAGGCACACACTGGAGCTGAGAAGGGAGGGGGCCATTTGGATTTGGGAGTGCAGAATTTGCTCAATTTCTTTAGGGGGGCGATGAGCCATAGTGCTTTTCAAGAGCCTTTGTGCTACTAGTAATGTGGAAGCTCCTATATTTCCGATAACAGATGACAGAACTGAGTGGGGAATTGCTTTTTTTGTGGATTGAGTTGAAGCTTTTGTTGGGAACATTTTACATAACATTTTAGATCACATTTATCCTGCGCTTTATGTTGAGCACTTCGGGGTTTCTATCTAAATCTCCAAGTGACGTGATTCAGATGAACCCCGAGGGATTCATTCACTATAATGAGGCAGAAAAACCTACAAGAAGCAAAATGAAAATAAACTCTGCTGTAAACAAATAAAAGCAAATGCATTCCAACAAAATAGGGTTCTTAGTAACACTGTTTTTGATCAGTATGAAAGCTATCCCATCAGCGACAAGGTGAACCCGTTCGGGAAATTCTGAAATACGTGATTCAGGCAGAACCCGCGTTTTTTTTACTGTAATGAGGAAGCAGAGTTACTCTGGACTCCATCTGGCCTCTGTTCAGCGTTGTCCTTTTCAGAAGTGCACAAAACTGTGGGCAACGGCACTTTTATGCATGCCTAATAAAAGACGGACACCGATAGATCATAGGCCAGACGGCGTCCACAGTGACTCCATCTGCCTCATTATAGGGAATCTTCCACGGGGGGTTCTGTCTGAATCACGTATTTCAGAGATTTACATGGAAATCCCGGTGCATGCGCACAGCTCAGAATAAATGTGAGCCGAGCATTACTGTGATCTTTGGGAGGCAGAATGAACAAATCAACAGCAGGTGAAGAATTGGTTTTATCTATTTTTTTACGCTGTTCCTCGTGTGGTTTAAGCGATAAGACATCTTTATTCTTCGGGTCGGTGCCATTACAGCTATACCAGATTTATAGCGGGTTTTTATGCTTGGCAGCTGTCACCCACTAAAAAACGCTTTTTATTGCAAAAATAAAGAGCTATAATTTTTCCATACTTCGGCCGACAAAGTCATGTGAGGGTTTGTTTTTTGCGGGACAAGTTGACATTTTCATTGGTACCGTGTTCAGGCATGTGACATTTTTTGATCGCTTTCTATTCTGATTTTTGGGAGGCAGAATGAACAAAAACCAGCAATTCAGGAATTGTTTTTTTAAATTTTTTTATGTCGTTCCACGTGTGGTAAAATTGATAAGGCAACTTTATTCTTCGGGTAAGTTTGATTACAGCTGTACCACATTTATAGAGTTTTTTTTATGTTTTGGTGCTTTTACACAATAAAAACTATTTTATAGAAAAAATAATGTTTTTTGCATCGCTTTATTCTGAGAGCTATACTTTTTTATTTTTCCGTTGATGGAGGATTATGGCGGCTTGTTTTTTGCGGTACAAGATGACGTTTTCAGAGGTACCATTTTTATTTACATTCGTCTTTTTGATCGGGTTTTATTCCACTTTTTGTTCGGTGGTATCATGATAAAAAAAAAAAAGAGGCAAAACATTATCTTTTTTTTTTTTTTTTTTTTTTTACAGTGTTCACTGAAAGGGTTAACTAGTGGGACAGTTTTATAGGTCAGGTCATTCGGGAGATGGCGATACCAAATATGTGTACTTTTTTGGTTATTTTTTTTTTCATAAAAATATTTATGGGTACAATACATTTTTGTTATTATTTTGTGAGCTTTTAAAAAAATATTTTTTCACTTTTTTTTACTTTTACACTTTGTCCCATTATAGGACTTTCACTACTTGCAGGCTGATCACTTGTATAGGGATTAGTGTTGAGCCACCCCCGTAGTGTTTGAGTTCGGTTCGGTTCGTCGAACACCCGTGTGTTCGCCGAACTGTTCGTTGAACTGTTCGTCGAACACCTTCGAACACCGTTAAAACCAATGGCAGGCAAAAACACATAGAAACACATAGAAAACACCTTCAAAGGTGTCCAAAAGCTGACAAACTGCTCAGAAGACACAACTAACACATGGAAAAGTGACAAGTACATATAGTCATGCGAAAAGAAAAGAGGTGGAGGAGTAAAAGGAGGGGGAGACACAAATATAGGCATGTCATGCCCTTCTAAAATCCAAAAAGTGAGAAGCCGACACGTTCAGTCCGCTCCTGCCCGTGCCACCTCCGTGTCGCCGGGTTTGTGCCAGAGCCGCGGTGAACCCTGACGGCCAGCCCCCCTCTCCCAATACTGGTGCCTGTCCGCTGGTGGGTCGAGCGAGCCCCCCTGTGGTGGAGGCAGCTCTAAGCTTTTTAATTTAAATTGTCTCTCTAATTTGAATGAATACACTTTAAATCCATTTACAAGGATCTATTGGAGGGCAAGTCTCATGCCAGCAGCCGCGTAATTCCAGCTCCAGTAGCGTCCACTAAAGCTGCTGCAGTTAAAAAGCTTTTATAAGGATCGAGCTCGGCTGTCCACCGCAAGGCATCCTACTGCCAGTCCCAGCCCCTATGCCTTGGGGTGCCTCCTGATGCTCTTCACTGAGTATCCCGTGGTCCCGAAGCATTTCCTTTGAAAAAATTAAGTGTCCAAACTACAGGTGGTGTAGCTTGCTTAACAGCCGGGATAATCCGCTGACTAGCAGACACTGCTACTAGGCACAAAGTATTTCCTGGGCTAGATGCAGTTAAAAATTTGTAATTAGATACTCTCGTTGGATGCTGAGAAAGCATTCCATAGAGTCTCCTGGCACGCCATATATGATTCTCTTAAAAAGCTTGGGGTAGGGGTCTAGGGGACCCTTTTATAGCCAAAATCACGGCCCTGTATCACAATACGTCACCTAGGCTGAAGATAAATGGAACTGTAGCACCCTGAGGGCTCGGTTGCTACAGATGTATTGCACCTCACCCAGAGGTGTGATATCTCACTCTCAGGTAAGGATGGAGTGTGGATCAGGACTCGACACCTGCATGCATTACACCACATTGCCATGGGGCAGGGCGACCAATATGCCTCTGAGATGGGCACGACAGTCCCTGTCCCTGGCTGGAGTGCGGGGAGGGAACACTGAGGAAGGGGAACCCTGTAGTGCAGGAGCAGGGAGGAAGCAGTTCCTGGGTGCATTGAGAAGGGAGTATAAAAGGTGGGCACCATCTTAGTTCAGTGCAGAGAAGTCTGAGCAGAAGTGGCAGGGAGCAGGGGCTCTGCATGAGCTCTGCTCCGGAGGCGGGCCTAGTAACAGAGGCCCAGGCCTGGAAGAGGGAGAAGGAAGGAAGAGGAGTGGAGAAGGCTCCAGGAACGAGGAATGAAGGGATCCCAGGGGTGCGGACGGGCGAGTCGCCACCGCACGCCCGAATCCACCTGCGTGGAGGGGTCAGGCCAAAGGGGGAGACCGGTCCCCGAAACTAGTGGAGGCAGGAAACGACCCTCAGCTAGAAACCGGAGGCTCTGACATTTTATGTGGCGCAGCCCCTCGCTACACCCGCTAGGAAGGCACCACATAGGGTCAGGGAAACTGGCGCCAAGTTTACCAAGAGGAGGCCCGAGGCAGCCGGACAGAAGGGTTGGTAAGAAAGGCCAGACAAAGGACACACAAAGGAGGTCCTGTGAAGCGCTCCAAAGTTATCTGGGAGTTGTCTGAGCCCCTCACCTTGTGAGCACAGTACGACGTGGGCAGCCGTTACCTGCAGACGTGGTCTGGATAATAAGAACTGTGAGTAAAGGCCCTGGACTGCATCACTGACTCCGTGTCGTTACTGCTGCTGCCCTGCACCATCACCCCCATCCTCCACATACACTGCCCTGAGGCTATACTCCTCCCGTGGGGAGTTATGCTACGCTCTGCTGCACCCACAACACCAGCCTCAGCGGTCTGCCCTGCAGCGGCGGTTCACTCTGACCGCAATCCACGGGTGGCGTAGTCGGACATTTAAACATCAAAACCACATAAATAGTTCCGCCACTGGTTTGACCACCCTGAGCCACGGAACCGGGTCGCCGCCACGAAGACTACAACCACCAGCATCCACCAAAAAGGGTCCGGCTCCGGGTATCCCAAGGCCCAGGGGGTGCATCAGAACATTTTCATCACCTTTCACAATCACCAATGGGACAAGGCAGGGATGTCCTCTGTCCCCTCTCTTATACATCCTAGTGACGGAGCACCTGCTCTCATCAATTCGCCATAACCCCAATATTAGGTGGATTGAGGTGGGAGGCACCGAGTACAAGTGCTCTCTATTTGCTGATGATGTCCTAGTATATATAACTCAATCACATATATCCATCCATGCTGTTATTGCTGAAATAGATCACTTTGTTACATGGTCAAATTTTAAAATCAATGCAGCGAAGTCTGAGGCCCTCGATGTCTCCCTCCCCAAATCCATATAGGATTCCATCCAGTCCAACTTTTCCTTTGCCTGGCCCTCACAGGGTATCAAATACTTAGGAATTCCTATTCATAGAGACCTCTCCCATCTATGTTATCTTAATTTTGGGCCCTTTATTGAACAACTCCATACAGACCACGGTTGGCAAGTTAGAACTGTAAGATTCACTACGTGAACCACTGGTGTTTTGTGGAAAAGCACATGTACACTGTGTTCCAAATTATTATGCAAAAAGTGTTTAGGAGTGATAAGGGAAGAATTTGTTTGTTTGTCAGTTAAACTCATTGATGGTGATGTGTGTCAGGGCTCTTTATATCACTGTAAGCAATTGCAGACACCTGTGCTAATTAGTTTGGCAGGTGTGTCCAATGAAAGGCAAGACTACTTAAGAAGGCTGTCTCACATTATTAAGCAGCCTACATTTTCTGCCAAAATGGGAAAGAAAAAGGATGTGTCGGCTGCTGAGAAGCAACAAATTGTGGAGTGTTTAGGTCAAGGCATGACTACAATCAACATTGTGCGATGATCAGGATGAAGTGTCTTGGCAATCAAGAAGTATGTAGCTGATTCACAGTACACACGTGTGCGTGCTGATAAGGGCAAATTGAGGACTCTTTCCTACAGGCAATTACGTCAGGTTAAAAGAGCAGCGGCAAAAAAGCCTTGTCATAGCAGCAGACAAGTTTTTGAAGCTGCTGGTGCCTCCAACGTCCCCCGAACAACAAGATGCAGGGTCCTTCAGAGGTTTGCAGCTGTGCATACGCCATCCTGTCGACCTCCTCTATCCACTTCACACAAGCAGAAACGGCTCCAGTGGGCTAAACATTACATGAAGACTGATTTCAAAACTGTTTTGTTCACGGATGAGTGCCGTGCAGCGCTCGATGGTCCAGATGGATGGAGTGGAGGATGGCTGGTTGATGGACACCCCACGCAAACACGGCTACAGCGCCAACAAGGAGGAGGTGGACTAATATTTTGGGCTGGAATCATGGGGAGAGAGATTGTCAGCCCCTTTAGGATCCCTGAAGGCGCTAAAGATGAACTCCATAATGTATGTGGATTTTCTCAAACAGCACTTCCTGCCATGGTTCAAGAAGAAGAACCGTGTATTTCACAGCAAGATCATTTTTTTGCATGATAATGCACCATTTCATGCTGCACATAAAACATCTGCATCTCTGGCTGATATGGGCATAAAAGGGACAAACTTATGGTGTGACCCCCATGCTCCCCTGACCTCTACCCCATTCAGAACCTCTGGAGCATCATCAAAAGGAGTGTCTATGATGGCGGGAGGCAGTTCACATCTAAGCAACACCTCTGGGAGGGTATTCTGTCCTCATGCAAAACAATTGAAGCAAAAACCATCCAAAACCTGACAAATTCAATGGACGAGAGAGTTCAGAAGCTCCTTTCGAACAAGGGGTCCTATGTGAAAATGTAACATCACCTAGAATAAAGTTTTGAGTTGAAAACTGTTTGATTTCAGTTTCTAATAACCTGCTAATGCTTATAATTTCAAAAATGACCATTTTTTTGGTCTTTATTAAAATGAAAAGGTTGATCGAAAAGTTTGGGGGATCTAAGAGTGTGGCAACCCAGTAGTCATGATTACTTCGAATTCTGACAATATGAGGGTCATGTTGCAGGTAGTGCAGCAAGAAGGCACTTATGTGTCTTGCGCATCTCGGAGCCCCAAAATTATTTTCCGGGCTAGATGCAGCTAAAAATTATTATTAATTTTAAATCTGGTGGAGCTTAGTATAGATGGCCTAATAGGATCAGTGCTGCACACTGCTACAAAGCCCAAATTATTTTCCAGCCAAGATACAGATAAACATGATTAGTAATTTTAAATCTGGTGGAGCTTATTATAGATGGCCTAATAGAATCAGTGCTGCACACTGCTACAAAGCCCAAATTATTTTCCAGCCAACATACAGATAAACATGATTAGTAATTTGAAAGCTTAAAACGGTTGGTAGGGTGATTTTAACCAATCATCAAGCTTTTACTCTCACCAGGATGACACAGGGGTAGAAAAGTCGTTTCGGATCCATGATTTGTTCATCTTTATGAACGTAAGTCTGTCTACATTATCAGTGGAGAGCCGCGTGCGCTTATCTGTCAGCACACCACCAGCAGCGCTGAACACACGTTCAGACAGAACGCTGGCTGCGGGGCATGACAAGATCTCCAAGGCGTAAGTGGCTAGCTCCGGCCATTTATCCAGATTGGAAGCCCAAAAAGAGCAAGGGTCCAGTGACACAGTCATGGCTTCAATGTTTACTTGGAGATACTCCTGTACCATCGTCTCTAGGCGTTGACTATGTGTCAGACTTCTTGTCTCCTGTGGCCTTGCAAAGGATGGGCTAAAAAAGTGGTGAAATGATTCCGCAAAATTGATGTTACCAGCAGATACTGTGGTTCTGTTACGGTTTGAGTGCTGAACACTTGACGGTCCCACGGTTGGCAAGTTGGAACTGTGAGATTCACTACGTGCACCACTGGTGTTTTGTGGAAAAGCACATGTAAGATTCTGCAACAGTCTCTGCTGATACTCCTGCATGCGTGCATCCCTTTCTATGGCAGGAATAATTTCGGCAAATTTACTTTTGTACCGGGGATCTAACAGTGTGGCAACCCAGTAGTCAGGATTATTTCTAATTTTCACAATTCGAGGGTCATGTTGCAGGTAGTGCAGCAATAAGGCACTCATGTGTGTTGCGCATCCAGGAGCACCAAGTCCCTGTTGTGTTGGTGGCGAGGTAACAATCATGCTTCCTTCCTCTGTCCTCTCCCCCCAACCTCGCACAACAGAAATGTGATCAAGGTCTCCCTCATCTGATGAGTCTTCCATCAGTTCGTCCTCCACTTATTCCTGGGCTCCTGCACCTTCCTCACTAGTTTGGCTGCTACCATGCGCCCTGGTAAAACCATCTCCCCCACCCTCACATGCCTGCCGCCTTGGTGCTGCCGACCGTCTGGACCTTGCAGATGTTAGCCCTTCTGCATACAACTCCTCCTCCTCTACTTCCTCCACCTCCTCTTGTGCCACCACCTGACTCCGAATTCTGTATAACATGTGCTCCAGCATGTAAATCACCGGAATAGTCATGCTGATAATGACATCGTCAGCACTAAACATCTTCGTCGCCATTTCAAAACTGTGCAGAAGGGTGCATAGGTCCCTGATCTGAGACCACTCCTCCAGCGTGATTTGCCCCACCTCTGGATCTCGTTGGCCCAGGCTATACGTCAGAACGTATTGCACCAGGGCTTGTCGGTGCTGCCACAGTCGCTGCAACATGTGCAGAGTTGAATTCCACCGGGTAGGCACATCGCATTTTAGCCGGTGAAGTGGCAGGCCCAACGACTTCTGTAGAGATGTAAGTCGCTGAGCTGCGGGATGCGAACGGCGGAAGTGAGCACACAGCGACCGTGCCCTCTGCAGAAGGCCATCTAGTCTGGGATAGTGGGCTAAAAATTGCTGGACAACCAGGTTCAACACGTGAGCCATACAAGGCACGTGTGTGACATTGCCCCGGCGAAGGGCCGCACCCAGGTTTGCAGCATTGTCGCACACGGCCTTCCCTGGTTTCAGGTCCAGTGGAGACAACCATTCATGAAATTGGTTCTCCAGAGCTGACCACAACTCCTCAGCTGTGTGACTCACATTTCCCAGACATTTCAAAGTAAAAACCGCCTGATGACGTTGAGCCCTACTGCCAGCATAGTAAGGAGGTGTGCAGGATCCCTTCTGCGCAGTTAGAAAGCTTGTGGCATGACCAGACAGGCTTTGGGTGCAGGTGGAAGACCGAGAGGAGGTTGAGGAGGCAGAAGCAGTGGAGGAACTTTGACATAAAGAGGATTGACGCACAACTCGTGGGGACGGCAAGACTTGGACAGCAGCCCCTTGTCCTGCTGTCACCATAGTTACCCAGTGCCCAGTCAGCGACATGTAACGCCCCTGTCCATGCCTACTCGTCCAAGTGTCTGTGGTGAAATGCACCCTGTCACACACAGAGTTTCTCAAAGAAGCGGTGATGTTGTGTGCGACATGCTGGTGGAGCGCAGGCACACCTTTCTTTGAGAAGTAGTGCCGACTGGGCATCTGGTACTGGGGCATGGCGACGGACATAAGGTCTCGAAAATCCTCTGTGTCCACCAGGCGGAAAGGCAGCATTTCTGTAGCCAAGAGCTTGCAGATGGTGAAATTCAACCTCTTAGCTTTCTCATGGCTAGGAGGAAATGGTCTTTTGCTTGTCCACATCTGAGGGACCGAGGGCTGGCTATTGTGCTTAGACGGGGTTGATAAGGATGTCCCCGGCAAACTGCCGGTCTGTGAGGAAGATGCAGGCGGACATGTTAGGTTGCCTTGATCCAAAGGTGGTGCTATCGATGTCGGACAGCGCTCAACACCAGCTGGTGTTACCACCTCCAAAGAAAATGATGACCTGCCAATCACGCTGGCTGTTGCGGGTAAAGTGGTGGCAGGTCTGCGCCCCAAAACAGGTGTGACTGCTGTCCCCCCAGTCACAGAGGATGAAGAGGCCGCGGATGCACAAGATATGGCAGACGGTGGTTGGCCCGGCCGGCTAGGCCGCATTGTAGCACACTGAGCTTCCCACTGCAACTTATGCTTCATGTCCATGTGCCGGTTCATGCATGAAGTACTCAAACTATGTATTTTTTGGCCTCTACTTAGCTTTTGGTGACAAATGTTACAGATAACACGAGTTGGGTCATCTTTATCGATCTGAAAAAATGCCCAGGCTATGCAAGGCTTAGCACCCATGTGACCTGAAGAGCCACCACGACTTGTGGTGAGAGGCAGAGTTGTGTTTGAGGATGCAGTTGTTGACGTGCTTCCAGTACTACGTCTCTGTCCAGGAAGGCGCAACCTGACCTCGTCGTCACTAGCATCTTCCTCCACCTCCTCTGCTGACCTCATCTCTTGGCTGACTGTGGGTTGACAGTAAGTGGGATCTCCAACCTCATCATCATCACCCTGTGCGTTATCACACCCGTCGTCCTCAGAGCCAACCTGTTCCTGCCCTGACAAAAAACTAAAGTTGTCGCTCCAATCAGGTATTTGAGTCTCATCATCGTCTTCCTCATTGTCTCCACCAACAGGAGTTACAGTTTTGGAATGAGGGTCTACATTATGGTCAGAACCTTCTGCGTCTGGTCCTGGATCCGACTCATAAAGATTCTGGGCATCAGTGCAGATCATTTCCTCGTCTGGATTCACAGAAGCGCTGGAGTCGACCTCTGATTCCCAGGCTATAGTATGAGTAAACAGCTCTGCAGACTCAACCATCTGTTCTACCTCATACTCAGACGGGCAGCTGGAGATTTGGGAGCTGTGAGGAAGCAAGTGCGATTGGGGTGACACCTTTGAGGACTGGAGTATTTGTGATGTTGAAGTTGATGTGGAGGAGAGCCCACTTAAAGGAGCACTTGATATCCGTTGAAGCACCTGCTGTTTTTGTGCCTCATCTGGAATTTGTAGCGATTGGCGTGGCCGTAAGAAAGGGATCTTATCACATTGGCCGCTAAAAGAAGTAGACATTTTAGTTTGACTGGAAGATGGTCTTTCTTCTGCAGATGTTACTGTTGCTTTAACACCTACCCCACGGACACAACCTTTTTTCCCCTTCCCAACACGCCTATTCCCCTTTCCACCAGCAGCAGACCTTTTTCCACTCATTTTGGTGGTTAACTAATTCACAACTCTGGAGTTGTTTGCACAAAAAAACAATGGATGGGAACCGAGCAGAGCTGAGTGGCCAAACTGTGGTATTAGGCCAAAACTATTGGCTGGGTTAGATGGAGAAAAAAATTATATTCGATTTGCAACCTGATGGAGGTCAGTATAGATGGACTAATAGAACAAGTCCCACACACAGCTAGAAGCCCAAATATTTTTTCAGAGGTAGATGCAGAAAAAAAATATATTCAGTTTGCAACCTGATGGAGGTCAGTATAGATGGACTAATAGAGAAAGTCCCACACACTGCTAGGAGGCCAAATATTTTTTCAGAGCTAGATGCAGATAAAAATTATTTTTAATTTGCAACCTGATGGACGTCAGTATAGATGGACTAATAGAGAAAGTCCCACACACTGCTAGAAGGCCAAATATTTTTTCAGAGCTAGCCGCTGATAAAAATTATTTTTAATTTGCAACCTGATGGAGGTCAGTATAGATGGACTAATAGAGAAAGTCCCACACACTGCTAGAAGGCCAAATATTTTTTCAGAGCTAGATGAAGAAAAAAATTATATTCAGTTTGCAACCTGATGGAGGTCAGTATAGATGGAGTAATAGAACAAGTCCCACACACAGCTAGAAGCCCAAATATTTTTTCAGAGGTAGATGCAGATAAAAATTATTTTTAATTTGCAACCTGAAGGAGGTCAGTATAGATGGACTAATAGAGAAAGTCCCACACACTGCTAGAAGGCCAAATATTTTTTCAGAGCTAGATGCAGATAAAAATTATTTTTAATTTGCAACCTGATGGAGGTCAGTATAGATGGACTAATAGAGAAAGTCCCACACACTGCTAGAAGGCCAAATATTTTTTCAGAGCTAGATGCAGATAAAAATTATTTTTAATTTTCAACCTGATGGAGGTCAGTATAGATGGACTAATAGAGAAAGTCCCACACACTGCTAGAAGGCCAAATATTTTTTCAGAGCTAGATGCAGAAAAAAATTATATTCAGTTTGCAACCTGATGGAGGTCAGTATAGATGGACTAATAGAACAAGTCCCACACACAGCTAGAAGCCCAAATATTTTTTCAGAGGTAGATGCAGAAAAAAAATATATTCAGTTTGCAACCTGATGGAGGTCAGTATAGATGGACTAATAGAGAAAGTCCCACACACTGCTAGGAGGCCAAATATTTTTTCAGAGCTAGATGCAGATAAAAATTATTTTTAATTTGCAACCTGATGGAGGTCAGTATAGATGGACTAATAGAGAAAGTCCCACACACTGCTAGAAGGCCAAATATTTTTTCAGAGCTAGCTGCTGATAAAAATTATTTTTAATTTGCAACCTGATGGAGGTCAGTATAGATGGACTAATAGAGAAAGTCCCACACACTGCTAGAAGGCCAAATATTTTTTCAGAGCTAGATGAAGAAAAAAATTATATTCAGTTTGCAACCTGATGGAGGTCAGTATAGATGGAGTAATAGAACAAGTCCCACACACAGCTAGAAGCCCAAATATTTTTTCAGAGGTAGATGCAGATAAAAATTATTTTTAATTTGCAACCTGAAGGAGGTCAGTATAGATGGACTAATAGAGAAAGTCCCACACACTGCTAGAAGGCCAAATATTTTTTCAGAGCTAGATGCAGAAAAAAATTATATTCAGTTTGCAACCTGATGGAGGTCAGTATAGATGGACTAATGGAACAAGTCCCACACACAGCTAGAAGCCCAAATATTTTTTCAGAGGTAGATGCAGATAAAAATTATTTTTAATTTGCAACCTGATGGAGGTCAGTATAGATGGACTAATAGAGAAAGTCCCACACACTGCTAGAAGGCCAAATATTTTTTCAGAGCTAGATGCAGATAAAATTATTTTTAATTTGCAACCTGATGGAGGTCAGTATAGATGGACTAATAGAGAAAGTCCCACACACTGCTAGAAGGCCAACTATTTTTTCAGAGCTAGATGCAGAAAAAAATTATATTCAGTTTGCAACCTGATGGAGGTCTGTATAGATGGATTAATAGAACAAGTCCCACACACAGCTAGAAGCCCAATATTTTTTCAGAGGTAGATGCAGAAAAAAAATATATTCAGTTTGCAACCTGATGGAGGTCTGTATAGATGGATTAATAGAGAAAGTCCCACACACTGCTAGAAGGCCAAATATTTTTTCAGAGCTAGATGCAGAAAAAAATTATATTCAGTTTGCAACCTGATGGAGGTCAGTATAGATGGACTAATAGAACAAGTCCCACACACAGCTAGAAGCCCAAATATTTTTTCAGAGGTAGATGCAGATAAAAATTATTTTTAATTTGCAACCTGATGGAGGTCAGTATAGATGGACTAATAGAGAAAGTCCCACACACTGCTAGAAGGCCAAATATTTTTTCAGAGCTAGATGCAGATAAAAATTATTTTTAATTTGCAACCTGATGGAGGTCAGTATAGATGGACTAATAGAGAAAGTCCCACACACTGCTAGAAGGCCAAATATTTTTTCAGAGCTAGATGCAGATAAAAATTATTTTTAATTTGCAACCTGATGGAGGTCAGTATAGATGGACTAATAGAGAAAGTCCCACACACTGCTAGAAGGTCAAATATTTTTTCAGAGCTAGATGCAGAAAAAAATTATATTCAGTTTGCAACCTGATGGAGGTCAGTATAGATGGACTAATAGAACAAGTCCCACACACAGCTAGAAGCCCAAATATTTTTTCAGAGGTAGATGCAGATAAAAATTATTTTTAATTTGCAACCTGATGGAGGTCAGTATAGATGGACTAATATAGAAAGTCCCACACACTGCTAGAAGGCCAAATATTTTTTCAGAGCTAGATGCAGATAAAAATTATTTTTAATTTGTAACCTGATGGAGGTCAGTATAGATGGACTAATAGAGAAAGTCCCACACACTGCTAGAAGGCCAAATATTTTTTCTGAGCTAGATGCAGATAAAAATTATTTTTAATTTGCAACCTGATGGAGGTCAGTATAGATGGACTAATAGAGAAAGTCCCACACACTGCTAGAAGGCCAAATATTTTTTCAGAGCTAGATGCAGAAAAAAATTATTTTTAATTTGCAACCTGATGGAGATCAGTATAGATGGACTAATAGAGAAAGTCCCACACACTACTAGAAGGCAAAATATTTTTTCAGAGCTAGATGCAGAAAAAAATTATATTCAGTTTGCAACCTGATGGAGGTCAGTATAGATGGACTAATAGAACAAGTCCCACACAAAGCTAGAAGCCCAAATAATTTTTCAGAGGTAGATGCAGATAAAAATTATTTTTAATTTGCAACCTGATGGAGGTCAGTATAGATGGACTAATAGAGAAAGTCCCACACACTGCTAGAAGGCCAAATATTTTTTCAGAGCTAGATGCAGATAAAAATTATATTCAGTTTGCAACCTGATGGAGGTCTGTATAGATGGACTAATAGAACAAGTCCCACACACTGCTAGAAGCCCAAATATTTTTTCAGAGCTAGATGCAGAAAAAAATTATATTCAATTTGCAACCTGATGGATGTCAGTATAGATGGACTAATAGAATGATGCTATGCCCAAAAGATTTTACTTCACTAGGTGCAGTAAAAAAATTGGTATTCTATACACAGGTGGTATATCTTGCAACACAGATAGGCTACTCCACTGACTAACACACTCTGCAATAGGCCAAAAAGGATTAGCTTTGCTAGATTCAGCCAAATGCTGTGAAAAAAACTTGCACAGCACTGGCACAGACCTGCCTGGCAAAAACTGATAGGAACTGATGTAACCTAGTCCTGAAAAGGACTGCAATTACAATTAGTCTTTACTCCCACAATCTATCTATTTAAGAGCACAGACCTGCCTGATAAAAGTCGTAGGAAATGCTGTAACCTAGTCCTTAAAAGGACTGCAATCACAACTATTCCCTACTCCCAAGCTATCTGTAGATTTGTGCGAAAATTGGCTTGAAATTAACAAGGTATAGCGCACACAGCAACAGCGGTGCCATCTAACACGCAGCTGCAGCAGTGAGAAAATGGTGGCGACGGGGAAAATGGCTTGGTCTTATAGGGCAAGGACATGTGACATACACTGCCAATGACACATGCCCTTGCTTGTGTGAAAAACAGCAGTTCGCTCCGTGTGTGCGCTGCTGATAGGCTGACAGACTGCACCTCCCCACTGCAAATGCGGGAAAGAGAAAAAAAAATGGAGATCTTCATTATTCATGCAGAGATCCATCCGCTGCCCCTCCCCCCACCCCGCTGTACACTCAAACTGCGTATTAACATTAATTTTCATCATTACTGAGAAAAAATCCAGTTATGATTTTGGTGCACGAACAGTTATCGAACATAACCTCGAACAGCCGAATTTTTCTCAAATCGTTCGTGTTCGCCGAACGGCTCGAACACCGCCCAAAACAGCTCGAATTTGAGATTGGCGAACAGTTCGAGTAGAACAACACTCATCTCTAATAGGGATGCAGGAGCATTCCTATACTATGCAAACTGTCAGTTCTGCACTGACACAGAAAGTTGCCAGATCATGCACTGCGCATGATCTGGTAACTTTCCTAGCTCTGGTGACCCAGATGTCATCATGAGGACATCAGGTCACCATGCAACGATCGGACCTCTCCAATCCAAAGGCAGAGAGGCGTTCTTCCCTCTGCCTGCACGCTAAATGCTGCGATTGCAGCATTCAGCGGGTTAAAGTGCCGGGAGCGGTGCGGGCACTGCTCTTGGCACTGAGTCACTGGTATCAGCTGTCAGAATCAGCTGACACCCAGCAACAACTGTGCGCGTACGGCCTCTGTGAGTGCAAAATCGCCTAGATGTATACATATGTCCCATGTCGGTTAGTACCAGGCCACAGGGAAGTATGGCTTCATCTCGTTTCAGAAAGAGGTTAGGTTAAAGAGGACACATTTCCTTTGTACTTTAGGCAAAAAATATATATATAGTTTCATCTTTTACATTTTAAAAATTACAAAAAGGAAAATGGGCCGATGCAAAAGTTTGGGCACTCTGTATGGTTAGTACTTAGTAGCACCTCCTTTTGAAAGCATCACAACTTGTAAATGCGTTTTGTAGCCAGCCAAGAGTCTTCCCATTCTTATTTGGGGAATTTTCGTCCATTCTTCCTTGGAAAATTCTTCAAGTTCTGTGAATGATGTTCAGATCAGTGGACTGTGATGGCCATTGTAAAACCTTCAGCTTGTGCCTTTTGAGGTAGTCTATTGTGGATTTTGACGTGTGTTTAGGATGATTATCTATTTGTAGAAGCAATGTTCGTTTCAACGTCAGCTGTGTTACCGATGTTGTTTGCATCAAGAATTTGTTGAAATTTCATTGAATCCATTCTTCCCTCTACCAGTGAAATGTTTCCAGTGCCATTGGCTGCAAACACAACCCGAAAGCATGATTGATCCACCCCTATGCTTAATGGTTGGCAAGATGTTTTTCCTGAAATTCTGTGCTCTTTTTTCTCCACACATACCTATTCTTTTGCATACTTCTGACGCTGAATTTTATGGAGAGAACACAGGAGAGGTTTTCTTTTGATGACTGTTCCATGAAGGCCATATTTGTGCAGGTGTCTCTGAACAGTAGAACAATGTACCACAACTCCAGAGTCTGCTAAATCTTTCTGAAGGTCTTTTGCAGTCAAGCGGGGGTTCTGATTTGCCTCTCTAGCATTCATGCAAGCAGTTCTCACTGAAATTTTGCTTGGTCTTCCAGACCTTATCTTAGCTTCCACTGTTCCTGTGAACTGCCATTTCTTAATTATATTTCTAACTGAAGAAAGGGCGACTTGAAAACGTTTTTCTATCTTCTTATAGCCTTCTCCTGCTATGTGGGCCTCCACCATTTTCATTTTCAGAGTGCTAGGTGTCTGGCAGAGATCTGAAGGAAACAGCTCAGTTAAGTAGCCAGGCATTCAACTGGAATAATGAACACCTGAAGATAGCCAGTGCCTCCCAGTCTCAGGTTGGACAGCCGAGCTATCAATCACCACACTGACAGCTATTGCACGCCCCTGTACCAGATTGGATGGTCGACCTGTCAATCACAGTACTGACAGCTCCAGCACGCCCCTGTACAAGATTGGATGGCTGAGCTGTCAGTAATTGCATCCAAGACACAGTGAGGGGTGGAACCGTGACACTAGGTAGCTGTATAGAAGAACCCATGGCTGCTGTTTTTTGGCACAATGTTAGAGGAGGCTGGGTTTTCATACAGCTGGGAAATTGGCATTTCCTGGCCTTTCCAAACGATTTTCCTTCTTGTAATTTTTAAAATGAAAATATATATTCTTTTTTTCCTAAAATACAAAGGAAATGTGTCATCTTTCCCTTTAGGCCTTTTAGGGAAAGGAAAATATATATATATATATATACACACACACACACACATACAGTATATATACAGTACAGACCAAAAGTTTGGACACACCTTCTCATTTAAAGATTTTTCTGTATTTTCATGACTATGAAAATTGTACATTCACACTGAAGGCATCAAAACTATGAATTAATACATGTGGAATTATATACTTAACAAAAAAGTGTGAAACAACTGAAAATATGTCTTATATTCTATGTTCTTCAAAGTAGCCACCTTTTGCTTTGATGACTGCTTTGCACACTCTTGGCATTTTCTTGATGAGCTTCAAGAGGTAGTCACCGGAAATGGTTTTCACTTCACAGGTGTGCCCTGTCAGGTTTAATAAGTGGGATTTCTTGCCTTATAAATGGGGTTGGGACCATCAGTTGTGTTGTGCAGAAGTCTGGTGGATACACAGCTGATAGTCCTACTGAATAGACTGTTAGAATTTGTATTATGGAAAGACAAAAGCACCTAAGTAAAGAAAAACGAGTGGCCATCATTGCTTTAAGAAACGAAGGTAAGTCAGTCCGAAAAATTGGGCAAACTTTGAAAGTGTCCCCAAGTGCAGTTGCAAAAACCATCAAGCGCTACAAAGAAACTGGCTCACATGAGGACCGCCCCAGGAAAGGAAGACCAAGAGTCACCTCTGCTTCTGAGGATAAGTTTATCCGAGTCACCAGCCTCAGAAATCACAGGTTAACAGCAGCTCAGATTAGAAACCAGGTCAATGCCACACAGAGTTCTAGCAGCAGACACATCTCTTCAACAACTGTTAAGAGGAGACTTTGTGCAGCAGGCCTTCATAGTAAAATAGCTGCTAGGAAACCACTGCTAAGGACAGGCAACAAGCAGAAGAGGCTTGTTTGGGCTAAAGAACACAAGGGATGGACATTAGACCAGTGGAAATCAGTGCTTTGGTCTGATGAGTCCAAATTTGAGATCTTTGGTTCCAACCACCGTGTCTTTGTGCGACGCAGAAAAGGTGAACGGATGGACTCTACATGTCTGGTTCCCACCGTGAAGCATGGAGGAGAAGGTGTGATGGTGTGGGGGTGCTTTGCTGGTGACACTGTTGGGGATTTATTCAAAATTGAAGGCATACTGAACCAGCATGGCTACCACAGCATCTTGCAGCGGCATGCTATTCCATCCGGTTTGTGTTTAGTTGGACCATCATTTATTTTTC
The DNA here is from genome assembly GCF_046119375.1 of Phyllobates terribilis. Classification (NCBI taxonomy): domain Eukaryota; kingdom Metazoa; phylum Chordata; class Amphibia; order Anura; family Dendrobatidae; genus Phyllobates; species Phyllobates terribilis. The sequence continues at coordinate 412,797,201 of NW_027362771.1, read as the reverse complement.
AACAGGACAATGACCCCAAACACACCTCCAGGCTGTGTAATGGCTATTTGACCAAGAAGGAGAGCGATGGGGTGCTACACCAGATGACCTGGCCTCCGCAGTCACCAGACCTGAACCCAATCGAGATGGTTTGGGGTGAGCGGGACCGCAGAGTGAAGGCAAAAGGGCCAACAAGTGCTAAGCATCTCTGGGAACTCCTTCAAGATTGTTGGAAGACCATTTCCGGTGACTATCTCTTGAAGCTCATCAAGAGAATGCCAAGAGTGTGCAAAGCAGTCATCAAAGCAAAAGGTGGCTACTTTGAAGAACCTAGAATATAAGACATATTTTCAGTTGTTTCAAACTTTTTTGTTAAGTATATGATTCCACATGTGTTAATTCATAGTTTTGATGCCTTCAGTGTGAATGTACAATTTTCATAGTCAAGAAAATACAGAAAAATCTTTAAATGAGAAGGTGTGTCCAAACTTTTAGTCTGTACTGTATATATATATATATATATATATATATATATATATACACACACACACAATTTATATATATATATTGTAATGTAACAAAATAGGTAAAAAGCCAAGGGGAATGAATACTTTTGCAAGCCACTATATATGTACGTGTGTGTGAAAATATCAGTTAAATTCCATTATTGTGAGTGCAATACTTCCACAAGCAACTAGCCAAAAACCTCCGCCTATAGAAAAATTTAGAATAGAAGCAGCACTCCAGGGGAAGTTAGTTAATGAAGTCCACCCAGATGCGTGTAATGTATGCGCATTTGAAGTCCTTGCAAGAGAAAAAAAGAGTAGCACTCACCGGTAAATGTAAAAAACAATCCTTTATTATTGATCCATGGTAAGAACAGACGGGCAGGAGAGCAAGTGGTGCACTGTTAGGACGATGGCCGTTTCGCTCTCCAGTGCTTCAATGGGTCCTTCAATTGCCTCACCAGTTCAAGACATCTCCTTCGCATGGAGCTGATCAGGTTGTTGATTGTGGTCTGTGGAATGTTGGTCCACTCCTCTTCAATGGCTGTGCGAAGTTGCTGGATATTGGCAGGAACTTGAACACGCTGTCATATATGACGATTCAGAGCATCCCAAACATGCTCAATGGGTGACATGTCCGGTGAGTATGCTGGCCAAGCAAGAACTTCACATAGACATTGAAGAGAAGTGGACCAAAATCAACCTGATCAACTCTATGCAAAGGAGATGTGTTGCACTGCGTGAGGCAAATGATGGTCACTGACTGGTTTTCTGACACGCCACCCCCCCTCCCCCGAATCTCCCAATACTGTGAAACTACCACCCGAAGGAAGACCTGTGCAATAATCATGCTGTCTAATCAGCATCTTGATATGCCACACCTGTGGATGGATGGATTGGCAAAGGAAAAGTGTTCACTAACACAGATTTAGGCTAATTTGTGAACAATATTTGAGAGAAAAAGGCCCTTTTTGTACTTACAAAATGTCTTACATCTTAGTTCAGCTCATGAAAAATGGGAGCAAAAACAAAAAAGTGTCGCGTTTACATTTTTGTTCAATATATATATTTGACAACATTTTCAATAAAGTACAAAACAAACAAAAAAAACAAAACAATAAATAATGCCCCGTCTCAAGCTGCACATAACACATTTGCATCTCTGGCTGCTATGGGCATAAAAGGGGACAAACTTATGGTGTGGCACCCATGCTCCCCTGACCTCAACCCCATGGATAACCTCTGGAGCATCATCAAAAGGAGTGTCTATGATGGCGGGAGGCAGTTCACATCTAAGCAACAGCTCTGGGAGGGTATTCTGTCCTCATGCAAAACAATTGAAGCAGAAACCATCCAAAACCTGACAAATTCAATGGACGAGAGAGTTCAGAAGCTCCTTTCGAACAAGCGGTCCTATGTGCAAATGTAACATCACCTAGAATAAAGTTTTGAGTTGAAAACTGTTTGATTTCAGTTTGTAATAACCTGCTAATGCTTATAATTTCAAAAATGACCATTTTTTTGTTCTTTATTAAAATGAAAAGGTTGAAAACTCTGCTGTGCATAATAATTTGGAACATGCATTTTGAGTGCAGTTTGAGTTTTTTTATTTTTTAAAAATATACTGTTATCATAGGCAGTTTGTACAAAAACCTTTCAATTGTACTCTAATAGTTATTTGACTGGAAAATTACAATGACTGCAATTCATATAGGTAATTTGGGAAAATCTGAAAAAATATTATTTGCATAATAATTTGGAACACAGTGTATGTGTATTTTTTATTTTGGGGGCGAAAGGGGGGTGATTTGAACTTTTATATTTTTTAAATATTTTTTAAAACTTTTATTTTTAACTTTTCACATGCTCCAATAGTCTCCAGGGGAGACTTGAAGCTGCGATCATTCGATTGCCTGTGCTACACACTGCAGGTCTTCAGCCCTGCTGTGTGTAGCTAAAGTGCTCGCTTGCTATGGGCGCCGAACACTGGGCGGCGCTCATAGCCTCCCGGCAATTGCAGGGGTCTCCTGACCTCGGGTTGTCATGCCAACCCATCGACAACTCGCAGTCATGTGACACGGGTGCCGATGGGTGGGACTAGTGACGTCCTTCCACCGCGGGCATGTTAAGTACCGCTGTCAGAGAATAACAGCCGCGGGTGGATCGCGATTCCACCCACAGCTGTTAGGGGCACATGACAACAGAACAGATCAGATCAGCTGTCATGACTCCGGAAAGGTGTGGGCTCAGAGCCGGAGCCCGCATCAAAGAGAGAGATATGACCTTGGACGTACTCATACATCCAAGGTCGTTAAGGGGTTAATGAAGCCTTCCCATCAAAATTTTTATCCTCTTAATATATTGCAATTATCATATTATATAGCACTGTGTACTTACAATTGCTCATTTGGCCTTCTATCTAGTTAGTCCTTCTGTTTTCTATTAGGGCTGTGACATTACATGATTAAAAACTAACTAACGGAATTCTTCTAAGCTCCATGTAGAAGCAGGAAGTCAATTTTGTCTGTACAAGTCATGAGTCACTGCAAAAGTCTATGGTGGGGGGGGGCGCGGAGCAGCTTGGGTCAGGAGTTGAAGAAAGGGATGATAAATGGAGGGACAAGAAACTTCTTGTTTCTACATACAGCAGAGAAAAGAGAATAATTAACTGGTTAGAAAGGCAAAGTGAGCAATTGTAAATATAGTACCCAGTGCTATATACCTTATTTTTCGGACTATAAGACGCATTTTTTCCTCCAAAATTTTGGAGGAAAGTGGGGTGTGCATCTTATAGTCCCTTTGGCATGGGAAGCAATGAATATTCATTCTCCTTAATAGCGCGCACAGTGTCAGCAGCAGTCGCTGGGTGTGGGAAGTAGTGAATATCCATGCTCTTTAATAGCGGGCACACGCTATCGCCAAGGGGTCGCGCTTCCTGCCTCTGCTGCACATAGCTCCGGACTGCTCCCTCCAGCTGTGTAAATCCGTGGCGCGGGTGCTGGGTTGTGTCATCTGTGCTGGCGGAGGGGCGCGGAACTGCCGACGCCTTTTATCTTTCCTTCACATTGTTAACCACCAAGGTTTGGTGTCTCCAGCAGCCCTCTCTTACGCTCAATATATGAGTTGTGCATGACACAACCCCGCAAGGTAAGCATATTTTCACTCATTTAATTTTGTTTCTCTGGGTAACAGCACTATTGCGCCCCCATTCTCATCTCTTTATAGAATCATCCCCATCCTGGTATACAAGGCTCCCATCCCCATCCTGGTATACATGGCCCCCTCATCTCCATCCTGGTATACATGACCCCCTCATTCCCATCCTGGTATACATAGCCCCCTCATCACCATCCTGGTATACATGGCCCCCTCATCCCCATCCTGGTATACATGGCCCCCTCATTTCCATCCTGGTATGCATGGCTCACTCATTTCCATCCTGGTATGCAAGGCCCCCTCATTTGCATCCTGGTATGCATGGCTCCCTCATCCCCATCCTGGTATACATGGCCCTCATATCCCCATCCTGGTATACATGGCCCTCATATCCCCATCCTGGTATACATGGCCCCCTCATTTCCATCCTGGTATGCATGGCTCACTCATTTCCATCCTGGTATGCATGGCTCACTCATTTCCATCCTGGTATACATGGCTCCCACATCCCCATCCTGGTATACATTGCTTCCATCCCTATCCTGGTATACATGGCCCCCTCATCCCCATCCAGGTATACATGGCCCCATAATTTCCATACTGGTATACATGACCTCCTCATTCCCATCCTGGTATACATAGCCCCCTCATCCCCATCCAGGTATACATGGCCCCTTCATCCTCATCCTGGTATACATGGCCCCCTCATTTCCATACTGATATACATGGCTCCCTCATCCCCATCCTGGTATACATGGCCCCTTCATCCCCATCCTGGTATATATGGCCCCCTCATTTCCATCCTGGTATACATGGCCCGCTCATTCCCATCCTGGTATACATGGCCCGCTCATTCCCATTCTGATATACATGGCTCCCCTCATCCCCATCCTGGTATACAAGGCTCCCATCCCCATCCCCATCCTGGTATACATGTCTCCCTCATCCCCATCCTGGTATACATGGCCCTCTCATCCCCATCCTGGCATGCATGGCCCTCTCATCCCCATCCTGGCATACATGACTCCCTCATCCCCATCCTGGTATACATGGCTCCCATCCCCATCCTGGAATACATGGCCCCCTCACCACCCTCATTTCCATCCTGGTATACATGGCCCGCTCATTCCCATCCTGGTATACATGGCCCGCTCATTCCCATTCTGATATACATGGCTCCCCTCATCCCCATCCTGGTATACAAGGCTCCCATCCCCATCCCCATCCTGGTATACATGTCTCCCTCATCCCCATCCTGGTATACATGGCCCTCTCATCCCCATCCTGGCATGCATGGCCCTCTCATCCCCATCCTGGCATACATGACTCCCTCATCCCCATCCTGGTATACATGGCTCCCATCCCCATCCTGGAATACATGGCCCCCTCACCACCCTCATCTCCATCGTGGTATACATGGCCCCCTCATTTCCATACTGATATACATGACTCCCTCATCCCCATCCTGGTATACATGGCCCCCTCATTCCCATCCTGGTATACATGGCTCCCTCATCCCCATCCTGGTATACATGGCCCCCTCATCACAATCCTGGTATACATGGACCCCTCATCACAATCCTAGTATGCATGGCCCCCTAATTTCCATCCTCATATACATAGCCCCCTCATCCTCATCCTGGTATACATGGTCCCATCATCTCTATCCTGGAATACATGGCACCCATCCCCATCCTGGTATACATAGCCCCCTCATCCACATCCTGGTATACATGGCCCCCTCATTCCCATCCCGTTATGCATGGCCACCTCATCCCCATACTGGTATGCATGGCCCCCAACAAGCTGCACACATAAAAAAATAAACAATTCTACTCACCTTCCTTCCCTCTGTTCCAGCACTGCATCCTGTTCAGCTGCCAGCAGATGATCTCACCGTGTAAGCAGCGCAAGACGTAACGACCATGAGCCCTCACACACCAAGATCAGTTGCCAGAATATTCACTGCTCTACATGCCGGGAGTATGGGTGTGGATTGGAGAGCAGTGAATATTAATTTTCTTTAATAGTGGGCATGTTAGCCGCAGCTGCAGGCTCCTGTAGCGGCTCAGCGATCACATGTGCCCGCTGTTAAAAAAAATGAATATTCTTTGCTCCCCACGCCCATAGGAGTGGAGAGTACTGAATATTCATTCTCTAATAACTGGCACACGTGATTGCACAGCAGCTACAGGAGCCAGCGGCTGCGTCCAACACCGTGACAGCTACTAAGGAAAATGAATATTCACTACTCTCCACTTCAAAGGGCGTGGGGAGCAGTGAATATTAATTTTTTTTAACAGTGGGCACAGCGTTAGCCAAGCAGCTGGCTATTGCCTCTATGACCAGCTCCTCTGGCGCCACTTTACCCCCCACGCCAGAAAATTTTGGAGTCAAAAAGTGCGTCTTATAGTCCGAAAAATAAAGTATATAGTCACGGAAGGACTTTTCTTTTAATGGTGCATCAGCAGTATACAAGTACTGTAATAGCAATATTAAACACTGCCTAAATGCCTGCTCTAATCTAAGTTCTCCCTGCTATATCAAGTCTCCCTGAACTGCTTCCAGAGGACAGTGTGCCGAGCATCGCGTCACCCGGTCTAATATAAGACCTGATGACGCAATACCGCCGGCCAATCACAGTAATGCCAATAGCCAATATGGCTACGGTATTTCCGTGTATGACAGGCAATTTCTGCATGTTTATTTGCTGTCTAACAGGCGCGAAAGATGCAGGCGGGGACTGGAGCATGGCGCTTGAGCCCCCGCGATACTCGATCGAGTAACGAGCGTCCCCGAGCACCCCGGTGCTCGATATAGTAATGAGGAGTGGCAAACTTGCTCGCTCATCACTAATTAAGGGAATACAAGCTTTAATGGGGGTGCTTCTTTAAGTAGAGCAATGAGTTTACATAATTAATTTTCACAATTTTGCCAGTTGCTCCAAAGAAAAAGATGTTACATTGTACAGATTACATGATTATAATGTATCCATACCCAATCTCATTTTATTAATCAAGTAACAAAAATGTTTTATATTTCTTTTGGTGGTATATGTTTCATAAATCAGCATAAATTTCCACTACTGTAAACAATATGTTTGGCCCATTAAGGAAATGTAGTATATGTAGTAAAAATGTAGGTTTTACAATACGTTTTCATTTTGCTTTACTTTTTGCTTAAATCCCAAGAGAGAAACCAAAAAGTGATAAGCAATGCGTAATCTCCTGCAGATTTGATGTCAAAGGGACCACACTGAGAAAAGCAGGTGATGTTTGCTGGCTGTTACAGGAAAGTTGGGGGTATATATAGGTGGTATAGATATACATATACAGAAAAATATGTCTTAGGGGGTAAAGGGGAAATAGCTGCAGCAATCAATTATGCTGAAATGTCTAACAAAAATTACAGAAAAAAGCTGAAAAAATGCCAGAGTTTCATATGTTTCAAGTTATCCCAACTGCTTAGCCTCCTATCACATGCAGATCCAGTGAAGTAAATACCAATCCTCTAACTATAACATATTATAAAGTTTTATCAAATGTAATCTTCTCATTATGCAAGAAAATTTCAACTGCAGAAACGTGATCACCATCTTTAACCCCCTTAGGACCAAGCCTACTCAAGCATTAATGGTGTTGGCTACTTTCTTGGTGGATTTTACAAATATGCTGTTAATAGCATTATCTGCAATTTACTAATTTATGGTTATCTGCAGCTCAATAGCTCTATTCTGCAGAATGTACAGCGCTTTAGTCCTCAAAACGGCCAATGATGGAGGGGAATGTAACCAGCGCAGTCCATCAGCGGCCTTCATTATATAATATTAAAGTGCATGGCATGGGAAACCAGAGCATGCATAGTGCAGTGTTATTCAATGAAACTGCTATTGAACAGGAGGATTTGTTTTTGGTCTTCGCTCTGCTGCTTTCAGGGAGCCATGACTTTTTAATTTTCCAACCAAAAAGTTGAGTAAGGTGTTACGGGTCCGGGTGGTGGAACCTCTGTGCTTTGATGCAAGGAGGGACCAGAGGGGCGTAACTAAGTTAAACATCAAATGTTTGGATATACAGGACAGACCAAAAGTTTAGACACACCTTCTCATTAACACTGTATGCAGAATTATTAGGCAAGTAGTATTTTAGAGAATTATTTTTATTATTGATCAAAAACTATGTTCTCAATCAACCCAAAAGACTCATAAATATCCAAGCTTAATATTTTTGGAAGTTGGAGTGTTTTTTTTTTTAGATTTGGCTATCTTAGGAGGATATCTGTTTGCGCAGGTAACTATTACTGTGCAGAATTATTAGGCAACTTAATAAAAACCAAATATAATCCCATCTCACTTGTTTATTTTCACCAGGTAAACCAATATCAGTGCACAAAATTTAGAAATAAACATTTTTGACATGCAAAAACAAAAACCCAAAAAATTAGTGATCAATATAGCCACCTTTCTTTATGATGACACTCAACAGCCTTCCATCCATAGATTCTGTCAGTTGCTTGATCTGGTTTCGGTCAACATTGCGTTCAGCAGCCACCACAGCCTCCCAGACACTGTTCCGAGAGGTGTACTGTTTTCCCTCCCTGTAGATCTCACATTTTATGATGGACCACAGGTTCTCTATGGGTTTCAGATCAGGTGAACAAGGGGACCATGTCATTATTTTTTCTTCTTTTAGACCTTCACTGGCCAGCCACGCTGTGAAGTAGTTGGATGCATGTGATGAAGCATTGTCCTGCATGAAAATCATGTTTTTCTTGAACGATACTGACTTCTTCCTTACCACTGCTTGAAGAAGTTGTCTTCCAGAAACTGGCAGTAGGTCTGAGAGTTGAGCTTCACTCCATCCTCAACCCTAAAAGGTCGCACAAGTTCATCTTTGATGATACCAGCCCATACCAGTACCCCACCTCCACCTTGCTGGCGTCTGAGTCGGAGCTCTCTGCCCTTTATTGATCAAGGCTCTGGCCCATCCATCTGGCCCATCAAGAGTCACGCTCATTTCATCAGTCCATAAAACCTTTGAAAAATCAGTCTTAAGATATTTCTTGACCCATTCTTGACGTTTTATTTTATGTTTCTTGTTCAAAGGTGGTCGTTTTTCAGCCTTCCTTACCTTGGCCATGTCCCCGAGTATCGCACACCTTGTGCTTTTTGATACTACAGTAACGTTGCATCTCTGAAATATGGCAAAACTGGTGGCGAATGGCATCTTGGCAGCTTCACACTTGATTTTCCTCAATTCATGGACAGTTAGTTATTTTGCGCCTTTTTTGGCCAACACGCTTCTTGCGACCCTGTTGGCTATTTGCCATGAAACGCTTGATTGTTCGGTGATCACGCTTCAAAAGTTTGAAAATTTCAAGACTGCTGCATCCCTCTGCAAGACATTTCACAATTTTGGACTTTTCAGAGCCCGTCAAATCTCTCTTCTGACCCATTTTGCCAAAGGAAAGGAAGTTGCCTAATAATTAAGCACACCTTATATAGGGTGTTGATGTCATTAGTCAACACCCCTCCTCATTACAGAGATGCACATCACCAGATTTACTTAATTGGTAGTTGGCTCTCAAGCCTATGCAGCTTGGAGTAGGACAACATGTATAAAAAGTATCAAAGTGATCAAAATTTTTCTGTATTTTCATGAGTATGAAAATTGTACATTCACACTGAAGGCATCAAAACTATGAATTAACATGTGGAATTATATACTTAACAAAAAAGTGTGAAACAACTGAAAATATGTCTTATATTCTAGGCTCTTCAAAGTAGCCACCTTTTGCTTTGATGACTGCTTTGCACACTCTTGGCATTCTCTTGATGAGCTTCAAGAGGTAGTCACCGGAAATGGTTTTCACTTCACAGGTGTGCCCTGTCAGGTTTAATAAGTGGGATTTCTTGCCTTATAAATGGGATTGGGACCATCAGTTGTGTTGTGCAGAAGTCTGGTGGATACACAGCTGATAGTCCTACTGAATAGACTGTTACAATTTGTATTATGGCAAGAAAAAAGCAGCTAAGTAAAGAAAAACGAGTGGCCATCATTACTTTAAGAAATGAAGGTCAGTCAGCCCGAAAAAGTGGGATAACTTTGAAAGTGTCCCCAAGTGCAGTTGCAAAAACCATCAAGCGTTACAAAGAAACTGGCTCACATGAGGACCGCCCCTGGAAAGGAAGACCAAGAGTCACCTCTGCTTCTGAGGATAAGTTTATCCGAGTCACCAGCCTCAGAAATCGCAGGTTAACAGCAGCTCAGATTAGAGACCAGGTCAATGCCACACAGAGTTCTAGCAGCAGACACATCTCTTCAACAACTGTTAAAAGAAGACTTTGTGCAGCAGGCCTTCATGGTAAAATAGCTGCTAGGAAACCACTGCTAAGGATAGGCAACAAGCAGAAGAGACTTGCTTGGGCTAAAGAACACAAGGAATGGACATTAGACCAGTGGAATTCTGTGCTTTAGTCTGATGAGTCCAATTTTGAGATCTTTGGCTCCAACCACCGTGTCTTTGTGCGACGCAGAAAAGGTGAACGGATGGACTCTACATGCCTGGTTCCCACCGTGAAGCATGGAGGAGGAGGTGTGATGGTGTGGGGGTGCTTTGCTGGTGACACTGTTGGGGATTTATTCAAAATTGAAGGCATACTGAACCAGCATGGCTACCACAGCATCTTGTAGCGGCATGCTATTCCATCCGGTTTGCGTTTAGTTGGACCATCATTTATTTTTCAACAGGACAATGACCCCAAACACACCTCCAGGCTGTGTAAGGGCTATTTGACCAAGAGCGAGAGTGATGGGGTGCTACGCCATATGACCTGGCCTCCACAGTCACCAGACCTGAACCCAATCGAGATGGTTTGTGGTGAGCTGGACCGCAGAGTGAAGGCAAAAGGGCCAACAAGTGCTAAGCATCTCCGGGAACTCCTTCAAGATTGTTGGAAGACCATTTCTGGTGACTACCACTTGAAGCTCATCAAGAGAATGCCAAGAGTGTGCAAAGCAGTCATCAAAAGGTGGCTACTTTGAAGAACCTAGAATATAAGACATATTTTCAGTTGTTTCACACTTTTTTGTTAAGTATATATTTCCACATGTGTTAATTCATAGTTTTGATGCCTTCAGTGTGAATGTACAATTTTCATAGTCAAGAAAATACAGAAAAATCTTTAAATGAGGTGTGTCCAAACTTTTGGTCTGTACTGTATATAGGTATATGTACCAAATGACTCTTCAAACAAATCCATAAATCACCACCTCTACACTTGATTATAGTGCAGAAAAACAAAGAGATCCATTATTGTAATTAAAAATAAATTTTATTACATCATTAAATTAAAAACTTGACAACAACATAAAATAAAAAAGCAGAGTGCCCAGTAAGGGGGACAGATTCCTGCACAACGATCCAGTATATCATAGGCTCCGAAAAATGACTATCTTAGTCTACCAATATTACAGACCTCCTAGTAATAAATCTCTGTATGCCATTTATAATGCTATAATAGCTAAATATAAATAGATGAGGGGCACACGACCCTTTACCTAGACCAATTTAATGAAGGTCCCATGAAAACCTAGATAGACATTCATATGAAGGAGCTAAATCTTAAATCCCTATGGTATCGGGAAATAACCATGATACAATGTACCTAAGTGAGAGCAGGACGTCTGTCCCTCCTTCACCCCGACGCGCGTTTCGCTCGCTTGCTTCTTCCGGGGGCTTTTTTATTTTATGTTGTTGTTATGTTTTTAATTTACTGATGTAATAAAATTTATTTTTAATTACAATAATGGATCTCTTTGTTTTTCTGCACTATAATCAAGTGTAGAGGTGGTGATTTATGGGCATAACTAAGTGCCTACTCGGACCGACCCAGGTCACACGGCGGCTTAGTCGACTCCGTGAACCAAGGAGGGACCGGGCAGGTGAACCAGGTGCCACTCTGGGACCGACCTTGTGTGAGAGCAGGTGACTCCCACGGGTCAGATGACAGGAGCTGACTGGTACAGCGGATGTGCACGACTGGTAGGCTGGTGGGTGATCCGGGTGGACAAGCAGACGGGTACAGTGGATAGCCAGACAGGTGCTCCGGGTAAACATGCAGGCGGGCATGACAGGTAACTTGGCAGGTGCTCTGGGTAGGCAGGTGGGCACGGCAGGTAATCTGGCAGGTGCTCCGGGTAGGTAGGCTGGCAGACACGGCAGATGGGCAGACTGGCGGGCACAGCTGATAGACAGACTGGCGAGCAGGACTGTTAGACTGGCGGGCAAGGAACCTGAGGGCTGAGGAGAGTGTTAGCACACAAACAACAACCTTGCACAGGCACCTCCATTTTGGAGGTGCTTAATATAGGGGCAGTCCTCCGGCCATTGGCCGGGGACTCTTTAGGACGGCGCGTGCGGCCCCTTTAGGAGGGACGGAGCGCGCGCCCTAAGCACAGTGCCTGGGAAGCTGCGCACAGTGCGCGCCTTAGCGGCAGGAGAGCAGGAAGCCGCTGGACCGAACCACGGCGGTGAGGGGAACAGGGAGGTGAGGGGAATGCTACATAAGGACTTGTTCTTTTGTGGAATGAGTAGCATTTATCTATGTCACTATTTTGATTTATATATAACTTGTTGGTTAACATTTAAAAAAAAAAAAAAAAAAAACAGAAGAAAAAACAAAAACACAGCAATTCTTCCATTTTGTTTTTTTGTTAAGAACAGAAGCCGTGATATATACATTAAGAGAGTAATGACTTCACTTTTTTTTTTTTTACCCGTCAGGTTGTGGTAGTTGTAAATTGAAGTCCACATTTTTATTATGGTCAAAATGCACAGGATAATACTACAGAAGACTACAAAATTAGTGCTTTGAAGGGTTACAATGAAAAATATTTGGTTTTACATTTTTAATCCTCAACAAGGAACATTGACTAGTCATCTTATGCCCTGCCAATTTATTACTACCATAGGACAGCACAAAGGCCATTATTTAGTAGTGGACTCCAGATATCGCAATGGTAGAATTTAGGTTTATAGAAGGAGAAAGAAACAGCCCCAGCCCAATTAATTAAAAGTTTTAAAGCTTTATTCAATCATGTTAAAATCCAAAGAAATGTTCAATTGTATTCATGAATAAAACACCAATGTTATTTTGGTGCATATAGCACCCTTAATCATGGTGTGTATTTAATGGCTTGAGCGCACTTAAAACTCAATCTGTCAATAGGATCAACTCTCCTAAGCCGTCTATATAGGCATGTAGGTCATAGGAAGATGAATAAAATGATATTTTACGTTTACACCTTTTTCCAACTAGACTGTTTATGGCCTTACTCCATAGGCGGATTATAATGAGGGCAATCAGGGCTACCGCCCGGGGCCCATGTATTGCCCCCATTATAATTCGCAATCCCATGTCTTTTTTCGGTTACCGACGTGGCCGCAGGCGGCTTGAATGATGGTGAGCCCGCCCTGCCGCATGACGTCAGGCAGAGCGGACCCAGCATACACAGCGCAGGCGGCCGGGCACGCTTATTTAAAAGTAAGGTGCCCGCTCACGCTATGCAGCCGCTCCTAGCGGGCCGCGTGTTGTTAGGACGATCGCGCATCAACGCTGGGCCGCCCTGCCTCATGACGTCAGGCAGAGCGGACCAGCATGCACAGTGCGGGAGGCCGGGCGCGCTTATTTAAAAGTAAGGTGCCCGCTCACGCTGTGATGCCACTCCTAGCCGGCCGCATGTTGTCACGACTATCGCGCACAGAAGCTGGGCCGCCCTGCCTCATGATGTCAGGCAGAGCAGGAATGGCCCGGCCTCCAGGATGTGTGAGCCGGGAGCGGGCGTTGTGCAGGGGGAGACCCGCCCGAGGCTGGCGCTGTACAGTGCCCTGAGAGGTAGGTGTGCATTGTGGTGTCAGCATGCTGCGGCTTGTAGTGCGCTCTGTCTAACACCTTCACTTGTTTTTACTTTGGTGTCACGTGACCTGAGGCGTCCGGATCTCTGCTTGTGGGAAGGTAATGGAAGCAGTCATTAGTTGCACTTGAGCGCAGGTGGTGTCTATTCACTGACAGCAGCAGAGGTCTCACACAATGGACGCAGCTGACACTGACAGGGGTGTACTTTAATATCTCTGCTCGATAAGAGAAAGCGACATTTTTGCAAGAATATCACTATCCGATTTTTTTATCCTATTTTCGGTATCGATTTCTTTGTCATTTCCAATGAAAATACAAAACTATTCCCACCTGTGTGCTGTGCCAGGAAGTGTTGTCATAGGGTCTGTACAGTGTATTGTATGGCCCGTGTGTGTATCTATCAGATCCAGCTTTTATGGATCAGCAGAGCGCACACGCAGCCGCCGTGCACTGCCGGCGCCAGGAGATGGCAGAAACGATCAGGCATGCAGGGGAGCGACATGTCCGAGCGATGGCCGTGTGTGGTCACTAAGGCTGGAGCTACACAGGGATGTGTAAGGTGTAGGCGTGACCCCAATCTCTCATCGCCCCCAGATCTGTCTCATGATCACAATTTTATTTATTTTATTTCCATGTTTTAAAAACACAAACAATTATTGTGCTACAGAATTAAAGGGATCCTGACATCAGAAAAAACTCTATTAACCTGCATATATAACGGTTACATGGCAGGTTAACAGCTTTATTATGCTGCCCAGCAGCTGAATGCAGAGGGGAGAAAATTAACTTTTTTCTCCTCGTCAGTATTCGGTTTCAGTCATGGGGGCAGTGTCGGTTCGGTCACCACTCTGAGTATGCAGAGCGTTCGCTGTAACCGAGCCCCCAGCACTGACTGACACTGGCTCTACATTGAGGCCGGCTGTCAGTCAGGGCCGGGGTTACATCGGCCGCTCTGTATTCTCAAAGCAATGACTGAACCAGCGCCGGGCCAGACCCCATGACTGAAACCGAATGCTCCCCCATCCTGGTATATGCTCCCCCATTCGGCCTGTTCTGCTGTTCTTCTGGCGAGGGTGGAGGAGTGTGGCGCCAGAGTTTGCACCTGAGCATAGCACGATCTCCGGCGCCATTTTTTTGATGACAAATTTGCACAGAGTGTCTTCAACAAAATGGCGCCAGAGATCGAGGTATGTGTCCTAATGGCGCCGGAGATAGCGGTATGCGGTCAGCTCTTACGCATACCGCATCACAATCCTTTATCCTCGTCCTCCTACCTCTCACCTGTAACGGCTGATGTGTTCTTCTGTCTCTGGCCAGACTTTGCAGGCACATTGCATGTACAGTCTATAGAGGCTTCAGACAGACGGACACATCTCCGATTATATTATAGATAGCAGTCATGTATTCTCATATAGACTGTACAGGGCCGTACCTAGGAGAAGAGGAGGGGCATGTGACCTGGGTACAGCCGTCAGGGGGTGCCTTCGGGCCACCTCATGCTGAAGCCAGAGGTGTCTCACAGGCAGCTGCATGTTGCCGCCCCCAGAGTGGGATTCAACCATTCTCTGAGCTGGCTGTGGAACCGACAGTCGATCAGAGAAGGGAGCTATGTACGGGCTCATACTGTATATAGGGAGCTATGTGCGGGCTCATACTGTGCATGTATATAGGAGGCTATGTGGGGGCTCATACTGTATGTAGGTGGCAGTGTGGGGGCTCATACTGTATATAGGAGGCTAGGCATCGGCTCATACTGTATATAGGGAGCTATGTGGGGCTTATACTGTATCTAGGGAGCTATGTACGGGCTCATACTGTATCTAGGAGGCTATTTAGGGGCTCATACTGTATATATGAGGCTAGTTAGGGGCTCATACTGTATATATGGAGCTATGTGGGGCTCATACTGTATATAGGAGGCCATTTGGGGTCTCTTACTGTATATAGGAGGCTAGGAAGGCTTAAACAGTGCATAGGGAGATATGTGGGGCTCATACTGTATATAGGGAGCTATGTGCGGGCTCATACTGTGTGTGTGTATAGGAGGCTACGTGGAGGCTCATACTGTATGTAGGTGGCAGTGTGGGCTTATACTGTATATAGGAGGCCATGCAGGGGCTCATACTGTATATAGGGAGCTATGTGGGGCTCATACTGTATCTAGGAGGCTATTTAGGGGCTCATACTATATATAGGAGGCTAGTTAGGGGCTCATACTGTATATACGGAGCTATGTGGGGCTCATACTGTATATAGGAGGCTATTTGGGGGCTCTTACTGTATATAGGAGGCTATGAAGGCTTATATTGTGCATAGGGAGATATGTGGGGTTCATACTGTATATAGGAGGCTATGTGGGGCTTATACTGTGCATAGGGAGTTATGTGAGGGCTCATACTGTATATAGGGGGATGTCAGCATACTTAATTCTGCTCAATATTAAGTCATACAATTAATATAATTTTTTTAACTTATTTTGTTAATATTAATATTTAGCAGAATTAATTTTAGCCTATAAGCTCAGCCTCCACAACAGTCATGGTCTCTCATGTGGCCCCTCGGGAAAATTAATCTCCCACCCTGCTCTACTATATATAGTGCTATGATAATAGATTTCCTAAAGGAGAAAAAACGTGGCGCTATCTAAGCGTAGTAAGATTTGATCAATTAAAAGGGTGAGTATCTATAGTAAATTGCTCACCTGATGCGGTTGTGCAAGCAGAGGCACAACTCCCGCTTATAATATGGATGAAGGCAAGTGTATTGAGTAAGGCTTACTCAATACACTTGCATCGAGGGAGGTCGCGCCCATGTAGTCAGAATGTAGCTGGGAGTATGCATAGCGCACACTTGCAGTCACATGACCGCTGTTCCCGGCACCGGAGAATTATCGCAGTGCAAAGTGTGAGCGATCTGAGGATTCACAACTATACAGTCACTTAGAGTGACTACTGACTAGTAGTTTAGGACCAGACAACCCCTTAAAGTTACTGCTTATTACCCCAGTTTGGTTGCCCTGCTCTTTTGTATTTTCTGTATCATGAACAGTATAATTAAGGACTTAATGTGGAAACGAGAAATTCTGAGAGATAAAGGGATTGTCCCAAGAGCAAAGTACATTTTAAACAATAGATAAAATAAGTTTCAAAATTGCATGTGTTAAAAAAAAAAGTTCCTGTGCTGAAATAAGTTTATTAATGGGCCTCAGATATGTGCTGTGTATTGTCTGTGTCTGATCTTGCAGGAACATGGTCTGATCATACAGCTCCTGGGCAGGGGAGCTCATCATAAATCAAGCCAGTGAAGTAGGAGCTCCAGCTGCCACTAAAACACAGAAATTGGGGGTCTGGAAAGATCTTTCTAGATCAGAGCTACCATCCAAAAACAATTGAAAACCAGATTGCAAAAGCCACCAAAATGTCAAGGAATCATTGCCTACATTACAAAACTAAACAAGAAAACAATCAGGTGACTCTAGTAGTCATCTACAATCTAAATATTGAGGTGCTAAGAGGAGCCGCACGGAAACTACAACCTTTATTACAAAAAGATGCCTGATTACAATCTATATTCAGATCCCCCACTTCTGTATTTTAGGCATCCGCCAAATCTAAGAAGCATTATTATCAAAAGGTCCCTGTCCTCTTCAACAGGCGCAGGAACCTTTCCCTGCAACCAGAAAAAATGTAAAACTTGTCCATTTATAATGACAAGATAAAGATCCTCAACTTACATGAGGACTGCAAAATCCCAGGTACCTTCAGCTGCATCACATCTAATGTAGTGTACAATGGCATGTAAAAGTTTAGGCACCCCTGGTCAAAATTACTGTTATTGTGAACAGTTAAGCAAGCTGAAGATGAAATGATCTCTAAAAGGCCTAAAGTTAAGGAGGACACATTTATTTTGTATTTTAGGCAAAAAAAAATTATATATATATATATATACAGTACAGACCAAAAGTTTGGACACACCTTCTCATTTAAAGTTTTTTCTGTATTTTCATGACTATGAAAATTGTACATTCACACTGAAGGCATCAAAACTATGAATTAACACATGTGGAATTAAATACTTAACATCATTTATTTTTCAACAGGACAATGACCCCAAACACACCTCCAGGCTGTGTAAGGGCTATTTGACCAAGAGGGAGAGTGATGGGGTGCTACGCCAGATGACCTGGCCTCCACAGTCACCAGACCTGAACCCAATCGAGATGGTTTGGGGTGAGCTGGACCGCAGAGTGAAGGCAAAAGGGACAACAAGTGCTAAGCATCTCTGGGAACTCCTTCAAGATTGTTGGAAGACCATTTCCGGTGACTACCTCTTGAAGCTCATCAAGAGTGTGCAAAGCAGTCATCAAAGCAAATGGTGGCTACTTTGAAGAACCTAGAATATAAGACATATTTTCAGTTGTTTCACACTTTTTTGTTAAGTATATAATTCCACATGTGTTAATTCATAGTTTTGATGCCTTCAGTGTGAATGTACAATTTTCATAGTCATGAAAATACAGAAAAATCTTTAAATGAGAAGGTGTGTCCAAACTTTTGGTCTGTACTGTATATAGATTTTGTAGGGTTCGGTAGTCACTTAGCTGTGTTAGAGGTAGACATGGGACACTGTCTCTTTAAAATGTCCAAGGCAGGTTTATTATGCTGCATAAGCTGCACTTTCAGAAGTAAACAAAAGAAAGCCTTGTCCTTGTCTGGCACAGTGTGACAAAAAAACAGAAAATAAACAGTCCAATACAATATGGCGGGTTCACCTGCTCACGGTCACGGTCAGTGTCTTTTTGGCACAAACACTCTGGAGGTCTCCACACCTCTAGCCACAGACACTGAATGAGACACTTGGTCTCCATTTTATACACAAGCCCTGGGGGTGGGGATATCTGAGCAGCCAATCCCCCCTATCTCTTATGACTGCTCAAAAAAAACAGCCCTGCTACACCTAATTAACCCTCTCAGCACTACTTGTGCTGGAGCATGCTTTTCTGGTTTTACATCACTGAAGTTGCCAACCTCAGCGATACCTATCTCCATCAAGGACATGTCCGGTGGCCATTTTACATACCCCCCCTCTCCCCAAAGCCGGGGGGGCTTGGCACCTTCTGCTAACATACAGTGGACCCTCGGAAATGCGTCAGCATTGTCATGCAGCTTCCCAGGCCTATGCTCTACATGGAAGCTAAATTCCTGGAGGGCTAGGAACCATCTGGTCACTCGGGCATTGTTCCCCTTCTTCTCCCTCATCCACCTTAGTGGGGCATGGTCTGACACCAGCCTGAACTTGCTGCCTAAGAGGTAGTATCTCAGGGTGCCTAACGCCCACTTGACGGCCAAACATTCCTTCTCCACTATGGAGTAATTCTTCTCACAAGATGTCAGCTTCCGGCTTAAATACGATATGGGGTGCTCCTCCCCGTTCACCTCTTGTGATAGGGCAGCACCCAGTCCAACATCTGCCGCGTCCGTCTGGACCACAAAATCCTTTGAGAAATCCGGCACCACCAGCACTGACTGTTTACACAGAGCCTGCTTCAGCTCATGGAAAGCCGTCTCAGCTTCTGGAGACCACTTAGCCATAGCTGAGTTTGTCCCTTTAAGGAGGTCTGTCAAAGGGGCGGCTATCATGGCGACGTTAGGGATGAACCATCGGTAGTAGCCCATGATGCCCAGGAATGCTCTAACCTGTTTTTTTGAGAGAGGTTGTCGCCAACCCTGGATCGCTTCAACTTTATTTGGGGCTTTATCACACCTCTGTCTACGACATAGCCCAAATATTTGGCTTCCTCCATGGCACATTTCTTCGAGTTGCTTGAAAACCCCACCTTCCGCAGAGTATCCAATATTGCCTGGACTTCACTCAGATGGCTTCCCCAATCCTGGCTGTAGATCACGATATCATCCAGGTAGGCCGCTGCATACTTCTTGTGGGGAGCTAGGATCCGGTCCATGGCTCTCTGGAAGGTAGCTGGAGCTCCTTGCAACCCAAACTGCATCTTGGTGTACTGAAAACACCCATCTGGAGTTGAAAACGGCAGTCTTCTCCTTGGCATCTTGGGCCATAGGGATCTGCCAATACCCTTTTGTGAGGTCAAGGGTGGTAATATACCTGGCCAGCCCTAGCCTTTCAATTAGTTCATCTACCCTGGGCATTGGGTATGAATCGAACTTAGAGACCTCATTCAGTTTCCTTTAGTCATTACAAAACCGCCATTCTCCATCTGGTTTCGGCACTAGGACTATGGGACTGGACCAGCCACTTTTGGATTCTTCAATGACTCCCAGACTTAGCATCCGCTTTACTTCTTTCGAGATTACCTCTTGGCGGGCTTCGGGAATCCAATTCAGCTTCAGGTTTACCTGGACATGAGGTTCTGTAAGAACCTCATGCTCTATGATCTGGGTATAACCTGGTAGTTCGGAGAACAGGTCCCTGTTCAACTGCAGCAACTCTTGCCACTGTTGCTTTTAGGCACGTGAGAGCGACTCAGCCACCTTGACCTCTTCCACATCGGCTTCAGACTTCGCCACCAAACACAGAGCTTCCACGGGCTATCTATCTCGCCATGGCTTGATTAAGTTGACGTGGTACAGCTAGTTGGGATTTCTCCTCCCTGGTTGGTGAATTTTATAATTGACATCACCAACCTTTTCCACTACTTCATAGGGACCCTGCCACTTGGCCAGGAATTTGATCTCCACTGTAGGCACCAGCACAAGTACCCGATCTCCAGGGTTGAAGTGTCTCACCCTCGCCGACCTATTGTACACCCTCGACTGTGCCTCTTGCGCTTTGAGGAGGTGTTCTTTCACAACAAGCATTACTTCTGTAATCCTCTCTTGCATCTGTGCCACATGTTCAATTACAGTCCTGTAGGGTGTAGACTCAGCCTCCCAGGTCTCCTTTGCTACGTCCAGGAGACCACGGGGGTGTCGGCCATATATATATATATATTTCAAAAGAAAATGGAACAGCAGCAAAAATCCATATGTGGGTGCAAGGCCTCCCAGACAATGATTCCGTTGACTAATAGTCACATATATCAAAAAAAAAAGCAGACAGCACTTCATTAATACTACCAAAAGTGAGGACTTTATTAGCCCATCAAAAAAGTGTCAACATTTCGGCTGAACACAACCTTTTTCAGCTGAAACATTGCCACTTTTTTGATGGGTTAATAAAGTCCTCACTTTTGCTAGTATTAATGGAGTGCTGCCTGCTTTTCTTTTGATATATATATATATATATATATATACACACTGTATGTGTATATATATATATATATATATATATATATATACACACACACACACACACACACACACGTGATTCTCGCTAAATTAGAATATCATCAAAAAGTTAATTTATTTCAGTTCTTCAATACAAAAAGTGAAACTCATATTATATAGAGTCATTACAGACAGAGTGATCTATTTCAAGTGTTTATTTCTGTTAATGTTGATGATTATGGCTTACAGCCAATGAAAACACAAAAGTCATTATCTCAGTAAATTAGAATACTTTATAACAACTGCTTGAAAAATGTTTTTAAAATCCAAAATGTTGGCCTACTGAAATGTATGTTCAGTAAATGCCCTCAATACTTGGTCGGGGGCTCCTATTGTATCAATTACTGCATCAATGTGGTGTGGCATGGAGGCGTTCAGCCTGTGGCACTGCTGAGGTGTTATGGAAGCCCAGGTTGCTTTGACAGCAGCCTTCAGCTCGTCTGCATTGTTTGGTCTGGTGTCTCTCATCTTCCTCTTGACAATACCCCATAGATTCTCTATGGGTTAAGGTCAGGCGAGTTTGCTGGCCAATTAAGCACAGTGATACTGTTGTTTTTAAACCAGGTATTGGTACTTTTGGCAGTGTGGACAGGAGCCAATTCCTGCTGGAGAATGAAATTTCCATCTCCAAAAAGCTTGTAGGCAGAGGGAAGAATGAAGTGCTCTAAAATTTCCTATTTCCTGCGCTGACTTTAGTCTTGATAAAACACAGTGGACCTACACCAGCAGATGGAAATGGCTCCCCAAACCATCACTGATTGTGGAAACTTCACACTAGACCTCCAGCAGCTTGGATTGTGGCCTCTCCACTCTTCCTCCAGACTCTGGGACCTTGATTTCCAAATGAAATGCAAAATTTACTTTCATCTGAAAACAACACATTGGACCACTGAGCAACAGTCCAGGTCTTTTTCTCCTTAGCCCAGGTAAGACGCTTCTGGAATTGTCTATTGGTCATGAGTGGCTTGACACAAGGAATGCGACACTTGTAGCCCATGTCCTGAATACGTCTGTGTGTGGTGGCTCTTGAAGCAATGACTCCAGCAGCAGTCCACTCCTTGTGAATCTCCCCCAAATTTTTGAATGGCCTTTTCTTAACAATCCTTTCAAGGCTGTGGTTATCCCAGTTGCTTGTACACCTTTTTCTACCACACTTTTTCCTTCCACTCAACTCTCCATTAATATGCTTGGATACAGCACTCTGAACAGCCAGCTTCCTTAACAATGATCTTTTGTGGCTTACCCTCCTTGTGGAGTGTGTCAATGACGGCCTTCTGGACATGTGTAAGTCAGCACTCATCCCCATGATTGTGGAGCCTACTGAAACAGACTAAGGGACCTTTTTAAACATTTAGGAAGCCTTTGCAGGTGTTTTTTGATAATTATTTTAATTTACTGAGATAATGACTTTTATGTTTTCATTGGCTGTAATTCATAATCATCATTAACAGAAATAAACACTTGAAATAGATCACTCTCTTTGTAATGACTCTATATAATATGAGTTTCACTTTTTGTATTGAAGAACTGAAATAAATTAACTTTTTTATGATATTCTAATTTAATAAGAAGCACTTGTATGTATGTATGTATGTATATATATATATATATATATATATATATATATATACACACACATACACATTTATATACATATATGTATATATATACACACACATTTATATATATATATATATTTATATATATACATACATACATACATACATACATACACACATATATCTGTCAATCCCTTCCCATTGCCCAGAGACTCCAGTTTACAACCCTAACCACAGCATAAAAAGCCATCCACAACCTGTCTCCTCCATACATCTGTGACCTAGTCTTCTGGTACTTACCTGCACGCAACCTCCGATCCTCACAAGATCTTCTTCTCTACTCCCCTCTTATCTCCTCTTCCCACAATTGCATACAAGATTTCTCCTGTGCATCCCCCCTACTCTGGAACTCAGTACCCCAACATACCAGACTCTCATCTACCGTGGAAACCTTCAAAAGGGACCTGAAGACCCACCTCTTCCAACAAGCCTACAACCTGCAGTAACCCTCGCTCCACCATACCACTGCATGACCAGCTCTACCCTCACCTACTGTATCCTCACCCATCCCTTGTAGATTGTGAGCCCTCGAGGGCAGGGTCCTCTCTCCTCCTGTACCAGTCGCTGACTCATTTTTGTTCAAATTATTGTATTTGTTGTTTGCTATGTATACCCCTTTTAAACATGTAAAGCACCATGGAATTAATAGCGCTATCATAATAAATAGTAATAATTATATATATATATATATATATATATATATATAAATAAATAAAATATCATTTTTTCATTTTAAAAATTACAAAAAGGAAAATGGTCCAATACAAAAGTTTGGGCACCCTTGGAGATTTGTGTGCTCAAATTAGTTTGACCAAAGTTTCAGACCTTAATTAGCCTGTTAGGGTTATGGCTTGTTCACCATCATCATTAGGAAAGGCCAGGTGATGCAAATTTCCTACCTTTATAAAAACCCAGCCTTCTCTAACCTTGTGCCAAAAAACAGCAGCCATGGGTTCTTCTATGCAGCTGCCTAGCACTCTGAAAATGAAAACGGTGGAGGCCCACAAAACAGGAGAAGGCTATAAGAAGCTAGCAAAGAGTTTTCAAGTTCCCCTTTCCTCACTTCAAAATGTAATTAAGAAATGGCAGTTAACAGGAACAGTGGTGGTCAAGATAAGGTCTGGAAGACCAAGCAAAATTTCAGTGAGATCAGCTCGTAGGATTGCTAGAGAGGCAAATCAGAACCCCTGCTTGACTGCAAAAGACCTTTAGAAAGATTTAGAAGACTCTGGATTTGTGGTACATTGTTCTACTGTTCAGAGAAACCTGCACAAATATGGCTTTCATGAAAGAGTCTTCAGGAGAAAACCTCTTCTGCGTCCTCACCATAAAATTCAGCATCAGAAGTATGCAAAACAACATCTAAACAAGCCTGATTTATTTTGTAAACAAGTCCCGAGTCCTGAAGTTAAAATAGAAATTTTTGGCCACAATAATCAAAGGCATTGTGACGACATAGCATTTATTCTTAATTGTCAGATGTATTTTCCAGTAGGTTAAGAGACCTGAGCAATTGTTCATATGAACCTGAACGTTGATGTTTGCTGCAGCTAATTGTCTGCTATCTTTGGGGGACAGGGACACAAGGCAATTGAACAATCGATGTTTGCTAATATGATGATTACCCATTGTATAAGTCCATGCAATTTGTAGACCTGCAAGCAAGGAAGGACAAACTATGTAGATTGATTAAATACTCAAAACAATGAGATTTGACCTTATTCCAGCTTCCCCCTGACCTGTAGATGATGGCCTGGGGGATAGATGTGGGTATAAAAAGAGACCTCTATCCTTCTGCAGTGAGACTCTGCAGAACAGTAGCCAGGGAACCATGGTTTCAACATACAGATTTGACACTCTACAGGATGCCAGCTTAAGAGACCACAACTCCAGCTGGAGGGATACATATCTGCTCCATTTACCATCACTGAACCAATGGAGACATTCAGAGAAGCCAGGTTGGGACCATCCGGCCACCTGGCGCCATGGAGACATTCGGGGAAGCCATGTTGGGAAAATCAGGTCATCTGGCCATGTACCTTAAAGGACTGTCAGCTTCCTAAGCTTGTCATTACCTCCTCTCTTTGGGTGCCCACCAAAAGCAGGGTGCCACTGGTGGAGGTAGTCAGGCCCGAAGTAACAACTGTTCTAACCCCGGCAAGCCAGCGGAAAGGTGAGACTCGGTAATTTGCATAATCTTGTGCATTTGTTGGGACTGTTCTATATGTTATTGTCTGTTGGTGGTTCAATAAAGTATTGCCACACTGTGTTACCTTCACCCTGTGTTGTCTGAGTAGTATCCACGGGAAAGGAGAGCGGGCGTTCATTGTGATGAGCCCAGGTCCATGTGGTTTTTCTAAAGACAGCTGGGCCAGTGGATGAGAGCACCCACTGACTATCGTGTCTCCATAGGTATGTGTGGGGAAAAAAGAGCACACAATTTCTTGAAAAGAACATGTCAACCATTAAGCATGGGAGTGGATCAATTACGCTTTGGGGTTGTGTTGCAGTCAATGGCACAGGGAACATTTCACGGGTAGAGGGAAGAATGGATTCAATGAAATTTCAACAAATTCTTGATGCAAACATAACACCATCTGTTAAATAGCTCAAGTTGAAAAGAGGATGGCTTCTACTAATGGATAATTATCCTAAATATACATCAAAATTCGCAATAGACTACCTCAAGAGGGGCAAGCTGAAGATTTTACAATGGCCCTCACAGTCCCCTGATCTGAACATCTTGAAAATCTCACAGACCTGGAAGAATTTTCCAAGGAAGAATTGATGAAAATCCCTCAAACAAGAATTGAAAGACTCTTGGCTGGCTACAAAAAGTGTTTACAAGCCGTGATACAATCAAAAGGGGGTGCTACTAGGTACTAACCATTCAGAGTGCCCAAACTTTTGCATAGGCTCATTTTCCTTTTTGTAATTTTTGAAAATGTAAAAGATGAAAATATATATATTTTTAGCCTAAAATACAAAGGAAATCTGTCATCTTTAACTTTAGGTCTTTTAGAGATTAATTCATCTTCAACTTGCTTAACTGTTCACAATAAGGCTATGTGCCCACGATGCAGAAATGCTTAAGATTTTTTCCTGAGCGTTTCTGCATCTCCCTGGCAGAAAAAATGAATGCGGATTGTACATGCGTTTTTCCTGCCAGGGACATGCAGATGTGAAGCATTCTTCACATGCATTTCCGCATGTGGGTTGACAAGCGCTTTCCAAGCGATTTTAGCATCACTTGGAAAGTGCTTGTCAACTTGCTCACACTATATAAATCCATGCAAACAGCATGGATTTATATACTGAGACCTTAAAGAATGGTAAAAAATAAAAAAATAAATCTATACTTACCTTCCGGTGGCCCCCGCAGTCTTTATTCTCTCCGTCCTGGCTTGTCGGAAGCTCGGGGTACAGTACACTGAAGGACCTGCCGTCACATGACTATGACATCAGCGCAGGTCCTTCAGTCCACCGCGATCTGCCGGCAAGCGAAGACAAGGAGACCAGGGGCCATCAGAAGGTAAATATCATATTTATTTTTTATTTAATTCTTTTTTTACAGGTTCTATGGTACCCGGGTCTGGAGGAGAGTCTTCTGTCCTCCAGACCCAGGTACCATCCGCACATTGAAACGTTTGGATTCCGCATGTACAGATCCAGTGATGTGGAATCCAAGTGTTCCAATGAAAGTCAAAGGCGGCAAAAACGCAGCGCTTCCGCAAAATAATTGCTAGTGCTGCGTTTTTTTCCGCAATGATAACCTGCAGCGGAAATTTCCGCAGCATGTGCACAGCACATGCGGATTATCATTGGGGAACATGGCAGGCCTTCTACCATGCATTTTTTAAGTGTTTCTGCAGCGTTTTTGCCTCTGCGGAAATGCTTAAAAAACGCATCGTGGGCACACAGCCTAATAGTAATTTGACCAGGGGTGCCCAAACTTTTACATGCCACTGTACTTAATTATATGTACCAAATATCCAACTGGGGGCCTGTATGTAGGGGAAACAGGGCAAAAACTTAGAACAAGAATAAATTCTGTTCACCACACAATAAAAGAAAAAAAGAATAGATCTAACGGTGGCCAAACATTTTTATATCCCTGACCATAGTATCATGGACATGAAATTACTGGTATTAAACGGTAACTTGAAACCTCAAAGAAAAATTTGGGAGTACAAACTTATGACAACTTTTGACACACTCAGAACAGGAATGAATAAGTTGCATGGATTTATGTATTTCTACATCAACTAAGGAATGTGCTCAGACAATTTTGGGGCATCACAACAATGGACCAGATCTCAATCACAGAACAATAAAACTTTCACTCTCCTTATCTATCAACTGTTCCAATATTTACGGTCACAACTGTTTTTCCCTCTCCCATACTGATAGTTCTGCTTCACGTCACGTGTCTTATCTATTGCATTATTCCTGTGTCCTGTTGTGTATAAATATGTGACTCTTCAGATTTAGTGTTATTCTATGCCTGATTAAGAGACCTGAGTAGTCTCCAAAGCTTGCAATTTGTTACCATCTTTTTAGTTAGCCATTAAAAAGTATCAACCACTGAGGACTCTCAAATTGTAATATTGTTTTATCTACTGGCTAACACGGTACAGCAATTTATCATTTTTTAATACACTGTGGAAAATTTTTAGGCACGTTAGGAAAAAAAATCCTACAAAATAAGAATACTTTTAAAAATAGAAGTGCTAATAGTTTATTTTTATCAATTAACATAATGTAAAGTGAATAAACAAAAGAGAAATCTAAATCAAAACTATATTTGGTGTGATCACCCTTTGCCTTCAAAACAGCATCAATTCTTATACGTACAATAACACAGTTTTTGAAGGAACTCAACAGAGAGGTTGTTCTTAGCTCTTTTGTGGATGTAAGCTTGAACAAATTCTTCTGTTTCTTAATGTAATCTCAGACAGAATCGATGTGTAGATCATAGCTCTCTAGGGACCATATCATCGCTTCAAGGATACCTTGTTCTTCTACACACTGAAAATAGTTCTTAATGACATTTTATGTTTGGAGTCTTCAGATTTCAGAGGGAAGTAATAGTGATGTGTATTTCATTGGCTGCTTCGAGGCCAATCACGGCATCTACGGTCTTCAATGTTGCCCATTTCTTGGTGCTTCTTCAAAAGAAATGTCACTGAATATGTTTGGCAAGCTGGAACAACTAAAATGGGCAATGTTGATTATAGGCAATATTGAATATATGTGTATTGCTCTGTCTGTATTACAATTGTTTGTTAAATGATTATTCAACCAGCAACATGCTTTTATACTGATGTATATGAGGGCCTTAGGCCAGTTTCACACGTCCATAATATACCAATTGTGCTCGACTGGACAGAAGGATTTCTCGACCTGAACTACTGGCTTCACATATCTCTCTGTGGTAGTTAGCTATGGTCAGGAGACTTGTCTTGAGTGTAAAACAAACCTAAAAGAGGTATTCTCAAGTTGTCTTTAGAGCAGCTCAGTGCTATGCAGTCGCATTACAATCTTATTACCTCCTGGTTTCTGTCAGGGCGGGCTCTCCTCTTTGAGTGACAATTTTGGTGAGTAGCAGAATTATTGTATTAGTAGAACTATCAAGCTTAGCACAAGTTCTGCTGTAACACATTCAGCTATCAGTGGTTTGTTCTGAAATGTACAGTGTTATCACTATATTAACAGATAGAGATAACAGGGCATTTGGAAAAGTACACAGTTTGAGACCGTGAGAGCCATGATTAGGGGGACTGCTCTGAGAAAAGCTGCTGGTGTTGGCTGGTGATTTTGCAAGATTTATAGCAGCAGCTTGTAAAAAGCTGAGAGGGAAAAGAATGGAGGTGAGCAGCTAGCTGCTGTATAGAAATTAATGTGCTGGAGAAAGCTGACTGGTATGTTAAAAGTTAACCCCTCACCTGGAATGTAGCTAGTGCACACTCTCAGCCAGGATTTGGGCAGACACTAGTGGTTATGCTCCATGGAAACAATCTGTAGACTGTGAAAGATAAAAGCTCTTATTGCAGCAGAATGACAGCAGACCAAAAAAGCAAGTCAATTGCAAATTTTCTCATTTTCATGCTTTCTAATTAAAGCAATTAAATAACTTGACAATATCCCTTTAGATGACATGATTGAATATAGTATGCAATCTTAAATGTAACAACATACTTCTAATGTGTCTTGGAAATATATGTTTTCCTTATTGAAAGACGTTTGCTTTTTCCAAACAACTTGCCAACTTAAGCAAGTGAATTTAGCATTATTCAGATATGATGAAATCTATTTGCAGCTGTTATTTTGGAGTATATAGTTAGGTTACTTGTATTTCTATCCTCATTTCCGTGTAGACTCTAGTAACTATTCAACAGTTCAGTTGTTGGGGTCTCAAATTTGTTTTATGTGATGTGAAGCTGCAGAATATGGAAAATTTCAAGTATGCCCTGTCAATCATACTCCTACAGATAACAAAGCACAAGGTACCTATGCATGGTAAATTAGACCATCTAAAAGCACATTAGAGAACATATTAGAACCCCCTAATGCAATTGTTTGACTTTTGTTTAAAGAATGAGGTTCTGCTTAACCAGTCTTCCAATTATGACATGATAGGAATAAAAGGAGATTTGAAAATGTGCATTCATTTAAGATGTATGCGGACTCGCGTGAGAGATTTCCATAGCTCACACACTCTTGTAAATCACCATTGAACAGTAGTAACCGAAAGAATGAAGCACAAACACGTCTGTTTTCAATTTCATTGTGAAAGCTCTGCCAATGACTGTGACTGATTCCTAGACCACCCTTTGGTAAAACAGTTCTGTGCTGGCCAGATTACCTTAAAAAACTTTATGGTTCTCTCAGCTCGGCACGTTATATATTGGCAAAGAGAACGGTTCTTTAACAGCAACCAGAAGATCAGAAAATCTTTTGTAATCTTTATAAAACAGCAAGCTCAAGATATCCAAATTAAGTGGCTGGCCTTGATTAAAAGAAAGAAAATCTGTGTGTTACAGTATAAAGTCGGTGATTCTTAATCTTGATGAAACGAGTTTTCAGGGGAGACTATCGCTGAGGGTGGACAGCGTCCTAGGGTACACATGGAAATTAGAACAGAGTGTAATTCTTTACATTTATCTTCCTATAGTGTACAGAACAGGGCATGCTGTATTAGTGAATGCGCATGTCGCATTATTCAGAGATGTTAATGGTTAACATATTTTCAGAGTTCTCACAAGAGAACACACACACAGGTCAATTATGGGGTTTACTCTGTATATTCATACATGCAGACATACTATACTAGAATAGTTGAATCTTCCTACTACACAGAAATAATTGTGGCTTGCAGGATATCTATCTCATTGCCAGTACATATGTTCTTTTGGAAAGAGGCTACGTTATTTTTCTTATGTTTGCACTGACAAAATGTTTGTTTCTTTTATGTATGAGCAGTTATTTGTGATTATTCTTTTATCATACTTTGATGAGTTAGTGAAAAAGTAAATTTGTATATTTCATTGTAACCAAGGTCCGGGAGGACTAAAACATTAGTGTTGAAATGTTTGGAGTTTTTCCCAATAATTTCATAATAGCTGCAAATTAAGCCATTTCTGATTTTGTTGCATCAATAAAATATTTGAGTTACTTTGTACATTCATTTTTCTCAATTATAAGACCGATATAATGAGATATTTGTGAAGAATAACTAACTCTTGCAGATCTTCTGGAGCGAATTTATAAGTAATAGGTGAGCAATCCCAGTACTCAGACAGCTGATGCATGAAAGAATACAGGTCTGTAAAATCTAGGAGTCAGTTTTATTGATGTTGATGGATGTCTATCTTTTTTGGCCGTCAAAGAGCTCTTCTGGTTTCTAAAATAGACTTTCTGGCTCTTTCTGGCTTTTGAAATAATAATATGTGGGAAACAATAGTAAAAGTGATTTTAACAAATTTTACAACTTGGTGAAAATGTGAATGGCTTAGCATCATTGTCAACCCATTGGGTATTACCATTAGTGTTGAGCCACCCCCGTAGTGTTCGAGTTCGGTTCGGTTCGTCGAACACCCGTGTGTTCGCCGAACTGTTCGTCGAACTGTTCGTCGAACACCTTCGAACACCGTTAAAACCAATGGCAGGCAAACAAAAACACATAGAAACACATAGAAAACACCTTCAAAGGTGTCCAAAAGCTGACAAACTGCTCAGAAGACATAACTAACACATGGAAAAGTGACAAGTACATATAGTCATGCGAAAATAAAAAGAGATGGAGGAGTAAAAGGAGGGGGAGACACAGATATAGGCATGTCATGCCCTTCTAAAATCCAAAAAGTGAGAAGCCGACACGGCCAGTCCGCTCCTGCCCGTGCCACCTCCGTGTCGCCGGGTTTGTGCCAGAGCCGCGGTGAACCCTGACGGCCAGCCCCCCTCTCCCAATACTGGTGCCTGTCCGCTGGTGGGTCGAGCGAGCCCCCCTGTGGTGGAGGCAGCTCTAAGCTTTTTAATTTAAATTGTCTCTCTAATTTGAATGAATACACTTTAAATCCATTTACAAGGATCTATTGGAGGGCAAGTCTCATGCCAGCAGCCGCGGTAATTCCAGCTCCAGTAGCGTCCACTAAAGCTGCTGCAGTTAAAAAGCTTTTATAAGGATCGAGCTCGGCTGTCCACCGCAAGGCATCCTACTGCCAGTCACAGCCCCTATGCCTTGGGGTGCCTCCTGATGCTCTTCACTAAGTATCCCATGGTCCCGAAGCATTTCCTTTGAAAAAATTAAGTGTCTAAACTACAGGTGGTGCAGCTTGCTTAACAGCCGGGATAATCCGCTCACTAGCAGACACTGCTACTAGGCACAAAGTATTTCCTGGGCTAGATGCAGTTAAAAATTTGTAATTAGATACTCTCGTTGGATGCTGAGAAAGCATTCCATAGAGTCTCCTGGCACGCCATATATGATTCTCTTAAAAAGCTTGGGGTAGGGGTCTAGGGGACCCTTTTATAGCCAAAATCACGGCCCTGTATCGCAATACGTCACCTAGGCTGAAGATAAATGGAACTGTAGCACCCTGAGGGCTCGGTTGCTACAGACGTATTGCACCTCACCCAGAGGTGTGATATCTCACTCTCAGGTAAGGATGGAGTGTGGATCAGGACCCGACACCTGCATGCATTACACCACATTGCCGTGGGGCAGGGCGACCAATATGCCCCTGAGATGGGCACGACAGTCCCTGTCCCTGGCTGGAGTGGGGGGAGGGAACACTGAGGAAGGGGAACCCTGTAGTGCAGGAGCAGGGAGGAAGCAGTTCCTGGGTGCATTGAGAAGGGAGTATAAAAGGTGGGCACCATCTTAGTTCAGTGCAGAGAAGTCTGAGCAGAAGTGGCAGGGAGCAGGGGCTCTGCATGAGCTCTGCTCCGGAGGCGGGCCTAGTAACAGAGGCCCAGGCCTGGAAGAGGGAGAAGGAAGGAAGAGGAGCGGAGAAGGCTCCAGAAATGAGGAATGAAGGGATCCCAGGGGTGCGGACGGGCGAGTCGCCACCGCACGCCCGAATCCACCTGCGTGGAGGGGTCAGGCCAAAGGGGGAGACCGGTCCCCGAACTAGTGGAGGCAGGAAACGACCCTCAGCTAGAAACCGGAGGCTCTGACATTTTATGTGGCGCAGCCCCTCGCTACACCCGCTAGGAAGGCACCACATAGGGTCAGGGAAACTGGCGCCAAGTTTACCAAGAGGAGGCCCGAGGCAGCCGGACAGAAGTGTTGGTAAGAAAGGCCAGACAAAGGACACACAAAGGGGGTCCTGTGAAGTGCTCCAAAGTTATCTGGGAGTTGTCTGAGCCCCTCACCTGGTGAGCACAGTACGACGTGGGCAGCCGTTACCTGCAGACGTGGTCTGGATAATAAGAACTGTGAGTAAAGGCCCTGAACTGCATCACTGACTCCGTGTCGTTACTGCTGCTGCCCTGCACCATCACCCCCATCCTCCGCATACACTGCCCTGAGGCTATACTCCTCCCGTGGGGAGTTATGCTACGCTCTGCTGCACCCACAACACCAGCCTCAGTGGTCTGCCCTGTAGCGGCGGTTCACTCTGACCGCAATCCACGAGTGGCGTAGTCGGACATTTAAACATGAAAACCACATAAATAGTTCCGCCACTGGTTTGACCGCCCTGAGCCACGGAACTGGGTCGCCGCCACGAAGACTACAACCACCAGCATCCACCAAAAAGGGTCCGGCTCCGGGTGTCCCAAGGCCCAGGGGGTGCGTCAGAACATTTTCATCACCTTTCACAATCACCAATGGGACAAGGCAGTGATGTCCTCTGTCCCCTCTCTTATACATCCTAGTGACGGAGCACCTGCTCTCATCAATTCGCCATAACCCCAATATTAGGTGGATTGAGGTGGGAGGCACCGAGTACAAGTGCTCTCTATTTGCTGATGATGTCCTAGTATATATCACTCAATCACATATATCCATCCATGCTGTTATGGCTGAAATAGATCACTTTGTTACATGGTAAAATTTTAAAATCAATGCAGCGAAGTCTGAGGCCCTCGATGTCTCCCTCCCCAAATCCATATAGGATTCCATCCAGTCCAACTTTCCCTTTGCCTGGCCCTCACAGGGTATCAAATACTTAGGAATTCCTATTCATAGAGACCTCTCCCATCTATGTTATCTTAATTTTGGGCCCTTTATTGAACAACTCCATACAGACCACGGTTGGCAAGTTAGAACTGTAAGATTCACTACGTGAACCACTGGTGTTTTGTGGAAAAGCACATGTACACTGCGTTCCAAATTATTATACAAAAAGTGTTTAGGAGTGATAAGGGAAGAATTTGTTTGTTTGTCAGTTAAACTCATTGATGGTGATGTGTGTCAGGGCTCTTTATATCACTGTAAGCAATTGCAGACACCTGTGCTAATTAGTTTGGCAGGTGTGTCCAATGAAAGGCAAGACTACTTAAGAAGGCTCTCTCACATTATTAAGCAGCCTACATTTTCTGCCAAAATGGGAAAGAAAAAGGATGTGTCGGCTGCTGAGAAGCAACAAATTGTGGAGTGTTTAGGTCAAGGCATGACTACAATCAACATTGTGCGATGATCAGGATGAAGTGTCTTGGCAATCAAGAAGTATGTAGCTGATTCACAGTACACACGTGTGCGTGCTGATAAGGGCAAATTGAGGACTCTTTCCTACAGGCAATTACGTCAGGTTGAAAGAGCAGCGGCAAAAAAGCCTTGTCATAGCAGCAGACAAGTTTTTGAAGCTGCTTGTGCCTCCAACGTCCCCCGAACAACAAGATGCAGGGGTCCTTCAGAGGTTTGCAGCTGTGCATGCGCCATCCTGTCGACCTCCTCTATCCACTTCACACAAGCAGAAACGGCTCCAGTGGGCCAAACATTACATGAAGACTGATTTCAAAACTGTTTTGTTCACGGATGAGTGCCGTGCAGCGCTCGATGGTCCAGATGGATGGAGTGGAGGATGGCTGGTTGATGGACACCCCACGCAAACACGGCTACAGCGCCAACAAGGAGGAGGTGGAGTAATGTTTTGGGCTGGAATCATGGGGAGAGAGATTGTCGGCCCCTTTAGGATCCCTGAAGGCGCTAAAGATGAACTCCATAATGTATGTGGATTTTCTCAAACAGCACTTCCTGCCATGGTTCAAGAAGAAGAACCGTGTATTTCACAGCAAGATCATTTTTCTGCATGATAATGCACCATCTCATGCTGCACATAAAACATCTGCATCTCTGGCTGATATGGGCATAAAAGGGGACAAACTTATGGTGTGACCCCCATGCTCCCCTGACCTCTACCCCATTCAGAACCTTTGGAGCATCATTAAAAGGAGTGTCTATGATGGCGGGAGGCAGTTCACATCTAAGCAACAGCTCTGGGAGGGTATTCTGTCCTCATGCAAAACAATTGAAGCAGAAACCATCCAAAACCTGACAAATTCAATGGACGAGAGAGTTCAGAAGCTCCTTTCGAACAAGGGGTCCTATGTGAAAATGTATCATCACCTAGAATAAAGTTTAGAGTTGAAAACTGTTTGATTTCAGTTTCTAACAACCTGCTAATGCTTATAATTTCAAAAATGACCATTTTTTTGGTCTTTATTAAAATGAAAAGGTTGATCGAAAAGTTTGGGGGATCTAAGAGTGTGGCAACCCAGTAGTCGTGATTACTTCGAATTCTGACAATATGAGGGTCATGCTGCAGGTAGTGCAGCAAGAAGGCACTTATGTGCCTTGCGCATCTCGGAGCCCCAAAATTATTTTCCGGGCTAGATGCAGCTAAAAATTATTTTTAATTTTAAATCTGGTGAAGCTTTAGTATAGATGGCCTAATAGGATCAGTGCTGCACACTGCTACAAAGCCCAAATTATTTTCCAGTCAAGATACAGATAAACATGATTAGTAATTTGAAAGCTTAAAACGGTTGGTAGGGTGATTTTAACCAATCATCAAGCTTTTACTCTCCCCAGGATGACACAGGGGTAGAAAAGTCGTTTCGGATCCATGATTTGTTCATCTTTATGAACGTGAGTCTGTCTACATTATCAGTGGAGAGCCGCGTGCGCTTATCTGTCAGCACACCACCAGCAGCGCTGAACACACGTTCAGACAGAACGCTGGCTGCGGGGCATGACGAGATCTCCAAGGCGTAAGTGGCTAGCTCCGGCCATTTATCCAGATTGGAAGCCCAAAAAGAGCAAGGGTCCAGTGACACAGTCATGGCTTCAATGTTTACTTGGAGATACTCCTGTACCATCGTCTCTAGGCGTTGACTATGTGTCAGACTTCTTGTCTCCTGTGGCCTTGCAAAGGATGGGCTAAAAAAGTGGTGAAATGATTCCGCAAAATTGATGTTACCAGCAGATACTGTGGTTCTGTTACGGTTTGAGTGCTGAACACTTGACGGTCCCACGGTTGGCAAGTTGGAACTGTGAGATTCACTACGTGCACCACTGGTATTTTGTGGAAAAGCACATGTAAGATTCTGCAACAGTCTCTGCTGATACTCCTGCATGCGTGCATCCCTTTCTATGGCAGGAATAATTTCTGCAAATTTACTTTTGTACCGGGGATCTAACAGTGTGGCAACCCAGTAGTCAGGATTATTTCTAATTCTCACAATTCGAGGGTCATGTTGCAGGTAGTGCAGCAAGAAGGCACTCATGTGTGTTGCGCATCCAGGAGCACCAAGTCCCTGTTGTGTTGGTGGCGAGGTAACAATCATGCTTCCTTCCTCTGTCCTCTCCCCCCAACCTCGCACAACAGAAATGTGATCAAAGTCTCCCTCATCTGATGAGTCTTCCATCAGTTCGTCCTCCACTTCTTCCTGGGCTCCTGCACCTTCCTCACTAGTTTGGCTGCTACCATGCGCCCTGGTAAAACCATCTCCCCCACCCTCACATGCCTGCCGCCTTGGTGCTGCCGACCGTCTGGACCTTGCAGATGTTAGCCCTTCCGCATACAACTCCTCCTCCTCTACTTCCTCCACCTCCTCTTGTGCCACCACCTGACTCCGAATTCTGTTTAACATGTGCTCCAGCATGTAAATCACCGGAATAGTCATGCTGATAATGGCATCGTTAGCACTAAACATCTTCGTCGCCATTTCAAAACTGTGCAGAAGGGTGCATAGGTCCCTGATCTGAGACCACTCCTCCAGCGTGATTTGCCCCACCTCTGAATCTCGTTGGCCCAGGCTATACGTCAGAACGTATTGCACCAGGGCTTGTCGGTGCTGCCACAGTCGCTGCAACATGTGCAGAGTTGAATTCCACCGGGTAGGCACATCGCATTTTAGCCGGTGAAGTGGCAGGCCCAACGACTTCTGTAGAGATGTAAGTCGCTGAGCTGCGGGATGCGAACGGCGGAAGTGAGCACACAGCGACCGTGCCCTCTGCAGAAGGCCATCTAGTCTGGGATAGTGGGCTAAAAATTGCTGGACAACCAGGTTCAACACGTGAGCCATACAAGGCACGTGTGTGACATTGCCCCGGCGAAGGGCCGCACCCAGGTTTGCAGCATTGTCGCACACGGCCTTCCCTGGTTTCAGGTCCAGTGGAGACAACCATTCATGAAATTGGTTCTCCAGAGCTGACCACAACTCCTCAGCTGTGTGACTCACATTTCCCAGACATTTCAATGTAAAAACCGCCTGATGACGTTGAGCCCTACTGCCAGCATAGTAAGGAGGTGTGCAGGATCCCTTCTGCGCAGTTAGAAAGCTTGTGGCATGACCAGACAGGCTTTGGGTGCAGGTGGAAGACCGAGAGGAGGTTGAGGAGGCAGAAGCAGTGGAGGAACTTTGACATAAAGAGGATTGACGCACAACTCGTGGGGACGGCAAGACTTGGACAGCAGCCCCTTGTCCTGCTGTCACCATAGTTACCCAGTGCCCAGTCAGCGACATGTAACGCCCCTGTCCATGCCTACTCGTCCAAGTGTCTGTGGTGAAATGCACCCTGTCACACACAGAGTTTCTCAAAGAAGCGGTGATGTTGTGTGCGACATGCTGGTGGAGCGCAGGCACACCTTTCTTTGAGAAGTAGTGCCGACTGGGCATCTGGTACTGGGGCACTGCGACGGACATAAGGTCTCGAAAATCCTCTGTGTCCACCAGGCGGAAAGGCAGCATTTCTGTAGCCAAGAGCTTGCAGATGGTGAAATTCAACCTCTTAGCTTTCTCATGGCTAGGAGGAAATGGTCTTTTACTTGTCCACATCTGAGGGACCGAGGGCTGGCTATTGTGCTTAGACGGGGTTGATAAGGGTGTCCCCGGCAAACTGCCGGTCTGTGAGGAAGATGCAGGCGGACATGTTAGGTTGCCTTGATCCAAAGGTGGTGCTATCGATGTCGGACAGCGCTCAAGACCAGCTGGTGTTACCACCTCCAAAGAAAATGATGACCTGCCAATCACGCTGGCTGTTGCGGGTAAAGAGGTGGCAGGTCTGCGCCCCAAAACAGGTGTGACTGCTGTCCCCCCAGTCACAGAGGATGAAGAGGCCGCGGATGCACAAGATATGGCAGACGGTGGTTGGCCCGGCCGGCTAGGCCGCATTGTAGCACACTGAGCTTCCCACTGCAACTTATGCTTCATGTCCATGTGCCGGTTCATGCATGAAGTACTCAAACTATGTATTTTTTGGCCTCTACTTAGCTTTTGCTGACAAATGTTACAGATAACACGAGTTGGGTCATCTTTATCGATCTGAAAAAATGCCCAGGCTATGCAAGGCTTAGCACCCATGCGACCTGAAGAGCCACCACGACTTGTGGTGAGAGGCAGAGTTGTGTTTGAGGATGCAGTTGTTGACGTGCTTCCAGTACTACGTCTCTGTCCAGGAAGGCGCAACCTGACCTCGTCGTCACTAGCATCTTCCTCCACCTCCTCTGCTGACCTCATCTCTTGGCTGACTGTGGGTTGACAGTAAGTGGGATCTCCGACCTCATCATCATCACCCTGTGCGTTATCACACCCGTCGTCCTCAGAGCCAACCTGTTCCTGCCCTGACAAAAAACTAAAGTTGTCGCTCCAATCAGGTATTTGAGTCTTATCATCGTCTTCCTCATTGTCTCCACCAACAGGAGTTACAGTTTGGGAATGAGGGTCTACATTATGGTCAGAACCTTCTGCGTCTGGTCCTGGATCCGACTCATAAAGATTCTGGGCATCAGTGCAGATCATTTCCTCGTCTGGATTCACAGAAGCGCTGGAGTCGACCTCTGATTCCCAGGCTATAGTATGAGTAAACAGCTCTGCAGACTCAACCATCTGTTCTACCTCATACTCAGACGGGCAGCTGGAGATTTGGGAGCTGTGAGGAAGCAAGTGCGATTTGGGTGACACCTTTGAGGACTGGAGTATTTGTGATGTTGAAGTTGATGTGGAGGAGAGCCCACTTAAAGGAGCACTTGATATCCGTTGAAGCACCTGCTGTTTTTGTGCCTCATCTGGAATTTGTAGCGATTGGCGTGGCCGTAAGAAAGGGATCTTATCACATTGTCCGCTAAAAGAAGTAGACATTTTAGTTTGGCTGGAAAATGGTCTTTCTTCTGCAGATGTTACTGTTGCTTTAACACCTACCCCACGGACACAACCTTTTTTCCCCTTCCCAACACGCCTATTCCCCTTTCCACCAGCAGCAGGCCTTTTTCCACTCATTTTGGTGGTTAACTAATTCACAACTCTGGAGTTGTTTGCACAAAAAAACAATGGATGGTAACCGAGCAGAGCTGAGTGGCCAAACTGTGGTATTAGGCCAAAACTATTGGCTGGGTTAGATGCAGAAAAAAATTATTTTGAATTTGCAACCTGATGGAGGTCAGTATAGATGGACTAATACAAATAGTCCCACACACTGCTAGAAGCCCAAATATTTTTTCAGAGGTACTGTAGATGCAGATAAAAATTATTTTTAATTTGCAACCTGATGGAGGTCAGTATAGATGGACTAATAGACCAAGTCCCACACACTGCTAGAAGCCCAAATATTTTTTCAGAGCTAGATGCAGAAAAAAATTATTTTTAATTTGCAACCTGATGGAGGTCAGTATAGATGGACTAATAGACCAAGTCCCACACACCGCTAGAAGCCCAACTATTTTTTCAGAGCTAGATGCAGAAAAAAATTATATTCAATTTGCAACCTGCTGGAGGTCAGTATAGAAGGACTAATAGAACAAGTCCCACACACTGCTAGAAGCCCAAATATTTTTTCAGAGCTAAATGAAGAAAAAAATTATTTTTAATTTGCAACCTGATGGAGGTCAGTATAGATGGACTAATAGACCAAGTCCCACACACTGCTAGAAGCCCAAATATTTTTTCAGAGCTAGATGCAGAAAAAAATTATATTCAGTTTGCAACCTGATGGAGGTCAGTATAGATGGACTAATAGAATGATGCTATGCCCAAAAGATTTTACTTCACTAGGTGCAGTAAAAAAATTGGTATTCTATACACAGGTGTTATATCTTGCAACACAGATAGGCTACTCCACTGACTAACACACTCTGCAATAGGCCAAAAAGGATTAGCTTTGCTAGATTCAGCCAAATGCTGTGAAAAAAACTTGCACAGCACTGGCACAGACCTGCCTGGCAAAAACTGATAGGAACTCATGTAACCTAGTCCTGAAAAGGACTCAAATTACAATTAGTCTTTACTCCCACAACCTATCTATTTAAGAGCACAGACCTGCCTGATAAAAGTCGTAGGAAATGCTGTAACCTAGTCCTTAAAGGGACTGCAATCACAACTATTCCCTACTCCCAAGCTATCTGTAGATTTGTGCGAAAATTGGCTTGAAATTAACAAGGTATAGCGCACACAGCAACAGCGGTGCCGTCTAACACGCAGCTGCAGCAGTGAGAAAATGGTGGCGACGGGGAAAATGGCTTGGTCTTATAGGGCAAGGACATGTGACATACACTGCCAATGACACATGCCCTTGCTTGTGTGAAAAAAAGCACTTCGCTCCGTGTGTGCGCTGCTGATAGGCTGACAGATTGCACCTCCCCACTGCAAATGCGGGAAAGAGAAAAAAAAATGGAGATCTTCATTGTTCCTGCAGAGATCCATCCCCTGCCCCTCCCCCCACCCCGCTGTACACTCAAACTGCGTATTAACATTAATTTTCATCATTACTGAGAAAAAATCCAGTTATGATTTTGGTGCACGAACAGTTATCGAACATAACCTCGAACAGCCGAATTTTTCTCAAATTGTTCGTGTTCGCCGAACGGCTCGAACACCGCCCAAAACAGCTCGAATTTGAGATTGGCGAACAGTTCGAGTAGAACAACGCTCATCTCTAATTACCATATCAAAAAGTTACTGTAATCCAGTTTGAAACACAGGAAACTGAGACCTGGTACTGAACATTTACATTATAGATTTACATTAAAATCAGAATTTCCTTTGGAAAAAAAAAAGAAGCACTAAGAAAAAAAATAACAACAGAAATGAAAAGAAACTAGAGGACAATAAAAATAAGTCTTGGGAAAGAGAAAGTACAGATATACTAAACATGCAAGTCAAAACCTTCTTTGAAAAAACATGTCTTATTTATGCAAACATTATCCTTATCCAATATACTAATATATTCATCTTGAAAAAACACATGAATAGTGGATATTTGCAAGTCATTTTACAGCAGTTCTACAAAGTGATGTGTCAAACTCCAATGCCTACAGATATATTCAACAGAATTTCTGTTTTTTTTTTTACTTATCTGTGATGACATTGGTCTTGGCCAAGTGTAAAGAATTTGCTCCTATCCCCAAGATGCTTAAGGTACCGTCACACTTAACGACGCTACAGCGATCCCGACAACGATACGACCTGGCAGGGATCGTTGCTGCGCAGCTGTGTGGTCGCTGGTGAGATGTCAAACAGTCAGATCTTCCCAACGACGCAGCAACGATAGGGCGACCCGTAGTGACCTGTATAACGATGCAACGCAAATGCACGCCTATGTGTCTCAGTTCTGAGTCGCCGACGAGGTCGTTGGAAAGGTGTCAAACACACCGATGCATGCTACCCAGTGGGACCTCAACGATCAAAAAATGGTCCAGGCCATTTCGACACGACCAGCGATCTCAC
The DNA here is from genome assembly GCF_046119375.1 of Phyllobates terribilis. NCBI lineage: Eukaryota > Metazoa > Chordata > Amphibia > Anura > Dendrobatidae > Phyllobates > Phyllobates terribilis. Next base: position 412,756,058 of record NW_027362771.1, on the reverse strand, counting down.
AGCAGGGGCCTGGTCGCTGCTACGTGTCAAACGTAGTGAGATTGCTGCTGAGGTCGCTGTTGCGTCACAAAACTTGTGACTCAGCAGTGATCTCGCTAGCGATCTTGCTTAGTGTGGCGGGGGCTTTAGAGACCAGCAAGAAACGTATTGTTGGGCCTTTCCTGTGTAGTATCTTAAGGCCCCGTCACACTTAGCGACGCTGCAATGATCCCAACAACGATACGACCTGTCAGGGATCGTTGCTGCGTCGCTATGTGGTCGCTGGTGAGCTGTCAAAGAGGCAGGCTCACCAACGATCAGGGGAGCAGCGACATCGTGGAAAGAATCTTTCCACGATGTCCTGCTCCTGGTTACGAGCCTGCTGAAGCAGGAGCAGGCTGGTAACTAGGGTAAACATCGGGTTACTAGGGGCACACGGGCTCCTAGTAACCCGTTGTTTATCATGGTTACCACTCTGCTACAGTGAGCGGGAGGTTACCGCTCACTTTAGCAGGCTCGTAACCATGATAAACAATGGGTTACTAGGTGCCCGTGTGCCCCTAGTAACCCGATGTTTACCATAGTTACCAGCCTGATCGCTGCTCCCGCTGGTCACACACAGCGATGTGTGCTGACCAGCGGGAGAGCAACGACCAAAAAATGGTCCAGGACACTTTGCAGCGATCAGCGACCTCACAGCAGGGGCCTGATCGTTGTAAAGTGTCACACATAGCGACATCGCTGGTGAGGTCGCTGTTGCGTCACCAAAACCGTGACACAGCAGCGATCTCGCTATGTGAGACGGGAGCTTTACTTGGCATAACAAAAGCTCAAGTCCTTCAACTTCTGCCACATCAAGATGTAGTGGATTTTCCAAAACCTAATTGAAAGGAGATCTCATGTGATTAGAACCCTGCCTGAGGACAATTCTATCTCTAGGGATTATTAACTCCGATGCTTGAAGTATGGGCTCGTTATCTTGGATATTACACTCAGCTCTCTATTTTTAATTTGTTCTATTTTACAGGAAGCTTCAGCTACCATTGTTTGCAGTAGTTTTGGTGAAAAAGCTCAGGTACAGAAGGATATGAAATCCATGTAGTTTTGTGATTTTTCCAAGTTTAAACCATAAAGTATTGGTATCATCACAATAGAATGGATGTAAAGGCCCCGTCACACATAACGAGATCGCTAGCAAGATCGTTGATACGTCATGGTTTTTGTGACGCAATAGTGATCTCGTTATGTCTGACAGGTAGCAACGATCAGGCCCCTGCTGTGAGATCGTTGATCGTTACAAAGCTTCCTGGACCATTCCTGGGTCGTTGCGCTCCCGCTGGGCAGTGTGCATCGCTGTATTTGACACCTTATCAACGACCTCGTTAGCGATTCAGAACTGAGACACGTAGGCGTGCATAAATTGGACTTTTCCGCGCCCCTCGTCCCTGATTGGTGGTCGCTACAGCGTTCTCATTTTCCGCCGTGCATAAAGAAGGCAACAAATCTTAGCGCATAAATTGGCCAATTCATGTGTACCTGGTAGCCACGTTAAGGCGTTTCTCAAAATACCAGGAACCTGCCTGTCTGAACTCCTCTCTAAGAGACATAAGTTTGCTTGTGTATGGGAAGGCAAGAACCTGCTGCAATTAAAACCACCTGTGGCCTAGAGGCAGAGTGATCAGTCAAAGCTTATACATAGAAACAGAAAAAAACAATGTCTCTTAGAGAGGAGTTCAGACAGGCAGGTTCCTGGTATTTTGAGAAACGCCTTAACGTGGCTACCAGGTACACATGAATTGGCCAATTTATGCGCTAAGATTTCTCATTTATTTCTATTTTCTAGAGCAGTAATGCTATTCAAATTTCATATATTTCATGTTCGCATACTTAGCGTTGCAGTGTGCTACTTTGTTTTTATTTGTATATGGAGGAAGCTGCTCCTAGTAAGCACCTGTACACACCTATTTGTTTCGGTTGTGCCGGTCAGTTTTTTTCTGTTCATACTGGATAGGGGGTTGTGGTGAATATCATTGTTTGGGGTGCTGCTTGTGGTCTATAATACTATATGGGATGCTGTGGAGGACATCATAGTATACATGGGGCTGTTTTGGACATCATACTACTTATGGAGGTCTGTGGTGAACATCATACCATATATGGGAGGCTGTGGTGGACATCATACTGTGTAGGGGGACAGTGTGAGGAGTGGTTAGAGTTTGGAGAAGGCAGCGGGGTGGGCAATATGAGGGCACAGTGTGAAAAGGGGCACAGAATGGACATGGAAAGGGGACATCATGAAATGGGGGCACGATATGGATAGAGGTTATCATTGATGGGGGGACAGTGTTGGGATATTGAAACTGTAATGGAAAATTAGATAGGGGACAGCCATGGTATAGGCCGTGGTTCATAAGGGCGGATGGTGTGTCGGTTATAGCTGATAATGGTAGACAGTGTGGAGGCCATATACCATAGGAGGCTTATTTAGGTAATAATATGAACAGATATTTTTATGCAGAGGGTAATTTAATAACACTCTTATTTTTAAGGGCACCATGTCAGGATGTGCTGCAAAAGACTGGAGAAAAGGGAGGTCTGCAGAGACTAGCTGTGGTTGTGAAAAGTCATCATGTTATCTAGACAAGATGGAGATGAAAAGAAAGCGATGACATCATCTATAAGGTACCTGTATGTAAATGTTTATTTGTGATAGTGACTAATTCTCATCAGTAGTGTGGTTCCTGTATGGTCTGCAATCTGATGATGGGTGTTAATAACAACTTCCAGTATCTCCTTACCATTGTTAAGGACATACTGGGAGTTGTAGGGTTGTAGGTTCATGCGATACAATTGTTTGTGGGGCTGACTTGATATTACAATTGATCGTTGTACTAAGCTTGGTTCTTGTATTCAAGTGCTCTTGGTTCTGGTCATGTATTCATGTACTTATGGTAGTTCTGGAGACATATTCATGTACTGATGGAGATTCTGGTGACGTATTAATTTACTGATGGTGGTTCTGGTGATGTAGTCCGTACTGATTGTGGGTCTGTTGATGTAATCATATACGAATGGTGGATCTAGTGATGTATTCATGTACTGATGGTGGTTCTGGTGATGTATTCATGTACTGATGGTGGTTCTGGTGAGGTAGTCATGTACTGATGGTGGTTCTGGTGACATATTCATGTACTGATGATGTTTCTGGTGCTATATTCATTAACTATTAATGGCTCTAGTGCTCTAATTATGCACTGATGATGATTTTGGCCTCCTTATTCGTGTACTGATGATGATTCTGGTGATTAATATATCACCAGTATCATCATCACTACATGAATATAGCACCAGAACAACCATCACTACATGAATGTGTCACCAGAAGCACCATCAGTTTTGTGCAAGCTTTACTTGTCGCATGGCGAACGCAAAAACCACCATCCCTATATTTATAATGGGGTCTGTTTACTTTCCATTAGGGTATCTGCCAAATGCTGGACACCTTAACTGAAACCAAACGGCCCCGATTGTAGTTACGCTTTAGTAGTTTCCATAACTATCCTTGGGTTCTACATTTAAATTATAGGATAATTATCACTATTTTTCCCCTGTATTGTGTAAATGGTCAGCATAAAATCATTGATTTTATATCTAACTTTGAAATTGCACTCCCTGTTAAGTCACATCCCTAAAGTATACCACTTTTTCTTTTTTTTTTTTACTTTTGATTACTTTTTTGTGAAAAAGGTAACAATTCTAGTGGAAGTGGTTCATCATAGTTTGCTATCTAACCCATTGGCAGGGAAGGGGGGAGGTGCATTCGGGGTAAAGTTACCTTAGTCTCTGAGCCATTCCTTTGCTTTGGGGTGGGTGGCACCATAGGCTTTATCTGCTTAGGGCACCAAAATACTTTGTCTCAGCCATGGTCAAATGTGTGTGTCTGCATCAGGCTTTACAAAATCTTTTAGCATATTTAATGGGAGTTATCATGGGTGTCCATTGTCACCATTGATTTTTGCGTCCAAAGTGAAAAAATTAGGATTTTCTCCCAACATTGAAGGTATAAAAGCAGGAGATCTCCAACATGTAATTGGCTTATATAAAAAAATGTTATATCGTCCCTGATGACTGAGAAATTTGTCGGACACTTCGTCCATTCTAGATGAATTTTCCACACTATCTTACTACAGGTTTAACATCAATAAATCTACCAGCCTGCCATTACATGTACAGTCAATGACGCGCCCCCTGGGACATATTCCTTTTTGAGGGGAATACCCGGCACCGGATCAGATGGGGGGTTGTAGTCTCCGAGCGGCTGTGACCCGGCCCCGTGCCCAGGGCGTCAAGCTCAGTGTTATGTGGCAGTCCTACAGATGTTATTAAGAGTTCTTTCGTGTCGACTACGCCACCCGTTGTGATGCGGTCACTGTGGCCGCCGCTGCAGCAGGGTCCGCTGAGGCTGATGGTGCAGGTGCAGCTTGTGATGATAACCCCCAACGGGAGGGGTATAGCCTCAGGGGGAACAGGTGCAGAGGATGGGGGTTGTGGTGGTGCAGTGCAGACGGCAGTGAAGACAGAGTCGGGTTATGCAGTTAAGGGTGTTTACTTACTGCAGATGTTGTACTGGTCACTCCAGCTCCGAGTGACCACCCGAGCCGTGCTGCGTCCACCAGGTCCTGGATCCGGCCAACCCCCAAACAAGTCCGGAGCGTGGCCCTGAGCTCTCCTTCTGTCCCGTTCTCTGGCCGTCCCCACCAGTGATCCACCTAGGTCCAGCTCCCTCGGGCCTTCTGTTGGGACACCCTTGGCCTTGGGTTCCCTGACCCTTCATGTGGTGTGCCTTCGGGGTGGATGTAGTGGGTGACCGTGGCAAACGCTGCCCACGGTCTCCGGTCTCTGGCTGGGGAATGTTTTTACCCCCACCAGCTTGGGTTCCGGTACCCTGATGCCGACTCTTCACCCGGGGTTTTAATTTGGGATCTTAGAGTCCTGTTCTTCTGTGCCTCTGGGTCTCTCTCTCTCCTCTCTCACTCTGGGTCTTTCCTTCTCCTCTGCTCCTGACTTGTTCTCTGCATCTGACCCTGTTCTTAGTTGGTGCCCTCCTTATATACACCCTCTATGTGTGAGCTCAGGTGACCAGCACCCAATGAGCTCCTAACTTTACCCAGGCTGCTCCCCCTATCTGCCCCTACACTACTTGGGATGTACCACCCCCCTCCCACTCCAGCCAGGAACAGACTCGGTCGTACCTGCACATTTCTAAGTGGGAGTACCGTCGGTCTGCTCCTCGGAAATGGGATGTGTGTAGTGCATGCAGCCTACCGAGCTCAGATCCACACTCCATCCTTACCCGGGAGTGGAATATCACACCTCTGGGTTGAGGTGCAATACCCCTGTAGCAGCCGAATCCTCAGGGTGCTACATCAACACTTCTTGAAAATTTACAAAAAAAAATAAAAATGTTCTGGTCTTCTGATCATATAACCAACTTTGACATCCTCTTAACAAACAGCAAATGTAGTGAGGTATAACTTTAACGCGTTTACCCCCGAAGGTGGTTTGCATGTTAATGACCGGGCCAATTTCTACAATTCTGACCACTGTCACTTTATGAGGTAATTACTCTCGAATGCTTCAATGAATCCCCCTGATTCTGAGAATGTTTTTTCGTGACATATTGTACTTCATGATTTTGGTAAAATTTCTTCGATATCACTTGCATTTATTTGTGAAAAAAATGGAAATTTGGCAAAAATGTTGAAAATTTAGCAATTTTCAAAATTTGAATTTTTATGCCCTTAAATAAGAGAGATATGTCACACAAAATAGTTAATAAATAACATTTCCCACATGTCTGCTTTACATAAGCACAATTTTGGAGCCAAAATTTTTTTTTATTAGGGAGCTATAAGGGTTAAAAGTTGACCAGCGATTTCTCATTTTTACAACAAAATTTACAAAACCATTTTTTTAGGGACCACATCACATTTGAAGTCACTTTGAGGGGCCTTTATGACAGAAAATACCCTAAAGTGACACCATTGTAAAAACTGCACCCCTCAAGGTGCTCAAAACCACATTCAAGAACTTTATTAACCCTTCAGGTGCTTCACAGGAATTTTTGGAATGTGGACGAAAAAAAATAACATTTAACTTTTCTTCACAAAAATGATACTTTAGACCCAATTTTTTTTATTTTCGCAGGGGTAACAAGAAAAAATGGACCCCAAAATTTGTTGTGCAATTTCCCCTGAGCACGCAGATACCCAATATGTGGGGAAAAAACATTGTTTGGGCGCACGGCAGGGTGACTTTTTGAATGTAAAATTTGCTTGAATAATCAGAGGACGCTATGCTGAGTTTGGAGAGCCCCTGATGTGCCTAAACAGTGGAAACCCCCGACAAGTGACATCATTTTGGAAACTAAACCCCTCAGGGAACTTATCTAGATGTGTGGTGAGCACCTTGAATCCCAAGGTGCTTCACAGAAGTTTAGAACATTGAGCCGTAAAAATAAAATGTTCACTTTTTTGCAACAAAAATGTTTTTTAGCCTCCAATTTTGCACTTTCATGATGGTAACAGGAGAAATTGCATCATGCAATTTGTTGTGCAATTCCTCCTGAACACGCCGATACCCCATATGTGGGGGAAAACTACTGCTTGGGCGCACGGCAGGGCTCGGAAGAGAAGGAGCGCCATTTGACTTTTTGAATGTAAAATTTGCTTGAATAATTAGCGGATGTGCCCCTGATGTGCCTAAACAGTGGAAAACCCCCACAAGTGACACGATTTTTGAAACTAGACCCCTCAGGGAACTTATCTAGATGTGCAGTGAGCACCCTGAACCCCCAAGTGCTTTACAGAAGTTTATAACATGGAGCCGTGAAAATAAATAAATCAAACTTTTTCCACAAAAATGATGTTTTAGCTCCAATTTTTTTATTTTCACAAGGGTAAGAGGAGAAAATGGACCCCAAAAACTGTTGTGCAATTTCTCCTAAGTACGCCAATACCCCATATGTGAGGGAAAATTCAGTGTTTGGGCGCACGGTAGAGTTCAGAAGGGAAGGAGCACTGTGTGACTTTTTGGACGCAAAATTGGCTGGAATTGAGAGAGGGCGCCATGTCGCGTTTGGAGAGCCCCTGATGTGCCTAAATAGTGGAAACCGCCCACAAGTGACCCCATTTTGGAAACTACACCCCTCAAGGATTTTATCAAGGGGTATAGTGAACATTTTGAACCCAGAGGTACGACACAGAATTTGATAACATTAGGTCATCATATTGAATAAGTTGTCATTAGTCTTGAGTGCAAGTGCTCGCTACTTGAGTTTGCATCAGGTACTCGGGTATGTACCAAGTATCGCGGGTGCTCGAGTGACATGCTCGAGTCCCCGTCCGCATCTTTCACGGTTATTAGACACCCAAAAAAAAACATGCGGGGATCGCTCGTGTATGGCAGGCAATCCCTGCGAGGTTTTTTTGGCCATGAAGGATATGGGGTGGAGACTCGAGCATGTCACTCGAGCACCCGCGACACTCAGTGCATACCCGAGCACCCGATGCAAACTCAAGTAGCGAACACTTGCGCTCAACACTAGTCGCCATATCGTCATCTTTTTTTTTTGCTTTTGAAAAAAATCCCAACCTTAAACCCAACCCTAATACAACCCCAACCCTAACCCTAACCCTAGCCCAACCCTAACCTCAACCCTAATACAACCCCAGCCCTAACCCCAACCCTAGCCCAACCCCAACCCTAGAGTTTATTTTTTACGCCGGTCCTCGTGTGGTACAAGTGATTAGACGACTTTATTCTTCGAGTCGGTGCGATTACAGCGATACCAGAATCATATCGGGTTTTTATGATTAACAGCTGTCACACATTAAAAGACGCATTTTTTTGTAAAATCTAGTTTTTGCATCGCCATATTTTGAGAGCTATAATTTTTCCATATTTTGGCCGACAGAGTCATGTGATGGCTTGTTTTTTCCGAAACGAGTTGACGTTTTTATTGGTACCATTTTCAGACACTCGACATTTTTTGATCGCTTTCTATTCCGATTTTTGGGAGGCAGAATAAACAAAAACCAGCAATTCCGGAATTGTTTTTATGTTTTTTTTTATGCTGTTCCGCGTGTGGTAAAATTGATAAGGCAGCTTTATTCTTCGGATCAGTACGTTTACAGCGGTACCACATTTATATAATTTTTTTATGTTTTGGCGCTTTTACACAATAAAAGCTATTTTATAGAAAAAAATATTTTTTTGCATTGCTTTATTCTGAAAGCTATAACTTTTTTACTTTTCGGCTGATAGAGCTGTATGGCGGCTTGTTTTTTGTGGGACAAGATGATGTTTTCAGCGGTACCATTTTATTTATATTCGTCTTTTTGATCGCGTGTTATTCCAATTTTTGTTTGGCGGTATGATGATAAAGCATTGTTTTTTGGCTCGTTTTTTTTTTTTTTACCGTGTTAACTAAAGGGGTTAACTAGTGAGACAGTTTTATAGGTCAGGTCGTTACGGACGCGGCTATACCAAATATGTGTACTTTTATTGTTTTTTTTTTCATAATGATATTTATTGATGGGTACATTATATTTTTATTTTTGGTGGATTATTTTTATATATTTTTTTTATATTTTTACAATTTTTTTTCCACTTTCTGACACTTTTTTTTCTTTTACACCTTGTCCCACTATGGGACTTTCACTTTTTTTATTCTGATCGCCTGTATAGCACAGGGATGGAGCACCATCCCTGTGCTATACAGGCTGTCAGCGCTACAGAGGCAGAAGATACTTTGGTCATGCACTGCGCATGACCAAAATATCTTCCTGCAGTCTGGTGACCCGGATGTTGTCATGACGACATCGGGTCGTCATGGCAACATCCTGGAAGCCGCGGCAGACAGCGCTGGAGGCTGGGAGAGGAGGTGAGTATTGCGATCACCTCCCCTTGCCCCCGCAATGCTGCGATCGACTTAGATTGCAGCATTGAAGGGGTTAATGTGCTGGGAGCAGTGCGGGACCGCTCCCTGCACATAGCACAAGGTGTCAGCTGTGACAATCAGCTGACACCCGGCGGCGATCACCCTGCACCGCTTGTGTGTGGGCGCGATCGCCATATGAGCTAATAGTACGTCATTGGTCCAATCGGCCCAGGTCACCATGATGTACTATTAGGTCACATGTCAGAAAGGGGTTAAAACGTTAAAACAGGACTACAACAGGTGCTGGAAAACTCAAAGTTCTTGGATTACTACAATAAACAAGGTCAAAATGCTCATCTTATCAAAAATAAATTCTGTTGTTCACCTTTTTCTATTATCAGATGGTTTACTTCACAGCTACCAGTCGATGTGTTACGGTTTATCTTGGGCAACATATTAAAAAAATAATCAAACACTATTTCACTGTCTTAAACAGTGGGGTAAGGAAGTCCCTTACCGCCTCAAATACCATCAGGCTTGCCTTATAGACAAAGCAAAAGGCTTATGGGCTTTGATCTCTGAGCAGAAGTGGGCAATCATTGAGGCTAGTCTTCCAAAGCATAACTTTTAAATTTTAAAACCTTTTTAGCCACCTCAGCATGAAAAGTGTTAAGTCAAAAATTTGTTAAATTAACAATTAATATGACACTTGACTTGTGGGATAATTTACTCATCATGAAACTGTTCTTGCTATCCTTATCAAGTATCCCTTTGCTGACTTTTCAATTTCAGTCTCCTCATTGAAATACCAAAAACTGTGTCTGTCACTGAGCATCCATAATTTAAGTAAATTATATAAACATCATACACTATTGTCCTTTGGAGAGTAGCACAACCCCTATAAGTAACTGTAAAGATCTGAGGTTGTGGGTTGTAAGTAATCATCTAGGCAGGTTAGCGATGCAACAATATTTTATTGATCACAGCCATGGTAATAAAGCAATTCCAGGTAAATGGCCAAAATACAGTTCTCCCAGTCCTTAAATTCCCAATCTGGGTTCAGAAGTTCCACTGGCTTTGTATAAGGCCATACTCACTGTCTCCCAACTTTTGGTTGGCCCACTGATTTCGTATCTCCAGCCAGTATAGTCTGTAGCCTCAGTCCATGATCCTCTAGACGGCAGATAAAGCAATGAAAGCACAGGTATCCAGTAAGAGCAGTCCTTTTAAGAAAGTTTAAATCCAAATGACATAATCCATAATGGTAACATGTTTATCCATCCATCCTTCCAAGTCCACGGTCTCCATCCCCTTCCTTCAATCCTTCCACACAACTCTCACTAAAGCATGTGTCTGTTTTCCTACCTGGGGTCAGCCCCCTCCAAAGGTCAGAAGTGATGACACCCTCCCCCTTAAGCATTTACATTAACATAAGACTGCATTTAAGACCTCCTGTGGCGACGGCTCCACTGTGTCCACTTTTTCCATCTACATAAGGGGTCCCTTGGCTGAAAGAACAATGGTCCAAGGCCCCTGAGATAAGGTCACTGAATGGAATGGATACCTGAGGTTGAACTGATGAGCAAACAAATCACTAACAAAACACAGCAAGCAAATTTCTAACAAAATACAAAAATAAGATCGATGAAAATGGGTGCTCAGTGCTGGAAAAGTATTTAGTAAGTGGCCAGGTCCTCACAGTTACCTCTATCAATACCTAGAAATCCAACACTTTCTATCAAATCATACTTTAGCCTTCAAGCCCCCCCCCCACACACAAAAACTGAGTTGTCTCAACAAGCTGCATTTAACCAGCCACATAAGAGCATAAATAGCCTTTCTTCCTGCCTATAATTCTGAGTTTCATTCTGACTCTGAAGACAAATTGCCATTTAATAATGAGAATTGGGAAAAAGAATTAGGGCACATATACTCTATAGAGGTGTTGAAATTAGCACTGTTCTGGTTGGTCAAATACTTTGTGTGCATTAACCTCATAAAACAAAATAAGAAAACACTACTACTCTCGTACCGCAACCCAGATGGACTTGAACATATACAAACTCCCTATGCTGGCAGAAATGTAGTCATAGGGGTACCCAGTTACACATGTAGCGGTAATGCCCTGTCATTTTTCCACTGTGGATAGATCTGAGACTTTTCCCTCATTTCAGACATCAGAAATCTGAATGTGGAACTGAACCTGGAACTAGCAGTTCTATCCTTTACTTATAAGGTTAGACAGCTAATGACCCAAATACAGTTAGGTCCAGAAACATTTGGAAAGTGACACAAGTTTTGGCATTCTAGATATTTACCAAACATATTCAAGATACAGTTATATAATCAATATGGGCTTAAAGTGTAAACTCTCAGCTTTAGGGTTCGCTCACAAGAGTGTATAAAAGATTTAAAGCTTAATAAAAATTCTTTCTTACCATCCTGTGTATTTTGACTTAAGATGGTGGCACATAGATCACTTAAGCTTATTCCTAAAGTATCACATATTTCTTCCCGTGTATAGGGCTCAGGATGTAGGACCTCCTCAACAAGAGCAAACATTTCTTCCACAGGAACACCAAGACTGCTCTGGAGATCTCCTAGTTTCATCAGATTTTTCCAGTCCAACCCTTTGAATTTTGCTAAAACCTATAATACAAAAACAGCAGATTTATTTGTTAAATGTAGTTTGCAATAAATATAATCATACAAAGAAAAAAAATCAGAATAAGATCAGCATTATAATGAATACTCTTACAATCAATTCTATAAAATCTAACTAAGAACATATTACTATTGCCTTCCTACAGTGGATGCCAAATGCGAAGAAGATGCGTCAAATTCATTAAATGCCGAGTGCTTCTTAATGCATTTGCCGCATCATACTCGGCAAACCCTTCACTGGTGTGCACAATGCCATTCTTAATGAATTGGCCCCATAAACTTTATAATAGAAGTAATTCTTAAAGGGTTATTTCAGCACTGTTCTCTTCCACATTGGAAGTTGAACAGTGTTGGTGACGATATGTGTAGAGATATCTGTCGAGATACCTGCATAATTGTCAGGTATAAAATTATTTTAGAAAATATCCATTCCACCACCTTCATCCAACACCTCTGAGACACAGTAAAATAAATCAATACTATTAGTTAGACAATAGTAATAACCAACTGATAACCAACTAATTGTTGAGTTTGAGACGATCAAATCAGGGGTGGATATATCAGTGGTGCAACCTGTGCAGCCGCACAGGGGCCTAAAAGGTAAGGGGGCCCATTTATATCTCCAAAGCAGGTGCAATTTTGCATTTTTAGTAGCTATAGGGCAGCAAAGGGCCCATATATTGCTCTTGCACAGGGGCCCTTTTCTGTCTGTGTCTACCAGTGGATTAAATAACCTCTTTTTAAGTATGATCTTTAATTCTACAGACACTAAAGAGGATTGATTTCACAATACAAGCAATACTTTTAATAGAAAATAACAAATACTTATGTGCTTTAATTGAAGAAAAATACAGTGGCACTCATCAAATTATTTTTCTTCATTTATTTATATAGCCATAAATACAAGCAGTGGAAAGGGAAATGGGAGGCAAACACGCCGAGGTGATGGCAGTTTCAGGCACTTCTGAGCTTCTACTGACTTCACTAAAACTAACCTCATGCCGCTCAGTTAAATCTCTTTTTTGGCTCATTTTGTCTGAGGAAAAACAAGCTGCCTTAGGGTATTTGCCCACGGTCAGAAGCCGCTTGCAGCCCTGACGCTGCGGAATAGCCGCACGGCTTCTGCCCTCATTTTATGCAAATGAGCAGCCCTATTTTATTTATTTTTTTTTTTTTCATGCGGGCTTTCCTCATAGATGTTAATCTGTGGTGAGAGTGCACTAGCGGACCTGCAAGAGAAATTGACATGCTGCGGGTCCTAAAGACGAGCCGTATGTCAGTTTCCGCGGGTGATCCGCAGGTGTACAGAGACACATAGTGGTCATGAGATTTCTAGAAATCCATCCACTATGGTGTAACATCTGGACGCTGCGGGTTTGACGCTGCATAGACACACAGCTTCAAACCCGCATCAGCTCCTGACGGTGGGCACACAGCCTTATAATTCTGCACACCTTGATAATGATGATATCCTTAGGCCTTACTCATCTCTTTACACAAATACACATCACTTGACCTTCTCCATCCAATAAGCATTCAAGTTCATACAGCTTGGAGCTGGAAAAAAATGCATTCCCACTTGCATAATAATTCTGCATATCCATTCCCTTTATCTTTTCAGATTGCTTGGTTGAACTTGATAAACATGACTTTTTTCAACTGTATTTATTATGTACCTATGCAACAAATCTTTATAGCCCGATAAGGCTGGTGTATTTAAGTTGAAATCTATGTCACAATGTCAAATATCTGTCAAATCTATGTCACAATAGAATGTATTCTTAAAATAAGAATGCTCATGTTATTACCTTGTGGGAAAACTTTGTAAAAAAAAAAATAAGTGTGGCCATACTGACATGGAATTTCAAAGTTTATTGCGTAATAATAAAATGAGCTTGTTTATTGTAAGAAAACATAAAAAAAGGATTATACAATCATTTTGACATGGTTTTCTTTTTAAAGTATGTCAGGTTTGAGAGATCTATTTAATGACAGATGGAGTTTGCATTCTGACATTTAGTGAAAGAACCTCTTTAACCCCTTAGTGACAGAGCCAAGTTTGAGCTTAATGACCAAGCCCCATTTTACAAATCTAACCAGTGTCACTCTATGTGGTAATAACTTTAGAGTGCTTTGATATATCCCTATCATTCGGAGACTATTTTTTCGTGAAATATTGTACTTTATGTTAGCACTAAATTTAGGTTCACAGGTTTTTAATTTTTTTGTGAAAATCTCTGAAAAGTGATGAAAATATAGAAAACATTTTGCATGAATTTTTCATTTTGTACAATGAAAATTACAAAACCAATTTTTTAGGGACCAATTTAGTTTTGAAGTGATTTTGAGGGCCTATTGTTACGCACAGTGTGGGAAAGACTAAGTGCAACATAAATGGATGAGGGGAAGGAAGCCCAGACACTAGGGAAAGGCAGAGTGGACACCCCTAGGAAGATCTAATAACACCCTGCCTATCCTATCGTCCCTATATTGGTTCCACACCAATCGTCGAGCAGGAAACCTAAGCCCTGTATATCCCTAGAGCTAGGCCCTAGATAGGGAGGGGGTGAGCACTGGTCAGTCCCCACTATAAACTAAATACAACAAGGCAAATAAAGGGGGAAAACTTAGCTTGAGCAGACACCAGGGAGATAACACCAAACGTCCTCCAAGGGTACCAGAGAGGAAACTAGCCGACTACTATAGCTCCAAGCCTTCACAAGGAAAAATGACTCCTTGAAGCAGACAGAGTTTATAAACACCCAGACCAGGATGTGTCAATCAGAGCAGGAGGGAGGTTGCCGCTGGGTCCAAAAGTCCGAAAGATTAAGAAGGCATCTGCAATGCCAAACGCAGTGACCTTCTGCAGCCAGATGCAGAGCAACTGTCTATTACATCTGACACACCTGTGACACCTATACATCGGAAAATTACTAGTGGCAATACCATTTTAAAAAACAGCATCCTTCAAATTATTCTAAACTGCTGTTAGGAAATTTGTTAATGTTTCAGGGGCTAAAGAGGAATTAAGGCAAAGTGGATTGAAAAAATGAAAAACTACATTTTTTTCCCACTAAAATCTTGATTTAGCTGCAAATTTTGCATTTTCACAAGTGATAAAAGGAGAAAATTAACCCTAAAATCTATTAAATTTATCCCAAAAGGGGAAATATCCCATATGTCGTCAACACCTCCTGTTTGGGCACATGGCGGTGTCCGGTAGGAAAGAAGAGCCATATCATATTTGTAGTGTAAATTTGGCTGGAATAAATTGTAAATACTATGTCTCATTTGCAGAGCCCCTGAGGTACCAAAACAGCAGAAACCCCGATAAGTAAAGCTATTTTGGAAACTAAACACCTCGATGAATTCATCTAGGGGTGTGTTGAACATTTAAAATCCACAGCTTCTTCGTAGAACTTTATAACATTTGGGAGTCATAATGAAAAATTTATTTTTTCTAGTAAAATGTTGTTTTAGCCCCAGGTTTGCATTTTTTTACAATGGGTCATAGCAGAAAATGGACCCCATAATTTGTTAAGCAATTCCTCCCAAATGTGGTAATATCCCATAGGTGATCAAAAACTGCTGCTTGGGCTCATGGCAGGGTCCGGAATGGAAAGCTGCTAAATTTTCAATTACACAAAGAGTAAGTTAAATTTTTTTGCTCAGTTTCTGCCAAGTGAAGTGAGGCCCCATGTGTCGTCAGAAACTACTGTTTGGCCACATGGCAAAGCTGAGAAGGAAGGAGCGCTATTTGGCTTTTGAAGCACAGGGTTTGGTTGGAATAGTTTGCAGGCAACATTTGCGAAGCCTCTGAGGTGCCAGAACATCATAAAACCCCCAAAAGTGACCCCATTTTAGAAATTGCACCTTTCATTGAATTCATCTATGACTACAGTGACTATTTTAGCCCCACTGGTGTTTTCACTTTGTAACATCCATGCTATGCTTTTTTTTCCAGACATTGAGAATTTTTAAAAATGATCAATTCACAAGGAGAAAGAAGCAGATTTCTCTGTTAGGATATATTACATAGTTTCTTATTTTCACATGTACTATTGATTTACTGAGTAAAATTTAAAACGAAAGTTAGTTTTCACATTTTTAATGAAAATTAAAAATTGCTAAAGTAGTGCTGCAACTTTTTTATTTTCTGAAACAATGGGGATCCCGGAATTCGGAACCTCATTGATCAAAAAGTAATGTTGTCTCCCACTTATAAAAAAGATGATTAAAACATTAATAGTGATTCACATCTCACTTTACATATTCGCCATATTTTGTCATTACCAAAGAGCCCATGGAGCTGTTTCATAAGAGGACATCATGAACCTGTAAGACAAGCACTTTGCATCCAACCATTCGAAAGCCATGTCAGCAAACATTGTGGTATCATTATTACAACGTTTAGTACAAACATCTTGAACACAGAACATCGGACAACATTTAAACTCCCCTCAAAGGCACATGTGCACAACAAGTGACTAACACCATGGCCTTTTTATTTTTGTTATTTAAGGATCATATGGTTACACTGTTCAAATGTCATGGTTTTTATTATCTGGAAATCAAATGTTACAGTTTAATGTTTTAATAACTATATGAGATAACTCTTTTTACTTAATATCCTAATGATTTCTTCAGCTTTCATGAAACAGTAATTGTGTAGTAATTTTATTGTGATAAAAGTTAGTTCGAGCCAGCCATTAGTCATTTTGGAGAAGACCAGCATAAAATTGAGGAAAATCTTGAGACATCAGTCATATTGTGTTCGCAAAACTGAATCATGCAATTCCTAATAACCCAGCAGAAATAAAAATAAATGTAGAAAGGAAGGAACTTGTGAGAAACGGATAATAAAAATAGTAACATTATGTATAACAGTCATAAAAAGACAATATGACAACTATGATAAACTATATCCAACTAAATATAAATCTACAAGCATATGACTGACTATATTGAACCTTAAGAGCAGAAGTTTAATATTAATCTGCAGCTCTGGTGAAAAGTTTGGACACTCCTGTTTATTCAATAGTTCCTTTAACTTATTGGAATGTGTAAATTGTAGATTCAGACCGAAGGCAGCAAAATCATGTAGGGACATGTATGGAAACAAGAAGTATATGAAAAAAAACAGAATGTGTATTAAACCTTAGATTCCTCAAAGTACCCCTCTTTTACTTTGATGACATCTTTATACACCGATGGAATTCTCTCAACCAAAAGTCATTTGGAATGCTTACCAATGAACAAGTATGCGTAGTCTGGAGTTCAAAAATGAAATCACTGGCCTACAGAAAGTGTTTGTGATAATCAGATGTGTTTTGATGAGGTAGTGTTGGTACACAGTTCCATACACAACTGTTATAAAGGTAAAATATGGTAAAAACTGCTCAATTAAGTAAAGAGAAATGACAGTCCCTCATTATTTTAAGACATGAAGGTCAGTCAATCAATCGCTATGATTAAACTTGCTCTCATGAACTACCTCTGCTGCAGAGGATAAGTTCATCAGAGTTACCTCAGAAACAGCAAATTACCAGCACCTCGGATAACAGCCCTACATAAATTATGCACATGGAAAGTATTCAGACCCCTTTAAATTTTTCACTTTGTTTCATTGCAGCCATTTGGTAAATTCTAAAAAGTTCATTTTTTTTCCATTAATGTACACTCTGCACCCCATCTTGACCGAAAAAAACAGAAATGTAGAAATTTTTGCAAATTTATTAAAAAAAGAAAAACTGAAATATCACATGGTCATAAGTATAAGTATTTACAAAACCATTTTTTTAGGGACCACATCACATTTGAAGTCACTTTGAGGGGTCTTTATGACAGAAAATACCCAAAAGTGACACCATTCTAAAAACTGCACCCCTCAAGGTGCTCAAAACCACATTCAATGACTGTATTAACCCTTCAGGTGCTTCACAGGAATTTTTGGAATGTGGAAGAAAAAAATTGACATTTAACTTTTCTTCACAAAAATGTTACTTTAGACCCAATTTTTTTTATTTTCGCAGGGGTAACAGGAAAAAATGGAACCCAAAATCTGTTGTGCACTTTTCCCTGACCACGCAGATACCCCATACGTGGGGAAAAACCACTGTTTGGGCGTACAGCAGGGTTCGGAAGGGAAGGAGCGCCATTTGACTTTTTGAATGTAAAATTTGCTTGAATAATTAGCGGACGCCATGTTGTGTTTGGGGAGTCCCTGATGTGCCTAAACACTGCAAATCCCTCACAAGTGACACCATCTTGGAAACTAGACCCCTCAGGGAACTTATCTAGATGTGTGGTGCGCACCTTGAACCCCCAGGTGCTTCACAAAAGTTTATAACATTGAGCCATAAAAATACAATTTTCACATTTTTCCCACAAAAATGTTTTTTGCCCCCCAATTTGCATTTTCATAAGGGTAACAGGAGAAATTGCACCATGCAATTTGTTGTGCAATTTCTCCTGAATAAGCAGATACCCCATATGTGGGGGAAAACCACTGCTTGGACATACGGCAGGGTTCAGAAGGGAAGGAGCACCATTTGACTTTTTGAATGTAAAATTTGCTTGAATAATTAGTGGATGTGCCCCTGATGTGCCTAAACAGTGGAAACCCCCCACAAGTGACACCATTTTGGAAACCCCTCAGGGAACTTACCTAGAGGTGTGGTGAGCACCCTGAACCTCCAAGTGCTTTATAGAAGTTTATAAGTTTTAGCACCAATTTTTTTATTTTCACAAGGGTAAGAGGAGAAAATGGACCCCAAAAACTGATGTGCAATTTCTCCTGAGTACGCCAATACCCCATATGTGGGGAAAATACAGTGTTTGGGCGCACGGAATTGTTCAGAAGGGAAGGAGCACTGTGTGACTTTTGAATGCAAAATTGGCTGGAATCGAGAGCGGACACCATGTCGCGTTTGGAGAGCCCCTGATGTGCCTAAATAGTGGAAACCCCTCACAAGTAACCCCATTTTGGAAACTACACCCCCTCAAGGATTTTATCAAGGGGTATAATGAACATTTTGAACCCAGAGGTACGACACAGAATTTGCTAACATTAGGTCATCATATTGCATAAGTTGTCATTAGTCTTGAGTGCAAGTGCTCGCTACCTGAGTTTGCATCGAGTCCCCGCCCACATGTTTCACGGTTATTAGACACCCAAAAAAACATATGCAGGGATCGCTCGTGCATGGCAAGCAATCCCTGCAAGGTTTTTTTGGCCGTGAAGTATATGGGGCGGAGACTCAAGCATGTCACTTGAGCACCCGATGCAAACTCAAGTAGCGAACACTTGCGCTCAATACTAGTTGCCATATCGTCATCTTTATTTTACTTTTGAAAAAAATCCCATCCCTAACCCTAGCCCAACCCTAACCCTAACCCTAACCTTAGCCCAACCCTAACCCCAGCCCCAAACCCAACCCTAGCCCAAACCTAACACTACCCTAACCCCAACCCTAGAGTTTATTTTTTACGCCGTTCCTCGTGTGGTATAAGTGATTAGACGACTTTATTCTTCGGGTCAGTGCGATTACAGCGATACCAGAATCATATCGGTCTTTATGATTGACAGCTGTCATACACTAAAAGATGCATTTTTTGTAAAATCTAGTTTTTGCATCGCCATATTTTGAGAGCTATAATTTTTTCCATATTTTGGCCGACAGTCATGTGACAGCTTGTTTTTTGCGGGATGAGTTGACATTTTTATTGGTGCCATTTTCAGGCACGTGACATTTTTTGATCTCTTTCTATTCCGATTTTTGGGAGGAAGAATAAACACCAACAATTCAGGAATTGTTTTTTAAAAAAAAATCTATGCTGTTCCGCGTGTGGTAAAATTGATTAAGGTAGCTTTTTCTTTGGGTCAGCACGTTTACAGCGGTACCACATTTATATCGTTCTTCTATGTTTTGGCGCTTTTACACAATAAAAGCTATTTTATAGAAAAAAATATTTTTTTGCATCGCTTTATTCTGAGAGCTATAACTTTTGTATTTTTCGGCTGATGGAGTTATATGGCAGCTTGTTTTTTGCGGGACAAGATGACGTTTTCAGCAGTACCATTCCTATTTATATTCGTCTTTTTGATCGCGTGTTATTCCATTTTTGTTTGGCGGTATGATGATATAGCATTGTCTTTTGCTTGTTTTTTAATTATTTTTTTTTACCGTGTTCACTAAAGGGGTTAATTAGTGGGACAGTTTTATAGGTCAGGTCGTTCCGGACGCGGCGATACCAAATATGTGTACTTCTATTGTTTTTTTTGTTTTTTTTCAGAATAATATTTATTGATGGGTACATTTTATTTTTGGTGGATTCTTTTTTTAAAATATTTTTACAATTTATTTATTTATTTTTTTTAATTTTTAAATACTTTTTTTACTTTTATTCTTTGTCCCACTCTGGGACGTTCATTTTTTTTATTCTGATCGCCTGTATAGCATAGGGATGGAGCACCATCCCTGTGTCAGCGCTGCAGATGCAGAAGATACTTTGGTCATGCACTGCGCATGACCAAAATATCTTCCTGCTGTCTGGTGACCCGGATGTTGTCATGATGACATCAGGTTATGGCAACATCCGGGAAGCCGCGGCAGACATCGCTGGACGCCGGCAGGAGAGGTGAGTATCCCGATCACCTCCTCTTGCCACCGCAATGCTGCGATCGACTTCGATCTCATTGCCCTAGGTCACACGTGTTAAACTCTGGCCCGTAGGCCAAATATTGCCCACAGGGTGGTTTTATTTGGCCCTCGACACCAGAACCATCATCCCTATGTGGGGCCATTATTCTGTATGAAAGACTATGTGGTGCCCATTATTCTGTATACTGGTTGACCTGCAACTTTGTTTAAGTTTTTCATTTTGGCCCTCTGTGTGTTTGAGTTTGACATCCCTGCCCAAGGTGAATTTATGGAGGGGTGTAGTTTGTAAAATGTGGTAATTTTTTGAGGGGAGATTATGATGTTATGTCACATTAGCAGAGACCTTTAGCTGCCAGGACACCCACAAAACATTCCAGTAAAATCTTCACTCCAAAATGACGATCCTTCCCTTTTGAGCCCTGACTTCTCCCCAAACAGTAGTTTCTGACCTTATTTGTGGTATTGGCATCCTCAGGAAACGGTTTTACAAAATGTGCAGTCCTTTTTCTTCGGTTAACCCTTGTGCAATTGAAAAATATGAAGCTAAAGCAACATTTTATTGAAAAAAACAACAACATAATTTTTCAGTTTCACAAATGTTATAAAAATGGAAAAAAAAAAAGATTTATACATTTTTATGAAGCATCTGTGTGTTAAAAATGTCCACTACACTAATTAAATTACTTGTAGGGAGTCATTTACAAAATGGGATCACTTGTGGGGATTTTCTGTTTTTTTTGACCTTAGGAGCTCTACAAATGTGACATAGTGTAAACAATCTATTCCAACCAAAATTGCTCTCAAATAACGCTTCTTCCCTTTTGACCCCTGCCGAGTACAGTATCTAAACAGTGGTTTCTGATCACATGTGAAGCCTTGCTGTATTTAGCAGAAATTCCGTAACAAAATTTGAGGCACATCTTCTATTACCCCTTGTAAAAATGAAAAATTTGGGTCTAAAGCATTATTTTAGTGGCAAAAAAGAAATTTATCATTTCCATGTCCTGGAGTTATAAAATTCTGGGAAGCACATGTGGGTTAAAAATGCTCAGTAGACCCTGTTTAATTCTGTAATAGGTGTTCCAGTTTTTTAAACTACGTTACTTTTTGGGGGTATCTGCTGTTTTAGCATGCCAGGGATTCATCTAATGTGATATGGTGTTGACAATCTGTTCCAGCCAAATAGTGCTCCTTCCTGTCCATGCCCTGTTGTTGACCAAACAGTGGTTTGAAACCACATATGGAGTCGGTGTACTCAGGACAAATTGCGCATTTGCTAAGCAGTCATCAAAGCAAAAGGTGGCTACTTTGAAGAACCTAGAATATAAGACATATTTTCAGTTGTTTCACACTTTTTTGTTAAGTATATAATTCCACATGTGTTAATTCATAGTTTTGATGCCTTCAGTGTGAATGTACAATTTTCATAGTCATGAAAATACAGAAAAATCTTTAAATGAGAAGGTGTGTCCAAACTTTTGGTCTGTACTGTATGGTTGTGGATGGTTGTCCGGCTGTGGATGGTGGGGAGGGGGTTGACAGCGGGTCACAGAGGCAGGAGCCACCTGCTGCAGCTAACACTGTGCCCGCTGTTAAATGAATATTCACTGTTCCCCATGTCCATAGTCCCTCCCAACTTTATGCACCGACCCAGCGGTGGGAGGGACCATGGGCGTGGGGAGGAGTGAATATTAATAGCGGGCATATTGTTAGCCGTGGCTCCTGCAGCTGCTCGGCGGTCTAGTGTGCCTGCTACTAAAGAGCATGAATATTCACTGTTCTCCTCTCCCATGGTTGTGAAGAACAGTGAATATTCATGCTCTTTAGTAGCGGGCACACAATAGCAGAGTAGCTGCAAGATCCGTGGCTGCGCCTGTCACTTAGCACGCTATTAAAGAGCATGAATATTCACTCCTCCCCACGCCCATATTACCGGGCGTGGGGAGGAATGAATCTTCCAGCAGCTGACCTGAGCGTGTGAGGGCACGTCTGTGACGTCATATGCTGCTCACACGCTGATGTCAGCTGCTGGCAGCAGAAGAGGACACAGCGCAGGAGCAGAGGGGAGGCGAGGAGAATCCTTTATTATTTTTATATGTGCTGTGTTAGGGGGCCCTGAACACCATAATGGTGATGGGGGTGCCATGAATACCAGGATGGAGATGGAAGGGTGCCATGAATACCAGGATGGTGATGGGGGTGTCATAATGAATACCAGGATGGGGATGCAGGGGTTCCATGAATACCAAGATGGGGGTGGGGTGCCATGAATACCAGGATGGGGGTGGGGGGTGACATGAATACCAGGATGAGGATAGAGGTGCCATGAATACCAGGATGAGGATGTGTTATATATACCAGGATGGGGTGTGCCATATATACCAGGATGGGGGGCCATGTATACCAGAATGGGGGGCATATATAACAGGATGGAGGGCCATGTGTACCAGTATGGGGGCATGTATACCAGGGTGGGGATAGATGCCATAGATACCAGGATGGGAATGGGGGCAACGTACATCAGGATGGCGGGCATACATACCAGGATGGGGGATATTAATTCAGAATTGGGGGACATTACCCCTATAACAGTGTCAGCAGCAGACTTCCCCCCATAACAGTGCACCATGACCACATTTTTTGCTTCATTGCTTTTATTTCTATTTTTCTCCTCTAAAACCTAGGTGCTTCTTATTGTCCGGTGGGTCTTATAGTCTGAAAAATAAGGTACATCATAAACCAAAAAATTGCATGAGAGGATTTAATAATATCAATCTACCAAAGTGTATAGACAATTGGTTTTATCTTGTGATCGTTATTTCTAATCATTCAAAGTCATAGGAGAGACAAAGAGGAGGAGAGAAACAGGGAGACACATGTAAGGGAAAGAAAACGGGATTTGTTAATTTTTCCATTATAGAATGGAAAGGCAAAACCTCAAAAAAAAGAAGGAGGTAAAAGGGGAAGGAAGAGACAAACAGAGAAATAGGGGAAAACACAAAAGACATAAGAATATAGGGCAAGGGGTCCAGGAAAAAAAACAGAAAGGCCAAGTACAGAGCTTAAAAGTCTCCAAAGGGTGAGGAGCTCAGAGTGACTATATCTCAATGTAACAGAAGGCTCAAAGACAGATAGATGTTCATAGTGATACTAGATCTCCTTATGTATATAATTACAGAGAGATAAATAGAGGGCAGGCAGTGATAATTGTGAAAACAAAGTTCCTTGCATGATAACCGTGTGGACCAAGAAATCATATTAACCAACGTGTCCATAATGGAATCAAAGTCCAAAATGGCTAGGTTCAACTGGGGAAAATGAATCATTGCGCGCAGTGCGTAGTTTCACTGTGTATATATACCCTCTGGATGGTGAGCAGCTGCTTGTAGCAGCGCTAGGTGTACGTTTGCAGTGTCCACTGCTTAGACAGAACGCGCTACTGAAGCTGGTGTTGTCCGGGTTTAAAAGACCCGGCTGTGCTGAGGGTGTGCATATATTTTCTAAAACAGGCCTACAAAAGAAATACTAACCTGTAATGGAATAGCCAGGAAAGCCTGCAGATATCTACCCGCCATTGCCCGATGTTCACGAACCAGCACTCCACCGACTCCAACCGTTAAGACAATTATTCAATTGACTGAAGACTGATAGATGAGGCCGCGGCTGCTTTTACTACTAGGCTGGATATTAGGGAGCTCATAGTGAACATATAGTATATACAATTCTGATTCCAACGCATGGAAAATATATAAATATACTCTGGTACGGTCATTGCCAAGCTTCTAAATAACCCACAAAAAACTAGCTGCTACCACCAATCGTTTATACAGGCCGACTGGACACCGAACAGGTAGCATATGGCTTCAGGGGTGCGGTTTACAGAGTAAGAGGACCGGAGATATTAAAGTTTATATATTTAATCTGGAAAAGTAGGCAGTGTTTATAAAAATATTCAAACATATTACAAAATTGGAACAAAACAATATGGTATATACAATCCCATAACATAAAAGTGATAACAAAATAAAAAGTACTAAACCTGTGTCACGAAAATGGCTCAGAGCTTAGCAGAAGGAAGCGCTCGTTAGAGTAACGGATAGAATCACCGAGCACTGTGTCTTCCAGAACTGACAAATGACAAAACCCAAACTCGGATTTTTATTAGATCAATGTTACGCCCACATACCTCTCCTTGTTGAGCTCATATGGGGGGCTGGTCATGGGATATGCTAGGTATTTAGAAGATTATGAGATCCCCAACTTTAAGGGAGATATTGTTGTCATGTTTCCTATCATGATTTTATCTTTCAGCAGAGATGAATCATGGCATGAATAGCATCATCCATCTATCCGCTACTAAGTTGGAGGTGTGAGGCCGGCCTAATAGTGATGTGAGTGAATGCGTTATGTTCATCACTTCGCCAAAAATATATCTCCCATAAATATCAGATCCATGCAAACCCCAATATTCATCACTGACCACTGGCTTCAGAGTGTATGAGATAATTCCTTCAAACAGAGGAAGTCACTGCCTCGAGAACTGTAGTTCTCTGACTCTGAATATATGCATCCTAGACTAGGTGGGTGTCTCTCAGCAGATTCACTCTTGTAATTACCTGTACACGGTAGGAGGTCCTACTTCAATGGATGTTGAAGTGTCTGTTCTTTCTCACTTCCCCAGTTATAATTAATCCCATATGTTTAATGTGAGGGTGATATGTCCCCTCTCCGGAGATGTCTTTATGGATTTTTCAATTTTTCTCTACGACATAACCAATCAAGATACACCTTTCATGTGTGAAGTTATGATGTGTAAAATGTCTCTATCATCCACAGACAGATGGCCTTGTAGAGAGGTTTAAAGGTGATGTTGAATAAAGTGGTGTGGAAGGATGGTAGGCATTGGGATCGTTTGTTGCTATACTTGAACTTGAGAAGTCCTTCATTTTCCACTAGGTTATCCACATTGGAACTACTGTTTGGGAACTGTGTGGGAGACAACTGAGGGAACTGCTCAATGTTAAGAGACATGATAGAGTGAAAGAAAAGCAAATAAAATTGTAATTGGACATGTAGCACAAATGCAAAATTGAATAGTTTGTGTCATGCCAAGGAGGAAGGAACACCTTGAAAGGGAGCAGGAAGCCCAGAATCAATTATACAACAGGGCAGCCTAGGTTAGGCAATTCAACCTCACTGATCATTTGTTAGTATTGATGCCAGTGTTGAAAGCAAATTTTTGGCAAAGTCCAACTGAACAGGTTTAAAAGTTCATTGTTGTAAATAAAAAGATACATCAACCTGGTTAAAAATAAAATACTACTACACCATATAAATATAATTAAGTCCCGCCAAGGTAGAGAGTCACTGGCAGCAATCTCATTTGCAACCACCCCTGGAATACCACTTCGATATTACGAAAAGTTACTATTGGTGAAACCCTATCCCGTCCCAAAACCAGGAGTATAGTGAATTTTTAGAGAGCAATAGTGATATGTTCTCTGACCTTCTGGGTGTTACTGATGTTATTTGGCATGATATAATGCCTGAAAAAGATGTCAAAGTAAATGTTAAGCCATACAGACTCCCTGAAGCGTGGAGACAAGCAGTCTCTGAGGAGGTGAAAAGAATGTTAGCTTTGGGGTTAATGAAAAGTCTAAGGGCATGTGCACACGATCAGTGTTCACTGCGGATTGGACGCAGCGCAAGTGTGCTGAGTGCAATCCGTAGAGGCCAGATGTTACAGCATAGTGGATGGGATTTATACAAATCCCATGTCCACTATGCGTCTGCGGCACACCCGCAGAAACTGACATTCGGCGCGTCTTTCCAGACTGCAGCATGTGAGTTTCTCCGGCGAGTCCACATGCGGGCTTTCCCCATAGACCTAATCTCTATGGGGAAAGTCTGCATGTGAGAAAAAAAAAAAAAAAAAGAGGCCGGCGCTCATTTGCATAATGAGCGGAAGCCGGAGGCGGCTTCTCCGCAGCCTTGGGGCCGCAGCCGGCTCCGGATAGTCTGCACATACCCTAAAAGTGGGCGGTCCAGTCCCATAGTGTTAGTGTCAAATCCAAATGGGTTCTAAAGGTTCTGCAACAAACTTGTGCAAACTGAATAAAGTCTAGAAGTCTGATGCCTAGGGTGAATGAATTGATAGAAATGTTGTGGCCAGCTAGGTACATTACTGCTCTGGGCTTCACTGCAGATGTCGTCTTCCAGTTTACAAAAATACCGCTAGTGTCACAGGGTGCATACTTGGAGGACATTTTCATTTTCCACACTGTCTGGAAGAGTCATTTCAGTAATGTCCACGGTGAGCTAGTCTCTCAGGAAGGTTATTTTTTCCGCTAACCCTGAGAAACGTGTTATTGGGGTTAGAGCAGGCCGATATTTGTGGTACATAGTAGGCAGAAGTATGAGAAGACCCAAAATAAAGTGGAAGCTATTAAGAGTTGGTACGAAATCCTAACTAAGAAACAAGCACGGGCATTCTTGTGGATTGTTGGCTACTAATTCAGGTATCAAAGGAATACTGCCACAAAGAAGCGTCAGACGATTGCAACATCTGGTGACACATACACCTGCAGTAGTTAGAATAGCTTCATCGTCCTATTAGCAGTTCTGGCTTTCTTTGCTCTGGTGTTGCAAGGGTTAAACTGCTTAGTTGGACTCCTGGAGTTCTCGGTCTTGGGTTGTATCAGCTGTTCTGAGTTTGTTACTGCAGGTATAAGAACCCTCCTCCTGACTTCATTCCTTGCCAGTTATAGTTTACTACCTGGTTTGGAGTTAAAGGAGAAAGTTCAGTGTTTGGAGTAGGTGGTTAGAGAGTTTTTCTGGAGATTGCTGCATGGAGTTGGTTTGCATGTTAATTCCTATCCTCTCCCATTTGGTTTCTTCTTTCCTACTCCTCCTCTGTCTCTCACTCTGTTGATTTGTGAGTGTATTTGTATGATAGTAGTTTTCTTTTATCCCTGTCTGTTAACCCTGGTCTGTATGGTTAGTGTTTGCCTATACAATTCGGTCTCACACCTCCCTGGCTGTGGGAGTGAACAGACAAGGGTAAGATAGGAACATAGCAAGGTACGAGACCCCAGCATCTCAACCATCCATGGTACTCCAGGGGACAGGTATAGCCTAGGGCGCCTCTAGTTTGAGGGATTGGGTAGGTACCCACAGTTCCTTGTCACTACGTGACATTAGGTTTCTGGCAAACTTTGCCTATATTGCTGGACTACTATCTAATCTCATAAAATGAATATGATCAGTTTAACTAAGAAAGTCTGCTGAGGAAAAAAGGATTTTCAAAGGCTTAAAAAGCCTTACGTAGCCAGCCAGTATTCATAGCACCAATCCAAAGATTTCAGTATCCAAACAGATGCCTCAGATGTTGGATTTTGTGCAGTTATGTCTCAAGAGGGGAATGGGGAAGTACACCCATTTATATAACTGAGTAGGCAAATTGCCTCTTCAGAGAGGAAAATGACTAGAACTCTAGTGCCACCTATTGGAAGTAGCAATCCTCAAAGTCCATATCGACCCTTTAACGAGCCTTGCCGGAAGACTTTGGATAAAAGCCAAATCAGAATCTCAATTTGCAGACACGGTGTTTTGGGGTATTGCAGCTCGTCAGTGCAAAGAATTGCTACTTCCAATAGGTGGCACTAAAGTTCTAGTCCTCTTCCTCTCTGAAGAGGCAATTTGCATATTTCATTTCCCAGAGGAGCATTTATGGCGTATATAAGTCTCCTCACTCTGACATGCCAGGCCTGGCTTGTCACTCTCCAAAAGGAGAAATGTTACCTCTTAGATCCCTATACCGAGTAGAAAACTCACCTCTTGTTAAAGAAATTATTCTATGGTAGAAAGGGAATGTCTGGCTATAAAATTGGCAATGGAGACTCTTACATCTACTGGGCAGAAAAGTTTGGTTGGTATCAGACCATGCGTCTCTTAGGTGGATGAGCCAAAATAAAGTGAACAATGCAAGGTTAACGGGTCAGTTGTTGTCACTGCAATATCATAATTTTGTTGTGGAAAACAGGCCAAGAAAACTACCTGCCTTGTCATGGGTTGTCTGGTAGCTTCAAGTGGTTATTCCCTGACCTTGGGCAGAGGAGGGGGGGAGGATGTGTACACAGTCAGCATTGAAATTGATGGATGTTAGGTACATGCCATCGAGGTTGATGCTCTCAGTGATATAATTCCTAGAAGGATTTGAGCACTGAGAAATATTTAAAGAGTACCAATCACCAGTCTGGGTCTGATTTTTTATTTAGTAAAAGAATAAGCAGCCCCAGACTGGTGTTTTTTCTAAATATTATCTAATAACAAAAACCCTCAGAAGTGACCCTAATGTGCTCTGAATGGACATAATTTGGGTCTGAACCTCCTGGTTGCTAGCCTAGGGCAGGACCTCACAAACTTCTGTAGCCACCCTTGTGATGAAAGAGTAAGATCTCGCTCTTTGCAGTAAGCCAGGCCTGCCCTGTACTTTACTATTTGCAGTTACCAAATGATAACAACAATAAAGAGGTTACCATTTGGTAACATCTTAGTAAAGTGCAGGGTAGAGCTCTGTTAGTGTAAAGAGAGAGATCTTGCTGTTTCACTGTGATAGAGGCCGTGGAGGGTTGTGGGATACCGCACTGCATGTCAAGATCCCATAACCCAAAAATTTGAACTTTCGAGAGATATTACGACATTTTGTGCAGTTTTGTTACTAGATAATATTTACAAAAAACACCAATCTGGGGCTGCCCTCTCTTTAACTAAAGAAGCAGGTACTCTTTAAGCTACTGTTATTTACGTGGATTCTACAGTCCGGGACTTACGAAAGATTGTAGAGATTGACTTAGGTGTCCACCCCTGTACTACATTTCAGGTTTTAGATCTGCTGAGCTAAAACTCCAGGTAGGACTCTAAAAGTCATTAAACCCTTAAGGAACAGACCTAATTTGGCTTTAATATCCACACATCTTTTTATGCTTCTTAAATCGTCACATCCCAAAAGCCATAATTTTTCATCAATGTAGCTATATCAGGGCTTGTTAACACCTTTACCCCCGTGGGTGGTTTGCACGATAATGACCAGGCCAAGTTTTACAACTCTGACCACTGTCACTTTATGAGGTAAGTACTCTGGAACGCTTCAACGGATCCCCCTGATTCTGAGAATGTTTTTTCATGACATATTGTACTTCATGATAGTGGTAAAACTTTTTCGATATCACTTGCATTTATTTGTGAAAAAAAAAGGATATTTGGCGAAAATTTTGCAATTTTCAAACTTTGAATTTTCATGCCCTTAAATCAGAGAGAGATGTCACACAAAGTAGTTAATGAATAACATTTCCCACGTCTACTTTACATAGCACAATTTTGGAACCAAAATTTTTTTTTGTTAGGAAGTTATAAGGGTTAAAAGTTGACCAGTCATTTCTCATTTTCCCACAAAATTTACAAAACCATTTTTTTTAGGGACCACATAACATTTGAAGTGACTTTCAGGGGCCTATATGACAGAAAATACCCAAAAGTGACACCATTCTAAAAACGGCACCCCTCAAGGTGCTCAAAACCACATTCAAGAACTTTATTAACCCTTCATGTGCTTCACAAGAATTTTTGGAACGTGGAAGAAAAAAAATGAACATTTAACTTTTTTCACAAAAATGTTAGCTTAGACCCCAATTTTTTTATTTTCGCAAGGGTAACAGGAAAAAATGGACCCCAAAATTTGTTGTGCAATTTCATCTGAGCACGCCGATACCCCATATGTGGGGAAAACCACTGTTTGGGCGCATGGCAGGGTTTGGAAGGCAAGGAGCGCCATTTGACTTTTTGAATGTAAAATTTGCTTGAATAATTAGCAGACGCTATGATGCATTTGAGGAGCCCCTGATGTGCCTAAACAGTGGAAACCCCCCACAAGTGACACCATTTTGGAAACTAGACCCCTCAGGGAACTTATCTAGATGTGTTGTGAGCACCCTGAACCCCCAGGTGCTTCATAGAAGTTTATAACATGGCACTGTGAATATAAAAAAAAAAATCAAACTTTTCCCACAAAAATTAAGTTTTAGCACCAAATTTGTTATTTTCACAAGGGTAAGAGGAGAAAATGGACCCCAAAAACTTTTGTGCAATTTCTCCTGAGTACGCCGATACCCCATTTGTGGGAAAAATATATTGTTTTGGCGCACGGCAGGGTTCGGAAGGGAAGGAGCACTGTGTGACTTTGAACGCAAAATTGGCTGGAGTTGAGAGCGGATGCCATGACGCATTTGGAGAGCCCCTGATGCACCTAAATTGTGGAAACCCCCCACAAGTGACCCCATTTTGGAAACTAGACCCCTCAAGGATTTTATCAAGGGGTATAGTGAACATTTTGAACACAGAAGTACGACACAGCATTTGATAACATTAGGTCATCATATTGAATAAGTTGTCATTAGTCTTGAGTGGTAATAGTATTGTTTTTCTACCAGCTGGAGTTACATTATCGCCATCTGGATATTTTAAAAAAATTCTAAATAAAAGACATTTGTTTTTACTATTGGAGTCTGTGGAGCTGGATTATCGTCTTTCCTATTACCTGTCTACTGAGCGCAAGCAGCAGCGCTGATCACGGATCCTGGAGACACCCAGCTGGTTCATGGAGGTGAGTTGTTTTGTTTTTTTTCCCTTTCCATTAGTCTTGAGTGCAAGTGCTTGCTACTTGAGTTTGCATCGGGTACTCGGGTATGCACCAAGTATCGCGGGTGCTCGAGTGACATGCTCGAGTCCCCGCTCCGCATGTTTTCATGGTTATTAGACACCCAAAAAAAAAAAAAAACATGCGGGGATCGCTCGTGCATGTCAGCAATCCATGCAACTTTTTTGGCCACGGAGTATATGGGGCGGAGACTTAAACATGTCACTTGAGCACCCGCGATACTCTGTGCATACCCGAGCCCCTGATGCAAACTCAAGTGGCGAGCACATGCGCTCAACACTGGTCACCATATCGTCATCATTTTTTTTTTCTTTTTCCTTTACTTTTGAAAAAATCCCAACCCCTAACCCTAACACAACCCTAACCCTAGAGTTTATTTTTTACGCCTTTCCTCATGCAGTATAAGTGATTAGACGACTTTATTCTTTGTCCGGCAGAAGGTAAAACATAAAATAACCAGTCCATACAATAGTGCTTTTAGCCAACCTGGCTTAAGGCCCCATCACACTTAGCGACGCTGCAACAATCCCGACAACGATATGACCTGTCAGGGATCGTTGCTGCGTCGCTATGTGGTCGCTGGTGAGCTGTCAAACAGGCAGGCTCACCAACGATCAGGGGAGCAGCGACATCGTGGAAAGAATCTTTCCACGATGTCCTGCTCCGGTTACCAGCCTGCTGCTGAAGCAGGAGCAGGCTGGTAACCATGGTAAACATCGGGTTACTAGGGGCACACGCGCACCTAGTAACCCGTTGTTTACCATGGTTACCACTCTGCTACAGTGAGCGGGAGGTTACCGCTCACTTTAGCAGGCTGGTAACCATGATAAACATCGGGTTACTAGGGGCACACGCGCTCCTAGTAACCCGATGTTTACAATGGTTACCACTCTGCTACAGTGAGCGGGAGGTTACCGCTCACTTTAGCAAGCTCGTAACCATGATAAACAACAGGTTACTAGGTGCGCGTGTGCCCCTAGTAACCCGATGTTTATCATGGTTACCAGCCTGATCGCTGCTCCCGCTGGTCACACATAGAGATGTGTGCTGACCAGCGGGAGGGCAACGACCAAAAAATGGTCCAGGACACTTTGCAGCGATCAGCGACCTCACAGCAGGGGCCTGATCGCTGCAAAGTGTCACACATAGCGACATCGCTGGTGAGGTCGCTGTTGCGTCACCAAAACCGTGACACAGCAGCGATCTCGCTATGTGAGACGGGGGCTTTAGAGTCCAACTTCCATGTCCTTTAACAAAGGGATTCACACCAGGAGACCTGCAATCTCCATACATCCAGCATGTGTGAAACAAACAGCTCAGAGCTTTCACCACCAGGCACTCAGGTGTTCAGTCACCCTAGCACTAAAGATGGCTGTTAAACCCACTCGTGTACTGGAACCTTTTTCCTATTTTTAATTACTGGAGCTAACAACCTCAGTGTTACATATCTCCCCTCAAGTACTTTGCCAGTTAATTTGTCACAGTAGCTTTATTTATCTTTAATTACTTTTGTACAATAAATACTCTGAAAAAAAAGAATTTGTTTTGCACCAAATTCTTAGAGCCATGCTTTTACAGTACATGCTGTAGTTTCACTGGCCCTATTTTGGGGTACATGTGACTTTTTGATCACTTTTTGCCGTGGAATAGATTAACAAAAAAATGAAATTATGGCTTCTTTGGGGGGGAGAAAAGCGAGGGATTTTTTTTAAATTATTCACAGTGCATGGTAAAATAAAGGTAATGTTTGATAGTATGGGTCAATAAAATTACAGTGATATGCAACGTAATATATCTTTATGTTTTACTACTTTTATACAGTAAAATAACCACATTTTTTTGAATAATATTCCATAACTTTAACATTTTTCTGAGCACAGAGCTATATGAAGGCTTATTTTTTGCATAATAACGAGTTGTAGTTTTCATTGGTACCATTTTGGTAACTTTTTGATCATTTTTTATTTTAATTTATATCAGGCTGAATGAACAAAAATGGCAATTCAGGCATAGATTTGCAAGATAAATAATCATATAGTTACATTATACTGGTCGTTACGGACCTTTTTTTTGGACATTTGTATTTTCTGGAAAATAAATTTCCATTTTTTGGGTGGATGAAGGGAGATATAATCCGAATGTAGCTTATTGGGGGTTGCGGCAGTGGTGTAGCGGGATCACAGGAGGCAGGGTCCCTTCCTCAGGAAGCCGGCGGCAGCAGAAGTGTGGCGATGCTTCGGGCACGGTATTGGGGGTGAGCAGAGCGGAGTGCATTGCTTTCCTGGCGGCCACTTTCCTGAAGCCGTGGGCCGCCGGAGGCGGAGCATGCGCAGATTGGGATCTCAGCCCAACTGCCTATGGCGGCCATCTTCCTGAAGTCCACCGCCGGAAAAAGCAATGCACTCTGCCGACACTAGGTTCTCAGCATCGCACCGCTGGGACACCCCCTCCTTCCGCCCAGGGCCCACAGCATTGCCCCA
Source organism: Phyllobates terribilis (assembly GCF_046119375.1). Lineage (NCBI taxonomy): Eukaryota > Metazoa > Chordata > Amphibia > Anura > Dendrobatidae > Phyllobates > Phyllobates terribilis. The sequence goes on along the minus strand of NW_027362771.1, from coordinate 412,722,617 downwards.
CTTCTGCTGCCACCGGCTTGCTGAGGAAGGGACCATGTCTCCTGTGACCCCTGCTCCTCCGCCACAGGCCCCCAGGTAAGATACTTTAAATGATCAAAGTTTATCCTCTCAAACACTAGACTGTTTCAAAGAAAGAAATACCTAGATGCAGCCAGGTAGCCAGGATCAGATTTATGCTACCAGCTGTTTGTAGTTTTCATTGGTACCATTTTGGTAACTTTTTGATAATTTTTTATTTTAATTTATATCAGGCTGAATGAACAAAAATGGCAATTCAGGCATATATTTCCAAGATAAATAATGATATAGTTACATTATACTGGTCGTTACGGACCTTTTTCTCCTGTGACCCCTGCTCCTCCGCCACAGGCCCCCAGGTAAGATACTTTAAATGATCAAAGTTTATCCTCTCAAACACTAGACTGTTTCAAAGAAAAATACCTAGATGCAGCCAGGTAGCCAGGATCAGATTTATGCTACTAGCTGTTTGGGCAGCATGAATTAGACTCCCTTTAAAGGGAACCTGTCATCTACCACACATAAAATGCATATGAAACTACTTAAAAACAGCTATTTAGACATTTGTAAAATCTCCCTTAACCTCTCAATGGCTGTTATTTAAAGAAGCACTCCCATCAAAGTTTTTATTCTCTTAATTTTATATACTTAGTCAAGTTGTAAATGTAAAATATTTATCCATGAGTTAAAGAATTTAGAATAATAAATTCAATGCCAAATAGTGTGTCTGCCTAATAGACAATAGAGCATATTACAAAACAATTCTACATATATAAAAGAAAATAACTTGAGGCCCCTTTATTTTGCTCTGTTTAGCAGAACATGCTTCTTTAGCCAAATATAAACCCTAAGTGTAACAGGGTATATTCTTGTAATGAGCTGTGAACAAATGATGATGGCCTCAATGAAAGATAGGGTACTAAATGGGATGTTTGTGCACTGTGGAATAAAGGCACAACAATACAGTACAGTGATTAGTTCCTTGCTCAGCGGCTTCCTTGAGGCAAGAAGCAATGTGTTTCTTTGGCAGAAATAAGATGCAAATAATAGGATAAGTAAAAGCTTCAACACCACGTAAATCTCTCTCTTAACCCGTGGATAAATATTTTACATTTACAACATGACTAAATATATAAAAGGCATGATTTACCTTCAATTATCTTCAAAATACAACGTAACGTGTTTACACAGACCAATTACCTGCTTGTGGCATTTCTTGGAAACATTGCATGGCATATGTGTATGCTGCATACATTTTGGTTTCCTGTCCCCATAAAAACAGCAAACCTCGTTTAAACAATACAAATTATATTTACTGTGTCCAAAACAGTATTGAGATCAAAGTGAGCTAAGCTGTTCCAGAAAACATCAGTGGAGTAAAAAAAAGATCAGTGGAGTAAATTGCGCCAAATTTATTAAAAGGCGCTAACCACTTAATCTGACATTCTTAATAATTGTCCGGCTTCACATCACATTTTATCAGTGGATCCATCTGGGCTTATGTCTGAAGCCCTGATAAAAAGGGATTTGGACGTTTGGACCTTTGTGGGTGCATACACAGAACCTTTTTGGAAGCCCTGGCCTAACGTAATAGGCCTGGGGATTTCAGCTTGGCCGATCGTGTCAAGGACCAGACGGGCGGTGGTGAAGTGCAGAGGGGCCGATGAGGTGAGCAGCGAAGAGAGTATAAGTTTTTTTTTTATTTTTTACATATTATTTTTATTGCATATTAGCTTTATTGTACTCTGGGGTCCCCATAATATCCCGGGCTAATCCATGTGAACAGAAGAATTAAAATTTCATCTCAAATAATCGGATATGTGAACATACCCTTAGACTGTCCAATCATTAAAATGTAAAGGGAATAATTTACTAAACTACATAAGCTGGAAAACTGGCCTTCTTTGTGTCAAAAAACTGTCTGTCTTTCATGCCTTGCATCCCATTTATACAGACAGATGTATCAATACTGTTTAATTCTTAGACACAGAAAATGACTAGAGAGCGTCTTAAAATGCAGTAGTTTATCATAATTGGTCATTGTATTTGATAAATCCGGCATATTTTAAGACTGTCCTGTCTAAGGTTACACCACTTCTTATTTGGCTAACTTTGTTCTAGAAATATGTAACACAATTCTGGCATGATAAGCTATGACTGATTGCAGCAAGATCATGCTCTTTGTTAACAAATACACAGAAAGTATCTAAAACACGTAAAAACTTTGGTGAAAGTGATTAAAGACCATTTTTCTTTTTGCGCAAATGATGTCAGAATTCTGGTGCAATTAACTTCTTAGTCTCTTCATCATGTGCTTTAAAAACATTTTTCAATATGCTCTACAAGGCTTTGGCATAAATCACAATCTTGTGAATCAGCTTTGCACCAAAATTGCACCACAATCTGGAATAATTTAGTTAATAAATGTATGTCAAATAATAGATGGAGTAAACTTAGTTTAGTCTAGACAGTCTAAAGATGCATCAAATTTATCAAACAGCATAAGCCACTTTAATAATTCTGGTGCTACGTTTGTGGTGAGTAAGGCTACGTTCCCACTATGAGTATTTAGTGAGTTTTTAAAGTTGCAGCTTTTCTGCAATTGTACAATGTAATAAAAGCAAGTTAATGGCAAACTTGCTTAGTTTTAGAATTTCGCCATATCTACACCACTTAAAAGCATGAGAATAACCCTTTAAGAAAAAAGGGGAAAACAAAAGTGGAATTGAGTGCTTCCATATTAAAGTAAAGTTTTCTTCAACAGAGTTTTTCGTATGTAAAACTCAGAAAGCATATACTGGATATGCTGCTGATTGTGCTAAGGTATTCTCTGCAGTGAAATATCAGGTTTAGCCTACACTAATACTTTATAGCTCTTAGTTTTTACTAAAGAATGTAATGGCTCTGTAGCTACTGCTTATTCTTGGTTCATCTTTTCAATCATTTTCAAAATGATGAATGGCAGATACTATACCTTGGTGGCAAGCCGACACTCCACAACTCTTATATTGAAATGAGAGGTTGCTGCTTTGTTCATTTCAACACAACTATTAGCAATCACAAAAACAGCTCCATGTGGAAGTTTTACATCCGTTGCTCTAAGAGGGCCAAACTCTATCAACTTTGCCTGTGGAAGGATAGAAAATATAATATTATAGTACAGCTAATGTAGTTTAACACTGGGCAAACAATACAATGATGCTCCTAATAGCATACTATGCGTATGTGTTAGGTGATGGTTATTTCCTCCACACCCAGCAATTAACAGCTATGTACCCCGTCCCACTGATTTGTTGTTTGTTTGCTTGCTAAATATAAAATAAAGCATCTTTGTAAGTAATCTTCATTTAAAATTCCTACCATTTTGGTGTTGCAGAGTAAAGGCCCCGTCACACTAAGCGACGCTACAGCGATCCCGACAACGATACGACCTGTCAGGGATCGTTGCAGCGTCACTATGTGGTCGCTGGTGAGATGTCAAACAGTCAGATCTTCCCAACGACGCAGCAACGATGCGGCGACCCGTAACGATCTGTATAACGATGCACGCCTATGTGTTTCTGTGTCTGAGTCGTCAACAAGGTCGTTGGTAAAGTGTCAAACACAGCGATGCATGCTACCCAGCGGGGCTTCAACGATCAAAGAAATGTCCAGACCATTCCGACACGACCAGCGATCTCACAGCAGGGGCCTGGTCGCTGCTAAGTGTCAAACGTAGCGAGATCGCTGCTGAGGTCGCTGTTGCGTCACAAAACTTGTGACTCAGCAACGATCTCGCTAGCGATCTCGCTTAGTGTGATGGGGGCTTAAGTCTTTTAAGTAGCTAGCTGGTTTGCAAAATCTAACACAAATTTATCAAAGCAAAGCTCTTGGCTCTGAAGGCTCCCTGCTCTGTGGTCAATGGTGGAGCTGCAGGGAGGGAGAAAAGGAATTAACAGAAGATAATTGAGGATAAAGGGGGAATTCTTTGAGCTAATTAGACAGGGCTGCACATGATCTTTCATGAGCTTTAAAATAAAAAATCAACCCAGGAATGAAGCTGTGCCAATACAGAAAACCTAGTGAATGTAGTAGTAACCTGGATACACAGACCTTACGTCCAGCATGTACACACGTGGTCATTTTTAAAAAAAATTCTGTGGAAGCAGGGTTGAAAAGCAATGTCTGACCTTCATTTGTTCATTTTCAAATATTTTTAATTTATTATTACTTTTGTCAGATTCAAGTTATTTCTGCGACCATTGTGGGTTTTTCTTTCATTAAATGAGGGGTACCAACAATTTTGACCACGTGTGTATTACAGTGAGGATATATCATGACAAAAGTCTGAAACTAGGAGCAGTTTGCAAACTACATATTATGGGTCTGAAAATGAAGAGATGAAGACTGTAGCCTGAAACTTAAATACTCCTTTAAGAAAGTTGCAGTAAGGATACAACAATTATCACACTCTCCGTGGCATTCCCAGCTAATTTCCCCATTTTCATCAATTCTGTCCACAAAAAAAGTGGGCACCGTAAAAGTGAAAAAAATGGAGTGTCTAAACCAAGTATATAGCTCAAAACACAAACAGAACTCACGTAGAAAAAGATGAAAACGGCTTCACCATACATCAATAGGAATATGAAAAAATGAAGCCTCTTGTATGGAATGTATTATTCCTTACAAAAGTACTAGGTTGGATATCAAGTCAGTCCCAGTAGACAAAAGTATCTAATATCTATCAGAAAAAAACTTGTTCACACCATAATAGGGTAGAATTATGAATTAAAGATAGGAATCAGTAAGAATGAGTTCAGGTATGCACAATATATCCATCAAATTGCTTTCCCCTCTTATATGATATATGTCACCATGTTTAATACTCATGTCTTTTATTGAGTAGTATTACCTCCTCTTTAGGGCAACATTATAAGTCAAGTTTAGGGATCATATTAAGTGTGCACTATATCCTTAGAACCACACGTCAATGTCCCATAATATTATACAGTCATGTCCGAAAGTGTTGGTACCGTCGAAATTGTTCCAGTAAATATAGCATTTCTCCCAGAAAATTAATGCAATTACACATTTTGTTACACACATTGTCATAGAAAATAGTAAAATCTGTGAAGCTCCCTCATCCCCTCCTCAATAGTAGCCAGATAACCGACACCAGCCATGTCATGTTTCCTCTCTGGGTAACGGTAAAATCCCGATAAAAAATAAGGCGTTGATCTCAAACTTCTGCGATCATCAGGAGTGAAGTTATCGCATAAGTTGGGGATTTCATAAAATCTTGAAGGGCTGAGAACATCCCACAACCCAGCCCAAATGAGATCAGCAAGGGGGGGTTGTGTGGGTGTCACTCAGGTGCTGATGAAAGGTCAAGGCAAATTATGATCTTTGTTCCGGTACAGAGAAACATCAGGTGTATGCATGAATCCTGCTCACTGAACGTCTCCAATCGAAGTGCTTTCCTTCGGCTAAGTTGACTCATCTCTGTGAGGGGTTTAGCAAGTTTCCTTTGTTATTCTATTTTATTTTATGGAACTGTATATGCTGCATTGTTTTGTCCCCTTTGTAAAATCTTTTGTATATTTTCTCATAAACACTGCGCATTGTATTGGATTAAATATAAAATGTAATAGTTCTGTCACTTTTGTTCTGTAAACCGCTCGCCGAAGCCATATGTTACCTATCAGGCGTCCAGTCAGCCACTATAAAAACAACTGGTGGTGGCAGCGAATAATCTTTCTTGCGTTATTTTGGAATTCGCAGTGACTGTATCGGAGGTATATACATATATTCAATGCGTTGGAATCAGAGGTGTATATAGCATATGCTCACTTTTAGTTTCCCGATAACCGGCCTATTAGTAAAAACAGCCTGCGGCCTCCTCCGTTAATAGTCCGTCAAATGCGTAATTGTTTGGATGATAGGGGGCAGCAGAGAGTGGTTCGCTCCAAAGATATCAGTGGGTGGGTTGAGATACAACACCCTGGCTGCGATCTTTGACAATTGGTGGCAAGCGGTGGGATCTTACAGAACATCAGTGATCCGGTTTGGGCAACCATTCTCGTCACTGAAGGCTTACATGGTTCTTGCGAGAATTCTGTGCAGAGTTTTAAGGAACTTAGTGTTTTTCATTTTTTTTTTTCACCTGGAACAATACTGCACGTGTAGCAATTACACCCCCCTTCTCTTGTTCTGCTGTTCTATCTTTTGTTTGGCAATTATGGCTACACTTGATGAGGCCTGGTATAATCAGCAGAAGAAGGAGGTTTTTATTGCCCTCTATAGGATGAGGTACATTGACTCCATGAGCCAAACCAGGCACCAAATGATTGCTGGACTGTTGCAATGTAAGGCAGAGCAAGTCCGTCACCTGAGCCCTGATGAAGGGGAGGTCAGCCAAGGCATGGATAGCGCTGCTGCAGAGGTCCCACCTGTGAATGCTAGCCATATCCGCAACCAGAATAGTGTGGACCCCCACCTGCAGACGGCCTTACAGTAACTCGGTGCAGATGATCATGAGGGACGTCTGAACCTGATTCAGCAATACCAAGAGGCTGAGAGAGCTGAACGTCAAGCCGAGTATCAGCTGGAGTTAGCCCAAATCCAGGTACAGGATCTCCCCCATCAAGCAGTGAGTCCAGCAGTGCCAACCGCTTTAAACTCTGTCCTGAGCATTTTCCTGTCATGGACAAGGACGGGGACTTGGACATATTTCTGCGGGGGGTTGAAAAAGCCTGCAGGCAGTACCAGCTGCCTGAGGACCAGTGGGTCCGATATTTAACCCAACGACTTCAAGGAAAAGCTCTGGAGGTGTTTGCTTCTCTCCCTCGAAACCAAGATGGACACTACAAGGCCATCAAACAGGCCCTGGTAAAAAAGTAACAGCTGACTCCTGAGGTGTATAGCAAGAAGTTCCGGGCCCTCCAGCATGGACCACACGACAGCTACAGTGATGTGGTGGATGGGCTCAGAACCAACTTCAAGCAGTGGATCCAGGGACGCTCAGTTACCACCTTCGAGGAATTGGAGGACCTGATGGTGAAAAACCAGTGTCTTTATCTTTGCCCTGTGGAGGTGTGACAGTTCATGCTGGACTGCGAGCCAAAGGAGGCCGCTAAAGCAGCTCAGATTGCAGATGCCTATGAGGCCAACCATATGCCTGAGGTGCGGAAGTCAGTCGTTGCCAGCTGGAAAGGGGGTAAGCCGGCAACCACCCTCAGTACACCTGCCAGCCAGCCATCAGGAAATCCTGCCCCATCTTCCAGCCTTCATATGACTCCAGGCGCTGCTATACCTGTGATCGAACTGGTCACATCAGCCTCAACTGCCCGGAGAGGCAGAAGATGATGCCCATACCTGAGGTCCAGTGGCCTAGTGCATCTATTCTTTTTGTGGGTGGAGCGGTTGGGAGGGCCAGTGAGAATTTGCAACCGGTTACTGTGGCAACACCGTTACTGTTAGGCTCAAGGACACCAGCACAGAATGTACCATCATCCACCCTGACTTTTTGCTACCAGAAGAACTCATCCCTGCGAAGACCCTGACTGTCACCTAGTTTGGGGGTGTTCGCCGTACCTTACCAATGGGCCGGAAATTCCTGAATTAGGGTGTGGGGAGGGGGATAAGGGAAGTGGAGTCAGAGAATCTCCCCACAGATGTGTTATTGGGAACTGATCTGGATCAGTTGGTTGCCCACTACGTCCCCGACAACCTTCCCAGATCTGATATGTCATGCATTTCAAAAGTTGATAATGTGAATGTCATGCCTAATGAAAGTGTGTGTTGTGGTAAAGGAGAACTCAGCCACGTCATGCTGTGCAGGGATGTTGCTGAGGATTCCCTAAAAGGACCCAGCCATAAGTGCTAAGGACAATGGGAGCAGGCAGGAAGACCATGAAGCAGGTGGTCCCGTGTAGCTCACCAGTGTCACGACGAACTGTGGCATGGCCGGTGGTAGCTTTCCCATAATTAGCACAACTCCTGCGATAACAAGGCGGCAGGGAAGGTCTTATCCTCAGCCTGTCCGGGGAGTGGGAAGGTATGTCTCACAACCAGGCAGGGTGAAGGAAATGTGTGTCCCACCATCTGTCAGGATGATGGGAAATAGGTACCCATAGCCTGTCAGAAGGCTGGGAAAATTGTATCCCCAGTCAGCCAGATTGGTGGGTAGGTGTGTTCCACAGCCTGTCAGATGGGCAGGAACGTAATATCCCCAGTCAGTCAAGGTGGTGGACAGGTGTGGGGATCAATAGAAAAATGTTGTTATCCCCTGGGAAGACAGCCTGTCTAGCCGCTGTCACCTGTGGCACGAAAGTCCAGAATGCAGGTAGTGCCCTGCCTTCTGGACCCTCACCATCCACCAGGATAACAGGACCAGTGACTGGCCCAGAACAGGTCCTGAAGGGTTCCTGTGAGAATGTGGGCCTTAGCATCACTTCTGGCTACCCCTAGCCAGGAGTCTCAGACCTGTCTGGTGGTGCTGAGTAACTCCTCGGAGAAGCCCATCTCTGAATCCCAGAATGAGAAAGTATTGTGAGATCCAGGAAGGGTTGGGCAGTAAGGTGGGGCTTTCAGTAAATCAGCCCCCACGCTTCCTCAAAAAGGGGGAGATGGCATAGAAAATATTAAAATCTCTGAAGCTCCTGGTGAGGAGGGCATTCACCCTCCTCCCTCCCTCCTCCCCTCTTACACAGATTTCCAGTAAGGAAATCAAGAACTGACAATCCACGTCTCCTAGAAATTAGACTGGCACAACGAACATAAAGGAGTATGAAATTATGTATAGTGGAAGTGACAATCTTAATTAGAATGCAGGCAGCTCCTTTTGGAAATGAAAGACCTGTGTAGTACCAACTAACATGTCTTTGGTGGTTAGACAAAGAGTTATAGATTGGAGAGGTATTTAAGGCAGGATGTCTATTGTCTCTCCAAAAAGTACACACTGGGAAGCCTTGTTCCCCCAGGGAAAATGTTATATCTATAATAGGCAGCCCAGACTTGGGGTCTCCGAGAGAAAATTATGAATATAGGAGTTTGTATAAATCCGATAGTGATGGGACGTATATTTTCACCTTCAGGGCTAATAGAGGAAGTAGGTGCATGTTTTTTCATAACTGTAACTGTGTCTATAAGCCACAAATCAATAGTGGACAGATAACTAATACCAGCCACGTCATGTTTGGTCTCTGGGTAATGGTAAAATCCCGATAAAAAATATGGTGGCGATCTCGAGCTTCTGCGATCACCAGGAGTGAAGTTATCGCATAAATTGGGGATTTTTATAAAAAACTGAAGGGCTGAGGACATCCCACAACCCAGCCCACGTGAGGTCAATAAGGGGTGTGTGTGTGTAACTCAGGTGCTGGTAAAAGGTCAAGGCAAATTATGATCTGTGTTTCTGTATAGAGAAATGTGACACCCCAGGGGTCTGGTTGCCACAGTAATAGAGATATTATGTCTGAGAGCAAGTGGGAGGTTTCTCTGGTCAGGATCCCTAAACATGCAACACGGCCCACCCAGACCTGGGAGGGGAGGAATCTGCCCTTATAAAACTGGGTCTGGGGCGGGATTAGAGCAGTCAGAGTCAGAGTGGAGCTGCAGACAGTTCCAGACACAGGGAAAGCAAGAACAGGAGCTATGTAGGAGCAGTAGCAGAAGTCCAGGGGCTGGAGCTGAGCAGAGTTCGCCCTGGACGAAGATACTAAAGCCGGACACAGGAGTCCGAGGCTGTGGGGACTGATATACACCCAGCAGCAGAAACCAGCCGGCAGGGGATTCCAGGTCCTCTGGCCATAGAAGCCCGGAGGCTCAGTCACAAAGAAGGGACCAGCACCGCCATCCAGGAGCGGAGGCTAACAGAAGGCCCCAAGTCACCAGCCATACGGGTGAGCACCACACGGTATACTCAGGGACGTGGGCTACTTGTAACCGCTGATAGCAAGGTAGCCAGGAAGAGTGCAGATTAACGGGGAGGCCTACAACTCCACCTGGCCAGGGGAACTCCTGCTTGCTCGCAGACTGACCAGGCCCCTTATACTAGCCAGTACTCCCGGGAGGGTCTGCCTTGTACCATCAGTAAAGACCCTAAACTGCACCTCCTGTCTCTGTGATTCCTTGCCGCTCCTGCACCATTAGCACTGGGACCCTGAGACCATCACTCCCATCATCTTCCACATTAGCTGCCCTGAGGCAATACTTCTCCCGTGGGGAGTCATCCCATACTCGGCTGCGCAAACAACATCAGCCTCAGCGGTCTGCAGCGCAGCGGCGGTCCCCACTGACCGCAATCCACGGGTGGCGTAGTCGGACACGTATTACAATACAAATAGACTGCCACTGGTTTGACCACCCTGGGCACGGACCGGGTCACCGCCACGGAGGACTACAACCCCCAGCGATCCGGCTCCGGGTATCCCCCTGCACAGCACAGGCCCAGGGGGCGCGTCAACTTTGGCGTAGTCGGCAGGATTTCGTGCCCGCAACCACCGGGTACTGCGTGCCTGAAAAAGAGACTTTTATACTTACCTGTGGTGAAGTTTCCCGCCGTCCGGAGTCGTTTCCCGCCATCCGGAGCCGATTCCCGCCATCAGACGCCATCTTGGACCGTTTCCCGCCGTCTTCTGCCTTCTTCCCGCCATCCGCAGCTGCTTCCCGCCTTCGGACGCCATCTTCGGGACGCCGCACGGGAAGAAGAGGGGCGTGGACGCCGAAAGCGCGCGAGATCCGAAGCTCCGCCCCACGCTCTGACGCTGCGCAAGGTCCTGGAAGGGAGGAAGAGCGACGCTGACGTCATCGGAGCGCGACGCCAGGTCCTCAACCCCGACGATCGACTGCAGAGCCGCGGCCTACGGAAGAAGAGCATCACAAGGTAGGCCACGGTCCACTAGGGGGGAGGAGGATGCCGGATACCGAGGGGAGCTCCACTGCCACAGCCACCGCCAGCGCAACCGCTGCAACAGTCATGCCATTCACCATGCCCTATATCCCGGGGGCAACCTGGCTACCCCAGTACTCAGGGGAGTCACATACCCTAAATGACTTTAGAGAAAGACTGGATAGCCTCTTCCAGGTGTACCCCCTCACAGAAGAGCAAAAAGTGAGCATCCTGGTGGCCCAATTAATTGGGGCAGCCCAAAGGGAGGTAAAGTCCTGGCCACCTGGGAGGAAGAGGACTGTCAGAGACATACTAACCCGGCTGAAAGACACATTTGACACCCGCACCTCAGCCGAAATAAAACTAAGATTTTATGGGTGCAAACAACGGGCACATGAGAGTATAAGAGACTATGCTCTAAACCTACAAGAGGCCCTAAGAGCCATTAAGCAGGCAGACCCTGACAGCGTGGGAAATGAAGATAAGCTGTTGACTGAACAATTTATTGAGGGTCTACTGTGCAATGCCCACCAAACCCAGTTGCGGGCAATGGCCTTACAGGACCCTGATCTGGACTTTGCACAGTTCAAGGACAGAGCCATCCGGGTGCTCCGAGAACCGGCACCAGGTGGCGCTGTGACCCACAGGCGCCCTGCTATCACTTACCACCAGGAGACGGCGCCCTTGTCTGCAGGGCCTGTGGGAGCTGATGCGCAGGTTTTAAACAGTGACCCGGCTACAGACCTGCACCATCAGGTCCAAGAGCTGACTAAGAGCGTTGCCGCGCTAACCAGAACTGTGCAGTCTTTACAGGTCTCTTCTCCAGGAAAGATCCAGCTGGCATCCGGACCGGAGGACGTCCCGTGGCGCCGACTGAGGAGGACCCCACCGGCCAGAGGAAGACCCAGCGACAGATACAACGAGGACGGACGACCCATCTGCCGCCGCTGCAATCAACCCGGACATGTGGCAAGGTACTGTCATTTAAACGGGCACAACCTGGGGTAGAGGGCCAACCGCCAGGCATAAGACAATCAGGCCCATCAAACTGGCGTGATAAATACGTAGGGGGACGTCCAATCTTGCCTGTGGTACTGGATGGCATTCCTATGAGTGGCCTACTAGACACTGGGTCACAGGTGACCACCATCCCGTACGTGCTCTTTAAACAGTACTGGAATGACTCGAACATAACCTGCTACCCAGATGACGACCTGAGTATCATCGCCAGCAATGGTCAGCCCGTGCCGCAGGTGGGATTCAAAGAGGTGACCATTAAGATCGGTAAAGTCGAACTGGCGGCACAAGGACTGATTATAGTGGACATAGACCGTCATGAGAGTCACCCTAGAATAACCTTGGGAACTAATGTGATTGAAAATTGTCTTGCAGAGGTGATTCTCATTTTACAGCAGGTTGCCAAGAACGCCAGTTCCGGCCAGCAGCGTGTGCTCCAAAAAGAGATCCGGGCACTGATGAAGCGGCAACAGGTGGAACTATCTGGTGGTGAGATAGGTAGCGTGAGAATGTGTGACCCGTTCCCTATTGCCATGCCCCCAAAAAGTGAGATGATGATTTGGTGCCGGGCAGCTATTGGTCTAAGAGGTAGAGACTACCAAGCAATGGTAGAACCCGTCTACTCAGACAGTAGGCCCACCATTTTGACAGCACAGGGGGTGGTCGATGTACACCATGGGAGGGTGCCCGTTCGCATCATAAATATCGGGGAGAGAGAAGTACACCTGCCCCGGTATGCCACGCTAGCCAAATTGTTCACCATAAACCAGAATTCTGTACAGGCCGTGGAACCCTTGCCTCCATCTCAACCAGAGGAAGGTAACGGCTCTAAGAAACCAATGGAGGACTGGTGTCAGCAACTGAATTTGGGTACTGACTCCACTCCCTCACACCAGAAACAGGGAGTCTATCGGGTGGTTCGAGAGTACGAGAGAGTGTTTAGTAAACACCCGCTAGACTTCGGGCGAGTAAAGGGGGTAGAACACCACATCCCCACGGGAGACCATCCTCCCATAAAGGAGAGACCCCCGACCCGTACCCCCTGCACACTATCAACACGCCAAGGGGATGCTTAGAGACATGAAGGAGGCTGGGGTAATCAGGGACAGCTGTAGCCCCTGGGCAGCTCCACTAGTCTTAGTGAAAAAGAAAGACAACACCATGAGAATGTGTGTAGACTACAGGAAGGTCAACCGTATCACACACAAAGATGCGTACCCGTTACCAAGGATAGAAGAGTCCTTAGCTGCATTAAAATCTGCTAACTTCTTCTCTACTTTGGATCTCACTAGCGGGTACTGGCAGGTTCCTGTAGCAGAGGCGGACCGGGAGAAGACCGCATTCACCACCCCGATGGGTCTCAGTGAATTTAACTGTATGCCGTTCGGGCTCTGCAACGCACCAGGAACCTTCCAACGGTTGATGGAATGCTGTCTGGGACACCGGAACTTCGAGACGGTCCTGTTATACCTGGACGATGTCATCGTCTATTCCAAGACCTACGAGGACCACCTGAAACACCTGGCAGAAGTGTTTGAAGCTCTGGCAAACTACGGCCTAAAGGTGAAACCCTCCAAGTGTCACCTCCTGAAACCAAAGGTGCAGTACCTGGGACACGTGGTGAGTGCTGACGGAGTGGCTCCCGACCCTGATAAGATCACTGTGATTAAGGACTGGCCAAGACCCTCCAGCATAAAGGAAGTGCGGCAGTTCCTCGGGTTGGTAGGCTACTACCGAAGATTCATTCCCGGTTTCACCAAAATGGCAGCCCCTATGCAGGACCTCCTGATAGGTCAATCTCGGAAAGCCAAAAACCAGAAGCCGCCCTTCAGGTGGGAAAAGCTGGAAGAGGAGTCATTTTGCCAACTGAAGATGGCCCTCACGGGGGATGAAATCCTGGCATATCCAGACTACAGCCAGCCCTTTATCCTCCACACGGACGCAAGCAACATCGGGCTAGGAGCCGTACTGTCCCAGATCCAGCAAGGGAAAGAACGGGTAATCGCTTACGCCAGCCGAAAGCTACGGCCCACGGAGAGGAACCCTGAGAATTATAGCTCATTCAAGCTGGAGTTCCTGGCAGTAGTGTGGGCAGTGACCAAACGTTTCAAGCATTACCTTGCCTCCTCCAAATTCACCGTGTACACGGATAACAACCCGTTGACACACCTGGACACTGCAAGGCTCGGTGCCCTGGAACAGAGATGGATGGCCCGCCTGTCCAATTTTGAATTCACCATCAAATACCGGGCAGGACGCTCAAATGCCAACGCGGATGCCCTGTCTAGAATGCCGAACTTACCGGATGTAGGGGAAGATCCAGAAGATCTGGAAGAAGTTGAGCTCCCTGCGTTCCACCGTCATGGGATTACCCTGTATTCCCACCGTGTGAAGGACAGGCGCTCCGTGACGTTCAATCCCTTGCCCCACTACAACTGGGCGGAGACGCAAGACAGTGATCCCGCAGTCCATTTGGTGAAGGAAATGCTGACCCAGGCCGATGCCCGTCTTGACCTAGATGCTCCGGAGGAGACCAAGCAACTGTGGAAGGAGAAAAGTAAGCTGTTCCTCTACAGGGAGAAGCTGTGCCGGAGAATGGTTAACTCTCGAACGTATGAGTTGACCTGGCAGGTAGTGGTCCCAAGACGAGACGTGGCTATGGTTCTGGAGGCATACCACAACGGAGCAGGGCATTTCGGATGGAAGAAGCTGGAGTTCTTGTTGCGTGAACGGTTCTACTGGGTAGGCATGAGAGGAGCCATCGAGAGGTGGTGCAGAGACTGTGGCCCGTGCCACCTGAGAAGAAAGGACTGTGCCAGCCAGAAGACTCCCTTGCAGCCCATCATCACCAGACAGCCACTGGAACTGGTAGCCCTGGACCATGTGAAACTGGCTCCAAGCAGATCTGGGTATGTCTACGCCCTCACAATCGTAGATCATTACTCCCGGTTCCTGGTGGTGGTCCCGGTCAAGGACTTAACGGCTCAAACAGCAGCTAGAGCCTTCCAGCAGCACTTCTGCCGTCCACACGGGTACCCGGACCAAGTGTTGACAGACCAAGGACCAGCCTTCGAAGCGGAGGTCTTCCAGGAGTTCTGCAACCTGTATGGCTGCAAGAAGATAAGAACAACGCCCTATCACCCTCAAACCAATGGACTCTGCGAGAAGATGAACCAGGTGGTGATAGATCTGCTAAAAACATTGCCCCTGGAAGAACGCAGTCTGTGGCCTGAGAAACTGCCCCATCTGGTGGACCTGTATAACCACATCCCTGTAGGTTCCACCAACTGTACCCCGGCTTACCTAATGAGAGCAAGACCTGGTAAGCTGCCTATTGACCTGGATATGGGAGTCCTGACGCCTGAGGACACCTTGCCAGAGGCAGACTGGGATACAGAACGGCAGCAGCAGTATCGGAAAGTACAGGAGAGCGTCGAGCGAAGTCTGTCTCAAGCTAGAGAAAGGCAAGAGAAGGCTTATAACCAGTATGCTCCCGCTGTTCCCCTGGTACCTGGAGAGCAGGTCTTGAAGAGGAAGAGGCGGCTCCACAAGTTGGACGACCAGTGGGAGAAGGACCCGTACACCGTACTGCCATCAAGCCATGAGAACCCAAAAATCTGCGTAATCAGTAAGGATGGAGGAGAAACCACAGCCATTGTCTCCAGAGACCACCTGAAGAAGTGTCCCGAGCAGCTGCAAAGCCCTGAAGAAGATCAAGATAACCCTCAACCCGCAGAGGAAAGGGAAGAAATGATCAGTACCGTACTCTGAGACTTCCCCCGGTCTTGGACACAAGTAAACGACGCTGTCGTAGTACCCGTCCTCACCTTTCTCCAGCCAGCCCCGCAAGTGCCTACAGAGGAACCGGTAGAGCTGGAAGAGCAGCCGGCCCAAGAGGCAGAAGAGTCCACACCAGCAGTACAGGAGGATCAACCCTCTGCTAGTAGTGAGCCTGCCGTGCCCCTAGTGAGCCAAAGAGTGCGCAGAAAGCTGCCCAGCTTGCCCATAACACCTCCTACACCCTGTAGTGCAGAACCAGTTAGTGAGCTCCGTAGCTCCACTAGAGTCACTAGAGGTCAGATACTCGCTCGCTGGAGAATCTAAACCAGTGCACTGTAAAGTTGACTGTCTATTGAAAAATGTTTATGGTTTATGTTTGTTGCCTGTTACTAATTATGTTTCTCAGTTACCCTGCAGATTTATTTGGACTAACAGGTTATGGACGCTGGATAACCGGAACAGTTTTGTAGATAGTTGCACCTTGGTGCCTCTTGCGAAGACGGTCGCAGAAGAGAAAACCTGTCTGGCGTGGCCTACTTGCGGCCCAAAGTAGCTAGCTCTAACCTTGCAGCCACGCCCAAGGACAACGCAAGGGGTTTGCTTTGGACAGGTCTCCTATTCTGTGCCAAGACTTCGCCTTGTTGGGTGACATGGACACCCCCTTTGTTTTCATAAACTTCACCTTGGGTGATATGGACACCCGGTCACGGAAGCGCCGTGACCTCTACAGACTAAAGTTTCTTGTGAATATGTTATTGTATTATTGTTATACCTTGTATTTATGTTTCTTTAAAAAAAAAAATGTGTTTAGTCCAGGAGTACTAAAATTTACTAGGGGGGAATGTGACACCCCAGGGGTCTGGTTGCCACAGTAATAGAGATATTATGTCTGAGAGCAAGTGGGAGGTTTCTCTGGTCAGGATCCCTAAACATGCAACACGGCCCACCCAGACCTGGGAGGGGAGGAATCTGCCCTTATAAAACTGGGTCTGGGGCGGGATTAGAGCAGTCAGAGTGGAGCTGCAGACAGTTCCAGACACAGGGAAAGAAAGAACAGGAGCTCTGTAGGAGCAGTAGCAGAAGTCCAGGGGCTGGAGCTGAGCAGAGTTCGCCCTGGACGAAGATACTAAAGCCGGACACAGGAGTCCGAGGCTGTGGGGACTGATATACACCCAGCAGCAGAAACCAGCCGGCAGGGGATTCCAGGTCCTCTGGCCATAGAAGCCCGGAGGCTCAGTCACAAAGAAGGGACCAGCACCGCCATCCAGGAGCGGAGGCTAACAGAAGGCCCCAAGTCACCAGCCATACGGGTGAGCACCACACGGTATACTCAGGGACGTGGGCTACTTGTAACCGCTGATAACAAGGTAGCCAGGAAGAGTGCAGATTAACGGGGAGGCCTACAACTCCACCTGGCCAGGGGAACTCCTGCTTGCTCGCAGACTGACCAGGCCCCTTATACTAGCCAGTACTCCCGGGAGGGTCTGCCTTGTACCATCAGTAAAGACCCTAAACTGCACCTCCTGTCTCTGTGATTCCTTGCCGCTCCTGCACCATTAGCACTGGGACCCTCAGACCATCACTCCCATCATCTTCCACATTAGCTGCCCTGAGGCAATACTTCTCCCGTGGGGAGTCATCCCATACTCGGCTGCGCAAACAACATCAGCCTCAGCGGTCTGCAGCGCAGCGGCGGTCCCCACTGACCGCAATCCACGGGTGGCGTAGTCGGACACTTATTACAATACAAATAGACTGCCACTGGTTTGACCACCCTGGGCACGGACCGGGTCACCGCCACACAGAGACTACAACCCCCAGCATTCTACAACAGGCCCGGTTCCGGGTTCCCCTGCACAACACAGGCCCAGGGGGCGCGTCAGAAACACATCAGGTATATGTATGAATCCTGTTCACTGAACGTCTCCAATCGAAGTGCTCTCCTTCAGCTAAGTTGACTCATATCTGTGAGCGCCTTAGTAAGTTTCCTTCATTATTCCTTTTAATTTATGGAACTGTATATGCTGTATTGTCTTGTCCCCTTTGTAAAATCTTTGGTATATTTTTTATAAGCACTGCCTATCGTTCTGGATTAAATATAAAATGTAATAGTTCATCACATGCTTGAAACAAAGTTGTTTACCCAAAATTTTAGAAAGGTGCCAATAATTTTATCAGGCTAATTTTTGGGGTTGTGTTAAATTATGTCCAATTTGCCTTTTTTCCTCTATTTTTTGTGTTGTTGCAATACACACAAAGGAAATAAACATGTGTATAACAAAACGTGTAACTGCAAAAAATTTCTGGGAGAAATACCGTATTTTTTGGACTATAAGACACACTTTTTTCCACCAAAATTTTGGAAGAAAGTGGGGGTTGCGTCTTATAGTCCGATATATATACAGTTGTACTCAAAAGTTTACATACCCCAGCAGAATTTTTCCATTCTTGGCCTTGTTTCAGAGAATAAGAATGTTAACAAAAAAACTTTTTCTCCACTCATGGTTATTGGTTGGGTGAAGCCATTTATTGTCAAACTACTGTGTTTTCTCTTTTTAAATCTTAATGACAACCAAAAACATCCAAATGACCCTGATCAAAAGTTCACATACTCTGGTGATTTTGGCCTCATAAGTGTATATATACTGTGGCTGAGGGTGGTGGGGAGTGTGGGGGGAGATGCAGCGGCAGAGGAGCGGGGCACAGGAGGCAGTAGCCCGCAGCTGCATCCTACACTGTGCCCGCTGCTAAAGAAAATGAATATCCACTGCTCCCCACACCCCTGTGGGCGTGAGGAGCAGTAAATATTTATTTTCCTTAATAGCGCGCACACTGTACCCGCAGCGCGGCTCCTGGTATGTATGGCACCCTTCATCCCTCATTCTGTTATGTATGGCCCCCCTCATCCCTCTTCCTGGTATGCTTGGCACCCCTGATCCCCATCACGCTGCACACAAAAAATAAACAATTATGCTCACCTCCTCTCTGCTCCAGCGCTGCGTCCCGCTCTGCTGCCGACAGGGAACTCACTGTGTGAGCCGCGCATGGCGTAACTGCCATGCGCCCTCACACTGTGAGATGCTGTGCCGGAATAGTCACTGTTCCCCACGCCTGGACTGTGTGGTGGGGAGCAGTGACCATTGACTCTCCTTAATAGCGTGCACACTGTACCCGCAGCGTGCTCACACAGTGAGATCCCTGTCGGTAGCAGAGCGAGAAGCAGTGCTGTAGGATAGAGGTGAGAATAATTGTTTATTTTTTGTGTGCAGCATGATGGGGATCAGGGGGTGCCAAGCATACCAGGATGGAGGGGTGCCAAGCATATCAGGAAGAGGGATGAGGAGGGCCATATACATACCAGGATGCGGGATGAAGGGTGCCATACATGCCAGGAAGAGGGATGAGGGGGCCATACATACCAGGGTGAAGGGTGCCATACATACCAGGATGAGGGATGAAGGGTGTCATACATACCAGGAAGAGGGATGAGGGGTGCCATACATACCAGGAAGAGGGGGGCCATACATACCAGGATGAGGGATCAAGGGTGCCATTCATACCAGGAAGAAGGATGAGGGGGGCCATACATACCAGGAAGAGGGATGAGGGGTGCCACACATACCAGAATGAGGGATGAAGGGTGCCATACATATCAGGAAGTGGGATGAGAGGTGCCATACATACCAGGAATAGGGATAAGGGGGCCATACATACGAGGATGAGGGATGTAGGGGGCCATACATACCAGGATGGGGATGAGGGGGGCCATACATACCAGGATGAAGGGTGCAATACATACCAGTAAGAGGGATGAGGGGTGCCATACATACCAGTAAGAGTGATGAGGGGGGCTATACATACCAGGATGAGGGATGAAGGGGGCCATACATACCAGAAAGAAGGGTGAGGGTGGCCATAATACTAGGATGAGGGATGAAGGGGGCCATACATACCAGGATGAAGTGCGCCATGCATACCAGGATGGGGATGAGGGGTGCCATGCATATCAGTATGTGGATGAGGGCCACGTATAACAGGAAGGAGGGGGCCATATATACCAGGATGGGGGATATTAACAGAATTGGGGGACATTACCCCTATAAAAGTGTCAGCAGCAGACCCCCTCCCCCTTAAACAGGGCATCATGACCACATTTTTTGCTTAAAGTTTTTTTACTATTTTCCTCCTCTAAAACCTAGGTGCGTCTTATGGTCTGGTGTGTCTTATAGTCCGAAAAATACGGTACTTCATTTTCTGGACCAATTTCTAGGGTGCCAACACTTTCGGCCAGGAATGTATCAGGACTGTGGAGTCGGAGTCTGAGTCGTGGAGTCGGAATCGGAGCTCATTTTGGTGGAGTCGGAATGGGTATAAAATGGACCAACTACGACTCCTAAAATATATAATAAATTGGGAACAGTAATTCAATGCAGTTTGTGGGGAATATTTTTTTCATAAGAATTTGGGAAAGTTCTGAAATGTCCTATTCCTGATCTAAGGGTGTAGACTTTTAGCTGAGATGAATCTGTGCTACAGTAAATTTATCACATAAACAAGAGCCATGTATGAGGGAGTCGGAGTCGTGGAGTCGTAGTTGGCTTACTGACTCCACAGCCCTGGAATGTATATCACAGTGCTCAATATATACAGTGTTTGTGTGGACAAACAGGCTTAGAAGTATCTAATGTGCCTAATATTATGGCAATAATGAGGATCTGTCACAAAGTAAAAAATGTCCACTTTTTGATCTTATTTTGTTGCCACTATTCCTGAGAAGTGCTTTTTTTTGGAGGGGGAAAGAGGAATTTTACAATCTACTGTGCAGATTGGGGCGTGGGGAGCACTGAATATTCATGCTCCTTACTAGCAGTATACAGTGTAGCCGTGCTCTCCTTCATAGCCGGCACACAGCGGAGCCGCGCTGTCCCGGCGTGGGGAGCAGTGACTTCCGGCAGCTGATCTCTCCTTGTGAGCCGCGCATGGCAGTGACGTCATGCGCGGCTCACATGGAGAGATCAGTGCAGGCAGACCGGATGCAGCGCTGGAGGAGAGAAGAAAGGTGAGTAGGAGTGTTTATTTTTTTTTAATGTGCAGCATGATGGGGATTAGGGGGAGACCATGCATACTAGGACAGGTATTAGGAGTGCCATGCATACCAGGACAGGGATTAGGGGTGCCAAGCATACCAGGACAGGGATGAGGGGTGTCATGCATACCAGGACAGGGATGAGGGGTGCCATGCATACCAGGATAGGGATGAGGGGTGCCATGCATACCAGGACAGGGATGAGGGGTGCCAAGCATACCAGGACAGGGATGAGGGGTGCCAAGCATACCAGGACAGGGATGAGGGGTGCCATGCATACCAGGACAGGGATGATGGGTGCCATGCATACTAGGACAGGGATTAGGGGTGCCATGCATACCAGGACAGGGATTAGGGGTGCCAAGCATACCAGGACAGGGATGAGGGGTGTCATGCATACCAGGACAGGGATGAGGGGTGCCATGCATACCAGGATAGGGATGAGGGGTGCCATGCATACCAGGACAGGGATGAGGGGTGCCAAGCATACCAGGACAGGGATGAGGGGTGCCAAGCATACCAGGACAGGGATGAGGCGTGCCAGAGTGAAGGCAAAAGGGCCAACAAGTGCTAAGCATCTCTGGGAACTCCTTCAAGATTGTTGAAAGACCATTTCCGGTGACTACCTCTTGAAGCTCATCAAGAGAATGCCAACAGTGTGCAAAGCAGTCATCAAAGCAAAAGGTGGCTACTTTGAAGAACCTAGAATATAAGACATATTTTCAGTTGTTTCACACTTTTTTGTTTAGTATATAATTCCACATGTGTTAATTCATAGCTTTGATGCCTTCAGTGTGAATGTATAATTTTTATAGTCATGAAAATACAGAAAAATCTTTAGATGAGAAGGTGTGTCCAAACTTTTGGTCTGTACTGTATATATATATACACATAGAGAGAGAGAGAGAGATATTCTTCCTGCATTCATGATACTTATTTTAGGTATGGTTTATAATATGCATATTTTATTGTTTAACACTACTCTTTCTTTTTACTTAAGTCTTTAAATTTGGGGCACTTTATTGATGAGTGCGTCATGGCTATATTACAATGCTACATTATAACTCAATAGTCTTCCACCTTGAAGATGCTTGTCAAAACTAATTTAATAAAAAGCTATTTCAAAGCAAGCAAACCTCTAATATGGGGCATACAGGTAAGTATAGATTCACATTTCTATCACCTGTATGCCCATATTAGAGGTCTGAAAAGTCCCAGGGGGTGACAGATTCGCTTTAACAGGCAACCATACTTAAAAGTAACGTTTTAGAATAAGCTGTCATATATGTGTACATGAGGAATGACACTATTTCTAGCAATTATATAAATTGTATTCTGCATTTTTACCAGTTTTCCCCTCTGTAAACCCTTTTTCTTAATTTGCAATAGACTCTGAGCTTGTGCGAGATGACTAGCTGCTATGATCTCTCCCATATACAACACAGCACAGCGAGATGTATTCTTCATTCCTTTTTTTAGCATAGATACAAAAGCTGCAGCATGAAAAACAATATACAGTAGTCCTGAGCTGTCTAGATGTGTATGAATCTCTGATGTGAGGTAAAAGACTTGTTGGAAAGCTCAGCATTAACTTTCTGGATTTCCCTTTGCCCGTTTCCTCGTTGTGCTCCTATCTCCTCCCTTCTCTGTAGAGTACAAAGGGCTGTGTTACACAATACCTCAGTATTCTGACAGTCCATCTTGTCTGAGAAAGACAGATTTGAGCTATTTCTTTTCAAAGTGGATTCGGGGTTAAGTAGACAAGGTAGAAGGAGGAGTGGCTGATGTGAATTGGGGAAGGAAGCAGATTTCTCTGGTAAGATGTATTACACAGGTTTTTTTATATTCACCTTTACTATTGATTTACGCAAAATTTATTGAAAAAACAGTTCCCAGTTTAATAATATTTCACTTTGATGCAATAGCTGTGTGGGCAGAAGCGTAGCTACCGGGGGGACAGAGGGGGCGGTGGCCCCGGGCTCAGAGCTCTGAGGGGGCCCACCCGGAGCTACGATAGTGTAACTGTACCCGGCGCGCATAGCACGCCGATACAGTTAGTCTCCCTGCTCTGTCCCGGAGTGCATGTCCCTGCACTGCCTGGCGGCCACTATGCAGGAGGAGGGACCCCCGGTGCCAGCATCGGGCCCCCCCATCCGTCACCGCATGTTCACTGATGAGAGAGGGAGCGCGACGCTCTCTCGCCCATCAGTCCCCCCTCCGCATCTGATGTCAGTGACGTCATCACTTGGCGTCCGGCCCACTGTTCTGAAGATGTGCGGGCCGGGCGCGGCACTCAGAGCAGCGAGGGAAAGAGGAGGAGAGGTGAGTGTTGTGCTTATTCATTTTTTGTTGGGGGCGGGTGGGGGTGACATTATTCTACATACTCTGCCTAGGGGGGAGGCAACATTATACTACAGACTCTGCCTATGAGGGGAGGGGCATTATACTACAGACTCTGCCTATGAGGGGGGCGACGACATTATACTACAGACTCTGCCTTTGAGGGAGTGCATTATATTACACACTCAGCCTATGGGGGGGACATTATACTACAGACTCGGCCTATGGGAGGGAGCATTATACTACAGACTCTGCCTATGGGGGGGACATTATACTACAGACTCTGCCTATGAGGGGGGGAGCATTATACTACAGACTCTGCCTATGGGGGGGGGAGCATTATACTACAGACTCTGCCTATGGGGGGGAGCATTATACTACAGATTCTGCCTATGGGGGGGAGCATTATACTACATACTCTGCCTATGGGGGGGGACATTATACTACAGACTCTGCCTATGGGGGGGGCATTATACTACATACTCAGCATATGGGGGGAGCATTATACTACAGACTCTGCCTATGAGGGGGACGACGACATTATACTACAGACTCAGCCTATGAGGGGGGTGCATTATACTACACACTCTGGCTATGGTAGGACATTATACTACAGACTCTGCCTATGAGGGGGGGAGCATTATACTACATACTCTGCATATGGGGGGAACATTATACTACAGACTCTGCCTATGGGGGGGTGACATTATACTACAGACTGCCTATGGGGGGGAAGCATTATACTACAGACTCTGCCTATGGGCGGGGGGGTGACATTATACTACAGACTCTGCCTATGGGGGGGAAGCATTATACTACAGACTCTGCCTATGAGGGGGACGACATTATACTACAGACTCTGCCTATTGGGGGGGGTGACATTATACTACAGACTCTGCCTATGGGGGGAAGCATTATACTACAGACTCTGCCTATGGGGGGAGGGAATTATACTTCAGACTGTACCTATGGGGGGGATAATTATACTACAGACTCTGGCTATGGGGGAGGGGTAATTATGCTACAGACTCTGCCTATGGGAAGGGGGGAGCATTATACTACAGACTCTGACTATGTGGGGGGCATTATACTCCAGACTCTGCATATTGGGGGGGGGGGGGCATAATACTACAGACTCTGCCTATGGGGGGCATTATACTCTATGTAGGCTATTTGTACAGTGTGGGGATTACAGTTAGGGTCATACAGTGTGGGAGATAATGTGGGGTCTTTCCACAGTGTGGGGGCCATCATACAGTGTGGGAGATAATGTGGGGTCTTTGTATAGTGTGGGGGCCATCATACAGTGTGGGAGATAATGTGAGGTCTTTGTACAGTGTGGGGGCCCACTGTTCTGAGGGCGTGGCACTCAGAGCAGAGAGGGAAAGAGGAGGAGAGGTGAGTGTTGTGCTTATTCATTTTTTGTTGGGGGTGACATTATTCTATATACTCTGCCTAGGGGGGAGGGAACATTATACTACAGACTCTGCCTATGAGGGGAGGGGCATTATACTACAGACTCTGCCTATGAGGGGGTGAGCATTGTACTACAGACTCTGCCTATGAGGGGGGCGACGACATTATACTACAGACTCTGCCTATGGGGGGAGTGCGTTATATTACACACTCTGCCTATGGGGGGGACATTATACTACAGACTCGGCCTATGGGGGGGACATTATACTACAGACTCTGCCTATGAGGGGGGGAGCATTATACTACAGACTCTGCCTATGGGGGGGGAGCATTATACTACAGACTCTGCCGATGGGGGGGACATTATACTACAGACTCTGCCTATGAGGGGGGGGAGCATTATACTACAAACTCTGCCTATGGAGGGACATTATACTACAGACTCTGCCTATGAGGGGGGTGCATTATACTACACACTCTGCCTATGGGGGACATTATACTATAGACTCTGCCTATGAGGGGGGGTGCATTATACTACACACTCTGCATATGGGGGGACATTATACTACAGACTCTGCCTATGAGGGGGGAGCATTATACTACAGACTCTGCCTATGGGGGGGTGA
Organism: Phyllobates terribilis; assembly: GCF_046119375.1. Taxonomy (NCBI): domain Eukaryota; kingdom Metazoa; phylum Chordata; class Amphibia; order Anura; family Dendrobatidae; genus Phyllobates; species Phyllobates terribilis. The sequence continues at coordinate 412,697,464 of NW_027362771.1, read as the reverse complement.
CATTATACTACAGACTCTGCCTATGGGGGGAAGCATTATACTACAGACTCTGCCTATGAGGGGGACGACATTATACTACAGACTCTGCCTATGGGGGGGGGGTGACATTATACTACAGACTCTGCCGATGGGGGGGAAGCATTATACTACAGACTCTGCCTATGGGGGGAGAGAATTATACTACAGACTGTACCTATGGGGGGGATAATTATACTACAGACTCTGGCTATGGGGGGATAATTATGCTATAGACTCTGCCTACGAGGGGGATAATTATACTAATGACTCTGCCTATGGGAAGGGGGGAGCATTATACTACAGACTCTGCCTATGTGGGGGGGCATTATACTCCAGACTCTGCCTATGGGGGGGGGCATTATACTACAGACTCTGCCTATGGGGGGGATTATACTCTATGTAGGCTATTTGTACAGTGTGGGGATTACAGTTAGGGTCATACAGTGTGGGAGATAATGTGGGGTCTTTCCACAGTGTGGGGGCCATCATACAGTGTGGGAGATAATGTGGGGTCTCTGTATAGTGTGGGGGCCATCATACAGTGTGGGAGATAATGTGAGGTCTTTGTACAGTGTGGGGGCCATCATACAGTGTTGGAGACATCAGTTTGGAGGCTACTAAGGGGCACTCTATTTATTGTCTTTGCGAATGCCAATTTTTGTATACGGGAAGGGGTCTTTATTTAAAGATAAAATATGTAGAAATCATTTTTCCATGTTGAAAGCATCCAAAGACTTTAAAATGCAACCATTGTTTTAATTTGTATTTCATAAATCAAATGTACATGGGAAAATAAACAACTTTGTAATATATCTTATTGGAGAAATCTGCTTCTTTCTCCTCCTGGACTGATCTATCATTCTCAAAATTCTTAATTAACATGTAAAATCTTTTCTTCAGTGAATACAGATTGTTACTTTACTGAGATAGGAGATGGCAGTTGGTACTTTTAAAATTCTATGGAGGGAGGAGCTAGAGGCAGAGCTCCTTCTATCTCCCCTCTACAAAGAATCTTATAAGTACCAACTGCCATCTCCTATCGCAGTAATGTAACAATCTGTCTTCACTGAATACAGATTTTACTTGTGAATTGAGAATTTTGAGAATGACTGATCAGTCCTGGAGGAGAAAGAATCAGATTGCTCTGATAAGATATATTATAAAGTTTCTTATTTTCATGTGTACAATTGATTTATGATATAAAAATTTAAATGACAATTACTCTTTAAGCTATTCTGGGTAATTCAATTATAATTTGATTAATGAAATTCTACTCCATATCATATAATATAAATTAACATGCAGTTAGGTGGCCATGGTCATCACAATACATGGGAGCTACAGAAACAGCTAAATGAAAATGTTCATCTGTTTTTACCTCTACCATACAATTTTATGTTATGTGATCACCTCTATACTGGGAGCAGTGCTCAAGGCTTCCTCACCCTAAGGACTGGTGAACCTTCTAGCGCTCCAACAATATATCATAACTGTATATATGAAAAAGTCTGTTTTAAAGAGGTTGTCCACTACTTTTACATTGATGGCGTATCCTTAGGATAGGTCATCAATGTCTGATCGGCTGGGGTCCAACACCCGGCACCCCCGCCGATCTGCTGTTATCAGTGGTGGCCGCTGGACGGAAGTACTCACTTGCGGAGCTAGCCATCTACTTATAGTGGCCAAGGCTTAGTACTACTCCTATTCTAATCAATAAGAGGTGGATATGCAGTACCTTGCGGCGGACATTACAAGTAGACGTCCAGCTCCGCAAGTAAGTACCTCTGCCCGGCGGCCACCGCCGATAACAGCTGATTGGCGAGGGTGCCAGGTGTCAGACCCCGGCCGATCAGACACTGATGACCTATTCTAAAGATAAGCCATCAATGTAAAAGTAGTGGACAACACCTTTAAGCATATGTAGTAGAAAGGCTTTTGACAAATATTTGCTGGACTACAAAGAGCTTCTCAGAAATTCTACATTAAAAAAAAATGTTCCTACTCTCTCCACATTGTTGACAATGGAAATTCTGGCAAATAGTATAAAGATGGCCTAAGGCCTCTATTCTCAATTGTTGCCCAAGTCATTAATGTGCTTAAAAGAATAAAATACCAGTCATGTCTCATTTAATAACAGCACAGTGTGAAAATGTTGAGATAATGATCATTTCGCAGTGGTCAATTTTTGCATTATTGGTTTATTAAGTCCATATTTTGATAAATCAGACTTTTACAAAACGGTGCGATCCCAAATAGATTTACATTTTTCTTGATTTGTGACAGGGGAAAAGGGTGGGGATTAGTGTTGAGCGATACCTTCCGATATCAGGAAATATCGGATCGGATTGGATCGGGCCGATACCCAAAAAGTATCGGATATCGCCGATTCCGATACCGGAAACCAATGCAAGTCTATGGGACACAAATATCGGAATGAAAATAAACCCTTTCTTTCCTTGTAGGTTAATTCTACATGAAGGAAAACAACTAAGAATAATGTAGAATGACATGAAAAGCCGGCAATTCATCAGCGGCATTCACCGGTACCCGACAATTTACAACAGAAAGAATAGAGCTTCACACATAGATTAGATAGATAGAAACATGTCAGTCACATATATAATAAGTACAGTGACAGTGTTGCTTACTGTACTTGTCATTTAGTGTAAAGGATTTATTAAAAAAAATAATAGTGTTTTCATGCACCGTGTCTTTAAAAAAGCCGGCCGGCAATTCAGCAGCGGTACCCGACAATTTATAACAGACAGAATAGAGCTTCACACATAGATTAGATAGATAGAAACATGTCAGCCACATATATAAGAAGTACAGTGACAGTGTTGCTTACTGTACTTGTCATTTAGTGTAAAGGATTTATTTAAAAAAATAATAGTGTTTTCATGTACCGTCTCTTTAAAAAAGCCGGCCGGCAATTCAGCATCTGTACCCGACAATTTAGAATAGAAGGAATAGAGAATCACACATAGATTAGATAGATAGAAACATGTCAGTCACATATATATGAAGTACAGTGATAGTGTTGCTTACTGTACTTGTCATTTAGTGTAAAGGATTTATTAAAAAAAATATTATTGTTTTCATGCACCGTCTCTTTAAAAAAAGCCGGCCGGCAATTCAGCATCTGTACCCGACAATTTATAACAGACAGAATAGAGCTTCACACATAGATTAGATAGATAGAAACATGTCAGTCACATATATATGAAGTACAGTGACAGTGTTGCTTACTGTACTTGTCATTTAGTGTAAAGGATTTATTTAAAAAAATAATAGTGTTTTCATGCACCGTCTCTTTAAGAAAGCCGGCCGGCAATTCAGCATCTGTACCCGACAATTTATAACAGAAAGAATAGAGGATCACACATAGATTAGATAGATAGAAACATGTCAGTCACATATATATGAAGTACAGTGACAGTGTTGATTACTGTACTTGTCATTTAGTGTTAAAATAAAGGATTTATTTAAAAAAAAAATGGCGTGGGGTTCCCCTTAATTTTAGGCTCTAGCGGAGGTTAAGCAGACAGCTGGGGCAAATGTTTGAAGCCTGGGAAGGGGGTAATACCCACGGAGCTTCCCAGGCTACTAATATCAGCCCCCAGCTGAATACCTAGCCTTTACTAGCTATTAAAATGGGGGAACCCCCCCAAAAAAAATAACGTGGGGTCCCCCCTAATTTAATAGCTAGCACAGGCTAGGCAGACAGCTGGGGGCTGATATTAATAGCCCAGGAAGGGTGCCATGAATATTGGCCCCCTCCCAGGCTAGAAACACCAGCCGTCAGCCGCCCCAGAAATGGCGCATCCATAGGATGCGCCAATTCTGGCACTTAGCCTCGCTCTTCCACGCTGCCCTGGTGCGGTGGCAGGGGGTAATAGGGTTGGGGTTGATGTCAGCTTATAATGCCAGCTGACATCAAGCCCAGGTTAGTAATGGAGAGGCGTCTATAAGACACCCCCATTACTAACCCCATAGTCAAAGTTAAAAAAAACACAAACACCCAGAATAAAGTCCTTTAATTGAAATAAAGACACAATTCTTTATTGTTCTAAATTAAACCATACTTACCGTCACGCCCATTCCAGCTGAAGCCAACGATCTCCTGCAATAAAAGTAAAATAATAAAGCAACCTCATCCTTACCTTTCCATGGTTCCCACGACAGCTTCAGCTCTGCTACATCGAGATGACAGGCTGGACCGCAGCAGAACGCCGCCATCCAGCCTGTCATCCCGCAGACACTGAGAAGCGCAGGCATGCTTGCGCTCCTCAGTGTCTCTCTGTGACGTCATCCAGATGAGCCGAGTTCATGTCCAATGAACTCAGCTCACCTCATGCACGTCACTGACAGCGTGGGAAAATTCTCACGCTGAAGTGCAGAGTGCAGGAGAATTTTCCCACGCTGTCAGTGACGTACATGAGGTGAGCTGAGTTCATTGGACATGATCTCGGCTCATCTGGATGACGTCACAGCCAGACACTGAGGAGTGGAAGTATGCCTGCGCTTCTCAGTGTCTGCGGGATGACAGGATGGATGGCAGCGTTCTGCTGCGGTCCAGCCTGTCATCTCGATGTAGCAGAGCTGAAGCTGTCGTGGGAGCCATGGAGAGGTAAGGATGAGGTTGCTTTATTATTTTACTTTTATTGCAGGAGATCGTTGGCTTCAGCTGGAATGGGCGTGATGGTAAGTATGGTTTAATTTAGAACAATAAAGAATTGTGTGTTTATTTCAATTAAAGGACTTTTTTCTGGGTGTTGTGTTTTTTTAAATACTTTACTAGAAATTCATGGTGGTCATGTCTAATATTGGCGTGACCCCATGAATTTCGGGCTTAGGGCCAGCTGATAATGCCAAGCTGGCCTTAACCCCTTTATTACCCAGTGAGCCACCGCACCAGGGCCCTGGATGAGTTGGGTACAGCGCCAGAAGATGGCGCTTCTATGAACGCGCCATTTTCTGGGGCGGCTGCGGACTGCAATTTGCAGCGGGGGTGGCCCAGAAAGCTTGGGTCTCCCTGCGCTGCGGATTCCAGCCCCCAGCTGCCTAGTTGTATCTGGCTGGGCACAAAAATAGGGCGAAGCCCCACGCATTTTTTTTTTAAATTATTTCATGAAATTCATGGAATAATTAAGAAAAAAAGGGCTTCCCTATATTGTTGTGTCCAACCAGGTACAAATAGGCAGCTGGTGGTTGGGGGCAGCCTGTTCCTGCCTGCTGTACCTGGCTGGACACAAATATAGGGCGAAGCCCCACGTCAATTTTTTTTAAAATAAATCCTTTATTTTAACACTAAATGACATTTGAGGAGTTAATAAAGATGCAGTCCCTAAATTATTATTTATTTTTTAATTAATTTTTCCCAAAACTTTTGACGTGGGCTTCGCCATATTTTTGTATGCCAGCCAGGTACAGCATCCAGCTTCTATGAACGCGCCATTTTCCGGGGTGACTGCGGACTGCAATTTTCAGCGGGGGGGGGGGGGGGGCAGAAAGCTTGGGCCTCCCTGCGCTGCAGATTCCAGCCCCCAGCTGCCTAGTTGTACCTGGCTGGACACAAAAATAGGGAGAAGCTTCACGTATTTTTTTTTTTTAATTATTTCATGAAATTCATGAAATAATTAAGAAAAAAAGGGCTTCCCTATATTGTTGTGTCCAACCAGGTACAAATAGGCAGCTGGTGGTTGGGGGCAGCCCGTTCCTGCCTGCTGTACCTGGCTGGACACAAATATAGTGCGAAGCCCCACGTCAATTTTTTTTAAATCATTTCAGGAAATTCATGAAATAATTTAAAAAAATTGATGTGGGGCTTCGCCCTATATTTGTGTCCAGTCAGGTACAGCAGGCAGGAACGGGCTGCCCCCAACCACCAGCTGCCTATTTGTACCTAGCCGGACACAACAATATAGGGAAGCCCTTTTTTTCTTAATTATTCCATGAATTTCATGAATTTAAAAAAAAAATGCGTGGGGCTTCGCCCTATTTTTGTGTCCAGCCAGGTACAACTAGGCAGCTGGGGGCTGGAATCTGCAGCGCAGGGAGGCCCAAGCTTTCTGGGCCCCACCCGCTGCAAATTGCAGTCCGCAGCCACCCCGGAAAATGGCGCGTTCATAGAAGCGCCATCTTCTGGCGCTGTACCCAACTCATCCAGGGCCCTGGTGCGGTGGCTCACTGGGTAATAAAGGGGTTAAGGCCAGCTTGGCATTATCAGCTGGCCCTAAGCCCGAAATTCATGGGGTCACGCCAATATTAGACATGACCACCATGAATTTCTAGTAAAGTATTTAAAAAAAACACAAACACCCAGAAAAAAGTCCTTTAATTGAAATAAACACACAATTCTTTATTGTTCTAAATTAAACCATACTTACCATCACGCCCATTCCAGCTGAAGCCAACGATCTCCTGCAATAAAAGAAAAATAATAAAGCAACCTCATCCTTACCTTTCCATGGCTCCCACGACGGCTCCAGCTCTGCAACATCGAGATGACAGGCTGGACCGCAGCAGAACGCTGCCATCCAGCCTGTCATCCCGCAGACACTGAGAAGCGCAGGCATACTTCCACTCCTCAGTGTCTGGCTGTGACGGCATCCAGATGAGCCGACAATGAACTCGGCTCACCTCATGTACGTCACTGACAGCGTGGGAGAATTCTCCTGCACTCAGCGCTTCAGCGTGAGAATTTTCCCACGCTGTCAGTGACGTGCATGAGGTGAGGTCATGTCCAATGAACTCGGCGCACCTCATGCACGTCACTGACAGCGTGGGAGAATTCTCACGCTGAAGCGCTGAGTGCAGGAGAATTTTCCCACGCTGTCAGTGACGTGCATGAGGTGAGCTGAGTTCATTGGACATGACCTCGGCTCATCTGGATGACGTCACAGAGAGACACTGAGGAGCGCAAGCATGCCTGCGCTTCTCAGTGTCCGCGGGATGATAGGCTGGATGGCAGCGTTCTGCTGCGGTCCAGCCTGTCATCTCGATGTAGCAGAGCTGGACCGGTCCTGGGAACCATGGAAAGGTAAGGATGAGGTTGCTTTATTATTTTACTTTTATTGCAGGAGATCGTTGGCTTCAGCTGGAATGGGCGTGATGGTAAGTATGGTTTAATTTAGAACAATAAAGAATTGTGTGTTTATTTCAATTAAAGGACTTTTTTCTGGGTGTTTGTGTTTTTTTTAAATACTTTACTAGAAATTCATGGCGGTCATGTCTAATATTGGCGTGACCCCATGAATTTCGGGCTTAGGGCCAGCTGATAATGCCAAGCTGGCCTTAACCCCTTTATTACCCAGTGAGCCACCGCACCAGGGCCCTGGATGAGTTGGGTACAGCGCCAGAAGATGGCGCTTCTATGAACGTGCCATTTTCCGGGGCGGCTGCGGACTGCAATTTGCAGCGGGTGGGGCCCAGAAAGCTTGGGTCTCCCTGCGCTGCAGATTCCAGCCCCCAGCTGCCTAGTTGTACCTGGCTGGACACAAAAATAGGGCGAAGCGCCACACATTTTTTTTTTTAATTATTTCATGAAATTCATGGAATAATTAAGAAAAAAAGGGCTTCCCTATATTGTTGTGTCCGGCTAGGTACAAATAGGCAGCTGGTGGTTGGGGGCAGCCCGTTCCTGCCTGCTGTACCTGGCTGGACACAAATATAGGGCGAAGCCCCACATAATTTTTTTTTAATTGTTTCATGAATTTCCTGAAATAATTAAAAAAAAATTGACGTGGGGCTTCACACTATATTTGTGTCCAGCCAGGTACAGCAGGCAGGAATGGGCTGCCCCCAACCACCAGCTGCCTATTTGTACCTGGTTGGACACAACAATATAGGGAAGCCCTTTTTTTCTTAATTATTCCATGAATTTCATGAAATAATTAAAAAAAAAAAAACGTGGAGCTTCTCCCTATTTTTGTGTCCAGCCAGGTACAACTAGGCAGCTGGGGGATGGAATCTGCAGCGCAGGGAGGCCCAAGCTTTCTGCCCCCCCCCCCGCTGAAAATTGCAGTCCGCGGCCGCCCCGGAAAATGGCGCGTTCATAGAAGCTGGATGCTGTACCTGGCTGGCATACAAAAATATGGCGAAGCCCACGTCAAAAGTTTTGGGAAAAATTTATTAAAAAATAAATAATAATTTAGGGACTGCATCTTTATTAAGTCCTCAAATGTCATTTAGTGTTAAAATAAAGGATTTATTTAAAAAAAAAATGGCGTGGGATCCCCCATAATTTTAGTCTCTAGCGGAGGTTAAGCAGACGGCTGGGGCAGATGTTTGAAGCCTGGGAAGGGGGTAAAACCCACGGAGCTTCCCAGGCTACTAATATCAGCCCCCAGCTGAATACCTAGCCTTTACTAGCTATTAAAATGGGGGACCCCCCCAAAAAAAATGACGTGGGGTCCCCCCTATTTTAATAGCTAGCAAAGGCTAGGCAGACAGCTGGGGGCTGATATTAATAGCTCAGGAAGGGTGCCATGAATATTGGCCCCCTCCCAGGCTAGAAACACCAGCCGTCAGCCGCCCCAGAAATGGCGCATCCATAGGATGCGCCAATTCTGGCACTTAGCCTCGCTCTTCCACGCTGCCCTGGTGCGGTGGCAGGGGGTAATAGTGGTGGGGTTCATGTCAGCGCCAGCTGCCATGAAGCCCAGGTTAGTAATGATGGCCGTCTATATGACACCCCCATTACTAACCTACAAAGTGTTAAAAAGAAAAAACACACTACACCCAGAAAAAAATAATTTATTTGAAATAAAACACCATTTTATTTAATTCTTAGTTTACTAAAAAAATAATAGTTACCTGTCCACGTTCCTGCGCTGATCTCCCATGCACAGCTGTCACATCTGGAGATGGTGACAGCTGTGCATGGCTGCTGTAAGCTCACGCTGCCGGGAACACGTCCGCTCCCGGCAGCGGGAGCCACTGACTGAGGTCACCGGAGTGCATTCAGGCAGCGCAGCTCCGGAGACCTCCTTTACGGCACTGCTGTACCGTGGGAATTTCTCACGATACAGCAGTGCCGTAAAGGAGCTAACCGGAGCAGCGCTGCCTGAACTCCGGTGAACCCTTACGGCCCCGTCATTCTAGCGGCGGCAGCGGTTCAGAGCGGTCACATTCTATGTGGCTGCTCTGAACTGGAGATCTTCGTGGGACACTCGTGGACTGCTACGGAGGGGTAAGGATAAGGTTGTGGTTTATTATTTTATATTTTATTACAGGAGATCGATGGCTTCGGGGAATTAGGTGTCTAGGTGAGTATAGGTGTAGTTTTTTATTTTTTACTTTATTTTAGGTGGCGATCGGCGGGGACAGGTAATGTATGAACTAATTTCTTTTAGGCAACCACTGGCCACCAATGACATGTATTTAACATTTATTGGGGACACAGTAGGGCAATTTAAATAGCAGGATCAGGCTGATGGGAACTACTGCTCCCATCGAGCTGATCCTGCTGGCAGGAGTGGACGGGGGACAGACATAGGCCGATGGGAGTAGTAGTGTCACATCGGCCTATGTCTGCCTGCACGCACAGACATCGCACACACACCCCGCGCACACACCCCGCGCACACACCCCGCGCACACACCCCGCGCACACACACCCCGCACACACACTAATCATGACGGGTCTGGGAGGAGTGGCTGACCTGTGCGGCCGTGGGAAAGTTGATGTGAGTTCATGCAGTCAAGCATGAACTCACATGAACCCACTGAGGGCAACGCGGCGACTTCAAATGAACAGCTGATCGGCATCACCTGATACCTCAGCTGTTCATTTGAAATAACCGGCGGGAAAGCGCAGCACAGAACGGGAAAGCCGGCGGTGAAGTCTTTTCACTGCCGGCTTCCCCGCCCGGGTCCTTCGCTCCTTGGTGCTGTGCTCCCCGCCCGGTCCTAATTTAAGATTGGGATTGGAGGTGGCGAGGGGAGAGGAGGATCGGGGTGGGAGGCTGCGGGGAAGCAGTATGGGGCTGCGTGATTGTTTAAAAGCCGGCGGCTTTTTACCGCGCGCCGGCTTTTAAACAATCAGGAGAATTCTCCCACGCTGGGATGGCATTCTGATGACAGGCTGGATCTCAGCTGAGCGCTGCCATCCAGCTTGTCATCCTTCACAGACACTGCAGAGCGCAGGCATTATGGGAACTTCCGATTCCGGTATTCGATATTATAAAAGTATCGGAATTAAGTATCGGAATTCCGATACAGTGAATATCGGCCGATACCCGATATTTCAGTATCGGAATGCTCAACACTAGTGGGGATGTGAATATTTATTTATTTTTGCTTTCTCTTTTTTTTTTTTTTATTTATTTATAGTTCCATTAGGGGACTTGAACTTGTTTGATCTCTGGTAAAATATACTGCAATATGACAGTATTGCACTATACAGTGAAAATCTCAGTCTCCTATGGAGCTCAGTATATGGCTTAGGTTCACAGGAGTACCGAGATGACAGCGATTGGGGCCTGATGAAGACTGCCATTTTAACCCCTTCGTCCCCTGCAATCGAGTCATGCAGGGCCAATGGGAGTCAATGTACATGACAATGGGCATATGTTCCATTTAATATCGCTGTCTAAGGTTGTCAGTGCCGTTTAAATGGTTAACAGCCGTGGACCGAGCTTGGCTATGGCCAGTCAAGACAGATACAGGAAAGCCGCTTCCCGTAAATGAGGACCCTGTCCCACAAAAAAGCCTTCATATGGCTATGTTCATGGAAAATAAAAAAGTTAGGGTTTTTGGAGGACGGAGTAAACAAAAAAACAGTAGAGCGAGAAGGAGCTCAAAACGTGAAGATGTCCACCAGGAACACTTTGCAGTGTGTATATCCTGGAAGCACAGTCCAAATGTAATATGAATAGAACCAAAGCTAACTTTGCACTAGATTATCCTATTTGTTAGGCTTATATATCAGGTCCGCTCAACTCGCTTTTGAAAATACAGAAACTACATTGACTTTACCTTGTCAAAGTCTGACTTGTAAGCATATGCACTGGAACAACGGAAAAGACTGGTACAGTTGCTAACCGTCCAGAAATTCCTGGACAGTCAGTAGAAAAAGGTCATTATTTTCCTGCCCGTAAAAAAATGATGCGTCTGTGATTTTTTTGAAGCTGGAGAAATTTATACAGATTACAATGACTGTAATTGCCATAATTTTACCGGTCACAGCGACGGCATTGAATGTTTTCATATCAGTACTATGGGCTGCAGACATGCATCACTTAATATCTTAAAGATTTATCATAGTTCTCTAATATGCATGTAAAAATATTGGCTGTATGTGAATTTTTGTTAAGCTGCCTAGAAAAAAAATAACAAAATCAAGGTGGCAACCCTGAAGAGTGGTATTATTATTATGCTTTACTTATATGGCACAATCATATTCCACAGCGCTTTACAGACATCATCATCGCGGTACCTAATTAGGGAATTTAGATTGTGAGCCCATCAGTATTTTTTTGGCGTGTGGGAGGAAACCCACGCAAAAATGGGGAGAACACACAAACTCCTTACAGAGGTTTTCCTTGGTGAGATTTCAACCCAGGACACCAGTGCTTTAAAGTAACAGTGCTAACCACTGAGCCACCGTGCTGCCCAACTGATATGTTCTTTGGCCTTAAAAGAATTGTCCAAACTCGGAATATGTGATACCTTGCTGATCACTGGGTTACCAAACCACTAGGATCTCCACTGATCCAAAGAAGGCGGCTCTATAATACCACAACAGAAGGGAGTGGTGGCTGCACATTTATGCCACTGCTTTATTTGCTATGTATGTAACCGTAACAGATAGCTGAGCTCTGAAATAGGCTATCTCCGGCAGTCCCGTAGACCCTAAATGTTGTAGTGCCACATGTGCCAGCAGCCACCCCTCTATTCTAACGGGTGACTGAGTGGATGGGTCCCTTGCAAACAGCAAGTTATCACCTATCCTGTGGATAAAGGAGTTGTCTCAATACCTACTTTAACTAAATAATAAATATAGCACAATACATGTAGTCATCCAGGTCAATTCTTTATATGTTTATTTAATTACAAGTACAATTGAGCTTCCATAAAGACATGCTGTCAGTCCCTTTTGATACACGAAAGGTTTTAGTAACTTCAACTAAAAGGAATTGAATTTCTGTTAAATCTAATTAACTGTTGGAAAATATACTCATTATATCTTCTAATCAAAATGACATTCCATTACTGTGCACTATTGAAATGAAAGCTGCAATCCGCATTACATACTATATTACGTACAATACAAAGAAAAGGTTAATATTAGACAGCTAATTCTGTGCCACTTACAGTTCCTTCTTCTGCCAGGAATGAGATTGACTGGTCCATACCACCACCTTCTGTGCCAATATAATGCTCACATTTTGCACATGTTTCGGCAAGTTCCACCTGAAAAATCAAAGGCAATTCAATAGTTACTCAATTAGGCTTTGTATGTTCTTTCCCTCTTGGTTGTGTGTTAGATATTAGCTCCCAATTGTGCATGCTATTATTTTATATACACATGTATTTTTTTCATATACACATGCCACTACTAGGCACAGTGTTCGGGAGGACTATCACAGTTTATAATTCTGGCTGAGGATTCTTGCATGACTATAAATGGATTATATGGAAACGAATCAAAAAAGTCTGTAAGAAGCCTAACACTGGTATAAAAGAAAGAATGTCCTAAAGCAAGAATGGTTTGTACATTCAGTCCTTTAAAATGACATTGACAATACAAAGGGGAAGAGAAAATACATCATAAGAGCCCCCTTTAATAGAATAAGAGAGATTGAGAGCAAAAGACATTCAGTCCGGAACCTCCACCCACACTTTGTGGTCTCTGTCCAATTTCCAAGCCAAGTGATGTGCAAGAAGTAGCTACTTTTAAGCACAATGCCTGACACAAAAGCTAATAATTACTTTGTTTTGGCAAACAAAAAAAAAATTTTGGAGTCTGAATTCATTATGCAAACGGAGTATGATTTTGTCAGACATGACATGTGGTCCCTGCAGCGGTTTATAGCCGGTTAATGTGGTTACCACACTCAGCTCAGTGTAGGCAGGCATTCGGAAATATTGTTATACTGAATGACAATAATTATAATCTCCCTTATTTATAACATGATAATTATGTGCAAAATATCATATGTCAATTGCAAACAACTACTGTTTGTTACCAGTGATAAATGAACTAATATGTGAAGAAATTAATCTACAAAATATTCTGTAATAAAAAAAAATACATTATTGAGGCACATATCGGGCAACCGCTGAAATGGCCAAGCTTTATTAGAAAAATATATATATAAAAATGAAAAATCCTGATGTTTGGCAACTAAAACATTTTGCTGTGTTTAGCTGTGAAAATTGCAAGATTTTATGTTCTTTTAATAGATTTGTTTTAAATACATTTAAAATGAAAACTAACAACCTGATTTTCACAATAGATCATTTTCTGTTGACAAATGTCCTTAGAAGGGGAAAAGATGTGGCATGAACATTTGTTTTAAACATGTTCAAGTCTTTTGTACGGTGGGATATCAAAACACTGCCAGAAGGATCTCGCAGTGGCAAATTATCCTTTACCTATTAAAATATCAGTCCACAAATACAGATTTATAGGGGAGTCAAAACAAACGGGTTTTGTCCAAATAAGTGTAGTAACATTAATAGGATCATAGGTTTGGCCTTAGGTGACAATGGATGTGCTTTATATTAACCCCTTCCTGATATATGAAGGCTCCCCTTCTTTGATCCAAGCTCTGGAGCTGAGCTGGTATCATTACTGGTAGACACTGGCCATGTCTGCCCACTTCTGGTAAACTCTTGATTGCAGCTTTCAATCTTTAACATCTAATGTCTGCAGTCCAGAGGGGCCATCCTGCGATGTGATTGTACAGTGCAGATAGAGCAACCAAGGGTCTGCTGAAGACCGCTGTGCCGGCCATCATGGTACTTCTGTGAAGACCGGCATATAGATGGGCTTCATAGATGACCATGACCTTCACGATATGATGCAATACTATGGTATCGCAATATGTAGTTAAAAATTTAAAAAATAAATAAATATATATATATCTTTCAAAATATAAAACCAATTAGCTTTTTGTTTGATGTAACACCACGAAAAATGAAATAAGACAAAATCAAAAGGTTGCATCTATCCCAAGATGGTATCAATTAAAATGTAAGGTCACTATGCAAAATACAAGCCTCGACACATTTACGAGTCTCGAATTATATGGCAACATAAAGATATTTTTTTTAATACAAATTTATGAATTTATTTAACATTAAAATAAAAATAAAAAAAAACTATACGTTTGGTAATTTTATATCAATTGGATTTTCCCCACTTTTGCAGTACATTGAATGGTAAAATAAATGGTGTAATTCAAAACAACTCCGCCTGCAAAGAAACAGGCCCTTATACGTCTATGTGGTTGTAAAAATAAAATAGTTATGATTCTTGCAAAACAGGAAGGAGAGGGAGAGGTGACGAAAGTGCAAAAACAAAAAGTCAAAAATCATCATGTCGGGAAAGAGTTAATAATATTCATAGTTGACATATGATTGTGTAGGAAAACAAAGTCTTTGCAGAAATCTTCAGGTCAAGATGGATAATAATTGTATATAAAAATCAAAATAGTCAAATGAAAAATGAATACATCTTCTAAAAGGTTGCTGTTTTAGAGAACTTGGGTTTTACAAGTGTTTTACAAGAGTTGTATGATTGCCAGGGTAAAATCTAGCATTCATTTTTATGCACCAATTATTTAAACACTGAATAATTGGAAGATTTCTCCAAAAATAAATATTGCTGTCTACTTGTACACAGAGAGTTCTGTTTTTTCTAAGATGCCTGACCAGGAAGCCAAGTATTAGGGCTCGTGCAGACCGCCGTAAAAATTGAACAAGTGCTATCCGTTGGTTTGATGGATAGCACTCGTCCCAGTGTTAATCTATGGGACATTGCACATGTCTGATTTTTTTTCCTCCAACCAACTCAGTCCAAGGGAAAAAAAATCTCAGTATGCACGAGCTGCATCCGATTAACGGATTACACTCAGCCATTCATGTCTATGGGTTAGTGGAAAAAAATCGGACCACACTAGGATGACATTAGAGTGCCATCTGATTTTCACAGACTGACAGAATGGAAAAGATGGAGAATTTGTTTTTTCTCAACAGCCGATAATATCGGATTACACTGTGATCAAACTCTGATCAGGGTGTAATCAAGAGTGTGATCAGCATAATCGGATCGATTTTCTCGGATAAGAGAAAAATGGTTGTGTGACCCTAGCATTAATGTGATTAAAAGAACATGCATTTGTCTGCATGGTCCACAAAACATATACATGGACTAAGTATCATGATTCCAACTATTGGTGTATCTGGACTCAGTGAATGACTGTTCTGCAGTTCAATCTAGGGCAGGGGCGTGCTGAGCTGTCAGTATGGTGAAGGACAGCTTAGCCATCCAATCAGGAGCTGGGGAGTGCTGAGCTGTCAGTGTCTTAGGTGACAGCTTAGCAGTCCAATCAGGGTCAGGGCATGCCGGGGCTTCTTTCATGTGTCTCCTATTCGGGATAATTACCTGGCTATTTAGTCGACTCTCTGCCTTAGATTTGCCAATTGTAGCCTAGCTCAAGTGCTGTGTGTTTGCTCTGTGCTCCTAGTCTTGTATTCTGATCTTTGTTGCATGACCCTGGATTTGTCTTGACCATCCATTTGCCTAGCCCTTTTGTCGTGATCTGCTACTTTCTTGGAATTCTGACTTTGACCTGACTATGCCTTTGTCTCACCCCTCTGTTTATGACATACCCTCCTGACTTTTGACTTCACGGCTTGTCCGTGAGTAGTGACTAGTGTCACACTGAACTTAAGAAGGCAGACAACGTCAATGTTAACAATGCAGACTAAAACAGTTTTAAGTTCTTAGACTCTTGTTGACCACAACATTGCAAATGTGGTAGTCCAGCGACAAAGAATGGATTAGACCATCCATAATACCTTTCATATATAAGCTTTGGAAATATACAAATAGATGGTGTAATTGGGAATATAAATAACCTCTTAACAGTAAACCCACTTTCATGTGCTAAGAAGTATGTATACTCCTGGGTCTTGTGTAATCAGTCATTTACAACATGGAAAAATGTCTAACATGTGCAGCTATGGGACAACCTTTGATCGTAAAAGATATTTACAAAAAAAATTTTTTTTTTTTGTGCTTAAAAGAATGTGGAGATTTTACTAATGAGCCGTGAATACATTTTCCAGGTACACAGAAACAAGAAACAAAGGAAAAGAAATACAACCAAGTACAGATCCTAGAACAGCTACGTTCCTTAAGTGCTGCCATGACAGAGATTCTGCTACAATATTTTGCTTTAAATACATTTGATTAAAAGGTATTTGCACAATAAAGATCAAGTACGGTTTTACACAACTTTAAGTAATAAACAGAATATATTGTTTTTTAAAGTGTTTTATTCGTAAGAAAATATGTTCTTTCATGCATGCAACATATGGAGTACAATCTTAAAGGGGTTATCTGGGACCAATTTATTTTTCTATTACAAGCCTAAGAACGTACAGGCAGGTAGCCGATCTTTGCCGGCTTAGAGCAGTCATGGACCACGGCTGCGGCAATTCTGCAGCTTCCTTTGATTCCACTGGGAGCCAGTTGTCAATCAGCATTACGACGGCTTTCACACCCCATCGAAAGAGCAGCCCAGAAGATGAAGAGCTGCTCTGTTGACATGAAGCAGCAGAATTGCCGATAGGAGCGGTCTGTGATTGGTCTGAGCTGGCGCAGGGCAGTACAGACAGGTAGTTGGCAACTACCTGCCTGTCAATTCTTAGCGACATGAGAAAAAAATAAAATAGTCCCGGATATCCCCTATAAGTTCTGATGGCACAGAGAAGTGCAGGAGGGACATGGGTAATCTAGTTTTAAATAGGACAACACGAGTGGAGTGACACACTCGGCTTGACTGCCCATTTCACAATCTGCCCAGGGACATGACAATGGAGCCATGAGGATCATAAAGCTAGAATGGGCAGAAGCTAGAAATAATGATCCACACAACATGCTTGTAAGAACAAACATGTAGGGGGCAATTCATCAAAGCTTTTACTATAGAAAACTGGAGTAAAATGCTTTGAGAAGTTACAATATTTGTAAGCAAAAATTTTGAACCAGCTTTGCCAAATTGGGTAGAGCTGGGGAAGAGTCCATGGCAGGACAAGGCGTGGCTACGCCTGGATGTCAAATTCATCAAAAGTTCCAATGCTCTTTACACCAGAAATGTTACTCCAGGCAAAAATTATGGAATCACTGGGTTCGGAGGATGTTCATTCAGTTGTTTAATGTTGTTAAAAAAAAGCAGATCACAGACATGGCGCAAAACTAAAGTAATTTCAAATGGCAACTTTAGGGCTTTAAGAAACACTAAAAGAAATCAAGATTAAAAATGTGTATTTTTTCCCACTGCTTGGTCTGAAAAAAATTACCCTTACTGAGTACCACATTTTTAATCTTGATTTCTTTTAGTGTTTCTTAAAGCCCTAAAGTTGCCATTTGAAATTACTTTAGTTTTGTGCCATGTCTGTGATCTGCTTTTTTTTAACAACATTAAACAACTGAATGAACATCCTCCGAGCCCGGTGATTCCATAATTTTTGCCAGGGGTTGTAGTATCGCTGTAAGAGAACTGACCCGTAGAATAAAGCTGCCTTATCAATTTTACCACACGTGGAACAACATAAAAAAAAAACAATTCCTGAATTGTTGGTTTTTGTTTATTCTGCCTCCCAAAAATCAGAATAGAAAGCGATCAAAAAATGTAATTTGCCCGAAAATGGTACCAATAAAAACGTCAACTTGTCCCGCAAAAAATAAGTGATCACATGACTCTGTCGACCGAAATACGGAAAAATTATAGCTCTCAAAATATGGCGATGCAAAAACTAGCCTTTGCAACAAAAAAAAAAAAGCGTTTTTTAGTGTGTGACAGCAGCCAAACATAAAACCCCCCATATAAATCTGGTATCGCTGTAATTGCTCTAACTCAAAGAATAAAGTCATCACTCACACCGCACGAGAAAATGCGTAAAAAATAAATAAAAGCAATTCTTCACCTGCTGCTGACTTGTTTATTATGCGTCCCAAAGATAGCAGTATGGCTCGGCTCACATTTATCCTGTGCTCTACGCTGAGTGCTTCAACTGGTGTTTCCTTGTAAATCTCTGAAATATGTGAATTCAGACAGAACCCCTGGCGGAAGATTCCCTGTAATGAGGCAAATCGAGGCACCGTGGACAACGTCTGGTCTGTGATCCCACAGTGTCCGTCTTTTTATTAGTCGTGCATAAAAGTGCTGAAGGCCACAGTTTCGTGAACCTCTGAAAAAAAGGACACCGCTAAACAGAGGCCAGACATAGTCCAGAGTAACTCTGCTGCCTCATTATAGTGAATGGATCCCTCGAGATAGAGTTGTGTTAGGCGGTGTGCCCATGATGCGTTTTTTAAGCGTTTCCGCAGCGGCAAAAGCGCTGCAGAAACGCTTAAAAAACGCATGGTAGAAGGCCTGCCATGTTTTCCAATGATAATCCGCATGTGCTGTGCACATGCTGTGGAAATTTCCGCTGCGGATTATCATTGCGGAAAAAAACGCAGCAATACCAATTATTTTGCGGAAGCGCTGCGTTTTCACCGCCATTGACTTGCATTGGAACGCATGGATTCCGCATCACTGTATATGTAGATGCGCATTCCATGCGTTTAAGTGTGCGGATGGTACCCGGGTCTGGAGGAGAGGAGACTCTCCTCCAGACCCAGGTACCATAGTACCTGTTAAAAAAAGAATAAAATAAAAAATGTATGTTATATTTACCTTCTGGCGGCCCCCGCTGAGCTCGTCCTCCCATGCCAGCAGATCGCGGTGGACTGAAGGACCTGCGCTGACGTCATAGTCATGTGACGGGTCACGTGATGCTGACGTCAGCAGGTCCTTCAGTGTACCGCGATCTGCCGGCAGCCAGGACGGAGGGAAGCAAGACTGCGGGGCGATCGGAAGGTAAGTATAGATTTATTTTTTTATTATTAACCATTCTTTGGGGTCACACTATATAAATCCATGCTGTTTGCATGGATTTATATAGTGTGACCAAGTTGACAAGCACTTTCCAAGTGATGCTAAAATCGCTTGGAAAGCGCTTGTCAACCCGCATGCGGAAATGCATGTGAAGAACGCTTCACATCCGCATGTCCCTGGCAGGAAAAACGCATTTACAATCCGCATGCTTTTATCTGCCAGGGGAGATGCAGAAACGCTCAGGAAAAATCCGGAGCATTTCTGCATCATGGGCACATAGCCTTAGGGTTAGGATTTGGGTTACGGTTGTGTTGAGGTTAGAATTAGGGTTACGGTTAGGATTAGGGTTGTGTTAGGGTTAGGATTAGGGTTATGGTTAGGATTGTGTTGGGGTTGGGATTTTTTCAAAAGTCGATATGGCGACTAGTGTTGAGCTTAAGTGTTCGCTACTCGAGTTTGTATCAGGTGCACGGGTACTCAAGTGACATGCTCGAGTCCCCGCCCCACATGTTTCGCATGTTTTCACTGTTTAGGAACATCGGGGACTCTCCAAACGCAACGTGGTGTCCGCTCTCCAGCCAATTTTGCGTTCAAAAGGTCACACAGTGCTCCTTCCCTTCTGAACCCTATGGTAAGCCCAAACAGTGGTTTTTCCCCACCTATGGAGTATCGGCGTATTCAGGAGAAATTGCACAACAATTTTTGAGGTCCATTTTCTCCTCTTACCCTTGTGAAAATAAAAAATGTGGGGCTAAAAGATCATTTTTGTGGAAAAAGTTTGATTTATTTTTTTCACGGCTCAATGTTCTAAACTTCAGTGAAGCTCCTGGAGGTTCAGGGTGCTCACCACATATCTAGATAAGTTCCCTGAGGAGTCTAGTTTTTAAAATGCTGTCACTTGTGGGGAGTTTTCACTGTTTAGGCACATCAGAGGCTCCCCAAACGCGACATGGTGTCCGCTAATTATTCAAGCAAATTTTACATTAAAAAAGTCAATGGCGCTTCTTCCCTTCCTAACCATGCCGTGTGCCCAAACAGTGGTTTTCCCCCACATATAAGGCGTCGGCATGCTCAGAAGAAATTGCATAACAAATTTTGTGCTCCATTTTTCCTGTTACCCTTGCAAAAATAAAAAAATTGGGGTCTAAAGTAACATTTTTGTGAAAAAAAGTTAATGTTCATTGTTTTCTTCCACATTCCAAAAATTCCTGTGAAGCACCTGAAGTGTTAATAAACTTCTTAAATGTGGTTTGGAGCACCTTGAGGGGTGCAGTTTTTAGAATGGCTTTACTTTTGGGTATTTTTTTGTTATAAAGGTCCCTCAAAGTCACTACAAATATTATGTGGTCCCTAAAACAATGGTTTTGTAAATTTTGTTAAAAAATGTGAAATCGCTGGTCAACTTTTAACCCTTATAACTTCCTAACAAAGAAAAAAATTTGTATGCATGTCATCCCTCATCCTGGTATGCATTGCACCCCTCATCCTGGTATGCATGGCACCCCCATCCCCATCATGCTGCACACAAAAAAATAAACGATTCTACACACCTTTCTCCCCTCTGCTCCAGTGCTGCGTCCTGTTCTGCTGCCAGCAGCTGATCTCACCATGAGACTATGGGCGTGGGGAGTAGTGACTATTCATTCTCCACACGTGAATGCCGAGCCCCTGCAGGAGTCGGTGGCAGCTGCTGACACTGTGGGCCCGCTATTAAGGAAAATTAATATTCAGTGCTCCACACGTCCATGGGTGTGGGGAGCAATGAATATTCATTTTCGTTAGCAGTGGGCACACGTGATAGCTGCAGCAGGCGTCTGCTGCCTCCTCCGCCGCTGCTGCTCCCCCCACCACCCACAGCAACAGTATAGTATAATACGTTCGGACTATAAGACGCACTGCCACTTTCCTCCAAAATTTGGGGGGAAAAAAGTGCGTCATATAGTCCGAATAGTATTCATTACATAATTTTGGAATCCTGGATAAACCGGCACTATCCCAACATATTGGAAAATTTCACAGGTCGAGAAGCAGAAATATGAGCAGAGATTAGATTACACAATTTCAGGGCTTGTTCACACATCCAATTTGTGCGTATGGGTGCTATCCATGGTTTTCATGTATGGCACCTGTACCTAAGAGATTCTATTGGGCTGTGCACATGTCCAAGTATGGTCTGATTTTCATGGACTGTCAAAATGAAGATCAAAGTCTGATGAGAGTGATCAGTCCGGTTTTCTCATACATGGAAAAATAAGTCCTGTGAATAAGCTCTAAAAGGTTCCTGTAACTAAAAAGTTATAGAATTTAATTCTGTGTGGAGACTTTACTTTAGCCTGATCTCTCCCATTTCTTTTACCTAAAAACTAAGTATAAGATTGTCACACAAGGTGTGGGAAAGACTAAGTGCAACACGAAGGGAAGAGGGGAAGGGAACCCAGACACTAGGGAAAGGGGGAGTGGAGACCTCCTAGGCTGATCTGATATCACCCTGTCTCCCCTATCGTCCCTATATTTGTTCCTCACCATTCACCA
Source organism: Phyllobates terribilis (assembly GCF_046119375.1). Classification (NCBI taxonomy): domain Eukaryota; kingdom Metazoa; phylum Chordata; class Amphibia; order Anura; family Dendrobatidae; genus Phyllobates; species Phyllobates terribilis. The sequence goes on along the minus strand of NW_027362771.1, from coordinate 412,675,794 downwards.
CACAGGAACTAAATCCTGTATTTTCCTAGAGCTCGACCCTGGATAGGGAATGGGGGATAAGCACTAGTCAGTCCCCACTAACAACTAAAGACAACAAGGGAGACAAACAGTAACTTAGCTTGAGCCGACTTCAGAGAGATTACAGCACATGTTCTCCTAACACCAGAGAGGAAATAAGCAGACTGCAATAGCTCCAAGCCTTCACAAGGGAACATGTGAATATCACAGGCACCTCCCTGTAGCAAACAGAAAGTATTTAAACACCCAGGTCTGGGTGTCAATTAGCAACAGGGAGGTAGCTGCTGGGTCCTAGAGTGAGACCGAACCAATCTAAGAAGGTGTCTGTAATGCCAAACGAAGAGATCTTCGGCAACCAACTGCAGGGTGTGTCTGTCACATCTAACACACCCGTGACAGTACGCACCCTCTACAAGTGACATCCGGACACTCAGGACCAGGTTTCTCAGGATAAGAGATGTGGAATGAACGAACCAACCTGGGAGTGTTCAACTCTGATGTTGAAACCCACATGCTCTCTTCTGGACCATAACCCTTTGTGCTAAAGCGACTTACTCGGCTCTTCGGAGGCAGACACAGGACACACAGTTCGGGTAAAACTTCCTGCGGGTTTATTATGCGGCATAAACTCCTTCAGCGTCCCATAAAAAATAAACAGGCCCTCTCGGGGTTAACGGGAAAACAAAAGAGAAAATACAACAGAGTGTATTAGCAAGCAAGGCTCGGCCTGCTCTAGGTAGCACAGCGAAGTCTTCAGCAACACCAGTCCTCCGATGTTGCTCCCTGGCTATAGCCCAACACAGCCTGGAGACTTCCCTCTACAGGCCACACACTACACAGAGCAAACTACGGACTGAGTATTTAACCCTGCTCAGCCAGACCCAGAGGGGAGGTAGGGGAATGCGGAAATGCCCTCCCACCCTCTTTGCCATTCCCATAAAACCACACCCTTTAAGAGTTAACTTCCAGCATATAACATGCTGAAAGAAATTTAGTAGGTTTTAGTTCACACAGGAGAGCAACCTGAGTGACACATACCTCCCCTCGAATATCATACCAGTGACTCTGTCACACTTTCCAGTGCACCAAGCATTGATTGTAGGGAACGATGGTGGAGACGAGAATCTACAATCCTCGAAATCTGAAACTCCAGATTACCATCAACCATTATAGGGGGTGGCGGTAGAGGTGAGAGTTCAAGAGGTTCCACATATTTCTTGAGTAAGGACCTGTGGAAAACATTGTGCACCTTAAGGGCCTGAGGAAGCTCAAGACGAAACACTGCTGGGATAATGACGGCTGTTATTTTATAGAAAACAATAAATCTAGGTCCCAGCTTCCAAGAAGGGGCTTTCAACTTGATATTAATGGTTGACAACTGTCACACCAGATGTGGGAAAGACTCAGTGCAACACAAAAGGAAGAGGGAAAGTGAGCCCAGACACTAGGGAAAGGGGGAAGTGGAGACCTCCTAGACTGGTCTAGTGTCACCCTGTCTTAACTACCGTCCCTATTTTGCCTCTTCAGAAATCGCCGCATGCGTGCCTCGCCCTGTCTTTCCCTGGCATATGGCTACGGCTAGGGATGGGAGGAGACGAGCACTAGTCGATCTCCACCAAACTCTATAGACAACAAGCGTAGACAAACAGGGGAAGAATGCTTAGCTTTAGACGACTCCAGACAAATGCAAACTCGGCCTCAAGCTCCAGAGAGGATGAAGTACTGCTCTTGCTAAGCCATCACAATTAGAAATTAATATAGCTGGCACCTCCCCCTCAGACACACCAGGTATATATACACCCAGGCAAGGGAGCTAATTACCAGAGGGAGGTAGCCGCTAGGTCCTAGAGACAGCCTCTCATCTAAGAAGATGTCTGTAATGCCAAACGTAGAGATCTCCTGCAACCCATTGCAGGGCGACTGTCTGTCACCTCTGATACACCCGTGACAGTACCCCCCTCTACGAGTGGCTTCCGGACACTCAGGACCAGGTTTCTCAGGAAAAAAGGGGTGGAATGAGCGAATCAATCTGGGATCGTTCACCTCTGATGCTGAAACCCACATCCTCTCCTCTGGACCATAGCCTTTCCAGTGCACCAAGTATTGTAGAGAACGATGTTGGAGACGAGAATCTACAATCTTCGAAATCTGGAACTCCAGATTACCATCAACCATTGCTGGGGGCAGTGGTAGAGGTGAGGGCTCAAGAGGTTCCACATATTTTTTGAGTAAGTACCTGTGGAACACATTGTGGACCTTAAGGGCCTGAGGAAGTTCAAGATGAAACGCTGCTAGGTTAATGACGTCGGTTATTTGATAGGGACCAATAAATCTAGGTCCCAGCTTCCAAGAAGGAACTGTCAATCTTTATTCCTGGTAGACAACCACACAAAGTCATTCACATTCAGCTCCGGACCTGGCAAGCGTTTTCTGTCAGCCATACGTTTATACCAGTCTCCTATGATCTTTAAATTACTCAGAACACTCTGCCATACCAATGACAGCAATGAAGCAAACCGTTACTCCTTAGGAACTCCTGAAGCTCCTTCCCCCCACTAAAAGGTACCAAACTGTGGGTGATACCCATATGAACCGAAGAACGGTGATCGGCCAGTGGATTCTTGCCGATGATTATTAATGGCAAATTCTGTTAGCTGTAAGTAGGATGCCCAATCCTCCTGATTTTCAGAAACAAAACAAGTGAGGTAGGTCTCCAAGTTCTGGTTGACACGCTCGGTCTGACCATTATAAATACACTTAATTGAACAGGGGTCATTTTTATATAAAAAGGGTGTCTGCTTTTGTGTATTGTTATTTTTGATGTAATAAACTTACAAATTTTGATACATATCTGAATCTTTTTATTATTCTCGGTCTGACCATTAGACTGAGGGTGGAAAGCAGAGGAAAAGGACAGCTTCACTCCCAGTCGAGAACAGAATGCCTTCCAGAACTTGGAAACAAACTGGGTCCCCCGATCTGACACCAGTGAAGCTTCACAATCTCAATTATGAACACCTAAGCAAGTGTCTTGGCATTTGGAAGTGCAGGTAATGCGACGAAGTGAACCATTTTACTGAACCTATCTACTACCACCAAAATCACCGTTTTGCCTGCAGAAACCGGTAGGTCAGTAATAAGTGTGTCCATGGCCTACTAGGGATAGGTAGCGGAAGAAGAGTACCAGACGGACGGTATGCTTAAACCTTAGAACGCACGCAAATACTACAAGCAGCTACGAGTTTAATCACATCCCGATGCAACCCCGGCCACCAAAAACGACGAGAGAGGAGGTCCGCGGTTGCCTTTCCACCTAGATGCCCAGCAAGCACAGAGTTCTGATGCTCTTTAATTACTTTGCGGCGCAGATCAAATGGTACAAATAACTTTCCTGTAGGGCAGGAGGCAGGGGCGTCCCCTTGTGCCTCCAACATCTTACCCTCCAGTTCAGGATAAAGTGCCGAAATTACTAACCTTTTCTACAATATCGGGGCAGGGTTCTCATGGTCACCACCACCAGGGAAGATCCGGGACAAAGCATCAGCCTTGACATTTTTGACCCCTGGATGAAAAGTTACAACAAAATTGAACCTAGTAAAAAACAGGTACCATCTGGCTTGCCTAGGATTGAGACATTTAGCTGACTGGAGATATGACAGGTTCTTATGGTCAATAATAACAATAATAGGATGGACAGGTCCCTCCAACCAATGTCACCATTCCTCGAAAGCCAATTTGATCGCCAAAAAGTTTCCTATTACTCACATCATAATTTCTCTCAGTCGAAGACAATTTTTTAGAAAAGAAAAGAAGGCGCATGGACGCCATTTACCACGGGACGAACCCTGAGGCAACACAGCCCCAACCCCGACATCCGGGGGGTCAGGTTAATAGGACAGTCATATGCACGATGAAGAGGCAAATGCTGACACCCCCTCTCAGAAAAAACATAATAATAATAATTTTTATTTATATAGCGCCAACATATTCCGCAGCACTTTACAATTAAGCGGAGGCATATACCGACAATAAATTCAATACAATTTAAGACAGTTTAAACAGTTACATTAGGAGTGGGGTCCCTGCTCGCAAGCTTACATTCTACAAGGAAATGGGGGGACACAATAGGTGAAAAGTGCTTGGTATTTCAGGTCTGGCAATTATAATAAAGAGGGATTTTCATATAAAGCTGTATGATCCGGTCATCAGCCAGTATGTTTAAGTGCAATACTCAAGTACCGAGTGCAGTTATCTTGTGCATGGAGGGTGTGGAGACAGATGAAGAGAAGGGAACAGATTCCGAATAATATTTAGAAGGAGGGAACAGGGGAAAGTTAATTTACTGAGTAGTTAAGGTCGTAGGCTTGTTTAAAGAGATGGGTTTTTAAAGCACGCTTGAAGACATGGGGGCTAGGCATCAGTCGAATCTCCTGGGGTAGTGCATTCCAGAGAACTGGCGCAGCATGGGAGAAGTCTTGGAGACGGCGGTGTGAGGTTCGGATTATGGGGGATGTTAGTCTTAGGTCATTTGTAGAACAGAGGGCACATGTAGGGCGATAGGCAGAGATGAGAACTGTAGAGAGCTTTGTGGGTGAGAGCGATGAGTTTATATTGGACCCTGTAGCAGACGGGCAACCAGTGTAAAGACTAGCACAAGATGGAGACATCGGTGAAGCGGCTGGACAGAAATACGACCCTGGCTGCCGCATTCAGGACAGATTGGAGAGGAGAAAGTTTAGTAAGAGGGAGACCGATCAGAAGAGAGTTGCACTAGTCCAGACGAAAGTGAATAAGAGCGACAGTCAGAGTTTTAGCAGTTTCAAATGTGAGAAAAGGTCGGATTCTGGAGATGTTTTTAAGATGCAGGTGACAAGAGCGAGTGAGTGATCGGATATGGGGAGTAAAGGAAAGGTTAGTGTCGAATATAACCCCAAGGCAGCGGGCGTGCTGCTTGGGAGTTATGGTTGAACCCTCCAAGGTAATTTCGATGTTAGGTAAAGTTGGGTAGAGTTGGGTTAGTAGAGGGGAGAAACACAAGAAGTTCAGTTTTAGAGAGATTCAGTTTAAGATAGAGGGAGGACATGATGTTAGAGACAGGAGACAAACAATCCTTGGTATTTTGTATTAGGGTAGGGGTGATGTCAGGTGAAGAGGTGTACAGTTGGGTGTCGTCAGCATAGAGATGATACTGGAACCCAAATCTGCTGATTGTTTGTCCAATAGGGGCAGTGTATAGAGAGAAGAGAACATCCTCAAAACCAGACAGAAAAGCAGGTAATATTTCCATAGAGACTGTAGCAAGGGAAATATCTAAAGCGTTCTCATGGCAGTAATCTCCTCATTCAATGATCTCCCTGGCTTGCCAATCTACGAACGGATTATGTTTCACCAACCAGGGAAGACCCAAAATAATTGGGGTGGGAAGAAAGTCCAGGATATAGCAATGGATTATTTCACAATGAACCGACCCCACCTTTAGTTTTATATCATGTACAATCTGAGTTAATGCTTTCTGTGCAAGTGGCACTGAGTCAATGGTGAAGATGGGAATAGGCTTAGCTACAGTACAGCAAGCAAGACCATGAGTTTTCACAAACTCAGCATCAACCATACTTACTCCAGCTCCACTGTCAACAAACACAGAAATTTTCTCGGTTTTGCTCTCTAGCACCACCTCTGCTGTCAGGACAAACTGGGAACTGCAGGTTGGCGATAAATGCAACCCTTGTTTATCCAACTCCAGACTACCAAGGATTAATCAAGTTTCCTTTTGCTTAAGAATCGAAGGATAGGCCCCAATAAAATGTCCCTTTTCCCACAAAAAAATATGCCTTTTTCCTTGCGAATCTCCAGGTAAATGTATAATGCAGAGGAACCCCCTAACTGCATGGGTTCCTCCACCTCCCCCAGTACTGCCAGACCGCTCCCCCGGCAGAGAAGGCCCCGAAGAAGGTGGTCTCACCCGCCTATCCTAAAGGCGTCTATCAATACGTATAGCCAACGACATGGCAGCCTCCAAGGACTCAGGAGTTTCATATACTGCCAAAGCATCTTTCAACCTTCCAGTAAGGCCCTGCCAAAATTGGCTTCTAAGGGCTGAGTCATTCCATTTAGAATCCGTTGCTCATCTACGGAATTCAGAACTGTACGTCTCCACTGATCGATTCCCCTGCTGAATGTGACGTAGCCTAGACTCAGCCAAGGTCAGGGTCATCATAGATGAGGGCCAGGGCCCAAAAAAATACCTGGAGACAAACCGAATCCTGCGGTAAAGAAAAAGTCCAGGATTGCGGATCTCCCTGCAGCAGTGAGATCACAATTCCCACTCATTGCTCCTCACTTCTGTAGGAGTAAGGACGAAGTTTAAAGTACAGTTTGCGGGCCTCCTTGAACACAAAAAACTTGTCCCTACCTCTGGAAAACCTGTCTGGGAGGGTAACCTTGGGTTCAGGCTGGACAGGCCTACCTGATGAGACCACCACATTATCGACCTGTAGCCGCTGATGCTGTTGCTGAACCTCACAGCGGAGGTCATCCAGCTCCAGAGACATACGGCGCAGCCGCTCTGCAACTGAACCCATACCAAGGGAGAAAGGAAAAAAAAAAAGTCTGAAAAAAAGTGTCTTTTTTTTTTTTCCTAAATGTGCACGGCCAGTGATAATGTCTCGCAAGGTGTAGGAAAGACTAAGTGCAACACGAAGGGAAGAGGGGAAGGGAGCCCAGACACTAGGGAAAGGGGAAGTGGAGACCTCCTAGGCTGATCTGATATCACCCTGTCTCCCCTATCGTCCCTATATTGGTTCCTCACCAATCGCCGCACAAGAACCTAAAGCCTGTATTTCCCTAGAGCTGGGCCCAGAATAGGGAAGGGGGGATAAGGACTAGTCAGTCCACACTAACAACTAAAGACAACAAAAGAGACAAACACGGGGGAAAGTAACTTAGCTTGAGCCGACTTCAGAGAGATTACACCACATGTCTTCCTAACACAAGAGAAGAAGTAAGAAGACTGCAATAGCTCCAAGCCTTCACGAGGAAACATATGAATATCACCGGCTTTCCCTGTAGCAAACAGAAAGTATTTAAACACCCAGGCCTGAGAGTCAATTAGAAGGAGGGAGATAGTCGCTGGGTCCTAGAGTCAGACAGATCGAAGAAGGTGTCTGTAATGCAAACGAAGAGATCTTCTGCAACCAACTGCAGGGCGGCTGTCTGTCACATCTGACACACCCATGACAGAAATATCAACACCTATCTTGACTCAACTATGTCACATTACCTAAATTTTCTTGTTCTTATGGGCTTAGGTTCGAAATACTGTCCTTTTTGGCTTCCATGGCTTAGCAAACATACTGAATACTTTTTGTCAAGGTTGAGTTGTTTATCTAACCACAAAGGAAGATATATGTCCTAGAATAAGAGTCCTAGGCTCATCTGCTATTCATCTATGTAGTTCAGATTGTGCTTGCACGAAAAGAAATTACCTAAGTTTACTGTACTGTTTAAACAGCATTTTATTATTTAATATTTGGTATAGTGCGGAGAAATGACTGAAGAAGTGGAAACTGGTGTGGGAGGGTTGGCGAGCATTTTTGTAAGGGGAAAACAGTAGTGGCGGAAGGGATAACTATTTACTTTTTTTTCTTCCACCTATGAGGAAATAAGTACAGACTTTATCAATTATGTTGTTGAACAAGAGATCGGACTGTGCAGAATATGATCATTTTCTATGAAACCCACAACTAGGTGAGGCTAGTATCCCAGTATGAGAAGCCCTGATCTAATAAATCCATTTGTTTGTGAATGGCAGAGTACTGTGTAAATGAGTATACAGTTCCTCATAGTCCCAAAGCAACATCAAAGTCCTCTACTTCCCATTAACAAAGCCTGAATTTTCTTCCTACTCCTTTTTATTGATAATTTATATGTCAATCATGTTACTTACAGCTTCCTGAATAAAATGTCTTTTCCCCGTCTTAGTGGCTGTTTTCAACCCCTTTACAACCTAAGGTGGTTTGCACGTTAATGATCAGGCCAATTTTTACAAGTCTGTCCACTGTCACTTTATGAGGTAATTACTCTGGTTTGGAACGCTTCAACGGATCCCCCTAATTCTGAGACTGTTTTTTCGTGACATATTGTACTTCATGATTGTGGCAAAATTTCCTCAATATCACTTGCGTTTATTGTGAAAAAATGGAAATTTGGTGAAAATTTGCAATTTTCAAATTTTTAATTTTCATGCCCTTAAATTAGAGAGATATGTCACACAAAATAGTTAATAAATAACATTTCCCACATGTCTACTTTACATCAGCACAATTTTGGAACCAAATTTTTTTTTCATTAGGGAGCTATAAGGGTTAAAAGTTGACCAGCGATTTCTCATTTTTCCAACAAAATTTACAAAACCATTTTTTTAGGGACCACGTCACATTTGAAGTCACTTTGAGGGGTCTTTATGACAGAAAATACCCAAAAAATGACACCATTCTAAAAACTGCACCCCTCAAGGTGCTCAAAACCACATTCAAGAACTTTATTAACCCTTCAGGTGCTTCACAGGAATTTTTGGAATGTGGAAGAAAAAAATTAACATTTAACTTTTTTCACAAAAATGTTACTTTAGACCCAATTTTTTTATTTTCGCAGGGGTAACAGGAAAAAATGGACCCCTAAGAACGCAGATACCCCATATGTGGGGAAAAAACACTGTTTGGGCACACGACAGGGTTTGGAAGGGAAAGAGCGCCATTTGACTTTTTGATTGTAAAATTTGCTTGAATAATTAGCGGACGCCATGTTGCATTTGGAGACCCCCTGATGTGCCTAAACAGTGGAAACCGCTTACAAGTGACACCATTTTGGAAATTGAACCCCTCAGGGAACTTATGTAGATGTGTGGCGAGCACCTTGAACCCCCAGGTGCTTCACAAAAGTTTAGAACATTGAGCCGTGAAAATAAAATTTTCACATTTTTCCCACAAAAATGTTTTTCAGCCCCCAGTTCTGCATTTTCATAAGGGTAACAGGAGAAATTGCACCATGCAATTTGTTGTGCAATCTCTCCTAAGTAAGCCGATGCCCCATATGTGGAGGAAAACCACTGCTTGGGCACACGGCAGGGTTCGGAAGGGAAGGAGCATTATTTGACTTTTTGAATGTAAAATTTGCTTGAATAATTAGCGGATGTGCCCCTGATGTGCCTAAACAGTGGAAAACCCCCACAAGTGACACCATTTTGGAAACTAGACCCCTCAGGGAACTTATCTAGATGTGTGGTGAGCACCGTGAACCCCCAAGTGCTTTACAGAAGTTTATAACATGGAGCCGTGAAAATAAAAAAAATCTAACTTTTTCCACAAAAATGATGTTTTAGCCCCAATTTTTTTTATTTTCACAAGGGTAAGAGGAGAAAATGTAACCTAAAAACTGTTGTGCAATTTCTCCTGAGAATGCCAATACCCCATATGTGGGGAAAATAGTGTTAGGGCGCACGGCAGATTTCAGAAGGGAAGGAGCACTGTGTGACTTTTTGAACGCAAAATTGGCTGGAATTGAGAGCGGATGCCATGTCGCGTTTGGAGAGCCCCTGATGTGCCTAAATAGTGGAAACCCCCCACAAGTGACCCCATTTTGGAAACTACACCCCTCAAGGCTTTTATCAAGGGGTATAGTGAACATTTTGAACCCAGAGGTACGACACAGAATTTGATAACATTAGGTCATCATATTGAATAAGTTGTCATTAGTCTTGAGCGCAAGCGCTTGCTACCTGAGTTTGCATCGGGTACTCAGGTATGCACCATGTATCGCGAGTGCTCGCGTGACTTGCTCGAATCCCCGGCTGCACGTTTCACAATTATTAGACACCCAAAAAAAACCATGAGGGGATTGCTCTAACATGGCAGGCAATCTCCGCAAGGTTTTTTTGGCCGTGAAGCATATGGGACGGAGACATGAACATGTCACTCGAGCACCCGTGATACTCAGTGCATACCCGAGCACCAGATGCAAACTCAAGTAGTGAGCACTTGCGCTCAACACTAGTCACCATATTGTCATCTTTTTTTTTTTACTTTTGAAAAAAATCCCAACCCTAACCCTATCACAACCTTAACCCTAGAGTTTATTTTTTACGCCGTTGCTCGTGCGGTATACAGTGCCTTGTGAAAGTATTTGGCCCCCTTGAACTTTTCTACCTTTTGCCACATTTTTGGCTTCAAACATAAAGATATAAAATTCAAATTTTTTGGGGAAGAATCAACAAGTGGAACACAATCGTGAAGTGGAACGAAATTTATTGGATATTTTAAACTTTTTAAAAAAATTAAAAACTGAAAAGCGGGGCGTGCAATATTATTCGGCCCCTTTACTATCAGTGCAGAAAAGTCACTCCAGAAGTTCAGTGAGGATCTCTGAATGATCCAATGTTGTCCTAAATGACTGGTAATGATAAATAGTATCCAACTGTGTGTAATTAAGTCTCCATATAAATGCACCTGCTCTGTGATAGTCTCAGGGTTCTGTTTCAAGTGCAGAGAGCATCATGAAGACCAAGGAACACACCAGGCAGGTCCTAGATACTGTTGTGGCGAAGTTTAAAGCCGGATTTGGGTACAAAAGGATTTCCCAAGTTTTAAACATCTAAAAGAGCACTGTGCAAGCGATCATATTGAAATGGAAGGAGTATCAGACCACTGCAAATCTACCAAGACCCGGCCGTCCCTCTAAACTTTCATCTCGAACAAGGAGAAGACTGATCAGAGATGCAGCCAAAAGGCCCATGATCACTCTGGATGAACTGCAGAGATCTACAGCTGAGGTGGGAGAGTCTGTCCATAGGACAACAATCAGTCGTACACTGCACAAATCTGGCCATTATGGAAGAGTGGCAAAAAAAATGCCATTTCTCAAAGATATCCATAAAAAGTCTTGTTTGAAGTTTGCCACAAGCCACCTGGGAGACACACCAAACATGTGGAATAAGGTGCTCTGGTCAGATGAAACCAAAATCGCACTTTTTGGCCACAATGCAAAATGATGTTTGGTGTAAAAGCAATACAGCTCATCACCCTCAAAACACCATCCCCACTGTCAAACATGGTGGTGGCAGCATCATGGTTTGGGCCTGCTTTTCTTCAGCAGGGACAGGGAAGATGGTTAAAATTGATGGGAAGATGGACAGAGCCAAATACAGGACCATTCTGGAAGAAAACTTGTTGAAGTCTACAAATGACCTGAGACTGGGACGGAGATTTATCTTCCAACAAGACAATGATCCGAAACATAAAGCAAATTCTACAATGGAATGGTTCAAAAATAAACGTATCTAGGTGTTAGAATGGCCAAGTCAAAGTCCAGACCTGAATCCAATCAAGAATCTGTGGATAGAGCTGAAAACTGCTGTTCACAAAAACTCTCCATCCAACCTCACTGAGCTCGAGCTGTTTTGCAAGGAAGAATGGGCAAGAAATCCAGCCTCTCGATGTGCAAAACTGATAGAGACATACCCCAAGCGACTTGCACCTGTAATCGCAGTAAAAGGTGGCGCTACAAAGTATTAACTCAAGGGGGCAGAATAATATTGCACGCCCCACTTTTCAGTTTTTAATTTTTTTAAAAAGTTTAAAATATCTAATAAATTTAGTTCCACTTCACGATTGTGTCCCACTTGTTGTTGATTCTTCCCCCAAAAATTAGAATTTTATTATATCTTTATGTTTGAAGCCAGAAATGTGGCAAAAGGTAGAAAAGTTCAAGGGGGGCAAATATTTTCACAAGGCACTGTAAGTGATTAGACGACTTTATTCTTCGGGTGGGTGCGATTACAGTGATACCAGAATCATATCGGGTTTTTATGATTGTGATTATGATAAAATATGCTTTTTTTGTAAAATCTAGTTTTTGCATCGCCATATTTTGAGAGCTATAATTTTTCCTTATTTTCGCCAACAGAGTCATGTGATGGCTTGTTTTTTGTGGGACAAGTTGACATTTTTATTGGTGCCATTTTCAGGCACGTGACATTTTTTGATCGCTTTCTATTCTGATTTTTGGGAGGCAGAATAAACAAAAACCAACAATAAAGGAATTGTTTTTTTTTTACATTTTTTTATGCTGTTCCTCGTGTGGTAAAATTGATAAGGAAGCTTTATTCTTCGGGTCAGTACGTTTACAGCGGTACCACATTTGTATAATTTTTCTATGTTTTAGCGCTATTATACAATAAAAGCTATTATTGGCATGACCAAAGTATCTTCCTGCTGTCTGGTGACCCGGATGTTTGTCATGGCAACATACGGGAAGCTGCGGCAGACAGCGTTGGACGCCAGCAGGAAAGGTGAGTATCGGGATCACCTCCCCTTGCCCATGCAATGCTGCGATAGATTTCGATCAACTCTCAGCGCACACACGATCAGCTGTCTGAAGCTTTCTTCTGCTCGGTTTACTAGAAAACTTTTTAAAGCTATGTTCCCACGATGAGATTTTGCTGAGTTTTTGATGCTGCAGAATTTCTGTACCTATTATTTAAATTAGGTTACTTGTGGATTTTCATTGCATTTTTGTGTGCACTTTTATTAACAAGCGTTTTTATCGTGTTTTTTGTCTCTTTTGGGTGTGTCATGGTTTAAATAAAGCTGCTTTGTTTTTAATACTTCCTGTTTTTTTGGTTTGACAATACTTTATTGACATACTTAGGTGCGGATAACAAGCATTTCTTATGTGTTTATGCTGCAGAAATGCACTGAAATCGCATTTACATTTTTTCCTGTGGATTTTCTGCATCTAATTCAAGTCTATGGGGAAAATCCGCACAGAAAACTCAGTGTACCTGCAAGAGAAACTGACATGCTGCGGATTTGAAACACGCACCACAGGTCAGTTTACACTGAGTAAAATAAAAGAAAAGAGGGAAAGAGATTTCTATAAATCCAATCCACTTTGCTGGAACTGTAAGATGCTGCGTTCTTGATGCAGCAAAAATACGTAGAGTCAAAAACGCATCAAAAACTCATTGTGGGAGCATATCCTAAATAGCACTTGCATATAAAGAATGAAACAAAATCTTTATTATTTCTCACAACTAAAACAGTGAAAAAAGAGGGCACACAGACAAAGAATAAGAGAAAAGTAATGAAACCGTAAAGTCAGTATACAAACAAACTAAGAGGAAGACAAAAGTAGAAAGTAATACAATCACTCCTGGTAAAACGCGCGTTGGGTGGGATGCAGAACTACTAAAAAAGTAAGTCAGAGTTTTGGTGAGTTACCCATGTTTTAGGAGCAATATGTGCTTTTATCATTAGATTTTCATATGTTGAGGAATCTAAAGAGACTTTGTCAGCTCAAACTGACAGTATAAAGTAAGCATATAGCCTTGTACTGGATATATCACATATAGAATTGCACCTATAATGTTCTAATTGCCGCTTCTGCTCTGCAGAAACTGAAGTTTAATTTAATATGCTAATTATGATGTTTGATGCACCCTTGGTGTGTTCAGAGGCTCACTACACTGTTCCAACCACTGGTTATACAAGCCCCTGCTATCTCACTGCTGAATGACAGCACTGGTTTGTCATGACTGAGCACTGTACGCAATGAAAACACAGAGAAATCAATGCTGTCATTCACCAGGGAGGCAAGAGGGGGCATGCAAAATTAGTGGGTGGATCAGTCTCATGGCCACACCAAGAATGCATCAATCACCCTATTTACCATATTTGATTAAACTTCAGTTTTTGCAGAACGGGAGTGCGATTTTTAAAGGAACCTGTACAAGGCTATGGGCCAATTCATCAAAGCTTTTACGCCAGAATTCTGGTGTAAAAAGCTTTGAAAAATTGTATAATGTTGGCGTTACTCAAAGCTGCGCTAAAATTTATGACTCTTGGCATTCGCACGCTATTTTAGTACTGCTTCGACAAAGTGGGCGGGATGGGGGAGTGGTGACCGCTGCACATCAAGTTCATAAAGCTACGCCACAAAACTTACTCCAGCACCAACTGGAGTAGAATTTGTGGCCACATACACAGAGGTGCACGCCACGTATCCAACACTCCTTATTCATGAATCTTCAGGAAACTTCATGAAACAGAGGCGTTTGACTCCAGCACATCTCCTCAACAACACCGGCATGAATCGGGCCCTATATGTTTAGTTTGTACAATCAGGGTGGGCTCTCAGACGACCTTTAACTCCTCAACATATGAAAGCCTAAATGATACAACCCCAAACTCCTAAAGTCTATAACATAGGTAACTCACCAAGACATTTGCCTAACTGTAAAATACGGAAGCTCTGTCACCCCCCACCACACCCAAAGTGCATTTCACCCGAAAGCTTAGTGAGGAGGCTTTCAGGGGTCTGTATTACTATGTATTTACTATTGATTCAGTCATTCTCTAAGTAGGAGTGTGTGAATAGACCTTTAGTGGTGTTTAGTCCAAAAATATATAATTTCACATCATTACTTAGTCCAATTCCTGCTACTGGATGCAACATTATCAGAGGTAAACTGGCAGTGTGGCCGGCAGAGATTGCATTGTGTACTATATGACTTTTTATCACTACAAATTCTATGTCAATTAAATCTAGTTCATGAAGAAGCATGACGAGGAACTGAGTAGACTGTCATGGAGTGACAAGGCCATTTGAATATTAAACAAATCATTACACTCCCCAGGCTGCAGATATTAAGACACACAAGGATTGAGAATATTGGATTTCAACATTTCTGATCCTTTGTCTGTGCAGGAGATAAGTTGCAAATAGAGGTGTGGGGTAACGGCCAGTGTTGCCAACCGTACAGAAATTACTGGACAGTCAGTAAAAAATAGGGAATTTTTTTCCACCATTTTTCCATTAAAAACTGTGATGAATCCTTGGATTTTTTTTCAAGCTGCAGAAACTTGTATAGATTATGACTGTACTTATGGTGAATGTAGCTAATGTCTTCATAACAGTATTATGGACTGAAGGTATGTATCAATTATAATCTTATAGTTTTATTATGGTTTTTCAATGTGTCCGTAAAAAATGTTGGCTGTCTATGATTTTTTGATAAGATGACCAGAAAAAAAATAAAAAACAAGTTAGCATCCCTGGTAGCAGCTTAACCCTTTCATGACCTATGACGTACACATACGTCCAGGTCGCCTGGTACTTACTGACCTTGGACGTATGGATATGCACCGTTCTCTGCACTTTAACCCCCTAAATGCTGTGATTGAAATCGATCACAGCATTTAGCGAGCAGGCAGAGGAAGGAAGCCCCCACTGCCCTTGCAATATGCTTACTCCCGGCCACATTCTGACTAGATGGGTGCGGTCTTGCTCAATACAAGTGTATTGAGTGAGACCTGAAACAGTCTAGCCAAAATGTGGCTGGAAGCAGGCAAAGAGCATACTTGTGGTCACACGACCGTCCGCTACTGGCACCAAAGAATCCTAACAGCAAGCATTTTGTGGATTCACAAGTCTGCAGTCGCAGTCACTTGGGCCTCAAGCTTGGACAACACCTTTAAAATAGTTGAATCAAATTTAGAAGCTATCACGTATCCATAGGAAAAGAGATGATTTCCCAATCGAGGGTTGTCCAACTGTTGGGACTCCCACAGATCTCGAGAACTTGGACTCTGAAGAGCCCGATGTGATTAAAGTGGTAGGCATTCGTATGCACCACCACTTTATTCATTTTTAATGGGAGTGCTGAAGAGCAGCCAAATGCTGTACTTGATTTTCTCCGGAGGTCCCATAGAGAATGAATGGAGCGGAGGTGTGCATGATCAACCAATACTCCATTCATAGTGGGCTTTCCAAACTTGACATAACCCCACATTTTTTTTAAATGGATAAATAGTAAGCAATAACTTCTTAAGCTAAAAATGCATTATTTTAGTAAGCATTGAACTTTGCTTCTCATAAGTCAAATAAATCAGAACTGCAGAAGAAGTATTGTCAAAGCACCACTTCAGTGTTTTTTACTGCAGCCCTGGATTGATGCAACTAATCTAATCAAAGTTTCCTGCACCTAATAATATACTTTCCAGCTGCTCTGGTTGGTCTTCTCCAGTTTGTGACCAGCCGTATAGCTCCAGGGTTTGCATGGTGACCCGGAAGTCAAAACTCAATGTAAGTCTATGAGAGCCAGAACGAGATTGTGATTGTTACCTGTGACTTTACAGTCAATAGTTGTGGTCACAAGATGGTGGTAGGGGACTGAAGCGATGCTGGGAACACCTTAGGATGGCAGCTACTAAGTATAACACTAGGTTCAAGGAACATCAATTAGTTGCACCACTCCAGCGCGGAAAAAAAATGTTGCTGGACTGGTGTTTTAAATAAATTTGCTGTTGTCTTGGCTCGGTTTTGGGATTCGATCTAGTGACCTTTTGATGTGTGGTTGGTTTCCCTCTCTGCTGGGCTAAAGTCCTTTTGTCTCTGTCCAAATACTGATGGTTTCTTTTGTTTAGGTTTTCCTTTTTTGGTTGGCTTCTCTCCAGGTATTTTCCATTTTCCCTTTTGGCTCTGGCATATCAAATTTTGGGATGGGCTTTATATGTTTACCTTTCACTTACCTCACTTGCTGGCTATACTTCCATATATATTGGTGTTTGGAATTCCAGCTCCTCAACTAGAGTTTTACCATGTCCGGTAAGCCCCAGTTCTTTTTCCTGCTGCAAATCTGTAAATTTTCCTCCACAGCACCTTTCCTTTTTTGGGGGGTCTGGGAGGTTTCAATTACTCTATTTGTTATTTTTTGTTCTCCTTATTTATCCCTGTCTATCCCTTGTTAATGTGTTTTTGTTTCTCACCCTGGGCTCTCATGTCTCCTGCATGATTTCCTCTACCTTTGTTGGATTTCTGTTGCGGCCTTCCCTCTATTTCCTCAGAATGTACAAGAAACCACTTGATGGCCTTTTAGGGAGCCAAGTCCAAGGAGGTGTATTTAGTTGTGCGACTTGGGCCTTTTCTAGTCTGTACAGGGACCAGTTGAGTACAGGTGCGGTTTCTCTCTTTCGTAGCTTTTTCCCTCCTCAGTTACCCGTGTGAGTGTGTGAACGCGATCATAACAACTGCTATTAATTCAGTACACATTTCACAAAAAAATTCTGGATAGGAATCCCCAGCCAAAAAATAGTTAACATTAACCAGCTC
The DNA here is from genome assembly GCF_046119375.1 of Phyllobates terribilis. Classification (NCBI taxonomy): domain Eukaryota; kingdom Metazoa; phylum Chordata; class Amphibia; order Anura; family Dendrobatidae; genus Phyllobates; species Phyllobates terribilis. The sequence continues at coordinate 412,658,613 of NW_027362771.1, read as the reverse complement.
ATCAAGCATGATGTTAAGATGTTCAGTGACGTCTTGGCATAGTTAAAGCTTGCAGAAGAAGCTCTTCTATGATAACAACTATGATTACAACTCCCTTATATGAATGCAACTCCTGCAGAGCAAAAACAATTAAAGATGAATAAACACATAAATATTTATGAAATAAACTAAACACATCAGTTTAGTTTAAAAAAGTTAAAGTCAGAATGTCAGTTTTGCAAAGGGGACAGCAGGCTGATAGAGAGTACACAATCTGAAAGATTATCCAGTGTACACACAAATTAAGAGTGACAGCAAGCCAAATAATATGAACCTGGGTATAAAGGGCAGGAATAAGGTTACACTGGTTGCTATTTTGTACTAATCTATGTGTACTGCAACAAATAAATAAAATAAGCCCTCCAGCCATTCCTTCCATTGGTAATTTGCAATTCAATTAAATACTTAAAATACAGTGCAGGTTTTATGCATACCTACAGTACTGTGCCAAAGTTTTAGGCAGGTGTGGATAAAACAAAGCAAAATTAAAAATTCTTTCAAAAATAGAAGTGTGAGTGGTTAAACTTTTATCAAATAATAAAATATAAAGTAAATGGTTAGAAGAGAAATCTAAATCAAATCAAGGGCGAAGTTGAGGACCATAGAGACACTAGTCGGTCTAGGGATCTTCATGCAGCAGATGAAGAAACATCATGCTTACTTCCCTTCAAAATTGGAAGATGTTCAGCAGTACCATCAGCTCAGAATTGGCAGCAACCAGTAGGACCTAGATACACCCTTCTATTGTTTGGAGAAGTCTGACAAGAAGTGGTCTCCATGGAACAATTGTGGCTAAAAACCCAACTTTCTATATGGAAACAAGGCAAAACTGCTCAGCTATGCTCAAAAACATGAAAGCACTGCAGAAAAATGTCAATCTGAGATATTTCACTGAAACAGAAGGCAGTTTATTTGCTGAAGGACTTGAGAGTGGTACAGTCATGAGCGTCTGCAAGTGACGCACCCCCTGGTGCACTGGGGTACTCGGTAGCCGGGCCGATCCTTTTTGGGGTAGTCACGGTGGCAGTGACCCGGTCCGTGGCCCAGGGCGGTCAAATAAAGAAAAGTGAAAGTCAATCTGGGGAATAAAGATTTGGGGATAATGTTCGTGACGCCACCCGTGGTATGCGGCTATATGGGGCCGCCGCTGCGGCGCAGATCCACTGGGGCTGATGGTGATGCAGCAGAGATAGCTCTGCCCGTGGAGAGCTGCACTAAGCTCCAGGCAGTATATGGTGATTGATGAGGTAGATGTTGCTGGTGTAGACTGTGTAGTGCAGGGTTGGTGGCGCAGCAATTATTCAAGGACACAGTGGGGTGCAGTCTTCCAAGTATTTACTCAGTTATTAAGATGCTCCAGGTTACAACTGCCAGATTCTAACCACCCACGTCATCCTGTGTCCTCCAGGGAAGTGATCCAGCCAACTCTCAGATAACTTAGAGGCCCTTTCTGTGTACCTTTCCAGGTCGTCTCACTGCGCTGGCTCTCTCCCTCCTGCATTGCGCCTCACACACAGTATCCCGAGCCAGTGGTCGCGTGCCTTGTCAGGCAATGTCCGGCCTCCTATATGGCCACCTTTTCAGCGCTTATGAGCAATGTTTGGTTATGGCACATGAAGATACCGCAACTTCCAGTTTGCTAGCTGAGTCTTGTAGTCCTCCACTAGTCTGGGGCCGGTCCCCTACTGCAGCCTGATCCCTCCACGATCAGCGTGAACTCGGGTGGCATCCTGCACTCGCCGTGCCCCTAGGATCCCTTCTGTCTCTGGAGCCTTTCCCACTGCTCCGGTCTTCTCTCCTCACTCTCCTACTGCAGGGCCCCTCTGACTGGGCCCCACTCCTCACTTCACTCCTTAGAACCAAACTAAACTCCTGTTCTAAGCACTGGAACAGAAGATTGGACCCTTCTAGATGTTTCTACCCTTGCTTTTATACTCCTCTTTCAGTGCTCCCCTAAACTACTTCCTCCACCCACCTCCTCTACTTAGTTCCACCTTCCTGACAGGGACCAGGCCTGTGCTCTCCCTGGGGAGCTATCTGGACCTTCCCTTATGAAGTGGTGCAGTGTTGGATGTGAGTGGGTGGGTACCGGGTAGTGCTCCTGCCTTACCTGAGAGTGGGGTACCACACCTCTGGCTGAGATGCAGTACCTCTATGGCAACTGGACGCGCAGGGGCGCCACACAAGCAACAGTTAAGGGTCCAAGTTTGGGGCTGCATTTCAGTAAATGGAGGAGGTGATTTGGTAACAATTTGGTTCACAATGTCTAAAAATATAGACAGATACTTATCCATCAAGAAATACCATCAGGGAAGCATCTGAGTGGCTACAAATATATTTTGCAACAGGACAATGATCTCAAACATGCAGCCAATGTCTTTGAGAGCAGTCTTGAGTGTAAAGGAGAAAAAGGAGTCATGGAAGTGATGATATTGCTGCCACAGAGCCCTGACATCAACACCACTGAGTCTGTCTGGGATTACATGAAGGGGCAGAAAGATTTTCACAAGCCTACATTCATGGAAGATCTGTGCTTAAAGGTGTTGTCTAGTCTAAATCGATAAGTCTGCACTCACTCTGTGTGACTGCAGACTTATGAATCCCCCCAGTACACGCACTGTGCGCTGCGGGGATTTGCCAGTTTCTGACCCAGGAGCGGAGGGTATGTACGAGTTATACATACTCCCAGGGCCCGTCGAGTGGGCGTAGCCTAGCTCCATACACTTGTATTGAGCGAGGCCGCACCCCATCTAGTAACGAGACTGCCAGCGGGCGTGGCCGAATAGAGGGCACAGCCTCGCTCCATACAAGTGTATCACACCACACAATAATTTGATTTAGCTTTTTATTTTGTTCACTCACTTTGCAATTTGATAATTGATAAATCTAAAATATTAACACAAAATTTTTAAAGCATTCTTACTTTGCAGCATTTTTTTACACATCTGCCAAAACTCTTTACACAGTATTGTATGTATGCTACAAACTGACTGAATAACATTGTTCATAAGATAACAAAAGCATTGTGCCTCAGAAGATGAAGAAGCTCTGCTCTAGGTAGGTAAATTATAGATTGTAGGAATAAAGTTTATGAAGGTTTGTTCCTATAATAATAATCTTTTTATTTACACTGCTCAAAAAAATAAAGGGAACACTTAAACAAAAGAATATAATTCCAAGTAAATCAAAATTCTGTGAAATCGAACTGTCCACTTAGGAAGCAACACTGATTGACAATCAATTTCACATGCTGTTGTGCAAATGGAATAGACAATAGATGGAAATTATTGGCAATTATCAAGACACCCTCAATAAAGGAGTGGTTCTGCAGGTGGGGACCACAGACCACATCTCAGTACCAATGCTTTCTGGCTGATGTTTTGGTCACTTTTGAATGTTGGTTGTGCTTTCACACTCGTAGTAGCATGAGACGGACTCTACAACCCACAGAAGTTGCTCAGGTAGTGCAGCTCATCCAGGATGGCACATCAATGTGAGCTGTGGCAAGAATGTTTGCTGTATCTGTTAGCGTAGTGTCCAGAGGCTGGAGGTGCTACCAGGAGACAGGCCAGTACACCAGGAGACGTGGAGGGAGCCGTAGGAGGGCAACAACCCAGCAGCAGGACCGCTACCTCTGCCTTTGTGCAAGGAGGAACAGGAGGAGCACTGCCAGAGCCCTGCAAAATGACCTAAAGCAGGCCACAAACGTGCATGTGTGTGCACAAACGGTTAGGCGGTTAGAAACCGACTCCATAAGGGTGGTATGAGAGCCCGACGTTCACAGATGGGGGGGCTCACAACCCAACACCGTGCAGGACGCTTGGCATTTGCCACAGAACACCAGGATTAGCAAAGTCGCCACTGGCGCCCTGTGCTCTTCACAGATGAAAGCAGGTTCACACTGAGCACATGTGACAGACGTGATAGAGTCTGGAGAAGCCGTGGAGAGCGATCTGCTGCCTGAAACATCTTTCAGCATCACTGGTTTGGCAATGGGTCAGTAATGGTGTGGGGTGGCATTTCTTTGGAGGGCCGCACAGCCCTCCATGTGCTCGCCAGAGGTAGCCTGACTGCCATTAGGTACCGAGATGAGATCCTCAGACCCCTTGTGAGACCATATGCTGGTGCGGTTGGCCCTGGGTTCCTCCTAATGCAGGACAATGCCAGACTTCATGTGGCTGGAGTGTGTCAGCAGTTCCTGCAAGATGAAGGCATTGAAGCTATGGACTGGCCCGCCCGTTCTCCAGACCTGAATCCGATTGAGCACATCTGGGACATCATGTCTCGCTCCATACACCAACGTCACGTTGCACCACAGACTGTCCAGGAGTTGGCGGATGCTTTAGTCCAGGTCTGGGAGGAGATCCCACAGGATACCATTCGCAACCTCATCAGGAGCATGCCCAGGCGTTGTAGGGAGGTCATACAGGCACGTGGAGGCCACACACAATACTGAGCCTCATTTTGACTTGCTTTAAGGACATTACATCAAAGTTGGATCAGCCTGTAGTGTGTTTTTCCACTTTAATTTTGGGGGTGACTCCAAATCCAGGCCTCCATTGGTTAATAAATTTGATTTCCATTGATGATTTGTGTGATTTTGTTGTTGGCACATTCAACTTTGTACAGAACAAAGTATTCAATGAGAATATTTTATTCATTCAGATCTAGGATGTGTTATTTGAGTGTTCCCTTTATTTTTTTGAGCAGTGTATATAGCGCCAACATATTCCGCAGCGCTTTACAACTCAGACAATTTATCGACATTATTGGCAGTGTCCCCATTGGGGCTCACAATTTACATTCCCTATCATTATGTCTTTGGAGTGTGGGAGGAAACTGGAGAACTCGGAGGAATCCCACACAAACACGGGGAGAACACACAAACTCCTTGCAGATGTTGTCCTTGGTGGGATTTGAGCCCAGGACCCCAGCGCTGCAAGGCAGCAGTGTTAACCCCCGAGCCACCATGCTGCCCTATAATACTTCCTAAAATATTTTGAAGGGATTGATTCTGTCACCAGGTTTATGATTTTAAATCAGAAGGAAGCATAAATTAGGGGCAAAGACCCCAATTCCACATATGTTTCACTTACTGGCCTCCTTGCTTTAGTTTTAATAATATCGCTCGTCATCTCAAGGATGAGCTCTGTCCTAATTTTAACCAAGCTAATGATTGACAGCTTTCTGCCTGCACTGTGCATAGGAAGAAAGCTGACAATCTGTGGTGAGGGAGGAGATATCTGGAGCTCATGAGACACACCGCGAGATTCTCATTTTTTGCTCCTACTATTATTATTATTATTTATTTATATAGCGCCATTGATTCCATGGTGCTGTACATAAGGAGAGGTTACATACAAAATACAGGTATCACTTACAGTAAACAAACTAACAATGATAGACTGGTACAGAGGGAAGAGGACCCTGCCCTTGCAGGCTTACATTATACTATATCATGATCTCAAATGGGAAAGAATCTGGTGATAGATTCTCTTTAAGAACACTCATAATATGAAATTAACGCTCCATGTAGAACCTCTGTCACCTACAGTGACATGTAAACGTTTGGGCACCCCTGGTCAAAATTACTGTTATTGTGAACAGTTAAGCAAGTTGAAGATTAAATGATCTCTAAAAGGCCTAAAGTTAAAGATGAAACATTCTTGTTTTAGGCAAGAAAAAAATAAAATCATATATATATATATATATATATATATATTTGTTTATTTTTCCATCTTTTACATTTTAAAAATTACAAAAATGAAAATTGGCTAGTGCAAAAGTTTGGGCACCCTGCATGGTTAATACCTAGTAGCCTCCCCTTTTGAAAGTATCACAGCTTTTGTAGCCAGCCAAGAGTCTTTCAATTCTTGTTTGAGGGATTTTCATCCATTCTTCCTTGGAAAATTCTTCCAGTTCTGTGAGATTCCTGAGTCGTCTTGCATGCACGGCTATTTTATTTATCTCACTTATTTAGCACCATTAATTTCACAGCGCTTTACAGACATTATGGGCACTGTCCCCATTGGGGCTCACAATCTCCATTCACTATCAGTATGTCTTTGGAGTGTGGGAGGAAACCGGAGATCCCGGAGGAAACCCACGCAAACACGGGGAGAACGATACAAACTCAGTGCAGATGTTGTCCTTGGTGGGATTTGAACCCATGACCCCAGCGCTGAAAGGCTGCAGTGCTAACCACTGAGCCACCGTGACGTCTAGCCCTGGATTTTCAATGATGTTCAAATCAGGGGACTGTGAGGGCCATTGTAAAACCTTCAGCTTGCGCCTTTTGAGGTACACTGTTGTGCATTTTGACATGTGTTTAGGATCATTATCCATTTGTAGAAGCAATTCTCTTTTCAACTCGTTTTTACAGATGGTGTTATATTTGCATCAAGAATTTGTTGAAATTAAATTGAATCCATTCTTCCCTCTAACCGCGAAATGTTCCCCGTGCCATTGGCTGCAACACAATCCCAAAGCATGATTGATCCACCCCCATGTGTAAGGTTGGCGGGATGTTCTTCTCCTTTTTTCCCCACATATACCTTTGTGGCCAAAGAGTTCTATTTTAAACTCATCGGTTGACAGGACTTGTTTGCAAAATGCATTAGGCTTGTTTAGATGTTCTTTTGCATACATCTGATGCTGAATTTTATGGTGAGGATGAAGGAGAGGTTTTCTTCTGATGACTCTTCCATGAAGGCCATATTTGTGCAGGCGTCTCTGAACAATAGAACAATGTACCATAACTCCAGAGTCTGCTAACTCTTTCTGAAGGTCTTTTACAGTCAAGCGGAGGTTCTGATTTGCCCCTCTAGCAATTCTGCAAGCAGCTCTCATTGAAATTTTGCTTGGTCTTCCAGACCTTATCTTGACATCCGCTGTTCCTGTTAACTGCCATTTCTTAATTACATTTTGAACTGAGGAATGGGCAATTTGAAAATGCTTTGCTATCTTCTTATAGCCTTCTTGTGCTTTGTGGGCCTCCACCATTTTCATTTTCAGAGTGCTAGGCAGCTGCTTAGAAGACCCCTTGGCTGCTATTTTTTGGCACAAGTTTAGAGGAGGCTAGATTTTTATAAAGCTGCGAAATTTGCATCACCTAGCCTTTCCTAACAATGTTAGTGAGCAAGCAATAACCCTAACAGGCTAAATAAGGTCTGAAACCTTGGTCAAAGTTATCTGAGCACACAAATCTCCAAGGGTTCCTAAACTTTTGCATCGGCCCATTTTCTTTTTTTGTAATTTTTAAAATTTAAAAAATGACTTTTTTTCTCCTAAAATACAAAGTACATGTGTCATTTTAACTTTAGGCCTTTTAGAGATCATTTCATCTTCAACTTGCTTAAAGAGGTTGTCCACTACAATAAATAATGCCCCCATCGATTTAAACAGTAGAAAGAAGTCTTTTTGTCAATACCTTTCATTGTCATTTTTGCCTGTGAGTGGCGCTATCGCTGACCGCTCACTGGGCATCACGTGACACCAGACCTAGAAGCTGCTAACAATGCCCAAGATCCTCTTCACACTAAGCGAGTTTGGCTTCTAAGCTTTGTCGTGGGATATCTGTCATATGACAATTAATTGCGGAACTGCCTGATGTCAGATTTGATAACTAATTGGTGGTACACATATCCTTTATACTGTATAATATGTTGGTGCTATATCAATTAATATGATAATAATCTATTATAGAATCAACAAAAAAATTAGTCTGATATGCAAATTTTATTGCTGAGTAAAAAATAAACAAGTTTTTTTGATCTTTCCTTCTGATATTATAGATCACTGGACAATACTTGTCCATAGGGTAATTATAATAATTTTAACGTACGTATACGTAATGTATGCACAGTGAAGGAAATAATTATTTGATCCCTTGCTGTTTTTTTAAGTTTGCCCACTGACCAAGAAATGAACAGTCTATAATTTTAAGGGTAGGTTAATTTTACCATTGAGAGATATAATATCCCAAAAAAATAAAGAAAATCACATTGTATAAGTTAGATAAATTGTTTTGCATTTTGCAGTAAGAAATAAGTGTTTGATTCCTCTGGCAAACAACACTTAATACTTGGTGGCAAAACCCTTGTTGGCAAGCACAGCTGTCAGGCGTTTTTTTTAGTGGATGATGAGGGCTGCGCACATGTCAGGAGGAATTTTGGTCCACTCCTCTTTGCAGATCATCTCTAAATCATTATGATTTTGAAGCTGTCGCTTGGCAACTTGGAGCTTCAACTCCCTCCATAAGTTTTCTATGGGATTAAGGTCTGGAGACTGGCTAGACCACTCCATGACCTTAATGTGCTTCTTTTTGAGCCACTCCTTTGTTGCCTTGGCTGTATGTTTTGGGTCATTGTCTTGCTGGAAGACCCAGCCACAACTCATTTTTAATGTCCTGGCGGAGAGAAGGAGGTTGCCACTCAGGATTTTACGGTACATGGCTCCATCCATTCTCCCATTGATGCGGTGAAGAAGTCCTGTGCCCCCAGCAGAGAAACATCACCAAAACATAATGTTTCCACCTCCATGCTTGACAGTGGGGACGGTGTTCTTTGGGTCATATGAAGCATTTCTCTTCCTCCAAACATGGCGAGTTGAGTTAATGCCAAAGAGCTCCATTTTTGTCTTATCTGACCATAGCACCTTCTCCCAATAACTCACAGAATCATCCAGGTGTTCATTGGCAAACTTCAGACAGGCCTGCACATGTGCCCTCTTGATCAGGGGGACCTTGCGGGCACTGCAGGATTTTAAACCTTTAATGTGTTACCAACGGTTTTCTTGGTGACTGTGGTCCCAGCTGCCTTGAGTTCATTAACAAGTTCCCCCCATGTAGTTTTAGGCTGATCTCTCACCTTCCTCATGATCAAGGATACCCCACGAAATGAGATTTTGCATGGTGCCCTGTTGATTGACAGTCATTTTGTATTTCTTCCATTTTCTTACTATTGCACCAACAGTTGTCTCCTTCTCACCCAGCGTCTTACTTATGGTTTTGTAGCCCCTTCTAACTTTGTGCAGGTCTATGATCTTGTCCCTGACATCCTTAGAAAGCTCTTTTGGTCTTGCCCATGTTGTAGAGGTTAGAGTCTGACTGATTGAGTCTGTGGACAGGAGTCTTTTATACAGGTGACTATGTAAGACAGCTGTCTTTAATGCAGGTAACAAGTTGATTAGGAGCATCTAACTGGTCTGTAGGAGCCAGAACTCATAATGTAGGGGATCAAATACTTATTTCTCACTGCAAAAAACTCATCATCAACTACAAAAAACATCTGACTGCTGTGCTTGCCAACAAGGGTTTTGCCACCAAGTATTAAGTGTTGTTTGCCAGAGGAATCAAATACTTATTTCTCACTGCAAAATGCAAAACAATTTATCTAATTTATACAATGTGATTTTCTTGACTTTTTTTTGGATATTCTATCTCTCAATGTTAAAATTAACCTACCCTTAAAATTATTGACTGTTCATTTCTTGGTCAGTGGGCAAACTTACAAAAACAGCAAGGGATCAAATAATTATTTCCTTCACTGTATGTTAAAAGTCATCTGGGAACTATGAGTCTCGGATGTCTAATCAGAGACTGGTCCCTGGCAACTTCTCCCCGCTCTGCTCCCCATGACTGCCAGGTTTCTAACTATGTGTGTGCACAGAGAAAGACCTGCCAGTCATGGGACTGGTGCAGGTAGAAGTAGAAGGCTTGACTCCAACTAGTCATCCAAGATGCATACTAACTGGCTGGCTTTTCAAAGCTTTCCAAGTTTTCTCTGAAACGTGGCCAGCATGAATCAGCTGACAAGTTCCCTTTAAGGCGTTACTTTTGGAAAGATAAACTGCATGCCTAAACCCATTTAAACAAAAGTAGATATCTCAGAAATGTTTATCAACATTTCTAATTGTTCAATTTCATTCTCAATACTAAAATTGTAATATTCCTGTAATACATAAAAATATATATTTATTATATGCAAATACATTAAAGGTCCATCTGTTTTCAATTTCCACATGTTTTGTTAGTTGGTGGCATGTTCTATCAAAACACAGAGACAAAGTGGGATAGTGCCATAGCACTTAATTAAAATATGATTCTGGTACTACATGGATTATGGACATGGACTTTTTAAGTAAACTGAACAAAACAAAATTACTGCTAAACTTAACTGGTGGATTTTCCACTCTGGTGGGAAAGGTGTCTTGAATTTAGAAACCGGTAATAAAAAGCAAAGTACAGCCAGTTTAGATTCTAAAAATACAGCCCTCAACATTGAAACAGCAACATCAAAAATGAAAAGAATTATGAAAATCACAGGATGGATATACATGATAATGATTCACATGTAACGAGCCATGGAAAAAATGGCGCTATAATAATAAATAATAATATGCAAATGATGAAATAATGGAACACAATTCAAAACTATGTATTCAGTATGGCATATAAGCGCCATGTACAGAAATACTGTATACTTCCTTACACTCCTTTGCATGCTATAAATGTGGTTATTAATGGTTGTCTGAGAAAAGCTCTGCCACCCTAAATGCACTTGTGCATGAAAATCATCAAGATACACTACTGGCAGCTCCCTTTGCAATTGCCGACCAATGATGACTCAGTGTCTCTTATTGAGTACATCTAACAGCTCAGCATTAGGTCAGTCTGTATATATGAAAGCATGGAAAACACCTTTTCCAGCCCAATTACAAGACAGGAGTTTTCTAATAATATGTACTGTGGCAAGACGACTCGCTCGGCTCTCCCGGAGGCAGACTCAGGACACACGTTCTCAGGTTACCTTTCTGCTGGTTTATTATCTGGCATAAACTCATGCAGGGTTCCGCAGGAAAAATAAACAAGACCCCTCTGGGTTAAACGGGAAAACAAAACAAAGTATAGCTCAGTCCATAGGTGAGCGGGTTCTGCCCGCTCTCGGTAGAATGAACTGCACAGGTAACAAGCTCTGCAGCTTCCACAATACTGTCTGGAGACTTCCCTCTCCAGACCACACTCCAGAGAAAAAAAAAGGGACTGCGCTTTTACACATTGCTCAGCCACACTCTGAGGGGAGGTAGGGGGAATGGCGTCCCGCCCTCTTTGCCATTCCCATAAAACCACACACCCTTTAACAGAGTAAACCTACCAGCATATAACACGCTGGCAGAAAAATAAAGTAGGTCTTAGTTCACACAGGAGAGCATCCTGAGTGACACATACCTCCCCTCACATATAAAACCAGTGACACTGTCACAGTACATAAATATATATGTTTTAACCCCTTAATGAGGCTGTGTCAGTACACGAGTACTGCAGTGCATGAGCCCGACGATCAAAGTAAAAAATATACATGTCCCACAGTGGTACAAAGTGAAAAAGTAAAATGAAATATGTAAAAAAGTAAATAAAAAAAATACAAAAAATGTGTACACAAATCAGAAAAGGCCGCTTTATCACTAAAAACACAGCGTTTGAATTAAAAAAAAAATAAAAATGTACACATAATAGCCGCTTCCGGATCGACCTGCTCTATAAAACTGGCACAATATTTTCTCTGTAAGGTGAAATGTCGCTTTTTCATCAGAACGACACAAAAAAATGAAAAAAAATCTATTAAAAAGACATGTAAAAAAATGGTATAATTGAAAACGCCAAACCGTCACGCAAAAGGCAAGCCCTAATATGGCTCATTCGGTAAAAAAATAAAAAAGTTACAGCTCTCAGAATAGGACAATAAATGAAATAAAGAAAATAAATACTTTTTTGTAAAATATTGGTTTTAGTCTGTAAAAGTAGCGAAGCATAAAAAAACTTTATAAATCTGGTATCGCTATAATCGTACTGACCCAAAGAATAAATCAATCATATCACTTTTATCACACGGTGAACCGTGAAAAAAAGAAAACCGAAAAAAAAACAACAACCAAAAATTTAATTGCTTGTTTGTGTTCATTCTGTGCCTAAAAAACCTAAATAAAATGTGATCAAAAAATAAATGCACCCCAAAATGATACTAAAAAAATTTCCAATATGGTGCGCAAAAAAGAAGCTCTCATACAGCTGTTTGCCAAAAAATAAAAAAGTTACAGTTCTCAGAATATAACACGTCGACCCGAACAATAAAGCAGTCTTATTTATACCACACAAAAATAAAAATAACCATTCTTGTACTTTTGTCTATTTGTTCATTCTGCCTCCCAAAACTCAGAACCAGGCTTACGTCACATTTATCCTGTGGTCTCCGACAAGCATTTATGTCGGTTTCTGTGTAAATCACAAAAAATATGATTCAGACGAAACACCCGATGGAATCACTCACGAGGCACATGGAGTCAGTTTGGACACCATAAGAATGAGATCACAGCCTTAATCTGGAAGCAATCAAGAAATATTATGTACCCCAAAATGTTACAAATGGCCGTCATCTGTCACCGGACATATAGGGGTTCCCAAATTACTGTGAAGACTCTAGAAAAGCGACATAATCCCCAACCACTCAAATAAAATCCAGTGAAATATGTGCTCCCAAATTGAAATGCCCCCTCTTTCAAAGCCCCACTGTGACCAAAACCGCAGTAAGCGGCCACGTTTGGCATTATTGTAGTGAGGAGAGCCCAATTAACAATTTATGGGGTGTGTGTCTCCAGAAGCACAAACTGGGCACAATGTATGGGTGCGCTACAATGTAGGGGAACACAATGTATGGGCACTAAGCTGGCATATTTGCAAATCTCCAGAAAAAAAGCCTGACGTGGATGCTACAAAGTAATCGCTGCAGCCGTAGATGAATTCATTGAGAGGTGCAATTTGTACAGTACTCTGCAAATGAGACATGGTGTCTGCAATCTATTCCAGCCAAACATGCATCAATTTTTTTCTATTTAAGTGGGAATAAAAAGTTCACAGTGCTGTAAAAAAAAAAATTTTGTTTGCTTCGTACTCGTATACTCATTTTCTGGAACCAATAACATTTGCATTTTTCAGTTAATAGGGCTGAGGAAAGGCTTGTTTTTTTGTGTGGTGAGCTAATACCAATTTCATGTACACATGATGCTCTGATTGCTTATTATATTTTTTTAAGGAGGTGACAAAAAAATGCAGGGTTAAATAACTCCATATTTTAATAGTCCGGACTTTTACGAACATGGCGATACCAAATGTTTATTTATTTTTTTCCTTTATTTTTAACGGGGTGAAAAAGGAACGATGAGAACTTCTTTTTAAACTTGTTTTATTGAAGATTATTCAACATAACAAAGTTATATCATAGAACAGAAGAACAAGCAGCATTTCTCGTTGCTCATTAATACTGTCTGTCAAATTTAACCCTGCCCTTAACATACTATGGATGGGTCTCGTATCTTAAAGTGACTCTATCACCAGGTTTTTCCAATATAAACTAGGCCCAGCACATGTAAGCCCTCTGTTACAGAATTCTCAAATGCTGTATATACAGTAACTCCCCAATGCGTTCAATATAAGACAAAAAAGAGCTTTTATTATACTCACCTACAGCGAGGTCTGGTCTGATGGGCATTGCTTGTCATGAACCAGCCCCACCTCTCTTTTTGCAATGACACATCCTGCCAAGGTGACAGTGGAAGGGGTCTTCATCAGACCCGCGGCCGTCATAGTAACCCATTAGTCTCCCACGATTGCGATTGTCTGATAGGAGCCAATGCGCACAGGCACTGGCACGACTTCCATTTATTTTCTATCACCCCATATGGGTTTGAGAATACAGATGTATACCTATATATCAGTTGGATTAAGCACTTTATTATATGTACAGACACTTTCTCCATACAACATATATTGTGTAGTTGTTTCTGCACTTATGAATAATAGGGGTTATATATACACCTGACTATATATTCGGCAGGACCAGACTTTGGCTCCATATTGTTGGATGCTCTGTCCTCTTTTTCAGGTACACTGCCACTGGGGACTTACTTTAGTCAGGACTAGCTAGGGCTAGACGACGGTGAGCGGGGGTGCCATAAGTTGCGTGCTTTATCTAGGGTGCCAATCTCCACGATCAGGCAGGGTTTATCTTTAGGATGCACCGTTGAGGGAAAATGTTAACCTCCCCTACATCTTGTTTTCTATGTGACGTATTAATTGGATATTATTTGGTCACCACATAGATGTATGTATAAGTGTTTGTTGGACAGGAATTGCCAAGTTTATTTTCTTTTTCTTTTAATGGTATCAATAGTATTAAGTTACTTACCGGTAACAGGATTTTTTAGAGACCATGACAGCACCACGAGAGAGGACAAGGACAGGAAACCTACAGGCTTAAAAGGGCGGCACCTCTCTCCTGCCTCAGTTTGGATTACAGAGCATTGAGAGGACCGTCAGGTTAATAAACACTGCAATAGCAAAATTTTCACACCTATTAAGTGTGAGATTATAATTAATAAAAGGGGAGTGCTCCCACAAACGTGAAGAGAGGGAATATAAGGGTGCTGTAATGGTAAAATCCTGCTACCGGTAAGTAACTTAAGACTATATCGGTCGACCGTGACAGCACCACGAGTAAATTACAGAAATGAAGTAATCTAGGGAGGGACCACAGCCTGGAGCACTCTTTTCTCAAAGGTGAGGTCAGCCGATACACCCATATCTAACCTATAGTGTTTATAGAACGTTGAGGGAGAGGACCAGGTAGCAGCCTTACATATGTCTTCTATCGAGACACTTGCCTTCTCAGCCCAGGAGGTCCTATAGTCCGTGTGGAGTGAGCCTTCAACCCTTCTGGCACTTCCTCGCCGCTAGATGTATATGCTAGAGAAATGGCCTCCCTAAACCATTTAACTATGGTGGACTTTGTGACTTTAGAACCTTTCCTAGCCCCTTGGTAGGATATAAACAACGGGTCATCTTTCCTAAAGTCTTTGACAATTGAAAGGTACCTAACCACACATCTCATCACATCTAACGTATGTAACTCCGTCTCTTTCTGGTTACTAGGATTTGGACAAAACGAGAGTAGGATGACTTTCTGAAGTCTGTAGAAACGAGTGGCTTCCTTAGGGAGATAGGCAGTATCTAGTCTAAAAATCACTCTATCATCTAGAATTTGAGTAAACGGCGAGGCCATAGACAGGGCCTGAATGTCACTAGTCCTCCTGGCCGAGGTTAAAGCTATTAAAGCGGTCTTAAGGGAGAGGGATTTAAGGGTTGCTGACTATTGGCTCAAGCGGCAAACTAGTCAAGGCCTTTAGGATCAAATTTAGATCCCAGGGAACCAAGCTGCTTTTAATAATGGGTCTAGATCTAAAAGCTGCCTTAATGAACCGAGAAACCCAGTAGTTACCCACTAGATCACAGCTATATAGGGTGCAAAAGGCAGAAACCTGAACTTTAAGGGTGCTGGTGTGGATAACCCTAGTTCACGACCTTTTTGTAAAAACTCCAAGATTTTTCCTATTGGCGCTCCCCCATCAACCCCAGATCCAGAGAAAAGACAAAAACTTTCCTCAAGTTCTGGCATAAATCTGGGCTGTAACAGGTTTTCTGCTGTTCCATAGCGTCAAGTGGAGGCCAGTAGCTTGAGGATGGAATATCGGACCCTGGAAGAGGAGATCCAGAATCTCTGGAAGAACCCAAGGATCGGAGATGGACATGCTCCTCAGGCATGAGAACCAGGGCCTTCTGCTGTGCCAAAAGTGTGCGATCAGCAGAGCCCTGGCCTTGTCCTCCCTGATCTTTCTTATGACCATGGGAAGAAGAGCCAAGGCATACGCCAGGCTGAAATCCCAAGGTATCAGGAGAGAGTCCACAGCCAGGGGATTTTCTCTGGGATTTAGGGAACAGAAGATCTTTGTCTTCCGATTTAGTTTTGTGGCAAATAGATCTACCACCGGAGAGCCCCATCTTCGGACTATTTGGATAAAAATTCCTTGATTTAGTTCTCATTCCCCTTGCATCAGAGGATAGTGGCTTAGGAAATCTGCTCTGGTGTTTTCTTTTCCCCTTATATTGAGGGCCATCAGGAAAAGGAGGTGACTTTCTGTAATCTGAAAGATATGATCTGTCACTCTTCATCAGCGATCTTGACCATGTATCCCCCTGGTGGTTCACATATGCTACTGCAACTCGATTATCCAAGAGGATCTTTTCATTCTGGCCCTGAAGGAAAGGTAAGAAATTATTCACCGCCTTGTCTACCGCCAGAAGTTCTTTTGCATTGGAGGAGAGACCCTTTTCGATAGCCGACCAGGTCCCCTGGGCTACCATATCCCCCAGATAGGCTCGCCACCCTCTGGGAATAGCATCTGTGGTAATTGTTCTAGTGACTCTAAGTACCCAGGGAACCCCTCGAGATAGGTTAGCCTCATCCAGCCACCACTGTAAGGATTTTACTGACCGGGGTGATAAGTGCCCCTTAAGAGAAACTGCATTATGTATCACATCCCACTGTAGAACCCTGGAATGGTATTGTGCCCACAAAACCCCTGGGACGCACGATGTCAGGGTACCTAACAGGGACATTGCACCTTAAGGGACATGACCAGATTTGTTATGGCTTTCTTTACCTGGACCCTAATTTTTTGTATTTTAGCTTCCGGGAGGTAGCATTCTTGAGATTCTGAATCAAGCATAATCCCCAAAAACTGCTGAACTGTCGATAGCACTAACCTGGATTTTTCTAAATTCAGTAACCAGCCCAGATTTTTTAGGATGGTCATCACCTCCTTTAGGTGTCTATCACATTGGTAGGAAGAACTTCCCACCACCAAGAAGTCATCCAGATAAGGGATAATTAAAATATCACGTTCCCCATAACTTTAGTAAACACTCTAGAGGCTATGGCTAAACCAAATGGCAGGGCCCAAAACTGGAAATGTTTAATTTCCCCATCGATGACCATGGCCACCCTTGGGTATTTCTGATATTCCTCATGAATAGGTACATGATAATAAGCGTCTTTCAAATCCAATACTACCATGTAACAGCCAGAAAACAGTCATTTTATTGCTGAACTTATGTACTCCATTTTAAAGGTGGGAATAATCAAGAACATATTAAGGGCTTTTAAGTTAATGATACATCTGAAGGAGCTGTCAGGCTTAGAAACTAGGAAGAGAGGAGAGTAGAACCCTAACCCCCTTTCAGATGCTGGGATTTCCACCAAAACTGTCTTCTGGACTAAGTCCAGCACCTCCGTTTGTAGGGCCAGTTGCTCTGTCTTGGAGGAACGGACCGGGGTCAAGATCAATCTCTCATGAGGGATTGCCTGGAACTCGAATCTCAGACCCGAACCTATCAGATCAAGGATCCAGTTACTGGCTTAAATATTTGTCCAGGCAGGTAAGAAGCCCAACAGCCTGCCCCCTACCTGGGCTACGAGTCACTGACTTGGCTTCTGGGGCCCCTGAGCAGAATAACAACCGAACAGAAGCCCTCTACCTTTTGGCCTGCGATCTTCCCACTTATCCTGATCCTTCTACAGTCTTTTATGTACAAATCTTATTTGACGGAAAGAATGTTTACAAGCAGGCATGGACAGGTTTATTTATTTATTTTACTCACTTATATAGCGCCATTAATTCCACAGCGCTTTACAGACATTATGGGCACTGTCCCCCATTGGGGCTCACAATCTAGATTCCCTATCAGTATGTCTTTGGAGTGTGGGAGGAAACCGGAGAACCCGGATGAAACCCACGCAAACGCAGGGAGAACATACAAACTCCTTGCAGATGTTGTCCTTGGTGGGATTTGAACCCAGGACCCCAGAGCTGCAGGTTAGGGAATCCTTTTTTTGTATCACTTGCCTTCTCCAAGATCTCATCCAGAGCTGGCCTGAAGAGATGTTCCCCCTCACACGGAATAGAGTACAGTCTCGTTCTCCCGGGCAACACTTAAGCCATAAGGCTCTGCGGGCCGCATTGGACATGGCAGCCAACCTTGGAGTCAACCTAACAGAATCTGCAGAGGAGTCCGCTAAGAAAGCTGCCACTCTCTGCATGAGTGGGATGTTGGATAATATCTCCTTTCTAGATGTCTTATCTTTTAGATGGGACTCAAGCTGTTCCAGCCATATTATCAACCAACCTGGCCATACAAGTCGCTTTAAGGCTCCAGCTGTTGTCTCCTAGGTCACTTAAGAAATGTATCAGCTTTTCTGTCCAAAGGGTCCTTAAGGGCTCCCATATCATCAAAGGGGAAAGATGATTTTTTAGATGCCTTTGTTATAGCTAGATCTAGTCTCAGGGCTTTCTCCCAAGAGGATGAGGCCGAGTCCTCAAAGGGATATTTTCTCTTAAAGGAAGGGGGAAGAGAGCCCTTTCTCTCCGGTCTTTCCCATTCCTTATGTATCAATCCTTGAAGTTTATCATTAACCGGGAAACATCTCCTCTCCCTTTGTCCCAGGCCCCTGAACATAACATCTTGGACCGATTTTTCTGGTCTGGTGTCCATAATGCCCATAGTTGAGCGGATCGCTTTAACCAGACCATTAATCTCATTTAGCGGAAAACAATGTTGCCCTGCACCACTATGCGAGGATGAGGAAGAAGATAAACCGTCAGAGTCCTCCTCATAGTTCGATGGGAGGGACACATCAGAAACTGGGGAGACCTCACAATCCGTATCCTCCTTTCTCTTTACTTTTTTTTTAGAGAGGACCTTGCTGATTTCTGACTTGACCAATGATTTTAACCCTGAAGCGCAACTAGGGGTCTCATCTGCCAAAGTCTGATTGATACAGGGTTGGCACAGCCTTTTTGAGTATGAGTCCACCAATAGGGCATTACACAACGCACACTCTTTGTGCTTAGATTTGGTGATCCACTTCTTCACCTAGTAATAATAAACAAGAAGAAGGGACACCCTAATACTAAGTGAACTTTCTCGAAGATCACTTACCCAGATGGCTCAAAGGACAGGTACCGGTTTGGAGGAAGGACCTTTCTCAGCCGGGGGATCGTCCCTGGAGGTTGTAGATTCGTCCATCCTGGAGGAGCTACGATGACAGGACCTGCTCGCAGATCCGCGCCTTCCTGAGGTCCGGGTGTCACCGGTAACCCGAAGGCGTCGTTTCTCCTTGGGCTTCCCAGGCAGCGGCTGAGATGGTGATGGCGGTGGCAGCTGTAGTTGCTGCTGCTACTCACTTTCGGTCTCCATTTTATGATAGGGGCAGAAGTAGCCGGGAAGCATGGAGCCATGGTGCATAAATGCTTTTATAGCAGCATCTGCTCCCTCCCCATTTTTTTAAATTTATTTTTTATTTTATAACTTCCTGGTAAGAAGTTCCCCCATTTTTTTTCTTAATGTCAGGTGCGACAGCCCTCTGGGAGCGCCACCGGCTGGCAGTAGGGGTCAGTACTGGCACTCTCCCAACGACTGAATGCACGTGACCGGAACTTCCAGATCCGGTCACGTGACTGCCGGAGGCGCACACAGGCGTCATCATGCTGGGCCCCCGGCTTCTTACAGAGCCGGAAGTGCGCGGCCATGCTACAGGCGGGACCCGGAAACCGCCTCACTATGCGGTGCTGGGGCTTCAAACCTCAGGCAGGGGCGCCGCTCCACCATTGTCCCGAGCGATGCTGGGGCTGCGAACCCCAGGCAGGGGCTCTGCTCTACCGCTCCCGTTATCCCGAGTGATGCTGGGGCTGCGAACCCCAGGCAGGGGCGCCGCTCCACAGCTGCTTCTCCATTAGATGCGCCGATCCAAGCGACGCTGGAGCAGCCAACCCCAGGTAGGGGAGCCGCTCGACAGCTCGCGTCCCATCAAGGACAGGAAACCAAACTGAGGCAGGAGAGAGGTGCTGTCCTTTTAAGCCTGTATATTTCCTGTTCTTGGTGGGCGGATCCCCTGTCTCGTGGTGCTGTCAATGTCGACCGATAGAAAAGGTATAATTATTAATAATAGTGATTTATTCTTCATTGTTAGAAATTCACTGTTTCCCTTACATGATTGATATACTGTATATTTATTTGCTTGAGTAAGACTATGTTCCCACGATGAGCTTTTGGTAAGTTTTTGATGCTGCGCATTTTCGCTGAGCAAAAAATACAGCTCCAGCAAAGTGGATGGGATTTAGGCTATGTGCACACGGTGCGCTTTTTATGCGTTTTTGATGTGGTAAATCCGAGAGGAATTGGCCCCAAAAATGCATTGCAAACCTTATTCCAGCATTTTCTATGAGATTTCGCAAGATGTGTGCACATGATCAGGATTTTTCCTTACAGAATTTCATGCGGATTAAAAGAAGCAGCATGTCCATTTTTTGTGCATTTTTCACTGCGTTTTTCCTATACAATGCATTGAAAAAAATGCATTGCAAATCCGCAGGCAAAAATGCATGAAAATGAATGAAAACACATGAAAAACGCTGCAGAATTTTCGCAGCATTTTTTGTTGCCAAGAGCTGCAGAACCTTGCAGAAATTTCGGCAAGCAAATTCTCATCGTGCGCACATAACCTTATAGAAATCTCATGTCCACTGTGTTTTTTTTTTAACTCAGCATAAACAGACCTGTGGTGCGGGTTTAAAATCCACAACATTTCAATTTCTCTTGCGGGTACGCAGAGTTATATGTGCAAATTTTCCCCATAGAATTACATTAAATGTGAAAAATCCGCAGGTAGAATATTCATGTAATCTTCACAAAGTTTTGTCACAGCCAAATACCAGAAATTATTACAAACGAAGCAGCTTTATTTCAAACTTGACATATGAAATAAAGACAAAGACCGCAGAATCAAAAATGTGATCAAATTAAATGCAAAAAAAGTGCACAAAAACGCAATGAAAATAAATGCAAGAGATCAAATTTACTTAATTAGTGCAGAAAATCTGCAAAATTAAACACTCACCAAAATCTCATCAAGGGAACATAGCCTAATGGGTATAAAAGATAATGTTGTATACAAGCAGCACTATTTCATCATAAACCAAACACATTCATATGAGTAAAAGTTTTTCTGTCTGGCATTCATACAAGCATATGAAGCCTACACAATGAACATGTTGAAAGAGGGGAAATTCTGGCCTTGCAAAATGTAGTTCTTTTATTCCATTATTTTCTAAACATTAATTTAATGTGCGGTATACTTCAACCTTGCTAAATAATTAAATCAACTGCCACCTACAGAATAGGGTTCAAAGCTTGATGGCCCCTGGGACACTGAAAAAAGTCCAGATTTCACAATACACCTGAGGGGTCTCGAGAACAAGTTGCGTGCACTCAGTCAAGGAACAACTATGTTCTCCCCGTGCTTTAAAGTTTTAACAAGACTGAAAGTACACAGTGTTAGGTATAAACTATTGTAATAAATATGTCAGTGAAGTCATTTCAATTTTGGCATCTGCACGTAGGTGAAACTAATGTGCCTTAAATAGCGCTAATATAATCTACAATGCAAAGAAAAAGAGTACATTGACAAACATTAAAACAATAATAAGAAATAAAGAAAAAGAAATACTGCCGTATTATAGCAAAATCAAGTATTCAATTTAATTTCTTACCCATTAGATAACCTTATATTGGAAATCATAGAGGGAAAATCCAAGAGGAGAGTTAAGGCCCCGTCACACTTAGGAACGCTGCAACGATCCCGACAACGATGCGACCTGTCAGGGATCGTTGCTGCGTCGCTATGTGGTCGCTGGTGAGCTGTCAAACAGGCAGGCTCACCAACGATCAGGGGAGCAGCGACATCGTGGAAAGAATCTTTCCACCATGTCCTGCTCCTGGTTATGAGCCTGCTGAAGCAGGAGCAGGCTGGTAACTAGGGTAAACATCGGGTTACTAGGGGCACAAGCGCTCCTAGTAACCCATTGTTTATCATGGTTACCACTCTGCTACAGTGAGCGGGAGGTTACCGCTCACTTTAGCAGGCTCGTAACCATGATAAACAGCGGGTTACTAGGAGCGCGTGTGCCCCTAGTAACCCGATGTTTATCATGGTTACCAGCCTGATCGCTGCTCCCGCTGGTCACACACAGTGATGTGTTCTGACCAGCGGGAGAGCAACGACCAAAAAATGGTCCAGGACACTTTGCAGCGATCAGCGACCTCACAGCAGGGGCCTGATCGTTGCAAAGTGTCACACATAGCGACATCGCTGGTGAGGTCGCTGTTGCGTCACCAAAACCGTGACACAGCAGCGATCTCGCTATGTGAGACGGGGGCTTTACAGTTGTGCTCAAACGTTTACATACCCTGGCAGAATTTTTCCTTTCTTGGCCTTGTTTCAGATAATATGAATGATAACAAAAAACTTTTTCTCCACTCATGGTTTTGGTTGGGTGAAGCCATTTATTGTCAAACTACTGTGTTTTCTCTTTTTAAATCTTAGTGACAACCAAAGACATCCAAATGACCCTGATCAAAAGTTCACATACCCTGTTGATTTTGGCCTGATAACATGCACAGAATTTGACACAAATGAGTTTGAATGGCTACTAAAGATAACATCCTCACCTGTGACCTGTTTGCTTGTAATCAGTGTGTGTGTATAAAAGCTGAGTGAGTTTCTGGGATCCAGACAGACTCTTGCATCTTTCATCCAGCAGATACATCCCTGAGGAGTCTCTAAAACTTAACTTTTACTTATTATCATAAAATATTGGCCTCAATTGCCATAAACCCAATAAACTTAACCAAAATGACCCTACTAACCTCGGGACATTTAAGACCTATATACGAGGGGCGATCCAAAAGTAATGATAATCAATACTAAACACAATGAATATAGTCCAAAAATTTTTTTATTTTTCTACATAGTCTCCTAACAAGTCTATACATTTAGTCCATCTCTTTTCTAAACTTAGAATTCCCTTCGAAAAAAATTCTTGATCTTGACCCTCAAAAAATCCCCAACAGCGGTTATCACGTCGCTATTGTCGTCAAATTTCTTGCCCCGGAGGTGTTCCTTGAGCCGAGGAAAGAGAAAGAAGTCACTGGGGGCTAGATCTGGCAAATTGGGGGGGTGTTCCACCAGTTCAAAGCCCGCTTCTTGAATGGTAGCCATGGCAACTGCAGCTTTGTGAGCCAGCGCGTTATCTTGGTGAAACAGCACTCCAGCCCGCAGTTTGCCGCGCCTTTTCTCCTTGATAGCCTCCCGCAATCTTATTTGTTCTGCGTAGTAGGAGCCCGTAATAGTGGCTCCCTTCTCCAAATAGTCCACCATAATAATTCCTTCAGCTTCCCAAAAAACGGACGCCATAACCTTCCCTGCTGAGCTTGACACTTTGAATTTCTTCGGCGTCGGTTCATTGGCTCGTTTCCAGGTCATCGATTGTTGTTTCGTTTCGGGATCAAAGTGGTGGATCCAGGTCTCGTCCATGGTCAAAAAACGTGACAAAAAATTCTCCTTGCCTGCTTGGAACTTTTCGAGATTTGCTATTGAAATGTCAACTCGTTTCTTCTTTTGCTCGTCGGTTAACATTTTTGGCACCCAACGCGCCGAGACCTTTCTCATATGCAATTCTTTTGCAAGGATTCTTTGAATACTGCCATATGAGATCCCTGTGACCTCAGCTACATGCCTGATAGTCACTCTTCGATCGGCCAATACAACTTCTTCAACTTTTTTCACGTTTTCTTCATTGAGGGACGTGGATGGGCGTCCTTCACGATGTTCATCTTCCGTCGATGTTCTTCCCAGCTTACATTCCTTGGCCCAGCGTGCAACTGTGGAATATGGAGAATAGTCCCCCAATGTTTCCACCAAGTCGCTGTGTATGTCTTTGGTAGTCATTTTTTTCAAGCAGATGTATTTGATGACAGCTCTGAGCTCGTTTTTTTCCATTTTGATGTTCACTCCTCGGCAGTTCCTATTCAAATGAATGTAGCTCCCGGGAATCGTGGCCTATTTAAGTGATTTTTTTTTTTTCTGGACTAGTGGGTACCTAAGAGAGAAGAAAACATTTTATTTTAATTTCTGAGTGCAATAGAAATAACCGATTATCATTACTTTTGGATCGCCCCTCGTATAACAGGCATAATAAACTCTTATATCTATAAATGTCATATCTCTTCACATGTACTGTCTGGACGGTTAGATAATATACATAATCATAAACAAGTGCTGAAAAATAAAGAAGGAAAATGTGAGGATCTCACCCATTTCGTTGGTATGTATTTCTCAGGGATAGTTGTCCATGTTCATAAGTTCTTTTTCCTGGACTATTCTACCCTGTTGTGCCCCGGTAATGGCTTCTATCCTTACAAGGACAGTACCCAAGTATACCAGTATACCAAGTATTACTGGAAAGAGTGGTGGCAGCACTCTGCACCACTATGAGAGCTCACTCACCACTGTGAGGAAGCTCTTTTAGCATTTTTAAGCACTTTTGCACTTTTTATGCACGGAGTCACTTATTTTCTATATAATAACCGTGCCTTCCAAATGCCTAACATACTCCCCTGATAACTTCTCCGAAAGGATAAAGAAATGCGTCGGGAGGGTTCTTATAGAACTAAGTTGAATGTATACAGCTGAAATTCAGGACTCTCTGAAAACTAGCGGTGTGGATGTTTCAAGATGCACAATAAGGAGGCACTTGAAGAAAAATGAGCTGCATGGTCGAGTCGCCAGAAGAAAGCCATTACTGTGCAAATGCCACAAAGTATCTCGTCTACAATACGCCAAACAGCACAGAGACAAGCCTCAAAACTTCTGAAACAAGGCAATTTGGAGTGATGAGACCAAAATTGAACTTTTTGGCCACAACCATAAAAGTTACATTTGGAGAGAGGTCAACAAGGCCTTTGATGAAAGGAACACCATTCCTACAGTAAAGCACAGAGGTGGATCACTGATGTTTTGGGGATGTGTGAGCTACAAAGGCACAGGAAACTTGGTAAAAGTTCAAGGAAAGATAAATGCAGCACGTTGTCAGCAAATACTGGAGCCAAATTTGCACTCATCAACCCCGAAGCAGCACATGGGACGAACTTGGACGTTCCAACATGACAACAATCCAAAATACAAGGCCAAGTTGACCTGTCATTAGCTACAGCAGAACAAAGTGAAGGATCTGGAGTGGCCATCTCAGTCTCCTGACCTTAATATCATTGAGCCACTCTGGGGAGATCTCAAGCGCACAGTTCATGCTAGACAGCCCAGGAATTTACAGGAACTGGAGGCTTTTTGCCAAGAAGAATGGGCAGCTTTACCAACTGAGAGAATAAAGAACCTCATCCACAACTACCACAAAAGACTTCAAGATGTCATTGATGTTAGAGGGGGCAATACACGGTATTAAGAACTGGGGTATGTGAACTTTTGATCAGGGTCATTTGAATGTTTTAGGTTGTCATTAAGATTTCAAAAGAGAAAACACAGTAGTTTGACAATAAATGGCTTCACCCAACCAATAACCATGAGTGAAGAAAAAGTTTTTTGTTATCATTCATATTCTCTGAAACAAGGTCAAGAAAGGAAACATTCTGCTGGGGTATGTAAACTTTTGAGCACAACTGTATATACAGCAGTATACAGTGTGTGCTCACCTACTGAAGTTGTGGACTAAGGCACAACTCTAGTGAAAGCAAGTAGAATAGAATTACTGCAGCTCCCTCGCCAGACATGAGGATCCGGGAATAGGTAATTCTTAAGCTAGGGTCCCACGACCGTATATTCTATCTTCCGAGAGAATCAGGTCAATATGAAAATAACACTCTGATCAGATCTTGATCAGAGCGTGAGCAGATTCTCTTGAATGAGAACAAGGATAAAAACATTTCAGACTGCAGTCAGAGGTCAATCGAGGGCAATCTGCTGTCTTTAACAGACTTACTGACTTGCATGGTGGACCCCGAAGGTCCGAGGAAAAAATCTGACATGTGGCGGCCCCACAGATTAACATTGATCTGAGTGCTATCCGATGTTTTCTCGGATCGCACCCCGACCGAAAATACGGCCATGTGCATGAGCCCTAAGAAGGTGTGAAACTGATTATCCACTATGAACTTGACATTTACTCCTGTTAGCCCTGCTTAGCATGATCTATTCCAGGCTATAATAATTTTGCCCTAATATTGACCCCATAGCCAAGTTCTTTCCCTAACAAACATGATTTTTTTCTAGTCATTTAAATGTTGTAAAAGCTTCGGTAAATTGCTTGTGAATATTTTTTTTTTATTATCAGATATTATTAATAAATGATCATCACAGCTTTCACAATACTTGCTAGCTATTATTGAATAAGAACATTCATTTTTCCTTACAGTTGACTAATCATAAATCTATTTTAATATGTCGGGGAAAACCATTGCTTGGGCATACGGCAGGGTTCGGAAGGGAAGAAGCACCATTTGACTTTTTGAATGTAAAATTTGCTTGAATAATTAGCGGATGTGCCCCTAATGTGCCTAAATCGTGGAAAACCCCCACAGGTGACACCATTTTGGAAGCTTCACCCCTCAAGGATTTTATCAAGGGGTGTAGTGAACATTTTGAACCCAGAGGTACGACAGAATTTGATAACATTAGGTCATCATATTGAATAAGTTGTCATTAGTCTTGAGCACAAGTGCTCACTACTTGAGTTTGCATCGGGTACTCAGGTATGCACCATATATCGCGCGTGCTCGAGTGGCATGCTTGAGTCCCCGCCCGCATGTTTCATGGTTATTAGACACCCAAAAAAAAACATGCGGGGATCGCTCGTGCATGGCAGGCAAACCCGCAAGGGTTTTTTGGCCGCGAAGCATATGGGGCGGAGACTTGAGCATGTCACTTGAGCACCCGCGATACTCAGTGCATACCCGAGCACTCGATGCAAACTTAAGTAGCGAGCACTTGCGCTCAACACTAGTCACCATATCGTCATCTTTTTTTTTTTACTTTTTAAAAAAATCCCAACCCTAACCCCAACCCAAATACAACGCCAACCCTAACGCTAGCCCAACCCTATAGTTTAATTTTTTACGCCGTTCCTCGTGCGGTATAAGTGATTAGACCGCTTTATTCTTCGGGTCGGTGCGATTACAGTGATGCCAGAATCATATCGACTGTCGCACACTAAAAGATGCATTTTTTTTGCAAAATCTAGTTTTTGCATCGCCATACTTTGAGAGCTATAATTTTTCCATATTTTGGCCGACAGAGTCATGTGACGGCTTGTTTTTTGCAGGACGAGTTGACGTTTTTATTTGTACCATTTTCAGGCACGTGACATCTTTTGATCGCTTTCTATTCTAATTTTTTGGAGGCATAATAAACAAAAAACAACAATTCAGGAATTGTTTTTTTTATGCTGTTCCGCGTGTGGTAAAATTGATAAGGCAGCTTTATTCTTCTGGTCAGTACGTTTACAGCAGTACCACATTTATAGTTTTTCTATGTCTTGGCACTTTTACACAATAAAAGCTATTTTATAGAAATAATTATTTTTTTGCATCACTTTATTCTGAGAGCTATAACTTTTTTAGTTTTCGGCTGATGGAGCTGTATGACAAGATGACATTTTCAGCGGTACCATTTTTATTTAGATTCGTCTTTTTGATCTTTGTTTTTTTTTACCGTGTTTACTAAAGGGGTTAACTAGTGGGACAGTTTTATAGGTCAGGTCGTTCCGGTTGCGGCGATACCAAATATGTGTACTTTTATTGTTTTTTGTTTTTTTTTCCATAATAATATTTATTGATGGGTACATTATATTTTTATTTTTGGTAGATTATTTTTTTGATTTTTTTTTAATATTTTTACAATTTTTTTTTCTTCCATTTTTTAACACTTTTTTTTAACTTTTATACTTTGTCCCACTATGGAACTTTCACTTTTTTTACTCTGATCGCCTGTATAGCATAGGGATGGAGCACCATCCCTGTGCTATACAGGCTGTCAGCACTTCAGATGCAGAAGACACTTTGGTCATGCACTGCGCATGACCAAAGTATCTTCCTGCTGTCTGGTGACCCGGATGTTGTCATGACGACATTGGGTCGTCATGGCAACATACGGGAAGCCGTGGCAGACAGCGTTGGGCGCCGGCAGGAGAGGTGAGTATCGGCGATCACCTCCGCTTGCCCCTGCAATGCTGCGATCGACTTCGATCGCAGCATTGCGGGGGTTAATGTGCCGGGAGCGGTGCGGGACCGCTCCCAGCACATAGCACCGGGTGTCAGCTGTGACAATCAGCTGACACCCGGCGGCGATCGCGCCCGCACAGCCTGTGTGCGGGCGAATCAACAGGGCGTATTAATACGTACCTGGCTCTTAAAGTCCAGGGCGCAGGTACGTATTAGTATGCCCTGGGCTTTTAAGGGGTTAATACAGTGTTCTGTATCGACCACATTGTCAGGGTTTCTGTCGGAAATACTAAAAGGCTGAATTCCGATGGAAGTTCCCAACGAAGCCGTTCACTTAATTGAAGCCTCCGGAGTCAATGTCTGTTCGCCATCCTGACAGCATTCGCTTTTTTTCTGACATGCCCACAAAAATAATGTTCATGTCAGGGTTTTCATCAGAATCCCGAAAGGTCGGCATAGCGCTCAACGGAGAGCACCGTGTAAGTATGAACCTAGCCTAACTTTCCAAGTTCAATCCTTTCAGGGAAGCTCTGCACTTTTTCTAGGCTGCTTTATAAAAGGGACAATGCTTCCAGGCCCATTTTAGGATTTATATGACAAAATAATGAATTTTAACTGAAGAATATCAATAGGTTAGTTTTAATTTGGTTGGCAATGTCTTTCTGTCTCTAGCTATGCTGACAGAGTTCATATCTCCTTTCAACTTTTCTATTTTTCTGTTCCATTTACAACAGATGAATGGGAATCAGCATCCTGTGTATTCCTGTTTCAAACAGAAGTAGAGGGGGCTCATTGATTTATATAGGGTCCATCTGGTTTTCTTTCTGTGTCAGCTTTTTAGAAGAGAAAAAATGTCCAGCATGCAGAACTTTTTCTTTCCTTATAAAAATGAACAATAAACAGCAAAAAAACAGTCGGTCCCCTTATAAATCAATGGGGCTCCACTGCTTCCGTTTGGAACAAGAATACACAGGATTCTAAATTCCATGTATCTGCTCTGTGTCTATTTTAAACATAAAATATCAATGTAAATGTGAATAAATCCCTCTCAACTTTTATCTCCTACCTCATGACAGTACATGATAAGTCTAGGGGGAGAAAAGGGTATTTTTTCATCTAATAAGATATATTATCCATGATATTTTCACTTGTACTACTGATTTATGAAAAAAATATATCATGGTAACTCAACTTTTATTTTTTTTTTTAGTTTATGACTGTCCTTACATTTTTATTTTTCCACAAAAAATTATTCCTGTTTAAACCATTTTATTTCTAAAATGTATGTATGTATCTCATACAATTAAATCTAAATTGATTTAAAACATTTCCCATTTAGCATCTATTATCTTATTTTTTTAGACTGTCATGATGTTTAGGGCATCTGTAAATTGAGGGTTTCTCCACCTTCTCCCATCAGTGAAAAATGGACAGCACATGGATGGCATCTGAATGCTGTTCGATTTTTCCACAGACCCATAGACTTTCATTGCCGATTTTGATTCGACACTGCGTGATTTTGAATGGACCATAAGAACAGCCCCATAAATTATCATAGTTACATGTGCTATCCGTGAAAAAAGGGGTAACACTCGTACGTTAAACAATGACGGGTGGTGACCTATCTGCATGATAGGTTATCAATAGCAGACCAGTGGGGATTCAATGTCCTGCACCCCCAAGATCATCAGTTCTTGCTGCACGTGGTACCCAGATGTTAGAAGTTGTGGAGCTGAAGAGCACAGCTCCATCATCTGTGTAGTGGCCGCTACCAGGTGCTGCAGATTCATTTCTATTCATTTGGCATCAAGAGCAGCTAATTACTAGGGGTGAGGGGTGTCAGAGCACTACTGATCTGATATTGATGACCTATCTTTACGATTGGTCATCAGTATAAATTAATGGAGCAACTGTTTAATGACAAGCTGAAATGTATTACTTGTGGTAGCAATTTTCTAGCTCATCCTCTCATCTTAACATCCGATATTCTGACAAGTCTATTGGTCTTTATTATGACTAAAGTGCCCATGCTAGTTGGTTCTTGTACCAGTTGGGAAAGGTAATTATATTTTTCTATTGACACACATTGGATTCTCCAAATTTTATCTAGGTGACAACCTATTAAACTATTTGGCTGCTGGGAAGCTGATGTTCCAATGATTTTCAGTACTGAAAAAAACCAACAAACACAGCTACACTCTCCTTTTTTGGTCAAACGGCATTACAGCCATAGTAACTGCAGACACTACATCTGCAGACAGATGGAAGGACTGTGCAGCTAAGCTCAAGCTTCTGCTTAATCATCTATTTTACCTTTATCTAATGCAATGACAACATTGTTTGTACTCTAGTCATTTTACATTAGGTTTTAGGATTTAAGCTAGAAGACTATCAATCAATTTTTTGGCAGGCTTACACAAATAACGCAGACTCGCAGCCCACTTTAGTTTAAACAAGGATCAGATCTCAGGCTTGCCTTTACATAAATCTTTCTGAAACACAGATATTACCCAACTGAATAGAGTGATGGCACCATGGGGGTTAATGAAGTCAACATGTACAAGGAGAACAAGCGGTTTTGGTTTTGGCTGCATATTTTCTCCAGGCCTCCAACTTAACCACTTTCTCAGTTACGTCTGATCCAGAAGCCGAGTGATTTTCATCAATGAGGTTGGTAGGTTAGAGAACTTGCCTGCTGCCGCTGTTCAGATCTGAATGCAGCAGACATGTGCACAACATGAGGAAGAGGCCTATACAGACAGCAAGGAATGTCGGACCATACAACAGATATGTAGATATTCCCACCTCGTTTCTAATTTGATTTAAAGTGAGATAAAAAGTGAGAATCCACAGCCAACTCACCAACTCACCAACTTTCACAACTAAGTAATTCAAAACAGCTAGTGGATTTTCTTTTATAAAAACGTGAAAATTCTTTATTGAGTCTTCAATAAAATTTAATACAACTATAAACCTACAAAAATGACTACAACAAACAAAATGTAACACAAATAATCAATCTCTATTATAGCATTAGTCACCTCTTTCTTTGATTCTGAATGCATTCAGTAGCCTGATCGGTCATGTAATCCAGGGTTCCCCAACTCCAGTCCTCAAGGCCCACCAACAGATCATGTTTTCAGGATTTCCTTAGTATTGCACAGGTGATAATTCCATCACCTGCACAGGCAATAATTCCATCACCTGTGCAATACTAAGGAAATCCTGAAAACATGGCCTGTTGGTGGGCCTTGAGGACTGGAGTTGGGGAACCCTGATGTAATCAATGACATCAGAACACCCAATAGAAGGCCTCAGCCCCACTATCAGTATTAGGTCAGTATTTTTTATCAGGAGTGGGAGCCAAAACCAGGAGTGGGTGATAAATGCAGAATTGGTGACTTGTTTCTATTATACCTTTTCTCTGATTGTTCCTCACCTGGATTTGGCTCCCACTCCTGAGAAAAAATACTGACCGAATACTGACCAAATACTGACAGTGGGGCCGTGGCCTAAGATTCACTATGGCCACAGAACCTTCACACAGTATTTTGTGCATGTCCGGACATAGTAATTGTCAACAGACACTATCATTGGTCCACTCGCATATAAAATACCCTCTGAACTCACGTTCGGCATTCACCCTTGAGGAATTGGCAAAACAAGCATCAAATATATACCCTGGCAAGTACAATCCATATGCAGCTCAGGTAGAGACTATACACTATCTGCCTCGCCTGTGAGCTTTTCATGTCTGGTTTTCATGTTAAACACGATTCATACAGAGGGGAAAATAAGTACCGTATTTTTCGGACTATAAGACGCACTTTTTTCCTCCAAAATTTTGGAGGAAAATGGGGGGTGCGTCTTATAGTCCAAATGTTGCAGGGGGTGTATATATATATACATATGACAAGAAAAGCTACCAGTCACTATCACTTGACCCTATGGCTGAATGGTAAAGTTCCAGGTTCACAGCGTGGAGCTTTCAGGTTCAAATCCCTGGAGCAGAAGATTTTTTTTTGTAAATTATGCTGTAAAAGTCACTTATCAAAGTCAGATGTCAAAGATATGTGAGTTTGATATGTGAGTTTGACAACCAGGATAGGGATAAGGGGTGCCATGCATACCAGGATAGGGATGAGGGGTGCCATGCATACTAGGATAGGGATGAGGGGTGCCATGCATACCAGGATAGGGATGAGGGGTGCCATGCATACCAGGATTAGGATGAGGGGTGCCATGCATATCAGGATGGAGGGGTGCCATACATATCAGGATGGGGATGGGAGCCACGTATATTAGGAAGGGGGGGGCATATCCACCAGGATGGGGGATATTATCAGAATTGGGGGACATTACCCCTATTCCAGTGTCAGCAGCAGACCCCCTCCCCCTTAATAGGGCATCGTGACCACATTTTTTGCTTAATTTTTTTTTCTATTTTCCTCCTCTAAAATCTAGGTGTGTCTTATGGTCTGGTGCGTCTTATACTCCAAAAAATACGGTATTTGATACACTGCCGATTTTTCAAGTTTTTCCACCTACAGAAAATGGAGAAATCTGCAATTTTTATCGTAGGTACACTTCAACTGTGAGAGACAGAATCTAAAAAATAAACTCAGAAAATCACATTGTATGATTTTTACATAATTAATTTGCATTTTATTGCATGAAATAAGTATTTGATACAAAAGAAAAACAGAACTTAATATTTGGTACAGAAACCTTTGTTTGCAATTACAGAGGTCAGATGTTTTCTGATATTCTTGACCACATTTGCACACAATGCAGCAGGGATTTTGGGCCACTCCTATATAGAGATCTTCTCCAGATCTTTCAGGCTTCGGGACTGACGCTGGGCAACATTGAATTTCAGCTCCCTCCAAAGATTTTCTATTGGGTTCAGGTCTGGAGACTGGCTAGGCCTCTCCAGGACATTAAAATGCTTCTTACGGAGCCACTCCTTAGTTGCCCTGGTTGTGTGTTTCAGGTCATTGTCATGCAGGAAGGCCCAGCCACGACCAATCTTCAATGCTCTTACTGAGGGAAGGAGGTTGTTGGCCAAAATCTCGCAATACATGACCCCATCCATCCCCCCTTCAAAGTCATCCTGTCCCCTTTGCAGAAAAGCATCCCTAAAGTATGATGTTTCTCCCACCATGCTTCACAGTTGTTCTTGGGGTTGTACTCTTCCTTCTTCCTCCAAACACGGAGAGTGGAGTTCATACCAAAGAGTACTATTTTGGTCTCATCTGAACACATGATCTTCTCCCATGCCTCATCCAGATGGTCAATGGCGAACTTCAAACGGGCCTGGTCATGTGCTGGCATGAGCAGGGGGACCTTGCATGCCCTGCAGGATTTTAGTCCATGACGGCGTAGTGTGTTACTAATGGTAAAGTTTGAGACTGTGGCCCCAGCTCTCTTCAGGTCATTGACCAGGTCCTCCCGTGTAGTTCTGGGCTGACTCCTGACCTTTCTCAGAATCATCCTTACCCCACGAGGCATGGAGCCCCAGACTGAGAAAGATTGACCGTCATCTTCTGTTTCTTCCATTTTCTAATAATTGTGCCAACAGTTGTTGCCTTCTCACCAAGTTGCTTGCCTATTGTCCTGCAGCCCATCCCAGTCTTGTGCAGGTCTACAATTTTGTCCCTGGTGTCCTTAGACAGCTCTTTGGTCTTGGTTATGGTGGAGACGTTGGAGTGTGATTGAGTGTGCAGACAGGTGTGTTTTATACAGGTAACAAGTTCAAACAGGTGCAAATAATACAGGTAATGAGTGAAGAGTAGGAGGGCTTCTTAAAAAAAAAAAGAACAGGTCTGTGAGTCAGAATTCTTGCTGGTTGTTGGGTGATCAAATACTTATTTCATGCAATAAAATGCAATTTAATTATTTAAAAATAATACAATATGATATTCTGGCTTTTATTTTTAGATTCTGTCTCTCACAGGTGAAGTGTACCTACGATAAAAATTACAGACCTCTCCATTCTTTGTAGGTGGGAAAACTTGCAAAATCGGCTGTGTATCAAATACTTAGTCCTCCACCCCTGTATGTCATGATATACAACTAAGCTACCGTTGTGGCTCATATCTCCTTGCATATTTTATATGGGACTGTATGTATTTAAGTACTTGACACCTATATGTCTCAGCATGCCTCCTTATGGATTATACAATTAATAATTTGCATGCATGCATTTATACTGTACTTACATAACTTATATACCATCGAGGAAGCTCTTAACTATATTCACATCCCCAAAAAACAAATAAAGTTGCATTCTGTAGTGCTAAAGCATGAAGACATGAAATATATGAAATGTGATAGCCAAATTATGTGCAAAGCATCTCCCTTTTTTTCTTATTGTCCAGAGCAGTAATGCTATTCAAATTTTATATATTCCATGTTCACATGCTTTAGCACTACAGAGTGCAACTTTATTTGTTTGTTGTTTGTTATGTATAGAGATGACTATGCTTAGTTCGCCCCTATACACACCAGTTTTCCGATTTGGAAGTGACGGTCAGTCTTTTTTGAATTTATATATCCACATCCCCAACATATTCATCACCAGTGGAGCCCCTGACATAAAACCTTTATCATCATACAAGAGCAATAATTATGCACACTTCCCCTTTTATTTCTGTTAAAATAAAAAAATTTTATTTTTAATTGGTTTTAATCATGCAACTAATACCATACTAAAGATTGATTATTCGTATTATATTTTGTTTGTGGTAGTCATTTTTAATACGTTTATAATATAGGTAAAGTAAAGACACTAGCGTCCAAGGAGATGAGTACTGCTGAAAGGTGCAGACAGAAAAACGGGTCCTGTGTGGTTTATATGTTCTGTTTTTGAGACTAGAATAATAGTACATATATACTGTGTCCATTTTAAGACATGATCAGATATCAAAGTCAAACATTAGAATGATGTCAGTTTGAGGCTAAATACCCTGTCTGAGAACTGCTTTTGATAAGTGACTTTGACAAGAGACTTTGATATGTGACTTTTACAACTGTAATAATATTACTAAAAAAAAGTCACTGTTCGCTGATGGGACTTGAACCCAAAACTCAATGTCTAGAAGCAGTGCACTAACCATTGAGCTATAAACTCAGTTGAAGAAATCTAGGCGTTCTATTTGGTTATGTGATTTTCAATGCAAACCTGTCTGAAACTCATTGGGACTTTCACAAATACCTCCTCCAAGCCAAATTCAAATGATGTTTGATTTTGATGTGTGAGTCTGATATGTGACTTTCTTCAAACATCAGAATCACAATGACTTTTAGTCACCCTGAGTATTTTCATGGTTGATCTTATAAGACAAGAAAACCTACCAATCACTATCACTTGACCCTATGGCTGAATGGTAAAGTTCCAGGTTCACAGCGTGGAGCTTTCAGGTTCAAATCCCTGGAGCAGAAGATTTTTTTTTGTAAATTATGCAGTAAAAGTCACTTATCAAAGTCAGATATCAAAGATATGCGAGTTTGATATGTGAGTTTGACAACTTACTCTGACACCTAACTTTTTGTTTGCTTATTATATATTACTACCTAAATAATCAAATAATGAACCTATAGCTTAATGGTAAGGCACACATAGTTTTGGTTTGAAATGATAAGAATAATAATAAAAAAAAGGTCACTGTTTGCTGCTGGGGCTTGAACCCAAAACTCTATGTCTAGAAGCCAGTGCACTAACCATAGAGCTATACACTCAGTTGAAGAAATCTAGACATCTATTTGGTTATGTGATTTTCAGTGCAAACCAGTCTGAAACTCGTTGGGACTTATGCACAGACTGCAAGCAAGCCAAATTCATGTTATACTTTTAATATCTGACATTCTGATTGTCATCCTGACGTGTTAAGAGTTTCAGAAACGCTGTCTATTTGCATGGTAAATCACATAGCCAAAGTAAATTGGGAGGCACTAATTTACTATATATCTATTTCCAAGTGACTGTACATTTGCATAATTTCTTAAAATGAAAATCACATAACCAAATAGAATGCCTGGATTTCTTCAATTGAGTTTATAGCTCAATGGTTAGTGCACTGGCTTCTAGACATCGAGTTTTGGGTTCAAGTCCCAACAACGAACAGTGACTTTTTTATTATTATTATTACAGTTGTAAAAGTCACTTTCCAAAGTCACTTATGAAAGTCAAAGTCACTTGTCAAAGTCATATATCAAAATCAGTTCTCAGACAGGGTATTTAGCCTCAAACTGACATCATTCTGATGTTTGACTTTGATATCTGATCATGTCCTAAAATGGACACTGTACATATATTTAGTCACATGTAGCTCTGCGTTTTCTCCCATTTTTGTATGGGATTATAAAAAAGGCAACATCATATTGAAGCGTTTCAACCACAAGTTGAGTTGGAACATGTGTAGTACAAACATTGATTTCAATGTAATAACATAAGCCACACCTCATTTGATGTCATGATTACCCAAATGCCCAGAAATGCGATTTAATTTCAATGCAAATAATAAATGGAAAATATATATTTTTTAAATTATTGAAATAAGTCATTAAATATATAATAATTAATTTAGAAAAATCATGCCATTAGGAAAACAAGTATTCATTTGGAAGATCCAAAATGGTTCTCTAGTGAGTAGGATAATTCACCAGTTACCAATTTGCTTATCCCTTTCAGTTCCCCCCAAAATGAAATAAATAAAACAGAAAAAAATGGAAATTGTTGTTGTGTTTTTCTAAAGTGTTTAGCAGCACCTGAAATATTGACCAACTTATTTTTATTAATATCAGCTATGTGATCGGCAATATATTGTAGCCTGTAAGAGGTCGCCACAAAGGCATAAACAGTGTGTCTAGTGTCACAGTTGATGAAACAATTTTCACAGATGATACTGTTGGCAGTAAACTTGTTGATTTTATCTGCAAACTGTCATGTATTGCATTTACTGAATGAAAAAAACCCTTTAGGGCAAGCCAGGTGTGACCAGAATTTACAGAATTAGAACAAAAATAGCTAGGAGATAAAACGTCACCAAGGTTTTTTTTATAGAAACACATCCAACTCCGTCTCGAAGGATTTCCTCAAACGCACTATCCTGGTTCAGCATGGGAAGATATTTAAAGGGGTTTTCCCACAAACAAAAGTTCATTTTAATCAATAGATCTTGGAATGATAACAAGTTCCACAATTGAATGAATTTAAATAAAATGTTCTTGTGCTGAGATAATCTTATAAATGTGCCCCTGCTGTGTACTGTGTAATGGCTGTGTCTGACCGTACAGTAACATGGTCTGATCATACCACAGCTCCTGGGCGGGGGATGAAGCAAAAGAGAGGATACAGACAGGACAGTATGGGATTGCAGCTGATTCTTTTTGTGAGGTAAAAATTGCACTGCCTGTTTTTAATCAATGTTTTACTTCACAAAAAGAATCAGCTTCGACCCCCTGCTGTAAAGTCTGTATACTTTTTTTCCCTCACCTGCCCAGGAGATGTGGTATGATCAGACCATGTTCCTGCACAGTAAGACACAGCCATTACACAGCACATAGCTGGGGCACATTTATAAGATTATTTAAGCACAGGAACATTTTTTTAAAACACATTCAATTGTGGAACTTATTATTATTCCAAGAACTATTGTTTAAAATGTACTTTTGTTCATGGGAAAAACCCCTTTAACACCTTCCCGACATGCGCAATATATACGGCTCTGTGGGAGCAGCACTAATGCAAACAGCCATATATATATACTGCGTGACAATTGCACGGGCTCATGCTGAGCGCCGCTGTGATCGAGTGTGGGTGTCGGCTCTGTATATGTACACCTGTATGTATCTGTATATGTACACCTTGCAGCAACACCAATCGTGGGCGTTTAACCCCTCTGATGTCGCTGTCAATAGGGACAGCGACATCGAGGAGAATCGCAGAGGGAGTGAGCTCCCTCACTGTTCGCATCGGCACAACACGGTTGCGATCGCGATGTGCTGATGGTCTCCATGGTGACCCCGGCCCAAAGATGGCTGCGGGGTCACCTAGGGATGGTGGCCTATCAGCTCATGCTCAGAGCAGGGGCTCACACGCCTAATCCAGGGGTGAGAGATGCTGATCTAATGCATTAGATCAGCGATCTGTCAGTGTAAAGTTAATGTCCCACCCTGGGACAATTTAAAAAAAAAAAAAAAAGTTATTAAATAAAGAACAAAAAAAAAAAAGAAAAAATATTATTCATATAAATACATTTATTTATGTAAAAATAATAAAAAAAAAGTACATATTTGTTATCGCCGTGTCCGGAACGACCAGATCTATAAAACTGTCCCACTAGTTAACCCCTTCAGTAAACACTGGTAAAAAAAACTAATTAAAAAACTAGGCGAAAAATTATGCTTTATCATCATACCGCCGAACAAAAAGTGGAATAAAACGCGATCAAAAAGACAAATGTAAATAAAAATATGAGGATACAAAAACTTGTTTTTGCAATAAAAAGTGTCTTTTAGTGTGTGACAGCAGCTAAACATAAACAAACGCTAGAAATCTGGTATCGTTATAATCGCACCGACTCGAAGAATGAAGTAGTCTAAACACTTATAACGCACTAGGAACAGCATAAAAAAGAAATAAAACCAATTTTTCATCTGCTGTTGATTTGTTCATTCTATTTCTCAAAGATCGCAGCAAGGCTCGGCTCACATTTATCCTGCGCTCTGCAGTGAGCGCTTATACCGGGGTTTCCGTGTAAATCTATAAAATAT
Organism: Phyllobates terribilis; assembly: GCF_046119375.1. Lineage (NCBI taxonomy): Eukaryota > Metazoa > Chordata > Amphibia > Anura > Dendrobatidae > Phyllobates > Phyllobates terribilis. The sequence continues at coordinate 412,619,786 of NW_027362771.1, read as the reverse complement.
GTGATTCAGACGAAACCCCCAGTGGAAGATTCCCTATAATGAGGCAGATGGAGGCACTGTGGACGCTGTCTGGCCTATGATCCGGCGATGTGCGTATTTTTAGATGTGCAGAAAAGCGTGGTCCGCCAGTTTTGAGCACTTCTGAAAAGGACAACTCAGAACAGAGGCCAGATGGAGTTCAGAGTAACTCTGCTGCATCATTATAGTGTATGGATCCCTCGTGGGTTTCATTTGAATCACGTCACTCAGAGATTTAGATGGAAACCCCAATATAAGTGCTCAGCGTATCACGCCGGATAAATGTGTTACCAAATGTTATGTAAAATGTTCCCAACAAAAGCTTCAAGTCCATTCACAAAAAAAGCAAGTCCCCACTCAGGTCTGTCATCTGTTATCAGAAATATAGGGATTTCCACGATACTGGTAGTACAAAGGCTCTGGAAAAGCACTATGGTTCCTCGCCCGCCAAAAGAAATTCAGCAAATTCTGCACTCTCAAATCCAAATGCCCCTCTCCCTTCTGAGCACCACAGTGTGCACATTTAGTGTCCACATATTTGGCATTTCTGTAGCAATGACAACCCGCCTACTTTATGAATGTGTGTCTCCAGAAGCATGAGCTGGGACCACAATGTACTGGGCACAACAACTTACTGGGCACTACAATGGCAATTTTCACTCAGCAACATCCACCGCTGCTTGTTTCTGGAAAACACCCATGGAGTCAAAATAGTCACTACACATGTGCATAAATTGCTAAACATATATAATTTCTAAAATGGGGTCATTTGATGGAGGATTCTGCTCTTCTAGCACTTAGGGGCTCTGTATTTGGTGCTTGCAAACTATTCTAGGAAAATCTGTGCTCTGGGAGGCAAACAGCGCTCTGTCCCTCCCGGGTCTCACCATATGGCTAAGTAGTACTGTACAGCCATATATGGGGTATTTCTACATTCAGAAGAAATTGTGGAATACATTTTGGTGTTATTTTTACCCATATCTCAGCGCGAAAACATAAAATCTGGGACTAAAACAAAATTTTGGTGGTAAAAATGTAATTATTTTTTATTCACTGCCCAATGGTATAAAATTCTGTGATATACCTGTGGTGTTAACATGCTTACTGCACCCCTAGATGAATTGAAGTGTAGCTTGTAAAATGGGGTCCCTTAAGGGGGGTTCTGATTTTCTGGCACCTCAGGGGCTCTAGCAATGTGACATGGTACTGTGGCGCTCCTGAGGGTTCAGTCGCCACAGAGGTACTGCATCTCACCCAGAGGTGTGGTATCCCACTCTCAGGTAAGGATAGAGTGCAGCACGGGACCCTAACACCTGCATCCAACACATCCACTTCAGTAGGGCAGGGCGAGATTGCTCCTAAGGGAGAGCACAGTCCCTGGTCCCTGGCTGGAGTGGAGGCGAACCAAGTGAGGGGGGAACCATGTAGTGGGTGTGGGTGGAGGAAGCAGTTCAGGGGAGCACTTGTGAAGGAGTTGTATAAAACGGGAAGCCATCTTGAGAGAGTGTGGTCAGTTGGAGGAGGAAAGTGAGGGGAGCAGGGGCTCTGCACGGGCTCTGCTCCAGAGTGGGCCTAGAGAGAGAGACCCAGAAGAGAGAGAGAAGAGCAGGAAGGAATGCTCCAAGAGGAACGAGGGGATCCTAGGGGTACGGGCAGTGCTGGAGGCCACCCGTACGCCCGAATCTACCAGGTGTGGAAGGATCAAGCCGCAGAGGGGACCGGCCCCTAAACTAGTGGAGAACTACAAGGCTCAGCAAGAAACCGGAGGCTTCTGTACTTTTAGGGTGCAGTTGCCACAGCCACAATTACATCGCCGAAAAGGTGGCCACAGAGGGTCCAGGGGACTGCAGGTCGCCCGACAAGACCCGAGGCTACCGGTTTGGGACACTGATTGTGAGGCGCAAGGCAGGAGGGTGAGAGCCAGCGCAGGAAGACGACTTAGAAAGGTACACAGAAGGGGGTCCTGTTAAGTGCTCTTGAATTACCTGAGGGATTGCTGAACCCCTTGCCTGGTGAACGCAGCGTGATGTGGGAGGCTGTAATCTGTACAATGCAACCTGAGGAACTTAACAACTGTGAGTAAACTCTGAAGACTGCACCCTACTGTCTCTGTGAATTACTGCTGCGCCATCACCCCCTGCGCTACACTGCACTACAACGCCCAGCAACATTTACAACATCTACCCAGCCCTGGAGCTAAGCTCTACCTGTGGAGAGCTAAACCAACCCTGCTGCATTTACATCAGCTCCAGAGGACCTGCTCTGCAGCGGCGGCTCCACATAGCCGCATACCACAGGTGGCGTCACAAACTTTATATAAAGAACTATAAATCCCCTGTAAATAATCCCCTTTTGATTGACTGCCCTGGGTCACGGACCGGGTCACCGCCACTGTGGCATCTCCCCTAGCAACGACCGGCCCGGCACCGAGTACCCCACGGCCCAGGGGGCGCGTCAGTACCCTCAAACCAGTCAAGCAAAATCTGAACTTCAATACGGAGCTTCTTTCCTTCTGAGCTTTGCACTGTGCCTCAAAACTCATTTTTGACCACATACAGTGCTGCTCCCTATTATTGGCACCCCTTCATTTTTTTCATAGATTGGTACATTTCCATTTATTTCTGAAGATATTGTACAAAGTTATATCCTCAGGATTTTTAATTAGTGGTCTAAAGTAATACAACAATAAAACCTTGTTTTTCAAGTTCCATGTTGCAATTTCAAAGAAGAAACAGAATTTCCAGCACGTGCAGCATTAAAGGCACCCCTAATTAATACTAAGGTTGCACACCCTTTGGCATTGCTGACAGCCTCCAAACATTTCTTGCAGCCATCTATAAGCTTCTTGCACTTCTCAACTGGAATTTTCCCACTCTTTTCAGTTTGTTCAAGCTCTTGAATGTTTGCAGGGTACTTTTCCCAATGGCAAATTTCGGCTCACCCCAAAGATTTTCAATGGAATGGAGGTCAGGAGTCAGTGCTGGCCATTTTAAAACAGTCCATTTTTTCTCTTTCAACTGTTCTTGTGTACTTTTAGATGCAAGCTTTGGGTCATTGTCTTGCTGGAGGACCCATGATCTTAGACTCAAACCAAGTTTTCTTACACTGGGTAGGACATTTCGCTCTAAAATCTCTTGATAATTCTCTGATTTCATGTTTCCTGTGATAAGGTCAAGGCCTCCAGTACCAGACGCAGTAAAGCAACCCAATAGCATTATGGATCCTCCACCATGGTTAACTGTTGAAAATGTGTTCTATTCCCTATAAGCTTCATTGCGCCGTCTGTAAACAAACTGTTGCTTTGCATTGCCAAAAAGCTCTATTTTTGTTTCATCTGTCCACAGAACATTTTCCCAGAAGGATTGTGGTTTGTCAAGATACTCTTTGGCAAAGATCAGTTGTTCTTTTTTATATCTTTTCTTCAGCAATGTTTTTTTCCTTGGCCTTCGCCCATGAAGCTCTACGTGGCGTATGGTACTTGTTGAAACCATGACCCCAGACTGTTTCAGGTTGGCCTTCAGGTCTTTGGATGCTTGACGAGTGTTTTTTCCACCATGAGCAACTACCTTTGAAGACATCTCTTGTCAATTTTCCTCCTTCCCCCATGTCCAGGGAGGTTCTTGATGGTTCCATGCTTGACAAACTTCTTAATAACATTGCGCACTGTTGAAACTGGGATGCCAAGGTCTTTGGAGATGGTCTTCTACCCTACGGAAGTCTTTTGTTTGCTAATAATAGCAGTTCTGATGTCCTCAGACAGCTCCTTTGTCTTCACAATTGTGACAAAGGAACTGGGCCTTGGGTATGCACAGAGTATCGCAGGTGCTCGAGTCCATGCCCCATATGTTTTGCAGCTGTTATACAGCTAAAAAAACCTCGCGTGGATTACCTGCCATGCAAGAGCAATCCCGCATGTTTTTTTGGGGGTGTCTAATAACCGTGAAACATGCGGGGCGGGAACTCGAGCATGTCACTTGAGCACCCGAGATACACAGTGCATACCCGAGCACCCGATGCAAACTCAAGTAGCGAGCACTTGAGCTCAAGACTAACGACAACTTATTCAATATGATGACCTAATGTTATCAAATTGTGTGTCGTACCTCTGGGATCAAAATGTTCACTATACCCCTTGATAAAATCCTTGAGGGGACACTTGTGGGGAATTTCCACTGTTTAGGTGCTACAGGGGCTCTCCAAAAGCAACATGGCGTCCGCTAATTATTCAAGCAAATTTTACATTCAAAAAGTCAAATGGCGCTCCTTCCCTTCCGAACCCTGCCGTGCACCCAAACAGAGGTTTTCCCCCACATATGGGGTATCAACTTACTCAGGAGAAATTGCACCACAAATTGCGTGGTGCAATTTCTCCTGTTACCCTTATGAAAATGCAAAATTGGAGGTTGAAAAACATTTTTTGTTGCAAAAATGTGAACATTTTATTTTTACGGCTCAATGTTATAAACTTCTGTGAAGCACCTGGGGGTTCATGGTGCTCACCACACATCTAGATAAGTTCCCTGAGGGGTCTAGTTTCCAAAATGGTGTCACTTGTGGGGGGTTTCCACTATTTAGGCACATCATGGGCTCCCCAAATGCAACATTGCGTCCGCTAATTATTTAAGAAAATTTTAAATTCAAAAAGTCAAATGGCGCTCCTTCCCTTCCGAACTCTGCCATGCGCCCAAACAGTGGTTTTCCCCCACATATGGGGTATCGGTGTGCTCAGGAGGAATTGCACAACAAATGTTGGGGTCCATTTTTTAATAATACCCTTGCAAAAATAAAAAAATTGGGTCTAAAGTAACATTTTTGTGAAAAAAATGTTCTTTGTTTTCTTCCTGCATTCCAAAAATTACTGTGAAGCACCTGAAGGGTTAATAAACTTCTTGAATGTGGTTTTGAGCACCTTGAGGGGTGCAGTTTTTAGAATGGTGTAACTTTTGGGTATTTTCTGTCATAAAGGCCCCTCAAAGTCGCTTCAAATGTGATGTGGTTCCTAAAAAAATGGTTTTGTAAATTTTGTTATAAAAATGAGAAATCGCTGGTCAACTTGTAACCCTCATAGCTCCCTAACAAAAAAAAATTTTGGTTCCAAAATTGTGCTGATGTAAAGTAGACATGTGGGAAATGTTATTTATTAACTATTTTGTGTGACATATCTATCTAAATTCAAAGTTTGAAAATTGCGAAATTTTCAAAACTTTTGCCAAATTTCCGTTTTTTCACATATAAATGCAAGGGATATCGAAGAAAATTTACCACTATCATGAAGTACAATATGTCACAAAAAACAATCTCAGAATCAGTGGGATCAGTTGAAGAGTTCCGGAGTAATTACCTCATAAAGTGACAGTGGTCAGAATTGTAAAAATTGGCCCGTCATTAACGTGCAAACCACTTTGGGGGGTAAAGAGGTTAATTACAGGTGAATCTCTTGTGATTTACCATAGGCGAGTCAAAATGTGTTTCCATACTAAATTATTGTAAAGGGTGCCAATACCAGCATCACAGCAAGCTAAGTTTTTATCCCTCCCATTGTTTTTTTGTTTTAAATTATTGTGTATCATTTGCTCTTTTGTATTTAACACGAGTACGCTATACAAAAACACTGTTTCTCTTGATTCATTTTTTTCAGGAGACATTCCATATTATGTACTTATACTTCATGTATGCCAATAACAAAGAGCAGGACTGTATAAGGTATTAGTGTACTCCAGAGAAATTGCACATACAATTTTTAGGTCCATTTTATCCTGCTATTCTTATGAAAATGAAAAAATTGTGGCTAAAAGAACATTTTTGTGAGAAAAATATATATTTTTCATTTTCACAGATCAACTTTGTAAAATTCTGTGAAGCACCTGTGGGTTCAAGGTGCTCACCACCCATCTAAGTAAATTCTTTGAGGGGTCCAGTTTCCAAAATGGGGTCACTCTTGGGGTTTTTCCACTGTATAGGCACATCAGGAGCTTCCCAAACGCAACATAACACCCGCAGAACATTCCATCAAAATCTGCATTGCAAAACATCAAGCTCCATCCGTTGAGCCCTGGCGTGCGCCCAAACAGCAGTTTTCCTCCAAATATTTGGTATCAGCGTACTCAGGAGAAATTGAACAACAATTGTATGGTGCATCTTCTGTTACCCTTCTGAAAATAAAAAAAATTGGGCTGAAAGAACATTTTTGTGGGAAAAAGCCTCTACGTTATAAACTTCTGTGAAGCACTTGGGAGTTCATGCTGCTCACCACACATCTAGATAAGTTCCTTGAGAAGTCTAGTTTCCAAAATGGGGTCACTTGTGGGGGGGGTTTCCACTGTTTAGGCACGTCAGGGGCTCTCCAAATGCAACACAGCATTCACTCTCGATTCCAGCCAATTTTTGCGTTCAAAAAGGTGCTCCTTCCCTTCAGAGCCCTGACTTGAGCCCAAACAGTGTTTTTCTCCCACATATGGGGTAACGGTATACTCAGGAGAAATTGCACAACCATTTGTGGGGTCCATTTTATCCTGTTATCCTTGTAAAAAAAAAATTGGGGCTAAAAACATTTTTGTGTAAAAAATTTGATTTTTTTTATTTTCACAAGCTCAACATGATAAACTTCTGTGAAGCACCTGGGGGTTCAAGGTGCTCACCATACATGTAAATAAGTTCCTGGAGGAATCCAATTTCCAAAATGGGGTCACTTGTAGGGGGTTTCCACTGTTTAGGCTCATTGGGGGCTCTCCAAACGCAACATGGCATTCGCTAATTATTACAGCCAATTTTGCATTCAAAAAGTCAAACAGTGCTCCTTCCCTTCCAAGCCCTGATGTGCGCAATACAGTGGTTTCTCCCCGCATATGGGGTATTGGTTTTCTCAGGAGAACTTGTACAACAAATTGTATGGTCCATTTTCTCCTGTTACCCTTGTGAAAATAAAGAAATTTGGGTCAAAAATAAATTTTTTGTGAAAAAAAGTTAAATGTTTATTTTTTGCTTCCACATTCCATTAATTCCTTTAATAAACTTACTGAATGTGGTTAATAAACTTATTGAATGTGGTTTTGAACGCCTTGAGGGGTTCAGTTTTTAAGATGGGGTCACTCTTGGGTATTTTCTGTCACATAGACTCTTAAAGTCTCTTCAAATGTGACGTAATCCCTAAAAAAATGGTTTTGTAAATTTTGTTGGAAAAATTAGAAAATCGCTGGTCACCTTTTAACCCTTCTAATTTCCTAACAAAAACAACGTTTCAAAAATTGTTCTGATGTAAAACAGACATGTGGCAAATGTTATTTATTAACTATTTTGTGTGCCGTAACGCTCTGTTTTAAGGGCATAAAAATTAAAAGTTTGAAATTTGCAACATTTTCAAAATTTTTGATATTTTCACAAATAAACTCAAGTCGTACTGAACAAATTTTACCACTAACATGAAGTACAATATGTCACGAGAAAACAATCTCAGAGTCAGTGGGATCTGTTGAAGCATTCCAGAGTTACTATCTCATAAAGTGACACTGGTCAGAATTTAAAAAATTGGCCTCGTCAGGAAGGTGAAAACAGGCTTTGTGGTTAAGGGGTTAAGGACAATGCTTTTGATCGTGTAATACTGCAAACTTATAGTCACTTTACTTTCAAAAGCGTCCAAAAATATATTGTTTAGCACTTCAACATTTCAAATGCTTATACACCATACTCATTGGGTACTGCTACCCAATGAGTTCAAGAAGTGACACACATATGTTTCAATAAAATATACATTTTATTAATAAATTCTAAAACCATATATTAAAACAGAAAAGAACTAAAAAGTACACTGGGGCACAATCATTAATGCATTCTATAGCATTGGGCACAATTGGACAATAGTCTAAAAGGGAGGTATAGATGTGCTTAAATAAAATTATATGCAAATATACCCGTCCTTCTACAATAGGAAATCACTGCATAAAGGATAAATATCCTAGCTGTCACTGCTAGGAGTCTATACTGCAGATAATCACCATTGAGGGGAAAGGTCTCCACATATATAAATAAGAGCGATAATCAGATCACTAATAACATCAATTCCTCATAAAGTACAAGACACAAGGTCTATATCCTATATGAATTTAAGAAAAATTACTCTCTGTATTTATCAGCCATATCCTCATACCATAGTGGTGAGCATAGTAATGAGAGCGGCTATCTCCTCGCGCTGATAAGAGTAAATTGCTTATACAAAGGACCAAGGTCAAAATGCTATTTACCTAGTGTAGTTACTTAATGTTAGTTACTTAATGTAGATCTGCTTCTCATTTTAGCTCCGACGCGCACGTTTCGCCCTGTTTGCTTCTTCCGGGGACTGCAAATCAGACCACTCAATAAGATGATTGTGGGGGTACCAAATGTAGAGCCCCCAGATATTGATGACCTATTCTAAGGATAATTCATCAATTTTGCAGACTTGGACAATGCCTTTAAAAATCGTTGAAGGTAGTAAAAGGCCTGGTGTCATGGGCTCCTCAGAAGAACTTGGAATCACAAGAAGCAATGCAGCCAAGTTCAAATTAGTAATCATAGGAGCATGTCTTGAAGAGTAAAATAAGATTTCCCACAAACATTTTAATTAATAGATCCTGGAATAATAATAAGTTGCACAATTGGGTGTGTTACAAAAATGTTCCTGTGTTGAGAAAAACTTATAATATACCACTGCAATATACTGCATAATGGCTTTGTCCGAACTTTCAGAGCTGCTCCAGTTCATGCCCAGCACATACAGTGGTGGCCAAAAGTATTGGCACCCCTGCAATTCTGTCAGATAATACTCAGTTTCTTCCTGAAAATGATTGCAATTACAAATTCTTTGGTATTATTATCTTCATTTAATTTGCTTGCAAGGAAAAAAACACAAAAGAGAATGAAGCAAAAATCAAATCATTGATCATTTCACACAAAACTCCAAAAAATCGGCCAGACAAAAGTATTGGCACCCTCAGCCTAATACTTGGTTGCACAACCTTTAGCCAAAATAACTGCGAACAACCGCTTCCGGTAACCATCAATGACTTTCTTACAATGCTCTGCTGGAATTGTAGACCATTCTTCTTTGGCAAACTGCTCCAGGTCCCTGATATTTGAAGGGTGCCTTCTCCAAACTGCCATTTTGAGATCTCTCCACAGGTGTTCTATGGGATTCAGGTCTGGACTCATTGCTGGCCACCTTAGAAGTGTCCAGTGCTTTCTCTCAAACCATTTTATAGTGCTTTTGGAATTGTGTTTTGGGTCATTGTCCTGCTGGAAGACCCATGACCTCTGAGGGAGACTCAGCTTTCTCACACTCGGCCCTACATTATGCTGCAAAATTTGTTGGTAGTCTTCAGACTTCATAATGCCATGCACACGGTCAAGAAGTCCAGTGCCAGAGGCAGCAAAGCAATCCCAAAACATCAGGGAACCTCCGCCATGTTTGACTGTAGGGACCGTGTTCTTTTCTTTGAATGCCTCTTTTTTTTCCCTGTACACTCTATGTTAATGCTTTTTGCCAAAAAGCTCTACTTTTGTCTCATCTGACCAGAGAACATTCTTCCAAAACGTTTTAGGCTTTCTCAGGTAAGTTTTGGCAAACTCCAGCCTGGCTTTTTTATGTCTCGGGGTAAGAAGTGGGGTCTTCCTGGGTATTCTACCATACAGTCCCTTTTCATTCAGACGCCGACGGATAGTACGGGTTGACACTGTTGTACCCTCGGACTGCAGGGCAGCTTGAACTTGTTTGGATGTTAGTCGAGGTTCTTTATCCACCATCCGCACAATCTTGCGTTGAAATCTCTCGTCAATTTTTCTTTTCCGTCCACATCTAGGGAGGTTAGCCACAGTGCCATGGGCTTTAAACTTCTTGATGACACTGCGCACGGAAGACACAGGATCATTCAGGTCTTTGGAGATGGACTTGCAGCCTTGAGATTGCTCATGCTTCCTCACAATTTGGTTTCTCAAGTCCTCAGACAGTTCTTTGGTCTTCTTTCTTTTCTCCATGCTCAATGTGGTACACACAAGGACACAGGACAGAGGTTGAGTCAACTTTAATCCATGTTAACTGGCTGCAAATGTGATTTAGTTATTGCCAACACCTGTTAGGTGCCACAGGTAAGTTACAGGTGCTGTTAATTACACGAATTAGAGAAGCATCACATGATTTTTCAAATAGTGCCAATACTTTTGTCCACCCCCTTTTTTAGGTTTGGTGTGGAATTGTATCCAATTTGGCTTTAGGACAATTCTTTTTGTGTTTTTTCATTGAAGACAAATTAAATGAAGATAATAATACCAAAGAATTTGTGATTGCAATCATTTTCAAGAAGAAACTGAGTATTGCAGGGGTGCCAATACTTTTGGCCTCCACTGTATGCTTTTGTAAAAGGCCCCGACTACTAACGGTGGGGTTAAGATTCCGTTTTGATACAGTGATGCCACTGACATGACAGATGAGCTTCAAAAGAAAAACGATGGTAAAACAATAACAAAATTTATTGTAACAAAACTCGCCCCTGTTTGTATGGGGAAGAAAAGTGAATAAAATAAACAGTAAAATTTTTAATCCAACAACTCGTACAAAAGACTTGTTTTATTTTTCTTACCAGGAGAACAGCCACATATCCCTGGTCCCAGTAAGGGGATGTCTTCCCTTGGGCCAATAATGCAACCCCTCTCCCCTAAATGTGTCCGAAGTTAAACAGGGGTAGTTCCTAAGGGGAAGCCATAATATGTGTCTTTTCTCCTGGTTCACAATCTTAATACTATTCCCAATCAATAAACTTTCTGGGATCCCAATATGACCAAACTCAGCTGTACAGCTAGGCTTATTACAACCCAAGTACACCTAACAAGAATAACATATAAAATAAACAACCATATTCAATTCCCATTTACAAGAACACAGATGATATCAAATTCATTTGATTAGCATGCTCTGCAGGAAATTCAATCCAGACAGGTGGGTGCCTTGGGAGGTTCACCATGGACTGTGGCCTTTCTGAACTTCGAACCGCGCTATCAACAGTCGTTGACAAGATGAACACAGTTCGTGCCTCACTGACACCATCCCATAGAGACTAGTCATTTAGATTGGTCTCAACGCCTAGCTAACCCCAACTAACTAGTTGGACCGGTCAGGGAGAATTTAAAATAAGAACATGATGTACCTCATCCTTGTCTAAAACATAGGGTGCTTTACCCTCCGCGGGCGCCGTGTCACACTTCACAAGTTGGCCGGCTCTTTTCAATGTTATCCCACTGTTGCACTTCCCCGTGCTCTTCACTGAACAGAAATAGAGGATTATTGTCCCAGACGTCACCAATCACAGTAACACGAAACCGCTGCACTCCAAGGGGGAACCAGGTTCACCTACTCTGGACCTTCCTTTTTTCTCATCCACCAGGAGCTCCCAGACCACATGCATCACGTCCCAGCTCCGTCTCCCTGGCAACCCAACCCCTCTCCACCAAACAAATTTTATCCATCCTCCGCTGGAGTGGCAATGATGCCATGAAAGTATTTTATAACTCAAGCAGCAAAATTGCATTTTCATTACACAGTTCGTCTATTATTTGCATCTCAGCATTCATAAAATTATTCAAGTATTGTTTTGTTAACACTTAATAAAGTTTAGATCAACAGTGAGTGTCACTGACATCTAGTGGTCAGATGTTATCGTTACAGGTGTGGCCTTCACTCACAGTCGTCACCAACACACATATCTCTATACAACCTCTTACACTCCACCCCACTTATAATTAGTCGCCCCGGCCATCATTATTTGCACAAATTACAGTCAACACATACTGATCAGGATTACACCTCTTGGGGGGGAATACCAGCAGTGCCCCTCTTTGATCTCCGCATATCGACCTCTGAGGAACAAGCGGGTATGTCAGGTGACACCACTACCCCCGGAGGGATTTCCAGACTTTTGGGGATTCTTAATCGGGTTCTCATTTCTATCTCAGGCTCATCAAAACAATCACACTAGATGTCGCCTGGTTGTTTCAGCAATACCACTGGGCTGGGCGGCCTTGGTTTCTCACCCTGCGGTTCGGGAGCAACACACATCGTTTCAACCAATTCCTATGCACCGTGCGACAAGGACCATCACTTCACTCAGGGATAATCGTATACACACTGCCTTCCGAGGAGACTTTATTCACAATATACGGAATATTTTCCCACCGGTCAGCCAGTTTCCCTTCTAGTCGAGTAATTCGTACCAGAACTCGGTCCCCTTGTTGAAATGTCTCCTCGGACACTATCGCCCTGGTTGTGATGGGGATGACTTTGTAATCACTCCTTTGCCAGCTTATGTACCGCCTCCAGTTTACACTTATGGTCCCACATCCACTCATGCGGAGTTCGATAGTCAAACTCTTCTGGCGCTGAAAGGTTCAGTTCCGTGACTTCCCTTCCAGGTCTACCAATCATCATCATGTATGGAGAGAACCCAGTTGCACCGTGCACATGATTATTGTACGCCCACATTAACTCTGGTATCAATTCAGGCCAACAAATCTTTTGGTCTTGTTCTAGGGTTCTCAACATCTGCAACAGAGTGCTATTGAACCTTTCGCAAGCTCCATTGCCTTGTGGATGATAAGGGGTAGTCCGGGACTGCCGCACACCATACAACTGGAGTAACTCTGTTATAAGTTTATCTTGGAAACAGGTTCCCTGATCAGAATGTACTCTCTTCAGGCAACCATACACTTGAATGAAGTGTTTGCAGACGGCTTGGACTGCGGTCTCCGCAGTTTGATCCTTAGTGGGTACCACCACAGCATATTTTGTGAAATGGTCTGTCATTACTAGACAAGACATATGTCCACTCTTTGAGGGACCCACAGACAAATAGTCGATCAAAACTTCTAACGGGGTGGACGTTACAATGGTTTGTACTGGAGCCCTCTCCTCACAGGATTTGTTGACTTCACAGGTACGACACTGGTTGCACACACGGCGAACCACCTCCTCTAAACAGGAGTATAAACAAACCTACGTAGCTACTTGTAAGTTTTGTCCGGCCCAAAATGAGCACACTGTACGTGAGCCTCCCGAGCTACCTCAGGGGCCAGGAAGCCTGGAATCACCACTTGCCAGCGATGCCCTAATTCAGCATTAGCATACATCCAGCGATACAGAACTCCGTCGGCTACAGCAAGCCGATCCCATTGTCGCAGTAATTTCTGCCCCTCGGGCTTTAATTTGTTTCGCTCATCACCCTTAGGCCAAGAGTGATCATTCAGCCACTGCTTGATCAAGGCCAATTCTAAATATGCATCTTGCACCTGGACCCAATCCTGTCAGGTCCTACCTAGTAAAGTGCCCATCAGAGGATCCACCCCACTTGAGCGGGCTACATCTACGAATAACGGCAACTATCTAAGATCTGATATTTCTGTATCTTCCAAATCCTCATCCGTTGCCATCTCCAGGTTTTATGGGGTACCCTTGACAATGCATCAGCATTCGCGTTCTCCCTCCTAGAGTGAAACCGGATTTGGTAACTGAATTTCGACATTCTGGCCATTCACCTCTGTTCTAACGCTCCTAGTTTGGCATTACCTAGGTGGGCAAGTGGATTATTGTCAGTCATGACCAGAACTTCTGTGCCTGCCAGGTAACCAGCAAATTTTTCTGTCATGGCCCACACTAATGCCAGCATCTCCAATTTGAAAGAGCTATAATTTTCGTAATTTCTTTCAGCGTCTCTTAGAGACCGATTAACATATGCAATAACTCGCTCGCGCCCATCTTGCTCTTGGGCTAGCACCGCCCCCAATCCGTGTATGCTGCCATCAGTATACAACCTGAAAGGACAATTGAAACGCGCATATGCCAACAGGGGTACCTGAGTAAGGGTGTTCCGGATCTGATCAAACGCCTTTTGTTGTCTCAGCCCATCGAACAGGCCTAGTTTTAGGGCCCCGACTTGTACCCCTCAATAACTAGTTCAGCCAGCTTGGCGAAATTCTTCACGAACCGGCGATAATAACCAGCCACTTTTGAATGGCTTCAATTTTACTCTCGGTTGGTCTCACTTCCCTCAGCCGACACAATATGACCAAGATATTAAATCTGTCTGCGTAACAGACGACACTTCTTGGGCTTAATTTTTAGCCCTGCATCCAGCAACTTTTGGAGTACTTGCTGAAGCTTCAGAAGATGATCTTCGAAAGTGTCTCCAAATATAATCACATTGTCAAGGTAAATCAGTACTGACTCCAAATTATATTCACCCAGACAATACTCCATCAGTCGCTGGAAAGTACCAGGGGCATTAGTCAAGCCAAAAGGCATCCGATTGAACTCATATAGGCCCATAGGCAAGATGAATACCGTCTTTGCCCTATCTTTGGCGGCTACTGGGACCTGCCAGTATCCACTGGCAAGATCCAGGGTAGAGAAGTATGTAGCCTTTCCTAACGCTGACAAAGACTCCTCAATGCGAGGGAGAGGATAGGAATCTCTTACTGTGTGTGCATTCAACTTTCTATAATCTACACAGAATCGGAGAGTACTGTCTTTTTTTCGAACCAGTACCACCGGAGCTGCCCAAGGGCTCTGACTCGGACGAACAACCCCATTATCCAACATTTGAGATAACATGTTTTTCACCTCTTGGTACATTGTTGGAGGAATTTAACGGTACCTTTCCCGAACCGGCGGGGTGTCTCCAGTATTGATCTCATGCCGAGAGAACGCTGATTGGAATTCCCACAAGGTCGCCTCCAGCTGTTTTATCTGCATGGAGGTGATCGAGGAATACTCCATCTCCATCAGCTCCAGGATTTTCCTACCGTTCCATTCGGGAGTAGGCTGTTTCGGGGAACAATTTCTTCATTACAAATATACACCTCGGCCAACTTTGTCCCAGCCAACATGGTTATCTCATGTTCCCGAAGATTCAGACATCTTACAGGCACATTCCCATATTTCACTTTGGCCACTGTACGAGCAACAAGCGACCCACTCAGGTTCTCTGCCCTACATACAGGCTCTAGGACAACCTCTATTCCATTTAAGTTCCTGTCTGTTCCCACAGGCATCATCACTACCTTTTCCTGGCCCGCCGCTATCTTAGCGTTCGCATCAGGAGGCACATACACTACCCCCACAGGTTTCCCCTTGGCAGAACTTTTTTTTATGCAACAGGTATGCACCATCTGCCGTAACACCCATTGGGTTTTTCTGTGAGGCGTAGCCCTCCTCCAATAACCAGGCCCTTCCCGTTCAAACAACCGGGAATCAAGTTCTCTCAGAACATTCATTCCTAAGACCACTGGAAGGTCCGGTCTGGCCTGGGTTTTCACCAGCACCACCCCCTTGGTGCCCAGTTCCTGCCCACACACTTTCATACTCAGCCAGGCAACCCCTGTCACCGGGAGCTCCTCATAATTAGCTGCCAAAAGGTTAATCCAATGCCCAGACTCTGGTTTAACCAGTTGCCCAAAGTGTTCTTCGAAGTACCCCACTGGCATAGTGGTCACTTCTGATCCCGTGTCTACCAGGCATATTATTGCCTTCCCTTCTAGACTTATTTCTAACACCGGGCTATCCGCAATCAAGTCGGTTGGGCACTTAGTGGACGGGGGATTTCGCCCTTGCCTCGCTGTATGCCCAACTACGGCGAGGGCTTCCCTTTTAACGAATCCGCCAGGTTTCTTGGGCCCCGCCTTGGACAATCGAATCTCAAATGTTCAGGCTCCTGGCAGTTCCAGCAGCGCCTCACGCCCTGGCTCCGATACTCTGGGCTCGTTGGATCGGTCAGGGAGAATTTAAAATAAGAACATGAGGTACCTTATCCTTGTTTAAAACATAGGGTGCTTTACCCTCTGCAGGCACCGTGTCACACTTCACAAGATGGCCGGCTCTTTTCAATGTTATCCCATTGTTGCACTTACTCGCGCTCTTCACCAAACAGAAATAGAGGATTATTGTCCCAGACGTCACCAATCACAGGAGCACAAAACCGCTGCACTCCAAGGGGGAACCAGGTTCGCCTACTCCGGGCCTTCCTTTTTTTCCTCATCCACCAAGAGCCCCCAGACCACACGTGTCCCAGCTCCGTCTCCCTGGCAACTCAACTCTTCTTCACCAAACAAACTTTATCCATTCTCAGCTTGAGTGGCAGAGCAATGATGTAATGAAAGTATTTTATAACTCAAGCAGCAAAATTGCATTTTCACTGCACAGTTCGTCTTTTATTTGCATAGCAGCATTCATAAAATTATTCAAGTATTGTTTTGTTAACACTTAATAAAATTTAGATCAACAGTGAGTGTCACTGATATCTAGTGATCAGATGTCATCGTTACAGGTGTGGCCTCCACTCACAGTCATCACCAACACACATATCTCTATACACCCTATTACACTTTCTCCCCTGGCTAGGAGCTGTAGTAAGTCAATTATTATAAGTGAGTATACAGATGAAACAGCAGAGGCTCACAGCTGCTAATTTTCTGAGATAAGATATTTCCCTGTCTGCTTTATCACAAGAGTGTTTCTGCTGCGTAACCAATCCTGTGAACTCATCATAAATCAAGTCAGCAACATATTAGCTCAGCTTCTATGCCACTCACTTGTTTTATTATGAGCTCAGAGGGCTGAAGATGTGACAGAAACACTCAATCCGGTGTTACCTCAGGCAGGGAAATGTGTTACCCCAGAAAACTGCAGCTGCTGTTTTGTCTTTATACACACTTATCACAATAGACTTATGCATCCCCCGGCCCGGAGCTGTGGTATGTTCCCACCATGAACTGGAGCAGCTCTGCACGGTCAGACACAGCAAATAACAGTATAAGGCTGGGTGCCCACGTAGCGTTTTTCAAGCGTTTATGCTGCGGAATTTCCGCAGCGTAAACGCTTGTTAAACGCTAGGTAATCCGCACCCCATGGTCCCCAAGGGGATTCCGCATGTTCTATGCACATGCTGCGGATTTTTCCGCAGCGTTTATGCTGCGTACAAAAATCCGCAGCATGTCATTTAATTTTGCGGTAGCGCAGCGGAACTCCCGCCATTGACTTGCATTGAAATGCATAGAAACCGCGTCTGTACATTTCTCCAAGCGGCTTCTATGCGTTTCTATGTGCGGATGGTACCCAGTTCTGGAGGAGAGGAGACTCTCCTCCAGACCTGGGTACCATTGTACCTGTAAAAAAAGAATAAAATAACAAATAAAGTTATATTCACCTGTCCGGCGTCTTCTCTCTGAATGCCGGCATCGCTTGAGGACCTGCGGTGACGTCACAGTCATGTGACCGCAGGCCCTTCACCGCTCTGTCTCGTGATATGCCGGCAGCCGGGAACCAGACAGGAACGAGCGCTGCTGCACACACCGGGGCCTCGGGGGTGAGTATAGCTTTATTTGTTTTAATTTTTACGGTCACACTGTATAAATCCATGCCGTTTGCATGGATTTATATACTGTGACCTAGTTGTCAAGCACTTTCCAAGTGATGCTATCGCCTGGAAAGCGCTTGTCAATCTGAATGCGGAAACGCATGTGAATCCGCATGTGGATCCGCATGTATTCTGCAGGAAAAACGCATGCACAATCTGCATGCGTTTTTTCTGCCAGGGAGATGCAGAAATGCTGCAGAAATTTTCTGCTTCATTTCTGCATCGTGGGCACATAGCCTTAAGCAGTGACATGTTGATAAGATTATCTCAGCACAGGAACATTTTTCAACAAATCCAACAGTGGAAATTATTATTATTCCAAGTATTATTGATTAAAATGTGTGTTGTTTATGGGACAACACATTTAATACGTGGCCGACACTGGGGAAAGTAGTAGGTATTAGTGATGAGCGAGTATGTTCTGTTAACCCTTTCGGTGAGTATGCTCGGGCCGAGCACCGAGTAGTTACAGCTGCTCGGTGTTATGTTTGAATCACTCCCGTGTGCATGATTTGCGACGGTTTGACAACTTTAAGGCTATGTGCCCACGATGCAGAAATGCTCAGGATTTTTTCCTGAGCGTTTCTGCATCTCCCTGGCAGAAAAAAAACGCATGCGGATTGTACATGCGTTTTCCTGCCAGGGACATGCGGAAATGGAGCGTTATTCACTGACATTTCCGCATGCGGATTGACAAGCGCTTTCCAAGCGATTAGCATCACTTGGAAAGTGCTTGTGACAACTAGGTCACACTATATAAATCCATGCAAACAGCATGGATTTATATAGTGTGACCCGAGAGAGTGGTAAAAATAAAAAAAATAAATATATACTTACCCTCCGATGGCCCCCGGTGTCCCGCTCACTCCGTTCTCCCTTGCCAGCAACAGTGAATTGAAAGACCTGCCGACCCGTCACATGACTCTGACGTCAGCGCAGGTCCTTCAATTCACTGCAAAGTGCCGGGAAGCAAGTAGGAGCGCAGCGCGGGCCGACAGAAGGTAAGTATACATTTATTTTTTATTTTATTCTTTTTTTACAGATTTTTTAATGGTACCTGGGTGTGGAGGAGACTCTTCTCTCATCTACACCTGGGTACCATCCGCACATTAGAACGCTTGGATTACGCATCTACATATACAGTGATGCGTAATCCTTGCGGTCTAATGCAAGTCAATGGCGGCGAAGATGCAGCACTTCCGCAAAATAATTGGTAGTGCTGCGTTTTTTTCCGCAATGATAATCTGCAGCGGAAATTTCCGCAGCATGTGCATAGCACATGCGGATTATCATTGGGGAACATGGCAGGCCTTCTACCATGCGTTTTTAATGCGTTTCCGCAGCTGCAAAAACGCTGCGGAAACGCATTAAAAACGCATCGTGGGCACACAGCCTAATACATGTGAGGAATGTGTAAGAAATACACATTCCTTACATGTACTAAAGCAGTCAAACAGTCGCAAATCATGCACATGGGGGCGATTCAAACATAATACGGAGCAGCTGTAACTACTCGGAGCTCGGCCCGAGCATACTCACCGAAAGGGTTAACAGAACATGCTCGCTCATCACTAGTGGATATGTATTACCCATATGTAGCTACTTATATATAATTTTTAAAAGCAAAATGGAATTTATTTAATACGTCTCAGCTATGTCTGGGATATGACGAATTAATAATCTAATAATAATAATCTTTATTTTTATATAGCGCTAACATATTCCGCAGCGCTTTACATACATTATCGTCTAGTATGTTAAAGTACAAAACAGAAATGCAAATAACTTGAATACACTTTTGACAACAGATTGTCTAACAGGGCATTAAACAGCTAACCACATGTAAGTGTCTAGCAGAACAGACATTTCAGCAGTCAAAAAAGAACTGATGAAATCCCTTTTAGCAATTCAGGGGTTACTTACAAGCCGAGAATAAAAAGATTGTAATTGTAGTTGTCTTTTCTATCATACATGTTTACAGGAAATGTGCATTTTAACTTGGTCTTTGATGGTTAGACTGCCTGCAATCAAACAATGATTCTGAAAGGGCATACTCACTTATGGCAAAAGGAAACCAAATAATTAAAGGATTATCAAGAGACAACAACATTTCAAAATAAAACTCCTTTGTGGTAACTGTTGGGCACTATTACATGAAGTGAATGACAGAGATGAAGCCAGTTCACAATGGGAAAGATGAGCATATTCATTTACTGCATGTGATTACCAAAAGCCTTTTGTAAGATCAAGTGATATTACTGGACAAAAAAACTAGGTTAAAGTAACAAAATAGCCTTCCTCGGATACATCACGGCAGTGAATACTGCACTTCTCTTTACTTTTGTGTCTCTACAAGGATTTCCTAACAAGTAAAACTAGTTTATCTTTTATACAAAGCATATAGCTAACAACAAAATGATCATGGACTTTGCTGGATGTCACAAACCTTGAAATATTCATCGCTACTTTAAATCAATCTCCAAACAGCTACAAATTAGCACACCATTAAAGGGGTTGTCCAGACTTGGGACAAAAGTCTGCAGTCATTCTACAGGGCATGTGCGCACTTGGTCACGATGCTCTGGTATTGCCGATGCGAGTGGGTGGTCAAGTGACCACATTGTTAAATTCGTATACTTGCAGTCATGTGCGGACTAGATGTGTCTGGCTTCTCTCAATTTACTTCTATGGAGAGAAGTAAACGTATTTAGTAGTGATGAGTGAGTATGTTCTTCGGCGAGTATGCTCGGGCGAGCACCGAGTAGTTACAGCTGCTCGGTGTTATGTTTAAATCACTCCCGTGTGCATGATTTGCAACTGTTTGACAGCTTTATTACATGTGAGGAATGCAAAAGAAACAATCATTCCTCACATGTATTAAAACTGTAAAACTGTTGCAAATCATGCACACGGGAGTGATTCAAACATAACACCGAGCAGCTGTAACTACTCGGTGCTCAGCCCGAGCATACTCTCCGAAAGGGTTAACAGAACATACTCGCTCAACACTAGTATTTAGTTAGCATGTGACCGCAAGTACACAAATCACATGTATATAGTTAAGCAACCACCCACTCGCACCGGCAATAAAAATAAACTATTATCGCTTCTAACAGTTAACAAATAAGACAACAAAAAAAATCTAAATCAAATCAATATTTGGTGTGATCATCTTTTGTCTTCAAAACCACATCAAGGCATCAATTCCTCTAGTCTATGTAATGTAATCCCGGGCAGACTCGATGATGTTAATATCAGGGCTCTCTGATGGTATTACATGATGGATAAGAATCTGCCTGTATTTCTCATTGGGGACACCAAACATGAGCAACATTCAGGACAGTACACAAACTGGCCAGCCATGGAAACTTAGTGCACCAGATGAAAGACACATCATGCTTACTTCACTTTGTAACTGGAAAATATACAGCAATGCCATCAGCTCAGAACTGGCTGAAACCAGTGGGACCCAGCTAAACCTATCTACTGTTCAGAAAAGTCTGGCCAGAAATATTTTGGCCAAACACCATACCTTCTACATTGAAACATGCCCAACTATGCATATTAACATGGGAACCAAAGTGCAGAAAGATAGCAGCAGGTGTTCTGGACTGATGAGCCAAAGTTTGAAATATTTGGCTCAAACAGAAGACAGTTTGTTGCCGAAGGGCTGGAGAGTGGTACAGTAATGAGCGCCTGTAGGCAACAATTGAGCATGAAGAAGAGTCCCTGCAAGTGTGGGGCTGCATTTCAGCAAATGGAGGTGTGAATTTGGTCAAGATTAATAGAGTCCTCAGAGCTGAGAAATACAGGCAGATACTTACACATCATGCAATACCATCAGAGCGGTGTGTGATTGGCTCCACATTTATTGTGCAGAAGAACAATGATCACGAACATACAGCCAATGTCATTAATAGATCTTTAGTGTAAAAATAACAAAAAGTCCCAAAAGTGATGGTGTGGCATTCACAGAGCCCTGATCTCAAAATCAAGTCTGTCTGTGAACACATGAACAGACAAAAGGATTTGGACAAGCCTACATTCACAGAAGATCTGTGGTTATTTCTCCAAGATGTTTTTAACAACCTCCCTTCCATGTTCCTCCCAAAAACTGTGAGCAAGAGTACCTAGAAGAATCAATGTTTTGGTCCTGTTTTGAAGGCAAACGGTGGTCACACCAAATATTGATCTGATTTAGATTTCTCTTTAGTTCATTCACTTTGCATTTTATTAATTGATAATAAACTATTAACACTTCTATTTGTTAAAACATTCTTACTTTGCAGCATAACTGCCTAAAACGTTTACCCAGTGCGATACACATACAGTGCTCAACATAAATGAGGACACACCCTTTGAAAAGTAAGATTTTAATTAAACTCTCGCTGACCACAAGAACAGTTTCCAAAACTTTAATTTAAAAAGCTTCAATTTTACTCAAATTAGTTGATGCATAAATGAATATACCCAACACAAAAATCTACTACATGTACTATTTTATATGACCTCCATTATTTTTAAGGACAGCACCAAGTCTTTTAGGCATGGAATGAACAAGTTGGCGACATATTGCGACATCTATTTTTTTTCCAGTCTTCAAGAACAACCACTTTTAGAGTCTGGATGCTGGATCAAGAATGATGCTAAACCTTTGTCTCCAGAATTCCCCCTAGGTATTTGACTGGGTTTAGATCAGGAGACATACTTGGCCACTGAATCCCTTTTACCTTGTTCTTCTTCAGAAATGCAACAGTGGCTTTAGATGTGTGTTGTCATGTTGGAAAAGTGCAAATCTGCCAAGGGCATGGTGTGATGGTAGCATATTCTCTTTCAACATAGAGCAGTACATCTTTTAATTCATGATACCACCATGTTTCACTTTAAGCACCATGCATTTTTCTCAATTCATTTTTCTAAATGTATGGTTCCTACAGTGCAACATGGTGGTGGTAGTGTCCAAATGTGGGGCTGCATTAGTGCTTCTGGTATTGGGAAGCTACATTTCATTGATGGTATCATAAATTCACACATGTACTGCAGTATGTTAAAGAAGAAGATGCTCTCCATGCCCTTGGTAGACGTCCACTTTTTCAACATGACAATGGTCCAAAACACACACCTGTTGCATTTTTGAACAAGAAAACAATGGACGTGATTCAGTGGCCAAGTATGTCTCCTGATATGAACCTAACAAAACACCTATGTGGAATTCTGAAGAGACGAGTTGAGCATCACTCTCCATCTGGCATCCAGGCTCTAAAAGAGGTCATTCTTAAAGAATGGAATAAAAAAAGATGTTCCAAAATGTCGCCAACTTGTTCATTTCATGCCTAGAAGATTAGGAGCTGTCCTTAATAATCATGGAGGTCATGGAAATACTATATGTAGTAGTTTTTGATATGGGGTCCATTCATTTTTGTTTCAACTAATTTGAGTAAAACTGAAGATTGTGTAAAGAAAGTTAAAGCGAACCTGTCACCAAGAAAATGCAATGCGATCTGCGGGCAGAATGTTATAGAGAAGGAGGAGGAGAGAAGAATAAGTGATTTTGTGAGAAAAGTTTCAGCATAACCTGTGATTTATTCATTTATACCTCTGCTCTTTCTGGGATTACCGGTCCAGTGGGAGGTCCTATCAGTGTCTCACAGTTATTTCTGCATGCACACATATATAAAAGATAGCTGTCAGTCACTGATAGCCCCGCCCACAAAGATCCCAGAAAGAGCAGAGGATTAAATGATGAAAATACAGGTTACACCTAGTGTTTTCTCACAACACTATATATTAATCTGCTGAGCTCCCCCTGCTTTATAACATGATGCCTGTAGATTGTACTGCATTTTCATGGTGACAGGTTTCCTTTAAGCTATTAACCTTACTCATGTTATGGGTTAAAAAAAAAGTTCTAAGAAAGTCAGTCTTGTTTACACAGCATAGAAAGAATTATTAAAAAGTAACTTTTAATAATGATTATAAAATCAGGAATAACCCAGGCCAGAAAAGACCAAGAACAACAACAATGACCCACAAATAGGGCCTACATTAATACATTGGTAAATGATAAACCTATGTTAATAGATATCTTGTGGGTATAGAACACACAAAATACAAAGTGCCATAGTGCATAAAAAAGAAATCACCCATTTGAGCTACAGGGATGTCACGTTCCATGGGGTTCCACTGGTAGCCAAAATCAAAAGTTACATCAATCTACCCAGTCGTGTGTCATGTATGTGTTCCTGCCCTAACAAGGGAAGTACCCAACTATAGCTATCATGAGGCTTACCCCAGAAAAATCCCTCCCGACGTGTTTTTTTCTCCATAACGAAATGTCATCAAGGGAATGTACTTGCAAAAGGGAAAGCAGGTATAGTGAGGTCTATATTGCTCAAAAGTCCATAAAGTAAAAAGTGCCTCAGTGTCTATAAAGTGCAAATTGTCAAAAAATAGAAAGAAATAAAAATCCCACAAGGGTGGATATTTTCCTTGGAGGTGCAGAGTGCTGACACCTCCCTGTACAAAATGGGGCTTTAGCGACACGCGTTGGGTTAAGTCTCAAAATCAGGTATACTAGCATGTGAATGTATGTCTCTGTTAATCTTAATCATTACCTATTAGGTTGGTGTAACTCTCGAACAAGTCATACAGTGGTGGCCAAAAGTATTGGCACCCCTGCAATTCTGTCAGATAATACTCAGTTTCTTCCTGAAAATGATTGCAATTACAAATTCTTTGGTATTATTATCTTCATTTAATTTGCTTGCAAGGAAAAAACACAAAAGAGAATGAAGCAAAAATCAAATCATTGATCATTTCACACAAAACTCCAAAAAATCGGCCAGACAAAAGTATTGGCACCCTCAGCCTAATACTTGGTTGCACAACCTTTAGCCAAAATAACTGCGAACAACCGCTTCCTGTAACCATCAATGACTTTCTTACAATGCTCTGCTGGAATTGTAGACCATTCTTCTTTGGCAAACTGCTCCAGGTCCCTGATATTTGAAGGGTGCCTTCTCCAAACTGCCATTTTGAGATCTCTCCACAGGTGTTCTATGGGATTCAGGTCTGGACTCATTGCTGGCCACCTTAGAAGTCTCCAGTGCTTTCTCTCAAACCATTTTATAGTGCTTTTGGAAGTGTGTTTTGGGTCATTGTCCTGCTGGAAGACCCATGACCTCTGAGGGAGACCCAGCTTTCTCCCACTGGGCCCTACATTATGCTGCAAAATTTGTTGGTAGTCTTCAGACTTCATAATGCCATGCACACGGTCAAGCAGTCCAGTGCCAGAGGCAGCAAAGCAACCCCAAAACATCAGGGAACCTCCGCCATGTTTGACTGTAGGGACCGTGTTCTTTTCTTTGAATGCCTCTTTTTTTTTCCTGTACACTCTATGTTAATGCTTTTTGCCAAAAAGCTCTACTTTTGTCTCATCTGACCAGAGAACATTCTTCCAAAATGTTTTAGGCTTTCTCAGGTAAGTTTTGGCAAACTCCAGCCTGGCTTTTTTATGTCTCGGGGTAAGAAGTGGGGTCTTCCTGGGTATTCTACCATACAGTCCCTTTTCATTCAGACGCCGACGGATAGTACGGGTTGACACTGTTGTACCCTCGGACTGCAGGGCAGCTTGAACTTGTTTGGATGTTAGTCGAGGTTCTTTATCCACCATCCGCACAATCTTGCGTTGAAATCTCTCGTCAATTTTTCTTTTCCGTCCACATCTAGGGAGGTTAGCCACAGTGCCATGGGCTTTAAACTTCTTGATGACACTGCGCACGGAAGACACAGGAACATTCAGGTCTTTGGAGATGGACTTGTAGCCTTGAGATTGCTCATGCTTCCTCACAATTTGGTTTCTCAAGTCCTCAGACAGTTCTTTGGTCTTCTTTCTTTTCTCCATGCTCAATGTGGTACACACAAGGACACAGGACAGAGGTTGAGTCAACTTTAATCCATGTTAACTGGCTGCAAGTGTGATTTAGGTATTGCCAACACCTGTTAGGTGCCACAGGTAAGTTACAGGTGCTGTTAATTACACGAATTAGAGAAGCATCACATGATTTTTCAAACAGTGCCAATACTTTTGCCCACCCCCTTTTTAGGTTTGGTGTGGAATTGTATCCAATTTGGCTTTAGGACAATTCTTTTTGTGTTTTTTCATTGAAGACAAATTAAATGAAGATAATAATACCAAAGAATTTGTGATTGCAATCATTTTCAGGAAGAAACTGAGTATTATCTGACAGAATTTCAGGGGTGCCAATACTTTTGGCCACCACTGTATTCCCTATTAGGGGCTTATATTAATTATACATTGTCCTCCTGGTATCCATCTTAGTTATATTCATATGGTTATGTTTTTGCATCATTAGTTGTATTTTATTCATGAAGCCATTATATGTTATCTGGCACTTTGCACATTAAATTAATATTTATAAGTGATATTTGTTATTAGCTATTTTTCTTGCGCATTAACTTTCATACTTGATTGGTGTTAAATCTATTATATTGTTACCCTTTGTATTCAGTATTTTGCATGATTCACCATCATCATTTTGAAAATCATTGCATTCATCATTGTGAGCTATTAATCAGTCTCTATCTGTGCCAGTGACTCGTTATTTATTTTATTATTTTTTTCTTTCCTAATTCTACATGATTTATTACCTGGGACTACTTTCATAGTGAACATCCATTACATATCTGATTGGTGGGGTATTTGTACATATATGTACAGTATATATAACAATATATTTGTGCATAATTCTCTTTGGACTATAGTGTCTTTTCCATGCCTGCTATCACTTTTATCACTTTATGTATTTTTAATTGTTTTTACGTTGTTCAGCATTATGTTCTTCAATAAAGCCATTCATTTTTTTACTGTTTTTCATGCTTGAGTGTGCACATTTTTTCTGTGTAGCTTCTTTGTTTACCTGACTACCGTTCTTTTGCACAGTTAGTAATAGCACCCTTAGTTTCAACCTTTATTACATTTACCGTATATTCCGGCGTATAAGACGACTTTTGAAGACTGAAAAATCTTCTGTCTAGTCTGGGGTCGTCTTATACGCCGGTAATGCTTTTGAACTTTCAGAAATTGACATGCGGGGATACTCTGGGGGTGTTAATAAGCTGCCGTGGCCGTATCCCTGCCATGTCGGAGTTAATATAAGGTGGAGGGAGTTAAAATACGGCGGCGGTAGGTCCAGACAGTCAGCGCTTCTGTGCTGAAACTGACACATCGCTGCGTATTCCCAGCTCCGGACACAGCGCAGGGCTTCTGTGCCGACAGCTTTCACTTGTCACAGACAAGTGCTGCGCTGTGTCCGGAGCAGGGAAGTTCGCATCGCTTCTGTGACAATATATGAAAAGCCGGCAATTCAGCAGCGGCATAAGCCGGCACCCGACAATTTAGAATAGAAAGAATAGAGCTTCACAATAGAATAGATAGATAGAAACATGTCAGTCACATATATATGAAGTACAGTGACAGTATTGCTTACTGTACTTGTCATTTAGTGTAAAGGATTTATTAAAACAAATAATAGTGTTTTCATGCACCGTCTCTTTAAAAAAGCCGGCCGGCAATTCAGCATCTGTACCCGACAATTTATAACAGAAAGATAGAGCATCACACATAGATTAGATAGATAGAAACATGTCAGTCACATATATATGAAGTACAGTGACAGTGCTGGTTACTGTACTTGTCATCTAGTGTTAAAATAACGGATTTATTTAAAAAAAAATTGGCGTGGGGTTCCCCTTAATTTTAGTCTCTAGCGGAGGTTAAGCAGACGGCTGGGGCAGATGTTTGAAGCCTGGGAAGGGGGTAATACCCACGGAGCTTCCCAGGCTACTAATATGAGCCCCCAGCTGAATACATAGCCTTTACTAGCTATTAAAATGGGGGACCCCCCAAAAAAAATGACGTGGGGTCCCCCCTAATTTAATAGCTAGCAAAGGCTAGTCAGACAGCTGGGGGCTGATATTAATAGCCCAGGAAGGGAGCCATGAATATTGGCCCCCTCCCAGGCTAGAAACACCAGCCGTCAGCCGCCCCAGAAATGGCGCATCCATAGGATGTGCCAATTCTGGCACTTAGCCTCGCTCTTCCACGCTGCCCTGGTGCGGTGGCAGGGGGTAATAGGGCTGGGGTTGATGTCAGCTTATAATGCCAGCTGACATCAAGCCCAGGTTAGTAATGGAGAGGCGTCTATAAGACACCCCCATTACTAACCCCATAGTCAAAGTTAAAAAAAACACAAACACCCAGAATAAAGTCCTTTAATTGAAATAAACACACAATTCTTTATTGTTCTAAATTAAACCATACTTACCATCACGCCCATTCCAGCTGAAGCCAACGATCTCCTGCAATAAAAGTAAAATAATAAAGCAACCTCATCCTTACCTTTCCATGGTTCCCAAGACAGCTCCAGCTCTGCTACATCGAGATGACAGGCTGGACCGCAGCAGAACGCTGCCATCCAGCCTGTCATCCCGCAGACACTGAGAAGCGCAGGCATGCTTGCGCTCTGCAGTGTCTGGCTGTGACGGCATCCAGATGAGCCGACAATGAACTCAGCTCACCTCCTGGACGTCCGTCACTGACAGCGTGGGAAACTTCTACTGCGCATGCGGGGAGCAGGAGAATTTTCCCACGCTGTCAGTGACGTGCATGAGGTGAGCCGAGTTCATTGGACATGATCTCGGCTCATCTTTATGCCGTCACAGTCAGACACTGAGGAGCACAAGCATGCCTGCGCTTCTCAGTGTCTGCCGCATGGCAAGCTGGATGGCAGCGTTCTGCTGCGGTGCACCCTGTCATGTGAATGTAGCAGAGCTGGACCGGTCCTGGGAACCATGGAAAGGTAAGGATGAGGTTGGTTTATTATTTTACTTTTATTGCAGGAGATCGTTGGCTTCAGCTGGAATGGGCGTGATGGTAAGTATGGTTTAATTTAGAACATTAAAAAATTGTGTCTTTATTTCAATTAAAGGACTTTATTCTGGGTGTTTGTGTTTTTTTTAATTACTTTACTAGAAATTCATGGCGGTCATGTCTAATATTGGCGTGACCCCATGAATTTCGGGTTTAGGGCCAGCTGATAATGCCAAGCTGGTCTTAACCCCTTTATTACCCAGTGAGCCACCGCACCAGGGCCCTGGATGAGTTGGGTACAGCGCCAGAAGATGGCGCTTCTATGAACGCGCCATTTTCCGGGGTGGCTGCGGCTGCGGGGGGGGGGGCAGAAAGCTTGGGCCTCCCTGCGCTGCAGATTCCAGCCCCCAGCTGCCTAGTTGTACCTGGCTGGACACAAAAATAGGGCGAAGCCCCACGTCTTTTTTTTTTTAATTATTTCATGAAATAATTAAAAAAAAAAAGGGCTTCCCTATATTGTTGTGTCCGGCCAGGTACAAATAGTCAGCTGGTGGTTGGGGGCAGCCCGTTCCTGCCTGCTGTACCTGGCTGGACACAAAAATATGGCGAAGCCCACGTCAACATTTTTGGGAAAAATTAATTACAAAATTAATAATAATTTAGGGACTGCATCTTTATTAACCCCTCAATTGTCATTTAGTGTTAAAATAAAGGATTTTTTAAAAAGAAAATTGGCGTGGGATCCACCATCATTATAGTCTCTAGCGGAGGTTAAGCAGACGGCTGGGGCAGATGTTTGAAGTCTGGGAAGGGGGTAATACCCACGGAGCTTCCCAGGCTACTAATATCAGCCCCCAGCTGAATACCTAGCCTTTACTAGCTATTAGAATGGGGGACCCCCCCAAAAAATGACGTGGGGTCCCCCCTATTTTAATATGTTTATGAGTGACAGTTTTCCTGCTATATACCTGCATGTCATAAGAATTTAAATTAAAAAAGGACCATGTTAAATTCAAATCTGTTTTTTTTTTATTTTTACCGGTGTTTGGTATGCGTTGGAAAAGGGGTAGTCTTATACGGTGAATATATCCTAAACTCTATATTTTAACAGGAAAGTAGGGGGGTCGTCTTATACACCAGGTCGTCTTATACACCGGAATATACGGTATATCTTTTTGTGGTGCCCATTATTCTTTCCTTCACTGTACATCAGCTGTAGACTTGCTGAGCTTCTCAGCAGCTCTGCCAGTACCAGGGCCGTCTAGTCGGTAAGCCAAACCTCAGACTCCTCAATTTCACTAACTCCAACTCCACAGCACTGCCTCACTACTGAGCGTGTACATAAAGTGCAGCACTGCCTCACTACTGAGCGTGTACAAAAAGGGCAGAACTCCCTCACTACTGAGCATGTACATAAAGTGCAGCACAGATTTATGTCAACTAAAAACCGAGATCCTTAGATCAGGAACAGAACAGACATTTATAGGACATGTCATAACTTTCCCAAATTCTTATGAAAACATTTACAGGACATCGTGCATTGTACTACTGTACAAATTTATTAAATATTTTAGGAGTCGGTGCATTTTATACCGACTGACTCCACCAAAATTGACATCGACTCAGACTCCACCTCCACCGCCCTGGCGAGTACAATCTCCTATATAATGTATACACAACAGTCACATTATCACCTATATATTGTATACAGACTGCTGTATATACATTATGTACCATTATGTATGTGATACTGCTACTGCTGTGCATACATTTTATAGGTGATATTGCAATTATACACAGCAATCACAGTATCACCTATGTAACATATATACAGCAGTATCAACTACGTAATATATATACAGCAGTCACAGTATCACCTACATAATGTATATAGACTGCTGTATATACAATATATAGGTGATACTGCAAAGGCTATATATAATCACAGTATCACATACATAATATATATAAAGCAGGAGCAGTATCGCCTATATATTGAATTTATAGCAACTGCTGTATATACACATTAAAAAAGTTTCCATCTTGGGACTCACCGACCAGATTCCTGAGATGGAGGAGGATGAAGATGAAGAGCTCCAGCCTCCAGGTGTGCAGAAGTAGATCCCATTCCCTGGGATTGGGGAATACAGTTTTAATGCAAGGCCCGCCACTGCAGCTCTCAAGGCCCGCCGAAGCGCCGCTCCAAAGGCCCGCTGCGCCACTCACAAGCCCATCGCAGCGCCGCTCCCAAGGCCTGCCACAGTGCCGCTCCCAAGGCCCGCCGCACCTCACAAGGCCCGCCGCAATGCCACTCCCAAGGCCCGCTGCAGCGCCGCTCACATGCCCCGCTGCGCCACTCCCAAGGCCTGCAGCAGCCACAGCACTGATGACAAGGCCCGTGGTCCACCACCGCGCCGATGACAAGGCCTGCTGTCCGCCACAGCACCGCTGACAAGGGCCAACGCTGCTCTGACAAGGGCAGCAGCCTCAGCCACGCGCATGCTGTGACAAGGGCAAGAGAACGCACGCTTCATTGAGAAATTTTAAAGGGTCAGCGGCCCACTTTGTAGTTCAGAGCCGCCGGCCCACAGGAAATCTGCCCGCATTGGCAGATTACCAGTCCGGGCCTGGTGGTGAGCATGCATACAGGTCATGGAGGTGGAGTGCATTACTTATAGTTTTCTTTGAAACAATTGTACCTGCTGTACAAGGCATTCTGTAGCCCTCCACAGGTGGTTTTTGGCTTTTGGACAACCCTTCAGATAATTATTTTCACTTCTCTGTCTGAAATCTTGTGAGGAGCACCTGGTCGTGGCTGGGTTATGGTGAAATGATGTTCTTTCCACTTCAGGATTATGACCCCAACAGTTATACATAACTTAATTTATGGACATCTATGGTTTAATTTTTCTGCATGTGTAGATCGGTTGTTACCGACATCTGGTGAGCATTTCATGTCAATAGTACCTTTATAAATATACATACTTAGAAAATTGGTGACGTGTTCAATACTTATTTTACCTGCTGTACATAAAATATATATATTGTGAGGCAGATCATATACGAGGGACGGTACGCATACCCCACGATGAGCATAGAGGCATATTGAACCTGCTGGAGTGCATTGCAATCACAGGCACAGATGTAGTTGCAGTGCAAAATAAAAGTAAGTGGAACTTGGTCAAGCTATTTGACCAAATCAGATTAAGAAATCCCGGCACGGGCTTTTATTTTTGGAGCGATCTACAGGATGGAAGTGGGGCGGGTCGCTCCCTCCAGCCAGATCTTACAAGTGGCTCATGTCCCCAGTTTCATTTAAAAACCTGCAGCAAAGGTTTGGGTGTGTCAGTGGTTTGTTTGCTAGCTGAAGAGCAATCCTGTGTGAAGGCACAACACAGACTTGTGAAAGCAACGTAACTGGAACTCCGCAGAGTGAAACGGCGCGGCAGTCTCCCACGGCTACAGGTTTACACGAACTGTTGGGGTCGCCCGGCTGCAATCCGGAGGACATCTTTTGCATTTGAGTTGTGAGTTTTTGCAAATGAAGACATTTAAGTTGAACTTTCCTTGCGTCACTGCCTCATTACCGCACAGTGTGAACACTGCCGCACTGCAATATATGTGTGTATATATAGATATACATATCTATATATACACACATACATATAAATATATATATATGTACATATATTCAAGTGCTTCTCACTAAACTAGAATATCATCAAAAAGTTAATTTACTTCAGCTCTTCAATACAAAAAGTGAACCTCATATTATATAGAGTCATTACAAACAGAGTGATCTATTTCAAGTGTTTATTTCTGTTAATGTTGATGATTATGGCTTACAGCCAATGAAAACACGCAAGTCATTATCTCAGTAAATTAGAATAATTAACAAAAAACACATGCAAAGGCTTCCGATGCGTTTAAAAAGGTCCCTTAGTCTGTTTCAGTAGGCTCCACAATCATGAGGAAGACTGCTGACTCGACAGATGTCCAGAAGGCAGCCATTGACACACTCCACAAGGAGGGTAAGCCACAAAAGGTCATTGCTAAAGAAGCTGTCTGTTCACAGAGTGCTGCATCCAAGCATATTAATGGAAAGTTGAGTGGAAGGAAAAAAGGTGCGCAGTCTTGAAAGGATGGTTAAGAAAAGGCCATTCAAAAATTTGCAATCCTCATAAACCACGTCACCAGAAAACGTAAATACAGCCTTTGTCCGGCAGAAGGTAAAACATAAAATAACAGGTCCATACAATAGTGCTGGCTAGCCCACCTGGTTTAGAGTTCAGCTTCCATGTCCTTTAGCAAAGGCATTCAATCTAGGAGACCTGCAATCTCCATACATACAGCATGTATGAAACAAACCGCTTTCAAATTCACCTCCAGGCCCACCCCACACCAAATGCCCTAAAGGCTGTGAATTTTATCCTCTGACCTCCTCCCTCTGTACAGGTGTTCAATCATCCTAGCACTAAAGATGGCTGATTAACCCCTTATTCCTTCGTTTGCTGGAACCTTTATATTATAATATATATATACATATATATATATATATATATATACATACATACATACACACACACACACACAAATATTTGGTATCTCCATAGCCGTAGTAACCAGTAACATAATTTAAGCACTAAGTCTCTTAATCCTACTGCCTAGGCACAAAGTGCACTAATTTTGGACTTTAATGTCATTAAAATCTTATAATGAATGTAGTCAAGTTCCTAGAGGTCTGCGTTCATTTAATCCTCTGTCCCAATTTCAAGATGATGAACAATTTGAAAAAGCATGGCATGAAGCACACTTAGAACATGCTTTCAATCTGATGTGTTTAATGTTAAGGCAAAACAAAAAAGAGAATGAAAAAAATTACAATTGAACTACGTAAAGCAAAGACGTAGTTGAGAGCACACAGAATTACAGTTTTCAATTTTTTTAAAATAGAGAAGAGAAAAAGCTTATTCCCCATTCAAGCAGAAATAAAACGAAGGAAAAAAAGCTAATGTTTGGGAGACCAGCATGATTTTGACAGAGGACATGCTTTGATTGAACTTCATGAAAAATCAAAAGCAAAGCAAAAACAACATAAAAATACTGATTTTTGACTCAAATTCCAGTTTTTCATATAAACCATGGTTGTTTTCAAAATCATCGATGTTAAGAACAAAAAATGGACAACACTCAACACGCAACACTCATCAGGAGGGCGTTAAACTAGAAGAAGAGGGGATGGGAAGAAAAACGCCGGACACGAACATGCAACCAGAGAACATACTAATGAAAGATATGAAGTGCGACAAAGAAGGTCCAAGACAAGATACTTGGAAGGGAGGTAAGAAAATTTCTAATACAATCCACAGGGAGAAGATTGGAACAAAACAAAATAGTGTAAACTGCGTGCTAGCAAATGCCAGAAGCCTGACAAACAAGATGGATGAACTGGAAGCAGAAATATCTACAGGTAACTATGACATAGTGGGAATAACCGAGACATGGTTAGATGAAAGCTATGACTGGGCAGTTAACTTACAGGGTTACAGTCTGTTTAGAAGGGATCGAAGAAGTCGGAAAGGGGGTGGAGTCTGTCTATATGTAAAGACGTGTCTAAAGCCTACAATAAGGGAGGATGTATGGGAGGGAAATGAGGAGGTCGAGTCCTTATGGGTGGAGATACATGGGGCAAAAAACAATAAAAATTATCATAGGAGTCTGTTATAAACCACCAAATATAGCAGAAGCCACGGAAAGTTTATTAATGAGACAAATAGACAAAGTAGCAAAAAATAACGAGGTGATTATTATGGGGGACTTCAACTACCCCGATATAGACTGGGAAACCGAAAGCTGTAGATCTCAGAAAGCAAATGGGTTTCTGTCAATTATCAAAGTCAATTATTTGTCACAACTTGTGCAGGAACCAACTAGAGGGACGGCCCTTTTAGACTTAATATTAACTAACAGGCCAGACAGAATAACTGGGGTGCAGGTCGGGGGGCACCTGGGAAATAGTGACCACAACATTATACAATTCCACATGTGCTTCAGTAGGGTGCCCAGCTAGGGAGTCACAAAAACACTGAACTTCAGGAGGGCAAAGTTTGATCAGCTAAGAGATGCCCTTCACCTTATAGACTGGGATAGTATCTTCAGTAATAGGAGCACGGATAGAAACTGGGAAATTTTCAAAACAGTCCTACATAGTCACTGTAGAAGGTACATACCTTATGGGAATAAAAGGGCTAGGAATAGGAGGAAGCCAATGTGGCTAAATAAGGAAGTCAAGAGGGCAATGAAAAACAAAAAAGGGTCTTTCGGTAAACTTAAACAAGAAGGCAGCGAGGAAGCGCTAATATCTTATAGGGAAAAAAACAAAATCTGTAAGAAACAAATAAGAATAGCAAAAGAGGAGACAGAGAGACTAATTGCCAAGGAAAGTAAAACGAATCCCAAACTGTTCTGTAACTATATAAACAGTAAAAGGATTAAAACTGATGGAGTTGGCCCATTGAAAAATAACCTGGGTAAAATCATAGAGGGCGATGAGGGTAAAGCAAACCTACTCAATAGCTTCTTCTCCACTGTTTTCACAAAAGAAAACAATTTATCGGAGGAAATGCAGAGTGATAAAGTAAACCCTCCGCTAAATATCACCCACCTAACCCAGGAGGAAGTTCAGAAACGCCTAAATAATATCAAAATAGACAAGTAGAACAATGTGGGAAGGGAAGGGAAGCAAAAGGCCAGAAAAAGCCATACAGCTGACAAATACTATTGAGATCTCTGCTACTGGAAGTGGAAAAGAAGAACAAAGACAAAACAATTTAAATAATAAAAATATGGGAGGAAGAGAAACCAATCACAAACTAAAATGTTTTTATACAAATGCACAAAGCATGGGCAACAAACAAGGAGAATTGGAACTACTAATGCAGGAAAAGGAATATGATGTCATTGGAATCACTGAAACTTGGTGGGACGATACACATGATTGGAATAAAAGGCTAAAAGGATACAACTTATTTGCAAGAAACAGACTTGATAAACGAGGAGGAGGTGTTGCATTGTATGTTAGAAAAGCGTATATCTGCACAGAGATTGAAGCTTCAGAGACTGGGAGTTCTGTGGAAACTGTTTGGGTAAGAATACAAGGAGAGAACAACGGAAAGGACACCATTGTAGGCATTTACTACAGGCCACCTGGGCAAGCTGAAGATATGGATGAACTCTTTATGTATCAAATGACCAAGTTCTCCAAAAAATATGACGTAGTGGTTATGGGAGATTTCAACTATCCAGACATTTGTTGGGAATCTCTCTCAAGTAAAACTAACAGGTCAAGCAAATTCTTATCCTCTCTTGCTGACAACTTTATCTTCCAAAAGGTAGGGGAGAAAACAAGGGGATCTGCTACTTTGGATCTAATCCTTATAAACAGGGAGGAAATGGTTGAGGAGGTAAAGGTGGCTGGGACCCTAGGAAGCAGCGATCATGCTATTATAGAATTTTGGATAACTAGAGGAGGAAGACATGTGAAGACTCAAACTTCAAGGTTAGATTTTAGAAAGGCAGATTTTAAGAGACTCAGAAAGAGAATAGGAGGGATCCAATGGCTGGATGTCCTTAAGGACAAAAATGTCCAGGAAGGATGGGAAATTTTTAAAAATGAGATTCTCAAAGCACAATCGTTAACAATCCCGAAAAGTAGGAAGAATGGGAAGCATTTAAGGAAACCAGGATGGATGAACACAGAACTTAAACACATGCTAAAAAGAAAGAAAGAAATGTTTATTAAATGGAAAGAGGGAGGCATATCTAAAGAAGATTATAATGCAGTCTGCAGATCCTGCAGGGGACGTATCAGGTTAGCTAAAGCTGACAATGAATTAAGGCTTGCAAGAGATGTCAAAAGCAATAAAAAAGGATTTTGGGGGTATGTCAGAAGTAAAAGAAAAGTCAAAGATGCTATAGGATTTTTACAGGATGAAAATGGAGAAATGGTAAGAGAGGATGTTGAGAAGGCCGAACTTTTTAATTCCTATTTTGCATCTGTTTTCTCTCAGAAAGAAAATGTAACATCAACTGATCTTCACTGTCCTTTTAAAGGAATAGAGGAATCCAAGTTATCTGTAAACAGAAAGATTGTGAGGGAATATTTAGCTAACATAAATGAGTTCAAGTCTCCAGGTCCAGATGAATTACACCCCAGAGTACTGAAGGAGATCGTAGAAGAAATTTTAGAACCACTCTCCATAATCTTTGAAAATTCTTGGAGAACAGGAGAAGTCCCAGAAGACTGGAGAAGAGCAAATGTTGTTCCTATCTTCAAAAAGGGGAAGAAGGTGGACCCAGGGAACTATAGGCCGGTGAGTCTGACTTCTATACCAGGAAAGATCTTTGAACAAATTATTAAACAACATGTATGTAAGTACATGGATAAGAATGAAGTGATTAACCAGAGTCAGCATGGGTTTGTAACTAACAAGTCATGTCAGACTAACTTAATTTCCTTCTATGACAGAATCACTGACTGGGTGGATCAGGGAAATGCTGTAGATATAGTATATCTTGACTTCAGCAAAGCATTTGACAAAGTATCTCACACCATCCTTATTGAAAAAATGACCAAGTATGCAATGGACCAGGCAACTGTTAGGTGGATTCATAACTGGCTTAGTGATCGGACTCAAAGGGTGGTTGTAAATGGCTTCACATCCAGCTGGATGAATGTCTCAAGTGGGGTACCACAGGGCTCCGTCCTGGGACCTGTATTGTTCAACATCTTTATCAATGATTTAGATGAAGGAATTGAGGGTAAACTGATTAAATTTGCTGATGACAC
Organism: Phyllobates terribilis; assembly: GCF_046119375.1. Lineage (NCBI taxonomy): Eukaryota > Metazoa > Chordata > Amphibia > Anura > Dendrobatidae > Phyllobates > Phyllobates terribilis. Next base: position 412,582,603 of record NW_027362771.1, on the reverse strand, counting down.
AAAGCTAGGAGGGATAGCTAATACTAGAGAAGAGAGAGAGAGGATTCAAAAAGACCTAAATAAACTGGAGCAGTGGGCAGCAACCAACAGAATGGTTTTTAACAGGGAAAAATGCAAAGTACTACATCTGGGCAATAAAAATGAAAAAAACATATACAGAATGGGAGGAATAGAGCTAAGCAACAGTACATGTGAAAAAGACTTAGGTATACTAATAGATCATAGACTGAACATGAGTCAACAGTGTGATGCAGCAGCAAAAAAGGCAAATACAATTCTGGGATGTATTAACAGAAGCATACAGTCTAGATCACGTGAAGTCATTATCGGTCTTTACTCCTCTTTGGTCAGACCTCATCTGGAATACTGTGTACAGTTTTGGGCACCACATTTTAAAAAAGACATAGACAAACTGGAGCAAGTTCAGAGAAGAGCGACCAGAATGGTGACTGGTCTGCAAACCATGTCCTATGAGGAACGGTTGCAGGATTTGGGAATGTTTAGCTTGCAAAAAAGAAGACTGAGAGGAGACTTAATAGCTGTCTACAAATATGTCAAGGGCTGTCACATTGTAGAAGGATCATCTTTATTCTCATTTGCACAAGGAAAGACTAGAAGCAATGGGATGAAACTAAATGGGAGGAGACACAGATTAGATATTAGAAAAAACTTTTTGACAGTTAGGGTGATTAATGAGTGGAACAGGCTGCCACGAGAGGTGGTGAGTTCCCCTTCAATGGACGTCTTCAAACAGAGGCTGGACAGACATCTGTCTGAGATGATCTAGTGAATCCTGCTTTGAGCAGGGGGTTGGACCAGATGACCCAGGAGGTCCCTTCCAACTCTACCATTCTATGATTCTATGATTCTAAGTCACCAGGCCCAGATGGCATACACCCCCGGGTACTAAAAGAATTAAGTAATGTGATAGACAGACCGCTGTATCTTATATTCAAGCACTCTTTATGGACAGGGACTGTCGCACTAGACTGGCGCCAAGCAAATGTGGTACCAATATTCAAAAAGGGGTCTAAAAGTGACCCTGGGAACTATAGACCAGTAAGCTTAACGTCTGTTGTGGGTAAATTGTTTGAAGGATTTCTTAGAGATGCTATTGTAGAATATCTTAATGATAATAACTGTCTAACTCCATATCAACATGGATTCATGAGGGATCGCTCCTGCGAAACAAACCTGATGGCCTTCTACGAGGAGGTGAGCTCACAGCTGGATCGGGGAGAGTCGGTGGATGTTGTATACCTTGACTTCTCCAAAGCGTTTGATACTGTGCCACACAAAAGGTTGGTATATAAAATGAGAATGCTTGGTCTGGGGGATAATGTGTGCAAGTGGGTAAATAGCTGGCTGAGTGATAGAAAGCAGAGGGTGGTTATCAATGGAGTAAGCTCAGGGTGTGTCAGGGTTACTAGCGGGGTGCCTCAAGGGTCTGTCTTGGGCCCTATATTATTTAATATATTTATTAATGATCTAGTGGAAGGGTTGCATAGTAAAATAGCAATATTTGCAGATGATACTAAACTTTGTAAAGTAGTTAATACAGATGAGGATAGGGCACAGCTACAGGAGGATTTAGATAAATTGGGGAGTTGGGCCAAAAAATGGCAAATGGGGTTCAATGCCGATAAATGTAAGGTCATGCACATGGGAAAGAAAAACAGCAGTCACCCATACATATTAAATGGGAAACCGTTGGGGAAATCTGACATGGAGAAGGACCTGGGCGTCTTGGTTAATAGCAAATTAAATTGGAGTGCCCAGTGTCAGGCAGCAGCTGCGAAGGCAAACAGAGTCATGGCATGCATCAGAAGAGGAATAGGGGCATATGATGAGAAAATTGTTCTTCCTCTGTATAAAGCGCTGGTAAGGCCGCACTTAGAATATTGTGCACAGTTCTGGGCTCCGGTGCTCAGGAAAGACATATTGGAGCTAGAGGGGTACAAAGGAGGGCGACTAAGGTAATAAAGGGAATGGAGGGACTCGAATACCCAGAGAGGTTGTCAAAATTAGGCCTATTTACGTTGGAAAAAAGAAGACTTAGGGGAGACCTCATAAACATGTATAAATACATCAGGGGGCAGTACAGAGATCTCGCCCATGACCTGTTTATACCAAGGATGGTGACAAAGACGAGGGGGCACATAGGCGTCTGGAGGAAAGGAGGTTCCTGCACCAGCATAGAAGGGGATTCTTTACGGTCAGAGCCGTGAGACTCTGGAACTCTCTGGGAGAGGAAGTGGTGATGTCCAACTCACTTAATGAGTTCAAGAGAGGCCTGGACGCCTTTCTTGAGAACAATAAAATTACATCTTATGCTCGGTGATCGTTAATTAATCCAGGGATTTAATCTGACTGCCAGATTGGTGTCGGGAAGTGAATTTTTCCTCAATGATGTAAATTGGCCTATACCGCATGTTTTTTTTTTTGCCTTCCCCTGGATCAACGCTGCGGAATAGCTGCAGTGCACAAGAAATAGGCTGAACTGGATGGACGCTTGTCTTTTTTCGGCCTTATAAACTATGCAACTATGTAACTATGACATGTGTACAAATATGTTAACGCTGGAACTGCTAACATGTCCACATATCCTTCAATGGGAGTAATCATTTTAAATCTGGTCAATATTCAGGACAAAAAACAATCTATGGTGGTACTCAGCTAATATGAAGAATAGTGTTGCACATATGGAAAAGAGATAAAGTTTAAAATAGCAGCACTAACCATTGCTACTATAAAATGGCAACTTTTATTAGGGAAACTTGTACAGGGCACATGAGCAGGAAGAAGCATGCTTTACACTAAACAGCTGTCGCTCATCTCTGTTCCTCTAGGTCTACGCCTTGCACAGGTTTCCCTAAAAAAGTTGCCATTTTAAAGTACCAATGTTAAGTGCCACTATTTTCAACCTTATGTCTTGTCCACAAGTGCAAAAAAAATGGGTCAGAAGAGAAAACACGATTCCTGGCTTTAACATTGGAATATTTTAATAGATGAAATAAAACCATAAGTAATCTTTCTAATACAATCATAGATGATGACTGTCTTTCACTACTTTCAAAAGGAATAAATTAATGGTTGCCTGAGAATTTCGATATTGTGGATTTCAAAATAGATTTCTTCATAGCTGTATGGAAACTAAATTGATATAAAATGTTACATAAAAAGTGAAAAGGGATCCTAATTAAAAGAAGGTGAATTTCTAACTATTGTGGGCCCTTCGGGATTCTGTATTCCTGCCAGCTTTGAAGAAAATGAAAGGAATTGTGTAGGTTTGCTAGCAAGTTTAGCTTCTAATTTAATGATTAAAAATAATTTTTAGAAATGTTTTTTTCAAATACGTGAAATATTGCTAAAAAAATAAATAAAGTCCAGAATACATCAAATATATAACAGAGTGGAACAGGGCACCAAGGCATTTAGCCACGTCAACGGTGCACAGAACACCTTCATTTGCACATTAAAATAAAGACTTATTTGTGGACAACAGAGGAACAGATTTAAAAACTAAAAGAACAATTTTTATTGTTGAATCACCTCCTACAAGGCAATGTGGTTAGTTTAAAGCAGGGGTGGGGAACCTTGGGCCCGTGGGCCATTTGCGGCCAAAGCTGTCATTTGTCCCAGCAGATTCCTAATGTCCCGTTGTGCTTGGGCTGTAAGCCCAAGTTTTTCTTGTCGCCGTCCCTTTAATTCATCCTTAGAGTGCGAGCACACAGTGTTCATTACTGAACGCTATGGAGCACACAAGGCTGGATTATGTCCTGACAATGGTTCCAGGACATTCTTTGAAGGCGAAGTTAGTGCGCTCTGGTTCTGCTCCTTGTGATGTAATGACACTAGTCTCAGTGTCGCCTATGTGATGTATGGACACCAGCCTATGCTATGTATACAGCAGTCTGTGTATTTTATGTGAGATCTAAGCAGTGCCTCATATGTCATGTATATACAGCAGTTGGTGTCTCCTATATGACATAAACAGCAGTCTCAATGTATCCTTTGTGATGCATATTCAGCATTCTCGTTATCTCCTATAAAATGTATTTCAGTTTTGCAATTAAGATAAACTAGGAGACATTCTTAAATGCAACTATCATAAATGACAGCAGGATATCTACTCCTATTCACAACATCCTTCAGTATGGCTTCCTGATGAACCAGTACCATAAGAGGAAACGCGTCGAGGCGCATAATGTGGACAGCTAAGTGTTCTGACACATGTATCTTATACTATATTTGAAGGAATTTGGCTTGCCTCTTTAACATTTGGACATCTACAGATGCATCTCACTAAATTAGAATATCATCAAAAAGTTAATTTATTTCAGTTCTTCAATACAAAAAGTGAAACTCATATTATATAGAGTCATAACAAACAGAGTGATCTATTTCAAATCTTTATTTCTGTTAATGTTGATGATTATGGCTTACAGCCAATGAAAACACAAAAGTCATTATCTCAGTAAATTAGAATACTTTATAACAACAGCTTGAAAAATGTTTTTAAAATCCGAAATGTTGGCCTACTGAGATGTATGTTCAGTAAATGCACTCAATACTTGGTCAGGGCTCCTTTTGCATCAATTACTGCATCAATGTGGCGTGGCATGGAGGCATCAGCCTGTGGCACTGCTGAGGTGTTATGGAAGCCCAGGTTGCTTTGATAGCAGCCTTCAGCTCGTCTGTATTGTTGGGTCTGGTGTCTCATCTTCCTCTTGACGATACCCCATAGATTCTCTTTGGGGCTAAGGTCAGGCGAGTTTGCTGGCCAATCATACACAGTGATACTGTTGTTTGTAAACCAGGTATTGGTGCTTTTGTCAGTGTGGACAGGTGCCAAGTCCTGCTGGAGAATGAAATTTCCATCTCCAAAAAGCTTGCCGGCAGAGGGAAGCATGAAGTAACAGAAATAAACACCTGAAATAGGTCACTTTGTATTGAAGAACTAAAATAAATTAACTTTTTGATGATATTCTAAGTTAGTGAGATGCACCTGTATCTTCATAGGATGCAAATTATGTATACACATTGTATGATTTAAGGACTGTTGCTCTTTTTGATTTGTTCTGACATATGGGGTAATTATTATTATTTAGGATGGATTGTCCAAATCACGTTTATTTGCATAAATTATCCAACTATTAATGCACTTGGAACGGTTATAGTTGTCTTCTAACTAGAAATAAGTCTGGATCTATTGGTTTTAAGGCTATATCAGTGGCCCTATTTATATACCATTAATTTCCTAGTTACAAGTATGCTAGGTCATCCTATAGAGTCAGTCACCGTTGAGCGGAGGAGCCATTTTGTGGATTCTTAGGGTGCTAACCTCCTCGGCATAGGCCGGGATTGGATCTAGGGAAAGAGTATGGAGTCTTGTAGGTTGTTGACTAACCTTCTGCCTGCACCCTTTTACCTTTAGATGTACGTGGATGATACATCAATATTATAGATTATTTTCTATTCTTTATCTATATTTGGGATGATTACCAGTTTGGCTTTAGTATATGTAAGGACTGATATTTTTGTGTGTGTCTTTGTGGGCATTTTAATGAACAGTCAATAAAACTGTGCTTTTAGGGGAATTTATGATAGTCTCTTATAAAATATATACAGCAGTCTCTGTGTTTGCTATGTGATGTATACAGCAATCTCAATGTATCCAGCAATCTCAATGTATCCTATGAGATGTGTATACAGTAGTCTCAATGTTTTATGTGTGATGTATACAGCAGAGTCTCAGTATGGTTCTACTCCTTCATTGGAGTCCAGCTGTATTTAATTAAACCGATAGGACTTGATTTGGAAAGGCACACACCTGTCTATATAAGAACTTACAGCTCACAGTGCATGTCAGACAAAATGAGAATAATGAGCCCAAAGGAACTCCCCAAGGAGCTCAGAGACAGAACTGTGGCAAGGCACAGATCTGGTCAAGGTTATAAAAGAATTTCTGCATTACTCAAGGTTCCTAAGAGCACAGTGGCCTCCATAATCCTTAAATGGAAGAAGTTTGGGACCATCAGAAGTCTTCCTAGACCTGGCCGTCCAGCCAAACTGAGCAATCGTGGAAGAAGAGCCTTGGTGAGAGAGGTCAAGAAGAACGCTAAGATCACTGTGGCTGAGCTCCAGAGATGCAGTAGGGAGATGGGAGAAAGTTCCACAAAGTCAACTATCACTGCAACCCTTCACCAGTCGAGCGTTTATGGCAGAGTGGTCCGACAGAAGCCTCTCCTCAGTGCAAGACATATGAAAGCCTGCATAGAGTTTGCTCAAAAACACATGAAGGACTCCCAGACTATGAGAAATAAGATTCTCTGGTCTGATGAGACGAAGATAGAACTTGGTGATAATTCTAAGCGGTATGTGTGGAGAACACCAGGCACTGATCATTACCTGCCCAATACAATCCCAACAGTAAAACATGGAGGTGGCAGCATCATGCTATGATGGTGCTTTTCAGCTGCAGGGACAGGACGACTGTTTGCAATTGAAGGAAACATGAATGCAGCCAAGTACAGAGATATCCTGGATGAAAACCTCTTCCAGAGTGCTCTGGACCTCAGACTTGGCCGAAGGTTCACCTTCCAACAAGACAGTGGCCCTAAGCACACAGCTAAAATAACAAAGGAGTGGCTTCAGAACAACTCTGTGACCATTCTTGAGCCTTGACCTAAACCCAATTGAGCATCTCTGGAGAGACCTGAAACTGGATGTCCACCAACGTTCACCATCCAACCTGACGGAACTGGAGAGGATCTGCAAGGAAGAATTCCAGAGGATCCCCAAATCCAGGTGTGAAAAACTTGTTGCAGCATTCCCAAAAAGACTCATGTCTGTACTAGCTCAAAATAGTGCTTCTACTCAATACTGAGCAAAGGGTCTGAAAACTTATGACCATGTGATATTTCAGTTTTTCTTTTTTAATAAATTTTCAAAACTTTCTACATTTCTGTTTTTCTCAGTCAAGATGGGGTGGAGAGTGTAATTTAATGAGAAAATAAAGAAATGTTTAGAATTTACCAAATGGCTGCAATGAAACAAAGAGTGAAAAATTTAAATGGGTCTGAAAACTTTCAGTACCCACTGTATACAGCAGACCTATACATATACCTATTTTCTATAAACAATACATGAGCAGTGATGAATTCCCTACTTTGAGGAAGCTTGCACTGTAAAATGCATCTGTGTTTCTGAACAACTTACTGCTTTGACGAGTTCTTTTCAAAACTTATCTTCACAAACAGTTCATGCTCTCCAGACTGACCAATGCAAACCCAAGAAAGCAACATCAGTGCCTCCTACCATCACACACCTCACCAATAAAAAGCAGTTCCAGCCATTGCATTAGTTGTGCGTTAATTAAATGTTTGACTAAACATAGTAAGCTAATTTTTAAGTTGATAATTTAATATAGCCAAAAAAATAAAGATTATTATTATGGCAAGCAAATTAAGTTATAACTATCCAAATGGCCCTTGGCAGAAAAAAAGTTGCACATCCCTGGTATAAAATGTAAATTTGGGATAACAAACTTTCTTAGATGTTATTCTATGTATGACCTTACGCTTTGTTTTTATATCATGTATGTTAATTTATTAAGCGCCCTGATGCCAACATGCAAAGCTAGGGAAAAGCATTAGATGATAAACAGCCAGTATTCATTATACACCTTGCTATTCTCCCTTGTGAAAATGGATTTAGATTTATGGATTAAGAAATAAAGGAATGCTTAATACTGTTTGGTGAGTGCCACATTTTTTTCCTTCTATTTATTGGTGGATTGGACTATTTGTCTTGAATACTGAACACAACCGTTACTGGTATTTATAGTAATATTAGACCAGGCTTTGCATATTCTAATACACAGTAGAGAGCATTGCCGACAATGTTTATTTAAAAAATATATCTATTAAAATATAAAAAAGGTATAAGTATTTAATATCTCTATAACCCTGGTAAAATAAACTTTGGATACAAGTGAAAGGTGTAAATAAAAAGAGAGGATTTTTTTTTAGATTTCAACATTTATGAAAACAATTATAAATTAAAACCTAACTTGTCTAAAGTCCATGACTTCCAGACTGCATAAAAAAAGTGTTTATCTTATAATCTTCTTCTAGGACCAGGTCTAGCTTAGGAATGACTGTCTAAATAATCCAACTAAGTGAATAAAGGCTTACAACCTTTCCTTTTGTCACATTCCTAGATTAATAACCTCTTTGTAGAATGGATTCATTAATATCTGTCCGGAAATGCTCCAGTAAACACCAATATCAATAAATCTGCAAACTATATATTCACACAAAGTTCAGCACACAAAATTGATGCATCCGTAGCTTGCAGAAGGTGCTGTTACTTGGACCTGTTTTGGCAAGTTTCTATCTTTATAAAAGCCTCAATGATAGGTAGGCTTTTTCTACAACTCCCATAGACTCGAATGGTGAGAGAGAGGTGAACCAGTCAGACTTTGTGTAAAAGCTGCCACTAGGCTCCACAGCCTGTAGATCTCCACTGTCCTGACAAGTGAGGATTGCAGCTGTTTCCCACCTGTCAAGACATTAGTAGATAAGATGGGAAAACACATATAAAGGGTTTGTCAGGAATTAGCATATTGATACTCTGACTGTTGTTTAGCTTCTATTCAAATTAATGGAAGATAAACTAGAGTACTAGGCAGCAGACACTAAGCAATGTTCGGGGCTCTTGTGTTTTGGAACGTCCATGCCGATGCAGATTCCAGCTGATCGGTGGGTGGTGTATAGGTCTGCAGTATGTCAATCCCAGACAACACATAATAATCTGTTCTCTATACTCTTCCTGGTAACTTAGGCGCTTATCAATTTTCACTTTTTAAAAAAAAAAAAAAAAAAAGACAAAATGAACAAAACTTTCCAGATCCACATGGATCTTTAGCATTTTGCAAGCTTTTAATTGACTTTGGACCACTCAAGATTTGGAAAAAAAAAAGACTTTTCAATACTTGTCTGACTATTAAATCATGTTTTTACAGCTGCCAAAATACTCAGAAACTCGCAGCAAAACAATGGTGTTAGAGGGGAAAAAAGAGCAGAACAAACTTTTTATGACAAGTAAATTAAAAACAACAGGGCTGAAAATACAAAACTGCAATTTAGATAAAACAGCAGATGAATACATAAAAATGTTCTTCTAAAATAACATTCTCCAAAGTTAATCATGAAGAATCTTATTTACAGCAATCCAGTATCAAAATACTCTCTTTAAAGGGAATATATGATATGTAAGCGTTAATTTCTAAAACAAGATAAAGTTTATTGTGTTAACATTTATTTAAAAAAAATAATTCTGCAGCCACTGGGGCGTAAGTATCCAAGCACGGTACTTACACGCCGCAAATACATTAGCAAATGCCATGTCATATTTTGGGTCACTCCATGACAAGTGAACCAATGAATTTTTGCTCTATATTTTTAATGCTTTTGAGATTTTGTTTTCTGGCAATAGTGTGTTAGAGAATGCAAAATGAGAAGAAAATAATAATAAAAATATATATATATAATGCTCAAAAAAATAAAGGGAACACTCAAGTAACACATCCTAGATCTGAATGAATGAAATATTCTCATTGAATACTTTGCTCTGTACAAAGTTGAAAGTGCTGACAACAAAATCACACAAAAATCATCAATGGAAATCAAATTTATTAACCAATGGAGGCCTGGATTTGGAGTCACCCCCAAAATTAAAGTGGAAAAACACACTACAGACTGATCCAACTTTGATGTAATGTCCTTAAAACAAGTCAAAATGAGGTTCAGTATTGTGTGTGGCCTCCACGTGCCTGTATACAGTATATACATATACATACACTGCTCAAAAAAATAAAGGGAACACTTAAACAACAGAATATAACACCAAGTAAATCAAACTTCTGTGAAATCAAACTGTTCACTCAGGAAACAACACTGATTGACAATCAATTTCACATGCTGTTGTGCAAATGGAATAGACAATAGATGGAAATTATTGGCAATTATCAAGACACACTCAATAAAAGGAGTGGTTCTGCAGATGGGGACCACAGACCACATCTCAGTACCAATGCTTTCTGGCTGATGTTTTGGTCACTTTTGAATGTTGGTTGTGCTTTCACACTCGTGGTAGCATGAGACTAACTCTACAACCCACAGAAGTTGCTCAGGTAGTGCAGCTCATCCAGGATGGCACATCAACGCGAGCTGTGGAAAGGTTTGCTGTGTCTGTCAGCGTAGTGTCCAGAGGCTGGAGGCGCTACCAGGAGACAGGCCAGTACACCAGGAGATGTGGAGGGGGCCGTAGAAGGGCAACAACCCAGCAGCAGGACCGCTACCTCCGCCTTTGTGCAAGGAGGAACAGAAGGAGCACTGCCAGAGCCCTGCAAAATGACCTCCAGCAGGCCACAAATGTGCATGTGTTTGCACAAATGGTTAGAAACCGACTCCATGAGGGTGGTATGAGGGCCCGACGTCCACAGACTGGGGTTGTGCTCGCAGCCCAACACCGTGCAGGACGCTTGGCATTTGCCACAGAACACCAGGATTGGCAAAGTCGCCACTAGTGCCCTGTGCTCTTCACAGATGAAAGCAGGTTCACACTGAGCACATGTGACAGACGTGACAGAGTCTGGAGATGCTGTGGAGAGCGATCTACTGCCTGCAACATCCTTCAGCATGATGGGTTTGGAAGTGGGTCAGTAATAGTGTGGGTTGGCATTTCTTTAGAGGGTCGCACAGCCCTCCATGTGCTCGCCAGAGGTAGCTTGACTGCCATTAGGTACCGAGATGAGATCCTCAGACCCCTTGTGAGACCATATGCTTGTGCGATTGGCCCTGGGTTCCTCCTAATGCAGGACAATGCCAGACCTCATGTCGCTGGAGTGTGTCAGCAGTTCCTGCAAGATGAAGGCATTGAAGCTATGGACTGGCCCGCCCGTTCCCCAGACCTGAATCCGATTGAGCACATCTGGGACATCATGTCTCGCTCCATCCACCAACGTCACGTTGCACCACAGACTGGCCAGGAGTTGGCGGATGCTTTAGTCCAGGTGTGGGAGGAGATCCCGGAGGAGACCATCCACAACCTCATCAGGAGCAAGCCCAGGCGTTGTAGGGACGTCAAACAGGCACGTGGAGGCCACACACAATACTAAGCTTCATTTTGACTTGTTTTAAGGACATTACATCAAAGTTGGATCAGCCTGTAGCGTGTTTTTCCACTTTAATTTTGGGGGTGACTCCAAATCCAGGCCTCCATTGGTTAATACATTTGATTTCCATTGGTGATTTTTGTGTGATTTTGTTGTCAGCACATTCAACTTTGTACAGAACAAAGTATTCAATGAGAATATTTCATTCATTCAGATCTAGGATGTGTTATTTGAGTGTTCCCTTTATTTTTTTAAGCAGTGTATATACAGTATACGAGGGTCAGTCAATAAGTAAAGCCTCCTATTTTTTTTCTCCTTAAATAAGGTAGTTATGTTAAATATTCGAATTTGGCACAAATCCTCAAACCTTCTTCTCCAATCCACAGCAATTGCAACTTCCTGCACCAACAGGTGGCAGGACTGTATCTGTTTGCAAAATGGCTGACATCGATGTTCATATTAGACAACGTTCTGTGATTGAATTCTTGCATGCAGAAGGTGAAACGCCCATTCGAATTCATGAGAGACTGAAAAATGTGTACGGTGATGCAACAGTGGATGTCAGTACAGTTAGACGATGGGTTCATCGCTGTAACACAGCTGAAGGGCCATCACCGTTGGCTGACAAAATGCGGAGTGGCAGGCCAGTAACCGCAGTGACTCCAAGCAACATTCAGCGAGTCGATGACATCATTCGTGGTGACCGCCGGGTGACTGCAGATGAATTGTGTGGCATTATCTGCCTCAGTAAAGGCAGTGTGATGAAAATTATTGGACAACTGGGATACAGAAAAGTTTGTGCACGGTGGGTCCCAAGAATGCTTTTTACCATGCTGGAATACATGCCCTTGTTAAACGGTGGACCAAGACTGTGGAAATGGATGGTGATTATATTGAAAAGTGACAAATTAATCGTTAATGTTGTGGTTTTCAACCTATGTAATTGCATTGGAATTTCTTGCTAATTAAAAGGAGAAAAAAAATAGGAGGCATTACTTATTGACTGACCCTCGTATATACAGTACAGACCAAAAGTTTGGACACACCTTCTCATTTAAAGATTTTTCTGTATTTTCATGACTATGAAAATTGTACATTCACACTGAAGGCATCCAAACTATGAATTAACACATGTGGAATTATATACTTGACAAAAAAGTGTGAAACAACTGAAAATATGTCTTATATTCTAGGTTCTTCAAAGTAACCACCTTTTGCTTTGATGACTGCTTTGCACACTCTTGGCATTCTCTTGATGAGCTTCAAGAGGCAGTTACCGGAAATGGTCTTCCAACAATCTTGAAGGAGTTCCCAGAGATGCTTAGCACTTGTTGGCCCTTTTGCCTTCACTCTGCGGTCCAGCCCACCCCAAACCATCTCGATTGTGTTGTGATCTGCTACAAGCACTAAGGAAAGACAGGAGATCTGTCCCTACAATAGAACTAAGCTAGATCCCTACGATGTAACGGGGAACCTGATCCTGCGATCAGACCCACTAAAGTCCTCAGCTAGTCTGAACGAAGACCTATAGATGTGAGGGAGGGATCCCTACAAGAACTAGGGACTGGGAGAAAGATGGACACCTCCTAGCAGAAATTGTAGCAGTAAAAGACAAACAAACAACATAGAACATAGATGTCAAAAGACCTAGCTAAACTGACTGAGAAAGGTAACAAAGCACCTGGCTAGCTTAAGAGTAGAAATTACAATGAAGTCCAGCAAGGCCAGAAGGGCGGGCAGGATAAAATAGGCAAAAACGGTCATGTGACCAGCATAATAGAAAAAACCTAACAGGAGAGTTCTAACAGTACCCCCTCTTCTATGAGGATCCTCCGGATCCCCTAGGCCCAGGCTTATCAGGAAACCTCTTGTGAAACGCTCTAACAAGTCTGGAAGCAGAAACATCATCTGCCCTCACCCATGAGTTATCCTCATGGGTGAGGACATGCAAAAACAAAAACCAAAAAAATTAGTGATCAATATAGCCACCTTTCTTTATGATGACACTCAACAGCCTTCCATTCATAGATTCTGTCAGTTGCTTGATCTGTTTTCGATCAACATTGCGTGCAGCAGCCACCACAGCCTCCCAGACACTGTTCCGAGAGGTGTACTGTTTTCCCTCCCTGTAGATCTCACATTTTATGATGGACCACAGGTTCTTTAAGGGGTTCAGATCAGGTGAACAAGGGGGCCATGTCATTATTTTTCTTCTTTTAGACCTTTACTGGCCAGCCACGCTGTGGAGTAGTTGGATGCATGTGATGGAGCATTGTCCTGCATGAAAATCATGTTTTTCTTGAACGATACCGACTTCTTCCTGTACCACTGCTTGAAGAAGTTGTCTTCCAGAAACTGGCAGTAGGTCTGGGAGTTGAGCTTCACTCCATCCTCAACCCGAAAAAGTCCCACAAGTTCATCTTTGATGATACCAGCCCATACCAGCACCCCACCTCCACCTTGCTGGCGTCTGAGTCAGAGTGGAGCTCTCTGCCCTTTACTGATCCAGCCTCTGGCCCATCCATCTGGCCCATCAAGAGTCACTCTCATTTCATCAGTCCATAAAACCTTTGAAAAATCAGTCTTAAGATATTTCTTGGCCCATTCTGGACATTTTATCTTAAGTTTCTTGTTCAAAGGCGGTCGTTTTTCAGCCTTCCTTACCTTGGCCATGTCCCTGAGTATGGCACACCTTGTGCTTTTTGATACTCGAGAAACATTGCAGCTCTGAAATATGGCAAAACTGGTGGCGAATGGTATCTTGGCAGCTTCACGCTTGATTTTCCTCAATTCATGGGCAGTTATTTTGCGCCTTTTTGGCCAACACGCTTCTTGCGACCCTGTTGGCTATTTGCCATGAAACGCTTGATTGTTCGGTGCTTCAAAAGTTTGGAAATTTCAAGACTGCTGCATCCCTCTGCAAGACATCTCACAATTTTGGACTTTTCAGAGCCTGTCAAATCTCTCTTCTGACCCATTTTGCCAAAGGAAAGGAAGCTGCCTAATAATTAAGCACACCTTATATAGGGTGTTGATGTCATTAGTCAACACCCCTCCTCATTACAGAGATGCACATCACCAGATTTACTTAATTGGTAGTTGGCTCTCAAGCCTAAGCAGCTTGGAGTAGGACAACATGTATAAAAAGTATCATGTGATCAAAATACTCATTTGCCTAATAATTCTGCACACAGTGTATGTACTATTTATTTATTCCATGAAGGCAAAGGCATCACTCCTCCAATCTTCAATAAGAAATATGGTGGTTTATTGACAAATAATCATAGTGGCAGTGGCCACTAGTTTCTTATTGAAGATTGGAGTGCTTCCTTTGTCTTCATGGAACACTATTTTGGTTGTGCTTGTTAGGTACCCACTGCTTTATCCAGCTTACTTGTGCTGCACAGTTTACTGTGTATTTGTGTATATATTTATTTTTTTATTAAATTTAAAAGTTTAGAAAAAATACAAATTTCTGCATTGCATGCTGTGAAGACACGGGGTCTTCCATTGGCTTAACACTACACAGACAACACAGGGTGTGGGGAAAACAGTGTGACAATACTTTATTGAACCAAAAGCGGACAATAAACACATAGAACAGTCCCAGCAAGTACCCAAGATGGTGCAACATTACACAGTCCTTACCCTTCCGCTGGCCAGCTGAGAATAGAGTAGCTGCGATTTCGGGGCTTCCAGGGCCGACTACCTCCACCAGTGGCACCCCGCTTTTGGCGGGTCCCCAAAGAGAGAAGGTAACGACAAGCTTAGGAAACTAGCCAAGAGCAGTGAAGTCTGTGGCCAGGTGATCTGATTGTCCCAACCTGGATTCTTCAAAACGTCTCTTAGGGTTCAGAAATGGTCAATGGAGCCAATCTGTATTCCTCCAGCTGAGGCCGAAGTCCCCTAAGCGGACATCCTGTACAATGACCCAGAATAGAGGCAGAGACCCCGTTTCATAGATCAGTTGTCCCTGCAGCCATCATTCACAAGTCGAGGGTCAGGAATGAAGGTGGAAGGGGCTCATGACTCATTGTTTGAGCATTTAATAAACTTGCATGGTTTGGTATAATAAATAATCAGCATATTATCACAGTATTGCTCCATGTCTCTATCTTGTAAGATTTGCAGACAATATGATACAGTACATCTCAAGTGTCAACATTCAGGAAACAATAGCCTATGTTAATAAACCAAAGTAGAACACCAATGCAAAAGTCAACATGAAGATAAAAGGATATAGCTCTTGGCTTACTGAATTTGTCTGGCATAATTAAGAAGAAAAGTTGTATTGTCACATACCTCCCCCTTCTTAATTAGCCAGACGTGATAGGTTTCCTATCACCCTCATCGGGCACAGTCCATCAGCTTGTCTTTAAGCACAGACACGAATGTAAGAGGTCTCACCTTCATGAGAACGAAACTTTGTATCATCCAGTTTCCTCAAAGCATATTCCATATCTTCCTTGAGAATAAACTCCTCAATCCCCATGCCATCATTGTGCATATCAGCACAGCAGACACTTCCAGCTTCTCACATATGATCTTTTAGATCCTGCCAACTTACCGATGGTGGAAGCTTGGAGACGAGGATTCTGTATTCAGTTCATCGGGGAGGGGGACCATTCCTCCAGAGAACTCCTCCAAATCATCCCCATGGTCTCTGGCTTGACCTGGGAAACTCCACACGTAATCGACGAGAACCAAACTCATATCCATTGCATCCACACACTGCGTCCTCCGCATCCTGTGGATCCTGGAAGCTGATGAAGGCGAACGTTGCGGCACCACCTCCCCCACGATTCTTCAGCTCGATGGTACAAATCCGCCCGTACCGATGGAACTTCACCAGCTCCGTTTTCTGTACAACGGCTGGTAAATTGCCTACATAAATACGCCCAATCCCCGGGTGCTGAACCCCAGCTCGGGAGATAGTAACTTGGCGGCCTAGTAAATGGTGCATTAGGGGGGAATATCTGAACTGGCTAGGGTGATGGAAGATCCAATTTTCTGAAGTCCCTGGGCCTTGGTATCACTGACCTTGACAGGCTGGAGGTGGTTATGAAGGTTGGCTGGTTTACGGTGGTCAACCTGCCATATAATGTGAACAGGGTATATCACTTCCTCCTCTGCTGGTGTATCCTGAGGGTAGCGTCCCTCAGACCCTGATGGTTCGTCTTGGCAGATATTAGCCACATGTGCCGGCAGACTGGCTCCGGGCATTAGGGCCCAGCTATGTAGACAATCTTTGGCCAAGTGTCCAAGGTGCCCAGACTTAAAACAGTGCTGTCTGTTGGGCAAATCACGGGTACTGTTGGTGACCCTTGGTCTTGGTGGGTTTTCTGCTGGGTAGCGGGATAGTCCTGCTTGATGAGTGGCCGGTCTAATCTTTGGATGAGGGGTCTTCTGGGATTGGTGGGCATATCAGGTCTCCAGGGGGGTCGATTGGCTGTAAACTCATCGGCCAATCGGGCTGCTTGCTCTGGGGTGTCGGGCTTCCGGTCGGCTACCCACTCTCGTATTTCTGGGGCCATTTTCTACATAAGTTGCTTGAGCATGATCAAGTCCTGTAGGGCAGCAGCGGAGTGGGCAGCTCTACTGTCGAGCCAACGGTTGCAGTGTAATCGGAGATGACTGAAAAATTCTACATAGGAGACCCCCTGGCGAGATAATGTCTGGAACTTAGTGCGATTTCTCTCTGGGGTGATGGTAAAAAGGGCCAGCAGAGTATCCTTAATAGTTCCATAGTCAAGGCAGTCCTGAGGCCCAAGCGACCGGGCAGGCCAGGCCAATCAAACTAGTCCCGGGCCCGTGCCAGGCCAGTCAAACTAGTCCATAGGTATTTAGCCCAATCAGCTGTGGGAACCTGGTTTATCAGCATCAGAGTCTCAAAATCTTGCAGATGTTCATTGACTTCAGTGTTGGACTCATTAAACACTAGCACGTCTCTGTAGCGGAGATGAGTTCCTTGTTGGGGAACCATCATGGGGTAGGGCCCAGCGCTGGCGGTAGGGATACTGCAAGTCCCAAAACTGATTCTATAACACAAGCCCTTTCCCCACTTGAGGCTCCAGGTCCTAATGCAACCAACAACTCCTGGATTTGGGCTGCTGGGGACTGGGTTGAATCCAGACCGCCACTGGGTCCTTGCTCTGGCAATTCCTCTGGGTCCATCTCAGCGGAGTTTTCTTCGTCCTCCACGACATTCTGGGCATCCTAACGGACCAATTACTGATCAAATCTGACTGAGTGTCGGTGGCCCGGTATAGAATCCGTCGAAGCTGGCATAGTTACTGTAGTTGCCGTTTCTTGTTGCACCTATATATCCACTCTGGTCATCTTCCCAAGGCCTGGCTGGTGGGGTTGGACATAGTGGCGTCCGAAACCTGCTGTGTATGCCTCACCTATGGTCTGCTGGGTCTGTCTATATGCCTCCCTGGTTGTAAAGCCCTTGGACGGTGTCTGCGAACACTAGTCCCCAGCAGCTCCCCCGGTCGGCTGGGCTGAGTAGTATCCCATCGCTGCCACCAATATGTGAAGACACGGGGTCTTCCGTGGGCGCAACACTACTCATGCAACACAGGGTGTGGGTAAAACAGTGTGGCAATACTTTATTGAACCACAAAGTGGACAGTAAACACGTAGAACAGTCCTAGCAAGTACCCAAGATGGTGCAACATTACACAGTCCTTACCCTCCTGCTGGCCAGCTGAGAATAGAGTAGCTGCGATTTCGGGGCTTGCAGGGCCGACTACCTCCACCAGTGGCACCCGCTTTTGGAGGGCCCCCAAAGAGAGAAGATAACGACAAGCTTAGGAAACTAGACGAGAGCAGTGAAGTCTGGGGCCAGGTGACCTGATTGTCCCAACCTGGATTCTTCAAAACGTCTCTGAGGGTTCAGCAATGGTCAATGGAGCCGATCTGTATTCCCCCAGCTGGGGCCGAAGTCCCGTAAGCTGACATGCTGTAGAGTGACCCAGAATACAGGCAGAGACCCCGTTTTATAGATCAGTTGTCCTTGCAGCCATCATTCACAGGTCAAGGGTCAGGGATCAAGGTGGAAGGTGCTCATGACTCATTGTTTGAGCATTTAATAAACTTGCATGGTTTGGTATAATAAATAATCAGCATATTATCACAGTATTGCTCCATGTCTCTATCTTGCAAGATTCGCAGACAATATGTTACAGTACATCTCAACTCAAGTGTCAACATTCAGGAAACAATAGCCTGTGTTAATCAACCAAAGTAGAACACCAATGCAAAAGTCAACATGAAGATAAAAGCATATAGCTCCTGACTTACTGAATTTGTCTGGCATAATTAAGAAGAAAAGCTGTATTGTCACACATGCCTTTACGTTTCTCTTCATAACTCAGGCCAGAACTTAGAGAAAAGGAAAAAGTACCATTACACTCAGAACTGGCATTCACCTGATATGTCACAAGAAAATCTTAGGTAATATTTTACCCATGCTGACTCAAACGCAAAATTTTGAAAAGCACTTCCAAATAAACTATATACTATAACATTTTCAAAAAATTCACATGTGCCTCCTATGCTCCAAGCCACATTTGTACCATAATTCAAGTTGGGATCTCAAAGGGATCATACTTACTGATAACTTACTAATAACTATATGAACAGTGTCAATTTGAAAATCTCGAATTCACATCTGCTCAGCCTGTGTTCTGAAAGTGCAGGGTCTATGTTTTCCAAATTAAAAAAAAAACAAAGTTTCATGACTTGTCATGATCTTATACCAGGCAAATCATTAGATAAATCTATAGTGGATACAGCAAAAGTTTTTTGCAATAGTGATGAAGTGACTGGTTTTTGCCAATTTGAAAGAGACCTATGAATTTTTTTCTTTTAAAGTTCAACTTCTGCCAAAATAGGATTTTCAAAATTTTCTGACCTGCGACCTAAAAATTGTGTCTTGGCTGGTGGTAGTGGTGCACACTCGTATGTGTATGTCCAGCACACCAGAACACTAAGCTTATGATTGAAGGAGGTAAGCTGAAAAATATTCAGTTTGGTGAGTCCAGCCTTAAAGATTACAAAGTATGGGTTTGAAATAATGTGTCCAGAAAAGAGTTCAAAAGGTCACCTAAATATCTGCAAAAAAATGTCCTCTAGTAATGGATCTCCAAGAAAAAGATAAAAGCATCTCTAAGAGGCTATGGTAGATAGTATAACTTATAGACAGTGGATATCTGGTGACAGATGGACTTTTGACATTGTTTCTAAGAGTGCAGAATACTTTGTAGAACGGTTTGAGACCGGCTGATAGTCCTTAAAAAGTTAGTCCGAAACCCAAAAGTAAATTTCAATGAATGCATCTTAAAAACTAATAACTTTTGTAATTTCAAGTCATGGTAAAATTCCCTACTATTTACTCTGTACTGCAACTTAGGGTTCTGTTTATATTACCCACTTTCCATGACGATTTGTTTGAGAATCCTCAGTGCATGATGGGATACTCAAACGACTCGTCATTTGCTGGCTGAAACTGCTGTCACTTCCCTTTCCGCATTGAAACGAAGCGTCATTGAAGGGGAGGGGGCTGTGACATCCCGACACGCCTCTTGCTTAATTTGCCGCCCTGAAACGAAGCAGCAGTGACACTCGTTTCAGGGGCTGGTCCCTGCGGTGTCTCTCTTGTGCAATGTCTCCCCTTTTCTGCACCTTCTGGTCCATCACTGTCCTTTGTGTATCCAAGAAAACCAGACATTATAAAAGTAAACAAAAATCAGAGATTAACCCCATAACAGCCGGACTAAAGGCCCCGTCACACTAAGCGATGCAGCAGCGATCCCGACAACGATACGACCTGTCAGGGATCGTTGCTGCATCGCTAATACATCGCTGGTGAGCTGTCAAACAGGCAGACTCACCAGCGATGAGGGGAGCAGCGATATCGTGGAAAGAATCGTTCCACGATGTCCTGCTCCCGTTACCAGCCTGCTGCTTAAGCAGGAGCAGGCTGGTAACTATGGTAAATATCGGGTTACTAAGTGCGCGTGTGCCCCTAGTAACCCGCTGTTTACCATGGATACCACTCTGCTACGGTGCGCTGGAGCCTCCGCTCACCGTAGCAGAGTGGTATCTATGGTAAACAGCGGGTTACTAAGTGCGCGCGTGCCCCTAGTAACCCGATATTTACCATGGTTACCAGCCAGATCGTTGGTCCCGCTGGTCACACACAGCGATGTGTGCTGGCCAGCGGGAGGCCAACGACCAAAAAATGGTCCAGGACACTTTGCAACGATCAGCGACCTCACAGCAGGGGCCTGCTCGTTGCAAAGTGTCACACGTAGCGACATCGCTGGTGAGGTCGCTGGTGAGTCACCAAAACCGTGACACAGCAGCGATCTCGCTAGCGATATCGCTTAGTGTGACGGGGCCTATACTCTTACACAAAAGGAAACGGCCATTGTTAGTAAGAGATTGCAGACAAGATTACATTTCACCCAGTACAAAAGACAAACTGATGATAAAAGGTCAGTATAAAGACTTACTACTAATTGTTTAAGACTAGTTCATATTGCTTTATTTTATAGCTTGATGATTTAACTACTGTATTATTCTTTTTAAAAACTTGAAAAAGGACACGCCTAGTGACGTAATAATAATAAAAAAAAAGTTACATATATATTGAAAAAGGTGTTATAAATATTGATTCTTTTAAGTTAGCATTAAACATATGATTAGGATGAGACTGCATTAAGAAAATCACGCTTCGAAATATGATAATACAGAGATCCCAACTTGAATCCCTGAACAAATATAACCAAAAACACAAGTAACACATATGCATTTTTTTGAAAAATTTCTAGCATAATTTTTCCAAAATCGTCCATCAAAATTTAGAATTTGACTCCTCAAAAACAAAATATCAACAAACAGTCTTGTGGTATATCAAATTAAAGCCTGTACAATTCTGAACAAAATGGTGCCTCTCCCATCTCTTTATCTTAATTCTAGCCCGAGATACGATAACAAATGTAAAGTCATACAAACCCAAAATTCAGGTTTTTTCAAAACTTTAGAAATCTATAAAACAGTATCTAATGAAGATAAAAATTCAAAACTTTTTTTCAATTCACTAAAGCAGCACTTCAAAAAACACCAAAGAAAATAAATATCCTAAGATATCTGTTAAAAAATTTCAGATTTGGATCACTTGAAATGGAATGAGCCATTTGTAGAGCCCCAAAGTGCTGAACCAGCAGAAATCCCCAACAAGCAACACATTTTAGAAACTACAACCCTCAAAAAATTAATCTAGGGGTGTAATTACCATTCTGAACCTACAGATGTTTCACAAAAATTTATACCATTTGGACGAGAACATTATAAATTACGTGCATTCCAGTAAAATGTTGCCGTAGCACCAAATTTTTAAAGTATGTATGTCATTCCCAAAACTAAAACATTTAAACATTCAAATAGGAGATTTTGCACCTAAAAATAATGCCTGTAGTGTAATTTTTACATATTTTGTTTTACAACAAAAAGGACCAGCACCTACTAACAGAATAAAGCACATGTGAACAGGTACAAAGTGAATATTAGCATACAGAGTGCTGCTGTATTCTTTTGTTTTTATCATGGCAGTCATAGCAGTTTTGTACCTGTTCACACTTGCTGTATTATGTTAGGAGGTGTTGGTCAGTTTGGAGGTGGTGACTGCTTCCATATTTGACTGAGCTTACAGCGGTTTTTTTTTTGGGGGGGGGGGGGGTTTGGGGTTTTTTTTTTTTTTTTATCGGGGCTGCATCAGTCCTTTAAACCTGTAGGCTTTTAGCCCAGGAGTGGCATGTGTGATAAATATTAGCATTAGAGTCCTACCATAGAAAGATGCACCTTGTCATGGCTGGTGGGCACACATGAATAGACCAAATTATGCCCCAAATACCTTCATTTTATATATTCTATATATCAGTAATGCAGTTTATATTTAATATACTCAATGTTTAGATACATATTAGTGCTTACAGAGTGCTGCTGTGTTCTTTTCTTTGTATATTATTTTGTTTTACATAACAACCATTTTATTGGATATGTAAATATGGGTCCTTGGTGCACCCTTGGCATGGCCAAGGGCTCAGTGCATCATACTGCGCCCTCAATTATAACCATCTGAACTTCCCCTTATGCTGATTGACAGTGCTCGCTTTAGAGCAATGTCTGGATCCAATTCTCAGCCCTGCACTCACTGACACTGCAGGAGCTGAGAGTACACACTGTCAGTGAGTGCAGGTGCTTTCTCTTCCCCTTTCCTGTAACCAGCAGCTTCTTGCTGCACACAGGACCACACAGTAGAAGGCAGGATAGTGTTCAGTAATGCCATACATGTGAATGTTAACTGGGGTTTGGGCACATTGCGAGGTTCAAAAAATAGGGTCAATTTGTCTTGGGGAGCGTGGATTTTATTAGATTTGTTTTTGGGAGCCATGTCGATTTTCCAGTGCCTTTGAGCTACTAGTAACGTTGAAAGATGACAGAACTGAACTGAATGGGGGCTTTTATTGTGGAATGAGTTTTTATTTTTACCATTTGGGGCTACATTAGTTTTTAATTGCTTTACATTGTGATTTTTGGGAGACAGAGTAATCAAACAGCAATTCAGGAATGGTCTTTTTTTGTGTTTTTACACTGTTGTTAAAACAACCAGCATCTGCTTCTACAATCGCTGCCATTTGACCACTTAAATGCCATTGCCAATCACTGACAGCTGTATTTAAAGGACGCGATAGCCAACACAATCACAGGGTGCTGATGTGTTGTTATTGCAGCCAGGCCTGCAGAAGGCCTTCATGGCTATCATCTAGGTCCTCAGATGAATCCCCAGACTGTGGATGAGCTTCATAGGATATCACCATTTTCGCTATACACTGCAATATGGTTGTGTTCTTTGGAGGCAATAAAAATAAACGTTTTTAATATGAAAAATTTAATTTTAAAAATGTAATCATCCAACTTAAAAATAAAAAAATATATATTTATTATCACCACATCTGCAAAAGTTTAACCTATCAAAATAAAAAAATAATTAACCTGAATATGAAACGATCAAAAAGAAAAGAAAAAAAAAATCAAGCCCTCATATAGCTCAGCGGATAGAAAAATAAAAACGTCATGGGTCTCACTCAAAAAATAGCGACGCAAACAAAATTGGCCATTGTCGAGAAGGGGTTAGTGTTTCATTTATAAACTTACAGTGGTATGTAAAAGTTTGGGCAAAATTACAGTTATTGTGAACAGTTAAGAAAGTGGAGGATGAAATGATTTCTACAAGGCCTGAAGTTAAAGATAACACATTTCCTTTGTATTTTAGGCAAAAAAAGAAAATATTTTCATCTTTTACATTTTAAAAAAATTACAGAAATGAAAATAGGCTGATGCAAAAGTTTGGGCACCCTGCCTAGTACCTGGTACAACCCCTTTTGAAAGCATCACAGCTTGTAAACGCTTTTTGTAGCCAGCCAAGAGTCTTTCAATTCCTGTTTGAGGGATTTTCATCCATTCTTCCTTTGAAAATTCTTCCAGTTCTGTGAGATTCCTGGGTCGTCTTGCACGAACTGCTATTTTGAGGTCTAGCCACAGATTTTCAATGATGTTCAGATCAGGGGACTGTGAGGGCCATTGTAAAACCTACAGCTTGCGCCTTTTGAGGTACTCTTTTGTGGATTTTGACGTGTGTTTAGGATCGTTATCCATTTGTAGAAGCCATCCTCTTTTCAACTCCAGCTTTTTTACAGATGGTGTTATGTTTGCATCAAGAATTTGTTGAAATTTCATTGAATCCATTCTTCCCTCTATCCGGGAAATGTTCCACGTGCCATTGGCTGCAACACAACCCCAAAGCATGATTGATCCACTCTCATGCTTAATGGTTGGCGGAATATTCTTTCCCTAAAATTCTGTGCCCTTTTTTTTTTCAACATACACCTTTTGCATTGGGCCATTTTCCATTTTGTAATTTTTATAATGTAAAAGATGAAAAATATATGTCATCTTTTACTTTAGGCCTTTTAGAGATTATTTAATCTTCAACTTGCTTAACTGTTCACAATAACAGTAATTTTGCCCAGGGGGGCCCAAACTTTTACACGCCACTGTATGTACAAAACTCATTTATTGTGTACTTTCTACAAAACAACATGCATTAAGCAGTACCTTGGAAAGAGATTTCCTGTTAGCCGTGAGGGTGGCAAGTCCTGCACAACAAACCAAGGCACTTGAACTTGATAGGCCGGAACTTGGGGGAATGGTTCCATCCACCATGCAATTCATCCCTTTAGGTCCATCCAGACTGAAGTGCTCCTTGAAAATATAGAGTTCATATGAATCATAAAAAATAATAAAACAAGGAAATGAACACAGAATACCCTAACTGCATACAAGAGGCAACTGATAATACAATGGGGCACATTTACCTAAGACTGGCGTATGATAGACCGATTCCCAAATACTTTTTAGAAAAATGGCAAGGACAGAGAGACAGAAGCAAAAATTTGTCAAAGTTTATACAAGAAGCTTCATGAATGTTCCCTGATATATTAACACTAAAACTATCATATTCTGCAGTTAAAAGAAATAAAACCCTTAAGTGTTTCATAAGAAACCTATACAGAAGTCACAGGAATACTATAGGACCAAACCTTAGAGACGAAGTCAAACATACTCACATTCCTGGGAAACACAGGAAACTGTTTGTTGCACATGGGCTTTGAATGTATCATACTTCACTTACAGTAGTACAACACTGCCTTGATCTCTTTAAAGGGAATCTGTCAGCTGATTTTTGCTATGTAACAAAACCTACATGAGGCTAAGTTTACACGTTGCTTTTTAGTTGCTTTTTGTCTGCAGTCAAAACATGATTTCTTGGCAGTAAAAAAAAAAAAAAAGCTGCAGACAAAAAACGGGTTTTGCTGTTTTTTTGCTGCTTTTCTAGTAGCTTTTTTGGCGTTTTTCAGGATCCTAAATTTCAGCTTTGCTTCCACCAAACAAGCATGAACAATGCAAGGTGTTATGCCACCAATGCAAGATGTATATGAAACCATGAAACAGTTTTGAAAAAAAAGGTAATTCCATAAAATTATTTTGTGAAAAAAGTTTTTATGTCTGAAAAAATAGTGACTATTCTGAACAAAAAAGTTCATATGAATTCATGAAAAAATACACAATTGCAAATGTAAAAACAGAGGGGGAGTTGAATTGGTCAGGCGTAGTTTACCTAAGACATTGGCAGAACATTGAGTTGGTCAGGCACCGTTTACTTTCACACATTGGTCAGGGCCATTGAGTTGGTCAGGTATTGTTCAATTTCACACATTGGTCTGGCATTGAGATGGTCAGGCATTTTTTACTTTCACACATATCACTAATTTAATTAACCCCTTTACAACCCAAGGTGGTTTGCACGATAATGACCAGGCCAATTTTTACAATTCTAACCACTGTCACTTTATGAGGTAATTACTCTGGAACGCTTCAACGGATCCCCCTGATTCTGAGATTGTTTTTTCGTGACATATTGTACTTCATGATTGTGATAAAATTTCTTTGATATCACTTGCGTTTATTTGTGAAAAAAAACGGAAATTTGGCAAAATTTTTTAAAATTTAGCAATTTTCAAAATTTGAATTTTATGCCCTTAAATCATAGAGATATGTCACACAAAATAGTTAATAAATAAATGTTGGAACCAACATTTTTTTTTATTGGGGAGCTATAAGGTTTAAAAGTTTACCAGCGATTTCTCATTTTTCCAACAAAATTTACAAAACCATATTTTTAGGGACCACATCATATTTAAAGTCACTTTGAGGGATCTTTATGACAGAAAATACCCAAAAGTGACACCATTCTAAAAACTGCACCCCTCAAGGTGCTCAAAACCAAATTCAAGAACTTTATTAACCCTTCAGATGCTTCACAGGAATTTTTGGAATGTGGAAGAAAAAAATTAACATTTAACTTTTTTCACAAAAATGTTAGTTTAGACCCAATTTTTTTTTATTTTCGCAGGGGTAACAGGAAAAAATGGACCCCAAAATTTGTTGTGCAATTTCTCCTGAGTAAGCAGATACCCCATATGTGGGGGAAAACCACTGTTTGGGCGCACGGCAGGGTTCGGAAGGGAAGGAGCGCCATTTGACTTTTTGAATTTAAAATTTGCTTGAATAATTAGCGGACGCCATGTTACATTTGGGGAGCCCCTGATGTGCCTAAACAGTGGAAACCCCCCACAAGTGACACCATTTTGGAAACTAGACCCCTCAGGGAACTTATCTAGATGTGTGGTGACCACCTTGAACCTGCAAGTCCTTTACAGAAGTTTATAACATTGAGCTGTAAAAATAAAATTTTCACATTTTTCCCACAAAAATGTTTTTCAGCCCCCACTTTTGCATTTTCATAAGGGTAACAGAAGAAATTGCACTATGCAGTTTGTTGTGCAATTTCTCCTGAGTTAGCAGATACCCCATATGTGGGGGAAAACCACTGTTTGGGTGCGCGGCAAGGTTCGGAAGGGAAGGAGCGCCATTTGACTTTTTGATTGTAAAATTTGCTTGAATAATTAGCAGATGTGCCCCTGATGTGCCTAAACAGTGGAAACCCCCAACAAGTGACACCATTTTGGAAACTAGCCCCCTCAGGGAACTTATCTAGATGTGTGGTGACCACCTTGAACCTGCAAGTCCTTTACAGAAGTTTATAACATGGAGCCGTGAAAATAAAAAAATCAAACTTTTTCCACAAAAATGATGTTTTAGCCCCAATTTTTTAATTTTCACAAGGGTAAGAGGAGAAAATGGACCCCAAAAACTTTTGTGCAATTTCTCCTGAGTACGCCAATACCCCATATGTGGGGAAAATACAGTGTTTGGGCGCACGGCAGAGTTCAGAAGGGAAGGATCACTGTGTGACTTTTGAACGCAAAATTGGCTGGAATCGAGAGCGGACGCCATGTCGCGTTTGGAGAGCCCCTGATGTGCCTAAATAGTTGAAACCCCCCACAAGTGACCCCATTTTGGAAACTACACCCCTCAAGGATTTTATCAAGGGGTATAGTGAACATTTTGAACCCAGAGGTACGACACAGAATTTGATGACATTAGGTCATCATATTGAATAAGTTGTCATTAGTCTTGAGCGCAAGTGCTCGCTACTTGAGTTTGCATCGGGTACTCCGGTATGCACCATGTATCACGGGTGCTCAAGTGAAATGCTCGAGTCCCCGCCGGCATGTTTCATGGTTATTAGACACCCCAAAAAAAACATGCGGGGATCGCTCGTGCATGGCAGGCAATCCCCGCGACTTATTTTTGGCCGCGAAGCATATGGGACGGAGACTTGAGCACCCGCGATACTCAGTGCATACCCGAGCACCCGATGCAAACTCAAGTAGCGAGCACTTGCGTTCAACACTAGTTGCCATATCGTCATCTTTTTTTTTTTTACTTTTGAAAAAAAACAACAACCCTAACCCCATCCCTAACATTAGCACAACCCTAACCCCAACCCCAGCCCTAGCGTTTATTTTTTACGCCATTCCTCGTGCGGTATAAGTGATTAGACGACCTTATTCTTCGGGTCGGTGCGAATACAGAGATACCAGAATCATATCGGGTTTTTATGATTGACAGCTGTCACACACTAAAAGACACATATTTTGTAAAATCTAGTTTTTGCATTGCCATATTTTGAGAGCTATAATTTTTCCATATTTTGGCCTACAGTGTCATGTGACGGCTTGTTTTTTGCGGGATGAGTTGACGTTTTTATTGGTGCCATTTTCAGGCACGTGCCATTTTTTGATCGTTTTCTATTCCAGCTTTTGGGAGGCAGAATAAACAAAAACCAACAATTCAGGAATTGTTTTGTTTTTTTCTATTTTTTTATTCTACTCCGCGTGTGGTAAAATTGATAAGGTAGCTTTATTCTTCGGGTCAGTACGTTTACAGCGGTACCACATTTATATCGTTTTTCTATGTTTTGGCGCTTTTACACAATAAAAGCTATTTTATAGAAAAAAAAATTTTTTTGCATCGCTTTATTCTGAGAGCTATAACTTTTTGATTTTTCGGATGATGGAGCTGGATGGCGGCTTGTTTTTTGCGGGACAAGAAGACGTTTTCAGCGGTATCATTTTTATTTATATTTGTCTTTTTGATTGCGTGTTATTCCATTTTTTTGTTTGGCGGTATGATGATAAAGCATTGTTTTTTGCTTCGTTTTTTAGTTTTAGTTTTTTACCGTGTTCACTGAAGGGGTTAACTAGTGGGACAGTTTTATAGGTCAGGTCGATACCAAATATGTGTACTTTTGTTTGCTTTTGTTTTTTTCATAATAATATTTTTTGATGGGTACATTATATTTAGTGGATTATTTTTTTTATTATATATTTTTTTTTTATTTAATTTTTTTTTTCACTTTGAGAGTTTTTTTGCTTTTTTACTTTGTCCCACTATGGAACTTTCACTTTTTTTATTCTGATCGCCTGCATAGCATACGGATGGAGCACCATCCCTGTGCTATGCAGGCAGTCAGCGCTGCACAGTGATAAGATTGTTTGGTCATGTACTGCGCATGACCAAACAATCTTCCTGCTGTCTGGTGACCCGGATGTTGTCATGGCGACATCGGGTCGTCATGGCAACACCCGGGAAGCCGTGGCAGACAGCGCTGGAGACCGGAAGAGGAGGGAGTATACCGATCACCTCCCCCCTTAGCCACCGAAATGCTGCGATCGACTTCGATCGCAGCATTGCGGGGGTTAATGTGCCAGGAGCGGTGCGGGACCGCTCCCTGCACATAGCACCGGGTGTCAGCTGTGACAATCAGCTGACACCCGGCGGCGATCGCGCCCGCACAGCCTGTGTGCGCGCGCGCGATCGCGATGACGTACTAATACGGGTCAGGCTCTTAAGTCCCAGGGCACAGAGGCGTATTAGTACGTCATGGGCTTTAAAGGGGTTAAACTGTACTAATCCTAACTGCCAGGGTCAGGTGAAGACACCAAGACATTTTGGTTTAAACTTGGAAAAATCAAAAAAATAAATGCGTTTCACATCCTGCTGTACATGCTTTTTTCACTAAAAATGCTGCAAAAACTGATGAGGTTTTTTGCCGCATTTTGGCAGCTTTTTTGCACTTACTCATTGCTTTCTATGGGTAAAAGCAGCAAAAATGCAACACGAGAACATAGTCTAAGAAGGAAATTCCAAAATCTAAAAATATATAACAGCCTACGAATACCACAAAATACACTGCTCAAAAAAATAAAGGGAACACTCAAATAACACATCCTAGATCAGAATGAATGAAATATTCTCATTAAATACTTTGTTCTGTACAAAGTTGAATGTGCTGATAACAAAATCACACAAAAATCATCACTGGAAATCAAATTTATTAACCAATGGAGGCCTGGATTTGGAGTCACCCCCAAAATTAAAGTGGAAAAAACACTACAGGTTGATCCAACTTTGATGTAATGTCCTTAAAACAAGTCAAAATGAGGCTCAGTATTGTGTGTGGCCTCCACGTGCCTGTATGACCTCCCTACAACGCCTGGGCATGCTCCTGATTAGGTTGCGGATGGGCTCCTGCGGGATCTCCTCCTAGACCTGGACTAAAGCATCCGCCAACTCCTGGACAGTCTGTGGTGCAACGTTGGTGGATGGAGCGAGACATGATGTCCCACATGTGCTCAATCGGATTCAGGTTTGGGGAATGGGCGGGCCAGTCCATAGCTTCAATGCATTCATCTTGCAGGAACTGCTGACACACTCCAGCCACATGAGGTCTGGCATTGTCCTGCATTAGGAGGAACCCAGGGCCAACCGCACAAGCATATGGTCTCACAAGGGGTCTGAGGATCTCATCTCGGTACCTAATGGCAGTCAAGCTACCTCTGGCGAGCACATGGAGGGCTGTGCAGCCCTCCAAAGAAATGCCAACCCACACCATTACTGACCTACTGCCAAACCAGTCATGCTGAAGGATGTTGCAGGTAGCAGATCGCTCTCCACGGCGTCTCCAGACTCTGTCACATGTGCTCATTGTGAGCCTGCTTTCATCTGCGAAGAGCACAGGGCGCCAGTGGCGACCAATCCTGGTGTTCTGTGGCAAATACCAAGTGTCCTGCACGGTGTTGGGCTGTGAGCATAACCCCAATCTGTGGACGTCGGGCCCTCATACCACCCTCATGGAGTCGGTTTCTAACAGTTTGTGCAGACACATACACATTTGTGGCCCGCTGGAGCTCATTTTGCAGGGCTCTGGCAGTGCTCCTCCTGCTCCTCCTTGCACAAAGGCGGAGGTAGCGGTCCTGCTGCTGGGATGTTGCCCTCCTACGGCCCCCTCCACATCTCCTGGTGTACTGACCTGTCTCCTGGTAGTGCCTCCAGCCTCTGGACACTATGCTGACAGACACAGCAAACCTTCTTGCCACAGCTCGCATTGATGTGCCATCCTGGATGAGCTGCACTACCTGAGCAACTTCTGTGGGTTGTAGAGTCTGTCTCATGCTACCACAAGTGTGAAAGCACAACCAATATTCAAAAGTGACCAAAACATTAGCCAGAAAGCATTGGTACTGAGATGTGGTCTGTGGTCCCCACCTGCAGAACCACTCCTTTATTGAGGGTGTCTTGATAATTGCCAATAATTCCCATCTATTGTCTATTCCATTTGCACAACAGCATGTGAAATTGATTGTCAATCAGTGTTGCTTCCTAAGTGGACAGTTTGATTTCACAGAAGTTTGATTTAGTTGGAGTTATATTCTGTTTAAGTGTTCCCTTTAATTTTTTGAGCAGTGTATTTAAAAATCATACAACATGATTTTCTGTTTTATATTTTTAGATTCTGTCTCTCACAGTAGAAGTGTACCTACGATAAAAATTACAGACCTCTCTAATATTTTTAGGTGGGAAAACTGGCAAAATCAGCAGTGTATCAAATACTTATTTTGCCCACTCTATACCCTAAACATCAGTATTAAAAAGATAGGCAATAATTGTTATAGAAGTCACTAACAACTGGTGTCTTCCCCTCATGCTTCAAACATGCCTTGATCACACCCATCCTCAAAAAGCTATCCTTTGACCCATCCTCTCTGTCTAGCTATCGCCCCATATCACTTCTCCCCTATGCTTCAAAACCACTGGAACAACACGTCCATCTTGAGCAGTCCTCCCACCTCTCCTCCTGCTCCCTCTTTGACCGCCTCCAATCTGGCTTCCGACCGCACCATTCTACTGATACTGCCCTGACTAAAGTCATCAACACCCTACTAAACGCCAAATCCAAGAGACACTACTCTTTCTCCTTCTTGACCTGTCATCTGCCTTCGACACAGTAGACCATTTCCTCTTACTACAGACTCTCTCATCTCTCGGCATCACACACACTTGGCCCTATCTTGGATTTCCTCCTACCCAACAGACAGGACATTCAGTGTCTCCCACTCACACACCACCTCCTCATCTCGCCCCCTATCTGTCGGTGTCCCCCAAGACTTAGTTCTAGGACCCCTGCTATTCTCCATCTACACCTTCGGCCTGGGACAGCTCATAGAGTCTCACGGCTTTCATTATCACCTCTATGCTGACGACACACAGATCTACCTCTCTGGACCTGATATCACCGCCTTACTAAGCAGAATCCCACAATGCCTATCCGCTATTTCATCTTTCTTCTCTACTAGATTCCTAAATCTTAATATGGATATAACTGAATTCATCATCTTTCCACCAGCTCTTTCAACCCTCCCCCATTTGACCTTTTTATCAAAGTCAATGGCTGTCCACTCTCCCCAGTCCCGCAAGCTCGCTGCCTCGGGGGTAACCCTTGACTGTGATCTCTCCTTCAAACCTCATAATAAAGCCCTTTCCATTTCCTGCCGACTCCAACTCAAAAATATTTCCCAGATCCGCACATTCCTCAACCATGAATCTGCAAAACACTAATACACGCTCTCTTCATCTCTGGCCTCGACTACTGCAACCTCCTGCTCTGTGGCCTCCCTGCTAACACTCTCGCACCCCTGCAATCTATCCTAAACTCTGCTGCCCGACTAATCCACCTGTCTCCCCCGCTATTCCCCGGCCTCTCTTCTCTGTCAATCCCTTCACTTGCTCCCCATTGCCCAGAGGCTCCAGTTCAAAACCCTAACCATGGCATACAAAAGCCATCCACAACCTGTCTCCTACATCTGTGACCTAGTCTCCCGGTACATACCTACATGCAACCTTTGATCCTCACAAGATCTCCTGCTCTACTCCCCTCTTATCTTCTCTTCCCACAATCGCATACAAGATTTCTCCCGTGCATCTCCCCTACTCTGGAACGATCTACCTCAACACATCAGACTCTCGCCTACCGTGGGAGTCTTCAAAAGGAACGTGAAGAACCATCTCTTCTGACAAGCCTACAGCCTGCAGTAACCCTCGCTCCACCATACCGCGGCACGACTAGCTGTGCCCTCACCTACTGTATCCTTACCCATCCCTTGTAGATTGTGAGCCCTCGAGGGCAGGGTCCTCTCTCCTCATGTACCTCTCTCCTCCTGCTGACTCGATTTGTTCAAATTAGTGTACTTGTTGTTCGCTATGTATACCCCTTTTAAACATGTAAGCGCTATAATAATAAATAATAGTAATAATAGAAGTAATTTTATTAGTATTGAAACACACAAACATGTTTGAACAGTAATTCTGTGCTCACAGACTCCCTTTAATATATAGTCATGGCCGAAAGTGTTGGCACCCTTGAAATTGTTCCAGATACAATACAAGAAAAACAGACAAAAAAGGAAAATTGGACATCATTTCACACAAAACCGCAAAAATGGGCTGGACAAAACTGTTGGCACATTTCCAAAATTGTGGGTAAACGACTTTGTTTCAAGCAAGTGATGTTTGCTCAAGCTCACATGTGGCAAGTAACAGGTGTGGGCAATATGGAAATCAGACCTGAAAGGGGAGAAGCTGACTCAATCTTGCATTGTGTGTTTTTGTGTGGCACACTAAGTATGGAGAGCAGAAAGAGGAGAAGAGAACTGTCTGAGGACTTGAGAACCAAAATTGTTGAAAAATATTAATAATCTTAACGTTACAAGTCCATATCCAGAGATCTTGATGTTCCTTTGTCCATTGATTAATCAAGACGTTTACAACCCACGGCAATGTAGCTAATGTCTCTGGCCATGGATGGCAGAAAAAAATTGATGAAAGGTTGCAACGCAGAATAGGCCAGACGGTGGATAAGCAGCCTCAATCAAGTTCCAAAGAAATTCAAGCTATCTTCCAGGCTCAGGGTGCATTAATGTCAGCGCAAACTACCTGTTGATATTTGAATGAAATATGGCAGGAGACCCAGGAGGACCCCACTCCTGACAGAGACATAAAAAAGTTACAGTTTGCCAAAATGTACATGAGTAAGCCAAAATCCTTCTGGAAAAGCGTCTTGTGGACAGATAAGACCAAGATAGAGCTTTTTGGTAAAACACATCATTCTACTGTTTACCGAAAACAGAATGAGGCCTACAATGAAAAAAGCACAGTACCTACAGTCAAATATTTTGGAGGTTGAAAGACGTTTTGGGGCTGTTTTGCTGGCTCTGGCACTGGATTACGGTCAGAAAGGTGGGTGTGCGTCCTAGGTCATGGGTCTTTGAGCAGGACAACGACCCCAAACATACTTCAAGAAGCACCAAGAAATAAATGGAAACAAAGTGCTGGAGAGTTCTGAAGAGGCCAATAGTGAGTCCAGATCTAAATCCAATTGAACACCTGTGAAGAGATCTTAAAATTGCTGTTGGGAGAAGACACCCTTCAAATATGAGAGACCTGAAGCAGTTTGCAAAAGAAGAGTGATCCAAAATTCCAGTAGAGAGTTGCAAGAAATGTGTTGATAGTTATAGGAAGTGATTGATTGCAGTTATTTATTCCAAAGGGTGTGCAACCAAATATTAAATTGAGGGTGCCAACAGTTTTGTCTGACCCATTTTTGGAGTTTAGTGTGAAATTATGTCCAATTTGCCTTTTTTCTCTGCTTGTTTTTGTGTTGTTCCAATACACACAGAGGAAATAAACATATGTATAACAAAACATGTGTAATTGCAATAATTTTCTGGGAGAAATACGTCATTTTCTGGAACAATTTCAAGGGTGCCAACACTTTCGGCAATGACTGTAAATGCTTCAGTCTGAGTCTGGAACACATACTAGTACTGACACTAAAATTGAGAAATAATTTCTAGCTAAATTAATCATCAGTTGGATTCCGGCTTAAATACATTTTCTGGAGAACTAAGAGAATTTTCACACTGTTTTACGTATTTCCCAGGAACTGATTTGTGCAACCTGTCTGACTGCGTATTATGCAGTCTAATTTTGCCAACCGTAGACCGATTCAAACACAGGCTATAATAATTCATAAAATATGCTCTGTCATACTTTTCGAGGCTCGTAACTAGAAGCCATAGATAAGTCTAGAATTATTTTTTTTTAGACAAATATACCGGTATCTGCAAAAAAAAGGCTCTGAATGGAGAAAACACAGATTTGAACATATACAGTATCTTTGATTCACGGCATCTAAGAGGTTAAAATTGCCAGTATAGCAGTTCTCTGATGTGTGGTTGTGTTGCACAGCCCACTGAATACACTCCCTGGTGCCTGTCGCTGTAAACACACTGCAGATAGCATCAACGGTTACATTTTTTTATGCATACAGCTTTTCTGTAGGAATGGCTGTACAGTAAAAACCAGCTTGGACTTATGTTTTGTGTAACAAAGGTGAATCAAATTGGACTTGGGTAAATTTACACTGCGTTTTTCTTCCTTTTGCCACGCAGCCTTCTTCGTACCTTTTTATTACTACAGAGTGAAAATATATATTCCAAGAAAAAGATGTGGAAAACATAGGCACTGAAATAAGTAACTGTTTGGTTTTTGTATACTTTCCTGTACAGAAATTCAAGATCCTAAACAAACATGTACCCTCCTATTTGGGGACTCTTTTGGCAACTTTTAGGCCCCTAGGATCCTATGATTGGATTTTCCTAACTGAAGAGAACCCGCCAAACATATTTATGAATAGGTAAATGAGAACTGGCAATTAGGGGATACATTGCAGTTCACGGATTGTATTTTGGAGTCGCTCAAACAATCATTAAAAAAAAAAAAAAAGGAAAATATATGGCCCAGAAGCGAATCTGCCGAGAGGTTCAGGGTTTCCATAAACATTACATTACGGTCAGCCAAACAATCGTTCACAGCTATCTCTCCCGACTACCCTATACATAGGAATGCTTGTATTATTAAGTTACTCTAAATACATTAAATATCAACTGTAAACCGACTTGCACCCTGCTCCTCTGTGCCTTCACATTTGCGTTTTTACCTAATAAATATGTTACCCAGCATCAAGCTCAGATCAACTGCGCTCCAGTCCACTCTGCTGTGACTTCATTTCAAACTCCATTGTGAAGAGTAGTGAAAAAAAGCTAATATATCAATTACCGTATTTTTCGGACTATAAGACGCACCGGACCATAAGACGCACCAAGGTTTTAAAGGAGGAAAATAAGAATAAAAATGTAAGCAAAAAATGTGGTCATGATGCCCTGTTATAGGGGAGGGGGTCTGCTGCTGACACTGGTATTGGGGTAATGTCCCCCAATTCTGTTAATATCCTCCATCCAGGTATGTATGGCCCCTCCTTCCTGGTATATGTGGCCCCCATCCCATCCTGGTATGTATGGCACCCCTTTATCCCCCATCCTGGTATGCATGGCACCTCTTTATACCCCATCTTGGTATGCATGGCACCCCTTGAGCCCCCATCCTGGTATGCATGGCACCCTCTGAGCCCCCATCCTGGTATGCATGGCACCCTCTGAGCCCCCATCCTGGTATGCATGGCACCCCTCCGAGCCCCCATCCTGGTATGCATGGCACCTTCTGAGCCCCCATCTAGGTATGCATGGCACCCTCTGAGCCCTCATCCTGGTATGTATGGCACCCTTTGAGCCCCCATCCTGGTATGTATGGCACCTTCTGAGCCCCCATCCTGGTATGTGTGGCACCTTCTGAGCCCCCATCCTGGTATGTATGGCACCTTCTGAGCCCCCATCCTGGTATGTATGGCACCTTCTGAGCCCCCATCCTGGTATGTATGGCACCTTTTGAGCCCCCATCCTGGTATGTATGGCACCTTGTGAGCCCCCATCCTGGTATGTATGGCACCTTCTGAGCCCCCATCCTGGTATGTATGGCACCCTCTGAGTCCCCATCACGCTGCCTTAAAAAAAAAAAAAAATACTCATACTCACCTCCTCTCTCCTCCAACGCTGTCCCGCTCTGCTGCAGACACTCTCACTGTGTGAGCCGCGCATGGCAGGGTGAGACGCTGTGCTGGAATAGTCACTGCTCCCCACGCCGGGACTCTGTGCGTGGGGACCAGTGACCATTCAGTCTGTTCAATAGCCGGCACACTGTACCGCAGCGCGGCTCCTGCTGCCGCTCTGTGGTCAGTGTGCCTGCTATTAAAGACCATGGATATTCACTACAATCCATGCAAGTGGGTTGTAGAAAATATTCATGAGCTTTAATAGCAGGCACACTGACCACAGAGCGGCAGCTGGAGCAGCGCTGCGGCTCCAGTGTGCCGGCTATTAAGAGAAATGAATATTCATTGCTCTCCACGCCCATGGGAGTGGGGAGCGGGGAATATTCATTTTCTTTAGTAGCGGGCACAGCGTAGGCTGCAGCAGGCGCGGCTCCTGCCTCCTGTGCCCCGCTGATCCCCTGCTGCCGCTCCCCCACACCCACCACCATGCGGCCATACAATAATATAGTATTCGGACTATAAGACGCACCCCCCACTTTCCTCCAAAATTTTGGACCAAAAAAGTGCGTCTTATAGTCCGAAAAATACAGTATGTAAAACCGCAAATCCCGCTCTATAGATGTATTTGGAAAAAGATCAAATGGGTGATTTTATCTTTTGCTATATTTATCTATAGATCAGGACTTGCGGTTTTAAATGCGTTAGCTGGGATCAAGCACAGCTCAGCTGCGCTCCAGTCCACATTGTTGTGCCTTCACAATGGGTACTTCAAACTCCATTATGAAGGCATAGCAGAGAAAAGAGAAGAACAACCAACATATTAATTTCATAAAAGTGCAAATGCCACTCTATAAATGTCTATGGAAGAAGATCAAATGGGTGATTTTATGTTATGCTACATACATCAATAGATCGGCACTTGCAGTTTTACATTGTCAATATGTTAACCAACATCAAACACAGCTTAGCCGTGATGTGATCTGCTGTGCATTCACTGCAGACTTTAAAGTAACAATTGTGAAGCCAGAGCAGAACAGAGTGGTGCACAGCTGAGCTTTTCTTGATGCAGGCTAACATATCTATAGTGTAAAACTACAATTGTCGATATTTAGCTGTATATAGCAGAACATAAAATGCATAGGGTACAAGGTATACAGGAAAGTAGGCTATAATTTATTTACATAGTAGATTGAGGCGAAGGAGTATCAGTAGTGGAGTGACACAGAAGATCAGAAAGAGGGGTCTGCAGCACAAAGGAGAAGAGGTGTGCTACTGAGAAATGTAGTTATGGCAAATTTAGAAGGGGACCGCCCATTCATCTCTATAAAGCAGAATGTACAGGAGTAGAGAAAGAGATGAAAAACACAAAGATGCAAGAAAGAAACTTTATATTGGGATATGTGTGTATATTATCAATATTTATGTGGATATTGCTCATTGTAAAAAATATATATACTGCATATATTGGCATTGAGGAAATAACTCTTCAATAAATTAAAAGTACCCCAAAATGGTTGTCTTGAAACATACAACTTGTCCTGCAGAAATTAAGTCCCAATATGCCTACTTTGACAGAAAAAAAAGGTCCTGAAGAGTTTTACACTTTTGTTCAGCGCCCCATCTTCAGTTTACAGATAGATGCTAGAACAATCTATATTCTACGGCCGTTACAGGAATGCCATTCGGAGTTATGTGCTATTTTCAGAAAGATGTCTAATGTTACAGCTTATGTTAATGCCATGCCTTGGCTTGGGAGTACAGCTCCGCTGTTCCCAATATCCCAAACATTGTAGGATAGACCCCACCTGCTTCATGTGTGTTATCTTAAAACCTCAGTATCCAGTATACAACAGCTGATCCCCTTAAGCCGTGTTTGTGTTAAAGAGGCAATCATGCTTGCACTGCAGCTTTTTAGTTTGGTTTGGGGTGGTTATTTTTATAAGGATCAATTGCAGAGCTGCAGACCCACAAAGCAGAGAGAAATAAAACAGAAAACTTCTCTAGCTATTAACTTTCAGTTGCTGCTTATATAAACACATTAAGGGTCATTTAATTTAAAACATACAAACACACAGCACTTCTCCCTGTGCACCATTGCTAATTATGCATGCTATTTGGCAACTTGGGAATTTTCTTTGTATAACTATGTAGTAGGCATACCATACATACATAGAATTTATATATTATTATATATACACATACATACATATATATATATATAAAAATATATAAAATTTCCTACCTCCACCGAAAGCACTCAACTTTCTACCAAAGTCCGGACCAAACTTCCAGGTTGCGGGATCCCGGCATGTAGAGCAGGATTCCACAATCCTTCTTGGCCACTCTCACAGTGAAAGAGAGATCTCTGCACTAATCCAGCGTTGGCCGCGTACTTCACTAAGCTGGTACAGAACGATGACATCATTAGGCCACGTTCACACAGCAGTATTTTGGTCAGTATTTCACATCAGTGTTTGATTTTTTTTTAAATCAGTGAACAGAGCACACATTTCTAGTGCAAACCTAGATATGACTTTCTGCTACTTTGACAGGTCAAAATGCAACAAATTTGTTAAGAGGTACGCGCCTTTGAATAGAATTGATATTTAACTTATGCTAAAGAGTAAGTAAACTTTTTCTAGTTAGTTTGGATGCTGAGCTGTGCGGTAACAGTTGTTAGGGCTGTACCCCATATCCGGGTCAACCAATTTTGAGTATATGGCGAGCACCGTTAGCTCGCTCTGTATCCTGGAGTACAGGAGGGGAGTCTGCACAGCACTCAATGTGCTTCTAATCATCCCAGAGCCACAGAGAGCACTTTACAGGAGTGGTCCTGGTGACAATCACGCAGATAGGGGAGAAAGGGGCTGAGAAGGAGGTGTTGAGAGATCTCATAGTAAACTCAGCCTTCTTTTAGTAAGAGCTGCTTCGGCACAGTGAGAACGCTGTGCAGACTACTCCTGCTCTCACAGCACCGGCTATATAGAAGACAGTTCATACTCAGAGCTCTCAAACCCCACCTGCCTCCCATACGCTTGTCACCGGGGCCACTACTGCAAAGTGCACTGTGTGGCTGTAGTATCATCATAATGGCAGTGAGATTGTTGTTCAGATTCCGCTCCAGCACCCGTCCCACAGAGGACACTCGGAGGCCGAGCGCTCATACTGTGCTCCCCCATACTGTAACGGGTCTGGGAGGCGGAACCTCTAAGCTACTATACAAGGGGGCGGTCCTTGTAAGGGAGCGGGTGGCGACCAGGCAGGCAGTCACAGCAGGTGACCGGGACAGTCTCTAGAAGAACGGGCAGGAGGTCACGGCAAGTGACCGGGGCAGTCTCTGGATGAACGGGCAGATGGTCACGGCAAGTGACCGGGGCAGTCTCTGGGTGAACGGGCAGATGGTCACGGCAAGTGACCGGGGCAGTCTCTGGGTGAACGGGCAGATGGTCACGGCAAGTGACCGGGGCAGTCTCTGGGTGAACGGGCAGATGGTCACGGCAAGTGACCTGGGCAGTCTCTGGGTGAACGGGCAGATGGTCACGGCAAGTGACCGGGGCTGTCTCTGGGTAAAGGGTTGGTACGACCTGTGGCGGCTGATGGTAGACGTGAGCTCCCAGGTGAGCAGGCGAGAGTCTCTGGATAAACGGGTGGTCACAGCATGTGACGGCGGAGCCTCCAGGAAGACCAACAGACAGGCGGCAGATGAGCGCTCCCAGGTGAGCGGGCAGAAGTCTCTGGACAGGCGGGTGGTCACAGCACGTGACGGCAGAGCCTCCAGGTAGGCTAGCAGACAGGCAGCAGATGAGCGCTCCCAGGTGAGCGGGCAGGAGTCACTGGACAGGCAGGTGGTCACAGCACGTGACGGCAGAGCCTCCAGGTAGGCTAGCAGGCAGGTAGCAGATGTGCGCTCCCAGGTGAGCGGGCAAACTGGTCCATAGACAGACTGACAAGAGTTGGAAGGCAGACCGTCGGACCTCAGGCAAGCAGGCAGGTAGTTGATGTGCGCTCCCAGGTGAGCGGGCAAGCTGGTCCTTAGACAGACTGACAGGAGTAGTAAGGCAGACCGTCGGACCTCAGGCTAGCAGGCAGGTAGCAGAATATCAGGCAGGAATAAGACAGCAAGCTGGCAGGAATCTGGCAGGTAACTGGCAACGGGACCTGAGGGCTGAAGCAGAGTAGTGAACAGTGCAACAACATTGCTCGGGCACCTCCATTTTGGAGGAGGTGCCTTATATATGGTGAAGTCCTCCGGCCATTGGCCGGGGACTCCTTAGGACGGCGCGCGCGGCCCCTTTAAGAGGGAGGGAGAGCGCGCGCGCGCGCCCTAAGCACAGTGGCCGGGAAGGAGCGCGCGCTGCCAGCAGAGCGGGAGGAGGACGCCGGGCACGGAGCAGAGAGGTGAGGGGAACAGCGTCCCTGCCTAGCAGAGGGCAGGGACGCCGGCGCTACACATACTCAAAGTTGGTAGATCCGTAGACCCGATATGAAGCAAGGACAGATTCAGGAGAACAGCAGGATTAAGACCAAATAAAACAATGACATATTATTTCATGTGCTTTCCTGCTGCTTGCGCCCAACTAGTAACAGCTCTGAACTGAGCAGTGGAAAAGCTGGGTTACCGCTCTGTTGTGTGGTGTGAACTGCCGTGACATAACGATGTAACAATTACAGATGGAGGTGGACTGCTCTAATTCATTCAGCATCCTTATCTTCTCCTAAAGTCAGACCGAAAGCTGCAAAGTGATTCCTTAACTGCTGTGATAATAGTGCATGCAGGGAGGATGCTGATGATAGGAAGTAATCTACACACAGGGATTTAAAAAAATGATGCTACAAAAGTGAACTGCCAATATTTCTTTTAAAAAAATCCATATGACAGTCACATACTACTACAGAAATGTCCCTTTAAAGGGAACCTGTCACCACGATTTATGATGTTAAAATATGTATGCCCATAACGGCGCTTTTATACTGATTTAATAAATATCTGCAAGGAAGAAATCCGCATCCTAATTGTTTAATTCACGTTAGAAGTCCGGTCCCGATGCATGAAGAGGATATTGTACCAAAACTTCTAACGTGGATTAAACAAAAACCAGGATGCAGATTTTTTCCCTACAGGTATCTATTAAATCAATATAACAGCGCCATTATTAACAAACTTTTATTTTAACATACTAAATCGTGATGACAGGTTCCCTTTAAATATTGTTAAATTTTGTCCATAACCTGCTTTGATACTGCATATCTCTGACCGAATCTCATAATGCCTCCCAAACATAACCACCAGTCCTCACAAGACCTCCCAGTTTGCTTCTCTTGTGAGATTCAGTCTCACTGCACTTCCAATGCTACACTCAATCAGGAGCACAGCGCTCCCCAGCCTCCTGATTGCAGTAAGGAGGGCACTCCTGATTGAGTGACAGTTCAGACCAACAGCACAGTAACGTTGCTGACCCCAAACTGTGCACTCCAGATGCCGTTACATGAGGCAGTATTGGAAGTGCTGTGGGGCTGAAGCTGGCAAAAGAAGCAAAGATAAGCATAATGCTAAGTAAAATCTTAATTTTTAGCATTTAGATAGAAGACATAACCACACCATACTGCAGTTTTTTTTCACAGTATCTAAGTTTTCGTCTCTAGAGCATGCTTGAAATATCTCTTCAAAGCACATTATTAAAGCAAATGCTAATCAATCATATATTCTTGGAAAATTATTGCCAGAATACAAGGCAGGATACTCAGAACTCATGTCACTGTGATAGATGGGGGCTGTAGCAATTTATCTTTCCTTAAGTTTGGGAGTTGTCATCTTCAATCAGAGGAATGTTACAGGGCTTTTGACCTCCTTTTGCAAAGACTAGCATGGAAATTAAAGTCTAGATTTGCATGAACCCAAGTTCTCAATTACCTCTCTGTTTTCCAGTATTTTAATCAGTGTATTTTCTTATTAGGAATGATGTCATTTGTATCGTTGAATCATAGGATGCTGACTGACAATTGCTTTTAATGAGTTTACCCATGCACATGTCACAGATGGGCTTGCTGAAGGTCTGCTCATTATTAAAGCAGGATGCCTTCACAAAACTAAGTCTTCTCTAATGTTATTAACTCCTTCCATATCCACTTACATTACAAGGGTGCATGTATTATGTCGGCATGGTGAGCTATTCATATGATCTCTAATAAACGTACAGAAATAACAGTAAACATGTCACATTATAATCCTCTGAAAGTAAATGTGTTCTGTTCTGCTGAACAGAAGAAATCATTGCATCTTTCATAGTATTATTTACCTGAATTCCTTTCAGTCCACACAGAAAGTAACTGTGCCACAAAGGTTTAATCTTATCAATCTGAACGTCATTGAGATCTAAGGAAAAGTCTCTATAAAGAAAAGAAAAAGTTACAATCAGGGAAAAGGATCATTTCATAGCTCTTGGTTGCCACATCCTGGCAGATTAGGGTAACACAGTCAAGAAAAATATATGTTCTAGCAGGAAGATGTAAATTGGAGACAAGTTTGTGAAATAAAACAAAGGCAGGTATTTGGTGATTTCTTAAAAACAATAAGGTTTTTAAATAACAGAATTGTAAAAAAAATGTAAAAACAGTGTTGAATAGGAGATTTTTTTTATACATAGTATACTTGCACTAGAAATATAGAGATAAGTCTTAGCAGCTTGTAGTTTCGGAAGATCTACAAACCGCACAGTGTATAATAATGATTGTCGCAAAGTCAGATTGGATTCAGCAATACTACATCTATACAGGGCCCGTAGCACCAGCTCCACACTATACCCTTCAGTAAAGAAAGTGCAGCATAATCCACTCATAAGTGGCGCGACCTTATAAAGTCACAGAAGAATCTTTAGTGGTGACAAAAAGGTTTTCATTCCAAACATTTTTTTTTCCATTTTGACTAAAACCCATACAATCTCAGGCCCCCAATTCATCAAGAACGGCGTTACTCATGCCAGTCTTGATGAGGTTTCGTGTTGCGTGAGACACACCTGATTCCTTAAAAGAAGCGCGCCTGTTAATGAATCATGAAGGTCTTAAAAGTGGTGTGCGCCTTGATCGGTAACTGGAGTACGATTTGTGGCATAAGGTACGCC
The DNA here is from genome assembly GCF_046119375.1 of Phyllobates terribilis. Taxonomy (NCBI): domain Eukaryota; kingdom Metazoa; phylum Chordata; class Amphibia; order Anura; family Dendrobatidae; genus Phyllobates; species Phyllobates terribilis. The sequence continues at coordinate 412,538,922 of NW_027362771.1, read as the reverse complement.
ACAGATCGTCATGAATTAGATGAGCAGGCAGGGTTGCCATTTTGGTGGAAGTTGCCGAAACAGCCTTGAAAATACCAAAAGTTGCAAAATGTATTCCCCAACTTCACATCGCGCAATTTTTTTTTACATTTTTCAAAGCGTTTTGCATCAGACTGCTGGCATAATAGCTTTGAGGAATCACACAGTGGTAAAGTTCATTAACACTGCACTATTATCATGAATAATCCTTCCTGGGAACGCTCATTCCACGATAATCCTGCAGTCTAAAAAGACTGCCGATCACCCAATGAACGAAAAAAAAAAGGCATTCTTCAGGTGAAATGATTTTTTGAGCAGCACAAAAGATCATTGTTCTCGCCAGGGCACTGTCATGTTAAGATATGACTCGCACTGCCAAGAACAATGGAAGCCCATGCGTAGTAGATAAGCCATTACAGCTTGCTCAGTGAGCATCATTAAGCGGTCTGCCTGTGTAAGCAGGCTATTAAATGATTGCAGATCAGTAAATATTTACCGTGCGACAGTTCTCCAAGGTGTAAATGAACCTCTAGAACAGTGATTTTCAACCAGTGTTCCACATGGTCGGGTGTGCCGCGGGGAAAGTTCCCCAAACTATGGTGCCCCCTGTGTTTTGTTTCCCGGCAATGCGCTCGATGCGCAGTCACGCCTTCTTACAATGTAGGAGACGTGTACAATAACACATGCGCATGCTTTGAACCTCGCGCGACTTAATGACGTCACCGAGGCCGGCGCGTCATCCTGAGAGCGGAGAGACTCTCGCATTTGCCCGCCGCCAAGGTAATGCCCACCAATAATGCTGACTATATGAGCTTTTGCCTGAGTATATGAACTGTTGGCAGAATACTCAGCATATGAGCTGGTACTTTTAGTACTCCAGCAGTATACTGCATATAACAATGAGAAATGTAAAATGAGAAATACTATAGTCATGAGGCTGGAGTACTACAAGTACCAGCTCATATGCTGAGTATATGAGCTGGCACTTGTACTCTGGCCTCATGGCCATAGTACTTCTCATTGTACCCCTTTATATTGCAGTATATGAGCCACATAATAATCAGCACCATATACTGTGGCGCAGTACAGTGCACATCACCACAGTATATGATGCTGATAATCATGTGCTCATATACGTGGGACTGTATTTATGAGGTTACATGGGATTGAATATATGAGGGGGTTATCCTTTTTTATTTCACTTTTTTAAAATAAATAATTTATTGAAAGGACCTCTGCCAGGCATATTTCACTCTTGAGGGCTAAAAAAGTAGCTCTTGTGGTGGTAAGAAGCTGATTTAAAACCCCCAAGAGTGAACTCCGTGAGAGTTGTATGTATGGAATAATAAATGATATTAGTACCGTTCTTCAGCAGTCATGTCCTGCTTGAATTGACTCTAGTGGCGTAGCACTTGGCAGCCGGCTCTATTCTACTTATAGAGAAAGCTGAGTGCTACGTCACTAGTGTCAATTCAAGCAGGAAATGCAGACCGTAGTAATATACGTTATTATCACACACATACAGCTCTCGCGAAGTTCACTCTTGGGGGGGTTTAAATCAGCTTCTTGTCACCACGAGAGCTGCTTTTTAAGCCCTCAGGAATGAAATATGCCTAGCAGAGGTCCTTTAAGTGTGGCAGATAATGTAATACTCTTCTATTTTAGTGTGTGGCTGCGCACACTATCTCAGCAGTGATGGAGAAGTATTTGAGAATGGAAAAGGCAAATGCCGAATAGGACCCTGGACACAATTCTAACCCAAATGAAGGCCCTAGTATGAGAGTTCGACAAAAGAAAAAAGACAAGACGGTGAGCTCAAGGCAATACAGTGAAAGCTATCTTTCATTTGGATTTACTTCCACTGGGGATGCGACAGCACCAACACCACTGTGCTTGGTGTGTGGTGAGAAGCTTTCCAATAGCGCTATGGTGCCAAGCAAACTTAAACGCCATCTCCAAACGAAACACCCTTCCGTTCAAAATAAACCGATGGAGTATTTTGTACGCTTACGTACAAACAATGAGAAAGGGGCAACTTTTTTGAGAAAAAGCACAAAGGTAAATGAGAGAGCCCTCAAAGCTAGCTACCTTGTTGCTGAACTCGTAGCTAAATCAAAAAAGTCCCACACTGTGGCAGAAACATTAATACTACCAGCTTGTAAAGCTATTGTAAATGAGATGCTTGGCCCTGAAGCAGCTAAAGAGATAGCTAAAGTGCCTCTCTCTGATAACACAATTGCCAGACGGATTGATGACTTGTCTGCGGACATTGAAACAGTTGTTTTGGAAAAGGTGCGCATCAGTAAGAAATTTGCCTTGCAACTTGATGAGTCGACGGATATCAGTGGACATTGTCAGTTGTTGGCCAATGTGCGTTTTGTGGATGGTGAAGCCATTAGAGAAAACTTCCTATTTTGCAAGGCACTGACAGAAAAATCAACAGGAGAGGCAATATTCCAAGTCACATCGGAATATCTTGATAAAAGTGGACTTACATGGGAAAACTGCACAGGTGTCTGCACTGATGGAGCCGCAGCCATGGTCGGGCGCAATAAAGGCTTTGTAAGTAGGGTTAAAGAAAGAAACCCAGATGTTCTTGCTACCCACTGTTTCTTGCACCGTGAGGCCCTCGTTGCAAAGACCTTACCAGCAGATCTAGCTCCTGTGTTGGATGATGTTGTGCGCATAGTGAACTTTGTGAAGACGCGACCTTTGAGATGTCGCTTATTTGCGTCTTTGTGTACAGAAATGGGAGCGGAACATAAAATCTTATTGCTCCACACGGAGGTCAGGTGGCTGTCACGCGGCAAAGTGCTGGCCCGTGTGTATGAGTTGAAAGAGGAACTTAAAATATTTCTTACAAACGAGAGGTCCGATTATTCAAAGCTGCTTGCAAGTGATGAGTGGTGTGCAAAGCTGGCATACCTGGCTGATATATTTCAATATCTGAATGAACTAAACACACGGATGCAAGGTCGAAATGAAAACCTGCTTACAAGCACTGATAAAATGAACGGATTCCGTTTAAAGGTGCAGCTCTGGCAACAACATGTGCAGGGTGGCAACCTTCAGATGTTCCCACTCACCGAGAAACTGCATGATGACAATACTGCTGCAATGTGCGAAGCGATTGGCAGACATTTGAAAACTCTTGAGGAGAAGTTATCGTTCTGTTTCTCTTCAGCCTTCACAGAATGCCTTGACTGGGTTAGGGACCCATACAGCTCATTATCCGTTGCTGGAAAGGACATGACTTTAAAGGAGCAAGAGGAACTCGCTGAACTGAAGCAAGATCGCGGTTTAAAGCTAAAGTTTGCTGATCTTCCTTTGGACAGTTTTTGGTTATCTGTTGCCAAGGAGTTCCCCATTCTGGCCAACAAAGCTATTTTGACATTGCTCCCATTTTCAACTACATATCTATGTGAGCTGGGCTTCTCAAGCTTGACTGCGATAAAAACTAAAAACAGGGAGAAACTGAGAACTGTTGAGGAAGAGCTTCGTGTGTGTCTTTCCACCATTCCTGCCAGGATATCCCTTTTGTGTTTATCGAAACAGGCCCAGGTTTCACACTGAGTGAGTAAAATAAATTTAGAATCTATATTATTAACTATATGTATAATATGACTGTTTTAGTGTCATTTTGTGCTATTTTGGTTGTTGGTGTGCCCCAGGATTTTCTAAGTATAAAAAGTGTGCCGCGGCTCAAAAAAGGTTGAAAATCATTGCTCTAGAACACTGTAGCATTCTTATTTGCTTAGCTGTATAGATTGGGAAAGGATATTTTCAAGTAGGAGTCCAATTATGTGTAACATTAATGATATTTCTATGGTACTTCTGAAGGCCTAGAAGTGGCAGCATTGAAGTATTGTACACACAGTTAAGGCTTTATATGTATCTCAAAAACTATGTATCTCAAAAACTAACTATGTTATTTGTTACATAATTCTTTTGTATTTTTGTACATTATAGATATGCTGATTTCAACATTCTATTTAATGTATGTCTGTTATGTAAATTTATTCTTGATAATATTGTTGGCCATTTTGTTCTTACTATGACAATTTTGTCTGGATAACGGTATTTACATTATTCTCTGACATAATAATTATATATTATTGTTATTATATCTGATTGTTAGGTGTATATGAAGTTTCTTTGCCGTGCCTATTTGGTGGGTGCGAACCTGATACTGTGCACATTTTTGCTTCCTTTACTTTTGGTTTATTACCTTGTTTCTCACTCCACCTTTGTGTCTGTTGGCTTGGTTGTATTTGCTACCTATTATGGGCAGGCCTCGCCATCTTACACATGTATCTGGGTTGCCTAGTGACCGTGAACGCTTTCGTGTCATGCTGGCGGCGCGCGCCGCGGCTCTCTGCATCTTTATGTGAGGACCTGCGGGCCAGTCAGCTGACTGTCACGTGGGTGTCACATGATGCGGACGCCGCGGCTCGCCCCGCCCACTATGACGCGTAAGGCGTCATTAAAGGTCCTTGGGCACATGTTCACATGTTCCTAGCAGCTGTGCTCCATCTGCTAATTAGTGGACAGGCTATTTATGCGGCCCCAGTGTTCTCTACCTCCATGCCCCCTGACGAAGGCCTGCTGAAACGCGCGTAGGGGTGACACCACTAGGCCCCCCTTCCCTTTCTTTCCCCCATTTGATGCACCATCGGTATTTGCAATTTGGGTAACTATTGGCTATTCATTTTTTGATATTTTGCCTTTTACTTCTCATATGCTCTACTTGTCCCTTTCCTGCATACTTTCAGGTATTTGGGAATTGTCCCTTATCGGTGCTATTACCAATATATGTCTTTGTGGTGTTATTAACATACACCTCTAATTGTTGTCTATATTGGGTTATTGTGTGCGGGGGGGGGGGGTCTTTTGGTGTCCTTGGTTTTTTATCACATATGTGGCACCCTGTGCCTTTAAGCTCTTTCATGTATTACCTTTTTGACTTGTGTATTTAATAAAATTATATATTTTTTCTATGCTTATTTGGGGCTTTGTTGTCGCCTTTCTTTTTTCTTTCATTTTTTCATGTTCCCTTGCGATGCCCCCTGTACTCATATTACTATATCCTTATGTCTGCATATTAGTATTCCATGATTGATTGATATGATTATGCGGGCGTTTCTGTGGTATATTCTTTATATTTATATGTATCTCGTCTATAATGTACGCATCTCTCCTATCACTCCCTGAGGGTCTGTACTCCATTACTTCTTGAAGACAGTATTAACCTATAATGTTTCTCTGTTAATAGACTCCTATATACAGGTGCTTCTTACAAAATTAAAATATCATCAAAAAGTTCATTTATTTCAGTTCTTCAATACAAAAAGTGAAACTCCTATATTATATAGAGTCATTACAAACAGAGTGATCTATTTCAAGTGTTTATTTCTGTTAATGTTGATGATTATGGCTTACAGCCAATGAAAACACAAAAGTCATTATCTCAGTAAATTAGTAAATACTTTATAACAACAGCTTGAAAAATTATTTTAAAATCTGAAATGCTGGCCTACTGAAATGTATGTTCAGTAAATGCACTCAATACTTGGTCGGGGGGGCTCCTTTGGCATCAATGTGGCGTGGCATGTAGGCGATCAGCCTGTGGCACCGCTGAGGTGTTATGGAAGCCCAGGTTGCTTTGATAGCAGCCTTCAGCTCGTCTGCATTGTTGGGTCTGGTGTCTCTCATCTTCCTCTTGACAATACCCCATAGATTCTCTATAATAGATTCTCTATGGGGTTAAGATCAGGCGAGTTTGTTGGCCTATCAAGCACAGTGATACTGTTGTTTTTAAACCAGGTATTGGTACTTTTGTCAGTGTGGACAGGTGCCAAGTCCTGCTGGAGAATGACATTTCCATCTCCAAAAAGCTTGTCGGTAGAGGGAAGCATGAAGTGCTCTAAAGTTTCCTGGTAGACGGCTGCGCTGACTTTGGTCTTGATAAAACACAGTGGACCTACAACAGCAGATGACATGGCTCCCCAAACCATCACTGATTGTGGAAACTTCACACTAGACCTCAAGCAGATTGGATTGTGGCCTCTCCACTCTTCCTCCAGACTCTGAGACCTTGATTTCAAATGAAAATTGGAACTCTGGGACCTTGTGGAGTGTGTCAATGACTGCCTTCTGGACATCTGTCAAGTCAGCAGTCTTTATCATGATTGTGGAACCTACTGAAACAGACTAAGGGACCCTTTTACACACTTAGGAAGCCTTTGCAGGTGTTTTTTGTTCATTATTTTAATTTACTGAGATAATGACTTTTGTGTTTTCATTGGCTGTAAGCCATAATCATCAACATTACCAGAAATAAACACTTGAAATAGATCACTCTGTTTGTAATGACTCTATATAATATATCAGTTTCACTTTTTGGATTGAAGAACTGAAATAAATTAACTTTTTGATGATATTCTAATTTTGTGAGTTGCATTTGTATTTCAGTTATCATACTATGCAGCCTGCGGTACTGTCTGTGCAGATAATGCATGATGGAAGTGTGAATGTCCAATATATATTAGTTCCCTAGAAACGATAAGGCTAAGTGTCCATGGAATGTATTTGCTGTGGACCTCTGGTAGCAGAGGTCCAGCAGTGATACCAGCAGAGGTGTATACTGAGAAAAGGTGTGGTGTAGCTGCACACTTCACCCTTTGCTTGGCATGCTGCGGATCTTATACCTGAGCTCCTGTCAGTTTACGCAGTGGATATATTTTGAAGCAAGTGCATGAGATTTCTGGCACTGTAAAATGCAGAGGATTTTCATCTTTGCTGTTTTTGCACCATAGGAACTTAGCATAAAAAAAAACATACACATTAGAATAAAATAGAAATGTATTACTAAAAAAGGAGAAACACTACTTCTCTTTTACATACTTACATTTACCGTATATACTCGTGTATAAGCCAACTTTTCACTCTTCTCCATGCCCATGGGAGTGGACAGGAGTGAATATTAATTTTCTTTAAGAGAGCGCACTGTAGCCACAGCCGCTGGCTTCCTGTTGCGGCTCAGCTATCCTCTGTGCCCGCTATTAGAGTATGAACATTCACTCTTCTCCACTCCCTTAGGCGTGGAGAAGAGTGAATATTCATTCTCTTTAGTAGCGGGCACACAGGATCACTGAGCCGCTGCTGACACTGCACGCCATTAAAGAAAATGAATATTCACTCCTCTCCACGCCCATAGTACAGCAGTGGAGAGGAGTGAATATTCCAGGAGCTCACCTCAGTGTCTGAGAGCACATGGCAGTGACATCATGCGCTGCTCAGATGCTGAGATCAGATACTGGCAGAACAGAATGTAGCGCTGGAGCAGAGGGAAGGAAGGCGAGTAGGAGTGTTTATTTTTTTCATGTGTGCAGTGATGGGGGACCATGTTTAACAGGATGGGGATGGGGATGAGGAGTCCCATGCATACCAGGAAAGGGGTCCATGCATACCAGGACAGGGGTCTATGCATACCAGGATTGGGGATGATGGGCCATGCTTACCAGGATGGGGAAATTAGGTGCCTCGGCTTATATTCAGGTCGGCTTATACTGGAGTATATACGGTAATTAAAGAAACTAAACTTAAATACATGACGCACCCTTATCTGGTAGGCAGAATTCTATATTTTCTACATGTTTCTATCAATCCAAAAAGACTGAATTTGACATTACATGTCCTAATTCATTAAGCAAACTATTTTAATGTCTAGCGTAATCAGCGCGGTATGACATTGCTGTTAATGTTGGATTTTAAAACGTCTGGCAATCTGGACCATGTTAGCTGAGCATTCCACTTATCTCATCCTATTGAATCAATAAAGCCACTCAATAAAAGATGTTCAGAGAAAACCAAAAGACTAAATTGGAACATTACTGGAATTTATGCACTCTGTGGATTAAGATATTATTGGCAATAAACTAGCTCATCCTCCATATGCCAGGGGTTAGGCTTGGGGCACCTGAACGCACACTAGCTGTGGTCTGTAAAATGCTAACAATAATGTAATAAGACAACTATTATCAACATAAAGGAAAGGACAGCACATGGATACACTGCAATCATTTAATCAAAAATTCCTAATTTAACCTCAAATTGGAACATATGATTGCAAAGCTTTAGCAATCTAAACTGAATGTAAAGAGGATGTGACAAATAAAAGGAATTCAGAAATGCACAGAGGTCTAGAATAAAAAGTGGCTGCAGCCAGAGCATGCTGGGCAGTGCACAGAAATTGTAGCTCCATCTGTGACATTACCCATTTGTACTGCTTTTATATGTTTTAAGTTTTATTACTTTTGCAACAACAGCAAACTACTTTTTTTTTTTTTTTTTTAAACAATCCTTTGCAATGCAGTCTTTGGGTTCTAGCGACCAAAGTTATTAGGAGATTGGGTGCAATGCAATACCAAAACAGGTTATACAACTTGTGGTTATTCAGTTTGGAAAAATGAAGTCTAAGGGTACGTCCCCACAATCCGTAACCAGCAGTGCTTTGAACGCAGCATATTTTCGCTGCACCTAAAACGCTGTGTTCTAATGTCGCACTTGTTTTGTCAGTACATGCGGATCCACCTCGTGTAATGACATTCAATTGGTCAAAATCTGCAGCAGAGACTAGCGTCTAGTGATGCTCTACTTAAATATAATAGTCCCAAAGTTCCATTCAATGCAGAAAAGTGGCACTCATCATACATAAGATGTACTTTTATTAAACCATTGCTAAAAAAAAACCCTCATTGCTGAGGAGCTAGAGCCGATGCGTGCGGGCAACGGCTGTTTCGTGTGTAGAAACGTTTCTACAAGTCACAATGATGACAAGAGGGCATCCTTTATGTCTACAGAAAGAAGGTTTAATCATCATCATCATAGATTGTTTAGGGCTCATGCGGGCATCAATGCAAATTGGTGCGGGCATCAATGCAAATAGGTGCGGGCATCAATGCAAATTGGTGCGGGCATCAATGCAAATTGGTGCGGGCATCAATGCAAATTTGTGCGGGCATCAATGCAAATTGGTTTGAGCATGGACAGCAATGTATGGACTAGCCTGGCTCTCCTGACCCAAGCAGGATGGCCTCATAAAACTATATGAAGCTGTCATGCTCTGGTCAGGAGACCTGTGGGCTGTCCATACATTGCGGTCGGTGCTCAGACCAATTTACACAGATGTCTGCATGAGTCCTTACTGTAAGAGCAGTGAGATTATGGAACTCTACCATATGATGTTGTAATTATTAATTCTTTATAAAAAGTACAAGGAGAGTCTGGATGACTTTCTTGAAAACTATCTATAATATTACAGGTTATGGGCACTAGATTTTGTTATGTGACATTGATCTAAGGAACTTGTCTGATTGTCGTATATGGAGTTGGGAAGGAATTTTTCCATTAATATGGATCAATTAGTATTGGCTTCATAGGATTTTTGCCTTCCTCTGGATCAACACGTTAGATTATAGGTTGAACTGTATGGACTTGTGTCTACTTTCAACTTTAAAGCTATAAAACTATTAAATATTTGTTGTACATTTGTCTTCATTTGCACCAAGAGCCAAATATAATATAAAGGCATTCTACTGCTACAATATCAGGGACTGAACATAACACCAATTCCAACTACAGCATCTAAACAGTAAGGCTACATGCCCACGATCAGGAATAGCAGCATTTTGGATGCAGCTCACCTGCGCAGCATCCAAAACACTGCGTTCTACAGTACAAGCAGTGGATGGGATTTATAGACATCCCATGCCCACTGTGCTTGTTTTTTACGCTGCGTAAACTCACCCGCGGTGCGGGTTTATGAGCCGCAGCATGTCTATTTCTTTAGACTTTGACCGATTGAAATGTCATTACATGCGGTGGATCCGCATGTACTGACAAAACAAGTGAGGCATTGGAACGCAGTGTTTTGGCTACAGCGAAATTGTACTGCGTCCAAAGGGCTGCTGTTTCCTGATCGTGGGGACGTACCCTTAAAGGGAACCTGTCATGAGGTAAATATTATCTACCTGCAGCCATAGTAAGAATCTGCTGATTTATATATACTGTATATGCAAACCAAGGAAAAAGACAAAAAAAAGATAATAAATCCACAAGATTTGCAATGTATATAAAAGTATAAACTATATTGAAAAAATATATCGCATACAAAGAGTCCAGCAGTAAAAAAAAGTAGTCATAAACAGAACTGGAAAGAAGGGGGCAAAAATATGGACTGAGTATGTAAAATGCAAGGTATGCCAATATATGATTCAAAATATACAATGGGAAATATGCATAATGATAAGACTCAGTAGCCTGATAGAAGTCTACCCTTATGAGGTCCTCTCCTACTGGAATGAAGGCATACTTTTATATACATTACTTTACTTGTGGGCTTATTACCATTTTTGGTCCTTTTCCTTGGTTTGCATTTGTTTTTTTATTTGCACTCTTATTGTTATTACTTCCTATACCCTACAAAACAATTAGTCACATGAATATATACACTGCTCAAAAAAATAAAGGGAACACTTAAACAACAGAATATAACTCCAAGTACATCAAACTTCTGTGAAATTAAACTGTCCACTTAGGAAGCAGCACTGATTGACAATCAATTTCACATGCTGTTGTGCAAATGGAATAGACAATAGATGGAAATGATTGGCAATTATCAAGACACCCTCAATAAAGGAGTGGTTCTGCAGGTGGGGACCACAGACCACATCTCAGTACCAATGCTTTCTGGCTGATGTTTTGGTCACTTTTGAATGTTGGTTGTGCTTTCACACTCATGGTAGCATGAGACGGACTTTACAAGCCACAGAAGTTGCTCAGGTAGTGCAGCTCATCCAGGATGGCACATCAATGCGAGCTGTGGCAAGAAGGTTTGCCATGTCTGTCAGCGTAGTGTCCAGAGGCTGGAGGCGCTACCAGGAGACAGGCCAGTACACCAGGAGACGTGGAGGGGGCCGTAGGAGGGCAACAACCCAGCAGCAGGACCGCTACCTCCGCCTTTGTGCAAGGAGGAACAGGAGGAGCACTGCCAGAGCCCTGCAAAATGACCTCCAGCAGGCCACAAATGTGCATGTGTCTGCACAAACGGTTAGAAATCGACTCCATGAGGGTGGTATGAGGGACCAACGTCCAAAGATGGGGGTTGTGCTCACAGCCCAACACCGTGCAGGACGCTTGGCATTTGCCACAGAGCACTAGGATTGGCAAAGTCGCCACTGGTGCCCTGAGCTCTTCACAGATGAAAGCAGGTTCACACTGAGCACATGTGATAGACGTGTCAGAGTCTGGAGACGCCGTGGAGAGCGATCTGCTGCCTGTAACATCATTCAGCAAGACCGGTTTGGCAGTGGGTCAGTAATTGTGTGGGGTGGCATTTCTTTGGAGGGCCGCACAGCCCTCCATGTGCTCGCCAGAGGTAGCCTGACTGCCATTAGGTACCGAGATGAGATCCTCAGACCCCTTGTGAGACCATATGCTGGTGCGGTTGGCCCTGGGTTCCTCCTAATGCAGGACAATGCCAGACCTCATGTGGCTGGAGTGTATCAGCAGTTCCTGCAAGATGAAGGCATTGAAGCTATGGACTGGCCAGCCCGTTCCCCAGACCTGAATCTGATTGAGGACATCTGGAGCATCATGTCTCGTTCCATCAACCAACGTCATGTTGCACCAAAGACTGTCCAGGAGTTGGCGGATGCTTTAGTCCAGGTCTGGGAGGAGATCCCACAGGAGACCATCCGCAACCTCATCAGGAGCATGCCCAGACATTGTAGGGAGGTCATACAGGCACGTGGAGGCCACACACAATACTGAGCCTCATTTTGACTTGTTTTAAGGACATTACATCAAAGTTGGATCAGCCTGTAGTGTGTTTTTCCACTTTAATTTTGGGGGTGACTCCAAATCCAGGCCTCCATTGGTTAATACATTTGATTTCCATTGATGATTTTTGTGTGATTTAGTCTTTTTCTATATCTTTTTAGGGTAATTTTTGACTAGATTGATACATATGTCCACTACTCGGACAACTCCTTCTCAATTACTATATTCCATTGTAAAATAAAAACAGCCTGGACTCACCTCCGGAGCCAGCTACTAATGGGCCGCTTCGCTCTCGCTTCCTTCAGACGAAACGGACGTCTGAAGGAAGACAGGGCACCAGCTCTTCTTCTGGATGTCAGTTTCATCAAGGAAGTGAAAGTAAAGTGGCTCATTAGTGGCCGATGATTGGCAGCAGGGCTTACGCGACAATAATAATGTCACGTAAACCCCAGGGCCGGCATCTGCTGATATGGTGCCGACACCAGGGATGAGTAAAGGCTGTTTTTATTTTACAAGCTGAAATATGATTATTGAGAAAAGGTTGTACGAGTAGTGGATAGTCCCTTTAAGAAGTCCTCTATTTCTTTTATGTCTAGTAATAACAACTATGTATACAAACGATGCTGCTATAGTAGTGAAAACAAATAATGCACACTATATGGTCAAATGTATTGGGACACCTACATATTACAACTAAAGTAGCTTTTAGGACATATCCTTCTAAACCCATAGACATTAATATGAAGCTGATCACCATCTTTGCAGTTAAAACAGCTACTACTCTTCTGGCTATGTTAACTACAAGATTTAGGAGTGTGTCTGTGCGAATTCTTACCCATTCATCCATAAGAGCATTTTTGAGGTCAGACAATGATATTGGACGAGGGCCTGGTTCACAAATCCTGTTCTAGTTCATACCAAAAGTATTGGATGGTGTTGAGGTCAGGAGATCTAAGCATCCAGTCAAGTTCTTCCACAACAAACTCCCCCAACCGTGCCTTTATGGACTTTCTTCGTGCACTGGGGCACAGTCATGCTTGATCAGAGAAGGACTTTACCCAAACTTTCCCCATAAAGTTGGAAGCATACAATTTAGATATAATTCAAAATGTCCTGATATATTGAAGCATTATGATTTTCCTTCACTGGAAGTAAGGGGCCTAGCCAACCCCAGAAAAACAACTCCATAGTATTATCCCTCCTTCAATAAACTATACAGTTGGCACAATTCAATCAGGCAGGTAACATTTTCTTGGCTTTGACAAATCCAGACTGATCTATCACACTGCCATATAGAGAACCGTGATTTGTCACTCCATAGAACACACTCCCACTGCTCCACCGTCTTCTGGTGGCTTGATGTAAACCATTATATATGATGCTTTCCATTGTGCTTGGTGATGTAAGGCTTGCATGCTGCTCGGCCATGGAAACCCATGCTATGGAGCTGATGGCCCACAGTTTTTGCGCGGATGTTAATGCCAGAGAAGAAGTCTTAAGAGGGTTGGTGACTTTTATACAAAAAGCACCTCACCATGCAGTGACACCGCAGTAACTTCACATGGTCTCCACTTCGTGGATGAGTTATGTGGTTCCTAAACGTTTCCACTTTTCAGTAATACCACTCACAGATGATGATGGAATATTTAGGCGGGATGAAATTTCATGAACTGACTTGTTACACCGGTGACATCCTGTTACAGGGCCACGCTGGTATCCGTGAGCTCCTTAGAATGACCCATTCTCTCACAAATGTGTGTAAATGCAGACAGCATGGCGCGGGCATGGATTTTATACACCTGTGGTAATGAGTCAGAGTGAAAAATCTGAATTCCAAGATTATGAGGTGTGTCCCAATACTTTTATCCAAACGTCATATCTTAGTTCTAGATGTATTTGCCTCCCAGGACAAATATAGAACAAAAAGAAATTTGTGGCTAGAAATTATTTTAGCATTTTTGGGACAATATGCAACTTTGCGGCACCCATATAACACGTACATGTGTCATGTTTACAGCTTGTATAGATGGTTACGGAGAGGTGTCCAATATATTTATTCAATCTAGTAATTTCATACCACTGGAGCTGAAGGTAGCAATGAACGCCATATCCTTGTACATCTGCAGGTCCCCATATACAGATTACATTAGTGATAACAGCCCAGCAACCACTAATACCAGGGATCTGTGTAAAAAAACTTAAAAGGGTTGTCCACTACTCGAACCACTCCTTCTCAATTGCTATATTCTCCCTTATAAAATGACAACAGCTATACTCACCACCGGTGTGGCCGCCACTCCAGTGATGATGCACTGGAGCTCTTGGTGCTCACATGAGCCCTGCAGCCCATCAGTGGTCACTTGACTCTCACTTCCTTTGGAGGTAACTGACATTCGGAAGAAGTAAGAGAGCAGCAGAAGCTCTCACTTCTTACAGGTGTCTGTCTCTTACGAAGGAAGTGAGAGTAAAGCGGCCATTGATTGGCTGCAGGGCTCGCGTGACATAACGTCACATGAGCCCCTGGAAAGCCAGTACTGTCATCAATGGAATGGCATCAGCACCGGATTGCTCTTGTCAGATTAGAAAGGGGAATATAGAAAATGAGATGGAGTAGTGGACAACCCCTTAATCCCCTTCACAACACGAAATATGACATATATTTACGCCCCTGACTTTGATGCAGGAACGGGCGCTGAGCCCTCATCTTTCCCCACACATGACAGCTGCTGGGTATTTGCACATTTTATTTTTATCTTAGCTTTGGTTGATTTAATCAGCAGTCATGTGCCTTTAACAGCGGTGGGTGCATCGGAGCTCCACCTGCAACTGTTAACCAGTCAATCTCTGACAGCAGGATTTAACAAGCGCCGACTGGAAGCACATCACAAATCCCGCCATCGGTGGCCCTGTCACATGATCGCAGGGCTCCCATGGGTTGTGATGAGAGCCGGGGGTCTGCAGAAGACCCCAGTGCCTATCATTATTATACTCCTGTGAACGCCGGCTCATGGCCAGCGTTCATAGGAGATCATGATTACAGCTATGTGTAGCACAGGCGATCAGACAATCTCAGTTTCAAGTCTCATAAGGAGACTATTAAATAAACTAATAAGTAAAATATGCATTTTTTAAAAAAAATATATGAAAAAATAAATAAATAAAAATTCAAATCACCCCCCTTTTGCCCCATTGAAAATAAAACAATTTAAAAAACAACAACACATATTTGGTATTGCTGCATTCAGAAATGTCCGATCTATCAAAATATAAAGTAAATTAATCAGATCAGTAAAAGGCGTAAAGAGAAAAAAAAAGCGAATGACCAGAAATAGCTTTTTTTGGATGCCGCAACATTGCAATAAAATGCAATAAGATGCGATCAGAACATCGTATCTACGTCAAAATGGTATAGATAAAAACATCATAAGTCATCACACAGCCCCAGATCCTGAAAAATAAAAATGCTACGAGCCTCGGAAAATGGTGACAAACGCAACATCTTTTTTCATACAAATTTTGGAACTTTTTTTTGCCACTGAAATAAAAAATAAACTATACACGTTTGGTATTGCGTACTCATACTGACCTGGGGAATCATATTGCCAGGTGAGTTTTACTATAATTAAAAAAAAAAACATTTGTGGAATTACACTTTTTTTGCAATTTCACCGCACTTGGAATTTGTTTCTTGTTTTCTAGTACACAATATGGTAAAATCAATGGTGCCATTCAAAAGTACAACTCGTCCCGCAAAAAACAAGCCCTCATATGGCTATATTGACAGAAAAATAAAAATGTCATGGCGCTTGGAACAAGGGAAGGAAAAAAATCGAAAACGAAAAAACGGAAGATGGTTCGGGGGTGAAAGAATAAAATAAAAATTGACAAATAGAGTGTTTGGGCTGAATAAACATTGTTTCCGATAATCGGGAAGGGACTTCAAAGTAGCAGTTAGCGAAACTTATTTCCTAAAGATTTCCAACATTCTTTTAAATAAAAAAGGTAAAGAACAAAGTTAGATCGGCCCTCTTGAAGACTCTGTTGCACGCTCCACTGGGGAAAGAATGATGCCCCCTTCACAGAGGGCCCTGGCAGCAAATCGCCCCACACTGTCTTCCCTGTATGCCCACTACTCACCAAAGAAAGAAAAAAAAAGGATGACATATACAACAATATAAAGGAATAACAAATTTGACATATTTGGGGGTGTTCATTCTTAGATCATTTTTCTTTGTTGACTATGAGCTATAATTTATTTCAGCAAAGCAATTTTCATATAAAATAATGTAGGCTCCGGGAAAAACAAGTGAGGAATGCTCATCCAGCTTTTCTTACTGATGGTTAGGATCATATCATTAAATATGTTTCTGGGTCATGGAAACTGTCAGAAAAGTTGGCTCAAAAGATTACACAAATCCAAACTATAGATTATACCTGACTAATGGAATGATGTTACACTGATAGGAAGTTCAGAAGTAAATAATATAGTCCATGGAGAATTTCAAGTTTAAAGGGTAGTTACAGTAATGATGGATGGAAGGAAAAATACTTACAAATACGTTGGATTTGTATTGGACAAGTGCAAAATAGGAGAGTCAATAGGTTGCACAGCTGCTAAAATATCCTGTTCAATAGCCATTGGAAGAACGGCATAGCCGCAGTAGTCAATGTGCTCCCCTATAACACATAACAAAAACCTACATTAGTAAGCAGTAAGTCATTCACATAGGCAAGAGTAAAAACAAATCCCGGCACTCACATGTGGAGAATTAATCTCATTTATTTCCACATCCAAAAACGTTTCAGCTCATCCAGAGCCTTTGACAATTGACAAAGGCTCTGGATGAGCTGAAACGTTTTGGGATGTGGAAATAAACAAGATTAATTCACCACAGTGCCGGGATTCGTTTTTGCTCTTGGACACATCATTTCTCCTCGTGCACCACGAAAGGATTGCAGAGTGCCGACCATTTTTTTAACGTTATATTCACATAAGCAAGGCTCAGGTCACACTCCATGTTGGATATACAATGTCATAAAATGTTGCTGCCTTTTTTACATAATCCTCAAAAAGACATATTGCAGTTACAGAACAGAAAGTCATGAATGAAACAGGCGTCTACCTCCGAATCTTGATTTTTTTTTTGGGTTGGGTGAAGAAACATGGCCAATGTGTCACGGGTGTGTCAGAGGTGACACACAGTCGCCCTGCAGTTGGTTGCAGGAGTTCTCTATGTTTGGCATTACAGACATCTTCTTAGAGGCGGTCTCTAGGACCTAGCGACTACCTGCCTCTGGCTAATTAACTCCCTGGCCTGGGTGTATAAATACCTGGTGTGTTCTAGAGGGAGGTGCCAGTGATATTCATTATTCCTTGTGAAGGCTTAGCAAGAGCAGTACCTTTTCCTCTCAGGAGCTTGAGGAAGTGTTTGTGCATTTGTCTGGAGTCATCTAAAGCTAAGCACGTTTCCCCTGTTTGCCCTTCCTTGTTGTCCATATACAGGGACATTAGGGGAGACCGGTTGATGCTAGATCAACCTAGGAGGTCTCCACTTTCCCCCCTTTCCCTAGAGTCTGGGCTCCCTTTCCCTCTTCCCTTTGTGTTGCACTAAGTCTTTCCCACACCTTGCATGACAAAATGTTAACTAGAAAGATTTCACTTGCCTCATAACTTATTCCAATAAGGGAAAGGATAGAAGATTTCTGTTACTGCTAACAAGCCTAACGAGGTGTGCGAGAGAGACAGAGAGAGAGACAGAGACTGCTGCCTCTCACCAGCCTGACATGGGTCACTGGTTTAACTGTTTAAAAAAAGAGAAACTCAGCAAACCCATATTAACCATTAAATTCACCTTCCACCGTTCATGCTTGTTTTGAATAAATGGAAATGAATTTAAAAAAAAAAATGCGTTCCACTAGAACCGGCAAGGAATTTCCACAAACGACTACTGAAACGATAGACATGAACAGTTGAAATACCTCTTGTATGCTGTAACATTTACATTACTCTCCTCTGGAAATATGGGGCCAAGGTCAAGACCCGGCAATGCAGTACCACACCTTTAAAAAGGACATTTAATCAAATTTCTAATGTTGAACTGGACACACAATATAGTTGCTGCGAATGAGAATAAAAAGGTTTTTTTTTTAAATTTCGCATCTCTGTTGTGGAGATATTAGAAATGAAAGTATTTGGCACCTAATGACTCTTGTTAAGTCCAAGTGGGTGTTATTAGATCTGTATGATGGTGACCAATCATAAGCAGGCAGCAACACTCAGGAGAAAGAAGAACACTCCACACAATAGCATAGAGCAGGTTTCTCAGTGTGTGAGATGTAATGATACAGCCCTGATCTCCTGTTCTAACTTCTTACGTGAGTCGGAGTGGGGGAGGGGGCAGTGCAGCTGGGTTTAGCTGTGTCACATTACAAACCCTTCTATCAACTCTCACCCTCAAAAGCATGGTAACTTCTGCTGTACTGCCCCTCCCCATACTGCCTGTCCAGTGATTTTTTTTGTATTGGAGAAAAAAAAAACTTTCTCTAATTAGTTTGCTGCAACCTATTTCCAGCACACAGATTTTCGTCCACGTGTCCATTTTATTATCAGTGTAGAATCTGTATTTTTTGTATGGAAAAAATCCAAGAACCATTAATTAGGATGGCCTCAGATCAAATAAGGACATTATTTTTTTTTGGACACTCAGTCCTCAAAAAAGAAACAAAAAACCCCAAACACAGACATTTGAACAGCTTCATAGATTATAATGTTCTATCTGTGAAAATCGTATATAAAATCATATTTCAAAGGTTGTTAAAGTGTCGATAATGACTTTTAGGATTGCTACTTCCAATAGGTGGCACCAGAGTTCAAGTCCTCTTCCTCTCTGAAGAGACAATTTGCATATTTAAAGTATGGCCTTAAAAGACAATGAGGAAATTTACTTTCACCAGAAATTTCATTCTGGACCTAATCGATAATATACCAATTTACACTGCTCAAAAAAATAAAGGGAACACTCAAATAACACATCCTAGATCCGAATGAATAAAATATTCTCATTGAATACTTTATTCTGTACAAAGTTGAATGTGCTGACAACAAAATCACACAAAAATCATCAATGGAAATCAAATTTATTAACCAATGGAGGCCTGGATTTGGAGTCAACCCCAAAATTAAAGTGGAAAAACACACTACAGGCTGATCCAACTTTGATGTAATGTCCTTAAAACAAGTCAAAATGAGGCTTAGTATTGTGTGTGTGGCCTCCACGTGCCTGTATGACCTCCCTACAACACCTGGACATGCTCCTGATGAGGTTGCGGATGGTCTCCTGTGGGATCTCCTCCCAGACCTGGACTAAAGCATTCGCCAACTCCTGGACAGTCTGTGGTGCAACATGACGTTCGTGGATGGAGCGAGACATGATGTCCCAGATGTGCTCAATCGGATTCAGGTCTGGGGAACGGGCGGGCCAGTCCATAGCTTCAATGCCTTCATCTTGTAGGAACTGCTGACAAACTCCAGCCACATGAGGTCTGGCATTGTCCTGCATTAGGAGGAACCCAGGGCCAACCACACCAGCATATGGTCTCACAAGGGGTCTGAGGATCTCATCTTGGTACCTAATGGCAGTCAGGCTACCTCTGGCGAGCACATGGAGGGCTGTGCGGCCCTCCAAAGAAATGCCACCCCACACCATTACTGACCCACTGCCAAATCGGGCATGCTGAAGGATGTTGCAGGCAGCAGATCGCTCTCCGCGGCGTCTCCAGACTCTGTCACGTCTGTCACATGTGCTCAGTGTGAACCTGCTTTCATCTGTGAAGAGCACAGGGCGCCAGTGGCGACTTTGCCAATCCTGGTGTTCTGTGGCAAATGCCAAGCGTCCTGCACGGTGTTGGGCTGGGAGCACAACCCCCATCTGTGACGTTGGGCCCTCATACCACCCTCATGGAGTCGGTTTCTAACCGTTTGTGCAGACACATGCACATTTGTGGCCTGCTGGAGGTCATTTTGCAGGGCTCTGGCAGTGCTCCTCCTGTTCCTCCTTGCACAAAGGAGGAGGTAGCGGTCCTGCTGCTGGGTTGTTGCCCTCCTACCGCCCCCTCCACATCTCCTGGTGTACTGGCCTGTCTCCTGGTAGCGCCTCCAGCCTCTGGACACTATGCTGACAGACATGGCAAACCTTCTTGCCACAGCTCGCATTGATGTGCCATCCTGGATGAGCTGCACTACCTGAGCAACTTCTGTGGGTTGTAGAGTCCGTCTCATGCTACCACAAGTGGTAAAGCACAACCAACATTCAAAAGTGACCAAAACATCAGCCAGAAAGCATTGGTACTGAGAGGTTATCTGTGGTCCCCACCTGCAGAAACACTCCTTTATTGAGGGTGTCTTGATAATTGCCAATCATTTCCATCTATTGTCTATTCCATTTGCACAACAGCATGTGAAATTGATTGTCAATCAGTGTTGCTTCTTAAGTGGACAGTTTGATTTCACAGAAGTTTGATTTACTTGGAGTTATATTCTGTTAAGTGTGCCCTTTATTTTTTGAGCAGTGTATATGGAAGGCACATGTCTAAGTTTGAACTATACAGCAGATGCATACTATACTAGTTCTCTTTCAGATCGGTACCCCTTTATCCTCCCAGTAAGCACCATCAACTTTTTTAAGAGCAGCACAAAAAAAAAAAAAAAAGTTGCAAAATTTTTCACAAAAGATACATGTGCCAAAACTTTGACTTTCTCTAACAGAATTCTCCCAACAAGTACCCATAATGTGGGTTGTGAACTCTACTTTTGCAGCATTGAACTCTAACTATAGTGGGTGCAGGGGTTGCAGCCGCACCTGAGCCCTGGAGCAGCTTAGGGGTGCTAAAAGCTCTCTTTGGCCCCTGTAAGACCAATTCTATTAGAGGACTGTGATAGTTGGGTGCCCTTGTTGTATATTTTGCATCAAGGCTAGAGATGAGCGAACCCGAGCTTAAAAGTTCGGGGTTCGTACAGGACAGTTAGCGTCCAGTGCTAAACATCGAACTTGGACTTATCCCGCAAGTCCGTTACAATGTTCTGAGTTCCGGGGGAAGTCCCTTGCAATGCTCGGAGTTCAGGGGGAAGTGAGAGAGAAAATATTTTCTAGCTCAAAAGTTCGGGTTCCCATTGTTTTCAATAGTGTTCGGGTTCTGGTTCAAGTTCGGGTATAGTTCTGGTACCCGAACCAAACTTTGGAATAAAGTTCGGGCCGGGTACCAGAACTCAAACTTCCACGGGTCCGCTCATCCGTAATCAAGGCCCATAAGCTTCAAGTTAGGCAAATGATCATGTATTAATGCCTAAAGATGCTGGGGGGCTATTCACTTATATATACTGCATATTGACATTGACTGACACCTTTAAACATTGGTAATAAAAGCATGTTCATCATCAAGTCACTAGTACATGTGACTAAGTGAGACTTGGCAATATACCTTATGAAAGAAAAATTGTTATTTTTCTCACTTTGCAGGAGGATTCAGCTACAGTTTCTTACTCATGGAGTCTTTCTACTTTGCAGCACTGTCATCACACGTGTGTATTATGTATCATTATGTATGTTACCTATTAGGTTGACTCGTCCTGGTGCCCGAGCAAAAAACAACGGTTCACTACCAAATTTAGAGATAAACTTTTCCTTCAGAACCAGCAGCCTGCAGATTTAAAAAATAGGAGCATTTCAGTGTTAAAGTGAATATGTTCATACTGCAAAAAGCACATAAGCATCATATTTACCTTTATGGAAACTTAGTAAGACACACTACAGTGTGTATATACAGTTGAAACCAGCAGTTTACATACATTTAAAATGCCTTAAAACATTCTCTCTCATTATTAAAATATTAAAAATTATGGTAATCCTAATTGACCTAAAATGGGAAAGGTTTATTCTGATTTCATTTCAGATATTGAGAAAAACATACATATGTGTCTTTTTATATACTGTATGTAAACTTCTGGTTTCAACTGTAAGTGTATAAGCATTTCACACCGTAGCTTATCAGAGTCAGACGTCACATACTATTTAAGGCTTATGTTTAGTACCATATAAAACTATTGGATTTGTGCAATGTGCCTATTAACTCCAGTGTCATGGCTTCTGTTCTTGATGAAGTAAAAATCAGATTACCTCCATATAAACTCTGTGCTGTTAATTCAGCCATACAACGTATAGGTTGATGCACACAGTTATATATTTCCATGTGGGAGTAATGTGTATAAATATGAAATAAGCTCCCCCTAGTGGCTGCTCGTCCCACGTGTTTGAAGTACAGGCTAACACTATGTTTTCAACTAACTTTAATAGTTTTCCTGGATTCTTTGCCTATTAAGGTCAGCAGTTTTTCTAATAGTCCAAACAAAAATATCATAAGTAAACCATTGACAGAATCGCCCCAATGTCATTTATTTCATCCAGGCTCTGACTGGCCCACAGGAAAACAGGTGAATCCTCGGATGGGCCCCTGCGAAGGATTAGGGTCCCCAACTCCTATATGGGCAGCAGCTGGCAGAATACACTTGATTCACTATGTACAGACAAGGGCAACATCTCATCATTTATGTAATATTCTACCAAGTTTATTATTATTTAGATGCAGAAGTAAATTTGTGACTGAGGATAATATAATATTTCAAAGTAGCTGAGCAGTGGGCCCTCGAGCCAATGTAACTAGTGGGCCCTGGGCATCTCAGTCTGACACTGGTTTCATCTAATGCCAATATACTCAGTGTATTACTACTTTTCTTAAACAGGCACAAATATACATTGGACACTGCAGTAAGTGGGTGACTTTGGGCATCGTCACGCACAATGCCTGCAGCAGGATCAGCCCGCTTTCTCTACATGAATTTTCCAGGTCACTGGTCAACAGTACGTGAACTTTTTATTGTTTTAGTGCTGTTTATAAGCAGGAAGGGAACACAGTCTCAGTTTGCATCTTAATATGAGATATCAAAGTAAGCTATAAACACCAAAAAAAGAAAGGTGCTGATCACATCATATATTTGCAATAGAGTCCATATATACTAGGTAAAAGCTGAATTCTATTGCTGTTGTTTTCTAGTGTGAAAAATGAAAAAAAAAAAAAATGAAGGTTCCATCCTTTTCTTCAAGATACCTTAAAGGGAATCTGTCAGTACCCTCCCCAAATCGCATATATTCGCATACGGGTCTTTGAAATGAAAATCCACCTTTATATCTTTTATCTATTGCTGCATTCCTAAGAGAATAGTTTTTAATTCATATGCAAATGAGGCTTTAAGTGCTCTGGACTTGACAAAGCACTTAATGAGCCAGTACCTATCCAGCTTGTTTCCCTGCCCACCACCAGATGTTTAGCTTGATTGATTTCACTGTCTGATTGCCATGCCTTCACATCACATGGTCCATAAGGTATCTATCAAACTAAAGAGGCTGGTGCTGGGCGTGGAAACAAGCTCAGGAGGCAAAGGCTTCTTAAGTGCTTTGTCACACTCAGAGCACTTGACTCCTCTATGGATTAATATGGATTAAAACACTTATGCAGCAATAGATAGAATATGTAAAGGTGTTGATAGATTTACATTTCAAAGACCTGCATGCCCATATTTTATCTTTAGCCGGGAGAGGGGGGCGTCATTTTAACAGTATGGCAAAATATGGAGCAAAGCAGCATTGAAGGATCCATGAGCTCCAAATGGCATAGCAATCTTCTCTCTCCTGAAAAAAACTGCGTTTAGTATTAATCAGTTAAGAGTGGTATAGTTTGGTTCGCATCACATGGACTATAACTTGAAAATTAAAGGGGTTGTCCACTACTTTAGATTACCGCCCCCCCAATGTATCCCCCCGGGGCCCCTAAAACTTTTTGT
Source organism: Phyllobates terribilis (assembly GCF_046119375.1). Classification (NCBI taxonomy): domain Eukaryota; kingdom Metazoa; phylum Chordata; class Amphibia; order Anura; family Dendrobatidae; genus Phyllobates; species Phyllobates terribilis. Next base: position 412,515,170 of record NW_027362771.1, on the reverse strand, counting down.
AAATACCTTCCATTGCAGATAATGCCTGTGAGCGGCGCTATCGGTGGCCGCTCACAGGCATCACGTGACCCCCGGCCTGCAGCCGGCGCTGACATCTGCTGATATCACGACAAGTGTTGGCAGCAGCTGGTGGTCACGATCTTCCAGGTTGCACGGTGGATACCAGGCTGTGGGCAGGGTTACTCCCCGCGGCCCACCCGGCATCCACCGCACGCTCTGCCTCTCCCCATTCATCGAGAAAGCGTGCGGTGGATGCTGGGTGTGACACAGAGGAATACTCCCGCTCACAACCCAGCAGCCAAAGAGGGGACCCCAGCGCTGAGTCACGCCTCACTTCACGTGACATCAGCGCGGGGTCACGTGATGCCTGTGAGCGGCCACCGATAGCGCCGCTCACAGGCATTATCTGCAATGGAAGGTATTTACAAAAAGTCTTAGGGGCCCTGGGGGGATACATTGGGGGGATACATGGGGCTACAGACCATCAACTAACTTTGAAAAGGGAACATTCACATGTAGTCAAATCACTTTTTTTAAAACTTCATTGTTTTTTTATTATACAGAATATGCCACGAGAAAAAAAAAAAGCAGTTTTATGCAGTTGTGTCAAAACGGCAGCATTTTTCCTCAGTCAGCAAAAGAATGCAATTTGACTGCACCATGTGACTGTACCCTTATTCGGTGCCATTGCTGTCCCTATTACGATGGTGATTTTGCTGTAAGTGCAACTACTTTTTGGTGGATAATATGTGTCCCTGGACAACATGAGCTTGGTCAATTTCCATTTTTAGTATTTTAGCATAGTTAGTCTAGCTTGAGTACATTGGTGATCTTATTATTGCAACTAGAAATATTTTTCATTTCTTGCAACCAGGCAAATATGAATAAATACATTCATTTTGGGTCAACTGCAGATTTTGCATCCCAATCCCAACCTATATTCTTACTGGCCGACAACAAAGATAAGAAAGGTTTATTGGACCGCCTTAGAGCGCAATGAATATTCCCTGTAGAATTCTAATCTGGGGTGCAATAAGTATTTAAAACACGTATTCTTGCCTTGATGTTTGTCATTTATCATCTCTGAATGTAAGTATTCCCACAATAATCTGTACCCGCCTTGTTCTTCAGAATCATTTTTATAGATTCTTTCAGTGCATGTTACAAGGCATAGTCTAGCTGGCATATTGAGACTTTCGAGTTACGGGGAATTGCTTGGAGGAAATTGCAGCCAATGTGAAATATCAGTTTCTTCTATTTAACTGCTGCATGAGACTGCCAACCGCTGCGAGCAAACTGCAAAACAGTAATTAAAATGCTGTGGTTGGGTACAAAAGATATCATTATATTGTTATTGAGCAGAGTGTTGCCTCACAATGATTTGAGAAGATTCTACCATTTACGTCATTCATAAAGACTATGCCGTTTAGGTGCCAAAGGAGATTTACCAGTTTTTGCAATGTGAAAATCAAGTTACAACAGAGAAAATAAAAGACAAATTGAATCACAGATAGATCGTGAAGGAAGGAAAGTACTGGCACCAACTTACTAATTGCTAGTTAACGAAGCATGAGTAATGATTTTACGTTAGTATGCAATCTACCGCACAGAATTAGCAGAGAAAATAACAGCAGATCATTAGCGAGTAACCAGCAATCATTCAGAAATAATTCAGATCAGTGCAATGCAGGATTCTAATGCTGGGTGCACACATTACACATATATTCTGGTTTTCAACCATGCAATTTTTTACAAAAATGCTAAAATGCAAAACTGCATACGTTTTTGATCACACAGTGAAAAGGGTCTCATGTAGATGTACCCCAAAACTGTATTGTTAATCAAGGAGGACTACATACACCAATCCGTCATTACATTAAAACGACCTGCCTAATTTTAGAGCATACTGAAACAGACTAAGGGACCTTTTTAAACGCGTAGGAAGCCTTTGCAGGTTTTTTAATAATTATTCTAATTTACTGAGATAATGACTTTCGTGTTTTCATTGGCTGTAAGCCATAATCATCAACATTAACAGAAATAAACACTTGAAATAGATCACTCTGTTTGTAATGACTCATATATAATATAGAGTTTCACTTTTTGTATTGAAGAACTGAAATAAATTAACTTTTTGATGATATTCTAATTTTGTGAGAAGCACCTGTATATATGTATACACTGAGTGTACAATTATTAGGCAAGTGAGTATTTTAACCATATCATTATTTTTATGAAAATTTTCAATCTCTAAGTTGTATAATCTTGAATGCTTATTAGATGAAGCAGATCAGGTGATGTGTATCTGTCTAATGAGAAGGGTGAGGCCTAAGGATATAAGCACTCTTTATCAAGGTGTGCAGAATTATTAGGCAGTTTGTTTTGTCGCAGAGTGCATCTTCTTACAGTCACCACTGTACTTACAAGAGCTTCAATCAGCAAGATATCTTGAGTAAACAGTATTTACTTCATACTGGTTAAACACGAGATACAATTCAGTGTCACACAGTCCGTGTGCTGCTGACATAACACATTCAGGAAAGGAAAAAAAGCAAAAAGGAAGTATAAAAGCTACGAGTCTTGCTCAGTATCTTTCAGCTGTGCCATCTGTTTGGTATTTTACGTTAAAAATCCATTTACACTCTATGGCTTTTCTTCCTTCTGGTAAATCTGTTAGTGTCCATGTATTTGAATCATGCATGGATTTAATTTCTGTTTCTGTTGCTTCTATCCATTTATTAGCTTCTTCTTCAGGAAGTTTAGATATGTCTTCCCAAGAGGTAGGCTCATAGATTTTTCTTATGCTAGTCTTGTATGAGAGATGTTTTGGTGGTTTTCCTTTGTTCTCTCTCATTGAACGTCTTGGTTCTGTGTCTGTTTGTAGTTGTGATTCTTCACTTTCAGTATTTTGTTCTTCATTAATTTCTACTTCTTTCTCATCAGATATTTCTTCAGTTATGTCACTATTGTTTTTCTCATTTTTTGTTTAAACTGAAATCATAATGTCTTCATTTAAATCTTCAATGAATGTCACAATGTTACTCACCGGAACTCTGTCGGTTTTGGGATCTAGGATTCTATATCCTTTGCAATTTTCACTATATCCAATGAATATTCCTTCCATGGATCTGTTTTGAAGTTTGGAACGTTTTTCTGTTGGAATGAATATAAAAACTTTACATCCAAAAACTTTTAAATGATTGACACTTGGTTTCATACCTTGCCACAGTTCATATGGAGTTTTCGTCAGTTTTCTGGAAAAAAGTCGGTTCTGTAGATATGTAGCTGTCATTGCTGCCTCACCCCGATATTTCTCTGGTAGTTTGGAATCCGTCAGCATACATCTTATCATCTCTGTTAGAGTTCTGTTTTTCCTTTCTGCTACTCCATTTTGTTCAGGTGTTTATGGAACAGTTTTCTGGTGTTCTTTTCCATTTTGTCTTAAGCAGTCTTCTACTCTGTGACCTGTAAATTCACCTCCATTATCACTTCTGATGACAATTGGCTTCCTTTGAAATTTGTTACTTGCTCTTGTTACATAGTCTACAAGTTTATCAAAAACTTCACTTTTGTTCTTAATTAAGTATGTGACTGTGTATCTTGAGTAGTCGTCTATAAAAGTCAACATGTATCTATTGCCTCCTGATGTAGTCACTTTCATGGGTCCACATAAGTCAGTATGCACCAAACCAAGTGGTCTTTCGCTTTTCATCTCACTTTCTTTTGGAATAGATATCCTTGTGGCTTTGGATTTTATACAACATTCACATCTTATGGTAATTGGGAAATCTGATATCTTTAAATCTTTTGTCAATTCTTTTCTCTGTAGTTCCCTTATACTGTCAGGGTGTCTATGTCCTAGACGTCTATTCCACATGTGAATACAGTTTTTGTGATCATGTGTACATACCTTCATCTGTTCCTTTGGTGTGTCAAAATGATATAATTGTTCATCTGCCTTGACTTTGGTTATCACCTTGTTTCCTGCAATAATTCCACACTCATTGTCTTTGAATTTTACTGTAAGTCCTTTTGCTGTTAAACGTTTCACAGATAATAATCCGCCTTTCAATTTTGGAACATACAATACATCCTGTACAAGTATCTTTGAATCTTGTCCGAACTTGTTTGAACAATTTAGCATACCTTGTCCGATACCTTCTGCGGTTATTTTGCTTCCATCTGCAAGATAAATGGCTTCTTTCTTATCTTAATCAAGATCAGTAAAGAAATTCTTGTCACTTGTCATATGACTCGTTGCTCCTGAATCAATAAACCAACCAAGTGATGATTTCTTGTCTGTTACTTTAAATGTGCCATTCCAATTATTCTCACATGAATCGGAAATTGTGTTTTTTACTCTGTGTATGCTTTTTATGTTGTAATTTTTGTTGTTCTGCTTTCCATATGGTACATTCTTTCTTTAAATGACCTTTTTTCTTACATCTGAAGCATTCTTTTGTCTCTTTATTATAGGGTTTTTTAAATTCTGTAGCTTTAAGAGCGTATTCACTGTCCTTTTCAGTAGAAGAATCATTTCTTTGTTCTTTTCTTCTCTGATATTCATCTATTAGTCTTGTTTTCACAAAATCTAATGCAATGTCAGTTTATCTCACCTATAAAAGCTCAGAAGTTCCAGTTAATAAAAAAAAATAGCATGGCAAAGTGGCACAGCATACTGTTGAGGCGTTTTGACCTTTGGGTCTTAAAGAAAACCTGTTACGTCCCAAAACACTATTAACCTGATAGCATTCCAGTAGTGCATAAGTACAGAGCTGGCTGTCAGTCAGTGCCAGGGTGTGGTTACAGCTGTCAGTCACTGTGTACTGAGGGGTGACTGAAGCCGCGCCTCTATGACTGAAAGCCCAAGGCAGCCAGGAAGAGTAACGTCATTTTCCTCCCAGCAGTGGGGCTCTAAATGCGGCGGCCGCACAGATTTAGAATATTAACCTGCAGATTATGGCTATAACTGCAGGTTAATAGCATTTTTCGACAAGGCAGGTCCCCTTGAACCTTAACATGCAGTATGAATACCAGCAAACTAAATTAAAACCAAAAGCCACTTCGTTATAATGATGTCAGACAATTAGATACAAAATGTGATGCTGAGTCACTTTTCACGGCCAGGCCTTGAGACGGGATAGTCAAGGAGTCCGAAGTGAAAGCCAGGAGGATACGTCATAAATACAGGGAAGAGGCAAAGGCGTAGTCAGGTATCATTCCGTAGAACAGAATACCAGGATGAAAGCAGATCAGAGCAGAAGGGGTTAAAAAGATGGAAGGTCAGAACAAGGTCCAAGGTCAGGCAACAGAAGATCAATAAACAGAACTCAAGGCACAGAGAACAAACCACACACTAGCTGAATGTACGTCTGGCAGAGATGTGGGGGAAACAGCTCAGTTAAGTAGCCAGGCATTCAACTGGGATAATGAACACCTGAAGATAGCCAGTGCCTCCCAGTCTCAGATTGGACAGCCGAGCTGTCAATCACCACACTGACAGCTATTGCACGCCCCTGTACCAGATTGGATGGTCGAGCTGTCAATCACAGTACTGACAGCTCCAACACGCCCCTGTACAAGATTGGACGGCTGAGCTGTCAGTAACTGCATCCCAGACACAGTGAGGGGTGGAACCATGACACAAAACTAGTATAGTAAATAGTGTTGAGCGAGCACTAAAATGCTCGGGTGCTCGAAGCTCGGGCCGAGCTCACCGTGATACTCGGGTGCTCGACCCGAGCAACGAGCCCTGTGTTAGTCTATGGGAGACCTGAGCATTTTTGAGGCGGCACCCCCGGCAGTCTCTAGAAAGCCTAAAAAGTGCCCAAAACAATAGTGACAGTGCTCAAATGACATGGGGACAGCATGGGGATTGCCCCAGGAAGCATTTCTGACCCCCAGGTCACTGCTGTCAACAACGTGGTCAGAGGTATTAAGCCACTTTTACAGGCTCACAATAAAACGTTCAAAAACAAAACCGAAATACTTTTCCTGTGAAATATGTTAAGGAATTTCCTTTCCAGGGTAAAGACTTGTGTATAAGGTAAAATAAATAACCAAACAAAAAAATACTCCTCAACACCTTGGGCTATGTTCACAAGTAGCATTTTTTATGGGTTTTTGCACTTTTGTATTGCTTTCAACCGTGACAAATGCATTCAACGGGAAATGTCATTTTAACATTTTACAACCTTATCTGGCCATGTGCTGTGTGACATATGCATACAGTGCTGAAAAGACATGGGAACAGCATGGGGAAGACCCCTGGAAGCATCTCTAACACCCAGGTCACTGCCTAAAAGTGTGCCCATCAGAAGTGATCCTTGCCGCATCAGAAGATGCAGACTTGCAACTATCCCCGTGCAAGTCCTTGTCCCAGGGCAGTGTTCAATTGTACCTCCCCCATTCCTTGCAATGCAAGCGCAAATATGCAGCCAACCACCCACCCACCCGCAGGCTGCAATATTATACTGCTAGCTTGCACTTGAAATGGGGCCTTTTAGTTTGGAGGAGGCTGAAGCTGGCCACTACCTCATGGCAGCTTCGGCAGCGAGTTCTCCATACTCAGTCCCCAGCCGCCAGTATTTGTCCCGGTAACCTTCCCCACACTTTTCTTAGCCTGGCCTGCTTTAGGGCAGCATTGGACGAGCCCACCAGACAACCAGACTCCTCCGGTGGGCCCTGGCTTCTCCATCAGGGGAGTTGAGTGCGCCAAGGTGAGAAGCATGATGATGATGATAGAAGTTAGCATCTGCTTTGTTTTCTTGGAATGCAAGCGTAAGTGTGCAGCCTGCCACCCACCCACCCCCAGGCTGCAATACCATAGTGCTAGCTTGCTTGCACTTGAAATTAGGCCTTTTAGGCTTGTGGAGGCAGACGCCGGCCACCATGTCATGGCTGCATCAGAGGCCTGGTATCCATACTCAGTCCCCAGCCGTCCGGCGGCCGGGTGTCCACACTCGGTCCCCAGCCTCCAGGGGGCGGCAGGGTGTCCATACTCGGTCCCCAGCCGCCCCTATTTGTCCCGAAGCGCTTTACACACAAGCGCGCATACCAAAACATTACCTGTGCCCTCGCCAGTAAATGTAGAAAGAAAGGATATCCAGCTTCATGAATAGTCCAAAAAATATTCTTTTATTGTAGAAAAATATTAAAATTCAGATTCCATAGTCATGGTGTATAGCCAGGGCAACGCATTTGGAACGCAAAGAGTGCGTTCATTGTCAAGACTGGCTTTTGAAAGCCATTGCTAAGGTATATAAACCATTATTCACCAATGAACATGCAGAATAAAGGTCACATGATACAAACATTCACATACAAATGTATAAAAATCTTTTAGCAAACCAAAATCACAAATAAAACAAATAACATGACAAAAAAGATAACGCATATGTGGATAATTCATTCACTATAATGAAATAGTAATTCTCTCCGTAAATTTAAACCGTTTGGTTGACAAGTATCCAAATGATACATCCAGAATGCTTCTCGATCGAGTAGACGTCTCCTATTATCTCCACCCCGTGGATTTAAGGTAAGTTTTTCGATACCAAAAACCTGAAATGAAAATGTTTCTCTATTGTGCTGTTCAATGAAATGTCACTAATCATAATATTTCTTGTGCCTCTAGACATTACAAATATCACTTAGATGTTCACTCACACTTTGTTTTAACTTTCTTATAGTGCATCCAACATATGATAAATTACAAATAGTACATTTAATTATATATACTACATAGCTGCTATTGCAGGTTAAGTAACTCCTTATGTTGTGTGTTTCACTTGAATCAGCATTGGAAAAGGTTTTAGTGATTTTTATATAACGGCAAATGCCACATCTAGTGTGACCACATCTATAGAAACCTTTACAATTAAGCCAAGTGAAGCTGGATATCCTTTCTTTCTACATTTTCTGGAATTGTTGCGAATGGTTCATCGCATCCGTGCTTCAGAAAAGTCTATGCTCAGGTGAGCTGGTGAAACTCTCTTCTTCCTATGCCCTCCCCAGTGCATTTAGTGATAAGGACAGCCTATTCCGCTGTAGTGTGTGCACGCCAACCCCCTGTTCATGGCCTCCCGCCCTGCACTTGTCGTTGCAGACTTGCAACTATCCCCATTCAAGTCCTTGTCCCACGGCAGTGTTCAATTGTACCTCCCCCATTCCTTGCAATGCAAGCGCAAGTATGCAGCCTGCCACCCACCCACCCCCTGGCTGCAATACCATACTGCTTGCTTGCACTTGAAATTGGGCCTTTTAGGCATGTGGAGGCGGAATTAGGCCACCACGTCATGGCTGCGTCGGCGGCCTGGTATCCAAACTCAGTCCCCAGCCGCCCGGCGGCCAGGTGTCCACGCTTGGTCTCCAGCCGCCTGGGGGCGGCCGGGTGTCCATAAACGGTCCCCAGCCGCCCCTATTTGTCTCGATGCACCTTATACACAAGCGCGCATACAAAAACATTACCTGTGCCCTCCCCAGTGCATTTAGTGGGAAGGACAGCCTAACCACAAACATGTGAACAAGTGAATGTGGCCAGGGATGGTCCATCTCACTGACGCCTTCACACTGGGTTAATATTGTGGAAGCTAGGACACAGTTGGACACTGGGATGCAACACGTCCTCCAGACATAGAGGATTGCGGGTCCTGGGTCAATCAGGCTTCAACACAAAGTTCAGAAGGTAGACAGCAGCAGTGGTCGGCCCCCTACACAACGAGTAAATTATTCATGATCATGAGGCCATCCATCTCCTTAGCTTTCTGTTCCTTGGAATGCAAGCGCATGTATGTAGTAGCGGCTAGGCCTGAGGTGGTCAGCGTTTTGGCGCATATCCTACCTCCTCCGAGGATTGCTGGATGTTTTCCTGCTACTATCCCAGTTCTATGACTCCAGTTAAAACAAAGCTTCAGGTGATGAATGATGGATGAGGTGGTGGCAAAGGAGAAAGAGCAGGAGGAACAGGGACCATTCACATCAATATCAGGCCAGTCAACCACACATGTCTTGTAGGATATGTTTCTGTACCAAAAGGAGCGGTTCGGCTACACAGTTATAGGGCAGACAGTGAGTGCAATGCCTACCAAAAATTTCGATGCACTCCAATGCCCCTTGGAAGTGACATGGATGTTAGAGGGCCTTAACTAAACAGTTTTTTCCATTTATAGCAACTGGGTCTCCTGTACACTGTTGGCCTAAGCAGTGAATGGAAGGCTTTCCAAAAATTATGAGGAACGGCAATGCCCCTTGAAACAGACGTGGATTACAGCGTACTAAAAACCATTATTGGGGAGTGGGTCTCCCTTAGTGTTCGCCTATGCATTGAAAAGCAAAAGCTGACTAAAATTAGGAGGAAATGCAATGCCCATTCGAAAACTCGTGGAGGTTAGAGGTAATTAAAAACAACATTTCAATGCCCCTTGGAAGAGCTGTGGAGTTCAGAGTGGTTTAACAAGATGGTTTTAATGCCCCTTAGAAGAGACGTGGAGGTTACAGTAGCTTAACAACATGGTTTTAATGCCCCTTGGAAGAGTGGTGGAGGTTACAGTGGAATAAAAAGACAATATCAATGACCCTTGGAAGAGATGTGGAGGTCACAGTAGCTTAACAAGACGATTTTAATGCCCCTTACAAGAGCCATGCAGTACAGCATATTAAAAACATTATTCCCATTGTTGGGGAGTGGGTCTCCCATAGTCTTTGCCTATGCCTTCCAAGCAAAAGCTGCCAAAAATTAGGACGGAGGAACTTGCAATTCCCCCTACAAAAGCCATGCAGTACAGCATATTAAAAACATTATTCCCATTATTGGGGAGTGGGTCTCCCATAGTCTTTACCTATGCCTTCCAAGCAAAAGCTGCCAAAAATTACGACGGAGGAACTTGCAATGCTGGCAACACGGACCACGGTCACCCTGGTGGTATAGTGGTGGTGGAGGCTGAGAATAAGGAGAACAGCAAAAAACAGCCGAAATGAGGAAACGTATACCCATGTGTGGGTGTGAAGCGGTGTATGGGAATACACCTCCCGAAATAACACAGTGGATTTGACTTTATGTTACTCTGCTGTCATTTGGTGGTGATGAGAAGTCTGGCCCAATCCAGCCCTTGTTCATTTTGATAAGGGTCAGCTTGTCAGCATTGTCAGTTGACAGGCGAGTGCGCTTATCAGTTATAATTCCCCCAGCGGCACTAAAAACACGCTCCGATTACACGCTAGCAGCAAGGCAGGCCAGGATCTCCAAGGCGTACAGAGCGAGTTCATTGAGAGTGTCCAGCTTGGATACCCAATAATTAAAAGGCACAGAGGAATCACGGAGGATGCTGGTACGGTCGGCAAGGTACTCCCTCACCATCTTTTGAAACTTTCCACTCCTTGTGAGAGTACCCCGCGCCTCAGAACCTGTAAGCTGGGCGGATCTCAGAAAACTGTCCCAGAACGTTGACAGTGAGCCTCTGCTGGATTGGAGTTGCATCTCTCTCGCCTGTACGCCTTGGTTGGGCAATGAACTGTGACCTCTGCCGCTAGCGTGTTCAGATGGGAATTTTTTAACAGTTCTGCAGCAAGGGCCTTCTGGTACTGCCCCATTTTTGTAGACCACTCCACCTCAGGAATAAGAGTGAAAGTTCTCCTTGTAGCGGGGGGTCTAAAAGTGTCACCAACCAGTAATGACTGTCACCCAACATTTTGACAAAGCGAAGGTCACGGTTAAGGCAGTGTAACATGAAGTCAGCCATGCGTGCCAGACTGGTAACGGGCAAGACTTCCATGTCCTCACCAAGATGACGACTGACCATGCTCTCCTCCTTCTCCTCCCCCCTGTCCTCAGGCCACCCACGCTGAACCGACAGTATGACAGTTGTACAGGTACTACCGTCTACAGCCCATGATACCAGCTCCTGTTCTTCCTCCTCCTCCTCTCCCTCATTGTCCCCCAATGCAAGTTGGGATGAGATGAGGCTGGGCTGTGTGTAATCGCCCACTACGGCTTCTTGATCCATATCATCATACTCTGGCTGAAATGCCTCCTCTTTAATTCTCTGCAGAGAGCGTTGCAAAAGACAGACAAGTGGGATGCTGACGCTAATGATGGCGTCATCGCCACTCATCATCTTGGTGGACTCCTCAAAGTTTGTCAGGAAGGTACAGTACAGACCAAAAGTTTGGACACACCTTCTCATTTAAGGATTTTTCTGTATCTTCATGACTATGACAATTGTACATTCACACTGAAGGCATCAAAACTATGAATTAACACATGTGGAATTATATACTTAACAAAAAAGTGTGAAACAACTGAAAATATGTCTTATATGATAGGTTCTTCAAAGCAGCCACCTTTTGCTTTGATGACTGCTTTGCACACTCTTGGCATTCTCTTGATGAGCTTCAAGAGGTAGTCACCGGAAATGGTCTTCCAACAATCTTGAAGGAGTTCCCAGAGATGCTTAGCACTTGTTGGCCCTTTTGCCTTCACTCTGCGGTCCAGCTCACCCCAAACCATCTCGATTGGGTTCAGGTCTGGTGACTGTGGAGGCCAGGTCATCTGGCGTAGCACCCCATCACTCTTCCTCCTGGTCAAATAGCCCTTACACAGCCTGGAGGTGTGTTTGGGGTCATTGTCCTGTTGAAAAATAAATGATGGCCCAACTAAACGCAAACCGGATGGAATAGCATGCCGCTGCAAGATGCTGTGATAGCCATGCTGGTTCAGTATGCCTTCAATTTTGTATAAATCCCCAACAGTGTCACCAGCAAAGCACCCCCACACCATCACACCTCCTCCTCCATGCTTCACGGTGGGAACCAGGCATGTAGAGTCCATCTGTTCACCTTTTCTGCATCGCACAAAGACACGGTGGTTGGAACCAAAGATCTCAAATTTGGACTCATCAGACCAAAGCACAGATTTCCACTGGTCTAATGTCCATTACTTGTGTTCTTTAGCCCAAACAAGTCTCTTCTGCTTATTGCCTGTCCTTAGCAGTGGTTTCCTAGCAGCTATTTTACCATGAAGGCCTGCTGCACAAAGTCTCCTCTTAACAGTTGTTGAAGAGATGTGTCTGCTGCTAGAACTCTGTGTGGCATTGACCTGGTCTCTAATCTGAGCTGCTGTTAACCTGCGATTTCTGAGGCTGGTGACTCGGATAAACTTATCCTCAGAAACAGAGGTGACTCTTCATCTTCCTTTCCTGAGGCGGTCCTCATGTGAGCCAGTTTCTTTGTAGCGCTTGATGGTTTTTGCAACTGCACTTGGGGACACTTTCAAAGTTTGCCCAATTTTTCACACTGACTGACCTTCATTTCTTAAAGTAATGATGGCCACTCGTTTTTCTTTACTTAGCTGCTTTTTTCTTCTCATAATACAAATTCTAACAGTCTATTCTGTAGGACTATCAGCTGTGTATCCACCAGACTTCTGCACAACACAACTGATGGTCCCAACCCCATTTATCAGACAAGAAATCCCACTTATTAAACCTGTCAGAGCACATCTGTGAAGTGAAAACCATTTCCGGTGACTACCTCTTGAAGCTCATCAAGAGAATGCCAAGAGTGTGCAGAGCAGTCATCAAAGCAAAAGGTGGCTACTTTGAAGAACCTAGAATATAAGACATATTTTCAGTAGTTTCACACTTTTTTGTTAAGTATATAATTCCACACGTGTTAATTCATAGTTTTTATGCCTTCAGTGTGAATGTACAATTTTCATAGTCATGAAAATACAGAAAAATCTTTAAATGAGAAGGTGTGTCCAAACTTTTGGTCTGTACTGTACATATGTCAAACATCCTGGTCCACTCCTGAGGTCTTATGTGTGGAGTGTAACGGGTCTGGGAGGCGGAACCTCTGGGCTACAATACAAGGGGGCGGTCCTTGTAAGGGAGCGGGTGGCGACCAGGCAGGCAGTCACAGGAGGTGACCTGGACAGTCTCTGAGTGAAAGGGACAGTCTCTGAGTGAACGGGACAGTCTCTGAGTGAACGGGGCTGGAGGTCACGGCAAGTGACCGGGGCAGTCTCTAGGTATAGGGTTGGTACGACCTGTGGCGGCTGAAGATAGACGAGAGCTCCCAGGTGAGCAGGCGAGAGTCTCTGGATGATCGGGTGGTCACAGCATGTGACGGCGGAGCCTCCAGGAAGACCAGCGGACAGGCGACAGATGAGCGCTCCCAGGTGAGCGGGCAGAAGTCTCTGGACAGGCGGGTGGTCACAGCACGTGACGGCAGAGCCTCCGGGTAGGCAAACAGACAGGTAGCAGATGAGCGCTCCCAGGTGAGCGGGCAGGAGTCACTGGACAGGCAGGTGGTCACAGCACGTGACAGCGGAGCCTCCAGGTAGGCTAGCAGGCAGATAGCAGATGTGCGCTCCCAGGTGAGCGGGCAAGCTGGTCCATAGACAGACTGACAGGAGTTGGTAGGCAGACCGTCGGACCTCAGGCAGGCAGGCAGGTAGCTGATGTGCGCTCCCAGGTGAGCGGGCGAGAGTCTCTGGAATAGCTGGTGGTCACAGCACGTGACAGCGGAGCCTCCGGGCAGGCAAGCAGGCAGGTAGCGGAGAAGCGCTCCCAGGTGAGCGGGCAGGCTGGTCCTTAGACAGACTGACAGGAGTAGTAAGGCAGACCGTCGGACCTCAGACTAGCAGACAGGTAGCAAGTAATCAGGCAGGAATCTGACAGGTAACTGGCAGGTAACTGGCAACGGGACCTGAGGGCTGAAGCACAGGTGAGACACAGGTGCAAACAACATTGCTCGGGCACCTCCATTTTGGAGGAGGTGCCTTATATATGATGAAGTCCTTCGGCCATTGGCCGGGGACTCCTTAGGACGACGCGCGCGGCCCCTTTAAGAGGAGGGGAGCACGCGCGCGCGCGCCCTAAGCACAGGGGCCGGGAAGGAGCGCGCGCTGAGAGCAGAGCGGGAGGAGGACGCCGGGAAGGAGCGCGCGCTGACAGCAGAGCGGGAGAGGGACGCCGGGCACGGGGCAGAGCGGTGAGGGGAGCAGCGTCCCTGCCTAGCAGAGGGCAGGGACGCCGGCACTACAGTACCCCCCCCTTTAGGCCCCCCCTTTTTTAGGCCAGACAGAAATTTAGCTAGGATGAGAGGGGCATGGATGTTCTCCCGGGGCTCCCACGTTCTCTCCTCAGGACCAAACCCCTTCCAATCTACCAGAAAAAAGGTCTTTCCTCTTACCCTTTTGGTGGCAAGAATGTTCTCTACCTCAAACTCGTCCTCAGCGGAAACTGGAGCAGGAGGCGTACCTGTAGACTTGGAAAAAGAGTTAAGTACCACAGGTTTGAGGAGAGATACATGGAAGGAGTTAGGGATCCGTAAGTTGGCCGGGAGTTTCAATTTATAGGCCACCGGGTTGATCTGACTGGTGACCTCCAGAGGTCCGATGAACCGAGGCCCTAACTTGTAAGAAGGTATCTTGAGTCGAACATATTTAGATGAGAGCCAGACCTTATCTCCTGGACGAAATTGAGGAGGATCCAGGCGTTTTTTGTCAGCGTGTCTTTTCATCCGTTCGGACGACTGAAGGAGTGCGGATCGGGTACTCTCCCAAATGGAGGAAAATTTGCTAACGAGAGATTCCGCAGCCGGGTTGTCCACCGAGGTGGAGACAGGAAAAGGAATCCGAGGATGCTGACCAAAGACTACAAAAAACGGGGATTTGGAGGAGGATTCGCTCTCGTGATTATTGTAAGAGAACTCGGCCCATGGTAGGAGATCCACCCAGTCAGAATGGTGGGCATTAACGAAGTGCCGGAGGTAACTGGTCAGGTTCTGATTGATCCGCTCCACTTGACCATTGGACTGTGGGTGGTAAGCGGAAGAGAAGTCCAGGGTGACGTCTAGTAGTTTACAAGTGGCTCTCCAGAAGCGTGAGGTGAACTGTACCCCACGATCCGACACGATGTGGAGGGGCAGGCCATGAAGACGGAAGATGTGACGAATAAAGTCTCTAGCTAGCTCGGGTGCAGACGGGAGGCCTGGTAGGGGAACGAAATGAGCCATCTTGGAGAAGCGGTCAGCGACCACCCAAATGACCGTACAACCGGCAGAGAGTGGGAGGTCAGTTATGAAGTCCATTGCAATATGCTGCCAGGGGGCAGCAGGTACTGGGAGCGGAAGGAGGCGACCAGCTGGCAGATGTCTCGGAACCTTGTTGCGGGCGCAGGACACACAGGCAGAAACAAAGTCTATTACATCCTTGTGCAGGGTAGGCCACCAGTAGTGACGGGAAATAAGCTGGAGGGTCTTCTTCTGACCAGCGTGGCCAGCCAGTTTAGACGAGTGACCCCAGTGAAGGATCTTCTCCCGATCAGGTACTGATACGAACGTCTTTCCGGGAGGGAGACGATTTAGACTCACGGGAGCCACCTGCATTACTCTGGCGGGATCGATGATGTGTTTCGGATCTTCCTCGAGATCAGATACCAGAAAGGATCGAGACAAGGCGTCCGCCTTGACGTTTTTGTCAGCCGGGCGAAAATGAAGGACAAAATCAAAACGAGCAAAAAACAAGGACCACCGGGCTTGGCGCGGGTTAAGTCTCTGGGCATGCTGGAGGTAAGCCAAGTTCTTGTGGTCAGTGTAAATTATTACCGGGTGAAGAGCCCCCTCAAGCAGGTAACGCCACTCCTCCAATGCCAGTTTGATGGCCAATAACTCTCGATCTCCTATGGAATAATTGCGCTCTGAGGAGGAGAAGAGTTTAGAGAAGAAGCCGCAAGTTACCATCCTCCCGGAAGAAGATTTTTGAGTAAGTACCGCTCCAGCTCCAGAGGAGGAGGCGTCCACTTCCAGGAAGAACTGCTTGTTGCCGTCCGGGCGATGCAGCACCGGGGCGGAAGAGAAGGCCTGTTTTAAGGAAAGAAAGGCTTCTTCTGCTTCGGGCGGCCACTGTTTGGGATTAGTACCCTTACGGGTGAGCGCGGAAATTGGGGCAGTCCGGGAAGAGAAGTGTGGTATGAAGAGGCGGTAGTAGTTGGCGAAGCCCAGGAACCGCTGAATGGCTTTCAACCCCTCCGGTCGGGGCCATTTCTCGATGGCAGACAGTTTCTCTGGATCCATTCGTAGGCCGGTCTGAGAAATAATGTAGCCCAAAAACGGAAGCGAGGTCTGCTCAAAGAGGCACTTCTCGTATTTAGCGAAGAGGTGATTCTGCCTGAGCCTGAGCAGGACCTGACGAACGTCCCTCCGGTGAGTCTGGAGATCCGGGGAGAAGACCAAGATGTCGTCCAGGTACACCACTACGCAGGAGTAGAGAAGGTCCCGGAAGATGTCATTGACCAACTCTTGAAAGACGGCAGGAGCGTTACAGAGACCAAAGGGCATTACCAGGTATTCATAGTGGCCGTCCCGGGTGTTGAATGCCGTCTTCCATTCATCCCCCTGACGGATACGAACCAGGTTGTACGCCCCACGGAGGTCTAGTTTGGTGAAGATTCTAGCCCCCCTCAGACGATCAAATAATTCTGGAATGAGCGGAAGGGGGTACTTATTCTTCACCGTGATCTGGTTTAGGCCTCTATAGTCTATACAGGGACGGAGAGAGCCGTCCTTCTTTTTGACGAAAAAGAAGCCTGCTCCCGCCGGGGAGGTAGATTTCCGGATGAATCCCCTGGCCAGATTCTCCTCAATATATTCGGACATCGACCGGGTCTCAGCAGCGGATAAAGGATAAATACGCCCACGGGGAGGAGTAGTACCGGGTAACAGGTCGATGGGACAGTCGTATGGTCTATGAGGGGGTAATGTCTCTGCCTCCTTTTTATTAAAGACATCAGCATAAGACCAATAAGGAATCGGAAGTCCAGGTAGATTAGCTGGGGTAGGAGAGGGACGGACGGGATGGACGGGAACCAGGCAGGTCTTATGACAGTCTTGTCCCCAGCGAAGGACTTCTCCGGTTTGCCAGTCAAGCACGGGTGCATGTTTCTGGAGCCAAGGCAGACCTAGCAAGAGGGCGTGAGAGAGTACAGGCAGAACATGAAAGGAGATACTTTCAGAATGCAGCATTCCCACCTGCAGAGTAATGGATTCGGTGATGAGTTGGATGGGGCGTGGTAAGAGCCCCCCATCCACGGCAGCCACAGACAAGGGTACAGCCAGAGGTTTGGTGGGGATGCGGTATTTCTCTACCAGGGACTGTGAAATAAGATTCCCGGCTGCTCCAGAGTCCAGTTGGGCTAGTTCGAAATAACGGTTCTCCCCGTAGACGATTGAAACTGACAACAGCAGGGATGGAGAGGATTTATTCTTGTCTAGGTGGACCTCTCTGAGCGAACCTAGACACAGGCGTTTCCCGACCTCTCCGGGCAGGCACGGATCCGGTGCTCCTTACTGCCACAGTAGAAGCAGCTCCCCTCGGCACGGCGTAAGTCCTGACGGGTCTTGACCATCTTGGTCTGGTCGACCTGCATAGGCTCAGGAGGGTGTACCTGGTTAGAGACAGAAGGAGTGACGGGTTTCTGAAAAGTAGGAGCTAGACGTAGTAACCTCCTCTCACGGGTGACCTCTCTGGCACGCTTCTGGAACCGTAGGTCAATCCGGGTGGCAAGAGTTATTAAGTCATCGAGAGTGGTAGGAATGTCCCGACCGGCAAGTTCATCTTTAATACGGCCGGACAGACCCTCCCAGAAGACGGAAACCAGAGCGTCGTTATCCCAGGCCAGCTCCGAGGCAAGGGTACGGAACCGTATGGCATATTGGCCCACGGTGAGGCTTTCCTGACGGAGGCGTAGCAATGATGATGCGGATGAGGTCTTCCGTCCGGGTTCGTCGAAGACTCTCCGGAAAGCCGTGAGAAAAGCAGGCAAGTTGGACACCAGGGGGTCTCCTCTCTCCCATAGAGGATTTAGCCAGGCCAGAGCCTCCCCGGTGAGATGGGACATGATGAATGCAATTTTGGCTCGGTCGGAGTTAAACTGGTGGGACAATAGTTCAAAGTGCAGGGTGCACTGATTTATGAAGCCCCGAGCCTGGACGGAGTCGCCTCCGAAGCGAGGAGGTGCAGAAAGCCGGGGTCCGGGGTAGGATACCATGGTATTAGTGGGCAGCGGAGCTGCCGGATTGCGAGACATGGCACTGGCGGAGGTTGTCGGTGGAGCAGTCAGAGTATCCAGGCGAGTATTGACATTCCGCAGGTGACCCAAGATGGACTCCTGTTGGGACCTTTGACGGGACAGTTCATGACACAGGTCCGAGAGCGAGGGAGCTTGGGTGCCACCGGGTTCCATGGCCCGAGCAAACTGTAACGGGTCTGGGAGGCGGAACCTCTGGGCTACAATACAAGGGGGCGGTCCTTGTAAGGGAGCGGGTGGCGACCAGGCAGGCAGTCACAGGAGGTGACCTGGACAGTCTCTGAGTGAACGGGACAGTCTCTGAGTGAACGGGACAGTCTCTGAGTGAACGGGACAGTCTCTGAGTGAACGGGGCTGGAGGTCACGGCAAGTGACCGGGGCAGTCTCTAGGTATAGGGTTGGTACGACCTGTGGCGGCTGAAGATAGACGAGAGCTCCCAGGTGAGCAGGCGAGAGTCTCTGGATGATCGGGTGGTCACAGCATGTGACGGCGGAGCCTCCAGGAAGACCAGCGGACAGGCGACAGATGAGCGCTCCCAGGTGAGCGGGCAGAAGTCTCTGGACAGGCGGGTGGTCACAGCACGTGACGGCAGAGCCTCCGGGTAGGCAAACAGACAGGTAGCAGATGAGCGCTCCCAGGTGAGCGGGCAGGAGTCACTGGACAGGCAGGTGGTCACAGCACGTGACAGCGGAGCCTCCAGGTAGGCTAGCAGGCAGATAGCAGATGTGCGCTCCCAGGTGAGCGGGCAAGCTGGTCCATAGACAGACTGACAGGAGTTGGTAGGCAGACCGTCGGACCTCAGGCAGGCAGGCAGGTAGCTGATGTGCGCTCCCAGGTGAGCGGGCGAGAGTCTCTGGAATAGCTGGTGGTCACAGCACGTGACAGCGGAGCCTCCGGGCAGGCAAGCAGGCAGGTAGCGGAGAAGCGCTCCCAGGTGAGCGGGCAGGCTGGTCCTTAGACAGACTGACAGGAGTAGTAAGGCAGACCGTCGGACCTCAGACTAGCAGACAGGTAGCAAGTAATCAGGCAGGAATCAGGCAGGAATCTGACAGGTAACTGGCAGGTAACTGGCAACGGGACCTGAGGGCTGAAGCACAGGTGAGACACAGGTGCAAACAACATTGCTCGGGCACCTCCATTTTGGAGGAGGTGCCTTATATATGATGAAGTCCTCCGGCCATTGGCCGGGGACTCCTTAGGACGACGCGCGCGGCCCCTTTAAGAGGAGGGGAGCGCGCGCGCGCCCTAAGCACAGGGGCCGGGAAGGAGCGCGCGCTGAGAGCAGAGCGGGAGGAGGACGCCGGGAAGGAGCGCGCGCTGACAGCAGAGCGGGAGAGGGACGCCGGGCACGGGGCAGAGCGGTGAGGGGAGCAGCGTCCCTGCCTAGCAGAGGGCAGGGACGCCGGCACTACATGGAGTCTGACCTGAATATCGACGGCCTTGTTGCAGCTGGTACTCCACAACTGCTCTCTTCTGCTCACAAATCCTTGGCAACATGTGGAGGGTAGAGTTCCAACGTGTTGGGACATCACACACCAGTCGGTGTGCCGGAAGCTGAAAATGCTGCTGCAACACAGCAAGGGCGTCGGAAGCTGTAGCCGACTTCCGAAAATGAGCTGACGGGCAGCGTACTTTGACGAGCAGATCTGGCAACTCGGGGTACGATTTAAGAAACCGCTGAACCACGAGGTTAAGCACATGAGCCAGGCATCGTTCGTGTGTGATCTCGCCTCGCCTCAGAGCCGCCACCAGGTTACGGCCATTGTCACACACGACCATGCCTGGATGTAAGTTCAGCGGTCTCAGCCACAGATCTGCCTGCTCTTTCACAGCTGTCCACAACTCACAAGCAGTGTGAGGTTTATCACCGAAGCTTATGAGTTTCAGCACAGCCTGTTGCCGTTTGGCTGAGGCAGTACTGCAGTGCTTCCAGCTTGTAACTGATGTGGTGGTATCTGAGATGGAGGCTGAACATGAGGAGGAGGAGAAGGAGGATGATGCGAAGAAGCTGTACACTGTGGGGGCAACTCTGACTGACATAGGGCCCGCAATCCTCGGTGTGGGGAGGATGTGTTCCGTCCCAAGGTCCGACTGGGTCCCGGCTTCCACTATGTTTACCCAGTGTGCCGTCAGGGAGATGTACCGTCCCTGGCCACAAGCACTTGTCCACGTGTCCGTTGTCAGGTGGTCTCTCCCAGTAACTGCGTTGTTAAGGGCACAGCAGATGTTTTGGGACACGTGCTTGTGTAGTGCGGGGATGGCACACCGGGCAAAATAGTGTCGGCTGGGGACCGAGTACCGAGGGACGGCCACCGCCATAGGGTTGCGGAAGGATTCCGTCTCCACCAGCCTAAAAGGCAGCATTTCCAACGCAAGCAGTCGTGAAATGTGCAAATTTAGGACTGTGGCCTGTGGGGCGTTGGCTGCGAATTTGCGCTTTCGTTCAAAGGTCTGGGATATGGACAATTGAACGCTGCGGTGGGACGTGGACGTTGATGCTGTTTCTTGAGAAACTGCCATAACAAGTGAAGACTGAGAGGAGGGGGCATCTTTGTATGCAGTATGGACAGGGGATTGCCTTGCACGCACAACAGGAGGTTCTCTTACATGCACAACAGCGGAAGAAGCAGTGGTGACACCCGCTGACAGTGGTCGTGGACCTTGGGGTTCGCCCCACAAAGTCGGGTGCTTTGCTGACATGTGCCTGATCATGCTGGTGGTGGTCAGGCTGGTAGTTTTGTCACACCTGCTGATGCTGGCATGGCAGGTGGTACAAATGACCTTTTTGGGGTTATCAGCAGAGTCTTTAAAAAAATTCCAGACTCTGGAATACCTTCCGGTTGTACTGGCAACGTCCCTCGTGTTGGTGTTACGGGGAACGGTTGCCCTCCTTCTGTCTGCGGCCACCACACTGCTTCTTCCTGCCTGTTGGGGTACTCTGCCTCCCTCCCCCTGTGTGCTGCTGGCCTCGCTCTGCGTGTCCTCCAAACACGTTGGGTCAGTTACTAGATCATCCACCACCTCCTCCTCTTCTACTTCCGCACCACGATGCTCCTCCTAACTTCGTGGCAATTGTGTCTCGTCATCGTCCACCTCTTGTGACAAATTGCCAGCGTCGCCTTCCTGTGGCCGTGGCTGTTCAAATATTTGGCCATCGCTACATGGGATCTCCTCTTCCACCACTTCAAGCGGAGCAGGCGAGGGGCCCAAATATGGAAATGGACCAGTGAACAGCTCTTCAGAGTGTCCAACTGTGGGATCAGTTGCTAGCTGAAGACACTCCTCATGGTGGGAGGAAGGAGCATCAGGGTGAGGAGGAGTATGCGGTCGAGACTCACGGCTACTAAGACTTGACCGTGTGGAAAACAGCCCAGAGGTGGTGGTGCCAAGGTGACTGGAATTATTATCTGCTATCCAATTAATAACCTGTTCACACTGATCAGTTCCCAATACTGGTGTTGTTGTGTGCTTCCATAGTAATTCGGTCAAGAACTGGGAGCGAGAAGATGTTGCTGTTGGTTGTGGCAAATTTTCACCTCGGCCACGGCCCCGTCCTCTGCACGCACCATCACCAGAACGTCCAGTTCCACGTCCCTTGCCACGCGCCTTGCCCATTGTAAATAAAGTAAAATAGCTTACACTCGCACTATCAATGGCAAAAGGGTAATATAAAGGAGATTAGAACCGTGGAAGAGGAAAACCACAGTTCTATTTCTCTGGCCTACACCAGAATCTTTTAAACAGATATATTTGTGTCTGAACAGTCAGCGAGACACTCAAACTGTTTTTTTTTTTATGGGAAAAAAGGCAAAAAGGTGGACACACCCAGATTTGAACAGTGGAACTGCAAAACCACAGTTCTAGTTATCTGGCCGAAACCAGACTCTTTTAAACAGATATATTTGTGTCTGAACACTCAATTTTTTTTTTTTTTTTGGGGGGCGGGGGGGATACCAAAAGGTTAATAAGACGGGTATTTGTACAGTCTGACTGAGGAAAAAAAAAAAGAGGATTTAGATGAAAAAAAAAAAAGGATTTTTCCTTGCCCCTAAGACCTGGGGTTAAGTCTAGCAATTTGAGCAGCATTACAGCACACAGGACTGTAATGCAGTGTTTGTCGGTATAACCACTGCGTCTCCTATACAGCCTGCCTGCCTGATATCTGGGATGGATATTAGTCCTCAGAAGGACTGTTTGTTTGATTTTTCAGGCTTTACAGACCCTACACTAAGTATTTTGCAGTATAAATCTCTCCCTAGCTCTGCAGCACTGACCCTACACTGTCTGATCCGGAGCGACTGTGTCCAAGATGGCGGCGCCCGGTTTTAAATACTCGAGGTGACGCTGTGCGGCCAGCCAATCACTGTAATGCCCACAACCAACATGGCTGCGGCATTACAGTGACTGGCTGGCAATCCCTGCATGTTTGGTGCTCTTTACACATGCAGGGATTGCCAGCCAGTAAAGAGCGCCAAACATGCAGGGTGGAGAGCCGAGCTCCCGTCCGAGTAACCCGAAAATGCTCGGTGCTCGCCGAACATCCCGAGTAGTGAGATGCTCGGGCGAGTACCAAGCAGTGTCGAGCATGCTCGCTCAACACTAATAGTAAATACAAATTGCAGTGGACTAAGCACTACATACTGGGAACACCCCATAAGACCTATCTGTAGATGATCTGACAGTTGTATAGAAATTATAATTTGACCCCTGTAAAAGTCTTTCAGGTCCTTATGTTTGCTTATTTTTTCAGATTCAATCACATCTGCTAATTGTCCATTTGCTGTCTATGGCCAGATTCACACGTTCAGTATTTGGTCAGTATTTTACCTCAGTATTTGTAAGTCAAAACCAGGAGTGGAACAATCAGAGGAAATTATAATAGTAGAAACATGTCACCATTTCTGGATTTATCACCCACTCCTGGTTTTGGATTATTAATAATAATATTTTTTATTTATATAGCGCCAACATATACCGCAACACTTTACAATTAAATAAGGGCGTGTACAGACGATATAAACAATACAATGTAACACATTTCAACAGTTAGAGGAGGAGTGAGGGACCTGCTCGCAAGCTTACAATCTATATGGAAATGGGGGGGGACACAATAGGAAGAACATGGTCATCAGCCAGTATCTGTCTAAGAGCAGTTACCATGTGGTATTTGGTGCATGGAGGATGTGGAGAGAGATGAATACGCAGGGGCAGATTAAGATTAATATTTAGGAGGGAACAGGGGAGAGTTAGGTTGGTGAGTTGTGGTGATAGGCTTGTCTAAACAGATGTGTTTTTAAATCCCGTTTGAAGACATGGCGGCTAGATATTAGTTGGATCGTTTGGGGCAGGGCATTCCAGAAAACTGGCGCGGCACGAGAGAAGTCTTGGAGACAGAGGTGTGAGGTTCGGATTAAGGAGGATGTCAGACTTAGATCAGTTGCAGAACGGAGGGCACGGGAGGGGCGATAGACAGAGATGAGGGATGAGATAAGGGGTGGTGCAGAACTGTGGAGAGATTTGTGGGTGAGAGAGATGAGTTTGTATTGTATTCTGTGGAGAATGGGTAACCAGTGCAATGACTGGCACAGGGTAGAGGCGTCAGTGAAGCGACCTGATAGAAATATGACCCTGGCTGCTGCATTCCGAATGGATTGGAGAGGAGAGAGTTTGTTTAGAGGTAGACCGATTAGAAGAGAGTTGCAGTAGTCCAGAAGAGAGTGAATAAGAGCGACAGTCAGAGTTTTTGCCGTGTCAAAGGTGAGAAAAGATTTGATTCTGGAGATGTTTTTAAGATGCAGGTGACAAGAGCGAGTGAGTGATTGAATATGGGGGATAGAGGAAAATTGTGTGTCAAATATGACTGCAAGACAAGCTTGCTGCTTGGGACTTATGGTGATGCCACCCAAGGAAATTGAAAAGTCAGGTATAGGTGGGTTACTAGAGGGAGGAAAAATAAGGAGTTCAGTTTGGGAGGGATTCAGTTTCAGATAGAGGGAGGACATGATGTTAGGGACAACGGACAGACAATCACTGGTATTTTTGTATTAGAGTAGGGGTGATGTCAGGTGAAGAGGTGTATAATTGGGTATCAGCAGCATACTGGTAACCAAATCTGCTGATGGTCTGCCCAACAGGGGCAGTATACAAGGAGAAGAGGAGGGGGCCTAGGACTGATCCTTGTGGAACCCCAACCCCAAGAGTAAGGGGAAGATTAGAGGAAGAAGAGCAGGCAAAAAACACCGTGAAGGAGCGGTCAGAGAGATAGGAGGAGAACCAGAAGAGAGCGGTGTCCTTGAAGCCTATAGAGAGGAGCATATCGAGGAGGAGCTGGTGATTACAAATACTGATGTAAAATACTGACCAAATACTGAACGTGTGAACGTGGCCTTATACTGTATATCCAACTGGCTGATAGGTGCCATTATCAAGATAATCAATCCCCATACCAATTAGTGGCTCTAATGTGACGGCTATGTATGGCAGCACATGTATAAAACTGCCATTGACTGTCATTGGCCATTGTAGCATGGGAGACTATGCATTTTAATACTGTCAAGAACCATTATCCTGGTGTTACCATACAAACTTTTAGCAAATATTTGGCCCACAGAAACCTATGGGTACATCACAAACTAGCTTTGGACACTTTCTTGAACTACCCCAGCATATTCTGAATAATAATAATAATTTTATTTATTTATGTAGCACAAACATATTCCATAGCACTTTACAATTAAGCAGGAACATGAATAAACAATAAGAGTAATACATAATTCAACGGTTACAGGAGTGAGGACCCTGCTCGCAAGCTTACAATCTACAAAGAAATGGGGGGACACAATAGGTGAAAAGTGCTTGTCATGTATGGTCCAGCCATCATTATACTTAAGTACAGTTATCAAGTGCTATTGGATGCACGGAGGATGTGGAAAGAGGGAACAGGGAAGAGTTAGATTTGTGAATTGAGGGGATAGGTCTGTCTAAAAAGATGTGTTTTTAAACCACATTTAAAAAAGTGGGGACGAGGTATTAGTCTGATCATCTGGGAATGTAATAACTGCACAAAAATGTAGTACAAATTATCTCAACTTTGCCTCACTGCCTCGGACTGGCCCAGAGGAGAACAGGAGAATCCTCCGGTGGGCCCCTGTGCAGGAGGGGGCCATCACCCTCTTATATGAGCAGTACTTGGCACATTACACTTGAATCACTATGTACAGACAGAGGCAGCATCTTATTCATTTCACAATCTACCCAGTTCATTGTTATATAAATTTGTGATTGAGGAGAATGTCACATTTGCATGTAGCTGAAAAGTGGGGCCCTGGAGTTGGTTACTGGTGGGCCCTTGGAACCCCAGTCCGACAATGATTGCAAATCATAGAAAAAAGGATACTAAATTTGTAAAATAAAGGTATTTCAGTGGCATGTATGACATATACACTGTGTGCAGAATTATTAGGCAAGTTGTATTTTAGAGGATTATTTTTATTATTGATCAACAACTATGTTCTCAATCAACCCAAAAGACTCATAAATATCCAAGCTTAATATTTTTGGAAGTTGGAGTGGGGTTTTTTTTAGATTTGACTATCTTAGGAGGATATCTGTTTGTGCAGAATTATTAGGCAACTTAATAAAAACCAAATATAATCCCATCTCACTTGTTTATTTTCACCAGGTTAACCAATATCAGTGCACAAAATTTAGAAATAAACATTTCTGACATGCAAAAACAAAAAAATTAGTGATCAGTATAGCCACCTTTCTTTATGATGACACTCAACAGCCTTCCATCCATAGATTCTGTCAGTTGCTTGATCTGTTTTCGATCAACATTGCGTGCAGCAGCCACCACAGCCTCCCAGACACTGTTCCAAGAGGTGTACTGTATTCCCTCCCTGTAGATCTCACATTTTATGATGGACCACAGGTTCTCTATGGGGTTCAGATCAGGTGGACAAGGGGGCCATGTCATTATTTTTTCTTCTTTTAGACCTTTACTGGCCAGCCACGCTGTGGAGTAGTTGGATGCATGTGATGGAGCATTGTTCTGCATGAAAATCATGTTTTTCTTGAACGATACCGACTTCTTCCTGTACCACTGCTTGAAGAAGTTGTCTTCCAGAAACTGGCAGTAGGTCTGGGAGTTGAGCTTCACTCCATCCTCAACCCAAAAAGGTCCCACAAGTTCATCTTTGATGATACCAGCCCATACCTGTACCCCACCTACACCTTGCTGGCGTCTGAGTCAGAGTGGAGCTCTCTGCCCTTTACTGATCCAGCCTCTGGCCCATCCATCAGGCCCATCAAGAGTCACTCTCATTTCATCAGTCCATAAAACCTTTGAAAAATCAGTCTTAAGATATTTATTGGCCCATTCTTGACATTTTATTTTATGTTTCTTGTTCAAAGGTGGTTGTTTTTCAGCCTTCCTTACCTTGGCCATGTCCCTGAGTATCGCACACCTTGTGCTTTTTGATACTCCAGTAACGTTGCAGCTCTGATATATGGCAAAACTGGTGGCGAATGGCATCTTGGCAGCTTCACACTTGATTTTCCTCAATTCATGGGCAGTTATTTTGCTCCTTTTTTGGCCAACACTTCTTGCGACCCTGTTGGCTATTTGCCATAAAACGCTTGATTCTTCGGTGATCACGCTTCAAAAGTTTGGAAATTTCAAGACTGCTGCATCCCTCTGCAAGACATCTCACAATTTTGGACTTTTCAGAGCCCGTCAAATCTCTCTTCTGACCCATTTTGCCAAACGAAAGGAAGTTGCCTAATAATTAAGCACACCTTATATAGGGTGTTGATGTCATTAGTCAACACCCCTCCTCATTACTGAGATGCACATCACCAGATTTACTTAATTGGTAGTTGGCTCTCAAGCCTATGCAGCTTGGAGTAGGACAACATGTATAAAAAGTAACAAAGTGATCAAAATACGCATTTGCCTAATACTGCACGCGGTGTAGAGTGAATTTACATGTCTGATCAGTAGGGTTCTGGCCACTGGGATACATGAGATAAATGGAAAAAGACACACATTTTGTTTCCATTAAAAGTCAAAAAGAAGAGAGAAAGAGAGAGATTGAATGTTTAGCCAGAAGTTCAACATTATTAAAGATCCTGCAGAAGCAATTACTGTAAACCCACCATTATTGTGATATTTCACCAGGTTCAAACAACTGGAAAAATCGTCATGGTTGAGCAAATTGGAATGACCCTTGGCAATACACTGTTACTATGGAGCAAGTACACAAGGTAATCTGCACCTATAACTTTCCCCTAATTATGCTATTATATATTGTATTACTAATTGAGCTGCAGAGAAAAGTAATTTATGTATAGCTGAAAGTACGTCTCCGCTCCACTAGATGGCGATATGGTTTCACAATAAACTTATCTTCACCAACACATGAGATATCTGGTCATGTCAGCAAGAAAGCTGTTCTTTTTTATTATTATTATTTTACTCACTTATATAGCGCCATTAATTCCACAACACTTTACAGACATTATTGGCACTGTCCCCATTGGGGCTCACAATCTACATTCTCTATCAGTATGTCTTTGGAGTGTAGGAGGAAACCGGAGACCCCGGAGGAAACCCACACAAACACGGGGAGAACATACAAACTCCTTGCAGATGTTGTCCTTGGCGGGATTTGAAGCCAGGACCCAGCGCTTCAAGGCTGTAGTGCTAACCACCGAGCCACTGTGCTAGTAATGAAATGATCACAGAACTGATCAGCACCGAATCTACAAAACGTCACTAAACTAAAGCCTTATTTGTCTATCCGGATGATGTTCCGTTTTCCATTTTGCGCCTTCTGTGTCTGTTTTTTTGACATTCATGTGTCATCATTTTACATGTATCCTGAAAGGGAAAGAGGCTCAAGCATCTCTAATCAACTGGTCCATAAAAAAAAGACAGCGCATGAACCCTAACCCACCTCTTCAACCTGTCACTAACAACCGGTGTCTTCCCCTCATGTTTCAAACACGCCTTAATCACACCCATCCTAAAAAAGCCCTCCCTTGACCCATCCTCTCTGTCTATCTACCGCTCCATATCACTTCTTCCCTATGCCTCAAAACTAATAGAACAACATATCCACCTTGAACTGTCCTATCTCTCCTCATGCTCCCTCTTTGAGTGCTTACAATGTAGCTTCCGACCGCATTACTCGACTGAAACCCTAACCAAAGTCACCAATGACCTAACTGCCAAATCCAAGCGACACTACTCCATCCTCCTCCTCCTCCGGTACCTGTCATCTGCCTACAACACAGTCGACCATTCCCTCTTACTACAGATTATCTCATCTCTTGGTACAAGGACTTGGCCCTATCTTGGATCTCCTCATGCCTAACAGACAGGACATTCAGCATTTCCCACTCACACACCACCTCCTTATCTGGCCCCCTATTTGTTGGTGTCCCCCAAGGTTCAGTTCTAGGACCTCTGCTCTTCTCCATCTACACCTTTGGCCAGGGACAGCTCATAGAGTCTCATGGCTTTCAGTATCACCTCTATGCTGATGACAATCAGATCTACATCTCTGGACCCGATATCTCCTACCTACTAACCAAAATCCCACAATGTCTGTCTGCTATCTCATCCTTCTTCTCTGCCAGATTTCTAAAACTTAACATGGATAAAACAGAATTCATCATATTTCCCCCCCATCTGACCTATCCATCAACCTCAATGGCTGTTCACTCTCCCCAGTCCCACAAGCTCGCTGCCTTGGGGTAAACCTGGACTCTGATCTCTCCTTCAAACCACATATCCAAGCCCTTTCCACTTCCTGCCGACTCCAACTCAAAAATATCTCCCACATTCGCGCTTTCCTCAGCAAAGACTCTACAAAAACACTAGTGCATGCCCCCATCATCTGCTGCCTCGACTACTGCAACCTCCTGCTCTGTGGTCTCCCTTCTAACACTCTCACGCCCCTCCAATCTATCCTAAACTCTGCTGCTCGACTAATCCACCTGTCCGCCAGCTATTCCCCGGCCTCTCCCCTCTGTCAATCCCTTCACTGGCTCCCCATTGCCCAGAGACTCAAGTTCAAAACTCCAACCTTGGCATACAAAGCCATCCACAACCTGTCTCCTCCATACATCTGTGATCTAGTCTCCCGGTACATACCTACACACAACCTCCGATCCTCACAAGATCTCCTGCTCTACTTCCCTCTTATCTCCTCTTCCCACAATCGCATACAAGATTTCTCCCGTGCATCCCCCCTACTCTGGAAGGATCTACCTCAACACATCAGACTCTCGCCTACCGTGGGAGTCTTCAAAAGGAACCTGAAAACCCATCTCTTCCGACAAGCTTACAACCTGCTGTAACCACCGCTCCACCATATTGCTGCATGACCACCTCTACCCCCACCTACTGTATCCTCATCCATCCCTTGTAGATTGTGAGCCCTCGCGGGCAGGGTCCTCTCTCCTCCTGTACCAACTTGTTTTGTTAAGATTATGTAAATGTTTTTGCTATGTATACCACCTTTTTCACATGTAAAGCGCCCTGGAATAAATGGCGCTATAATAATAAATAATAATAATAATAATAATGAACCACATCTGAGTGCTGCCCATCATTTACACAGACCTATCCATGTGAATGGGTGAGGTCGGCCCACAAGTCAGACCATAGGCCACGTCTCCAGTTTATTTCCATGCAGACTATCGAAAGTGCAAGTATCCATATAGATTGTAATGCATCCAAGCACCATCCACAGTAGATACAGACAGCACACAGTGTCAGCTGCACAAGTCCTA
This sequence comes from Phyllobates terribilis, assembly GCF_046119375.1. Taxonomy (NCBI): domain Eukaryota; kingdom Metazoa; phylum Chordata; class Amphibia; order Anura; family Dendrobatidae; genus Phyllobates; species Phyllobates terribilis. The sequence goes on along the minus strand of NW_027362771.1, from coordinate 412,485,278 downwards.
CAAAAGAGGGGAACACCACATGCAAGGAAAAACTATCCTCTGAGATAATAATAATTCTTATTTATATACCGCCAACATATTCTGCAGCACTTTACAATTAAGCGGGGACATGTACAGACAATAAATTCAATACAAGGTAGGACAGTTTAAACAGTTACATTAGGAGTGAGGTTCCTGCTCGCAAGCTTACAATCTACAAGGAAATGGGGAGACACAATAGGTCAGGGGTCCTCAAACTACGGCCCGCGGGCCACATGCAGCCCGCGGAGGACTTTTATCAGGCCCGCCGGACTATGGGCGGAGGAGAGGAGAGCGGTGTCAGCGCCCGCCCTTCTCCTCCGCTTGCTCAGGGCCCCGGGAGGCGGATACTTACCTCTCCCCGTGCCTCTGCAGATCCGCTGTCTTCCTGCTCTGCGCTTCCTGTGACGTCTCAGGTCAGAGGGTGCGGTGACGTCTTTATACCGCGCCCTCCCGAGTGCCGTCACAGGCAGCGCAGAGCGGGACGACGCCACCGCGACACTGGAGTCCAGACCAGAGTAGAGCAGCGGCAGCAAGTGAGAAGTGAGGTGAGTATTGGATTTTTTTTTTTTTTTTTTAATGTATGGAGGCATAGGTCATTATATGGGGGGGGGGTGACATCCTGCAAGGGGTATAATATGGGGGGGTGACATCCTGCATGGGGCATGATATGGGGGGTGACATCCTGCATGGGCATTATATGGGGGGAAAGGGATATCCTGCATGGGGCATAATATGGGGGGGGGTGACATGCTGCATGGAGCATAATATGGGGGGGTGACATGCTGCATGGGGCATTATAAGGGGTGGAACAGCCTGCATATGGCATTATAAGGGGGAAACAGCCTGCCTATTGGGAACATTTACCTGCCCATTGAGGACCTATGCTGCCTATTGGGGATATTTATCTGCCTATTGGGGACATTTACCTGCCTATTGGGGATATTTACCTGCCTATTGGGGACATTTACCTGCCTATTGAGGACCTATGCTGCCTATTGGGGACATTTACCTGCCTATTGAGGACCTATGCTGCCTATTGGGTACAGTTACCTACCTATTGAAATACCGGTTGATTTAACTTTACTTGTTCTTCATTTTAAATATTGTATTTGTTCCTGTATTGTTTTTTTTACTACAAAATAAGATATGTGCAGTGTGCATAGGAATTTGTTCATAGTTTTTTTAAAAACTATATTCCGGCCCTCCAATGGTCTGAGGGACCGTGAACTGGCCCTCTGTTTAAAAACTTTGAGGACCCCTGCAATAGGTGAAAAGAGCTTGTTATTTCAGGTCTGGCAATTATAATAAAGAGGGATTTTCATATAAAGCTGTATGATCCGGTCATCAGCCAGTATGTTTAAGTGCAATACTCAAGTACCGAATGCAGTTATCTTGTGCATGGAGGGTGTAGAGACAGATGAAGAGTGGGGAACAGATTCTGAATAATATTTAGAAGGAGGGAACAGGGGAAAGTTAGTTTACTGAGTTGAGGTAGTAGGCTTGTTTAAATAGATGGACGTGAAGACATCAGGCATCAGTTGGATCGTCTGGGGAAGTGCATTCTAGAGAACTGGTACAGCACGAGAGAAGTCTTGGAGACGGAAGTGCAAGGGTCGGATTATGGGGGATGTTAGTCTTAGGTCATTTGTAGAACGGAGGGCACGTGTAGGGCGATAGGCAGAGATGAGAGAGGAGATATAAGGCGGTGCAGAACTGTGGAGAGCTTTGTGGGTAAGAGCAATGAGTTTATATTATACTCTGTAGCGAATGGGCAACCAGTGTAATGACTGGCACAAGATGGAGGCATCAGTGAAGCGGCTGGACAGAAATACGACCCTGGCTGATGCATTCAGGATGGATTGGAGAGGAGAAAGTTTGGTAAGAGGGAGACCACTCAGAAGAGAGTTGCAGTAGTCCAGACGAGAGTGAATAAGAGTGACAGTCAGAGTTTTAGCAGTTTCAAAGGTGAGAAAAGGTCGGATTCTGGAGATGTTTTTAAGATGCAGGTGACAAGTGTTAGAACCTTGCTGTTAGGTTTTTTTTTCCTTTGCTGGTCACATGACCTTGTTGGCCTATTTAGTCCTGCTCCGCCCTTCTGGCTTTGCTGGACTTCATTGTATATCTACTTTCTAGCTAGCCTGTGCTCTGTATCTAACTCTGTTAGTTTGCTTGGTCTACGGACCTCTATGTTCTATCTATTTTGTTTGTTCGTCTGTCTGCTACTATTTCTGTTAGGAGGTGTCCCATATTCCTCCCAGTCCTTAGTACTTGTAGGGATTCCTTCCCCACATCTATAGGTCTCCGTACAGACTAGATTAGGACTTTAGCAGGTCTGATCGCAGGATCAGGTTCCCTGTTACATCGTAGGGATTCAGCTGAGTCTCATAGTAGGGACAGATCTCCTCTCTTTCCTTAGCTTTGGTAGCAGAACATAACAACAAGAGCGAGTGAGTGATCAGATATAGAGAGTAAAGGAAAGGTTAGTGTTGAATATGACTCCAAGGCAGCGGGCGTGCTGCTTGGGAGTTATGGTTGAACCCTCCAAGGTAATGTCAATGTTAGGTAGAGTTAAGTTAGTAGATGGGAGAAACGCAAGAAGTTTAGTTTTGGAGACATTCAGTTTAAGATAGAGGGAGGACATGATGTTAGAGACAGCAGACAAACAATCCTTGGTATTTTGTATTAGGGTAGGGGTGATGTCAGGAGAAGAGGTGTATAATTGGGTGTCGTCAGCATAGAGATGATACTGAAACCCAAAACTGCTGATTGTTTGTCCAATAGGGGCAGTGTATAGAGAGAAGAGGAGGGGGCCTAGGACTGAGCCCTGCAGGACCCCGATAGTAAGGGGACGAGGAAAGGAAAAGGAGCCAGCAAAAGATACAGTGAAGGAACGGTCAGAAAGTAAAGAGGAGAACCGAGAGAGAACAGTGTCCTTGAGGTCTATAGAGCGGAGCATAGTGAGGAGGAGCTGGTGATCCACAGTGTCAAATGCGGCGGAGAGATCCAGGAGAATCAGCAGGGAGCAATGACCTTTGGATTTAGCTGTTAGTGGATCTATTTTATAGGCTAGTATAGGTCAAGAGTACATTCGACTTTACTTATCAGTTATTTCTCCTGTCAATGAGGAAAAAATGAATTGTGCATATTGAATTTCAACAAGCCCCATCGCTCTTTACCCAGATATCTGCAGTGGGGGCAATCAGCACACAATACACATTAGATCATCAGTAGGGATGTGCGAACCAGTGATGGAAGTTGGGGTTGTGGTACCCAACCCAAACTTTATTTCAAAGTATGGTTACCAGATCAGTACCCGAACTTCAACCAGAACCCCATTTAAAATAAAGGTTACCCGAACTGGGAAATGAAAAAAATTCTCTCTCTCTTATAATTCTTATTAATTCCACAGCGTTTTACAGACATTATCGGCACTGTGTCCACTGGGGCTCACAATCTAGATTGGGCTATCTGCCGTGTGATAGAAGCACTGCAGAAATTGAGGTGTAGCCCAGAGAACCCCTTTAAATGTAATACTGCGTACATGTAGTTACATAACGGTTAGCCACCTAAGGCAACAGATGAGGTGCTATTTCCATTCTGATACTGTAGTTTGCATTAAGTCTTTACTGGAGCCACACCATCCTAGCTAATTTAAGCCCCGGATACAAATGAGTATTTTATCCTTAAGATTTAATCTTTATTTATAATCAAAACATTACATGATTAAATTAAAAAAATATATAAAATGAGAACAGAGTGCTAATGAAATTAGATATATATACAGTTAGTGGCAGGTTAATGGATGAATTTGAATAAATACAAATGTAATTAATACATACATTATTAGGCTCCTGATATGTAAAGCAGATCAAGTTTAACAAATGTTAGCACCTATCTGTATATCAACACTGAAGAATGTGCACCACATATGAAAATAATCAAGTTAAGATGTCATAATTATTTCCACCACTAGATGGTGCTAAAGTGTATTTGTGCCAAAAATAAGTGGAGTATATACAATTTAATCAGAAAGCCTTCATGTCAAAGATATGATAACATAATTATTAGCCACTTACTGGTAATGTGTCAGTATTACGTTAGCCCTGCTGCCCAAACGCGCCTATATTCTTCCTCAGGGGGCGTGAGGAAGAATATGCCGACTTGAGGAAGAATATGGGCAAAACGGGTGTTGGAGCAGCCGGGCTAATGTAATACTGACGCATTACCATATTCTCATATCTTTGACACGAAGGATCCGTGATTAAATTTATGTATTTTTGGCACAAATGCACTTTAGCACCATCTAGTGGTGTAAATAATTATGACATCTGAACTTGATTATTTTCATATGTGGTGCACATTCTTCAGTGTTGCTATACAGATAGGTGCTAACATTTGTTAAACTTGATCTGCTTCACATATCAGGAGCCTAATAATGCATGTATTAAATTAATTGATGAATCTGAATAAATACAAATGTAACCTGCCACTAACTGTATTATACATCTAATTTCATGTCAGATAATTAATGCTACATGACCCTGTCTTATTAGTAGCACTATGTTCTCATGTTATATATCTTTTTAATGTAATCATGTATGTTTTTGATTATAAATAAAGATTAAATCTTAAGGATAAAATATTCTTTTGTATCCAGGGCTTAAATTAGCTAGGATTGTGTTGCTGTTGTATTGGTAATGTCACGGGTGTGACAGTCGCCCTACAGTTGGTTGCAGGAGATCTCTTTGTTTGGCATTACAGACACCTTCTTAGAAGCTGTCTCTTTAGGATCCAGCGGCTACCTTCCTCTTGCTAATTAACACCCTGGCTTGGGTGTATAAATACCTGCTGTTTGCTAGAGGGATGTGCCGGCGATATTCACATGACCCCGTGTGAAGGCTCGGAGCAAGAGCAGTACTTCTTCCTCTCTGGAGCCAAGAGGACATGTGTTCATCTCTCTGAAGTCAATTAAAGCTAAGATATCTTCCCTTGTTTGCTCCCCCATGTTGTCTTTAGTTGTCAGTGGGGATCGACTAGCGCTCATCCCCTTCCTTCCTTAGCCAGGGCCAAACACCAGGGAAAGACAGGGCGAAGTTCCTGTGCAGCGATTGGTGCGGAACTAATATAGGGACATTAGGGGAGACAGGGTGATATAAAGTCAGCCTAGGAGGTCTCCACTACTACCTTTCCCTAGAGTCTGGGCCCCATTTTCCCCCTTCCCTTCGTGTCACACTTAGTCTTTCCTACACTTTGCATGACAGGTAATGAGTTTCCTATTGTAGTTATGCATGGACTCCATAAGGGAACAATCTTTTTTTTTTTTTTTCACTTTTTACTATGGGCAGCACGGTGGCTCAGTGGTTAGCACTGCAGCCTTGCAGCACTGGGGTCCTGGGTTCAAATCTCACCAAGGACAACATCTGCAAGGAGTTTGTATGCTCTCCCCGTGTTTTGTGTGGATTTCATCAGGGTTCTCTGGTTTCCTCCCACACTCCAAAAACAAACTGGGCGGCACAGTGGCTCAGTGGTTAGCACTATTGGGTCCTGGGTTCAAATCCCACCAAGGACAACATCTGCGAGGAGTCTGTATGTTCTCCCAGTGTTTGCGTGGGTTTCCTCTAGATTGTGAGCCCCAATGGGGACAGCGATAATAATGTCTGTGAAACACTGTGGAATTAATGGCGCTATGTAAGTGAGTAAAATAAATAAAATAAATTACTGACTGCTTGTGCTATGTACAGCAAAACCACAGTATTGCCGCATATAGTAAAAATCACGGTCTCCTTTGAAGCCCTACTACAGGCTGAGCTTCAATCGAGCTCCGTGACAACAGGCACAGAGGTCTTCAACTGACCCCCAGCTGTCATAGCAACCCATCGGCACCCGTGATCTTGTAATGGGAGAACCTAATGGGCGCATAGAGTGACTCTATGCCGGTGCGCTGCTAAGGCCACTGTCAGAGTTTGAAAAGTTTGAAACCGGCAGGTTTAATGTCGTAAGTGGAGCTCACAGCCATTGTCTGACAGGTACGGGGCGCCTGTTCCACACACCTGCTACCGACTTGTGCCATACATGTACGGTGGATGTTGGTAAGGGGTTAAATAAAACACAATGTATGTTATGGTTTTCCCTATTGAAGTCTGTGGGGGACAACAATGTAACAAATAAAACAAATACAGATTACAACACACTTTTCATGTAAATTTATTGTAAAATCAAAGCAAAAGCAAACATAAACACCTAAAAAATGAATAAGACTTTCAGAAGCATTTTATAAAATTGCACAACTGACCATGAAGTTCAGAATCATCGCTGCTAAATGTATTGATGGAGACCGCTGTATTAATAAAACCTTTTTGAGTTTCCACTGAAGTGTAGGTCAATGGCTCAGTGTTTAGGTCTATGTGGTGACGAGAAAGCGAAAACATGACTGTTGTGCAATATCTGAAATGTAACATAAGGTCCATTCATACCAGTCATGTGAGAAGTTACTTCCTGACAGCACTTCAGATATTTCCCCTTCCACACTAGCTGCACTTACTAGCTTTAAAGCTGTACCAGCCATTATTTGGTTGACAGTGCCGTGCAGCTTTGCAACTCAGCACATCCGGCCCCCGCCAGCACAAGCTGATCGGCAAAGGTTCCGATATTAGATATTAATGACCTATCCTAAGGATGGGCCATCAATATAAAAGTCCCAGACAACCCCTTAAAAAGGAATAAATTCAGCCTGGAACACATTCTCCATGTGACATCACACGGTCATGGCCCTCCTAAAGAGCAATGACATCACATTCCTATATATGAAGATGTTATCCTGGAGCTGGTCAGTCTCACACTGCCTAACAAGTTTAAAGGGCTCTGATAGGTGGTTGGCTGACTCCAGGGGGAGCGATACTAAGGCGACACTTGGAAGTTTGCAAAAAAAAAAAAAAAGAATAAGACTTCTAATATATTAATGTGATTGTCCAGGATTGTGACACTGATGGCCAATTCTTACTATAGTGCTGCTAACATAGAAAGGAGTAGTGTACAAGACCTTTGTGTATAGCACGACTTGCATGTGGCCCCTTTTTCTACCGAGGTTGGGTTATTCATTTTTCTTGTTATTTCAGAATAGTGGATAGAGAATCGGTAAAATGCACAAAGCTAAAGTGGCATATACTGGCTGCAATATGTATCATTGAAAGACACATTCCACTAAATTTTAAGCCCCTAATAGATGCTAATTCAAAACTAACTCCAGCTTAAAGTGCAAAGCCAAAGTAATGAAGAGATTCATTATATCAAATTAAATATCTCTATTAGAAAATAATACTTTTCCACAAGATCAAGTGATCAGTACACATACTCAGTGTCAGAATCAAATGTAATGCCAGAGTCAACTATACAAAGAAATGAAACTATATCCAAAAGGTGCCAGTGGTTAAACCCCCTTGTTAGTCGAAATACCTGTATAACAGAAGGATGGATACAGAAGGTTGGTACAAAACAAGAGTGAATATCTCAGCGTCACATCACTCCGACGCGTGTTTAGCACCTGTTTCTTCCGGGGTCATCCTAATAGATGCAGTAACAATAAAACAATTACAGACCCATGGCATCAATTCTCCAAACGTCCACATAGAAAGCCACAAGCCTACTACCACCAGAACCTTCCTGGCTCTAATAACCTGCTTAGACTTACATGTGAATCTCCTGAAAAGAGACAATCTTCTAGTGTTTTCCAACTCCAGTCCTCATGAGTTAAAGCCCTCAATACGTTACGTTTTCAGGATTTCCTTAGTATCGCCGTGAGGACGGGGCTTGGGAAACACTGTCCTAGACGACGAGAGGGGCGTCTGATCAGCTGGTGTCAGCAGCCGCAGGAAGCAATGCAAACAGCAGTTTACATTGGTCGTCTCGCAGCCAGAAATAGGATGAGTGGGCATTTTGTAGTTTATTGACAAGGACAGTGTGTATACAGCCGAAATTTGGCTGGGCCGTTGCTTATTGGGGGCACTCTGTGGCTGATCATACTCTTCAGACGTCAGTGATTTTTTTTTCACATATATGAAAAAAATGATTGAATTTTCATCAAGGTTTTGAATCAATCAGTAATTTTCTCATATGCAGAGAAAAAAAAGAAAAAACTGTAATGTTTCTCCTACACGTTGTAAGGTTAATGACAGCACTCAGATTGCACGTCGATAGGATCTGTGTGCTGTTTGATGTTCGCTAAAATCTGTGCAGAAAATCCACAACATGCCCTTAACGCGCCATGAAGTATATATCCATCATGGAGAGGATTCAGGGCAGGCACCGGTTGTGTTATACAGCCAACACCTGCATCTAACAGCAGCGATCAGAACAAGCTCCGAACACTGCTGTTCAACCCCTTTAATGCCATTATCAGCCTCTGACATTAGTGGTGCAATCCTGGCGGCCATGCGTTTTCCTGTAACGCAACCGATGGGGGCTGATGAGTTGCCATAGGACCTGGGGCCGAGCTTCAATGGAGATTGTGATAAAGGTAAAACAAAATTATTAAAAACAAACAAAAACAGAAGATTGAATCATCGCCCTTTTTCCCAATCCATAAATAAAAAATAAGTTTGGACTTTTTTTAAGCCACTAAAATAAAAAATATGCCACTTTGGTATGGCCGTAGCTGTGCTCACCGGGACAATCATGCTGTCAGGTCACTTTTACCGCGTAATGAATTGTATCAATGACACAGAACTAACAGAAGAATGGTGGAATTGCTCTTGGGAGAAGAGGATATACAACAATGAATGAGTAAAAATGTGGGTGTCAAGGGGTTAAAGGGAACCTGTCCGCTGATTCTTGCTGCCCAGCAATGGTCTGATGCCAGTGCCCTGTAATGGCGGCAGGTTATAGGGCACTAAGGACAAGCCATACCCCGACTCCTTCTATTAAAAGCTGGCCACTATAGTATATAAAGCCCTGCAGCAATGTGACATCCCGGAATATGGAAGAAGACAAGTTCTAAAACTTATAAATAACAATACACAACATAGTGGAGCCTTTCAGCCAGCGGTGTACAACTACAAGTGCCAGCATGCCCTGCAGTGGAAGGAGCAGGGTGGATTACTGGGACTTCGTAGCCCAGCACCGGACACATCTGCACCTCCTGTCAGAGGAGCGCGGTGTACTCATCACTGCACCGCAGCAGCGCCCCCCTCTGGCGTCTGACTGACCTGTCATTCCCAGTCCCCGGGATGTGGACGGTCGGCGGCGGAGCACAGGCGGCCATGTCTGCTGGTGATGAGTCCGTGGTGCGGAGTGCACGCTCTGCTGATCACCGGCGGCTTCTTCCGGATCCACACACCTCACGGAAATCCTGTTCCTGGTCACCCAGCAGAGCCAGACCGGGAGGGGGACACAGTGTGCGGCGGCTGAATACGTGTCCTTCCGCCCAAACCTCGTCCTGACTGGGACCTGTACTGAGCGGCCATGACTGCGGGCCAGCCTCACACTGCTGCACTGTGCTGGTCTGGGGGGATAGGCCACCACCTCTTGTGGAGCAGGCTCTTCTGTGTGGAAAGGTGCTGTTAGAAATGGCAGTACTTGGCTAAGCTGACAATGGCGGCTACATACTGCTGACGCTAGTGTCACCATTATCGTTTGCAGCGCAGTAATGGCGGTAATTGCAGTAACGAGGCCGCGTTCACATGTTGGCATGGTAAAGGTTGGGGCAAGTTTCACATGTCCGAGTACAGACCCCCATGTCCGGACCGCCCGCATATTACCTGCCCCGACCTCGTGCTTGTTGAGTTCAGGTGTGGAGGCCGGCGGGGACATGGCGGTCTGTGAGTGGTGGATGTTTGAAACCAGGCTAAGGCTATGTGCGCACGTTCAGGATTTGCAGAGATATCTGCATCTCTTGGCAGGGAAAACGCTACAGAAAAAAACACTCGTTTTGACTAATTTTAATGCATTTTTTTATGTGTTTTTGTATAGCAATGAATGCTTTTTGGAGATAAAGTTATTTTGAAAAAAGAGACGTGACATCGCTTTAAACCTTGGATTACTGCCGGACCTGGGGTGAGTATATTTGTTAATTTTAATCATTAAAGAATGTGCCTATTGTATTTCAAATAAAGTGCTCTGTGTCTGTGTGTTTATTTAACTCTTTACTTTAATTAGCTTTTAGTAATGAACAGGTCTGACTTGACATCTTGTCATCACCAAACAAAAGGGCTAGGTGTCAGCTAATCCAATACACCCAATCTCATTAGTATTCCCATTCATGTCATTTCTGGGGCAGCTGTGAGCTTCTATTTTTAGCCTAGGAAGGTGCCTTTAGGCAAACATGTTCCCTGGCTATTAATAACGGCTCACAGTTGTTTGTTTAGCCGCTATGTCCCCATGATCAGCAACCAGCAGTGCATATTTTTGCTGCTTCCAAAACGCTATGTTCTAATGCCGCACTTTTGTTGTCAATACACGCAGATCCACTGCAAATAATGACATTTCAATCGGTCAAAATCGGTAGCGTTTCCGCTACAGAAATTGACACGCTGCAAGTGAGTTTGGGTACGTTGCCATGATCAGGAGCCTCTGCAGGTTTGAAGCTGCGTGTTAATGCAGCGTCAAACCCGCAGCGTCCAGATGTTACAGTACCATAGTGAATGGTATTTCTAGGAATCCCATGTCCACTATGAGTGCATCTGAGGCTGCGGATCACCGTGGACGCTGACATGCCACGCGTCTTTCAGGACCACGTCCAGATCGTGAGCACAAAGCCTTAAATAAAAAATGGTGTGGGCTCCGGTGTCATTTTCATAACCAGCAGAGTGAAAGCCGACCGCTGGGAGCTGATATTAGTAGCCGGGGAAGGGGCCATTAGACAAAAATGTTCTCTGGCTATTAATAACAGCCCACAACCATTTGCTTAGCCTTTACTGGCTAGATTACAGGTCGACCCCAGAAAAAAATTTGCATAGGGTCCCCTATAAAATCTAACCAGAAAAGGCTACACAGACAGCTGTGGGCTGATGGTAATAGCCATGGAAGGGGCCAATGATCCTGGCTCCCTTCGCGGCTAAAAATATCACTCCTCCGCAGTCCCAGATAAGGCGCATCTATAAGATCTGGCGCTTAGCCTCTGCTCTTCCCACTGTCGTGTAGCGGTGGGGTAATGGGGTTGGGGTTCATATCAGCCTTGTATTGGCGGCTGACATGAAGCCTAGGTTAGTAATGGAGAGGCGTCTACAAGACGCCCCCATTACTAACCCTGTAGTAGAGGTTTATGACGCTTTTTCAATAAAGACACGTCCAAAATAAAGTATTTTATTGAAATAAAATGACACACTGTTTAAATAATTTTTTTATTCTGCCAATCCCTGAAGCCCTCGAACCTCTAAAAAAAAAAAATTAAAAAATATATATCTATATATATATATATACACTGTGTTCCAAATTATTATGCAAAAAATGTTTAGGAGTGATCAGGTAAGAATTTTTTTGTTTGTCAGTTAAACTCATTGATGGTGATGTGTGTCAGGGCTCTTTATATCACTGTAAGCAATTGCAGACACCTGTGCTAGATAGTTTGGCAGGTGTGTCCAATGAAAGGCAAGACTACTTAAGAAGGCTGTCCCACATTATTAAGCAGCCTACATTTTCTGCCAAAATGGGAAAGAAAAAGGATGTGTCGGCTGCTGAGAAGCAACAAATTGTGGAGTGTTTAGGTCAAGGCATGACTAAAATCAACATTGCCAAGACACTTCATCGTGATCATCGCACAATCAAGAAGTATGTAGCTGATTCACAGTACACACGTGTGAGTGCTGATAAGGGAAAATTGAGGACTCTTTCGTACAGGCAATTACGTCAGGTTAAAAGAGCAGCGGCAAAAAAGCCTTGTCATAGCAGCAGACAAGTTTTTAAAGCTGCTAGTGCCTCCTACGTCCCAAGAACAACAAGATGCAGGGTCCTTCAGAGGTTTGCAGCTGTGCATAAGCCATCCTGTCGACCGCCTCTATCCACTGCACACAAGCAGAAACGGCTCCAGTGGGCCAAACAATACATGAGGACTGACTTCAAAACTGTTTTGTTCACCGATGAGTGCCGTGCAACGCTCGATGGTCCAGATGGATGGAGTGGAGGATGGCTGGTTGATGGACAGCCCATGCAAACACGGCTACGGCGCCAACAAGGAGAAGGTGGAGTAATGTTTTGGGCTGGAATCATGGGGAGAGAGATTGTCGGCCCCTTTAGGATCCCTGAAGGGGTAAAGATGAACTCCATAATGTATGTTGAGTTTCTCAAACAGCACTTCCTGCCATGGTTCAAGAAGAAGAACCATGCATTCCGCAGCAAGATCATTTTCATGCATGATAATGCACCGTCTCATGCTGCACATAACACATCTGCATCTCTGGCTGCTATGGGCATAAAAGGGGTCAAACGTATGGTGTGGCCCCCATGCTCCCCTGACCTCAACCCCATTGAGAACCTCTGGAGCATCATCAAAAGGAGTGTCTATGATGGCGGGAGGCAGTTCACATCTAAGCAACAGCTCTGGGAGAGTATACTGTCCTCATGCAAAACAATTGAAGCAGAAACCATCCAAAACCTGACAAATTCAATGGACGAGAGAGTTCAGAACCTCCTTTCGAACAAGGGGTCCTATGTGCAAATGTAACATCACCTAGAATAAAGTTTTGAGTTGAAAACTGTTTGATTTCTGTTTGTAATAACCTGCTAATGCTTATAATTTCAAAAATGACCATTATTTTGTTCTTTATTAAAATGAAAAGGTTGAAAACTCTGCTGTGCATAATAATTTGGAACATGCATTTTGAGTGCAGTTTGAGTGTTTTATTTTTTTAAAAATATACTGTTATCATAGGCAGTTTGTACAAAAACCTTTCAATTGTACTCTAATAGTTATTTGACTGGAAAATTACAATGACTGCAATTCATATAGGTAATTTGGGAAAATCTGAGAAAATATTATTTGCATAATAATTTGGAACACAGTGTATATAAAAAACTACCATATCCCTCACCTGTCCGCCATCATGACATAATCCAGATTGTCCCTTGGCGATCCGGGTCACTTCTACAGCAGCCACATCAATCACTGATGTGACTGCTGTAGAAGACAGCACTGTACACTGACCAGAGTGTAATCACTCCTGTCGGTGTACATTGCTCTGCTGCAGGCTGAGGTCACATGAGGTCATCAGCTGATCAGCCCCAGTGACCTCATACTGCATCAGTGGTAAGTGGGAACATTTGTAAGAATGTTCCCATTCAGCATCGGTGCTGTAAATTGAGGTCCCGAAGCTTTTCAGCTGATGACCTCACGTGAACTCAGTCCCGGCAGCAGCAATGTACAATGCAAGCGCGCTCCCGTCAGTGTACTGCTGGCCGCTGGATGATCAGGACAGGTGAGAATAAGTGTTTTTTTATTTTAATAAAGATTTTTACTTTTTTTTTTACACTCACCGCGCAAAGCACAGAAGCCTGCTCGGCTTAGGAGACTACTTCTCCCCTCAGACACGCCGCTCTCACTGTTATCAGCAGGAGCGACGGTCGGATGATGGGATGAAATTCCACATCATGTGCACAGCACATCAGGATTGTCATTGCGTTAGCTGGCAGACAGATTACATAGCGTTTTTGGTGCATTTGCACATGGGGAAAAAAAGCCGCGAAAACGCACATTGTGCACATAGTCTAAGGCTTCGACTCTTGTCTCCAAATCCTGCCAGAATCAGCTGACATGTAGGTAGATCATCCACACGCTCCGGCATAATTAACGTGCCATGGATTTTCACTTTCTGGATAGAGGATTGGAGCTTTTTTATGCTTCTCCACAGTACACGGTGTACAATGAAATGGAGACACTGATGCTGCAGATTATCTGTAACATTAAATGTGGCTCTTAAGGAGTTGTCCATTATGCACTAATCCATTATTAGTGGCCCCACAGTGCTGTAGGGATGAATAAAGAAACCTATACTTTCCAGACTTTCACCAGCCCTGAGTCCCCCACGGATTTTGCAACATAATGTCGTGACCGCTGCAGCTAGTCATCAACCGCTGATCAGTTGCAGCTTTCTTGTTTCTGTACGAATTGTGAAGGTCGCAGTTGTTCAGTGTTCGCCGATTGGCTGCAGTGATCACATAACTTTGTCAGTGATCATTTGATAAATATCGGTTCATTTGTTCTGTCTCCAGTGTGTGGATCTGCTTAGCTTATTCCTTCCCCAGCTTCCTGTTCCCTCTGCTGCGGTGCATGCCAGTTTACTATGGTTTCCTGGCGTGCACCTCTAGTGTCTTTCTATGCTGGCTCGGCAGCAGTGCTTCGGCTGAGTATTCAAATAGTGCTGCCACCATGTAGGCTATCACGTTTCTGAACTTTTGAAGCCACTTGACAAACCCAGTCCTTCTTGATTGTTAGACTCTGCTACATACAGTATTCTCCAATATGTGTCTCTAGACTAAATCTATTTTGCACACTCAGATCTGCTGTCCAAGGTTCTTGTCTGTATACTCAGCTCTGTTGTTCCAAGGTGCCAGCTCACACACTCAGGTCTGCTGTTACAAGTAGCCTGTCTGTATACTCGGCTCTGCTGTACAAAAGCTGTCTGTCTTTATACTCGGCTCTGATGCTCAAGGGTGCCTGTCTACGCACTTCACTCTACGTTTCCACATGTCATCCAGCATAAATAGCTCCACTGTCCTATGTTCTGTACAAAATATTCAACTCTACTATATATCACTGCGCCAATGCCCCCAGTCTGTGCTGCTCATTCAGTCCTATGGCATTGCAAAGTGACCTCACTAAGTGAGCTATAACAAAGGGGGACATGATTGAGAGCTGAAGGGTGCGCCGTAGGTAATTATAGATATTTTTTTTAAACTCATGAAGTACACTGCAGATTGTTGTGGGCCCGACTTATTTCACCTACAACGATCAACGGTTTTCAACTGAAGGAATGGCCAGATGTAAACAGTGAATGAAGACAAAATAGCACAGCTCTACTCACTGTGTAGTAGTCATTGCCTAGAACTGCAGCTCGGTTTTTATTTTATTAGGGGGAATATTGCAATTGAGAAGGGGTTGTCCGAGTATTGGCCAACCTTTCTAATTGGTCAAGTCTGTTTTACTAAAATGGACCAGAATAGAACATGCACTAAGTTTTTAACCCCTTTACCCGCAAAGGCTGTTTGCACCTTAATGACCAGGCCAATCTTTACAATTCTGACCAGTGTCACTTTATGAGGTAATAGCTGTGGAACGCTTCAATGAATCCCACTTATTCTGAGACTGTTTTTTTGTGACTTATTGTACTTCATAGTGGTAAAATGTATTTGATATGACTTGCGTTTATTTGTGAAAAAAACAAATTTGGTGAAAATGTTAAAAAATTAGCAATTTTCAAACTTTGAATTCTTATGCTCCTAAACCAGAGAGATATCTCGCACAAAATAGTTAATAAATAACATTTCCCACATGTCTACTTTATATAAGCAAAATTTTTTAAACAACATTTTTTTGTTAGGAAGCTATAAGGGTTAAAAGTTGACCAGCGGTTTCACATTTTTACAACAAAGATTACAAAACCTTTTTTTTAGGGACCACATCACATTTGAAGTGACTTTGAAGGGTCTATATGACAATAAATATCCCAAAGTGACACCATTCTAAAAACTGCACCCCTCAAGGTGCTCAAAACCACATTCAAGAAGTTTATTCATGTGCTACACAGGAATTTTTGGAATGTGGAAGAAAACAATGAACATTTAACTTTTTTTCACAAAAAATTTAATTTAGACACAAATTTTATTACTTCCTCAAGGGTAACAAGAAACAATAGATCCCCAAATTTGTTGTGCATTTTCTCCTAAGCATGCTGATACTCCCATATGGGGTGAAAAAATACTGTTTGGGTGTATGGCAGGGTTCGGAAGGGAAGGAGCACCATTTGACTTTTTGAATGCAAAATTTGCTGGAATAATTAGTGGATGCCATGTTGCGTTGGAGAGCCCCTGATGTGCCTTAACAGTGGAAACCCCTCACAAGTGACACCATTTTGGAAACGAGACCCCTCAGGGAACTTATCTTGATATGTGGTGAGCACCTTGAACCCGCATGTGCTTCACAGAAGTTTATAACATTAAGCCGTGAAAATAAAAATTTCAAATTTTTCCCTTAAAAATGATGATAGTGTTGGCCCCCTTTAAAAATAGTCTGAGTGAAATGGTGGATGAGGATGAGGAAAAAGCCAATATGCTAAATGATTTTTTTTCAACAGTATTTACACAAGAAAATCGCATGACAGAAAACATTATCAGTGATAACAAAAATTCTCCATTAAATGTCACTTGCTTAACCCAGCAGGAAGTACGGCGGTGTCTAAAAATCACTAAAGTTGACAACTCCCCGGGCCCGGATGGGATACTCCCGTGAGTACTGCAGGAATTAAGTAACATCATAGATAGACCATTATTTTTAATCTTTAAAGATTCCATAATAACAGGGTCTGTACCACAGGACTGGCGTAGAGCAAATGTGGTGCCAATATTCAAAAAGGGGACAAAAACTGAACTTGGAAATTATAGTCCAGTAAGCTTAACCTCTACTGTGGAAAAAAATCCTGGAGGGTTTCCTAAGAGATGCTACACTACACTTTGTTCCAAATTATTATGCAAATAATATTTTCTCAGATTTTCCCAAATTACCTATATGAATTGCAGTCATTGTAATTTTCCAGTCAAATAACTATTAGAGTACAATTGAAAGGTTTTTGTACAAACTGCCTATGATAACAGTATATTGTTAAAAAAATAAAACACTCAAACTGCACTCAAAATGCATGTTCCAAATTATTATGCACAGCAGTTTTCAACCTTTTCATTTTAATAAAGAACAAAAAAATTGTTATTTTTGAAATTATAAGCATTAGCAGGTTATTACAAACTGAAATCAAACAGTTTTCAACTCAAAACTTTATTCTAGGTGATGTAACATTTGCACATAGGACCCCTTGTTCGAAAGGAGCTTCTGAACTCTCTCATTCATTGAATTTGTCAGGTTTTGGATGGTTTCTGCTTTAATTGTTTTGCATGAGGACAGAATACCCTCCCAGAGCTGTTGCTTAGATGTGAACTGCCTCCCGCCATCATAGACACTCCTTTTGATGATGCTCCAGAGGTTCTCAATGGGGTTGAGGTCAGGGGAGCATGGGTGCCACACCATAAGTTTGTCCCCTTTTATGCCCATAGCAGCCAGAGATGCAGATGTGTTATGTGCAGCATGAGACGGGGCATTATCGGTAGCTGCATGGAGGTCAGCGGCGCCGCCGGTCATCTCCCGGCTGCATCACCGCTGACCTCCGTGCGGCAGATGTGCCGCTAATGGCTGCCATCTTTTTCTGAAATCCCGCGTCGCTGATTGGCCGCGGCCGGACCAATCAGCGACGCGGGATTTCCTGGACAGAAGGACAGACAGACAGAATAAGACGATTATATATATTAGATGAGAACAATGGGGATAGGGGAAGATATATGTATGTGGGTTAAGAACTGGCTCAATAATAGGAAACAAAGGGTGGTTATTAATGGTGGACTTTCCCAGTAACTGCGTTGAGGACACGGTTAATGTTGTGGGACACGTGCTCATGTAATGCGGGGACGGCACACCGGGAGAAATAGTGGCTGCTGGGTACCGAGGGATGGCCTCCGCCATAAGGTTGCACAAAGCTTCCATCTCCATGAGCCTTAAAGGCAACATTTCGAGCGCATGCATTCGCGAAATGTGTGATTTTAGTAGTGTGGCCTGTGGGGCGTTGGCTGCGTATTTGCGCTTGCGTTCCAAGGATTGGGGTAGGGACAACTGAACGCTGCACTGGGACAAGGACGTAGACGTGCTTGCTGATCGTGCTAGTTGAGAGTGTGCAACGACAAGTGCAGGCGAGAGGCATCTTGGCATGTGCCATGGACCCCCTATTGGCGTGCATGCACAAAAGCGGCAGAAGCAGTGTTGTTACCCGCGGACACTGTTGCTGGACCCTGGGGTTCGGCCCACTTAGTCGGGTGCTTTGCTGCCATGTACCTGATCATGCTGGTGGTGGTCAGGTTGGTAGTTTTGCTAACCCTGCTGATGCTGGCCTGGCAGGTGGTGCAAATGGCCTTTTTGAGGTTATCTGCAGAGTCTTTAAAAAATTGTTGTGGTGCTACGCCTCCCTCCCCCTGTATGCTGCTGTCCTCGCTCTGTGTGTCCCCCTGCCAGGTTGGATCAGTTACTATATCATCCACCACCTTGTCTTCCACTTCCGCACCCTGGTCCTCCTCCTAACTTTCTGGCAATTGTGTCTCATCATCATCATCCACCTCTTGCGACAGTAATTGCACTTTCCCACCGTCGCCTTCGTGTGACCGTGGCTGCTCCAATACTTGGGCATCGCTACACGTGTTCTCCTTTTGACTCGCTTGAAGCGAGAGGCCCGAATCTACAAATGGAAAAGAGAACTGCTCTTCTGAGTATCCAAGTGTGGGATCAGTTGTCTCCGGGCACTCGGCATAGTGGGAGGAAGGAGGATCAGGGTGAGGAATATGCGATCCAGACTCACGTCTACTGAGACTTGACCATGTGGAAGACAGGGTGGAGATGGTGGTGGCCAAGTGACTGGAAGCATTATCTGCTATCCAACTAATAACCTTTTCACACTGCTCTGTGTTCAATAGTGGTGCTCTGCGGTCCCCTAGTAATTGGGACAGGAAGGTCGAGCGAGAAGATCTGAGTGTTTGTTGTGGCACAATTTCACTTTGCCCACGGCCACGTCCTCAGCCTCTGCATGCACCATCATCATCACGTCCACTTCCCCGTCTCTTGCCTCGCACCTTGCCCATTTTAAATGGAGGACAATATTTTCCACGTTCATGAGAAATGACTGATTTTGGATCACAGTTATATGTGATATGTCTGAAAGAGAACCACGATTTTAAATTGCAGGCCTGTAATTTACTAATATTATTCTACACGGAGACCTGGTGTGAATAACGCCACCGACACACTGCAACGGAATGAAAATGGAAGAAATGTATGATTTTAGAAGTCTTTTCGATGATATGTCTGACAGAGAACCATGGCTTTAAATTGTAGGCCTGTAATTTACTAATATTATTCTAAACAGAGACCTAGTGTGAATAGCTTCACCGACACACTGCAACGGAATGAAAATGGAAGAAATGTATGATTTTAGAAGTCTTTTCAGTGATATGTCTGACTGAGAACCACGGCTTTAAATTGTAGGCCTGTAATTTACTAATATTATTGTACACAGAGACCTAGTGTGAATAGCGACACCGACACACTGCAATGGAAAGAAAATGGAAGAAATGTATGATTTTTGAAGTCTTTTCCTTGACATGTCTGACAGAGAACCACAGCTTTAAATTGTAGGCCTGTAATTTACTAATATTATTCTACACGCAGACCTAGTGTGAATAGCTTCACCGACACACTGCAACAGAATGGAAAAAGAGGCCAATATTTTCCACGTTCACTTCAAATTTCTGGATGTTTATCGCTGTAATATGGAACAGATCTGGCTTTATTCTGCAGTGAGCAGAAAAATGGTGCACTCTGCATTGCTTTTTAAGCAAATAACCAGGATTAAGATAAAAAAAAATTGCACTGGCCCCTCATATCTGGGGCTGTCTAGAAATATCTGTAATTATTACAGCAGCAGCAGACAGGACGTTCAATGGACCCTCTTGTGCTGTATTATACACTGCAGTCTGCCACATACACTGCTTGCCTGCTCTGATATATATATATATATACAGTCATATGAAAAAGTTTGGGCACCCCTATTAATCTTAAGCTTAATGTTTTATAAAAATTGGTGTTTTTGCAACAGCTATTTCAGTTTGATATATGTAATAACTGTTGGATACAGTAATGTTTCTGCCTTGAAATGAGGTTTATTGTACTAACAGAAAATGTGCAATCTGCATTCAAACAAAATTTGACAGGTGCATAAGTATGGGCACCTCACCAGAAAAGTGACATTAATATTTAGTAGATCCTCCTTTTGCAAAAATAACAGCCTCTAGTCGCTTCCTGTAGCTTTTAATGAGTTCCTGGATCCTGGATGAAGGTATTTTTGACCATTCCTCTTTACAAAACAATTCCAGTTCAGTTAAGTTTGATGGTCGCCGAGCATGGACAGCCTCTTCAAATGATCCCACAGATGTTCAATGATATTCAGGTCTGGGGACTGGGATGGCCATTCCAGAACATTGTAATTGTTCCTCTGCATGAATGCCTGAGTAGATTTGGAGCGGTGTTTTGGATCATTGTCTTGCTGAAAGATCCATCCACTGCGTAACTTCAACTTTATCACTGATTCTTGAACACTATTGCCAAGAATCTGCTGATACTGAGTGGAATCCATGCGTCCCTCAACTTTAACAAGATTCCCAGTGCCGGCATTGACCACACAGCCCCAAAGCATGATGGAACCTCCACCAAATTTTACTGTGGGTAGCAAGTGTTTTTCTTGGAATGCTGTGTTTTTTTGCCACCACGCATAACGCCTTTTTGTATGACCAAACAACTCAATCTTGGTTTCATCAGTCCACAGGACCTTCTTCCAAAAAGAAATAGGCTTCTTCAAATGTGCTTTTGCATACCTCAGCCGACTCTGTTTGTGCGTACTTGCAGAAACGGCTTCTTTCGCATCACTCTCCCATACAGCTTCTCCTTGTGCAAAGTGCATTGTATAGTTGACCGATGCACAGTGACACCATCTGCAGCAAGTTGATGCTGCAGCTCTCTGGAGGTGGTCTGAGGATTGTCCTTGACTGATCTCACCATTCTTCTTCTCTGCCTTTCTGATGTTTTTCTTGTCCTGACACTTCTGGCCTTAACAAGAACTGTCCCTATGTTCTTCCATTTCCTTACTATGTTCCTCACAGTGGAAACTGACAGGTTAAATCTCTGAGACAGCTTTTTGTATCCTTCCCCTGAACAACTATGTTGAATAATCTTTGTTTTCAGATCATTTGACAGTTGTTTTGAGGAGCCCATGATGCCACTCTTCAGAGGAGATTCAAACAGGAGAACAACTTGCAAGTGGCCACTTTAAGTAGCTTTTCTTATGATTGCATACACCTGGCTATAAAGTTCAAAGCTCAATGAGGTTACAAAACCAAAAAAAGTGCTTTAGTAAGTCAGTAAAAAGTAGGCAGGAGTATTTAAAACAAGAAAATGATAAGGGTGCCCATACTTATGCACCGGTCAAATTTTGTTTGAATGCAGATTGCACATTTTCTGTTAGCACAATAAACCTCATTTCAAGGCAGAAACATTACTGTGTCCAACAGTTATTACATATATCAAACTGAAATAGCTGTTGCAAAAACACCAATTTTTATAAAACATTAAGCTTAAGATTAATAGGGGTGCCCAAACTTTTTCATATGACTGTATATATATTATATATATATATATATATATATATATATATATATACAGTGGTTATGGAAAGTATTCAGACCCCTTTAAACTTTGCACTCTTTGTTTCATTGCAGCCATTTGGTAAATTCTAAAGAGTTCATTTTTTTTCTCATTGAAGTACACTCTGCACCCCATCTTGACTGAAAAAAAACAGAAATGTAGACATTTTTGCAAATTTATTAAAAAAGAAAAACTGAAATATCACATGGTCATAAGTATTCAGACCCTTTGCTCAGACACTCATATTTAAGTCACATGCTGTTCATTTCCTTATGCTCCTCTTTGAGATTGTTCTACTCCTTCATTGGAGTCCAGCTGTGTTTAATTAAACTGATAGGACTTGATTTGGAAAGGCACACACCTGTCTATATAAGACCTCACAGCTCACAGTGCGTTTCAGACCAAATGAGAATCATGAGCCCAAAGGAACTGCCCAAGTAGCTCAGAGACAGAATTGTGGCAAGGTACAGATCTGGCCAAGGTTACAAAAGAATTTCTGCATTACTCAAGGTTCCTAAGAGCACAGTGGCCTCCATAATCCTTAAATGGAAGAAGTTTGGGACCACCAGAAGTCTTCCTAGATCTAGTCGTCCAGCCAAACTGAGCAATCGTGAGAGAAGAGCCTTGGTGAGAGAGGTAAAGAAGAACCCCAAGATCACTGTGGCTGAGCTATAGAGATGCAGTATGGAGATGGGAGAAAGTTCCACAAAGTCAACTATCACTGCAGCCCTCCACCAGTCGGACCTTCATGGCGGAGTGGCCCAACGGAAGCCTCTCCTCAGTGCAAGATATATGAAAGCCCGCATAGAGTTTTCTCAAAAACACATGAAGGACTCCCAGACTATGAGAAATAAGATTCTCTGGTCTGATGAGATGAAGATAGAACTTTTTGGTGATAATTCTAAGCAGTATGTGTGGAGAAAACCAGGCACTGCTCATCACCTGCCCAATACTATCCCAACAGTGATACATGGTGGTGGCATCATCATGCTATGGGGGTGTTTTACAGCTGCAGGGACAGGATGACTGGTTGCAATTGAAGGAAACATGAATGTAGCCAAGTACAGAGATATCCTGGATGAAAACCTCTTCCAGAGTGCTCTGGACCTCAGACTTGCGAGGTCTTATATAGACAGGTGTGTGCCTTTCCAAATCAAGTCCTATCAGTTTAATTAAACACAGCAGGACACCAATGAAGGAGTAGAACCATCTCAAGGAGGATCACAAGGAAATGGACAGCATGTGACTTAAATATGAGTGTCTGAGCAAAGGGTCTGAATACTTATGACCATGTGATATTTCAGTTTTTCTTTTTCAATAAATTTGCAAAAATTTCTACATCTCTGTTTTTTTTCAGTCTAGATGGGGTGCAGAGTGTACTTTAGTGAGAAAAAAAAAGTTTTTAGAATTTACCAAATGGCTGCAATGAAACAAAGAGTGAAAAATTTAAAGGGGTCTGAATACTTTCCGTACCCACTGTATGTTGTGGAATACTTATACTAACTATGAAGAAGCAAATATCTCCCTGACTCAGCAGCACCTCTCCCTACTCTGCCTGGTTCCAGGGTAGACTGTGACGAGCATGGCGGCGCCAGGTCTTATATACACCTGATGACGCTGTGCGGCCAGCTAATCACTGTAATGCCCACAACCAAATGTACGGCATTAGTGTGGCAGGCAATCCCGAGTTCCCGCCCGAGCAACCCGAAAATACTCATTGAGCCCGGACGAGTACCGTACAGTGGCGAGCGCGTTCGCTCATCACTAATGATTATCCCTTTAATCCAGAGTCACACTACACAAAAAAGTTAATAACACGAACCTCATTTCTGCTTTACATCAGCACCATCTGTAAAATGTTCTTTTTATTTTGTTGGAATGTTAAAAAATTAGTGCTACAGTTTTAACGTTTTGTAAGACGTCTGTTACCCGTGTTTCGAGATAACTTATTCGTTTGTTAAAACCTTCAATTGAACATGGCTTTAATATAGTGAATTGTCCCGCTTTGTGTTTTTTAGTTTTAAGCTTATTTTTTTTTGATCGGGTGGATTTTATTGGTGGATTTGACTTGTTATAAGTGCGAAATCTAAAAATTCATCCAGATTCGTGTAAAAATTATGCAAACTTCAAAGTGGGAGATTGTTCCTCCAGAATGAAATGCAGACTAGAATGGCTGAGAGTGTCCAGTTCAGATTCCTATCCTGTGTTGAGGCTATAGTTTTGCTCAATAAGCATGACACAGTATACAGTCATGTCTAAACAGATTGTTCAGCTTCATTGAGTAAACGTACTACTGCTTGTGACTTAGTCCTGATTGTAGGATCAAATCATCTGGAAACGAGAATAAAGGCATAAGTTACCTTCCACTTATTTGTGGTGGATGTATGTAAACTTTACTATTTAAGCAATATTCTAAAAGTAAGGTTGGCAGTATGGCATCCTTTCTTGTTGACGCTTAGAATTTTTGGTTTCCCTTTTCCAAATTGTAGTATATATAGGGTGTTTTTTTTACACTCTTTGGAGCCTGATGGTTAAGTTCCCAAACATTGTATAGTATTTTGTATTTTTTTCCTCTTCTCTGGATACAGTGTTGTGTTTGTGAATTTGGCCACAGAAAGTCCCGTCCCCCCCTTTCCTTATCGTCTTGTTAAGTTTTAGGTGGCACAAATAAACTGGTTTGATTTTTGTTTTAAATGGGTTTTTGTTTTTATTTTCTTCCTCTCTCCTTTAATATACCTCTGGATATATAGCTTTGAATTTACCTGCTCACAAGTTTAGATTATTGTAGCTACACTAGCCATCAAGGGGATGAATCAGGTTGGCTACAGTTCATCTTGATTAAAGCACCACTTTAACACTTATTTATTTTTCTTCCAGCTCTGTAGTAGCACTTTAAATGTCATCCCCGGGCATATACTCGCCTTCCGCCGTCTGCACCATTTTTCGGTCCCTTAGCGCCATCTTGTGCCTGTAACTTCTTAGTGGCTGGAAGTCAGAAGTTATGTTCCAAGAGCTTAATGCAAGTCTGAAAGCCATAACGAAGCCCTCATAGACTTTTATTGAGAAGTGGTCACTTTTTGCTGGAGACAACCGGAGCGACATTGAAAAAGGATGAAGGCGGCAGCAGGTGAGTATCAGGAAGAGACCAATGGTGCAGTAAAAAAAAAAAAAAAAAAAACGCTTGAGTGGTGCTTTAGCTTATGCTTTCTAGCACACCATAATGGTTGGTATGGGCAAGCTGTTCCCAGGACTAATAAATTATGGGAATTCCTGTAAATGGTTGTCTGTTCATGACCTATCCTAAAGATAAAGCAATATTATATGATGATCAGATCTGTTATATTATATGACTGGGCAACCCTTTTGATAGTCCATTGTTCTGATACAAATTAATTTGCTAAAGAACCTGATTAACAGTATTAAAGGGAACCTGTCATTGGATAAAAGCTGCCTGAGCCATGGACAACATGAATCAGAGCCTGGCTCTGTGATTGCAATATGCTGTTTGTTTTATAACCCCTCAGAAAAGTTGTGATCTTTCAGCAGGAACACTTTAAAAAAACAGCTGGGGACTATAAGGAGAGACCTGACCTGACTGACGTTCTTGGTTGGTATTGCCCCACCCTGCTCAAGTGGTTTGACAGTTTTTTTCCTATGTACACATATGGGAGAGATGTGTCAGTCAATTTGGGTTGGGAGCAGCCAGCCTGGGATATCATTGGAATAGTCAGATCTCTCCCTGTACTTCATCTTTTCAAACTCTTTCTCTGAAACACCGCAGTGTTTCATAGTAAAACACACCTGGCTGCAGTCTTGTTCTGATTCATGCTACATGTAGTTCGGACTACACAGACATGATCTCCAAATCATCCACTTTGGACCATAAAGCTGAGATTTGTTGAACAGTCTCAGGAGAAACCATTTAAGGGTTGTGTGCATTCCTGAAAAAACTTCAGGAAATTAGCCCACAGAGAACTATGAATAGTGGCCCCACTCATTATTTGGCGCCTAATCCTTGTCCCCACTTTACGCTGTGGAAAGAGCACATGGGGTACCTACCAGGCCACTACCACCAGGGGCCCCTCCACATCCAGTTCTCATTAAACTGCTCCATTATCTGGACAGAGATGCCATCATCAGAGCTGCCTGCACTAAAGGGGATTTCTCCATCAATTGTAATAAAAAAACTTCTTTTTCTATATATATTACTTATCAAAATCTCAAAACAGAGCACAATTCCTAGGTATAAAGCGTCGCTTACGTAATTTGCATATTTCCTATTCTACACCGAGCAAAACTCAGTGACTGCTCTGGGAGAGACCCTTTTCTTTGAACATCCTAAAGAGGCACTCTGCTCATTCAAATCCATCCAGCAAAGACTTTGACGCAAACTGCAAGAGCAAGAGCTATAGCTCTTGTTAACCCATTGCCCAGTGGAACTGCATATTCTATCTATTCTTCTTTGATGGCAGTCTCCCAAAGAATGTTTACTTCCTTCTGACAGTTCGAACATCCTGCAACCAGGATGCCTTCTTTTATCTGTCCTCATCAGATGGAAATGTGATTTCACATTGTTTGTCTGTTTGTTGGGGTTAGAGTTCTTTTCAAAATATGCTACACAGTTCTTAATGGAATACCGTTATTACTCATCTTGTGTGTGATCTGCTTTACTAAGGTGCAATCATCATTGGCCCCAATCTCCTCCCTTTCATGTCCTGACTCTGCACTGAAGCATTATAATGAAACATTGCAATTAGTGTTGAGCCACCCCCGTAGTGTTCGAGTTCGGTTCGGTTCGTCGAACACACGCGTGTGTTCGCCGAACTGTTCGTCGAACTGTTCGTCGAACACCTTCGAACACCGTTAAAACCAATGGCAGGCAAACAAAAACACATAGAAACACATAGAAAACACCTTCAAAGGTGTCCAAAAGCTGACAAACTGCTCAGAAGACACAACTAACACATGGAAAAGTGACAAGTACATATAGTCATGCGAAAAGAAAAGAGGTGGAGGAGTAAAAGGAGGGGGAGACACAGATATAGGCATGTCATGCCCTTCTAAAATCCAAAAAGTGAGAAGCCGAGACGGCCAGTCCGCTCCTGCCCGTGCCACCTCCGTGTCGCCGGGTTTGTGCCAGAGCCGCGGTGAACCCTGACGGCCAGCCCCCCTCTCCCAATACTGGTGCCTGTCCGCTGGTGGGTCGAGAGAGCCCCCCTGTGGTGGAGGCAGCTCTAAGCTTTTTAATTTAAATTGTCCCTCTAATTTGAATGAATACACTTTAAATCCATTTACAAGGATCTATTGGAGGGCAAGTCTCATGCCAGCAGCCGCGTAATTCCAGCTCCAGTAGCGTCCACTAAAGCTGCTGCAGTTAAAAAGCTTTTATAAGGATCGAGCTCGGCTGTCCACCGCAAGGCATCCTAGTGCCAGTCCCAGCCCCTATGCCTTGGGGTGCCTCCTGATGCTCTTCACTAAGTATCCCGTGGTCCCGAAGCATTTCCTTTGAAAAAATTAAGTGTCCAAACTACAGGTGGTGTAGCTTGCTTAACAGCCGGGATAATCCGCTGACTAGCAGACACTGCTACTAGGCACAAAGTATTTCCTGGGCTAGATGCAGTTAAAAATTTGTAAGTAGATACTCTCGTTGGATGCTGAGAAAGCATTCCATAGAGTCTCCTGGCACGCCATATATGATTCTCTTAAAAAGCTTGGGGTAGGGGTCTAGGGGACCCTTTTATAGCCAAAATCACGGCCCTGTATCACAATACGTCACCTAGGCTGAAGATAAATGGAACTGTAGCACCGAGGGCTCGGTTGCTACAGACGTATTGCACCTCACCCAGAGGTGTGATATCTCACTCTCAGATAAGGATGGAGTGTGGATCAGGACCCGACACCTGCATGCATTACACCACATTGCCGTGGGGCAGGGCGACCAATATGCCCCTGAGATGGGCACGACAGTCCCTGTCCCTGGCTGGAGTGGGGGGAGGGAACACTGAGGAAGGGGAACCCTGCAGTGCAGGAGCAGGGAGGAAGCAGTTCCTGGGTGCATTGAGAAGGGAGTATAAAAGGTGGGCACCATCTTAGTTCAGTGCAGAGAAGTCTGAGCAGAAGTGGCAGGGAGCAGGGGCTCTGCATGAGCTCTGCTCAGGAGGCGGGCCTAGTAACAGAGGCCCAGGCCTGCAAGAGGGAGAAGGAAGGAAGAGGAGCGGAGAAGGCTCCAGGAACGAGGAATGAAGGGATCCCAGGGGTGCGGACGGGCGAGTCGCCACCGCACGCCCGAATCCACCTGCGTGGAGGGGTCAGGCCAAAGGTGGAGACCGGTCCCCGAACTAGTGGAGGCAGGAAACGACCCTCAGCTAGAAACCGGAGGCTCTGACATTTTATGTGGCGCAGCCCCTTGCTCCACCCGCTAGGAAGGCACCACATAGGGTCAGGGAAACTGGCGCCAAGTTTACCAAGAGGAGGCCCGAGGCAGCCGGACAGAAGTGTTGGTAAGAAAGGCCAGACAAAGGACACACAAAGGGGGTCCTGTGAAGCGCTCCAAAGTTATCTGGGAGTTGTCTGAGCCCCTCACCTGGTGAGCACAGTACGACGTGGGCAGCCGTTACCTGCAGACGTGGTCTGGATAATAAGAACTGTGAGTAAAGGCCCTGAACTGCATCACTGACTCCGTGTCGTTACTGCTGCTGCCCTGCACCATCACCCCCATCCTCCGCATACACTGCCCTGAGGCTATACTCCTCCCGTGGGGAGTTATGCTACGCTCTGCTGCACCCACAACACCAGCCTTAGCGGTCTGCCCTGTAGCGGCGGTTCACTCTGACCGCAATCCACGGGTGGCGTAGTCGGACATTTAAACATCAAAACCACATAAATAGTTCCGCCACTGGTTTGACCGCCCTGAGCCACGGAACCGGATCGCCGCCACGAAGACTACAACCACCAGCATCCACCAAAAAGGGTCCGGCTCCGGGTGTCCCAAGGCCCAGGGGGTGCGTCAGAACATTTTCATCACCTTTCACAATCACCAATGGGACAAGGCAGGGATGTCCTCTGTCCCCTCTCTTATACATCCTAGTGACGGAGCACCTGCTCTCATCAATTCGCCATAACCCCAATATTAGGTGGATTGAGGTGGGAGGCACCGAGTACAAGTGCTCTCTATTTGCTGATGATGTCCTAGTATATATCACTCAATCACATATATCCATCCCTGCTGTTATGGCTGAAATAGATCACTTTGTTACATGGTAAAATTTTAAAATCAATGCAGCGAAGTCTGAGGCCCTCGATGTCTCCCTCCCTAAATCCATATAGGATTCCATCCAGTCCAACTTTCCCTTTGCCTGGCCCTCACAGGGTATCAAATACTTAGGAATTCCTATTCATAGAGACCTCTCCCATCTATGTTATCTTAATTTTGGGCCCTTTATTGAACAATTCCATACAGACCACGGTTGGCAAGTTAGAACTGTAAGATTCACTACGTGAACCACTGGTGTTTTGTGGAAAAGCACATGTACACCGCGTTCCAAATTATTATGCAAAAAGTGTTTAGGAGTGATAAGGGAAGAATTTGTTTGTTTGTCAGTTAAACTCATTGATGGTGATGTGTGTCAGGGCTCTTTATATCACTGTAAGCAATTGCAGACACCTGTGCTAATTAGTTTGGCAGGTGTGTCCAATGAAAGGCAAGACTACTTAAGAAGGCTCTCTCACATTATTAAGCAGCCTACATTTTCTGCCAAAATGGGAAAGAAAAAGGATGTGTCGGCTGCTGAGAAGCAACAAATTGTGGAGTGTTTAGGTCAAGGCATGACTACAATCAACATTGTGCGATGATCAGGATGAAGTGTCTTGGCAATCAAGAAGTATGTAGCTGATTCACAGTACACACGTGTGCGTGCTGATAAGGGCAAATTGAGGACTCTTTCCTACAGGCAATTACGTCAGGTTGAAAGAGCAGCGGCAAAAAAGCCTTGTCATAGCAGCAGACAAGTTTTTGAAGCTGCTTGTGCCTCCAACGTCCCCCGAACAACAAGATGCAGGGTCCTTCAGAGGTTTGCAGCTGTGCATACGCCATCCTGTCGACCTCCTCTATCCACTTCACACAAGCAGAAACGGCTCCAGTGGGCCAAACATTACATGAAGACTGATTTCAAAACTGTTTTGTTCACGGATGAGTGCCGTGCAGCGCTCGATGGTCCAGATGAATGGAGTGGAGGATGGCTGGTTGATGGACACCCCATGCAAACACGGCTACAGCGCCAACAAGGAGGAGGTGGAGTAATGTTTTGGGCTGGAATCATGGGGAGAGAGATTGTCGGCCCCTTTAGGATCCCTGAAGGCGCTAAAGATGAACTCCATAATGTATGTGGATTTTCTCAAACAGCACTTCCTGCCATGGTTCAAGAAGAAGAACCGTGTATTTCACAGCAAGATCATTTTTCTGCATGATAATGCACCATCTCATGCTGCACATAAAACATCTGCATCTCTGGCTGATATGGGCATAAAAGGGGACAAACTTATGGTGTGACCCCCATGCTCCCCTGACCTCTACCCCATTCAGAACCTTTGGAGCATCATTAAAAGGAGTGTCTATGATGGCGGGAGGCAGTTCACATCTAAGCAACAGCTCTGGGAGGGTATTCTGTCCTCATGCAAAACAATTGAAGCAGAAACCATCCAAAACCTGACAAATTCAATGGACGAGAGAGTTCAGAAGCTCCTTTCGAACAAGGGGTCCTATGTGAAAATGTAACATCACCTAGAATAAAGTTTTGAGTTGAAAACTGTTTGATTTCAGTTTCTAACAACCTGCTAATGCTTATAATTTCAAAAATGACCATTTTTTTGGTCTTTATTAAAATGAAAAGGTTGATCGAAAAGTTTGGGGGATCTAAGAGTGTGGCAACCCAGTAGTCATGATTACTTTGAATTCTGACAATATGAGAGTCATGCTGCAGGTAGTGCAGCAAGAAGGCACTTATGTGTCTTGCGCATCTCGGAGCCCCAAAATTATTTTCCGGGCTAGATGCAGCTAAAAATTATTTTTAATTTTAAATCTGGTGAAGCTTATTATAGATGGCCTAATAGGATCAGTGCTGCACACTGCTACAAAGCCCAAATTATTTTCCAGTCAAGATACAGATAAACATGATTAGTAATTTGAAAGCTTAAAACGGTTGGTAGGGTGATTTTAACCAATCATCCATCTTTTACTCTCCCCAGGATGACACAGGGGTAGAAAAGTAGTTTCGGATCCATGATTTGTTCATCTTTATGAACGTGAGTCTGTCTACATTATCAGTGGAGAGCCGCGTGCGCTTATCTGTCAGCACACCACCAGCAGCGCTGAACACACGTTCAGACAGAACGCTGGCTGCGGGGCATGACAAGATCTCCAAGGCGTAAGTGGCTAGCTCCGGCCATTTATCCAGATTGGAAGCCCAAAAAGAGCAAGGGTCCAGTGACACAGTCGTGGCTTCAATGTTTACTTGGAGATACTCCTGTACCATCGTCTCTAGGCGTTGACTATGTGTCAGACTTCTTGTCTCCTGTGGCCTTGCAAAGGATGGGCTAAAAAAGTGGTGAAATGATTCCGCAAAATTGATGTTACCAGCAGATACTGTGGTTCTGTTACGGTTTGAGTGCTGAACACTTGACGGTCCCACGGTTGGCAAGTTGGAACTGTGAGATTCACTACGTGCACCACTGGTATTTTGTGGAAAAGCACATGTAAGATTCTGCAACAGTCTCTGCTGATACTCCTGCATGCGTGCATCCCTTTCTATGGCAGGAATAATTTCTGCAAATTTACTTTTGTACCGGGGATCTAACAGTGTGGCAACCCAGTAGTCAGGATTATTTCTAATTCTCACAATTCGAGGGTCATGTTGCAGGTAGTGCAGCAAGAAGGCACTCATGTGTGTTGCGCATCCAGGAGCACCAAGTCCCTGTTGTGTTGGTGGCGAGGTAACAATCATGCTTCCTTCCTCTGTCCTCTCCCCCCAACCTCGCACAACAGAAATGTGATCAAGGTCTCCCTCATCTGATGAGTCTTCCATCAGTTCGTCCTCCACTTCTTCCTGGGCTCCTGCACCTTCCTCACTAGTTTGGCTGCTACCATGCGCCCTGGTAAAATCATCTCCCCCACCCTCACATGCCTGCCGCCCTGGTGCTGCCGACCGTCTGGACCTTGCAGATGTTAGCCCTTCCGCATACAACTCCTCCTCCTCTACTTCCTCCACCTCCTCTTGTGCCACCACCTGACTCCGAATTCTGTTTAACATGTGCTCCAGCATGTAAATCACCGGAATAGTCATGCTGATAATGGCATCGTCAGCACTAAACATCTTCGTCGCCATTTCAAAACTGTGCAGAAGGGTGCATAGGTCCCTGATCTGAGACCACTCCTCCAGCGTGATTTGCCCCACCTCTGAATCTCGTTGGCCCAGGCTATACGTCAGAACGTATTGCACCAGGGCTTGTCGGTGCTGCCACAGTCGCTGCAACATGTGCAGAGTTGAATTCCACCGGGTAGGCACATCGCATTTTAGCCGGTGAAGTGGCAGGCCCAACGACTTCTGTAGAGATGTAAGTCGCTGAGCTGCGGGATGCGAACGGCGGAAGTGAGCACACAGCGACCGTGCCCTCTGCAGAAGGCCATCTAGTCTGGGATAGTGGGCTAAAAATTGCTGGACAACCAGGTTCAACACGTGAGCCATACAAGGCACGTGTGTGACATTGCCCCGGCGAAGGGCCGCACCCAGGTTTGCAGCATTGTCGCACACGGCCTTCCCTGGTTTCAGGTCCAGTGGAGACAACCATTCATGAAATTGGTTCTCCAGAGCTGACCACAACTCCTCAGCTGTGTGACTCACATTTCCCAGACATTTCAATGTAAAAACCGCCTGATGACGTTGAGCCCTACTGCCAGCATAGTAAGGAGGTGTGCAGGATCCCTTCTGCGCAGTTAGAAAGCTTGTGGCATGACCAGACAGGCTTTGGGTGCAGGTGGAAGACCGAGAGGAGGTTGAGGAGGCAGAAGCAGTGGAGGAAAAATGACATAAAGAGGATTGACGCACAACTCGTGGGGACGGCAAGACTTGGACAGCAGCCCCTTGTCCTGCTGTCACCATAGTTACCCAGTGCCCAGTCAGCGACATGTAACGCCCCTGTCCATGCCTACTCGTCCAAGTGTCTGTGGTGAAATGCACCCTGTCACACACAGAGTTTCTCAAAGAAGCAGTGATGTTGTGTGCGACATGCTGGTGGAGCGCAGGCACACCTTTCTTTGAGAAGTAGTGCCGACTGGGCATCTGGTACTGGGGCACTGCGACGGACATAAGGTCTCGAAAATCCTCTGTGTCCACCAGGCGGAAAGGCAGCATTTCTGTAGCCAAGAGCTTGCAGATGGTGAAATTCAACCTCTTAGCTTTCTCATGGCTAGGAGGAAATGGTCTTTTACTTGTCCACATCTGAGGGACCGAGGGCTGGCTATTGTGCTTAGACGGGGTTGATAAGGGTGTCCCCGGCAAACTGCCGGTCTGTGAGGAAGATGCAGGCGGACATGTTAGGTTGCCTTGATCCAAAGGTGGTGCTATCGATGTCGGACAGCGCTCAAGACCAGCTGGTGTTACCACCTCCAAAGAAAATGATGACCTGCCAATCACGCTGGCTGTTGCGGGTAAAGAGGTGGCAGGTCTGCGCCCCAAAACAGGTGTGACTGCTGTCCCCCCAGTCACAGAGGATGAAGAGGCCGCGGATGCACAAGATATGGCAGACGGTGGTTGGCCCGGCCGGCTAGACTGCATTGTAGCACACTGAGCTTCCCACTGCAACTTATGCTTCATGTCCATGTGCCGGTTCATGCATGAAGTACTCAAACTATGTATTTTTTGGCCTCTACTTAGCTTTTGCTGACAAATGTTACAGATAACACGAGTTGGGTCATCTTTATCGATCTGAAAAAATGCCCAGGCTATGCAAGGCTTAGCACCCATGCGACCTGAAGAGCCACCACGACTTGTGGTGAGAGGCAGAGTTGTGTTTGAGGATGCAGTTGTTGACGTGCTTCCAGTACTACGTCTCTGTCCAGGAAGGCGCAACCTGACCTCGTCGTCACTAGCATCTTCCTCCACCTCCTCTGCTGACCTCATCTCTTGGCTGACTGTAGGTTGACAGTAAGTGGGATCTCCGACCTCATCATCATCACCCTGTGCGTTATCACACCCGTCGTCCTCAGAGCCAACCTGTTCCTGCCCTGACAAAAAACTAAAGTTGTCGCTCCAATCAGGTATTTGAGTCTTATCATCGTCTTCCTCATTGTCTCCACCAACAGGAGTTACAGTTTGGGAATGAGGGTCTACATTATGGTCAGAACCTTCTGCGTCTGGTCCTGGATCCGACTCATAAAGATTCTGGGCATCAGTGCAGATCATTTCCTCGTCTGGATTCACAGAAGCGCTGGAGTCGACCTCTGATTCCCAGGCTATAGTATGAGTAAACAGCTCTGCAGACTCAACCATCTGTTCTACCTCATACTCAGACGGGCAGCTGGAGATTTGGGAGCTGTGAGGAAGCAAGTGCGATTTGGGTGACACCTTTGAGGACTGGAGTATTTGTGATGTTGAAGTTGATGTGGAGGAGAGCCCACTTAAAGGAGCACTTGATATCCGTTGAAGCACCTGCTGTTTTTGTGCCTCATCTGGAATTTGTAGCGATTGGCGTGGCCGTAAGAAAGGGATCTTATCACATTGTCCGCTAAAAGAAGTAGACATTTTAGTTTGGCTGGAAGATGGTCTTTCTTCTGCACCTACCCCACGGACACAACCTTTTTTCCTCTTCCCAACACGCCTATTCCCCTTTCCACCAGCAGCAGGCCTTTTTCCACTCATTTTGGTGGTTAACTAATTCACAACTCTGGAGTTGTTTGCACAAAAAAACAATGGATGGTAACCGAGCAGAGCTGAGTGGCCAAACTGTGGTATTAGGCCAAAACTATTGGCTGGGTTAGATGCAGAAAAAAATTATTTTTAATTTGCAACCTGATGGAGGTCAGTATAGATGGACTAATAGACCAAGTCCCACACACTGCTAGAAGCCCAAATATTTTTTCAGAGCTAGATGCAGAAAAAAATTATTTTTAATTTGCAACCTGATGGAGGTCAGTATAGATGGACTAATAGACCAAGTCCCACACACCGCTAGAAGCCCAAATATTTTTTCAGAGCTAGATGCAGAAAAAAATTATATTCAATTTGCAACCTGCTGGACGTCAGTATAGAAGGACTAATAGAACAAGTCCCACACACTGCTAGAAGCCCAAATATTTTTTCAGAGCTAAATGAAGAAAAAAATTATTTTTAATTTGCAACCTGATGGAGGTCAGTATAGATGGACTAATAGACCAAGTCCCACACACTGCTAGAAGCCCAAATATTTTTTCAGAGCTAGATGCAGAAAAAAATTATTTTTAATTTGCAACCTGATGGAGGTCAGTATAGATGGACTAATAGACCAAGTCCCACACACCGCTAGAAGCCCAAATATTTTTTCAGAGCTAGATGCAGAAAATTTTTTTATTCAATTTGCAACCTGATGGAGGTCAGTATAGATGGACTAATAGACCAAGTCCCACACACTGCTAGAAGCCCAAATATTTTTTCAGAGCTAGATGCAGAAAAAAATTATTTTTAATTTGCAACCTGATGGAGGTCAGTATAGATGGACTAATAGACCAAGTCCCACACACTGCTAGAAGCCCAAATATTTTTTCAGAGCTAGATGCAGAAAAAAATTATTTTTAATTTGCAACCTGATGGAGGTCAGTATAGATGGACTAATAGAACAAGTCCCACACGCTGCTAGAAGCCCAAATATTTTTTCAGAGATAAATGAAGAAAAAAATTATTTTTAATTTGCAACCTGATGGAGGTCAGTATAGATGGACTAATAGACCAAGTCCCACACACTGCTAGAAGCCCAAATATTTTTTCAGAGCTAGATGCAGAAAAAAATTATTTTTAATTTGCAACCTGATGGAGGTCAGTATAGATGGACTAATAGACCAAGTCCCACACACCGCTAGAAGCCCAAATATTTTTTCAGAGCTAGATGCAGAAAAAAATTATATTCAATTTGCAACCTGCTGGAGGTCAGTATAGAAGGACTAATAGAACAAGTCCCACACACTGCTAGAAGCCCAAATATTTTTTCAGAGCTAAATGAAGAAAAAAATTATTTTTAATTTGCAACCTGATGGAGGTCAGTATAGATGGACTAATAGACCAAGTCCCACACACTGCTAGAAGCCCAAATATTTTTTCAGAGCTAGATGCAGAAAAAAATTATATTCAGTTTGCAACCTGATGGAGGTCAGTATAGATGGACTAATAGAATGATGCTATGCCCAAAAGATTTTACTTCACTAGGTGCAGTAAAAAAATTGGTATTCTATACACAGGTGGTATATCTTGCAACACAGATAGGCTACTACACTGACTAACACACTCTGCAATAGGCCAAAAAGGATTAGCTTTGCTAGATTCAGCCAAATGCTGTGAAAAAAACTTGCACAGCACTGGCACAGACCTGCCTGGCAAAAACTGATAGGAACTGATGTAACCTAGTCCTGAAAAGGACTCCAATTACAATTAGTCTTTACTCCCACAATCTATCTATTTAAGAGCACAGACCTGCCTGATAAAAGTCGTAGGAAATGCTGTAACCTAGTCCTTAAAAGGACTGCAATCACAACTATTCCCTACTCCCAAGCTATCTGTATATTTGTGCGAAAATTGGCTTGAAATTAACAAGGTATAGCGCACACAGCAACAGCGGTGCCGTCTAACACGCAGCTGCAGCAGTGAGAAAATGGTGGCGACGGGGAAAATGGCTTGGTCTTATAGGGCAAGGACATGTGACATACACTGCCAATCACACATGCCCTTGCTTGTGTGAAAAAAAGCACTTCGCTCCGTGTGTGCGCTGCTGATAGGCTGACAGATTGCACCTCCCCACTGCAAATGCGGGAAAGAGAAAAAAAAATGGAGATCTTCATTGTTCCTGCAGAGATCCATCCCCTGCCCCTCCCCCCGCCCCGCTGTACACTCAAACTGCGTATTAACATTAATTTTCATCATTACTGAGAAAAAATCCAGTTATGATTTTGGTGCACGAACAGTTATCGAACATAACCTCGAACAGCCGAATTTTTCTCAAATTGTTCGTGTTCGCCGACCGGCTCGAACACCGCCCAAAACAGCTCGAATTTGAGATTGGCGAACAGTTCGAGTAGAACAACGCTCATCTCTAATTGCAATGCGCCCTGGATGAAGCCGTACCTCCTACACAGAGAACAATTCGGCACAGATGGCGACAACCAGGGCTGTGGAGTCGGTAAGCCAAACCTTCGACTCCGACTCCTCAATTTCCATGACTCCGACTCCCTCATACATGGCTCATGATTAAGTGATAAATTTACTGTAGCACAGATTCATCTCAGCTAAAAATCTAGACCTTTAGATCAGGAATAGGACAGACATTTATAGGACATATTCCCCACAAACTGCATTGAACTACTGTACCCAATTTATTATATATTTTAGGAGTTGGAGTCGGTCATTTTATACCGACTCCAACTCCACCAAAATGGACACAGACTCCAACTCCATTACTCCGACTCCAAAGCCCTGGCGACAACCCTGGCACACTCTGCAAACACGTTTTCTCCAGCGGTGCTCCAGGTGTGGAGAAAATCTAATCTGGCCAAAGATTTCCTCCATTATAAATTTATGCTTAAAACATATAACTCTGCCCTTCACCTTTCCAAACAAACCTACTTTCACAACCTCATCATCTCACTGTCCAATAACCCTAAACGCCTCTTTGACACTTTTCACTCTCTCCTTAATCAAGCAGCACAGGCCCCAACCACCGAGCTCAGCGCTGAGTACCTGGCCAATTATTTCAAAGAAAAAATTGACCATATCCGACAGGAAATTTTCTCCCAATCCCCAAATGTTATGCATGCTCCTCCCTCCCACATTGCATCTTACTCATTTTCTGACTTCGAAGAAGTGACCAGGCTTCTTGCTTACTCTCGCCCTACCACCCGCACCAGTGATCCTATTCCCTCACATCTCCTTAAGTCCCTTTCTCCAACTGTCACCACTCAACTAAAATATTCAACCTCTCCCTCTCATCTGGTATTTTTCCCTCCTCTTTTAAACATGCCAGTATACATCCATTACTTAAAAAAAACAACCCCTGACCAGAACTGTGCTGCTAACTAAAGACCTGTTTCCATTCTTCCCTTTATCTCTAAACTCCAGTAATGCCTGG
The DNA here is from genome assembly GCF_046119375.1 of Phyllobates terribilis. NCBI lineage: Eukaryota > Metazoa > Chordata > Amphibia > Anura > Dendrobatidae > Phyllobates > Phyllobates terribilis. The sequence continues at coordinate 412,447,411 of NW_027362771.1, read as the reverse complement.
TTCACTCCCATCTAATCCGCTATCTCTCAGGAAACTCTGTTCTCGAACCTTTACAATCTGGTTTCCGCTCTTTACATTCTACTGAAACGGCAATCACTAAAGTCTTCAGTGATCTACTAATAGTCATTACTCCCTGCTGATTCTCCTAGATCTGTGCAGCATTTAACACTGTGGATCACCAGCTCCTCCTCACTATGCTCCGCCCTATTGGCCTCAAGGACACTTTTCTCTCTTTGTTCTCCTCCAACCTCTCTGACCGCTCCTTCACTGGGTCTTTTGCTGGCTCCTCTCCCCTTCCCCTTATTGTCGGGGTTCCTCAAGGATCAGTCCTAGGTTCCCTTCTTTTCTCCTTTTACACTGCTGATTGTTTGGCCAATAGGAGCGGATTAGATTTTCAGTACACCCAATTATAGACCTCTTCTTCGGACATCACCCCTGCATTATTACAAAATACCAGTGATAGTGTTAGAGACAGTGGAAAGACAATGTCCTCCCTCTATCTAAAAATGAATTTGTCAAAAACTGAACTACTCGTATTTCCTCCCTCTACTAACCTACCTATGCCCGATATTGCCATCTCCGTTTGTGGCTCCACCATTATCCCCAGCAACATGCCCCGCTGTCTTGGGGTAGTACTTGATTCAGATCTTTCCTTTACTCCTCACATCAAATCACTCGCTCGCTCGTATCATCTACACCTCAAAAACATCTCTAGAATCAGAACTTTTCTTACCTTTGACTTGGTAAAAACTCACAGTCGCTCTTATTCATTCTCGTCTGGACTAATCGGTCTCCCTCTTTCTAAACTTTCCCGTCTCCAATCCATCCTGAACGCAGCAGCCAGGATCATATTCCTCACCAACCGATACACCAATGCCTCTTCCCTGTGCCAGTTATTGCACTGGTTGCCCATACAATACAAATTTCAATATAAACGTATCACTCTTACCCACAAAGTTCTCCACGATTCAGCACCACTCTACATCTCCTCCCTCGTCTCAGTCTACCACCCTTCCCGGGCCCTCCGTTCTGCTAATGGCTTAAAACTAAAATCCTCCATAATCTGAACCTCCCACTCCCCTCTCGAAGATTTCTCATGTGCTGCACCAATTCTTTGGAATGGACTACCCAGGACAATTTGATTAATTCCCAATACCCACAGTTTTAAGCGTGCCCTAAAAACCCATTTGTTTAGAATGGCCTATCTCCTCAACATTCGTATCTAACTGTCCTAGTTAGGCCCATATTAAAAATTTTCTTCAAAATCATGTTCATACCATCCATGCTCTAAATAGCTTCTGTCTGTACTGTACACATACTGGCTGGCGACCAGTTCATGTAGTGTTACGTACTTGCCCGTTTAAGTGTATTATGGCTGTATTATACAATATAAAAGGAATCGGGGAGACACAAAAGGTAAAATGTACATAGACTGTAAGCTTGCAAGCAGGGCCTTCACTCCTTTTAATATCTGTGTTATGCTTATTCTGTAATGTCTTTATGTCTGTTCAAGCCCCCCCTAAAATTGTAAAGTGCTGCGGAATATGTTGGCGCTATAAAAATAAAAATTATTATATTATAATTCTATATGGGTATGTATGAGAAAAGGTTATGTTTTTCCACTGCATATTTTTCATATACAGAGTGTCATTATTCATTGCACCCAAGTTTCTCACATGGAATTTCAGGGGCCTGAGTGATGTCTCAAAGAGCAGAGCTGTCATGGTGTATATCCGGGAGCATTTGTATGTAGTGGGGGTCTGCAGGAGACTCACCTGGAAAGAGATAAAACTGCATTAATAAATCGATCCTGGATTAGCCAGTTTTCACTCTCGAGCTACTCCAGAGCGGTCGGTATTTTGGTGCATAAATCCAATTCCATTTGCATTAATCTTCTCAAAAATTGATGAAGTGGGGTAGATTCATTGGTATCTATTATAAAATATACTCCAAAGCAATTCTTTTGATATCCGTCTATAGTCCTCCTCCCTATAACTATGTGATGAAGATGATAGCGGCATTTATTGATAAAATACCAGGTGTCCCTGTACTTTGATGAATTACTATTGGAAATGTCATTAACAGATTTATGGTATGTTAAATAACCCAAAAAGCAGCTGTTCTCCCGTTTTTCCAAATCTCATGAAGCCCGATCACATACTGATTTGGTGTCCATAATGTTAGTTCTAGTGATGAGTGAGCGTGCTCATTTAACCCTTTAATCGAGCACACTCATGTGCTCGCCGAGTATTTGCGGCGTGCTCGGCATTTGTTTGACCCACCGCAGTTGCATGTGTCACGGCTGTTAGACAGTTGCGACACATGCAGGGATTGCCTGTGTCACAGCTGTTAGGCAATCCCTGCATGTGTTGCAGCTGTCTAACAGCCGTGACACATGCAGCAGATCAAACATAGAGGCCGAGCACGCCGCAAATACTCGTCGAGCACCCAAGCATGCTAGATTAGAGGGTTAAACGAGCGCCATCGATCATCACGAGTTAGTTCCCTTTGCATCACTCCACAGGCTCCGTGCTTCCTTGGTGCAACTACCCCCCAAATCACCAGCAAATTTAGAGACAAGCTTTATCTGCTATTTTGTTTATGCTTGAAAAAGGCCGCTTGCTGGCTGAAACGTTGCGTTTATGATGCATTTTGGATGAATAAAGGAATAGAACCATCTCTCTGGTGCTTTGGAATCAATTTGTCCCCAGCTGTTGATTTGGTATCAGGCTCAGGATATATCCTTCCTCTTGTTCCTCTTGTGAAATCAGAGGAGTATCTACCTAGAGTCTTATCAGACCACTCGCCTCTTCTGACATCCCTATGTTGTTTACCTAGACCAATTGATTTTATGGGCTGTGTACCCTTTCTGGTTTCCAAATCTTAGATGGTAATCTGGAGTTATCCACTCCCGTATATTATTTTCAGGAAAATAATAACTCCGTTTTGCATAACATTACATGGGAGGCCATGAAGGCGTGGTGAAGAGAGGTATTAATACAGGCTAGTAGTAGGTCTAAAACCAAAACCAGTTTGGGGAATTACCCCATGATAATGTTAAAACTACAGAGGAATAGTTTGTTTTAATGGGAGCAGTGGGGATTTACTGAATTGGAAGGAGGTGCAGAAAGCATACAATCTGCATGTAAATGAAAAATCCAAAAAGAAGCGCATGTTTTCTCAGCAACGATTTTTGAGGAGGGGGGAAAAGTGGGGCACCTTCTGGCAGTAATTGCAAATGCTCAAGCAGGATCCTACTTTATAGGGGCCTTAAGAGATAAACAGGGTTTATTAGTCAACCAACCAGACCAGATAGAACATATTTTTTTGCAGAATTCCATCAGGATCTTTACAGATCCAAGCTACTTCTTGAAAAAGAACAATAGATTTTAGCGTACTTGGATGAGATTAATCTCACCAGATTATCAGAGGCTGAATGAAATTACTTAAATAGTCCTTTCCAACTTGAAGAATAGCTAGCAGTGGCTCTTATGGCTAATAATATGTCTCCAGACATGGACAGGCTCCAAACCGAGATCTATAAGAAATTTGGGGATATACAGTGGGTACAGAAAGTATTCAGACCCCTTTAAATTTTTCACTTTTTGTTTCATTGCAACCATTTGGTAAATTCCAAAAAGTTCATTTTTATCTCATTAATGTAGACTCTGCACCCCATCTTGACTGAAAAGGACCAGAAATGTAGAAATTTTTGCAAATTTATTAAAAAAGAAAACCTGAAATATCACATGGTCATAAGTATTCAGACCTTGCTCAGTATTGAGTAGAAGCACCCTTTTGAGCTAGTACAGCCATGAGTCTTCTTGGGAATGATGCAACAAGTTTTTCACACGTGGATTTGGGGATCCTCTGCCATTCTTCCTTGCAGATCCTCTCCAGTTCCATCAGGTTGGATGGTGAACATTGGTGGACAGCCATTTTCAGGTCTCTCCAGAGATGCTCAATTGAGTTAAGTTCAGGGCTCTGGCTGGGCCAGTCAAGAATGGTCACAGAGTTGTTCTGAAGCCACTCCTTTGTTATTTTAGCTGTGTGCTTAGGGTCATTGTCTTGTTGGAAGGTGAACCTTTGGCCAAGTCTGAGGTCCACAGCACTCTGGAAGAGGTTTTCATCCAGGATATCTCTGTACTTGGACACATCCATGTTGCCTTCAATTGCAACCAGTCGTCCTGTCCCTGCAGCTGAAAAATACCTCCATAGCATAATGCTGCCACCACCATGTTTCACAGTTGGGATTGTATTGGGCAGGTGATGAGTAGTGCCTGGTTTCCTCCACACATACTACTTAGAATTATCACCAAAAAGTTATATCTTCGTCTCATCAGACCAGAGAGTCTTATTTCTCATAGTCTGGAAGTCCTTCATGTGTTTTTGAGCAAACTCTATGCAGGCTTTCAAATGTCTTGCACTGAGGAGAGTCTTCCGTCGGGCCACTCTGCCATAAAGGCCCGACTGGTGGAGTGCTGCAGTGATAGTTGACTTTGTGGAACTTTCTCCCATCTCCCTACTGCTTCTCTACAGCTCAGCCACAGTGATCTTGGGGTTCTTCTTTACCTCTATCACCAAGGCTCTTTTCCCACGATTGCTCAGTTTGGCTGGACGGCCAGGTCTAGGAAGACTTCTGGTGGTCCCAAACTTCTTCCATTTAAGGATTATGGAGGCCACTGGGCTCTTAGGAACCTTGAGTAATGCAGAATTTCTTTTGTAACCTTGGCCAGATCTGTGCCTTGCCACAATTCTGTCTCTGAGCTCCTTGGGCAGTTCCTTTGATTCTCATTTGGTCTGACATACACTGTGAGCTGTGAGGTCTTATACAGACAGGTGTGTACCTCTCCAAATCAAGTCCTATCAGTTTAATTAAACACAGCTGGACTACAATGAAGGAGTAGAACCATCTCAAGGAGGATCACAAGGAAATGGACAGCATGTGACGTAAATATGAGCAAAGAGTCTGAATACTTATGACCATGTGATATTTCAGTTTTTCTTTTTTAATAAATTTGCAAAAATTTCTACATTTCTGTTTTTTTTCAGTCAAGATGGTTTGCAGGGTGAGATGACAACAGCACTCAATCACTGCTCACATCAGTGGGATTCCTGCGCTAATGGCAAAAATCAAATACAATTTTCAACATGATTCTTGAAATAAAAAACATAGTAAAGAGCCCTGTTGTGAATCTGTTAAAACTCTTTGATTAAACAGGAGGCCTTGCCAGAGACTCAACCCCATAGCAGCCATCATAGCTTTGCTTCATGGCATTAACAATTTCCCTACATTTTCATTACTTTCAACTGAAAGTAGACCAAACGTCAATACTTGTATTGCCCATGCAATAACAATTATGAAAAACCTGCATCTGCCCAGCTTCAGTGCTTCTGCAGTTGGAGTAGTGGGGTGACAATGTTGCTGGTCCAAACTGTTCATGAGGAGCGCACTGCCACTCAAAGCTGTAGACTTGAGAGAGAATAACTGCATAGCATCTTTGGGAGCACATAAATCAGGCAAGAGGCCAATGGTTCCAACAGTCAATCATTTAGGAGCACAGTGTCATCCTGCAAGCAGAAAGCTGAGAAGGTGGTGATGAAGATTGATCATGAGAATAACCCTGTAATGGCCACATATAGGAAGGCTACCATGCCTTTGACACAATAGGACATAATTTATCAATAATATTTACATTTTAAAGAGTGCTAACTTAGACTGGACAGCCTTAAAATGCGCCTGACTTATCATTCACTTTTTTTCCATCTTGAGATGGTCTAGTCTAAGTTTACAGTAACTATTAACTGGCTTACTTTGTGTCAGAAATTTGCTCTACATATTGTTACATTATTTTGTGCTTGATCTTGCATGTAAAACTACTCCCCTTTCCAGCAAGGCCACACCACCTTGTCACACAAAGTGCAGAATGCATGTAATACACATAAGAAATCTGGGATAAGTTATGAAAGACTAATAGTGCCAGGATTCTGCAGTGTTTCGATGTAGTAGATCTCCCCCATGACTAGCTTCTCCCCCATGACTAGTTTAGCTACTTATACAAGTCTGGAGACTATGATGACTAATGAGGAGAATGTGTTTTCTGTACAACTAATGACCAACATAACTAATCAATCTGTTCTTGCTGCCCTTGGTACACAGTTTCTGGGTCAGATGGCGGTCTGAGGTGGAAATTAGAGTCACAGAAGTTTCCATCTCCATCCACATTATGTAAACTTTCCCAGACAATGTTTTCTTCCATGAGAAATCCCTGGTCCATAACAAGTAGGTATAGCAGTCCCTAATGACAACATTAATACTAATTTATGATAACTGAATAAGAAAAAAACTACTGGTTATTCATAACAATGGTAAGGAGGATCTTCCAGCTCGTGTTTTAATGGACAACTATGTGAAGGTTCATTAATAATGTTAAATCATAAAAAAATCTCCTTTATCACTGGGAGGTTATCCTGAGATTCCACTGGAGCCAGTAGCGTAGCTACCGAGGGGCAGAGGGGTCAGTCGCCCTGGGCCCCGCGCTCTGAGGGGGCCCACCCGGAGCTACGCTACTGTAACTGTATCGGCGCAGCACGCCTTTACAGTTACATTCCGGGCAGAGCAGGGAGACTGGATGCCCCTGCACTGCCAGGCGGCCGATATGCGGCCTTTGAGCAGGAACATCGGGCTCCCCCACCCGTCACCGTCGCAAGTTAACTGATGAGAGAAGGAGCGCGACGCTCCCTCTCCCATCAGTCCCCCCTCTGCGTCTGACATCAATGACGTCATCACCTGGTGCCTGGCTTCTGTGCTGAAGATGTGTGCGGGCCGGGCGCTCGGAGCAGCAAGGGAACGAGGAGGAGAGGTGAGTACTGTGTTTATTTATTTATTTTTCTTATTGGGGGGGGGGATATTATGCTACATACTTTGCACCACATCACGGCAACCCTTATGGGACAGTCCTAACTCTAATATTAACACCTTACCATTTGTCAAGTGACATACAGTACAGACCAAAAGTTTGGACACACCTTCTCATTTAAAGATTTTTCTGTATTTTCATGACTATGAAAATTGTACATTCACACTGAAGGCATCAAAACTATGAATTAACACATGTGGAATTATATACTTAACAAAAAAGTGTGAAACAACTGAAAATATGTCTTATATTCTAGGTTCTTCAAAGTAGCCACCTTTTGCTTTGATGACTGCTTTGCACACTCTTGGCATTCTCTTGATGAGCTTCAAGAGGTAGTCACCGGAAATGGTCTTCCAACAATCTTGAAGGAGTTCCCAGAGATGCTTAGCACTTGTTGGCCCTTTTTCCTTCACTCTGAGGTCCAGCTCACCCCAAACCATCTCGATTGGGTTCAGGTCTGGTGACTGTGGAGGCCAGGTCATCTGGCGTAGCACCCCATCACTCTCGTTCTTGGTCAAATAGCCCTTACACAGCCTGGAGGTGTGTTTGGGGTCATTGTCCTGTTGAAAAATAAATGATGGTCCAACTAAATGCAAACCGGATGGAATAGCATGCCGCTGCAAGATGCTGTGGTAGCCATGCTGGTTCAGTATGCCTTCAATTTTGTATAAATCCCCAACAGTGTCACCAGAAAAGCACCCCCACACCATCGCACCTCCTCCTCCATGCTACACGGTGGGAACCAGGCATGTAGAGTCCATCCGTTCACCTTTTCTGCGTCGCACAAAGACACGGTGGTTGGAACCAAAGATCTCAAATTTGGACTCATCAGACCAAAGCACAGATTTCCACTGGTCTAATGTCCATTCCTTGTGTTCTTTAGACCAAACAAGTCTCTTCTGCTTGTTGCCTGCCCTTAGCAGTGGTTTCCTAGCAGCTAGTTTACCATGAAGGCCTGCTGCACAAAGTCTCCTCTTAACAGTTGTTGAAGAGATGTGTCTGCTGCTAGAACTCTGTGTGGCATTGACCTGGTCTCTAATCTGAGCTGCTGTTAACCTGCAATTTGTGAGGCTGGTGACTCGGATAAACTTATCCTCAGAAGCAGAGGTGACTCTTGGTCTTCCTTTCCTGGGGCGGTCCTCATGTGAGCCAGTTTCTTTGTAGCGCTTGATGGTTTTTGCCACTGCACTTGGGGACACTTTCAAAGTTTGCCCAATTTTTCGGACTGACTGACCTTCATTTCTTAAAGTAATGATGGCCACTCGTTTTTCTTTACTTAGCTGCTTTTTTCTTGCCATAGTACAAAGTCTATTCAGTAGGACTATCAGCTGTGTATCCACCAGACTTCTGCACAACACAACTGATGGTCCCAACCCCATTTATAAGGCAAGAAATCCCACTTATTAAACCTGATAGGGCACACCTGTGAAGTGAAAACCATTTCCAGTGACTACCTCTTGAAGCTCATTAATAGAATGCCAAGAGTGTGCAATGCAATCATCAAAGCAAAAGGTGGCTACTTTGAAGAACCTAGAATATAAGACATATTTTCAGTTGTTTCACACTTTTTTGTTAAGTATATAATTCCACATGTGTTAATTCATAGTTTTGATACTTTCAGTGTGAATGTACAATTTTCATAGTCATGAAAATACAGAAAAATCTTTAAATGAGAAGGTGTGTCCAAACTTTTGGTCTGTACTGTACATATGGATAAGGGCAGAGAGACTGAACCCTTAGTAGAAACATGGACCTGAGAGGCAGAATGAACCTTTCAGCTCAGACAAAGGGCGGCTACACCCTTATATGCACTAAAGTACATTAGACTACAAAGAAAAAACCTGGGAGTCTGAACTGAAACGTAAATTAGTAGTAGAGTAGAGGGGGAACTTGGTTCCATGGTCTGACATTGAGTATGTCTAAAGCTTAGTTTAACATAATTACTTGTCGGCTGCAATACTTGTAACCAGCCACAAGATACCACTGTCAGGTACAGCTGTTAGTAAGAGTCTGCTAGCAGGGTGATAGTGAGGAGTTAATTGAGTAAAAGGACAGAGGGTGGGCACTCTAGGAAATCTGTGGTGAGTTTCCAGAAAAAGTGAGAGTTTGGACAGTGAACTGTACGGGCAGCCTGATTATATGGTGATTTCTAGGGTAGACGGGAGCTCCGTACCCCAGACAGTAGGATCACCAGTGTAAAGATCTCTCTACGCAAGAGTACTGTTAGCCGGCCGGAGAAACTCAACAGAGGTATTGAGGACCCAGGGCACTTTCAGTCTGCAGGCAACAGAGGAGGAAGATAGGACTCCAGGCTAAGAAGTGGGGGAGATATAGGATCCGGATATACTGTTGCTGGTGAGGAAAATTCTCTTGGGCTAGAGATTAGAGTCACAGAGATGCTTCACTTAAAGAGGAAACCAGGGCTGATGATGTTGCCAGCGCCTGTGAGGGAGATGATAACCTGTCGGGCCTTATCCATTATATCTGCCTGTAAATATTATACATATTCCTCTTCCCCAAGTAAAGTCCCAGTTATGGTTAAGAACCTCGTGTCCTCTGAATTTATTGCTGCCCTGGTCCCAGAAGAGAAATGCCTGGAGACAGCCGCAATCGGATGGTCTGAAGTAAGTGGAGAGCACCACATACAGAGCCACACATCAGAGGGAGGACATGTATTGTCTATAGGGTGCCAGAGAGAGCAGGGCCCACAGCTCGCCCACGACTACCTCGCTGGGGCACCTTACACATGAACGACAGCAATTCTCTGCCCATGACAATGAGCACACGATATAAGAACATGCTACATCTTCTAGATTAAATTAGAAATCCTCGCTTTCCAATTTCACCTTTCTTTATTCAATGAAAAATGAATATTATGTTAATGACAATCAACAAGGATACTGAAAGTCTCTTAGCTCAGACTTTTTATATGATCGGCTAATTATAGAGCAATTAATTTCTCACCAAGGTAAGGAGAGAAAATAATGGGAAAGTGAGCTCATATAGTGCAAAAGATCACGCCACCAGATAATTGTATTATATCTTAACCCTGCTATAGTGTGCGGTCAGCCCAGGACTGGGTTAGTGTGGATTCCATCTCATCTGGTTTAGACCAAAAGCGTCAATATAGAATTTTATGTGATCCTCCATTGAGTCTGCTATCATGAATGGTTTTCTTTTTCCAGTGTAAAGCTCCACTTTATGTAAGTTTGCCAGGTATGATCGATGATCTTCTCTATAACTGCAGCATCTGTCCTCAGTTTATTAAGCTTGCATAACTCAGGCAAGCGTAATGGTTGTCCGAAATAAAGGCATCAGATACAATAACTTGGGTTTGCACCCTCTGATCATGTAATTTTCCAAAGATTGATCAATGCTTGGCACTTTAAGTAGGATCTGATAATGCATTTGTAGGACTTTCATAGGAAACCCGTCCAATGACTAGAGAACCTACAGACAGTGCATGACTTAAATCCATGGCCAGTGTCGATGGGGACTTTTGGCCACATGCTGCAGCAAAATTATGGGTTACCACAGCTGTCGAATAACCTCAACATTTCCCTATGGGGTAGTAGTTTTGGGACAACTGCAACAATTCTGGTTGAAATTTTGGAAAATGTCACGTCACCTGTGCCTAGTTCACTATAGGAAACATTGAAGCAGCACAGATTTAACGGAGACTGTAGGGCCACCAAAAACTGCCATGGAGTACTAGTCTAAATGTAACAAGACGCTGCACAGTCCACTTCAAATAATGGCAATTAGTTAAAGGCCTCCAAAGTTGTTGTGACCAAAACTGTTCAGCCACTAAGGTAAAATAGGCTACTAGGCTTCCTGACACCACTTGCCCAGATAAAACTGCAACTGGTCATGACAGGGAAAACCAGTAAGACCCGAGTGTCACAAAAAGCAATTTCTCATTTTATGTTAAAAGAAACCCACCTTATATTTGGTCATAGTGCTAAAATGATTGTTCCTGAAGAATACACATAGCTCTCCCTCCTGTAGGGTTGAGGTCAGTTCACTGAGCCCGTGGAACGTCAGCTGTGTGGCTGTGCTATTTAGAAACTGTTCTGCTACCAAGCCTAGCAGAAAGCACAATGTAGATTCACTCCTCGGCAGGAACAAGTACAATGGACTGTACACAAGGTACAGATGATCATACATGTAGAAATGTGTCACTAATATGTCAGGAGATTTATTCCGCCTTCCATCTGACGTAGAGGTCAGATATACAGCTTAAGGCCACAGCCCCACTGATAATATCAGTATTTGGTCAGTATTCGGTCAGTATTTTTTCTCATGTTGGGAGCCAAAATCGGGAGTGGTTGATAAATGCAGAATTGGTGACTTGTTTCTATTATACCTTTTCTCTGATTGCTCCTCACCTGGTTTTGTCTCCCACTTCTGAGAAAAAATACTGACCGAATACTGACCAAATACTGATAGTGGGGCTGTGGCCTGTGTGCGTTACTGCTGTACTCATTTCTTGGTTGTCACATGAGAGGAACACAACAGCACAATGTTGTGTAGGGGGGGGCTTCCCAACTCTCCTCAGAAAGAAGAAGTCGGATTTTCTGAGATTCCAGAATATATATATCGTTTTTGTCATGCATTTCAAAAATTGCGACAAAAAATTTAACTGGTATTTTGGAAAATTGCAGCAGAAACCCAGCAAGATCACATTGTGTGAAAGTATCCTTACAGTTACCCATGTATTATAGCACACACAGACTCACAACAGTATACCAGCATCATCCTATTATAGTATAAATCAGGGGTGCACAACCTGCAGCCCACGATGCCACTCTGTGCGGTCCCCAACCATATGGACAGAAAAATGCTTGACTGACAGGGTAACTACATGTGAGCAGCCTCACACAGAAGAGGAGTGACAGCAGCTGAGGAGCAGGGACTGGCAAGTATTAATGGCGCCCGGTGCTGACATCTCTGGGTGCCTCATGCATCAGGAGAATGGTGTCTCGTCACCCGTTTGGGACTCCAGAAAAGAGTGAATTAGACAGATGGCCTTCCCTGTCTGACTCGCTCCACTGTAGTCTATGGGAGTTGTGAAACATTAGGCAGGAAGCAAAAACCAACGATCAATTGTAGAGAGCTATGTGCATGCTTGGCTCTTCCTCTATAGGGCCCATACACAGGTTTTTTTAGTATTTGAGAGGATTTTACTACAAAATCCACATTAAAATTTTTCAATTACTCTTTGAATAAATTTTTTATTAGTTTTACTGGGGAATTTTCATAATAACGTGAAAACTAAATATACTGTGTGCACTGAAAAAGCTATGCAATATAAATCAGTCCAGTTCATGATGTGGATTTAGTAGCAGAATCTATTCCTAAATCCTCGTCAGAAAATTCTGTGTGAACGTCCCATGCAGGCTACATTCCCATTGAGTATTCGGTGAGTTTTTGATGTTGCAGATTTTCTATACCCTTTCCGCACTTATTAGATCAATTAGGTTACTTGTGTTTTTTTCATACTCATTTTTATCGCCTTCTTAGTGCCGCTATTCTCATCTATTTTGGACATGTTTTTTATTAAAATGCTTTTTTTTTAATACGCTCTTATATTTGGCATTGACAAAACGTTATTGATACAGTCATGTGCGGATCACATGTGCTTTTCACCAATGCATTTTTCACACATCCAATGTAAGTCTATAAGGAAAATCCGCACATAAAACTCAACGTACTTTAAAGAGAAAGTGACATGTTGCAGATATGAAACACGCACCGTCGGTCAGTTTACACTGTGTAAAAAACAAACAAAAAAAACACAATAGGCACGAGATCTCTATAAGTTCCAGCCACTTTGCTGGAACTGTAAAACTCATTGAGTGCTGATTGGTACAGGTAAGAGTCCTGTAAGTAGAATTTGTACCCATCAGACATTTATGCTGTATAATTTCAATATGCCATGAATGTCCATGGAGGGGTACCATAGGTTTGTTACTTCTGGAAGTCCTTTTCTTACCATAAAATTAAAGGACAGATGAAAGTCAAGTTCCCCACTGATATGCGATATAGCAATAATAAGCCAAAATCACTCACCCACCTTCACTAACTAGCTCACTGTTCTCCGACTGCTTGCAGGAAATAACCTTCTCCACCAGCTGGTTGTAGCTGCAGTTACCCAAGGCTGTCACAATCTCAGCAATCTAGGAGATCAAATACAACAAGTAATGTAGTGAGACAATTGGTGAAATGACAGGATTAGAGCTGTGATGTGATTTATGTTCACAGATAAACTTCAAAAGGAAACAATAACACTAAGGCTGCGTGCCCACGTAGCGTTTTTCAAGCGTTTATGCTGCGGAATTTCCGCAGCGGAAACGCTTGTGAAACGCTAGGTAATCCGCACCCCATGGTCCCCAATGGGATTCCGCATGTTCTATGCACATGCTGCGTACAAAAATCCGCAGCATGTCATTTAATTTTGCGGAAGCGCAGCGGAACTCCCGCCATTGACTTGCATTGAAACGCATAGAAACCGCGACTGTACATTTCTACAAGCGGCTTCTATGCGTCTCTATGTGCGGATGGTACCCAGTTCTGGAGGAGAGAAGACTCTCATCCAGACCTGGGTACCATTGTACCTGTAAAAAAAGAATAAAATAACAAATAAAGTTTATATTCACCTGTCCAGCGGCTTCTCTCTGAATGCCGGCATCGCTTGAGGACCTGCGGTGACGTCACAGTCATGTGACCGCAGGCCCTTCACCGCTCTGTCTCGCGATATGCCGGCAGCCGGGAACCAGACAGGAACAAGCGCTGCAGCCACGCCGGGGCCTCAGGGGTGAGTATAGCGTTATTTGTTTTAATTTTTACGGTTCACATTTTATAAATCCATGCTGTTTGCATGGATTTATACAGTGTGACCTAGTTGTCAAGCACTTTCCAAGTGATGCTATCGCCTGGAAAGCGCTTGTCAATCTGCATGCGGAAACGCATGTGAATCCGCATGTGGATCCGCATGTATTCTGCAGGAAAAACGCATGCACAATCTGCATGCGTTTTTTCTGCCAGGGAGATGCAGAAATGCTGCAGAAATTTTCTGCTTCATTTCTGCATCGTGGGCACATAGCCGTAAAGGCTGAAAATAAAAAAAATGTCAGGAAAAAATATGCCGCATTTTACAGCATCTATATACAAACAAAAATAAATGTAATGAGTTCAGGAGGCCGGGAGAATGGAGCCAACACTTGAATGAGGATGGAAAACATCGAGCAAACTCAGTCTTTTCTGGAGACTTGCTCAATTCACTTTTCTACACTCAGTGTTGAAGGAGCAAGATACAAGAGGCCGCTTCTCTCAGTCCGCACACAAGTACTTGGGTGAATATGTGACGCCCTGCTGTGCATGGAGTCACAGACCAAAGGGGGGTGCATTTCAGGTTTTCTCCACAAGAGGCCCTCAGAGCATTCACACACCTCCACCCTACCTCAGAACCACCAGAGGGAGCCCTTTAGTGAATATATAAAGGAGGGTGGAGGCAGGAAGAGGAGTGAGTTCAGTCAGTTGTCTAAGGAGTGAGTCCAGTCAGGAGTCTCTGCTGAGACACAGAAGGTTAGTGACTCAGCAGGTTTCTGCTGAGAGGAGTTGTTTGGAGTCTGCTGCAAGCAGCTCAGAGAGAGACAGCTAGGAGCGTTGCCGACGCTCTAAAGAGCGGCAGAAGAGTCAGCCAGCTTACTGCCAGTGTGTATAGCCTAGTGAGGGCCCAGAGTGGGCCGAAGGCTAGTGGAACAGTAGCATCGGGGACCGAGGAGCTTCATAAGCTCACCCCAGAAATATACCGGACACCGGCTCCGAGTCTGCAGAGCAGTATACCCTCTGTGGAAAACAACCGGATCTTTCCTGGAAGACTTCAGGTCTCAGGATAGCCCAGGAGCTGACACGTAACAGGACCAGGAGGCACGGAGGCTCCGCCATACCAGGAGCGTGCTCTTCAGCAAAAGGCCCTAACACCAGGTCAGCCGGCGCAACACAAGGACTAAGTTAGGCCTAGTTTCAGACAGGCCATAAACTACACAAGCGGCAAGGATACAGGAGGCCCTATACCTGCTCACTGGGGAGAGACCTGCAGTGCACCCCTCACCCTACAGTGCTCCGGGCGGTACCGCAACTCCACCAGTAAAAAGGTACTGAAGCCAAACGTGTGTGTGTCTCCCATTTTTTCCTTGGACCCGGCTGGGTCACCGCCATATAGTGCACCTTACCGAACACTGCTGCCCTGAGGCCTAGCTCCACCTGTGGGGAGCTACCCCATCATAGCTGCCGTAACACCGGCCTCAGTGGACTGCCGCAGCGCTGGTGGTCCTCACCAGACACCACAGGTGGCGTCACGAACTTTCATTTTCCATTTAACCCCTTTTTTTTAAGAGAGACCCCAGGGTACGGGCCCGGGAGCCGACCACCGCGACATCCCCCAAGGCCAGGCATTAAGGCCCGGGCGCCGAGTAGTCCCCATCCCCTGGGTGCCACAAATACAAGGATGAATAAGGAAAAAAAAAGTGATCAGGCATTCTGCCATAGGAATGGGGTAGGGAAGATATGCAATATTTGTGATGATCAGAATAATATCACAATCTAATCCATGCCTCCCCTGACTTTCTTCACCCCAGGATGGACGCTGAACCATTGCCACCAGTGCTTTTCCATCGCACACCAATAAAAAGGTAGAGTAGGTGTGGATCAGACTTAACGCCACTTCCCAAGCATCTGCAGTGCCCACTTTGGATATGAACAGATCAAAACCAATATTAAGAAGTAAAAGGAGTGGCAAGAGATTGGGGGCCATTAGGTATAGTTATTATACATTATGAATATACTGCCACATCTACTGTAAAGGTGGAAGACATATCAGAATCACTCTTGACTTCAGTAAATGCTTTTATTCTCCATTATGTAATGACGGAACATCTTTTCTAAGAACCACATGACACAACATAAGCCAAATGCGTCTCTCGCATGCTGTTTTACCAGTGGAGTCCTGGGGCAGTGTCTGCCGCCATTATTTATAGTACGCATGTACCAATAGGCACTGATCATAGTAATCGACATATCTGATGGACGTCACCACAACAGAGGCCATGCACAGGGTCTTGGAAGTTGCGCTGCATAAGCATGCACAGTGTCTAACTAGTATACGAGTTTTACACACATGTGAATAGCCTGCGATGCAGTGACATCCATGAGACATACGTCGATTACCACGTTCTCTGCCTATTTAGCTTGTGATACTTATACACACCTACCCTATATACTCGAGTATAAGCCGACCCGAATATAAGCCGAGGCACCTAATTTATTTATTTATTCTAATTTATTTATTCTAATTTATTTTGATTTGTATACTAAGCAGACAGTTGTGATCAAACTAGTCTTTCTTGGGTATTTGTGAACAAAGAAAAAAAAGATTCCTGTTCCCTAATCTGAATTTACAGGTTAAAGAGGACCTATTACCAGTTCAGAAGTGTCCAATTTTTGCTCTTATTTTATTCCCATGAGTAATCTGCTGAGTTTTTTTTTTTTAAATCTACCATATGGTTCTAGAGATATATGCCTTTTTATCTAGTGCTGATTTTTCTTATAACTATGGGAGGTGGCTCACAGCATTGTCTGGAGGAGATCTTTAGGCTGCTCAGCATTATCACCCTATGTGCCCCATCCCCTTGGTGAGGACCATAAAAAATAGCACTAAATATTAAAGGCCATATACTGGATTTAAATAAAAGAAAAAGAAGAATACTAAGGGGAGCAATAACTGGCCACTTTTGACCCAGTGACAGGTCCTCTTTAAGCTTATGGTTGCATTTCTGTTACGGGCAATTTTTTTCATAAAGTCCCATTGTTCTGGATTCCTTACTATATAATTTTAGATCCAATGAAAGACTCACATTCTAGAGTGCGATAAATCACTGCAGGGATTTGTAATTATGGGTGATTAATTGTACTTTAGTCTTCCATATTGAAAAGCACCTAGCATGAATATCCTTTTGTTAAAGTTATACAATTTGTTCAGTTATTCTTATGAGCCCTTAGCATATTAGTGAAGCTTTCACAGACATTGTCTCTCCAAAGATTCTGTAGAGGAACTAAAATTCCAAGTTACAATGTCATTTACCATATTTTTCGGACTATAAGACGCACTTTTTTCCTCCAAAATTTTGGAGGAAAATAGGGGGTGCGTCTTATAGTTCGAATGTTGCTGGGGGGTATATATATATATATATATATATATATATATATATATATATATGACGCGCCCCCTGGGCCAGTGTTGTTGGGGATACCCGGAGCCGGATCAGATGGGGGTTGTAGTCTCCGAGTGGCTGTGACCCGGTCCGTGCCCAGGGTGTCAAGCTCAGTGTGTGGCAGTCCTTACTGATGTTACTAAAGTTCTTTATGTCGACTACGCCACCCGTTGAATTGCGGTCACTACGGCCGCCGCTGCAGCAGGGTCCGCTGAGGCTGATGGTGTTTGTGCAGCTTAGGTGGTATAACCCCCAACGGGAGGGGTATAGCCTCAGGGGGTCAGGTGCAGAGGATGGTGGTTGTGGAAGTGCAGGGAAGATGGTAATGAGAGTCAGAGTCGGGTTGTGCAGTTCAGGGTTCTTTACTTACTGCTATTCTTGTACCGGTCACTCCGGCCTTGAGTGACCACCCGAGCCGCGCTGCGTCCACCAGGTCCTGGACTCGGCCAACCCCCAAGTAGTTCTGGAGCGTGGTTCTGAGCTCCCTTTCTGTCCTGTCCTCGTCTCTGGCCTTCCCCACCAGGGATCCACCTATGTCCGGCTCCCTCGGGCCTCTTGTTGGCGAACCCTTGCCTCTGGGTTCCCTGACCCTATGCGTGGTCTGCCTTCCGGGTGGATATGGTGGGTGGCCGTGGCAGATTCTGCCCACGGCCTCCGGTTCCTGGCTAAGGTGTGCTGTAGCCTCTGCCAGCTTGGGATCCGGTACCCTGTTGCCAACTCTTCACCCTTTGATTTAGTTTGGGCTCTCAGAGTTCCTTCTTTCTCCCCATCTGGGTCTTTCAAACTCCTCTCTCACTCTTGGCTCTGGGGCTGCTCTGCTCCTCTGCTTTCCTCCACTGCTCTGCAAAGACTGACGTCTCACTGACTGACTTCTCACAGACTGACCCTGATCTAAGATGGTGCCCACCTTATATACTCCCTCTATGTGTGAGCTCAGGTGACCAGCACCCAATGAGCTCCTAGCTTTACCCAGGCTGCTCCCCCTATCTGCCCCTACACTACTGGGATATTCCACCCCCCTCCCACTCCAGCCAGGAACAGACTCTGTTGTACCTGCACATTTCTCTAGTGGGAGTACCATCGGTCTGTTCCTCGGAAATGGGATGTGTGTGTAGTGCATGCAGCTAACTGAGCTCAGTTCCACACTCCATCCTTACCCGGGAGTGGAATACCACACCTCTGGCTGAGGTGCAATACCCCTGTAGCAGCCGAATCCTCAGGGTGCTACATATATATATACTGTGCTGGGAGAGCGGTTGCGGCGGAGGAGCGGGGCACAGGAGGCAGCAGCCGCCTGCTGCAGCCTACACTGCCCTGCTGCTAAAGAAAATTAATATTCACTACTCCCCATGCCCAGCAGACCCGCTCCCCCTTAACAGTGCATCGTGCCACATTTTTTGCTTAATTTTTTTTTCTATTTTCCTCCTCAAAAACCTAGGTGCGTCTTATGGTCCGGTGCGTCTCATAGTCTGAAAAATACGGTACATAGCCCCAGTTGAGGCTGGCACAATGATTTCAGGTGCTGCCATGATCTCTCAGACAAGACAGCCACATCCTTCCCAATAAACAGAAGAAAATGAAGACGTATTGAAAAATTACCAGCTGGCAGTATTAAGAATCAATTCCATTTATATTTCTACAGTTGAAATTTATAATTTTGTGCGCTGTGCCTGAATGGAAAACTTAGCTACTGGAATAATAATTACAGGTTTTTATAAGTTCACTTAATAGCTTTTATTAGTTCCTGGGACCTGGCAGGTTCTCAGATTTATTTTCTACATGGAAAACCTACCAGTACTGGGGCTCGGACTGGACATGGCACAAAGAGAACGCACACACGGGGAATGCTCTCATCAGACCGTGTTCCTGGGGGCATTATAAGCAATTTACAACCTCCAACATGCCGTCCGTTATGGGAAAGAAAGACAAGAGATCAGAGGTTAATCTGAGGTCCTCCACTTCTGTCAGCACGCCTGGTATGCAGCGTTTCTTATCAAAGACCTCCTATTCCTGCACCAGCGCCATTACTGCCTCATCTCAGCGTGGAACAAGAAGCAGTCTTAAAGAGAATCTGTCAGCATGATTTAGCCCTATAAACTAAAGGCATAGCCATAATGGCGCTGTGATGCTGATTAATATGATACCTGATGTAAAGGGATCCGCTCAGTGACTGCTGAATACTCACCTTGTGAAGCTTTCAGAAAATGACGTCTTTTGTTCTTTAGAGCATGACGTGGAGAAGGGTCTTCTTCTCATTCTCCACCTCCCCACCAGCCGCCTCTGCTTCTTGTACATGTCACTGATTATTCAGTGACCTGCCTCCTTTTTAAAATTCCACTCCTCCGCCATCATTGTGTGGGCGGCACGTGCGCAGTGTAAGTCTGCGTCCTGTGTGCAGGACTTCAATAAAATGGTGCGGAAGGAGGCACATGCGCAGATCAAGATTTCGGCTCGGTGATAAATCTCAATGAAATCTCCATCTGTGCGAGCGCATGCATTCTTAGTTGATGACCAAGAAAATCGCAATCGCAGCAATAATATCTGGACATTGGGTATCCTGAAAGCATCAATGCACAAGCGATTATGCCAACACTGCAGACATTATTCAATAACATCCTTTGTGATCCTATGGATAAGGACAGGGGGTGCCGTACACTAAGCCCTCATGGCCCAGAACCTGAGTATCCAAGGGACTGTTGCATACATTTTTTCAATGCAAAAGGAGCCATTATGAGGAAGCATGGAAGTTGGGCTGTATTGATTTTAATGGAACATGCCTACAATTGCTCACAGATCTATTCCGAATGACACTTGCTAAAAGAAGGGTATTGAAATCACTACTTGATGCCCTCTGGGAAAATTGCCTGGTGTACTGCTGGTGGTACCCATTCCAGCTGCAGGTCCGGAAAAATGGAACATTGTATAATTTGAAAAATCCAAGCAACAGGAGACCATTCTGTGATGCCATGGACAGTCCCAGAATCCATATATCTGACTGGACACCTGCTCTGCCATTGCCACAGAGTGTTCCAGCACGTCGCAGAAGGCATTCAATGGATCAGGAACATGAGAGTGAATGCCCCTAGATGGGAGAGGAACCTTCCAATCATATGAGCCCTTGAAATTAATCTCGCCTTCCCTGATGAGAGAGACAGTTTGCAGATGCTTATTTTTTTCTTTAAGCATATAGTTAGATATAGCCAATAAAGAGTTTGAAGTGCAACTCTTCCACTACGTAGAATGTCCCAGTTCATATAATATCTTAGAATGGCATTTAAGTTGCGTTCATATTATATTATTATAATATTAGACTGTATTACTTTACTTACTACATATTCCATGGTTCCCCCTAACAGGAACCCTAGGTCTGAGTGTTTGACTTACACCTGTAAAGACAACCCCCAATTAGGGACTTGCATTGGGATCTGCTTGTTTCGCAGTTTACTAGTGTTCAATTTATTCATGATCTATACCTCTTAGATAAGACGCTGAGAGCTATCTAACATCTATACTTCCTCCCTGCTTTTAATCTTTCTATCCTTTTTTCCATTTCCGTATAATATGGCACAACGCAAAACCTGCTCATTGAATGTCAGAGGACCTAATGTTCCAGAGAAAAGAGCTCAAGTGTTTTATCATATGGCTTCTTCTGGATCAACAGATTTAGCCATAGGGATTTTAGTAATACCCTTATTAGAGTCACAAGAGTAATACAAAATATAAAACTAATTAATTTTTTTTTATAAACGGGTACATTTTTAATTGTAATAATGCAGCAATAATAAAAATGGTAATACATTTGTGAGGCCTAGTCCCAGTAAGTTAGTATAGTGTTAGTGTAGGGAGTACAATTGGGGGAGAAAAGTTGAACTTGATGGACCTAGGTCTTTATTCAACTTATGTTACTATGTTACTACGTAAACAACATGCACAATTTGTCTTTCTTCAGGAAACCCACTTTAGACGCGATCATATACCTTAGTTTACTAGCAGATATTATTCATCTTGGTGCCACAGTACAAATCCGGTTTCGAAGTCTAAGGGGGTGAGTATAGGCAATCACAAATGACTACTCCTTACTATTTTAGAAACACTGTCTGACACGGTGGTGAGGTATACGTTTGTTGAGAACTCTATTTACTCCAAAATTTTGACTTTAGCAAACTTCTATCTTCCTAATTGTGACCAAAATTGACCTTGACAAACAACAAACGATCTGCTTCCCTCCAGTTATACGCAAATCTGCTTACCACTAAAAAGGAGCTAAGGTCTTAAAAGATCAAAGTTATACAAAATACCAAGATCGCATGTGAAGGTACTCATACGAATTTGCAGATAAATGTGGTTGCTCATTGGCAAGTAGGTTACATTCACGCATGCAAAGGACATATGTATCCAAATTAAAAGGGGCACCCGGGCCAGAAATTCATAACCCCACTGACACTGAATCATTTTGATGCTACTATAGCTCACTATATAATATTCATGGACAATGGCACGACACGCCATCTAATATTCTTGAAACAAAAATTGACAAATACATTATGGACACTGCAGTGGGTTGCAGAAGATCTCTACTTTTAGCATTGCAGACAGCTCCTTAGATAAGAGGCTGTCTTTAGGACTGAGTGGCTACCTCTTTCTTGCTAATTAGCTCTCTGGCCTGGGTGTATATATACCTGGTGTGTCTGAGAGGGAGTTGCCGGTTATACTAATTTCTACTTGTGAAAATTAGCAGGAGACTTACTTCGTCCTCTCTGGAGCTTGAGACTGTGTGCTTATTTGGAGTTCATCTAAAGCTAAGCCGTTTTCCCCCTGTTTTGTCTACCCTTGTTGTCTATAGTATTTAGCGGAGGTTGACTAGTGCTCATCTCCTCTCATCCCTAGCCATAGCCATTAGCCAGGGAGAGTATGGCGAGGCACGTGTGCAGCGATTGCTGAAGAGGCAATATAGGGATGCTAGTTGAGACAGGGTGACACTAGACCAGACTAGGAGGTCTCCACTTCCCCCCTTTCCCTAGTGTCTAGGCTCCCTTTCCCTTTTCCCTCTGTGTTGCACTAAGTCTTTCCCACACCTGGCGTGACATTATTACCGGCCAAGCACATTTTGAAAAGGAAAAAAAAAGGGAACTGACTTTTTTTTTTTTTTCTTTGTGTGTTTTTGGGCGTGCACCTTTTTTCTTTTTTTCTTCCTTGGCTTGCAGAGCGACTGCACAGGCTGTCTCTGGAGGTGAATGACCTCCGTGGTGAGGTACAGCAGCAGCATCAGCAGTTACAGGTCGCAGGTAGGCCTGTCCAGCCTGAACCCAAGGTTGCCTTTCCGGACAGGTTTTCAGGAGGTAGGGACAATTATTTGTATTTAAGGAGGCATGCAAATTGTATTTTAAACTTCATCCCTACTCCTCCGGTAATGAGGAGCAATGGGTTGGTATTCTGATCTCTCTATTGCAGGGTGATCCTCAGTTATGTGCATTTTCATTAGTGTTGAGCGAATTTGATATATTTGATATTGATATTGAACCATATGATATATAAAGTCGGAATTATAGAGTGCTTAAAATAAGGAGGGAGGACTGCTGACTTGAAGCATACTATTACCTGCACCAGAGATGACACAAAGAGTGTCGCTGCTAAACCGCAGCTTCGTCAAGGGTAATCTGTCCATGGTGGTGATGGTTTTAAAATATCACATGAATGTAGGCGTGACCTCGCCAGAATGGCAACACCTGTTTGAGCGCATTTAGGCCCATATGCAACCTGATTAAGGCAATCATCGCCGTTATGCTATGCTAACATACTGAGCAGTGAATGTCTAATGCATGCGTTCCACCCGCAAATCGCGGTGGAGTGCAACCGGAAATGGCATTAATTAGGGGGAGTTGACCGGAAGTAACGTACCGCAATGGCCTCAACATCGTATGCGTTCCACCCATATATTGTGGCGGTGCGCAAAACCAAATATGACATATGGGCCCGACCGGAAGTTACGTTATGCGTTCCACAGAGGTACTATGTGGACTGCAAAAAAGAACATAATGATGGTGCGTCCAACACAAAAAATGGGAAAGAATAAGCGCTTTAGATAAAAGCAGGTAAGAGAGAAAAAAACAAAACAAGACAACAAAAAACAAGACAACAAGGGATAAATATTAAGACATAAAGGGAAGAAAAAGAGATCAAACAAAAACAAGCCAAACAACAAATGAAATTTTTAAATATAAATAATAATAAATAAATAAACACAGACCCAGAACCAGGACGGGTCAAAAAGAACAAAAATAATAAATATAAACATATATATGAAACAAAAATGCCCAGTGCAGACAGTAATATAACAATTAAGGGATATTGTTAGGAACCTGGAATGACATGAGTCAAACATACCCTCTTTTCCAATGTTCCAAGCTGTGAATTTAAAAGATGGTAAGGTATATAAGGTGATATAAGGATTAGGAAACATTATACTGAAAAATGTCCGTATCCACATGTAAACAGACATAAAATTGACAACATATAATGGACAAGTTCAGAGAAACAAAGAAGAGCAAAAAGAGTCTAAACCAAATATTCGGTAAATGAAAGATCTTCATTTATACCATAAGGTGCAACAGAATTGAGTGTAAAAATCCATCTGGGTTCAGACCTCAAAAGCTCATTCGTATAGTCAAATTTACGAAGATTAAGCGGAATCCTTTGAAGTCCTACAACTCACAATTGTTTGGGATTGCAAGCATGAACATTAAGGAAATGTGAGGCCACCGTTGATATTGTTTTTCCTTTTCTTACATCCTGCTCAGCTAAATTAATATTAGACACATGTTGCTGTACCCTCCGTCGTAGCTTTTGGGACACATAAACTTTAGGACAGGAACAGACTAGGGCATAGATGAAGTTAGAGGACTTACAATTGACAAATTTCCGAAGGGGGTATTGTCGATTGTCAACTGGATTACTGAATATTTTCACAGGTGACAAATAAGGGCAACCAGAACAATCACTGCTAGGATATGAACCCTTCAACCTAGTCCCACCAGAGGTCTTATAAGTAGGTTGAGTGTAGTGACTTCATAAGAAGCGATCCCTTAGATGGGGCACACGTCTTGCCGTAATTAATGGTCTATCCGGCATGAGATTAGACAAGCAAGGATCTGTTTTAAGTATACACCAATGTTGACATAACAGCCTATTCAATTCAACCCACTGGTTGTTAAATCTTGTAATAAATCTAATCTAAGAGTCCTGCCCCTTAATGCATGGTTGCAAAAAGAATTCTCGAGGCTTGGCCAGAATCTTTCCATGTGCCCTAGAAAGTACTGCTTTGGGATATCCTCGTGTATGAAACCAAGACGTCAAACTCATTGCTTCTTGTCTATAATCGGCTCCGCCCATGAACATCCCAATGTCACGCCAAGTGTGAGTGCAACACAGAGAGACACACCAGGTATGAGTGCAACACAGAGAGGAAAGGGAAAGGGAGCCCAGACAATAGGGAAAGGGGGAAGAGGTGACCTCCTAATTTGGACTAGCATCACCCTGTCTCCCCCTAATGTCCCTATACAGCCTCCACAGCAAGTCGCCAATCACGTGCCTCACCCTATAGGCTATAGCTGGGGGTGGAAGGAGATGAGCACTAGTTAACCTCCGCTAGCACTCTAAAGACAAAAGGGGAAGACGACACAGGGGAACAACAACTCAGCTTTAGAAGAACTCCAACAGGGCACACAACCTCAAGACTCCAGAGAGCATGTGGTGCTGCTTCAGCCAAGTTCCAAGAAGAAATTAGTAAAACGCCCACCTAGACACACCAGGTATATATGCACACAGACTAAAGGGAGGTAGTTGCTGGGTCCTAAATACAGCCTCCTATCTAGGCAGCTGTCTGCATTTTTTCAAAAATAAGGCACTGCCATGGGCGTGGCGTGCGCGTCGTCGTACGCTAACCTGTTTCTTGGTTACAGGGAGAGGCAGGCTCTTGGCGACGGCGCGTGCGCCGCCTCCCATGTGCAGTGCTGGTATTGATACATTGATGATTTATTAATAATTTGGCAGGGGATAGAGTCAGGAATAAATGAGTTTGTGAACTTTTTGAACCGTAACAGTTCCAACATTAAGCTCACGCACAGATTTCACAAACAGCAAATTTACTTCCTTGATATCCAGTTAATTGTGGTGGAGGATGGACACATACAAACTGATGTCTTTCGGAAGGAATCTTCAGTTAACTCTCTGCTACATGCAGCCTCTGCACATGATCCATCGTCATTTAAGATACGGGGCAATAATAGACTGCGCTGTGGCATTAGGGGTGGTGATTTACAACGCCTTCTAACCCAAATGGAGTGTCACTGGATTGTGACTTTGGACACAATGACACCGAAAGGACTAAATGACAATTGAGTTTTTCCTCCTTCATTTAGGGCCTCTCTCCCTGAACTTTTTTTTATCATTTTTTCTTTTATAGGATCTTAATTGTCTGTGTTTTTTGTTTGTATTTTAGAGATTGGCACTTTATAGTGGACAATAGTGCTGCTCATCACGACCATTCATCTGTGATGCTGTCATTCTTTTGTTTCATCTAACAATATAACTCCTTGCGACTTTATTATTCCATTGCTCTAGTCTTATGGACATCTATACACGTGACAGATTTTGTCAGGATACATATTCATGGGATTAAAGAATCAGTTTTATCTGAATCAATTGGTGTTATTAATTGTTGGTACTATTTATCTATCATGAAATGAGTGTCTATTTTCCATTTTTATATGGACATTGTCCCGTGACAGATAGTATTTGCATGGCTATAGAATTTTAATATATGTAGTCCTTTAAGATTGTATGTTAGACTGCTTATCACATCAAGATAAATATAAGTAAATTTTCTCTAAGGATATGTGGGACTTTTTTTTCGAGCCATGCATTGTATTATCTGTTTGGGGCAAGTGTGATAATATCCATATTCAATAAATTTAAATCATTCTGATGATCATGACAATTGACATTTGTGGGATTTGGTGCAATATATATACCTATAAATTTATTTCCGTAATGTGATACGGTGGATGTTTCATTATCGACTGCTTGCTTTACAGAATATTGTATATGTAAATCCAATTTGTTAATGTCTACTTGTAATGGGAATTGATTGATATACACTAATATAAACATAAATTTCCCTCTATTCCCTCTGCTTTCCCATTTTAATAATGGGGCAAAACACTGAGTGCACCAGACAAGACACTCCCCTTGAAAAGGGTGCAGTAAGCACCGAAACGTGCGTAGGGGCACTAGACTGGACAGGGAAGCACGCTGACAAGGTAATGATCACACTGATGTGGTCCAACTGCTAACCATTTTTAAGCCTTTATTACCATATATTTATTATCACTTGCTGTAACTTTGAATCTTTGGCTGTGAAAAGCTGACCTAGGGATCAGCTATCATAGTGTGTTCCAAGCATCTTTATCCTTACATAGTAGACCAATAGTACTAATTACTTTGATCACTTGATCCAGGATAATAGATGCGGGGATCACATATGGGATTCTATCATGTACTGTGTAAGGCAAGTTGCACTAGATTAGGACCCTAGAGTCACTTCAGTTGTTAGCTTCCTCAATTATGTCCTTTTTCTATTCTTGTTGTGAACCATTGCTGATACCTCTATATAATTTAAGAAGGCATTTTCCCTGTATGCTAATGCTAATGAGCATGGCTCTTTTTTAAATGTATGTTTATCAGTGTAAGTGTGTTATTTAATAAAATGATGACTTAACCAGATTGTGATTAACTATTCTTTGGTCCTCTATGACTCAAAATGGTGCTTTGTAGGGTTAATAAAGGGAGGTAGTCACTGGGTCCTAAACATATCCTACTATCTAGGCAACTGTCTGCATTGCCAAACGTGGAGATCTCCTACAAATCATTGCAGGGCGACTATCTGTCACCTCTGACACACCCGTGACGCCCTGATTTGCACACTGTCACGCAGATGTTATCTGCGTGACAGTGTGGCAAATCAGGGATGTTCGTGGGCGGAGGCGATTGTTTGTCGCGAACAAGCCGGAACCCCGAACACGAATTTGAAATGCCGAACAAATTTGCTCAACACTAGTTTTCATTACCGCAGGACTCGGTTTGTCTGAGTGGAATCTCAAGCACATAATCCACCCTACTCTGCAGTACCTATCTTCCTCTACCACAGGGGCTATTAGTTGCAGATAGAGACTCCACACTGTTTTGCTATACCCCCCTCACAGAGCAAAGGGGATACTGGATCGCTGAATCAGCAGTGAAGTCTCCTCCGCTAACCACCTTTGACAGAGACTGGCATTCTTCTATTGACTCCATATTTAGCAGTTTGTGTTTATGTCTAGTAAACCGTCACTGCCAAGAATATCTGCCAGAAAAGCCAGCCACTTATCACAAAAAGACTCTAGTCACTTCAGGTTACACTACGTCCATTGATTCAACAGGTAACCTTATTGTCCTACCTGCCGCTTCATCCTGGTGGCAATTTATTTAGTCCCAATTACCTCTGTCACACTGTGCCATCTTATTCTCAGCCTCTGAGAGCCCATCTACGTACCCCCCACAAGGGCTGCATTGACTCCCACTCAGAAGTAACTTACAGGTATATATCCATATCCTAACATTTTCTCTATTGTTTTAACCACTTTTTACCTTACCTGTCTATTTTTCCTTCAGTCCACAGAGAAGGTTTCCTACCCGGATACTCCCTCCATAACACCCCTCCCCCACCCCTAAGAAGGTAACTTTTTTTCCATCCACAGTTCCACAGGCAATTACTAGTGCACCTGATGTTCTTATCTTTTTTTTTTCTCTTCTCCAGGGGATGACCGCATTCTAAGTCATGTTATACCCATTGGAAAACTAAGCACCATTCTATATACTAAACCAAAAGCTACAAGGAAATCTTTTACTCCCCGCCTACAACGGTTTTCATCTTTTAAATTCCCCGATCTTATCCGCACGCCATCTTTTATCTCTAATAATTGTTTTAACTGAACCAATAAAATTGTTTGTTTTTACTCACTACTATACCATTCTAATGATTATTACCATTTCCTTGGTTTTTTAATTACCCCGTTTTGAGCAGGGGGCTGGACCAGATGGCCCAGGAGGTCCCTTCCAACTCTACCATTCTATGATTCTATGATATCACCCCTTTAACTACCCCATTGATATCACCCTTTTCCCCCCAATGTCTCCAGCGCAAGTTGCTTATTTTATTAGTTAAATATTAAAAATTATGGTAATAATAATTGACCTAAAATGGGAAAGGTTTATTCTGATTTCATGTCAGATATTGAGAAAAACATGCATATGTGTCTTTTTATATAGTGTATGTAAACTTCTGGTTTCAACTGTATGTATGTATATTATGTATGTGTGGCGCCCCTGAGGGTTCGGTCGCCACAGAGGTGCTGCACCTCACCCAGAGGTGTGGTGTCTCCCTTCTCTCAGGTAAGGAGGGAGTGCTGCACGGAACCCCAACACCTACATCCAACACTACACTACCCCATGCCAGCAGGAGGGACAAGACGCAATGTAGTTTTCTGCTGAGCCCTGACCCTGGCTGGGGCAGGGGAACCCAAAGTTAGGGCGACCCAGTAGTGGGTGTGGGTGGAGGAAGTAGTTCATGGGAGCACTCATACAGTAAAGATATAAAATAGGGAAGCCATCTTGGGGTGGTGGACTAGTAGTTGGAGAACAGTTTGGGAGCAGAGTCTCTCTAGGACCTCTGCTCCACTACAAGGGCCTAGGAATGAGGCCCAGGAAGGGAGCAGGGAGGAAGCTCCGTTCTGAAGAAGGGATCCTAGGGGAGTATGGTGAGTGCAGGCGGCACCCGTACACCCCGAACCTGCCAGGTGTCAGGAGGATCTAGGCCGCAAGAAGGGGACCGGCCCCTGACCCAGTCGTGCAGCTTCAAGCCTCGGCTGGAAAAACCGGAGGCTTCTGACTTCTATAGCCAGAAGCCAAACTTCCAAGTAAGGTCGAGCAGGTCTGTGCAACTCCGACGAACAGGGGGGACCTCGCATCACCCGAATAGGATTCACAGTGAGTAGCGCAGGGCAGGAGGGAGTAAAGACCCAGCGTGAAGTTGGTCTAGGAAGGTGCATATGAAAGTGGGGTTCCGCCAGGTACACCCGAGCTGCCTGAGGAAGGACTGAACCCCTGCCCGGTGAACGCAGTGCAACGCGGGAGGCTTGCACCAGTACTGTGCACCTGAGAAACTTGAACAGAACTGTGAGTAAACTCGGATGACTGCACTGAACTGCCTCCGCTCCTTCATTTCGCCGGTACCATCACTGCCATGCACTCCCAGTCACGCGTCATGTATGCCCATGTCAGTTGCTGGCCTCTGATTGGCCGGCAGTATGTATTTCCATGCACAGACCCGACCAGTTCTCTGCGCCGCAATACACTTCAGCTGAATGTGCATCCAAGGACGCAAGCAAATCCAGTTGAAGTTTGCACTGGTGGGTCCCTCACATGCAGGGGGCCCAGCATGGTCACAACCTCTACAACCGCAATCGTTACACCCCTGTCCTCTGTCTATGCTATGGCCAACAACAATGATTTTTAGACCAGTGAGGCCCAGCATGGTCACAACCTCTGCGACCGCGATCATTACACCCCTGTCCTCTGTCTATGCTATGGCCAAAAACAATGATTTTTAAGCCAGCATAGACAATCCTATTACCAACAAATGAGCACTTTGCTTGTTAATCAGGTGAATGCTGAAATATTTACACAGCCCACAATCTTACAAAAGCTTGTTCAGCGATTTTTGTTTCTCTGTCTAAAATTCACTTTTAATAGGGATTGAATAATTTTATTTTTAGAGATGGGCAAAAAAAATTTACACTGCCTTTGTCCAACTGAGATTGAGTACTGAAGTAGTTGTCAGATCAGTCTAGTGGGAACCTTTCTGCTCAGCTCTAGTTATATACCTTATACTTCAGGGGTGACAATCTGGCTCACAGGAGCTAGTAATTTAATAATTTCTCTGTTGGTTTAAATAAAGAATAAAAAATAAAATGGATTTTTAAAAAAAGACCATCGGTGTTTAAGAAATGAAACATGTAAAGGGTGCATAACTCTGGATCCACCAACCAGCCATGATATAAGGGTATGTGCAGAAGATCAAACACAATGCATTCTGATCGGCTGTATAGAATAGGGATGCAGCAGCATCCTTGTGCTATACAGCCTGTCAACGCTGCACAGGGAGAAGTTGCTTTGATCGCGCACTGTGCATGATCAAAGTAACTTCTTGCTGTCTGGTGACATGGATGTCGTCATGACAACATCCGGGTCACCATGGCAACCACTGGGACTCTGCAGAGACAGCGCAGGACGCTGGAGAGGAGGTAAGTATCGGTGCTTACCTCCCCTTTCTCCCGGAATATTGCGAACGACTTCGATCGCAGCATTTTGGGGGTTAATGTGCAGGGAGCGGTGCGGCACCGTTCCTTGCACATAGTACCGGGTGTCAGCTGTGAGAATCAGCTGACACCTGGCGGCGATCGCCCCGCTCCCCTTGTGTGTGGGCGCATTCGCATTATGTGTAATAGTATGTCCCTGGCCTAATAGTTCCAGGGCACATGGACGTACTATTACCACATACGTATGTCAGAAAGGGGTTAAAGAAGCACTCCTCCCATCAAAGTTGTTATCCCCTTAATGTATTGCAATCATATTATACGGCTCTGTGTACTTACAATTGCTCATTTTGCCTTTCTACCCAGTTAATTCTTCTTTTTTCTTTGCTCTGTGTAAAAACAGGAAGTCTCTTGTCCTTGCATTCATCATTCTCCTCTTCAACTCCTGTCCCAGCAACTCTGCTCCTCCCCTCTGCCAGATACTTTGGCAGAGACTCATGCAAGGAAAATTGACTTCCTGTTTCTACATAGAGCTAAGAAGAATTCAGAGTCAGTTTTTAATCATGTGAGGTCATAGACCTAATGGAAAAGAGAAGCATTAACTGGGTAGAAAGGCAAAATGAGCAATTGTAAGTACACAGTGCCATATAATATGATGATTGCAATTAATTACGATAAATTAATTACGATAAAAACTTTGATGGCAGTGCTACTTTAAGATGCTTTGGAAACAGTTTCCTAAATTCGAATGGAGGAGCAGCATTTAATAGCCACAATAACATTTTTTATTACATAATAAAGGGGGAATCCCTATGTAGCAGTCCCTACTGCTTTCTTCCTGGTAAGCCAAGCATGTATCCCTGTCTCTAGCTTTGTCATTACCAGACAACTAGAGCTCGGCACTGGAAGCGCAGCCTGCCTGGGAAACAACAATATGCTCAACACACATTTCTGTAGGAATTTTTTAGTTTTAATTTTTATTTGTGAATCATTTTTAGATACAAAAAATAAATAGTGAAAAAGAACTGTAGAATGAGAATTTGTTGTTTTGTTCCGGCTGTTTTATTTAGTTCAGCAGTACATCAGTGTTATAACCTATTTGTGTGGAAGAATTAGATTAATGTGCTCTTTTTATAGGTGTAACACAAGTGAGTTACTATAAAATCAGCCAAGAAAGCACAGAACAAGGCACGCATTAATGCATGGACA
The DNA here is from genome assembly GCF_046119375.1 of Phyllobates terribilis. Classification (NCBI taxonomy): domain Eukaryota; kingdom Metazoa; phylum Chordata; class Amphibia; order Anura; family Dendrobatidae; genus Phyllobates; species Phyllobates terribilis. The sequence continues at coordinate 412,415,599 of NW_027362771.1, read as the reverse complement.
TAAGTGACTTAGTAGCTGAAGCCACTCATACAATGTAACTTGGATTATCACATTTGGACTTTACAGTTTAACCCCTTTTGGACAGGTAGTCTTTGCGCTCCATCAATACTTGATCGTTCTGTTCATGCAGTCTCCTTAGTAGCCCAGAATTTTGCAGAATTTTAATGCATGTTGGTGCCGTTTGTTAATTCATGTATCCAGCAATGCAGATGGAGATGCTGCTAAGTGACATCAGGTTGCCCACCCTTTACCCCCACCCTATATGACTTGATTGGCATCCATAAGGATAAGGGTCATCATCATAAGCCCATCATGAGTCAGTGGGAGACCAAAATCTGAGTAATAGCTACACACTTTACTATGTGATTTAATGGTAAAGAATACTAAAACTAACAGAATAGGACTCTTAACCAAAAGCATTCACAGTGTGTGGCGAGGATGGCGTAATTACATAATGTAGAAGAACTTCTTGGTAACTTTCTCCATTGAATGCAACTTTCGGGAAAGAACACAGGACATTCTAAACCTAACAGTTATCATTGTAAGTAAGGCTATGTTCACACGTTGCATTTTTGCAGCTTTGTAAGCAACATTTTTGTAACTTAAAAACTGCTTTTGACAGTACCGACAAAAGCTATGAGATTTCAGAAATCTCATTAATAAACTTGTTTTTTTTTCTGATTGAATTGGAAATCTGCTGCATGTCAATTCTAAGCGTTTTGGCAATGTTTTTTTTTAATTATGGAAAGCAAAAATGCAGCAAAAACTCTGCTATCAGGTTGTGCGCAGTTTCTGGTAAAGAAAAAACACACGCAGGTACAACAGGATGCGAAACCCATTTATTTTTGTGATTTTCCCAAGTAGAAAACATAATGTCTTTGTTTTGTCGCATGAACATGAATTTTAGTTTATTTTTTATTGTAATGTAATTTGCACTTTTTTTAAATGCAATCTCTTTATTTCCCCCACTCAAATCATCATTAAATTAGTGATAATTAGATTGTTTAATTTAAGACATAATTAATGTCCTACCTTTTCAATTTTGTTCAGAATATTCACTATTTTTTCAGACACACAAAAACTATTTTTTAAAGCAATCCTTGTGTGTCTCCCACTCCAAGCATAGTTTAATTGATTTAGTGATAATTAAATTAATGGTGTGTTAAAGTAAACAATGTCCTAATTAGGAAACGTAAAAAACATTTCCCCCTAAAAAATTCAATAAATCAAATTGCCCCTTTTTTTGCAAAATTGTTTCCCATACTTCGTGCATTGGTGGCCTAACATCTTGCATTGTTTACGCTTGCAAGGTAGAAGCAAAGCTGAACTTTTGGATCCTGAAAAATGCAGCAAAACACTCAGCTAAAACACAGAAAAAATTCAGCAAGAAAAAGCAGCAAAAACCGCCTGCAATTTGGTTGTAGCTTTTTTAGTGCCAAGAGATCAGGTTCTGGCTGAAAAAAAATGCCGCAAAAATACAAAGTGTGAACATAGCCTAAGAGTACTACCCTTCGATTGCTTTTTGGACAGGAAGAAGCAAGCAGGAGGTAATATGCAGGGTGGTCCAAAAGTAGGTGGACAGAAAATAATAACATTTGAATTAGGCTGTTGCTGTAACTGGGGAACAACTTGATTCATTAGAATTTTGAGATGCTTATCTCCTGTGACTGTTCCATCAAAAAATATTAGTCCTAAAACACCAAAACTTGAAATACCACCCCAAACATTGACACCAGGCTCATTTAGTTGTTGCTCTAATGTTAAATGCATGTTCTCATTTTACCAGTAAATACAATTATGTCTGTTAATATGGCCGGATGATGTGAAAGAAGCTTCATCACTCCACATAATGTTATCGAAAATTACTGGATTTTGTTTGATAAATATCCCCCTTCATAACCTTAATACACTATCTGTCCACCTACTTTTGGACCACCCTGTATATTAAATATACATTTACACACACCTGAAAGTCCCAATTCTTTTGACGTTTTTCATTTTACATTACCTGCGGTATTTAAAAGGGTTATCCAAGAAATGTAATTAAATAAATAACACACATTTAAAATATTAAACATTTTTCCAAATATCATTACTCAGCAATAAGGTATGCTTTATCGACTGCACAGTCAGGATTTTAAATATGGCAACTGCCTGGACATGCAGTAGGACGGGCTGCATGACCACATGACAGACGCACTAAAACTGTCAGGTTGACTGAGATGGATGTTCATTCTCAGTCTGATAAAGAAAGGTGTTTATCTTCTCCTTTAGTCCGGCTCCACTCAGTGTCCTGTCAGGCTGACTGCACAGAGGAATGTGTGTTCACTATGCCTGACAGGACGCTGCTCTGTCAGTGACCTCTGTCTCATGCTTCACACAGCCCATCCTACTCTTATTGGGTGTAATCAGAAATCTAGGACAAGTTTTGATTGATAGTAGCTGCCATCTTGAAATCCTGACAGAGTGCAGTAGATGAAGAATATCTTTTTGCTATATAAAAAGGTATTTACAAGAATGTTTAATATTTATGTATTGTTTATTTTAGTACATTTCTCGGAGGAACCCTTTAATATTTGTGAATGGCTGTAAGAATTTTTGTTGATTTTTTTATCATTTACTATGCTTTATAAAGATTCCTGAAATCTTGCAATTTTCGCTCTAACCACTAATCTTCATAATGGTCTTAACTTTACAGCAGTCACCTCATTATTATTACAAGAAGAGTACAGCTGCTCATCCAATCATTGTTAGGCTTAATACCTGCAGCCTGCAGCATTGAGCAGTCAGATGATCGAAACCTGCAAGGAAGAACATTATGAAAGCCTGACATTCTATTCTGTAAGTAATTGGTGAGCTAGAGCTTGGGGCCCACCTGAGGATTTTCCGATCCTCTGGTGGGCCAGCCCAATGCAGACTTATTAAAAGATCTTTATTCACTTTCCTGGAGACACTGCTGCTGTTGTCCTTGGCTATGACATAGCTCCCTGCTGCATGTCACAGCTTAGCTACTCTCCCCTAAAGTATTTGCAAACAGTGCCAATTAACCCCACAGGAGCACAGTCACTGTGGTGGGAGGACTTGTGATTGCCATTTAGCTGCCTGCCCAGATGTTTTTGGCTGTAATGCCTTCTCTCCTCTCCGGTCTCATCAGCACAACTTGTTGCTCTTGTCTCTTCCTCACCAAACCAGACTCCATTCCTTCAACTGGCATCCTGCCATCTATTCCTTCTGCTCTCATGGTTATATAGCATCCTGTCCATTGGCTTGCTTTCTTCCATGGGTGTGCAGCTGAACCGCAGTGCTAAAGAAAGAGGTCATTTTTGATAGGGGCTTTGGCCAGCTGACCAGTTTGGCCCCTTGGCTCTATCAGTGCACACTGTACTGACTTGTGGAGCAACAGAGCAGACAGAAATATAAGGATCGCTGCTGAACAAGTATGCACTCAGGACACTGCAGAGGGGAGGGAGGACTAACGCTAGTCTCCTAATCACACTTTCTGCCTTGCAATCCTCCAAATAGCTGTATATTTCATGCCAACACCCCCCTCCCTCTAGAAATGCACCAGATTTGCTATTAGGTCCGCCAAAGGAAGGGGAGGAGTTACGATGGCCCCACCCCCCGCTATTTGCTCTCATACACACTGGACCTCGACATACTGGCAAATGTGGCCCTGCCTACCTGAAGAGGTAGAGCAAACATGCAGGGGAGCTCATCATAAATCATAACCTAAACTTTACAAGCTAATATCTCTGCAACAAAGATGAGAAATTAAAAAAATTAAAATAAAAGATACTTTATTATATTTATACGATTCCATGATGTGGCGCCAGTTTACCATGCAAAACTGGTGAAAGGTCCTATTTACATTTTCTTATTCTCCACATTATTTTAGCCACTTTCTCAGGGTAAATATGAAACCCTTTGGAATACTTTTTTGGAGAGAGAACAATTTAGAATCAGATAAGTTCATATTTCATTTTATCTAGATTTACATTACTATTTCTTTGTACCGTCAGTAATTTTTATGAATGCAGTAAGTAAAAAGCCAAACTTCCCCACTAATGTGCAGCCACAGTAACATCTTTCAAAGGGTTTGACAACACCAAGCACCTGATTAAAATTACAGCTCAGTTATGGCTGACAATAAAGCAAGTCTGCAGCGGTGATAAATGTCTTTTATGTAGACTTCGCACAAATTACCCCCTCTACATAAATTGCCTCTGAAAGAAGGAATATCTTCCCATTTACCATCTTTTTGTAACTGGGATGTGAATACACTATCTGGAGAGAAACTACAAGACAAGACATTAGAATCTCCCAGAGCTACATTATATGGCAATGACAATTATAAGCCATAAATTCATTTTTCACAGTCCATACTGACCATAGCCTCATTTCACAATCTTGCAATCAAAGGGATTAATTACCAGATTACATTTATAGGCAATACAGTATAATTGCAGCCTTTGAGGTTGCCTCAACTTATTAAATTGGTTAAATTGCAAAAAGCAACTTTGCAATTTAAATCTTTTTATTAACCCCTTCCCACCATAGCAAAATTTAGTATTTTATTTTTTTCCTCCCATTCTTATAAACGTGATACCGTTTTTAATTTTGCAAACCACATAGCTATCATGTATGGCGGCTTGTTTTTTTTTTGTTAGTCAGGTTTTTAATGACACCATTGATTTTACCATACAGTGTATTTTAAAACAGGAAAAAAATCCAAAGTGGTTAAATTGCGAAAAAACTGCAATCGAAAATTATTTTTGAGTTATGCTTTTACGGCATTCCTTTTACTGTAAGAATGATTCTCCATGTCAGTTCTAAGAAGGCGATGCCACACTTGTCCAGTTTATTTTTATTACATCAGAGGTGAAAAAAATTGCAAATTTTATATAAAAAAAAAAGAAAAAAAACAAAACAAAACACACCAATGTTTGTATCACCATTTTCCTAGTCCCATAACTTTTGAAATTTTCAGCTAACTGAGCTCTGTGACAGCTTTTCACATTTTTGGTATGGAGGTTACTGAATATGTTTTTTATTCTTTCTTAATATGTTTATTTTAAATGAGAAAAGGAGGGGTGAATAAGTTTTTTTCCATATATGTTAAAATATACATACATATTTAAATATATATGGACAAGAAAAAATCTAAAAAGTTGAAACCACCCCTCCTCTTCTCATTTAAAATAAATATATTAAGAAAGAATAAAAAAAACATATTCAGTAACGTCCAGAAAAGTCCAACCAACCAAAATAATAAAAAAAGTTCATATATACTACATATATGTATATATACACATATACACATACATTGCATACATACAGGTGCTTCTCACAAAATTAGAATATCATCAAAAAGTTCATTTAGTTCAGTTCTTCAATACAAAAAGTGAAACTCATTATATAGAGTCATTACAAACAGAGTGATCTATTTCAAGTGTTTATTTCTGTTAATGTTGATGATTATGGCTTACAGCCAATGAAAACACAAAAGTCATTATCTCAATAAATTAGAATACTTTTTAACAGCTTGAAAAATGATTTTAAAATCCGAAATGTTGGCCTACTGAAATGTATGTTCAGCAAATACACTCCATACTGGGTCGTGGCTCCTTTTGCATGAATGCGGCGTGGCATGGAGGCGATCAGCCTGTGGCACTGCTGAGGTGTTATGGAAGCCCAGGTTGCTTTGATAGCAGCCTTCAGCTCGTCTGCATTGTTGGGTCTGGTGCCTCTCATCTTCCTCTTGACAATAACCCATAGATTCTCTATGGGGTTAAGGTCAGGCGAGTTTGCTGGCAAATCAAGCACAGTGATACTGCTGTTTTTAAACCAGGTGTTGGTACTTTTGGCAGTGTGGACAGGTGCCAAGTCCTGCTGGAGAATTAAATTTTCATCTCCAATAAGCTTGTCAGCAGAGGGAAGCATGAAGTGCTCTAAAATTTCCTAGTAGATGGCTGCGAAGACTTTGGTCTTGATAAAACACAGTGGACCTACACCAGCAGATGACATGGCTCCCCAAACCATCACTGATTGTGGAAACTTCACACTAGACCTCCAGCAGCTTGGATTGTGGCCTCTCCACTCTTCCTCCAGACCCTGGGACCTTGATTTCCAAATGCAATGCAAAATTTACTTTCATCTGAAAACAACACCTTGGACCACTGAGCAACAGTCCAGGTCTTTTTCTCCTTGGCCCAGGTAAGACAATTCTGGCGTTGTCTATTGGTCATGAGTGGCTTGGCACAAGGAACGCGACACTTGTAGCCCATGTCCTGGATACGTCTATATGTGGTGGCTCTTGAAGCAATGGTCCAGCAGTAGTCCACTCCTTGTGAATCTCCCTCAAATTTTCGAATGGCCTTTTCTTAACAATCTTTTCAAGGCTGTGGATATCCCTGTTGCTTGTGCACCTTTTTCTACCACACTTTTTCCTTCCACTCAACTTTCCATTAATATTCTTGGATACAGCACTCTGTGAACAGCCAGCTTCTTTAGCAATGATCTTTTGTGGCTTACCCTCCTTGTGGAGTGTGTCAATGACTGCGTTTTGGACATCTGTCAAGTCAGCAGTCTTCCCCATGATTGTGGAGCCTACTGAAACAGACTAAGGGACCTTTTTAGACGATTAGGAAGCCTTGCAGGTGTTTTTTGTTAATTATTCTAATTTACTGAGATAATGACTTTTGTGTTTTCATTGGCTGTAAGCCATAATAATCAACATTAACAGAAATAAACACTTGAAATAGATCACTCTGTTTGTAATGACTCTATAATATTTGAGTTTCACTTTTTGTATTGAAGAAGTGAAATAAATTAACTTTTTGTTGATATTCTAATTTTTTGAGAAGCACCTATACATATACATACATACATGTGTATATATAATTTTCCTTTTTATCCCCCTAATGCAGTGTTTCTCAACTTCAGTCCACAGGACCCCCCAACAGATCAGGTTTTCATGATCTCCTTAGTATTGCACAGGTGATGGAATTATTATCAAGGCATTAAAAAATGCCACAGGTTCTCTCACCTGTCCAATACTAAGGAAATCCTGAAAACCTGATCTGGAGTTGAGAAACACTATCCTAAGGGGACTTGAACTTATGATTATTTGATCATCAGTTGTATATATTACAAAACAGCTGTATTGTAGTATATACAGAAAATTACAATCGCCTATTAAACTTAATCAAAGGCACCATCATGGCAACCCATAAGCACCCCGAGATATTATCTTGAGTAAGAGGCGATGGGATTGTGAAATGGAGAGCCCCAGAACACAGCAGCAATTGAGGGGTAATAGAAGTGTTCGCAGCTCAGCTCCTGAGCCTGCTCCATGCACCTCTGCCTGACTTGTCATGTACTTGTATGGTGAATGCTGGGAAGGGGTTAAAGATACTGTTCTTTTTCAAAAATGGTGTGACTTTTAAATCTATAGATTACTGCTCATTGCCTAAGTTACCAGCCACCTCTGCTTTCTATCAAAGGTGTCCAGTTTCCTAGGCAAGAAATGTGCGATTGCAACTCTTTAGGCCTCATTCACACGTCTGTATTTATTAAACATATCCGTGAAAAAATGGTATCGGTGTCATCAGATGGATAAAGAAAGAAATTACAAATCTTCTCCTATACTTTGCAATGTTAAACGCGGATTGTACACTGATGCCATCTGTGTGCTTTGCCTGTTTTCACTGACCCATAGACATGTATTGGCCCTTTTCATCTATGCTGCTGAAAAAAAAAAGGACATATATCTGAGTTTTGCACAGAGATGGTCGGTGAACACGGACGGACATGTGAATAACATTGTAGATTATAACTGGTATGTGTTGTATCCGTGATAAAAACCGATACAACACGTACGTGTCTAATGCAGGTGCCGGAATGCAATGCACAGAGACACAAGGCGAGAACAGTCAGAGATGAATATAAACAGTTTATATATATATAACATGTATTCTGAACAAGGGATTGTCAACAAGGGTAATGAACAGTAATTTGAAATATTAGCAAGATACAAAGTCTCTCAAAGTAATGTGGTGCCCTCAGTCATGGGAGACACCACGTGAGTTCTTTAACTCTGTATATGGCCCTAGCGGGGGTCACCGGTTATTCCCGCTAGGCCGAAAGTCTTTTCCGGACAAATTCAATTAGATCACGTTGAGCTCCTTTAACCCCAACCGTTCCCCTCCCAACCTGAGTACCTAAACCCAATTGGCCCCGGTACCGTGAGTGAACAGTAGAAGTGACGGCCCTGTTCACTTATGCAGCTCCTCTGCTTTCACTGGCGTGACTTTCCTGGCTCAGCAGTCTCTCAACTCCTCTCTTCTTTGCTGTTGGAGGCAATCTCTCAAGCCTTGGGTAGGGGGGTCAAGACCTCATCTGTCGGCGGGCGACGTCGGGTTCCGCAAACTCACTCAGCACCGCATGCAGGCTCCGAGTCTCCTCAGCAGGCACAGCACTCGGGTCACATCTGTGAGGGATCTGGAGCTCTTCCACCGGCGCCCGGCTGTGGCACCTCACAGACCTCTGGCTTAGGCCTGCCACACGGGGCTTCTCAGCACGCAGAGAACGCGTCTCCTCCTCTCTGCTGCTTGGCACCAAAAACTCCTCAGGCTTGGAGCGCTGGCCTCTTATCTCCAGGAACTCCTTCCTGGAAGTCACCTGATCGGGTCCAGCATCTAAATCTGCTCTCTCTTCAACTTCTCTTGTATATCTTGGTTCCGCTTGACTGTGTCTGGCCAGCAGATGGCAGTCTCTCTCCATCTTTGAAGCATCATATCAGAGTTCTCTTAAAGGCTCTCTCGCCTCTGCTACACGTGCAACACTAACGTCTGAATGAGGCCTTAGAGCTTGCATGCACTGCTCTGAAGCTGGCTTTATAGCTAGATCTGGCCAGCATTAACACTTCTCTGATGCTGAAGAGGCAAAGCTGCTTCTGTTTGCAACATGGGAGACTACATAGTTTGGTCCTGCATTGTAATTGTGTCGCTGTTCTTAATCTTCAGGAGTGCACTGCCCCCTCAGCAAGCGGAAAGCAAGGAAGCAGACGAGCTAAACACAAGACATTCCTTTTAAACATACATGTGATGTAACATCCCGTCCTTTGTCAGATCGCCGTGTATGGAGTAGCTTAGGAGCTGAACCAGCATCATGCCAAGCAGATGCTGGCTGTGTTACACAAGCACAAGAAAAATGGATAAAATGGAAGTTATTACCTGCTCGTAATTCAGCCTTTGAGCCTCAGAAATCTCTTTTGGTTTGGCTTCTAAAATGTAGTCACATAAAAAAAAAACCTTTATAAAGTATAGACAAAGTTACACTTTTCCATTTTTTAAAAGCCAGCAAAAAAGGAAAGCATAAAGAAAATCAGCCAACAGAAACATTAATTTTGCATCAAAGAAAAAAACAACTTTTGACATGTCTGTTATGAAATCTTCATTAATATCGGTGCATTCAGTTAAACTCAGTTTTTTTTATTATGCCCAATCCGAAACTCATGGCTTAAAATGGTTAATCTGAACCAACAGTACAATACACTAAACTGGAATTTGTAGCTGCCATGCCCAAAACACAAGCTTGGGAACCAAATTTTACCACATAATGGCACAAGCACAAAGTGTTCCAGTCCCGATGCTGAATGCTTTCAGCATCAGAGTTTTCAAGCTTAAACTGTATTAAAGGCCACATATTTAGTGAAGCCTGAAATAAATCAGATTATAATATCATACGTAAAATCACAGTATAGACATAATAATGATATGCAAATACTAAAAACGAAAAGTAAAAACTCATCGAGTATGAGTACCACACCCAGAATTATATGAACTTGCATGCCGTGGCTGTCATTAATGAGGTTTTTAATAGTTACGTGAGGAATGTTCTGCCACGTTGAATGCAAATTATCAAAATTTGTTTCTTGCAGCTCACTTTGTAGTTCCTGACCAATCACGTTCCAGATATGCACGATGGGAGACAAGTCCGGAGATGCTGCAGGCCATGGTAGCACGTTTAAGTCATACAGGCTGCTCACAGTAGCATGAGCAACATGTGGCCTGGTGTTGTCATGTTGAAAAATGGTTTCTGTTACGCTTGAGAAATGGCCATATCACTGATTCCACAACTGAATCAATGTAATACTAAGCTGTTCATGTACCCAAAATAAAAACTAGAGGGGTCCGGCAACAGTACATTATGAAACTGCACCCAGGAGAAGGGCCAGTTTAATGTTCTTTATAAAGGTCTTTTCATGGCGTTGTCCAAGTGGTCTCCAGACCAATCTCCAGCTATCACTGTGTCCAGCAATGAGTCTCTCTCTTGTCTTGAAGAATTCATACCTCCAATTCAGCCAACATTGTTGTCCTGCTCTCCTTCATGATAGCCTTTGAGAGCAGTGGCATGTGGTCAAAGGAACATCTGTAGCTGAACATCTCTCTCATAGCCCAACGTGATGCAAATGCCTTCTGATGGTTTGTGTGGACACTGTTTGAAGCCTTAGGCTTGGGAAGTGACGTCCAATTTCACTTACAGTACAGATTGGATCACCATGCACCATTCTTCTAATCTGACAATCCATCTATGAAGAAATTCATCTCTGTGCACCTCTTTCTAGTTCATTGTCGTTCTCCCAACCACTGGGACAAACAATGAACACTGCAGACATCTCGGTGTATGTGCGTTACGGTCTGCTGGAGGGATAAACCAAGGCCTCCCACATTAAGGGCTTGCTCACAACGTATAAATCGGACGAGCGCAATCCAATTAAAATTTGGATTGCACTCGGTCCAATGTTATACTATGGGGAAGTGCAGATGTGCAATTATTTTCTCATGCCGATTTGCGGTTGTATTAAACAGACATTCTACACCACTATCAGAAATCTACTCTAACAGTCCTTGTAAGGACTACTTCTGAAGAATATTAATCCTACTTATTGCCTAACTAGTGCTGAGTTTGTGGAGACATAGTATAGTACAGAATAAGGTCCATTGCACATTCTTTCTGCTTGCTGGAACTCCTATCAATGGCCTTAGATACCAAGACTAATAGTATTCCTTTTGCTCTTAATCCTGATAATTTTGGTGAAAAGCAATATAATACACTATTTTTACTGTTCCATTTGCTTGTTAGCAACATACAGCCAGATTTGGTTGATTTGAATAGGATTGCTGTATTGTGCAAGCTGAGAAACTTGTCCATCATCTCAGGTGGTCAAATATTATTGCAGTATTAATCCTGATTTTTTTGTAGAAACTGCAAAATATTATACTGCATTGAAAGTCTGCTACTTGTGTGTCCAAAATATATCCACACTTGCTCGCTTACCAATAGCATCGTTATAGCGACACTACCCAAAAGAATCTGTCATTAGATGTGATCAAATACTGCGGTATTAATCCTGACATTTTTTTGCAAGCTGCAAAATATTAAGCTCCATTTAAAATGGGCAAAGCGTGTGGTAAGGGACGGGGAAGTGGACGTGATGCTGATGGTGCACTCAGAGACCGAGGCCATGGGTAAGATGAAACTGTGCCTGCTGAGGGAGCACAACAAGCACCCACATCATGTCGACCTAGCTTACTGTCCCACTTTCTACGGGGCCGCGGAACACCACTCCTGAAGCCAGAGCAGTGTGAAAAGGTTGTTAGTTGGATACTTAAATATTATTTGCTAAGTCTGTGTCTACCTTTAGTAAGTAACATTAAACTTTATTAACCATTTTTTGAAAGAATAAATATAAGTACTTCAAGTGAACACTATGATCTCCAATCATGAAAATTAGTAATGTATTCCCATAATTAAATATCTATAACGAATCATGCCAATATGTATATTATCCATGGTGGAAAAAACCTATAAAACGAAATAATACTAATATATAAAGAAGAAAGGTTTTTCATTATTATTATTATTATTATTATTTATTATTATAGCGCCATTTATTCCATGGCACTTTACATGTGAAAAAGGGGTATAATACAAGAACAATTACAATAATCTTGAACACAATGTGACAGCGACTGGTACAGGAGGAGCGAGGACCCTGCCCGTGAGAGCTCACAATCTACAAGTGATGGGTGAGGATGCAGTAGGTGAGGGTAGAGCTGGTCGTGCAGTGGTATGGTGGAGCGGTGGTGCGGGGGGTCGTGTAGCTAGCTCATTAATCAATGAGGTTTCATATCTTTGTGTTATCCCAGATGCTGCACCTTTATTCTTTTAATCCTCTTTAAGTCTTTTATTCACTATTTGTATTACAACCACGATTTCTTCTCTTTGTTACAGTCTTGGTTATCCTTCCACTGCCATCAGTCCCACTCCGCAAGCTGATGAGACTCTCTAAAAGCAGATTATGCAGAAAGTAATCAGCCAACCCGAGCATCCACGCACAGTCCACTCTAAGGTGAGTACATGAAAGTACCCATTAGTGCAATACGAAAAAAAAAAAGCAAATAAACTGGAGCAGTGGGCAGCAAACAACAGAATGGTTTTTAACAGGGAAAAATGCAAAGTACTACATCTGGGCAATAAAAATGAAAAAAGCATATACAGAATGGGAGGAATAGAGCTAAGCAACAGTACATGTGAAAAAGACTTAGGTATACTAATAGATCATAGACTGAACATGAGTCAACAGTGTGATGCAGCAGCAAAAAAGGCAAATACAATTCTGGGATGTATTAACAGAAGCATACAGTCTAGATCACGTGAAGTCATTATCGGTCTTTACTCCTCTTTGGTCAGACCTCATCTGGAATACTGTGTACAGTTTTGGGGACCACATTTTAAAAAAGACATAGACAAACTGGAGCAAGTTCAGAGAAGAGGGACCAGAATGGTGACTGGTCTGCAAACCATGTCCTATGAGGAACGGTTGCAGGATTTGGGAATGTTTAGCTTGCAAAAAAGAAGACTGAGAGGAGACTTAATAGCTGTCTACAAATATGTCAAGGGCTGTCACATTGTAGAAGGATCATCTTTATTCTCATTTGCACAAGGAAAGACTAGAAGCAATGGGATGAAACTAAATGGGAGGAGACACAGATTAGATATTAGAAAAAACTTTTTGACAGTTAGGGTGATTAATGAGTGGAACAGGCTGCCACGAGAGGTGGTGAGTTCCCCTTCAATGGACGTCTTCAAACAGAGGCTGGACAGACATCTGTCTGAGATGATCTAGTGAATCCTGCTTTGAGCAGGGGGTTGGACCAGATGACCCAGGAGGTCCCTTCCAACTCTACCATTCTATGATTCTATGATTCTATGAGGGTGATCAACAATTTAAAAATATAAAACATAAAATGTCAAGCTTAGCCCCTGTATTTTGAAGCCTATAACATATAAATTCATACTTTAATCAATGCTACACTATTATTAATAATGATTTACAACAATCTAAAAAAAGGACCCAAAGCCAAAGCTTTCATTTAGGCCATGTGGAGAAAGGGTAGCCAGCCGGTATATCCACCTGCCCTTCAACTGTGCCAGTACCTTGCCCAGATCCTCACCTCTCAATCCCATTCCTACTTAGTCGATACCTCTGATCGTCAGGCACTAAGCAATTTATTTAATTGTATTACAGATTTGTTTTTCCACCTAGGTGACTTTGTATATCAATTAACATTTTCTGACATATCAGCAGTTCACTGTATTTTGATATATGTTTAGCTCTAGGTCTTTAACATCAGATGTTTTTTTTTGGATTGCTGTTTTTCCTCTCCATTGTGAGGTTCCCTTCCCTGTTCTTCTGATATTGTCTTGACTGTTTTTAGTATTTTCATCAATAAAATTCTATTTTTATGATGTTGTGTAGCTAGAGTCTCTTTTTCCTTGGTCTGTGACTTTGACCAATTGAGATCGTGAAGCTTTATGACTGTTTAAAATGTCTAGCAGTAATTTATAGTGTTGAGAGAGCACTAACATGCTCGGGTGCTCGAAGCTCGGGCTCAGCTCACCGTGATACACTTGTGCTCGACCCGAGCAACAAGCCCAATGTTAGTCTATGGGAGACCCTAGCAATTTTGCGGCGGCACCCCCGGCAGTCTGTAGAAAGCCTAAAAAGTGCCCAAAACTATAGTGACAGTGCTCAAATCACATGGGGACAGCATGGTGATCGCCCCAGGAAGCATTTCTAACCCCCAGGACACTGCTGTCAACAACGTGGTCAGAGGTATTAAGCCACTTTTACGGGCTCACAATAAAACGTTCAAAAACTAAACTGAAACTGTTTTCCTGTGAAATATGTTAAGGAACATCCTTTCCAGGGTAAAGACTTGTGTATAAGGTAAAATAACCAAAAACAAAAATACTCCTCCACACCTTGGGCTATGTTCACAAGTAGCTTTTTTTATACGTTTTTGCACTTTTGTATTGCTTTCAACCATGACAAATGCATTCAATGGGAAATGTAATTTTAACATTTTAAAACCTTATCTGGCCATGTGCTGTGTGACACATGCTTACAGTGTTGAAAACAGTTGGGAACAGCATGGGGAAGAGCTGTGGAGTTCAAAGTAGTTTAACAAGACGGTTTTAATGCCCCTTGGAAGAGACATGGAGGTCACAGTAGCTTAACAAGATGGTTTTAATGCCCCTTGGAAGAGTTGTGTATGTCGCAATGGAATAAAAAGACAATATCAATGCCCCGTGGAAGAGACTTGGAGGTCACAGTAGCTTAACAAGATGGTTTTAATGCCCCTTGGAAGAGTGGTGGAGGTCACAGTGGAATAAAAACACAATAACAATGCCCGGTGGAAGAGACGTGGAGGTCACAGTAGCTTAAAAAGACAAATTTAATGCCGCTTGGAAGAGTTGTGGAGATTGCAGTGGAATAAAAACACAATATCAATGCCCCGTGGAAGAGACATGGAGGTCACAGTAGCTTAACAAGACTGTTTTAATGCCCCTTGGAATAGTGGTGGAGGTCGCAGTGAAATTAAAACACAATATCAATGCCCCGTGGAAGAGACTTGGAGGTCACAATAGCTTAACAAGATGGGTTTAATGCCCCTTGGAAGAGCTGTGGAGTTCAGAGTGGTTTAACAAGACGGTTTTAATGCCCCTTGGAAGAGTGGTGGAGGTCGCAGTGGAATAAAAACACAATATCAATGCTCCATGGAAGAGACTTGGAGGTCACAGTAGCTTAACAAGACGGTTTTAATGCCCCTTGGAAGAGCTGTGGAGTTCAGAGTGGTTTAACAAGACGGTTTTAATGCCCCATGGAAGAGTTGTGGAGGTTGCAGTGGAATAAAAAGACAGTATCAATGCCCCTTGGAAGAGACATGGAGGTCACAGTAGCTTAACAAGACTGTTTTAAAGCCCCTTGGAAGAGTGGTGGAGGTCGCAGTTGAATAAAAATACAATATCAATGACCCGTGGAAGAGACGTGGAGGTAACAGTAGCTTAACAAGATGGTTTTAATGCCCCCTGGAAGAGTGGTGGAGGTCGCAGTGGAATAAAAACATAATATCAATGCCCCGTGGAAAAGACGTGGAGGTCACAGTAGCTTTACAAGACGGATTTAATGCCCCTCGGAAGAGCTGTGAACTTCAGAGTGGTTTAACAAGATGGTTTTAATACCCCTTGGAAGAGACGTGGAGGTCACAGTAGCTTAACAAGACTGTTTTAATGCCCCTTGGAAGAGTGGTGGAGGTCGCAGAGGAATAAAAACGCAATATCAATGCCCTGTGGAAGAGACGTGGAGGTCATAGTAGCTTAACAAGACGGTTTTAATGCTCCTTCGAAGAGTGGTGGAGGTCGCAGTGGAATAAAAACACAATATCAATGCCCCGTGGAAGAGACATGTAGGTCACAGTAGCTTAACAAGACGGTTTTAATGCCCCTTGGAAGAGTGGTTGAGGTCGCAGTGGAATAAAAACACAATATCAATGCCCCGTGGAAGAGACGTGGAAGTCACAGTGGCTTAACAAGACGGTTTTAATGCCCTTTGGAAGAGCTGTGGAGTTCAGAGTGGTTTAACAAGATGGTTTTAATGCCCCTTGGAAGAGTGGTGGAGGTTGCAGTGGAATAAAAAGACAATATCAATGCTCCTTGGAAGAGAGGTGGAGATCACAGTAGCTTAACAAGACGGTTTTAATGCCCTTGGAAGAGCTGTGGAGTTTAGAGTGGTTTAACAAGACGGTTTTAATGCCCCTTGGAAGAGACGTGGAGGTCACAGTAGCTTAACAAGACTGTTTTAATGCCCCTTGGAAGAGTAGTGGAGGTCGCAGTGGAATAAAAACACAATATCAATGCCCTGTGGAAGAGATGTGGAGGTCACAGTAGATTAACAAGACGGTTTTAATGCCCCTTGGAAGAGTGGTGGAGGTCACAGTGGAATAAAAACACAATATAAATGCCACGTGGAAGAGACGTGGAGGTCACAATAGCTTAACAAGACGGTTTTAATGCCCCTTGTTAGAGCTGTGAAGTTCAGAGTGGTTTAGCAAGACGGTTTTAATGCCCCTTGGAAAAGACGTGGAGGTCACAGTAGCTTAACAAGACTGTTTTAATGCCCCTTGGAAGAGTAGTGGAGGTCGCAGTGGAATAAAAACACAATATCAATGCGCTGTGGAAGAGATGTGGAGGTCACAGTAGATTAACAAGACGGTTTTAATGCCCCTTGGAAGAGTGGTGGAGGTCACAGTGGAATAAAAACACAATATAAATGCCACGTGGAAGAGACGTGGAGGTCACAATAGCTTAACAAGACGGTTTTAATGCCCCTTGTTAGAGCTGTGAAGTTCAGAGTGGTTTAGCAAGACGGTTTTAATGCCCCTTGGAAAAGACGTGGAGGTCACAGTAGCTTAACAAGACGGTTTTAATGCCCCTTGGAAGAGTGGTGGAGGTCGCAGTGGAATAAAAAGACAATATCAATGACCCTTGGAAGAGTGGAGGAGGTTACAGTGGAATAAAAAGACAATATCAATACCCCGTGGAATAGTCATGGAGGTCATAGTAGCTTAACAAGACGGTTTTAATGCCCCTTGGAAGAGTGGTGGAGGTCGCAGTGGAATAAAAACACAATATCAATGCCCCGTGGAAGAGACGTGGAGGTCACAGCAGCTTAAGAAGGCGGTTTTAATGCCCCTTGAAAGAGTGGTGTAGGTCGCAGTGGAATAAAAACACAATATCAATGCCCCGTGGAAGAGACGTGGAGGTCACAGTAGCTTAACAAGATGGTTTTAATGCCCCTTGGAAGAGCTGTGGAGTTCAGAGTGGTTTAACAAGGCAGTTTTAATGCCCCTTGGAAGAGTGGTGGGGGTCGCAGTGGAATAAAAAGACAATATCAATGCCCCTTGGAAGAGAGGTGGAGTTACAGTAGCTTAACAAGACGGTTATAATGCCCCTTGGAAGGGCTGTGGAGTTTAGAGTGGTTTAACAAGACGGTTTTAATGCCCCTTGGAAAAGACGTGGAGGTGACTTTAGCTTAACAAGACTGTTTTAATGCCCCTTGGAAGAGTGGTGGAGGTCGCAATGGAATAAAAACACAATATCAATGCCCTGTGGAAGAGACATGGAGGTAACAGTAGCTTAACAAGACTGTTTTAATGCCCCTTGAAAGAGTGGTGGAGGTCGCAGTGGAATAAAAACACAATATCAATGCCCCGTGGAAGAGACGTGGAGGTCACAGTAGCTTAACAAGATGGTTTTAATGCCCCTTGGAAGAGCTGTGGAGTTCAGAGTGGTTTAACAAGGCGGTTTTAATGCCCCTTGGAAGAGTGGTGGGGGTCGCAGTGGAATAAAAAGACAATATCAATGCCCCTTGGAAGAGAGGTGGAGTTTACAGTAGCTTAACAAGACGGTTATAATGCCCCTTGGAAGGGCTGTGGAGTTTAGAGTGGTTTAACAAGACGGTTTTAATGCCCCTTGGAAAAGACGTGGAGGTGACTTTAGCTTAGCAAGACTGTTTAAATGCCCCTTGGAAGAGTGGTGGAGGTCGCACTGGAATAAAAACACAATATCAATGCCCTGTGGAAGAAACGTGGAGGTAACAGTAGCTTAACAAGACTGTTTTAATGCCCCTTGGAAGAGTGGTGGAGGTCGCAGTAGAATAAAATCACAATATCAATGCCCTGTGGAAGAGACGTGGAGTTCACAGTAGCTTAACAAGACGGTTTTAATGCCCCTTCGAAGAGTGGTGGAGGTCGCAGTGGAATAAAAACACAAAATCAATGCCCCGTGGAAGAGACATAAAGGTCACAGTAGCTTAACAAGACGGTTTCAATTCCCCTTGGAAGAGTGATGGACATCGCAGTGGAATAAAAACACAATATCAATGCCCCGTGGAAGAGACGTGGAGGTCACAGTAGATTAACAAGACGATTTTAATGCCCCTTGGAGCAGCTGTGGAGTTCAGAGTGGTTTACCAAGACGGTTTAATGCCCATTGGAAAAGACGTGGAGGTCACAGTAGCTTAAGAAGACTGTTTTAATGCCCCTTGGAAGAGTGGTGGAGGTCGCAGTGGAATAAAAAGACAATATTAATGCCCCTTGGAAGAGTGGTGGAGGTTACAGTGGAATAAAAAGACAATATCAATGCCCCGTGGAAGAGACGTGGAGGTCATAGTAGCTTAACAAAATGGTTTTAATGCCCCTTTGAAGAGTGGTGGAGGTGGCAGTGGAATGAAAACACAATATCATTGCGCCGTGGAAGAGACATGGAGGTCACAGTAGCTTAACAAGCATATTTTAATGCCCCTTGGAAGAGTGGTGGAGGTTGCAGTGGAATAAAAACACAATATCAATGCCCCGTGGAAGAGACGTGGAGGTCACAGTAGCTTAACAAGATGGTTTTAATGCCCCTTGAAAGAACTGTGGATGTTCAGACTGGTTTAACAAGGTGGTTTTAATGCCCCTTGGAAGAGTGGTGGAAATCGCAGTGGAATAAAAGACAATATCAATGCCCCTTGGAAGAGACATGGAGGTCACAGTAGCTTAACAAGACAGTTTTAATGCCCCTTGGAAAAGCTGTGGGGTTCAGCGTGTTTAACAAGATGGTTTTAATGCCCCTTGGAAAAGTGGTTTAGGTCGCAGTGAAATAAAAAGACAATATCATTGCCCCTTGGAAGAGTGGTGGAGTTCACAGTAGCTTAACAAGACGGTTATTATTCCCCTTTGAAGGGCTGTGGAGTACAGAGTGGTTTAACAAAACGGTTTTAATGCCCCTTGGAAGAGACGTGGAGGTCACAGAAGCTTAACGAGCCGGTTTTAATGCACTTTGGAAGAGTGGCGGAGGTCGCAGTGGAATTAAAACACAATATCAATGCCCCGTGGAAGAGACTTGGAGGTCACAGTAGCATAAAAACATGGTTTAATGCCCCTTGGAAAAGTGGTGGAGGTCGCAGTGGAGTAAAAACAGAATATCAATGCCCCGTGGAACAGACGTGGAGGTCACAATAGCTTAACAAGACGGTTTTAATTCCCCTTGGAAGAATTTTGGAGTTCAGCGTGGTTTAACAAGATGGTTTTAATGCCCCTTGGAAAAGTGGTGGAGGTCGCAGTGGAATAAAAACACAATATCAATGACCCCTGGGAAGAGACTTGGAGGTCACAGTAGCTTAACAAGATGGTTTTATTGCCCCTTGGAAGAGCTGTGGAGTTCAGAGTGGTTTAACAAGACGGTTTTAATGCCCCTTAGAAGAGTGGTGGAGGTCGCAGTGGAATAAAAAGACAATATCAATGCCCCTTGGAAGAGAAGTGGAGGTCACAATAGCTTAAGAAGACTGTTTTAATGCCCCTTCGAAGAGTGGTGGAGGTCGCAGTGGAATAAAAATACAATATGAATTCTCCGTGGAAGAGACGTGTAGGTCACAGTAGCTTAACAAGATGGTATGAATGACTCTTGGAAGAGCTGTGGAGTTCAGAGTGTTTTAACAAGACAGTTTTAATGCCCCTTGGAATAGTGGTGGAGGTTGCAGTGGAATAAAAAGACATTATCAATGCCCCTTGGAAGAGACGTGGAGATCACAGTAGCTTAACAAGACTGATTTAATGCCCCTTGGGAGAGTGGTGGAGGTCTCAGTGGAATAAAAACACAATATCAATGCCCTGTGGAAGAGAAGTGGAGGTCACAGTAGCTTAACAAGACGTTTTTAATGCCCCTTTGAAGAGTGGTGGAGGTCGCAGCGGAAATAAACACAATATCAATGCCCTTTGGAAGAGAGTTGGAGGTCACAGTAGCTTAAGAAGACGGTTTTAATGCCCCTTGGAAGAGCTATGGAGTTCAGAGTGGTTTAACAAGACGGTTTTAATGCCCCAAGGAAGAGTGGTGGAGGTCGCAGTGGAATAAAAACACAATATCAATGCCCCGTGGAAGAGACGTGGAGGTCACAGAAGCTTAACCAGACGGTTTTAATGCCCCTTGGAAGAGTGTTGGAGGTCGCAGTGGAATATAAACACAATATCAATGCTCCGTGGAAGAGACGTGGATGTCACAGTACCTTAACAAGACGGTTTTAATGACCCTTGGAAGAGCTGTGGAGTTCAGAGTGGTTTAAGAAGACTGTTTTAATGCCCCTTGGATGAGTCGTGGAGGTCGCAGTGGAATAAAAAGACAATATCAATTCCCCTTGGATGAGTGGTGGAGGTTACAATGGAATAAAAAGACAATATCAATGCCCCATGGAAGAGACGTGGATGTCATAGTAGCTTAACAAGACGGTTTTATTGCTCCTTGGGAGAGTCGTGGAGGTCGCAGTGGAATAAAAACACAATATCATTGCCCCGTGGAAGAGACGTGGAGATCACAGTAGCTTAACAAGACTGTTTTAATGCCCCTTGGAAGAGTGGTGGAGGTCGCAGTGGAATAAAAACACAATATCAATGCCCCGTGGAAGAGACGTGGAGGTCACAGTAGCTTAACAAGACGTTTTTAATGCCCCTTGGAATAGTCGTGGAGGTTGCAGTGGAATAAAAAGACAATATCAATGCCCCTTGGAAGAGACGTCGAGGTCACAGTAGCTTAACAAGACTGATTTAATGCCCCTTGGGAGAGTGGTGGAGGTCGCAGTGGAATAAAAACACAATATCAATGCCCTGTGGAAGAGAAGTGGAGGTCACAGTAGCTTAACAAGACGTTTTTAATGCCCCTTTGAAGAGTGGTGGAGGTCGCAGCGGAATAAAAAGACAATATCAATGCCCTGTGGAAGAGACTTGAAGGTCACAGTAGCTTAACAACACAGATTTAATGACCCTTGGAAGAGTGGTGGAGGTTTTCAGTGGAATAAAAACACAATATCAATGCCCTTTGGAAGAGAGTTGGAGGTCACAGTAGCTTAACAAGACGGTTTTAATGCCCCTTGGAAGAGCTGTGGAGTTCAGAGTGGTTTAACAAGACAGTTTTAATGCCCCTTGGAAGAGTGCTGGAGGTTGCAGTGAAATAAAAAGACAATATCAATGCCCCTTGGAAG
Organism: Phyllobates terribilis; assembly: GCF_046119375.1. Lineage (NCBI taxonomy): Eukaryota > Metazoa > Chordata > Amphibia > Anura > Dendrobatidae > Phyllobates > Phyllobates terribilis. Next base: position 412,394,178 of record NW_027362771.1, on the reverse strand, counting down.
AGACGTTGAGGTCACAGTAGCTTAACAAGACGGTTTTAATGCCCCTTGGAAGATCTGTGGAGTTCAGAGTGGTTTAGCAAGACTTTTTAATGCCCCGTGGAAGAGTGGTGGAGGTCGCAGTGGAATAAAAACACAATATCAATGCCCCGTGGAAGAGACGTGGAGGTCACAGAAGCTTAAAAAGACGGTTTTAATGCCCCTTGGAAGAGTGTTGGAGGTCGCAGTGGAATATAAACACAATATCAATGCTCCGTGGAAGAGACGTGGATGTCACAGTAGCTTAACAAAATGGTTTTAATGACCCTTGGAAGAGCTGTGGAGTTCAGAGTGGTTTAAGAAGACTGTTTTAATGCCCCTTGGACGAGTGGTGGAGGTCGCAGTGGAATAAAAAGACAATATCAATTCCCCTTGGAAGAGTGGTGGAGGTTACAGTGAAATAAAAAGACAATATCAATGCCCCATGGAAGAGACGTGGAGGTCATAGTAGCTTAACAAGAAGGTTGTAATGCCCCTTGGAAGAGAGGTAGAGGTCGCAGTGGAGTAAAAACACAATATCATTGCCCCGTGGAAGAGACGTGGAGATCACAGTAGCTTAACAAGACTGTTTTAATGCCCCTTGGAAGAGTGGTGGAGGTCGCAGTGGAATAAAAAGACAATATCAATGCCCCGTGGAAGAGAGGTGGAGGTCACAGTAGCTTAACAAGATGGTTTTAATGCCCCTTGAAACAACTGTGGATGTTCAGAGTGGTTTAACAAGGCGGTTTTAATGCCCCTTGGAAGAGTGGTGGAGGTCGCAGTGGAATAAAAAGACAATATCAATGCCCCTTGGAAAAGTGGTGGAGTTTACAGTGGAATAAAAAGACAATATCAATGCCCCGTGGAAGAGAAGTGGAGATCACAGTAGCTTAACAAGACGGTTTTAGTGCCCCTTGGTAGAGCTGTGAAGTTCAGAGTGGTTTATCAAGACTGTTTTAATGCCCCTTGGAAAAGACGTGGAGGTCACAGTAGCTTAACAAGACTGTTTTAATGCCCCTTGGAAAAGTGGTGGAGGTCGCAGTGGAATAAAAAGACTATATTAATGCCCCATGGAAGAGACGTGGAGGTCATAGTAGCTTAACAAGTAGGTTTTAATGCCACTTGGAAGAGTGGTGGAGGTCGCGGTGGAATAAAAACAGAATATCATTGCCCCGTGGAAGAGACGTGGAGGTCACAGTAGCTTAACAAGACTATTTTAATGCCCCTTGGAAGAGTGGTGGAGGTCGCAGTGGAATAAAAACACAATATCAATGCCCGGTGGAAGAGACGTGGAGGTCACAGTAGCTTAACAAGACAGTTTTAATGCCTCTTGGAAGAGCTGTGGAGTTCAGAGTGGTTTAACAAGACGGTTTTAATACCTCTTGGAAGAGTGGTGGAGGTTGCAGTGGGATAAAAAGACAATATGAATGTCCCTTGGAAGAGTGGTGGAGTTTACAGTGGAATAAAAAGACAATATCAATGCCCCGTGGAAGGGATGTGGAGGTCACAGAAGCTTAATAAGATGGTTATAATGCCCTTTGGAATAGTGGCGGAGGTCGCAGTGGAATAAAAACACAATATCAATGCCCCGTGGAAGAGACTTGGAGGTCACAGTAGCTTAAAAAGACGGTATAATGCCCCTTGGAAAAGTGGTGGAGGTCGCAGTGGAATAAAAACAGAATATCAATGCCCCGTGGAAGAGACGTGGAGGTCACAGTAGCTTAACAAGACGTTTTTAATGCACCTTGGAAGAGTGGTGGAGGTCGCAGTGGAATAAAAACACAATATAAATGTGCCGCGGAAGAGACGAGGAGCTCACAGTAGCTTAACAAGATGGTTTTTAAGCCCCTTGTAAGAGTGGTGGATGTCGCAGTGGAATAAAAACACAATATCAATGCCCCGGGGAAGAGACTTGAAGGTCACAGTAGCTTAACAAGACGGTTTTAATGCCCTTTAGAAGAGATGTGGAGTTCAGAGTGGTTTATCAAGACGGTTTTAGTGCCCCTTGGAAGAGTGGTGGAGGTCGCAGTGGAATAAAAACACAATATCAATGCCCGGTGGAAGAGGCGAGGAGGTCACAGTAGCTTAACAAGACGGTTTTAATGCCCCTAGGAAGAGTGGTGGAGGTCGCAGTGGAATAAAAACACAATATAAATGTGCCGTGGAAGAGACGTGGAGGTCACAGTAGCTTAACAAGACTGTTTTAAAGCCCCTTGGAAGAGTGGTGGAGGTCGCAGTGGAATAAATATACAAGATCAATGACCCGGGGAAGAGACTTGAAGGTCATAGTAGCTTAACAAGACGGTTTTAATTCACCTTGAAGAGTTATGGAGTTCAGCGTGGTTTAACAAGATTGTTTTAATGCCCCTTGAAAGAGTGGTGGAGGTCGCAGTGGAATAAAAAGACAATATCAATGAGCCCTGGGAAGAGACGTGGAGTTCACAGTAGCTTAAAAAGATGGTTTTATTGCCCCTTGGAAGAGCTGTGGAGTTCAGAGTGGTTTAACAAGACGGTTTTAATGCCCCTTGGAAGAGTGTTGGAGGTCGCAGTGGAATAAAAAGACAATATCACTGCCCCTTGGAAGAGTGATGGAGTTTACTGTGGAATCAAAAGACAATATCAATGCCCCGCGGAAGAGAAGTGGAGGTCACAGCTTAACAAGATGGTTTTAATGCCCCTTGGTAGAGCTGTGAAGTTCAGAGTGGTTTAACAAGACTGTTTTAATGCCCCTTGGAAAAGACGTGGAGGTCACAGTAGCTTAACAAGACTGTTTTAATGCCCCTTGGAAAAGTGGTGGAGGTCGCAGTGCAATAAAAAGACAATATCAATTCCCCTTGGAAGAGTGGTGGAGGTTACAGTGGAATAAAAAGACAATATCAATGCCCCATGCAAGAGACGTGGAGGTCATAGTAGCTTAACAAGAAGGTTTTAATGCCCCTTGGAAGAGTGGTGGAGGTCGCAGTGGAATAAAAACACAATATCATTGCCCCGTGGAAGAGACGTGGAGGTCACAGTAGCTTAACAAGACTGTTTTAATGCCCCTTGGAAGAGTGGTGGAGGTAGCAGTGGAATAAAAACACAATATCAATGCCCGGTGGAAGAGACGTGGAGGTCACAGTAGCTTAACAAGACAGTTTTAATGCCCCTTGGAAGAGCTGTGGAGTTCAGAGTGGTTTAACAACACGGTTTTAATGCCCCTTGGAACAGTGGTGGAGGTCGCAGTTGAATAAAAAGACAATATCAATGTCCCTTGGAAGAGTGGTTGAGTTTACAGTAGAATAAAAACACAATATCAATGCCCCGTGGAAGAGACGTGGAGGTCACAGAAGCTTAACAAGACTGTTTTAATGCCCTTTGGAATAGTGGCGGAGGTCACAGTGGAATAAAAACACAATATCAATGCCCCGTGGAAGAGACTTGGAGGTCACAGTAGCATAAAAAGACGGTATAACGCCCCTTGGAAAAGTGGTGGAGGTTACAGTGGAATAAAAACAGAATATCAATGCCCCGTGGAAGAGACGTGGAGGTCACAGTAGCTTAACAAGACGGTTTTAATGCCCCTGGGAAGAGTGGTGGAGGTCGCAGTGTAATAAAAACACAATATAAATGTACCGTGGATGAGACGTGGAGGTCACAGTAGCTTAACAAGACTGTTTTAAAGCCCCTTGGAAGAGTGGTGGAGGTCGCAGTGGAATAAAAACACAATATCAATGCCCCGTGGAAGAGACGAGGAGGTCACAGTACCTTAAGAAGACGGTTTTAATGCCCCTAGGAGGAGTGGTGGAGGTCGCAGTGGAATGAAAACACAATATAAATGTGCCGTGGAAGAGACGTGGAGGTCACAGTAGCTTAACAAGACTGTTTTAAAGCCCCTTGGAAGAGTGGTGGAGGTCGCAGTGGAATAAAAACACAATATCAATGCCCCGGGGACGAGACTTGAAGGTCACAGTAACTTAACAAGACGGTTTTATTTCCCCTTGTAGAATTGTGGAGTTCAGCGTGGTTTAACAAGACGGTTTTAATGCCCCTTGGAAGAGTGGTGGAGGTCGCAGTGGAATAAAAAAACAATATCAATGACCCCTGGGAAGAGACGTGGAGGTGACAGTAGCTTAACAAGATGGTTTTATTGCCCCTTGGAAGAGCTGTGGAGTTCAGAGTGGTTTAACAAGATTGTTTTAATGCCCCTTGGAAGAGTGGTGGAGGTCGCAGTAGCTTAAGAAGACGGTTTTAATGCCCCTTGGAAGAGTGGTGAGGGTCGTAGTGGAATAAAAACACAATATCAATTCTCCATGGAAGAGACGTGTAGGTCACAGTAGCTTAACAAGATGGTTTTATAGACCCTTGGAAGAGCTGTGGAGTTCAGAGTGTTTTAACAAGACGGTTTAATGCCCCTTGGAAGAGTGGTGGACGTTGCAGTGGAATAAAAAGACAATATCAATGCCCCTTGGAAGAGACGTGGAGGTCACAGTAGCTTAACAAGAAGGTTTTAATGCCCCTTGGAAGAGTAGTGGAGGTCGCAGTTGAACAAAAACATAATATCAATGCCCCGTGGAAGAGACGTGGAGGTCACAGTAGCTTAACAAGATGGTTTTAATGCCCCTTGGAAGAGCTATGGAGTTCAGAGTGGTTTAAAAAGACGGTTTTAATGCCCCTTGGAAGAGACGTGGAGGTCACAGTAGCTTAACAAGATGGTTTTAATGCCCCTTCGAAGAGTGGTGGAGGTCGCAGTGGAATAAAAACACAATATCAATGCCCCGTGGAACAGACGTGGAGGTCACAGTAGCTTAACAAGACAGTTTTAATGCCCCATGGAAGAGTGGTGGAGGTCGCAGTGGAATAACAACACAATATGAATGCCCTGTGGAAGAGAGGTGGAGGTCACAGTAGCTTAACAAGACGGTTTTAATGCCCCTTGGGAGAGCTGTGGATTTCAGAATGGTTTAACCAGACGGTTTTAATTACCCTTGGAAGAGTGCTGGAGGTTGCAGTGAAATAAAAAGACAATATCAATGCCCCTTGGTAGAGACGTTGAGGTCACAGTAGCTTAACAAGACGGTTTTAATGCCCCTTGGAAGAGATGTGGAGGTGACAGTAGCTTAACAAGACTGTTTTAATGCCCTTTGGAAGAGTGGCGGAGTTCGCAGTGGAATAAAAACACAATATCAATTCCCCTTGGATGAGTGGTGGAGGTTACAGTGGAATAAATAGACAATATCAATGCTCCATGGAAGAGACGTGGAGGTCATAGTAGCATAACAAGACGGTTTTAATGCCCCTTGGAAGAGTGATGGAGGTCGCAGTGGAATAAAAACACAATATCATTGCCCCGTGGAAGAGAATTGGAGATCACAGTAGTTTAACAAGACTGTTTTAATGCCCCTTGGAAAAGGCTTGGAGGTCACAGTAGTTTAACAAGACTGTTTTAATGCCCCTTGTAAGAGTGGTGGAGGTCGCAGTGGAAGAAAAAGACAATATCAATTCCTCTTGGAAGAGTGGTGGAGGTTACAGTGGAATAAAAAGACAATATCAATGCCCCATGGAAGAGACATGGAGGTAATAGTAGCTTAACAAGACGGTTTTTATGCCCCTTGGAAGAGTGGTGGAGGTCGCAGTGGAATAAAAACACAATATCATTGCCCCGTGGAAGAGACGTGGAGGACACAGTGGCTTAACAAGACTGTTTTAATGCACCTTGGAAGAGTGGTGGAGGTCGCAGTGGAATAAAAACACAATATCAATGCCCTGTGGAAAAGATGTTGCGTTCATAGTAGCTTAACAAGACGGTTTTAATGCCTCTTGGAAGAGCTGTGGAGTTCAGAGTGGTTTAACAAGACGGTTTTAATGCCCCTTGGAAGAGACGTGGAGGTGACAGAAGCTTAACAAGACTGTTTTAATGCCCCTTGAAAGAGTAGTGGAGGTCGCAGTGGAATAAAAACACATCAATGCCTCGTGGAAGAGACGTGGAGGTCACAGTAGCTTAACAACATGGTTTTAATGCCCCTTGGAAGAGTGGTGGAGGTCGCAGTGGAATAAAAACACAATATAAATGCCCCGTGTAAGAGACATGGAGGTCACAGTAGCTTAACAAGATGGTTATTATGGCCCTTTGAAGGGCTGTGGAGTTCAGAGTGGTTTAACAAAACGGTTTTAATGTCCCTTGGAAGAGACGTGGAGGTGCCAGTAGCTTAGCAAGACAGTTTTAATGCCCCTTGGAAGAGTGGTAGAGGTCGCAGTGGAATAAAAACACAATATCATTGCCCCGTGGAAGAGACGTGGAGATCACAGTAGCTTAACAAGACTGTTTTAATGCCCCTTGGAAGAGTGGTGGAGGTCGCAGTAGAATAAAAACACAATATAAATGCCCCGTGGAAGAGACGTGGAGGTCACAGTAGCTTAACAAGACGGTTTTAATGACCCTTGGAAAAGACTTGGAGGTCACAGTAGTTTAACAAGACTGTTTTAATGCCCCTTGTAAGAGTGGTGGAGGTCGCAGTGGAATAAAAGGACAATATCAATTCCTCTTGGAAGAGTGGTGGAGGTTACAATGGAATAAAAAGACAATATCAATGCCCCATGGAAGAGACATGGAGGTCATAGTAGCTTAACAAGACGGTTTTAATGCCCCTTGGAAGAGTGGTGGAGGTCGCAGTGGAATAAAAGCACAATATCATTGCCCCGGGGAAGAGACGTGGAGGACACAGTAGCTTAACAAGACTGTTTTAATGCACCTTGGAAGAGTGGTGGAGGTCGCAGTGGAATAAAAACACAATATCAATGCCCCATGGAAGAGACGTGAAGGTCACAGTAGCTTAACAAGACCGTTTTAATGCCCCTTGCTAGAGCTGTGGAGTTCAGAGTGGTTTAAAAAGACGGTTAAAATGCCCCTTGGAAGAGTGGTGGATGTCGCAGTGGAATAAAAAGACAATATCAATGCCCCTTGGAAGAGTGGTGGAGTTTACAGTGGAATTAAAAGACAATATCAATGCCCAATGGAAGAGACATGGAGGTCACAGTAGCTTAACAAGACGGTTGTAATGCCCCTTGGAAAAGACGTGGAGGTTACAGTAGCTTAACAAGACTGTTTTAATGCCCCTTGGAATAGTGGTGGAGGTCGCAGAAGAATAAAAAGACAATATCAATTCCCCTTGGAATAGTGGTGGAGGTTACAGTGGAATAAAAAGACAATATCAATGCCCCATGGAAGAGATGTGGAGGTCATAGTAGCTTAACAAGACGATTTTACTGCCCCTTGGAAGAGTGGTGGAGGTCGCAGTGGAATAAAAACACAATATCATTGCCCTGTGGAAGAGACGTGGAGGTCACAGTAGCTTAACAAGACTGTTTTAATGCCCCTTGGAAGAGTGGTGGAGGTCGCAGCGGAATAAAAACACAATATCAATGCACTGTGCAAGAGATGTTGCGTTCACAGTAGCTTAAGAAGACGGTGTTAATGCCCCTTGAAAGAGCTGTGGAGTTCAGAGTGGTTTAACAAGACGGTTTTAATGCCCCTTGAAAGAGTGGTGGAGGTCGCAGTGGAATAAAAACACAATATCAATGCCCCGTGGAAGAGACGTGGAGGTCACAGTAGCTTAATAAGTCGGTTTTAATGCCACTTGGAACAGTGGTGGAGGTCGCAGTGGAAAAAAAACACAAAATCAATGCCCCATAGAAGAGACGTGGAGGTCACAGTAGCTCAACAAGATGGTTTTAATGCCACTTGGAAGAGCTGTGGAGTTCAGAGAGGTTTAACAAGACGGTTTTAATGCCCCTTGGAAGAGCTGTGGAGTTCAGAATGGTTTAACAAGATGGTTTTAATGCCCCCTGGAAGAGTAGTGGTGGTCGCAGTGGAATAAAAGACAATATCAATGTCCTTTGGAAGAGAAGTGGAGGTCACAGTAGCTTAACAAGACGGTTTTAATGCCCACTTGGAAGAGCTGTGGAGTTCAGAGTGGTTTACCAAGACGGTTTTAATGCCCCTTGGAAGAGTGTTGGAGGTCGCAGTGGAATAAAAACACAATATCAATGCCCCATGAAAGAGACTGGAAGGTCACAGTAGCTTAACAAGATGGTTTTATTGCCCCTTGGAAGAGCGGTGGAGGTTGCAGTGGAATAAAAACACAATATCAATGCCCCGTGGAAGAGACGTGGAGGACACAGTAGCTTAACAAGACGGTTTCAATCTCCCTTTGAAGAGTGATGGAGGTCGCAGTGGAATAAAAGTACAACATCAATGCCCGTGGAAGAGACGTGGAGGTCACAGTAGATTAACATGACGGTTTTAATGCCCCTTGGAAGAGCTGTGGAGTTCAGAGTGTTTTACCAAAACGATTTTAATGCCCCTTGCAAGAGTGGTGGAGTTGGCAGTGGAATAAAAACACAATATAAAAGCCCCGTTGAAGAAACTTTTAGGTAACAGTAGCTTAACAAGACAGTTTTAAAGCCCCTTGGAAGAGTTGTGGAGGTCGCAGTGGAATAAAAACGCAATATCAATGCCCCAGGGAAGAGAATTGAAGGTCACAGTAGCTTAACAAGATAGTTTTAATTCCCCTTGGAAGAGTTGTGGAGTTCAGAGTGGTTTAACAAGACGGTTTTAATGCCCCTTGGAAGAGAGGTGGAGTTCACAGTAGCTTAACAAGACAGTTTTAATGCCCCTTGGAAGGGCTGTGGAGTTCAGAGTGGTTTGACAAGGCAGTTTTAATGCCCCTTGGAAGAGACGTAGAGGTCATAGCAGCTAAACAATACTGTATTAATGCCCCTTGGAAGAGTGGTGGAGGTTGAAGTGGAGTAAAAACACAATATCAAAGCCCCGTGGAAGAGACGTGGAGGTCACAGTAGGTTAACAAGATGGTTTTAATGCCACTTGGAAGAGTGGTGGAGGTCGCAGTAGAATAAAAACACAATATCAATGCCCGTGGAAGAGACGTGGAGGTCACATTAGCTTAACAAGATGGTTTTATTGCCCCTTGGAAGAGCTGTGGAGTTTAGAGTTGTTTAACAAGACGGTTTTAATGACCCTTGGAAGATTGGTGGAGGTCGCAGTGGAATAAAAACACAATATCAATGCCCCTTGAAAGAGATGTGGAGGTCACAGTAGCTTAACAAGACGGTTTTAATGCCCCTTGGAAGAGCTGTGGAATTCAGAGTGGTCTAAAAAGACGGTTTTAATGCCCCTTGGAAGAGTGGTGGAGGTCGCAGTGGAAAAAAAAACACAATATCATTGCCCTGTTGAAGAGACGTGGAGGTCACAGTAGCTTAACAAGACGGTTTTAATGTCCCTTGGTAGAGCTGTGAAGTTCAGAGTGGTTTAACAAGACAGTTTTAATGCCCCTTGGAAAAGACGTGGAGGTCACAGTAGCTTAACAAGACTGTTTTAATGCCCAATGGAAGAGTGGTGGAGGTCGCAGTGGAATAAAAAGACAATATCAATTCCCCTTGGAAGAGTGGTGGAGGTTATAGTGGAATGAAAAGACAATATCAATGCCCAATGGAAGAGATGTTGCGGTAACAGTAGCTTAACAAGACAGTTTTAATGCCCCTTGGAAGGGCTGTGGAGTTCAGAGTGGTTTGACAAGGCAGTTTTAATGCCCCTTGGAAGAGACGTGGAGGTCACAGCAGCTAAGCAAGACTGTTTTAATGCCCCTTGGAAGAGTGTTGGAGGTCGCAGTGGAATAAAAACACAATATCAATGGCCCGTGGAGGAGATGTGGAGGTAACAGTAGCTTAACAAGACGGTTTTTATTCCCCTTGGTACAGTGGTGGAGGTCGCAGTAGAATAAAAACACAATATCAATGCCCCGTGCAAGAGACATGGAGGTCACAGTAGCTTAAGATGACGGTTTTAATGCCACTTGGAAGAGCTGTGGAATTCAGAGTGGTTTAACGAGAAGGATTTAATACCCCTTGGAAGAGAGGTGGAGGTCGCAGTGGAATAAAAACACAATATCAATGCCCCTTGGAAGAGACGTGGAGGTCACAGTAGCTTAAAAATACGGTTTTAATGACCCTTGGAAGAGCTGTGGAGTTCAGAGGGGTTTAAAAAGACGGTTTAAATGCCCCTTGGAAGAGTGGTGGAGGTCGCAGTGGAATAAAAAGACAATATCAATGCCCGTTCGAAGAGAGTTGGAGTTCACAGTAGCCTAACAAGACGGTTTTAATGCCCCTTGGAAGGGCTGTGGAGTTCAGAGTGGTTTGACAAGGCGGTTTTAATGCCCCTTGGAAGAGACGTGGATGTCACAGTAGCTTAACAAGACTGTTTTAATGCCGCTTGGAAGAGTGGTGGAGGTCGCAGTGGAATAAATACACAATATCAATGGCCCGTGGAAGAGACGTGGAAGTCACAGTAGCTTTACAAGATGGTTTTAATGCCCCTTGGAAGAGTGGTGGAGGTCGCAGTGGAATAAAACCACAATATCAATGGCCCATGGAAGAGACGTGGAGGTCACAGTAGCTTAACAAAACAGTTTTTATGCCCCTTGGTGGTGTGGTGGAGGTCGCAGTGGTATAAAAACACAATATCAATGCCCCGTGTAAGAGACATGGATGTCACAGTAGCTTAATAAAACTGTTTTAATGCCCCTTGGAAGAGTGGTGGAGGTCGTAGTGGAATAAAAACACAATATAATTGCCCATTGGAAGAGACGTGGATGTCACAGTAGCTTAACAAGACGGTTTTAATGCCCCTTGGAAGAGCTGTGGAGTTCAGAGTGGTTTAACAAGACGGTTGTAATGCCCGTTGGAAGAGTGGTGGAGGTCGCAGTGGAATAAAAAGACAATATCAATGCCCCTTGGAAGAGTGGTGGAGTTTACAGTGGAATAAAAAGACAATATCAATGCCCCATGGAAGAGACGTGGAGGTCATAGTAGCTTAACAAGATGGTTTTAATGCTCCTTGGAAGAGTGGTGGAGGTCGCAGTGTAATAAAAAAACAATATCATTGCCCGTGGAAGAGATGTTGCGACCACAGTAGCTTAACAAGACGGTTTTAATGCCGCTTGGAAGAGCTGTGGAGTTCAGAGTGGTTTAACAAGACGGTTTTAATGCCCTTGGAAGAGTGGTGGAAGTCGCAGTGGAATAAAAAGATAATAACAATGCCCCTTGGAAAAGTGGTGGAGGTTACAGTGGAATAAATAGACAATATCAATGCCCCGTGGAAGAGACGTGGAGGTCACAGTAGCTTAACAAGATGGTTTTAATGCCCTTTGGAAGAGTGGTGGAGGTCGCAGTGGAATAAAAACACAATATGAATGCCCCGTGGAAGAGACGTGGAGGTCACAGTAGCTTAATAAGTCAGTTTTAATGCCTCTTGGAACAGTGGTGGAGGTCGCAGTGGAATAAAAACACAATATCAATGACCCGTGAAGGAGGCTGGAAGGTCACGGTAGCTTAACAAGATGGTTTTAATGCCCCTTGGTAGAGTGGTGGAGGTCGCAGTGGAATAAAAGCACTATATCAATGCCCCGTGGAAGAGACGTGGAGGTCACAGTAGCTTAACAAGACGGTTTCAATTTCCCTTTGAAGAGTGATGGAGGTCCCAGTGAAATAAAAACACAATATCAATGCCTCGTGGAAGAGATGTGGAGGTCTGTTATGTTCTGCTACCAGAGCTAAGGAAAGAGAGGAGATCTGTCCCTACGATAGAACTCAGCTTTATCCCTACGATGTAACAGGGGACCTGATCCTGCGATCAGACCTGCTAAAGTCCTAAGCTAGTCTGTACGGAGACCTATAGATGTGGGCAAGGAATCCCTACAAGTACTAAGGACTGGGAGGAAAATGGGACACCTCCTAACAGAAATAGTAGCAGACAGACAAACAAACAAAATATATAGAACACTGAGGTCCGTAGACCAAGCAAACTAACAGAGTTAGATACAGAGCACAGGCTAGCTAGAAAGTAGTTATACAATGAAGTCCAGCAAAGCCAGAAGGGCGGAGCAGGATTAAATAGGCCAACAAGGTCATGTGACCAGCAAAGGAAAAAACCTAAGAGCAAGGTTCTAACAGTACCCCCCCTTCTAAGAGGATCCTCCGGATCCCCTAGGACGAGGCTTATCAGGAAATCTCCTGTGAAACGCTCTGATAAGTCTGGACGCGGAAACATCATCTGACCTCACCCAAGAGTTATCCTCGGGTCCGAAACCTTTCCAGGCCACAAGATACTGCAAACTACCTCTATACCGTCTAGAGTTAAGGATGCGAGAAATTTCATATTCCCCGTCCTCCACCACCGGAGGAACAGAGGCAGAGGCGTCACCATCCGACACAACAGCTTTTTTTAACAGAGAGACATGAAATACCGGATTAATTCTCCAGGAGGTAGGAACCTCCAACCTAACAGCAGATTGGTTGACAACCTGAAGCACCTTAAAGGGCCCTACAAACTTGGGACCCAATTTCTTAGAAGGAATCCTCAACCGCAGATTCCTAGAGGACAACCAAACCATGTCACCAACAGCGAACAAAACCTCCTGTCGTTTCCTATCAAAGTAGTCTTTAGATTTTCTGTTGGCCTCCTGAAGATTACCACGCACATCCGTCCAAACTCTCTCCAAATCACCGGAAAAATTCTCCTCCTCAGGCACGGCAGATCCCAACTTGGAGAACGACCCAAACGACGGATGTCTCCCAGAACAACAAAAAAAAGGCGAACAACCAGCAGAAGAAGATGTATGATTGTTCAGAGCAAATTCAGCAAGTGGCAGAAACTCAGACCACCCCTCTTGATTGTCTGCCACAAAACAACGCAAAAACTGCTCAACATCCTGGTTTTTCCTTTCTGTCTGGCCATTAGATTCAGGATGATATCCGGACGAGAACGATAAATGAACTCCCAACCTGTCACAAAAGGCACGCCAAAAACGAGCCACGAACTGAGGACCCCTATCAGAAACAATGTCAGTAGGAACGCCATGAAGTCTGACAATTTCCTTGACAAAGGCCTTAGCGAGAGTTTTAGCGCAGGGCAGTTTGACGAAGGGAACCAAGTGACACATCTTGCTAAAACGGTCCACGACCACCCAGATGACAGTAAAACCCTCAGAGGGGGGAAGGTCAGTTATAAAGTCCATAGCCAAATGTGTCCAAGGAGCACTGGGAACCTCCAAAGGACAAAGCAACCCCGCAGCAGGAGTATGTGAGGACTTAGATCTAGCACATATAGTACATTGACGCACCCACTTAATGACTTCCTTCTGCCATCCAGGCCACCAAAAACTGCGACCCACCAGTCTCTTGGTCTCAGAGATTCCGGGATGACCTGCCAACCGAGATTCGTGACACTCAACAAACAAATCTCTCCTAAAGGTCCCAGGCACAAACAACCTCCCATGAGGAGTGTTAGATGGGGCATTCTCCTGTGCTTTAAGAATCTCATCTTCCAAAACGGAGTCCAAAGCAGCTATCACAACACCTTCTTGTAAAATGTTCTCCTCTTTCTCAGCACCGACTATGGGAGAAAAACTGCGAGACAAGGCATCCGCCTTAACATTCTTAGTACCAGGGATGTAAGTAACGGAGAAATTAAACCGCGAGAAAAACAGTGCCCAACAAGCCTGACGGGCATTCAGGCGCTTGGCAGCATCAAGATATATCAGATTTTTATGATCCGTAAGAACCTGAACGGGAAATTCCGCACCTTCCAAGAAGTGGCGCCAGTGTTCAAATGCGAGTTTAATAGCCAATAATTCCCGATTACCAATATCGTAATTCAGTTCAGTCTCCGGAAATTTTTTTGAAAAAAAGGCACAGGGATGTAATCCATCCCCGTTATCCTGAGACAATACTGCGCCAACCCCCACAGAGGAAGCATCAACCTCAACCAAAAACGGCTTAGTCACATCAGGCTGCATAAGGATGGGAGCAGAGGTGAACTTCTCCTTGAGATACACAAAAGCTTCAATAGCCTCAGAAGACCACTGAACCGCATCAGCACCTTTCCTGGTGAGATCGGTCAGAGGTTTGACAATACTAGAAAAATTTTTTATGAATTTTCTGTAATAATTGGCGAAACCTAAAAACCTCTGTATCGATTTCAAACCAATAGGCCTAGGCCATTCCTGTACAGCTTGAACTTTAACCGGGTCCATCTCAAAACCTTCGCTGGAGATAATGTAACCCAAAAAACTAATTCTCTGTACAGCGAACTCACATTTCTCCAGCTTAGCAAAAAGCGAATTGTCCATTAACAACTGTAATACCTCACGTACGCTCCGCCAATGAGACTCCAGATCCGGCGAATAAATCAAAATGTCATCCAAATACACAACCACATTTTTGCCGATCAAAGGTCTAAGGATGTCATTAATAAGATTCTGAAAAAATGCAGGAGCATTAGTAAGACCAAAAGGCATAACCAGATTCTCAAAATGACCCACAGGAGTGTTAAAAGCAGTCTTCCATTCGTCACCCTCCTTCATGCGCAACAGATTGTATGCCCCCTTAAGGTCAATTTTAGAGAACCACTTGGCCCCCATTAACTGGTTAAATAAATCAGGAATCAATGGCAGTGGGTAAGGATTGCGTACAGTAATTTTGTTAATCTCACGAAAATCCAGACAAGGACGTAAACCGCCGTCCTTTTTTTTTACAAAAAAAAATCCAACCGCCACAGGAGACTTAGAAGGCCTAATGTGACCGGCGGCCAAACTTGTCTGTATGTATTCCTCCAAAGCCTTCCTCTCAGGAATAGTAAGGTTAAATAAACGACTTTTAGGAAGAGTCGCTCCAGGGACAAATTCAATAGAACAATCATAGTCTCTATGGGGAGGCAAAACCTGCGATTCCTTCTCAGAAAAAACTCTCCAAAAATCCTGAATAGGAACAGGCAATTCTCCCCTATCCAAAGCTGCAATACGCCCGTTACAACACTTGTCATAACATTTATGGCTCCAGGATTTAATTTCACTGGTAGACCAATCCAGTACAGGATTGTGAAATTTTAACCAGGGCAATCCCAATATTACTGGAGAAGGCAAGTTATTCAAAACTACCAAATCCAATTTCTCATGGTGAACACCATTAATAGTGAGAGGAAATTCACAGACCTTGAGAGTAATATTCTTCAAAGGGGAACCATCCACAGAAACCACAGCAATGGGGGATGATAAAGGTTCGGGTTTTAAATTGAGTCTTTCCAAGAATCCCCCATCAATTACATTCAGAGTAGACCCACAATCGACAAACACCCGAAATTCCATTAATTTTTCCTGAGCAATCGTGGAAGCAGCTAAAAATACACCCTTGGAATTTAAACAGGCAATACGGGCATGACTGACCATTTTTTTTTCTTTCTTCATACGAAGCTCACAGCCTTTAATCAAATGACCAGATTTTCCGCAATAGAAACACAAGCCTTCAAAAAATCTACGGTCTTTTTCTTGAGAGCGAGGTGCCACCGATCCAATCTCCATCGGTTCACCACTGTTAGTACACACATTCTCATAACCAGAAACTGACATAGCAGAGGATTTGCTCTCATTAACCGTTGCACGCAGTCTCCTATCCACCCGTATAGCTAATTGCATAGCCTGTTGCAAATCTTCAGGTGTAGGATAAGCAATTAGCAGGTCTTTAACCCTTACATTGAGCCCAGCAAGAAATAGACTTTTCAGAGCAGAATCGTTCCACCCTGTTTGAGTAGACCATCGACGGAAATGAGTACAATATTTTTCCACATTACCTGATCCCTGTCTCAAACGTCTTAGCTCAGTCTCAGCTGATGCGACACGGTCAGGATCATCATATAATAGCCCCAAAGCAGAAAAAAAACTATCCACTGATCTGAAGCATGTATCACTAGGTTGCAAAGAAAAGGCCCACTCCTGAGGCTCTTTGCGCAAAAGTGACATTATGAACCCTATGCGCTGGGATTCATCCCCAGAGGACTTGGGTCTCAAACGAAAATACAATAAGCAAGCATTTTTAAATGAAAAAAATTCTCGGTGTTCACCAAAAAATAAATCCGGCAAACATACCTTAGGCTCCAAGAAATGTGCTCCAGGACAGTTACTCACGTGCTGACGGAGCTCGGCCACCTCCAGAGAGAGTCCCTGCAGGCGATGAGCCAAATCCTGAACCGACACCATGATGGAACAGAAAAATCTTTCCTTAGAGAATTTGCAGGCTGGACTTACTGTTATGTTCTGCTACCAGAGCTAAGGAAAGAGAGGAGATCTGTGCCTACGATAGAACTCAGCTTTATCCCTACGATGTAACAGGGGACCTGATCCTGCGATCAGACCTGCTAAAGTCCTAAGCTAGTCTGTACGGAGACCTATAGATGTGGGGAAGGAATCCCTACAAGTACTAAGGACTGGGAGGAAAATGGGACACCTCCTAACAGAAATAGCAGCAGACAGACAAACAAACAAAATATATAGAACACTGAGGTCCGTAGACCAAGCAAACTAACAGAGTTAGATACAGAGCACAGGCTAGCTAGAAAGTAGTTATACAATGAAGTCCAGCAAAGCCAGAAGGGCGGAGCAGGATTAAATAGGCCAACAAGGTCATGTGACCAGCAAAGGAAAAAACCAAAGAGCAAGGTTCTAACAAGGTCACAGTAGATTAACAATACGGTTTTAATGCTCCTTGGAAGAGCTGTGGAGTTCAGAGTGGTTTACCAAAACGGTTTTAATGCCCCTTGGAAGAGCGGTGGAGGTCGCAGTGGAATAAAAACACTATATCAGTGCCCCATGGAAGAGACGTGGAGGTCCCAGTAGCTTAACAGGGCGGTTTCAATTTCCCTTTGAGGACTGATGGAGGTCGCAGTGGAATAAAAACACAATATCAATGCCCCTTGGAAGAGACGTGGAGGTCACAGTAGCTTAACAAGATGGTTTTAATGCCCCTTGAAAGAGTTGTGGAGGTTGCAGTGGATTAAAACACAATATCAGTGCCCCGTGGAAGAGACATGGAGGTCACAGTAGCTTAACAAGACGGTTTTAATGCCCCTTGGTAGAGCTGTGAAGTTCAGAGTGGTTTAACAAGACTATTATAATGCCCCTTGGAAGAGACGTGGAGGTCATAAGAGCTTAACAAGATGGTTTTAATGCCCCTTGAAAGAACTGTGGATGTTCAGAGTGGTTTAACAAGGCGGTTTTAATGCCCCTTGGAAGAGTGGTGGAGGTTGCAGTGGAATAAAAAGACAATATCAATGCCCCTTGGAAGAGACATGGAGGTCACAGTAGCTTAACAAGACGGTTTTTATGCTCCTTGGAAGAGCTGTGGAGTTCAGAGTGTTTAACAACATGGTTTTATTGCCCCTTGGAAAAGTGGTTTAGGTCGCAGTGGAATAAAAAAACAATATCATTGCCTCTTGGAAGAGTGGTGGAGTTCACAGTAGCTTAACAAGACGGTTAATGCCCCTTTGAAGGGCTGTGGAGTTCAGAGTGGTTTAACAAAATGGTTTTAATCGCCCTTGGAAGAGAAGTGGAGGTGACAGTAGCTTAACAAGACTGTTTTAATGCCCCTTGAAAGAGTGGTGGAGGTCGCAGTAAAATAAAAACACAATATCAATGCCCCGTGGAAGAGACGTGGAGGTCACAGAAGCATAACAAGATGGTTTTATTGCCCTTTGGAAGAGTGGCGGAGGACGCAGTGGAATAAAAACACTATATCAATGAACCGTGGAAGAGACTTGGAGGTCACAGTAGCTTAAAAAGACGGTTTAATGCCTTTTGGAAGAGTGGTGGAGGTCGCAGTGGAATAAAAACAGATTATCAATGCCCCGTGTAAGAGACGTGGAGGTCACAGTTGCTTAACAAGACGGTGTTAATGCCCCTTGGAAGAGAAGTGGAGTTCAGAGTCGTTTAACAAGACAGTTTTAATGCCCCTTGGGAGAGTGGTGGAGGTCGCAGTGGAATAAAAACACAATATCAATGCCCCGTGAAAGAGACGTGGAGGTCACAGTAGCTTAACAAGATGGTTTTAATGCCCCTTGGAAGAGTGGTGGAGGTCGCAGTGGAATAAAAACACAATATAAATGCCCCGTAGAAGAGACGTGGAGGTCAAAGTAGCTTAACAAGACGGTTTTAAAGCCCCTTCGAAGATTGGTGGAGATCGCAGTGGAATAAAAACACAATATAATTGCCCCGTGGAAGAGACGTGGAGGTCACAGTAGCTTAACAAGACGGTTTTAATGCCCCTTGGAAGAGCTGTGGAGTTCAGAGTGGTTTAACAAGACGGTTTTAATGCCCCTTGGAAGAGTGGTGGAGGTCGCAGTGGAATAAAAAGACAATATCAATGCCCCTTGGAAGAGTGGTGGAGTTTACAGTGGAATAAAAAGACAATATCAATGCCCCGTGGAAGAGACGTGGAGGTCACAGTAGCTTAGCAAGACGGTTTTAATGCCCCTTGGTAGAGCTGTGAAGTTCAGAATGGTTTAACAAGACGGTTTTAATGCCCCTTGGAAGAGACGCGGAGGTCACAGTAGCTTAACAAGACTGTTTTAATGCCCCACGGATGAGTGGTGGAGATCGCAGTGGAATAAAAAGACAATATCAATTCCCCTTGGAAGAGTGGTGGAGGTTACAGTGGAATAAAAAGACAATATCAATGCCCCATGGAAGAGACGTGGAGGGCATAGTAGCTCAACAAGACGGTTTTAATGCCCCTTGGAAGAGTGATGGAGGTCGCAGTTGAATAAAAAAACAATATCATTGCCCGTGGAAGAGACGTGGAGGTCACAGTAGCTTAGCAAGACTGTTTTAATGCCCCGTGGAAGAGTGGTGGAGGTCGAGGTGGAATAAAAACACAATATAAATGCCCCGTGGAAGAGATGTTGCGATCACAGTAGCATAACAAGACGGTTTTAATGCCGCTTGGAAGAGCTGTGGAGTTCAGAGTGGTTTAACAAGACGGTTTTAATGCCCTTGGAAGAGTGGTGGAGGTCGCAGTGGAATAAAAAGATAAAAACAATGCCCCTTGGAAGAGTGGTGGAGGTCGCAGTGGAATAAAAACACAATATAAATGCCCCGTGGAAGAGACATGGAGGTCACAGTAGCTTAATGAGACGGTTTTAATGCCCCTTGTAAGAATGGTGGAGGTCGCAGTGGAATAAAAACACAATATCAATGCCCCTTGGAAGAGACGTGGAGGTCACAGTAGCTTAACAAGATGGTTTTAATGCCCCTTGGAAGAGTTGTGGAGGTCACAATGGAATTAAAACACAATATCAGTGCCCCGTGGAAGAGACGTGGAGGTCACAGTAGCTTAACAACACTATTTTAATGCAGCTTGGAAAAGTGGTGGAGGTCGCAGTGGAATAAAAACACAATATTAATGCCCCATGGAAGAGACGTGGAGTTCATAGGAGCTTAACAAGATGGTTTTAATGCCCCTTGAAAGAGTGGTGGTGTTCTGAGTGGAATAAAAACACAATATCAATGCTCCGTTTAGGTCACAGTAGCTTAATAAGTCGGTTTTAATGCCCCTTGGAACAGTGGTGGAGGTCGCAGTGGAATAAAAACACAATATCAATGCCCCGTGAAGGAGGTTGGAAGGTCACGGTAGCATAACAAGATGGTTTTAATGCCCCTTGGTGGAGTAGTGGAGGTCGCAGTGGAATAAAAACACTATATCAATGCCCCGTGGAAGAGACGTGGAGGTCACAGTAGCTTAACAAGACTGTTTAAATTTCCCTTTGAAGAGTGATGGAGGTCCCAGTGAAATAAAAACACAATATCAATGCCTCGTGGAAGAGATGTGGAGGTCACAGTAGATTAACAATACGGTTTTAATGCTCCTTGGAAGAGCTGTGGAGTTCAGAGTGGTTTACCACAACGGTTTTAATGCCCCTTGGAAGAGACGTGGAGGTCACAGTAGCTTAACAAGATGGTTTTAATGCCCCTTGGAGGATTTGTGGAGGTCGCAGTGGAATTAAAACACAATATCAGTGCCCCGTGGAAGAGACGTGGAGGTCACAGTAGCTTAACAAGACGGTTTTAATGCCCCTTGGTAGAGCTGTGAAGTTCAGAGTGGTTTAACAAGACTGTTTTAATGCCCCTTGGAAAAGACATGGAGGTCACAGTAGCTTAACAACACTATTTTAATGCACCTTGGAAGAGTGGTGGATGTCGCAGTGGAATAAAAACACAATATTAATGCCCCATGGAAGAAACGTGGAGGTCATAGGAGCTTAACAAGATAATTTTAATGCCCCTTGAAAGAACTGTGGATGTTCAGAGTGGTTTAACAAGGCGGTTTTAATGCCCCTTGGAAGAGTGGTGGAGGTTGCAGTGGAATAAAAAGACACTTTCAATGCCCCTTGGAAGAGACATGGAGGTCACAGTAGCTTAACAAGACGGTTTTAATGCTCCTTGGAAGAGCTGTGGAGTTCAGAGTGTTTAACAAGATGGTTTTAATGCCCCTTGGAAAAGTGGTTTAGGTCGCAGTGGAATAAAAAAACAATATCATTGCCCCTTGGAAGAGTGGTGGAGTTCACAGTAGCTTAACAAGACGATTATTATGCCCCTTTGAAGGGCTGTGGAGTTCAGAGTGGTTTAACAAAATGGTTTTAATCGCCCTTGGAAGAGTGGTGAAGGTCGCAGTAAAATAAAAACACAATATCAATGCCCCGTGGAAGAGACGTGGAGGTCACAGAAGCATAACAAGACGGTTTTATTGCCCTTTGGAAGAGTGGCGGAGGTCGCAGTGGAATAAAAACACTATATCAATGAACCATGGAAGAGACTTGGAGGTCACAGTAGCTTAAAAAGACGGTTTAATGCCTTTTGGAAGAGTGGTGGAGGTCGCAGTGGAATAAAAACAGATTATCAATGCCCCGTGTAAGAGACGTGGAGGTCACAGTTGCTTAACAAGACGGTGTTAATGCCCCTTGAAAGAGTGGTGGAGGTCGCAGTGGAATAAAAACACAATATAAATGCCCCGTGGAAGAGACGTGGAGGTCACAGTAGCTTAACAAGACGGTTTTAATGCCCCTTGGAAGAGTGGTGGAGGTCGCAGTGGAATAAAAACACAATATAAATGCCCCGTGGAAGAGACGTGGAGGTCACAGTAGCTTAACAAGATGGTTTTAAAGCCCCTTCGAAGAGTGGTGGAGATCGCAGTGGAATAAAAACGCAATATCAATGCCCCAGGGAAGAGACTTGAAGGTCACAGTAGCTTAACAAGACGGTTTTAATTCCCCTTGGAAGAGTTGTGGAGTTCAGAGCGGTTTAACAAGACAGTTTTAATGCCCCTTGGAAGAGTGGTGGAGGTCATAGTAGAATAAAAAGACAATATCAATGCCCCATGGAAGAGACGTGGAGGTCACAGTAGCTTAACAAGATGGTTTTATTGCCATTTGGAAGAGCTGTGGAGTTCAAAGTGGTTTAACAAGACGGTTTTAATGCCCCTTTAAAAATGAACTTTTTAGAATTTACCAAATGGCTGCAATGAAACAAAGAGTGAAAACGTTAAAGGGGTTTCCGTAACCACTGTGTATATATGTATATGTGTAAAATATATATACATACGTGTGTATATATATATATATATATATATATATATATATTATAATAGAAACACAGCAGGGTCTTTGGTCTAAAAAACAGACTCTCAAATGAAACCTCAATGTAATCACATTGTACAGCCCCTGCACCTCCTCCTCCTCTTCGGTCTCCATCTCTGAAATGACAACATCAGTTGCAAGCTGGAAGCACTGCAGCACTGCCTCGGTCAAGCGGCAACAAGCTGTGCTGAAGATAATATGCTTAGGTGACAAACCGCACACCGCTGCAGAGTTGTTGAAAGCTGAAACAGAGCAAACAGATCTGTGTCTCTCACCGCTGAACATACTGCCAGGCATGGTCATGTGTGACAATGGCCAGAACCTAGTGGCGGAGAAATGACAGCCGGAGTAGATACAGTTTCCCTCTATGCCAGTCCTTTCATCTACCTAAAGAATATGACTGTGGTGAATTACAACTCTCACTCTGGCTAAGGAAAGCCTGTGTGAAGGTTTCCAGACACTCTATGGGTGCTTTTTTTTTTTTTTTTTTTTATTGTGGACTGGCTCCAGCAATCTATAAGACTTAAGATGCAATCTAGCACCTTGGCAAAGTCCCAATTCTGTTTTCCCTCTGATATCTAACAAACAGGTCATGCTGGAGAAACTTGCACCTACTGCCACTCAGTGTCTTCAGCTCCTTTGTGAGAAACTAATGTTTGGGCAGCCAGTCTACCAAATAAAATTCCTGAGATGGAAATTGTGGATGGCTTCACTTCTGGTACTGGGTGCTAATACCAAACCATGTCGTGCCATTCTCTGGATATTCCAGGCTGGTTGGAGACGCTCATTCCCACAGAAAAGTACCAGTGTCATGGAACAACAAGGAGATGTCCGGCGGACGGCACAACGCACGGATGCAATGGGAGATAGAGGGGGGAAGGAGGGCCCTAGCAGTAGGGAACAAGGGAAGGGACACCTCCTGACACCTGTTATGTTCTGCTACCAGAGCTAAGGAAAGAGAGGAGATCTGTCCCTACGATAGAACTCAGCTGAATCCCTACGATGTAACAGGGAACCTGATCCTGAGATCAGACCTGCTAAAGTCCTAAGCTAGTCTGTACGGAGACCTATAGATGTGGGGAAGGAATCCCTACAAGTACTAAGGACTGGGAGGAAAATGGGACACCTCCTAACAGAAATAGTAGCAGACAGACGAACAAACAAAATATATAGAACATAGAGGTCCGTAGACCAAGCAAACTAACAGAGTTAGATACAGAGCACAGGCTAGCTAGAAAGTAGTTATACAATGAAGTCCAGCAAACCCAGAAGGGCGGAGCAGGATTAAATAGGCCAACAAGGTCATGTGACCAGCAAAGGAAAAAACCTAAGAGCAAGGTTCTAACAGTACCCCCCCTTCTAAGAGGATCCTCCGGATCCCCTAGGACCAGGCTTATCAGGAAATCTCCTGTGAAACGCTCTGATAAGTCTGGACGCGGAAACATCATCTGACCTCACCCAAGAGTTATCCTCGGGTCCGAAACCTTTCCAGGCCACAAGATACTGCAAACTACCTCTATACCGTCTAGAGTTAAGGATGCGAGAAATTTCATATTCCCCGTCCTCCACCACCGGAGGAACAGAGGCAGAGGCGTCACCATCCGACACAACAGCTTTTTTTAACAGAGAGACATGAAATACCGGATTAATTCTCCAGGAGGTAGGAACCTCCAACCTAACAGCAGATTGGTTGACAACCTGAAGCACCTTAAAGGGCCCTACAAACTTGGGACCCAATTTCTTAGAAGGAATCCTCAACCGCAGATTCCTAGAGGACAACCAAACCATGTCACCAACAGCGAACAAAACCTCCTGTCGTTTCCTATCAAAGTAGTCTTTAGATTTTCTGTTGGCCTCCTCAAGATTACCACGCACATCCGTCCAAACTCTCTCCAAATCACCGGAAAAATTCTCCTCCTCAGGCACGGCAGATCCCAACTTGGAGAACGACCCAAACGACGGATGTCTCGCAGAACAACAAAAAAAAGGCGAACAACCAGCAGAAGAAGATGTATGATTGTTCAGAGCAAATTCAGCAAGTGGCAGAAACTCAGACCACCCCTCTTGATTGTCTGCCACAAAACAACGCAAGAACTGCTCAACATCCTGGTTTTTCCTTTCTGTCTGGCCATTAGATTCAGGATGATATCCGGACGAGAACGACAAATGAGCTCCCAACCTGTCACAAAAGGCACGCCAAAAACGAGCCACGAACTGAGGACCCCTATCAGAAACAATGTCAGTAGGAACGCCATGAAGTCTGACAATTTCCTTGACAAAGGCCTTAGCGAGAGTTTTAGCGCAGGGCAGTTTGACAAAGGGAACCAAGTGACACATCTTGCTAAAACGGTCCACGACCACCCAGATAACAGTAAAACCCTCAGAGGGGGGAAGGTCAGTTATAAAGTCCATAGCCAAATGTGTCCAAGGAGCACTGGGAACCTCCAAAGGACAAAGCAACCCCGCAGCAGGAGTATGTGAGGACTTAGATCTAGCACATATAGTACATTGACGCACCCACTTAATGACCTCCTTCTGCCATCCAGGCCACCAAAAACTGCGACCCACCAGTCTCTTGGTCTCAGAGATTCCGGGATGACCTGCCAACCGAGACTCGTGACACTCAACAAACAAATCTCTCCTAAAGGTCCCAGGCACAAACAACCTCCCATGAGGAGTGTTAAATGGGGCATTCTCCTGTGCTTTAAGAATCTCATCTTCCAAAACGGAGTCCAAAGCAGCTATCACAACACCTTCTTGTAAAATGTTCTCCTCTTTCTCAGCACCGACTATGGGAGAAAAACTGCGAGACAAGGCATCCGCCTTAACATTCTTAGTACCAGGGATGTAAGTAACGGAGAAATTAAACCGCGAGAAAAACAGTGCCCACCTAGCCTGACGGGCATTCAGGCGCTTGGCAGCATCAAGATATATCAGATTTTTATGATCCGTAAGAACCTGAACGGGAAATTCCGCACCTTCCAAGAAGTGGCGCCAGTGTTCAAATGCGAGTTTAATAGCCAGCAATTCCCGATTACCAATATCGTAATTCAGTTCAGTCTCCGAAAAATTTTTTGAAAAAAAGGCACAGGGATGTAATCCATCCCCGTTATCCTGAGACAATACTGCGCCAACCCCCACAGAGGAAGCATCAACCTCAACCAAAAACGGCTTAGTCACATCAGGCTGCATAAGGATGGGAGCAGAGGTGAACCTCTCCTTGAGATACACAAAAGCTTCAATGGCCTCAGAAGACCACTGAACCGCATCAGCACCTTTCCTGGTGAGATCGGTCAGAGGTTTGACAATACTAGAAAATTTTTTTATGAATTTTCTGTAATAATTGGCGAAACCTAAAAACCTCTGTATCGATTTCAAACCAATAGGCCTAGGCCATTCCTGTACAGCTTGAACTTTCACCGGGTCCATCTCAAAACCATCGCTGGAGATAATGTAACCCAAAAAACTAATTCTCTGTACAGCGAACTCACATTTCTCCAGCTTAGCAAAAAGCGAATTGTCCATTAATAACTGTAATACCTCACGTACGCTCCGCCAATGAGATTCCAGATCCGGCGAATAAATCAAAATGTCATCCAAATACACAACCACATTTTTGCCGATCAAAGGTCTAAGGATGTCATTAATAAGATTTTGAAAAAATGCAGGAGCCTTAGTAAGACCAAAAGGCATAACCAGATTCTCAAAATGACCCACAGGAGTGTTAAAAGCAGTCTTCCATTCGTCACCCTCCTTCATGCGCAACAGATTGTATGCCCCCTTAAGGTCAATTTTAGAGAACCACTTGGCCCCCATTAACTGGTTAAACAGATCAGGAATCAATGGCAGTGGGTAAGGATTGCGTACAGTAATTTTGTTAATCTCACGAAAATCCATACAAGGACGTAAACCGCCGTCCTTTTTTTTTACAAAAAAAAATCCAACCGCCACAGGAGACTTAGAAGGCCTAATGTGACCGGCGGCCAAACTTGTCTGTATGTATTCCTCCAAAGCCTTCCTCTCAGGAATAGTAAGGTTAAATAAACGACTTTTAGGAAGAGTCGCTCCAGGAACAAATTCAATAGAACAATCATAGTCTCTATGGGGAGGCAAAACCTGCGATTCCTTCTCAGAAAAAACTCTCCAAAAATCCTGAATAGGAACAGGCAATTCTCCCCTATCCAAAGCTGCAATACGCCCGTTACAACACTTGTCATAACATTTATGGCTCCAGGATTTAATTTCACTGGTAGACCAATCCAGTACAGGATTGTGAAATTTTAACCAGGGCAATCCCAATATTACTGGAGAAGGCAAGTTATTCAAAACTACCAAATCCAATTTCTCATGGTGAACACCATTAATAGTGAGAGGAAATTCACAGACCTTGAGAGTAATATTCTTCAAAGGGGAACCATCCACAGAAACCACAGCAATGGGGGATGATAAAGGTTCGGGTTTTAAATTGAGTCTTTCCAAGAATCCCCCATCAATTACATTCAGAGTAGACCCGCAATCAACAAACACCCGAAATTCCATTAATTTTTCCACATTACCTGATCCCTGTTTCAAACGTCTCAACTCAGTCTCAGCTGATGCGACACGGTCAGGATCATCATATAATAGTCCCAAAGCAGAAAAAAAACTATCCACTGATCTGAAGCATGTATCACTAGGTTGCAAAGAAAAGGCCCACTCCTGAGGCTCTTTGCGCAAAAGTGACATTATGAACCCTATGCGCTGGGATTCATCCCCAGAGGACTTGGGTCTCAAACGAAAATACAATAAGCAAGCATTTTTAAATGAAAAAAATTCTCGGTGTTCACCAAAAAATAAATCCGGCAAACATACCTTAGGCTCCAAGAAATGTGCTCCAGGACAGTTACTCACGTGCTGACGGAGCTCGGCCACCTCCAGAGAGAGTCCCTGCAGGCGATGAGCCAAATCCTGAACCGACACCATGATGGAACAGAAAAATCTTTCCTTAGAGAATTTACAGGCTGGACTTACTGTTATGTTCTGCTACCAGAGCTAAGGAAAGAGAGGAGATCTGTCCCTACGATAGAACTCAGCTGAATCCCTACGATGTAACAGGGAACCTGATCCTGCGATCAGACCTGCTAAAGTCCTAAGCTAGTCTGTACGGAGACCTATAGATGTGGGGAAGGAATCCCTACAAGTACTCAGCACTGGGAGGAAAATGGGACACCTCCTAACAGAAATAGTAGCAGACAGACGAACAAACAAAATATATAGAACATAGAGGTCCGTAGACCAAGCAAACTAACAGAGTTAGATACAGAGCACAGGCTAGCTAGAAAGTAGTTATACAATGAAGTCCAGCAAAGCCAGAAGGGCGGAGCAGGATTAAATAGGCCAACAAGGTCATGTGACCAGCAAAGGAAAAAACCTAAGAGCAAGGTTCTAACAACACCAACCTGTGTCTGTCCCTATTTTCCGTACCTATCGTCCTTAGACGGGTCTTTCTCTCAGTGCGCGATCACGTGCCTAAGCCCTCGCTGGTTCTGGACTTAACCTGGCTAGTTCACAGGCCAGTGAGACACTAGTCTCACCACTGCAATAGGACACACAAGAAAGGGAAGACTAACAATAGGAAGATAACAACATAAAATACACTTATCTCACCAACAGAAAACTTCACCTCTACAATAGCAACGAACACCACAGCTTCTCCAAAGACTGGCTCCTTCAAAGAGGTCAGCATAGAATGAACTATAACCATTGGTCAGCTGATGGATCATGTGGCTATTTAAAGGGAGGTGAGAGTGTCACCAACCAACATCAGCTGACCATTAGCAAAAGGCTGCCACCAAGAGACTAACATTATCCCTAGCTTGGCCAAAAGGAAAAAGGAAAAAAATACATTTAAATTACAGCATAACCAGAGCTGCCACGAATCTCCAAATTATTTGTGACAACCAGGAAGCTAAGGAGATGGTGGCCTCTACAATCATGAAGGAGTTTGCTCGTTGTCTAGGAGACCGACCACCACTGCTGTTTACCTTGTGAACATAGTGTTGAAGCTTTATTGACCCAGGGCCCACAATCCTCTGGGTCGGGAGGATGTGTTCTATCCCAGGGTCCGACTGGGTCCCGGCTTCCACTATATTAACTCAGTGTGCCGTTAGTGAGATGTACCATCCCTGGCCACAAGCACTTGTCCATGTGTCTGTGGTTAGGTGGTCCTTCCCCGTAACTGCGTTGGTGAGGGTACGGGTAATGTTCTGGGACCCGTGCTTGTATAAGGCAGGAACGGCACACCGGGAGAAATAGTGGCGGCTGAGGACTGAGTACCGAGGGACAGCCGCCACGAGGTTGCGGAAAGCTTCCGCCTCCACGACCCTAAAAGGCAAAATTTCTAGTGCAAGCAGTCGAGAAATGTGGCAGTTTAGTATTGTAGCCTGTTTGGCTCGTATATGCGCTTGCATTCCAAGGACTGGGGTAGGGACAACTGAATGCTGAAGGACAACTGAGGAATATGCCAACTCCAAGCAAAAAAAAATATCCCTGATCCGCACATTCCTCAAACAAGAATCTGCAAAAACAATTGTTCTTGCCCTCATCATCTCCCTCCTCGACTACTGCAACCTCCTGCTCTGCGGCCTCCCTTCTCGCACCCCTCTAATCTATCCTAAACTCTGGTGCCCGACTAATCCACGCCCGCCTCCGCTATTCCCCGGTCTCTCCTTTCTGTCAATCCCTTCCCTGACTCCCCATTGCCCAGAGACTCCAGTTCAAAACCCTAACCTTGGCATACAAAGCCATCCACAACCTGTCTCCTGCATACATCTGTGACCTAGTCTCCCGATACTTACTGCGCGCAATCTCCGATCCTCACAAGATCTCCTTCTCTACTCCCCTCTTTTCTCCTCTGCCCACAATCGCATACAAGATTTGTCCCGTGCATCCCCCCCTACTCTCTAACTCTTTACCCCAACATATCAGGCTCTCTTCTACCGTGGAAACCTTCAAAAGGAACCTGAAGACTTACATCTTCCGACAAGCCTACAAGATTATTGTAATTGTTTTTGCTATCTATACCCCTTTTTCACATGTAAGGCACTATAATAATAATAATGTGGTCCAGACTCACGCTACGGAGACTGGACCGTGTGGAAGACAGGGTGGTGATGGTTGCAAACTGAGTGAAAGCATTATCTTTTTAGCTGCTATCCAACCAACAACCCTTTCACACTAGTCTGCCTTCAAGAGTGGTATTCCACGCCCCGTAGAAAGTGGGACAGGAAGCTAGATCGACATGATGTGGGTGCTTGTTGTACTACCTCAGCAGGCACAGTTTCATCTAACCCATGGCCTCGGCCTCTGCGTGCACCGTCACCATTACGTCCACTTCCAGGTCCCTTGCCATGCACCTTGCCCATTTTAAATGGAGTTTAATATTTGTCACGTTGCCAAAAATGTCTGTAGTATTACCGCAGTAATATAGCATCATGTCTAATGACCACAGTTTTAGGCAGTGACCTGGGAGTCAGAGATGCTTCCAGGGGTCTTGCCCATACTGTTCCCATGTCATTTCAGCACTGTATGGTGGATGTGTCTGATCATGTCTCACACACATGACCAATTAAGATAGTAAATGTTAAAATTACATTTACTGGTGAATGTATTTTTCACCGTTGAAAGCAATGCAGAAACGCATCAAAAACGCTACATGTAAACATAGGCCAAGGTGTGGAGGAGCATTTTTGTTTTTGGTTATTTATTTTGCCTTATATACAAGTCATTACCCTGGAAAGAATGTTCCTTAACATTTTTTTCCAGGAAAATCCATTTTAGCTTTGTTTTTGTATGTATTATTGTGAGTCCATAAAAGTGGCGTAATACTCTGACCACATTGTTCACAGCAGTGACCTGGGAGTCAGAGATGCTTCCAGGGGTCTTCCCCATGCTGCTCCCATATCATTTTAGCACTGTTCTTATCGATTTGTTCAATTTTTAGGCCCCCTCCAGACCTCCGATGGGGGGGCACCGGAAAATGCTTGCGTTTCCCATTTACTTACATTGGGCTCGTTAGTCGGGTCGAGCACCCGAGCATTGCGATTTGCTCGACACAAGCACCCGAGCATTTTAGTGCTCACTCATCACTATTCCTTACCTTTCCTCTTTGCTCAGTATGTGGTCAAATAATTGGTGGCCCCTCATAGTCCTCCACATAGTATAATGGGCTCAACACAGTGTAATGGGCCCCGCATAGTCCTTCATACAAGTAAACAATTATTCACCTCTCCCCGGTCCCTCGCTGCTCCAGTCTTGGCACGAGCAATCTGAAGCTCTTCAGTTCCCGGCACTGCGGGCGCGGAGTAGTGACATCATCACGCCCTATGCACTGAAACATCAGACACAGAGAGAGAATGATGGCTGCGGGAGTGTCAGCTGACAGCTCCCTCTGTTGTCATTGCTTTCAACTATATCGGCATCCAGGATGCCGATACAGTTGAAAATGTGATGCTGGGCAGGGGGTGGCCTGCCCGGAGTTGCAGGCCAAATATGCCCGCCCCGGGGGCCAGATTTGGCCCGAGGGCCAGAGTTTGATATGTGTGATTTAAATGATGAACAATTCGATCATAACTCACGACACACAAACAGTGTTTATATAGGATGAGAATCATGAATGAAACAGTTGAATAGTGATAGTTACATCGTAACATCGAGCATTGTGTTGCAAGTGAACAATCTTCATTTACATTACACAATTGTGTAAGCTTTTTTTTTTAGACACATCGATCAGTTGCTCAACCCACTCACATTACACAATTATCGTAAATAATAGGTCATTAACGTTCGACTCTGAACGATTATCAGCTAGTGTAAATGCACCTTAACAGTTGGCTACCACTGGTAATCATTAGTATGGATCTCATATGCAGATTGCATCTTGTAATTTATCTGCTTGAGATAATATTTAAAAGTATGTTAAAATGCATTTTTTTTATTGCAGGGTGGTTCAGATCTAATCATTAATGGAAATGGACCGATTGTCAAGCAAAGCACAAAGAATAAATGGTTATTTTTCAAGGGCAATACTAAAGACAATGCAGGACAAGTAAGCATTTATGGTGCCAATGTTTAATACATTTCTGTATTTACCGTATTTTTCGGACTATAAGGCGCACTTTTTTCCTCCAAAATTTTGGAGGAAAGTGGGGGGTGCGTCTTATAGTCCGAATACTATATTTTTGTATGGCCGCATGGTGGTGGGTGTGGGGGAGCGGCTGCGGGGATCAGCGGGGCACAGGAGGCAGCAGCCGCCTGCTGCAGCTTACACTGTGCCCGCTACTAAAGAAAATGAATATTCCCTGCTCCCCACGCCCATTTTTTTTTTCAGGCAGCATGATGGGGGCTCAGAGGGTGCCATACATACCAGAATGGGGGCTCAGAGGGGTGCCATGCATACCAGGATGGTGGCTCAGAGGGCACCATGCATACCAGGATGGGGGCTCAAGAGGTGCCATGCATACCAGGATGGGGGCTCAAGAGGTGCCATGCATACCAGGATGGGGGCTCAAGGGGTGCCATGCATACCAGGATGGGGGCTCAAGGGGTGCCATGCATACCAAGATGGGGTATAAAGAGGTGCCATGCATACCAGGATGGGGGATAAAGGGGTGCTATGCATACCAGGATGGGATGGGGGGCACTTATATCAGGAAGGAGGGGCCATACATACCAGGATGGAAGATATTAACAGAATTTGGGCACATTACCCCAATACCATTGTCAGCAGCAGACCCCCTCCCCCATAACAGGGCATCATGACCACATTTTTTGCTTACATTTTTTTTTCCTATTTCCCCCCTTTAAAACCTAGGTGCGTCTTATGGTCCGGTGCGTCTTATAGTCCGAAAAATACGGTATATATAAAAATAGTGCATTATATTTACTTTTTTTTTTACGCAGTACAAAAGAAAAATTAAGCTGAAAAAGAGAATGGATAGCACCTCCAAAAACATACGTTGATCTAATGCCTCTCGGCAAAACTATATAAAACTGAACATGAGGTTCTTAGTTTAACATTCTGATCAGACTGTATGAAGCCCACTGCCACGTCACGGCAAACCTCGTAGTGGGTCCTAACATTTCCTGCCTGAACAGGAGCGGAGCCGTGCGCCAACCACCACCGCAGCGACAATGCACCAGCAGGGCGGGCGGCCTGGTGCCTCGCAGCACCCATGCTGCAAGGCCGAGTCCCCATGACTCCAGGCCGCGCCGCCCCACAAGCACAAAACCACAGCAACATTGGCCGACACACTGCACCAGCACCACAAGAAAGGAGCATTGTGACTCACCTTCCTCAAGTGAGAGCAAAAATCGGCTGGACCCTCTTTGCAGTCTATTGCTAATAAAATCTTCCCACGCTGTCAGTGACGTGCATGAGGTGAGCTGAGTTCATTGGACATGACCTCGGCTCATCTTTATGCCGTCACAGCCAGACACTGAGGAGCGCAAGCATGCCTGAGCTTCTCAGTGTCTGCGGCATGGCAAGCTGGATGGCAGCGTTCTGCTGCGGTCCAGCCTGTCATCTCGATGTAACAGAGCTGGAGCTGTCCTGGGAACCATGGAAAGGTAAGGATGAGGTTGCTTTATTATTTAACTTTTATTGCAGAAGACATTGGCTTCAGCTGGAATTAGCGTGATGGTAAGTATGGTTTAATTTAGAACAGTAAAGAATTGTGTGTTTATTTCAATTAAAGGACTTTATTCTGGGTGTTTGTGTTTTTTTAACTTTGACTATGGGGTTAGTAATGGGGTGTCTTATAGACGCCTCTCCATTACTAACCTGGGCTTGATGTCAGCTGGCATTATAAGCTGACATCAACCCCAGACCTATTACCCCACTGCCACCGCTACAGGGCAGTGGGAAGAGCGAGGCTAAGTGCCAGAATTGGCGCATCCTATGGATGCACCATTTCTGGGGCGGCTGACGCCTGGTGTTTCTAGCCTGGGAGGGGGCCAATATTCATGGCACCCTTCCTGAGCTATTAATATCAGCCCCCAGCTGTCTGCCTAGCCTTTGCTAGCTATTAAAATAGGGGGGACCCCACGTCATTTTTTGGGGGGTCCCCCATTTTAATAGCTAGTAAAGGCTAGGTATTCAGCTGGGGGCTGATATTAGTAGCCTGGGAAGCTCCATGGGTATTACCCCTTTCCCAGGCTTCAAACATCTGCCCCAGCCGTCTGCTTAACCTCCGCTAGAGACTAAAATTACGGGCAACCCCACGCCAATTTTTTTTTAATAAATCCTTTATTTTAACACTAAATGACAAGTACAGTAATCAAAACTATCACTGTACTTCTTATATATGTGACTGACATGTTTCTATGTATCTAATCTATGTGTGATGCTCTATTCTTTCTGTTATAAATTGTCGGGTACCGATGCTGAATTGCCGGCCGGCTATTTTAAAGAGACGGTGCATGAATACACTATTATTTTTTTTAATAAATCCTTTAACACTAAATGACAAGTACAGTAAGCAACACTGTCACTGTACTTCTTATATATGTGACTGACATGTTTCTATCTATCTAATCTATGTGTGATGTTCTATTCTTTCTGTTCTAAATTGTCGGGTACCGGTGTATGCCGCTGCTCAATTGCCGGCATTTCATGTAATACATTCTACATTATTCTTAGTTGTTTTCCTTCATGTAGAATTAACCTACAAGGAAAGAAAGGGTTTATTTTCATTCCGATATTTGTGTCCCATTGACTTGCATTGGTTTCCGGTATCGGAATCGGCGATATCCGATATTTTTTGGGTATCGGTCCGATCCAATCCGATCTGATATTTCCCGATATTGGAAGGTATCGCTCAACACTAGTGTCAACCCATCTTCTGAAAATGGAGGGATGAAATCACTGCAGGAGGACAATGTTCAGAGGGAACTGGAAAAATGTAATCTGTGCTGGCTGCATCTTTACCCCAATGGCTGGCTATGGCAGTACATCAGTGTCATCTAGTTATGTCTTCGAGGACAATTGGTCCCCTGAGTCATATATCTGTCAAATAGCAAGTAATTTTTCATGTTATTTTCCCCAATATATCACAAAACAAGTATTATGGCATGTGTTGCCCCAAACATCTGACCTCATAAAACTCTTTTGAAGACTTTGACAGTGTTTGATAGTTGATATTACAAACCTATGCAGCCTTGCCATTGTAATAGTGGTTTATAGCAATTAAAGGCTACAATATATACATGCTGTTAAGATGCCAAATTATTGTTCCTTGTAGCAAACTGTCTTTTTAAAGCTTGGAACAGTTTCACATCAGTGTTTCCTAAATCGTAGAAATCAGCAGGTTACAGATGTATCATGTATATGAAGCTTTGAAAATCTGCTCTTAAGTGTGTGTTCACACGTAGTTTTTTTTCTGAGTTTTTGAAGCAGAAACTTTACAATTTCCCAATCAAAACTCAAGTTTTTATTAAAGAAGTTATCCGGGACTATTGTATTTTTTTCTTATGGGCCTAAGAACTGACAGGCAGGTAGTTGCGACCTACATGCCTGTTCTGCCCAGCACCAATCTCTGCCAACTTAGAGCGGTCCCAGCTCCTGCCGGTGATTCTGTGGCTTCCAGTGACGTTACATTGACAGAGTCGTTGCTTTTTTCCGCTCTGCTCTGTAGATGGGGCGTTACTGCTGATGTCATGCTGATGGACAGCCACCTCCCCTCTGCCTAATTGCGGGGAGCCGGCTGTTAATCAGCATGACTTCAGCAGTTACGCCCCATCGAAAGAGCAGCCTGAGAGCGTGAAAGCTGCTCTGTTGACATAAGGTCAAATGAAGCAGCAGAGCAGCTGGCCGCAGCCATCAGTGACCGCTCTGAGCCGGCGCCGGGCAGAACAGGCAGGTAGTTAGCAACTACTTGCCTGTCAGTTATTAGAAAAAAATAAAATAGTCCCAGATAACCCTTTGTGGTTTTGTAGAGTTTGTGCTCCTAAAGAAAACTTAGTGTGAACATAACCTAAAAGTGAAATGGGGCAGTAGAGTTCAAAACTTCACATAATTTCAGTTTTGCTAGGCACTTCTGAAATTGTGGGTGTTTTTTTTTGTTTTTAAACCAGAGGAAAAATTACACCTCATCCCACTCAGTAATATGATATTGTGGTTCTCTGCTGCACCGTACCACTCATTCTGATTAGGTGATAAATTGCTGCTTTATGTTGTGCTAATTATTCCCATGAACATTGCCTTCCTCGATTAACAATTTATACCAAAGATAATTATGGTTAATCCCCTGCATATTAGATGATAAGGCTTTAAAAGTATGTTGCTCTTGTTGGCCAAATGTATTGTTTATATACTGAAGAGCCATTTCTAGGTAAAATGGACTTTAGTCTTATCACAGTGGTTGTGTTCTACCAATATGTCAATTAGTGTAACTAAACCTTCAAGAGATGAATTGACACCATGTTGTATATACTGCATTTCCAGACCATACTGCCAGTGGCTTTACAATTTTGTTGGATTTTTTTTTGGCCCTATATGTTTAGCAATTATAACTAGAGTTCCCTTAAGTCCAGTACTACTGTGATAGAGGTATCATGTTTTTTGGGTGTCTCATCTTTTGAAGGACAGTGACATCTCTGTATTACTACTATTTGATGTTGGTTTTTTTTTTCAGTTCCTTAAAAGGAATTTGTCTACAAGTTTTTGCTAATTAATCAGCAGGGGATTGTCACTAGAAGTCTAGCTGTAAGCTATGTGTAACTATTCAAGAGCACTGTGTAACCACATCCACATCACTGATTGGTGGCTTTCTGCCTATGCACAGTGTATACAGAAAACTGTCCATCAGTGGTGTGGGCGAGGTTATAGTTATGCTCTGTGATTTTATCAAAATTTAAGCAAGAAACCCAGTAAAGTGACACATTGCTGGAATTAGGGCCTTTGTCCGTAAATCATGGAGCTCTCAGATTGGGGTAGCAAAAACATGGTGACTGATTCCCTTAAGGAAATTCCTTGTTGAAATTCCTCCCTCTTAGCACTGAAATTAGAGTACAACAGCCACAAAAAGTAAATTAATTGGGAATAAATGTGTTTGGAATGAGCTCCTCTAATGCGAAGCCTCCAATATACTTGATGCTCACACTTTCCATGTGAATAGTCTACAGAGCTCTGGAGGGGCAGGCAGAGAGGAGTTTAGTTTCTCTGCAGCCATTATACATACATCCTGATTTAACATAAAGTACAGTGTGTGGTAACTGTGAGCACTTTAAAACCGAAGAGTCTCACCCCTTCCAAATCTCCTGTCGGAACTAGGTTTCCTTTGGCAAGCTGAAGGCAACAATTCCAGCATATTTGAGTGTGTACATATTATTACACAGATGTACTGTATTATGTTCAGGGTTACTCAAAAATGACATAAAGCTGTATTTGGTCAAAGTGCATATGTAGATTAGAGCAAATCATTATCTCATATCATTTGGCTCAGGCAGTAACAGAAACCTACTAGTTCATGTGTGTGCCTCATAATTGTGTAATGAACTTTCCATGAACTAGCTGTGAATCCTCTGGATAAAGCCAGACTATTATTTGTGTATATACCGCCATAGTCACCCAGCCAGTGTCCTTGGGTTTTGGTTTGTATGTAAAACATGTTATGTCTATGTAAGGTGCCCCAGCGAGGTAGTCGTGGGCGAGCTGTAGCCCACTCTTGCTCTGCACCCTACAGACAATTCGTGTCCTCCTCTGATGTGTGGCTGTGTATGTGGGGCTCTCCACTTACTTCAAACCATCCGATCGTGGCTGTCTCCAGGCATTTCTCTTCTGGGACCAGGGCAGCAATAAATTCAGAGGACACGAGGTTCTTAACCAGAACTTGAACTTTACTTGGGGAAGAGGAATATGTACAATGTTTACAGGCAGATATAATGGATAAGGCCCGACAGGTTATCATCTCTCTCACAGGCGCTGGTAACTCCTTCAGCCCTGGTTCCCTTTTTAAGTGAAGCATCTCTGTGACTCTAATCTCTGGCCCAAGAGACTCTTCTGAAGTACCAACAGTGATCTGGATCCGATATCTCTCCCCCACGTCTTAGCCTGGAGTCCTATTTATCTTCCTCTGCTTCCTGCAGACTAGAAGTGCCCCGGGTCCTCACTACCTTTGATGAGTTTCTTCGGCCGGCTAACAGGACTCTTGCTCTTGCGTAGGGAGACTTTCACACTGGTGATCCCACTGTCTGAGGGTTTGGAGCTCCCGTCTACCCTAGCAGCCAATATATATTCAGGCTGCCTGTATGGTTCTCTGTCCTATCTCTTAATAAAGAATCACTTCCTGATTCTGGAAACTAAACACAGATTTTCCTAATGTGCCCACCCTCAGTGAGCTGTCATCACACAGAATTAACTCATCACTGTCTGTGACACTGCTAGCAGACTCAACCTGACATCTGCACCCAGGACAGTGGCATCTTGTGGCTGTTTTCAGATACTGCAGTCCACAAGGAATTATGCCAGGAACAAGCGCTATGTCACTCAAGGCTTGATCAGGGCACTAAGTTCCCCCTCTACTCTACTGACTGGACCACTAAAGCTAACCCCTTAGCTTGGTCTACCAACAGTTCAGAGAGGTCTGACTTCAGGAACACTTCCTTTAACTATCTCAGTGCCAAGGGAAGGCTACGCCCTTCCCCACTATTACATCTACATAGAGGATCTGATGATTTATTTGTTAATTCTCGTCATAATGTCCTTGGAAGTGTTTTTCTGGAACATTGAGTTACATTATTTCTGAAGATGCTCAAACATAGAGATGAGGCAAGTGTATCATACAGACCGAGGATACGCTCACGTAAAATGTTGTAGGCTGCGTTCACACATTGTGGCCACGGTGTGTAGTATGTTTTGTTTTTTTGCCACAATCATGGTAGAACAGAAATATATTGTTATAAATTGCGTCCACAAGTAGTGAACGAATCCTTAGGCTATGTTCACATGTTGCATTTTTTTGAAGTTTTTTTTATGCAAATTTTAAGCTTATAGTATATAGTACCAGCAAAAGCTATGATATTTCAGAAATCTCATGCACACACATTGGGTTTTTTTCCTGAATGAATTGGAAAACTGCTGCGTTTTTGAAAACTGCAGCATGTCTCTTCTTTCAGCATTTTTGCAGCGTTTGTGCAAAAACACAACAAAAATGCAGCCAAAAATACTGGTATCAGGTTTTGCTGTGTGAAAAAAGCAGGTACAGCAGAATGTGAAACGCATTTATTTTTGTGATCTTCCCAACTTTTAACCATAATGTCTTGGTCTCCTCACACTAAGCGAGATTGCTAGCGAGATCGCTGCTGAGTCACAAGTTTTGTGATGCAACAGCGACCTCAGTAGCGATCTCGCTACGATTGACACATAGCAGCGACCAGGCCCCTGCTGTGAGATCGCTGGTCATGTCGGAATGGTCTGGACATTTCTTTGATCGTTGAGGCTGGGTAGCATGCATCGGTGTGTTTGACACCTTACCAATGACCTTGTTGACGACTCAGACACAGAAACGCATAGGCGTGCATCGTTATACAGATCGTCACGGGTCGCCGCATCGTTGCTGCGTCGTTGGGAAGATCTGACTGTTTGACATCTCACCAGCGACCACATAGCGACGCAGCAACGATCCCTGCCAGGTCGTATCGTTGTCGGGATCGCTGTAGCATCGCTTAGTGTGACGGGGCCTTTAGAATGGCAGTTAGGATTAGTACAGTTTAATTAAATTAGTGATGTGCATAAAGTAAACATTGGCTGACCAAGGTGTGAAATTAAACAATACCCAACCAACTCAAGGACTGACCAAATTGTGAAAGTAAAGTGTCCTACAAACTCAATGCTCTGCCAATATCTTAGGAAAACAACTCCTGATCAATTCACCCCCCCTCCCCGGTTATATTTGTAATTGCTGTAATTGTGTATTTTTTCATGAACTCATGTAAACTTTTTTTTTTGTTCTGAATAGTCACTGTTTCTTCAGACATAACAATATTTTCCGACTACACTAAATAAATTGATCAAATTGCCTTTTTTTCCAAAATAGTTTTATGGGTCTTTCATTCGTGACCTAACACCTTGCATTGTTCATGCTTCTGTGGTGGTGGTGATCCTAAAGTATGCAGCTAAACCTGCTTTTTGTAATCAGCTTCTTTACTGCCAAGAGAGCAGGTTTTGCCTGCAGAAAAAAAAGCAACAAAAACGCAACGTGTGAATATAGCCTTACAGTGTCTTGTATATGGTAATTAAGCTGGATACAATGTAGATTATTTTATGAAATACTGGCACCTGTGAAATATTTCCTACTATTAATCATAATTTATATGTTCACATGAAATCAATCCACAAGGGTTATTAAAAATAGAGGATTTGTGCCAAAAAAAAAAATATAACCATTTTAAGTAAACTTCTCTCCTTTGGTTTCTAATTCATCAAGCTGGCATATGGGTAATTTCACCATCAAAGGATGGATACGGCTCCTTCATTCATAGCTAGAACTGACAATTCTGGAATTATGTACAAACATTATTGTGGGCGTTCAATAAAAGGATTCTTTGGTATTAAAACAAAAGATTTCTTTTTAAGTCAATCACACCAGTTCATACTCATTTTGCACTTTTGCATGTCTTTACTTTACCATTCCTTTAGACAGACACCAAATGTACAACCATAATTCAATAGAAGTTGTGATGTTGTGTAAATATAAAGAAAACAAGAATGCAATGATTTGAAGTCTTATAGCCATATTTTATTCACACCAGATGATAAAACATATAGTACAAGATAAAAGTTACACATTTTTCCATTTCATTTGCAAAAAATAATTAACTAATTTAGAAACAGAGATGAGTTGCTGCCATAAAATTTTGGCCAGGGCCATATCGATCATTTTAATGCAGTTCTGCCTGAGGGCACATGGCTCACAATCATCCAATATTGACCGTCCGCTTTGTCTCTTGTGCACATGGATTTCTCCAGAATCTCTGAATCTTTTGATGAAATAATGTGCTATAGGTGGTGGGATATTGAAAGTTTTTGCAATTTCAGGTTGATGAACATTTTTCTGAAATTGTTCCAGAATTTTTAGACACAGTTGTTCACAGATTGGTGAACCTCTGACAATCTTTGCTTCTGAGAGACTCTGCCTTTCTAACATGCCGTTTTTATACAAATTCACTTGATTAAGTTGAAAATTAACCCTTGAGCTGTTTTTCCTTAGTACCGCTTACTTTTTCAGATTTTTGTTAACCTTGTCCCAACTTTTTTTTTTTTAGATGCCATTCATTTTTAGATGAGTTAATTTTTTCAAATTAAATAGAAAAATGTCCAACTTTCTTCTTATGATCTGTGTTCTGTTGTGAATAAAATATTACTATGGGAGATTTCCAAATCATTCCATTCTTATTTTCATTACATTTTACACATTGTGCCAAAATTTTTGAAATTGTACAGCATTATTATGCAAAGTATTTTAGGTTACCTTCAACTAAGAGTACTGATAACCATTTCTAACAAGTGTGCTAGCCATTAATATGGAAATAGTGTGGCATTATATATGTACAATATATAAAGAAGTTTCAAATATTTTAGTATGTTTACCTTTGCAATGTATTTTCTTTTTGTTCTTTACCTTTACACCCATTTTTTTTTATTTGTTTTCACCATTTCTTTCTTTATGTAAAGGTGATACTGGTAGTTTATGGTAGGTAACAGAGCTAAATTAGTATGAACTCTTCTCAGGGGATCCGTTCTGACACTCTACCTCATTCTACCCGATGTTCTCCTTGAATAGTGAATGTAACTCATATTTCCTGCTTTACTATAATTCTTTTATTATTGTGTTCTGTTAAATATTTTTTTACATTGTTTTTTTTTTTATATAAATAGAGAATGGTTTTAGCTGTTTTACTCTGCCTTTTGTTTAATTATTCATTTTATTGGAGAAATGAATTGCTCCATGAGTCTTGCCAGAAAGTATAACTATTGAAATGCCAAATGTTTGTTTATGCTGTGATAAGTCAAAATATCAGTGAGTTGCACAGTTCTAATAAAGTTTTTTTTTCTTTTTATTAAACTTGGATGAATTATGGTGTTAATTATTTTATTAATGTGTTCCAACTTAAAGGGGTTGTCCGGTCAAAGTGATAAGACTACAGTCACTCTGTGTGACTGCAGACTTATGACTCCCCCCAGCGCACGCACTGTGCGCCTCTGGGATTTGCAGGTTTCAGGCTCGGTAATAGAAGGTATGTAAAAACTATACATACCACCGGCCATTCAGCGCCGCCTCGCTCCAGATGTATGAATTTCCCCAGTGCACGCACTGTGCGCTGCGGGGATTCGCCAGTATGAGACCCGGTACCGGAAGGTATGTATGCGCACTATACATACCCCCGGCCAAGGGGCGCGGTCTTGGTCTCCATAAACTTGTATGGATGGATTGTGGGCCTCTCCACTCTTCGTCCAGACTCTGGGAGCTTGATTTCCAAATGAAAATTGTAACTCTGGGACCTTGTGAAGTGTGTCAATGACATTCTTCTGGACATCTGTCAAGTCAGCAGGCTTCCACATGATTGTGGAGCCTACTGAAACAGACTAAGGGACCTTTTTAAACGCGTAGGAAGCCTTTGCAGGTGTTTTTTGTTAATTATTTTAATTTACTGAGATAATGACTTTTGTGTTTTCATGGGCTGTAAGCCATAATCATCAACATTAACCAAAATAAACACTTGAAATAGATCACTCTGCTTGTAATGACTATGTAATATATGAGTTTCACTTTTTGTATTGAAGAACTGAAATAAATTAACTTTTGGATGATATTCTCATTTAGTGAGATGCATCTGTATTTTGCAATATTACAATCTGTGTTTAAATATTTTTGTAATCTGATTTGTGTATGATGCACTCATCACTAGTGCTGATGCAAGTGCTCGTTGCTCGGGTATTCACCGAGTATCGCAGGTGCTTGAGTGACATGTTTGAGTCCCCGCGGCTGTCAGACTGCCACTACATCTGGGGATTGCTTGTGTTTGTCAGGCAATCCACACATGTTTTGTGGCTGTCTAACAGCCGCGAAACATGCTGACGCGGGGACTCAAACGTGTCACCGCGATACTCTATGCATAACCAAGCACCCTAGGCAAACTCGAGTAACAAGCACTTGTGCTCATCACTAATTAGCACTAAATAGTATAAGATGGTGAAGTGAGAAAAATATCAACATAAATTACATTTATGGGATCCAATAATTTAAAATTGGCATGTGCATATGTATTCAACCCTTTTGCTACGAAACCCCTAAAAATTTTCGGCGCAAGCAATTACCTTCATAAGTGACATGCTTAGTGAAAGGAAGTCCACCTGTGTGCAATCTAAGTGTCACATGGTCTGTCAGTATATACACACCTTCTCTGAAAGGCCACAGAGGCACCACTAACCAAACAACACCATGAAGGCCAATGAGATCTCCAAACAAGTGTGAGGCAAAGTTGTTGAGAAGTGTTGGATTATAAAAAAAAATGTTTGATGATCCCCCAAAGCACCATCAAATCCATTATCAACTGGAAGAAACATGGTACCACAACAAACCTGCCAAGAGACCCCGACCCACCAAAACTCTCAGCCCGAGCAAGGAGGGCATTAATCAGAGAGGCAGCACAGAGACAAAAGGTAACCCTGAAGGAGCTGCAGAGTTCCCAAGCAGAGACTGGAGTATCTGTTCACATGACGACAATAAGCTATACACTCCATAGAGATGGCCTTTATAGAAGAGTGGGCAGAAAAGAAGTCTTTACTTACACACACAAATTGTAAGGCTCGTTTTGAGTTTGCCAAAAGACGTGGGAGAGTCCCCAAATATATGGAGGAAGGTGCTGTGGTTAGATGAGACCAAAATTGAACTTTTTGGCCAATAAAATAAACTCTATGTCTGGCGCAAAACCGACACAGCTCATCACCCCAAGAACACCATCCCCACAGTGAAACATGGTGATGGCAGCATCATGCTGTGGGGATATTATTCAGCAGCAAGGACTGGGAAAATGGTCTGAGTCAAGGGGGAGATGGACGGTGTGAAATACAGGGACATTCGACTGTCCACATCTAATGTGGGTAAATGAACATTCGATAAAATGAACCAGGCGTAGATCCCAAATGATTGTCCATACCTTTGGATGACTAGACAACTATAATAGCCGCACCCATCCAGCCTTCAACTCTATTTGCCATTCGTTACATTTGGGAGCCTCCTCCCCAAATAAAAAAAGCTGTGTTCGCTACTTCCTCCTCCGCGTCTTCTACCTACACAACCACGTCCACCTCCTAATCCTCTTGGACCTCTTCCTTCTGGTTCAAGATTCTTATTTTTTATTTCTACTATGCTTAGCGCAGAGACAGGATGCAGCTGTATTGAGGGACAGCATTGGGTTTTGCGTGTACACAGTTTTACAAAAACACTGTCTGTGTACTCTGCACACATGTCTGTTATAGTACCGTGCGTAGCCGCTGTGTGTATTCCCCATGTCTGTGGGAGTAATGTGCCTTTAAGCCACTGTGTGTATTATTGAACCCATATCTGTGGGAGTAATGTACTTTGAAGCCGCTGTGTGTACTCTGCAACCCTGCCTGTGGGTGAAATTTATTATTCACTTCTGTGGAGGAAATGTATAAATATGCTATGTGGATGAAATTTTTAACTGGACTGCCGGTAGAAAGCCTTGCTGCGGACCGTCAGCTCGATCCAAAATCATATTACCAGCTTTTCATTCGCGGCATTTGTAACATACGCTACTAGAGAAGATATTTTTGAGCTGTGGGGGTACTGTGCCCCATTGTCTGGGTGTGAAATTTTTAGTCCTCTTTCTTAGGAAAATTTGGAAAAATGCTCTGTGAGTGAAATTTGTTATCCGCTTCTGTGGGATAAATGTGGGAACATGCTCTGTGGGTGAAATTTGTAAGCTGCTAATGTAGGGGTACTTTGCCCCATGCTCTGTGGGTGAAATTTGTAAGCTGCTAATGTAGGGGTACTCTACCCCATGCTCTGTGGTTGAAATTTGTTGGCTTCTAATGTAGGGGTGGGTACTCTGCCCCATGATCTGTGGGTTAAATTTTTAACTGATCTGGAAGTAGTAAGCCTCAGTCTCTGTGAGGGCACTGTTAACATTTTTATGTTATTCATTTACTTCCTAATTTACCATGATTGCTATGGTGAAAGAACCGATTCAAGTCATTTTCCTTTCACATTTGTTTGCAGGGCAATTGTCATGCACCACAAAGCCATACGCTACCAGAAATCAGTCGTCCAGTCAGTCTGTATAAAAGACTGATGGTGTCAGCGAGTAGTCGTGGGTTACTGTGGAATTAGCAGTTACCGTACCGGGGGTATATACACATATTCCATGCGCTGGAATCGGAGGTGTATAGACCATACACTCACTGTTAGTTTCCCAATAACCGGCCTATTAATGGACACGGCCTGCGGCCACATGTTGATCGTCGGTCATTCGCGTAATTGTCTGCACGGCATGGGACAGCAGAGAGCTGTTCGTGACAAAAAGATAACAGTGGGTGGATCTGCGTGACCTTTCAGGTTGTGATCTTTGAAAGACTGTCATTTTGATATTGATTTTCATGGTAAGTACACCAGTCAAATCAGATTTAAGAGACATAATGAGTTTTGCAGTGCGTAATGTGAAAGCTGCTAACAGATCCACTTTTAAGATGTATTCCCATCTTAAACATTTGTGTCCGTAGAATATGCTGTAAAGGTCTGACAAATGCTGTTTTCACATATATAGTCCACACCTTTTTTCAGAATGGGTGTTCTCTCTCCTGCTTTTAGTGTTGAAAATTTTTTTCGTGATGAAAATAATTTCAATGCATTTTTTCTTGCTTTGATGGTTTTTTTTTCAGGTTCCATTAACCTTGGCGCATGCCACTCATTT
Source organism: Phyllobates terribilis (assembly GCF_046119375.1). NCBI lineage: Eukaryota > Metazoa > Chordata > Amphibia > Anura > Dendrobatidae > Phyllobates > Phyllobates terribilis. Next base: position 412,349,684 of record NW_027362771.1, on the reverse strand, counting down.
ACTTTCAGGTTTGGGGTCATGTAGCCAGTTCAGCTTACTACAATTATAACTTTACATTGTGGCTTCCCATTCCCACCATCTTTCTCCTGCCACTATACCTCCTTGTTCTGTAAGGCCAACGACACCTCCTTTTTCCATCTCTATCCACTGAATACATCTCTTGCTGCATTAATATATTCTATTCCCATTACATCCCCTTGCACCAGGTCCACCTTTCCATATGTAATGGGCTGGAGGCTATTGAATGGTGCATGGTGTGGAGTTATTGCGGGGTAAGTAAGCGACTATGGAATATGACCGTCCTCTATGATCTGTGATATGCAGGAACTTTAGTGGAGGAGACTACACTTGGGTTACAGAGCAGTAGCTGATGATGTTCTCCCTATCCCATGTACAACATGTAATTGATGATGTAGTGCATATTGGGGCAATGACATTAGTCTTGGGAAGCCATATGACAGATGGCCATAACATCACTGTCATGATGGAAAAGAATCATCAGCAAGATCATGTGGACCAGCTCCCCGCAAAAAAAAATCAGATTAATTCTTCATTCCTTGTTATTTGTAACATTCACCACAGCAGTCCAAAATTAAAATAATAGTATCAGAAGAGAGAACAGAATATAAAGAAGACACAGACACAATGAATAGAGTTTAATAATTTTTATTCTTATCATCAAATTTAGTTTAATTTAATCATCCAGTGCCATTAATATGATTTACTGCATAAAAGGACGTGAACCAGAGGAAGGCAAAACAACCCCATGAGTGGGGAAAAATTCCTTCCTGACCCCAAGTACTGGCGATCAGCTAATCCCTGGTTCACTGCAGTGTCAGCTCTGGATGGGGCCCTGTCACATCTTTTATACATATACTTAATCTTTTTTACTTATACATATCCATTTTAACCTATAATTATTATTACTTACCTATGTTTATCCTTTCTTACTTATACTTATCTTTTCTCACCTATACTTATGTCTTTTCTTTTTTTTGTTGAATTTTAAAAATACTTATCTTTTTTACCTATACTTATCCTTTTTACCTGTTTTACCTATAATTTTAGTTTCTTACCTATATTTATCCTTTCTTACCCATGCTTAACCTTTTTTTAATTTTGTTGAATTTTAAAAATTCAAAAAAATTCTTACCTATTGATATTCTTTTTTTCCCCTATATTCATCTTACCTATACTTATCCTTTTTTACCTTTTTTTTAATACTTTATGCTTACTTATACGTATCCTTACTTACCTATCCTTATCTTTTTTTTCTTATTTTTATTGAATTTTTAATATACTTATCCTTTTTACCTATATTTACCTATACTTATAATTTTAGTTATCCTTATGGTGGTCCCTGATGATGTTGAACATCCGATCTTCTGATCTTCTCTGCATGGTCTTCTGGAAGCTCAGGTACACAGCTTGCTCTGATATTATTGAGCTGGTGTCTTGTTGAGGGTTTTCTAGTTGGCAAATGAAAACCCTCTGAATACGGCCTGGTCCTCTGGTGTTATCGATAACTCAGCCTCTGCCGCTTGGATCTTGTCAAGCTTAAAAGCACGGAACCTGGGTTTAGGCTTAGTTGGCTACAGAAAAAAATGCAGAAAAAAGTCATGGTGAAATTGGTGACTAATCAAAACCGTCTCAACTTGAAGTATTGAAAAAAAAATTAAAGGAACGTTTTCAGATGTAAATATTATATCTTACAATATCAAAACCAGCACCACAAGCATTGCAGTTCAAGACTAATCACTTCAATGAGCTGCAGTGCCACTAATAATCTCTATGGCCAATCATACTTCTGTGTCATCATGTATAGGTTGCAGAATTACATGCAATAGCTCAATTATGGTTAGAACGAGAGGTTTCTAAATAAGTACAATCAGTACTTGTCACTTCATCTCTGAACACTTTGACCTGTTAACAGAAACTTTCCGAATTGGGACAGCTCTATCAGTTTTGTTTTTGACAAAATTGGTTCTTGTTTTTTTGTTTTATTTTTCTTCTGGGCAAAATCAGCAGTGGAGGCTATAAAAAGAAGTATTATTGAAAATGTAAACTAATCTTTAGATTCACTTGCAAGTCTGTCTGAAAAAATTATCAAAATGTTGTGAACTGGTCCTTATGGAGAGAGCTCATTTCAATTTTTTTTAGTGAAGGGTTGTCTTCTCTAGCTCCAGCTACTGATGCTTATGTAATGCTTTGCCAGATTAAATGGCTTGCACCTGACAGAATATATAACTAGTTAATTATTTGCATATAGCCTGCAAAAGAGTCTGAAAGAAGTGCAATACTATAGATGAGACATGCACCGTTAATAAATTAAATTGTCCAATCAGCCTGATCATCTATAATAGTAATGTAAAGATTAACGCCATCCAAATAATTTTCCAACCCTGACATTAAACATAATGTATCACAGAGCCAAAAGCATGAAAGATTGTGGGAGAGTATCTTATTCAGATCCATGTGACAATTCTGTACATATACTTACTACATGGATGTATGGTGGGGCCATCCTAAGGGCTTCCACTGAGACCCAATCAATTCGCTGGAAGAAGGGGTGTTCTCGGATGTTACCATTGACTCCTAATCTCTGGACAGGATCTTCCTGGAGGAGCTGTTCAATGATGTCTTTGGCGCCGGAGGAAGATTCATCAAAGAGTGACGGATGGTAGTTACACTCACTGGTCAGCATTTCGTTTAAGATGACACCAAACGAGTACCAGTCTACTCCGGCGTTATACTCCTCCTTGTCCAGGATCTGCCATAGAGAAGCATTATTAGTAGTGCTACCTCTTGTATGTCACCGTACTTTTATGTCACTCATATTGTTATGTGAGTCCATAGTCAATGACAGTACGTCTTACTACATAAGTTTAAGTACATTGTTAAGTACATTGTTTTCGTTTTTTCCTCCCCTTCTTCCAAGAGCCATAACTTTTTTATTTTTCCATGCACATAACCGTATGAGGGCTTGTTTTTTGCAGGACGAGTTGTACTTTTGAATGACACCAATCATTTTATTATGTGATGCACTGGAAAGCGGAAAAAAATTTACAAGCGAGTTGAAGTTGCAAAAAAAAAGTGCAATTTCAATTTGTTTTCTTAATTTACCATGTTCACTATACGGTAAAACTGACCTAGCAATTTGATTATCCAGGACAGTACAATTACACAGAAACCAAAAGTATAGTATTTTTTATTTTTTTAAGTGGTGAAAAAAAATTCTGACATTTGTAAAAATAAAACCCTTTGCTTGTGTCACCCTTTGTGACACCCCTAACGCTTTACATTTTCAGGATATTGTGCTGTGTGATGGATTATTTTTTGCGCCCTGAGATGACTTTTTATTGATACCATTTTGGGGTAGATACAGTGTTTTAGTCACCTTTTATTGCATTTTATTACAATGTTGCAGTGGCCAAAAAATGTAATTCTGGTGTTTTGATTTTTTTCACATTATGCCTTTTACTGATCAGATTAATTCATTTTATATTTTGATAAATGCTGGCTTTCACAGGAGTACTGACATGACAAGCACGGAGATCTTCAGCAGACCCCCGACTGTCATGGTAATCCATCGGCGCCCCGTGATCATGTCATGGGCGTGCCAATGAACGTGTGGAAAAAAGCGCGTCCTTGTAAGCATGCCTGGCACGTGTTAAATGCCACTGTCAGATATTGAAAGCGAGATTTAACAGGTTAACAGCCGCAGGGGGAGCAGTGTTATACACTATCCATGTAGACATGCAGGCTAGGAGGAATAGGAGACGTTGCTCCTCCCATTTGGTGATTGTGGGGTACATAGCAGTGAAGCACCCAGAGTTCACACATTTTTCACCTGTTCTGGGGATTGGTGATATATTGACAATCCTTTAAAAGGGTTTTCCAGTACTTTTATATTGATGACCAGAAGAAGTCATCAATATAAGAATGGTGGGGGCCAACACCCAGCAGTCCCACTGATCTGCAGATCACTGTACTACCCACTAAACAGTACAGAGGTGCGATGTTCTGCTCTGTTTACATCAGGTTGCCGCCAGAGGTAAGAACAGCTAATCAGTGTGATCGGATCCCAAATGATTTTATATTGATGAACTAGCCTAAATAAAGCTCATCAATGTGAAAGTATCCAAAAAACTTTTAAATACAAAAAATAAAAACCTTCTATTCTCACCTCAGGAGCCATGTAACCCACGGTCCCAGCGAAACTGGTGGCTGTCCGGTCTCCGTGCATGTTCTCAAGTGCAAGACCGTAATCCGTGATCTTAACGTGGCCCGTATCAGTCACCAGGATGTTCTCGGGCTTTAGGTCTCTGTAAGAAAAAGAAAAGTAACCTGAGTATAAAGTAAGTGTTCTTCCTATATCTGTGGTGAAATGATGACATACGAGAATAAACATATTTTCTCTTAGTGTTGCACTTTCCTCTGAGATAACTCCTTTACTGTATTCCCTGTACCACTGTAGGGATCCCTGTGTTACATGTGACGGCCGCTCACCTGCAGCGTCCTGACAGTGATACCATATAGGACTACTAGACACCAGATACAGGGCATCAGTCTGCAGGTCACCAGGGTGGAGGGACTGCGTGCAGCTAAGCTTTAAGGTCTCGTGCACATGATCATATTTTCTCTTAGTGTTGCACTTTCCTCTGAGATAACTCCTTTACTGTATTCCCTGTACCACTGTAGAGATCCCTGTGTTACATGTGACGGCCGCTCAGCTGCAGCGTCCTGACAGTGATACCATATAGGACTACTAGACACCCAATACAGGGCATCAGTCTGCAGGTCACCAAGGTGGAGGGACTGCGTGCAGCTAAGCTTTAAGGTCTTGTGCACATGATCATATTTTCGGTCTGAATGCGATGCAACAAAACATCGGATAGCACTCGGACCAATATCATTCTATGGGCCGTGTACATGTGCGATTTTTTTCCTCAGACCGATCGCAGCATTCCCGAGTTGGATCAAATGAACAGGTCACACTCGGCTATGCAAGTCAAAGAGTCCATGGAAAACATCGGACTGCACTCGGATGATATCTGAGTGCAGTCCAATTTCCAAGGACTGACAGAATGGAGAAGATGGAGATTTTTTTTTCCATCTTCTCGTCATCAAAAAAAAATTTGATCACACTGATCACACTCTAATTAAATTCTGTTCAGAGTTTAATGAAAGTGTGATGTGCATAATCATCCAGATTCTCTTAGATGAGAGAATATACGCTGGTGTGACCCAGCCTCACACGGACTACATTACCTGTGGATGATGCCCTTAGAATGGAGGAACTGGATCCCACACACTAGTTCGGCGGCATAGAATCTGACAAAGAGAAAATGAATAAGTATCAGATCCCATAGAGAGTAAACTTGGGAATTCATATTAGTCAATAGGAGCATTATTCTATATTATTCCATCATAGGACCATTTTCTATCATTACACTAAGCATTTTCATTTCAGTTACTTTACCCAACAATCAGAATGAATCTGAGCTCCTGAAGAGACTGTTATAAAGTATTTCCACATTCAGAAGTAGAGAGACTCTCAGGACCGACATGTCAGGAGTGGAAGTAACACTATGACCTTCAGTATCTAACTGGTCTTTTATATACAACCTGGATTAGAGGTTTTTTTAAAGGGGTTTTCTGATCTCAGAAGAAAAGTCTGCAGTCACTCTATGTGACTGCCGAATCGTGACGTGTAAAAAGCGCATACTGTCACTATTGCAGTCTCGAGAATACATGTCTGAAAATTACATACTTATGCTTATATGCCGACTATACTCGGGAACGTCTCTCAATTCTCTCCTATTGAAAGAAGCCGGTGAGACTAGTCAACATGTGATCACAAGTATGTAAATTGTACACGTGTGATAAAAGGATCGCCCACCTGAATGGGGAATACAGGGAAATCGGGACCATTGCTCACAATTTGGCAGTCTGCAGTCTTGTAGCGTGACCGCTGACTTTTCTTCTGAGACCGGACAACTCCTTGAACACATTACCTGGCACTGGTGATGTCAAGCGGCCCCTTCCTGTGTAGAAGTTGGTAAAAGTCCCCGCAGCTCATGTATTCCATACCAAGGAAAACATTCATCTGTAACATGGAACATTTGCATTTATTATACAGTAAAGACAAATTGAATAAAAGTCATCCAATACAATATGTGCACTCTAAATGCTGCAATTCAAAATACAACATTTCATGCAACATTAAATAAAGATCTTCAAACAGCAAAAGTGACAGAAGAATACAAAAGACACAGCTTTTAGGCTGCAGAGAAGAAAAAACAAAATGAAAATTGCTGCTCTCTTACAGCCTCAGCTGCTTCTTTATGGGGATAAAGGCGTTGTTCAGGATAGAAAAAATACTCACTTTTCTTCCAGAAAAAAAGTGCTACATTCAAGACTATAGAGAGCCATTTTGTTCTGAACAATAATACCCACTATACCAACTCTGTACCCTCTATACCACCTCTGTACCCTCTATATCACCTCTGTATACTCTACAACACCTCTGTAAAATTTGTCCCTGGCAGAGGTATTGTCCATTGAGCAGTGAAGTCTGTAGTGCATGCAGTGACATTAGTTAAAGGGGTTTTCCACTCTTATGATGTACCTATCCTTAGAATAGGTCATTAATATCAGTTTGGCAGGGTCCGATCAGCTGTTACCATCTCTCCCAAAAGTTGGATGTAAACAGTATATGGAGCAAACAAGGTTTAGTGGTCACTCCTGGTACTGCAGGACGGCTCCTATTCAGGCGAATAGGTCATCAACGTCAAAAAAGTGGCAAAACCTTTCAGCACTAAGCAGTCACAATTCTACCTTGGTCTGGAATCCAAAGTCTGCGTGGACGAGGAATGGGCTTCCAGATGCCAGCTGAAGAACTCGCCTCTCCACCATGACATCCAGCCTATCACCTCCGGCTAGCAGGGCTCTTTTGCTGATGATCTTAACAGCAAATTCTTGGCGGGTTAAAGTATCTTCCGCCATCAGGACCTTTCCAAAGCTGCCGAAGCCGAGCACATGGTGGAATAATAATCTCTCCTTGATGGAATGAGAGATTGTGCTGGAGCTGGATGGCCGAACACCACTGCATCCTATCAGGGGAGAAAAATGGAAAATATTACAATAAATCTAACGTTTACAGGACATTATTCAGACTGAGGAAATCTTCTGTTCTAAGTAAAGCTTGTACTTCATTTTGTAAACTGTGTAAATGGATTTTATTAACAAGCAACTTAGTATTCATGCAATCAATCTTACATGGTTTTGTCTGTTAAAAAACAGAAGTCATAAAATTATTATATTATTTCCATTATACACTTGGCTGTGATGAGGTTGGTCAATATGAACATTTAAAGGGTTTTTCCATAATGACACTTTTCACTAGAGACAAATCGCATGGATTTTACCGGGACATTCCATTTACAGTGAATTTATTCTCAGCAAATTCAGTTTCCTTCATTCAGCTCTGGAGTATTGGAGTATAATAAAACTCTCAAAGCATAGTAAAGGTAAGATCTAGAAAAAAAAGATCCAAAAAACTAATATCTCACTTCTCACTTATTCTGCTCTCTGTCCCTCACTAGGTCCTTGACCTTACTCATTACTGCCAGCGTGCACTGAAGGAACCCGGTCATCTTCACACTAGGCCAGGACTTCCGGCCTTGACTCGGCCTGGCATGTCCCTGCGCATGCAAAGGAATATCCCAAGCCTACTCGCAGCTGGAAGTCCTGGTCTAGAGTCAAGAAGTAAGTCATGATGTTACGACCTGCATCATGCCCTTACGGTGAGCACTCTAGACCAGGACTTCCAGACACAGGGACATCCAGGGTCTACTCACAGCCAAGCGTAAAGATGCCTGAGGTGTCAGTACACCGTAATGGTAAGTAGAGGTGTTGAGGACCGTAGGGGGGACAATGAGCAGCAGAGACATTCATTTTTTTTTAGTCTTTTGCTGGCCCTGTACAGCTCAACAAGATGGTGGCGACCATTTTGCTGAATTCCTTCTGAGCAAACTACTAAAAATATGGAAAAGAATACTGATTTTTGTAAAAGTCAACTTCACTTGAATAAATTCTCCCAACTCCAATTATCACCTATATTATTCTGGGACCCTCATGATCAAAAGAACAAGACACCCGCAGTCGACCAGTGAAGAGGGATTTGATAGGGTGGTGGTGAAAAATGCATATTGCTATTTACAACTCAATATTTATGGACTGATGGAAACAGCAAAGTGCTACAGTATTCTGCTGGCAACTCTAGATGGGACACCTGAAAAGATGTTGAACCATGTTGTACCTTTAGCAGCAGTTTATTGTTAATCTGGAGCGCAGCGCTAGCCACAAATGCTTTCTAGGAGTTCCCTCGCTCTAGGCATGTGGACGGGCATGTGGTCGACCATTTAGAAGGATGCTGCAACTGTCACTCCAGAGCAGAGATGTGGTAAAGCACTTACTGCAGAATGCCAAGAGCATTTCAGAGTCACAGAACTCACAAAAACCGGGATCAACGTTCACCTGATTAAAGCTACATTTTCTCAGTCACGATGCTGCTAAACATTTAAATTTGCAGATAAACCTGCTGACAGACTCCTTTTAAGAAAATCACTCCAGAATTTTTTTCCCCATATATAAAGATTACTCCCCATCAATATTCTAGCTGTTTAACCAGTTTACGCCCAGGCTGTATCCTCCTATTCCTGACCATACACATGTTCAGGTTTTATCATACATGCACTTTTAAGGGATCTAAAAAGAATGTTCTTGCTCAGATATTCAAAAGTTTTGCCTTTTTTTTGCAATACAAGGGGCTTAATTTTTATGTCATTTTTATATTCCTTTTTTCTAGTTGATATCATTATAAATAAAGGTAGGAAATATGTGTCTATTTTTCACTTTTTTTCCCCACAAAGGATGAGTAAAACATTTTTAAATTGCATTCCCCTTTTCATAGAAATGAATTTTAGATATTGAACATATTTTCTTTTCAATGGAGGCAGGGCTGGAAACAGTGATTCAGACTGGCAGGGTCTCCTTTTTTTAGTTTCGTTTTTTCATTTATGAATTTTTTTCCTATTTTATTTTTGCTTTTTTCATTTATTGTTTCATATATTTTACATACTATGCCCACCATACGACCTTAAAGGCCTTTGAGTGACATTTTAACATATTAATATTCTTGTTATTTCTAATTTTCCCTGTAACTGAGGTTGGTATATTAGCCCCAGTTGCAGGAGAATTTCAGCCTCCTGCCTGCAGGGTACAGCTGACCTGATCTCCTACAACCCAGCTGCTCCTGTTCCCTCCCTACAGCTAGCGATCACATGTTTCCTGGATCTGGCAGCATGGTCAGTGCTTCCTAATCTCTTCTTAATCGGCATACAAAATTACTGGTTTAGCACTGTGTATACAGCTATAGAGATGGTTAGTATGCTACTAAGCCATGTTTTACCTTCTGTCTTGAAAGTCTGGCTGTGTATGACAATATCCATGTATTTATTTTACTCAGTTATATAGCGCCATTAATTCCACAGCGCTTTACAGACATCATCACTGTCCCCATTGGGTCTCACAATGTAGATTCCCTAGATTATGTCTTTGGAGTGTGAGAGGAAACAGGAGAACCCAGAGGAAACCCACACAAACACGGGGAGAACATACAAACTCCTTGATATATAGCTGCACTCTAAAATACCAAGAATAATAAATTTAGAAAATTGGAACTCATAGGCATAGCTAGGGGTTGGGTTCAGGGGATCGAAACTTCTTAGTGGGCCCCTAACCAGAAAACCATGATTACAGCTATGGTGATGCACCCTACTAGTGGATGTAGGAGAACCTCAGCAGATGACAGAGCTGTTACTAAAAGAAATCTCCATACAAAGACCAATATAGATATTACCGCCATATGGTGACATATAGTGGTAGATACCAGCCCTGCAGAACATATAAGTGATTACAGTACAGTTATAGATAGTGACTTACAGCTAATGTTCTTTCTGGAGGAGTCGTTCACTTTTCCCATCTTTTCCATCTGGTCCAGACCGACACAGCAACTTCTTCCAGCCAGGACTCGTCTGCAGAGATTACAGCACAGACACATTAGACGTCTCACGTTTCAGGCACCATCTCCATCTACCCCCAACCTACCCAAAATCCTTATCCTGCTGAGCCACTGCTGCCGGATGTGTCCCTATTACTGCACCTGCTGTGTGGTACTGTGTGCCCTCTAATTTTCCTCCTACTGGAGCCCTAGATTTCTCTTTCATTGCATTCGTAAAGTATGGCCATACTGTACCCCATACAATATAATTGCCCCATACCTCTCCACACTGTATAATGGCCACCAAACTGCATGATGGACCCCACACAAACCTTCACTGTATAACTGCTTACATATAGTTTAAAGGCCCCCACATAGTCCTCCATACAGCATAATGCACCTCATAGTCCATACCGCATAATACACCCCACAGCCCATACAGCATAATGCACCCCCATAACACATACAGTATAATGCACCCCCATAGCCCATACAGTATGATACACCCCACAGCCCATACAGCATAATGCACCCCCATATAGTATAATGCACCCCATAGCCCATACAGTATAATACACCCCATAGCCCATTCAGCATAATGCACCCCCATAAAGTATAATGCACCCCATAGCCCATTCAGTATAATGCACCTCATATATTATAATACACCCTATAGCCTATACAGTATAACGAACCTCCATATAATATAATGCATCCCATAGACTATTCAGTATAATGCACCCCATAGTCCATACAGTATAATGCACCACCATATAGTATAATGCACCCAGTAGCCCATTCAGTATAATGCCCCTTATTCAGTATAACGCAACCCATTCAGTATAATGCACCCCATAGTCCTCAGTACAGTTTAATTGCCCCCACAATGTTCTAAATAAAATAATAAAATACAATACTCACCTCTCCTCCTCGCTCCCCGCTGATCCGGTGGTCGCAGCTTGTGCTCTAAGCATCACACATCTCAGCATAAATGACGCCACGTACTGGCATCATCGCGCTGAGACGTCAGACACCAAGGAAAAATGATGGAGGAGGAAGCATCAGCTGACGCTCCCTCCTCCATCGCTTTCAACTGTATCGGAAGATGCCAATACAGATGAACTTGCGGGGGGCCCCCAGTTCACGGGCCCCATAGTGGCAGTGCAGGGAGTTGTCTCTCTGCTCTGCCGCAGAGTTTAACTGTATCGGCGCATGCTGATACAGTTAAAAATAGTGTAGCTTCGGGTGGGACCCTCAGAGCGTGGGGCCTGAATGATTTAAAATATTTTAATATCAACTGTAGCAGCTATAATCAAATAAATGGTCAAATGCTATTCAAGATCATGCAAGGCAGGTTTGAAATGGTAGATAAATCCCTATTATAACTCTAGTCTTACTCTACCTTACCGTGGAGGTTGGCACCCTGAACCTGCGCAATGGCACCCCCCTCGTACGTCCTTGTCTGACCCTGTATGGCCCTACAGAGAGAAGAAAGGTAGGACTAAACCAAACATGGCTTTTTATCTAAAAAAACCTTTGTCTAAGAAAACTAAATGTGAGATAACCCACTGCATACATATACTGGTATAGTCCTTTATTCAGATTCATCTAATATTTATTATCAGTGTCTCTCTATACTGTGTTGATTTGTGTCATAGGGAGACAGGAAATTCCATGTATCTATAAGACAAACAAAAGATCGTAATACCTATAGTCCTAGAAAAGCCCTACCTTACTAAAGAGGTTGGCACCCTAAATCTGCGCAATGGCGCCCCTGCTCGACGTCGACTTTCCCTATCTGACCCTATTATGCCCTAAGATAGGAGAAATGTAAAGAGAATGACAAAAAAGTACAAGAAAAAGATATGCTATATCCTGTAATGAACTAGACAACGACCATTAGTACAATTATGGTCACTCTCTTTTAACCATAGAGATGGGTTAACTCAATCATATACAAAGAAATCTAAAATTGTTAAACAGTTTATAGTGAAAAAATAGGGTAGAAAAGATCAGTTGTCACTAGAATTTAAATATATATTAGGAAAGGATACAGAACCACAAAGCTAGACACACAAGAGATCAATAATTCATAGGTAGACTATAGGCCATATACAAAAAAACATATAACAAGGTGTATTAATATTCCACTTAGCCCTCAAAAACAAATCTTACATATCAATCTCTTATTGCCCCATGTCGCAATTAATCAAGATGTCAAACGACGGAGAGTGGTCATGTATAAGATATCCCCTTATCAATCTATGCAAATACACTGTTCACTTTTGCACCAAGGTGCCATGACTTATGTACATAATTAGCCCACCCCTACTCAGCATGAAATCCATAGTATGCCTAATTTCTCAGCGCGTTTCCCCTTCAATGGGTTCATCAAGAGAGCATACATCAAAATGATATATCAAAAACAAGATTCATGGACTTAGATTAAACCCTCATTCAGTCATTGGTTTAATGCAGCTGTGATAGGGAGATCATGTCCTTCTATGTCCACCTCAGGAAAAATATGCCACAGGTACTCCTGAGAGTCATGCCTCCTTTTATATTTCCCTCCTTACATTGCCCTTCCGGTTCATAGCATAGCGTCAGCGGTGGGACACATATGCATTCCATACTGCTGTTGTATCCGGCCTCTAGACCCCCTAACTACAGTGCGATATATGTCCTAACACTTTGTGCATGCACCACCCTGATACACATGTCGCCACTTCCGGTTTAGTATCCCAATGTATGCGATGGAACGCAAACGTGCCCCTCATCCTGCGGCTGCGCACACAGGCACCCGTCACCTGTGCAATGAGATGAGCGGCGCTGAGTTTCCGCACATCCTAGCACATATACACATCACAGTTGGGGCGTCTTATTGCATCAGTAGCAACTCCAGATATCTCTCAATCCATAGCTGCATTTTCACTGCTAGCAAAGTCTAATGCTACATGCAGATGTTAACAATGAATGTTATGGATCATAAGGAGTGTGTGTAAAATATTTAATGTGATATCTTGTTCCAGTAACCACTTACATCTAAGTAGGGGGGAGGACCTAAGAACTGTATTGTAAAGGTATATACAATTCATAAAAAGAATGACATTTTCTTTAGTAGATATCAAGGAAATTATTGGATATTACGAATATTACGGAGTAGAATTTTCTTTAATAGATATTCGACATAGAGGCAACGGATCAACAGGAAGCTTAACCTATAGCCTTAGCAAGATAAATCATGTACTTATAATTGAGGCCATACATAAGTGTTTAACTAATACAATTCAAAACCAAGGTAATGGCCAAACTCCTCTTCGGGACAGTGGCCATATAGCAGGCTCTCAAAATCAGGGAACAGAGCAGCAGTGAGTTTTGACCGGCATTAGGCAGAAGAAAATCTAGCCCAACCAATGTTGGCCAAATAGACAAGGGGGGTCCAAAAGCGGGGACTAAACTGGAAAACACAGAGGGGGTGGGGAGCATTAAGGGTAAATGGAACCATTAGATAAAACAGCCAAAATGCAATTGGTCGTTTAGGCCATATGGTCTAATGCTTTTCATTCGGTAGATCCATCTAGCCGTTCTTTGTAAAATCAAGTGGTCCCAATCCCCGCCTCTGTTGTGTGGTGCAACTACTTCAATCACTGAGAAGCTGTAACATACCTGGCGGCGTCCTTGCATAGTGGTCCATCTCCCACTGTGCAAGAGCGCGCACTTGATCTCCAGTCCAGTCTGCTAGCCTGGCTTCCCTCCATGCTGTCTGTTTGCTTCTGTGTCTGCTGCTTAAGGGCGGCGCCCGATCACTTCCTGCTTTTTGTACCTGCTGCAGGCACACCCCTTGTGTGTCCTCAGCCTATTGCTGTCTGTCATCTGGTATTTAAACCAGCTGCTCCAATTAACCCATGCCTGAGCATTGTGTTCTGTCAGTTGGCTTCTGGTCACTGATATGCCAGGTCCCGTTTATGTTTCCTGCCTTCGGTATCAGTTCCCGTGTCTGAACTGTGTCCTGTCTGTATTATCTTCTAGCCTGTTGTCTTCTGCCTATCCTGGAGGCTGTATTTCCAGGCCTGTGTGAACACGCTCCTGCCTGTTCGTTCCGCCTTCTAGGGGCCGCATACCTAGACCCGCTCCTGTATCTTGCTGTTGTGTCTGTTCTTGTCTGAATACTCTCCTAGCCTGTTTTGTTTTTCTCTATGTCCGTGCCTTCCCTTTTTCTGCAGAGTCTGAACTCGTACCTAACTCCTGCTCGTTGTCACTGTACTTCCGTTTGTGAGTTTGTGGTCCACTCGCTACTTCTCTGCAAGTACCCTGTGGGTATCTGGTTCTGCCTTTCCCTTCCTGTCTGTTCCGTTTGAACTGAGCCCTGTCCCCTCCGCTCTGCCTTGCTTGCCGCTTCGGCGGTTTCGCTTGCTCAGCCCTGTCCACCGCGTCTGCGGTTTCGCTTTGCTCAGCCCTGTCCACCGCGTCTGCGGTTTCGCTTTGCTCAGCCCTGTCCACCGCGTCTGCGGTTTCTCTTTGCTCAGCCCTGTCCACCGCGTCTGCGGTTTCGCTTTGCTCAGCCCTGTCCACCGCGTCTGCGGTTTCGCTTTGCTCAGCCCTGTCCACCGCGTCTGCGGTTTCGCTTTGCTCAGCCCTGTCCACCGCGTCTGCGGTTTCGCTTTGCTCAGCCCTGTCCACCGCGTCTGCGGTTTCACTTTGCTCTGCCCTGTCCACCGCGTCTTCGGTTTCGCTTTGCTCTGCCCTGTCCACCGCGTCTGCGGTTTCGCTTTGCTCTGCCCTGTCCACCGTGTCTGCGGTTTTGCTTTGCTCAGCCCTGTCCACCGCGTCTGCGGTTTTGTTTTGCTCAGCCCTTTTCAACGTGTCTGCGGTTTCGCTTTGCTCAGTCCTGTCCACCGCGTCTGCGGTTTCGCTTTGCTCGGCTTTGTCTACCGCGTCTGCGGTTTCGCTTTACTCAGCCTTGTCTACCGCGTCTGCGGTTCTGCTCTGCTCAGCCTTGTCTACCGCGTCTGCGGTTCTGCTCTGCTCAGTCTTGTCTACCGCGTCTGCGGTTCTGCTCTGCTCAGCCTTGTCTACCGCGTCTGCGGTTCTGCTCTGCTCAGCCTTGTCTACCGCGTCTGCGTTTCTGCTCTGCTCTGCATTGTCTACCGCGTCTGCGGTTCTGCTCTGCTCTGGCTTGTCTACCGCGTCTGCGGTTCTGCTCTGCTCGGCCTTGTCTGCGGTTTCGCTTTACTCTGTTTGTTTACCGCATCTGCGGCTCCGAATTTGTCTCCCAGTCTGTACTGGACCCTACCCAGCCTGCGCTCTAGTCTGCCTGTTCCTGTATTCCCCAGTGTGGGTCAACAGCCGTGTCCGGAGTCTGACCTGGAGTAGACCCTGGTCCCTCTGCTCGGTTCCTTCCTGGTGCACTGGCGTCGTATGCCGTCGTACGACCTTGGTCGGATCGGGCAGATACTTAGTTATGCCCCTCCAGACACTCTCCGGTTCATGGCACAGTGGAACCACTAAACACGCACACGCCAGTCAGTCCGGGCGTTTGCATTACAGCATGCTCAGGCCATGGTTCCCGTTGAGCCCCACGGCCTTCGCTGTCTGAGACGTTTTCCAGCGAATACGTGCATTAAAAAAAAAAAAAAAAAAAAAAAAATATATATATATATATATATATATTTTTTTTTTTTTTTTCTTTAGCTGAGTTCCAGGCGAATTACGCAACCGTCCAGATGGATCTTTCTGCACTCGTTCCTGCGGATCCGCCACGGTACTATGGGGATCCAAGACAGAGTCGTGCATTTGTGGAGCAATGCATGCTACACTTCAAGTTCTACCCTCTTTGTTTTCCCACCGATCAGGCTAAGGTGGGATTCATGATGTCTTACCTAGCGAGTGATGCCTTGAAATGGATCACCCCCTATGGGACGCACAGGGTCCTATCGTCCTGGACATAATGGCCTTCCTGGTGGCCTTTCTAATGGTCTTCGATGATCCTAACCCGGACTCTCTTGCTGAAGCTTCACTTCCCAATATCCCGGAGCAGCCCCGATGGGTAATGTGTGTGGGTAGCGCACTAGTCCTCCTACCCGAAGAGACTACTGCCCATCCAGAATCCACACAGGATGACTACGCTCTTCAGAATACTTCTCCCAACCTCAAGAGGCAGTCCAGACGTGCTAGGCGTAGAGGCAAGCCGTCACGCCTGGGTCTGTCCTCCCAAAGACCTCCTGATCCCAACCTTGAATTCCCTGCTGAAGCTTCATTTCCCTGTTTCCCGGAGCAGCCCCTACGGGTAACATGCGTGGGTAGCGCACCTGTTCTCCTGCCCGAAGAGACTTCTGCTCACCTAGAATCCTCCGGGATACCACCTGATGACAAATGGAGAGAGACTTCCCTACACCCGGTACCCGATACTTCGTCCGCTCCGTCCTGTGAGCCTGACAATGGGTACCTCAAAGCGGTAGTTAACCCCGAGTCTCTACACCCCTCCGACCAGGCGGAGGACCTCCAGTTGTCTCCAGAACCCTTCGGGGTGCTACCTGGTAGCAAATGGACAGAGTCTTCCCTATACTCTGTACCTGATACCTCGCCCGCTTCGTCCAGTGAGTCCAACCTAGTGTACTCCGAAGCAGAGGTTATCCCCAAGTCTCTACACCCCTCCGACCAGGCGGAGGACCTCCAGTTGTCTCCTGAACCCTTCGGGGTGCTACCTGATAGCGAATGGACAGAGACTCTCCTATACTCGGTACCTGATACCTCGCCCGCTTCTTCCAGTGAGTCCGACCTAGTGTATTCCGAAGCAGAGGTTATCCCCGAGTCTCTACACCTCTCCGACCAGGCGGAGTACCTCCAGTTGTCTCCTGAACCCTTCGAGGTGCTACCTGATAGCGAATGGACAGAGACTCTCCTATACTCGGTACCTGATACCTCGCCCGCTTCTTCCAGTGAGTCCGACCTAGTGTACTCCGAATCAGAGGTTACCCATGAGTCTCTTCACCCCTCCGACCTGGCGGAGGAGCTCCAGCTGTCTCCTGAGCCCTTCGGGGTGCTACCTGGTAGCGAAAGGGCAGAGACTCTCCTATACTCTGTACCTGATACCTCGCTCGCTTCGTCCAGTGAGTCCAACCTAGTGTACTCCGAAGCAGAGGTTACTCCCGAGTCTCTACACCCCTCCAACCAGGCGGAGGACCTCCAGTTGTCTCCAGAACCCTTCGGGGTGCCACCTGGTGGTGAATGGACAGAGACTTTCCTATATCCTGGATCTGATACCTCGTTCGCTTCTCCTAGTGAGTCTAACCTAGTGTACTCCGAAGCGGAGGTTACCCCCGAGTCTATGCCCCCCTCCAACGCGGCGGAGGACTTCCAGTTGTCTTCTGTACCCTATGGGGTGCCACCTGAAAATATGTGGAGAGAGACTTCCTTGTGTGCTGTTCCTGGTACTCCACCCGTTTCGTCTGTTGCTGAGGATGGCTGGATAGGAGGTGGCATCCTAGCTAACCAGATGAGACCAGTTTTTCCTGTGGACAGTGGAAGTGATCTCCTCGAAGTGAAGGATTGGTCCTCGAATTCCCTGCGGAACATTCTGGCAGGCCTGAAGAAGAGGGGGCATAAGGGGGGGGTACTGTAACATACCTGGCGGCGTCCTTGCATAGTGGTCCATCTCCCACTGTGCAAGAGCGCGCACTTGATCTCCAGTCCAGTCTGCTAGCCTGGCTTCCCTCCATGCTGTCTGGTAGCTTCTGTGTCTGCTGCTTAAGGGCGGCGCCCGATCACTTCCTGCTTTTTGTACCTGCTGCAGGCACACCCCTTGTGCGTCCTCAGCCTATTGCTGTCTGTCATCTGGTATTTAAACCAGCTGCTCCAATTAACCCATGCCTGAGCATTGTGTTCTGTCAGTTGGCTTCTGGTCACTGATATGCCAGGTCCCGTTTATGTTTCCTGCCTTCGGTATCAGTTCCCGTGTCTGAACTGTGTCCTGTCTGTATTATCTTCTAGCCTGTTGTCTTCTGCCTATCCTGGAGGCTGTATTTCCAGGCCTGTGTGAACACGCTCCTGCCTGTTCATTCCGCCTTCTAGGGGCCGCATACCTAGACCTACTCCTGTATCTTGCTGTTGTGTCTGTTCTTATCTGAATACTCTCCTAGCCTGTTTTGTTTTTCTCTATGTCCGTGCCTTCCCTTTTTCTGCAGAGTCTGAACTCGTACCTAACTCCTGCTCGTTGTCACTGTACTTCCGTTTGTGAGTTTGTGGTCCACTCGCTACTTCTCTGCAAGTACCCTGTGGGTATCTGGTTCTGCCTTTCCCTTCCTGTCTGTTCCGTGTGAACTGAGCCCTGTCCCCTCCGCTCTGCCTTGCTTGCCGCTTCGGCGGTTCTTGCTTGCTCAGCCCTGTCCACCGCGTCTGCGGTTTCGCTTTGCTCAGCCCTGTCCACCGCGTCTGCGGTTTCGCTTTGCTCAGCCCTGTCCACCGCGTGTGTGGTTTCGCTTTGCTCAGACCTGTCCACCGCGTCTGCGGTTTCGCTTTGCTCAGCCCTGTCCACCGCGTCTGCGGTTTCGCTTTGCTCAGCCCTGTCCACCGCGTCTGCGGTTTCGCTTTGCTCAGCACTGTCCACCGCGTCTGCGGTTTCGCTTTGCTCAGCCCTGTCCACCGCGTCTGCGGTTTCGCTTTGCTCAGCCCTGTCCACTGCGTCTGCGGTTTCGCTTTGCTCAGCCCTGTCCACCGCTTCTGCGGTTTCGCTTTGCTTAGCCCTGTCCACCGCGTCTGCGGTTTCGCTTTGCTCAGCACTGTCCACCGCGTCTGCGGTTTTGCTTTGCTCAGCCCTGTCCACCGCGTCTGCAGTTTCGCTTTGCTCAGCCCTGTCCACCGCGTCTGCGGTTTCGCTTTGCTCAGCCCTGTCCACCGCGTCTGCGGTTTCGCTTTGCTCAGCCCTGTCCACCGCGTCTGCGGTTTCGCTTTGCTCAGCCCTGTCCACCGCGTCTGCGGTTTCGCTTTGCTCTGCCCTGTCCACCGCGTCTGCAGTTTCGCTTTGCTCTGCCCTGTCCACCGCATCTTCGGTTTCGCTTTGCTCTGCCCTGTCCACTGCGTCTGCGGTTTTGCTTTGCTCAGCCCTGTCCACCGTGTCTGCGGTTTTGCTTTGCTCAGTCCTGTCCACCGCGTCTGCGGTTTCGCTTTGCTCAGCCCTGTCCACTGCATTTGCAGTTTCGCTTTGCTCAGTCCTGTCCACCGCGTCTGCGGTTTCGCTTTGCTCAGCTTTGTCTACCGCGTATGCGGTTCTGCTCTGCTCAGCCTTGCTAACGCATCTGCGGTTCTGCTCTGCTCAGCCTTGTCTACCGCGTCTGCGGTTCTGCTCTGCTCTGCCTTGTCTACCGCATCTGCGGTTCTGCTCTGCTCTGCCTTGTCTACCGCGTCTGCGGTTCTGCTCTGCTCGGCCTTGTCTACCGCGTCTGCGGTTTCGCTTTACTCTGTTTGTTTACCGCATCTGCGGCTCCGAATTTGTCTCCCAGTCTGTACTGGACCCTATCCAGCCTGCGCTCTAGTCTGCCTGTTCCTGTATTCCCCAGTGTGGGTCAACAGCCGTGTCCGGAGTCTGACCTGGAGTAGACCCTGGTCCCTCTGCTCGGTTCCTCCCTGGTGCACTGGCGTCGTATGCCGTCGTGCGACCTTGGTCGGATCGGGCAGATACTTAGTTACGCCCCTCCAGACACTCTCCGGTTCATGGCACAGTGGAACCACTAAACACGCACACGCCAGTCAGTCCAGGCGTGTGCATTACAGAAGCTTATACTATCAAGGTCTCCCCCATGTATATTCCTTACATGGTTGGAGATGGGGGTGTCGCGAGCATTCACAATGTCCCCTATATGCTCCCCCCACCCTCCCCCGCAGTTCACACTTCGTCTTTCCCATATAGTCTTTCGGACAAGTACATTGGCACAAGTATACTACTCCCATCGTTTTGCAGATGGCAAAATGTCTGCACTATGTTTTTCCAGTACTTGTACTTGAAACATTTTTGATCTACAAATATATTTGCAGAATTTACATCTTCCACAGCTAAAAGTGCTATTTTCTCTATTCTCTAACCACGTTATTTGTTGTCTAATCGGAGAGTAGTTACTATGTACCAATTGATCACAAATTGATCTTCCCCTTCTATATGTTATAGATGGATAATCAGGGATGAGGTCACAAATTTCTGGGTCAGTTTTTTTTATATTCATAGTTGGACTGGGGAGTCTGGGGCCCACAGGGGGAATTGACCCTAGGGGCCCACCCTACAGCTATATGCAAATACCTGTTAGCTGTTATCCTCGTTATAGTGGGGCGTCGACTGTAAATCACAGGCGGCTCCTGCCCATCTACTGTGCACCACTATAACTGGGACGTACGATTACGGTAGTTTGAATTAAAGGGTTATTTGATGAAAACAAGTTATCACCGATGCACAGGTTAGGTAGGTGATATCTTATTGATCGGTGGAATCCGAGCATTGGAAACTGCATTGATCGGAAGAATGGGGAACTTTTATACCTGACAGGTCACTTTTATCCCCATTTTAAAATGCAGCAGCAGGTGGGACGTCTGACTGCAGCTCCATTCATTCTCTTTGGGGCTTCCAGAAAAAGTCAAGTGCAGCCACTCAAGGAATGAATGGATCAGTGATCAAGTCGTACATACCGCTCCATACTAATGGGGATAAAAACTCCACATACTGACGATCGGTGCAGGTCCCAGCAGTCAGTCCCCCACCAATCAATAACTTATCACTTGTCCTTTGACCACGTTCACACGTTCAGTATTTTACATCAGTATTTGTAAGCCAAAGCCAAGAGTGGAACAATAAGAGGAAAAGTAGAAAAGAAACACGTCACCACTTCTGTATTTATCACCCACTCCTGGTTTTGGCTTACAAATACTGATGTGAAAAACAGGTATATATAGGTAATACAGTGACAATCTCCATTCTGAATTATGGGCCCAATATAGTCCCCCATACAGAATTATGGGTCACATATAGTCCCCCACACAGAATTATGGGCCGCACATAGTTTCCGATACAGAATTATGGGCCCCACAGTCCCCCATACAGAATTATGGGCCCCACATAGTCCTCCATACAGAATTATGGGCCCCACATAGTCCCCCATACAGAATTATGGGCACCACATAGTCCTCCATACAGTGTAATGGACTCCATGTAATGCTGCAAACAGTGTATAATGGGCACCATATAATGCTATATACAGTATATATTTGCCATATATAATGCTGCATACAGTGTATAATGGCCATATATAATGCTATATACAGTATTTAATGGCCATATTTAATGTTGTATACAGTGTATAGTGGGCCCCAGACCCCATATAATGCTGCATACAGTATATAATTGGCCCAATAAAATGCTGCATACAGTATATAATGGCCATTTATAATGCTTTCTACAGTGTATAGTGGGCCCCATATAATGCTGTATACAGTATATAATGGCGATATATAATGCTGTATACAGTATATAATGGGCCCCATATAATGATGTATACAGTATATAATGTGCCCCATATAATGCTATATACAGTATATAATAGGCCTGATAATATGCTGCATACACTATATAATGGGCCCCATATAATGCTGTATACAGTATATAATGGGCCCCATATAATGCTGTATACAGTGTATAATGTGCCCCATATTATACTGCATACAGTGTATAATGGCCATATATAATGCTGTATACAGTCTATAATGGGCTCCATAAAATGCTGCATACAGTATATAATGGGCCCAATATAATGCTGCATGCAGTATATAATGGCAATATATAATGCTGTATACAGTGTATAGTGGGCCCCATATAATGTTGTATACAGTATATAATGGCCATATATAATGCTGTATACAGCGTATAATTGTCCCCATATAATGCTGTATACGGTTTATAATGGGCCCCATATAATGCTGTATACAGTTTATAATGGGCCCCATATAATGCTGTATACAGTGTATAATGGGCCCAATATAATGTTGTATACAGTATATAATGGGCCCCATATAGTGCTGTATACAGTATATAATGGGCCCCATATTTTGCGGCATACAGTGTATAATGGGCATATATAATACTGCAGACATAAAACATAAATGAAATGCTCACCTCTCCCATTCCCTGACGGTCCGGTATACTCAATCCGCCTTCTGACTGCAGTGCTCAGAGCAGAGGGCAGTAGTGACATCACCTCGCCCTCTTCCCTGGGACAGAAGACGACGCATCTGAATCAGAGGACGCTGACGTCACAGGAGCTACGTGGAATGAGGAGAGGTGAGTATTTGAGAAGGAGAGAGGGGGGTGAGTTCTCATTCTCCCTCCTGGGAGGGCTCTCCCTCCCCCGGCTCGTGGGCCCAATAACGTGCCGGTGTCCCTTCCCCCCCGGGCTGCCATCCATGGTCATCGCGGCGGGTCAGGTCTTCGTGCATGCGTGCACACGCCCCTGACTCCCACGCTTTTAAAGGGTCCGTGTCCCTAAAAAAAAAATTTTTTTTCCTCTTCCTCTCCTTCTTCTTTCTCTGGGGCCTACCGAGCATTTCACCAGTACCCCACCAGGCCAGTCGGACCCTGAATACATTTCAATGTCTCTCAATCACCCCCCTTACGTCTCCTGATTGGTCATCAAAATTGCCAATAATTCTCATTAGAGATTCAGAGTTATCATCCTCTTTGTTACTGAGCAGGGTAGTCCTTTCTCTTCCAATAGATATTTTGAATGCCTCATTAAGGACTTTCAATGGGTAACCTCTGTCCAAAAATCAATTTTTTAGGTATCCAGCCAATTAGTAAAATCTTGAGACCGAGGAACAATTTCTCCTAACCCGAAGGTACTGTCCCTTCGGTATCACCCTTCTCAGGCTGGGTGGATGATGGCTATTCCACCTTAGCAAGTCATTTGTAGCAGTGAGTTTGCGAAAAGTTTCAGTGGTAATATGTATGCCCTAAGGTATCCCTTCCCTTTTTAATATCAAGGAAATTGATGGAGTTGTAAGCAATTTCATAAGTGAGTTTTAAACCAATAGTGTTGTTATTTAGTTCGCCAACAAAGTCAGAAGAGACAGGGCGTCCCCCGACCAAAGGAACAGGATATCGTCCTGATCTTTTTCACATAATTTCCTTGATATTAAAATTGGTAGGGATACCTTAGGACATATTACTGCTGAAACTTTTCACAAACCCACTGCTACAAATTACTTTCTAAGATGGGATAGCCATCATCCATCCAGCCTAAGAAGGGGGATACCGAAGGGACAGTACCTTCAGATTAGGAGAAATTGTTCCTCTGTCTCAAGATTTTACCAACAGGCTGGAGACCTAAAAAGTAGATTTTTGGGCAGAGGTTTCCCACCAAAAGTCCTTAATGAGGCGTTCAAAACATCAATTGGAAGAGAAAGGACCACCCTGCTCAGTAACAAAAAGGATGATGACTCTGAATCTTCAATGAGAATTATTGGCAATTTTGATGACCAATCAGGAGATGTAAGGGGGGTGCTTCAGAGACATTGGAATATATTAAAAACTGACCCAGAAATTTGTGACCTCATCCCTGATTATCCATCTATAACATAAAGAAGGGGGAGGTTAATTCGTGATCAATTGGTACATAGTAACTACTCTCCGATTAGACAGCAAACAACATGGCTAGAGAATAGAGTAAATGGTATTTTTAGGTGCGGAAGATGTAAATTCTGCAAATATATATGTAGATAAAAATGTTTCAAGTACAATTACTGGAAAAACATATCAGTGCAGACATTTTGCCAACTGCAAAACGATGGTAGTAGTATACTTGTGCCAATGTACTTGTCCGAAAGACTATATGGGAAAGACGAAGTGTGAATTGCGGGGGAGGGTGGGGGAGCATATAGGGGACATTGTGAATACTCGCGACACCCCAATCTCCAACCATGTAAGGGATATACATGGGGGAGACCTTGATAGTATAAGCTTCTCAGTGATTGAAGTAGCTGAACCACACAACAGATGCGGGGATTGGGACCACTTGATTTTACAAAGAACGGCCAGATGGATCTACCGAATGAAAAGCATTAGACCATATCGTTTAAATGACCAATTGCATTTTGGCTGTTTTATCTAATGGTTCCATTTACCCTTAATGCTCCCCACCCCCTCTGTGTTTTCCATTTTAGTCCCCACTTTTGGACCCCCCTTGTCTATTTGGCCACCATTGGTTGGGCCAGATTTTCTTCTGCCTAATGCCGGTCAACACTCACTGCTGCTCTGTTCCCTGATTTTGAGAGCCTGCTATATGGCCCACTGTCCCGAAGAGGAGTTTGGCCATTACCTTGGTTTTGAATTTTATTAGTTAAACACTGATGTATGACCTCAATTATAAGTACATGATTTATCTTGCTAAGGCTATAGGTTAAGCTTCCTGTTGATCCGTTGCCTTTATGTCGAATATCTGTTAATGAAAATTCTACTCCGTAATATTCGGAATATCCATTAATTATTCAATAATTGCCTTGATATCTACTAAAGAAAATGTCATTCTCTTTATGAATTGTATATCTCTTTACATTGGACCTCCCCCCTTAGATGTAAGTGGTTACTGGAACAAGGTATCATATTAAATCTTTTACACACACTCCTTATGATCCATAGCATTCATTGTTAACATCTGCATGTAGTATTAGACTTTGCTAGCCGTGAATATGCAGCTATGGATTGAGAGATATCTAGAGTTGCTACTGATGCAATAAGACGCCCCAACTGTGATGTGTATATGTGCTAGGATGTGCGGAAACTCAGCGCCGCTCGTCTCATTGCACAGGTGACGGGTGCCTGTGTGCGCAGCTGCCGCAGGGTGTGGGGCACATTTGCGTTCCACCGCCTGTGTTAGTCCAGAACCGGAAGTGCTGACACGTGATATGAAAGTGTGACTCTCCTGACTAGAAGAGTGATTGGTCACGGAGTGCGCAGCTGCGATATGGAGCGCATTTGTGTCCCACCGCATACATCGGGATACTAAACCGGAAGTGGCGACATGTGTATCAAAACAGAGCATGCGCAAATTGTTAGGACATACATAGCACTGTAGTAAGGGGGACTAGAGGCCGGATACAACAGCGGTATGGAACTCATATGTGTCCCACCGCTGACGCTATGCTATGAACCGGAAGGGCAATGTAAGGAGGGAAGTATAAAAGGAGGCATGACTCTCAGGAGTACCTGTGGCATATTTTTCCTGAGGTGGACATAGAAGGGCATGATCTCCCTATCACAGCTGCATTAAACCAGTGACTGAATGAGGGTCTAATCTAAGTCCATGAATCTTGTTTTTGATATATCATTTTGATGTATGCTCTCCTGATGAACCCATTGAAGGGGAAACGCGTTGAGAAATTAGGCATACTATGGATTTCATGCTGAGTAGGGGTGGGCTAATTATGTACATAAGTCATGGCACCTTGGTGCAAAAGTGAACAGTGTATTTGCATAGATTTATAAGGGGATATCTTATACATGACCACTCTCTGTTGTTTGACGTCTTGATTAATTGGGACATGGCGCAATAAGAGATTGATATGTAAGATTTGTTTTTGAGGGCTAAGTGCAATATTAATACACCTTGTTATATGTTTTTTGTATATGACCTATAGTCTACCTATGAATTATTGATCTCTTGTGTGTCTAGCTTTGTGGTTCTGTACCCTTTCCTAATATATATTTAAAATCTAGTGACAACTGATCTTTTCTACCCTATTCTTTCACTATAAACTGTTTAACAATTTTGGATTTCTTTGTATATGATTGAGTTAACCCATCTCTATGGTTAAAAGAGAGTGACCATAATTGTACTAATGGTCATTGTCTAGTTCATTACAGGATATAGCATATCTTTTTCTTGTACTTTTTTGTTATTTTCTTTACATTTCTTCTATCTTAGGGCGTAATAGGGTCAGATGGGGAAAGTCAACGTCGATTGTGGGCGCCACTGCGCAGATTTAGGGTGCCAACCTCTTCAGTAAGGTAGGGGTTTTCTATGACTATAGGTATTACGATCTTTTGTTTGTCTGATAGATACATGGAATTTCCTGCCTCCCTATGATACAAATCAAGACAGTATAGAGAGACACTGATAATAAATATTGGATGAATCTGAATAAAGGACTATACCAGTATATGTATGCAGTGGATTATTTCACATTTAGTCTTCTTAGACAAAGGTTTTTTTAGATAAAGCCATTCATTGTTGGTTTTGTCCCACCTTTCCTCTCTCTGTAGGGCCATACAGGGTCAGACAGGGAGAGTTGATGTCCGCGCTCGGGCGCTATTGCGCAGGTTCAGGGTTCCAACCTCTGCGGTAAGGTAGGGTAAGACTAAGCTCATAAAAGAGATTTATCTATCGTTTCAAACCTGCCTTGCATGATCTTGAATAACATTTGGCCATTTGATTATAGCTGCTATAGTTGATACTAAAATATTTTAAATCTAAATAGAAGTGATGTTTTAAGATTAGAATCCTTATACCTTGTTTAAGTCGGTGATTTTTGTAATTTTTCTATAGCAATATTGCAGTTCCATTTTTTCCATTATTCCATATGCACATAATGTAGCGTTTACCTATTTTCTATGGCAGTAATGCTGCTCTAAATGTATTATTCTTAGTATTTCAGAGTGCAGCTATATTTTCTCTTAGAATTATTGTCTTAGCTGGCACCTGTACACACTAGTTTGATATGCTGATCAGTTTTTTTGGTTGGCTGTGTGTGACAGCCAGCTCCCCACCCCACAGCTTCACGATCTTGTGCTAACTGCTTACACTCCACTGACATTTTAGAACCTCACTGCAGAGTAATGAGTGGACTGCCCAGCAATGTATAATCTATGGTTCATGTAGAAGAACTTTATTTCACCTCATCTGTTATATCTACACATCCCCCTTCATTATAGGGAATTGGGTCATGTGATCTCCAGTCTGACAACTAATCCTGTACATGCACTAATGTGTTGACAGGAAGTCAGTCTCTGACGTCATGTGATCTGTACGATGACCTCATCACCTATCAAATCCCTCCTGGCAGCTCAGACTCTCCCCGCACCCCCAGCCTCAGCCTCCTTGTCCCTCTGTACGTCCTCCCATGCAGCTAAAGATATCTTTGAAGACTTCAATCAACACTATTCTGAGCCGATATCCCTGGCTCAGAAATCAAGAAGAGGAATAGAGGTAATTCTAAAATCAAGTTTTTATTAATGAAATTAAAAACACATAATGCAAAATAAAAGTTAAAAGGGAACCGTATAACCCGTGCACATATGGGCCATGAGCCGCCCAGATAGCAGAGCTATAATACGAATAGCTGGCAATGTCCCTGCACAGATATCCAGAAAACAGGCTGTAATTAATGATAGCATATAGAGTTTTAGGCTGTCACCTGCAAGCAGGGGTGGATTAAGAGTAGCCAGGGCCCCGGGCAGTTTAGAAGGCGTGGCCCCCCCCCAGGTACCAGATGTATCACGTGACATCACACGATCCTCTTTGATAGATCATGTGATAGGTCATGTGAGTAACACACAGATGTTCTGCTCACATCTATAGACGGAAAATGACGGAAATGTTTTTCCATTATGTACAACCCTATACATAACATAGCGCTATATATAGCAGAGCAGGGTGGGAGATTAATGTTCCTGAGGGGCCATGACTGTTGTGGAGGCTGAACCAATAGGCTGAAATTAATTCTGCTCAATATTAATATTAACAAAATAATAATAAAAAATATATTAATTATATGACTTAATATTGAGCAGAATTAAGTACGCTGACATCCCCCTTTATACAGTATGAGTCCCCACACAGCCCCTTGATACAGTATGAGTCCCCACATAACTCCCTATGCACAGTATAAGCCCCACACAGCTCCCTATATACAGTATGAACCCCACTTGGCTCTCTATATACAGTATGAGCCCCCAAATAGCCTCCAATATACAGTATGAGCCCCCGCATAGCTCCCTATATACAGTATGAGCCCCACATAGCTCCCTATATACATTATGAACCCCCCATAGCCTCCTATATACAGTATGAGCCCCCAAATAACCTCCTACATACAGCATGAGCCTCCAAATAGCCTCCTATGTACAGTATGAGCCTCACATAGCTCCCAATATACAGTGTGAGCCCAACATAGCCTCCTATATACAGTATGAGCCCCTGCATAGCACCCTATATACAGTATGAACCCCGCATAGCTCCCCATATACAGTATTAGCCCCAAATAGCCTCCCTATATAGAATATGAGCCCCAAAATAACCTCCTACATACAGTATGAGCCCCAGCATAGCTACCTATATACAATATGAGCCTCACATAGCTCCCTGTATACAGTATGAGCCCCCAAATAACCTCCTACCTACAGTATGAGCCTCCAAATAGCCTCCTATATACAGTATGAGCCACCAAATATCTTCCTACATACAGTATGAGCCTCCAAATAGCCTCCTATATACAGTATGAGCCCCCGATAGCCTCCCTATATACAGTATGAGCCCCCATAGCCTCCATATATACAGTATGAGTCCCCAAATAACTCCCTATGCAAAGTATAAGCCCCACATAGCTCCATATATACAGTGCTAGCTATTGAGCCAGCTCTACGCCCAGGTGGCAAACATTTTTATTGGTATATGGTCTCCCATCTTGGTAATTTGTGCTGCCCCCATCCTGGTATTTGTGCTTCCCAATCCTGTTCCTCCATCCTATTACGTGCTGCCCTCATCTCTATCCTGGTATGCATAGCACCCCTCACCCCCAATCCTGGTATGCATGGCACCCCTCACCCCCAATCCTGGTATGCATGGCACCCCTAATCCCCAATCCTTGCATGCATGGCACCCCTCATCCAGGTATGCATGGCTCCCTCATACCCAATCCTGGCATGCATGGTACCTCATCCCTATCCTGATATGCATGGCACCCCATCCGTCATCCTGATATACATGTTACCCCTCATCCCTATCCTGGTATACATGGCCCCACATCCGAATCCTGGTATGCATGGCCCCCCAGATCCCTATCCTGGTATGCATGGTACCCCTCATCCCTATCCTGGTATGCATGGTACCCCTCATCCCAATCCTGGTATGCATGGCACCCCTCATCCCCAATTCTGGTATGCATGGCACCCCTCATCCCC
Source organism: Phyllobates terribilis (assembly GCF_046119375.1). Lineage (NCBI taxonomy): Eukaryota > Metazoa > Chordata > Amphibia > Anura > Dendrobatidae > Phyllobates > Phyllobates terribilis. The sequence continues at coordinate 412,320,411 of NW_027362771.1, read as the reverse complement.
AATCCTGGTATGCATAGCACCCCTCATCCCCAATCCTGGTATACATGGCACCCCTCATCCCCTATCCTGATATACATGGTACCCCTCATCCCTATCCTGGTATACATGGCCCCTCATCCGAATCCTGGTATGCATGACCCTCCCCCCAGATCCCTATCCTGGTATGCATGGTACCCCTCATCACAAATCCTGGTATGCATGGCATCCCTCATCCCCAATCCTATTATGCATGGCACCCCTCATCTGCAATTCTGGTATGCATGGCACCCCTCATCCCCAATCCTGGTATGCATGGCACCCCTCATCTCCAATCCTGGTATGCATGGCACCCCTCATCCCCAATCCTGGTATGCATGGCACCCCTCATCCCCAATCCTGGTATGCATGGCACCCCTCATCACCAATCCTTGTATGCATGGCACCCCTCATCCCCAATCCTGGTATGCATGGCACCCCTCATCCCCAATCCTGGTTTGCATGGCACCCCATCTCTCATCCTGGTATGCATGGCCCCCTCATCCCAAATTTGATATACATGGCACCCCTCATCCCAATCCTGGTATGTATGGCACCCCTCATCCCCAATCCTGGTAAGCATGGCACCCCTCATCCCCAATCCTGGTATGCATGGCACCCCTCATCCCCAATCCTGGTATGAATGGCACCCCTCATCCCCAATCCTGGTTTGCATGGCACCCCATCTCTCATCCTGGTATGCATCGCCCACTCATCCCAAATTTGATATACATGGCACCCCTCATCCCAATCCTGGTATGTATGGCACCCCTCATCCCCCCAATCCTGATATATATGGTACCCAATCCCTCATCCTGGTATGCATGGCTTCCTCATCCCCAATTCTGGTATGTATGGCACCCCTCATCCCCAATCCTGGTATGTATGGTACCCCTCATCCTGGTATGCATGGCACCCCATCCCACATCCTGGTATGCATGCTACCCTGCATCCCTATTCTGGTATGTATGGTACCCCTCATTCTGGTATACATGGCACCCTTCATCCCAATTCTGGTATGTATGGCCTGCTCATCCCTCAATCCTGGTATGCATGGTACCCCGCATTCCTATCCTGGTATGCATGGCACCCCTCATCCCCAATCCTGGCATGCATGGCACCCCTCATCCCCAATCCTGGCATGCATGGCACCCCTCATCCCCAATCCTGGTATGCATGGCACCCCTCATCACCAATCCTGGTATGCATGGCACCCCTCATCCCCAATCCTGGTATGCATGGCACCCCTCATCCAAAATCCTGGTATGTATGGCACCCCTCATCCCCCATCCTGTTATGCATGGCACCCCTCATCCCCAATCCTGGTATGCATGGCACGCCTCATCCCCAATCTTGGTATGGATGGCACCCCTCATTCCCAATCCTGGTTTGCATGGCACCCCATCTCTCATCCTGGTATGCATGGCCCACTGATCCCAAATTTGATATACATTGCACCCCTCATCCCAATCCTGGTATGTATGGCACCCCTCATCCCCCCAATCCTGATATATATGGTACCCAATCCCTCATCCTGCTATGCATGGCTTCCTCATCCCCAATTCTGGTATGCATGGTTCCCCTAATTCCTATTTTGGTATGCATGGTACCCTCATCCTGGTATGCATGGCACCACATACCTCATCCTGGTATGCATGGTACCCCACATCCCTATTCTGATATGTATGGTACCCGTCATCCAGGTATACATGGCACCCCTCATCCTGGTATGCATGGCTCCCACATCCCCAATCCTGGTATGTATGGCCCCCTCATCCCTATCCTGGTATGCATGGCACTCCTCTTCCCCTAATCCTGGTATGCATGGCACCACATATTCCTATTCTGGTATGCATGATACCCCTCATCCCTATTCTAGTATGCATGGTACCCCTCATCCTGGTATGCACAGCACCCCATCCATCATCCTGGTATGCTTGGTACCCATAATTCCTATCCAGGTATGCATGGTCCTCCTCATCCCCAATGCTGGTATGCATGGAACCCCTCACCCCCCAATCCTAGTATGCATGGCACCCCTCACCCCCCCAATCCTGGTATGGATGGCACACCTCATCCTCAATCCTGGTACGAATGGCACCCCTCACCTCCCAGTCCTAGTATACATGGCCCCCCTCACCCCCTAATCTGGGTATGCATGGTCCCCCTCATCCCCCCAATCCTGGTATTCATGGTACCCCTCATCCCCCAATCCTGGTATGCGTGGCCCCCTCATCCCCCAATCCTGGTATGCGTGGCCCCCTCATCCCCCAATCCTGGAATGCGTGGCCACCTCATCCCCCAATCCTGGAATGCGTGGCCACCTCATCCCCCAATCCTGGAATGCGTGGCCACCTCATCCCCCAATCCTGGAATGCGTGGCCCCCTCATCCCCCAATCCTGGTATGCGTGGCACCCCTCATCCCCCAATCCTGGTATGCGTGGCACCCCTCATCCCCCAATCCTGGTATGCGTGGCACCCCTCACCTCCCAATCCTGGTATGCACGGCCCCCCTCACCTCCCAATCCTGGTATGCATGGTACCCCACATCCCTATTCTGATATGTATGGTACCCGTCATCCAGGTATACATGGCACCCCTCATCCTGGTATGCATGGCTCCCACATCCCCAATCCTGGTATGTATGGCCCCCTCATCCCTATCCTGGTATGCATGGCACTCCTCTTCCCCTAATCCTGGTATGCATGACACCACATATTCCTATTCTGGTATGCATGATACCCCTCATCCCTATTCTAGTATGCATGGTACCCCTCATCCTGGTATGCACAGCACCCCATCCATCATCCTGGTATGCTTGGTACCCATAATTCCTATCCAGGTATGCATGGTCCTCCTCATCCCCAATGCTGGTATGCATGGAACCCCTCACCCCCCAATCCTAGTATGCATGGCACCCCTCACCCCCCCAATCCTGGTATGGATGGCACACCTCATCCTCAATCCTGGTATGAATGGCACCCCTCACCTCCCAGTCCTAGTATACATGGCCCCCCTCACCCCCTAATCTGGGTATGCATGGTCCCCTCACCCCCCAATCTTGGTATGCATGGTCCCCCTCATCCCCCCAATCCTGGTATTCATGGTACCCCTCATCCCCCAATCCTGGTATGCGTGGCCCCCTCATCCCCCAATCCTGGTATGCGTGGCCCCCTCATCCCCCAATCCTGGTATGCGTGGCCACCTCATCCCCCAATCCTGGAATGCGTGGCCACCTCATCCCCCAATCCTGGAATGCGTGGCCACCTCATCCCCCAATCCTGGTATGCGTGGCACCCCTCACCTCCCAATCCTGGCATGCATGGCACCCCTCACCTCCCAATCCTGGTATGCACGGCCCCCCTCACCTCCCAATCCTGGTATGCACGGCCCCCCTCACCTCCCAATCCTGGTATGCACGGTCCCCTCACCCACCAATCCTGGTATGTATGGCATCCCTCACCCCCCTAATCCTGGTATGCATGGCACCCCTCACCTCCCAATCCTAGTATGTATGGCACCCCTCATCCCCAATCCTGGTATGCATGGTCCCCCTCATCCCCCTCCAATCCTGGTATGCATGGTACCCCTCATCCCCCAATCCTCGTATGTGTGGCCCCCTCATCCCTTTCACGCTGCACACATACAAAAAAAACCACTTATACTCACCTTTCTTCCCTGTGCTCCAGCACTGCGGTGTCCTGTTCTGCCGGGGGAGAAGTGCGGTGCCGGAGTATGCGCGTGCCCATACCGCGCTGTCTGACGCCATTTTGCTGAAAACACACTGCAAATGTGTCTTCAGTAAAATGGCGCCGGATAGCGCTATGCTCATTCGCCGACTCCGATGCCTTCACTCCTGCCCCGGTCTCCGGCGAGAAGAGAGGCGCAGCGTCAACGATCCTCCTGGTCAGGTAAGTATGTAAGTATGGCGCCGAAGATCGCGGTATGCGTTCAGTGTCTATGCATACCGAGATCTCCGGCGCCATACACTCTTCTTACCTGTGACGGCTCCATGCGTTTTTCTGTCTGGAGCCAGAGGCGTGTCGCGCTTGCGCAGTCTATAGAGGCTTCAGACAGAGGGACGCTTGTAGCGTTATATTATACACTGTGTTCCAAATTATTATGCAAATAATATTTTCTCAGATTTTCCCAAATTACCTATATGAATTGCAGTCGTTGTAATTTTCCAGTCAAATAACTATTAGAGTACAATTGAAAGGCTTTTGTACAAACTGCCTATGATAACAGTATATTTTTAAAAAATAAAAAACTCAAGCTGCACTCAAAATGCATGTTCCAAATTATTATGCACAGCAGAGTTTTCAACCTTTTCATTTTAATAAAGAACAAAAAAATGGTCATTTTTGAAATTATAAGCATTAGCAGGTTATTACAAACTGAAATCAAACAGTTTTCAACTCAAAACTTTATTCTAGGTGATGTTACATTTGCACATTAGACCGCTTGTTCGAAAGGAGCTTCTGAACTCTCTCGTCCATTGAATTTGTCGGTTTTGGATGGTTTCTGCTTTAATTGTTTTGCATGATGACAGAATACCCTCCCAGAGCTGTTGCTTAGATGTGAACTGCCTCCCGCCATCATAGACACTCCTTTTGATGATGCTCCAGAGGTTCTCAATGGGGTTGACATCAGGGGAGCATGGGTGCCACACCATAAGTTTGTCCCCTTTTATGCCCATAGCAGCCAGAGATGCAGATGTGTTATGTGCAGCATGAGACGGGGCATTATCATGCATGAAATGATCTCGATGGTCCAGATGGATGGAGTGGAGGATGGCTGGTTGATGGACACCCCATGCAAACACGGCTACGGCGCTAACAAGGAGGAGGTGGAGTAATGTTTTGGACTGGAATCATGGGGAGAGAGATTGTCGGCCCTTTTAGGATCCCTGAAGGGGTAAAGATGAACTCCATAATGTATGTTGAGATTCTCAAACAGCACTTCTTTCCATGGTTCAAGAAGAAGAACCGTGCATTCCGCAGCAAGATCATTTTCATGCATGATAATGCCCCGTCTCATGCTGCACATAACACATCTGCATCTCTGGCTGCTATGGGCATAAAAGGGGACAAACTTATGGTGTGACACCCATGCTCCCCTGACCTCAACCCCATTGAGAACCTTTGGAGCATCATCAAAAGGAGTGTCTATGATGGCGGGAGGCAGTTCACATCTAAGCAACAGCTCTGGGAGGGCATTCTGTCCTCATGCAAAACAATTAAAGCAGAAACCATCCAAAACCTGACAAATTCAATGGACGAGAGAGTTCAGAAGCTCTTTTCGAACAAGCGGTTTGAGTTTATTGTTTTAAAAATATACTGTTATCATAGGCAGTTTGTACAAAAACCTTTCAATTGTACTCTAATAGTTATTTGACTGGGAAATTACAATGACTGCAATTCATATAGGTAATTTGGGAAAATCTGAGAAAATATTATTTGCATAATAATTTGGAACACAGTGTGGATGAGCCCCACATACCTTCCTATATACAGTATGAGCCCCCAAATAGCCTCCTATATACAGTGTGAGCCCCCAGATAGCCTCCTATATACAGTATGAGCCCTGCATAGCCCCCTATATACAGTATGAGCCCCACATAGCTTCCTATATACAGTATGAGCCCTCATATAGCCTCCTATATACAGTGAGCCCCCAGATAGCCTCCTATTTACAGGATGAGCCCCCGCATAGCTCCCTATATACAGTATGAGCCTCCCTATATACAATATGAGCCCCCCACATAGCTCCTTATATACAGTATGAGCCCCACATAGCCTCCCTATATACAGTATGAACTCCTGCATAGCTCCTTATATACAGTATGAGCCCCACATAGCCTCCCTATATACAGTATGAGACCCCCATAGCCTCCCTATATTCAGTATCATCCCTCCACATAGCCTCCTATATACAGTATCAACCCCCCACATAGCCTCTTATATACAGTATTAGCTCCACATAGCCTCCTATATACAGTATCATCCCCCCACATAGCCTCCTATATACCATATCATGCCCCCACACAACCTCCTATATGCAGTATCATCCCCCCACATAGCTCCTTATATACAATATGAGCCCCAAAATAGCCTCATATATACAGTATGAGTACCACATAGCTCACTATATACAGTATGAGCCCCACATAGCTCACTATATACAGTATGAGCCCCCAAATAGCCTCCAATATACAGTATGAGCCCCCGCATAGCTCGCTATATACAGTATGAGCCCCAGCATTGCTCGCTATATACAGAAAGCCTCGCATAGCTCCTTATATACAGTATGAGCCCCACAAAGCCTCCCTATATACAGTATGAACCCCCCATAGTCTCCCTATATATGGCATGAACCCCCGCATAGCTCCTTATATGCAGTATGAGCCCGACATAGCTCCCTATAAACAGTATGAGCCCCACATAGCCTCCCTATATACAGTATAAGCCCATATAGCCTCCCTATATACAATATAAGCCCCCCCACATAGCTCCTTATATACAGTATGAGCCCCCCATAGCCTCCCTATATACAATATGAGCCCCCACATAGCTCCTTATATACTGTATGAGCCCCACAAAGCTTCCTATATACAGTATGAGCCCCCAAATAGCCTATATACAGTGTGAGCCCCCAGATAGCCTCCTATATACAGTATGAGCCCCCGCATAGCTTCCTATATACAGTATGAGCCTCCCATAGCCTCGCTATATACAATATGAGCCCCCCACATAGCTCCTTATATACAGTATGAGCCCCACATAGCTCCCTATATACAGCATGAACTCCCGCATAGCTCCTTATATACAGTATGAGCCCCACATAGCCTATCTATATACAGTATGAGACCCCCATAGCCTCCCTATATGCAGTATCATCCCTCCACATAGCCTCCTATATACTGTATCATCCCCCCACATAGCCTCTTATATACAGTATTAGCCCCACATAGCCTCCTATATACAATATCATCCCCCCACATAGCCTCCTATTTACAGTTTCATGCCCCCACACAGCCTCCTATATGCAGTATCATCCCCCCACATAGCTCCTTATATACAATATGAGCCCAAAAAAAGCCTCCTATATACAGTGAGTCCCACATAGCTCACTGTATACAGTATGAGCCCCACATAGCTCACTATATACAGTATGAGCACTCAAATAGCCTCCTATATACAGTATGAGCCCCCAAATAGCCGCCTATATACAGTATGAGCCCCCAAATAGCCTCCTATATAATATGAGCCCCCAGATAGCCTCCTATATACAGTATGAGCCCCCGCATAGCTCGCTATATACAGTATGAGCCCCGGCATAGCTTGCTATATACAGTATGAGCCTCGCATAGCTCCTTATATACATTATGAGCCCCACATAGCCTCCCTTTATGCAGTATGAACCCCCGCATGGCTCCTTATACACAGTATGAGCCCCACATAGCCTCCCTATATATGGTATGAACCCCCGCATAGCTCCTTATATACAGTCTGAGCCCGACATAGCTCCCTATAAACAGTATTAGCCCAAGATAGCCTCCCTATATACAGTATAAGCCCCCATAGCCTCCCTATATACAATATGAGCCCCCCACATAGCTCCCTATATACAGTATGAGCCTCACATAGCCTCCCTATATACAGTACAGTATGAACCCCCGCATAGCTTCCTATTTGCAATATCATCCCTCCACATAGCCTCCTATATACAGTATCATCGCCCCACATAGCCTCCTATATACAGTATCACCCCCCCACATAGCTCCTTATATACAATATGAGCCACAAAATAGCCTCCTATATACAGTATGAGCCCCACATAGCTCACTATATACAGTTTGAGCCCCCAAATAGCCTCCAATATACAGTATGAGCTCCCAAATATCCTCCTATATACAGTTTGAGCCCCCAGATAGCCTCCTATATACAGTATGAGCCCCCAGATAGCCCCCGCATAGCTCGCTATATACAGTATGAGCCTCGCATAGCTCGTTATATGCAGTATGAGCCCCACATAGCCTCCTTATATACAGTATGAACCCCCGCATAGCTCCTTATACACAGTATGAGCACCACATTGCCTCCCTATTTTCAGTATGAGCTCCCTATACACAGTATGAGCCCTCCATAGCCTCCATATATATGGTATGAACCCCCGCATAGCTCCTTGGATAAAGTATGAGCCCGACATAGCTCCCTATAAACAGTATGAGCCCGACATAGCTCCCTATAAACAGTATGAGCCCCACATAGCCTCCCTATATAAAGTATGAGCCCCCATAGCATCCCTATATATAATATGAGCCCCCCACATAGCTCCTTATATACAGTATGAGCCCCACAAAGCTTCCTATATACAGTATGAGCCCCTATAGCCTCCCTATATACAATATGAGCCCTCCACATAGTTCCTTATATACAGTATGAGCCCCCTATAGCCTCCCTATATACAGTATGAGCCCCCCCACAAAGCTCCCTATATACAGTATGAGCCTCACATAGCCTCCCTATATACAGTACAGTATGAACCCCCGCATAGCTTCCTATATGCAGTATCATCCCTCCACTTAGCCTCCTATATACAGTATCATCGCCCCACATAGCCTCCTATATACAGTATTATCCCCCCACATAGCTCCTTATATACAATATGAGACCCAAAATAGCCTCCTATATACAGTATGAGTCCCACATAGCTCACTATATACAGTATGAGCCCCCCATAGCTCAATATATACAGTATGAGTCCCACATAGCTCACTATATACAGTATGAGCCCCACAGAGCTCACTATATACAGTGAAAAGAAGAGAGGCGAGAAGAGAGGCGCTGCGTCAACTCTCCTCCTGGTCAGGTAAGTATGGCGGCGAAGATCGCGGTATGCGTTCAGTGTCTACGCATACCGCGATCTCCGGCACCATACACTCTTCTTACCTGTAACGGCTCCATGCGTTTTTCTGTCTGGAGCCAGAGGCGTGTCGCGCTTTCGCAGGCTATAGAGGCTTCAGGCAGAGGGAGGCTTGTAGCGTTATATTATAGATGAGCCCCACATAGCTTCCTATATACAGTATGACCCCCCAAATAGCCTCCTATATACAGTGTGAGCCCCCAGATAGCCTCCTATATACAGTATGAGCCCCCGCATAGCTCGCTATATACAGTATGAGCCCTGCATAGCCTCCTACATACAGTATGAGCCCCACATAGCTTCCTATATACAGTATGAGCCCCCAAATAGCCTATATACAGTGTGAGCCCCCAGATAGCCTCCTATATACAGTATGAGCCCCCGCATAGCTTCCTATATACAGTATGAGCCTCCCATAGCCTCGCTATATACAATATGAGCCCCCCACATAGCTCCTTATATACAGTATGAGCCCCACATAGCTCCCTATATACAGCATGAACTCCCGCATAGCTCCTTATATACAGTATGAGCCCCACATAGCCTATCTATATACAATATGAGACCCCCATAGCCTCCTTATATGCAGTATCATCCCTCCACATAGCCTCCTATATACTGTATCATCCCCCCACATAGCCTCTTATATACAGTATTAGCCCCACATAGCCTCCTATATAGTTACATAGTTAGTAAAGCCGAATAAAGACTTGCGTCCATCAAGTTCGACCTGTTAGTTCTGTAATTGCTAAAGTTGATCCAGAGGAGGGCAAAAACCCCAAATGATTTAGCCAATCTTCACCTGAGGAAAAATTCCCTCCCGACTCTGAAACCAGCAGTCAGAATAAATCCCTGTATCAACCTACTATTTTATTCTATTTTTAAGTATATGCAGAAATCTGCCTGGTATCTAGAAAAGCATCCAGTCCCCGCTTGAACTGGTTTATTGAATCCGACATTACCGTCTCCTCACTCAGTGAATTCCATATTCTCACTGCTCTTACCGTAAAGAACCCCTTCCTATGCTGGTGCTGAAACCTTTTCTCTTCCAGTCTTAGTGAATGCCCTCTTGTTACCGTAATATCCCTCCTTTTGAACAAATCCCGGGCAAGGTCTCTATACTGTCCCCTAACATATTTGTACACATTTATTATGTCCCCCCTCAACCTTCTCTTTTCCAGGCTGAATAGTCCTAGTTTTGCCAACCTCTCTGGGTATTGCAGTCCCTCCATTCCCCTTATTAATTTTGTTGCCCTCCTTTGTACCTTTTCAAGCTCATTTATATCCTTTCTACATATTGGGGCCCATAACTGAGCACAGTATTCCAAGTGTGGTCTGACCAGTTCTTTGTACAGTGGAAGAGCAATGTTCTCATCCTTTGCAGCTATACCTCTTCTGATACATCCCATTACCCTGTTTGCCCTTACAGCAGCGGCCTGACTTTGGGCACTCCAATTTAGTTTGCTATCAATCAAGATGCCCAAGTCCTTCTCCATCTCTGAATTCCCCAATGATTTCCCATTCAGTGAGTACTGGTGACTTCCATTTTTCCTTCCCATATGTATGACCTTACATTTCTCCTCGTTAAACCTCATTTGCCATTTAATGCTCCACCTACCCAGCTTATCCAAATCCCTCTGTAGGTCTGCACTGTCCTCTTTTGTATTAATTGTTTTACATAACTTTGTGTCATCTGCAAATATTGATATTTTACTATTTATCCCGTTGACTATGTCGTTAATAAAGATATTAAATAACATTGGGCCTAGTACAGACCCCTGTGGTACCCCACTAGTGACGCTTACCCAATCTGAGTATATTCCATTTATAACCACCCTCTGCCTTCTATCCTTTAGCCAGTTAGCTACCCACTTGCAGACATTTTCCCCCAGCCCCATCATTCTCATTTTGTATACCAACCTATTATGTGGCACGCTATCGAACGCTTTTGAGAAGTCGAGATACACGACATCCACTGGTTCCCCCTGATCTACTCGAGATCTACCTCCTCGTGGAAGTCAATCAGGTTTGTTTGGCAGGAGCGATCCTGCCATACAATATCATCCCCCCACATAGCCTCCTATTTACCGTTTCATGCCCCCACACAGCCTCCTATATGCAGTATCATCCCCCCACATAGCTCCTTATATACAATATGGGCCCAAAAAAAGCCTCCTATATACAGTGAGTCCCACATAGCTCACTGTATACAGTATGAGCACTCAAATAGCCTCCTATATACAGTATGAGCCCCCAAATAGCCGCCTATATACAGTATGAGCCCCCAAATAGCCTCCTATATAATATGAGCCCCCAGATAGCCTCCTATATACAGTATGAGCCCCCGCATAGCTCGCTATATACAGTATGAGCCCCCGCATAGCTTGCTATATACAGTATGAGCCTCGCATAGCTCCTTATATACATTATGAGCCCCACATAGCCTCCCTTTATACAGTATGAACCCCCGCATGGCTCCTTATACACAGTATGAGCCCGACATAGCTCCCTATAAACAGTATTAGCCCAAGATAGCCTCCCTATATACAGTATAAGCCCCCATAGCCTCCCTATATACAATATGAGCCCCCCACATAGCTCCTTATATACAGTATGAGCCCCACAAAGCTTCCTATATAAAGTATGTGCCTCACATAGCCCCCTATATACAGTATGAGCCCCCATAGCCTCCCTATATACAATATGAGCCCCCCCATAGCCTCCCTATATACAGTATGAGCCCCCCCACATAGCTCCTTATAAACAGTATGAGCCCCACAAAGCTCCCTATATACAGTATGAGACTCACATAGCCTCCCTATATACAGTACAGTATGAACCCCCGCATAGCTTCCTATATGTAGTATCGTCGCCCCCCATAGCCTCCTATATACGGTATCATCCCCCCACATAGCTCCTTATATACAATATGAGCCACAAAATAGCTCACTATAAACAGTTTGAGCCCCCAAATAGCCTCCAATATACAGTATGAGCTCCCATATATCCTCCTATATACAGTATGAGCCCCCAGACAGCCTCCTATATACAGTATGAGCCCCCAAATAGCCTCCTATATACAGTATGAACCCCCAGATAGCCCCCGCATAGCTCGGTATATACAGTATGAGACTCGCATAGCTCGTTATATAAAGTATGAGCCCCACATAGCCTCCTTATGTACAGTATGAACCCCCCCATAGCTCCTTATACACAGTATGAGCCCCCCATAGCCTCCCTATGTATGGTATGAACCCCCGCATAGCTCCTTGTATAAAGTATGAGCCCGACATAGCTCCCTATGAACAGTATGAGCCCGACATAGCTGCGTATAAACAGTATGAGCCCGACATAGCCTCCCTATATACAGTATGAGCCCCCATAGCCTCCCTATATACATTATGAGCCCCCCACATAGCTCCTTATATACAATATGAGCCCCCAGTAGCCTCCCTATATACAATATGAGCCCCCAACATAGCACCTTATATACAGTATGAGCCCCACAAAGCTTCCTATTTACAGTGTGAGCCCCTATAGCCTCCCTATATACAATATGAGCGCTCCACATAGCTCCTTAAATACAGTATGAGCCCCCCGTAGCCTCCCTATATACAGTATGAGCCCCCCACATAGCTCCTTATATACAGTATGAGCCCCACAAAGCTCCCTATATACAGTATGAGCCTCACATAGTCTCCCTATATACAGTACAGTATGAACCCCCGCATAGCTTCCTATATGCAGTACCATCCCTCCACATAGCCTCCTATATACAGTATCATCCCCCCACATAGCTCCTTATATACAATATGAGCCACAAAATAGCCTCCTATATACAGTATGAGACCCCCATAGCCTCCCTATATGCAGTATCATCCCTCCACATAGCCTCCTATATACAGTATCATCCCCCCACATAGCATCCTATATACAGTATTAGCCCCACATAGCCTCCTATATACAGTATCATCCCCCTACATAGCATCCTATATACCGTATCATGCCCCCACATAGCCTCCTATATGCAGTATCATCCCCCACATAGCTCCTTATATACAATATGAGCACCAAAATAGCCTCCTATATTCAGTATGAGTCCCACATAGCTCACTATATACAGTATGAGTCCCACATAGCTCACTATATACAGTATGAGCCCCCAAATAGCCTCCTATATACAGTATGAGCCCCAAATAGCCTCCTATATACAGTATGAGCCTCCAAATAGCCTCCTATATACAGTATGAGCCCCCAAATAGCCTTCTATATACAGTATGAGCCTCGCATAGCTCCTTATATACAGTATGAGCCCCACATAGCCTCCCTATATACAGTATGAACCCCCTCATAGCTCCTTATATACAGTATGAGCCCCACATAGCCTCCATATGTACAGTATGAGCCCCCCATAGCCTCCCTGTATACAGTGTGAGCCCCCCGTAGCCTCCCTATATATGGTATGAACCCCCGCATAGCTCCTCATATACAGTATGAGCCCGACATAGCTCCCTCTAAACAGTATGAGCCCCACATAGCCTCCCTATATACAGTATGAGCCCCCATAGCCTCCCTATATACAAAGAGCCCTCCAAATAGCTCCTTATATACAGTATAAGCCCACCATAGCCTCCCTATATACAGTATGAGCCCCCCACATAGCTCGTTATATAGAGTATGAGCCCCACAAAGCTTCCTATATACAGTATGAGCCTCACATAGCCTCCCTATATACAGTATGAGCCCCTATAGCCTCCCTATATACAATGAGCCATCCACATAGCTCCTTATATACAGTATGAGCCCCCCATAGCCTCACTATATACAGTATGAGCCCCCCACATAGCTCCTTATATACAGTATGAGCCCCACAAAGCTCCCTATATACAGTATGAGCCTCACATAGCCTTCCTATATACAGTACAGTATGAACCCCCGCATAGCTTCCTATATGCAGTATCATCCCTCCACATAGCTTCCTATATACAGTATCATCGCCCAACATAGCCTCCTATATACAGTATCATCCCCCACATATCTCCTTATATACAATATGAGCCCCAAAATAGCCTCCTATATACATTATGAGTCCCACATAGCTCACTATATACAGTATGAGCCCCCCATAGCTCAATATATACAGTATGAGCCCCCAAATAGCCTCCAATATACAGTATGAGCTCCCAAATATCCTCCTATATACAGTATGAGCCCCCAGATAGCCTCCTATATACAGTATGAGCCCCTGCATAGCTCGCTATATACAGTATAAGCCCCGCATAGCTCCTTATACACAGTATGAGCCCCACATAGCCTCACTATATACAGTATGAGCCCCCATAGCCTCCCAATATACAGTATGAGCCCCCCATAGCCTCCCTATATATCGTATGAGCCCCCCATAGCCTACTTATATACAGTGTGAACCCCCGCATGGCTCCTTATAGACAGTATGACCCCAACATAGCTCCCTATAAACAGTACAAGCCCCACATAGCCTCCCTATATACAGCATGAGCCCCCATAGCCTCCCTATATGCAATATGAGCCCCCCACATCGCTGCCTATATACAGTATGAGCCCCCCATAGCCTTCCTATATACAGTATGAGCCCCTTATATCCTCCCTATATACAGTATGATCCCCCCACATAGCTTCCTTATATACAGTACGAGCCCCACATAGCTCCCTATATACAGTATGAGCCTCACATAGCACTATGTGCAGTCACAAACTCTGGCACCACACTCCTCCAGCCTCGCCAGAGATCGAGGACGCGCTGCAAGGGAGAGGGGAAAAGGTGATTCGGAGTGTTGTTTTTTTTATGGATGGAAGAACAACAGAACAGGCAGAATGGGGGAGCATTTACCAGGATGGGAGACCAGGATGGGGGAACATATTCCAGGATGGGGGGAGCATATATCCGGATGGAGGAGCATGGACCTGGATGGGAGACCTGGATGGGGGAGCATATACCAGGATGGAGGAGCATGTACCTGGATGGGGGAGCATATACCAGGATGGAGGAGCATGTACCAGCATGGGGGACCTGGATGAGAGGACCATATACCAGGATGGGGGGAGCATATACCAGAATGGGGGACCTGGATGGGGAACATATTCCAGGATGGGGGGAGCATATACCCAGATGGAGGAGCATGTACCAGGATGGGGGAGCATACACCCTGATGGGGGAGCATTCAGTTTCAGTCATGGGGTCTGGCCCGGCGTTGGTTCAGTCATAGCTTTGAGAATACAGAG
The DNA here is from genome assembly GCF_046119375.1 of Phyllobates terribilis. Classification (NCBI taxonomy): domain Eukaryota; kingdom Metazoa; phylum Chordata; class Amphibia; order Anura; family Dendrobatidae; genus Phyllobates; species Phyllobates terribilis. The sequence goes on along the minus strand of NW_027362771.1, from coordinate 412,305,206 downwards.
CGGCCGATGTAACCCCGGCCCTGACTGACAGCCGACGTCAATGTAGAGCCTCTGTCAGTCAGGCACTGTCCCGCCCCCATGACTGAAACAGAATGCTGGCGAGGAGAATGGAGTTAATTTTCTCCCCGCTGCATTCAGCTGCTGGGCAGCATAGTAATATTGTTAATCTGCAGATATATGCAGGGTAATAGCGTTATTTCTGATGAAAGGATCCCTTTAATTTTGTAGCACAATACTTCAATGAAATGATGCCGGAGTCGGTGCATGCGCTTACCACGCTATCTATTTACATCTGCACCAAATCTGCCAGTCACAAATAAGCAACGTGTGCAGAAGTCTTCAGAGTTCTCATTCACTTTGCAACAGGAAATCCTTCAAGTTTTGTGACAAATCTGCAACGAAAAAAACGAAGCAAAAACACAACGTGTGCACACAGCCTTAGGGTATGTGCATACGGACAGGAGCCGCCTGCGGTCCCGACACTGTGGAATAGCTTCTGCCCTCATTATCTAAATGAGTGGCGCCATTTTTTTTTCACATGCGGACTTTCTTCATAGAGGTTAGTATATGGGGAAAGTTCACATGCGGACCTGCAAGAGAAATTGACATGCTGCTGGTCTGAAAAACACGCTGCATGTCAGTTTCCACCAGTGATCTGCAGCCAACATACGCATAGTGGACATGGGATCTCTAGAAATCCCATCCACTATGCTGTAACATCTAGCCACTGCGGGTATGACGCTGCATAACACGCAGCTTCAAACCCGCAGCGTCTCCTGACCGTGTGCACATACCCTTACAGTAGGGCTGTCTACTGTGCCCAAAACAACCAATCACAGATCAGCTTTCATTTTATCAAAGCAGGTTGAGAAATGAAAGCTGAGTTCTGGTTGGTTGCTATGGACAACAAAGACAATGTAATGAACAGTTTTGATAAATGAGTCTGTGAGACTGTGCATTATACATCAGGGGACAGCAGCTCCATGTCACTGATCTATCACTGCTGTCAGGAGATGGGATCAAGAACAACTGATGAGAATCTAGTAATATGGGTGATGTGGGCTGCATTACAGGAACCATATAGGTGAAGACCTCAATATGGAGGATAACGCCGACATGGCACAGCCGCTACAGCAGGTACACAAGGCAGACACAAGGATCTCTAAATGTACGGTGCTGAGAAGCTACAGCAATACTCATGAAATAAACCTCCAAAGAGACGGACAATCCTTTACACGTATCACTAGGATTATTATTATTCTTTATTATTATGGCGCCATTTATTCCCTGGCGCTTTACATGTGAGATGGTGTAAAGACAAGCACAATAATCATGAACAATACAAGTCAGAGACTGGTCCAGGAGGAGAGAGGACCCTGCCCGTGAGGGCCACAGTCTACAAGGGATGGGTCAGGGTACAGTAGGTGAGGGTAGGGCTGGTCGTGCAGCGGTATGGTGGAGCGAGGGTTACTGCAGCTTGTAGGCTTGTCAGAAGAGGTCGGTCTTCAGGTTCCTTATGAAGGTTTCCACGGTAGGCGAGAGTTTGATGTGTTGTGGTAGAGAGTTCCAGAGTAGGGGGGAAGCACGGGAGAAACCATATATGAGATTGTGGGAAGAGGGGATAAGAGGGGAGTAGAGAAGGAGATTGCAACATTCTAACATTCGCACAAATTTGGCATTTAATTGGACTGTGTGGGTTTGTCCACTACTTGTCATCCCCTTCTGGAATGCTACAGGGCCTCAAATAAACGAAAAACACTTCACATTTACCAAGAGACTCAATGCCAACATCGCTGGAATGGCGTCATTCCAGGAGGGATGTGTTTTTTTTTATTTCAGACAATGCAGCATTTAAAGGGGCTATGTCACCAATGTTTTGACACCTAATCTGAGATATAATATATATAGAGAGATATATAATATTTAAACAGAATTGTGTCATTTTTTGGGCTGTATGCTGTTGTTTTGCTAAAATCACTGTTTTATCAGCAGGAGATTATCACTAAAGGACTGCTGCCAGGTAGTCATCTAGATTCATGAGCTCTGTATAACCCTGCCCCCACCACTGATTGGGAGCTTTCTGCCTATGCACAGTGTACACACACAGAAAGCTGCCAACCAGTGTTATTAGAACTGGTAAATCTGTAGCAGATAAAACTGTGATTTTATCAAAATTATACAATGTAGCCCAATGAGTAGTACATCATTGTTACAAAGGTCTCTGCCTCTATATCTTACTGCTCTCAGATAGGATAACACAAAACTGCTGCCAGATTCCCTTTGAAAATGTGTTAGCATTTTCCATGTGTTGTAAATCTCAGCAGAACTGAACCTGGACATTACACAATGATAAGAACATTTCACCAAGCTTTGGGAACAGATAACTCTAACCACTTTATATTGGTAAACTGCCCACAACCCCTATACTCATCTGCTCTAATATAAAACTGGTTTTGGTAATTTTTCATTATAAAGTTAGATTTGGAACCATTTTGCTGACTTTATTCCTGGATTACATGTGGAGGTATAAAACATGTACAATAACGTTCCCTATAATTACTAGTTACATTTCTCTTCTTACCTGAGCTTCCCACGTCTTCTTTCTTCTGACTATTAGTCTTAATGATTGGTGTCTTTCGTTCCTCTGAACAGTCCAGGTCGATCCTTCTGTTCTTCGGTCCTTTACTCTGGCCTATGACGTCTTCATCCACTCGCTCCTTCTCTGGGGTGGGAGACATCTTCCGTCCTGAGTCTGTTTTTTTTCTCTTTTTTCCCTTCCTGTTGGGGTTTTTGATAGAAGACTTCTCATCAGCCGATGAGTCCATGTGTCTTCTGTTCTTGAGTCCTTCACTCTTGGCAATGATGTCCTCGTCCACTCGCTCCATCTCTGGGGTGGGAGACATCTTCCATCCTGAGTCTCTTTTTTTACTCTTTCTTCCCCTCTTTTTGTTTTTTTTGATAGAAGACTCCTCATCAGCCGATGAGTCCAGGTGTCTTCTTTTCCTCGCTTTCTTCCTCCCTAAAACCTCCTTCTCCATAATATCGCTTTGATCACAGTCCGCAGACAGCTTCTTCACAATCACCAGTCAACTCCAACTGTCACTTTCCTAACTGTCAACTGAGCACACGGGCACCTGGATGGCACTGGTCATGTGATCAGTAACTGACCAATAAGAATCCAAGGTGTATGCTACAGTATAAGGATGGGAATGTATCAGTTTGATATAAGGGCTGTAATAAAATTAAATCTGTTTCTGTTCTACTGTTTTTAGTTAGTTGATTTAAACTTTATCTTTTCCATTTTTCATCACTTCAGTATTATCTCACAGATAATTTTAGGATTTTAGGGCCCATTTTAACAATATGCTGTATTATTTATCCACATCAATGAACTATATACCTGACCATTGTACTTATTGAGAAATAGTTGACATCTCTATATTATTTGCATCGACAGGCTGCAAACAAAGCAAGCGAGATGAGTTTCTCATCCACTGCTGTACTCGGCATAAACAGCGGCTGAAATAACAAAGCTAAGTATAATAATGTTTGTTTTGATTGCTGCCTATGCAGAGCACAGAAGTCTATGACAAACTCATTTTGACTTCAGTGCTATGTATAAGCCGTGGCTAAAATGGTAGAAAATGAGCAGCTAATTATTGAAGCCAGCTCTAATCATGTGCAGGGCATATAACCAGTGTTCATTCATTCGCTGCTCATTTTCTGTTGTCTCAGTCTCTGCTTATATAGAGTGAAGCACTCGAGATGAGTTTGCCATCGGCTGTTGTGCTCTGCTTAGGCAGCGACTTATATGATAAAGCTCACTTCATTACAATTTTGTAATTTTGATCTTTGCTTATGTAGAGAGCAGCAGCCACTGGCAAACTCACCTCCACTTCTGCGCTCGGCATACGTAGCGTTGCGTGGGCATCCGCTTTGCTGCTCAATACTGTCTTCATTTATTTTATAGAGCTGCTTTTATAGTTTTACATTTTTTCTAACTCGAACTAGTGTTACAAGTAGGGCAAGAGCCTGGTTTAGGATTAGGTCTATGGTTAGGAAAAGGGCAGGGATTAGGGACCAGATTAGGAATAGGGTTATGGTTAAAGTTAGGAATAGGGTTAGGGTAATAAAATTGTTACATAAAAATGTAATAAAAAATACAAAGCAAACAATTGAATAATGTATAAAGTTATATATATTTAAAATTTGAGATCTGATTTCAGCAAAAAGCAGAAAAAAAATTAAGAGTTGAAATCATAAAGTATAATTACATCAGTATTTTTCTTAAATTACAATACATGTGCAATACTGGGCTTTTGGAAAGGACTCAGGGAGTGCTACTGGTTCACGGGTTAGGGGGCACATACTTGTCTTGTCCTGGGTGCTTGCAACCCACCCTGTGACAGTGTGCCATCAGCATAGTATACAGCAACCAGCAAGGTTTTATATTTTATTTTTTTTTCTGCATTTTTTCATCTGTAGCCTAAAAGACAAAGGTAATATTAAATGCTCTACAAACATCAGGCTTTTTTTATTGTGCGACAGCTCACTTTAGGTGTGTTTTTTGACAAGCCCTAAGTGTGGCGTTTCTTTCATCTGTTTTCCCATAAGATTCTTTGTAGAACTTAAAAAGGCATAAAAAAAGACACAAACATATCTGAATTAAATAAAATGCCATTTGGAAAAGCTGGTAATAATATGCATGAAAACAATGGAGTTATTTACAAGCAAAAAAAATCCACAACAAAATGATGTGTGAAAAGAGTCTACTGGTGGTCTTTATAAAAGTGGTTGTGTCCTCTTGTCCTCTGAAGGACGCTGCTCTCCTGCCTCCGGGCTTCCTGCTCACTGGGGGTATTGTGCTCTTGCTTAAAGGGGTTGTCCACTACTAGGACAACCCCTTCTCAATCTGATTGCTTGCCCTTGTTAAAATAAAAACACCTATACTCACGTACTGTGCCAGCGTCGTTCCAGTAGTGTCGCAACTCGCAGAGATCAGCTTTCATTTTTTAAATTGCTCTGATCAAGGGAAAGCTCCATGTGAACGGCTCTTATGGGCAATTGTGGGATTAATTGGGTTTTGCAGGCCGTGTCTGTGAAATTCATCCCTAATGTATCCTAGTGTAAATAGTGATATACAGTGGTGTGAAACAGTCTTTCCACCCTTCTTGATTTCTTATTCTTTTGCATGTTTGTCACACTTAAATGTTTAAGATCACAAGATAAATTAAAATATTAGTCAAAGATAACACAAGTAAATACAAAATGCAGTTTTTAAATGGAGGTCTTTATTATTAAGGGAAAAAGAAATCCAAACCTACAGGGCCCTGTGTGAAAAAGTGATTGACCCCTAAACCTAATAACTGGTTGGGCCACCCTTAGCAGCAACAGCTGCAATCAAGCACTTGTGATAACTGAGTCTTTTACAACGCTCTGGAGGAATTTTGGCCCACCCATCATTGCAAAATTGTTGTAATTCAGCCACATTGGCGGGTTTTCACAGCATCTCAATCGGATTAAGGGCAGGGATTTGACTAGGCCATTCCAAAGTCTTAATTTTGTTTTTTCTTAAGTCATTCAGAGGTGGACTTGCTGATGTGCTTTGGATAATTGTCCTGCTGCATAACCCAAGTGCGTTTCATCTTGAGGTCATGAACAGATGGCTGAACATTCTCCTACAGGATTTTTTAGTAGACAGCAGAATTCATGGTGCCATTTACCACAGCAAGTCTTCCAGGTCCTGAAGCAGCAAAACAGCCCCATACCATCACACTACCACCATATTTTACTGTTGGTATGATGTTCCTTTTCTGAAATGCTCTGTTACTTCTATGTCAGATGCAATGGGAATACATTGGGTATTCTCCCAAAAGTCTTGGCAGTCATCAAGATGTTTTCTGGCAAAACGGATATGAGCCTTTATGTTCTTTTTGCTCAGCAGTGCTTTTCGTCTTGGAACTCTGCCATGCATGCCATTTTTGAACACTGACCTTAACTGAGGCAAGTGAGGCCTGCAGTTCTTTGGACGTTGTTGTGGGGTCTTTTGTGATCTCTTGGATGAGTTGGGGTAAGTTTGATTGGTCGGCCACTCCTGGGAAGGTTCACCACTGTTCCATGGTTTCGCCATTTGTGGATAATGGCTCTCACTGTGGTTCACTGGAGTCTCAAAAGTTTAGAAATGGCTTTATAACTTTTTCCAGACTGATAGATCTCAATTACTTTGTTTCTCACTTGTTCCTAAATTTATTTGGATAACAGCATGATGTCTAGCTTTTGAGGATCTTTTGGTCTGCTTCACTTTGTCAGGCAGGTCCTATTTAAGTGATTTCGGGATTGAGAACTGGTGTGGCAGTAATCAGGCCTTTGTGTGATTAGGGAAATTGAATTTAGCTTCCCAAAGATGTGATAAACCACAGTTAATAAATGTTTTAATATGTGGAGCAATCACTTTTTCACACAGGGCCTTGTAGGTTTGGATTTCTTTTTCCCTTAATAATAAAGACCTTCATGTAAAAACTGCATTTTGTGTTTACTTGTGTTATCTTTGTCTAATATTTAAATTTGTTTTGTGATCTGAAACATTTAAGTCAAACATACAAAAGAATAAGAAATCAGGAAGGGGGCAAACACTTTTTCACACCACTGTATTTCATGTTCACTCCCCACCTATCAAGCACAGGGAATATAATATACACCTGTTTATATGGAATATGTGTTCATTTACCTAATATCTACATATATTTCATGTTCATTCCCCACCCATCAAGCACAGGGAATATAATATCCACATGTTTATATGAAATATGTGGTCATTCCCCTATTATCTACATATATTTCATGTTCATTCCCCACCTATCAAGCACAGGGAATATAAATATGCACATGTTTATATGGAATATGTCGTCATTCCCCTAATATCTACATATATTACATGTTCTTTCCCCACCTATCAAGCACAGGGAATGTAATATATACCTTTTTATATGGAATATGTGTTCATTCCCCTATTATCTACATATATTTCATGTTCATTCCCCACCTATCAAGCACAGGGAATATAATATACAAGTCTTTATATGGGATATGTGTTAAGTTCCCTGTAATCTACATATATTCCATGTTCATTCCATGTCCAAGATGCATAAGAAGTCTAGAATACCTCTCCATATTTTTGCACCTATAAGTTATTTTCATTCTTTTTATTTATTCTTATTCTTCATTCTGTTTAGTTCATCCCCTATTGCAGGCAGTGAACCCAGAAGCAGATTGTTCACCTACATGTACATTGTACACTGCAGTGTATTTCTTGTATTTCTTTGTATACTGAGGTGAATAAGAGAGTTTCCACTGGTCTTGAATAGAGATGAGCGTTGTTCTACTCAAACTGTTCGCCAATCTCAAATTCGAGCTGTTTTGGGCGGTGTTCGAGCCGTTCGGCGAACACGAACGATTTGAGAAAAATTCGGCTGTTCGAGGTTATGTTCGATAACTGTTCGTGCACCAAAATCATAACTGGATTTTTTCTCAGTAATGATGAAAATTAATGTTAATACGCAGTTTGAGTGTACAGCGGGGTGGGGGGAGGGGCAGGGGATGGATCTCTGCAGGAATAATGAAGATCTCCATTTTTTTTTCTCTTTCCCGCATTTGCAGTGGGGAGGTGCAGTCTGTCAGCCTATCAGCAGCGCACACACGGAGCGAAGTGCTTTTTTTCACACAAGCAAGGGCATGTGTCATTGGCAGTGTATGTCACATGTCCTTGCCCTATAAGACCAAGCCATTTTCCCCGTCGCCACCATTTTCTCACTGCTGCAGCTGCGTGTTAGACGGCACCGCTGTTGCTGTGTGCGCTATACCTTGTTAATTTCAAGCCAATTTTCGCACAAATCTACAGATAGCTTGGGAGTAGGGAATAGTTGTGATTGCAGTCCTTTTAAGGACTAGGTTACAGCATTTCCTACGACTTTTATCAGGCAGGTCTGTGCTCTTAAATAGATAGGTTGTGGGAGTAAAGACTAATTGTAATTGCAGTCCTTTTCAGGACTAGGTTACATCAGTTCCTATCAGTTTTTGCCAGGCAGGTCTGTGCCAGTGCTGTGCAAGTTTTTTTCACAGCATTTGGCTGAATCTAGCAAAGCTAATCCTTTTTGGCCTATTGCAGAGTGTGTTAGTCAGTGGAGTAGCCTATCTGTGTTGCAAGATATACCACCTGTGTATAGAATACCAATTTTTTTACTGCACCTAGTGAAGTAAAATCTTTTGGGCATAGCATCATTCTATTAGTCCATCTATACTGACCTCCATCAGGTTGCAAATTGAATATAATTTTTTTCTGCATCTAGCTCTGAAAAAATATTTGGCCTTCTAGCAGTGTGTGGGACTTTCTCTATTAGTCCATCTATACTGACCTCCATCAGGTTGCAAACTGAATATATTTTTTTCTGCATCTACCTCTGAAAAAATATTGGGCTTGTAGCTGTGTGTGGGACTTGTTCTATTAATCCATCTATACAGACCTCCATCAGGTTGCAAACTGAATATAATTTTTTTCTGCATCTACCTCTGAAAAAATATTTGGGCTTCTAGCTGTGTGTGGGACTTGTTCTATTACTCCATCTATACTGACCTCCATCAGGTTGCAAATTGAATATAATTTTTTTCTGCATCTAGCTCTGAAAAAATATTGGGCTTCTAGCTGTGTGTGGGACTTGTTGTATTAGTCCATCTATACTGACCTCCATCAGGTTGCAAACTGAATATATTTTTTTCTGCATCTACTTCTGAAAAAATATTGGGCTTCTAGCTGTGTGTGGGACTTGTTCTATTAATCCATCTATACAGACCTCCATCATGTTGCAAACTGAATATAATTTTTTTCTGCATCTAGCTCTGAAAAAATATTTGGCCTTCTAGCAGTGTGTGGGACTTTCTCTATTAGTCCATCTATACTGACCTCCATCAGGTTGCAAATTAAAAATAATTTTTATCTGCATCTAGCTCTGAAAAAATATTTGGGCTTCTAGCTGTGTGTGGGACTTTCTCTATTAGTCCATCTATACTGACCTCCATCAGGTTGCAAACTGAATATAATTTTTTTCTGCATCTAGCCCTGAAAAAATATTTGGCCTTCTAGCAGTGTGTGGGACATTCTCTATTAGTCCATCTATACTGACCTCCATCAGGTTGCAAACTGAATATAATTTTTTTCTGCATCTAGCTCTGAAAAAATATTTGGCCTTCTAGCAGTGTGTGGGACTTTCTCTATTAGTCCATCTATACTGACCTCCATCAGGTTGCAAATTAAAAATAATTTTTATCTGCATCTAGCTCTGAAAAAATATTTGGGCTTCTAGCTGTGTGTGGGACTTGTTCTATTACTCCATCTATACTGACCTCCATCAGGTTGCAAATTGAATATAATTTTTTTCTGCATCTAGCTCTGAAAAAATATTGGGCTTCTAGCTGTGTGTGGGACTTGTTGTATTAGTCCATCTATACTGACCTCCATCAGGTTGCAAACTGAATATATTTTTTTCTGCATCTACCTCTGAAAAAATATTGGGCTTCTAGCTGTGTGTGGGACTTGTTATATTAATCCATCTATACAGACCTCCATCAGGTTGCAAACTGAATATAATTTTTTTCTGCATCTAGCTCTGAAAAAATATTTAGCCTTCTAGCAGTGTGTGGGACTTTCTCTATTAGTCCATCTATACTGACCTCCATCAGGTTGCAAACTGAATATAATTTTTTTCTGCATCTAGCTCTGAAAAAATATTTGGCCTTCTAGCAGTGTGTGGGACTTTCTCTATTAGTCCATCTATACTGACCTCCATCAGGTTGCAAACTGAATATAATTTTTTTCTGCATCTAGCTCTGAAAAAATATTTGGCCTTCTAGCAGTGTGTGGGACTTTCTCTATTAGTCCATCTATACTGACCTCCATCAGGTTGCAAATTAAAAATAATTTTTATCTGCATCTAGCTCTGAAAAAATATTTGGGCTTCTAGCTGTGTGTGGGACTTGTTGTATTAGTCCATCTATACTGACCTCCATCAGGTTGCAAATTGAATATAATTTTTTTCTGCATCTACCTCTGAAAAAATATTGGGCTTCTAGCTGTGTGTGGGACTTGTTATATTAATCCATCTATACAGACCTCCATCAGGTTGCAAACTGAATATAATTTTTTTCTGCATCTAGCTCTGAAAAAATATTTAGCCTTCTAGCAGTGTGTGGGACTTTCTCTATTAGTCCATCTATACTGACCTCCATCAGGTTGCAAACTGAATATAATTTTTTTCTGCATCTAGCTCTGAAAAAATATTTGGCCTTCTAGCAGTGTGTGGGACTTTCTCTATTAGTCCATCTATACTGACCTCCATCAGGTTGCAAACTGAATATAATTTTTTTCTGCATCTAGCTCTGAAAAAATATTTGGCCTTCTAGCAGTGTGTGGGACTGTCTCTATTAGTCCATCTATACTGACCTCCATCAGGTTGCAAACTGAATATAATTTTTTTCTGCATCTAGCTCTGAAAAAATATTTGGCCTTCTAGCAGTGTGTGGGACTTTCTCTATTAGTCCATCTATACTGACCTCCATCAGGTTGCAAATTAAAAATAATTTTTATCTGCATCTAGCTCTGAAAAAATATTTGGGCTTCTAGCTGTGTGTGGGACTTGTTCTATTACTCCATCTATACTGACCTCCATCAGGTTGAAAATTGAATATAATTTTTTTCTGCATCTAGCTCTGAAAAAATATTGGGCTTCTAGCTGTGTGTGGGACTTGTTGTATTAGTCCATCTATACTGACCTCCATCAGGTTGCAAACTGAATATATTTTTTTCTGCATCTACCTCTGAAAAAATATTGGGCTTCTAGCTGTGTGTGGGACTTGTTCTATTAATCCATCTATACAGACCTCCATCAGGTTGCAAACTGAATATAATTTTTTTCTGCATCTAGCTCTGAAAAAATATTTGGCCTTCTAGCAGTGTGTGGGACTTTCTCTATTAGTCCATCTATACTGACCTCCATCAGGTTGCAAATTAAAAATAATTTTTATCTGCATCTAGCTCTGAAAAAATATTTGGGCTTCTAGCTGTGTGTGGGACTTGTTCTATTACTCCATCTATACTGACCTCCATCAGGTTGCAAATTGAATATAATTTTTTTCTGCATCTAGCTCTGAAAAAATATTGGGCTTCTAGCTGTGTGTGGGACTTGTTGTATTAGTCCATCTATACTGACCTCCATCAGGTTGCAAACTGAATATATTTTTTTCTGCATCTACCTCTGAAAAAATATTGGGCTTCTAGCTGTGTGTGGGACTTGTTCTATTAATCCATCTATACAGACCTCCTTCAGGTTGCAAATTGAATATAATTTTTTTCTGCATCTAACCCAGCCAATAGTTTTGGCCTAATACCACAGTTTGGCCACTCAGCTCTGCTCGGTTCCCATCCATTGTTTTTTTGTGCAAACAACTCCAGAGTTGTGAATTAGTTAACCACCAAAATGAGTGGAAAAAGGCCTGCTTCTGGTGGAAAGGGGAATAGGCATGTTGGGAAAGGGGAAAAAAGGTTGTGTCTGTGGGGTAGGTGTTAAAGCAACAGTAACATCTGCAGAAGAAAGACCATCTTCCAGCCAAACTAAAATGTCTACTTCTTTTAGCGGACAATGTGATAAGATCCCTTTCTTACGGCCATGCCAATCGCTACAAATTCCAGATGAGGCACAAAAACAGCAGGTGCTTCAACGGATATCAAGTGCTCCTTTAAGTGGGCTCTCCTCCACATCAACTTCAACATTACAAATACTCCAGTCCTCAAAGGTGTCACCCCAATCGCACTTGCTTCCTCACAGCTCCCAAATCTCCAGCTGCCCGTCTGAGTATGAGGTAGAACAGATGGTTGAGTCTGCAGAGCTGTTTACTCATACTATAGCCTGGGAATCAGAGGTCGACTCCAGCGCTTCTGTAAATCCAGACGAGGAAATGATCTGCACTGATGCCCAGAATCTTTATGAGTCGGATCCAGGACCAGATGCAGAAGGTTCTGACCATAATGTAGACCCTCATTCCCAAACTGTAACTCCTGTTGGTGGAGACAATGAGGAAGACGATGATGAGACTCAAATACCTGATTGGAGCGACAACTTTAGTTTTTTGTCAGGGCAGGAACAGGTTGGCTCTGAGGACGACGGGTGTGATAACGCACAGGGTGATGATGATGAGGTTGGAGATCCCACTTACTGTCAACCCACAGTCAGCCAAGAGATGAGGTCAGCAGAGGAGGTGGAGGAAGATGCTAGTGACGACGAGGTCAGGTTGCGCCTTCCTGGACAGAGACGTAGTACTGGAAGCACGTCAACAACTGCATCCTCAAACACAACTCTGCCTCTCACCACAAGTCGTGGTGGCTCTTCAGGTCGCATGGGTGCTAAGCCTTGCATAGCCTGGGAATTTTTTCAGATCGATAAAGATGACCCAACTCGTGTTATCTGTAACATTTGTCAGCAAAAGCTAAGTAGAGGCCAAAAAATACATAGTTTGAGTACTTCATGCATGAACCGGCACATGGACATGAAGCATAAGTTGCAGTGGGAAGCTCAGTGTGCTACAATGCGGCCTAGCCGGCCGGGCCAACCACCGTCTGCCATATCTTGTGCATCCGCGGCCTCTTCATCCTCTGTGACTGGGGGGACAGCAGTCACACCTGTTTTGAGGCGCAGACCTGCCACCTCTTTACCCGGAACAGCCAGCGTGATTGGCAGGTCATCATTTTCTTTGGAGGTGGTAACACCAGCTGGTGTTGAGCGCTGTCCGACATCGATAGCACCACCTTTGGATCAAGGCAACCTAACATGTCCGCCTGCATCTTCCTCACAGACCGGCAGTTTTCCGGGGACACCCTTATCAACCCCGTCTAAGCACAATAGCCAGCCCTCGGTCCCTCAGATGTGGACAAGTAAAAGACCATTTCCTCCTAGCCATGAGAAAGCTAAGAGGTTGAATTTCACCATCTGCAAGCTCTTGGCTACAGAAATGCTGCCTTTCCGCCTGGTGGACACAGAGGATTTTCGAGACCTTATGTCCGTCGCAGTGCCCCAGTACCAGATGCCCAGTCGGCACTACTTCTCAAAGAAAGGTGTGCCTGCGCTCCACCAGCATGTCGCACACAACATCACCGCTTCTTTGAGAAACTCTGTGTGTGACAGGGTGCATTTCACCACAGACACTTGGACGAGTAGGCATGGACAGGGGCGTTACATGTCGCTGACTGGGCACTGGGTAACTATGGTGACAGCAGGACAAGGGGCTGCTGTCCAAGTCTTGCCGTCCCCACGAGTTGTGCGTCAATCCTCTTTATGTCAAAGTTCCTCCACTGCTTCTGCCTCCTCAACCTCCTCTCGGTCTTCCACCTGCACCCAAAGCCTGTCTGGTCATGCCACAAGCTTTCTAACTGCGCAGAAGGGATCCTGCACACCTCCTTACTATGCTGGCAGTAGGGCTCAACGTCATCAGGCGGTTTTTACTTTGAAATGTCTGGGAAATGTGAGTCACACAGCTGAGGAGTTGTGGTCAGCTCTGGAGAACCAATTTCATGAATGGTTGTCTCCACTGGACCTGAAACCAGGGAAGGCCGTGTGCGACAATGCTGCAAACCTGGGTGCGGCCCTTCGCTGGGGCAATGTCACACACGTGCCTTGTATGGCTCACGTGTTGAACCTGGTTGTCCAGCAATTTTTAGCCCACTATCCCAGACTAGATGGCCTTCTGCAGAGGGCACGGTCGCTGTGTGCTCACTTCCGCCATTCGCATCCCGCAGCTCAGCGACTTACATCTCTACAGAAGTCGTTGGGCCTGCCACTTCACCGGCTAAAATGCGATGTGCCTACCCGGTGGAATTCAACTCTGCACATGTTGCAGCGACTGTCGCAGCACCGACAAGCCCTGGTGCAATACGTTCTGACGTATAGCCTGGGCCAACGAGATCCAGACGTGGGGCAAATCACGCTGGAGGAGTGGTCTCAGATCAGGGACCTATGCACCCTTCTGCACAGTTTTGAAATGGCGACGAAGATGTTTAGTGCTGACGATGCCATTATCAGCATGACTATTCCGGTGATTTACATGCTGGAGCACATGTTAAACAGAATTCGGAGTCAGGTGGTGGCACAAGAGGAGGTGGATGAAGTAGAGGAGGAGGAGTTGTATGCGGAAGGGCTAACATCTGCAAGGTCCAGACGGTCGGCAGCACCAAGGCGGCAGGCATGTGAGGGTGGGGGAGATGGTTTTACCAGGGCGCATGGTAGCAGCCAGACTAGTGAGGAAGGTGCAGGAGCCCAGGAAGAAGTGGAGGACGAACTGATGGAAGACTCATCAGATGAGGGAGACCTTGATCACATTTCTGTTGTGCGAGGTTGGGGGGAGAGGACAGAGGAAGGAAGCATGATTGTTACCTCGCCACCAACACAACAGGGACTTGGTGCTCCTGGATGCGCAACACACATGAGTGCCTTCTTGCTGCACTACCTGCAACATGACCCTCGAATTGGGAGAATTAGAAATAATCCTGACTACTGGGTTGCCACACTGTTAGATCCCCGGTACAAAAGTAAATTTGCAGAAATTATTCCTGCCATAGAAAGGGATGCACGCATGCAGGAGTATCAGCAGAGACTGTTGCAGAATCTTACATGTGCTTTTCCACAAAACACCAGTGGTGCACGTAGTGAATCTCACAGTTCCAACTTGCCAACCGTGGGACCGTCAAGTGTTCAGCACTCAAACCATAACAGAACCACAGTATCTGCTGGTAACATCAATTTTGCGGAATCATTTCACCACTTTTTTAGCCCATCCTTTGCAAGGCCACAGGAGACAAGAAGTCTGACACATAGTCAACGCCTAGAGACGATGGTACAGGAGTATCTCCAAGTAAACATTGAAGCCATGACTGTGTCACTGGACCCTTGCTCTTTTTGGGCTTCCAATATGGATAAATGGCCGGAGCTAGCCACTTACGCCTTGGAGATCTTGTCATGCCCCGCAGCCAGCGTTCTGTCTGAACGTGTGTTCAGCGCTGCTGGTGGTGTGCTGACAGATAAGCGCACGCGGCTCTCCACTGATAATGTAGACAGACTCACGTTCATAAAGATGAACAAATCATGGATCCGAAATGACTTTTCTACCCCTCTGTCATCCTGGGGAGAGTAAAAGATGGATGATTGGTTAAAATCACCCTACCAACCGTTTTAAGCTTTCAAATTACTAATCATGTTTATCTGTATCTTGGCTGGAAAATAATTTGGGCTTTGTAGCAGTGTGCAGCACTGATCCTATTAGGCCATCTATACTAAGCTCCACCAGATTTAAAATTAATAATAATTTTTAGCTGCATCTAGCCCGGAAAATAATTTTGGGGCTCCGAGATGCGCAAGACACATAAGTGCCTTCTTGCTGCACTACCTGCAACATGACCCTCATATTGTCAGAATTCGAAGTAATCATGACTACTGGGTTGCCACACTCTTAGATCCGCCAAACTTTTCGATCAACCTTTTCATTTTAATAAAGACCAAAAAAATGGTCATTTTTGAAATTATAAGTAGTGTTGAGCGATACCTTCCGATATCGGGAAATATCGGATCGGATTGGATCGGACCGATACCGAAAAAGTATCGGATATCGCCGATTCCGATACCGGAAACCAATGCAAGTCAATGGGACATAAATATCGGAATTAAAATAAACCCTTTCTTTCCTTGTAGGTTATTTCTACATGAAGGAAAACAACTAAGAATAATGTAGAATGTATTGGGGGAGGTGGGGGAGACAATAAAGGCATAGAGGTTTAGCCCAGTCAAATGGAATAGCAGGAATTAATATTTTTTTATTATGTTCTGAGTTACGGAAATATTAACTATGTTAAGTATTTTTATATTTTGTCAGATATTTATGTTTCACTACTTCCATGCTCTTCACCTTCTTTTTTACTTCTCCCACACTTTCTCCTTCATCATCCTCAGCATCTTTTTCATCCACTTCTTCTTCACCTTCTTCTTCTTCACCTTCTTCGTATTATTCTTTTTTTTACATTCTTCATATTCTACTTCTTCATCTTCTTCATATTCTTCTTCTTCATCATATTCTTATTTGTGACAGGCATTCCTGTAGTTGTTATCTATAAAAGGTTGGACATTACACCTTTCGTTCTGCCCGTCACAAAAGATTTACAACAGGATTTGTCCGCGTTCAGTTTGGCCTGCAGCAGCAGGTCTTTTCCAGGGGCACCACGAGGAGGAACGGACTCACCCCCATACACTGCTTAGTCATCTTCTGCTTATAATTTAGATATTATCTTTTGCTCTGATTTTTAGTCTTATGCTTAATGTTCTTCCGCTTTTTGTTCTGCAGCTTCTTGTATTTCTGCTTCTTGGTTTTCTGTCTCTTGTTTTTCTGTATCTTGGTGCTTGTCTTCTCTTCTTTGTCTTCTTGGTCAACTTCTTCAGGGTCATCTTCTTGGTCTTCTTCGGGGTGGTCTTCAGGGTCGTCGTCTTCGGGGGTCCTCGTCTTCGGGGTCCTCGTCTTCTTCGGGTTGGTCTTCTGGGTCCTCGTCTTCGGGGTCCTCGTCTTCTTCGGGGTGGTCTTCAGGGTCCTCGTCTTCTTCGGGGTGGTCTTCAGGGTCCTCGTCTTCTTCGGGGTGGTCTTCAGGGTCCTCGTCTTCAGGGTCATTGTCTTCGGGGTCCTCGTCTTCTTAGGGTTGGTCTTCAGGGTCCTCGTCTTCAGGGTCCTCGTCAGGGAGATCCAGAGTGATTACCAAGAACCATTTCAAAAAGCTTGAACTTGGAAATGTAGCAGAAGGTACAAGAAAGCTGAGGAACTACCGAGGACCAGCTGACGGTACTGGAACCCGGATGGATAGCAGAAGGTACAAGAGCCAATGGAACTACCGAGGACCAGCTGATGTTACTGGAACTCGGTTACTAAGCAGGAGGTACCTGTGCCAGAAAGCACTACCAAGGACCAGCAGACGTTGGTGGAACTTGGATACCGAGAAGGAGGCACCTAATCCAAAGGCACTGCCGAGAACCAGCTGACGGTACTGGAACCCGGATGGGTAGCAGAAGGTACAAGAGCCAATGGAACTACCGAGGACCAGCTGATGTTACTGGAACCCGGATGGGTAGCAGAAGGTACAAGAGCCAATGGAACTACCGAGGACCAGCTGATGTTACTGGAACTCGGTTACTAAGCAGGAGGTACCTGTGCCAGAAAGCACTACCAAGGACCAGCAGACGTTGGTGGAACTTGGATACCGAGAAGGAGGCACCTAATCCAAAGGCACTGCCGAGAACCAGCTGACGGTACTGGAACCCGGATGGGTAGCAGAAGGTACCCATGTAAAAAAAAAGTTCAAGGCCGCGAGCCGGCCGCAGTTACCAAAACCCACAGTCCTACAGAGGGTGCTTGTCCTATTGGCACTATGGAACCAGCCTTCATTGCCAGATCCCGCAGCCCACATAGGAGTCACCTAAACTGCAGGCACCATAGAGTCGGCTAACCCGACCGCAACACGACAGGACAACGCATTGGAGGCAAAGTGACGTTGACACTACCCGGAAACAGCTGGCGTGCTGGAACCAGGCTGGGCAGGAGGGAGTACCCGTGCCAAAGACACTGCCGAGAACCAGCTGACGGTACTGGAACCCGGATGGGTAGCAGAAGATACAAGAGCAAATGGAACTACCGAGGACCAGCTGACGGTACTGGAACCCGGATGGGTAGCAGAAGGTACAAGAGCCAATGGAACTACCGAGGACCAGCTGATGTTACTGGAACTCGGTTACTAAGCAGGAGGTACCTGTGCCAGAAAGCACTACCAAGGACCAGCAGACGTTGGTGGAACTTGGATACCGAGAAGGAGGCACCTAATCCAAAGGCACTGCCGAGAACCAGCTGACGGTACTGGAACCCGGATGGGTAGCAGAAGGTACCCATGTAAAAAAAAAGTTCAAGGCCGCGAGCCGGCCGCAGTTACCAAAACCCACAGTCCTACAGAGGGTGCTTGTCCTATTGGCACTATGGAACCAGCCTTCATTGCCAGATCCCGCAGCCCACATAGGAGTCACCTAAACTGCAGGCACCATAGAGTCGGCTAACCCGACCGCAACACGACAGGACAACGCATTGGAGGCAAAGTGACGTTGACACTACCCGGAAACAGCTGGCGTGCTGGAACCAGGCTGGGCAGGAGGGAGTACCCGTGCCAAAGACACTGCCGAGAACCAGCTGACGGTACTGGAACCCGGATTGGTAGCAGAAGGTACAAGAGCCAATGGAACTACCGAGGACCAGCTGATGTTACTGGAACCCGGATGGGTAGCAGAAGGTACAAGAGCCAATGGAACTACCGAGGACCAGCTGATGTTACTGGAACTCGGTTACTAAGCAGGAGGTACCTGTGCCAGAAAGCACTACCAAGGACCAGCAGACGTTGGTGGAACTTGGATACCGAGAAGGAGGCACCTAATCCAAAGGCACTGCCGAGAACCAGCTGACGGTACTGGAACCCGGATGGGTAGCAGAAGGTACCCATGTAAAAAAAAAGTTCAAGGCCGCGAGCCGGCCGCAGTTACCAAAACCCACAGTCCTACAGAGGGTGCTTGTCCTATTGGCACTATGGAACCAGCCTTCATTGCCAGATCCCGCAGCCCACATAGGAGTCACCTAAACTGCAGGCACCATAGAGTCGGCTAACCCGACCGCAACACGACAGGACAACGCATTGGAGGCAAAGTGACGTTGACACTACCCGGAAACAGCTGGCGTGCTGGAACCAGGCTGGGCAGGAGGGAGTACCCGTGCCAAAGACACTGCCGAGAACCAGCTGACGGTACTGGAACCCGGATGGGTAGCAGAAGATACAAGAGCAAATGGAACTACCGAGGACCAGCTGACGGTACTGGAACCCGGATGGGTAGCAGAAGGTACAAGAGCCAATGGAACTACCGAGGACCAGCTGATGTTACTGGAACTCGGTTACTAAGCAGGAGGTACCTGTGCCAGAAAGCACTACCAAGGACCAGCAGACGTTGGTGGAACTTGGATACCGAGAAGGAGGCACCTAATCCAAAGGCACTGCCGAGAACCAGCTGACGGTACTGGAACCCGGATGGGTAGCAGAAGGTACCCATGTAAAAAAAAAGTTCAAGGCCGCGAGCCGGCCGCAGTTACCAAAACCCACAGTCCTACAGAGGGTGCTTGTCCTATTGGCACTATGGAACCAGCCTTCATTGCCAGATCCCGCAGCCCACATAGGAGTCACCTAAACTGCAGGCACCATAGAGTCGGCTAACCCGACCGCAACACGACAGGACAACGCATTGGAGGCAAAGTGACGTTGACACTACCCGGAAACAGCTGGCGTGCTGGAACCAGGCTGGGCAGGAGGGAGTACCCGTGCCAAAGACACTGCCGAGAACCAGCTGACGGTACTGGAACCCGGATGGGTAGCAGAAGATACAAGAGCAAATGGAACTACCGAGGACCAGCTGACGGTACTGGAACCCGGATGGGTAGCAGAAGGTACAAGAGCCAATGGAACTACCGAGGACCAGCTGATGTTACTGGAACTCGGTTACTAAGCAGGAGGTACCTGTGCCAGAAAGCACTACCAAGGACCAGCAGACGTTGGTGGAACTTGGATACCGAGAAGGAGGCACCTAATCCAAAGGCACTGCCGAGAACCAGCTGACGGTACTGGAACCCGGATGGGTAGCAGAAGATACAAGAGCAAATGGAACTACCGAGGACCAGCTGACGGTACTGGAACCCGGATGGGTAGCAGAAGATACAAGAGCAAATGGAACTACCGAGGACCAGCTGACGGTACTGGAACCCGGATGGGTAGCAGAAGGTACAAGAGCCAATGGAACTACCGAGGACCAGCTGATGTTACTGGAACTCGGTTACTAAGCAGGAGGTACCTGTGCCAGAAAGCACTACCAAGGACCAGCAGACGTTGGTGGAACTTGGATACCGAGAAGGAGGCACCTAATCCAAAGGCACTGCCGAGAACCAGCTGACGGTACTGGAACCCGGATGGGTAGCAGAAGATACAAGAGCAAATGGAACTACCGAGGACCAGCTGACGGTACTGGAACCCGGATGGGTAGCAGAAGATACAAGAGCAAATGGAACTACCGAGGACCAGCTGACGGTACTGGAACCCGGATGGGTAGCAGAAGGTACAAGAGCCAATGGAACTACCGAGGACCAGCTGATGTTACTGGAACTCGGTTACTAAGCAGGAGGTACCTGTGCCAGAAAGCACTACCAAGGACCAGCAGACGTTGGTGGAACTTGGATACCGAGAAGGAGGCACCTAATCCAAAGGCACTGCCGAGAACCAGCTGACGGTACTGGAACCCGGATGGGTAGCAGAAGGTACCCATGTAAAAAAAAAGTTCAAGGCCGCGAGCCGGCCGCAGTTACCAAAACCCACAGTCCTACAGAGGGTGCTTGTCCTATTGGCACTATGGAACCAGCCTTCATTGCCAGATCCCGCAGCCCACATAGGAGTCACCTAAACTGCAGGCACCATAGAGTCGGCTAACCCGACCGCAACACGACAGGACAACGCATTGGAGGCAAAGTGACGTTGACACTACCCGGAAACAGCTGGCGTGCTGGAACCAGGCTGGGCAGGAGGGAGTACCCGTGCCAAAGACACTACCGAGAACCAGCTGACGGTACTGGAACCCGGATGGGTAGCAGAAGGTACAAGAGCCAATGGAACTGCCGAGAACCAGCTGGCGGTGCTGGAGCCCAGGGTAAATACTAAAAACAGAAGAGCCAGAGGTGTATTTGGAGGAGGTTTTAAATCCGTACTACAGTGGATGTGGACAAAGCAGGAGAATTTGCCGGACACACAGCTGGGGATCAGCTGACGTTACTGAATCCCAATAACACTGGAGCAAGCGTTGACTGTGCAGACGGCACTTCTGAGCAGCAACTAGCGGTATTGGAGCCCAGGGTAAATACTAAAAACGGAGGAGCCAGAGGTGTAATTGGAGCAAGTTTTAAATAAGTAGCACAGTGAATATGGACAGAGCAGGAGAAATTGCCGTGAACACAGCAGGGGAACAGCTGACGTTACCGAACCCCAATAACACCGCAGCAAGTGTTGACTGTGCAGACGGCACTTCCGAGCGCCAACTGGCGGTGCTGGAGCCCAGGGATAAGAATGAAAACAGAGGAGCCAGAGGTGTAATTCGAGCAACTTTAAAATCTGTAGTAGTGAGAATGTGGACAGAGCAGGAGAAATTGCCGTCCGCACAGCAGGGGAACAGCTGACGTTACTGAACCCCAATAACACGGCAGCAAGTGTTGACTGTGCAGACAGCACTTCCGAGCGCCAACTGGCGGTGTTGGAGCCCAGGGTAAATACTAAAAACGGAGGAGCCAGAGGTGTAATTGGAGCAAGTTTTAAATAAGTAGCACAGTGAATATGGACAGAGCAGGAGAAATTGCCGTGAACACAGCAGGGGAACAGCTGACGTTACTGAACCCCAATAACATGGTAGCAAGTGTTGACTGTGCAGACGGCACTTCCGAGCGCCAACTAGCGGTGCTGGAGCCCAGGGATAAGAATGAAAACAGAGGAGCCAGAGGTGTAATTCGAGCAACTTTAAAATGTGTAGTACAGTGGATGTGGACAAAGCAGGAGAAATTGCCGTCCGCACAGCAGGAGAACAGCTGACGTTACTGAACCCCAATAACACGGCAGCAAGTGTTGACTGTGCAGACGGCACTTCCGAGCGCCAACTGGCGGTGCTGGAGCCCAGGGATAAGAATGAAAACAGAGGAGCCAGAGGTGTAATTCGAGCAACTTTAAAATGTGTAGTACAGTGGATTTGGACAAAGCAGGAGAAATTGCCGTCCGCACAGCAGGAGAACAGCTGACGTTACTGAACCCCAATAACACGGCAGCAAGTGTTGACTGTGCAGACGGCACTTCCGTGCGCCAACTGGCGGTGTTGGAGCTCAGGGATAATACTGAAAACAGAGGAGCCAGAGGTGTAATTGGAGCAACTTTAAAATCTGTAGTAGTGAGAATGTGGACAGAGCAGGAGAAATTGCCGTCCGCACAGCAGTGGAACAGCTGACGTTACTGAACCCCAATAACATGGTAGCAAGTGTTGACTGTGCAGACAGCACTTCCGAGCGCCAACTGGCGGTGCTGGAGCCCAGGGATAAGAATGAAAACAGAGGAGCCAGAGGAGTAATTGGAGCAACTTTAAAATGTGTAGTACAGTGGATGTGGACAAATCAGGAGAAATTGCCGTCCGCACAGCAGGAGAACAGCTGACGTTACTGAACCCCAATAACACGGCAGCAAGTGTTGACTGTGCAGACGGCACTTCCGAGCGCCAACTGGCGGTGCTGGAGCCCAGGGATAAGAATGAAAACAGAGGAGCCAGAGGTGTAATTGGAGCAACTTTAAAATCTGTAGTAGTGAGAATGTGGACAGAGCAGGAGAAATTGCCGTCCGCACAGCAGGGGAACAGCTGACGTTACTGAACCCCAATAACACGGCAGCAAGTGTTGACTGTGCAGACAGCACTTCCGAGCGCCAACTGGCGGTGTTGGAGCCCAGGGTAAATACTAAAAACGGAGGAGCCAGAGGTGTAATTGGAGCAAGTTTTAAATAAGTAGCACAGTGAATATGGACAGAGCAGGAGAAATTGCCGTGAACACAGCAGGGGAACAGCTGACGTTACTGAACCCCAATAACATGGTAGCAAGTGTTGACTGTGCAGACGGCACTTCCGAGCGCCAACTGGCGGTGCTGGAGCCCAGGGATAAGAATGAAAACAGAGGAGCCAGAGGTGTAATTCGAGCAACTTTAAAATGTGTAGTACAGTGGATGTGGACAAAGCAGGAGAAATTGCCGTCCGCACAGCAGGAGAACAGCTGACGTTACTGAACCCCAATAACACGGCAGCAAGTGTTGACTGTGCAGACGGCACTTCCGAGCGCCAACTGGCGGTGCTGGAGCCCAGGGATAAGAATGAAAACAGAGGAGCCAGAGGTGTAATTCGAGCAACTTTAAAATGTGTAGTACAGTGGATTTGGACAAAGCAGGAGAAATTGCCGTCCGCACAGCAGGAGAACAGCTGACGTTACTGAACCCCAATAACACGGCAGCAAGTGTTGACTGTGCAGACGGCACTTCCGTGCGCCAACTGGCGGTGTTGGAGCTCAGGGATAATACTGAAAACAGAGGAGCCAGAGGTGTAATTGGAGCAACTTTAAAATCTGTAGTAGTGAGAATGTGGACAGAGCAGGAGAAATTGCCGTCCGCACAGCAGGGGAACAGCTGACGTTACTGAACCCCAATAACATGGTAGCAAGTGTTGACTGTGCAGACAGCACTTCCGAGCGCCAACTGGCGGTGCTGGAGCCCAGGGATAAGAATGAAAACAGAGGAGCTAGAGGAGTAATTGGAGCAACTTTAAAATGTGTAGTACAGTGGATGTGGACAAATCAGGAGAAATTGCCGTCCGCACAGCAGGAGAACAGCTGACGTTACTGAACCCCAATAACACGGCAGCAAGTGTTGACTGTGCAGACGGCACTTCCGAGCGCCAACTGGCGGTGCTGGAGCCCAGGGATAAGAATGAAAACAGAGGAGCCAGAGGTGTAATTGGAGCAACTTTAAAATCTGTAGTAGTGAGAATGTGGACAGAGCAGGAGAAATTGCCGTCCGCACAGCAGGGGAACAGCTGACGTTACTGAACCCCAATAACATGGTAGCAAGTGTTGACTGTGCAGACAGCACTTCCGAGCGCCAACTGGCGGTGCTGGAGCCCAGGGATAAGAATGAAAACAGAGGAGCCAGAGGTGTAATTGGAGCAACTTTAAAATCTGTAGTAGTGAGAATGTGGACAGAGCAGGAGAAATTGCCGTCCGCACAGCAGGGGAACAGCTGACGTTACTGAACCCCAATAACACGGCAGCAAGTGTTGACTGTGCAGACGGCACTTCCGAGCGCCAACTGGCGGTGCTGGAGCCCAGGGATAAGAATGAAAACAGAGGAGCCAGAGGTGTAATTCGAGCAACTTTAAAATGTGTAGTACAGTGGATTTGGACAAAGCAGGAGAAATTGCCGTCCGCACAGCAGGAGAACAGCTGACGTTACTGAACCCCAATAACACGGCAGCAAGTGTTGACTGTGCAGACGGCACTTCCGTGCGCCAACTGGCGGTGTTGGAGCGCCAGGGATAATACTGAAAACAGAGGAGCCAGAGGTGTAATTGGAGCAACTTTAAAATCTGTAGTAGTGAGAATGTGGACAGAGCAGGAGAAATTGCCGTCCGCACAGCAGGGGAACAGCTGACGTTACTGAACCCCAATAACATGGTAGCAAGTGTTGACTGTGCAGACAGCACTTCCGAGCGCCAACTGGCGGTGCTGGAGCCCAGGGATAAGAATGAAAACAGAGGAGCCAGAGGAGTAATTGGAGCAACTTTAAAATGTGTAGTACAGTGGATGTGGACAAATCAGGAGAAATTGCCGTCCGCACAGCAGGAGAACAGCTGACGTTACTGAACCCCAATAACACGGCAGCAAGTGTTGACTGTGCAGACGGCACTTCCGAGCGCCAACTGGCGGTGTTGGAGCTCAGGGATTACAGTTCAGGTGGTAGAAACATGAACAGAACAGGAGACCTGGATACTGTTGCCAACCAATTATTTATTCTGGAAGAGGACTGGCAAATTCATGAGAGATCCAGGCCTTGTTCATTTTGAGAAAAGTAAGCCGGTCAACGTTATCGGAGGATAGTCGCATGCGACGGTCTGTTAGTACACCACCTGCGGCACTAAAGACGCGTTCCGATAATACACTAGCAGCAGGGCAAGCTAGCACCTCCAGTGCATACTGACTAAGCTCTGGCCATGTATCCAGCTTACAGACCCAAAACTTGAAGGGAGAAGAGCCGTCTGGGAGTACACTAAGAGGGCAAGACATGTAGTCTGTCACCATCTGACGGAAACGTTGCCTCCTGCTGACTGGAGCTGTCTGTGATGGTGTAGACATTTGTGGCGGCGGGGACACAAAACTTTGCCACATTTCGGCCATACTGGTCTTGCCTTGTGCTGAGGCGCTGCTTCTGCTCCCTCTTTGTGCAGAGCTTCCTCCACTGCCTCGACGCACTGAGCTGCTTTGTAAAGCACTAGCAGCACTGCTCTCGGTTGGAATGGAGAACATGATGGAATGCACCAGTGCGTCTTGGTACTCCCGCATTTTACGCTCCCGGTTCAATGGTGTTATGAGGCTTTGTAAGTTGTCCCGGTAGCGAGGATCTAGGAGGGTGGACACCCAATAATCAGCCGTGTTGAGAATGTGGGCGATGCGGCGGTCGTTTCTGAGGCACTGCAGCATGAAATCAACCATGTGCTGCAGACTGCCAACTGGCCAAGAAACGCTGTCCCCTGCTTGAGGCGTGATCTCTGCCTGCTCTGCATCACCCCACCCTCGCTCTAGATACTGACTACTAGAGCATTGTGTACCTCCCTCCTCTGGACAGATGTCTTCCTCATCCATTGACTCCTCCTCATCCTCCTCACAAAGTGTCCCCTGCCTAGGGCTTTGTGAGGAACCACATTGCGCAGACTGTAGAGAAGCAGATGGCATTTGTGACTCCTCATCCTCCACCTCTTCCAAAACCTCGTCCCTTAGTGCTTGCAGTGTTTTTTCAAGCAGGCAGATAAGGGGGATAGTCATGCTGACTAGTGCATCATCTGCACTCGCCATCCGCGTGGAATAATCGAAGGCACGCAAAACGTGGCAAATGTCCTTCATAGAGGCCCACTCAGTGGTGGTGAAGTGTGAACGGCGCGCACTGCGACTTGTTTGCGCCTGCTGCAGCTGGTACTCCATTACTGCTGCCTGCTGCTCACACAACCTCTCCAACATATGTAACGTTGAATTCCACCTGGTGGGTAGGTCACATATGATGCGATGTTCCGGAAGACATAATCGGCGCTGCAGAGCTGCAATGCGTGATCTTGCATTGCTGGAACGCCGCAAGTGAGCGCACTCTATGCGGACCTTGTGAAGCAGTGCATCAAGATCCGGATAGTCCCTCAAAAAACTCTGCACGACCAAGTTGAGCACATGTGCCAGACATGGGATGTGAGTGAGGTTGCCTAGGCCCAGAGCTGCCACCAGATTTCGGCCATTGTCACACACTACCATGCCTGGCTGGAGATTCGCTGGCACAAACCACACGTCACTCTGCTGCTTGATGGCATTCCAGAGCTCCTGCGCTGTGTGGCTTCGATTCCCCAAAGAAATTAATTTTAATACGGCCTGTTGACGTTTGGCCACGGCTGTGCTCATATCGGTCATCATAACAGGTAACCGTTCACGGGTCGATGTGGAGGTAGACCGTGACGGCTCCTGCAGCGCTGATTCAGAGGAACTGGAGTATGAGGAGGAGTCAATGTGTACAGACTGGATTCCTGCAATCCTTGGAGTTGGCAGAACACGTACAGCGCCACTCTCAAGATCTGTACCCGGCTCCACAACATTTACCCAATGGGCAGTGAGGGAAAGGTATCGTCCCTGTCCATGCTTACTGGTCCACGCATCAGTGGTCAGGTGGACCTTGCTACTGACGGCGTTTTGTAGCGCATGTTTAATTTTTCCCTCCACATGATGTTGCAGGGCAGGGACGGCTTGCCTGCTGAAATAAAAGCGGCTGGGCACGTTGTATTGTGGGACTGCCAATGCCATAAAGTTACGGAATGTGTCAGTCTCCACCAGCCTGAATGATAGCATTTCAAGGGCCAGTAGTTTAGCAATGCCAGCATTCAGAGCCTGTGCTCGGGGGTGGTTTGCCGAGTATGGGCGCCTTTTCTCCCATGCCTGTGCTAACGATGGCTGTAGACTGGCCTGGGAGTGTGAGGATGACTGGGAAAGTGGTGCTGTGGGTGGAATTACACTGTGTCTCTGTACAACAGTGCCAGAGATTCTTCCATGGCGATCCTGTGAGGAAGCCGAACCAGCTGTGTGTG
This sequence comes from Phyllobates terribilis, assembly GCF_046119375.1. NCBI lineage: Eukaryota > Metazoa > Chordata > Amphibia > Anura > Dendrobatidae > Phyllobates > Phyllobates terribilis. Next base: position 412,278,108 of record NW_027362771.1, on the reverse strand, counting down.
AGCTGGAGGAAGAGGCTACAACACGAGCTGAAGAGGTGGTAGGTGGCGCTGTAGGTTGGCCTAGGTCTTCAGTGTGTTTGTGTAACTCCACCACGTGCTTGGTCCGCACATGTTTCCACATATTTGTGGTATTGAGGTTGCTGACACTTTTCCCTCTTTTCACCTTCTGATTACACAGCTTGCATTTGACAAAGCAAATGTCATCTGCAACTGTGTCAAAAAAGGACCAGGCACTGCAAGTCTTGGGAGCGCCCGCTTTGGATTTTGGAAGAGCCATGCTCCTAATGGGTGCCGAAGTGGAGGCTACAGGCAACCAAGTCTGCCCCCTCCCTCTCCCTCCTTTTTGGGCCGTTCGGGGAATCTCTTCCTCAGAGCTGCTCCCACCACCTTCCTGTCCCTCACGCCATGATGGGTCAAGGACCTCATCATCTACACCACCCTCTTCAAAGAACTGCTTCTCCTGGGTAGTCTCGACAGCACAGTACGCACCAGAAAGTGGCACCTGAGTCTCATCATCAGATGCGTACTGAGGTGTGCTGCTGACCATAGGCACTGGCCCACCCGCCTCTTCAGATTCAGAGAGACAAAACGGTTGCGCATCACTGCATACTACCTCTTCTTCAAATTCTCGAATTCTGCTTGGCTGGCCCCCTCTTTCCAAGCCAAGAGATTCAGAGAACAGAAGTAGAGATGGCTCCTGTCCAGGGCTCTCTGACTGCCTGGGCAATTTGGCAGGTGGTGAAGAGACAGATGGGTGCTCTTCAGTGCTCAGGACCTGAGAGGATCTGGAACTAATTGAAGTCGATGCGTTAGCTGCCATCCATCCGACAACGGCTTCAATTTGGTCCTCGCGCAGCAGTGGGGTACGGCTAGCTCCTACAAAGCTGCGCATAAAGGACTGTTCCCTGGTAAAACTGGGGGATGCTGAGTCACTGGTGCCCGCAGCAGGCACAGAATCCCCACGTCCTCTCCCTGCAGGCACAGAATCCTCACGTCCTCTCCCTGCAGAAACTCCACGCCCACGCCCACGACCACGACCACATGCCTTACTCCCTGCCTTCTTCATCTTGGTAGACTGATAAAGATAGGCAGAAAAGTACTAAGGGCTTAGTGTGCTTATTCCTGAACAGCTGCTAACAGGTATAAGAAACACTAATTTTATAAAGTGTGGACTAGACTTTAATATGAGCTAATGTGGCCTACACAACTGTAAAGTGGAGTGTTTGGTGAACTTTATTTAGGTTTTTTTTGTCACAAAAAGACACTGGATGTGCCTAAAGATGTAATAACGATAGTATCACAAACTTTTTGTAGCTATTACAATGTAGGAAGGTAACCTACAATGCAATAGATGAGGCTGCAAAAAATAGGCTAATACTAATCTGGCTGGGGCTGCAGGGCCCAATGCTGCAGAAAGGCTCCTCTATCTACTCCTATATAGTGTGTTTGGAATCAATTTAGCTGAATATGGATGGAACCACCACACTAATAGGAGATATCAGGAAAAATTATGAATTGGCAATAAAGGACAATGTATGAGGCAGTGACACACACTGAGTGCACTACAACCAGACGGGGTTGAAGCACACACTACAGGGTGAGCTGCACTCACACACCAGACCTTGCAGACAGCGGTGAACAGTACAGATGCAGAGCACTGTGCACTAGTGCTGCAAGACGGAAAAAAAATTCTCTATCTACTCCTATATAGTGTGTTTGGAACCAATTTAGCTGAATACAGATGGAACCACCACACTAATAGGAGATATCAGGAAAAATTATGAATTGGCAATAAAGGACAATGTATGAGGCAGTGACACACACTGAGTGCACTACAACCAGACGGGGTTGAAGCACACACTACAGGGTGAGCTGCACTCACACACCAGACCTTGCAGACAGCGGTGAACAGTACAGATGCAGAGCACTGTGCACTAGTGCTGCAAGACGGAAAAAAATTTCTCTATCTACTCCTATATAGTGTGTTTGGAACCAATTTAGCTGAATACAGATGGAACCACCACACTAATAGGAGATATCAGGAAAAATTATGAATTGGCAATAAAGGACAATGTATGAGGCAGTGACACACACTGAGTGCACTACAACCAGACGGGGTTGAAGCACACACTACAGGGTGAGCTGCACTCACACACCAGACCTTGCAGACAGCGGTGAACAGTACAGATGCAGAGCACTGTGCACTAGTGCTGCAAGACGGAAAAAAATTTCTCTATCTACTCCTATATAGTGTGTTTGGAACCAATTTAGCTGAATACAGATGGAACCACCACACTAATAGGAGATATCAGGAAAAATTATGAATTGGCAAAAAAGGACAATGTATGAGGCAGTGACACACACTGAGTGCACTACAACCAGACTTGGCTGAAGCACACACTACAGGGTGAGCTGCACTCACACACACAGACCTTGCAGATAGCGGTGAACAGCACAGGGAACTGTGCACTAGCACTGCAAGGCACAGTGATTTAGAAAGTAGCTTGGGTAAAGCAGTATAGAGCAAATAGGTAGCTAAAACTGTCCCTCAGAACAACAGCGTCCTATCCCTAACTGAATTCACAGCAGAGTGAGCTCAAAATGGCGGCGGTGGCTTTTATAGTGCATCATGACATCATTTCAGCAGCCAATCACAGCCATGCCATTAGTTAAGATGCCTACATGCCTAACAGGATGTGCCCACACTTCTTAGGATCCTCATTGGCTGAATAAAATGAAAATGTCTCATTGCATTATGGGAACTTCCGATTCCGGTATACGATATTGCAATAGTATCGGAATTAAGTATCGGAATTCCGATACCGCGAATATCGGCCGATACCCGATATTTCAGTATCGGAATGCTCAACACTAATTATAAGCATTAGCAGGTTATTAGAAACTGAAATCAAACAGTTTTCAACTCAAAACTTTATTCTAGGTGATGTTACATTTTCACATAGGACCCCTTGTTCGAAAGGAGCTTCTGAACTCTCTCGTCCATTGAATTTGTCAGGTTTTGGATGGTTTCTGCTTCAATTGTTTTGCATGAGGACAGAATACCCTCCCAGAGCTGTTGCTTAGATGTGAACTGCCTCCCGCCATCATAGACACTCCTTTTGATGATGCTCCAGAGGTTCTGAATGGGGTAGAGGTCAGGGGAGCATGGGGGTCACACCATAAGTTTGTCCCCTTTTATGCCCATATCAGCCAGAGATGCAGATGTTTTATGTGCAGCATGAGATGGTGCATTATCATGCAAAAAAATGATCTTGCTGTGAAATACACTGTTCTTCTTCTTGAACCATGGCAGGAAGTGCTGTTTGAGAAAATCCACATACATTATGGAGTTCATCTTTAGCGCCTTCAGGGATCCTAAAGGGGCCGACAATCTCTCTCCCCATGATTCCAGCCCAAAACATTACTCCACCTCCTCCTTGTTGGCGCTGTAGCCGTGTTTGCGTGGGGTGTCCATCAACCAGCCATCCTCCACTCCATCCATCTGGACCATCGAGTGCTGCACGGCACTCATCCGTGAACAAAACAGTTTTGAAATCAGTCTTCATGTAATGTTTGGCCCACTGGAGCCGTTTCTGCTTGTGTGAAGTGGATAGAGGAGGTCGACAGGATGGCGTATGCACAGCTGCAAACCTCTGAAGGACCCTGCATGTTGTTGTTCGGGGGACGTTGGAGGCACCAGCAGCTTCAAAAACTTGTCTGCTGCTATGACAAGGCTTTTTGCCGCTGCTCTTTTAACCTGACGTAATTGCTTGTAGGAAAGAGTCCTCAATTTGCCCTTATCAGCACGCACACGTGTGTACTGTGAATCAGCTACATACTTCTTGATTGCCAAGACACTTCATCCTGATCATCGCACAATGTTGATTGTAGTCATGCCTTGACCTAAACACTCCACAATTTGTTGCTTCTCACCAGCCGACACATCCTTTTTCTTTCCCATTTTGGCAGAAAATGTAGGCTGCTTAATAATGTGAGACAGCCTTCTTAAGTAGTCTTGCCTTTCATTGGACACACCTGCCAAACTAATTAGCACAGGTGTCTGCAATTGCTTACAGTGATATAAAGAGCCCTGACACACATCACCATCAATGAGTTTAACTGACAAACAAACAAATTCTTCCCTTATCACTCCTAAACACTTTTTGCATAATAATTTGGAACACAGTGTACATGTTCTTTTCCACAAAGCACCAGCGGTTCACGTAGTGAATCTTACAGTTCTAACTTGCCAACCGTGGTCTGCATGGAGTTGTTCAATAAAGGGCCCAAAATTAAGATAACATAGATGGGAGAGGTCTCTATGAATAGGAATTCCTAAGTATTTGATACCCTGTGAGGGCCAGGCAAAGGGAAAGTTGGACTGGATGGAATCCTATATGGATTTGGGGAGGGAGACATCGAGGGCCTCAGACTTCGCTGCATTGATTTTAAAATTTGACCATGTAACAAAGTGATCTATTTCAGCCATAACAGCATGGATGGATATATGTGATTGAGTGATATATACTAGGACATCATCAGCAAATAGAGAGCACTTGTACTCGGTGCCTCCCACCTCAATCCACCTAATATTGGGGTTATGGCGAATTGATGAGAGCAGGTGCTCCGTCACTAGGATGTATAAGAGAGGGGACAGAGGACATCCCTGCCTTGTCCCATTGGTGATTGTGAAAGGTGATGAAAATGTTCTGAAGCGCCTCCTGGGCCTTGGGACACCCGGAGCCGGACCCTTTTTGGTGGATGCTGGTGGTTGTAGTCTCCGTGGCGGCGACCCGGTTCCGTGGCTCAGGGCGGTCAAACCAGTGGCGGAACTATTTATGTGGTTTTGATGTTTAAATGTCCGACTACGCCACCCGTGGATTGCGGTCAGAGTGAACCGCCGCTCCAGGGCAGACCGCTGAGGCTGGTGTTGTGGGTGCAGCAGAGCGTAGCATAACTCCCCACGGGAGGAGTATAGCCTCAGGGCAGTGTATGCGGAGGATGGGGGTGATGGTGCAGGGCAGCAGCAGTAACGACAATGAGTCAGTGATGCAGTCCAGGGCCTTTACTCACAGTTCTTATTATCCAGACCACGTCTGCAGGTAACGGCTGCCCACGTCGTACTGTGCTCACCAGGTGAGGGGCTCAGACAACTCCCAGATAACTTTGGAGCGCTTCACAGGACCCCCTTTGTGTGTCCTTTGTCTGGCCTTTCTTACCAACCCTTCTGTCCGGCTGCCTCGGGCCTCCTCTTGGTAAACTTGGCGCCAGTTTCCCTGACCCTATGTGGTGCCTTCCTAGCGGGTGTAGCGAGGGGCTGCGCCACATAAAATGTCACAGCCTCCGGTTTCTAGCTGAGGGTCGTTTCCTGCCTCCACTAGTTTCGGGGACCGGTCTCCCCCTTTGGCCTGACCCCTCCACGCAGGTGGATTCGGGCGTGCGGTGGCGACTCGCCCGTCCGCACCCCTGGGATCCCTTCATTCCTCGTTCCTGGAGCCTTCTCCGCTCCTCTTCCTTCCTTCTCCCTCTTCCAGGCCTGGGCCTCTGTTACTAGGCCCGCCTCCGGAGCAGAGCTCATGCAGAGCCCCTGCTCCCTGCCACTTCTGCTCAGACTTCTCTGCACTGAACTAAGATGGTGCCCACCTTTGATACTCCCTTCTCAATGCACCCAGGAACTGCTTCCTCCCTGCTCCTGCACTACAGGGTTCCCCTTCCTCAGTGTTCCCTCCCCCCACTCCAGCCAGGGACAGGGACTGTCGTGCCCATCTCAGGGGCATATTGGTCGCCCTGCCCCACGGCAATGTGGTGTAATGCATGCAGGTGTCGGGTCCTGATCCACACTCCATCCTTACCTGAGAGTGAGATATCACACCTCTGGGTGAGGTGCAATACCTCTGTAGCAACCGAGCCCTCAGGGTAATACAGTTCCATTTATCTTCAGCCTAGGTGACGTATTGCGATACAGGGCCGTGATTTTGGCTATAAAAGGGTCCCCTAGACCCCTACCCCAAGCTTTTTAAGAGAATCATATATGGCGTGCCAGGAGACTCTATGGAATGCTTTCTCCGCATCCAACGAGAGTATCTAATTACAAATATTTACCTGCATCTAGCCCAGGAAATACTTTGTGCCTAGTAGCAGTGTCTGCTAGTCAGCGGATTATCCCGGCTGTTAAGCAAGCTACACCACCTGTAGTTTTGATACTTAATTTTTTCAAAGGAAATGGTTCGGGACCACGGGATACTCAGTGAAGAGCATCAGGAGGCACCCCAAGGCATAGGGGCTGGGACTGGCAGTAGGATGCCTTGCGGTGGACAGCCGAGCTCGATCCTTATAAAAGCTTTTTAACTGCAGCAGCTTTAGTGGACGCTACTGGAGCTGGAATTACGCGGCTGCTGGCATGAGACTTGCCCTCCAATAGATCCTTGTAAATGGATTTAAAGTGTATTCATTCAAATTAGAGAGACAATTTAAATTAAAAAGCTTAGAGCTGCCTCCACCACAGGGGGGCTCGCTCGACCCACCAGCGGACAGGCACCAGTATTGGGAGAGGGGGGCTGGCCGTCAGGGTTCACCGCGGCTCTGGCACAAACCCGGCGACACGGAGGTGGCACGGGCAGGAGCGGACTGAACGTGTCGGCTTCTCACTTTTTGGATTTTAGAAGGGCATGACATGCCTATATCTGTGTCTCCCCCTCCTTTGACTCCTCCACCTCTTTTCTTTTCGCATGACTATATGTTCTTGTCACTTTTCCATGTGTTAGTTGTGTCTTCAGAGCAGTTTGTCAGCTTTTGGACACCTTTGAAGGTGTTTTCTATGTGTTTCTATGTGTTTTTGTTTGCCTGCCATTGGTTTTAACGGTGTTCGAAGGTGTTCGACGAACAGTTCGACGAACAGTTCGGCGAACACACGGGTGTTCGACGAACCGAACCGAACTCGAACACTACGGGGGTGGCTCAACACTAGTCTTGAATCCACAACCCTCAACATCACAGGCAGGATCTAAAGCTACTGAGCCACAGGCTCCAGTAACATAATGGTGAGAATTTTGTGTACTAGATCTGTATTGCAGGGTCTGACTCCACAGGTAGATTGTACTGATACATTGTACACAGCAGTGCAGCAGTGGATTTTTATGACTCTATTCTAGAGGGAGAATAAAATAGATTATTTTTCTTCCTATAAAATTACTAAAAAATAATGAAAAACACAGTTAAAATCTTGTCATTTTTAATGTTTTTTTTTTAAATAATGAACATCACAGTCAGCAAATACCATCTACATTTTCAGTGTCCCTGTAATCGTAAAGACCTGTGCAACACAGCAATCAGATTATTTATGGGAATTGATAAATGGCATAAAAAAATGACGTAGTTGATATTTTTTCTCTATTAAACCCATAAAATGTATTAAAAATGTAATGCTGAGGCCGTGCATATATGCTGCATTATTTCTACTGCTTTTTTTCCTACACGTTTTCTGCAGGTGTCTAAACCACACGACGCAATAACAATTTTCTCTGATTATTGCGTGTTTGCTGCATTTTTTTTATGTGTTTTCCCCCTTATTTGATGCGATTTTGGGGCAGATATGAAGCAGAGTTTTTAACACTTTTTTAATACTAAAGAAAAGGTTTGATTCTGCACTTGAAATTGCAACGGCGTGTTTTTTTCATTCTTTTTTTTTTTTTTTCAGAAGAAGCCTATAAAGAAAAAATGCACCAAAACCGCAGAGTTCAGCAGCGTCTTTAGACGCCCCGAGGATGGAGATTTCATGAAATCACATTCACTTTGCTTAGATATTTAGACCGTGTTCACATGTAGCGTAAATGTTGCATTTTTTCTGCTGTTTTTTTTTTGCACAGAAATTCTGCTGTTTTTAACAGTCCAAGCAAAGTGAATGTGATTTCATGAAAACTGCGCCCCCTGTGTTCTAAAGACGCGTCTAAACTATGCGGTTTGGTGCTTTTTTTTTCTCTTGTCTTCTATGTGGAGCCTAAAAAAACACATGTAAAAAACGGCAGTTATTATTTTGAGTGCAGAATCAAAGCTTTTCTGTACTATAAAAAAACACATTAAAAACGCGACTTCACATCTGCACCAAAAACGTATCAGATAAGGCGGAATAGGCCTAAAAAAAATGCAGCATTAATCAGAGAAGATTGTTACTGTGTAGTTTGGTGCGGACACCTGCATAAAACAAAAAAACACAGTATTTATGCAATGTATGAACACGGCCTTAAAGACACCAAAAAGCCTGATGTCATAAAGTGATGCTACAAAAAGATGAAGCGGCTCCAACTGTGAATGAATGAACTAAAAATAAATTTACAGGTCCCAACTAGAGATGAGCAGGACGCACAGATGACGTCGTGCTGCCCTGGATGATCCCAAGCCGCACCAGGGATGCCAGGTAAGAGATTCACCTCGGCACTCAAAGCAGGATTAGGTGAAAAATAAATTTTATTGCAGTCCCAAAGCAAATCAAACGTTTCGGTCAAACTGACCTTCATCAGCAAAACTGCAGAATATAAATGTGAGAATACAGTACAAAGTGAGTGAATCATAATAAATTGAATAATCAATCTAGTACATAAAATGCAACTGTAAAATGGATTAATCTATAGGGTAGGGAGGGATAGTGGATAGGAGGAAAGAACACTGGGAAGGGGTACAGGGTCCTGCCTAGTGAAGCGGAGGGCTAAAGCTTGTTAGTGTAGTAACCCATATGTCACGTACCAGAATGACTGTATGGGGGTTCAAGGCATGGATGCCAGGACTAAGTGTCACTCAGAGAATCTGTAGGGTACAAAATGCTGGATTACTTAGAGGATAAATATGGTGTGAAACTAGTGGTGCTGGTCAGCCATCTGAGAACCATACCTTGGAAGCTGTGTCTAGGGAGCCTGGTAGCGAACACGGTGTCCACCGCTTGTTTCTCGTGCTATCCTGCTATGGGGGCGGCTCCTCTAAATATGTGAGTGATAGGTGGGCTGGCCAATGCGGGCTAGGGCTGCAGAGCACGTGACCGCGGAAAAGCGGAAGTGCCCGTGTGATGTCACCGGATGTGATGTATCGCTGATGCGTGCGGTCCAAGGCGCTGAGGCTTGCGTTCCACGTGGTAGGAAGTTGGCGTGCCTGACTGGGAGGGCCTTTCTCACGTGCTGTGAGGATGTGAGTGCGTTGCAGCCAAAGCGCTGAAGGTGGTGGAGACTGACAGGAGGGAGGATGGGATCAGAGGGTAGGGAGATCGGCAAGAGAAGGGAACAATAAGTAAAACATGGTATACAGGGCGGTGTTCCGAACTCCAGTACAAGTCAGTTACAATACAATTAGTGTACCTTAAGACAAGTAAATGTACTCAACAGGTATATGGAAATCACATTATAGATACCAAATTGAGTAAGTTCATAAGCAATTGTTGATGAACCCAGACGACATGCGGGTTCTCACCCCATGTAAGGGACATAGGCAGGCATAAAAGGGCATGAAGAAGCCATGACGGCTCAATATGGGACCTGAATCTCAGATAGTATATATGTATGAATGAATGAATGAACTGTTGTGGAGGTCAGTGGACCCCTATATGAAAGCTAGTAGGATTCCAACTCATGGATCCAGTATGCCTCCCTTTGTTTTAGGAGGCGAACCCGATCCCCTCCTTGGCGTGGTGGTAGTACTTGCTCAAAAGGGTCCATCATCCCCACACCGGCAAAGGGTACATCATTAAAGACAATTTCACATGTGACAGTTCCTTTGTCGTCTACCTAATCAAATGTCCATGTGGTCTACTGTACATTGGTGAAACCACTCAACCGGTGAAGGATAGAATATCGAAACACAAGTCCACGATTAGTTGTAAAAACATGTTACTGCCCATTCCCTAACATTTTATCATCATGGGCCATAACATATCCCAGCTTAAATTCAAGGTCCTTGAGCAAGTACTACCACCACGCCGAGGAGTACTTGCTTATGAACTTACTCAATTTGGTATCTATAATGTGATTTTCATATACCTGTTGTGTACATTTATTTGTCTTAAGGTACACTAATTGTATTGTAACTGACTTGTACTGGAGTTTGGAACACCGCCCTGTATACCATGTTTTACTTATTGTTCCCTTCTCTTGCCGATCTCCCTACCCTCTGATCCCATCCTCCCTCCTGTCAGTCTCCACCACCTTCAGCGCTTTGGCTGCAGCGCACTCACATCCTCACAGCACGTGAGAAAGGCCCTCCCAGTCAGGCACGCCAACTTCCTACCACGTGGAACGCAAGCCTCAGCGCCTTGGACCGCACGCATCAGCGATACGTCACATCCGGTGACATCACACGGGCACTTCCGCTTTTCCGCGGTCACGTGCTCTGCAGCCCTAGCCCACATTGGCCAGCCCACCTATCACTCACATATTTAGAGGAGCCGCCCCCATAGCAGGATAGCACGAGAAACAAGCGGTGGACACCGTGTTCGCTACCAGGCTCCCTAGACGCAGCTTCCAAGGTATGGTTCTCAGATGGCTGACCAGCACCACTAGTTTCACACCATATTTATCCTCTAAGTAATCCAGCATTTTGTACCCTACAGATTCTCTGAGTGACACTTAGTCCTGGCATCCATGCCTTGAACCCCCATACAGTCATTCTGGTACGTGACATATGGGTTACTACACTAACAAGCTTTAGCCCTCTGCTTCACTAGGCAGGACCCTGTACCCCTTCCCAGTGTTCTTTCCTCCTATCCACTATCCCTCCCTACCCTATGGATTAATCAATTTTACAGTTGCAATTTATGTACTAGATTGATTATTCAATTTATTATGATTAACTCACTTTGTACTGTATTCTCACATTTATATTCTGCAGTTTTGCTGATGAAGGTCAGTTTGACTGAAACGTTTGATTTGCTTTGGACTGCAATAAAATTTATTTTTCACCTAATCCTGCTTTGAGTGCCGAGGTTATTCCTCTATATAGTACGGGTTCGGCCCCTACTCGAGCACCTACTATAACAGCTGTGCAGCGTCTTTTTCAGGTTAGAGATTCACAGCCTCCCGTCCAGCCGCCAGGTAGCACTGGACGCTGGGCCGGAGTCCCGTGAATCCAACCTCTCATCTCTAGTCCCAACAGCCACGGATACAGCAGACAGTCCCGTATTTGGTTCAACGACCTGCAGTCTCAGGAGTCTGCTGAATTTCACTCACTTCCACCGCCCCTCTGACAACTCCTCCTGCCAGGGCACAAAATAATGATAAATGGGAGTGGTTTGGGATGTGGTCCAAATTTGCCACAGCGAGTTATGCTCCGTATCATTTGTCCCTCCTTATATGCTTCAAAAGATGAGAGGAATGTGTGTGTGTGTGTCTATGTATATATATATTATTTTTTAAATATATATATATATACAGTACAGACCAAAAGTTTGGACACACCTTCTAATTTAAAGATTTTTCTGTATTTTCATGACTATGAAAATTGTACATTCACACTAAAGGCATCAAAACTATGAATTAACACATGTGGAATTATATACTTAACAAAAAAGTGTGAAACAACTGAAAATATGTCTTATATTCTAGGTTCTTCAAAGTAGCCACTTTTTGCTTTGATGACTGCTTTGGACACTCTTGGCATTCTCTTGATGAGCTTCAAGAGGTAGTTACCGGAAATGGTTTTCACTTCACAGGTGTGCCCTGTCAGGTTTAATAAGTGGGATTTCTTGCCTTATAAATGGGGTTGGTACAATCAGTTGTGTTGTGCAGAAGGTGGATAGTCAGGTGGATACACAGCTGATAGTCCTACTGAATAGACTGTTAGAATTTGCATTATGGCAAGAAAAAAGCAGCTAAGTAAAGAAAAACGAGTGGCCATCATTACTTTAAGAAAGGTCAGTCAGTCCGAAAAATTGGGAAAACTTTGAAAGTGTCCCCAAGTGCAGTGGCAAAAACCATCAAGCGCTACAAAGAAACTGGCTCACATGAGGACCGCCCCAGGAAAGGAAGACCAAGAGTCACCTCTGCTTCTGAGGATAAGTTTATCCGAGTCACCAGCGTCAGAAATCGCCGGTTAACAGCAGCTCAGATTAGAGACCAGGTCAATGCCACCCAGAGTTCTAGCAGCAGACACATCTCTACAACAACTGTTAAGAGGAGACTTTGTGCAGCAGACCTTCATGGTAAAATAGCTGCTAGGAAACCACTGCTAAGGACAGGCAACAAGCAGAAGAGACTTGTTTCGGCTAAAGAACACAAGGAATGGACAGCGCTCTGTTGTATACAAATGATGAGCTGCAGTCTGCAGCAGGCGGGCATGTCAGCTGTGATGTGCTCACTGCTCTCCCGGGTTGTCTCACGCTGGGAGAAGCAGCAAGGAGTACATCATGACTCCTCCCTGTGTGTACGTTGCTACTCCCCTCCCAGCGCTGGACAAACGGGGAGAGCAGTGCCCACATCACAGCTGACACGCTCCTCTGCTGCAAACTGCGGCTCACTATTTGTATATAACAAAGCGCTGTTCTGTCCTGATGTCTTCATGTCAATGCTCTTTCCTCCTCTCCCCATATCACCTCTGATTGACTGAGTTTGCTCCCCATGTATCACCCCTGACTGACTGAGCACCTTCTCCATTTATCACCCCTGACTGCACCCGTTCCCCATGTATCACCCTTGACTGACTAAAGGTTTTCTTCCCCCACCACTAAGAAAATGAGGCCGTTCATGAAAAGTTATAGCCTTATAGGTAGCAGAGAGATTTCCATAAAAAGTGTATGGGGAGATGTGATGGAAAGCTCTTTTTTGATATCACTAATAACGCCATAAATAAGTGAGTTAGGGCCCCTACCACTATTAGTGGGTACATTCACATAATGTATTTGCTGCAGAATTTCTACAATCGAAATCCCACAGCAAATTAACAGCGGTAATATCCACACAGATATTGTGCAGATATTGCTGAGTTTACTACTACGCAATGGTGCACCTTTACCACTGACTTGATCCTTTGTATCACAAAAGATGAAATAGATAGTGAATATCCACAGCATGAATTGACACATTGTTCTCATTAAGGAGGAAGATGAGTGGATTCAATATTCCTGATGGGTACTATGAAATCTTTGTGATGCCATTTGGGTTGACTAATGCTCCCACCATCTTTCAACACTTTATTAATGACATTTTTAATCATCTGGCTGGTAGGTTTATTGTGATGTATCTTGATGACATATTGATTTATTCGCCTGACCTCGAGTCACATCAGGTACATGTCAGGCAGGTCTTACAGATACTCAGAGACAATAAATTATTTGTCAAACCAGAGAAATGTATGTTCTTAGTTCAGGAGATCCCTTTTCTGGGTTATTTCTTATAGTTCACCGGTTTTCGCATGGATCAGGCGAGTGTCCAGGCGGTTGTAGATTGGGATCGTCCTGAGAACTTAAAGGCGTTACAAAGGTTTTTAGGTTTCTCCAACTACTACCGTAAGTTCATCAAAAACTTTTCGGTAGTGGCCAAATCTCTGATGGATATGATCAGGAAAGTGACGTACTTTTCCAAATGGTCTAGTCTGGCCAGGGAGGCTTTTGATACCTTGAAGAAATGTTTTGCATCTGCACCGATTCTGACGTCACTCAGCCATTTATTGTAGAAGTTGACTTGTCTGAGGTGGGGGTTGTATTATCGCAGGGAGCATCTCCTAGTAAATGGCGTCCGTGTGCATATTTTTCTAAGAAACTCGTCCGTTGAGAAAAATGATGACATTTGTAATAGGAAACCCTTGGCAATTAATTCTGAAGAGCGGCGTCATTTTCTCGAGGGGGCAGTACATGCGGTCATGGTAATCACTGATCTTAACTAAAATCTTCTAAGCGTCTAATGCCTAGACAGGCAAAATGGTCGTTGTTTTTCAGCAGGTTCAACTTTTTTGTGACGTATCGGCTGGTGAATAAGAACATTAAGGCAATTGATTTATCTCGTTGTTTTCCTGGGGATGGAGAAAATTGTAAACCAGTTCCTATACTACAAAGAGGGGTCGTTATTGCTTCTATAGGTTCTGATCTTGAGAAGTAGGTTTCTGAAGCTCAGGGGGACACTCCTGCTGCCTGTTCATTAGGTCAACTATTTGTAACTGTGAATATCTGTCTCAAAGTTAGAAGTCAACACCATGATTCGGTCTTGGTCGGACACCCGAGTAGTAAAGCCACCACAGTTCTCCTTGCTCTGCATTTTTGGTGGTCTGGGGTGCATCAGGATGTTTGGGAGTATGTAGCTGCCTGTAGTGTGTGTGAGCATTCTAAGACCCCTCATACTCATTCATCCAGGTCTCTCCAACCATTGGCGATTCCCACTAGACCTTTTACTCATTTATCGGTAGATTTCATCACTGATCTACCCATGTCTGCAGGTAGTACAGTTATTTTGGTAGAGGTGGACAGTTCAGCAAGATGTATCATTTCATTGTGATATCCGCCTTACCCAATGCCAAGACCTTGGCACAAATTTTCATCAATTAAATTGTAAAATTACATGGAATTCCTACCGGTACCGGTGCAATTTATTTCCTAATTTTGGAAAGCATTTTGCGCTTGTTTGGGGATACATCTATCATTTTCCTCAGCCTTTCATCCACAGTCTAATGGGCAAACTGAGCCTGTTATCCAAAACTGTTGTGTAGTGATTAGTCTGTGTGCATATCCTCATCCTCTCCTATTTGGTTTTTCCTTTCTATTCTTCCTGGTGTTCCACTCTGTTGTTTGTATGATTGGTATTCCATTGTAAATCTGGTTTGTGTTTTCTTAAACACTATAACTCCTTACTTCCCTGGGTGGGGGAGGGGACCGATTATGGCTGATTTAGGAGCTCAGCAAGGTAGGTGGCCCCAGCGTCTTCACCATTAGAAATAATCTGGAGAGCAGGGATAGCTAGGGATAGGAAAGGAGCCCCTAGCCCCGGGATATCCAACAACTGAGCTATGACAATAAACCGGGTAATTACAAGTAGATTATACAATGCAGAACATATGAGTTTTAAAGTACAATTAGGCAGAAAAGGCTCTCAGGGATTATAGTAGTGTTCCTCTGACAGGGGTGATACATCCATCCTTGTGGGAGTTACTACGTTGGCTCCTCCTGATCTAATGGCCCTACTGGGAGTTGCTGGGTTGTCCCGCTAGGCCATAAGTCCTCCTGACAAAGTCTACCAATGCACGTTGAGCCTCCTTTGCTCCAACTGACCCCCACTCTGTCTGCTGTCCTAGCCCAGCCCGACCCCTGTACCATACATCAGTGCTGGAAGCGATGGCCCGGCTCACTCGTGTCATCCTTCTGTAACTGCAGGAATCCTCTTATGGGCAGAGTCTCCTCTTCGGTGCTTGACCAGATACAACTGTCTCCCAGATCTTGGGAGAATGGGTCTGGGCTCCATCCAAATCTTGACTGGCATTGTCAGGGTTCAGTATCTTGACCGGTGCAGGTCTTGAATTTGGGCCTTGACCAGCTCAGTCTGGACTTTGAGTCGGGTCCTCGGGTCTTGACCGGCGTAGTCGGGGTTCCGGATGTTATCTGGTGTCGTCTGGGATCTGTCTGCAATCTGCCAGCACTCTGCTAGCACACAATTCCTGATTCAGCCTGACACTGACTGCAGCGTCTTCTCCTGTGCACCAGTGGCATACCGTGAATGGTGGCAGGCCACGCCACTGCTATGGGGCCTGTGAGCCAGGGGGGCCCATGAGCCGGGGGGCCCCGAAGTAGTGGGGGAACGAGGAGGATAGGAGAGTATTGTATTTACAGAGGAGGGGAGGTTGCGGAGGCGAAGGAGCGGGCACACGCAGTAGCCACTGCTGCAGCTACCACGTGTGCCTGCTGCTAAAGGGAAATAAATATTCCCTCTTCTCCACTTCCATGAGCTTAGAGAAGAATGAATATTCATTTTTTTAGCAGCGGGCACGGAGGAGCGCTGAGCCGCAGCTCCTGCTGACAGTGCCCGCTACTAAAAAGAATGCATATTCATTCTTCTCCATGCACATAGTAACGGCATAGAGAAAAGTGAATATGCTGGCAGCTCACAGCAGCGTCTGAGAGCGCGTGCTGCTCAGATGCTGACATGAGCTGCTGGCAGACAGGACGCAGGGCTGGAGCAGAGGTAAGGAAGGAAAGTGAGTATAAGGCTGTTTGCCCACGATGCGTTTTTTAAGCGTTTCCGCAGCGGCAAAAACGCTGCAGAAACGCTTAAAAAATGCATGGTAGAAGGCCTGCCATGTTCCCCAATGATAATCCGCATGTGCTGTGCACATGCTGCGGAAATTTCCACTGCGGATTATCATTGCAGAAAAAAACACAGCACTACCAATTATTTTGCGGAAGTGCTGTGTTTTTGCCACCATTGACTTGCATTACATCGCATGGATTATGCATCACTGTATATGTAGATGCGCATTCCATGCGTTCTAATGTGCAGATAGTACCCAGGTCTAGAGGAGAGGAGACTCTCCTCTGGACCCAGGTACCATAGAAACTGTAAAAAAAAAGAATAAAATAAAAAATAAATATATACTTACCTTCTGGCGGCCCCCACTGCACTCGTCCTTTCATGCCGGCAGTTCACGATGGACTGAAGGACCTGCGCTGACATCATAGACATGTGACTGGTCATGCGACGCTGACT
This sequence comes from Phyllobates terribilis, assembly GCF_046119375.1. NCBI lineage: Eukaryota > Metazoa > Chordata > Amphibia > Anura > Dendrobatidae > Phyllobates > Phyllobates terribilis. The sequence continues at coordinate 412,261,450 of NW_027362771.1, read as the reverse complement.
TCGGCAGGTCCTTTAGTGTACCGCTGCGGGCAAGGGAGAACGGAGGGAAGCAAGACAGCGCGGACCATCAGAGGGTAAGTATATATTTATTTTTTACCATTCTTTCGGTCACAGTATATAAATCCATGCCGTTTGCATGGATTTATATAGTGTGACCAAGTTGACAAGCACTTTCCAAATGATGCTAAAATCGCTTGGAAAGCGCTTGCCAACCCGCATGCGGAAATGCAAGTGAAGAACGCTTGACTTCCGCATGTCCCTGGCAGGAAAACGCATGTACAATCTGCATGCGTTTTTTTCTGCCAGGGAGATGCAAAAACGCTCAGGAAAAAATCCTGAGCATTTCTGCATTGTGGGCACATAGCCTTAGTGTTTATTTGTTTTATGTGTGCAGTGATTAAGCCATGCATACCAGGATCTATACACAGCAGGAGGCCGCACGGTGCCATATATACACAGCAGGAGGCCGCACGGTTCCATCTATACACAGCAGGGGGCCGCACGGTGCCATCTATACACAGCAGGGGGCTGCATGGCACCATCTATGCACAGTGGGAGGCCGCACGGCGCCCCCCAGATACAGCAGGGGCCAGCATGGCGCCATCTATACACAGCGGGATGCCGCACGGCGCCCCTGCAGACACAGCAGGAGGCCGCATGGCGCCCCCCCAGAGACAGCGGGAGGCCGCACGACTCCCCCCCCCCCCCCCAGAGACAGCGGGAGGCCGCACGCAGTCATGCATATACACACAAACATATACAGACATATACATACATACATATACATACATACACGCATAAACACATTTGAAACACAAAAATACATATAAACAGACATCACAAAATGATATCTGCACACTCACACACACAGACTCACTCACCATCCCCCAGCTCCCGTCATTCAGCTCCTCTCCGGTGGTAAGTAGCAGTGCAGGGAGCGCACTGCGTGACGTCACACTAGCAGACATGGTCGTGCACAGGGTTGTGTCTCCTAGCTGTGACGCGGCCGGGCCAGCACACAGGGAAGTTAACAGGTGCAATGCTGGCCCGGCCGAAGAAGAAGCAGTGGCCGTGCGCAGCTGATGGGGAAGCAGTCCGGGGGCCCCCCGCCTCTGACTGCCGGTATGTGCCGCGGCTCCGCACACATTATAATGAGGGCAATCTGGCCATGAACCCCTCCCGGGGCCCCGGGCGGTAGCCCAGATTGCCCTCATTATAATCCGCCTATGGGCCCTAGCATATCCAACAAAGCGACATGCAAAAATAATTGCATTAGCAAAGCTGTATGTGACTCTGCCGGGACTTCTGCTATAGACTACCTGCCCATAACTAGCAATCTGAAACTGAATGTAGGGATTTGGCAACACTGAACAGTTGAATAACTAACTTAAAAAAATAATTTCAAATAAATAAATAGGAGGTTCCTAACACATATTTTACTTGTTTATGTGGTGCTATTAATTCCACAGCACTTTACAGACCTCACCACTGATTGACGGCTTTCTGTGGCTGCTATGCATAGACTGCTGCCAGTCAGTGTTGGGGTGGGGTTGCACAGAGGACCAGATGACAGCAGGTTTACTTGTCCTCTTGATAAAATCACTATTTTATGAACAGTAGATTATTACTAAACTACAGCAAGCAGCCCTGTAAGTGATTTATCGCTGGAATTAGGACATCTGTCTCACAATATTCTGTTCTTAGATTAGGTGGCAAAAGCCTGGTAACCTCTTTAAGGTTACACTTTCGGGGAATTTTTGTCATCAGTCATTTGCACTGTTTTAATACGAAACTGTATACATTGATGGGATCCACGCTGTAATTTTACCTTTACTTGATTTATATCCGGATGATAAAGACTTTTAATTATATATTTGTTGCTGATTACCTTTATCACCTGGACCAGAAATCCATGACCGGAATTGTGGTGGGAGTGTGCATCGCTCTGACTTGTATCCTGATCTGTGTGCTTATATTGATATGCCGCAGCAAAGCTAGGTGTGTATGAGGAGTATTGCTAAAGCATTTGAGTGGAATCTTATAGTTTGTCTCATTTCATTGTTGTTGGTAAGATCATGTATTACTTTGTAAACCCGGTAAAGAAGTAAAACTTCTGGCCTGTGTGAATTGTGTGAACACCCTTGTAAGAGAGGATAGAAATCTATGGGCTTCCTCTGTGGGTCTATGTACCCAGGCTAACAACTTCTGGTATAGTTTTGTTTTCTATGTAGATATTATTTCCTTTTAAAAATTGTCCAAAACAATAAATTGTCCTAAGCAGAGTCTTAAATTCAGTCTTTTTATGTTTTAGACAAATTAAAGGGTTCTTCCAGGTTTTTAAGAAACTAGGTCAATACTAGAACTAACCATGACTTTCCCGTTAATGCCCCCTGTATTTTAGTGCCGCAGCTCTGATGGTCCCATAGTCATTATGTGCTATACATCATTCATGTGATCACTGTAGCCAATCACTGACCTTGGAACGTGAGCACTGAGGTCAGTGTTTAGCTGCAGCGGTCACTTGAATAACAGGATGTCATCACTGCAGGATCTGTAGGGACTACTGGAGCAACGGCATTGGAATAGTGAGAGATTCATTGCGTGAGTAATACTGATTTCTTTATTTTATTACATTCCGTGCTACTGGCCAGGTTTCCTCCTGGAAGCCCCTTTAATTTGAACTTCTACATGGTGCCCAACTCAAATACAAAAATGTATTGTATGCAGGGTTACAGAGCAGATTAATGTGCCATGTCGGAGTCTGTGGCAACATCTACAGTTAGGTCCATATATATTTGGACAGAGACAACATTTTTCTAATTTTGGTTCTAGACATTACCACAATGAATTTTAAACAAAACAATTCAGATGCAGTTGAAGTTCAGACTTTCAGCTTTCATTTGAGGGTATCCACATTAAAATTGGATGAAGGGTTTAGGAGTTTCAGATCCTTAAAATGTGCCACCCTGTTTTTAAAGGGACCAAAAGTAATTGGACAATTGACTCCAAGGCTATTTCATGGACAGATATGGGCAATCCCTTCGTTATGTCATTCTCAATTAAGCAGATAAAAGGCCTGGAATTGATTTGAGGTGTGGTGCTTGCATTTGGAAGGTTTTGCTGTGAAATAAACATGCGGTCAAAGGAGCTATCCATACAGGTGAAACAAGCCATCCTTAAGCTGCAAAAACAGAAAAAAAACATCGGAGAAATTGCTACAATATTAGGAGTGGCAAAATCTACAGTTTGGTACATCCTGAGAAAGAAAGAAAGCACTGGTGAACTCATCAATGCAAAAAGACCTGGGCGTCCACGGAAGACAACAGTGGTGGATGATCGCAGAATAATCTCCATGGTGAAGAGAAACCCCTTCACAACAGCCAACCAAGTGAACAACACTCACCAGGAGGTAGGCGTATCAATATCCAAATCTACCATAAAGAGAAGACTGCACGAAAGTAAATACAGAGGGTTCACTGCACGGTGCAAGCCACTCATAAGCATCAAGAATAAAAAGGCTTGACTGGACTTTGCTAAAAAAACATCTAAAAATTCCAGCACAGTTCTGGAAGAACATTCTTTGGACAGATGAAACCAAGATTAACCTTTACCAGAATGATGGAAAGAGAAAAGTATGGCGAAGGTGTGGTACAGCTCATGATCCAAAGCATACCACATCATCTGTAAAACACGGCTGAGGCAGTGTGATGGCTTGGGCATGCATGGCTGCCAGTGGCACTGGGTCACTAGTGTTTATTGATGATGTGACACAGGACAGAAGCAGCCGAATGATTTCTGATGTATTCAGAGCCATACTGTGTGCTCAGATCCAGCCAAATGCAGCCAAACTGATTGGTCGTCGTTTCATACTACAGAAGGACAATGACCCAAAACATAAAGCCAAAGCAACCCTGTAGTTTATTAAAGCAAAGAAGTGGAATATTCTTGAATGGCCAAGTCAGTCACCTGATCTCAACCCAAATGAGCATGCATTTCACTTGTTAAAGACTAAACTTCAGACAGAAAGGCCCACAAACAAACAGCAACTGAAAACCACCGCAGTGCAGGCCTGGCAGAGCATCAAAACGGAGGAAACACAGTGTCTGGTGATGTCCATGAGTTCAATACTTCAGGCAGTCATTGCCAACAAAGGGTTTTCAACCAAGTACTAGAAATGAACATTTTATTTACAATTATTTAATCTGTCCAATTACTTTTGGTCCCTTTAAAAACAGGGTGGCACATGTTAAGGAGCTGAAACTCCTAAACCCTTCATCCAATTTTAATGTTGATACCCTCAAATGAAAGCTGAAAGTCTGAACTTCAACTGCATCAGAATTGTTTGTTTAAAATTTATTGTGGTAATGTCTAGAACCAAAATTAGAAAAATGTTGTCTCTGTCCAAATATATATGGACCTAACTGTATGATGGCTATAATGATGGGTATTTGTGGTTGTCACTTATCATTTGTTACCTGTGCTGAAGATCAGTAAAAAATTCAAAAGTATCTGAAAACCGTATTAAAGAGGTTGTCCACTACATTTACATTGCTGGCCTATCCTTAGGATAGGTCATTAATGTCTGATCGGCCAGGGTCCGACAACTACCACCCCCCCAGCTGTTATCTGTGTCAGCGGCCGATAGTGGCCACCGAAGGGTACTGCAAATCCACCTCCTATTGATTTGAATAGGAGGCAGATGTGCAGTACCCTGCTTGGCCACTATCAGAAGACAGCCAGCTCCTCAAGTGAGTATTTCTGACAGGCAGCTGTCGCCACAGATAACAGCTGATCGGTGGGGGTGCCCTGTGTCGGACCCCGGCCGATCAGACATTGAAGACATATCGATAGGTCATAAATTAAAAAGTAGTGGACAACCTGTCTAAGGGACTTCAGAAAAAAGCCATATTAATGAATTTAATGTAAAACAGATATGATTTTTAAATATGACTTATAGGTCACATCGATTACCACTGTTATAACTAGACTGATGGATGAATTTAGACTTCATAGGTGGAATACAGCAGTATTTTTTTCTCCAAATTAAGCATCAGAAAAATCTGATCTTTCTATAGTTTAAAGATATCGTATCTATCTGACCTGCAGGAAAGCATCCATTGCAAAGATTGCTCAGCAAGGAAATGATGGAACACCTAATTCGGCTACTTTAATTGCTCATGAGACTCAAGAGAGCAAAGCCATGCATCAAATGGAAGAAAATGCAGATCACTTAATCCCTACTGTTCATGTAAATCACTACATAGATACAAAGGTAAGTTTTCTGATGTATAATCAGATTTTTTGTTAATAAAAATTGCCTGGTAGATTTTCAGTACAGCCCAATACTAAAAGCTGTAAGGATTAGTGATGAGCTAGTATGTTCTGTTAACCCTTTCGGCGAGTATGCTCGGGCCGAGCACCGAGTAGTTACAGCTGCTCCGTATTATGTTTGAATCGCTCCCGTGTGCATGATTTGCGACTGTTTGACAACTTTAATACATGTGAGGAATGTGTAAGAAATAGACATTCCTTACATGTACTAGCTGTCAAACAGTCGCAAATCATGCACACGGGAGCGATTCAAACATAATACGGAGCAGCTGTAACTACTCGGTGCTCGGCCCGAGCATACTCGGCGAAAGGGTTAACAGAACATACTCGCTCATCACTAGTAAGGATCTCTCATTAACATATTAGGTAACTGCTTAATAATTCTCCAATATTCAGTTATTGACTGAAAAAAGGTAAAGAATTACAGCAGGGTGGCAGTGTAGAAGTGAACTTGCATTGTTCCTTACTAGTGATGAGCACGCATATTTGGCGCTCTTTAGACAGCGAATAAACATGCGGGGATTGCCTGACATTCACTGTAATGCCGTAGCCATGTTGATTGTGACATTACAGTGATTGGCTGGCCACATAGCGTCATCGGGTCTACATAAGACCCGGTGAACCTATGCTCGTCAGTCTACCCTGGAAACAGACAGAATAGGGAGAGCTGCTGCTGAGTGAGAGAGAGAATTGGCGGTTTATTAGTGAGGAATTAGGTATTCCACGGCAAGATCTATATCCATCTGAACTAACAGTCCTTCTGAGGACTAATCCAGCTGCATATATTACTGGTGATAGCAGGAGTTAGGCAGGAAGAGTTTGTGGACACTGTATACAGCAGAATAGGGTCTATTGCACGTTCTGTCTGCTGCTGTTACAGATATCCATAGCTCTAGATATCAGGGCTAATTTTTTTTTTTGCTCTTAATCCTGATTATTTGCTTAAAAAGCAATACAGTACACCATTTTACTGCTCCATTTGTTTGTTAACAGAATACAGCTCGATTTTTTTTTTGATTATTTTTTTAAATTTTTTTTGTTTGCATTGCTGTATTGTGGAAGCAGAGAAACTTGTCCATCATCAGACATGATCCCATATTACTGGCGTAATAATCGTGATAGTTTTTGGAGCGTACCAAATATTAGACTCCAGTTAAAGACTGCCGGTTGTGTGTTGTTCAACCTATTCACACTTAGTCGCTGACCAATGCCATATCTATAACGCCACTGCCTAAAACTGTGATCATCAGACGGGATCAGATATTACTGCGCTAACAATCGAAAAAATTTTGGGCGCGTGCCAGATATTACACTCCATTTAAACTATCCCAGTTGTGCGTTGTTCAAACCCATTTACCCTTGGTCGCTGACCAACACTATATCTGTGAACAATTTTGTCAGAGCATTACGCCACTTTTTCGGACTGACAATAAAGCTTACAAAAACAAAGCTAAAATTGTTTTTCCTGGAAGAAATATTAAGAAACATTCTTTGCAGGGTCGTGACTTGTATATAAGGCCAAATAAATAACAAAAAAAGAAGAAAGTCATGGACTGTGGAAGAGATTTCTGCGACCAGAATGAACACTCTTCACGAGCTTATGATACCACCTAGCAGCACCTATCTCTATTTCAAATGCATCTAACAGCGGTATCGATAGGGAATAGAATAGATTTGTAATTTTTTTTCTACAGCACGCAGTATAAGCCAATCATACCTGGCTGGATCGATGTAATACGCTATCCATACTGCGATAGCTCACCCGTAAATGAATTTCAGATAAGACAGATAATGTAGAATATAGAATATATTTGAATTGTCCTTCCCATTATTAAGGAGTGGGTCTCCTATACTGTTATTGCTTATGCTGTAATTTCAGTCAGGACACACCTCAATAAATATATATATATATATATATATATATATATATATATATATATATATATATATACACTGCTCAACAAATTAAAGGGAACACTTAAACAACAGAATATAACTCCAAGTAAATCAAACTTCTGTGAAATCAAACTGTCCACTTAGGAAGCAACACTGATTGACAATCAATTTCACATGCTGTTGTGCAAATGAAATAGAAAATAGATGGAAATTATTGGCAATTATCAAGACCCACTCAATAAAAGAGTGGTTCTGCGGGTGGGGACCACAGACCACATCTCAGTACCAATGCTTTCTGGCTGATGTTTTGGTCACTTTTGAATGCTGGTTGTGCTTTCACACTCGTGGTAGCATGAGATGGACTCTACAACCCATAGAAGTTGCTCAGGTAGTGCAGATCATCCAGGATGGCACATCAATGCGAGCTGTGGCAAGAAGGTTTGCTGCTTCTGTCAGCGTAGTGTCCAGAGGCTGGAGGCGCTACCAGGAGACAGGCTAGTATACCAGGAGATGTGGAGGGGGCCGTAGGAGGACAATAACCCAGCAGCAGGACAGCTTCCTCCGCCTTTGTGCAAGGAGGAACAGGAGGAGCACTGCCAGAGCCCTGCAAAATGACCTCCAGCAGGCCACAAATGTGCATGTGTCTGCACAAACGGTGAGAAACCGACTCCATGAGGGTCGTATGAGGGCTCGACGTTCACAGATGGGGGTTATGCTCACAGCCCAACACCGTGCAGGATTCTTTGCATTTGCCACGGAACACCAGGATTGGCAAAGTCGCCACTGGCGCCCTGTGCTCTTCACAGTTGTAAGCAGGTTCACACTGAGCACATATGACAGACGTGACAGAGTCTGGAGACGCCGTGGAGAGCGATCTGCTGCCAGCAACATCCTTTAGCATGACCGGTTTGGTAGTGGGTCAGTAATGGTGTGGAGTGGCATTTCTTTGGAGGGCCGCACAGCCCTCCATGTGCTCACCAGAGGCATCCTGCCTGCTAAGCATCTCTGGGAACTCCTTCAAGATTGTTGGAAGACTATTTCCGGTGACTACCTCTTGAAGCTCATCAAGAGAATGCCAAGAGTGTGCAAAGCAGTCATCAAAACAAAAGGTGACTATTTTGAAGAACATAGAATATAAGACATATTTTCAGTTGTTTCACACTTTTTTGTTAAGTATATAATTCCACGTGTGTTAATTCATAGTTTTGATGCCTTCAGTGTGAATGTACAATTTTCATAGTCATGAAAATACAGAAAAATCTTTAAATGAGAAGGTGTGTCCAAAATTTTGGTCTGTACTGTATATATGTGTATATATACATATACACATACATGTACATATACAGAGGGTACGGAAAGTATTCAGACCCCATTTGCAAAAGTTCATTTTTTTCTCATTAATGTACACTCTGCATCCCGTCTTGACTGAAAAAAAACAGAAATGTAGAAATTTTTGCAAATTTATTAAAAAAGAATAACGGAAATATCACATGGTCATAAGTATTCAGACCCTTTGCTCAGTATTGAGTAGAAGCACCCTTTTGAACTAGTACAGTCATGAGTCGTTTTGTTAATGATGCAACAATGGGCCAGTCAACAATGGTCACAGAGTTGCTCTGAAGCCACTCCTTTGTTAGTTTAGCTGTGTGCTTAGGGTCATTGTTTAGTTGGAAGGTGAACCTTTGGCCAAGTCTGAGGTCCAGAGCACTCTGGAAGAGGTTTTCATACAGAATATCTCTGTACTTGGCAGCATTCATGTTTCCTTCAATTGCAACCAGTTGTCCTGTCCCTTCAGCTGAAAAATACCCCCATAGCATGATGCCGCCACCACCATGTTTCACTGTTGGGATTGTATTGGGCAGGTGATGAGCAGTGCCTGGTTTTCGCCACACATACCACTTAGAATTATCACCAAAAAGTTCTATCTTCCTCTCATCAGACCAGAGAATCTTATTTCTCATAGTCTGGGAGTTCTTCATGTGTTTTTGAGCAAACCCTATGCGGGCTTTCATATGTCTTGCACTGAGGAGAGGCTTCCGTCGGGCCACTCTGCCATAACGGCCCGACTGGTGGAGGGCTGCAGTGATACAGTAGTTGACTTTGTGGAACTTTCTCCCATCTTCCTACTGCATCTCTGGAGCTCAGCCACAGTGATCTTGGGGTTCTTCTGTACCGCTCTCACCAAGGCTCTTCTCCCATGATTGCTCAGTTTGGCTGGACGGCCAGGTCTAGGAAGACTTCTGGTGGTCCCAAACTTATTTCACTTAAGGATTATGGAGGCAACTGTGCTCTTAGGAACCTTAAGTAATGCAGAAATTCTTTTGTAACCTTGACCAGATCTGTGCCTTGCCACAATTCTGTCTCTGAGCTTCTTGGGCAGTTCCTTTGAGCTCATAATTCTCATTTGGTCTGACATGCACTGTGAGCTGTGAGGTCTTATATAGACAGGTGTGTGCCTTTCAAAATCAAGTCCTATCAGTTTACTGAAACACAGCTAGACTGCAATGAAGGAGTAGAACCATCTCAAGGAGGATCACAAGGAAATGGACAGCATGTGACTTAAATATGAGTGTCTGAGCAAAGGGTCAGAATACTTATGACTATGTGATATTTCAGTTTTTCTTTTTCAATAAATTTGCAAAAATGTCTACATTTCTGTTTTTTTTCAGTCAAGATGGGGTGCAGAGTAGTGTTGAGCGAGTATGTTCTATTAACCCTTTCGCCAAGTATGCTCGGGCCGAGCTCCGAGTATTTATAGCTGCTCGGTGATATGGTTGAATCGCTCCCGTGTGCATGATTTGCGACTGTTTGACAGTTTTATTACATGTGAGGAATGTCTATTTCTTACACATTCCTCACATGTAATAAAACTGTCAAACAGTTGCAAATCATGCACACGGGAGCGATTTAACCTTGTCACCGAGCAGCTATAAATACTCGGAGCTCGGCCCGAGCATACTCGGACAGAACATACTCGCTCATCACTAGTGCAGAGTGTACCTTAATGAGAAGAAAAATTAACTTTTTAGAATTTACCAAATGGCTGCAATGAAACAAAGAGTGAAAACTTTAAAGGGGTTTCCGTAACCACTGTGTATATATATATATGTGTAAAATATATATACATACGTGTGTATATATATATATTATAATAGAAACACAGCAGGGTCTTTGGTATAAAAACCAGACTCGCCAATGTAACCTCAATGTAATCACATTGTACAGCTCCTGCACCTCCTCCTCCTCTTCGGCCTCCATCTCCGAAATGACAACATCAGTCGCAAGCTAGAAGTACTGCAGCACTGCCTCGGTCAAGAGGCAACAAGCTGTGCTGAAGTTAATATGCTTAGGTGACAAACCGCACACCGCTGCAGAGTTGTTGAAAGCTGAAACAGAGCAAGCAGATCTGTGTCTCTCACTGCTGAACATACAGCCAGGCATGGTCATGTGTGACAATGGCCAGAACCTAGTGGCGGAGAAATGACAGCTGGAGTAGATACAGTTTCCCTCTATGCCAGTCCTTTTACCTACCTAAAGAATATGGCTGTGGTGAATTACAACTCTCACCCTGGCTAAGAAAAGCCTGTGTGAAGGTTCCCAGACTCTCTATGGGTGCCTTTTTTTTTTTTTCTGTGGACTGGCTCCAGCAATCTATAAGACTTAAGATGCAATATGGCACCTTGGCAAAATCCCAATTCTGTTTTCCCTCTGATATCTAACAAACAGGTCATGCTGGAGAAACTTGCACCTACTGCCACTCAGTGTCTTCAGCTCCTTTGTGAGAAACTAATGTTTGGGCAGCCAGTCTACCAAATAAAATTCCTGAGATGGAAATTGTGGATGGCTTAACTTCTGGTACTGGGTGCTAATACCAAACCATGTCGTGCCATTCTCTGAATATTCCAGGCTGGTTGGAGACGCTCATTCCCACAGAAAAGTACCAGTGTCATGGAACAACAAGGGGATGTCCGGCGGACGTCACAACACATGGATGCAATGGGAGATAGAGGGGGGAAGGAGGGCCCTAGCGGTAGGGAACAAGGGAAGGGACACCTGACACCTACCTGTGTCTGTCCCTATTTTCCCCCCTATCGTCCCTAGTCGAGTCTTTCTCCCAGTGCGCGATCACGTGCCTAAGCCCTCGCTGGTCCTGGACTTAACCTGGCTAATTCGCAGGCCAGCGAGACACTAGTCTCACCACTGCAATAGAACACACAAGAAAGGGAAGACCAACAATAGGAAGATAACAACATAAAATACACTTATCTCACCAACAGAAAACTTCACCTCTACAATAGCAACGAACACCACAGCTTCTCCAAAGACTGGCTCCTTCGAAGAGGTCAGCATAAAATGAACTATAACCAGTGGTCAGCTGATGGATCATGTGGCTATTTAAAGGGAGGTAGGAGTGTCACCAACCAACATCAGCTGACCGTTAACAAAAGGCTGCCACCAAGAGACTAACATTATCCCTTGCTGGACCAAAAGGAAAAAGGAAAAAAATACATTTAAATTACAGCACAACCAGAGCTGCCACGAATCTCCAAATTATTCGTGACAACCAGCAAGCTAAGGAGATGGTGGCCTCTACCATCATGAAGGAGTTTGCTCATTGTCTAGGAGACCGACCACCACTGCTGTTTACCTTGTGGACATAGTGTTGAAGCTTTATTGACCCAGGGCCCACAATCTTCTGGGTCAGGAGGATGTGTTCTATCCCAGGGTCTGACTGGGTCCCGGCTTCCACTATATTAACTCAGTGTGCCGTCAGTGAGATGTACCATCCCTGGCCACAAGCACTTGTCCATGTGTCTGTGGTTAGGTGGTCCTTCCCCGTAACTGTTTTGGTGAGGGTACGGTTAATGTTCTGGGACCCGTGCATGTATAAGGCAGGGACGGCACACGGGGAGAAATAGTGACGGCTGCGGACTGAGTACCGAGGGACAGCCGACACGAGGTTGCGGAAAGCTTCCGCCTCCACGACCCTAAAAGGCAAAATTTCTAGTGCAAGCAGTCGAGAAATGTGGCAGTTTAGTATTGTAGCCTGTTTGGCTCGTATATGCGCTTGCATTCCAAGGACTGGGGTAGGGACAACTGAATGCTGAAGGACAACTGAGGAATATGCCGACTCCAAGCAAAAAAAAAATCTCCCTGATCCGCACATTCCTCAAACAAGAATCTGCAAAAACAATTGTTCTTGCCCTCATCATCTCCCGCCTCGACTACTGCAACCTCCTGCTCTGCGGCCTCCCTTCTCCCACCCCTCCAATCTATCCTAAACTCTGGTGCCCGACTAATCCACACCCCCCTCCGCTATTCCCCGGTCTCTCCTTTCTGTCAATCCCTTCACTGACTCCCCATTGCCCAGAGACTCCAGTTCAAAACCCAACCTTGGCATACAAAGCCATCCACAACCAGTCTCCTGCATACATCTGTGACCTAGTCTCCCGATACTTACTGCACGCAATCTCCGATCCTCACAAGATCTCCTTCTCTACTCCCCTCTTTTCTCCTCTGCCTACAATCGCATACAAGATTTGTCCCGTGCACCCCCCCTACTTTCTAACTTTTTACCCAAACATATCAGGCTTTCTTCTACCGTGGAAACCTTCAAAAGGAACCTGAAGACTTACATCTTCCGACAAGCCTACAAGATTATTGTAATTGTTTTTGCTATCTATACCCCTTTTTCACATGTAAGGCGCTATAATAATAATAATGTGGTCCAGACTCACGCTACGGAGACTGGAACGTGTGGAAGACAGAGTGGTGATGGTTGCAAACTGACTGGAAGCATTATCTTTTTATCTGCTATCCAACCAACAACCCTTTCACACTAGTCTGCCTTCAAGAGTGGTATTCCACGGCTCCGTAGAAAGTTGGACAGGAAGCTAGATCGACATGATGTGGGTGCTTGTTGTGCTCCCTCAGGAGGCACAGTTTCATCTTGCCCATGGCCTCGGCCTCTGCGTGCACCGTCACCATTACGTCCACTTCCAGATCCCTTGCCATGCACCTTCCCATTTTAAATGGAGTTTAATATTTATCACGTTGTCAAAAATGTCTGTATTATTACCGCAATAATATAGGATAATGTCTAATGACCACAGTTTTAGGCAGTGACCTGGGAATCAGAGATGCTTCTAGGGGTCTTGCCCATACTCTTCCCATGTCATTTCAGCACTGTATGGTGGATGTGTCTGATCATGTCTCACACACATGACCAATTAAGATAGTAAAATGTTAAAATTACATTTACCAGTGAATGTATTTTTCAGCATTGAAAGCAATGCAGAAACGCATCAAAAACGCTACATGTGAGCATAGGCCAAGGTGTAGAGGAGCATTTTTGTTTTTGGTTATTTATTTTGCCTTATATACAAGTCATTACCCTGGAAAGAATGTTCCTTAACATTTTTTCCAGGAAAATCCATTTTGGCTTTGTTTTTGTATGTATTATTGTGAGTCCGTAAAAGTGGCGTAATACTCTGACCACATTGTTCACAGCAGTGACCTGGGAGCCAGAGATGCTTCCAGGGGTCTTCCCGATGCTGCTCCCATATCATTTTAACACTGTTCCCATCGATTTGTTCAATTTTTAAGCCCCCTCCATACCTCCGATGGGGGGGGCACCGGAAAATGCTTGCGTTTCCCATTGACTTAAACTGGGCTCGTTAGTCGGGTCGAGCACCCGAGCATTGCGATTTGCTCGACACAAGCACCCGAGCATTTTAGTGCTCACTCATCACTATTCCTTACCTTTCCTCTTTGCTCAGTATATGGTCAAATAAATGGTGACCCCACATAGTCCTCCACATAGTATAATGGGCTCCACACAGTGTAATGGGCCCCGCATAGTCCTCCATACAAGTAAACAATTATTCACCTCTCCCCGGTCCCTCGCTGCTCCAGTCTTGGCACGAGCAATCTGAAGCTCTTCAGTGCCAGGCACTGCGGGTGCGAATTAGTGACATCATCACGCCCTATGCACTGAAACATCAGACACACAGAGAGAGAATGGTGGCTGCGGGAGTGTCAGCTGACAGCCCCCTCTGTTGTCATTGCTTTCAACTATATCGGCATCCAGGATGCCGATACAGTTGAAAATGTGATGCTGGGCGGGGGGTGGCCTGCCCGGAGTTGCAGGCCAAATATGCCCGCCCCGTGGGCCAGATTTGGCCCGAGGGCCAGAGTTTGATATGTGTGATTTAAATGATGAAGAATGCGATCATAACTCACGACGCACAAACAGTGTTTATATAGGATGAGAATCATGAATGAAACAGTTGAATAGTGATAGTTACATCGTAACATCGAGCATTGTGTTTCAAGTGAACAATCTTCATTTACATTACACAATTGTGTAAGCTTTTTTTTTTAGACACATCGATCAGTTGCTCAACCCACTCACATTACACAATTATCGTAAATAATGAGTCGTTAACGTTCGACTCTGAATGATTATCAGCTAGTGTAAATGCACCTTAACAGTTGGCTACCACTGGTAATCATTAGTATGGATCTCATATGCAGACTTATCTTGTAATTTGTCTGCTTGAGATAATATTTAAAAGTATGTTAAAATGCATTTTTTTTATTGCAGGGTGGTTCAGATCTAATCATTAATGGATATGGACCGATTGTCAAGCAAAGCACAAAGAATAAATGGTTATTTTTCAAGGGCAATACTAAAGACAATGCAGGACAAGTAAGCATTTATGGTGCCAATGTTTAATACATTTCTGTATTTACTGTATTTTTCGGACGATAAGGCGCACTTTTTCCTCCAAAATTTTGGAGGAAAGTGGGGGGTGCGTCTTATAGTCCGAATACTATATTATTGTATGGCCTTATGGTGGTGGGTGTGGGGGAGCGGCTGCGGGGGATCAGCGGGGCACAGGAGGCAGCAGCCGCCTGCTGCAGCCTACACTGTGCCAGCTACTAAAGAAAATGAATATTCCCTACTCCGCACGCCCATGGGCGTGGAGAGCAATGAATATTCATTTCTCTTAATAGCCGGCACCCTGGAGCCGCAGCACGGCTCCTGCTGCCGCTCTGCGGTCAGTGTGCCCGCTATTAAAGCTCATGAATATTCGCTACAACCCACTCCCATGGGTTGTTGTGAATATCCATGGTCTTTAATAGCAGCAGGCACACTGACCATAGAGCGGCAACAGGAGCCGCGCTGTGGTACACTGTACTGGCTATTGAACAGACTGAATTGTCACTGCTCCCCACGCACAGAGTCCCGGTGCGAGGAGCAGTGACTATTCCAGCACAGCGTCTCACACTGTGTGAGGGCGCATGGCAGGGACGCCATGCGCGCCCTGTCATGCGCGGCTCACACAGCGCGAGTGTTGGCAGCAGAGCGGGACAGCGCTGGAGGAGAGAGGAGGTGAGTATGAGTGTTTTTTTGTTTTTTTTTGTAGGAAGCGTGATGGGAACTCAGAGGGTGCCATACATACCAGAATGGGGGCTCAGAGGGGTGCCATGCATACCAGGATGGTGGCTCAGAGGGTGCCATGCATACCAGGATGGGGGCTCAAGAGGTGCCATGCATACCAGGATGGGGGCTCAAGGGGTGCCATGCATACCAGGATGGTGGCTCAGAGGGTGCCATGCATACCAGGATGGGGGCTCAAGAGGTGCCATGCATACCAGGATGGGGGCTCAAGGGGTGCCATGCATACCAGGATGGGGGCTCAAGGGGTGCCATGCATACCAGGATGGGGGCTCAAGGGGTGCCATGCATACCAAGATGGGGTATAAAGGGGTGCCATGCATACCAGGATGGGGGATAAAGAGGTGCCATGCATACCAGGATGGGATGGGGGCCACTTATATCAGGAAGGAGGGGCCATACATACCAGGATGGAGGATATTAACAGAATTGGGGGACATTACCCCAATACCATTGTCAGCAGCAGACCCCCTCCCCCATAACAGGGCATCATGACCACATTTTTTGCTTAAATTTTTTTTTCCTATTTTCCTCCTTTAAAACCTAGGTGCGTCTTATGGTCTGGTGCGTCTTATAGTCCGAAAAATACGGTATATATAAAAATAGTGCATTATATTTAATTTTATTTTTTTTCATGCAGTACAAAAGACAAACTAAGACTTCTGTATATTGTCCTGGCGCAACGGTCCTGATGGGAGAGGACGGGTCTCCCACATCACCTGGTCATCCTGGCACATTCCAGATGCGACATAGCATAGCAGCAGACACAGAACATTCTGGGAACAGCGAGGAAAGTCATGAAACCAGTGATTCTGGGCGGTATTCCCATGAGTCTACTGATGAAATTCACCTCTGCTCTGTGATCAGTACCTCACCGCCCACACCCGACTCATTCAGTGTTGAAGAATGTGGAAAGGACCCTGCCATAAGCAAACATGGAAAATCTCCCAGTGTCAATTCTTGAGGAGCGCATTTCCTCAATACTTCAAATTATCCATATTTCCTAAACATTTCAAGAAAAAAAAAATTCCTGAAGCCAGATATTCCAGCCATTTGCCTGTTCGAAGGACAATGACAGAGCAAAAAAAAAGAAAATGTTTGTGAAATCTGGTGTCTCAGATCAAATCTATCGTTTTTCTTCAGAATGCTTCGCTGAGTAAATCTATTGACATTGAAGGTTGCTTTGCTGGATGGTGAATGGCTCTGAAACTCTCCAGGTTTTATGCCATTTGTCTTTGTTGTAAAGAGACGTCAAGCAGTCTCTTTGATTTATGTCTACCTCAGCTGGTCACATTATGGACTTCATTTCGCTGCTTTACCCACATTTGTGTTTGTTTGTCTCCCCTTAACCTTCATCCAAGGTACTTCCTAAATGTATGTATGTTTGTGGGTTTTTATTATTATTGCTTTTTATGTGTGATGAATGTGTTACTTAAGGAGTTGTAAAGGCAACACCCATTACATGGCTTTTTCTAAAGCTCTGCTAACGTATTACAAATGGATAATGCTATGAACCATCTCTACCTTAATGAATTGATGACTACCTCTATATGTGTCTTTAAGGAGACCAACTTTTCTCATGAACAGTCACTACCTTGTAACAACTGTGCCTTCAAGTATCTCCGTTACACAGAACTGCCTTACTGCGAGGAATTCAGGACATCACTCAGGACGATGACAAGATGCCTTAACTCCTAGAAATATATTGGAAACGATGAAATCAAACCATATCTTACAGTTTACAGATGCTGAGTTTTAATGAGGCAGTGATCTACCTATGCTGGTCTGTGCTGAGCTTACCCATATTGCTCAGTCCATAGTTCCCATCTGCTACCTGTGTAACACTACAACTACGATGTCCCCATGGCACAAGCCAGCCTTACCGCTGGGATCAGTAACCTGGACATCCACCAGTGATCCCCACAAGGACAGTGGAAATTACATGGAGACAAATCAATGTATTTTATTCTTTTTTTTGCTATTTAAAAGATGTAAAATCCATGTTTCAACCGAATCTCAGGTTGACCAAGGGTGGTCAGTTTTTTACAATAGCCCTTTCACTTCTTTTCAGTGGATGGTGTAAAAACCAGCAATTAGACTGTTCATTGCTGATTCAGTGTTAAGCAGAGGCTTTAGAAAATGACTTCTTACAGGGCTATTACTGAATGCTGTCTTTACAATCCCTGTTTTATACGACCTCTTTTTTACATTTATGTACATTTCCTGGACTCAGGGAATAGTGTTTTTTGTGTCTATCCCATAAATATATGGGGCAAATGTGACAGGGTATCATGCTCATATTTGATTTTGAAAGGAGATGAAGTAGGTCAGTTACTTGGCTACATTATAAAAGATTACCTGTCACGTGTGACTCATTGAGAGCAGAGATAACGTGGCTAAAATTAAGACCCAAAGCCTTCTATAGACATTAGGAATGTGCAGGACAATGCTGCTTTCAGCCTAAACGGTGACGGATTCCTTCATCTGCCTGTTTGGTTGGGTCTGATGTGCATCTTCGTTCCATGGAGGAGAACGGGAGCAGTTGCCAGACACTTTGGACAAGTCGTATAGAAGTTATATCGTTCATCCTGCATATTTAATGTCTATAAGCAGCTTAACACCTGATAGTTAAGATGTGGGAGCAGATAATCTCATTTCCAACTATCCAAAATTCTTCTGTACAGGAGTTCAGGAAGATGGGATCTGAGGAGTCCTTACACTGCATTAACCACTTCGCACCAGAACCTGTTTTTGCCTTCGTGACCGGGCCAATTTTTTCAATTCTGACCACTGTCACTTTATGAAGTAATTACTCTGGAACGCTTCAACGTATTCCCCTGATTCTGAGACTGTTTTTTCATGACATATTGTACTTCATGACACTGGTAAAATTTCTTCGATATAACTTGCGTTTACTTGTGAAAAAATCAGAAATTTGGTGAAAATTTTAAAAATTTTGCAGTTTTCAAACTTTGAATTTTCATGCCCTTAAATCAGAGAGATATGTCACACAAAATAGTTAATAAATAACATTTCCCACATGTCTACTTTACATCAGCACAATTTTGGAACCAACATTTTTTTTGTTAGGGAGCTATAAGGGTTAAAAGTTGACCAGCGATTTCTCATTTTTCCAACAAAATTTACAAAAAAATTTTTTTAGGGACCACATCATATTTGAAGTCACTTTGATGGGTCTTTATGACAGAAAATACCCAAAAGTGACAACATTCTAGAAACTGCACGCCTCAAGGTGCTCAAAACCACATTCAAGAACTTTATTAACCCTTCAGGTGCTTCACAGGAATTTTTGGAATGTGGAAGAAAAAAATTAACATTTAACTTTTTTCACAAAAATGTAACTTTAGACCCAATTTTTTTTATTTTCACAGGGGTAACAGGAAAAAATAGACCCCAAATTTTTTTGTGCAATTTCTCTTGAGCATGCTGATACCCCATATGTGAGGGAAAACCACTGTTTGGGCGCACTGCAGGGTTCGGAAGGGAAGGAGCGCCATTAGACTTTTTTAATTTAAAATTTGTCTGAATAATTAGCAGACACCATGTTGCGTTTGGAGAGCTCCTGATGTGCCTAAACAGTGGAAACCCCCCACAAGTGACACCATTTTGGAAACTAGACCCCTTAGGGAACTTATCTAGATGTGTGGTGAGCACCTTGCACCCCCAGCTGCTTCACAGAAGTTTATAATATTGAGCCGTAAAAATAAAATTTTCACGTTTTTCCCACAAAAAATGTTTTTCATTCCCTAATTTTGTATTATCATAAGGGTAACAGGATAAATTGCACCATGAAATTTGTTGTGCAATTTCTCCTGAGTACGCCGATACCCCATATGTGGGGGAAAACCACTGCTTTGGTGTACGGCAGGGTTCGGAAGAGAAAGGAGCGCTATGTTGGCTGGGATAGGTGGCAGACACCATGTCACATTTGAAGAGTCGCTGACATGCCGAAACAGCAGAAACCCCCACAAGTGACCCCATTTTGTAAACTAAACCTCTCAAGGAATTCATCTAGGGAAGTAGTGAGTATTTTTTAATTTTTAAGTTTATACCATTGGGCAGTGGAAAAAGCATAATTATATTTTTACCACAAAAAAATGTTTTACCCTCAGATTTTACATTTTCACACAGGGCAATGGGTAAAAATGGTGCCGAAATGTGTCACACAATTTCTTCTAAAAGTGTCAATACCCCATATGTGGCTGTATCGTACCGCTCTGCGATACGGCGAGATCTGGGGGGGACGGAGCGCTATTTGACAATTGGAGAACAAATTATTGTAGAATAGGCATTTGGATTTGGGAGCACAAAATTTTCTGAATTTCTTTTGGGGGGCAAGGGCCATTTCGCTTTTCCAGAGCCTTTCTGCTACCAGTAACTTGAAAGTCCCTTATATTTTTAACAGATGACGGACCTGAGTGGGGACTAGCTTTTTTTGAGGACTGAGTTGAAGCTTTTATTGGGAACATTTTACGTAACATTTATCCGGCGCTCTAGGCTGAGCACTTACATCGGGGTTTCCATCTAAATTTCCAAGTGATGTAATTCAGATGAAACCCCTGCAGGATCCATTCACTGTAATGAGGCAGCAGAGTTACTCTGGACTCCGTCGGGCCTCTGTTTAGCGGTGTCCTTTTTTTCAGAAGTGCACAAAACTGTGGCCAACCGCACTTTTATGCACGCCTAAAACAAATGACACCGTGGGATCCCAGGCTAGACGGCGTCCACCGTGGCCTATTTCTGCCTCATTACAGGGAATCTTCCGTTATGGGTTCCGGCTGAATCACGTATTTCAGAGATTTACACGGAAACTCTGGTGTAAGCGCTCAGCGCAGAGCGCAGGATAAGTGTGAGCAGAGCCTTACTGCGATCTTTGGGAGACATAATAAACAAATCAGTAGCAGGTGAAGAATTGGTTTTATTTATTTTTTACACCGTTCCTAGTGTGATATAACTGATTAGATTACTTTATTCTTCGGGTCGGTGCGATTACTGAGATACCAGATTTATATCGGGTTTTTATGACTGACAGCTGTCACACACTAAAAGACGCTTTTTTTTGCAAAATCTAGGTTTTGCATCACTATATTTTGAGAGCTATAATTTTTCCATATTTCGGCCGACAGAGTCATGTGGTGGCTTGTTTTTTGTGGGACGAGTTGACATTTTTATTGGTACCATTTTTGGGTACGTGACATTTTTTGATCGCTTTCTATTCCGTTTTTTGGGAGGTAAAATTAACAAAAACCAACAATTCAGGAATTGTTTTTTGAGTTTTTTTTTTATGCCATTCTGCGTGTGGTAAAAGTGATCAGGCAGCGTTATTCTTCGCGTCAGTACGTTTACAGCGATACTACACTTACTGTATTTTTCTTTATGTTTTGGTGCTTTTACACAATAAAACAATTTTATAGAAAAAATTTTTTTTGCATTGCTTTATTCTGAGCGCTATAACTTTTTTTTATTTTTCGGCTGATGGAGCTGTATGGCGGCTTTTTTTTTTTGCGGAACAAGATGACTTTTTCAGCGGTACCATTTTTATTTCTATTTTGCTTTTTGATCGCATTTTTTTCCACTTTTTGTTTGGCGATATGATGAAAAAGCATATTTTTTTGCTCCGTTTTTAATTTATTTTTATTACGGGGTGCACAGAAAGAGTTAATTAGTGTGACAATTTTATAGCTCGGGTTGTTTCGGACGCGGCGATACCAAATATATGTACCTTTTTTGGTTTTGTAAAAATATACGGATTTATTGGTTTAATATTTTATTTATTTATTTTTATTTATTTTGTGATTTTTTTTTTAACAGTTTAAAAACATTTTTTTTTACTTTTTTTTACATTTTTACTTAGTCCCTGTATGGGACATTAATTTTTATTTTGCTGATCACTGATCTCATGTAATGTAATAGACATGTATTACATTACATGAGATCTTCGCTGACTGTTTCACAGTCAGAGTCTCCTGCCAGGCTTCAGCTGCAGGCTGAGCCAGGCAGGACACCATATATGGCAGATCTGGAGGCGGTCATGTGACCTCCAGCTGCCATAGCAACCCCAGGTCCTGGAAGGTATCAGGGGTCGTCGGAGAGGTAAGTAAGACGACCCCCTCTCCTCTGTCTATCTTCTATATGCCGCGATCACTATAGATCGCGGCATATAGAACATAGCAAAGGGTTAACATCACTGGGACCTGATCCAATCAGGTCCCGATGATGGCTCCTGTCAGAGCTAGGACCCTGGGGGTCCGGAGCGCTGCGAGACAACCCACCGTTTTTAAACGTCGGCGCTGCACAGAGCCCAGCAAGCGCCGACGTTTATCTACAGTGGGCGGTCGGGAACCGGTTAATGGGAGTCTATCATCAGAAATTATTCCTGTAGTTTAAATCCAGTTTTTGTGCTGCATTTATTTAAAAAAACAAAACGGGTAATTTTTTTTGTTTTGTTTTTTTCTGAAATTTTAACACTGGTCACTTGGGCTTTTATAGACTTCTACTTTCTTGTCCTTTTACTAAGGGTTTTCAGGAGGCTCCTTATCATCAGACATTATTACAATGACAGCTAACAACTTATGGAGTATGGAGGAGAACTAAAGGACAAGGTGATCAGTGGTGTTTTCAGGCCTAAGCCAGCTCTCTAGTGTAAAGACCCTGCGGAAGGACACCCAATATCTCAGCTTCTGCAGCTCCTGAGAGTATGAATTATTTGGTGAATACTTTTGATAAAGTAATATTTTTTTAATTTCATTAGGTACTTCATTCCTCAGTCATGTTTTTAGTACCTATTGAATTGAACTTTGCTTTATCACAAAATAAGTTCCCATAATCTCTTTACTTCGTATGTGACTGGTAAATTTTTTTTGCCTTTTCATACCAAAGATTGTTCTTTATAGCTTAAGGGATAAAAGATTTTTTTTCCCAAAAGAAAAAAAATCTACTATTTTGTTGTTGGCATAGCTGCCAAGTAGTAGTAGTGACTGTATTAGTGCAGAAATGCATTTTAAACTACCTTAGACTTTAACTAGTCAAGTCCAAAAACTTCCAAGTTACAAGTTTAGTATTTAGCTATTAGCTCTTTATTATAACAGTATTAGATGACCTATTTTTGAACAAATTGCTTTATATACTAAGGGAAAAATTGTAACCAAAGATGTATTTTTCGGTCGTGTCTTGCTATTTTAGTGTACAGAAAGCAGCTTTTGCTATAAAAACGGAGTAGTTTTAGATGCTTTGTGTATAACTGTTCATATCTTGTGATCATCAGTTAATGTTAACCAGATGACATGCAGGGGTAATTAAAAACCATAATCCTTTACTTTGTTAATCGTTCAGACAGGTTTGCTATTGGAAAGTGTGCGCAAATTATCATGATATGGCACGCCAGGTGCCATGTCTGTGCGCAGTGTCTAGCAAACATAAGTTATATGTGTCCACTAGTGTTGAGCATTTCGATACTGAAATATCGGGTATCGACCGATATTCGCGGTATCGGAGTTCCGATACTGAGTTCCGATACTTTTAGAATATCGAATACCGGAATCGGAAGTTCCCATAATGCCTGCGCTCTGCAGTGTCTCTGAAGGATGACAAGCTGGATGGCAGCGCTCAGCTTACTGTACTTGTCATTTAGTGTTAAAGGATTTATTAAAAAAAATAATAGTGTTTTCATGCACCGTCTCTTTAAAAAAGCCGGCCGGCAATTCAGCATCGGTACCCAACAATTTAGAATAGAAAGAATAGAGCATCATACATAGATTAGATAGACAGAAACATGTCAGTCACATATATAATAAGTACAGTGATAGTGTTGATTACTGTACTTGTCATTTAGTGTTAAAATAAAGGATTTATTAAAAAAAAAATTGGCGTGGGGTTCCCCGTAATTTTAGTCTCTAGCGGAGGTTAAGCAGACGGTTGGGGCAGATGTTTGAAGCCTGGGAAGGGGGTAATACCCACAGAGCTTCCCAGGCTACTAATATCAGCCCCCAGCTGAATACCTAGCCTTTACTAGCTATTAAAATGGGGGACCCCCCAAAAAATGACGTGGGGTCCCCCCTATTTTAATAGCTAGCAAAGGCTAGGCAGACAGCTGGGGGCTGATATTAATAGCCCAGGAAGGGTGCAATGAATATTGGCCCTCTCCCAGGCTAGAAATACCAGGCGTCAGCCGTCCCAGAAATGGCGCATCCGTTTTTTAATTGAAATTCACTGTACTTCTTATATATGTGACTGACATGTTTCTATGTATCTAATCTATGTGTGATGCTCTATTCTTTCTATTCTAAATTGTCGGGTACCGATGCTGAATTGCCGGCTGGCTTTTTTAAAGAGACGGTGCATGAAAACACTATTATTTTTTTTAATAAATCCTTTAACACTAAATGACAAGTACAGTAAGCAACACTGTCACTGTACTTCTTATATATGTGACTGACGTATTTCTTTCTATCTAATCAATGTGTGATGTTCTATTCTTTCTGTTCTAAATTGTCGGGTACCGGTGTATGCCGCTGCTGAATTGCCGGCTTTTCATGTAATACATTCTACATTATTCTTAGTTGTTTTCCTTCATGTAGAATTAACCTACAAGGAAAGAAAGGGTTTATTTTCATTCCGATATTTGTGTCCCATTGACTTGCATTGGTTTCCGGTATCGGAATCGGCGATATCCGATATTTTTTGGGTATCGGTCCGATCCAATCCGATCCAATATTTCCCGATATCGGAAGGTATCGCTCAACACTAGTGTCCACCCATCTTCTGAAAATGGAGGGATGAAATCACTGCAGGAGGACAATGTTCAGAGGGAACTGGAAAAATGTAATCTGTACTGGCTGCATCTTTACCCCAATGGCTGGCTATGGCAGTACATCTGTGTCATCTAGTTATGTCTTCAAGGACAATTGGTCCCCTGAGTCATATATCTGTCAAATAGCAAGTAATTTGTAACATACCTGGCGGCATCCTTGCATAGTGGTCCATCTTCCACTGTGCAAGTGCGCGCACTTGATTTCCAGTCCAGACTTCCACTTTATATATATACAAAATAATCGCTGCACTGCTGTATAATGGTGCTCAAGTAGGGGCCGAACCCACTGTCATACAAAAATAGCCTTGGCACTCAAATAATCAAAGCAGTGAAATTTTATTTGCAGTCCATTAGTGAACATAAAACATTTCGGTCGCAGTGACCTTCATCAGTTAACTGCAAAAGTGTAGAACAACGTGAATACAAAGGCAAAACAATATTACAATTTACAATTGTCAATTTCAATTGCATAATGTATCCCATGAACCGGGATAATAGAGAGGGAGGGAAGACATAACGGGGATAAAACAAGAGGAATAATTAGGTGGGGGGAGGGGGAAGGGCCTAAGTAGGAAAGCGGATGGTTATCCATACTGAAATGGAACTAGGGCAGCGGGACCTACCGATATTGCAGTATAGTTTGGGGGTTTGGTTGTTCAATAGGACATTCCTATGGGGAGCAACTGTTAAGGACCACCTAGGGGTAAGAGAATAGATTCAACATAGATGAGCATGCTATGTGGCACCTGGAACATAGGAACAACTGAAGATATTACCTTAATACATGGGACCTGGCAGGCTTCACAACGCGGTGTCCACCGCTTGTTGTTGTGGCCTGATGTGTGCGAAGGGGTCCTTTAAATAGGGGGCAATAGACACGTGTATAAACGCAGTATGCGGAGACAGGAAGTGCGAAACCGGAAGTTGGATGAGTGACGTTTGCGTTCCAAGGCTGTGGTGCTTGCGTTCCAGCGGACAGGAAGAGGTGATCTGCGCTATGAGGATCAAACAGTATACTCTCTGGACTACAGTGTTGTTTTTTCTGACAACGGAGTGGTAAGGAGAGGAGGCTGAGGAGGGGACCAGGGAGAGGGAACATCTGTAACAGAAATAACAGAGATCAGCATCATTAGACCTCATACATGGCATTACAATGGCAGTGCCTCATAATGGGAACTAAAAACATGGTGACAGTATGGCCTATGCAATATATACAAACAATATAAGGATCGAGTGTACTTAAGTGAAATATCACTTTGAGGTGGCTCAACATGTGGTTAAAACATGTAAATATATATGTGTGATATACGCAGGAACGGTATGCATTGGATATCTTATGTGTAACGTCACTATGATGGCGGCTCGATACAAAATTAAAGTATGGTAGTTTACCTACACATGTGTATATTACATTCTACATGCATACCTCCGCCCATAAATGCACTAATAAGAGAACATTAAAGAGGTAAAAAAAAACTTTGCAGTGTTAGTGGTTAAATCATGATTAGATAAAGGAGAGAAGGTCATATTCCCTGTTGAGTCCTTTAGGGGAAAGTGACTCTAGTTTGTGAATCCAATGTGCCTCCCTCTGTTTGAGGAGGCGGATGCGGTCACCCCCACGCCGCGGTTGTTGAACTTGTTCCAATACCTGAAATCTCAGTTGGGAGATATTATGTCTGTTATTTATGAAGTGGTGGGGGATGGGTAGTAGTAGATTTTTGCACCGTATAGTGGACTTATGCTTTGAGATTCTGTCCCTGATAGGTTGCGTGGTTTCCCCTATGTATATCATACCGCATGGGCATTTGATCAAATATATCACGTAGGAGCTTTCACAAGTGTAGTAGCCCTTGATGTTGTATTGTTTACTCGTGTAAGGGTGATGTATTATACTGCCTTTCAGGACATTGCTACACTGCCTGCATTGGAGGCATGGGAAGGTTCCCATTTTTGGATTCTGAAGGAACCTCTGGATAGGTCCCTGTTTAGTGCTGCCAATGTCCGCTCGCACTAGGGAATCCCTGAGATTACGGGCACGCTTGAAACAGGGCATAAACGGTTTTTGGAAAATGGTGATGGATGGATATCCTGTACTCAAAATATTCCAGTGTTTACGGATTATTTTGTGTAGGGTATAGGCAAAGGGGTGATATGTGTGGATAAATGGAATCCGATCTGAATTGTCAGGGCGAGGCCTAATGGGATCTGCTTGCTGGGACTGTAAAACGGATGGAGGGTAACCCCTTGCGATATACTTGGAACCCATCTCCTGTAATCTTTGTTGTCGGGTGTCAGGGTCTGATACTATCCTTTCTACTCTCTTGAATTGGGATTGAGGAATAGATTTTTTGATGTGTGCTGGGTGGTTACTGGAATAATGTAATAGCCCGTTGCGATCCGTGGGTTTTGAATAAAGATCTGTGGTGAGAAAGCCATTCTCATCCTTGATAACCACAGTGTCCAAAAATCTCACTCTCTGATGGTCATGAGTCATGGTAAAACCCAAGTCTGGCCATGCTGAATTGAGGTGATTGTAGAAGAGGTCAAGCGTCTCCAGAGGACCATCCCAGATACAGAAGATGTCATCTATAAATCTCTTCCAGAGTAAAGAATGCGTCTGGAAGAGTGGGTGGGTATAGACTACAAGGTTTTCGAAGGCTGCCATGTAGCAATTGGCGTACGGTGGCACTACGTTTGAGCCCATTGCGGTGCCTTTGACCTGCAAATAGTACTTGTCTTGAAATAAAAAATAGTTTTTGGTGAGTACTATGGTCAGTAGATCAATTGTTAGTTCAGTGACTCGTTGGTCAATGTTAGATTCAATTAGGAGGGCCTTCACTGTGTGGATGCCCTGGTCATGTGGTATTGAAGTGTAAAGGCTTCTCACATCAAAGGATACTAATAGAGAGGTAGTGGGGACCTGTCACAAGTCAGACAGTGTCTTGAGGAATGCACCTGTATCCAAAAGGAAGGATGGGCTTTTCTGTATCGGTGGTGTAATGATTTTTTCAAGAAATATAGATAGTGGAGAAAAGACAGAGTCAGTTGAGGCCACTATCGGCTGTCCAGGGGGATTTGTCAGGTTTTTATGTATTTTCGGTAATACATAGAATACCGGGGTGATAGGGTGTGTTTTATTGAGGAATTCCCCTGTTTTGATGTCAATGGTTCCTGCTTCAATATGTCGGTTGACTGTGGTCTTAATAAGATTACTGAACTGACTGGTGGGGTCCTGTGGAAGTTGACGATAAGTGGTGGTGTCACTAAGCTGGCGATCGACCTCGCGGATGTATTGGTCCCTGTCCATAATTACTATGGCGCCCCCTTTGTCTGCCGGTTTAATAATTAAATCCTTATCATCTTTGAGGCTACTCAGCGCCTGTTGATCCAGTGCAGACAGGTTGGGCTCATAGTGGAGTTTCCCTCTGTCAACCCTGGAGCGTAGGTCTCTGAATGCTGTATTGACGAACCCAATGAAAGTTTCCAGGGCATGTGAGCCATGGGGAGGCCTGTAAGTGCTTTTGTAGACTAGACCTAAGCTCTTGGATGTGATTAATACGTCAGGGTTAGTTATCGAGGTGGTTGGGTCCCTTGTTAGAGAGAAATCTGTCCCTGTGAAGTGTGTTTTTAGTCTCAGGGAGCGATGGAAGCGTTGTAGCTCCATGTCTAGTTGGAAGGTGTTATACCTCCCTGTTGGGCTAAAGGAAAGGCCTTTTTGTAACACAGATAACTGGGTATTAGTCAGAGTCTTAGAAGAAATATTCACCACCAGTGGGGTTGTGTTTGGGACCGGGTCACTCTGGTAAACTCTGTGTTGCCTCTTGTGCTGTCCGCCTCTCCTCGTTTTCTTCTTCGTTGCTGTCTCCGTGGAAGTCCTAAAAAATGAGATATTTCACAATATCGGTAGGTCCCACTGCCCTAGTTCCATTTCAGTATGGATAACCATCCGCTTTCCTACTTAGGCCCTTCCCCCTCCCCCCACCTAATTATTCCTCTTGTTTTATCCCTGCTATGTCTTCCCTCCCTCTCTACTATCCCGGTTTATGGGATACATTATGCAATTGAAATTGACAATTGTAAATTGTAATATTGTTTTGCTTTTGTATTCACGTTGTTCTACACTTTTGCAGTTAACTGATGAAGGTCACTGCGACCGAAAAGTTTTATGTTCACTAATAGACTGCAAATAAAATTTCACTGCTTTGACAGACTGCCACTTTGGCTTCTTTCCATACTGTCTGCTTTGCTCTGCTCTGGCTGCTTAGGGCGACGCCCGCTGAACTTCCTGTTTCTTGTAGCTGCTGCGGACACACTCCTAATGCGTCCTCAGCCTATTGCTGTCTGTCACCTGGTATTTAAACCAGCTCCTCCTTGGAATCCATGCCTGAGCATCTTGTTCTGTCAGTTGGCTTCTTGTCACTGATGTGCCAGGTCCTGTCTATGTTTCCTGCCTTGCGGTATCAGTTCCCGTGTCTGAACTGTGTCCTGTCTGTGTACTCTAGCCAGCTGTCAGTCTGCCTTCCTGGAGGCTGTATTTCCAGGCCTGTCTGAACACGCTCCTAGCCTGTTCGTCTCGCCCTCTGGGGGCCGCAAACCCAGACTCGCTCCTATATTTGTTGCAGTACAGTTCCTGTCTGAACTGTCTCCTAGCTTCCTACCTGTTTTGTCGTTATGTCCGTTTGTTCCCTTTTTCTGCAGTGTCTGAACCAGCACTTGGCTTTACCTAGGCTCGTTCCTGCATTTTGTTGCAGTAACTGTTCTTGTCTGAACTGTCTCCTAGCTTCTTACCTGTTTTGTCTTTATGTCCGTTTGCTCCCTTTTTCTGTAGAGTCTGAACCTGCACCTAACTTCTACTCGTTGTCATTGTACTTCCGTTTGTGAGTTGGAGTCCTTTCGCTACTTCTTTGCAAGTACCTTGTGTGTATCTGGTTCTGCCTTTCTTTTCCATTCTGTTCCATGTGAACAGAGCCCAGTAACCTTTGCTTTATCTTTGTTTACCGATTCGGCGATTTATCTCTGTCCTGTCTTAATTACCGCTTCGTCGATTCCTGCGCGCTCAGCCTTGTCCACCGCACTTGCGGTTTTGCTCTGCTCAGCCCTGTCCACCACGTCTGCGGTTTTGCTTTGCTCGGCCTTGTCCACCGCATCTGCGGTTTTGCTCTGCTCAGCCTTGTCTACAGCGTCTGCGGTTTCGCTCTGCTCAGCCTTGTCTACCGCGTCTGCGGTTTCGCTCTGCTCAGCCTTGTCTACCGCGTCTGCGGTTTTGCTCTGCTCAGCCTTGTCTACCGCGTCTGCGGTTTCGCTCTGCTCAGCCTTATCTACCGCGTCTGCGGTTTCGCTCTGCTCAGCCTTGTCTACCGCATCTGCGGTTTCGCTCTGCTCAGCCTTGTCTACCGCGTCTGCGGTTTCTCTCTGCTCAGCCTTGTCTACCGCGTCTGCGGTTTCGCTCTGCTCAGTCTTGTCTACCGCGTCTGTGCTTTCGCTCTGCTCAGCCTTGTCCACCGCACCTGCTGTTTCGCTTTGCTCTGCTTGATTACCGCATCTGCGGCTCTGAACCCGTCTCCCCGTCTGTACTGGACCCTACCCAGCCTGCACTCTAGCCTGCTTGTTCCTCTATTCCCCGGTGTGGGTAAACAGCCGTGTCCGCGGTCTGACCTGGAGTGGCACCTGATCCCTCTGCCCTGGTGCACTGGCGTCGTATGCCGTCGTGCGACCTTGGTCGGATCGGGCAGATACTTAGTTACGCCCCTCCAGGCACTCTCCGGTTCATGGCACAGTGGAATCACTAATCACGCACACGCCAGCCAGTCAGGGCGTGTGCATTACATAATTTTTCATGTTTTTTCCCCAATATATCACAAAACAAGTATTATGGCATGTGTTGCCCCAAACATCTGACCTCATAAAACTCTTTTGAAGACTTTGACAGTGTTTGATAGTTGATATTACAAACCTATGCAGCCTTGCCATTGTAATAGTGGTTTATAGCATTGAAAGGCTACTATATATACATGCTGTTAAGATGCCAAATTATTGTTCCTTGTAGCAAACTGTCTTTTTAAAGCTTGGAATAGTTTCACATCAGTGTTTCCTAAATCGTAGAAATCAGCAGGTTACAGATGTATCATGTATATGAAGCTTTGAAAATCTGCTCTTAAGTGTGTGTTCACACGTAGTTTTTTTTCTGAGTTTTTGAAGCAGAAACTTTCCAATTTCCCAATCAAAACTCAAGTTTTTTTTAAAGAAGTTATCCGGGACTATTGTATTTTTTTCTTATGGGCCTAAGAACTGACAGGCAGGTAGTTGCGACCTACATGCCTGTTCTGCCCAGCACCAATCTCTGCCAACTTAGAGCGGTCCCAGCTCCTGCCGGTGATTCTGTGGCTTCCAGTGACGTTACATTGACAGAGTCGTTGCTTTTTTCCGCTCTGCTCTGTAGATGGGGCGTTACTGCTGATGTCATGCTGATGGACAGCCACCTCCCCTCTGCCTAATTGCGGGGAGCCGGCTGTTAATCAGCATGACTTCAGCAGTTACGCCCCATCGAAAGAGCAGCCTGAGAGCGTGAAAGCTGCTCTGTTGACATAAGGTCAAATGAAGCAGCAGAGCAGCTGGCCGCAGCCGTCAGTGACCGCTCTGAGCCGGCGCCGGGCAGAACAGGCAGGTAGTTAGCAACTACTTGCCTGTCAGTTATTAGAAAAAAATAAAATAGTCCCAGATAACCCTTTGTGGTTTTGTAGAGTTTGTGCTCCTAAAGAAAACTTAGTGTGAACATAACCTAAAAGTGAAATGGGGCAGTAGAGTTCAAAACTTCACATAATTTCAGTTTTGCTAGGCACTTCTGAAATTGTGGGTGTTTTTTTTTGTTTTTAAACCAGAGGAAAAATTACACCTCATCCCACTCAGTAATATGATATTGTGGTTCTCTGCTGCACCATACCACTCATTCTGATTAGGTGATAAATTGCTGCTTTATGTTGTGCTAATTATTCCCATGAACATTTCCTTCCTCGATTAACAATTTATACCAAAGATAATTATGGTTAATCCCCTGCATATTAAGGCTTTAAAAGTATGTTGCTCTTGTTGGCCAAATGTATTGTTTATATACTGAAGAGCCATTTCTAGGTAAAATGGACTTTAGTCTTATCACAGTGGTTGTGTTCTACCAATATGTCAATTAGTGTAACTAAACCTTCAAGAGATGAATTGACACCATGTTGTATATACTGCATTTCCAGACCATACTGCCAGTGGCTTTACAATTTTGTTGAATTTTTTTTTGGGCCTATATGTTTAGCAATTATAACTAGAGTTCCCTTAAGTCCAGTACTACTGTGATAGAGGTATCATGTTTTTTGGGTGTCTCATCTTTTGAAGGACAGTGACATCTGTGTATTACTACTATTTGATGTTGGTTTTTTTTTTTTTTTTTTTCATTTTAAATGTGAAGATTACATGTTTGGTATATATGTACAGTACAGACCAAAAGTTTGGACACACCTTCTCATTTAAAGATTTTTCTGTATTTTCTTGACTATGAAAATTGTACATTCACACTGAAGGCATCAAAACTATGAATTAACACATGTGGAATTATATACTTAACAAAAAAGTGTGAAACAACTGAAAATATGTCTTATATTCTAGGCTCTTCAAAGTAGCCACGTTTTGCTTTGATGACTGCTTTCCACACTCTTGGCATTCTCTTGATGAGCTTCAAGAGGTAGTCACCGGAAATGGTCATCCAACAATCTTGAAGGAGTTCCCTTAGATGCTTAGCACTTGTTGGCCCTTTTGCCTTCACTCTGAGGTCCAGCTCACCCCAAACCATCTCGATTGGGTTCAGGTCTGGTGACTGTGGAGGCCAGGTCATCTGGCGTAGCACCCCATCACTCTTCTTGTTGGTCAAATAGCCCTTAAACAGCCTGGAGGTGTGTTTGGGGTCATTGTCCTGTTGAAAAATAAATGATGGTCCAACTAAACGCAAACCGGATGGAATAGCATGCCGCTGCAAGATGCTGTGGTAGCCATGCTGGTTCAGTATGCCTTCAATTTTGAATAAATCCCCAACAGTGTCACCAGCAAAGCCCCCCCACACCATCACACCTCCTCCTCCATGCTTCACGGTGGGAACCAGGCATGTAGAGTCCATCCGTTCACCTTTTCTGCGTCGCACAAAGACACGGTGGTTGGAACCAAAGATCTCAAATTTGGACTCATCAGACCAAAGCACAGATTTCCACTTGTCTAATGTCCATTCCTTGTGTTCTTTAGCCCAAACAAGTCTCTTCTGCTTGTTGCCTGTCCTAGCAGTGGTTTCCTAGCAGCTATTTTACCATGAAGGTCTGCTGCACAAAGTCTCCTCTTAACAGTTGTTGTAGAGATGTGTCTGCTGCTAGAACTCTGTGTGGCATTGACCTGGTCTCTAATCTGAGCTGCTGTTAACCTGCGATTTCTGAGGCTGGTGACTCAGATAAACTTATCCTCAGAAGCAGAGGTGACTCTTGGTCTTCCTTTCCTGGGGCGGTCCTCATTTGAGCCAGTTTCTTTGTAGCGCTTGATGCTTTTTGCAACTGCACTTGGGGACACTTTCAAAGTTTGCCCAATTTTTCGGACTGACTGACCTTCATTTCTTAAAGTAATGATGGCCACTCGTTTTTCTTCACTTAGCTTCTTTTTTCTTGCCATAATACAAATTCTAACAGTCTATTCAGTAGGACTATCAGCTGTGTATCCACCAGACATCTACACAACACAACTGATGGTCCCAACCCCATTTATAAGGCAAGAAATCCCACTTATTAAACCTGACAGGGCACACCTGTGCAGTGAAAACCATTTCGGGTGACTACCTCTTGAAGCTCATCAAGAGAATGCCAAGAGTGTGCAAAGCAGTCATCAAAGCAAAAGGTGGCTACTTTGAAGAACCTAGAATATAAGACATATTTTCAGTTGTTTCACACTTTTTTGTCAAGTATATAATTCCACATGTGTTAATTCATAGTTTTGATGCCTTCAGTGTGAATGTACAATTTTCATAGTCATGAAAATACAGAAAAATCTTTAAATGAGAAGGTGTGTCCAAATTTTTGGTCTGTACTGTATATATGTACTGTACACTATTAGTTCCATGGTTTATTTAGCGTTCACTACCTTAGTGTCCTTGTCTCTGACAGGTCTTTTCCTTGTATATTACTATGATCACCGATATGCCCCTGACCATAGCATCTGTAAATGAGATAATCTGTGTGTGATTATATAATACCTTATACTGCAGCAATCTATTAGAAACCAACCATCTATGACAGAGCGTGCT
This sequence comes from Phyllobates terribilis, assembly GCF_046119375.1. Lineage (NCBI taxonomy): Eukaryota > Metazoa > Chordata > Amphibia > Anura > Dendrobatidae > Phyllobates > Phyllobates terribilis. Next base: position 412,227,610 of record NW_027362771.1, on the reverse strand, counting down.
GCCCTGTAATAGTTTAGAATCATCAGTTTTCATGTGCGTTTTATAAAATAGAAGGGCATCACATGACTAAAACAGTTCCTTAAAGGGAATTTATCTACAAGTTTTGCTGATTAATCAGCAGGGGATTGTCACTAGAAGTCTAGTTGTAAGCTATGTGTAACTATTCATGAGCACTGTGTAACCACGTCCACATCACTGATTGGCAGCTTTCTGCCTATGCACAGTGTATACAGAAAACTGTCAATCAGTGGTGTGGGCGAGGTTATAATTATGCTCTGTGATTTTATCAAAATTTAAGCAAGAAACCCAGTAAAGTGACACATTGCTGGAATTAGGGCCTTTCTCAGTAAATCATGGAGCTCTCAGATTGGGGTAGCAAAAACATGGTGACTGATTCCCTTAAAGAAATTCCTTGTTGAAATTCCTCCCTCTTAGCACTGAAATTAGAGTACAACAGCCACAAAAAGTAAATGAATTGGGAATAAATGTGTTTGGAATGAGCTCCTCTAATGCGAAGCCTCCAATATACTTGATGCTCACACTTTCCATGTGAATAGTCTACAGAGCTATGGAGGGGCAGGCAGAGAGGAGTTTAGTTTCTCTGCAGCCATTATACATACATCCTGATTTAACATAAAGTACAGTGTGTGGTAACTGTGAGCACTTTAAAACCGAAGAGTCTCACCCCTTCCAAATCTCCTGTCTGAACTAGGTTTCCTTTGGCAAGCTGAAGGCAACAATTCCAGCATATTTGAGTGTGTACATATTATTACACAGATGTACTGTATTATGTTCAGGGTTACTCAAAAATGACATAGAGCTGTATTTGGTCAAAGTGCATATGTAGATTAGAGCAAATCATCATCTCATATCATTTGGCTCAGGCAGTAACAGAAACCTACTAGTTCATGTGTGTGCCTCATAATTGTGTAATGAACTTTCCATGAACCAGCTGTGAATCCTCTGGATAAAGCCAGACTATTACTTGTGTATATACCGCCATAGTCACCCAGCCAGTGTCCTTGGGTTTTGGTTTGTATGTAAAACTTGTTATGTCTACATAGAGGATCTGATGATTTATTTGTGAATTCTCGTCATAATGTCCTTGGAAGTGTTTTTCTGGAACATTGAGATACATTATTTCTGAAGATGCTCAAACATAGAGATGAGGGCAAGTGTATCATACAGACCGAGGATACGCTCACGTAAACTGTTGTAGGCTGCGTTCACACATTGTGGCCACGGTGTGTAGTATGTTTTGTTTTTTTGCCACAATCATGGTAGAACAGAAATATATTGTCATAAATTGCGTCCGCAAGTAGTGAACGAATCCTTAGACTATGTTCACATGTTGCTTTTTTTTGCAGTTTTTTATGCAAATTTTAAGCTTCATTTTACAGTACCAGCAAAAGCTATGATATTTCAGAAATCTCATGCACACACATTGGGTTTTTTTCCTGTATGAATTGGAAAGCTGCTGCATTTTTGAAAACTGCAACATGTCTCTTCTTTCAGCGTTTTTGCAGCGTTTGTGCAAAAACACAGCAAAAAATGCAGCAAAACATACTGGCATCAGGTTTTGCTGTGTGAAAAAAACAGGTACAGCAGAATGTGAAACGCATTTATTTTTGTGATCTTCCCAACTTTTAACCATAATGTCTTGGTCTCCTCATCTTAGAATGGCAGTTAGGATTAGTACAGTTTAATTAAATTAGTGATATGCATAAAGTAAACATTGGCTGACCAAGGTGTGAAATTAAACAATACCCAACCAACTCAAGGACTGACCAAATTGTGAAAGTAAAGTGTCCTACAAACTCAATGCTCTGCCAATGTCTTAGGAAAACAACTCCTGATCAATTCACCCCCCCCTGTTATGTTTGTAACTGTGTATTTTTTCATGAACTCATGTAAATGTGGAACCCCAGGGGTCTGGTTACCACAGTAATAGCAATATTACGTCTGTGAGCAGGTGGGAGGTCTCCTGGTCAGGAATCCTAAGCATGCCACACCTCCTGCCCAGTCCTGGGAGGGGAAGAACTTCCCCTATATAAACTGGGGCTGAGGTGGGGTTAGAAAGAACACAGACAGAGACAGAGACACAGTCTGGTCTGGTGTGGATCAGTTACAGGGAAAATAAGAACAGGAGCTCTGTGGGAGCAGTGATAAAAGGAGTCCGGGACTGGAAGCTGTAGAGCTCGTCCGGACTGAAGAGATCTCACCGGACACGGAGTCCGAGGCTGTGGGGACTGTTCCATACCCAGCAGCAGAAACCGACCGGCAGGGGATTTCAGGTCCTCTGGCCAAGAAACCCGAAGGCACGGTCACACGCAAGGGACCAGCACCGCCGTCGTGGAGCGGAGGCTACCAGAAGGCCCCGAGTCACCGGCCATACGGGTGAGCACCACACGGTACACTCAGGGACGTGGGCTACTTTTACCCGCTTCTAGCAAGGTAGCCAAGAAGAGTACAGTTAGTTGGGGAGGCCTACAACTCCGCCTGGCCAGGGGAGATCCTGTCTGCTCACGGACTGACCAGACCCCGACCGCTAGCCAGTACTCCCGGGAGGGTCTATCTTTGTCACCAGTAAAGACCCTGAACTACACCGCACCGTCTCTGAGTGGTTCCTGGTGCCTGCGTGCAATTCTACCATCCCCATCATCCATGTCCGCTGCCCTGAGGCCATACCCCTCCCGTTGGGGGTTATACTATCCACACTGCACAACCGTACCACCGGCCTCAGCGGTCTGCCCTGCAGCGGCGGTTTCATAACCGCATTCAACGGGTGGCGTAGTCTAACAATATCACATCTGCCACTAAAAACATCGCCACTTAGTTTGACACCCTGGGCACGGACCGGGTCACCGCCACGAGGACTACCACCCCCAACGGATCCGGCTCCGGGTATTCCCCAAACATGGCCCAGGGGGCGCGTCAACTTTTGGCGTAGTCGGCAGGATTCCGTGCCCGCAACCACCGGGTACTGCGCGCCTGAAAAAGACTGATAAACTTACCTGTGGTGAAGATTCCCGCCATCCGTGGAGTTTTCCTGCCATCCGACGCCATCTTCTGCCTTCTTCCCGCCATCCGTGGAGTTTTCCCGCCGTTGGACGCCATCTTGAGGACGCCGCGCGGGAAGAAGAGGGGCGTGGACTCCGAAAGCGCGCGAGAACTGAAGCCCCGCCTCACGTCCGGACGTTGCGTAAGGTCCTGGAAGGAGCCCAGCAGACGCCGACGTCACAGGAGCGCGACGGAAGGTCCTCAACCCTGACGATCCACTGCGGAGCCGCGGCCTACGGAAGAGGATCATCGCAAGGTAGGCCACGGTCCACTAGGGGGGAGGAGGATGTCGGATACGGAGGAGAGCTTCACTGCCACAGCCACCGCCAGCACCACCGCTGCTGCGGTCATGCCTTTCACCATGCCCTACATCCCGGGGGCAGCCTGGCTACCCCAGTACTCAGGGGAGTCACATACCCTAAATGACTTCAGAGAAAGGCTGGATAGCCTCTTCCAGGTGTACCCCCTCACAGAAGAGCAAAAAGTGAGCATCCTGGTGGCTCAATTAACAGGGGCAGCCCAAAGGGAGGTAAAGTCCTGGCCACCTGGGAGGAAGAGGACTGTCGCAGAGATACTAGCCCGGCTGAAAGACACATTTGACACCCGCACCTCAGCCGAAATAAAGCTTCGGTTTTACGGGTGCAAACAGCGGGCACATGAGAGTATAAGAGACTATGCTTTAAACCTACAAGAGGCCCTGAGAGCCATTAAGCAGGCAGACCCTGACAGCGTGGGAAATGAAGATAAGCTGTTGACTGAACAATTTATTGAGGGTCTACTGTGCAATGCCCACCGAACCCAGTTGCGGGCAATGGCCTTACAGGACCCTAACCTGGACTTTGCACAGTTCAAGGACAGAGCCATCCGGGTGCTCCGAGAACCGGCACCAGGTGGCGCTGTGACCCACAGGCGCCCTGCTATCACTTACCACCAGGAGACGGCGCCCTTGTCTGCAGGGCCTGTGGGAGCTGATGCGCAGGCTTTAAACAGTGACCCGGCTACAGACCTGCACCATCAGGTCCAAGAGCTGACTAAGAGCGTTGCCGCGCTAACCCGAACTGTGCAGTCTTTACAGGTTTCTACTCCAGAGAAGATCCAGCTGGCATCCGGACCGGAGGATATCCCGTGGCGCCGACCAAGGAGGACCCCACCGGCCAGAAGAAGACCCAGCGACCGATACAACGAGGACGGACAACCCATCTGCCGCCGCTGCAATCAACCCGGACATATGGCAAGGTACTGTCCTTTAAAACTGGCACAACCTGGGGTAGAGGGCCAACCCCTAGGAATAAGATCACCAGGCCCATCGAACTGGCGTGACAAATACGTGGGAGGACGTCCAATCTTACCTGTAGTACTGGATGGCATTCCTATGAGTGCCCTACTTGACACCGGGTCACAGGTCACCACCATCCCGTACGTGCTCTTCAAGCAGTACTGGAATGACTCGGATATAACCCGCTACCCAGACGACGACTTGAGTATCATCGCCAGCAATGGTCAGCCCGTGCCACAGATCGGATTTAAAGAGATGACCATTAAAATCGGTAAAGTCGAACTGGCAGCACAGGGACTGATCATTGTGGACATTGACAAGCGCGAGAGTCACCCAAAGATAACTCTAGGAACTAATGTGATTGAAAATTGTCTTGCAGAGGTGATTCTTATTTTACAGCAGGTTGCCAAGAATGCCAGCTCCGGCCAGCAGCGAGTGCTCCAAAAAGAGATCCGGGCACTGATGCGACGGCAACAATTGGAACTCTCCGGTGGTGAGATTGGTAGCGTGAGGATGTGTGACCCTTTCCCTATTGCCATGCCCCCGAAAAGTGAAATGATGATTTGGTGCTGGGCAGCTATTGGTCTCAGAGGTAGAGACTACCAAGCAATGGTAGAACCCGTCTACTCAGACAGTAGGCCCACCATTTTGACAGCACGGGGGGTGGTTGATGTACGCCATGGGAGGGTGCCCGTTCGCATAATAAATATCGGGAAGAGGGAAGTGTACCTGCCCCGGTATGCTACGCTAGCCAAATTGTATACCATCAACCAAAATTCTGTACAGTCCGTGGAACCCTTGCCTCCATCTCATCCAGAGGAAGGTAACGGCTCTAAGCAACAAATGGAGGACTGGTGTCAGCAACTGCATTTGGGTACTGACTCCACTCCCTCACACCAGAAACAGGGAGTCTATCGGGTGGTTCGAGAGTACGAGAGAGTGTTTAGTAAACACCCGCTAGACTTCGGGCGAGTGAAGGGAGTGGAACATCACATCCCCACGGGAGACCATCCTCCCATAAAGGAGAGGTATCGTCCCGTACCCCCTGCACACTACCAACACGCCAAGGGGATGCTTAGAGACATGAAGGAGGCTGGGGTAATCAGGGATAGCTGTAGCCCCTGGGCAGCTCCACTAGTCTTGGTTAAAAAGAAAGACAACACCATGAGAATGTGTGTAGATTACCGGAAAATCAACCGTATCACACACAAAGATGCGTACCCCTTACCAAGGATAGAGGAGTCTTTGGCTGCTTTAAAATCTGCTAACTTCTTCTCCACTTTGGATCTCACTAGCGGGTACTGGCAGGTTCCTGTAGCAGAGGCGGACCGGGAGAAGACCGCATTCACCACCCCGATGGGACTTAGCGAGTTTACCTGCATGCCGTTCGGACTCTGCAACGCACCAGGGACCTTCCAACGATTGATGGAATGCTGTCTGGGACACCGGAACTTTGAGACGGCCCTGCTGTACCTGGACGATGTTATAGTTTATTCCAAAACCTACGAGGACCACCTGAAACACCTGGCGGAAGTGTTTGAAGCCCTGGCAAACTACGGTCTGAAGGTGAAACCGTCGAAGTGTCACCTGCTAAAACCAAAAGTGCAGTACCTGGGACACGTGGTGAGTGCTGACGGAGTGGCTCCCGACCCTGATAAGATCACCGCGATTAAGGAATGGCCAAGACCCTCCAGCGTAAAGGAAGTGCGGCAGTTCCTCGGGTTGGTAGGCTACTACCGAAGATTCATTCCCGGTTTCACCAAAAAGGCAGCTCCTATGCAGGACCTCCTGATAGGCCAGTCCAGGAAGGCCAAGAACCAGAAGCCGCCCTTCAGATGGGAGAAGCTGGAAGAAGAGTCCTTCCGCCAGCTGAAGATGGCCCTCACGGGGGATGAAATCCTGGCGTACCCTGATTACAGCCAGCCCTTTATCCTCTACACCGACGCAAGTAACATCGGGCTGGGAGCCGTACTGTCCCAGATCCAGCAGGGGAGAGAATGGGTAATTGCTTACGCCAGCCGAAAACTGCGACCCACCGAAAGAAACCCTGAGAATTACAGCTCATTCAAGCTAGAGTTCCTGGCAGTGGTGTGGGCAGTCACCGAACGCTTTAAGCACTACCTCGCCTCTTCCCGGTTCACCGTGTACACGGATAACAACCCGTTGACACACCTGGACACTGCAAGACTCGGTGCCCTGGAGCAGAGATGGATGGCCCGCCTGTCCAACTATGAGTTCACGATCAAATACCGGGCAGGACGCTCCAATACCAACGCGGATGCCTTGTCCAGAATGCCAAACCTACCGGACGTAGGGGAAGATCCAGGGGAACTGGAAGAAGTTGAACTCCCCGCGTTTCACCGTCATGGGACTACCCAGTATTCCCACCGTGTAAGGGGTAAGCAATCCGCTACGTTCAACCCCTTACCTCATTACAACTGGGCAGAAACGCAAGACAGTGACCCCGCCGTCCGACTGGTGAAGGAGATGCTGACTCAGCCAGATGCCCGCCTTGACCCAGACGCTCCGGAGGAGACCAAGCAACTGTGGGCTGAGAAGAGTCGACTGTTCCTTTACAAGGGGAAGTTGTGCCGCAGAATGGTTAACTCCCGGACGCATGAACTGGTCTGGCAAGTAGTGGTGCCAAGAAGAGACGCGGCAATGGTACTGGAGGCATACCACGACGGAGCTGGGCACTTCGGATGGAAGAAGCTGGAGTTCCTGCTGCGCGGGCGATTCCACTGGGTAGGCATGAGAGGAACCATCGAGAGGTGGTGCAGAGACTGTGGCCCATGCAACCTAAGAAGGAAGGACCGTGCCAGCCAGAAGACTCCCCTGCAGTCCATCGTCACCAGGCAGCCATTGGAACTGGTAGCCTTGGACCATGTAAAACTGACCCCCAGCAGAAGTGGCTACGTCTATGCGTTAACCATCGTGGATCACTACTCCCGGTTCTTGGTTGTAGTCCCCGTCAAGGACTTAACGGCTCAAACAGCAGCTAGAGCCTTCCAGCAGCACTTCTGCCGTCCACACGGATACCCAGAGCAGGTGCTGACGGACCAAGGACCTGCCTTTGAAGCGGAAGTCTTCCAGGAGTTCTGCACCCTGTATGGCTGCCGGAAGATAAGAACAACACCCTATCATCCGCAAACCAATGGACTCTGTGAGAAGATGAACCAGGTGGTGATAGACCTTCTGAAAACATTGCCCCTGGAAGAACGCAGTCTGTGGCCTGAGAAACTGCCTGATCTGGTGGACCTATACAACCACATCCCTGTAGGTTCTACCAACTGTACCCCGGCTTACCTAATGAGAGCAAGACCTGGTAAGCTGCCTGTTGATCTGGATATGGGAGTCCTGACACCCGAGGACACTTCACCAGAAGCAGACTGGGACACAGAGAGGCAGCAGCAGTACCGGAAAGTACAGGAGAGCGTTGAGCGAAGTCTCCGTCAAGCAAGAGAAAGACAGGAGAAGACTTTCAACCAGTATGCTCCCGCTGTTCCCCTGGTACCTGGAGAGCAGGTCTTGAAGAGGAAAAGACGGCTCCACAAGTTGGACGACCAGTGGGAGAAGGACCCGTACACCGTACTGCCATCAAGCCATGAAAACCCGAAAGTCTGCACAATCAGTAAGGATGGAGGAGAAACCACAGCCATTGTCTCCCGAGATCACCTGAAGAAGTGTCCCGAGCAACTACGAAACCCTGAAGAAGATCAAGAAAACCCTCGACCCGCAGAGGAAAGGGAAGAGATGGTCAGTACTGTGCTCAGAGACTTCCCTCGGTCTTGGACACAAGTAAATGGCGCTGTTGTGGTACCCGTCCTCACCTTCCTCCAGCCAGCATCCCAAGGGCCTACGGAAAAACAGGTAGAGCTGGAAGAGCAGCCAGTCCAGGAGGCAGAAGACCCCACACAAGCAGACCAGGAGAATCGACCCTCTGCTTATAGTGAGCCTGCCGTGCCCCTAGTGAGCCAAAGAGTCCGTAGACAGTTGCCCAGCTTACCATTAACAGCTCCTACACCCTGTAGTGCAGGACCAGTTAGTGAGCTCCGTAGGTCCACTAGAGCCACTAGAGGCCAGTTGCCCGTACGTTGGAGGATCTAAAGTGTTCAGACTGTTTTATTGGTATTTACCTGTTTACTGTTGCTTGTAAATAATTATGTTTTTTCTAGTTATTTTATAGGTGTCTTTTGTGGATTAACCGGAACTCTGTTGTATATATGTTTGGAGCGTAACCCAGGAACGGACTAAAGACTGTTAAAGACTCGGGGCAGGACAGACCCCTACCTGGTTACGGCTCCCTGTTCTTTGGTGAAATGGACACCCTTTTTGCTTCAAAAATTGCACCCGGTTGCGGACACTCCGTGACCACCCTAATGTGTTTTTCCTTCTTGTATTGTTCCTGTTTATACCCTGTTATGTTTTCAAAAATATGTTTAGTCCCGGAGTACTAAATTTTACTAGGGGGGAATGTGGAACCCCAGGGGTCTGGTTACCACAGTAATAGCAATATTACGTCTGTGAGCAGGTGGGAGGTCTCCTGGTCAGGAATCCTAAGCATGCCACACCTCCTGCCCAGTCCTGGGAGGGGAAGAACTTCCCCTATATAAACTGGGGCTGAGGTGGGGTTAGAAAGAACACAGACAGAGACACAGTCTGGTCTGGTGTGGATCAGTTACAGGGAAAATAAGAACAGGAGCTCTGTGGGAGCAGTGATAAAAGGAGTCCGGGACTGGAAGCTGTAGAGCTCGTCCGGACTGAAGAGATCTCACCGGACACGGAGTCCGAGGCTGTGGGGACTGTTCCATACCCAGCAGCAGAAACCGACCGGCAGGGGATTTCAGGTCCTCTGGCCAAGAAACCCGAAGGCACGGTCACACGCAAGGGACCAGCACCGCCGTCGTGGAGCGGAGGCTACCAGAAGGCCCCGAGTCACCGGCCATACGGGTGAGCACCACACGGTACACTCAGGGACGTGGGCTACTTTTACTCGCTTCTAGCAAGGTAGCCAAGAAGAGTACAGTTAGTTGGGGAGGCCTACAACTCCGCCTGGCCAGGGGAGATCCTGTCTGCTCACGGGCTGACCAGACCCCGACCGCTAGCCAGTACTCCCGGGAGGGTCTATCTTTGTCACCAGTAAAGACCCTGAACTACACCGCACCGTCTCTGAGTGGTTCCTGGTGCCTGCGTGCAATTCTACCATCCCCATCATCCACGTCCGCTGCCCTGAGGCCATACCCCTCCCGTTGGGGGTTATACTATCCACGCTGCACAACCGTACCACCGGCCTCAGCGGTCTGCCCTGCAGCGGCGGTTTCATAACCGCATTCAACGGGTGGCGTAGTCGAACAATATCACATCTGCCACTAAAAATATCGCCACTTAGTTTGACACCCTGGGCACGGACCGGGTCACCGCCACGAGGACTACCACCCCCAACGGATCCGGCTCCGGGTATTCCCCAAACATGGCCCAGGGGGCGCGTCATAAACTTATTTTTTTTGTTCAGAATAGTCATATTTCTTCAGACATAAAAATATTTTCCCACTACACTACATAAATTGATCAAATTGCCTTTTTTTCCAAAATGGGTCTTTCATTCGTGACCTAACACCTTGCATTGTTCATGCTTCTGTGGTGGAAGCAAAGCTGAACTTTATGATCCTAAAGTATGCAGCTAATCCTGCTTTTTGTAATCAGCTTCTTTACTGCCAAGAGAGCAGGTTTTGCCTGCAGAAAAAAAAGCAACAAAAACGTAACGTGTGAACATAGCCTTACAGTGTCTTGTATATGGTAATTAAGCTGGATACAATGTAGATTATGTTATGAAATACTGGCACCTGTGAAACATTTCCTACTATTAATCAGAATTTATTAAAAATATAGGATTTGTGCCAAAAAGAAAAATATAACCATTTTAAGTAAACTTCTCTCCTTTGGTTTCTAATTCATCAAGCTGGCATATGGGTAATTTCACCATCAAAGGATGGATACGGCTCCTTCATGCATAGCTAGAAGTGACAATTCTCGAATTATGTACAAACATTATTGTGGGCGTTCAATAAAAGGATTCTTTGGTATTAAAACAAAAGATTTCTTTTTAAGTCAATCACACCAGTTCATACTCATTTTGCACTTTTGCATGTCTTTACTTTACCATTCCTTTAGACAGACACCAAATGTACAACCATAATTCAATAGAAGTTGTGATGTTGTGTAAATATAAAGAAAACAAGAATGCAATGATTTGAAGTCTTATAGCCATATTTTATTCACACCAGATGATAGAACATATAGTAGAAGATAAAAGTTACACATTTTTCCATTTCATTTGCAAAAAATAATTAACTAATTTAGAAACAGAGATGAGTTGCTGCCATAAAATTTTGGCCAGGGCCATATCGATCATTTTAATGCAGTTCTGCCTGAGGGCACATGGCTCACAATCATCCAATATTGACCGTCCGCTTTGTCTCTTGTGCACATGGATTTCTCCAGAATCTCTGAATCTTTTGATGAAATAATGTGCTATAGGTGGTGGGATATTGAAAGTTTTTGCAATTTCAGGTTGATGAACATTTTTCTGAAATTGTTCCATAATTTTTAGACACAGTTGTTCACAGATTGGTGAACCTCTGACAATCTTTGCTTCTGAGAGACTCTGCCTTTCTAACATGCCCTTTTTGTACAAATTCACATGATTAAGTTGAAAATTAACCCTTGAGCTGTTTTTCCTTAGTACCGCTTACTTTTTCAGACTTTTGTTAACCTTCTCCCAACTTTTTTTTTTTTAGATGCCATTCATTTTTAGATGAGTTAATTTTTTCAAATTAAATAGAAAAATGTCCAACTTTCTTCTTATGATCTGTGTTCTGTTGTGAATAAAATATTACCATGGGAGATTTCCAAATCATTCCATTCTTATTTTCATTACATTTTACACATTGTGCCAACGTTTTTGGAATTGTACAGCATTATTATGCAAAGTATTTTAGGTTACCTTCAACTAAGAGTACTGATAACCATTTCTAACAAGTGTGCTAGCCATTAATATGGAAAGAGTGTGGCATTATATATGTACAATATATAAAGAAGTTTCAAATATTTTAGTATGTTTACCTTTGCAATGTATTTTGTTTTTGTTCTTTACCTTTAGGGTATGTGCACACGATGCAGAAATGCTCAGGATTTTTTCCTGAGCGTTTCTGCATCTCTCTGGCAGGAAAAAACGCATGGGGATTGTACATGCTTTTTCCTGCCAGGGACATGCGGATATGAAGCGTTCTTCACATGCATTTCCGCATGCGGGTTCACAAGCGCTTCCCAAGCGATTTTAGCATCACTTGGAAAGTGCTTGTCAACTTCACACTATATAAATCCATGCAACCGGCATGGATTTATATAGTGTGTGAATGTCAAAAAATAAATCTATACTTTACCCTCTGATGGCCCCCGGTGTCCGGCTTCATCGGTCCCGGCTGCCGGCAGTGAAGACTGTAGGACCTTCCGACGTCAGCGTCACGTGACCCGTCACATGACTCTGACGTCAGCGAAGGTCCTTCTTCATTCAACCGCGAAGTGCGCGGGAAGCCGGCAGGACGCAGCGCGGGCCGTCAGAAGGTGAGAATATATGTATTTTTTATTTTATTCTTTTTTTTTTTAATGGTACCTGGGTCTGGATGAGAGTCCTCTCATCCACACCCGGGTACCATCCGCACATTAGACCGCATGAAAAGCGCATCAACATATACAGTGATGCGTATTCCATGCGGTCTAATGCAAGTCAATGGCGGCAAAAGAGCAGCGTTTCCGCAAAATTAATTGACATGCTGCGGATTTTTGACCGCAGCGTTTACGCTGCGGAAAAATCCGCATCATGGGCACAGTACATGCGGATTTCAATTGGGGAACATTGCTTCCCTTCTACCATGCGTTTTTCATGCTTTTCCGCGGCGTTTACGCAACTGCAAAAACGCCGCGGAAACGCACGAAAAACGCATCGTGTGAACTCAGCCTTACACCCATTTTTTTATTTGTTTTCACCGTTTCTTTCTTTGTGTAAAGGTGATACTGGTAGTTTATGGTAGGTAACAGAGCTAATTTAGTATGAACTCTTCTCAGGGGATCCGTTCTGACACTCTACCTCATTCTACCCGATGTTCTCCTTGAATAGTGAATGTAACTCATATTTCCTGCTTTACTATAATTCTTTTATTATTGTGTTCTGTTAAATATTTTTTTTACATTTTTTTTATATAGAGAATGGTTTTAGCTGTTTTACTCTGCCTTTTGTTTAATTATTCATTTTATTGGAGAAATGAATTGCTCCATGAGTCTTGCCAAAAAGTATAACTATTGAAATGCCAAATGTTTGTTTATGCTGTGATAAGTCAAAATATCAGTGAGTTGCACAGTTCTAATAAAGTTTTTTTTTCTTTTTATTAAACTTGGATGAATTATGGTGTTAATTATTTTATTAATGTGTTCCAACTTAAACAATGTTAAAGGAGTTGTCCGGTCAAAGTGATAAGACTGCAGTCACTCTGTGTGACTGCAGACTTATGACTCCCCCCAGCGCACGCACTGTGCGCCTCTGGGATTTGCGGGTTTCAGACCAGGTAATAGAAGGTATGTAAAAACTATATGACGCGCCCCTGGGCCTGCTGTGTCGTGCGGCATCGCGCGTACGGGGGCTTACCCGGAGCCGGATCAAATGGGGGTAGTAGTCTCGTGGCGGTGACCCGGTCCGTGCCCAGGGAGTCAAACTGAGCGGCAGTCTTTAGCAGTAGATGTTAGAATGTTCGACTACGCCACCCGTTGAATGCGGCTATGAAGCCGCCGCTGCAGGGCAGACCGCTGAGGCCGGTGGTAAGGTTGTGCAGCGTAGCTGGTAGAACCCCCAACGGGAGGGGTATGACCTCAGGGCAGCAGATGTGGAAGATAGTGGAAGTGATGGTGCAGCAAGGAAGCTCAGAGACGTGTGGTGCAGTTTCAAGGCTTTTACTCACAGGTGTTGCTCCGGTCACTTCGGCCAGCAGTGACCACCCGAGCCGTGCTGCGTCCACCAGGTGCGGGACTCGGCCAACCCCCAGGCAGTTCCAGAGCGTGGTCCCAAGCTCCCCTCTATTTCTTCCTACGGGCCGTCCTCACCAGGGACCCACCTTTGTCCGGCTCCCTCGGGTCTTTTGGTGGCGAAACCTTTCCCGGCTTCCCTGACCCTATGCGTGGTTTGCCTTCCTGGTGGATATGGTGAGGGGTCGCGCCAAAACTTGTCCACGACCTCCGGTTCCTGGCTAAGGATGTTTAGCCTCTACCAGTTTGGGATCCGGTACCCTCTTCTGCCAACCCTTCACCCGTCTTAGTTCACTTGTGGGATCTCAGGGTTCCCTCTAATTGTGTCTCTGGGCCTTTCACTGGGTTTTTCCTCTTCTTCCTCTTTAACTGCGCTTCAGGCCTGGCCCTGGAGCTGAGCCCAGCCGGAGCCACAGCTCCCTGTCAGCCCTCTCTGGCTGAACTCTCCCTCAGCTTCTCCTCCGACTCAACCTCCTGTCTCAAGATGGTGCCCACCTCTTATACTCCCTCTGACACCCGAGCCCAGGCGACTAGCACCCAATGGGCTCCTACCAATGCCCAGAGTCCCTCCCCTGTCTGCTCCTACACTACTGGGATGTTCCTCCCCCCTCCCCACTCCAGCCAGGGACAGACGCGGTCGTACCTGCACATCTACCTAGTGGGAGTACCGTTGTTCTGTCCCCCGGAAATGGGGTGAGTGTAGTGCATGCAGCTAACTGAGCTCAGTCCCACACTCCATCCTTACCCGGGAGTGGAATACCACACCTCTGGTTCGAGGTGCAATACCCCTGTAGCAGCCGAGTCCTCGGGGTGCTACATATACATACCACCGGCCATTCAGCGCCGCCTCGCTCCAGATGTATGAATTTCCCCAGTGCACGCACTGCGCACTGCGGGGATTCACCAGTATGAGACCCGGGACCGGAGGGTATGTATGCGCACTATACATACCCCCGGCCAAGGGGCGCAGTCTCGGTCTCCATAAACTTGTATGGAGTGAGGCCGCGCTCCGTCTAGTGACATGGACGGCCAGTGGGGGCATCCGACTAGAAGGCCTCGCTCAATACAAGTTTATGGAGACCGAGACCGCGCCCCTTGGCCGGGGTTATGTATAGCGTACCCTCCGGTCCCGGGTCTCATACCGTCGAATCCCCGCAGAACACAGTGTGTGTGCTGGGGAAATTTATAAGTCTGCAGTCACACAGAGTGACTGCAGACTTATCACTTTTGACCAGACAACCCCTTTAAATGTTTTTCTAAGTTTAGTAAATCCTATGGAAACATTGGAGGTTTAGCAATTATTTTACAGGTGCATATTTCTTCCATCCATGGATATATATGCGATCTGTGGACATTATTGCTTCTGTGTGTTCAAGTGCCAGGATTTTCAGCCTTGAAAACCCCAATATTTTAATATAAATCCAGATTATGGCTCTATTACTGTGCATGTCTAAAATAGTGAAAGTATTTTCGAAAATATAACATATGATTCCACTAGGAGGTTTCTGAAGATATGACATTCTAATATATGTGTTCACCCATGTCTTTGCATACAATTAGCCATTCTCCTCACCTGGCCAGGAGGGAGGGTTGAGGGGTGTGGATGAGATCCTATATATCAGATCCAAAAAGACTGGAGGTTTGCAAAAATATTCACTCCCTTGGCTTTTTACTTACAGTTGCATCTCACTAAATTAGAATATCATTAAAAAGTTAATTTATTTCAGTTCTTCAATACAAAAAGTGAAACTCATATATTATATAGAGTCATTACAAACAGAGTGATCTATTTCAAGTGTTTATTTCTGTTAATGTTGATGATTATGGCTTATAGCCCATGAAAACACAGAAGTCATTATCTCAGTAAATTAGAATAATTTATAACGAACAACTTGAAAAATTATTTTAAAATCCGAAATGTTTTTCTACTGAAATGTATGTTCAGTAAATGCACTCAATACTTGGTCGGGGCTCCTTTTGCATCAATTACTGCATCAATGCGGAGTGGCATGGAGGCGATCAGCCTATGGCACTGCTGAGGTGTAATGGAAGCCCAGGTTGCTTTGATAGCAGCCTTCAGCTCGTCTGCATTGTAGGGTCTGGTGTCTCTCATCTTCCTCTTGACAATACCCCATAGATTCTCTATGGGGTTAAGGTCAGGCGAGTTTGCTGGCCAATCAAGCACAGTGATACTGTTGTTTGTAAACCAGGTATTGGTACTTTTGGCAGTGTGGACAGGTGCCAAGTCCTGCTGGAGAATGAAATTTCCATTTCCAAAAAGCTTGTCGGCAGAGGGAAGCATGAAGTGCTCTAAAATTTCTTAGTCGACGGCTGTGCTGACTTTGGTCTTGATAAAACACAGTGGACCTACAACAGCAGATGACATGGCTCCCCAAACCATCACTGATTGTGGAAACTTCACACTAGACCTCAAGCAGATTGGATTGTGGGCCTCTCCACTCTTCGTTCAGACTCTGGGAGCTTGATTTCCAAATGAAAATTGTAACTCTGGGACCTTGTGAAGTGTGGCAATGACATTCTTCTGGACATCTGTCAAGTCAGCAGGCTTCCCCATGATTGTGGAGCCTACTGAAACAGACTAAGGGACCTTTTTAAACGCGTAGGAAGCCTTTGCAGGTGTTTTTTGTTAATTATTTTAATTTACTGAGATAATGACTTTTGTGTTTTCATGGGCTGTAAGCCATAATCATCAACATTAACCAAAATAAACACTTGAAATAGATCACTCTGCTTGTAATGACTATGTAATATATGAGTTTCACTTTTTGTGTTGAAGAACTGAAATAAATTAACTTTTGGATGATATTCTCATTTAGTGAGATGCATCTGTATTTTGCGATATTACAATCTGTGTTTAAATATTTTTGTAATCTGATTTGTGTATGATGCACTCATCACTAGTGCTGATGCAAGTGCTCGTTGCTCGGGTATTCACCGAGTATCGCAGGTGCTTGAGTGACATGTTTGAGTCCCCGCGGCTGTCAGACTGCCACAACATCTGGGGATTGCTTGTGTTTGTCAGGCAATCCACACATGTTTTGTGGCAGTCTAACAGCCGCGAAACATGCTGACGCGGGGACTCGAACGTGTCACCGCGATACTCTATGCATAACCAAGCACCCTAGGCAAACTCGAGTAACGAGCACTTGTGCTCATCACTAATCAGCACTAAATAGTATAAGATGGTGAAGTGAGAAAAATATAAACATAAATTACATTTATGGGATCCAATAATTTAAAATTGGCATGTGCATATGTATTCAACCCTTTTGCTACGAAACCCCTAAAAATTTCCGGCGCAAGCAATTACCTTCATAAGTGACATGCTTAGTGAAAGGAAGTCCACCTGTGTGCAATCTAAGTGTCACATGGTCTGTCAGTATATACACACCTTCTCTGAAAGGCCACAGAGGCACCAATAACCAAACAACACCATGAAGGCCAATGAGATCTCCAAACAAGTGTGAGACAAAGTTGTTGAGAAGTGTTGGATTATAAAAAAAAATGTTTGATGATCCCCCAAAGCACCATCAAATCCATTATCAAGTGGAAGAAACATGGTACCACAACAAACCTGCCAAGAGACCCCCACCCAACAAAACTCTCAGCCCGAGCAAGGAGGGCATTAATCAGAGAGGCAGCACAGAGACAAAAGGTAACCCTGAAGGAGCTGCAGACTTCCCAAGCAGAGACTGGAGTATCTGTTCACATGACGACAATAAGCCATACACTCCATAGAGATGGCCTTTATAGAAGAGTGGGCAGAAAAGAAGTCTTTACTTATCACACAAATTGTAAGGCTCGTTTTGAGTTTGCCAAAAGACGTGGGAGAGTCCCCAAATATATGGAGGAAGGTGCTGTGGTCAGATGAGACCAAAATTGAACTTTTTGGCCAATAAGATAAACTCTATGTCTGGCGCAAAACCGACACAGCTCATCACCCCAAGAACACCATCCCCACAGTGAAACATGGTGATGGCAGCATCATGCTGTGGGGATATTATTCAGCAGCAAGGACAGGGAAAATGGTCTGAGTCAAGGGGGAGATGGACGGTGTGAAATACAGGGACATCCGACTGTCCACATCTAATGTGGGTAAATGAACATTCGTTAAAATGAACCAGGCGTGGATCCCAAATGATTGTCCATACCTTTGGATGACTAGACAACTATAATAGCCGCACCCATCCAGCCTTCAACTCTATTTGCCATTCGTTACATTTGGGAGCCTCCTCCCCAAATAAAAAAAGCTGTGTTCGCTACTTCCTCCTCCACGTCTTCTACCTACTCAACCACGTCCACCTCCTAATCCACTTGGACCTCTTCCTTCTGGTTCAAGATTCTTATTTTTTATTTCTACTATGCTTAGCGCAGAGACAGGATGCAGCTGTATTGAGGGACAGCATTGGGTTTTGCGTGTGCACAGTTTTACAAAAACACTGTCTGTGTACTCTGCACACATGTCTGTTATAGTACCATGCGTAGCCGCTGTGTGTATTCCCCATGTCTGTGGGAGTAATGTGCCTTTAAGCCACTGTGTGTATTATTGAACCCATATCTGTGGGAGTAATGTGCTTTGAAGCCGCTGTGTGTACTCTGCAACCCTGCCTGTGGGTGAAATTTATTATTCACTTCTGTGGAGGAAATGTATAAATATGCTATGTGGATGAAATTTTTAACTGGACTGCCGGTAGAAAGCCTTGCTGCGGACCGTCAGCTCGATCCAAAATCATATTACCAGCTTTTCATTTGCGGCATTTGTAACATACGCTACTAGAGAAGATATTTTTGAGCTGTGGGGGTACTGTGCCCCATTGTCTGGGTGTGAAATTTTTAGTCCTCTTTCTTAGGAAAATTTGGAAAAATGCTCTGTGAGTGAAATTTGTTATCCGCTTCTGTGGGATAAATGTGGGAACATGCTCTGTGGGTGAAATTTGTAAGCTGCTAATGTAGGGGTACTTTGCCCCATGCTCTGTGGGTGAAATTTGTAAGCTGCTAATGTAGGGGTACTCTGCCCCATGCTCTGTGGTTGAAATGTGTTAGCTTCTAATGTAGGGGTGGGAACTCTGCCCCATGCTCTGTGGGTTAAATTTTTAACTGATCTGGAAGTAGTAAGCCTCAGTCTCTGTGAGGGCACTGTTAACATTTTTATGTTATTCGTTTACTTCCTAATTTACCATGATTGCTATGGTGAAAGAACCGATTCAAGTCATTTTCCTTTCCACATTTGTTTGCATGGCAATAATCCTGCACCACGAAGCCATACGCTACCAGAAATCAGTTGTCCAGTCAGTCTGTATAAAAGACTGATGGTGGCAGCGAGTAGTCGTGGGTTATTGTGGAATTAGCAGTTACCATACCGGGGGTATATACACATATTCCATGCGCTGGAATCGGAGGTGTATAGACCATACACTCACTGTTAGTTTCCCAATAACCGGCCTATTAATGGACACGGCCTGCGACCACATGTTGATCATCGGTCATTCGCGTAATTGTCTGCACGGCATGGGACAGCAGAGAGCTGTTCGTGACAAAAAGATAACAGTGGGTGGATCTGCGTGACCTTTCAGGTTGTGATCTTTGAAAGACTGTCATTTTGATATTGATTTTCATGGTAAGTACACCAGTCTAATCAGATTTAAGAGACATAATGAGTTTTGCAGTGCGCAATGTGAAAGCTGCTAACAGATCCACTTTTAAGATGTATTCCCATCTTAAACATTTGTGTCCGTAGAATATGCTGTAAAGGTCTGACAAATGCTGTTTTCACATATATAGTCCACACCTTTTTTCAGGATTGGTGTTCTCTATCCTGCTTTTAGTGTTGAAAATTTTTTTTGTGATGAAAATAATTTCAATGCATTTTTTCTTGCTTTGATGTTTTTTTTTTCTGGTTCCATTAACCTTGGCGCATGCCACTCATTTATTTTCAGGTTTGGGGTCATGTAGCCAGTTCAGCTTACTACAATTATAACTTTACATTGTGGCTTCCCATTCCCACCATCTTTCTCCTGCCACTATACCTCCTTGTTCTGTAAGGCCAACGACACCTCCTTTTTCCATCTCTATCCACTGAATACATCTCTTGCTGCATTAATATATTCTATTCCCATTACATCCCCTTGCACCAGGTCCACCTTTCCCTATGTGATGGGCTGGAGGCTATTGAATGGTGCATGGTGTGGAGTTATTGTGGGGTAAGTAAGCGACTATGGAATATGACCGTCCTCTATGATCTGTGATATGCAGGAACTTTAGTGGAGGAGACTACACTTGGGTTACAGAGCAGTAGCTGATGATGTTCTCCCTATCCCATGTACAACATGTAATTGATGATGTAGTGCATATTGGGGCAATGACATTAGTCTTGGGAAGCCATATGACAGATGGCCATAACATCACTGTCATGATGGAAAAGAATCAGCAGCAAGATCATGTGGACCAGCTCCCCACAAAAAAAAATCAGATTAATTCTTCATTCCTTGTTATTTGTAACATTCACCACAGCAGTCCAAAATTAAAATAATAGTATCAAAAGAGAGAACAGAATATAAAGAAGACACAGACACAATGAATAGAGTTTAATAATTTTTATTCTTATCATCAAATTTAGTTTAATTTAATCATCCAGTGCCATTATTATGATTTACTGCATAAAAGGACGTGAACCAGAGGAAGGCAAAACAACCCCATGAGTGGGGAAAAATTCCTTCCTGACCCCAAGTACTGGCGATCAGCTAATCCCTGGTTCACTGCAGTGTCAGCTCTGGATGGGGCCCTGTCACATCTTTTATACATATACTTAATATTTTTTACTTATACATATGCTTTTTAACCTATAATTACTATTACTTACCTATGCTTATCCTTTCTTACTTATACTTATTTTTTCTCACCTATACTTATGTCTTTTCTTTTTTTTGTTGAATTTTAAAAATACTTATCTTTTTTACCTATACTTATCCTTTTTACCTGTTTTACCTATAATTTTAGTTTCTTACCTATATTTATCCTTTCTTACCCATGCTTAACCTTTTTTTAATTTTGTTGAATTTTAAAAATACAAAAAAATTCTTACCTATTGATGTTCTTTTTTTTCCCCTATATTCATCTTACCTATACTTATCCATTTTTACCTTTTTTTATATACTTTATGCTTACTTATACGTATCCTTACTTACCCTTCCTTATCTTTTTTTTCTTATTTTTATTGAATTTTTAATATACTTATCCTTTTTACCTATATTTACTTATAATTTTAGTTATCCTTATGGTGGTCCCTGATGATGTTGAACATCCAATCTTCTGATCTTCTCTGCATGGTCTTCTGGAAGCTCAGGTACACAGCTTGCTCTGATATTATTGAGCTGGTGTTTTGTTGAGGGTTTTCTAGTTGGCAAATGAAAACCCTCTGAATACGGCCTGGTCCTCTGGTGTTATCGATAACTCAGCCTCTGCCGCTTGGATCTTGTCAAGCTTAAAAGCACGGAACCTGAGTTTAGGCTTAGTTGGCTACAGAAAAAAATGCAGAAAAAAATCATGGTGAAATTGGTGACTAATCAAAACCGTCTCAACTTGAAGTATTGAAAAAAATATTAAAGGAACGTTTTCAAATGTAAATATTATATCTTACAATATCAAAACCAGCACCACAAGCATTGCAGTTCAAGACTAATCACTTCAATGATCTGCAGTGCCACTAATAATCTCTATGGCCAATTATACTTCTGTGTCATCATGTATAGGTTGCAGAATTACATGCAATAGCTCAATTATGGTTAGAACGAGAGGTTTCTAAATAAGTACAATCAGTACTTGTCACTTCATCTCTGAACACTTTGACCTGTTAACAGAAACTTTCCGAATTGGGACAGCTCTATCAGTTTTGTTTTTGACAAAATTGGTTCTTGTTTTATTTTTCTTCTGGGCAAAATCAGCAGTGGAGGCTATAAAAAGAAGTATTATTGAAAATGTAAACTAATCTTTAGATTCAGTAAATGAGCATCAGTCGGTGGCGCTAGTAGGTGGTCCTAAGGGTATGCAGCAAATTTTAGAACAGGAGCCACTACCTGTCCAGAAGGTATCAGAGATAGAAACCTGGATTAAAAACTAGATTAATTTGCGCTGCCCTGTGGGCCAAAGTAATTAGATCTCAGGTGTTAGCAGGTATATAAAAGCGGCTGAATAACAACCTAAATAGATTGGTAAATTAAAATAACAATTTAATGGTAAAGTTTAAAAGGACAATGACAATTTAATATAGAAATTTAAAAGTACAACGAATATAAAATATTAAAATGGCTAGAGGTAATGACAATGATTGAGATAAATGGTGGGTATCGGCGTGGAATAAAAGGTGCAAGTGAAGTCCTTGTCAGGTCCTGGTTAGTCAGCTGGTTAGCAGTTCGTAAGAGTCCGCTTGTATAATAGTAGGAAGCGGGGGCCAAAGTATGGGTGACAGTCCAGTTGCTGGGTCTAGAAAAAACGGAGGAGGGGGAAATTAATATAGGGAAGGTAACTGATGTAATAGCTGAATAGAGATGAATGGTAGTTACCTAAGGTACTAGGTTTGGTGTAAGTACTCAAGTGGCGGGAGGCCTTGTGAAGACACTGTGAAAGGTATAAACAAGAAAAATCAGTATAATGCTAGCAAACAAATAAGTGGAGTGTAAATGGTAGTTACCAGTAAAGATGGATGTGAGCCTTGTTAGGTAGGATGAAGAGTGAGCCCACTAATAGATGTTAAAAGGTTCTTTGGAGACCTGTGTAGATGGGAGAATACAAGATGAAAATAGGGATGAGGTTAATTGTTGATTCTAAATGATGGAAGTAGAGGTTATTACTTGCTTGAATGGGGAACGTGTGTGGTCCCAAAAATAGGGGCACGCTCCTAGGTGGTAAAAGGACCGATGTTCTGGCTGGGAGGGGGGGGGGTGGGTATGACCCCCAAAGTCCAATTGGCTGTTATGATCAATAGGATGATGCTTGGATCACTTAGGTGATCTGAGGAGTGAATAAGAATGGAGGTTAAAAAAAAAAAAATGGCACTGAATGGTAGTTCACTTAATGTACTGAGGGACTTGGAACAAATAGGGTGAAATCTAGACCCAGCAACTGGACTGTCACCCATACTTTGGCCCCCGCTTCCTACTATTATACAAGCGGACTCTTACGAACTGCTAACCAGCTGACTAACCAGGATCTGACAAGGACTTCACTTGCACCTTTTATTCCACGCCGATACCCACCATTTATCTCAATCATTGTCATTACCTCTAGCCATTTTAATATTTTATATTCGTTGTACTTTTAAATTTCTATATTAAATTGTCATTGTCCTTTTAAACTTTACCATTAAATTGTTATTTTAATTTACCAATCTATTTAGGTTGTTATTCAGCCGCTTTTATATACCTGCTAACACCTGAGATCTAATTACTTTGGCCCACAGGGCAGCGCAAATTAATCTAGTTTTTTAATCTTTAGATTCACTTGCAAGTCTGTCTGAAAAAATTATCAAAATGTTGTGAACTGGTCCTTGTGGAGAGCTCATTTCAATTTTTTTTAGTGAAGGGTTGTCTTCTCTAGCTCCAGCTACTGATGCTTATGTAATGCTTTGCCAGATTAAATGGCTTGCACCTGACAGAATATATAACTAGTTAATTATTTGCATATAGCCTGCAAAAGAGTCTGAAAGAAGTGCAATACTATAGATGAGACATGCACCGTTACTAAATTAAATTGTCCAATCAGCCTGATCATCTATAATAGTAATGTAAAGATTAACGCCATCCAAATAATTTTCCAACCCTGACATTAAACATAATGTATCACAGAGCCAAAAGCATGAAAGATTGTGGGAGAGTATCTTATTCAGATCCATGTGACAATTCTGTACATATACTTACTACATGGATGTATGGTGGGGCCATCCTAAGGGCTTCCACTGAGACCCAATCAATTCGCTGGAAGAAGGGGTGTTCTCGGATGTTATTATTGACTCCTAATCTCTGGACAGGATCTTCCTGGAGGAGCTGTTCAATGATGTCTTTGGCGCCGGAGGAAGATTCATCAAAGAGTGAGGGATGGTAGTTACACTCACTGGTCAGCATTTCGTTTAAGATGACACCAAACGAGTACCAGTCTACTCCGGCGTTATACTCCTCCTTGTCCAGGATCTGCCATAGAGAAGCAT
The DNA here is from genome assembly GCF_046119375.1 of Phyllobates terribilis. Classification (NCBI taxonomy): domain Eukaryota; kingdom Metazoa; phylum Chordata; class Amphibia; order Anura; family Dendrobatidae; genus Phyllobates; species Phyllobates terribilis. The sequence goes on along the minus strand of NW_027362771.1, from coordinate 412,203,980 downwards.
TATTAGTAGTGCTACCTCTTGTATGTCACCGTACTTATATGTCACTCATATTGTTATGTGAGTCCATAGTCAATGACAGTACGTCTTACTACATAAATTTAAGTACATTGTTAAGTACATTGTTTTCGTTTTTTCCTCCCCTTCTTCCAAGAGCCATAACTTTTTTTATTTTTCCATGCGCATAACAGTATGAGGGCTTGTTTTTTGCAGGACGAGTTGTACTTTTGAATGACACCAATCATTTTATTATGTGATACACTGGAAAACGGAAAAAAATTTCCAAGCGAGTTGAAGTTGCAAAAATAAAGTGCAATTTCAATTTGTTTTCTTAATTTACCATGTTCACTATGCGGTAAAACTGACCTAGCAATTTGATTATCCAGGACAGTACAATTACACAGAAACCAAAAGTATAGTATTTTTTTTTTTTAAGTGGTGAAAAAAAATTCTGACATTTGTAAAAATAAAACCCTTTGCTTGTGTCGCCCTTTGTGACACCCCTAACGCTTTACATTTTCAGGATATTGTGCTGTGTGATGGATTATTTTTTGCGCCCTGAGATGACTTTTTATTGATACCATTTTGGGGTAGATACAGTGTTTTAATCGCCTTTTATTGCATTTTATTACAATGTTGCAGTGGCCAAAAAATGTAATTTTGGTGTTTTGATTTTTTTCACATTATGCCTTTTACTGATCAGATTAATTCATTTTATATTTTGATAAATGCTGGCTTTCACTGGAGTACTGACATGACAAGCACGGAGATCTTCAGCAGACCCCCGACTGTCATGGTAATCCATCGGCACCCCGTGATCATGTCATGGACGTGCCAATGAACGTGTGGAAAAAAGCGCGTCCTTGTTAGCGCGCCCGGCACGTGTTAAATGCCACTGTCAGATATTGAAAGCGAGATTTAACAGGTTAACAGCCGCAGGGGGAGCAGTGTTATACACTATCCATGTAGACATGCAGGCTAGGAGGAATAGGAGACGTTGCTCCTCCCATTTGGTGATTGTGGGGTACATAGCAGTGAAGCACCCAGAGTTCACACATTTTTCACCTGTTCTGGGGATTGGTGATATATTGACAATCCTTTAAAAGGGTTTTCCAGTACTTTTATATTGATGACCAGAACAAGTCATCAATATAAGAATGGTGGGGGCCAACACCCAGCAGTCCCACTGATCTGCAGATCTCTGTACTGCCCACTAAACAGTACAGAGGTGCGATGTTCTGCTCTGTTTACATCAGGTTGCCGCCAGAGGTAAGAACAGCTAATCAGTGTGATCGGACCCCAAATGATTTTATATTGATGAACTAGCCTAAATAAAGCTCATCAATGTGAAAGTATCCAAAAAACTTTTAAATACAAAAAATAAAAACCTTCTATTCTCACCTCAGGAGCCATGTAACCCACGGTCCCAGCGAAACTGGTGGCTGTCCGGTCTCCGTGCATGTTCTCAAGTGCAAGACCGTAATCCGTGATCTTAACGTGGCCCGTATCAGTCACCAGGATGTTCTCGGGCTTTAGGTCTCTGTAAGAAAAAGAAAAGTAACCTGAGTATAAAGTAAGTGTTCTTCCTATATCTGTGGTGAAATGATGACATACGAGAATAAACATATTTTCTCTTAGTGTTGTACTTTCCTCTGAGATAACTCCTTTACTGTATTCCCTGTACCACTGTAGGGATCCCTGTGTTACATGTGACGGCCGCTGAGCTGCAGCGTCCTGACAGTGATACCATATAGGACTACTAGACACCAGATACAGGGCATCAGTCTGCAGGTCACCAGGGTGGAGGGACTGCGTGCAGCTAAGCTTTAAGGTCTCGTGCACATGATCATATTTTCTCTTAGTGTTGTACTTTCCTCTGAGATAACTCCTTTACTGTATTCCCTGTACCACTGTAGGGATCCCTGTGTTACATGTGACGGCCGCTCAGCTGCAGCGTCCTGACAGTGATAACATATAGGACTACTAGACACCCAATACAGGGCATCAGTCTGCAGGTCACCAGGGTGGAGGGACTGCGTGCAGCTAAGCTTTAAGGTCTCGTGCACATGATCATATTTTCTCTTAGTGTTGCACTTTCCTCTGAGATAACTCCTTTACTGTATTCCCTGTACCACTGTAGAGATCCCTGTGTTACATGTGACGGCCGCTCAGCTGCAGCGTCCTGACAGTGATACCATATAGGACTACTAGACACCCAATACAGGGCATCAGTCTGCAGGTCACCAAGGTGGAGGGACTGCGTGCAGCTAAGCTTTAAGGTCTCGTGCACATGATCATATTTTCGGTCTGAATGCGATGCAACAAAACATCGGATAGCAGTCGGACCAATATCATTCTATGGGCCGTAAACATGTGCGATTTTTTCCCTCAGACCGATCGCAGCATTCCGAGTTGGATCAAATGAACAGGTCACACTCGGCTATGCAAGTCAAAGAGTCCATGGAAAACATCGGACTGCACTCGGATGATATCTGAGTGCAGTCCGATTTCCAAGGACTGACAGAATGGAGAAGATGGAGATTTTTTTTTCCATCTTCTCGTCATCAAAAAAAAATTTGATCACACTGATCACACTCTAATTAAATTCTGTTCAGAGTTTAATGAAAGTGTGATGTGCATAATCATGCAGATTCTCTTAGATGAGAGAATATACGCTGGTGTGACCCAGCCTCACACGGACTACATTACCTGTGGATGATGCCCTTAGAATGGAGGAACTGGATCCCACACACTAGTTCGGCGGCATAGAATCTGACAAAGAGAAAATGAATAAGTATCAGATCCCATAGAGAGTAAACTTGGGAATTCATATTAGTCAATAGGAGCATTATTCTATATTATTCCATCATAGGACCATTTTCTATCATTACACTAAGCATTTTCATTTCAGTTGCTTTACCCAACAATCAGAATGAATCTGAGCTCCTGAAGAGACTGTTATAAAGTATTTCCACATTCAGAAGTAGAGAGACTCTCAGGACCGACATGTCAGGAGTGGAAGTAACACTATGACCTCCAGTATCTAACTGGTCTTTTATATACAACGTGGATTAGAGGTTTTTTTAAAGGGGTTTTCTGATCTCAGAAGAAAAGTCTGCAGTCACTCTATGTGACTGCCGAATCGTGACGTGTAAAAAGCGCACACTGTCACTATTGTAGTCTCGAGAATACATGTCTGAAAATTACATACTTATGATTATATGCCGACTATACTCGGGAACGTCTCTCAATTCTCTCCTATTGAAAGAAGCCGGGTGAGACTAGTCAACATGTGATCACAAGTATGTAAATTGTACACGTGTGATAAAAGGATCGCCCACCTGAATGGGGAATACAGGGAAATCGGGACCATTGCTCACAATTTGGCAGTCTGCAGTCTTGTAGCGTGACCGCTGACTTTTCTTCTGAGACCGGACAACTCCTTGAACACATTACCTGGCACTGGTGATGTCAAGCGGCCCCTTCCTGTGTAGAAGTTGGTAAAAGTCCCCGCAGCTCATGTATTCCATACCAAGGAAAACATTCATCTGTAACATGGAACATTTGCATTTATTATACAGTAAAGACAAATTGAATAAAAGTCATCCAATACAATATGTGCACTCTAAAATGCTGCAATTCAAAATACAACATTTCATGCAACATTAAATAAAGATCTTCAAACAGCAATAGTGACAGAAGAATACAAAAGTCACAGCTTTTAGGCTGCAGAGAAGAAAAAACAAAATGAAAATTGCTGCTCTCTTACAGCCTCAGCTGCTTCTTTATGGGGATAAAGGCGTTGTTCAGGATAGAAAAAATACTCACTTTTCTTCCAGAAAAAAAGTGCTACATTCAAGACTATAGAGAGCCATTTTGTTCTGAACAATAATACCCTCTATACCACCTCTGTACCCTCTATACCACCTCTGTACCCTCTATATGAACTCTGTACCCTCTATATCACCTCTGTACCCTCTATACCTCCTCTGTACCCTCTATACCTCCTCTGTACCCTCTATATCACCTTTGGACCCTCTATATCACCTCTGTACCCTCTACAACACCTCTGTAAAATTTGTCCCTGGCAGAGGTATTGTCCATTGAGCAGTGAAGTCTGTAGTGCATGCAGTGATATTTATTAAAGGGGTTTTCCACTCTTATGATGTACCTATCCTTAGAATAGGTCATTAATATCAGTTTGGTAGGGTCGGATCAGCTGTTACCATCTCTCCCAAAAGTTGGATGTAAACAGTATATGGAGCAAACAAGGTTTAGTGGTCACTCCTGGTACTGCAGGACAGCTCCTATTCAGGCGAATAGGTCATCAACGTAAAAAAAGTGGCAAAACCTTTCAGCACTAAGCAGTCACAATTCTACCTTGGTCTGGAATCCAAAGTCTGCGTGGACGAGGAATGGGCTTCCAGATGCCAGCTGAAGAACTCGCCTCTCCACCATGACATCCAGCCTATCACCTCCGGCTAGCAGGGCTCTTTTGCTGATGATCTTAACAGCAAATTCTTGGCGGGTTAAAGTATCTTCCGCCATCAGGACCTTTCCAAAGCTGCCGAAGCCGAGCACATGGTGGAATAATAATCTCTCCTTGATGGAATGAGAGATTGTGCTGGAGCTGGATGGCCGAACACCACTGCATCCTATCAGGGGAGAAAAATGGAAAATATTACAATAAATCTAACGTTTACAGGACATTATTCAGACTAAGGAAATCTTTTGTTCTAAGTAAAGCTTGTACTTCATTTTATAAACTGTGTAAATGGATTTTATTAATAAGCAACTTAGTATTCATGCAATCAATCTTACATGGTTTTGTCTGTTAAAAAGCAGAAGTCATAAAATTATTATATTATTTCCATTATACACTTGGCTGTGATGAGGTTGGTTAATATGAACATTTAAAGGGTTTTTCCATAATGACACTTTTCTCTAGAGACAAATCGCATGGATTTTACCGGGACATTCCATTTACAGTGAATTTATTCTTAGCAAATTCAATTTCCTTCATTCAGCTCAGGAGTATTGGAGTATAATAAAACTCCCAAAGCATAGTAAAGGTAAGATGTAGAAAAAAAAGATCCAAAAAACTAATATCTCACTTCTCACTTATTCTGCTCTCTGTCCCTCACTAGGTCCTTGACCTTACTCATTACTGCCAGCGTGCACTGATGGAACCCGGTCATCTTCACACTAGGCCAGGACTTCCGGCCTTGACTCGGCCTGGCATGTCCCTGCGCATGCAAAGGAATATCCCAAGCCTACTCGCAGCTGGAAGTCCTGGTCTAGAGTCAAGAAGCAAGTCATGATGTTATGACCTGCACCACGACCTTACGGCGAGCACTCTAGACCAGGACTTCCAGACACAGGGACATCCAGGGTCTACTCCCAGCCAAGCGTAAAGATGCCTGAGGTGTCAGTACACCGTGATGGTAAGTAGAGGTGTTGAGGACCGTAGGGGGGACAACGAGCAGCAGAGACATTCATTTTTTTTTAACCTTTTGCTGGCCCTGTACAGCTCAACAAGATGGTGGCGACCATTTTGCTGAATTCTTTCTGAGCAAACTACAAAAAATATGGAAAAGAATACTGATTTTTGTAAAAGTCAACTTCACTTGAATAAAATCTCCCAACTCCAATTATCACCTATATTATTCTGGGACCCTCATGATCAAAAGAACAAGACACCCGCAGTCGACCAGTGAAGAGGGATTTGATAGGGTGGTGGTGAAAAATGCATATTGCTATTTACAACTCAATATTTATGGACTGATGGAAACAGCAAAGTGCTACAGTATTCTGCTGGCAACTCTAGATGGGACACCTGAAAAGATGTTGAACCATGTTGTACCTTTAGCAGCAGTTTATTTTTAATCTGGAGCGCAGCGCTAGCCACAAATGCTTTCTAGGAGTTCCCTCGCGCTAGGCATGTGGACGGGCATGTGGTCGACCATTTAGAAGGATGCTGCAACTGTCACTCCAGAGCAGAGATGTGGTAAAGCGCTTACTGCAGAATGCCAAGAGCATTTCAGAGTCACAGAACTCACAAAAACCGGGATCAACGTTCACCTGATTAAAGCTACATTTTCTCAGTCACGATGCTGCTAAACATATAAATTTGCAGACAAACCTGCCGACAGACTCCTTTTAAGAAAATCACTCCAGCATTTTCTTTCCCCATATATAAAGATTACTCCCCATCAATATTCTAGCTGTTTAACCAGTTTACGCCCAGGCTGTATCCTCCTATTCCTGACCATACACATGTTCAGGTTTTATCATACATGCACTTTTAAGGGATCTAAAAAGAATGTTCTTGCTCAGATATTCAAAAGTTTTGCCTTTTTTTTGCAATACAAGGGGCTTAATTTTTATGTCATTTTTATATTCCTTTTTTCTAGTTGATATCATCATAAATAAAGGTAGGAAATATGTGTCTATTTTTCACTTTTTTTCCCCACAAAGGACGAGTAAAACATTTTTAAATTGCATTCCCCTTTTCATAGAAATGAATTTTAGATATTGAACATATTTTCTTTTCAATGGAGGCAGGGCTGGAAACAGTGATTCAGACTGGCAGGGTCTCTTTTTTTTTAGTTTCGTTTTTTCATTTATGAATTTTTTTCCTATTTTATTTTTGCTTTTTTCATTTATTGTTTCATATATTTTACATACTATGCCCACCATACGGCCTTAAAGGCCTTTGAGTGACATTTTAACATATTAATATTCTTGTTATTTCTAATTTTCCCTGTAACTGAGGTTGGTATATTAGCCCCAGTTGCAGGAGAATTTCAGCCTCCTGCCTGCAGGGTACAGCTGACCTGATCTCCTACAACCCAGCTGCTCCTGTTCCCTCCCTACAGCTAGCGATCACATGTTTCCTGGATCTGGCAGCATGGTCAGTGCTTCCTAATCTCTTCTTAATCGGCATACAAAATTACAGGTTTAGCACTGTGTATACAGCTATAGAGATGGTTAGTATGCTACTAAGCCATGTTTTACCTTCTGTCTTGAAAGTCTGGCTGTGTATGACAATATTCATGTATTTATTTTACTCAGTTATATAGCGCCATTAATTCCACAGCGCTTTACAGACATCATCACTGTCCCCATTGGGTCTCACAATCTAGATTCCCTAGATTATGTCTTTGGAGTGTGAGAGGAAACAGGAGAACCCAGAGGAAACCCACACAAACACGGGGAGAACATACAAACTCCTTGATATATAGCTGCACTCTAAAATACCAAGAATAATAAATTTAGAAAATTGGAACTCATAGGCATAGCTAGGGGTTGGGTTCAGGGGATCGAAACTTCTTAGTGGGCCCCTAACCAGAAAACCATGATTACAGCTATGGTGATGCACCCTACTAGTGGATGTAGGAGAACCTCAGCAGATGACAGAGCTGTTACTAAAAGAAATCTCCATACAAAGACCAATATAGATATTACCGCCATATGGTGACATATAGAGGTAGATACCAGCCCTGCAGAACATATAAGTGATTACAGTACAGTTATAGATAGTGACTTACAGCTAATGTTCTTTCTGGAGGAGTCGTTCACTTTTCCCATCTTTTCCATCTGATCCAGACCGACACAGCAACTTCTTCCAGCCAGGACTCGTCTGCAGAGATTACAGCACAGACACATTAGACGTCTCACGTTTCAGGCACCATCTCCATCTACCTCCAACCTACCCAAAATCCTTATCCTGCTGAGCCACTGCTACCGTATGTGTCCCTATTACTGCAACTGCTGTGTGGTACTGTGTGCCCTCTAATTTTCCTCCTACTGGAGCCCTAGATTTCTCTTTAATTGCATTCGTAAAGTATGATGGCCATACTGTACCCCACACCTCTCCACACTGTATAATGGCCACCAAACTGCATGATGGACCCCACACAAACCTTCACTGTATAACTGCTTGCATATAGTTTAAAGGCCCCCACATAGTCCTCCATACAGCATAATGCACCTCATAGTCCATACAGCATAATACACCCCACAGCCCATACAGCATAATGCACCCCCATAACACATACAGTATAATGCACCCCCATAGCCCATACTGTATAATACACCCCACAGCCCATACAGCATAATGCACCCCCATATAGTATAATGCACCCCATAGCCCATACAGTATAATACACCCCATAGCCCATTCAGCATAATGCACCCCCATAAAGTATAATGCACCCCATAGCCCATTCAGTATAATGCACCTCATATATTATAATACACCCTATAGCCTATACAGTATAACGAACCTCCATATAATATAATGCATCCCATAGACTATTCAGTATAATGCACCACCATATAGTATAATGCACCCCATAGCCCATTCAGTATAATGCACCTCATATATTATAATACACCCCATAGCCTATACAGTATAATGAACCTCCATATAATATAATGCATCCCATAGTCCATACAGTATAATGCACCACCATATAGTATAATGCACCCAGTAGCCCATTCAGTATAATGCCCCTTATTCAGTATAACGCAACCCATTCAGTATAATGCACCCCATAGTCCTCAGTACAGTTTAATTGCCCCCACAATGTTCTAAATAAAATACTAAAATACAATACTCACCTCTCCTCCTCGCTCCCCGCTGATCCGGTGGTCGCAGCTTGTGCTCTAAGCGTCACACATCTCAGCATAAATGACGCCACGTACTGGCATCATCGCGCTGAGACGTCAGACACCAAGGAAGAATGATGGAGGAGGAAGCATCAGCTGACGCTCCCTCCTCCATCGCTTTCAACTGTATCGGAAGATGCCAATACAGATGAACTTGCGGGGGGCCCCCAGCTCACGGGCCCCATAGTGGCAGTGCAGGGAGTTGTCTCTCTGCTCTGCCGCAGAGTTTAACTGTATCGGCGCATGCTGATACAGTTAAAAATAGTGTAGCTTCGGGTGGGACCCTGAGAGCGCGGGCCCTGGGGCGGCCGCACCCTTTTCCCCCTCGGTAGCTACGCTACTGTTGGAACTGCATTACTGCCATAGAAAAAAGGTAAATGCTACATTATGTACATATGGAATATTGGAAAAACTGAAACTGCAATATTGCTATAGAAAAATTGCAGTAAAAAGAAGGTAGCTGGCACCTGTACACACTAGTTTGGATGTGCTGGTCAGTTTTTTTGTTTGCAACAAACTCCTATGACATATGCACTCCACCTCCCATCAGCCTTAGGTGGTTTTAATTAGCTGGTTCCTTCCTGCCCCATAAATTGTAGGCTTTTTAGTCCAGAAAAGGTGTCTTATCAGGACAGAAACCCAACAATTACGTACGTCTTGACAATGGCTGTTTGGCTCATATATATTGGCCAATTTATGCGCTAAGTCCCGTCTTTTTACTGTAATTTTTCTATAACTTTCACCGATTGTGAATAACTTATTGTAAGAAAAACAAAATCAAAAATCACCGACTTAAACACTGTATAAGAATTCTAAGTTTAAAACATCACTTTTATTTAGAATGATTTAAAATATTTTAGTATCAACTGTAGCAGCTATAATCAAATAAATGGTCAAATGCTATTCAAGATCATGCAAGGCAGGTTTGAAATGGTAGATAAATCCCTATTATAACTCTAATCTTACTCTACCTTGCCGTGGAGCTTGGCACCCTGAACCTGTGCAATGGCACCCCCCTCGTACGTCCTTGTCTAACCCTGTATGGCCCTACAGAGAGAAGAAAGGTAGGACTAAACCAAACATGGCTTTTTATCTAAAAAAAACCTTTATCTAAGAAAACTAAATGTGAGATAACCCACTGCATACATATACTGGTATAGTCCTTTATTCAGATTCATCCAATATTTATTATCAGTGTCTCTCTATACTGTGTTGATTTGTGTCATAGGGAGACAGGAAATTCCATGTATCTATAAGACAAACAAAAGATCGTAATACCTATAGTTGTCCTAGAAAAGCCCTACCTTACTGAAGAGGTTGGCACCCTAAATCTGCGCAATGGCGCCCCTGCTCGACATCGACTTTCCCTATCTGACCCTATTATGCGCTAAGATAGGAGAAATGTAAAGAGAATGACAAAAAAGTACAAGAAGAAGATATGCTATATCCTGTAATTAACTAGACAACGACCATTAGTACAATTATGGTCACTCTCTTTTAACCATAGAGATGGGTTAACTCAATCATATACAAAGAAATCCAAAATTGTTAAACAGTTTATAGTGAAAAAATAGGGTAGAAAAGATCAGTTGTAACTAGAATTTAAATATATATTAGGAAAGGATACAGAACCACAAAGCTAGGCACACAAGAGATCAATAATTCATAGGTAGACTATAGGTCATATACAAAAAAACATATAACAAGGTGTATTAATATTCCACTTAGCCCTCTAAAACAAATCTTACATATCAATCTCTTATTGCGCCATGTCCCAATTAATCAAGATGTCAAACGACGGAGAGTGGTCATGTATAAGATATCCCCTTATCAATCTATGCAAATACACTGTTCACTTTTGCACCAAGGTGCCATGACTTATGTACATAATTAGCCCACCCCTACTCAGCATGAAATCCATAGTATGCCTAATTTCTCAGCGCGTTTCCCCTTCAATGGGTTCATCAGGAGAGCATACATCAAAATTATATATCAAAAACAAGATTCATGGACTTAGATTAGACCCTCATTCAGTCATTGGTTTAATGCAGCTGTGATAGGGAGATCATGCCCTTCTATGTCCACCTCAGGAAAAATATGCCATAGGTACTCCTGAGAGTCATGCCTCCTTTTATATTTCCCTCCTTACATTGCCCTTCCGGTTCATAGCATAGCGTCAGTGGTGGGACACATATGTGTTCCATACTGCTGTTGTATCCGGCCTCTAGACCCCCTAACTACAGTGCGATATACAGTACAGACCAAAAGTTTGGACACACCTTCTCATGTAAAGATTTTTCTGTATTTTCATGACTATGAAATTTGTACATTCACACTGAAGACATCAAAACTATGAATTAACACATGTGGAATTTATACTTAACAAAAAAGTGTGAAACAAATGAAAATATGTCTTATATTCTAGGTTCTTCAAAGTAGCCACCTTTTGCTTTGATGACTGCTTTGCACACTCTTGGCATTCTCTTGATGAGCTTCAAGAGGTAGTCACCGGAAATGGTTTTCACTTCACAGGTGTGCCCTGTCAGGTTTAATAAGTGGGATTTCATGCCTTATAAATGGGGTTGGGACCATCAGTTGTGTTGTGCAGAAGTCAGGTGGATACACAGCTGATAGTACTACTGAATAGATTGTTAGAATTTGTATTATGGCAAGAAAAAAGCAGCTAAGTAAAGAAAAACGAGTGGCCATCATTACTTTAAGAAATGAAGGTCAGTCAGTCCGAAAAATTGGGCAAACTTTGAAAGTGTCCCCAAGTGCAGTTGCAAAAACCATCAAGCGCTACAAAGAAACTGGCTCACATGAGGACCGCCCCAGGAAAGGAAGACCAAGAGTCACCTCTGCTTCTGAGGATAAGTTTATCCAAGTCACCAGCCTCAGAAATCGCAGGTTAACAGCAGCTCAGATTAGAGACCAGGTCAATGCCATGTCAATTCTAGCAGCAAACAGATCTCTTTAACAACTCTTAAGAGGAGACTTTGTGCAGCAGGCCTTCTTGGTAAAATAGCTGCTAGGAAACCACTGCTAAGGACAGGAAACAAGCAGAAGAGACTTGTTTGGGCTAAAGAACACAAGGAATGGACATTAGACCAGTGGAAATCTGTGCTTTGGTCTGATGAGTCCAAATTTGAGATCTTTGGTTCCAACCACCGTGTCTTTGTGCGACGCAGAAAAGGTGAACGGATGGACTCTACATGCCTGGTTCCCACCGTGAAGCATGGAGGAGGAGGTGTGATGGTGTGGGGGTGCTTTGCTGGTGACACTGTTGGGGATTTATTCAAAATTGAAGGCATACTGAACCAGCATGGCTACCACAGCATCTTGCAGCGGCATGCTATTCCATCCGGTTTGCATTTAGTTAGACCATCATTTATTTTTCAATAGGACAATGACCCCAAACACACCTCCAGGCTGTGTAAGGGCTATTTGACCAAGAAGGAGAGTGATGGTGTGCTACACCAGATGACCTGGCCTCCACAGTCACCAGACCTGAACCCAATCGAGATGGTTTGGGGTGAGCTGGACCGCAGAGTGAAGGCAAAAGGGCCAACAAGTGCTAAGCATCTCTGGGAACTCCTTCAAGATTGTTGGAAGACCATTTCCGGTGACTACCTCTTGAAGCTCATCAAGAGAATGCCAAGAGTGTGCAAAGCAGTCATCAAAGCAAAAGGTGGCTACTTTGAAGAACCTAGAATATAAGACATATTTTCAGTTGTTTCACACTTTTTTGTTAAGTATATAATTGCACATGTGTTAATTCATAGTTTTGATGCCTTCAGTGTGAATGTACAATTTTCATAGTCATGAAAATACAGAAAAATCTTTAAATGAGAAGGTGTGTCCAAACTTTTGGTCTGTACTGTATGTCCTAACACTTTGTGCATGTGTGGCACCCCAGGGGTCTGGTTTCCACAGTAACAGCAATGTTATGTCTGAGAGCAGGTGGGAGGTCTCTTGGTCAGGGATCCTGTGCATGCCACACCTCCTGCCCAGTCCTGGGAGGGGAAGAACTTCCCCTATATAAACCGAGGGCTGAGGCAGGGTTAGTGAGTAGAGAAGAAGTAGAGACAGAGAAGAGAAGCAGATATAGGAAAAGAACATCAGGAGCTCTGTGGGCGCAGTGGTATAAGGAGTCAGGGGCTGGCAGCTGCAGAGCTCGCCCTGACTGAGAAGCTATCACCGGACCCGGAGTCCGAGGCTGTGGGGACTAATCTTTACCCAGCAGCAGAAACCGCCCGGCAGGGGATTTCAGGTCCTCTGGCCAAGAAACCCGAAGGCACGGTCACACGCGTGGGACCAGCACCGCCGTCGTGGAGCGGACGCCACTAGAAGGCCCCGAGTCACCGGCCATACGGGTGAGCACCACACGGTACACTCAGGGACGTGGGCTACTTATACCCGCCTCTAGCAAGGTAGCCAGAAGAGTACAGTCAGTTTGGGAGGCCTACAACTCCGCCTGGCCAGGGGAGATCCCATCTGCTCAAGGACTGACCAGGCCCCGATCGCTAGCCAGTACTCCGGGAGGGTCTATCTTTATCAGCAGTAAAGACCCTGAACTACACCGTACCGTCTCCGAGTGGTTCCTGCTACCCCCATCATCTACGTCGGCTGCCCTGAGGCCATACCCCTCCCGTTGGGGGTGATACTATCACGCTGCACAATCCTACCACCGGCCTCAGCGGTCTGCCCTGCAGCGGCAGCTCCTTCGCTGCATTGAACGGGTGGCGTAGTCGTACAACATCTACCGCTAATACAGCGCCACTTAGTCTGACTCCCTGGGCACGGACCGGGTCACCGCCACGAGACTACAACCCTCAAGAGATCCGGCTCCGGGTAAGCTCCCGCGTGCGCAACGCTGCGCGATACAGGCCCAGGGGTGCGTCACATGCGCCACCCTGATACACATGTCGCCACTTCCGGTTTAGTATCCCAATGTATGCGATGGAACGCAAACGTGCCCCTCACCCTGCGGCTGCGCACACAGGCACCCGTCACCTGTGCAATGAGATGAGCGGCGCTGAGTTTCCGCACATCCTAGCACATATACTCATCACAGTTGGGGCGTCTTATTGCATCAGTAGCAACTCCAGATATCTCTCAATCCATAGCTGCATATTCACGGCTACCAAAGTCTAATGCTACATGCAGATGTTAACAATGAATGTTATGGATCATAAGGAGTGTGTCTAAAAGATTTAATGTGATATCTTGTTCCAGTAACCACATACATCTAAGTAGGGGGGAGGTCCTAAGTATTGTAAAGAGATATACAATTCATAAAAAGAATGACATTTTCTTTAGTAGATATCAAGGAAATTATTGGATATTACGAATATTACGGAGTAGAATTTTCTTTAATAGATATTCGACATAGAGGCAACAGATCAACAGGAAGCTTAACCTATAGCCTTAACAAGATAAATCATGTACTTATAATTGAGGCCATACATCAGTGTTTAACTAATAAAATTCAAAACCAAGGTAATGGCCAAACTCCTCTTCGGGACAGTGGGCCATATAGCAGGCTCTCAAAATCAGGGAACAGAGAAGCAGTGAGTGTTGACCGGCATTAGGCAGAAGAAAATCTGGCCCAACCAATGGTGGCCAAATAGACAAGGGGGGTCCAAAAGTGGGGACTAAAATGGAAAACACAGAGGGGGTGGGGAGCATTAAGGGTAAATGGAACCATTAGATAAAACAGCCAAAATGCAATTGGTCATTTAAACGATATGGTCTAATGCTTTTCATTCGGTAGATCCATCTGGCCGTTCTTTGTAAAATCAAGTGGTCCCAATCCCCGCATCTGTTGTGTGGTGCAACTACTTCAATCACTGAGAAGCTTATACTGTCAAGGTCTCCCCCATGTATATTCCTTACATGGTTGGAGATTGGGGTGTCGCGAGTATTCACAATGTCCCCTATATGCTCCCCCACCCTCCCCCGCAGTTCACACTTCGTCTTCCCCATATAGTCTTTCGGACAAGTACATTGGCACAAGTATACTACTCCCATCGTTTTGCAGATGGCAAAATGTCTGCACTGATATGTTTTTCCAGTACTTGTACTTGAAAAATTTTTGATCTACATATATATTTGCAGAATTTACATCTTCTGCAGGTAAAAGTGCTATTTTCTCTATTCTCTAACCACGTTATTTGTTGTCTAATCGGAGAGTAGTTACTATGTACCAATTGATCACAAATTAACCTCCCCCTTCTATATGTTATAGATGGATAATCAGGGATGAGGTCACAAATTTCTGGGTCAGTTTTTATTATATTCATAGTTGGACTGGGGAGTCTGGGGCCCACAGGGGGAATTGACCCTAGGGGCCCACCCTACAGCTATATGCAAATACCTGTTAGCTGTTATTCTCGTTATAGTGGAGCGTCGACTGTAAATCACAGGCGGCTCCTGCCCACCTACTGTGCACCACTATAACTGGGACGTACGATTACGGTACTTTGAATTAAAGTGTTATTTGATGAAAACAAGTTATCACCGATCCACAGGTTAGGTAGGTGATATCTTATTGATCGGTGGAATCCGAGCATTGGAAACTGCATTGATCGGAAGAATGGGGAACTTTTATACCTGACAGGTCACTTTTATCCCCATTTTAAAATGCAGCAGCAGGTGGGACGTCTGACTGCAGCTCCATTCATTCTCTTTGGGGCTTCCAGAAAAAGTCAAGTGCAGCCACTCAAGGAATGAATGGATCAGTGATCAAGTCGTACATACCGCTCCATACTAATGGGTAAAAAACTCCACATACTGACGATCGGTGCAGGTTCCAGCAGTCAGTCGCCCACCAATCAACAACTTATCACTTGTCCTTTGACCACGTTCACACGTTCAGTATTTTACATCATTATTTGTAAGCCAAAGCCAAGAGTGGAACAATAAGAGGAAAAGTAGAAAAGAAACACGTCACCACTTCTGTATTTATCACCCACTCCTGGTTTTGGCTTACAAATACTGATTTGGAAAACAGGTATATATAGGTAATACAGTGACAATCTCCATTCTGAATTATGGGCCCAATATAGTCCCCCATACAGAATTATGGGTCACATATAGTCCCCCATACAAAATTATGGGCCGCACATAGTTTCCGATACAGAATTATGGGCCCCACATAGTCCTCCATACAGTGTAATGGACCCCATGTAATGCTGCATACAGTGAATAATGGGCACCATATAATGCTATATACAGTATATATTGGCCATATATAATGCTGTATACAGCGTATAATGGACCCCATATAATGCTGTATACAGTATATAATGGGCCCCATATAATGCTGTATACAGTATATAATGGGCCCCATATAATGCTGTATACAGTATATAATGTGCCCCATATAATACTGCATACAGTGTATAATGGCCATATATAATGCTGTATACAGCGTATAATGGTCCCAATATAATGCTGCATACAGTATATAATGGGCCCCATATAATGCTATATACAGTATATAATGGCCATATTTAATGTTGTATACAGTCAATAATGGGCCCCAGCCCCCATATAATGCTGCATACAGTATATAATGGGCCCAATATAATGCTGCATACAGTATATAATGGCCATTTATAATGCTTTATACAGTGTATAGTGGGCCCCATATAATGCTGTATACAGTATATAATGGCGATATATAATGCTGTATACAGTATATAATGGGCCCCATATAATGATGTATACAGTATATAATGTGCTCCATATAATGCTATATACAGTATATAATAGGCCTGATAATATGCTGCATACACTATATAATGGGCCCCATATAATGCTGTATACAGTATATAATGGGCCCCATATAATGTTGTATACAGTTTATAATGTGCCCCATATTATACTGCATACAGTGTATAATGGCCATGTATAATGCTGTATACAGTGTATAATGGGCTCCATATAATGCTGCATAGAGTATATAATGGGCAAAATATAATGCTGCATGCAGTATATATTGGCAATATATAATGCTGTATACAGTGTATAGTGGGCCCCATATAATGTTGCAAACAGTATATAATGGCCAAATATAATGCTGTATACAGCGTATAATTGTCCCCATATAATGCTGCATACAGTATATAATGGGCCCCATATAATACTATATACAGTATATAATGGCCATATATAATGTTGTATACAGTGTATAATGGGCCCCACATAATGCTGTAAACGGTATATAATGGGCCCCAGCCCCCATATAATGCTGCATACAGTATATAATGGGACCAATATAATGCTGCATACAGTATATAATGGCCATTTATAATGCTTTATACAGTGTATAGTGGGCCCCATATAATGCTGTATACAGTATATAATGGCCATATATAATGCTGTATACAGTACATAATGGGCCCCATATAATGATGTATACAGTATATAATAGGCCTGATATTATGCTGCATACACTATGTAATGGGCCCCATATAATGCTGAATACAGTATATAATGGGCCCCATATAATGCTGTAAACGGTATATAATGGGCCCCAGCCCCCATATAATGCTGCATACAGTTTATAATGGGACCAATATAATGCTGCATACAGTATATAATGGCCATTTATAATGCTTTATACAGTGTATAGTGGGCCCCATATAATGCTGTATACAGTATATAATGGCCATATATAATGCTGTATACAGTACATAATGGGCCCCATATAATGATGTATACAGTATATAATAGGCCTGATATTATGCTGCATACACTATGTAATGGGCCCCATATAATGCTGAATACAGTGTATAATGGGCCCCATATAATGCTGAATACAGTATATAATGGGCCCCATATAATGTTGTATACAGTATATAATGGGCCCCATATAATGCTGTATACAGTGTATAATGGGCCCCACATAATGCTGTATACAGTGTATAATGGGCCCCATACAATGCTGTATACAATGTATAATGGGCCCCACATAATGCTGTATACAATATATAATGGGCTACAGCCCCCATATAATGTTGCACACAGTATATAATGGGCACCATATAATGCTGTATACAGTATATAATGGCCATATATAATGCTGTATACAGTGTATAATGGGCCCCAGATATTGCTGTATACAGTTTATAATGGGCCCCATATAGTGCTGGATACAGTTTATAATGGGTCCCATATAATGCTGTATACAGTATATAATGGGCCCAATATAATGCTGTATACAGTTTATAATGGGCCCCATATAGTGCTGGATACAGTTTATAATGGGTCCCATATAATGCTGTATATAGTGTATAATGGGCCCAATATAATGCTGCATACAGTATATAATGGGCCCCATATAATGCTGTATACAGTGTATAATGGGCCCCATATAATGCTGTATACAGTGAATAATGAGCCCCATATAATGTGTATACAGTGTATAATGGGCCCCATATAATGCTGTATACAGTATATAATGGGCCCCATATTTTGCTGCATACAGTGTATAATGGGCATATATAATACTGCAGACATAAAACATAAATTAAATCCTCACCTCTCCCGTTCCCTGACGGTCCGGTATACTCAATACGCCTTCTGACTGCAGTGCTCAGAGCAGAGGGCAGTAGTGACATCACCTCGCCCTCTTCCCTGAGACAGAAGACGACGCATCTGAATCAGAGGACGCTGACGTCACAGGAGCTACGTGGAATGAGGAGAGGTGAGTATTTGAGAAGGAGAGTGGGGGGTGAGTTCTCATTCTCCCTCCTGGGAGGGCTCTCGCTCCCCCGGCTCGTGGGCCCAATAACGTGCCGGTGTCCCTTCCCCCCCGGGCCCCAGCACTTGCCTTGGTGCGCGGGTAGGTGCTGCCATCCATGGTCATCGCGGCGGGTCAGGTCTTCGTGCATGCGTGCACATGCCCCTGACTCCCACGCTTTAAAAGGGTCCGTGTCCCTAAAAAAAAATTTTTTTCCTCTTCCTCTCCTTCTTCTTTCTCTGGGGCCTACTGGGCATTTCAGCGGTACCCCACCAGGCCAGTCGGACCCTGAATATATTTCAATGTCTCTCAATCACCCCCCTTATTTCTCCTGATTGGTCATCAAAATTGCCAATAATTCTCATTAGAGATTCAGAGTTATCATCCTCTTTGTTACTGAGCAGGGTAGTCCTTTCTCTTCCAATAGATATTTTGAACGCCTCATTAAGGACTTTCAATGGGTAACCTCTGTCCAAAAATCTATTTTTTAGGTATCCAGACAATTAGTAAAATCTTGAGACCGAGGAACAATTTCTCCTAATCCGAAGGTACTGTCCCTTCGGTATCACCCTTCTCAGGCTGGGTGGATGATGGCTATCCCACCTTAGCAAGTCATTTGTAGCAGTGGGTTTGCGAAAAGTTTCAGTGGTAATATGTCCTAAGGTATCCCTTCCCTTTTTAATATCAAGGAAATTGATGGAGTTGTAAGCAATTTCATAAGTGAGTTTTAAACCAATAGTGTTGTTATTTAGTTCGCCAACAAAGTCAGAAGAGACAGGGCGTCCCCCGACCAAAGGAACAGGATATCGTCCTGATCTTTTTCCCTTAATTTCCTTGATATTAAAATAGGTAGGGATACCTTAGGACATATTACTGCTGAAACTTTTCACAAACCCACTGCTACAAATAACTTTCTAAGATGGGATAGCCATCATCCATCCAGCCTAAGAAGGGGGATACCGAAGGGACAGTACCTTCAGATTAGGAGAAATTGTTCCTCTGTCTCAAGATTTTACCAACAGGCTGGAGACCTAAAAAGTAGATTTTTAGGCAGAGGTTTCCCACCAAAAGTCCTTAATGAGGCGTTCAAAACATCTATTGGAAGAGAAAGGACCACCCTGCTCAGTAACAAAAAGGATGATGACTCTGAATCTTCAATGAGAATTATTGGCAATTTTGATGACCAATCAGGAGATGTAAGGGGGGTGCTTCAGAGACATTGGAATATATTAAAAACTGACCCCAAAATTTGTGACCTCATCCCTGATTATCCATCTATAACATAAAGAAGGGGGAGGCTAATTCGTGATCAATTGGTACATAGTAACTACTCTCCGATTAGACAACAAAAACATGGTTAGAGAATAGAGAAAATGGTATTTTTAGATGCGGAAGATGTAAATTCTGCAAATACATATGTAGACTAATATGTTTCAAGTACAATTACTGGAAAAATATATCAGTGCAGACATTTTGCCAACTGCAAAACGATGGGAGTAGTATACTTGTGCCAATGTACTTGTCCGAAAGACTATATGGGGAAGACGAAGTGTGAACTGCGGGGGAGGGTGGGGGAGCATATAGGGGACATTGTGAATACTCGCGACACCCCAATCTCCAACCATGTAAGGGATATACATGGGGGAGACCTTGATAGTATAAGCTTCTCAGTGATTGAAGTAGCTGCACCACACAACAGAGGGGGGGATTGGGACCACTTGATTTTACAAAGAACGGCCAGATGGATCTACCGAATGATAAGCATTAGACCATATGGCTTAATGACCAATTGCATTTTGGCTGTTTTATCTAATGGTTCCATTTACCCTTAATGCTCCCCACCCCCTCTGTGTTTTCCATTTTAGTCCCCGCTTTTGGACCCCCCTTGTCTATTTGGCCACCATTGGTTGGGCCAGATTTTCTTCTGCCTAATGCCGGTCAACACTCACTGCTGCTCTGTTCCCTGATTTTGAGAGCCTGCTATATGGCCACTGTCCCGAAGAGGAGTTTGGCCATTACCTTGGTTTTGAATTTTATTAGTTAAACACTGATGTATGACCTCAATTATAAGTACATGATTTATCTTGCTAAGGCTATAGGTTAAGCTTCCTGTTGATCCGTTGCCTTTATGTTGAATATCTATTAAAGAAAATTCTACTCCGTAATATTCGTAATATCCATTAATTATTCAATAATTGCCTTGATATCTACTAAAGAAAATGTCATTCTCTTTATGAATTGTATATCTCTTTACATTGGACCTCCCCCCTTAGATGTATGTGGTTACTGGAACAAGGTATCACATTAAATCTTTTACACACACTCCTTATGATCCATAACATTCATTGTTAACATCTGCATGTAGCATTAGGCTGTGTGCCCACGTAGCATTTTTCAAGCATATATGCTGCGGAATTTCCGCAGCGTAAACGCTTGAAAAACGCATGTATATCCGCACCCCATTGTCCCCAATGGGATTCCGCAAGTTCTATGCACATGCTGCGGATTTTTCCGCAGCGTTTATGCCGCGTTCAAAAATCCGCAGCATGTCATTTAATTTTGCGTTTCCGCAAGCGGAATTGCCTTAGTCCAATGCATAAAAAACGCAAGGCAATTCCGCATGTGGAAAACGCGTGATAAACGCGTGAAAAATGCGCGATAAACGCGTGCGGAATTCCGCATGCGTTTTTCCGGGAGAGGACTTGCATTTATGCAGCAGAAATTTTCTGCTTCATAAATGCAACGTGGGCACATAGCCTTAGACTTTGGTAGCCGTGAATATGCAGCTATGGATTGAGAGATATCTGGAGTTGCTACTGATGCAATAAGACGCCCCAACTGTGATGTGTATATGTGCTAGGATGTGCGGAAACTCAGCGCCGCTCATCTCATTGCACAGGTGACGGGTGCCTGTGTGCGCAGCCGCAGGGTGAGGGGCACGTTTGCGTTCCATCGCATACATTGGGATACTAAACCGGAAGTGGCGACATGTGTATCAGGGTGGCGCATGCACATAGTGTTAGGACATATATCGCACTGTAGTTAGGGGGTCTAGAGGCCGGATACAACAGCAGTATGGAATGCATATGTGTCCCACCACTGACGCTATGCTATGAACCGGAAGGGCAATGTAAGGAGGGAAATATAAAAGGAGGCATGACTCTCAGGAGTACCTGTGGCATATTTTTCCTGAGGTGGATATAGAAGGACATGATCTCCCTATCACAGCTGCATTAAACCAATGACTGAATGAGGGTTTAATCTAAGTCCATGAATCTTGTTTTTGATATATCATTTTGAAGTATGCTCTCCTGATGAACCCATTGAAGGGGAAACGCGCTGAGAAATTAGGCATACTAAGGATTTCATGCTGAGTAGGGGTGGGCTAATTATGTACATAAGTCATGGCACCTTGGTGCAAAAGTGAACAGTGTATTTACATAGATTGATAAGGGGATATCTTATACATGACCACTCTCTGTTGTTTGACGTCTTGATTAATTGGGACATGGCGCAATAAGATATTGATATGTAAGATTTGTTTTTGAGGGCTAAGTGCAATATTAATACACCTTGTTATATGTTTTTTGTATATGACCTATAGTCTACCTATGAATTATTGATCTCTTGTGCGCCTAGCTTTGTGGTTCTGTATCCTTTCCTAATATATATATATAAATTCTAGTGACAACTGATCTTTTCTACCCTATTCTTTCACTATAAACTCTTTAACAATTTTGGATTTCTTTGTATATGATTGAGTTAACCCATCTCTATGGTTAAAAGAGAGTGACCATAACTGTACTAATGGTCATTGTCTAGTTAATTACAGGATATAGCATATCTTTTTCTTGTACTTTTTTGTTATTTTCTTTACATTTCTCCTATCTTAGGGCGTAATAGGGTCAGATGGGGAAAGTCCACATTGATTGGGGGCGCCACTGCGCAGATTTAGGGTACCAACCTCTTCAGTAAGGTAGGGGTTTTCTAGGACAACTATAGGTATTACGATCTTTTGTTTGTCTGATAGATACATGGAATTTCCTGTCTCCCTATGATACAAATCAAGACAGTATAGAGAGACACTGATAATAAATATTGGATGAATCTGAATAAAGGACTATACCAGTATATGTATGCAGTGGGTTATTTCACATTTAGTCTTCTTAGACAAAGGTTTTTTTAGATAAAGCCATTCATTGTTGGTTTTGTCCCACCTTTCCTCTCTCTGTAGGGCCATACAGGGTCAGACAGGGAGAGTTGATGTCCGCGCTCGGGCGCTATTGCGCAGGTTCAGGGTTCCAACCTCCGCGGTAAGGTAGGGTAAGACTAGAGTCATAATAGGGATTTATCTATCGTTTCAAACCTGCCTTGCATGATCTTGAATAACATTTGGCCATTTGATTATAGCTGCTATAGTTGATACTAAAATATTTTAAATCTAAATAAAAGTGATGTTTTAAGATTAGAATCCTTATACCTTGTTTAAGTCGGTGATTTTTGTAATTTTTCTATAGCAATATTGCAGTTCCATTTTTTCCATTATTCCATATGCACATAATGTAGCGTTTACCTATTTTCTATGGCAGTAATGCTGTTCCAATTCTCTAAATGTATTATTCTTAGTATTTCAGAGTGCAGCTATATTTTCTCTTAGAATTATTGTCTTAGCTGGCACCTGTACACACTAGTTTGATATGCTGATCAGTTTTTTTGGTTGGCTGTGTGTGACAGCCCGCTCCCCACCCCACAGCTTCACGATCTTGTGCTAACTGCTTACACTCCACTGACATTTTAGAACCTCACTGCAGAGTAATGAGTGGACTGCCCAGCAATGTATAATCTATGGTTCATGTAGAAGAACTTTATTTCACCTCATCTGTTATATCTACACATCCCCCTTCATTATAGGGAATTGGGTCATGTGATCTCCAGTCTGACAACTAATCCTGTACATGCACTAATGTGTTGACAGGAAGTCAGTCTCTGACGTCATGTGATCTGTACGATGACCTCATCACCTATCAAATCCCTCCTGGCAGCTCAGACTCTTCCCGCGCCCCCCAGCCTCAGCCTCCTTGTCCCTCTGTACGTCCTCCCATGCAGCTAAAGATATGTTTGAAGACTTCAATCAACACTATTCTGAGCCGATATCCCTGGCTCAGAAATCAAGAAGAGGAATAGAGGTAATTCTAAAATCAAGTTTTTATTAATGTAATTAAAAACACATAATGCAAAATAAAAGTTAAAAGGGAACCGTATAACCCGTGCACATATGGGCCATGAGCCGCCCAGATAGCAGAGCTATAATACGAATAGCTGGCAATGTCCCTGCACAGATATCCAGAAAACAGGCTGTAATTAATGATAGCATATAGAGTTTTAGGCTGTCACCTGCAAGCAGGGGTGGATTAAGAGTAGCCAGGGCCCCGGGCAGTTTAGAAGGCGTGGCCCCCCCCCAGGTACCAGATGTATCACGTGACATGTCACATGATTCTCTTTGATAGATCATGTGATAGGTCATGTGAGTAACACACAGATGTTCTGCTCACATCTATAGACGGAAAATGACGGAAATGTTTTTCCATTATGTACAACCCTATATATAGCAGAGCAGGGTGGGAAATTAATGTTCCTGAGGGGCCACATGAGGGACCATGACAGTTGTGGAGGCTGAACCAATAGGCTGAACCAATATATTAATTGTATGACTTAATATTGAGCAGAATTAAGTATGCTGATATCCCCCTATATAGAGTATGAGTCCCCACACAGCCCCTTGATACAGTATGAATCCCCCACATAACTCCCTATGCACAGTATAAGACCCACACAGCTCCCTATATACAGTATGAGCCTCCAAATAGCCTCCTATATACAGTATGAGCCCCACATAGTTCCCAATATACAATGAGCCCAACATAGCCTCCTATATACAGTATGAACCCCCGCATATCACCCTATATAGAGTATGAGCCCCGCATAGCTCCCTATATACAGTATGAGCCCCAAAATAACCTCCTACATACAGTATGAGCCCCAGCATAGCTACCTATATACAATATGAGCCCCACATAGCTCCCTATATACAGTATGAGCCCCCAAATAGCCTCCTATATACAGTATGAGCCCCCAAATATCTTCCTACATACAGTATGAGCCTCCAAATAGCCTCATATATTCAGTATGAGCCCCCCATAGCCTCCATCTATACAGTATGAGTCCCCACAATGCGCCTAGATACAGTATGAGTCCCCAAATAACTCCCTATGCAAAGTATAAGCCCCACATAGCTCCATATATACAGTACTAGCTATTGAGCCCGCTCTACGCCCAGGTGGCAGACATTTTTATTGGTATATGGTCTCCCATCTTGGTAATTTGTGCTGCCCCCATCCTGGTATTTGTGCTTCCCAATCCTGTTCCTCCATCCTATTACGTGCTGCCCTCAACTCTATACTGGTATGCATAGCACCCCTCACCCCCAATCCTGGTTTGCATGGTACCCCTCATCCCCAATCCTGGTATGCATGGTACCCCTCATCCCCAATCCTGGTATGCATGGTACCCCTCATCCCCAATCCTGGTATGCATGGTGCCCCTCATCCAGGTATGCATGGCTCCCTCATTCCCAATCCTGGTATGCATGGTACCTCCTCCCTATCCTGATATGCATGGCACCCCATCCCTCATCCTGATATACATGTTACCCCTCATCCCTATCCTGGTATACATGGCCCCTCATCCGAATCCTGGTATGCATGGCCCCCCAGATCCCTATCCTGGTTTGCATGGTACGCCTCATCCCAATCCTGGTATGCATGGCACCCCTCATCCCCAATCCTGGTATGCATGGCACCCCTCATCCCCAATCCTGGTATGCATGGCACCCCTCATTCCCAATCCTGGTATGCATGACACCCCTCATCCCCAATCCTGGTATGCATGGCACCCCTCATCCCCAATCCTGGTATGCATGGCACCCCTCATCCCCAATCCTGGTATGCATGGCACCCCTCATCCCCAATCCTGGTATGCATGGCACCCCTCATCCCCAATCCTGGCATGCATGGCACCCCTCATCCCCAATCCTGGCATGCATGGCACCCCTCATCCCCAATCCTGGCATGCATGGCACCCCTCATCCCCAATCCTGGCATGCATGGCACCCCTCATCCCCAATCCTGGTATGCATGGCACCCCTCATCTCCAATCCTGGTATGCATGGCACCCCTCATCTCCAATCCTGGTATGCATGGCACCCCTCATCTCCAATCCTGGTATGCATGGCACCCCTCATCCCCAATCCTAGTATGCATGGCACCCCTCATCCCAAATTTGATATACATGGCACCCCTCATCCCCAATCCTGGTATGTATGACACCCCTCATCCCCAATCCTGGTATGCATGGCACCCCTCATCCCCAATCCTGGTATGCATGGCACGCCTCATCCCCAATCTTGGTATGGATGGCACGCCTCATTCCCAATCCTGGTTTGCATGGCACCCCATCTCTCATCCTGGTATGCATGGCCCATTGAACCCAAATTTGATATACATTACACCCCTCATCCCAATCCTGGTATGTATGGCACCCCTCATCCCCCCAATCCTGATATATATGGTACCCAATCCCTCATTCTGGTATGCATGGCTTCCTCATCCCCAATTCTGGTATGCATGGTACCCCTAATCCCTATTCTGGTATGCATGGCACCACATCCCTCATCCTGGTATGCATGGTACCCCACATCCCTATTCTGATATGTATGGTACCCGTCATCCAGGTATACATGGCACCCCTCATCCTGGTATGCATGGCTCCCACTCCCCAATCCTGGTATGTATGGCCCCCTCATCCCTATCCTGGTTTGCATGGTACCCCTCATCCCAATCCTGGTATGCATGGCACCCCTCATCCCCAATCCTGGTATGCATGGCACCCCTCATCCCCAATCCTGGTATGCATGGCACCCCTCATCCCCAATCCTGGTATGCATGGCACCCTTCATCCCCAATCCTGGTATGCATGGCACCCCTCATCCCCAATCCTGGTATGCATGGCACCCCTCATCCCCAATCCTGGTATGCATGGCACCCCTCATCCCCAATCCTGGTATGCATGGCACCCCTCATCCCCAATCCTGGCATGCATGGCACCCCTCATCCCCAATCCTGGCATGCATGGCACCCCTCATCCCCAATCCTGGCATGCATGGCACCCCTCATCCCCAATCCTGGTATGCATGGCACCCCTCATCTCCAATCCTGGTATGCATGGCACCCCTCATCTCCAATCCTGGTATGCATGGCACCCCTCATCCCCAATCCTAGTATGCATGGCACCCCTCATCCCAAATTTGATATACATGGCACCTCTCATCCCCAATCCTGGTATGCATGGCACCCCTCATCCCCAATCCTGGTATGCATGGCACGCCTCATCCCCAATCTTGGTATGGATGGCACGCCTCATTCCCAATCCTGGTTTGCATGGCACCCCATCTCTCATCCTGGTATGCATGGCCCATTGAACCCAAATTTGATATACATTACACCCCTCATCCCAATCCTGGTATGTATGGCACCCCTCATCCCCCCAATCCTGATATATATGGTACCCAATCCCTCATTCTGGTATGCATGGCTTCCTCATCCCCAATTCTGGTATGCATGGTACCCCTAATCCCTATTCTGGTATGCATGGCACCACATCCCTCATCCTGGTATGCATGGTACCCCACATCCCTATTCTGATATGTATGGTACCCGTCATCCAGGTATACATGGCACCCCTCATCCTGGTATGCATGGCTCCCACTCCCCAATCCTGGTATGTATGGCCCCCTCATCCCTATCCTGGTTTGCATGGTACCCCTCATCCCAATCCTGGTATGCATGGCACCCCTCATCCCCAATCCTGGTATGCATGGCACCCCTCATCCCCAATCCTGGTATGCATGGCACCCCTCATCCCCAATCCTGGTATGCATGGCACCCTTCATCCCCAATCCTGGTATGCATGGCACCCCTCATCCCCAATCCTGGTATGCATGGCACCCCTCATCCCCAATCCTAGTATGGATGGCACCCCTCTTCCCAAATTTGATATACATGGCACCCCTCATCCCCAATCCTGGTATGTATGGCACCCCTCATCCCCAATCCTGGTATGCATGGCACCCCTCATCCCCAATCCTGGTATGCATGGCACCCCTCATCCCCAATCTTGGTATGGATGGCACCCCTCATTCCCAATCCTGGTTTGCATGGCACCCCATCTCTCATCCTGGTATGCATGGCCCACTGATCCCAAATTTGATATACATTGCACCCCTCATCCCAATCCTGGTATGTATGGCACCCCTCATCCGCCCAATCCTGATATATATGGTACCCAATCCCTCATCCTGGTATGCATGGCTTCCTCATCCCCAATTCTGGTATGCATGGTACCCCTAATCCCTATTCTGGTATGCATGGTACCCTCATCCTGGTATGCATGGCACCACATACCTCATCCTGGTATGCATGGTACCCCACATCCCTATTCTGATATGTATGGTACCCGTCATCCAGGTATACATGGCACCCCTCATCCTGGTATGCATGGCCCCCACTCCCCAATCCTGGTATGTATGGCCCCCTCATCCCTATCCTGGTATGCTTGGCACTCCTCTTCCCCTAATCCTGGTATGCATGGCACCACATATTCCTATTCTGGTATGCATGGTACCCCTCATCCTGGTATGCTTGGTACCCAGAATTCCTATCCAGGTATGCATGGTCCTCCTCATCCACAATGCTGGTATGCATGGCACCCCTCACCCCCCCAATCCTGGTATGCATGGCACCCCTCATCCCCAATCCTGGTATGCATGGCACCCCTCATCCCCAATCCTGGTATGCATGGCACCCCTCATCCCCAATCCTGGTATGCCTGGCACCCCTCATCCCCAATCCTGGTATGCATGGCACCCCTCATCCCCAATCCTGGTATGCATGGCACCCCTCATCCCCAATCCTGGTATGCATGGCACCCCTCATCCCCAATCCTAGTATGGATGGCACCCCTCATCCCCAATCCTGGTATGCATGGCACGCCTCATCCCCAATCTTGGTATGGATGGCACCCCATCTCTCATCCTGGTATGCATGGCCCACTGATCCCAAATTTGATGTACATTGCACCCCTCATCCCAATCCTGGTATGTATGGCACCCCTCATCCCCCCAATCCTGATATATATGGTACCCAATCCCTCATCCTGGTATGCATGGCTTCCTCATCCCCAATTCTGGTATGCATGGTACCCTGCATTCCTATCTTGGTATGCATGGTACCCCTAATCCCTATTCTGGTATGCATGGTACCCTCATCCTGGTATGCATGGCACCACATACCTCATCCTGGTATGCATGGTACCCCACATCCCGATTCTGATATGTATGGTACCCGTCATCCAGGTATACATGGCACCCCTCATCCTGGTATGCATGGCTCCCACTCCCCAATCCTGGTATGTATGGCCCCCTCATCCCTATCCTGGTATGCATGGCACTCCTCTTCCCCTAATCCTGGTATGCATGGCACCACATATTCCTATTCTGGTATGCATGGTACCCCTCATCCTGGTATGCACAGCACCCCATCCATCATCCTGGTATGCTTGGTACCCAGAATTCCTATCCAGGTATGCATGGTCCTCCTCATCCACAATGCTGGTATGCATGGCACCCCTCACCCCCCCCCCCAATCCTGGTATGCATGGCACACCTCATCCTCAATCCTGGTATGCATGGCACCCCTCACCTCCCAGTCCCAGTATGCATGGTCCCCTCACCCCCCAATCCTGGTATGCATGGTCCCCCTCATCCCCCTCCAATCCTGGTTTGCGTGGTACCCCTCATCCCCCAATCCTGGTATGTGTGGCCCCCTCTTCCCTTTCACGCTGCACACATGCAAAAAACCCACTTATACTGACCTTTCTTCCCTGTGCTCTAGCGCTGCGGTGTCCTGTTCTGCCGGGGGAGAAGTGCGGTGCCGGAGTATGCTCGTGCCCATACCGCGCTGTCTGGCGCCATTTTGCTGAAAACACACTGCAAATGTGTCTTCAGTAAAATGGCGCCGGATAGCGCTATGCGCATTCGCCGACTCCGACGCCTTCACTCCTGCCCCGGTCTCCGGCAAGAAGAGAGGCGCCGCGTCAACGCTCCTCATGGTCAGGTAAGTATGGAAGTATGGCGCCGAAGATCGCGGGATACGTTCAGTGTCTACGCATACCGCGATCTTCGGCGCCATACACTCTTCTTACCTGTAACGGCTCCATGCGTTTTTCTGTCTGGAGCCAGAGGCGTGTCGCGCTTGCGCAGTCTATAGAGGCTTCAGACAGAGGGACGCTTGTAGCGTTATATTATTCACTGTGTTCCAAATTATTATGCAAATAATATTTTCTCATATTTTCCCAAATTACCTATATGAATTGCACTCATTGTAATTTTCCAGTCAAATAACTATTAGAGTACAATTGAAAGGTTTTTGTACAAACTGCCTATGATAACAGTATATTTAAAAAAAAATAAAAAACTCAAACTGCACTTAAAATGCATGTTCCAAATTATTATGCACAGCAGAGTTTTCAACCTTTTCATTTTAATAAAGTACAAAAAAATTGTCATTTTTGAAATTATAAGCATTAGCAGGTTATTACAAACTGAAATCAAACAGTTTTCAACTCAAAACTTTATTCTAGGTGATGTTACATTTGCACATAGGACCGCTTGTTCGAAAGGAGCTTCTGAACTCTCTCATCCATTGAATTTGTCAGGTTTTGGATGGTTTCTGCTTTAATTGTTTTGCATGAGGACAGAATACCCTCCCAGAGCTGTAGCTTAGATGTGAACTGCCTCCCGCCATCATAGACGCTCCATTTGATGATGCTCCAGAGGTTCTCAATGGGGTTGAGGTCAGGGGGGAGCATGGGTGCCACACCATAAGTTTGTCCCCTTTTATGCCCATAGCAGCCAGAGATGCAGATGTGTTATGTGCAGCATGAGACGGGGCATTATCATGCATGAAATGATCTCGATGGTCCAGATGGATGGAGTGGAGGATGGCTGGTTGATGGACACCCCATGCAAACACGGCTACGGCGCTAACAAGGAGGAGGTGGAGTAATGTTTTGGGCTGGAATCATGGGGAGAGAGATTGTCGGCCCCTTTAGGATCCCTGAAGGGGTAAAGATGAACTCCATAATATATGTTGAGTTTCTCAAACAGCACTTCTTTCCATGGTTCAAGAAGAAGAACCGTGCATTCCGCAGCAAGATCATTTTCATGCATGATAATGCCCCGTCTCATGCTGCACATAACACATCTGCATCTCTGGCTGCTATGGGCATAAAAGGGGACAAACTTATGGTGTGGCACCCATGCTCCCCTGACCTCAACCCCATTGAGAACCTCTGGAGCATCATCAAAAGGAGTGTCTATGATGGCGGGAGGCAGTTCACATCTAAGCAACAGCTCTGGGAGGGAATTCTGTCCTCATGCAAAACAATTAAAGCAGAAACTATCCAAAACCTGACAAATTCAATGGACGAGAGAGTTCAGAAGCTCCTTTCGAACAAGCGGTCCTATGTGCAAATGTGTAAACAATGGTGCAGCGGTCTCAGGGCGCGCCAAAGGAATACTGGACAATTTAATAGATGGCAACCGACTTTTATTCTTCCTCCAATACCACTGCCACAACGCGTTTCAACAGTCTAAGTGTAACATACCTGGCGGCGTCCTTGCATGGTGGTCCATCTCCCACTGTGCAAGAGAGCGCACTTGATCTCCTGTCCAGAGTGTCTCTCTGGCTTCCCTCCATGCTGTCTGTTTGTGTCTGTCTCTGCTGCTTAAGGGCGGCGCCCGATCACTTCCTGCTTTTTGTACCTGCTGTGGGTCACACCCCTTGTGCGTCCTCAGCCTATTGCTGTCTGACACTTGGTATATAGCTCAGCAGCTCCCTTCTATCCCTGCCTGAGCATAGTGTTTTCCTTCAGTGTGTGCTTGCACTCTGAAGGTGCCAGGTCCTGTCTTTGTTTCCTTGTCTGCCTTTCCTGGAGGCTGTATTTCCAGGCCTGTCTGAACTGAGTCCTGTATGTCTCCTGCTTTTTGTATCAGTTCCCGTGTCTGAACTGAGTCCTGTATGTCTCCTGCTTTTTGTATCAGTTTCCGTGTCTGAACTAAGTCCTGTATTTCTCCTGCTTTGCGGTATTAGTTCCCGTGTCTGAACTAAGTCCTGTATGTCTCCTGCTTTTTGTATCAGTTCCCGTGTCTGAACTGAGTCCTGTATGTCTCCTGCTTTTTGTATCAGTTCCTGTGTCTGAACTGAGTCCTGTATGTCTCCTGCTTTGCGGTATCAGCTCCCGTGTCTGAACTGTGTCCTGTATGTCTCCTGCTTTGCGGTATTAGTTCCCGTGTCTGAACTAAGTCCTGTATGTCTCCTGCTTTGCGGTATTAGTTCCCGTGTCTGAACTGAGTCCTTTCTGTGTTCTCTTGTCTGTCCTGTCTGAACACGCTCCTTGCCTGTTCGTTCCGCCTTCTTGTGGCCGATTTCCTAGACCCGCTCCTGTTTCTGGTCTGTCCTGTCTGAACACGCTCCTTGCCTGTTCGTTCCGCCTCTCTGGGGGCCGTATTCCCAGACCCGCTCCTGTATCCCGCTGCAGTGTCGGTCTCCTCCGTACACTCAGTTCCAGTCTGAACTCTCTCCTGTCCTTTACCTGTTTTGCCTCTATGTCCGTTCCCTTCCTTTTTCTGCAGAGTCTGAACTCGTACCTAACTCCTGCTTGTTGCCTCTGCAAGTACTGTGTGAGTATTTGGCTCTGTCTTTCCCTTCCTGTCTGTTCCGTGTGAACAGAGCCCTGTCCTCCCTGCTCAGCCTTGTCTGCACTCTAGCTGTGCTTGCCTGTAACCCTCTGCCTGTATTGTTCCTGAGTCCCGGTGTGTACTGGGTCCTATCCCGCCTGTGTTCCTACCTGCTAGTGCCTCCCTGTCTGCACTCTAGCTGTGCTTGTCTTTACCCCCCTGCCTGCATACCTGCCTGCCTGCATACCAGTCGTGCCTGCCTATACCCACCAGTCTGTGTGCCAGCCTACCAGCCTGTTCCTGTATTTCCCTGTGTGGGTCAACAGCCGTGTCCGGGGTCTGTCCTGGAGTAGCACCTGGTCCCTCTGCTCGGTTCCTCCTTGGTGCACTGGCGTCGTATGCCGTCGTGCGACCCTGTCGGATCGGGTGAATACTTAGTCACGCCCCTCCAGGCATTCACTCTCCGGCACGGTCCAGTGGAATCACTACCAATCACACGCACACGCCGCTTAGCCCGGGCGTGTGCATAACAGCATGCTCAGGCCATGGTTCCCGTTGAGCCCCACGGCCTTCGCCCTCTGAGAAGTTTTCCAGCGAATATATGCATTAAAATAAATAAATAAATTTTTTTTCCCTTAGCTGAGTTCCAGGCGAATTACGCACCGTCCAGATGGATCTATCAGCTCTCGTTCCTGCGGATCCGCCACGTTACTATGGGGATCCAAGACAGTGTCGTGCATTTGTGGAGCAATGCATGCTACACTTTAAGGCCTACCCTCTTTATTTTCCTTCCGATTGGGCTAAAGTGGCCTTTATGATGTCTTACCTGGCGGGTGATGCCTTGGAATGGATCAACCCCCTATATGAAACACAGGATCCGATCCTCCGGGACCTAATGGCCTTCCTGGTGGCCTTTCTAATGGTCTTCGATGATCCTAACCCGGAGGCTCCTGCTGAAGCTTCACTTCCCAATATCCCGGAGCAGCCCCAATGGGTAATGTGTGTGGGTAGCGCAATAGTCCTCCAGCCCAATGAGACTACTGCCCACCCAGAATCCTCTCAGGGTGACTACGCTTTCCGGAATACTTCTCTCAACCTCAAGAGGCAGTCCAGACGTGCTAGACTTAGAGGCAAGCCGTCACGCCAGGGCCTGTCCTCCCTGAGACCTCCTGACCCCAACCTTGAAGTCCCTACTGAAGCTTCATCTCCCTGTATCCCGGAGAAACCCCAATGGGTAGTGTGCGTGGGTAGTGCACCAGTTCTCCTGCCCGAAGAGACTTCTGCCCATCCAGACTCCACACAGGAGAACTTCCTGCACCCGGCATAAGATGCTTCTCTCTCTTTAACCGGTGTGCATGTCCAAGGATGCTCCAAAGCTGTGGTTACCTCTGAGTCTGTGCACCTCTACTACCTGGCGGAGGATCCCCTGTTGCCTCCTGAATCCTCCGGGATACCACTCGATGACAAATGGAGAGAGACTTCTCTACACCCGGTACTCAATACTTTGTCCGCTTCGTCCTGTGAGCCTGACAATGGGTACCCCAAAGTGGTAGTTACCTCCGAGTCTCTACACCCCTCCGACCAGGCGGAGGATCTCCAGTTGTCTCCTGAACCCTTCGGGGTGCTACCTGGTAGCGAAAGGACAGAGACTCTCCTATACTCTGTACCTGATACCTCGCTCGCTTCGTCCAGTGAGTCCAACCTAGTGTACTCCGAAGCAGAGGTTACTCCTGAGTCTCTACACCCCTCCGACCAGGCGGAGGACCTCCAGTTGTGTTCAGAATCCTTCGGGGTGCCACCTGGTGGTGAATGGACAGAGACTTTCCTATATCCTGTACCTGATACCTCGCTCGCTTCGTCCAGTGAGTCCAACCTAGTGTACTCCGAAGCAGAGGTTACTCCCGAGTCTCTACACCCCTCCGACCAGGCGGAGGACCTCCAGTTGTGTTCAGAACCCTTCGGGGTGCCACCTGGTGGTGAATGGACAGAGACTTTCCTATACTCGGTACCCGATACCTCGCCTGCTTCCTCCAGTGAGTCCGACCTAGTGTACTCTGAAGCAGTTGTTTTCTCTGAGCCTCTGCACTCTTCTGACCCGGCGGAGGACCTCCAGTTGTTTCCTGAATCCTCCGGGGTACCACCAGATAACAAAGAGACAGTGACTTTTCCTCATTATGTACCTGATAACCCATCTATTTTTTCCTGTGAGCTTGACAAGATGTACCTCGAAGCAGAGATTACCCTCAAGTCTCTGTCCCCCTCCAACCCAGTGAACGACTGGTCCTCGAATTCCCTGCGGAAGATTCTGGCAGGCCTGAAGAAGAGGGGGCGTAAGGGGGGAGGTACTGTAACATACCTGGCGGCGTCCTTGCATGGTGGTCCATCTCCCACTGTGCAAGAGAGCGCACTTGATCTCCTGTCCAGAGTGTCTCTCTGGCTTCCCTCCATGCTGTCTGTTTGTGTCTGTCTCTGCTGCTTAAGGGCGGCGCCCGATCACTTCCTGCTTTTTGTACCTGCTGTGGGTCACACCCCTTGTGCGTCCTCAGCCTATTGCTGTCTGACACTTGGTATATAGCTCAGCAGCTCCCTTCTATCCCTGCCTGAGCATAGTGTTTTCCTTCAGTGTGTGCTTGCACTCTGAAGGTGCCAGGTCCTGTCTTTGTTTCCTTGTCTGCCTTTCCTGGAGGCTGTATTTCCAGGCCTGTCTGAACTGAGTCCTGTATGTCTCCTGCTTTTTGTATCAGTTCCCGTGTCTGAACTGAGTCCTGTATGTCTCCTGCTTTTTGTATCAGTTTCCGTGTCTGAACTAAGTCCTGTATTTCTCCTGCTTTGCGGTATTAGTTCCCGTGTCTGAACTAAGTCCTGTATGTCTCCTGCTTTTTGTATCAGTTCCCGTGTCTGAACTGAGTCCTGTATGTCTCCTGCTTTTTGTATCAGTTCCTGTGTCTGAACTGAGTCCTGTATGTCTCCTGCTTTGCGGTATCAGCTCCCGTGTCTGAACTGTGTCCTGTATGTCTCCTGCTTTGCGGTATTAGTTCCCGTGTCTGAACTAAGTCCTGTATGTCTCCTGCTTTGCGGTATTAGTTCCCGTGTCTGAACTGAGTCCTTTCTGTGTTCTCTTGTCTGTCCTGTCTGAACACGCTCCTTGCCTGTTCGTTCCGCCTTCTTGTGGCCGATTTCCTAGACCCGCTCCTGTTTCTGGTCTGTCCTGTCTGAACACGCTCCTTGCCTGTTCGTTCCGCCTCTCTGGGGGCCGTATTCCCAGACCCGCTCCTGTATCCCGCTGCAGTGTCGGTCTCCTCCGTACACTCAGTTCCAGTCTGAACTCTCTCCTGTCCTTTACCTGTTTTGCCTCTATGTCCGTTCCCTTCCTTTTTCTGCAGAGTCTGAACTCGTACCTAACTCCTGCTTGTTGCCTCTGCAAGTACTGTGTGAGTATTTGGCTCTGTCTTTCCCTTCCTGTCTGTTCCGTGTGAACAGAGCCCTGTCCTCCCTGCTCAGCCTTGTCTGCACTCTAGCTGTGCTTGCCTGTAACCCTCTGCCTGTATTGTTCCTGAGTCCCGGTGTGTACTGGGTCCTATCCCGCCTGTGTTCCTACCTGCTAGTGCCTCCCTGTCTGCACTCTAGCTGTGCTTGTCTTTACCCCCCTGCCTGCATACCTGCCTGCCTGCATACCAGTCGTGCCTGCCTATACCCACCAGTCTGTGTGCCAGCCTACCAGCCTGTTCCTGTATTTCCCTGTGTGGGTCAACAGCCGTGTCCGGGGTCTGTCCTGGAGTAGCACCTGGTCCCTCTGCTCGGTTCCTCCTTGGTGCACTGGCGTCGTATGCCGTCGTGCGACCCTGGTCGGATCGGGTGAATACTTAGTCACGCCCCTCCAGGCATTCACTCTCCGGCACGGTCCAGTGGAATCACTACCAATCACACGCACACGCCGCTTAGCCCGGGCGTGTGCATAACACTAAGCCGTCTTCATCAAGTGGGGTCGGCTCAGACTGTTGAAACGCGTTGTGGCAGTGGTATTGGAGGAAGAATAAAAGTCGGTTGCCATCTATTAAATTGTCCAGTATTCCTTTGGCGCTCCCTGAGACCGCTGCACCATTGTTTACATGTGAAATAACTCCATACGGAGCCAAAGCTGCAGGAGCAGCCGGGCATATTTGGATGTTTGAGGACCTGCGGTTATCCAGCAACCGGGTTAAACTACTGAGGACCTGCAGTGACGTGGTATCTGGTCCGGCAGGATCGTGTGACCACTCGAGGAGCACGGAGTTGTGAGGCAAACACCGACAGGACGGTACTACAAATAGAGGTGACCCGGAGCCTCATTATTCACACGCTTAATCTTGGTTGTGTAGACGTACACAACCATTACAGGTGAGTGCACTGGCACTTTTTAAATTATATAAATAGCCCTGTGAGTCTACACATGCGCCCTTTCTTTTCTTTTCCTATGTGCAAATGTATCATCACCTGCAATAAAGTTTTGAGTTGAAAACTGTTTGATTTCAGTTTGTAATAACCTGCTAATGCTTATAACTTCAAAAATGACCATATTATTTGTTCTTTATTAAAATGAAAAGGTTGAAAACTCTGCTGTGCATAATAATTTGGAACATGCATTTTGAGTGCAGTTTGAGTTTTTTATTTTTTTAAAAATATACTGTTATCATAGGCAGTTTGTACAAAAACCTTTCAATTGTACTCTAATAGTTATTTGACTGGAAAATTACAATGAGTGCAATTCATATAGGTAATTTGGGAAAATCTGAGAATATTATTTGCATAATCATTTGGAACACAGTGTAGATGAGCCCCACATAGCTTCCTATATACAGTATGAGCCCCCAGATAGCCTCCTATATACAGTGTGAGCCCCCAGATAGCTCCCTATATACAATATGAGCCCCCAACATAGCTCCTTATATACAGTATGAGCCCCAAATAGCCTCCCTATATACAGTATGAACTCCGCATAGCTTACTATATACAGTATGAGTCCCACATAGCTCACTATATACAGTATGAGCCGCCAAATAGCCTCCTATATACAGTATGAGCCCCCAAATAGCCGCCTATATACAGTATGAGCCCCCAAATAGCCTCCTATATACAGTATGGTCTCCGCATAGCTCACTATATACAGTATGAGCTCCCGCATAGCTCACTATATACAGTATGAGCCCCAGCATTGCTCGCTATATACAGTTAGCCTCGCATAGCTCCTTATATACAGTATGAGCCCCACATAGCCTCCCTATATATAGTATGAACCCCCGCATAGCTCCTTATATACAGTATGAACCTGACATAGCTCCCTATAAACAGTATGAGGCCCACATAGCCTCCCTATATACGGTATAAGCCCCCATAGCCTCCCTATATACAATATAAGCCCCCCCACATAGCTCCTTATATACACTATGAGCCCCGCGTTGCCTCCCTGTATACAATGAGCCCCCCACATAGCTCCTTATATACAGTATGAGCCCCACAAAGCTTCCTATATACAGTATTAGCTTCACATAGCCTCCCTATATACAGTATGAACCCCCATAGCCTCCCTATATACAATATGAGCCCTCCATATAGCTCCTTATGTACAGTATGAGCCCCCAATAGCCTCCCAATATACAGTATGAGCCCCCCACATAGCTCCCTATATACAGTATGAGCCTCACATAGCCTCCCTATATACAGTACAGTATGAACCCCCGCATAGCTTCCTATATGCAGTATCATCCTTCCACATAGCCTCCTATATGCAGTATCATCCTTCCACATAGCCTCCTATATACAGTATTATCCCCCCACATAGCTCCTTATATACTATATGAGCCCCAAAATAGCCTCCTATATACAGTATGAGCCCCACAGAGCTCACTACACTGTGTTCCAAATTATTATGCAAATAATATTTTCTCAGATTTTCCCAAATTACCTATATGAATTGCAGTCATTGTAATTTTGCAGTCAAATAACTATTAGAGTACAATTGAAATGCCCCGTCTCATGCTGCACATAACACATCTGCATCTCTGGCTGCTATGGGCATAAAAGGGGACAAACTTATGGTGTGGCACCCATGCTCCCCTGACCTCAACCCCATTGAGAACCTATGGAGCATCATCAAAAGGAGTGTCTATGATGGCGGGAGGCAGTTCACATCTAAGCAACAGCTCTGGGAGGGTATTCTGTCCTCATGCAAAACAATTAAAGCAGAAACCATCCAAAACCTGACAAATTCAATGGACGAGAGAGTTCAGAAGCTCCTTTCGAACAAGGAGTCCTATGTGCAAATGTAACATCACCTAGAACAAAGTTTTGAGTTGAAAACTGTTTGATTTCAGTTTGTAATAACCTGCTAATGCTTATAATTTGAAAAATGACCATTTTTTTGTTCTTTATTAAAATGAAAAGGTTGAAAACTCTGCTGTGCATAATAATTTGGAACATGCATTTTAAGTGCAGTTTGAGTTTTTTATTTTTTAAAAAATATACTGTTATCATAGGCAGTTTGTACAAAAACCTTTCAATTGTACTCTAATAGTTATTTGACTGGAAAATTACAATGACTGCAATTCATATAGGTAATTTGGGAAAATCTGAGAAAATATTATTTGCATACTAATTTGGAACACAGTGTATATACAGTGAAGAGAAGAGAGGCTCCGCGTCAACGCTCCTCCTGGTCAGGTAAGTATGTAAGTATGGCGCCGAAGATCGCGGTATGTGTAGACACTGAACGCATACCGCGATCTCTGGCGCCATACACTCTTCTTATCTGTAACGGCTCCATGCGTTTTTCTGTCTGGAGCCAGAGGCGTGTCGCGCTTTCGCAGGCTATAGAGGCTTCAGACAGAGGGAG
Organism: Phyllobates terribilis; assembly: GCF_046119375.1. Classification (NCBI taxonomy): domain Eukaryota; kingdom Metazoa; phylum Chordata; class Amphibia; order Anura; family Dendrobatidae; genus Phyllobates; species Phyllobates terribilis. The sequence goes on along the minus strand of NW_027362771.1, from coordinate 412,164,842 downwards.
GCTTGTAGCGTTATATTATAGATGAGCCCCCACATAGCTTCCTATATACAGTATGAGCCCCCAAATAGCCTCCTATATACAGTGTGAGCCCCCAGATAGCCTCCTATATACAGTTTGAAGCCCTGCATAGCTAGCTATATACAGTATGAGCCCTGCATAGCCCCTATATACAGTATGAGCCCCACATAGCTTCCTATATACAGTATGAGCCCCCAAATAGCCTATATACAGTGTGAGCCCCAGATAGCCTCCTATATACAGTATGAGCCCCCACATAGCCTCTTATATACAGTATTAGCCCCACATAGCCTCCTATAGACAGTATGAGCCCCCAAATAGACTCCTATATACAGTATGAGCCCCAGCATAGCTCGATATATACAGTATGAGCCTCTCATAGCTCATTTTATACAGTATGAGCCCCACATAGCCTCCCTATATACAGTATGAGCCCCCGCATAGCTCCTTATACACAGTATGAGCCCCCTATAGCTTCCCTATATATGGTATGAACCCCCGCATAGCTCCTTATATACAGTATGAGCCCGTCATAGCTCCCTATAAACAGTATGAGCCCCATGTAGCCTCCCTATATACAGTATAAGCCCCCATAGCCTCCCTATATACAATATGAGTGACGCGCCCCTGGGCCTTCTGTGTCGTGCGGCATCGCGTGCACGGGGGCTTACCCGGAGCCGGATCAGATGGGGGTAGTAGTCTCGTGGCGGTGATCCGGTCCGTGCCCAGGGAGTCAGACTAAGTGGCGCTGTATCAGCGGTAGATGATGGACGACTACGCCACCCGTTGAATGCAGCTATGGAGCTGCCGCTGCAGGGCAGACCGCTGAGGCCGGTGGAAGGATGGTGCAGCGTGGATGGTATCACCCCCAACGGGAGGGGTATGGCCTCAGGGCAGCCGACGTGGATGATGGGGGTAGCAGGAACCACTCAGAGACGATGCGGTGTAGTTCAGGGTCTTTACTGGTGACAAAGATAGACCCTCCCGGAGTACTGGCTAGCGGTTGGGGCCTGGTCAGTCCTTGAGCAGATGGGATCTCCCCTGGCCAGGCGGAGTTGTAGGCCTCCCAAACTAACGATACTCTTCTGGCTACCTTGCTAGAAGCGAGTATAAGTAGCCCACGTCCCTGAGTGTACCGTGTGGTGCTCACCCGTATGGCCGGTGACTCGGGGCCTTCTAGTAGCTTCCGCTCCACGACGGCGGTGCTGGTCCCATGCGTGTGACCGTGCCTTCGGGTTTCTTGGCCAGAGGACCTGAAATCCCCTGCCTGACGGATTCTGCTGCTGGGTAGGAGTTAGTCCCCACAGCCTCGGACTCCGGGTCCGGTAAGAAATCTTCTCAGTCAGGGCGAGCTCTGCAGCTGCCAGCCCCTGACTCCTTGTAACACTGCTCCCACAGAGCTCCTGTTGTTTCTTCCCATAGCTGCTTCTCTTCTCTGTCTCTACTTCTGGCATGGCCCAGGAGCTGGGCCCAGCCGGAGCCACAGCTCCCTGTCAGCCCTCCTGGCTGAACTCTCCCTCTCAACTCTCTAACCCTGCCTCAGCCCCAGGTTTATATAGGGGAAGTCCTTCCCCTCCCAGGACTGGGCAGGAGGTGTGGCATGCATAGGATTCCTGACCAAGAGACCTCCCACCTGCTCTCAGACATAACATTGCATTACTGTGGAAACCAGACCCCTGGGGTGCCACATGAGCGCCCCCAGATAGCTCCTTATATACAGTATGAGCCCCCCGTAGCCTCTCTATACTCAATGAGCCCCACACATAGCTCCTTATACACAGTATGAGCCCCCCGTAGCCTCCCTATATACAAAATGAGCCCCCCACATAGCTCCTTATATACAGTATGAGCCCCACAAAGCTTCCTATATACAGTATGAGCCTCACATAGCCTCCCTATATACAGTATGAGCCCCCATGGCCTCCGTATATACAACATGAGCCCTCCACATAGCTCCTTATATACAGTATGAGCCCCACAAATATCCCTATATACAGTATGAGCCTCACATAGCCTCCCTATATACAGTACAGTATGAACCCCCTCATAGCTTCCTATATGCAGTAACATTCCTCCACATAGCCTCCTATATACAGTATCATCGCCCCTCATAGCCTCCTATATACAGTATCATCGCCCCCACATAGCTCCTTATATACAATATGAGCCACAAAATAGCCTCCTATATACAGTATGAGCCCCACATAGCTCACTATATACAGTTTGAGCCCCCGCATAGCTCGCTATATACAGTATGAGCCCTGCATAGCCCCCCTATATACAGTATGAGCCCCCAGATAGCCTCCTATATACAGTATGAGCCCTCCACATAGATCACTATGTACAGTGAAGAGACGAGAGGCGCCGCGTCAACGCTCCTCCTGGTCAGGTAAGTATGTAAGTATGGCGCCGAAGATCGCGGTATGTGTTCAGTGTCTACGTATACCGCGATCTCCGGCACCATACACTCTTCTTACCTGTAACGGCTCCATGCGTTTTTCTGTCTGGAGCCAGAGGCGTGTCGCGCTTTCGCAGGCTATAGAGGCTTCAGGCAGAGGGAGGCTTGTAGCGTTATATTATAGATGAGCCCCACATAGCTTCCTATATACAGTATGACCCCCAAATAGCCTCCTATATACAGTGTGAGCCCCCAGATAGCCTCCTATATACAGTCTGAGCCCCCGCATAGCTCGCTATATACAGTATGAGCCCTGCATAGCCCCCTATATACAGTATGAGCCCCACATAGCTTCCTATATACAGTATGAGCCCCCAAAGAGCTCCCTATATACAGTATGAGCCCCCAAATAGCCTCCTATATACAGTGAGCCCCCGCATAGCTCCCTATATACAGTATGAGCCCCCGCATAGCTCCCTATATACAGTATGAGCCTCCCTATATACAATATGAGCCCCTCACATAGCTCCTTATATACAGTATGAGCCCCACATAGCCTCACTATATACAGTATGAGCCCCCATAGCCTGCCTATATACAATATGAGCCCAACACATAGCTCGTTATATACAGTATGAGCCACCCGTAGCCTCCCTATATACAATATGAGCCCCCCACATAGCTCCTTATATACAGTATGAGCGCCACAAAGCTTCCTATATACAGTATGAGCCTCACATAGCCTCCCTATATACAGTATGAGCCCCCATAGCCTCCCTATATATAATATGAGCCCTCCACATAGCTCCTTATATACAGTATGAGCCTCACATAGCCTCCCTATATACAGTATGAGCCCCCCACATAGCTACTTATATACAGTATGAGCCCCACAAAGCTCCCTATATACAGTATGAGCCTCACATAGCTTCCCTATATACAGTACAGTATGAACCCCCGCATAGCTTCCTATATGCAGTATCATCCCTCCACATAGCCTCCTATATACAGTATAATCCCTCCACATAGCTCCTTATATACAATATGAGCCACAAAATAGCCTCCTATATACAGTATGAGACCCCCATAGCCTCCCTATATTCAGTATCATCCCTCCACATAGCCTCCTATATACAGTATCATCCCCCCCACATAGCCTCTTATATACAGTATTAGCCCCACATAGCCTCCTATATACAGTATCATCCCCCCACATAGCCTCCTCTATACCGTATCATGCCCCCACATAGCCTCCTATATGCAGTATCATCCCCCCACATAGCCTCTTATATACAGTATTAGCCCCACATAGCCTCCTATATACAGTATCATCCCCCTACATAGCATCCTATATACCTTATCATGCCCCCACATAGCCTCCTATATGCAGTATCATCCCCCCACATAGCTTCTTATATACAATATGAACCCCAAAATAGCCTCCTATATACAGTATGAGTCCCACATAGCTCAATATATTCAGTATGAGCCCCCAGATAGCCTCCTATATACAGTATGAGCCCCCAGATAGCCTCCTATATACAGTATGAGCCCCCCACATAGCTTCCTTATAGACAGTACGAGCCCCCCACATAGCTTCCTTATAGACAGTACGAGCCCCCCACATAGCTTCCTTATAGACAGTACGAGCCCCCCACATAGCTTCCTTATAGACAGTACCAGCCCCCCACATAGCTTCCTTATAGACAGTATGAGCCCCCCACATAGCTTCCTTATAGACAGTACCAGCCCCACATAGCACTATGTGCAGTCACAAACTCTGGCGCCACACTCCTCCAGCCTCGCCAGAGATCGAGGATGCGCTGCAAGGGAGAGGGGAAAAGGTGATTCGGAGTGTTGTTTTTCTATGGATGGAAGAACAACAAAACAGGCAGAATGGGGGAGCATTTACCCGGATGGGAGACCAGGATGGGGGAACATATTCCAGGATGGGGGAAGCATATACCCGGATGGAGGAGCATGGACCTGGATGGGGGAGCATATACCAGGATGGAGGAGCATGTACCTGGATGGGGGAGCATATACCAGGATGGAGGAGCTTGTACCAGGATGGGGGACCCGGATAAGGAGACTATATACCAGGATGGGGGGGCATGTACCAGGATGGGAGACCTGGATTAGAGGACCATATACCAGAATGGGGGACCTGGATGGGGGAACATATTCCAGGATGGGGGGAGCATATACCCGGATGGAGGAGCATGTACCAGGATGGGGGAGCATACACTCTGATGGGGGAGCATTCAGTTTCAGTCATGGGGTCTGGCCCGGCGCTGGTTCAGTCATAGCTTTGAGAATACAGATCGGCCGATGTAACCCCGGCCCTGACTGACAGCCGACGTCAATGTAGAGCCTCTGTCAGTCAGTGCTGGGGGCGCAGTTATAGGGGACGCTCTGTATACTCAGAATGGTGACCGAACCAGCACTGTCCCGCCCCCATGACTGAAACAGAATGCTGGCGAGGAGAATGGAGTTAATTTTCTCCCCGCTGCATTCAGCTGCTGGGCAGCATAGTAATATTGTTAATCTGCAGATATATGCAGGGTAATAGCGTTATTTCTGATGAAAGGATCCCTTTAATTTTGTAGCACAATACTTCAATGAAATGATGCCGGAGTCGGTGCATGCGCTTACCACGCTATCTATTTACATCTGCACCAAATCTGCCAGTCACAAATAAGCAACGTGTGCAGGAGTCTTCAGAGTTCTCATTCACTTTGCAACAGGAAATCCTTCAAGTTTTGTGACAAATCTGCAATGAAAAAAAACGAAGCAAAAACACAACGTGTGCACACAGCCTTAGGGTATGTGCATACAGTCAGGAGCCGCCTGCGGCCCCGACACTGTGGAATAGCTTCCGCTCTCAGTATGTAAATGAGTGGCGCCATTTTTTTTTTTCACATGCTTACTTTCTTCATAGAGGTTAGTCTATGGGGAAAGTTCACATGCGGACCTGCAAGAGAAATTGACATGCTGCTGGTCTGAAAAACGCTGCATGTCAGTTTCCGCCAGTGATCTGTAGCCAACATACGCATAGTGGACATGGGATTTCTAGAAATCCCATCCACTATGCTGTAACATCTAGCCACTGCGGGTATGACGCTGCATAACACGCAGCTTCAAACCCGCAGCGTCTCCTGACCGTATGCACATACCCTTACAGTAGGGCTGTCTACTGTGCCCAAAACAACCAATCACAGATCAGCTTTCATTTTACCAAAGCAGGTTGAGAAATGAAAGCTGAGTTCTGGTTGGTTGCTATGGACAACAAAGACAATGTAATGAACAGTTTTGATAAATGAGTCTGTGAGACTGTGCATTATACATCAGGGGACAGAAGCTCCATGTCACTGATCTATCACTGCTGTCAGGAGATGGGATCAAGAACAACTGATGAGAATCTAGTAATATGGGTGATGTGGGCTGCATTACAGGAACCATATAGGAGAAGACCTCAATATGGAGGATAACGCCGACATGGCACACCCGCTACAGCAGGTACACAAGGCAGACACAAGGATCTCTAAATGTACGGCGTATGGTGCTGAGAAGCTACTGCAATACTCATGAAATAAACCTCCAAAGAGACGGACAATCCTTTACACGTATCACTAGGATTATTATTATTCTTTATTATTATGGCGCCATTTATTCCCTGGCGCTTTACATGTGAGATGGTGTAAAGACAATCACAATAATCATGAACAATACAAGTCAGAGACTGGTCTAGGAGGAGAGAGGACCCTGCCCGTGAGGGCCACAGTCTACAAGGGATGGGTCAGGGTACAGTAGGTGAGGGTAGAGCTGGTCGTGCAGCGGTATGGTGGAGCGAGGGTTACTGCAGCTTGTAGGCTTGTCAGAAGAGGTCGGTCTTCAGGTTCCTTATGAAGGTTTCCACGGTAGGCGAGAGTCTGATGTGTTGTGGTAGAGAGTTCCAGAGTAGGGGGGAAGCACGGGAGAAACCATATATGAGATTGTGGGAAGAGGAGATAAGAGGGGAGTAGAGAAGGAGATTGCAACATTCTAACATTTGCACAAATTTGGCATTTAATTGGACTGTGTGGGTTTGTCCACTACTTGTCATCCCCTTCTGGAATGCTACAGGGCCTCAAATAAACGAAAAACACTTCACATTTACCAAGAGACTCAATGCCAACATCGCTGGTATGGCGCCATTCCATGAGGGATGTGATTTTTTTTTTATTTCAGGCAATGCAGCATTTAAAGGGGCTATGTCACCAAGGTTTTGACACCTAATCTGAGATATAATATATATAGAGAGATATATAGATATATAATATTTAAAGAGAATTGTGTCATTTTTTGGGCTGCATGCTGTAGTTTTGCTAAATTCACTGTTTTATCAGCAGGAGATTATCACTAAAGGACTGCTGCCAGGTAGTCATCTAGATTCATGAGCTCTGTATAACCCCGCCCCCACCACTGATTGGGAGCTTTCTGCCTATGCACAGTGTACACACACAGAAAGCTGCCAACCAGTGTTATTAGAACTGGTAAATCTGTAGCAGATAAAACTGTGATTTTATCAAAATTATACAATGTAGCCCAATGAGTAGTACATCATTGTTACAAAGGTCTCTGCCTCTATATCTTACTGCTCTCAGATAGGATAACACAAAACTGCTGCCAGATTCCCTTTGAAAAGGTGTTAGCATTTTCCATGTGTTGTAGTGAATCTCAGAAGAACTGAACCTGGACATTACACAATGATAAGAACATTTCACCAAGATTTGGGAACAGATAACTCTAACCACTTTATATTGGTAAACTGCCCACAACCCCTATACTCATCTGCTCTAATATAAAACTGGTTTTGGTAATTTTTCATTATAAAGTTAGATTTGGAACCATTTTGATGACTTTATTCCTGGATTACATGTGGAGGTATAAAACATGTACAATAACGTTCCCTATAATTACTAGTTACATTTCTCTTCTTACCCGAACTTCCCACGTCTTCTTTCTTCTGACTATTAGTCTTAATGATTGGTTTCTTTCGTTCCTCTGAACAGTCCAGGTCGATCCTTCTGTTCTTCGGTCCTTTACTCTGGCCTATGACGTCTTCATCCACTCGCTCCTTCTCTGGGGTGGGAGACATCTTCCGTCCTGAGTCAGTTTTTTTTCTCTTTTTTCCCTTCCTGTTGGGGTTTTTGATAGAAGACTTCTCATCAGCCGATGAGTCCATGTGTCTTCTGTTCTTGAGTCCTTCACTCTTGGCAATGATGTCCTCGTCCACTCGCTCCATCTCTGGGGTGGGAGACATCTTCCGTCCTGAGTCTGTTTTTTTACTCTTTCTTCCCCTCTTTTTGTTTTTTTTGATAGAAGACTCCTCATCAGCCGATGAGTCCAGGTGTCTTCTTTTCCTCGCTTTCTTCCTCCCTAAAACCTCCTTCTCCATAATATCGCTTTGATCACAGTCCGCAGACAGCTTCTTCACAATCACCAGTCAACTCCAACTGTCACTTTCCTAACTGTCAACTGAGCACACAGGCACCTGGATGGCACTGGTCATGTGATCAGTAACTGACCAATAAGAATCCAAGGTGTATGCTACAGTATAAGGATGGGAATGTATAAGTTTGATATAAGGGCTGTAATAAAATTAAATCTGTTTCTGTTCTACTGTTTTTAGTTAGTTGATTTAATCTTTATCTTTTCCATTTTTCATCACTTCAGTATTATCTCACAGATAATTTTAGGATTTTAGGGCCCATTTTACCAATATGCTGTATTATTTATCCACATCAATGAACTATATACCTGACCATTGTACTTATTGAGAAATAGTTGACATCTCTATATTATTTGCATCGACAGGCTGCAAACAAAGCAAGCGAGATGAGTTTCTCATCCACTGCTGTACTCGGCATAAACAGCGGCTGAAATAACAAAGCTAAGTATAATAATGTTTGTTTTGATTGCTGCTTATGCAGAGCACAGAAGTCTACGACAAACTCATTTTGACTTCAGTGCTATGTATAAGCAGTGGCTAAAATGGTAGAAAATGAGCAGCTAATTATTGAAGACAGCTCTAATCATGTGCAGGGCATATACAGTGCTGGCCAAAAGTATTGGCACCCCTGCAATTCTGTCAGATAATACTCAGTTTCTTCCTGAAAATGATTGCAATCACAAATTCTTTGGTATTATTCTCTTCATTTAATTTGCTTGCAAGGAAAAAACACAAAAGAGAATGAAGCAAAACTCAAATCATTGATCATTTCACACAAAACTCCAAAAAAGGGCCGGACAAAAGTATTGGCACCCTCAGCCTAATACTTGGATGCACAACCTTTAGCCAAAATAACTGCGAACAACCGCTTCCGGTAACCATCAATGAGTTTCTTACAATACTCTACTGGAATTGTAGACCATTCTTCTTTGGCAAACTGCTCCAGGTCCCTGATATTTGAAGGGTGCCTTCTCCAAACTGCCATTTTGAGATCTCTCCACAGGTGTTCTATGGGATTCAGGTCTGGACTCATTGCTGGCCACCTTAGAAGTCTCCAGTGCTTTCTCTCAAACCATTTTATAGTGCTTTTGGAAGTGTGTTTTGGGTCATTGTCCTGCTGGAAGACCCATGACCTCTGAGGGAGACCCAGCTTTCTCACACTGGGCCGTACATTATGCTGCAAAATTTGTTGGTAGTCTTCAGACTTCATAATGCCATGCACACGGTCAAGCAGTCCAGTGCCAGAGGCAGTAAAGCAACCCCAAAACATCAGGGAACCTCCGCCATGTTTTATTGTAGGGACCGTGTTCTTTTCTTTGAATGCCTCTTTTTTTTTCCTGTACACTCTATGTTGATGCTTTTTCCCAAAAAGCTCTACTTTTGTCTCATCTGACCAGAGAACATTCTTCCAAAACATTTTAGGCTTTCTCAGGTAAGTTTTGGCAAACTCTAGCCTGGCTTTTTTATGTCTCGGGGTAAGAAGTGGGGTCTTCCTGGGTATCCTACCATACAGTCCCTTTTCATTCAGACGCCGACGGATAGTACGGGTTGACACTGTTGTACCCTCGGGCTGCAGGGCAGCTTGAACTTGTTTGGATGTTAGTCAAGGTTCTTTATCCACCATCCGCACAATCTTGCGTTGAAATCTATCGTCAATTTTTCTTTTCCGTCCACATCTAGGGAGGTTAGCCACAGTGCCAAGGGCTTTAAACTTCTTGATGACACTTTTCACGGAAGACACAGGAACATTCAGGTCTTTGGAGATGGACTTGTAGCCTTGAGATTGCTCATGCTTCCTCACAATTTGGTTTCTCAAGTCCTCAGACAGTTCTTTGGTCTTCTTTCTTTTCTCCATGCTCAATGTGGTACACACAAGGACACAGGACAGAGGTTGAGTTAACTTTAATCCATGTTATCTGGCTGCAAGTGTGATTTAGTTATTGCCAACACCTGTTAGGTGCCACAGGTAAGTTACAGGTGCTGTTAATTACACGAATTAGAGAAGCATGACATGATTTTTCAAACGGTGCCAATACTTTTGTCCACCCCCTTTTTTAGGTTTGGTGTGGAATTATATCCAATTTGGCTTTAGGACAATTCTTTTTGTGTTTTTTTCATTGAAGACAAATTAAATGAAGAGAATAATACCAAAGAGTTTGTGATTGCAATCATTTTCAGGAAGAAACTGAGTATTATCTGACAGAATTGCAGGGGTGCCAAAACTTTTGGCCAGCACTGTAACCAGTGTTCATTCATTCGCTACTCATTTTCTGTTGTCTCAGTCTCTGCTTATATAGAGTGAAGCACTCGAGATGAGTTTGCCATCGGCTGTTGTGCTCTGCTTAGGCAGCGACTTATATGATAAAGCTCACTTTATTATAATTTTGTAATTTTGATCTTTGCTTATGTAGAGAGCAGCAGCCACTGGCAAACTCATCTCCACTTCTGCGCTCGGCATAAGTAGCGTTGCGTGGGCATCCGCTTTGCTGCTCAATACTGTCTTCCTTTATTTTATAGAGCTGCTTTTATTGTTTTACATTTTTTCTAACTCGACCTAGTGTTACAAGAGACTGGGCAAGAGACTGGTTTAGGATTAGGTCTATGGTTAGGACTAGGGCTGGGGTTAGGGACCAGATTAGGAATAGGGTTATGGTTAAAGTTAGGAATAGAGCTAGGTTAATAAAATTGTTACATAAAAAATGTAATAAAAAATACAAAGCAAACAATTAAATAAAGTATAAAGTTTTATATAGTTAAAATTTGAGATCTGATTTCAGCAAAAAGCAGAAATAAATTAAGAGATGAAATCATAAAGTATAATTACAGTTAGGTCCATATATATTTGGATAGAGACATTTTTCTCATTTTGGTTCTAGACACTACCACAATGAATTTTAAACAAACCAATTCAGATGCAGTTGAAGTTCAGGCTTTCAGCTTTCATTTGAGGGTATCCACATTAAAATTGGATGAAGGGTTTAGGAGTTTCAGCTCCTTAACATGTGGCACCCTGTATTTAAAGGGACCAAAAGTGATTGGACAGATTAAATAATTGTAAATAAAATGTTCATTTCTAGTACTTGGTTGAAAACCCTTTGTTGGCAATGACTGCCTGAAGTCTTGAACTCATGGACATCACCAGAGGCTTTCACTGCGGTGGTTTTCAGTTGCTGTTTGTTTGTGGGCCTTTCTGTCTGAAGTTTAGTCTTTAGCAAGTGAAATGCATGCTCAATTGGGTTGAGATCAGGTGACTGACTTGGCCATTCAAGAATATTCCACTTCTTTGCTTTAATAAACTCCTGGGTTGCTTTGGCTTTATGTTTTGGGTCATTGTCCATCTGTAGTATGAAACGACGACCAATCAGTTTGGCTGCATTTGGCTGGATCTGAGCACACAGTATGGCTCTGAATACATCAGAATTCATTCGGCTGCTTCTGTCCTGTGTCACATCATTAATAAACACTAGTGACCCAGTGCCACTGGCAGCCATGCATGCCCAAGCCATCACACTGCCTCCGCTGTGTTTTACAGATGATGTGGTATGCTTTGGATCATGAGCTGTACCATGCCTTCGCCATACTTTTCTCTTTCTATCATTCTGGTAAAGGTTGATCTTGGTTTCATCTGTCCAAAGAATGTTCTTCCAGAACAGTGCTGGCTTTTTTAGATGTTTTTTAGCAAAGTCCAGTCTAGCCTTTTTATTCTTGATCCTTATGAGTGGCTTGCACCGTGCAGTGAACCCTCTGCATTTACTTTCATGTAGTCTTCTCTTTATGGTAGATTTGGATATTGATACGCCTACCTCCTGGAGAGTGTTGTTCACTTGGTTGGCTGTTGTGAAGGGGTTTCTCTTCACCATGGAGATTATTTTGCGATCATCCACCACTGTTGTCTTCTGTGGGCGGCCAGGCCTTTTTGCATTGATGAGTTCACCAGTGCTTTCTTTCTTTCTCAGGATGTACCACACTGTAGATTTTGCCACTCCTAATATTGTAGCAATTTCTCGGATGGGTTTTTTCTGTTTTTGCAGCTTAAGGATGGCTTGTTTCACCTGCATGGAGAGCTCCTTTGACCGCATGTTTACTTCACAGCAAAACCTTCCAAATGCAAGCACCACACCTCAAATCAACTCCAGGCCTTTTATCTGCTTAAATGAGAATGACATAACGAAGGGATTGCCCACACCTGTCCATGAAATAGCCTTGGAGTCAATTGTCCAATTACTTTTGGTCCCTTTAAAAACAGGGTGACACAAGTTAAGGATCTGAAATTCCTAAACCCTTCATCCAATTTTAATGTGCATACCCTCAAATGAAAGCTGTAAGTCTGAACTTCAACTGCATCTGAATTGTTTTGTTTAAAATTCATTGTGGTAATGTCTAGAACCAAAATTAGAAAAATGTTGTCTCTGTCCAAATATATATGGACCTAACTGTACATCAGTATTTTTCTTAAATTACAATACATGTGCAATACTGGGCTTTTGGAAAGGACTCAGGGAGTGCTACTGGTTCACGGGTTAGGGGGCACATACTTGTCTTGTCCTGCGTGCTTGCAACCCACCCTGTGACAGTGTGCTATCAGCATAGTATACAGCAACCAGCAAGGTTTTTTATTTAACTTTTTTCTGCATTTTTTCATCTGTAGCCTAAAAGACAAAGGTAATATTAAATGCAATGCAAACATCAGTTTTTTTTATTGTGCGACAGCTCACTTTAGGTGTGTTTTTTGACAAGCCCTAAGTGTGGCGTTTCTTTCATGTGTTTTCCCATAAGTTTCTTTGTAGGACTTAAAAAGGCATAAAAAAAGACACAAACATATCTGAATTAAATAAAATGCCATTTGGAAAAGCTGGTAATAATATGCATGAAAACAATGGAGTTTCTTACAAGCAAAAAAAATCCACAAAAAAATTATGTGTGAAAAGAGTCTACTGGTGGTCTTTATAAAAGTGGTTGTGTCCTCTTGTCCTCTGAAGGACACTGCTCTCCTGCCTCCGGGCTTCCTGCTCACTGGGGGTATTGTACTCTTGCTTAAAGGGGTTATCCACTACTTGGACAACCCCTTCTCAATCTGATTGTTTGCCCTTGTTAAAATAAAAACACCTATACTCACCTCCCGTGCCAGCGCCGTTCCAGTAGTGTCGCAACTCGTAGAGATCAGCTTTCATTTTTTAAATTGCTCTGATCAAGTGAAAGCTCCATGTGAACAGCTGTTATGGGCAATTGGGTTTTGCAGGCCGTGTCTTTGAAATTCATCCCGAATGTATCTTTCAAGTGTAAATAGTGATATACAGTGGTGTGAAACAGTCTTTGCCCCCTTCCTGATTTCTTATTCTTTTGCATGTTTGTCACACTTAAATGTTTCAGATCACAAGACAAATTAAAATATTAGTCAAAGATGACACAAGTAAATACAAAATGCAGTTTTTAAATGAAGGTCTTTATTATTAAGGGAAAAAGAAATCCAAACCTACAGGGCCCTGTGTGAAAAAGTGATTGACCCCTTAATCTAATAACTGGTTGGGCCACCCTTCGCAGCAACAGCTGCAATCAAGCGCTTGTGTTAACTGAGTCTTTTACAATGCTCTGGAGGAATTTTGGCCCACCCATCATTGCAAAATTGTTGTAATTCAGCCACATTGGCAGGTTTTCACAGCATCTCAATCGGATTAAGGGCAGGGCTTTGACTAGGCCACGCCAAAGTCTTAATTTTGTTTTTTCTTAAGTCATTCAGAGGTGGACTTGCTGGTGTGTTTTGGATCATTGTCCTGCTGCATAACTCAAGTGCATTTCATCTTGAGGTCATGAACAGATGGCTGAACATTCTCCTACAGGATTTTTTAGTAGACAGCAGAATTCATGGTGCCATTTACCACAGCAAGTCTTCCAGGTCCTGAAGCAGCAAAGCAGCCCCAGACCATCACACTACCACCATATTTTACTGTTGGTATGATGTTCCTTTTCTGAAATGCTCTGTTACTTTTATGTCAGAAGTAATTGGAATACTGTTAGAACCTTCCTGTTAGTTTTTGCTATCTTGTGTTTTGCGGTCACGTGACCATCTGCCTATATATTCCAGCTCCGCCCTTCTGGCTTTGCTGGACTTCAGTGTTGTTTGACTGTCTTTCTAGCCAGGTGCTTCGGTGCCTATCTCTGTCAGTTCTCTTGGTCCTCTGGGACCTCTAGTACTTTTTGTCAATTTGTCTTTTGCGCTCTGCAACAACTTCTGTTTAGGAGGTGTCCCATTTTTGTCCCAGTCCTTAGTTCATTTAGGGACCCCTCCCTTAATTCTATAGGTCTTCATTCAGACTAGCCGAGGACTAAGACGGGTCTGTTCACAAGGAACAGGCAGCCCGCTACATCGTAGGGATTCAGCTTAGTCTTACTGTAGGGACAGCTTTCCCTTATCTTTCTTTAGTACATGTTGCAGATCATAACAAATACATTGGGTATTCTCCCAATAGTCTTGGCAATCATCAAGATGTTTTCTGGCAAAACGGATATGAGCCTTTATGTTCGTTTTGCTCAGCAGTGCTTTTCGTCTTGGAACTCTGCCATGCATGCCATTTTTGAACACTGACCTTAACTGAGGCAAGTGAGGTCCGCAGTTATTTGGACGTTGTTGTGGGGTCTTTTGTGATCTCTTGGATGAGTCGTCGCTACGCTCTTGGGGTAAGTTTGATTGGTTGGCCACTCCTGGGAAGGTTCACCACTGTTCCATGGTTTCGCCATTTGTGGATAATGGCTCTCACTGTGGTTCTTTGGAGTCTCAAAAGTTTAGAAATGGCTTTATAACTTTATCCAGACTGATAGATCTCAATTACTTTGTTTCTCATTGGTTCCTGAATTTCTTTGGATCGCAGCATGATGTCTAGCTTTTGAGGATCTTTTGGTCTACTTCACTTTGTCAGGCAGTTCGTATTTAAGTGATTTCTGGATTGATAACAGGTGTGGCAGTAATCAGGCCTTTGTGTGATTAGGGAAATTGAACTTAGCTTTCCAAAGATGTGATAAACCACAGTTAATAAATGTTTTAAGCTGTGGGGCAATAACTTTTTCACACAGGGCCCTGTACGTTTGGATTTCTTTTTCCCTTAATAATAAAGACCGTCATGTAAAAACTGCATTTTGTGTTTACTTGTGTTTATCTTTGTCTAATATTTAAAGTTGTTTTGTGATCTGAAACATTTAAGTCAAACATACAAAAGAATAAGAAATCAGAAAGGGGGCAAACACTTTTTCACACCACTGTATTTCATGTTCACTCCCCATCTACCAAGCACAGGGAATATAATCTACACCTGGTTATATGGAATATGTGTTCATTTACCTAATATCTACATATATTTCATGTTCATTCCCCACCTATCAAACACAGGGAATATAATATCCACATGTTTATATGAAATATGTGGTCATTCCCCTATTATCTACATATACACTGCTCAAAAAAAATAAAGGGAACACTCAAATAACACATCCTGGATCTGAATGAATGACATATTCTCATTGAATACTTTGTTCTGTACAAAGTTGAAAGTGCTGACAACAAAATCACACAAAAATCATCAATGGAAATCAAATTTATTAACCAATGGAAGCCTGGATTTGGAGTCACCCTCAAAATGAAAGTGAAAAAACACACTACAGGCTGATCCAACTTTGATGTAATGTAATTAAAACAAGTCAAAATGAGGTTCAGTATTGTGTGTGGCCTCCACGTGCCTGTATGACCTCCCTACAACGCCTGGGCGTGCTCTTGATGAGATTGCAGATGGTCTCCTGTGGGATCTCCTCCCAGACCTGGACTAAAGCATCTGCCAACTCCTGGACAGTCTGTGGTGCAACGTGACGGTGGATGGAGCGAGACATGATGTCCCAGATGTGCTTCATCTTGCAGGAACTGCTGACACACTCCAGCCACATGAGGTCTGGTATTGTCCTGCATTAGGAGGAACCCAGGGCCCACCGCACCAGCATATGGTCTCACAAGGAGTCTGAGGATCTCATCTCAGTACCTAACGGCAGTCAGGCTACCTTTGGCGAGCACATGGAGGACTGTGCGGCCCTCCAAAGAAATGCCACCCCACACCATTACTGACCCACTGCCAAACCGGCCATGCTGAAGGATGTTGCAGGCAGCAGATCGCTATCCATGGAGTCTCCATGTCTGTCACATGTGCTCAGTGTGAACCTGCTTTCATCTGTGAAGAGCACAGGGCGGTAGTGGCGACTTTGCCAATCCTGGTGTTCTGTGGCATATGCCAAGCGTCCTGCACGGTGTTGGGCTGTGAGCACAATCCCCATCTGTGGACGTTGGGCCCTCATACCACCCTCGTGGAGTCAGTTTCTAACCGTTTGTGCAGACACATGCACATTTGTGGCCTCCTGGAAGTCATTTTGCAGGGCTCTGGCAGTGCTCCTCCTGTTCCTCCTTGCACAAAGGCAGAGGTAGCGGTCCTGCTGCTGGGTTGTTGCCCTCCTACGGCCCCCTCCACATCTCCTACTGTACTGGCCTGTCGCCTGGTAGCGCCTCCAGCCTCTGGACACTACGCTGACAGACAAAGCAAATCTTCTTGCTGCAGCTCGCATTGATGTCCCGTCCTGGATGAGCTGCACTACTTGAGCAACTTATGTGGGTTTTAGAGTCCGTTTCATGCTACCACGAGTGTGAAAGCACAACCAATATTCAAAAGTGACCAAAACATCAGCCAGAAAGCATTGGTACTGAGATGTGGTCTGTGGTCCCCACCTGCACAACCACTCCTTTATTGAGGGTGTCTTGATAATTGCCAATAATTTCCATCTATTGTCTATTCCATTTGCACAACAGCATGTGAAATTGATTGTCAATCAGTGTTGCTTCCTAAGTGGACAGTTTGATTTCACAGAAGTTTGATTTACTTGGAGTTATATTCTGTTGTTTAAGTGTGCCCTTTATTTTTATGAGCAGTATATTTCATGTTCATTCCCCACCTATCGTGCACAGGGAATATAATATATACCTTTTTATATGGGATATGTGTTAAGTTCCCCGTAATCTACATATATTCCATGTTCATTCCATGTCCAAGATGCATAAGAAGTCTAGAATACCTCTCCATATTTTTGCACCTCTAAGTTATTTTCATTCTTTTTCTTCATTCTGTTTAGTTCATCCCCTATTGCAGGCAGTGAACCCAGAAGCAGATTGTTCACCTACATGCACATTGTACACTGCAGTGTATTTCTTTGTATTTGTGTACTGAGGTGAATAAGTCATATTTTTTTGTTCCTATGAAACTAATAAAAATAATAAGCAATTACAAAAATATAATTTTTTTTGTTTCTGTGAGAGTTTCCACTGGTCTTAAATCCACAACCCTCAACCTCACAGGCAGGATCTAAAGCTGCTGAGCCACAGGCTCCAGTAACATAATGGTGAGAATTTTGTGTACTAGATCTGTATTGCAGGGTCTGACTCCACAGGCAGATTGTACTGATACATTGTACACAGCAGTGCAGCAGTGGATTTTTATGACTCTATTCTAGAGGGAGAATAAAATAGATTATTTTTCTTCCTATAAAATTACTAAAAAATAATGAAAAACACAGTTAAAATCTTGTCATTTTTAATGTGTTTTTTTTTTTTTAAATAATGAACATCACAGTCAGAAAATACCATCTACATATTCAGTGTCCCTGTAATCGTAACGACCTGTGCAACACAGCAATCAGATTATTTATGGGAATCAAAAAATGGCATAAAAAATGACTTAATTGATATTTTTTCTCTATTAAACCCATAAAAATGTATTAAAAATGTACTGCTGAGGCCGTGCATATATACTGCATTATTTCTGCTGCTTTTTTTCCTGCACGTTTTCTGCAGGTGTCTAAACCACACGACGCAATAACAATTTTCTCTGATTATTGCGTGTTTGCTGCATTTTTTTATGTGTTTTTCCCCTAATTTGATGCGATTTTGGGGCAGATATGAAGCAGAGTTTTTAACGCTTTTTTAATACTAAAGAAAAGGTTTGATTCTGCACTTGAAATTGCAACGGCGTGTTATTTTAATAATTTTTTTTTTTTTTTTTTCAGAAGAAGCCTATAAAGAAAAAATGCACGAAAACCGCAGAGTTCAGCAGCGTCTTTAGACGCCCCGAGGATGGAGATTTCATGAAATCACATTCACTTTGCTTAGATATTTAGACCGTGTCCACATGTAGCGTAAATGTTGCATTTTTTCTGCTGGTTTTTTTGCACAGAAATTCTGCTGTATTTAACTGTCCAAGCAAAGTGAATGTGATTTCATGAAAACTGCGCCCCCTGTGTTCTAAAGACACGGCTAAACTATGCGGTTTGGTGCTTTTTTTTCTCTAGTCTTCTATGTGGACCCTAAAAAAACACATGTAAAAAACGGCAGTTACTATTTTGAGTGCAGAATCAAAGCTTTTCTGTACTATAAAAAAAAACACATTAAAAACGCGACTTCACATCTGCACCAAAAACGTATCAGATAAGGCGGAATAGGCCTAAAAAAATGCAGCATTAATCAGAGAAGATTGTTACTGTGTAGTTTGGTGCGGACACCTGCATAAAACAAAAAAACACAGTATTTATGCAATGTATGAACACGGCCTTAAATACACCAAAAAGCCTGATGTCATAAAGTAATGCTACAAAAAGATGAAGCGGCTCCAACTGTGAATGAATGAACTAAAAATAAATTTACAGGTCCCAACTAGAGATGAGCAGGACACACAGATGACGTCGTGCTGCCCTGGATGATCAAAAGCCGCACCAGGGATGCCAGGTAAGAGATTCACAGCCTCCCGTCCAGCCGCCAGGTAGCACTGATCTGGATGCTGGACTGGAGTCCCGTGAATCCATCCTCTCATCTCTAGTCCCAACAGCCACGGATACAGCAGACAGTCCCGTATTTGGATCAACGACCTGCAGTCTCAGGAGTCTGCTGAATTTCACTCACTACCACCGCCCCTCTGACAACTCCTCCTGCCAGGGTACAAAATAATGATAAATGGGAGTGGTTTGGGATGTGGTCCAAATTTGCCGCAGCGAGTTATGCTCCGCATCATTTGTCCCTCCTTATATGCTTCAAAAGATGAGAGGAATGTGTGTGTATATATATATAGATATATATATCTATATATACATATATATACAGTACAGACCAAAAGTTT
The DNA here is from genome assembly GCF_046119375.1 of Phyllobates terribilis. Lineage (NCBI taxonomy): Eukaryota > Metazoa > Chordata > Amphibia > Anura > Dendrobatidae > Phyllobates > Phyllobates terribilis. The sequence goes on along the minus strand of NW_027362771.1, from coordinate 412,145,743 downwards.
GGACACACCTTCTCATTTAAAGATTTTTCTGTATTTTCATGACTATGAAATTTGTACATTCACACTGAAGGCATCAAAACTATGAATTAACACATGTGGAATTATATACTTAGCAAAAAAGTGTGAAACAACTGAAAATATGTCTTATATTCTACATTCTTCAAAGTAGCCACCTTTAGCTTTGACGACTGCTTTGCACACTCTTGGCATTCTCTTGATGAGCTTCAAGAGGTAGTCACCGGAAATGGTTTTCACTTCACAGGTGTGCCCTGTCAGGTTTAATAAGTGGGATTTCTTGCCTTATAAATGGGGTTGGGACCATCAGTTGTGTTGTGCAGAAGTCAGGTGGATACACAGCTGATAGTCCTACTGAATAGACTGTTAGAATTTGTATTATGGCAAGAAAAAAGCAGCTAAGTAAAGAAAAACGAGTGGCCATCATTACTTTAAAAAATGAAGGTCAGTCAGTCCGAAAAATTGGGCAAACTTTGAAAGTGTCCCCAAGTGCAGTTACAAAAGCCATCAAGCGCTACAAAGAAACTGGCTGACATGAGGACAGCCCCAGGAAAGGAAGACCAAGAGTCACCTCTGCTTCTGAGGATAAGTTTATCCGAGTCACCAGCCTCAGAAATCGCAGGTTAACAGCAGCTCAGATTAGAGACCAGGTCAATGCCACACGGAGTTCTAGCAGCAGACACATCTCTACAACAACTGTTAAGAGGAGACTTTGTGCAGCAGGCCTTCATGATAAAATAGCTGCTAGGAAACCACTGCTAAGGACAGGCAACAAGCAGAAGAGACTTGTTTGGGCTAAAGAACACAAGGAATGGACATTAGACCAGTGGAAATCTGTGCTTTGGTCTGATGAGTCCAAATTTAAGATCTTTGGTTCCAACCACCGTGTCTTTGTGCGATGCAGAAAAGGTAAACGGATGGACTCTACATGCCTGGTTCCCACCGTGAAGCATGGAGTAGGAGGTGTGATGGTGTGGGGGTGCTTTGCTGGTGACACTGTTGGGGATTTATTCAAAATTGAAGGCATACTGAACCAGCATGGCTACCACAGCATCTTGCAGCGGCATGTTATTCCATCCGGTTTGCATTTAGTTGGACCATCATTTATTTTTCAACAGGACAATGACTCCAAACACACCTCCAGGCTGTGTAAGGGCTATTTGACCAAGAAGGAGAGTGATGGAGTGCTACGCCAGATGACCTGGCCTTCACAGTCACCAGACCTGAACCCAATCGAGATGGTTTGGGGTGAGCTGGACCGCAGATTGAAGGCAAAAGGGCCAACAGGTGCAAAGCATCTCTGGGAACTCCTTTAAGATTGTTGGAAGACCATTTCCGGTGACTACCTCTTGAAGCTCATCAAGAGTGTGCAAAGCAGTCATCAAAACAAAAGGTGGCTACTTTGAAGAACCTAGAATATAAGACATATTTTCAGTTGTTTCACACTTTTTTGTTAAGTATATAATTCCACATGTGTTAATTCATTGTTTTGATGCCTTCAGAGTGAATGTACAAATTTCATAGTCATGAAAATACAGAAAAATCTTTAAATGAGAAGGTGTGTCCAAACTTTTGGTCTGTACTGTATATGTATACATGTAATGTACACTATTATTTCCAAGGTTTATTTAGCGTTCACTACCTTAGTGTCCTTGTCTCTGGCAGGTCTTTTCCTTGTATATTACTATGATCACTGATATGCACCTGACCATAGCATCTGTAAATGAGATAATCTGTGTGTGATTATATAATACCTTATACTGCAGCAATCTATTAGAAACCAACCATCTATGACAGAGCGTGCTGCCCTGTAATAGTTTAGAATCATCAGTTTTCATGTGCGTTTTATAAAATAGAAGGGCATCACATGAATAAAACAGTTCCTTAAAGGGAATTTGTCTACAAGTTTTTTCTGATTAATCAGCAGGGGATTGTCACTAGAAGTCTAGTTGTAAGCTATGTGTAACTATTCATGAGCACTGTGTAACCCCGTCCACATCACTGATTGGCAGCTTTCTGCCTATGCACAGTGTATACAGAAAACTGTCAATCAGTGGTGTGGGCGAGGTTATAGTTATGCTCTGTGATTTTATCAAAATTTAAGCAAGAAACCCAGTAAAGTGACACATTGCTGGAATTAGGGCCTTTGTCAGTAAATCATGGAGCTCTCAGATTGGGGTAGCAAAAACATGGTGACTGATTCTCTTAAAGAAATTCCTTGTTGAAATTCCTCTCTCTTAAGGCCCCGTCACACTTAGCGACGCTGCAACGATCCTGACAACGATACGACCTGTTAGGGATCGTTGCTGCGTCGCTATGTGGTCGCTGGTGAGCTGTCAAACAGGCAGACTCACCAACGATCAGGGGAGCAGCGACATCGTGGAAAGAATCTTTCCACGATGTCCTGCTCCTGGTTACGAGGCTGCTGAAGCAGGAGCAGGCTGGTAACTATGGTAAACATCGGGTTACTAGGGGCACACGCACTCCTAGTAACCCGCTGTTTATCATGGTTACCACTCTGCTACAGTGAGCGGGAGGTTACCGCTCACTTTAGTAGGCTCGTAACCATGACAAACAGCGGGTTACTAGGTGCGCGTGTGCCCCTAGTAACCCGATGTTTACCATAGTTACCAGCCTGATCGCTGCTCCCGCTGGTCACACACAGCGATGTGTGCTGACCAGCGGGAGAGCAACGACCAAAAAATGGTCCAGGACACTTTGCAGCGATCAGCGACCTCACAGCAGGGGCCTGATCGTTGCAAAGTGTCACACATAGCGACATCGCTGGTGAGGTCGCTGTTGCGTCACCAAAACCGTGACACAGCAGCGATCTCGCTAGCGATCTCGCTATGTGAGACGGGGGCTTTAGCACAGACAGTGACCTGAAATTAGAGTACAACAGCCACAAAAAGTAAATTAATTGGGAATAAATGTTCTTGGAATGAGCTCCTCTAATGCGAAGCCTCTAATATACTTGATGCTCACACTTTCCATGTGAATAGTCTACAGAGCTATGGAGGGGCAGGCAGAGAGGAGTTTAGTTTCTCTGCAGCCATTATACATACATCCTGATTTAACATAAAGTACAGTGTGTGGTAACTGTGAGCACTTTAAAACCGAAGAGTCTCACCCCTTCCAAATCTCCTGTCTGAACTAGGTTTCCTTTCGCAAGCTGAAGGCTACAATTCCAGCATATTTGAGTGTGTACATATTATTACACAGATGTACTGTATTATGTTCAGGGTTACTCAAAAATGACATAAAGCTGTATTTGGTCAAAGTGCATATGTAGATTAGAGCAAATCATCATCTCATATCATTTGGCTCAGGCAGTAACAGAAACCTACTAGTTCATGTGTGTGCCTCATAATTGTGTAATGAACTTTCCATGAACCAGCTGTGAATCCTCTGGATAAAGCCAGACTATTACTTGTGTATATACCGCCATAGTCACCCAGCCAGTGTCCTTGGGTTTTGGTTTGTATGTAAAACTTGTTATGTCTACATAGAGGATCTGATGATTTATTTGTGAATTCTCGTCATAATGTCCTTGGAAGTGTTTTTCTGGAACATTGAGTTACATTATTTCTGAAGATGCTCAAACATAGAGATGAGGGCAAGTGTATCATACAGACCGAGGATACGCTCACGTAAACTGTTGTAGGCTGCGTTCACACATTGTGACCACGGTGTGTAGTATGTTTTGTTTTTTTGCCACAATCATGGTAGAACAGAAATATATTGTCATAAATTGCGTCCACAAGTAGTGAACGAATCCTTAGGCTATGTTTACATGTTGCGTTTTTTTGCAGGTTTATTTCTGCAAATTTTAAGCTTCATTTTATAGTACCAGCAAAAGCTATGATATTTCAGAAATCTCATGCACACACATTGGGTTTTTTTCCTGAATGAATTGGAAAACTGCTGCATTTTTGAAAACTGCAGCATGTCTCCTCTTTCAGCGCTTTTGCAGCGTTTGTGCAAAAACACAGCAAAAATGCAGCAAAACATACTGGGATCAGGTTTTGCTGTGTGAAAAAAGCAGGTACAGCAGAATGTGAAACGCATTTATTTTTGTGATCTTCCCAACTTTTAACCATAATGTCTTGGACTCCTCACCTTAAGCGAGATCGCTAGCGAGATCGCTGCTGAGTCACAAGTTTTGTGACGCAACAGTGACCTCAGTAGCGATCTTGCTACGTTTGACACATAGCAGCGACCAGGCCCCTGCTGTGAGATCGCTGGTCGTGTCGGAATGGTCTGGACATTTCTTTGATCGTTGAGGCCCCGCTGGGTAGCATGCATCGGTGTGTTTGACACGTTACCAACGATCTTGTTGACGACTCAGACACAGACAAGCGTAGGCATGCATCGTTATACAGATCGTCACGGGTCGCCGCATCGTTGCTGCGTCGTTGGGAAGATCTGACTGTTTGACATCTCACCAGCGACCACATAGCGACGCAGCAACTATCCCTGCCAGGTCGTATCGTTGTCGGGATCGCTGTAGCGTCGCTTAGTGTGATGGGGCCTTTAGAATGGCAGTTAGGATTAGTACAGTTTAATTAAATTAGTGATATGCATAAAGTAAACATTGGCTGACCAAGGTGTGAAATTAAACAATACCCAACCAACTCAAGGACTGACCAAATTGTGAAAGTAAAGTGTCCTACAAACTCCATGCTCTGCCAATGTCTTAGGAAAACAACTCCTGATCAATTCACCCCCCCCCGTTATGTTTGTAATTGTGTATTTTTTCATGAACTCATGTAAACTTATTTTTTTTGTTCAGAATAGTCCCTATTTCTTCAGACATAAAAATATTTTCCCACTACACTAAATAAATTGATCAAATTGCCATTTTTTCCAAAATAGTTTTATGGGTCTTTCATTCGTGACCTAACACCTTGCATTGTTCATGCTTCTATGGTGGAAGCAAAGCTGAACTTTGTGATCCTAAAGTATGCAGCTAATCCTGCTTTTTGTAATCAGCTTCTTTACTGCCAAGAGAGCAGATTTGGCCTGCAGAAAAAAAAGCAACAAAAACGCAACGTGTGAACATAGCCTTACAGTGTCTTGTATATGGTAATTAAGCTGGATACAATGTAGATTATTTTATGAAATACCGGCACCTGTGAAACATTTCCTACTATTAATCATAATTTATATGTTCACATGAAATCAAGCCACAGGGGTCTTATAGCCATATATTATTCACACCAGATGATAGAACATATAGTAGAAGATAAAAGTTACACATTTTTCCATTTCATTTGCAAAAAATAATTAACTAATTTAGAAACTGAGATGAGTTGCTGCCATCAAAGTTTGGCCAGGGCCATATCGGTCATTTTAATGCAGTTCTGCTTGAGGGCACATGGCTCACAATCATCCAATATTGACCGTCCGCTTTGTCTCTTGTGCACATGGATTTCTCCAGAATCTCTGAATCTTTTGATGAAATAATGTGCTATAGGTGGTGGGATATTGAAAGTTTTTGCAATTTCAGGTTGATGACCATTTTTTGGAAATTGTTCCACAATTTTTAGACACAGTTGTTCACAGATTGGTGAACCTCTGACAATCTTTGCTTCTGAGAGACTCTGCCTTTCTAACATGCCCTTTTTATACAAATTCACATGATTAAGTTGAAAATTAACCCTTGAGCTGTTTTTCCTTAGTACCGCTTACTTTTTAAGACTTTTGTTAACCTTGTCCCAACTTTTTTTTTTTAGATGCCATTCATTTTTAGATGAGTTAATTTTTTCAAATTAAATAGGAAAATGTCCAACTTTCTTCTTGTGATCTGTGTTCTGTTGTGAATAAAATATTACTATGGGAGATTTCCAAATCATTCCATTCTTATTTTCATTACATTTTACACATTGTGCCAACGTTTTTGGAATTGTACAGCATGCAGATTGTGCATGCGTTTTTCCTGCTTAATACATGCGGATTCACATGCGTTTCCGCATGTGGATTGACAAGCGCTTTCCAGGCGATTTTAGCATCACCTGGAAAGTGCTTGACAACTAGGTAACACTATATAAATCCATGCAAACGGCATGGATTTATATAGTGTGACCCGAGAGAGTGTATATACTTACCTCCGATGGCCCGCGCTGTCCTGCTCAATCCGTTCTCCCTCGCCGGCAACTTTGAATTGAAAGACCTGCCGACGTCAGCGTCACGTGACCCGTCACATGACTCTGACGTCAGCGCAGGTCCTACAACTCACTGCAAAGTGCCGGGAACCAAGCAGGAGCGGTGCACGGGCCGACAGAAGGTAAGTATACATTTATTTTTTATTTTATTCTTGTTTTACAGCTTTTTTAATGGTACCTGGGTGTGGATGAGACTCTCCTCTCCTCCACACCCGGGTACCATCCGCACATTAGAACGCGCCAATAGCGCAAGTACAGATGCAGTCTTGCGGAATTGGCGCGTTCTAATGCAAGCCAATGGCTGCGAAAATGCAGCGTTTACGCAAAATTAATTGACATGTTGCGGATTTTTGAGTGCAGCGTTTACGCTGCGGAAAAATCCGCATCATGGGCACAGCACATGCGGATTTCAATTGGGGAACATTGCTGCCCTTTACCATGCGTTTTTAATGCGTTTCTGCGGCGTTTACGCAACTGCAAAAACGCCGCGGAAAAGCATTAAATACGCATCGTGTGAACTCAGCCTTACTATAATTCTTTTATTATTGTGTTCTGTTAAATATTTTTTTACATTTTTTTTTATATAAATAGAGAATGGTTTTAGCTGTTTTACTCTGCCTTTTGCTTAATTATTCATTTTATTGGAGAAATGAATTGCTCCATGAGTCTTGCCAAAAAGTATAACTATTGAAATGCCAAATGTTTGTTTATGCTGTGATAAGTCAAAATATCTGTGAGTTGCAGAGTTCTAATAAAGTTTTTTTTTAATTAAACTTGGATGAATCATGGTGTTAATTATTTTATTAATGTGTTCCAACTTAAACAATGTTAAAGGGGTTGTCCGGTCAAAGTGATAAGACTGCAGTCACTCTGCATGACTGCAGACTTATGACTCCCCCCAGCGCACGCACTGTGCGCCTCTGGGATTTGCGGGTTTCAGACCTGGTAATAGAAGGTATGTAAAAACTATACATACCACCGGCCATTCAGCGCCGCCTCGCTCCAGGTGTATGAATTTCCCCAGTGCACGCACTGGGATGCGGTCTCGGTCTCCATAAACTTGTATGGAGCGAGGCCACGCCCCGTCTAGTGACATGGACGGCCAGTGGGGGCATCCAACTAGAAGGCCTCGCTCAATACAAGTTTATGGAGACCGAGACCGCGCCCCTTGGCCGGGGTTATGTATAGCACATACGCAACCTCCGGTCCCGGGTCTCATACCGTCGAATCCGCGCAGAACACAGTGTGTGCGCTGGGGAAATTTATAAGTCTGCAGTCACACAGAGTGACTGCAGACTTATCACTTTTGACCAGACAACCCCTTTAAATGTTTTTCTAAGTTTAGTAAATCCTATGGAAACATTGGAGGTTTAGCAATTATTTTACAGGTGCATATTTCTTCCATCCATGGATATATATGCGATCTGTGGACATTATTGCTTCTGTGTGTTCAAGTGCCAGGATTTTCAGCCTTGAAAACCCCAATATTTTAATATAAATCCAGATTATGGCTCTATTATTGTGCACGTCTAAAATGGTGAAAGTATTTTCGAAAATATAACATATGATTCCACTAGGAGGTTTCTGAAGATATGACATTCTAATATATGTGTTCACCCATGTCTTTGCATACAATTAGCCATTCTCCTCACCTGGCCAGGAGGGAGGGTTGAGGGGTCTAGATGAGATCCTATATACAGTGCTGGCCAAAAGTATTGGCACCCCTGCAATTCTGTCAGATATTACTCAGTGTCTTCCTGAAAATGATTGCAATCACAAATTCTTTGGTATTATTATCTTCATTTAATTTGTCTTCAATGAAAAAAACACAAAAAGAATTGTTCTAAAGCCAAATTGGATATAATTCCACACCAAACCTAAAAAAGGGGGTGGACAAAAGTATTGGCACCCTTTGAAAAATCATGTGATGCTTCTCTAATTCATGTAATTAACAGCACCTGTAACTTACCTGTGGCACCTAACAGGTGTTGGCAATAACTAAATCACACTAGCAGCCAGTTAACATGGATTAAAGTTGACTCAACCTCTGTCCTGTGTCCCTTTGTGTACCACAGTGAGCATGGAGAAAAGAAAGAAGACCAAAGAACTGTCTGAGGACTTGAGAAACCAAATTGTGAGGAAGCATTAGCAATCTCAAGGCTACAAGTCCATCTCCAAAGACCTGAATGTTCCTGTGTCTTCCGTGCGCAGTGTCATCAAGAAGTTTAAAGCCCATGGCACTGTGGCTAACCTCCCTAGATGTGGACGGAAAAGAAAAATTGACAAGAGATTTCAACACAAGATTGTGCGGATGGTGGATAAAGAACCTCGACTAACATCCAAACAAGTTCAAGCTGCCCTGCAGTCCGAGGGTACAACAGTGTCAACCCGTACTATCCGTCGGCGTCTGAACGAAAAGGGACTGTATGGTAGGATACCCAGGAAGACCCCACTTCTTACCCCGAGACATAAAAAAGCCAGGCTGGAGTTTGCCAAAACTTACCTGAGAAAGCCTAAAACGTTTTGGAAGAATGTTCTCTGGTCAGATGAGACAAAAGTAGAGCTTTTTGGGAAAAAGCATCAACATAGAGTGTACAGGAAAAAAAAAAGAGGCATTCAAAGAAAAGTACACGGTCCCTACAGTCAAACATTGCGGAGGTTCCCTGATGTTTTGGGGTTGCTTTGCTGCCTCTGGCACTGGACTGCTTGACCGTGTGCATGGCATTATGAAGTCTGAAGACTACCAACAAATTTTGCAGCATAATGTAGGGCCCAGTGTGAGAAAGCTGGGTCTCCCTCAGGAGGTCACGGGTCTTCCAGCAGGACAATGACCCAAAACACACTTCCAAAAGCACTATAAAATGGTTTGAGAGAAAGCACTGGAGACTTCAAAGGTGGCCAGCAATGAGTCCAGACTTGAATCCCATAGAACACCTGTGGAGAGATCTCAAAATGGCAGTTTGGAGAAGGCACCCTTCAAATATCAGGGACCTGGAGCAGTTTGCCAAAGAAGAATGGTCTACAATTCCAGCAGAGCATTGTAAGAAACTCATTGATGGTTACCGGAAGCGGTTGTTCGCAGTTATTTTGGCTAAAGGTTGTGCAACCAAGTATTAGGCTGAGGGTGCCAATACTTTTGTCCGGCCTTTTTTGGAGTTTTGTGTGAAATGATCAATGATTTCATTTTTGCTTCATTCTCTTTTGTGTTTTTTCCTTGCAAGCAAATTAAATGAAGAGAATAATACCAAAGAATTTGTGATTGCAATCATTTTCAGGAAGAAACTGAGTATTATCTGACAGAATTGTAGGGGTGCCAATACTTTTGGCCAGCACTGTATCAGATCCAAAAAGACTGGAGGTTTGCAAAAATATTCACTCCCTTGGCTTTTTACTTACAGTTGCATCTCACTAAATTAGAATATCATTAAAAAGTTAATTTATTTCAGTTCTTCAATACAAAAAGTGAAACTCATATATTATATAGAGTCATTACAAACAGAGTGATCTATTTCAAGTGTTTATTTCTGTTAATGTTGATGATTATGGCTTATAGCCCATGAAAACACAGAAGTCATTATCTCAGTAAATTAGAATACTTTATAACAAATAACTTGAAAAATTATTTTAAAATCTGAAATGTTTTTCTACTGAAATGTATGTGACGCGCCCCCTGGGCCAGTGCTGTAGGGGATACCCGGAGCCGGATCTCGATGGGGGTAGTAGTCCTTGTGGCGGTGACCCGGTCCGTGCCCAGGGTGTCAAACTAAGTGGCAGTCTATGGCAGTAGATGTTAACTTGATTGTCGACTACGCCACCCGTTGAGTGCGGCTTTGAAGCCGCCGCTGCAGAGCAGTCCACTGAGGCCGGTGGTATATGTGCAGCAGTGATGGTATAACCCCCAACGGGAGGGGTATGGCCTCAGGGCAGAAGGTGTAGATGATGGGGGTTGTGAAGATGCAGAAGGAAGACTCAGAGTCAGGAGATGCAGTTCAGGGCTTTTACTTACTGGTGTTCTTTTGGTCACTCTGGCCTTGAGTGACCACCCGAGCCGTGCTGCGTCCACCAGGTCCTGGACTCGGCCAACCCCCAGGCAATTCCGGAGCGTGGTCCTGAGCTCCTTTCTGACTCTCCCTTCCTCTGGCCGTTCCCACCAGGGATCCACTTTTGGCCGGCTCCCTCGGGTCTCTTGGTGGTCAAGCCTCCTCTGGGCTCCCTGACCCTATGCTCGGTGTGCCTTTCTAGTGGATTTGGTGAGGGTCGTGGCAGATCCTGCCCACAACCTCCGGTTCCTGGTTAAGGTTCGTTTTGGCCTCTGCCAGCTTGGGTTCCGGTACCCTTGTTCGCCAACCCCTCACCCTTCTGTCCTTATTCTGGGATCTTGGGGTTCCTTCTTGTGTCCTCTCTGGGTCCTTCTCACTCCTCTCTCTCTCTCTCTGCAGGCCTTGCTCTGGAGCTGGGCCCAGCCGGAGCCACAGCTCCCTGTCAGCCCTCCTGGCTGAGCTCCTCTGCTCTGCTCCTCAGGCTAAACTCTGACCCTGTTCTAAGATGGTGCCCACCTTATATACTCCCTCTATGTGTGAGCTCAGGTGACCAGCACCCAATGAGCTCCTAGCTTTACCCAGACTACTCCCCCTATCTGCCCCTACACTACTGGGATGTTCCACCCCCCTCCCACTCCAGCCAGGGACAGACGCAGTCGTACCTGCACATAAACTGGTGGGAGTACCGTCGTTCTGTCCCCCGGAAATGGGATGTATGTAGTGCATGCAGCCTACTAGCTCAGTTCCACACTCCATCCTTACCCAGGAGTGGAATACCACACCTCTGGCTTGAGGTGTAATACCCCTGTAGCAGCCGAATCCTCAGGGTGCTACATATGCTCAGTAAATGCACTTAATACTTGGTCGGGCTCCTTTTGCATCAATTACTGCATCAATGCGGCGTGGCATGGAGGCGATCAGCCTGTGGCACTGCTGAGGTGTTATGGAAGCCCAGGTTGCTTTGATAGCAGCCTTCAGCTCGTCTGCATTGTTGAGTCTGGTGTCTCTCATCTTCCTCTTGACAATACCCCATAGATTCTCTATGGGGTTAAGGTCAGGCGAGTTTGCTGGCCAATCAAGCACAGTGATACTGTTGTTTGTAAACCAGATATTGGTACTTTTGGCAGTGTGGACAGGTGCCAAGTCCTGCTGGAGAATGAAATTTCCATTTCCAAAAAGCTTGTCAGCAGAGGGAAGCATGAAGTGCTCTAAAATTTCTTAGTTGACGGCTGTGCTGACTTTGGTCTTGATAAAACACAGTGGACCTACAACAGCAGATGACATGGCTCCCCAAACCATCACTGATTGTGGAAACTTCACACTAGACCTCAAGCCGATTGGATTGTGGGCCTCTCCACTCTTCGTCCAGACTCTGGGAGCTTGATTTCCAAATGAAAATTGTAACTCTGGGACCTTGTGAAGTGTGTCAATGACAGTCTTCTGGACATCTGTCAAGTCAGCAGGCTTCCCCATGATTGTGGAGCCTACTGAAACAGACTAATGGACCTTTTTAAACACGTAGGAAGCCTTTGCAAGTGTTTTTTGTTAATTATTTTAATTTACTGAGATAATGACTTTTGTGTTTTCATGGGCTGTAAGCCATAATCATCAACATTAACCAAAATAAACACTTGAAATAGATCACTCTGCTTGTAATTACTCTATGTAATATATGAGATTCACTTTTTGTATTGAAGAACTGAAATAAATTAACTTTTGGATGATATTCTCATTTAGTGAGATACATCTGTATTTTGCGATATTACAATCTGTGTTTAAATATTTTTGTAATCTGATTTGTGTATGATGCACTCATCACTAGTGCTGATGCAAGTGGTCGTTGCTCGGGTATTCACCGAGTATCGCAGGTGCTTGAGTGACATGTTTGAGTCCCCGCAGCTGTCAGACTGCCACAACATCTGGGGATTGCTTGTGTTTGTCAGGCAATCCACACATGTTTTGTGGCAGTCTAACAGCCGCGAAACATGCTGACGCGGGGACTCGAACGTGTCACCGCGATACTCTATGCATACCCAAGCACCCTAGGCAAACTCGAGTAACGAGCACTTGTGCTCATCACTAATCAGCACTAAATAGTCTAAGATGGTGAAGTGAGAAAAATATAAACATAAATTACATTTATGGGATCCAATAATTTAAAATTGGCATGTGCATATATATTCAACCCTTTTGCTACGAAGCCCCTAAAAATTTCCGGTGCAAGCTTTTACCTTCATAAGTGACATGCTTAGTGAAAGGAAGTCCACCTGTGTGCAATCTAAGTGTCACATGGTCTGTCAGTATATACACACCTTCTCTGAAAGGCCACAGAGGCACCACTAACCAAACAACACCATGAAGGCCAATGAGATCTCCAAACAAGTGTGAGACAAAGTTGTTGAGAAGTGTTGGATTATAAAAAAAAATCTTTGATGATCCCCCAAAGCACCATCAAATCCATTATCAAGTGGAAGAAACATGGGTCAAGGGGGAGATGGACGGTGTGAAATACAGGGACATCCGACTGTCCACATCTAATGTGGGTAAATGAACATTCGTTAAAATGAACCAGGCGTGGATCCCAAACGATTGTCCATACCTTTGGATGACTAGACAACTATAATAGCCGCACCCAGCCAGCCTTCAACTCTATTTGCTATTCGTTACATTTGGGAGCCTCCTCCCCAAATAAAAAAAGCTGTGTTCGCTACTTCCTCCTCCGCGTCTTCTACCTACACAACAAAGTCCACCTCCTAATCCACTTGGACCTCTTCCTTCTGGTTCAAGATTCTTATTTTTTATTTTTACTATGCTTAGCGTAGAGACAGGATGCAGCTGTATTGAGGGACAGCATTGCGTTTTGCGTGTGCACAGTTTTACAAAAACACTGTCTGTGTACTCTGCACACATGTCTGTTATAGTACCGTGCATAGCTGCTGTGTGTATTCCCCATGTCTGTGGGAGTAATGTGCCTTTAAGCCACTGTGTGTATTATTGAACCCATATCTGTGGGAGTAATGTGCTTTGAAGCCGCTGTGTGTACTCTGCAACCCTGCCTGTGGGTGAAATTTGTTATCCACTTCTGTGGGATAAATGTGGGAACATGCTCTGTGGGTGAAATTTGTAAGCTGCTAATGTAGGGGTATTTTGCCCCATGCTCTGTGGGTGAAATTTGTAAGCTGCTAATGTAGGGGTACTCAGCCCCATGCTCTGTGGTTGAAATTTGTTACCTTCTAATGTAGGGGTGGGAACTCTGCCCCATGCTCTGTGGGTTAAATTTTTAACTGATCTGGAAGTAGTAAGCCTCAGTCTCTGTGAGGGCACTGTTAACATTGTTATGTTATTCATTTACTTCCTATTTTACCATTATTGCTATGGTGAAAGAATCGATTCAAGTCATTTTCCTTTCCACATTTGTTTGCATGGCAATTGTCCTGCACCACGAAGCCATACGCTACCGGAAATCAGTCGTCCAGTCAGTCTGTATAAAAGACTGATGGTGGCAGCGAGTAGTCGTGGGTTATTGTGGAATTAGCAGTTACCGTACCGAGGGTATGTACACATATTCCATGCGCTGGAATCGGAGGTGTATAGACCATACACTCACTGTTAGTTTCCCAATAACCGGCCTATTAATGGACACGGCCTGTGGCCACATGTTGATCGTCGGTCATTCGCGTAATTGTCTGCACGGTATGGGACAGCAGAGAGCTGTTCGTGACAAAAAGATAACAGTGGGTGGATCTGCGTGACCTTTCAGGTTGTGATCTTTGAAAGACTGTCATTTTGATATTGATTTTCATGGTAAGTACACCAGTCTCATCAGATTTAAGAGACATAATGAGTTTTGCAGTGCGTAATGTGAAAGCTGCTAATAGATCCACTTTTAAGATGTATTCCCATCTTAAACATTTGTGTCCGTAGAATATGCTGTAAAGGTCTGACAAATGCCGTTTTAACATATATAGTCCACACCTTTTTTCAGGATGGGTGTTCTCTATCCTGCTTTTAGTGTTGAAAATTGTTTTTGTGATGAAAATAATTTCAATGCATTTTTTCTTGCTTTGATGTTTTTTTTTCTGGTTCCATTAACCTTGGCGCATGCCACTCATTTACTTTCGGTTTGGGGTCATGTAGCCAGTTCAGCTTACTACAATTATAACCTTACATTGTGGCTTCCCATTCCCACCATCTTTCTTCTGCCACTATACCTCCTTGTTCTGTAAGGCCAACGACACCTCCTTTTTCCATCTCTATCCACTGAATACATCTCTTGCTGCATTAATATATTCTATTCCCATTACATCCCCTTGCACCAGGTCCACCTTTCCATATGTGATGGGCTGGAGGCTACTGAATGGTGCATGGTGTGGAGTTATTGCGGGATAAGTAAGCGACTATGGAATATGACCGTCCTCTATGATCTGTGATATGCAGGAACTTTAGTGGAGGAGACTACACTTGGGTTACAGAGCAGTAGCTGATGATGTTCTCCCTATCCCATGTTCAACATGTAATTGATGATGTAGTGCATATTGGGGCAGTGACATTAGTCTTGGGAAGCCATATGACAGATGGCCATAACATCACTGTCATGATGGAAAAGAATCAGCAGCAAGATCATGTGGACCAGCTCCCCACAAAAAAAATCAGATTAATTCTTCATTCCTTGTTATTTGTAACATTCACCACAGCAGTCCAAAATTAAAATAATAGTATCAGAAGAGAGAACAGAATATAAAGAAGACACAGACACAATGAATAGAGTTTAATAATTTTTATTCTTATCATCAAATTTAGTTTAATTTAATCATCCAGTGCCATTAATATTATTTACTGCATATAAAGATGTGAACCAGAGGAAGGCAAAACAACCCCATGAGTGGGGAAAAATTCCTTCCTGACCCCAAGTACTGGCGATCGGCTAATCCCTGGTTCACTGCAGTGTCAGCTCTGGATGGGGCCCTGTCACACCTTTTATACATATACTTAATCTTTTTTACTTATAGATATCTTTTTTAACCTATACTTATTATTACTTACCTATGCTTATCCTTTCTTACGTATACTTATCTTTTCTCACCTATACTTATGTCTTTTCTTTTTTTTGTTGAATTTTAAAAATACTTATCTTTTTTACCTATGCTTATCCTTTTTACCTTTTTTACCTATAATTTTAGTTTCTTACCTATATTTATCTTTTCTTACCCATGCGTAACCTTTTTTTAATTTTGTTGAATTTTAAAAATACAAAAAAATTCTTACCTATTGATATTCTTTTTTCCCCCTATATTCATCTTACCTATACTTACCTTTTTTACCTTTTTTTTATACTTTATGCTTACTTATACGTATCCTTACTTACCTATCCTGATCTTTTTTTTCTTATTTTTATTGAATTTTTAATATACTTATCCTTTTTACCTATATTTACCTATATTTATAATTTTAGTTATCCTTATGGTGGTCCCTGATGATGTTGAACATCCGATCTTCTGATCTTCTCTGCGTGGTCTTCTGGAAGCTCAGGTACACAGCTTGCTCTGATATTATTGAGCTGGTGTCTTGTTGAGGGTTTTCTAGTTGGCAAATGAAAACCCTCTGAATACGGCCTGGTCCTCTGGTGTTATCGATAACTCAGCCTCTGCCGCTTGGATCTTGTCAAGCTTAAAAGCACGGAACCTGGGTTTAGGCTTAGTTGGCTACAGAAAAAAATGCAGAAAAAAGTCATGGTGAAATTGGTGACTAATCAAAACCGTCTCAACTTGAAGTATTAAAAAAAAAATTAAAGGAACGTTTTCAAATGTAAATATTATATCTTACAATATCAAAACCAGCACCACAAGCATTGCAGTTCAAGACTAATCACTTCAATGATCTGCAGTGCCACTAATAATCTCTATGGCCAATCATACTTCTGTGTCATCATGTATAGGTTGCAGAATTACATGCAATAGCTCAATTATGGTTAGAACGAGAGGTTTCTAAATAAGTACAATCAGTACTTGTCACTTCATCTCTGAACACTTTGACCTGTTAACAGAAACTTTCCGAATTGGGACAGCTCTATCAGTTTTGTTTTTGACAAAATTGGTTCTTGTTTTTTTGTTTTATTTTTCTTCTGGGCAAAATCAGCAGTGGAGGCTATAAAAAGAAGTATTATTGAAAATGTAAACTAATCTTTAGATTCACTTGCAAGTCTGTCTGAAAAAATTATCAAAATGTTGTGAACTGGTCCTTATGGAGAGCTCATTTCAATTTTTTTTAGTGAAGGGTTGTCTTCTCTAGCTCCAGCTACTGATGCTTATGTAATGCTTTGTCAGATTAAATGGCTTGCACCTGACAGAATATATAACTAGTTAATTATTTGCATATAGCCTGCAAAAGAGTCTGAAAGAAGTGCAATACTATAGATGAGACATGCACCGTTAATAAATTAAATTGTCCAATCAGCCTGATCGTCTATAATAGTAATGTAAAGATTAACGCCATCCAAATAATTTTCCAACCCTGACATTAAACATAATGTATCACAGAGCCAAAAGCATGAAAGATTGTGGGAGAGTATCTTATTCAGATCCATGTGACAATTCTGTACATATACTTACTACATGGATGTATGGTGGGGCCATCCTAAGGGCTTTCACTGAGACCCAATCAATTCGCTGGAAGAAGGGGTGTTCTCGGATGTTACCATTGACTCCTAATCTCTGGACAGGATCTTCCTGGAGGAGCTGTTCAATGATGTCTTTGGCGCCGGAGGAAGATTCATCAAAGAGTGAGGGATGGTAGTTACACTCACTGGTCAGCATTTCGTTTAAGATGACACCAAACGAGTACCAGTCTACTCCGGCGTTATACTCCTCCTTGTCCAGGATCTGCCATAGAGAAGCATTATTAGTAGTGCTACCTCTTGTATGTCACCGTACTTTTATGTCACTCATATTGTTATGTGAGTCCATAGTCAATGACAGTACGTCTTACTACATAAGTTTAAGTACATTGTTAAGTACATTGTTTTCGTTTTTTCCTCCCCTTCTTCCAAGAGCCATAACTTTTTTTATTTTTCCATGCACATAACCGTATGAGGGCTTGTTTTTTGCAGGACGAGTTGTACTTTTGAATGACACCAATCATTTTATTATGTGATGCACTAGAAAACGGAAAAAAATTTCCAAGCGAGTTGAAGTTGCAAAAATAAAGTGCAATTTCAATTTGTTTTCTTAATTTACCATGTTCACTATGCGGTAAAACTGACCTAGCAATTTGATTATCCAGGACAGTACAATTACACAGAAACCAAAAGTATAGTATTTTTTTTTTTTAAGTGGTGAAAAAAAATTCTGACATTTGTAAAAATAAAACTCTTTGCTTGTGTCGCCCTTTGTGACACCCCTAACGCTTTACATTTTCAGGATATTGTGCTGTGTGATGGATTATTTTTTGCGCCCTGAGATGACTTTTTATTGATACCATTTTGGGGTAGATACAGTGTTTTAATCGCCTTTTATTGCATTTTATTACAATGTTGCAGTGGCCAAAAAATGTAATTCTGGTGTTTTGATTTTTTTCACATTAAGCCTTTTACTGATCAGATTAATTTATTTTATATTTTGATAAATGCTGGCTTTCACTGGAGTACTGACATGACAAGCACGGAGATCTTCAGCAGACCCCCGACTGTCATGGTAATCCATCGGCACCCCGTGATCATGTCATGGGCGTGCCAATGAACGTGTGGAAAAAAGCGCGTCCTTGTTAGCGCGCCCGGCACGTGTTAAATGCCACTGTCAGATATTGAAAGCGAGATTTAACAGGTTAACAGCCGCAGGGGGAGCAGTGTTATACACTATCCATGTAGACATGCAGGCTAGGAGGAATAGGAGACGTTGCTCCTCCCATTTGGTGATTGTGAGGTACATAGCAGTGAAGCACCCAGAGTTCACACATTTTTCACCTGTTCTGGGGATTGGTGATATATTGACAATCCTTTAAAAGGGTTTTCTAGTACTTTTATATTGATGACCAGAACAGGCCATCAATATAAGAATGGTGGGGGCCAACACCCAGCAGTCCCACTGATCTGCAGATCTCTGTACTGCCCACTAAACAGTACAGAGTTGCGATGTTCTGCTCTGTTTACATCAGGTTGCCGCCAGAGGTAAGAACAGCTAATCAGTGTGATCCCAAATGATTTTATATTGATGAACTAGCCTAAATAAAGCTCATCAATGTGAAAGTATCCAAAAAACTTTTAAATACAAAAAATAAAAACCTTCTATTCTCACCTCAGGAGCCATGTAACCCATGGTCCCAGCGAAACTGGTGGCTGTCCGGTCTCCGTGCATGTTCTCAAGTGCAAGACCGTAATCCGTGATCTTAACGTGGCCCGTATCAGTCACCAGGATGTTCTCGGGCTTTAGGTCTCTGTAAGAAAAAGAAAAGTAACCTGAGTATAAAGTAAGTGTTCTTCCTATATCTGTGGTGAAATGATGACATACGAGAATAAACATATTTTCTCTTAGTGTTGTACTTTCCTCTGAGATAACTCCTTTACTGTATTCCCTGTACCACTGTAGGGATCCCTGTGTTACATGTGACGGCCGCTCAGCTGCAGCGTCCTGACAGTGATACCATATAGGACTACTAGACACCCAATACAGGGCATCAGTCTGCAGGTCACCAGGGTGGAGGGACTGCGTGCAGCTAAGCTTTAAGGTCTCGTGCACATGATCATATTTTCTCTTAGTGTTGTACTTTCCTCTGAGATAACTCCTTTACTGTATTCCCTGTACCACTGTAGGGATCCCTGTGTTACATATGACGGCCGCTCAGCTGCAGCGTCCTGACAGTGATACCATATAGGACTACTAGACACCCAATACAGGGCATCAGTCTGCAGGTCACCAGGGTGGAGGGACTGCGTGCAGCTAAGCTTTAAGGTCTCGTGCACATGATCATATTTTCTCTTAGTGTTGTACTTTCCTCTGAGATAACTCCTTTACTGTATTCCCTGTACCACTGTAGGGATCCCTGTGTTACATGTGACGGCCGCTGAGCTGCAGCGTCCTGACAGTGATACCATATAGGACTACTAGACACCCAATACAGGGCATCAGTCTGCAGGTCACCAGGGTGGAGGGACTGCGTGCAGCTAAGCTTTAAGGTCTCGTGCACATGATCATATTTTCTCTTAGTGTTGTACTTTCCTCTGAGATAACTCCTTTACTGTATTCCCTGTACCACTGTAGAGATCCCTGTGTTACATGTGACGGCCGCTCAGCTGCAGCGTCCTGACAGTGATACCATATAGGACTACTAGACACCCAATACAGGGCATCAGTCTGCAGGTCACCAGGGTGGAGGGACTGCGTGCAGCTAAGCTTTAAGGTCTCGTGCACATGATCATATTTTCTCTTAGTGTTGTACTTTCCTCTGAGATAACTCCTTTACTGTATTCCCTGTACCACTGTAGGGATCCCTGTGTTACATATGACGGCCGCTCAGCTGCAGCGTCCTGACAGTGACACCATATAGGACTACTAGACACCCAATACAGGGCATCAGTCTGCAGGTCACCAAGGTGGAGGGACTGCGTGCAGCTAAGCTTTAAGGTCTCGTGCATGTGATCATATTTTCGGTCTGAATGCGATGCAACAAAACATCGGATAGCAGTCAGACCAATATCATTCTATGGGCCGTAAACATGTGCGATTTTTTCCCTCAGACCGATCGCAGCATTCCGAGTTGGATCAAATGAACAGGTCACACTCGGCTATGCAAGTCAAAGAGTCCATGGAAAACATCGGACTGCACTCGGATGATATCTGAGTGCAGTCCGATTTCCAAGGACTGACAGAATGGAGAAGATGGAGATTTTTTTTTCCATCTTCTCGTCATCAAAAAAAAATTTGATCACACTGATCACACTCTAATTAAATTCTGTTCAGAGTTTAATGAAAGTGTGATGTGCATAATCATCCAGATTCTCTTAGATGAGAGAATATACGCTGGTGTGACCCAGCCTCACATGGACTACATTACCTGTGGATGATGCCCTTAGAATGGAGGAACTGGATCCCACACACTAGTTCGGCGGCATAGAATCTGACAAAGAGAAAATGAATAAGTATCACATCCCATAGAGAGTAAACTTGGGAATTCATATTAGTCAATAGGAGCATTATTCTATATTATTCCATCATAGGACCATTTTCTATCATTACGCTAAGCATTTTCATTTCAGTTGCTTTACCCAACAATCAGAATGAATCTGAGCTCCTGAAGAGACTGTTATAAAGTATTTCCACATTCAGAAGTAGAGAGACTCTCAGGACCGACATGTCAGGAGTGGAAGTAACACTGTGACCTCCAGTATCTAACTGGTCTTTTATATACAACGTGGATTAGAGGTTTTTTTAAAGGGGTTTTCTGATCTCAGAAGAAAAGTCTGCAGTCACTCTATGTGACTGCCGAATCGTGACGTGTAAAAAGCGCATACTGTCACTATTGTAGTCTCGAGAATACATGTCTGAAAATTACATACTTATGCTTATATGCCGACTATACTCGGGAACGTCTCTCAATTCTCTCCTATTGAAAGAAGCCGGTGAGACTAGTCAACATGTGATCACAAGTATGTAAATTGTACACGTGTGATAAAAGGATCGCCCACCTGAATGGGGAATACAGGGAAATCGGGACCATTGCTCACAATTTGGCAGTCTGCAGTCTTGTAGCGTGACCGCTGACTTTTCTTCTGAGACCGGACAACTCCTTGAACACATTACCTGGCACTGGTGATGTCAAGCGGCCCCTTCCTGTGTAGAAGTTGGTAAAAGTCCCCGCAGCTCATGTATTCCATACCAAGGAAAACATTCATCTGTAACATGGAACATTTGCATTTATTATACAGTAAAGACAAATTGAATAAAAGTCATCCAATACAATATGTGCACTCTAAAATGCTGCAATTCAAAATACAACATTGCATGCAACATTAAATATAGATCTTCAAACAGCAAAAGTGACAGAAGAATACAAAAGTCACAGCTTTTAGGCTGCAGAGAAGAAAAAACAAAATGAAAATTGCTGCTCTCTTACAGCCTCTGCTGCTTCTTTATGGGGATAAAGGCGTTGTTCAGGATAGAAAAAATACTCACTTTTCTTCCAGAAAAAAAGTGCTACATTCAAGACTATAGAGAGCCATTTTGTTCTGAACAATAATACCCTCAATATAACCTCTGTACCCTCTATACCACCTCTGTACCCTCTATATGAACTCTGTACCCTCTATATCACCTCTGTACCCTCTATACCTCCTCTGTACCCTCTATACCTCCTCTGTACCCTCTATATCACCTTTGGACCCTCTATATCACCTCTGTACCCTCTACAACACCTCTGTAAAATTTGTCCCTGGCAGAGGTATTGTCCATTGAGCAGTGAAGTCTGTAGTGCATGCAGTGACATTAGTTAAAGGGGTTTTCCACTCTTATGATGTACCTATCCTTAGAATAGGTCATTAATATCAGTTTGGTAGGGTCGGATCAGCTGTTACCATCTCTCCCAAAAGTTGGATGTAAACAGTATATGGAGCAAACAAGGTTTAGTGGTCACTCCTGGTACTGCAGGACAGCTCCTATTCAGGCGAATAGGTCATCAACGTCAAAAAAGTGGCAAAACCTTTCAGCACTAAGCAGTCACAATTCTACCTTGGTCTGGAATCCAAAGTCTGCGTGGACGAGGAAGGGGCTTCCAGATGCCAGCTGAAGAACTCGCCTCTCCACCATGACATCCAGCCTATCACCTCCGGCTAGCAGGGCTCTTTTGCTGATGATCTTAACAGCAAATTCTTGGTGGGTTAAAGTATCTTCCGCCATCAGGACCTTTCCAAAGCTGCCGAAGCCGAGCACATGGTGGAATAATAATCTCTCCTTGATGGAATGAGAGATTGTGCTGGAGCTGGATGGCCGAACACCACTGCATCCTATCAGGGGAGAAAAATGGAAAATATTACAATAAATCTAACGTTTACAGGAAATTATTCAGACTAAGGAAATCTTTTGTTCTAAGTAAAGCTTGTACTTCATTTTATAAACTGTGTAAATGGATTTTATTAATAAGCAACTTAGTATTCATGCAATCAATCTTACATGGTTTTGTTTGTTAAAAAGCAGAAGTCATAAAATTATTATATTATTTCCATTATACACTTGGCTGTGATGAGGTTGGTTAATATGAACATTTAAAGGGTTTTTCCATAATGACACTTTTCTCTAGAGACAAATCGCATGGATTTTACCGGGACATTCCATTTACAGTGAATTTATTCTCAGCAAATTCAATTTCCTTCATTCAGCTCAGGAGTATTGGAGTATAATAAAACTCCCAAAGCATAGTAAAGGTAAGATGTAGAAAAAAAAGATCCAAAAAACTAATATCTCACTTCTCACTTATTCTGCTCTCTGTCCCTCACTAGGTCCTTGACCTTACTCATTACTGCCAGCGTGCACTGATGGAACCCGGTCATCTTCACACTAGGCCAGGACTTCCGGCCTTGACTCGGCCTGGCATGTCCCTGCGCATGCAAAGGAATATCCCAAGCCTACTCGCAGCTGGAAGTCCTGGTCTAGAGTCAAGAAGCAAGTCATGATGTTACGACCTGCACCACGACCTTACGGCGAGCATTCTAGACCAGGACTTCCAGACACAGGGACATCCAGGGTCTACTCCCAGCCAAGCGTAAAGATGCCTGAGGTGTCAGTACACCGTAATGGTAAGTAGAGGTGTTGAGGACCGTAGGGGGGACAACGAGCAGCAGAGACATTCATTTTTTTTTAACCTTTTGCTGGCCCTGTACAGCTCAACAAGATGGTGGCGACCATTTTGCTGAATTCCTTCTGAGCAAACTACAAAAAATATGGAAAAGAATACTGATTTTTGTAAAAGTCAACTTCACTTGAATAAAATCTCCCAACTCCAATTATCACCTATATTATTCTGGGACCCTCATGATCAAAAGAACAAGACACCCGCAGTCGACCAGTGAAGAGGGATTTGATAGGGTGGTGGTGAAAAATGCATATTGCTATTTACAACTCAATATTTATGGACTGATGGAAACAGCAAAGTGCTACAGTATTCTGCTGGCAACTCTAGATGGGACACCTGAAAAGATGTTGAACCATGTTGTACCTTTAGCAGCAGTTTATTTTTAATCTGGAGCGCAGCGCTAGCCACAAATGCTTTCTAGGAGTTCCCTCGCGCTAGGCATGTGGACGGGCATGTGGTCGACCATTTAGAAGGATGCTGCAACTGTCACTCCAGAGCACAGATGTGGTAAAGCGCTTACTGCAGAATGCCAAGAGCATTTCAGAGTCACGGAACTCACAAAAATCGGGATCAACGTTCACCTGATTAAAGCTACATTTTCTCAGTCACGATGCTGCTAAACATATAAATTTGCAGACAAACCTGCTGACAGACTCCTTTTAAGAAAATCACTCCAGCATTTTTTTCCCCATATATAAAGATTACTCCCCATCAATATTCTAGCTGTTTAACCAGTTTACGCCCAGGCTGTATCCTCCTATTCCTGACCATACACATGTTCAGGTTTTATCATACATGCACTTTTAAGGGATCTAAAAAGAATGTTCTTGCTCAGATATTCAAAAGTTTTGCCTTTTTTTTGCAATACAAGGGGCTTAATTTTTATGTCATTTTTATATTCCTTTTTTCTAGTTGATATCATCATAAATAAAGGTAGGAAATATGTGTCTATTTTTCACTTTTTTTCCCCACAAAGGACGAGTAAAACATTTTTAAATTGCATTCCCCTTTTCATAGAAATGAATTTTAGATATTGAACATATTTTCTTTTCAATGGAGGCAGGGCTGGAAACAGTGATTCAGACTGGCAGGGTCTCTTTTTTTTTAGTTTCGTTTTTTCATTTATGAATTTTTTTCCTATTTTATTTTTGCTTTTTTCATTTATTGTTTCATATATTTTACACACTATGCCCACCATACGGCCTTAAAGGCCTTTGAGTGACATTTTAACATATTAATATTCTTGTTATTTCTAATTTTCCCTGTAACTGAGGTTGGTATATTAGCCCCAGTTGCAGGAGAATTTCAGCCTCCTGCCTGCAGGGTACAGCTGACCTGATCTCCTACAACCCAGCTGCTCCTGTTCCCTCCCTACAGCTAGCGATCACATGTTTCCTGGATCTGGCAGCATGGTCAGTGCTTCCTAATCTCTTCTTAATCGGCATACAAAATTACTGGTTTAGCACTGTGTATACAGCTATAGAGATGGTTAGTATGCTACTAAGCCATGTTTTACCTTCTGTCTTGAAAGTCTGGCTGTGTATGACAATATTCATGTATTTATTTTACTCAGTTATATAGCGCCATTAATTCCACAGCGCTTTACAGACATCATCACTGTCCCCATTGGGTCTCACAATCTAGATTCCCTAGATTATGTCTTTGGAGTGTGAGAGGAAACAGGAGAACCCAGAGGAAACCCACACAAACACGGGGAGAACATACAAACTCCTTGATATATAGCTGCACTCTAAAATACCAAGAATAATACATTTAGAAAATTGGAACTCATAGGCATAGCTAGGGGTTGGGTTCAGGGGGGGGCAAAACTTCTGAGTGGGCCCCTAACCAGAAAACCATGATTACAGCTATGGTGATGCACCCTACTAGTGGATGTAGGAGAACCTCAGCAGATGACAGAGCTGTTACTAAAAGAAATCTCCATACAAAGACCAATATAGATATTACCGCCATATGGTGACATATAGAGGTAGATACCAGCCCTGCAGAACATATAAGTGATTACAGTACAGTTATAGATAGTGACTTACAGCTAATGTTCTTTCTGGAGGAGTCGTTCACTTTTCCCATCTTTTCCATCTGATCCAGACCGACACAGCAACTTCTTCCAGCCAGGACTCGTCTGCAGAGATTACAGCACAGACACATTAGACGTCTCACGTTTCAGGCACCATCTCCATCTACCTCCAACCTACCCAAAATCCTTATCCTGCTGAGCCACTGCTGCCGTATGTGTCCCTATTACTGCAACTGCTGTGTGGTACTGTGTGCCCTCTAATTTTCCTCCTACTGGAGCCCTAGATTTCTCTTTAATTGCATTCGTAAAGTATGATGGCCATACTGTACCCCACACCTCTCCACACTGTATAATGGCCACCAAACTGCATGATGGACCCCACACAAACCTTCACTGTATAACTGCTTGCATATAGTTTAAAGGCCCCCACATAGTCCTCCATACAGCATAATGCACCTCATAGTCCATACAGCATAATACACCCCACAGCCCATACAGCATAATGCACCCCCATAACACGTACAGTATAATGCACCCCCATAGCCCATACTGTATAATACACCCCACAGCCCATACAGCATAATGCACCCCCATATAGTATAATGCACCCCATAGCCCATACAGTATAATACACCCCATAGCCCATTCAGCATAATGCACCCCCATAAAGTATAATGCACCCCATAGCCCATTCAGTATAATGCACCTCATATATTATAATACACCCTATAGCCTATACAGTATAACGAACCTCCATATAATATAATGCATCCCATAGACTATTCAGTATAATGCACCACCATATAGTATAATGCACCCCATAGCCCATTCAGTATAATGCACCTCATATATTATAATACACCCCATAGCCTATACAGTATAATGAACCTCCATATAATATAATGCATCCCATAGTCCATACAGTATAATGCACCACCATATAGTATAATGCACCCAGTAGCCCATTCAGTATAATGCCCCTTATTCAGTATAACGCAACCCATTCAGTATAATGCACCCCATAGTCCTCAGTACAGTTTAATTGCCCCCACAATGTTCTAAATAAAATACTAAAATACAATACTCACCTCTCCTCCTCGCTCCCCGCTGATCCGGTGGTCGCAGCTTGTGCTCTAAGCGTCACACATCTCAGCATAAATGACGCCACGTACTGGCATCATCGCGCTGAGACGTCAGACACCAAGGAAGAATGATGGAGGAGGAAGCATCAGCTGACACTCCCTCCTCCATCGCTTTCAACTGTATCGGAAGATGCCAATACAGATGAACTTGCGGGGGGCCCCCAGCTCACGGGCCCCATAGTGGCAGTGCAGGGAGTTGTCTCTCTGCTCTGCCGCAGAGTTTAACTGTATCGGCGCATGCTGATACAGTTAAAAATAGTGTAGCTTCGGGTGGGACCCTCAGAGCGCGGGCCCTGGGGCGGCCGCACCCTTTTCCCCCTCGGTAGCTACGCTACTGTTGGAACTGCATTACTGCCATAGAAAAAAGGTAAATGCTACATTATGTACATATGGAATATTGGAAAAACTGAAACTGCAATATTGCTATAGAAAAATTGCAGTAAAAAGAAGGTAGCTGGCACCTGTACACACTAGTTTGGATGTGCTGGTCAGTTTTTTTGTTTGCAGCAAACTCCTATGACATATGCACTCCACCTCCCATCAGCCTTAGGTGGTTTTAATTAGCTGGTTCCTTCCTGCCCCATAAATTGTAGGCTTTTTAGTCCAGAAAAGGTGTCTTATCAGGACAGAAACCCAACAATTACGTACGTCTTGACAATGGCTGTTTGGCTCATATATATTGGCCAATTTATGCGCTAAGTCCCGTCTTTTTACTGTAATTTTTCTATAACTTTCACCGATTGTGAATAACTTATTGTAAGAAAAACAAAATCAAAAATCACCGACTTAAACACTGTATAAGAATTCTAAGTTTAAAACATCACTTTTATTTAGAATGATTTAAAATATTTTAGTATCAACTGTAGCAGCTATAATCAAATAAATGGTCAAATGCTATTCAAGATCATGCAAGGCAGGTTTGAAATGGTAGATAAATCCCTATTATAACTCTAATCTTACTCTACCTTGCCGTGGAGCTTGGCACCCTGAACCTGCGCAATGGCACCCCCCTCGTACGTCCTTGTCTGACCCTGTATGGCCCTACAGAGAGAAGAAAGGTAGGACTAAACCAAACATGGCTTTTTATCTAAAAAAACCTTTGTCTAAGAAAACTAAATGTGAGATAACCCACTGCATACATATACTGGTATAGTCCTTTATTCAGATTCATCTAATATTTATTATCAGTGTCTCTCTATACTGTGTTGATTTGTGTCATAGGGAGACAGGAAATTCCATGTATCTATAAGACAAACAAAAGATCGTAATACCTATAGTTGTCCTAGAAAAGCCCTACCTTACTGAAGAGGTTGGCACCCTAAATCTGCGCAATGGCGCCCCTGCTCGACGTCGACTTTCCCTATCTGACCCTATTATGCGCTAAGATAGGAGAAATGTAAAGAGAATGACAAAAAAGTACAAGAAGAAGATATGCTGTATCCTGTAATTAACTAGACAATGACCATTAGTACAGTTATGGTCACTCTCTTTTAACCATAGAGATGGGTTAACTCAATCATATACAAAGAAATCCAAAATTGTTAAACAGTTTATAGTGAAAAAATAGGGTAGAAAAGATCAGTTGTCACTAGATTTTAAATATATATTAGGAAAGGATACAGAACCACAAAGCTAGGCACACAAGAGATCAATAATTCATAGGTAGACTATAGGTCATATACAAAAAAACATATAACAAGGTGTATTAATATTCCACTTAGCCCACTAAAACAAATCTTACATATCAATCTCTTATTGCGCCATGTCCCAATTAATCAAGATGTCAAACGACGGAGAGTGGTCATGTATAAGATATCCCCTTATCAATCTATGCAAACACACTGTTCACTTTTGCACCAAGGTGCCATGACTTATGTACATAATTAGCCCACCCCTACTCAGCATGAAATCCATAGTATGCCTAATTTCTCAGCGCGTTTCCCCTTCAATGGGTTCATCAGGAGAGCATACATCAAAATGATATATCAAAAACAAGATTCATGGACTTAGATTAGACCCTCATTCAGTCATTGGTTTAATGCAGCTGTGATAGGGAGATCATGCCCTTCTATGTCCACCTCAGGAAAAATATGCCACAGGTACTCCTGAGAGTCATGCCTCCTTTTATATTTCCCTCCTTACATTGCCCTTCCGGTTCATAGCATAGCGTCAGTGGTGGGACACATATGTGTTCCATACTGCTGTTGTATCCGGCCTCTAGACCCCCTAACTACAGTGCGATATATGTCCTAACACTTTGTGCATGTGTGGCACCCCAGGGGTCTGGTTTCCACAATAACAGCAATGTTATGTCTGAGAGCAGGTGGGAGGTCTCTTGGTCAGGGATCCTGTGCATGCCACACCTCCTGCCCAGTCCTGGGAGGGGAAGAACTTCCCCTATATAAACCGAGGGCTGAGGCAGGGTTAGTGAGTAGAGAAGAAGTAGAGACAGAGAAGAGAAGCAGATATAGGAAAAGAACATCAGGAGCTCTGTGGGCGCAGTGCTATAAGGAGTCAGGGGCTGGCAGCTGCAGAGCTCCCCCTGACTGAGAAGCTATCACCGGACCCGGAGTCCCAGGCTGTGGGGACTAATCTTTACCCAGCAGCAGAAACCGCCCGGCAGGGGATTTCAGGTCCTCTGGCCAAGAAACCCGAAGGCACGGTCACACGCGTGGGACCAGCACCGCCGTCGTGGAGCGGACGCCACTAGAAGGCCCCGAGTCACCGGCCATACGGGTGAGCACCACACGGTACACTCAGGGACGTGGGCTACTTATACCCGCCTCTAGCAAGGTAGCCAGAAGAGTACAGTCAGTTTGGGAGGCCTACAACTCCGCCTGGCCAGGGGAGATCCCATCTGCTCAAGGACTGACCAGGCCCCGATCGCTAGCCAGTACTCCGGGAGGGTCTATCTTTATCAGCAGTAAAGACCCTGAACTACACCGTACCGTCTCCGAGTGGTTCCTGCTACCCCCATCATCCACGTCGGCTGCCCTGAGGCCATACCCCTCCCGTTGGGGGTGATACTATCACGCTGCACAATCCTACCACCGGCCTCAGCGGTCTGCCCTGCAGCGGCAGCTCCTTCGCTGCATTCAACGGGTGGCGTAGTCGTACAACATCTACCGCTAATACAGCGCCACTTAGTCTGACTTCCTGGGCACGGACCGGGTCACCGCCACGAGACTACAACCCTCAAGAGATCCGGCTCCGGGTAAGCTCCCGCGTGCGCAACGCTGCGCGATACAGGCCCAGGGGTGCGTCACATGCGCCACCCTGATACACATGTCGCCACTTCCGGTTTAGTATCCCAATGTATGCGATGGAACGCAAACGTGCCCCTCACCCTGCGGCTGCGCACACAGGCACCCGTCACCTGTGCAATGAGATGAGCGGCGCTGAGTTTCCGCACATCCTAGCACATATACTCATCACAGTTGGGGCGTCTTATTGCATCAGTAGCAACTCCAGATATCTCTCAATCCATAGCTGCATATTCACGGCTACCAAAGTCTAATGCTACATGCAGATGTTAACAATGAATGTTATGGATCATAAGGAGTGTGTCTAAAAGATTTAATGTGATATCTTGTTCCAGTAACCACATACATCTAAGTAGGGGGGAGGTCCTAAGTATTGTAAAGAGATATACAATTCATAAAAAGAATGACATTTTCTTTAGTAGATATCAAGGAAATTATTGGATATTACGAATATTACGGAGTAGAATTTTCTTTAATAGATATTCGACATAGAGGCAACAGATCAACAGGAAGCTTAACCTATAGCCTTAACAAGATAAATCATGTACTTATAATTGAGGCCATACATCAGTGTTTAACTAATAAAATTCAAAACCAAGGTAATGGCCAAACTCCTCTTCGGGACAGTGGGCCATATAGCAGGCTCTCAAAATCAGGGAACAGAGCAGCAGTGAGTGTTGACCGGCATTAGGCAGAAGAAAATCTGGCCCAACCAATGGTGGCCAAATAGACAAGGGGGGTCCAAAAGTGGGGACTAAAATGGAAAACACAGAGGGGGTGGGGAGCATTAAGGGTAAATGGAACCATTAGATAAAACAGCCAAAATGCAATTGGTCATTTAAACGATATGGTCTAATGCTTTTCATTCGGTAGATCCATCTGGCCGTTCTTTGTAAAATCAAGTGGTCCCAATCCCCGCATCTGTTGTGTGGTGCAACTACTTCAATCACTGAGAAGCTTATACTGTCAAGGTCTCCCCCATGTATATTCCTTACATGGTTGGAGATTGGGGTGTCGCGAGTATTCACAATGTCCCCTATATGCTCCCCCACCCTCCCCCGCAGTTCACACTTCGTCTTCCCCATATAGTCTTTCGGACAAGTACATTGGCACAAGTATACTACTCCCATCGTTTTGCAGATGGCAAAATGTCTGCACTGATATGTTTTTCCAGTACTTGTACTTGAAAAATTTTTGATCTACATATATATTTGCAGAATTTACATCTTCTGCAGGTAAAAGTGCTATTTTCTCTATTCTCTAACCACGTTATTTGTTGTCTAATCAGAGAGTAGTTACTATGTACCAATTGATCACAAATTAACCTCCCCCTTCTATATGTTATAGATGGATAATCAGGGATGAGGTCACAAATTTCTGGGTCAGTTTTTATTATATTCATAGTTGGACTGGGGAGTCTGGGGCCCACAGGGGGAATTGACCCTAGGGGCCCACCCTACAGCTATATGCAAATACCTGTTAGCTGTTATTCTCGTTATAGTGGAGCGTCGACTGTAAATCACAGGCGGCTCCTGCCCACCTACTGTGCACCACTATAACTGGGACGTACGATTACGGTACTTTGAATTAAAGGGTTATTTGATGAAAACAAGTTATCACCGATCCACAGGTTAGGTAGGTGATATCTTATTGATCGGTGGAATCCGAGCATTGGAAACTGCATTGATCGAAAGAATGGGGAACTTTTATACCTGACAGGTCACTTTTATCCCCATTTTAAAATGCAGCAGCAGGTGGGACGTCTGACTGCAGCTCCATTCATTCTCTTTGGAGCTTCCAGAAAAAGTCAAGTGCAGCCACTCAAGGAATGAATGGATCAGTGATCAAGTCGTACATACCGCTCCATACTAATGGGTAAAAAACTCCACATACTGACGATCGGTGCAGGTTCCAGCAGTCAGTCGCCCACCAATCAACAACTTATCACTTGTCCTTTGACCACGTTCACACGTTCAGTATTTTACATCATTATTTGTAAGCCAAAGCCAAGAGTGGAACAATAAGAGGAAAAGTAGAAAAGAAACACGTTACCACTTCTGTATTTATCACCCACTCCTGGTTTTGGCTTACAAATACTGATTTGGAAAACAGGTATATATAGGTAATACAGAGACAATCTCCATTCTGAATTATGGGCCCAATATAGTCCCCCATACAGAATTATGGGTCACATATAGTCCCCCATACAAAATTATGGGCCGCACATAGTTTCCGATACAGAATTATGGGCCCCACATAGTCCTCCATACAGTGTAATGGACCCCATGTAATGCTGCATACAGTGAATAATGGGCACCATATAATGCTATATACAGTATATATTGGCCATATATAATGCTGTATACAGCGTATAATGGACCCCATATAATGCTGTATACAGTATATAATGGGCCCCATATAATGCTGTATACAGTATATAATGGGCCCCATATAATGCTGTATACAGTATATAATGTGCCCCATATTATACTGCATACAGTGTATAATGGCCATATATAATGCTGTATACAGCGTATAATGGTCCCAATATAATGCTGCATACAGTATATAATGGGCCCCATATAATGCTATATACAGTATATAATGGCCATATTTAATGTTGTATACATTCAATAATGGGCCCCAGCCCCCATATAATGCTGCATACAGTATATAATGGGCCCAATATAATGCTGCATACAGT
This sequence comes from Phyllobates terribilis, assembly GCF_046119375.1. Classification (NCBI taxonomy): domain Eukaryota; kingdom Metazoa; phylum Chordata; class Amphibia; order Anura; family Dendrobatidae; genus Phyllobates; species Phyllobates terribilis. The sequence goes on along the minus strand of NW_027362771.1, from coordinate 412,113,543 downwards.
ATATAATGGCCATTTATAATGCTTTATACAGTGTATAGTGGGCCCCATATAATGCTGTATACAGTATATAATGACAATATATAATCCTGTATACAGTATATAATGGGCCCCATGTAATGATGTATACAGTATATAATGTGCTCCATATAATGCTATATACAGTATATAATAGGCCTGATAATATGCTGCATACACTATATAATGGGCCCCATATAATGCTGTATACAGTATATAATGGGCCCCATATAATGTTGTATACAGTTTATAATGTGCCCCATATTATACTGCATACAGTGTATAATGGCCATGTATAATGCTGTATACAGTGTATAATGGGCTCCATATAATGCTGCATAGAGTATATAATGGGCCCAATATAATGCTGCATGCAGTATATATTGGCAATATATAATGCTGTATACAGTGTATAGTGGGCCCCATATAATGTTGCAAACAGTATATAATGGCCAAATATAATGCTGTATACAGCGTATAATTGTCCCCATATAATGCTGCATACAGTATATAATGGGCCCCATATAATACTATATACAGTATATAATGGCCATATATAATGTTGTATACAGTGTATAATGGGCCCCACATAATGCTGTAAACGGTATATAATGGGCCCCAGCCCCCATATAATGCTGCATACAGTATATAATGGGACCAATATAATGCTGCATACAGTATATAATGGCCATTTATAATGCTTTATACAGTGTATAGTGGGCCCCATATAATGCTGTATACAGTATATAATGGCCATATATAATGCTGTATACAGTACATAATGGGCCCCATATAATGATGTATACAGTATATAATAGGCCTGATATTATGCTGCATACACTATGTAATGGGCCCCATATAATGCTGAATACAGTATATAATGGGCCCCATATAATGCTGTAAACGGTATATAATGGGCCCCAGCCCCCATATAATGCTGCATACAGTATATAATGGGACCAATATAATGCTGCATACAGTATATAATGGCCATTTATAATGCTTTATACAGTGTATAGTGGGCCCCATATAATGCTGTATACAGTATATAATGGCCATATATAATGCTGTATACAGTACATAATGGGCCCCATATAATGATGTATACAGTATATAATAGGCCTGATATTATGCTGCATACACTATGTAATGGGCCCCATATAATGCTGAATACAGTGTATAATGGGCCCCATATAATGCTGAATACAGTATATAATGGGCCCCATATAATGTTGTATACAGTATATAATGGGCCCCATATAATGCTGTATACAGTGTATAATGGGCCCCACATAATGCTGTATACAGTGTATAATGGGCCCCATACAATGCTGTATACAATGTATAATGGGCCCCACATAATGCTGTATACAATATATAATGGGCTACAGCCCCCATATAATGTTGCACACAGTATATAATGGGCACCATATAATGCTGTATACAGTATATAATGGCCATATATAATGCTGTATACAGTGTATAATGGGCCCCAGATATTGCTGTATACAGTTTATAATGGGCCCCATATAGTGCTGGATACAGTTTATAATGGGTCCCATATAATGCTGTATACAGTATATAATGGGCCCAATATAATGCTGTATACAGTTTATAATGGGCCCCATATAGTGCTGGATACAGTTTATAATGGGTCCCATATAATGCTGTATATAGTGTATAATGGGCCCAATATAATGCTGCATACAGTATATAATGGGCCCCATATAATGCTGTATACAGTGTATAATGGGCCCCATATAATGCTGTATACAGTGAATAATGAGCCCCATATAATGTGTATACAGTGTATAATGGGCCCCATATAATGCTGTATACAGTATATAATGGGCCCCATATTTTGCTGCATACAGTGTATAATGGGCATATATAATACTGCAGACATAAAACATAAATTAAATCCTCACCTCTCCCGTTCCCTGACGGTCCGGTATACTCAATACGCCTTCTGACTGCAGTGCTCAGAGCAGAGGGCAGTAGTGACATCACCTCGCCCTCTTCCCTGAGACAGAAGACGACGCATCTGAATCAGAGGACGCTGACGTCACAGGAGCTACGTGGAATGAGGAGAGGTGAGTATTTGAGAAGGAGAGTGGGGGGTGAGTTCTCATTCTCCCTCCTGGGAGGGCTCTCCTTCCCCCGACTCACGGGCCCAATAACGTGCCGGTGTCCCTTCCCCCCCGGGCCCCAGCACTTGCCTTGGTGCGCGGGTAGGTGCTGCCATCCATGGTCATCGCGGCGGGTCAGGTCTTCGTGCATGCGTGCACATGCCCCTGACTCCCACGCTTTAAAAGGGTCCGTGTCCCTAAAAAAAAATTTTTTTCCTCTTCCTCTCCTTCTTCTTTCTCTGGGGCCTACTGGGCATTTCAGCGGTACCCCACCAGGCCAGTCGGACCCTGAATATATTTCAATGTCTCTCAATCACCCCCCTTATTTCTCCTGATTGGTCATCAAAATTGCCAATAATTCTCATTAGAGATTCAGAGTTATCATCCTCTTTGTTACTGAGCAGGGTAGTCCTTTCTCTTCCAATAGATATTTTGAACGCCTCATTAAGGACTTTCAATAGGTAACCTCTGTCCAAAAATCTATTTTTTAGGTATCCAGACAATTAGTAAAATCTTGAGACCGAGGAACAATTTCTCCTAATCCGAAGGTACTGTCCCTTCGGTATCACCCTTCTCAGGCTGGGTGGATGATGGCTATCCCACCTTAGCAAGTCATTTGTAGCAGTGGGTTTGCGAAAAGTTTCAGTGGTAATATGTCCTAAGGTATCCCTTCCCTTTTTAATATCAAGGAAATTGATGGAGTTGTAAGCAATTTCATAAGTGAGTTTTAAACCAATAGTGTTGTTATTTAGTTCGCCAACAAAGTCAGAAGAGACAGGGCGTCCCCCGACCAAAGGAACAGGATATCGTCCTGATCTTTTTCCCTTAATTTCCTTGATATTAAAATAGGTAGGGATACCTTAGGACATATTACTGCTGAAACTTTTCACAAACCCACTGCTACAAATAACTTTCTAAGATGGGATAGCCATCATCCATCCAGCCTAAGAAGGGGGATACCGAAGGGACAGTACCTTCAGATTAGGAGAAATTGTTCCTCTGTCTCAAGATTTTACCAACAGGCTGGAGACCTAAAAAGTAGATTTTTAGGCAGAGGTTTCCCACCAAAAGTCCTTAATGAGGCGTTCAAAACATCTATTGGAAGAGAAAGGACCACCCTGCTCAGTAACAAAAAGGATGATGACTCTGAATCTTCAATGAGAATTATTGGCAATTTTGATGACCAATCAGGAGATGTAAGGGGGGTGCTTCAGAGACATTGGAATATATTAAAAACTGACCCCAAAATTTGTGACCTCATCCCTGATTATCCATCTATAACATAAAGAAGGGGGAGGCTAATTCGTGATCAATTGGTACATAGTAACTACTCTCCGATTAGACAACAAAAACATGGTTAGAGAATAGAGAAAATGGTATTTTTAGGTGCGGAAGATGTAAATTCTGCAAATACATATGTAGACTAAAATGTTTCAAGTACAATTACTGGAAAAATATATCAGTGCAGACATTTTGCCAACTGCAAAACGATGGGAGTAGTATACTTGTGCCAATGTACTTGTCCGAAAGACTATATGGGGAAGACGAAGTGTGAACTGCGGGGGAGGGTGGGGGAGCATATAGGGGACATTGTGAATACTCGCGACACCCCAATCTCCAACCATGTAAGGGATATACATGGGGGAGACCTTGATAGTATAAGCTTCTCAGTGATTGAAGTAGCTGCACCACACAACAGAGGGGGGGATTGGGACCACTTGATTTTACAAAGAACGGCCAGATGGATCTACCGAATGATAAGCATTAGACCATATGGCTTAATGACCAATTGCATTTTGGCTGTTTTATCTAATGGTTCCATTTACCCTTAATGCTCCCCACCCCCTCTGTGTTTTCCATTTTAGTCCCCGCTTTTGGACCCCCCTTGTCTATTTGGCCACCATTGGTTGGGCCAGATTTTCTTCTGCCTAATGCCGGTCAACACTCACTGCTGCTCTGTTCCCTGATTTTGAGAGCCTGCTATATGGCCACTGTCCCGAAGAGGAGTTTGGCCATTACCTTGGTTTTGAATTTTATTAGTTAAACACTGATGTATGACCTCAATTATAAGTACATGATTTATCTTGCTAAGGCTATAGGTTAAGCTTCCTGTTGATCCGTTGCCTTTATGTTGAATATCTATTAAAGAAAATTCTACTCCGTAATATTCGTAATATCCATTAATTATTCAATAATTGCCTTGATATCTACTAAAGAAAATGTCATTCTCTTTATGAATTGTATATCTCTTTACATTGGACCTCCCCCCTTAGATGTATGTGGTTACTGGAACAAGGTATCACATTAAATCTTTTACACACACTCCTTATGATCCATAACATTCATTGTTAACATCTGCATGTAGCATTAGGCTGTGTGCCCACGTAGCATTTTTCAAGCGTATATGCTGCGGAATTTCCGCAGCGTAAACGCTTGAAAAACGCATGTATATCCGCACCCCATTGTCCCCAATGGGATTCCGCAAGTTCTATGCACATGCTGCGGATTTTTCCGCAGCGTTTATGCCGCGTTCAAAAATCCGCAGCATGTCATTTAATTTTGCGTTTCCGCAAGCGGAATTGCCTTAGTCCAATGCATAAAAAACGCAAGGCAATTCCGCATGTGGAAAACGCGTGATAAACGCGCGAAAAATGCGCGATAAACGCGTGCGGAATTCCGCATGCTTTTTTCCGGGAGAGGACTTGCATTTATGCAGCAGAAATTTTCTGCTTCATAAATGCAACGTGGGCACATAGCCTTAGACTTTGGTAGCCGTGAATATGCAGCTATGGATTGAGAGATATCTGGAGTTGCTACTGATGCAATAAGACGCCCCAACTGTGATGTGTATATGTGCTAGGATGTGCGGAAACTCAGCGCCGCTCATCTCATTGCACAGGTGACCGGTGCCTGTGTGCGCAGCCGCAGGGTGAGGGGCACGTTTGCGTTCCATCGCATACATTGGGATACTAAACCGGAAGTGGCGACATGTGTATCAGGGTGGCGCATGCACAAAGTGTTAGGACATATATCGCACTGTAGTTAGGGGGTCTAGAGGCCGGATACAACAGCAGTATGGAATGCATATGTGTCCCACCACTGACGCTATGCTATGAACCGGAAGGGCAATGTAAGGAGGGAAATATAAAAGGAGGCATGACTCTCAGGAGTACCTGTGGCATATTTTTCCTGAGGTGGACATAGAAGGACATGATCTCCCTATCACAGCTGCATTAAACCAATGACTGAATGAGGGTTTAATCTAAGTCCATGAATCTTGTTTTTGATATATCATTTTGATGTATGCTCTCCTGATGAACCCATTGAAGGGGAAACGCACTGAGAAATTAGGCATACTATGGATTTCATGCTGAGTAGGGGTGGGCTAATTATGTACATAAGTCATGGCACCTTGGTGCAAAAGTGAACAGTGTATTTGCATAGATTGATAAGGGGATATCTTATACATGACCACTCTCTGTTGTTTGACGTCTTGATTAATTGGGACATGGCGCAATAAGAGATTGATATGTAAGATTTGTTTTTGAGGGCTAAGTGCAATATTAATACACCTTGTTATATGTTTTTTGTATATGACCTATAGTCTACCTATGAATTATTGATCTCTTGTGCGCCTAGCTTTGTGGTTCTGTATCCTTTCCTAATATATATATATAAATTCTAGTGACAACTGATCTTTTCTACCCTATTCTTTCACTATAAACTCTTTAACAATTTTGGATTTCTTTGTATATGATTGAGTTAACCCATCTCTATGGTTAAAAGAGAGTGACCATAACTGTACTAATGGTCATTGTCTAGTTAATTACAGGATATAGCATATCTTTTTCTTGTACTTTTTTGTTATTTTCTTTACATTTCTCCTATCTTAGGGCGTAATAGGGTCAGATGGGGAAAGTCCACATTGATTGGGGGCGCCACTGCGCAGATTTAGGGTACCAACCTCTTCAGTAAGGTAGGGCTTTTCTAGGACAACTATAGGTATTACGATCTTTTGTTTGTCTGATAGATACATGGAATTTCCTGTCTCCCTATGATACAAATCAAGACAGTATAGAGAGACACTGATAATAAATATTGGATGAATCTGAATAAAGGACTATACCAGTATATGTATGCAGTGGGTTATTTCACATTTAGTCTTCTTAGACAAAGGTTTTTTTAGATAAAGCCATTCATTGTTGGTTTTGTCCCACCTTTCTTCTCTCTGTAGGGCCATACAGGGTCAGACAGGGAGAGTTGATGTCCGCGCTCGGGCGCTATTGCGCAGGTTCAGGGTTCCAACCTCCGCGGTAAGGTAGGGTAAGACTAGAGTCATAATAGGGATTTATCTATCGTTTCAAACCTGCCTTGCATGATCTTGAATAACATTTGGCCATTTGATTATAGCTGCTATAGTTGATACTAAAATATTTTAAATCTAAATAAAAGTGATGTTTTAAGATTAGAATCCTTATACCTTGTTTAAGTCGGTGATTTTTGTAATTTTTCTATAGCAATATTGCAGTTCCATTTTTTCCATTATTCCATATGCACATAATGTAGCGTTTACCTATTTTCTATGGCAGTAATGCTGTTCCAATTCTCTAAATGTATTATTCTTAGTATTTCAGAGTGCAGCTATATTTTCTCTTAGAATTATTGTCTTAGCTGGCACCTGTACACACTAGTTTGATATGCTGATCAGTTTTTTTGGTTGGCTGTGTGTGACAGCCCGCTCCCCACCCCACAGCTTCACGATCTTGTGCTAACTGCTTACACTCCACTGACATTTTAGAACCTCACTGCAGAGTAATGAGTGGACTGCCCAGCAATGTATAATCTATGGTTCATGTAGAAGAACTTTATTTCACCTCATCTGTTATATCTACACATCCCCCTTCATTATAGGGAATTGGGTCATGTGATCTCCAGTCTGACAACTAATCCTGTACATGCACTAATGTGTTGACAGGAAGTCAGTCTCTGACGTCATGTGATCTGTACGATGACCTCATCACCTATCAAATCCCTCCTGGCAGCTCAGACTGTTCCCGCACCCCCAGCCTCAGCCTCCTTGTCCCTCTGTACGTCCTCCCATGCAGCTAAAGATATGTTTGAAGACTTCAATCAACACTATTCTGAGCCGATATCCCTGGCTCAGAAATCAAGAAGAGGAATAGAGGTAATTCTAAAATCAAGTTTTTATTAATGTAATTAAAAACACATAATGCAAAATAAAAGTTAAAAGGGAACCGTATAACCCGTGCACATATGGGCCATGAGCCGCCCAGATAGCAGAGCTATAATACGAATAGCTGGCAATGTCCCTGCACAGATATCCAGAAAACAGGCTGTAATTAATGATAGCATATAGAGTTTTAGGCTGTCACCTGCAAGCAGGGGTGGATTAAGAGTAGCCAGGGCCCCGGGCAGTTTAGAAGGCGTGGCCCCCCCCCCAGGTACCAGATGTATCACGTGACATGTCACATGATTCTCTTTGATAGATCATGTGATAGGTCATGTGAGTAACACACAGATGTTCTGCTCACATCTATAGACGGAAAATGACGGAAATGTTTTTCCATATGTACAACCCTATATATAGCAGAGCAGGGTGGGAAATTAATGTTCCTGAGGGGCCACATTAGGGACCATGACAGTTGTGGAGGCTGAACCAATAGGCTGAACCAATATATTAATTGTATGACTTAATATTGAGCAGAATTAAGTATGCTGATATCCCCCTATATAGAGTATGAGTCCCCACACAGCCCCTTGATACAGTATGAATCCCCCACATAACTCCCTATGCACAGTATAAGACCCACACAGCTCCCTATATACAGTATGAGCCTCCAAATAGCCTCCTATATACAGTATGAGCCCCACATAGTTCCCAATATACAATGAGCCCAACATAGCCTCCTATATACAGTATGAACCCCCGCATAGCACCCTATATACAGTATGAGCCCCGCATAGCTCCCTATATACAGTATGAGCCCCAAAATAACCTCCTACATACAGTATGAGCCCCAGCATAGCTACCTATATACAATATGAGCCCCACATAGCTCCCTATATACAGTATGAGCCCCCAAATAGCCTCCTATATACAGTATGAGCCCCCAAATATCTTCCTACATACAGTATGAGCCTCCAAATAGCCTCCTATATACAGTATGAGCCCCCCATAGCCTCCATCTATACAGTATGAGTCCCCACAATGCGCCTAGATACAGTATGAGTCCCCAAATAACTCCCTATGCAAAGTATAAGCCCCACATAGCTCCATATATACAGTACTAGCTATTGAGCCCGCTCTACGCCCAGGTGGCAAACATTTTTATTGGTATATGGTCTCCCATCTTGGTAATTTGTGCTGCCCCCATCCTGGTATTTGTGCTTCCCAATCCTGTTCCTCCATCCTATTACGTGCTGCCCTCAACTCTATACTGGTATGCATAGCACCCCTCACCCCCAATCCTGGTTTGCATGGTACCCCTCATCCCCAATCCTGGTATGCATGGTACCCCTCATCCCCAATCCTGGTATGCATGGTACCCCTCATCCCCAATCCTGGTATGCATGGTGCCCCTCATCCAGGTATGCATGGCTCCCTCATTCCCAATCCTGGTATGCATGGTACCTCCTCCCTATCCTGATATGCATGGCACCCCATCCCTCATCCTGATATACATGTTACCCCTCATCCCTATCCTGGTATACATGGCCCCTCATCCGAATCCTGGTATGCATGGCCCCCCAGATCCCTATCCTGGTTTGCATGGTACGCCTCATCCCAATCCTGGTATGCATGGCACCCCTCATCCCCAATCCTGGTATGCATGGCACCCCTCATCCCCAATCCTGGTATGCATGGCACCCCTCATTCCCAATCCTGGTATGCATGACACCCCTCATCCCCAATCCTGGTATGCATGGCACCCCTCATCCCCAATCCTGGTATGCATGGCACCCCTCATCCCCAATCCTGGTATGCATGGCACGCCTCATCCCCAATCTTGGTATGGATGGCACCCCATCTCTCATCCTGGTATGCATGGCCCATTGAACCCAAATTTGATATACATTACACCCCTCATCCCAATCCTGGTATGTATGGCACCCCTCATCCCCCCAATCCTGATATATATGGTACCCAATCCCTCATTCTGGTATGCATGGCTTCCTCATCCCCAATTCTGGTATGAATGGTACCCCTAATCCCTATTCTGGTATGCATGGCACCACATCCCTCATCCTGGTATGCATGGTACCCCACATCCCTATTCTGATATGTATGGTACCCGTCATCCAGGTATACATGGCACCCCTCATCCTGGTATGCATGGCTCCCACTCCCCAATCCTGGTATGTATGGCCCCCTCATCCCTATCCTGGTTTGCATGGTACCCCTCATCCCAATCCTGGTATGCATGGCACCCCTCATCCCCAATCCTGGTATGCATGGCACCCCTCATTCCCAATCCTGGTATGCATGGCACCCCTCATCCCCAATCCTGGTATGCATGGCACCCTTCATCCCCAATCCTGGTATGCATGGCACCCCTCATCCCCAATCCTGGTATGCATGGCACCCCTCATCCCCAATCCTGGTATGCATGGCACCCCTCATCCCCAATCCTGGTATGCATGGCACCCCTCATCCCCAATCCTGGTATGCATGGCACCCCTCATCCCCAATCCTGGTATGCATGGCACCCCTCATCCCCAATCCTGGTATGCATGGCACCCCTCATCCCCAATCCTGGCATGCATGGCACCCCTCATCCCCAATCCTGGCATGCATGGCACCCCTCATCCCCAATCCTGGTATGCATGGCACACCTCATACCCAATCCTGGTATGCATAGCACACCTCATCCCCAATCCTGGTATGCATGGCACCCCTCATCCCCAAACCTGGTATGCATGGCACCCCTTATCCCCTATCCTGGTATGCATGGCACTCGTCTTCCCCTAATCCTGGTATGCATGGCACCACATATTCCTATTCTGGTATGCATGGTACCCTTCATCCTGGTATGCTTGGTACCCAGAATTCCTATCCAGGTATGCATGGTCCTCCTCATCCACAATGCTGGTATGCATGGCACCCCTCATCCCCAATCCTGGTATGCATGGCACCCCTCATCCCCAATCCTTGTATGCATGGCACCCCTCATCCCCAATCCTGGTATGCATGGCACCCCTCATCCCCAATCCTGGTATGAATGGCACCCCTCATCCCCAATCCTGGTATGCATGGCACCCCTCATCCCCAATCCTGGTATGCATGGCACCCCTCATCCCCAATCCTGGTATGCATGGCACCCCTCATCCCCAATCCTGGTATGCATGGCACCCCTCATCCCCAATCCTAGTATGGATGGCACCCCTCTTCCCAAATTTGATATACATGGCACCCCTCATCCCCAATCCTGGTATGTATGGCACCCCTCATCCCCAATCCTGGTATGCATGGCACCCCTCATCCCCAATCCTGGTATGCATGGCACCCCTCATCCCCAATCTTGGTATGGATGGCACCCCTCATTCCCAATCCTGGTTTGCATGGCACCCCATCTCTCATCCTGGTATGCATGGCCCACTGATCCCAAATTTGATATACATTGCACCCCTCATCCCAATCCTGGTATGTATGGCACCCCTCATCCGCCCAATCCTGATATATATGGTACCCAATCCCTCATCCTGGTATGCATGGCTTCCTCATCCCCAATTCTGGTATGCATGGTACCCCTAATCCCTATTCTGGTATGCATGGTACCCTCATCCTGGTATGCATGGCACCACATACCTCATCCTGGTATGCATGGTACCCCACATCCCTATTCTGATATGTATGGTACCCGTCATCCAGGTATACATGGCACCCCTCATCCTGGTATGCATGGCCCCCACTCCCCAATCCTGGTATGTATGGCCCCCTCATCCCTATCCTGGTATGCTTGGCACTCCTCTTCCCCTAATCCTGGTATGCATGGCACCACATATTCCTATTCTGGTATGCATGGTACCCCTCATCCTGGTATGCTTGGTACCCAGAATTCCTATCCAGGTATGCATGGTCCTCCTCATCCACAATGCTGGTATGCATGGCACCCCTCACCCCCCCAATCCTGGTATGCATGGCACCCCTCATCCCCAATCCTGGTATGCATGGCACCCCTCATCCCCAATCCTGGTATGCATGGCACCCCTCATCCCCAATCCTGGTATGCCTGGCACCCCTCATCCCCAATCCTGGTATGCATGGCACCCCTCATCCCCAATCCTGGTATGCATGGCACCCCTCATCCCCAATCCTGGTATGCATGGCACCCCTCATCCCCAATCCTAGTATGGATGGCACCCCTCATCCCCAATCCTGGTATGCATGGCACGCCTCATCCCCAATCTTGGTATGGATGGCACCCCATCTCTCATCCTGGTATGCATGGCCCACTGATCCCAAATTTGATGTACATTGCACCCCTCATCCCAATCCTGGTATGTATGGCACCCCTCATCCCCCCAATCCTGATATATATGGTACCCAATCCCTCATCCTGGTATGCATGGCTTCCTCATCCCCAATTCTGGTATGCATGGTACCCTGCATTCCTATCTTGGTATGCATGGTACCCCTAATCCCTATTCTGGTATGCATGGTACCCTCATCCTGGTATGCATGGCACCACATACCTCATCCTGGTATGCATGGTACCCCACATCCCTATTCTGATATGTATGGTACCCGTCATCCAGGTATACATGGCACCCCTCATCCTGGTATGCATGGCTCCCACTCCCCAATCCTGGTATGTATGGCCCCCTCATCCCTATCCTGGTATGCATGGCACTCCTCTTCCCCTAATCCTGGTATGCATGGCACCACATATTCCTATTCTGGTATGCATGGTACCCCTCATCCTGGTATGCACAGCACCCCATCCATCATCCTGGTATGCTTGGTACGCAGAATTCCTATCCAGGTATGCATGGTCCTCCTCATCCACAATGCTGGTATGCATGGCACCCCTCACCCCCCCCCCCCAATCCTGGTATGCATGGCACACCTCATCCTCAATCCTGGTATGCATGGCACCCCTCACCTCCCAGTCCCAGTATGCATGGTCCCCTCACCCCCCAATCCTGGTATGCATGGTCCCCCTCATCTCCCTCCAATCCTGGTTTGCGTGGTACCCCTCATCCCCCAATCCTGGTATGTGTGGCCCCCTCTTCCCTTTCACGCTGCACACATGCAAAAAACCCACTTATACTGACCTTTCTTCCCTGTGCTCTAGCGCTGCGGTGTCCTGTTCTGCCGGGGGAGAAGTGCGGTGCCGGAGTATGCTCGTGCCCATACCGCGCTGTCTGGCACCATTTTGCTGAAAACACACTGCAAATGTGTCTTCAGTAAAATGGCGCCGGATAGCGCTATGCGCATTCGCCGACTCCGACGCCTTCACTCCTGCCCCGGTCTCCGGCGAGAAGAGAGGCGCCGCGTCAACGCTCCTCATGGTCAGGTAAGTATGTAAGTATGGCGCCGAAGATCGCGGGATGCGTTCAGTGTCTACGCATACCGCGATCTCCGGCGCCATACACTCTTCTTACCTGTAACGGCTCCATGCGTTTTTCTGTCTGGAGCCAGAGGCGTGTCGCGCTTGCGCAGTCTATAGAGGCTTCAGACAGAGGGACGCTTGTAGCGTTATATTATTCACTGTGTTCCAAATTATTATGCAAATAATATTTTCTCATATTTTCCCAAATTACCTATATGAATTGCACTCATTGTAATTTTCCAGTCAAATAACTATTAGAGTACAATTGAAAGGTTTTTGTACAAACTGCCTATGATAACAGTATATTTAAAAAAAAATAAAAAACTCAAACTGCACTTAAAATGCATGTTCCAAATTATTATGCACAGCAGAGTTTTCAACCTTTTCATTTTAATAAAGTACAAAAAAATTGTCATTTTTGAAATTATAAGCATTAGCAGGTTATTACAAACTGAAATCAAACAGTTTTCAACTCAAAACTTTATCCTAGGTGATGTTACATTTGCACATAGGACCGCTTGTTCGAAAGGAGCTTCTGAACTCTCTCATCCATTGAATTTGTCAGGTTTTGGATGGTTTCTGCTTTAATTGTTTTGCATGAGGACAGAATACCCTCCCAGAGCTGTAGCTTAGATGTGAACTGCCTCCCGCCATCATAGACGCTCCATTTGATGATGCTCCAGAGGTTCTCAATGGGGTTGAGGTCAGGGGAGCATGGGTGCCACACCATAAGTTTGTCCCCTTTTATGCCCATAGCAGCCAGAGATGCAGATGTGTTATGTGCAGCATGAGACGGGGCATTATCATGCATGAAATGATCTCGATGGTCCAGATGGATGGAGTGGAGGATGGCTGGTTGATGGACACCCCATGCAAACACGGCTACGGCGCTAACAAGGAGGAGGTGGAGTAATGTTTTGGGCTGGAATCATGTCGGCCCCTTTAGGATCCCTGAAGGGGTAAAGATGAACTCCATAATATATGTTGAGTTTCTCAAACAGCACTTCTTTCCATGGTTCAAGAAGAAGAACCGTGCATTCCGAAGCAAGATCATTTTCATGCATGATAATGCCCCGTCTCATGCTGCACATAACACATCTGCATCTCTGGCTGCTATGGGCATAAAAGGGGACAAACTTATGGTGTGGCACCCATGCTCCCCGGACCTCAACCCCATTGAGAACCTCTGGAGCATCATCAAAAGGAGTGTCTATGATGGCGGGAGGCAGTTCACATCTAAGCAACAGCTCTGGGAGGGAATTCTGTCCTCATGCAAAACAATTAAAGCAGAAACTATCCAAAACCTGACAAATTCAATGGACGAGAGAGTTCAGAAGCTCCTTTCGAACAAGCGGTCCTATGTGCAAATGTGTAAACAATGGTGCAGCGGTCTCAGGGCGCGCCAAAGGAATACTGGACAATTTAATAGATGGCAACCGACTTTTATTCTTCCTCCAATACCACTGCCACAACGCGTTTCAACAGTCTAAGCCGTCTTCATCAAGTGGGGTCGGCTCAGACTGTTGAAACGCGTTGTGGCAGTGGTATTGGAGGAAGAATAAAAGTCGGTTGCCATCTATTAAATTGTCCAGTATTCCTTTGGCGCTCCCTGAGACCGCTGCACCATTGTTTACATGTGAAATAACTCCATACGGAGCCAAAGCTGCAGGAGCAGCCGGGCATATTTGGATGTTTGAGGACCTGCGGTTATCCAGCAACCGGGTTAAACTACTGAGGACCTGCGGTGACGTGGTATCTGGTCCGGCAGGATCGTGTGACCACTCGAGGAGCACGGAGTTGTGAGGCAAACACCGACAGGACGGTACTACAAATAGAGGTGACCCGGAGCCTCATTAATCACACGCTTAATCTTGGTTGTGTAGACGTACACAACCATTACAGGTGAGTGCACTGGCACTTTTTAAATTATATAAATAGCCCTGTGAGTCTACACATGCGCCCTTTCTTTTCTTTTCCTATGTGCAAATGTATCATCACCTGCAATAAAGTTTTGAGTTGAAAACTGATTTCAGTTTGTAATAACCTGCTAATGCTTATAATTTCAAAAATGACCATATTATTTGTTCTTTATTAAAATGAAAAGGTTGAAAACTCTGCTGTGCATAATAATTTGGAACATGCATTTTGAGTGCAGTTTGAGTTTTTTATTTTTTTAAAAATATACTGTTATCATAGGCAGTTTGTACAAAAACCTTTCAATTGTACTCTAATAGTTATTTGACTGGAAAATTACAATGAGTGCAATTCATATAGGTAATTTGGGAAAATCTGAGAATATTATTTGCATAATCATTTGGAACACAGTGTAGATGAGCCCCACATAGCTTCCTATATACAGTATGAGCCCCCAGATAGCCTCCTATATACAGTGTGAGCCCCCAGATAGCTCCCTATATACAATATGAGCCCCCAACATAGCTCCTTATATACAGTATGAGCCCCAAATAGCCTCCCTATATACAGTATGAACTCCGCATAGCTTACTATATACAGTATGAGCCCCACATAGCTCACTATATACAGTATGAGCCGCCAAATAGCCTCCTATATACAGTATGAGCCCCCAAATAGCCGCCTATATACAGTATGAGCCCCCAAATAGCCTCCTATATACAGTATGGTCTCCGCATAGCTCACTATATACAGTATGAGCTCCCGCATAGCTCACTATATACAGTATGAGCCCCAGCATTGCTCGCTATATACAGTTAGCCTCGCATAGCTCCTTATATACAGTATGAGCCCCACATAGCCTCCCTATATATAGTATGAACCCCCGCATAGCTCCTCATATACAGTATGAACCTGACATAGCTCCCTATAAACAGTATGAGGCCCACATAGCCTCCCTATATACGGTATAAGCCCCCATAGCCTCCCTATATACAATATAAGCCCCCCCACATAGCTCCTTATATACACTATGAGCCCCCCGTTGCCTCCCTGTATACAATGAGCCCCCCCACATAGCTCCTTATATACAGTATGAGCCCCACAAAGCTTCCTATATACAGTATTAGCTTCACATAGCCTCCCTATATACAGTATGAACCCCCATAGCCTCCCTATATACAATATGAGCCCTCCATATAGCTCCTTATGTACAGTATGAGCCCCCAATAGCCTCCCAATATACAGTATGAGCCCCCCACATAGCTCCCTATATACAGTATGAGCCTCACATAGCCTCCCTATATACAGTACAGTATGAACCCCCGCATAGCTTCCTATATGCAGTATCATCCTTCCACATAGCCTCCTATATGCAGTATCATCCTTCCACATAGCCTCCTATATACAGTATTATCCCCCCACATAGCTCCTTATATACTATATGAGCCCCAAAATAGCCTCCTATATACAGTATGAGCCCCACAGAGCTCACTACACTGTGTTCCAAATTATTATGCAAATAATATTTTCTCAGATTTTCCCAAATTACCTATATGAATTGCAGTCATTGTAATTTTGCAGTCAAATAACTATTAGAGTACAATTGAAATGCCCCGTCTCATGCTGCACATAACACATCTGCATCTCTGGCTGCTATGGGCATAAAAGGGGACAAACTTATGGTGTGGCACCCATGCTCCCCTGACCTCAACCCCATTGAGAACCTATGGAGCATCATCAAAAGGATTGTCTATGATGGCGGGAGGCAGTTCACATCTAAGCAACAGCTCTGGGAGGGTATTCTGTCCTCATGCAAAACAATTAAAGCAGAAACCATCCAAAACCTGACAAATTCAATGGATGAGAGAGTTCAGAAGCTCCTTTCGAACAAGCGGTCCTATGTGCAAATGTAACATCACCTAGAACAAAGTTTTGAGTTGAAAACTGTTTGATTTCAGTTTGTAATAACCTGCTAATGCTTATAATTTCAAAAATGACAATTTTTTTGTTCTTTATTAAAATGAAAAGGTTGAAAACTCTGCTGTGCATAATAATTTGGAACATGCATTTTAAGTGCAGTTTGAGTTTTTTATTTTTTAAAAAATATACTGTTATCATAGGCAGTTTGTACAAAAACCTTTCAATTGTACTCTAATAGTTATTTGACTGGAAAATTACAATGACTGCAATTCATATAGGTAATTTGGGAAAATCTGAGAAAATATTATTTGCATACTAATTTGGAACACAGTGTATATACAGTGAAGAGAAGAGAGGCTCCGCGTCAACGCTCCTCCTGGTCAGGTAAGTATGTAAGTATGGCGCCGAAGATCGCGGTATGTGTAGACACTGAACGCATACCGCGATCTCTGGCGCCATACACTCTTCTTATCTGTAACGGCTCCATGCGTTTTTCTGTCTGGAGCCAGAGGCGTGTCGCGCTTTCACAGGCTATAGAGGCTTCAGACAGAGGGAGGCTTGTAGCGTTATATTATAGATGAGCCCCCACATAGCCTCCTATATACAGTGTGAGCCCCCAGATAGCCTCCTATATACAGTTTGAAGCCCTGCATAGCTAGCTATATACAGTATGAGCCCTGCATAGCCCCTATATACAGTATGAGCCCCACATAGCTTCCTATATACAGTATGAGCCCCCAAATAGCCTATATACAGTGTGAGCCCCCAGATAGCCTCCTATATACAGTATGAGCCCCCACATAGCCTCTTATATACAGTATTAGCCCCACATAGCCTCCTATAGACAGTATGAGCCCCCAAATAGACTCCTATATACAGTATGAGCCCCAGCATAGCTCGCTATATACAGTATGAGCCTCTCATAGCTCCTTTTATACAGTATGAGCCCCACATAGCCTCCCTATATACAGTATGAGCCCCCGCATAGCTCCTTATACACAGTATGAGCCCCCTATAGCTTCCCTATATATGGTATGAACCCCCGCATAGCTCCTTATATACAGTATGAGCCCGTCATAGCTCCCTATAAACAGTATGAGCCCCATGTAGCCTCCCTATATACAGTATAAGCCCCCATAGCCTCCCTATATACAATATGAGTGACGCGCCCCTGGGCCTTCTGTGTCGTGCGGCATCGCGTGCACGGGGGCTTACCCGGAGCCCGATCAGATGGGGGTAGTAGTCTCGTGGCGGTGATCCGGTCCGTGCCCAGGGAGTCAGACTAAGTGGCGCTGTATCAGCGGTAGATGATGGACGACTACGCCACCCGTTGAATGCAGCTATGGAGCTGCCGCTGCAGGGCAGACCGCTGAGGCCGGTGGAAGGATGGTGCAGCGTGGATGGTATAACCCCCAACGGGAGGGGTATGGCCTCAGGGCAGCCGACGTGGATGATGGGGGTAGCAGGAACCACTCAGAGACGATGCGGTGTAGTTCAGGGTCTTTACTGGTGACAAAGATAGACCCTCCCGGAGTACTGGCTAGCGGTTGGGGCCTGGTCAGTCCTTGAGCAGATGGGATCTCCCCTGGCCAGGCGGAGTTGTAGGCCTCCCAAACTAACGATACTCTTCTGGCTACCTTGCTAGAAGCGAGTATAAGTAGCCCACGTCCCTGAGTGTACCGTGTGGTGCTCACCCGTATGGCCGGTGACTCGGGGCCTTCTAGTAGCTTCCGCTCCACGACGGCGGTGCTGGTCCCATGCGTGTGACCGTGCCTTCGGGTTTCTTGGCCAGAGGACCTGAAATCCCCTGCCTGACGGATTCTGCTGCTGGGTAGGAGTTAGTCCCCACAGCCTCGGACTCCGGGTCCGGTAAGAAATCTTCTCAGTCAGGGTGAGCTCTGCAGCTGCCTGCCCCTGACTCCTTGTAACACTGCTCCCACAGAGCTCCTGTTGTTTCTTCCCATAGCTGCTTCTCTTCTCTGTCTCTACTTCTGGCATGGCCCAGGAGCTGGGCCCAGCCGGAGCCACAGCTCCCTGTCAGCCCTCCTGGCTGAACTCTCCCTCTCAACTCTCTAACCCTGCCTCAGCCCCAGGTTTATATAGGGGAAGTCCTTCCCCTCCCAGGACTGGGCAGGAGGTGTGGCATGCATAGGATTCCTGACCAAGAGACCTCCCACCTGCTCTCAGACATAACATTGCATTACTGTGGAAACCAGACCCCTGGGGTGCCACATGAGCGCCCCCAGATAGCTCCTTATATACAGTATGAGCCCCCCGTAGCCTCTCTATACTCAATGAGCCCCACACATAGCTCCTTATACACAGTATGAGCCCCCCGTAGCCTCCCTATATACAAAATGAGCCCCCCACATAGCTCCTTATATACAGTATGAGCCCCACAAAGCTTCCTATATACAGTATGAGCCTCAC
Source organism: Phyllobates terribilis (assembly GCF_046119375.1). Taxonomy (NCBI): domain Eukaryota; kingdom Metazoa; phylum Chordata; class Amphibia; order Anura; family Dendrobatidae; genus Phyllobates; species Phyllobates terribilis. Next base: position 412,094,561 of record NW_027362771.1, on the reverse strand, counting down.
ATAGCCTCCCTATATACAGTATGAGCCCCCATGGCCTCCGTATATACAACATGAGCCCTCCACATAGCTCCTTATATACAGTATGAGCCCCACAAATATCCCTATATACAGTATGAGCCTCACATAGCCTCTCTATATACAGTACCGTATGAACCCCCTCATAGCTTCCTATATGCAGTAACATTCCTCCACATAGCCTCCTATATACAGTATCATCGCCCCTCATAGCCTCCTATATACAGTATCATCGCCCCCACATAGCTCCTTATATACAATATGAGCCACAAAATAGCCTCCTATATACAGTATGAGCCCCACATAGCTCACTATATACAGTTTGAGGCCCCGCATAGCTCGCTATATACAGTATGAGCCCTGCATAGCCCCCCTATATACAGTATGAGCCCCCAGATAGCCTCCTATATACAGTATGAGCCCTCCACATAGGTCACTATGTACAGTGAAGAGACGAGAGGCGCCGCGTCAACGCTCCTCCTGGTCAGGTAAGTATGTAAGTATGGCGCCGAAGATCGCGGTATGTGTTCAGTGTCTACGTATACCGCGATCTCCGGCACCATACACTCTTCTTACCTGTAACGGCTCCATGCGTTTTTCTGTCTGGAGCCAGAGGCGTGTCGCGCTTTCGCAGGCTATAGAGGCTTCAGGCAGAGGGAGGCTTGTAGCGTTATATTATAGATGAGCCCCACATAGCTTCCTATATACAGTATGACCCCCAAATAGCCTCCTATATACAGTGTGAGCCCCCAGATAGCCTCCTATATACAGTCTGAGCCCCCGCATAGCTCGCTATATACAGTATGAGCCCTGCATAGCCCCCTATATACAGTATGAGCCCCACATAGCTTCCTATATACAGTATGAGCCCCCAAAGAGCTCCCTATATACAGTATGAGCCCCCAAATAGCCTCCTATATACAGTGAGCCCCCGCATAGCTCCCTATATACAGTATGAGCCCCCGCATAGCTCCCTATATACAGTATGAGCCTCCCTATATACAATATGAGCCCCTCACATAGCTCCTTATATACAGTATGAGCCCCACATAGCCTCACTATATACAGTATGAGCCCCCATAGCCTGCCTATATACAATATGAGCCCAACACATAGCTCGTTATATACAGTATGAGCCACCCGTAGCCTCCCTATATACAATATGAGCCCCCCACATAGCTCCTTATATACAGTATGAGCGCCACAAAGCTTCCTATATACAGTATGAGCCTCACATAGCCTCCCTATATACAGTATGAGCCCCCATAGCCTCCCTATATATAATATGAGCCCTCCACATAGCTCCTTATATACAGTATGAGCCTCACATAGCCTCCCTATATACAGTATGAGCCCCCCACATAGCTACTTATATACAGTATGAGCCCCACAAAGCTCCCTATATACAGTATGAGCCTCACATAGCTTCCCTATATACAGTACAGTATGAACCCCCGCATAGCTTCCTATATGCAGTATCATCCCTCCACATAGCCTCCTATATACAGTATCATCCCTCCACATAGCTCCTTATATACAATATGAGCCACAAAATAGCCTCCTATATACAGTATGAGACCCCCATAGCCTCCCTATATTCAGTATCATCCCTCCACATAGCCTCCTATATACAGTATCATCCCCCCCACATAGCCTCTTATATACAGTATTAGCCCCACATAGCCTCCTATATACAGTATCATCCCCCCACATAGCCTCCTCTATACCGTATCATGCCCCCACATAGCCTCCTATATGCAGTATCATCCCCCCACATAGCCTCTTATATACAGTATTAGCCCCACATAGCCTCCTATATACAGTATCATCCCCCTACATAGCATCCTATATACCTTATCATGCCCCCACATAGCCTCCTATATGCAGTATCATCCCCCCACATAGCTTCTTATATACAATATGAACCCCAAAATAGCCTCCTATATACAGTATGAGTCCCACATAGCTCAATATATTCAGTATGAGCCCCCAGATAGCCTCCTATATACAGTATGAGCCCCCAGATAGCCTCCTATATACAGTATCATCCCCCCACATAGCCTCCTCTATACCGTATCATGCCCCCACATAGCCTCCTATATGCAGTATCATCCCCCCACATAGCCTCTTATATACAGTATTAGCCCCACATAGCCTCCTATATACAGTATCATCCCCCTACATAGCATCCTATATACCTTATCATGCCCCCACATAGCCTCCTATATGCAGTATCATCCCCCCACATAGCTTCTTATATACAATATGAACCCCAAAATAGCCTCCTATATACAGTATGAGTCCCACATAGCTCAATATATTCAGTATGAGCCCCCAGATAGCCTCCTATATACAGTATGAGCCCCCAGATAGCCTCCTATTTACAGTATGAGCCCCCAGATAGCCTCCTATATACAGTATGAGCCCCCCACATAGCTTCCTTATAGACAGTACGAGCCCCCCACATAGCTTCCTTATAGAAAGTACGAGCCCCCCACATAGCTTCCTTATAGACAGTACGAGCCCCCCACATAGCTTCCTTATAGACAGTACCAGCCCCCCACATAGCTTCCTTATAGACAGTATGAGCCCCCCACATAGCTTCCTTATAGACAGTACCAGCCCCACATAGCACTATGTGCAGTCACAAACTCTGGCGCCACACTCCTCCAGCCTTGCCAGAGATCGAGGATGCGCTGCAAGGGAGAGGGGAAAAGGTGATTCGGAGTGTTGTTTTTCTATGGATGGAAGAACAACAGAACAGGCAGAATGGGGGAGCATTTACCCGGATGGGAGACCAGGATGGGGGAACATATTCCAGGATGGGGGAAGCATATACCCGGATGGAGGAGCATGGACCTGGATGGGGGAGCATATACCAGGATGGAGGAGCATGTACCTGGATGGGGGAGCATATACCAGGATGGAGGAGCTTGTACCAGGATGGGGGACCCGGATAAGGAGACTATATACCAGGATGGGGGGGCATGTACCAGGATGGGAGACCTGGATTAGAGGACCATATACCAGAATGGGGGACCTGGATGGGGGAACATATTCCAGGATGGGGGGAGCATATACCCGGATGGAGGAGCATGTACCAGGATGGGGGAGCATACACTCTGATGGGGGAGCATTCAGTTTCAGTCATGGGGTCTGGCCCGGCGCTGGTTCAGTCATAGCTTTGAGAATACAGATCGGCCGATGTAACCCCGGCCCTGACTGACAGCCGACGTCAATGTAGAGCCTCTGTCAGTCAGTGCTGGGGGCGCAGTTATAGGGGACGCTCTGTATACTCAGAGTGGTGACCGAACCGGCACTGTCCCGCCCCCATGACTGAAACAGAATGCTGGCGAGGAGAATGGAGTTAATTTTCTCCCCGCTGCATTCAGCTGCTGGGCAGCATAGTAATATTGTTAATCTGCAGATATATGCAGGGTAATAGCGTTATTTCTGATGAAAGGATCCCTTTAATGTTGTAGCACAATACTTCAATGAAATGATGCCGGAGTCAGTGCATGCGCTTACCACGCTATCTATTTACATCTGCACCAAATCTGCCAGTCACAAATAAGCAACGTGTGCAGGAGTCTTCAGAGTTCTCATTCACTTTGCAACAGGAAATCCTTCAAGTTTTGTGACAAATCTGCAATGAAAAAAAACGAAGCAAAAACACAACGTGTACACACAGCCTTAGGGTATGTGCATACAGTCAGGAGCCGCCTGCGGCCCCGACACTGTGGAATAGCTTCCGCCCTCATTATGTAAATGAGTGGCGCCATTTTTTTTTTTCACATGCTTACTTTCTTCATAGAGGTTAGTCTATGGGGAAAGTTCACATGCGGACCTGCAAGAGAAATTGACATGCTGCTGGTCTAAAAAACGCTGCATGTCAGTTTCCGCCAGTGATCTGCAGCCAACATACGCATAGTGGACATGGGATTTCTAGAAATCCCATCCACTATGCTGTAACATCTAGCCACTGCGGGTATGACGCTGCATAACACGCAGCTTCAAACCCGCAGCGTCTCCTGACCGTATGCACATACCCTTACAGTAGGGCTGTCTACTGTGCCCAAAACAACCAATCACAGATCAGCTTTCATTTTACCAAAGCAGGTTGAGAAATGAAAGCTGAGTTCTGGTTGGTTGCTATGGACAACAAAGACAATGTAATGAACAGTTTTGATAAATGAGTCTGTGAGACTGTGCATTATACATCAGGGGACAGCAGCTCCATGTCACTGATCTATCACTGCTGTCAGGAGATGGGACCAAGAACAACTGATGAGAATCTAGTAATATGGGTGATGTGGGCTGCATTACAGGAACCATATAGGAGAAGACCTCAATATGGAGGATAACGCCGACATGGCACACCCGCTACAGCAGGTACACAAGGCAGACACAAGGATCTCTAAATGTACGGTGTATGGTGCTGAGAAGCTACTGCAATACTCATGAAATAAACCTCCAAAGAGACGGACAATCCTTTACACGTATCACTAGGATTATTATTATTCTTTATTATTATGGCGCCATTTATTCCCTGGCGCTTTACATGTGAGATGGTGTAAAGACAAGCACAATAATCATGAACAATACAAGTCAGAGACTGGTCTAGGAGGAGAGAGGACCCTGCCCGTGAGGGCCACAGTCTACAAGGGATGGGTGAGGGTACAGTAGGTGAGGGTAGGGCTGGTCGTGCAGCGGTATGGTGGAGTGAGGGTTACTGCAGCTTGTAGGCTTGTCAGAAGAGGTCGGTCTTCAGGTTCCTTATGAAGGTTTCCACGGTAGGCGAGAGTCTGATGTGTTGTGGTAGAGAGTTCCAGAGTAGGGGGGAAGCACGGGAGAAACCATATATGCGATTGTGGGAAGAGGAGATAAGAGGGGAGTAGAGAAGGAGATTGCAACATTCTAACATTTGCACAAATTTGGCATTTAATTGGACTGTGTGGGTTTGTCCACTACTTGTCATCCCCTTCTGGAATGCTACAGGGCCTCAAATAAACGAAAAACACTTCACATTTACCAAGAGACTCAATGCCAACATCGCTGGTATGGCGCCATTCCAGGAGGGATGTGATTTTTTTTTTATTTCAGGCAATGCAGCATTTAAAGGGGCTATGTCACCAAGGTTTTGACACCTAATCTGAGATATAATATATATAGAGAGATATATAGATATATAATATTTAAAGAGAATTGTGTCATTTTTTGGGCTGCATGCTGTAGTTTTGCTAAATTCACTGTTTTATCAGCAGGAGATTATCACTAAAGGACTGCTGCCAGGTAGTCATCTAGATTCATGAGCTCTGTATAACCCCGCCCCCACCACTGATTGGGAGCTTTCTGCCTATGCACAGTGTACACACACAGAAAGCTGCCAACCAGTGTTATTAGAACTGGTAAATCTGTAGCAGATAAAACTGTGATTTTATCAAAATTATACAATGTAGCCCAATGAGTAGTACATCATTGTTACAAAGGTCTCTGCCTCTATATCTTACTGCTCTCAGATAGGATAACACAAAACTGCTGCCAGATTCCCTTTGAAAATGTGTTAGCATTTTCCATGTGTTGTAGTGAATCTCAGAAGAACTGAACCTGGACATTACACAATGATAAGAACATTTCACCAAGATTTGGGAACAGATAACTCTAACCACTTTATATTGGTAAACTGCCCACAACCCCTATACTCATCTGCTCTAATATAAAACTGGTTTTGGTAATTTTTCATTATAAAGTTAGATTTGGAACCATTTTGATGACTTTATTCCTGGATTACATGTGGAGGTATAAAACATGTACAATAACGTTCCCTATAATTACTAGTTACATTTCTCTTCTTACCTGAACTTCCCACGTCTTCTTTCTTCTGACTATTAGTCTTAATGATTGGTGTCTTTCGTTCCTCTGAGCAGTCCAGGTCGATCCTTCTGTTCTTCGGTCCTTTACTCTGGCCTATGACGTCTTCATCCACTCGCTCCTTCTCTGGGGTGGGAGACATCTTCCGTCCTGAGTCTGTTTTTTTTCTCTTTTTTCCCTTCCTGTTGGGGTTTTTGATAGAAGACTTCTCATCAGCCGATGAGTCCATGTGTCTTCTGTTCTTGAGTCCTTCACTCTTGGCAATGATGTCCTCGTCCACTCGCTCCATCTCTGGGGTGGGAGACATCTTCCGTCCTGAGTCTGTTTTTTTACTCTTTCTTCCCCTCTTTTTGTTTTTTTTGATAGAAGACTCCTCATCAGCCGATGAGTCCAGGTGTCTTCTTTTCCTCGCTTTCTTCCTCCCTAAAACCTCCTTCTCCATAATATCGCTTTGATCACAGTCCGCAGACAGCTTCTTCACAATCACCAGTCAACTCCAACTGTCACTTTCCTAACTGTCAACTGAGCACACAGGCACCTGGATGGCACTGGTCATGTGATCAGTAACTGACCAATAAGAATCCAAGGTGTATGCTACAGTATAAGGATGGGAATGTATAAGTTTGATATAAGGGCTGTAATAAAATTAAATCTGTTTCTGTTCTACTGTTTTTAGTTAGTTGATTTAAACTTTATCTTTTCCATTTTTCATCACTTCAGTATTATCTCACAGATAATTTTAGGATTTTAGGGCCCATTTTACCAATATGCTGTATTATTTATCCACATCAATGAACTATATACCTGACCATTGTACTTATTGAGAAATAGTTGACATCTCTATATTATTTGCATCGACAGGCTGCAAACAAAGCAAGCGAGATGAGTTTCTCATCCACTGCTGTACTCGGCATAAACAGCGGCTGAAATAACAAAGCTAAGTATAATAATGTTTGTTTTGATTGCTGCTTATGCAGAGCACAGAAGTCTACGACAAACTCATTTTGACTTCAGTGCTATGTATAAGCAGTGGCTAAAATGGTAGAAAATGAGCAGCTAATTATTGAAGACAGCTCTAATCATGTGCAGGGCATATACAGTGCTGGCCAAAAGTATTGGCACCCCTGCAATTCTGTCAGATAATACTCAGTTTCTTCCTGAAAATGATTGCAATCACAAATTCTTTGGTATTATTCTCTTCATTTAATTTGCTTGCAAGGAAAAAACACAAAAGAGAATGAAGCAAAACTCAAATCATTGATCATTTCACACAAAACTCCAAAAAAGGGCCGGACAAAAGTATTGGCACCCTCAGCCTAATACTTGGATGCACAACCTTTAGCCAAAATAACTGCGAACAACCGCTTCCGGTAACCATCAATGAGTTTCTTACAATACTCTACTGGAATTGTAGACCATTCTTCTTTGGCAAACTGCTCCAGGTCCCTGATATTTGAAGGGTGCCTTCTCCAAACTGCCATTTTGAGATCTCTCCACAGGTGTTCTATGGGATTCAGGTCTGGACTCATTGCTGGCCACCTTAGAAGTCTCCAGTGCTTTCTCTCAAACCATTTTATAGTGCTTTTGGAAGTGTGTTTTGGGTCATTGTCCTGCTGGAAGACCCATGACCTCTGAGGGAGACCCAGCTTTCTCACACTGGGCCGTACATTATGCTGCAAAATTTGTTGGTAGTCTTCAGACTTCATAATGCCATGCACACGGTCAAGCAGTCCAGTACCAGAGGCAGTAAAGCAACCCCAAAACATCAGGGAACCTCCGCCATGTTTTATTGTAGGGACCGTGTTCTTTTCTTTGAATGCCTCTTTTTTTTTCCTGTACACTCTATGTTGATGCTTTTTCCCAAAAAGCTCTACTTTTGTCTCATCTGACCAGAGAACATTCTTCCAAAACATTTTAGGCTTTCTCAGGTAAGTTTTGGCAAACTCTAGCCTGGCTTTTTTATGTCTCGGGGTAAGAAGTGGGGTCTTCCTGGGTATCCTACCATACAGTCCCTTTTCATTCAGACGCCGACGGATAGTACGGGTTGACACTGTTGTACCCTCGGGCTGCAGGGCAGCTTGAACTTGTTTGGATGTTAGTCAAGGTTCTTTATCCACCATCCGCACAATCTTGCGTTGAAATCTATCGTCAATTTTTCTTTTCCGTCCACATCTAGGGAGGTTAGCCACAGTGCCAAGGGCTTTAAACTTCTTGATGACACTTTTCACGGAAGACACAGGAACATTCAGGTCTTTGGAGATGGACTTGTAGCCTTGAGATTGCTCATGCTTCCTCACAATTTGGTTTCTCAAGTCCTCAGACAGTTCTTTGGTCTTCTTTCTTTTCTCCATGCTCAATGTGGTACACACAAGGACACAGGACAGAGGTTGAGTCAACTTTAATCCATGTTATCTGGCTGCAAGTGTGATTTAGTTATTGCCAACACCTGTTAGGTGCCACAGGTAAGTTACAGGTGCTGTTAATTACATGAATTAGAGAAGCATCACATGATTTTTCAAACGGTGCCAATACTTTTGTCCACCCCCTTTTTTAGGTTTGGTGTGGAATTATATCCAATTTGGCTTTAGGACAATTCTTTTTGTGTTTTTTTCATTGAAGACAAATTAAATGAAGAGAATAATACCAAAGAATTTGTGATTGCAATCATTTTCAGGAAGAAACTGAGTATTATCTGACAGAATTGCAGGGGTGCCAATACTTTTGGCCAGCACTGTAACCAGTGTTCATTCATTCGCTACTCATTTTCTGTTGTCTCAGTCTCTGCTTATATAGAGTGAAGCACTCGAGATGAGTTTGCCATCGGCTGTTGTGCTCTGCTTAGGCAGCGACTTATATGATAAAGCTCACTTTATTATAATTTTGTAATTTTGATCTTTGCTTATGTAGAGAGCAGCAGCCACTGGCAAACTCATCTCCACTTCTGCGCTCGGCATAAGTAGCGTTGCGTGGGCATCCGCTTTGCTGCTCAATACTGTCTTCCTTTATTTTATAGAGCTGCTTTTATTGTTTTACATTTTTTCTAACTCGACCTAGTGTTACAAGAGACTGGGCAAGAGACTGGTTTAGGATTAGGTCTATGGTTAGGACTAGGGCTGGGGTTAGGGACCAGATTAGGAATAGGGTTATGGTTAAAGTTAGGAATAGAGCTAGGTTAATAAAATTGTTACATAAAAAATGTAATAAAAAATACAAAGCAAACAATTAAATAAAGTATAAAGTTTTATATAGTTAAAATTTGAGATCTGATTTCAGCAAAAAGCAGAAATAAATTAAGAGATGAAATCATAAAGTATAATTACAGTTAGGTCCATATATATTTGGATAGAGACATTTTTCTCATTTTGGTTCTAGACACTACCACAATGAATTTTAAACAAACCAATTCAGATGCAGTTGAAGTTCAGGCTTTCAGCTTTCATTTGAGGGTATCCACATTAAAATTGGATGAAGGGTTTAGGAGTTTCAGCTCCTTAACATGTGGCACCCTGTATTTAAAGGGACCAAAAGTGATTGGACAGATTAAATAATTGTAAATAAAATGTTCATTTCTAGTACTTGGTTGAAAACCCTTTGTTGGCAATGACTGCCTGAAGTCTTGAACTCATGGACATCACCAGAGGCTTTCACTGCGGTGGTCTTCAGTTGCTGTTTGTTTGTGGGCCTTTCTGTCTGAAGTTTAGTCTTTAGCAAGTGAAATGCATGCTCAATTGGGTTGAGATCAGGTGACTGACTTGGCCATTCAAGAATATTCCACTTCTTTGCTTTAATAAACTCCTGGGTTGCTTTGGCTTTATGTTTTGGGTCATTGTCCATCTGTAGTATGAAACGACGACCAATCAGTTTGGCTGCATTTGGCTGGATCTGAGCACACAGTATGGCTCTGAATACATCAGAATTCATTCGGCTGCTTCTGTCCTGTGTCACATCATCAATAAACACTAGTGACCCAGTGCCACTGGCAGCCATGCATGCCCAAGCCATCACACTGCCTCCGCTGTGTTTTACAGATGATGTGGTATGCTTTGGATCATGAGCTGTACCATGCCTTCGCCATACTTTTCTCTTTCTATCATTCTGGTAAAGGTTGATCTTGGTTTCATCTGTCCAAAGAATGTTCTTCCAGAACAGTGCTGGCTTTTTTAGATGTTTTTTAGCAAAGTCCAGTCTAGCCTTTTTATTCTTGATCCTTATGAGTGGCTTGCACCGTGCAGTGAACCCTCTGCATTTACTTTCATGTAGTCTTCTCTTTATGGTAGATTTGGATATTGATACGCCTACCTCCTGGAGAGTGTTGTTCACTTGGTTGGCTGTTGTGAAGGGGTTTCTCTTCACCATGGAGATTATTTTGCGATCATCCACCACTGTTGTCTTCTGTGGGCGGCCAGGCCTTTTTGCATTGATGAGTTCACCAGTGCTTTCTTTCTTTCTCAGGATGTACCACACTGTAGATTTTGCCACTCCTAATATTGTAGCAATTTCTCGGATGGGTTTTTTCTGTTTTTGCAGCTTAAGGATGGCTTGTTTCACCTGCATGGAGAGCTCCTTTGACCGCATGTTTACTTCACAGCAAAACCTTCCAAATGCAAGCACCACACCTCAAATCAACTCCAGGCCTTTTATCTGCTTAAATGAGAATGACATAACGAAGGGATTGCCCACACCTGTCCATGAAATAGCCTTGGAGTCAATTGTCCAATTACTTTTGGTCCCTTTAAAAACAGGGTGACACAAGTTAAGGATCTGAAATTCCTAAACCCTTCATCCAATTTTAATGTGCATACCCTCAAATGAAAGCTGTAAGTCTGAACTTCAACTGCATCTGAATTGTTTTGTTTAAAATTCATTGTGGTAATGTCTAGAACCAAAATTAGAAAAATGTTGTCTCTGTCCAAATATATATGGACCTAACTGTACATCAGTATTTTTCTTAAATTACAATACATGTGCAATACTGGGCTTTTGGAAAGGACTCAGGGAGAGCTACTGGTTCACGGGTTAGGGGGCACATACTTGTCTTGTCCTGCGTGCTTGCAACCCACCCTGTGACAGTGTGCTATCAGCATAGTATACAGCAACCAGCAAGGTTTTTTATTTAACTTTTTTCTGCATTTTTTCATCTGTAGCCTAAAAGACAAAGGTAATATTAAATGCAATGCAAACATCAGTTTTTTTTATTGTGCGATAGCTCACTTTAGGTGTGTTTTTTGACAAGCCCTAAGTGTGGCGTTTCTTTCATGTGTTTTCCCATAAGTTTCTTTGTAGGACTTAAAAAGGCATAAAAAAAGACACAAACATATCTGAATTAAATAAAATGCCATTTGGAAAAGCTGGTAATAATATGCATGAAAACAATGGAGTTTCTTACAAGCAAAAAAAATCCACAAAAAAATTATGTGTGAAAAGAGTCTACTGGTGGTCTTTATAAAAGTGGTTGTGTCCTCTTGTCCTCTGAAGGACACTGCTCTCCTGCCTCCGGGCTTCCTGCTCACTGGGGGTATTGTACTCTTGCTTAAAGGGGTTGTCCACTACTTGGACAACCCCTTCTCAATCTGATTGTTTGCCCTTGTTAAAATAAAAACACCTATACTCACCTCCCGTGCCAGCGCCGTTCCAGTAGTGTCGCAACTCGTAGAGATCAGCTTTCATTTTTTAAATTGCTCTGATCAAGTGAAAGCTCCATGTGAACAGCTGTTATGGGCAATTGGGTTTTGCAGGCCGTGTCTTTGAAATTCATCCCGAATGTATCTTTCAAGTGTAAATAGTGATATACAGTGGTGTGAAACAGTCTTTGCCCCCTTCCTGATTTCTTATTCTTTTGCATGTTTGTCACACTTAAATGTTTCAGATCACAAGACAAATTAAAATATTAGTCAAAGATGACACAAGTAAATACAAAATGCAGTTTTTAAATGAAGGTCTTTATTATTAAGGGAAAAAGAAATCCAAACCTACAGGGCCCTGTGTGAAAAAGTGATTGACCCCTTAATCTAATAACTGGTTGGGCCACCCTTCGCAGCAACAGCTGCAATCAAGCGCTTGTGTTAACTGAGTCTTTTACAATGCTCTGGAGGAATTTTGGCCCACCCATCATTGCAAAATTGTTGTAATTCAGCCACATTGGCAGGTTTTCACAGCATCTCAATCGGATTAAGGGCAGGGCTTTGACTAGGCCACGCCAAAGTCTTAATTTTGTTTTTTCTTAAGTCATTCAGAGGTGGACTTGCTGGTGTGTTTTGGATCATTGTCCTGCTGCATAACTCAAGTGCATTTCATCTTGAGGTCATGAACAGATGGCTGAACATTCTCCTACAGGATTTTTTAGTAGACAGCAGAATTCATGGTGCCATTTACCACAGCAAGTCTTCCAGGTCCTGAAGCAGCAAAGCAGCCCCAGACCATCACACTACCACCATATTTTACTGTTGGTATGATGTTCCTTTTCTGAAATGCTCTGTTACTTTTATGTCAGAAGTAATTGGAATACTGTTAGAACCTTCCTGTTAGTTTTTGCTATCTTGTGTTTTGCGGTCACGTGACCATCTGCCTATATATTCCAGCTCCGCCCTTCTGGCTTTGCTGGACTTCAGTGTTGTTTGACTGTCTTTCTAGCCAGGTGCTTCGGTGCCTATCTCTGTCAGTTCGCTTGGTCCTCTGGGACCTCTAGTACTTTTTGTCAATTTGTCTTTTGCGCTCTGCAACAACTTCTGTTTAGGAGGTGTCCCATTTTTGTCCCAGTCCTTAGTTCATTTAGGGACCCCTCCCTTAATTCTATAGGTCTTCATTCAGACTAGCCGAGGACTAAGTCGGGACTGTTCACAAGGAACAGGCCGCCCGCTACATCGTACGGATTCAGCTTAGTCTTACTGTAGGGACAGCTTTCCCTTATCTTTCTTTAGTACATGTTGCAGATCATAACAGATACATTGGGTATTCTCCCAATAGTCTTGGCAATCATCAAGATGTTTTCTGGCAAAACGGATATGAGCCTTTATGTTCGTTTTGCTCAGCAGTGCTTTTCGTCTTGGAACTCTGCCATGCATGCCATTTTTGAGCACTGACTTTAACTGAGGCAAGTGAGGTCCGCAGTTATTTGGACGTTGTTGTGGGGTCTTTTGTGATCTCTTGGATGAGTCGTCGCTACGCTATTGGGGTAAGTTTGATTGGTTGGCCAATGGTGGGAAGGTTCACCACTGTTCCATGGTTTCGCCATTTGTTTGATAATGGCTCTCACTGTGGTTCTTTGGAGTCTCAAAAGTTTAGAAATGGCTTTATAACTTTATCCAGACTGATAGATCTCAATTACTTTGTTTCTCATTGGTTCCTGAATTTCTTTGGATCGCAGCATGATGTCTAGCTTTTGAGGATCTTTTGGTCTACTTCACTTTGTCAGGCAGTTCGTATTTAAGTGATTTCTGGATTGATAACAGGTGTGGCAGTAATCAGGCCTTTGTGTGATTAGGGAAATTGAACTTAGCTTTCCAAAGATGTGATAAACCACAGTTAATAAATGTTTTAAGCTGTGGGGCAATAATTTTTTCACACAGGGCCCTGTAGGTTTGGATTTCTTTTTCCCTTAATAATAAAGACCGTCATGTAAAAACTGCATTTTGTGTTTACATGTGTTTATCTTTGTCTAATATTTAAAGTTGTTTTGTGATCTGAAACATTTAAATCAAACATACAAAAGAATAAGAAATCAGAAAGGGGGCAAACACTTTTTCGCACCACTGTATTTCATGTTCACTCCCCATCTACCAAGCACAGGGAATATAATATATACCTGCTTATATGGAATATGTGTTCATTTACCTAATATCTACATATATTGCATGTTCATTCCCCACCTATCAAGCACAGGGAATATAATATCCACATGTTTATATGAAATATGTGGTCATTCCCCTATTATCTACATATATACTGCTCAAAAAAATAAAGGGAACACTCAAATAACACATCCTGGATCTGAATGAATGACATATTCTCATTGAATACTTTGTTCTGTACAAAGTTTAATATGCTGACAACAAAATCACACAAAAATCATCAATGGAAATCAAATTTATTAACCAATGGAGGCCTGGATTTGGAGTCACCCTCAAAATGAAAGTGAAAAAACACACTCCAGGCTGATCCAACTTTGATGTAATGTAATTAAAACAAGTCAAAATGAGGCTCAGTATTGTGTGTGGCCTCCACGTGCCTGTATGACCTCCCTACAACGCCTGGGCGTGCTCTTGATGAGGTTGCAGATGGTCTCCTGTGGGATCTCCTCCCAGACCTGGGCTAAAGCATCCGCCAACTCCTGGACAGTCTGTGGTGCAACGTGACGTTGGTGGATGGAGCGAGACATGATGTCCCAGATGTGCTTCATCTTGCAGGAACTGCTGACACACTCCAGCCACATGAGGTCTGGTATTGTCCTGCATTAGGAGGAACCCAGGGCCCACCGCACCAGCATATGGTCTCACAAGGAGTCTGAGGATCTCATCTCAGTACCTAATGGCAGTCAGGCTACCTTTGGCGAGCACATGGAGGACTGTGCGGCCCTCCAAAGAAATGCCACCCCACACCATTACTGACCCACTGCCAAACCGGCCATGCTGAAGGATGTTGCAGGCAGCAGATCGCTCTCCATGGAGTCTCCATGTCTGTCACATGTGCTCAGTGTGAACCTGCTTTCATCTGTGAAGAGCACAGGGCGGTAGTGGCGACTTTGCCAATCCTGGTGTTCTGTGGCAAATGCCAAGCGTCCTGCACGGTGTTGGGCTGTGAGCACAATCCCCATCTGTGGACGTTGGGTCCTCATACCACCCTCATGGAGTCGGTTTCTAACCGTTTGTGCAGACACATGCACATTTGTGGCCTCCTGGAAGTCATTTTGCAGGGCTCTGGCAGTGCTCCTCCTGTTCCTCCTTGCACAAAGGCAGAGGTAGCGGTCCTACTGCTGGGTTGCTGCCCTCCTACGGCCCCCTCCACATCTCCTACTGTACTGGCCTGTCTCCTGGTAGCGCCTCCAGCCTCTGGACACTACGCTGACAGACAAAGCAAATCTTCTTGCTGCAGCTCGCATTGATGTGCCGTCCTGGATGAGCTGCACTACGTGAGCAACTACTGTGGGTTGTAGAGTTCGTCTCATGCTACCACAAGTGTGAAAGCACAACCAACATTCAAAAGTGACCAAAACATCAGCCAGAAAGCATTGGTACTGAGATGTGGTCTGTGGTCCCCACCTGCAGAACCACTCCTTTATTGAGGGTGTCTTGATAATTGCCAATAATTTGCATCTATTGTCTATTCCATTTGCACAACAGCATGTGAAATTGATTGTCAATCAGTGTTGCTTCCTAAGTGGACAGTTTGATTTCACAGAAGTTTGATTTACTTGGAGTTATATTCTGTTGTTTAAATGTTCCCTTTATTTTTATGAGCAGTATATTTCATGTTCATTCCCCACCTATCGTGCACAGGGAATATAATATATACCTTTTTATATGGGATATGTGTTAAGTTCCCCGTAATCTACATATATTCCATGTTCATTCCATGTCCAAGATGCATAAGAAGTCTAGAATACCTCTCCATATTTTTGCACCTATAAGTTATTTTCATTCTTTTTCTTCATTCTGTTTAGTTCATCCCCTATTGCAGGCAGTGAACCCAGAAGCAGATTGTTCACCTACATGCACATTGTACACTGCAGTGTATTTCTTGTATTTCTTTGTATTTGTGTACTGAGGTGAATAAGTCAGATTTTTTGTTCCTATGAAACTAATAAAAATAATAAGCAATTACAAAAATATAATTTTTTTTGTTTCTGTGAGAGTTTCCACTGGTCTTGAATCCACAACCCTCAACCTCACAGGCAGGATCTAAAGCTACTGAGCCACAGGCTCCAGTAACATAATGGTGAGAATTTTGTGTACTAGATCTGTATTGCAGGGTCTGACTCCACAGGCAGATTGTACTGATACATTGTACACAGCAGTGCAGCAGTGGATTTTTATGACTCTATTCTAGAGGGAGAATAAAATAGATTATTTTTCTTCCTATAAAATTACTAAAAAATAATGAAAAACACAGTTAAAATCTTGTCATTTTTAATGTGTTTTTTTTAAAAAATAATGAACATCAGTCAGAAACTACCATCTACATATTCAGTGTCCCTGTAATCGTAATGACCCGCGCAACACAGCAATCAGATTATTTATGGGAATCAAAAAATGGCATAAAAAATGACTTAATTGATATTTTTCTCTATTAAACTCATAAAAATGTATTAAAAATGTACTGCTGAGGCCGTGCATATATGCTGCATTATTTCTGCTGCTTTTTTTCCTGCACGTTTTCTGCAGGTGTCTAAACCACACGACGCAATAACAATTTTCTCTGATTATTGCGTGTTTGCTGCATTTTTTATGTGTTTTCCCCCTTATTTGATGCGATTTTGGGGCAGATATGAAGCAGAGTTTTTAACGCTTTTTTAATACTAAAGAAAAGGTTTGATTTTGCACTTGAAATTGCAACGGCGTGTTTTTTTAATAATTTTTTTTTTTTTTTTTTTTTTTCAGAAGAAGCCTATAAAGAAAAAATGCACGAAAACCGCAGAGTTCAGCAGCGTCTTTGGACGTCCACTTTGCTTAGATATTTAGACCGTGTTCACAAATATTGCATTTTTTCTGCTGGTTTTTTTGCACAGAAATTCTGCTGTGTTTAACTGTCCGAGCAAAGTGAATGTGATTTCATGAAAACTGCGCCCCCTGTGTTCTAAAGACGCGTCGAAACTATGCGGTTTGGTGCTTTTTTTTCTCTAGTCTTCTATGTGGACCCTAAAAAAACACATGTAAAAAACAGCAGTTACTATTTTGAGTGCTGAATCAAAGCTTTTCTGTACTATAAAAAAAACACATTAAAAACGCGACTTCACATCTGCACCAAAAACGTATCAGATAAGGCGGAATAGGCCTAAAAAAAATGAAGCATTGATCAGAGAAGATTGTTACTGTGTAGTTTGGTGCGGACACCTGCATGAAACAAAAAAACACAGTATTTATGCAATGTATGAACACGGCCTTAAAGACACCAAAAAGCCTGATGTCATAAAGTAATGCTACATAAAGATGAAGCGGCTCCAACTGTGAAGGAATGAACTAAAAATAAATTTACAGGTCCCAACTAGAGATGAGCAGGACACACAGATGACGTCGTGCTGCCCTGGATGATCCCAAGCCGCACCAGGGATGCCAGGTAAGAGATTCACAGCCTCCCGTCCAGCCGCCAGGTAGCACTGATCTGGACGCTGGACTGGAGTCCCGTGAATCCATCCTCTCATCTCTAGTCCCAACAGCCACGGATACAGCAGACAGTCCCGTATTTGGGTCAACGACCTGCAGTCTCAGGAGTCTGCTGAATTTCACTCACTACCACCGCCCCTCTGACAACTCCTCCTGCCAGGGTACAAAATAATGATAAATGGGAGTGGTTTGGGATGTGGTCCAAATTTGCCACAGCGAGTTATGCTCCGCATCATTTGTCCCTCCTTATATGCTTCAAAAGATGAGAGGAATGTGTGTCTATATATATATATATATATATATATATATATATATATACATATATATACAGTACAGACCAAAAGTTTGGACACACCTTCTCATTTAAAGATTTTTCTATATTTTCATGACTATGAAATTTGTACATTCACACTAAAGGCATCAAAACTATGAATTAACACATGTGGAATTATATACTTAGCAAAAAAGTGTGAAACAACTGAAAATATGTCTTATATTCTACATTCTTCAAAGTAGCCACCTTTTGCTTTGACGACTGCTTTGCACACTCTTGGCATTCTCTTGATGAGCTTCAAGAGGTAGTCACCGGAAATGGTTTTCACTTCACAGGTGTGCCCTGTCAGGTTTAATAAGTGGGATTTCTTGCCTTATAAATGGGGTTGGGACCATCAGTTGTGTTGTGCAAAAGTCAGGTGGATACACAGCTGATAGTCCTACTGAATAGACTCTTAGAATTTGTATTATGGCAAGAAAAAAGCGGCTAAGTAAAGAAAAACGAGTGGCCATCATTACTTTAAAAAATGAAGGTCAGTCAGTGCGAAAAATTGGGCAAACTTTGAAAGAGTCCCCAAGTGCAGTTACAAAAGCCATCAAGCGCTACAAAGAAACTGGCTGACATGAGGACAGCCCCAGGAAAGGAAGACCAAGAGTCACCTCTGCTTCTGAGGATAAGTTTATCCGAGTCACCAGCCTCCGAAATCGCAGGTTAACAGCAGCTCAGATTAGAGACCAGGTCAATGCCACACGGAGTTCTAGCAGCAGACACATCTCTACAACAACTGTTAAGAGGAGACTTTGTGCAGCAGGCCTTCATGGTAAAATAGCTGCTAGGAAACCACTGCTAAGGACAGGCAACAAGCAGAAGAGACTTGTTTGGGCTAAAGAACACAAGGTATGGACATTAGACCTGTGGAAATCTGTGCTTTGGTCTGATGAGTCCAAATTTAAGATCTTTGGTTCCAACCACCGTGTCTTTGTGCGATGCAGAAAAGGTAAACGGATGGACTCTACATGCCTGGTTCCCACCGTGAAGCATGGAGGAGGAGGTGTGATGGTGTGGGGGTGCTTTGCTGGTGACACTGTTCGGGATTTATTCAAAATTGAAGGCATACTGAACCAGCATGGCTACCACAGCATCTTGCAGCGGCATGCTATTCCATCCGGTTTGCGTTTAGTTGGACCATCATTTATTTTTCAACAAGACAATGACTCCAAACACACCTCCAGGCTGTGTAAGGGCTATTTGACCATGAAGGAGAGTGATGGGGTGCTACGCCAGATGACCTGGCCTCCACAGTCACCAGACCTGAACCCAATCGAGATGGTTTGGGGTCAGCTGGACCGCAGATTGAGGGCAAAAGGGCCAACAGGTGCAAAGCATCTCTGGGAACTCCTTCAAGATTGTTGGAAGACCATTTCCGGTGACTACCTCTTGAAGCTCATCAAGAGTGTGCAAAGCAGTCATCAAATCAAAAGGTGGCTACTTTGAAGAACCTAGAATATAAGACATATTTTCAGTTGTTTCACACTTTTTTGTTAAGTATATAATTCCACATGTTAATTCATAGTTTTGATGCCTTCAGTGTGAATGTACAAATTTCATAGTCATGAAAATACAGAAAAATCTTTAAATGAGAAGGTGTGTCCAAACTTTTGGTCTGTACTGTATAAATATGTATACATGTAATGTACACTATTATTTCCAAGGTTTATTTAGCGTTCACTACCTTAGTGTCCTTGTCTCTGGCAGGTCTTTTCCTTGTATATTACTATGATCACTGATATGCACCTGACCATAGCATCTGTAAATGAGATAATCTGTGTGTGATTATATAATACCTTATACTGCAGCAATCTATTAGAAACCAACCATCTATGACAGAGGGTGCTGCCCTGTAATAGTTTAGAATCATCAGTTTTCATGTGCGTTTTATAAAATAGAAGGGCATCACATGACTAAAACAGTTCCTTAAAGGGAATTTGTCTACAAGTTTTTTCTGATTAATCAGCAGGGGATTGTCACTAGAAGTCTAGTTGTAAGCTATGTGTAACTAACTATTCATGAGCACTGAGTAACCACGTCCACATCACTGATTGGCAGCTTTCTGCCTATGCACAGTGTATACAGAAAACTGTCAATCAGTGGTGTGGGCGAGGTTATAGTTATGCTCTGTGATTTTATCAAAATTTAAGCAAGAAACCCAGTAAAGTGACACATTGCTGGAATTAGGGCCTTTGTCCGTAAATCATGGAGCTCTCAGATTGGGGTAGCAAAAACATGGTGACTGATTCCCTTAAAGAAATTCCTTGTTGAAATTCCTCTCTCTTAAGGCCCCGTCACACTTAGCGACGCTGCAACGATCCTGACAACGATACGACCTGTCAGGGATCGTTGCTGCGTCGCTATGAGGTCGTTGGTGAGCTGTCAAACAGGCAGGCTCACCAACGATCAGGGGAGCAGCGACATCGTGGAAAGAATCTTTCCACGATGTCCTGCTCCTGGTTACGAGGCTGCTGAAGCAGGAGCAGGCTGGTAACTATGGTAAACATCGGGTTACTAGGGGCACACGCGCTCCTAGTAACCTGTTGTTTATCATGGTTACCACTCTGCTACAGTGAGCGGGAGGTTACCACTCACTTTAGCAGGCTCGTAACCATGATAAACAGCGGGTTACTAGGTGCGCGTGTGCCCCTAGTAACCCGATGTTTACCATAGTTACCAGCCTGATCGCTGCTCCCGCTGGTCACACACAGCGATGTGTGCTGACCAGCGGGAGAGCAACGACCAAAAAATGGTCCAGGACACTTTGCAGCGAGCAGCGACCTCACAGCAGGGGCCTGATCGTTGCAAAGTGTCACACATAGCGACATCGCTGGTGAGGTCGCTGTTGCGTCACCAAAACCGTGACACAGCAGCGATCTCGCTAGCGATCTCGCTATGTGAGACGGGGGCTTTAGCACAGACAGTGACCTGAAATTAGAGTACAACAGCCACAAAAAGTAAATTAATTGGGAATAAATGTGTTTGGAATGAGCTCCTCTAATGCGAAGCCTCTAATATACTTGATGCTCACACTTTCCATGTGAATAGTCTACAGAGCTATGGAGGGGCAGGCAGAGAGGAGTTTAGTTTCTCTGCAGCCATTATACATACATCCTGATTTAACATAAAGTACAGTGTGTGGTAACTGTGAGCACTTTAAAACCGAAGAGTCTCACCCCTTCCAAATCTCCTGTCTGAACTAGGTTTCCTGAAGGCAACAATTCCAGCATATTTGAGTGTGTACATATTATTACACAGATGTACTGTATTATGTTCAGGGTTACTCAAAAATGACATAGAGCTGTATTTGGTCAAAGTGCATATGTAGATTAGAGCAAATCATCATCTCATATCATTTGGCTCAGGCAGTAACAGAAACCTACTAGTTCATGTGTGTGCCTCATAATTGTGTAATGAACTTTCCATGAACCAGCTGTGAATCCTCTGGATAAAGCCAGACTATTACTTGTGTATATACCGCCATAGTCACCCAGCCAGTGTCCTTGGGTTTTGGTTTGTATGTAAAACGTGTTATGTCTACATAGAGGATCTGATGATTTATTTGTGAATTCTCGTCATAATGTCCTTGGAAGTGTTTTTCTGGAACATTGAGTTACATTATTTCTAAAGATGCTCAAACATAGAGATGAGGGCAAGTGTATCATACAGACCGAGGATACGCTCACGTAAACTGTTGTAGGCTGCGTTCACACATTGTGGCCACGGTGTGTAGTATGTTTTGTTTTTTTGCCACAATCATGGTAGAACAGAAATATATTGTCATAATTTGCGTCCACAAGTAGTGAACGAATCCTTAGGCTATGTTTACATCTTGCATTTTTTTGCAGGTTTATTTATGCAAATTTTAAGCTTCATTTTATAGTACCAGCAAAAGCTATGATATTTCAGAAATCTCATGCACACACATTGGGTTTTTTTCCTGAATGAATTGGAAAACTGCTGCATTGTTGAAAACTGCAGCATGTCTCTTCTTTCAGCGTTTTTGCAGCGTTTGTGCAAAAACACAACAAAAATGCAGCAAAAAATACTGGTATCAGGTTTTGCTGTGTGAAAAAAGCAGGTACAGCAGAATGTGAAACGCATTTATTTTTGTGATCTTCCCAACTTTTAACCATAATGTCTTGGACTCCTCACCTTAAGGTCCCGTCACACTAAGCGAGATCGCTAGCGAGATCGCTGCTGAGTCACAAGTTTTGTGACGCAACAGTGATCTCAGTAGCGATCTCGCTACGTTTGACACATAGCAGCGACCAGGCCCCTGCTGTGAGATCGCTGGTCGCGTCGGAATGGTCTGGACATTTCTTTGATCGTTGAGGCCCCGCTGGGTAGCATGCATCGGTGTGCTTGACACGTTACCAACGACCTTGTTGACGACTCAGACACAGAGACGCATAGGCATGCATCGTTATACAGATCGTCACGGGTCGCCGCATCGTTGCTGCGTCGTTGGGAAGATCTGACTGTTTGACATCTCACCAGCGACCACATAGCGACGCAGCAACTATCCCTGCCAGGTCATATCATTGTCGGGATCGCTGTAGCGTCGCTTAGTGTGACAGGGCCTTTAGAATGGCAGTTAGGATTAGTACAGTTTAATTAAATTAGTGATATGCATAAAGTAAACATTGGCTGACCAAGGTGTGAAATTAAACAATACCCAACCAACTCAAGGACTGACCAAATTGTGAAAGTAAAGTGTCCTACAAACTCCATGCTCTGCCAATGTCTTAGGAAAACAACTCCTGATCAATTCACCCCCCCCCCGTTATGTTTGTAATTGTGTATTTTTTCATGAACTCATGTAAACTTATTTTTTTTGTTCAGAATAGTCCCTATTTCTTCAGACATAAAAATATTTTCCCACTACACTTACATAGTTACATAGTTTACATAGTTTATAAGGCCGAAAAAAGACAAGCGTCCATCCAGTTCAGCCTATTTCTTGTGCACTGCAGCTATTCCGCAGCGTTGATCCAGGGGAAGGCAACAAAAAACCATGAGGTATAGGCCAATTTACATCATTGAGGAAAAATTCACTTCCCGACACCAATCTGGCAGTAAGATTAAATCCCTGGATTAATTAACTAAGCATAAGATGTAATTTTATTGTTCTCAAGAAAGGCGTCCAGGCCTCTCTTGAACTCATTAAGTGAGTTGGACATCACCACTTCCTCTCCCAGAGAGTTCCAGAGTCTCACGGCTCTGACCGTAAAGAATCCCCTTCTATTCTGGTGCAGGAACCTCCTTTCCTCCAGACGCATAGTGTGCCCCCTCGTCTTTGTCACCATCCTTGGTATAAACAGGTCATGGGAGAGATCTCTGTACTGTCCCCTGATGTATTTATACATGTTTATGAGGTCTCCCCTAAGCCTTCTCTTTTCCAATGTAAATAGGCCTAATTTTGACAACCTCTCTGGGTATTCTAGTCCCTCCATTCCCTTTATTACCTTAGTCGCCCTCCTTTGTACCCTCTCTAGCTCCAATATGTCTTTCCTGAGCACCGGAGCCCAGAACTGTGCACAATATTCTAAGTGCGGCCTTACCAGCGCTTTATACAGAGGAAGAACAATCTTCTCATTATATGCCCCTATTCCTCTTCTGATGCATGCCATGACTCTATTTGCCTTCGCAGCTGCTGCCTGACACTGGGCACTCCAATTTAATTTGCTATTAACCAAGACGCCCAGGTCCTTCTCCATGTCAGATTTCCCCAACGGTTTCCCATTTAATATGTATGGGTGACTGCTGTTTTTCTTTCCCATGTGCATGACCTTACATTTATCGGCATTGAACCCCATTTGCCATTTTTTGGCCCAACTCCCCAATTTATCTAAATCCTCCTGTAGCTGTGCCCTGTCCTCATCTGTATTAACTACTTTACAAAGTTTAGTATCATCTGCAAATATTGCTATTTTACTATGCAACCCTTCCACTAGATCATTAATAAATATATTAAATAATATAGGGCCCAAGACAGACCCTTGAGGCACCCCGCTAGTAACCCTGACACACCCTGAGCTTACTCCATTAATAACCACCCTCTGCTTTCTATCACTCAGCCAGCTATTTACCCACTTGCACACATTATCCCCCAGACCAAGCATTCTCATTTTATATACCAACCTTTTGTGTGGCACGGTATCAAACGCTTTGGAGAAGTCAAGGTATACAACATCCACTGACTCTCCCCGGTCCAGCTGTGAGCTCACCTCCTCGTAGAAGGCGATCAGGTTTGTTTGGCAGGAGCGATCCCTCATGAATCCATGTTGATATGGAGTTAGACAGTTATTATCATTAAGATATTCTACAATAGCATCTCTAAGAAATCCTTCAAACAATTTACCCACAACAGACGTTAAGCTGACTGGTCTATAGTTCCCAGGGTCACTTTTAGACCCCTTTTTGAATATTGGTACCACATTTGCTTGGCGCCAGTCTAGTGGGACAGTCCCTGTCCATAAAGAGTGCTTGAATATAAGATACAGCGGCCTGTCTATCACATTACTTAATTCTTTTAGTACCCGGGGGTGTATGCCATCTGGGCCTGGTGACTTGTCTATTTTGATATTATTTAGGCGTTTCTGAACTTCCTCCTGGGTTAGGTGGGTGATATTTAGCGGAGGGTTTACTTTATCACTCTGCATTTCCTCCGATAAATTGTTTTCTTTTGTGAAAACAGTGGAGAAGAAGCTATTGAGTAGGTTTGCTTTACCCTCATCGCCCTCTATGATTTTACCCAGGTTATTTTTCAATGGGCCAACGCCATCAGTTTTAATCCTTTTACTGTTTATATAGTTAAAGAACAGTTTGGGATTCGTTTTACTTTCCTTGGCAATTAGTCTCTCTGTCTCCTCTTTTGCTATTCTTATTTGTTTCTTACAGATTTTGTTTTTTTCCCTATAAGATATTAGCGCTTCCTCGCTGCCTTCTTGTTTAAGTTTACCGAAAGCCCTTTTTTTGTTTTTCATTGCCCTCTTGACTTCCTTATTTAGCCACATTGGCTTCCTCCTATTCCTAGCCCTTTTATTCCCATAAGGTATGTACCTTCTACAGTGACTATGTAGGACTGTTTTGAAAATGTCCGATTTTCTATCCGTGCTCCTATTACTAAAGATACTATCCCAGTCTATAAGGTGAAGGGCATCTCTTAGCTGATCAAACTTTGCCCTCCTAAAGTTCAGTGTTTTTGTGACTCCCTTGCTGGGCACCCTACTGAAGCACATGTGGAATTGTATAATGTTGTGGTCACTATTTCCCAGGTGCCCCCCGACCTTCATCTCAGTTATTCTGTCTGGCCTGTTAGTTAATATTAAGTCTAAAAGGGCCGTCCCTCTAGTTGGTTCCTGCACAAGTTGTGACAAATAATTGTCTTTGATAATTGACAGAAACCTGTTTCCTTTCTGAGATCTACAGCTTTCGGTTTCCCAGTCTATATCGGGGTAGTTGAAGTCCCCCATAATAAGCACCTCATTATTTTTTGCTACTTCGTCTATTTGTCTCATTAATAGACTTTCCGTGGCTTCTGCTATATTTGGTGGTTTATAACAGACTCCTATGATAATTTTATTATTGTTTTTTGCCCCATGTATCTCCACCCATAAGGACTCGACCTCCTCATTTCCCTCCCATACATCCTCCCGTATTGTAGGCTTTAGACACGTCTTTACATATAGATAGACTCCACCCCCTTTCCGATTTCTTCGATCCCTTCTAAACAGACTGTAACCCTGTAAGTTAACTGCCCAGTCATAGCTTTCATCTAACCATGTCTCGGTTATTCCCACTATGTCATAGTTACCTGTAGATATTTCTGCTTCCAGTTCATCCATCTTGTTTGTCAGGCTCCTGGCATTTGCTAGCACGCAGTTTACACGATTTTGTTTTGTTCCAATCTTCTCCCTGTGGATTGTATTAGAAATTTTCTTACCTCCCTTCCAAGTATCTTGTCTTGGACCTTCTTTGTCGCACTTCATATCTTTCATTAGTATGTTCTCTGGTTGCATGTTCGTGTCCGGCGTTTTTCTTCCCATCCCCTCTTCTTCTAGTTTAACGCCCTCCTGATGAGTGTTGCGAGTCTCCTGGCGAATGTGTGTTTCCCGGGTTTGTTGAGGTGTAGTCCGTCTCTGGCAAGGAGTCCGTCATAGAGGTAATTCACACCGTGGTCCAGGAATCCAAATCCTTGTTGTCTGCACCATCGTCTCAGCCAGTTGTTCACCTCAAGGATCCTGTTCCATCTCCTGACGCCATGCCCGTCTACTGGAAGGATAGAAGAAAAAACTACCTGCGCATCCAGTTCTTTTACTTTCTTCCCCAATGCTTCAAAGTCCTTGCAGATTGTCGGTAGGTCCTTCTTTGCCGTGTCATTGGTGCCAACATGTATCAGAAGAAATGGGTGGACATCCTTGGAACTGATGAGCTTCGGTATCCTATCGGTAACATCCTTGATCTTCGCCCCTGGGAGGCAGCATACTTCTCTTGCGGTTATGTCCGGTCTGCAGATAGCTGCTTCTGTTCCTCTCAGTAGTGAGTCTCCCACCACCACCACTCTTCTTCCCTTCTTGGCTGTCCTTTTTCTTGTCGCTTCTGGGTGTTTCTGGGTGCTCTTTCCTTTTTTGATTGCTGGTAGTTCCTCATCCTTAGGTGTGCCATCTTCGTCCTCCACTAGTCCTTGGAATCTGTTTCTCAGTTGTGTGGTTGGTGGTGTCTCCATGGTCTTCTTGCTTCTTTTGGTCACTTGCCTCCACTTGTCTGCCTCTGGAGGTTCTCTGATGCTTCCTTGACTTTCCGTGACCAGTAGTGACGCTTCTGTTCTGTCCAGGAAGTCTTCATTTTCCTTGATGAGTTTTAATGTCACAATTCTTTCTTCCAGTCCCCGCACCTTTTCTTCTAAAAGAGCCAGTAGTCTACACTTCTGGCAGGTGAAGTTGGTTTCAGCTTCTGGTCGATCTGTGAACATGTAGCACATGTTGCAGCTCACCATGTAGGTTGTCACATCTGCCATGCTGCTCCTTGTCCCTGCTGACTTGATGTCTGTCTTCTTTCTTGTGATACCCTAGGACAAACAAATTAAACAAATTCGCGCGCCGTTAGGCGATGCTTTCCAAGCAGCTGGTCCCGGCTGTACCCAACGATCTTCTAGCTGAAGGAGACTCTTCGCTTTTCCCAGAAGGCACCTGGAATATGCAAATTGTCCTCTTCAAGCTTCAATCCCTGGTTTGGCGATGCTTTCCAAGCAGCTGGTCCCGACTGTACCCAACGATCTTCTAGCTGAAGGAGACTCTTCGCTTTTCCCAGAAGGCACCTGGAATATGCAAATTGTCCTCTTCAAGCTTCAATCCCTGGTTTGGCGATGCTTTCCAAGCAGCTGGTCCCGGCTGTACCCAACGATCTTCTAGCTGAAGGAGACTCTTCGCTTTTCCCAGAAGGCACCTGGAATATGCAAATTGTCCTCTTCAAGCTTCAATCCCTGGTTTGGCGATGCTTTCCAAGCAGCTGGTCCCGACTGTACCCAACGATCTTCTAGCTGAAGGAGACTCTTCGCTTTTCCCAGAAGGCACCTGGAATATGCAAATTGTCCTCTTCAAGCTTCAATCCCTGGTTTGGCGATGCTTTCCAAGCAGCTGGTCCCGGCTGTACCCAACGATCTTCTAGCTGAAGGAGACTCTTCGCTTTTCCCAGAAGGAACCTGGAATATGCAAATTGTCCTCTTCAAGCTTCAATCCCTGGTTTGGCGATGCTTTCCAAGCAGCTGGTCCCGGCTGTACCCAACGATCTTCTAGCTGAAGGAGACTCTTCGCTTTTCCCAGAAGGCACCTGGAATATGCAAATTGTCCTCTTCAAGCTTCAATCCCTGGTTTGGCGATGCTTTCCAAGCAGCTGGTCCCGGCTGTACCCAACGATCTTCTAGCTGAAGGAGACTCTTCGCTTTTCCCAGAAGGCACCTGGAATATGCAAATTGTCCTCTTCAAGCTTCAATCCCTGGTTTGGCGATGCTTTCCAAGCAGCTGGTCCCGGCTGTACCCAACGATATTCTAGCTGAAGGAGACTCTTCGCTTTTCCCAGAAGGCACCTGGAATATGCAAATTGTCCTCTTCAAGCTTCAATCCCTGGTTTGGCGATGCTTTCCAAGCAGCTGGTCCCGGCTGTACCCAACGATCTTCTAGCTGAAGGAGACTCTTCGCTTTTCCCAGAAGGCACCTGGAATATGCAAATTGTCCTCTTCAAGCTTCAAGCTTCAATCCCTGGTTTGGCGATGCTTTCCAAAATTGATCAAATTGCCGTTTTTTCCAAAATAGTTTTATGGGTCTTTCATTCGTGACCTAACACCTTGCATTGTTCATGCTTCTATGGTGGAAGCAAAGCTGAACTTTGTGATCCTAAAGTATGCAGCTAAACCTGCTTTTTGTAATCAGCTTCTTTACTGCCAAGAGAGCAGATTTTGCCTGCAGAAAAAAAAGCAACAAAAACGCAACGTGTGAACATAGCCTTACAGTGTCTTGTATATGGTAATTAAACTGAATACAATGTAGATTATTTTATGAAATACTGGCACCTGTGAAACATTTCCTACTATTAATCATAATTTATATGTTCACATGAAATCAAGCCACAGGGGTTATTAAAAATAGAGGATTTGTGCCAAAAAGAAAAATATAACCATTTTAAGTAAACTTCTCTCTTTTGGTTTCTAATTCATCAAGCTGGCATATGGGTAATTTCACCATCAAAGGATGGATACGGCTCCTTCATTCATAGCTAGAAGTGACAATTCTGGAATTATGTACAAACATTATTGTGGGCGTTCAATAAAAGGATTCTTTGGTATTAAAACAAAAGATTTCTTTTTAAGTCAATCACACCAGTTCATACTCATTTTGCACTTTTGCAATGTCTTTACTTTACCATTCCTTTAGACAGACACCAAATGTACAACCATAATTCAATAGAAGTTGTGATGTTGTGTAAATATAAAGAAAACAAGAATGCAATGATTTGAAGTCTTATAGCCATATTTTATTCACACCAGATGATAGAACATATAGTAGAAGATAAAAGTTACACATTTTTCCATTTCATTTGCAAAAAATAATTAACTAATTTAGACACTGAGATGAGTTGCTGCCATCAAAGTTTGGCCAGGGCCATATCGGTCATTTTAATGCAGTTCTGCCTGAGGGCACATGGCTCACAATCATCCAATATTGACCGTCCGCTTTGTCTCTTGTGCACATGGATTTCTCCAGAATCTCTGAATCTTTTGATGAAATAATGTGCTATAGGTGGTGGGATATTGAAAGTTTTTGCAATTTCAAGTTGATGACCATTTTTCGGAAATTGTTCCACAATTTTTAGACACAGTTGTTCACAGATTGGTGAACCTCTGACAATCTTTGCTTTCTAACATGCCCTTTTTATACAAATTCACATGATTAAGTTGAAAATTAACCCTTGAGCTGTTTTTCCTTAGTACCGCTTACTTTTTCAGACTTTTGTTAACCTTGTCCTAACATTTTTTTTTTAGATGCCATTCATTTTTAGATGAGTTAATTTTTTCAAATTAAATAGGAAAATGTCCAACTTTCTTCTTATGATCTGTGTTCTGTTGTGAATAAAATATTACTATGGGAGATTTCCAAATCATTCCATTCTTATTTGCATTACATTTTACACATTGTGCCAACGTTTTTGAAATTGTACAGCATTATTATGCCAAGTATTTTAGGTTACCTTCAACTAAGAGTATTGATACCCATTTCTAACAAGTGTGCTAGCCATTAATATGGAAAGAGTGTGGCATTATATATGTACAATATATAAAGAAGTTTCAAATATTTTAGTATGTTTACCTTTGCAATGTATTTTGTTTTTGTTCTTTACCTTTACACCCATTTTTTTATTTGTTTTCACCGTTTCTTTCTTTATGTAAAGGTGATACTGGTAGTTTATGGTAGGTAACAGAGCTAAATTAGTATGAACTCTTCTCAGGGGATCCGTTCTGACACTACCTCATTCTACCCGATGTTCTCCTTGAATAGTGAATGTAACTCATGTTTCCTGCTTTAGGGTATGTGCACACGATGCAGAAATGAAGCAGAAAATTTCTGCATCATTTCTGCATCTCCCTGGCAGAAAAAACGCATGCAGATTGTGCATGCGTTTTTCCTGCGGAATACATGCGGATTCACATGCGTTTCCACATGCGTTTCCGCACTAAACACTAAGGCTATGTGCCCACGATGCAGAAATGCTCAGGATTTTTTCCTGAGCGTTTCTGCATCTCCCTGGCAAAAAAAACCGCATGCGGATTGTACATACTTTTTCCTGCCAGGGATATGCGGAAGTCAAGCGTTCTTCACTTGCATTTCCGCATGTGGATTGACAAGCGCTTTCCAGGCGATTTTAGCATCACATGGAAAGTGCTTGACAACTAGGTCACACTATATAAATCCATGCAAACGGCATGGATTTATATAGTGTGACCCGAGAGAGTGTATATACTTACCTCCGATGGCCCGCGCTGTCCTGCTCAATCCGTTCTCGCTCGCCGGCAACTTTGAATTGAAAGACCTGCCGACGTCAGCGTCACGTGACCCGTCACATGACTCTGACGTCAGCGCAGGTCCTACAACTCACTGCAAAGTGCCGGGAACCAAGCAGGAGCAGTGCGCGGGCCGACAGAAGGTAAGTATACATTTATTTTTTATTTTATTCTTGTTTTACAGCTTTTTTAATGGTACCTGGGTGTGGATGAGACTCTCCTCTCCTCCACACCCGGGTACCATCCGCACATTAGAACGCGCCAATAGCGCAAGTACAGATGCAGTCTTGCGGAATTGGTGCGTTCTAATGCAAGCCAATGGCGGCAAAAACGCCGCGTTTACGCAAAATTAATTGACATGCTGCGGATTTTTGAGCGCAGCGTTTACGCTGCGGAAAAATCCGCATCATGGGCACAGCACATGCGGATTTCAATTGGGGAACATTGCTGCCCTTCTACCATACGTTTTTAATGCGTTTCCGTGGCGTTTACGCAACTGCAAAAACGCAGCGGAAACGCATTAAATACGCATCGTGTGAACTCAGCCTTACTATAATTCTTTTATTATTGTGTTCTGTTAAATATTTTTTTACATTGTTTTTTTTTTTTTATATAAATAGAGAATGGTTTTAGCTGTTTTACTCTGCCTTTTGTTTAATTATTCATTTTATTGGAGAAATGAATTGGTCCATGAGTCTTGCCAAAAAGTATAACTATTAAAATGCCAAATGTTTGTTTATGCTGTGATAAGTCAAAATATCAGTGAGTTGCTCAGTTCTAATAAAGTTTTTTTTTTATTAAACTTGGATGAATCATGGTGTTAATTATTTTATTAATGTGTTCCAACTTAAACAATGTTAAAGGGGTTGTCCGGTCAAAGTGATAAGACTGCAGTCACTCTGTGTGACTGCAGACTTATGACTCCCCCCAGCGCACGCACTGTGCGCCTCTGGGATTTGCGGGTTTCAGACCAGGTAATAGAAGGTATGTAAAAACTATACATACCACCGGCCATTCAGCGCCGCCTCGCTCCAGATGTATGAATTTCCCCAGTGCACGCACTGCGCACTGCGGGGATTCGCCAGTATGAGACCCGGGACCGGAGGGTATGTATGCGCACTATACATACCCCCGGCCAAGGGGCGCAGTCTCGGTCTCCATAAACTTGTATGGAGCGAGGCCACGCCCCGTCTAGTGACATGGACGGCCAGTGGGGGCATCCAACTAGAAGGCCTCGCTCAATACAAGTTTATGGAGAGCTAGACCGCGCCCCTTGGCCGGGGTTATGTATAGCACATACGTACCCTCCGGTCCCGGGTCTCATACCGTCGAATCCCCGCAGCGCACAGTGTGAGCGCTGGGGAAATTTATAAGTCTGCAGTCACACAGAGTGACTACAGACTTATCACTTTTGACCAGACAACCCCTTTAAGTGTTTTTCTATGTTTAGTAAATCCTATGAAAGCATTGGAGGTTTAGCAATTATTTTACAGGTGCATATTTCTTCCATCCATGGATATATATGCGATCTGTGGACATTATTGCTTCTGTGTGTTCAAGTGCCAGGATTTTCAGCCTTGAAAACCCCAATATTTTAATATAAATCCAAATTATGGCTCTATTATTGTGCGCATCTAAAATGGTGAAAGTATTTTCGAAAATATAACATATGATTCCACTAGGAGGTTTCTGAAGATTTTGACATTCTAATATATGTGTTCACCCATGTCTTTGCATACAATTAGCCATTCTCCTCACCTGTCCAGGAGGGAGGGTTGAGGGGTGTGGATGAGATCCTATATATCAGATCCAAAAAGACTGGTGGTTTGCGAAAATATTCACTCCCTTGGCTTTTTACTTACAGATGCATCTCACTAAATTAGAATATCATTAAAAAGTTAATTTATTTCTTCAATACAAAAAGTGAAACTCATATATTATATAGAGTCATTACAAACAGAGTGATCTATTTCAAGTGTTTATTTCTGTTAATGTTGATGATTATGGCTTATAGCCCATGAAAACACAGAAGTCATTATCTCAGTAAATTAGAATACTTTATAACAAACAACTTGAAAAATTATTTTAAAATCTGAAATGTTTTTCTACTGAAATGTATGTTTAGTAAATGCACTCCTTTTTCTAGCTCCTTTTGCTTCAATTACTGCATCAATGCCGGGTGGCATGGAGGCGATCAGCCTGTGGCACTGACGAGGTGTTATGGAAGCCCAGGTTGCTTTGATAGCAGCCTTCAGCTCGTCTGCATTGTTGGGTCTGGTGTCTCTCATCTTCCTCTTGACAATACCCCATAGATTCTCTATGGGGTTAAGGTCAGGCGAGTTTGCTGGCCAATCAAGCACAGTGATACTGTTGTTTGTAAACCAAGTATTGGTACTTTTGGCAGTGTGGACAGGTGCCAAGTCCTGCTGAAGAATGAAATTTCCATTTCCAAAAAGCTTGTCGGCAGAGGGAAGCATGAAGTGCTCTAAAATTTCCTAGTCGACGGCTGTGCTGACTTTGGTCTTGATAAAACACAGTGGACCTACAACAGCAGATGACATGGCTCCCCAAACCATCACTGATTGTGGAAACTTCACACTAGACCTCAAGCAGCTTGGATTGTGGGCCTCTCCACTCTTCGTCCAGACTCTGGGAGCTTGATTTCCAAATGAAAATTGTAACTCTGGGACCTTGTGAAGTGTGTCAATGACAGTCTTCTGGACATCTGTCAAGTCAGCAGGCTTCCCCATGATTGTGGAGCCTACTGAAACAGACTAATGGACCTTTTTAAACGCTTAGGAAGCCTTTGCAGGTGTTTTTTGTTAATTATTTTAATTTACTGAGATAATGACTTTTGTGTTTTCATGGGCTGTAAGCCATAATCATCAACATTAACCAAAATAAACACTTGAAATAGATCACTCTGCTTGTAATTACTCTATGTAATATATGAGTTTCACTTTTTGTATTGAAGATCTGAAATAAATTAACTTTTGGATGATATTCTCATTTAGTGAGATGCATCTGTATTTTGCGATATTACAATCTGTGTTTAAATATTTTTGTAATCGGATTTGTGTATGATGCACTCATCACTAGTGCTGATGCAAGTGCTCGTTGCTCGGGTATTCACCAAGTAACGCAGGTGCTTGAGTGACATGTTTGAGTCCCCGCGGCTGTCAGACAGCCACAACATCTGGGGATTGCTTGTGTTTGTCAGGCAATCCACACATGTTTTGTGGCAGTCTAACAGCCGCGAAACATGCTGACGCGGGGACTCGAACGTGTCACCGCGATACTCTATGCATACCCAAGCACCCTAGGCAAACTCGAGTAACGAGCACTTGTGCTCATCACTAATCAGCACTAAATAGTCTAAGATGGTGAAGTGAGAAAAATATAAACATAAATTACATTTATGGGATCCAATAATTTAAAATTGGCATGTGCATATATATTCAACCCTTTTGCTACGAAGCCCCTAAAAATTTCCGGTGCAAGCAATTACCTTCATAAGTGACATGCTTAGTGAAAGGAAGTCCACCTGTGTGCAATCTAAGTGTCACATGGTCTGTCAGTATATACACACCTTCTCTGAAAGGCAACAGAGGCACCACTAACCAAACAACACCATGAAGGCCAAGGAGATCTCCAAACAAGTGTGAGGCAAAGTTGTTGAGAAGTGTTGGATTATAAAAAAAAAATCTTTGATGATCCCCCAAAGCACCATCAAATCCATTTTCAAGTGGAAGAAACATGGTACCACAACAAACCTGCCAAGAGACCCCCACCCACCAAAACTCTCAGCCCGAGCAAGGAGGGCATTAATCAAAGAGGCAGCACAGAGACAAAAGGTAACCCTGAAGGAGCTGCAGACTTCCCAAGCAGAGACTGGAGTATCTGTCCACTAGTGTTGAGCCACCCCCGTAGTGTTCGAGTTCGGTTCGGTTCGTCGAACACCCGTGTGTTCGCCGAACTGTTCTTCGAACTGTTCGTCGAACACCTTCGAACACCGTTAAAACCAATGGCAGGCAAACAAAAACACATAGAAACACATAGAAAACACCTTCAAAGGTGTCCAAAAGCTGACAAACTGGTCAGAAGACACAACTAACACATGGAAAAGTGACAAGTACATATAGTCATGCGAAAAGAAAAGAGGTGGAGGAATAAAAGGAGGGGGAGACACAAATATAGGCATGTCATGCCCTTCTAAAATCCAAAAAGTGAGAAGCCGACACGTTCAGTCCGCTCCTGCCCGTGCCACCTCCGTGTCGCCGGGTGTGTGCCAGAGCCGCGGTGAACCCTGACGGCCAGCCCCCCTCTCCCAATACTGGTGCCTGTCCGCTGGTGGGTCGAGCGAGCCCCCCTGTGGTGGAGGCAGCTCTAAGCTTTTTAATTTAAATTGTCTCTCTAATTTGAATGAATACACTTTAAATCCATTTACAAGGATCTATTGGAGGGCAAGTCTCATGCCAGCAGCCGCGTAATTCCAGCTCCAGTAGCGTCCACTAAAGCTGCTGCAGTTAAAAAGCTTTTATAAGGATCGAGCTCGGCTGTCCACCGCAAGGCATCCTACTGCCAGTCCCAGCCCCTATGCCTTGGGGTGCCTCCTGATGCTCTTCACTGAGTATCCCGTGGTCCCGAAGCATTTCCTTTGAAAAAATTAAGTGGCCAAACTACAGGTGGTGTAGCTTGCTTAACAGCCGGGATAATCCGCTGACTAGCAGACACTGCTACTAGGCACAAAGTATTTCCTGGGCTAGATGCAGTTAAAAATTTGTAATTAGATACTCTCGTTGGATGCTGAGAAAGCATTCCATAGAGTCTCCTGGCACGCCATATATGATTCTCTTAAAAAGCTTGGGGTAGGGGTCTAGGGGACCCTTTTATAGCCAAAATCACGGCCCTGTATCACAATACGTCACCTAGGCTGAAGATAAATGGAACTGTAGCACCGTGAGGGCTCGGTTGCTACAGAGGTATTGCACCTCACCCAGAGGTGTGATATCTCACTCTCAGGTAAGGATGGAGTGTGGATCAGGACCCGACACCTGCATGCATTACACCACATTGCCGTGGGGCAGGGCGACCAAATATGCCTCTGAGATGGGCACGACAGTCCCTGTCCCTGGCTGGAGTGGGGGGAGGGAACACTGAGGAAGGGGAACCCTGTAGTGCAGGAGCAGGGAGGAAGCAGTTCCTGGGTGCATTGAGAAGGGAGTATAAAAGGTGGGCACCATCTTAGTTCAGTGCAGAGAAGTCTGAGCAGAAGTGGCAGGGAGCAGGGGCTCTGCATGAGCTCTGCTCCGGAGGCCGGCCTAGTAACAGAGGCCCAGGCCTGGAAGAGGGAGAAGGAAGGAAGAGGAGCGGAGAAGGCTCCAGGAACGAGGAATGAAGGGATCCCAGGGGTGCGGACGGGCGAGTCACCACCGCACGCCCGAATCCACCTGCGTGGAGGGGTCAGGCCAAAGGGGGAGACCGGTCCCCGAAACTAGTGGAGGCAGGAAACGACCCTCAGCTAGAAACCGGAGGCTCTGACATTTTATGTGGCGCAGCCCCTCGCTACACCCGCTAGGAAGGCACCACATAGGGTCAGGGAAACTGGCGCCAAGTTTACCAAGAGGAGGCCCGAGGCAGCCGGACAGAAGGGTTGGTAAGAAAGGCCAGGCAAAGGACACACAAAGGGGGTCCTGTGAAGCGCTCCAAAGTTATCTGGGAGTTGTCTGAGCCCCTCACCTGGTGAGCACAGTACGACGTGGGCAGCCGTTACCTGCAGACGTGGTCTGGATAATAAGAACTGTGAGTAAAGGCCCTGGACTGCATCACTGACTCCGTGTCGTTACTGCTGCTGCCCTGCACCATCACCCCCATCCTCCGCATACACTGCCCTGAGGCTATACTCCTCCCGTGGGGAGTTATGCTACGCTCTGCTGCACCCACAACACCAGCCTCAGCGGTCTGCCCTGCAGCGGCGGGTCACTCTGACCGCAATCCACGGGTGGCGTAGTCGGACATTTAAACATCAAAACCACATAAATAGTTCCGCCACTGGTTTGACCACCCTGAGCCACGGAACCGGTTCGCCGCCACGAAGACTACAACCACCAGCATCCACCAAAAAGGGTCCGGCTCCGGGTGTCCCAAGGCCCAGGGGGTGCATCAGAACATTTCATCACCTTTCACAATCACCAATGGGACAAGGCAGGGATGTCCTCTGTCCCCTCTCTTATACATCCTAGTGACGGAGCACCTGCTCTCATCAATTCGCCATAACCCCAATATTAGGTGGATTGAGGTGGGAGGCACCGAGTACAAGTGCTCTCTATTTGCTGATGATGTCCTAGTATATATCACTCAATCACATATATCCATCCATGCTGTTATGGCTGAAATAGATCACTTTGTTACATGGTCAAATTTTAAAATCAATGCAGCGAAGTCTGAGGCCCTCGATGTCTCCCTCCCCAAATCCATATAGGATTCCATCCAGTTCAACTTTCCCTTTGCCTGGCCCTCACAGGGTATCAAATACTTAGGAATTCCTATTCATAGAGACCTCTCCCATCTATGTTATCTTAATTTTGGGCCCTTTATTGAACAACTCCATACAGACCACGGTTGGCAAGTTAGAACTGTAAGATTCACTACGTGAACCACTGGTGTTTTGTGGAAAAGCACATGTACACTGTGTTCCAAATTATTATGCAAAAAGTGTTTAGGAGTGATAAGGGAAGAATTTGTTTGTTTGTCAGTTAAACTCATTGATGGTGATGTGTGTCAGGGCTCTTTATATCACTGTAAGCAATTGCAGACCCCTGTGCTAATTAGTTTGGCAGGTGTGTCCAATGAAAGGCAAGACTACTTAAGAAGGCTGTCCCACATTATTAAGCAGCCTACATTTTCTGCCAAAATGGGAAAGAAAAAGGATGTGTCGGCTGCTGAGAAGCAACAAATTGTGGAGTGTTTAGGTCAAGGCATGACTACAATCAACATTGTGCGATGATCAGGATGAAGTGTCTTGGCAATCAAGAAGTATGTAGCTGATTCACAGTACACACGTGTGCGTGCTGATAAGGGCAAATTGAGGACTCTTTCCTACAGGCAATTACGTCAGGTTAAAAGAGCAGCGGCAAAAAAGCCTTGTCATAGCAGCAGACAAGTTTTTGAAGCTGCTGGTGCCTCCAACGTCCCCCGAACAACAAGATGCAGGGTCCTTCAGAGGTTTGCAGCTGTGCATACGCCATCCTGTCGACCTCCTCTATCCACTTCACACAAGCAGAAACGGCTCCAGTGGGCTAAACATTACATGAAGACTGATTTCAAAACTGTTTTGTTCACGGATGAGTGCCGTGCAGCGCTCGATGGTCCAGATGGATGGAGTGGAGGATGGCTGGTTGATGGACACCCCACGCAAACACGGCTACAGCGCCAGCAAGGAGGAGGTAGAGTAATGTTTTGGGCTGGAATCATGGGGAGAGAGATTGTCGGCCCCTTTAGGATCCCTGAAGGCGCTAAAGATGAACTCCATAATGTACGTGGATTTTCTCAAACAGCACTTCCTGCCATGGTTCAAGAAGAATAACCGTGTATTTCACAGCAAGATCATTTTTTTGCATGATAATGCACCATCTCATGCTGCACATAAAACATCTGCATCTCTGGCTGATATGGGCATAAAAGGGGACAAACTTATGGTGTGACCCCCATGCTCCCCTGACCTCTACCCCATTCAGAACCTCTGGAGCATCATCAAAAGGAGTGTCTATGATGGCGGGAGGCAGTTCACATCTAAGCAACAGCTCTGGGAGGGTATTCTGTCCTCATGCAAAACAATTGAAGCAGAAACCATCCAAAACCTGACAAATTCAATGGACGAGAGAGTTCAGAAGCTCCTTTCGAACAAGGGGTCCTATGTGAAAATGTAACATCACCTAGAATAAAGTTCTGAGTTGAAAACTGTTTGATTTCAGTTTCTAATAACCTGCTAATGCTTATAATTTCAAAAATGACCATTTTTTTGGTCTTTATTAAAATGAAAAGGTTGATCGAAAAGTTTGGGGGATCTAAGAGTGTGGCAACCCAGTAGTCATGATTACTTCGAATTCTGACACTATGAGGGTCATGTTGCAGGTAGTGCAGCAAGAAGGCACTTATGTGTCTTGCGCATCTCGGAGCCCCAAAATTATTTTCCGGGCTAGATGCAGCTAAAAATTATTATTAATTTTAAATCTGGTGGAGCTTATTATAGATGGCCTAATAGAATCAGTGCTGCACACTGCTACAAAGCCCAAATTATTTTCCAGCCAAGATACAGATAAACATGATTAGTAATTTGAAAGCTTAAAACGGTTGGTAGGGTGATTTTAACCAATCATCAAGCTTTTACTCTCCCCAGGATGACACAGGGGTAGAAAAGTCGTTTCGGATCCATGATTTGTTCATCTTTATGAACGTGAGTCTGTCTACATTATCAGTGGAGAGCCGCGTGCACTTATCTGTCAGCACACCACCAGCAGCGCTGAACACACGTTCAGACAGAACGCTGGCTGCGGGGCATGACAAGATCTCCAAGGCGTAAGTGGCTAGCTCCGGCCATTTATCCAGATTGGAAGCCCAAAAAGAGCAAGGGTCCAGTGAGACAGTCATGGCTTCAATGTTTACTTGGAGATACTCCTGTACCATCGTCTCTAGGCGTTGACTATGTGTCAGACTTCTTGTCTCCTGTGGCCTTGCAAAGGATGGGCTAAAAAAGTGGTGAAATGATTCCGCAAAATTGATGTTACCAGCAGATACTGTGGTTCTGTTACGGTTTGAGTGCTGAACACTTGACGGTTCCACGGTTGGCAAGTTGGAACTGTGAGATTCACTACGTGCACCACTGGTGTTTTGTGGAAAAGCACATGTAAGATTCTGCAACAGTCTCTGCTGATACTCCTGCATGCGTGCATCCCTTTCTATGGCAGGAATAATTTCGGCAAATTTACTTTTGTACCGGGGATCTAACAGTGTGGCAACCCAGTAGTCAGGATTATTTCTAATTCTCACAATTCGAGGGTCATGTTGCAGGCAGGTAGTGCAAGAAGGCACTCATGTGTGTTGCTCATCCAGGAGCACCAAGTCCCTGTTGTGTTGGTGGCGAGGTAACAATCATGCTTCCTTCCTCTGTCCTCTCCCCCCAACCTCGCACAACAGAAATGTGATCAAGGTCTCCCTCATCTGATGAGTCTTCCATCAGTTCGTCCTCCACTTCTTCCTGGGCTCCTGCACCTTCCTCACTAGTTTGGCTGCTACCATGCGCCCTGGTAAAACCATCTCCCCCACCCTCACATGCCTGCCGCCTTGGTGCTGCCGACCGTCTGGACCTTGCAGATGTTAGCCCTTCCGCATACAACTCCTCCTCCTCTACTTCCTCCACCTCCTCTTGTGCCACCACCTGACTCTGAATTCTGTTTAACATGTGCTCCAGCATGTAAATCACCGGAATAGTCATGCTGATAATGGCATCGTCAGCACTAAACATCTTCGTCGCCATTTCAAAACTGTGCAGAAGGGTGCATAGGTCCCTGATCTGAGACCACTCCTCCAGCGTGATTTGCCCCACCTCTGGATCTCGTTGGCCCAGGCTATACGTCAGAACGTATTGCACCAGGGCTTGTCGGTGCTGCCACAGTCGCTGCAACATGTGCAGAGTTGAATTCCACCGGGTAGGCACATCGCATTTTAGCCGGTGAAGTGGCAGGCCCAACGACTTCTGTAGAGATGTAAGTCGCTGAGCTGCGGGATGCGAACGGCGGAAGTGAGCACACAGCGACCGTGTCCTCTGCAGAAGGCCATCTAGTCTGGGATAGTGGGCTAAAAATTGCTGGACAACCAGGTTCAACACGTGAGCCATACAAGGCACGTGTGTGACATTGCCCCGGCGAAGGGCCGCACCCAGGTTTGCAGCATTGTCGCACACGGCCTTCCCTGGTTTCAGGTCCAGTGGAGACAACCATTCATGAAATTGGTTCTCCAGAGCTGACCACAACTCCTCAGCTGTGTGACTCACATTTCCCAGACATTTCAAAGTAAAAACCGCCTGATGACGTTGAGCCCTACTGCCAGCACAGTAAGGAGGTGTGCAGGATCCCTTCTGCGCAGTTAGAAAGCTTGTGGCATGACCAGACAGGCTTTGGGTGCAGGTGGAAGACCGAGAGGAGGTTGAGGAGGCAGAAGCAGTGGAGGAACTTTGACATAAAGAGGATTGACGCACAACTCGTGGGGACGGCAAGACTTGGACAGCAGCCCCTTGTCCTGCTGTCACCATAGTTACCCAGTGCCCAGTCAGCGACATGTAACGCCCCTGTCCATGCCTACTCGTCCAAGTGTCTGTGGTGAAATGCACCCTGTCACACACAGAGTTTCTCAAAGAAGCGGTGATGTTGTGTGCGACATGCTGGTGGAGCGCAGGCACACCTTTCTTTGAGAAGTAGTGCCGACTGGGCATCTGGTACTGGGGCACTGCGATGGACATAAGGTCTCGAAAATCCTCTGTGTCCCCCAGGCGGAAAGGCAGCATTTCTGTAGCCAAGAGCTTGCAGATGGTGAAATTCAACCTCTTAGCTTTCTCATGGCTAGGAGGAAATGGTCTTTTACTTGTCCACATCTGAGGGACCGAGGGCTGGCTATTGTGCTTAGACGGGGTTGATAAGGGTGTCCCCGGCAAACTGCCGGTCTGTGAGGAAGATGCAGGCGGACATGTTAGGTTGCCTTGATCCAAAGGTGGTGCTATCGATGTCGGACAGCGCTCAACACCAGCTGGTGTTACCACCTCCAAAGAAAATGATGACCTGCCAATCACGCTGGCTGTTGTGGGTAAAGAGGTGGCAGGTCTGCGCCCCAAAACAGGTGTGACTGCTGTCCCCCCAGTCACAGAGGATGAAGAGGCCGCGGATGCACAAGATATGGCAGACGGTGGTTGGCCCCGCCGGCTAGGCCGCATTGTAGCACACTGAGCTTCCCACTGCAACTTATGCTTCATGTCCATGTGCCGGTTCATGCATGAAGAACTCAAACTATGTATTTTTTGGCCTCTACTTAGCTTTTGCTGACAAATGTTACAGATAACACGAGTTGGGTCATCTTTATCGATCTGAAAAAATGCCCAGGCTATGCAAGGCTTAGCACCCATGCGACCTGAAGAGCCACCACGACTTGTGGTGAGAGGCAGAGTTGTGTTTGAGGATGCAGTTGTTGACGTGCTTCCAGTACTACGTCTCTGTCCAGGAAGGCGCAACCTGACCTCGTCGTCACTAGCATCTTCCTCCACCTCCTCTGCTGACCTCATCTCTTGGCTGACTGTGGGTTGACAGTAAGTGGGATCTCCAACCTCATCATCATCACCCTGTGCGTTATCACACCCGTCGTCCTCAGAGCCAACCTATTCCTGCCCTGACAAAAAACTAAAGTTGTCGCTCCAATCAGGTATTTGAGTCTCATCATCGTCTTCCTCATTGTCTCCACCAACAGGAGTTACAGTTTGGGAATGAGGGTCTACATTATGGTCAGAACCTTCTGCGTCTGGTCCTGGATCCGACTCATAAAGATTCTGGGCATCAGTGCAGATCATTTCCTCGTCTGGATTCACAGAAGCGCTGGAGTCGACCTCTGATTCCCAGGCTATAGTATGAGTAAACAGCTCTGCAGACTCAACCATCTGTTCTACCTCATACTCAGACGGGCAGCTGGAGATTTGGGAGCTGTGAGGAAGCAAGTGCGATTGGGGTGACACCTTTGAGGACTGGAGTATTTGTGATGTTGAAGTTGATGTGGAGGAGAGCCCACTTAAAGGAGCACTTGATATCCGTTGAAGCACCTGCTGTTTTTGTGCCTCATCTGGAATTTGTAGCGATTGGCGTGGCCGTAAGAAAGGGATCTTATCACATTGTCCGCTAAAAGAAGTAGACATTTTAGTTTGGCTGGAAGATGGTTTTTCTTCTGCAGATGTTACTGTTGCTTTAACACCTACCCCACGGACACAACCTTTTTTCCCCTTCCCAACACGCCTATTCCCCTTTCCACCAGCAGCAGGCCTTTTTCCACTCATTTTGGTGGTTAACTAATTCACAACTCTGGAGTTGTTTGCACAAAAAAACAATGGATGGGAACCGAGCAGAGCTGAGTGGCCAAACTGTGGTATTAGGCCAAAACTATTGGCTGGGTTAGATGGAGAAAAAAATTATATTCGATTTGCAACCTGATGGAGGTCAGTATAGATGGACTAATAGAACAAGTCCCACACACAGCTAGAAGCCCAAATATTTTTTCAGAGGTAGATGCAGAAAAAAAATATATTCAGTTTGCAACCTGATGGAGGTCAGTATAGATGGACTAATAGAGAAAGTCCCACACACTGCTAGAAGGCCAAATATTTTTTCAGAGCTAGATGCAGACAAAAAATTATTTTGAATTTGCAACCTGATGGAGGTCAGTATAGGTGGACTAATAGAACAAGTCCCACACACTGCTAGAAGGCCAAATATTTTTTCAGAGCTAGATGCAGAAAAAAGTTATATTCAGTTTGCAACCTGATGGAGGTCAGTATAGATGGACTAATAGAACAAGTCCCACATACAGCTAGAAGCCCAATATTTTTTCAGAGGTAGATGCAGAAAAAAAATTATTTTTAATTTGCAACCTGATGGAGGTCAGTATAGATGGACTAATAGAGAAAGTCCCACA
The DNA here is from genome assembly GCF_046119375.1 of Phyllobates terribilis. Lineage (NCBI taxonomy): Eukaryota > Metazoa > Chordata > Amphibia > Anura > Dendrobatidae > Phyllobates > Phyllobates terribilis. The sequence goes on along the minus strand of NW_027362771.1, from coordinate 412,051,756 downwards.
CACTGCTAGAAGGCCAAATATTTTTTCAGAGCTAGATGCAGAAAAAAATTATATTCAGTTTGCAACCTGATGGAGGTCAGTATAGATGGACTAATAGAACAAATCCCACACACAGCTAGAAGCCCAAATATTTTTTCAGAGGTAGATGCAGATAAAAATTATTTTTAATTTGCAACCTGATGGAGGTCAGTATAGATGGACTAATAGAGAAAGTCCCACACACTGCTAGAAGGCCAATATTTTTTCAGAGCTAGATGCAGATAAAAAATATTTTTAATTTGCAACCTGATGGAGGTCAGTATAGATGGACTAATAGAGAAAGTCCCACACACTGCTAGAAGGCCAAATATTTTTTCAGAGCTAGATGCAGATAAAAATTATTTTTAATTTGCAACCTGATGGAGGTCAGTATAGATGGACTAATAGAGAAAGTCCCACACACTGCTAGAAGGCCAACTATTTTTTCAGAGCTAGATGCAGAAAAAAATTATATTCAGTTTGCAACCTGATGGAGGTCTGTATAGATGGATTAATAGAACAAGTCCCACACACAGCTAGAAGCCCAATATTTTTTCAGAGGTAGATGCAGAAAAAAAATATATTCAGTTTGCAACCTGATGGAGGTCAGTATAGATGGACTAATAGAGAAAGTCCCACACACTGCTAGAAGGCCAAATATTTTTTCAGAGCTAGATGCAGATAAAAATTATTTTTAATTTGCAACCTGATGGAGGTCAGTATAGATGGACTAATAGAGAAAGTCCCACACACTGCTAGAAGGCCAAATATTTTTTCAGAGCTAGATGCAGATAAAAATTATTTTTAATTTGCAACCTGATGGAGGTCAGTATAGATGGACTAATAGAGAAAGTCCCACACACTGCTGGAAGGCTAAATATTTTTTCAGAGCTAGATGCAGAAAAAAATTATATTCAGTTTGCAACCTGATGGAGGTCAGTATAGATGGACTAATAGAACAAGTCCCACACACAGCTAGAAGCCCAAATATTTTTTCAGAGGTAGATGCAGATAAAAATTATTTTTAATTTGCAACCTGATGGAGGTCAGTATAGATGGACTAATAGAGAAAGTCCCATACACTGCTAGAAGGCCAAATATTTTTTCAGAGCTAGATGCAGATAAAAATTATTTTTAATTTGCAACCTGATGGAGGTCAGTATAGATGGACTAATAGAGAAAGTCCCACACACTACTAGAAGGCCAAATATTTTTTCAGAGCTAGATGCAGAAAAAATTATATTCAGTTTGCAACCTGATGGAGGTCAGTATAGATGGACTAATAGAACAAGTCCCACACACAGCTAGAAGCCCAAATATTTTTTCAGAGGTAGATGCAGATAAAAATTATTTTTAATTTGCAACCTGATGGAGGTCAGTATAGGTGGACTAATAGAGAAAGTCCCACACACTGCTAGAAGGCCAAATATTTTTTCAGAGCTAGATGCAGATAAAAATTATTTTTAATTTGCAACCTGATGGAGGTCAGTATAGATGGACTAATAGAGAAAGTCCCACACACTGCTAGAAGGCCAAATATTTTTTCAGAGCTAGATGCAGAAAAAAATTATATTCAGTTTGCAACCTGATGGAGGTCAGTATAGATGGACTAATAGAACAAGTCCCACACACTGCTAGAAGCCCAAATATTTTTTCAGAGCTAGATGTAGAAAAAAATTATATTCAATTTGCAACCTGATGGAGGTCAGTATAGATGGACTAATAGAATGATGCTATGCCCAAAAGATTTTACTTCACTAGGTGCAGTAAAAAAATTGGTATTCTATACACAGGTGGTATATCTTGCAACACAGATAGGCTACTCCACTGACTAACACACTCTGCAATAGGCCAAAAAGGATTAGCTTTGCTAGATTCAGCCAAATGCTGTGAAAAAAACTTGTACAGCACTGGCACAGACCTGCCTGGCAAAAACTGATAGGAACTGATGTAACCTAGTCCTGAAAAGGACTGCAATTACAATTAGTCTTTACTCCCACAATCTATCTATTTAAGAGCACAGACCTGCCTGATAAAAGTCGTAGGAAATGCTGTAACATAGTCCTTAAAAGGACTGCAATCACAACTATTCCCTACTCCCAAGCTATCTGTAGATTTGTGCGAAAATTGGCTTGAAATTAACAAGGTATAGCGCACACAGCAACAGCGGTGCCGTCTAACACGCAGCTGCAGCAGTGAGAAAATGGTGGCGACGGGGAAAATGGCTTGGTCTTATAGGGCAAGGACATGTGACATACACTGCCAATGACACATGCCCTTGCTTGTGTGAAAAACAGCAGTTCGCTCCGTGTGTGCGCTGCTGATAGGCTGACAGACTGCACCTCCCCACTGCAAATGCGGGAAAGAGAAAAAAAAATGGAGATCTTCATTATTCCTGCAGAGATCCATCCCCTGCCCCTCCCCCCACCCTGCTGTACACTCAAACTGCGTATTAACATTAATTTTCATCATTACTGAGAAAAATTCCAGTTATGATTTTGGTGCACGAACAGTTATCGAACATAACCTCGAACAGCCGAATTTTTCTCAAATCGTTCGTGTTCGCCGAACGGCTCGAACACCGCCCAAAACAGCTCGAATTTGAGATTGGCGAACAGTTCGAGTAGAACAACGCTCATCTCTACTGTCCACATGACGACAATAAGCCATACACTCCATAGAGATGGCCTTTATAGAAGAGTGGGCAGAAAAAAAGTCTTTACTTACACACAAAAATTGTAAGGCTCGTTTTGAGTTTGCCAAAAGACGTGGGAGACTCCCCAAATATATGGAGGAAGGTGCTGTGGTCAGATGAGACTAAAATTTAACTTTTTGGCCAATAAGATAAACTCTATGTCTGGCGCAAAACCGACACAGTTCATCACCCCAAGAACACCATCCTCACAGTGAAACATGGTGATGGCAGCATCATGCTGTAGGGATATTATTCAGCAGCAAGGACAGGGAAAATGGTCTGAGTCAAGGGGGAGATGGACGGTGTGAAATACAGGGACATCCGACTGTCCACATCTAATGTGGGTAAATGAACATTCGTTAAAATGAACCAGGCGTGGATCCCAAATGATTGTCCATACCTTTGGATGACTAGACAACTGTAATAGCCGCACCCATCCAGCCTTCAACTCTATTTGCCATTCGTTACATTTGGGAGCCTCCTCCCCAAATAAAAAAAGCTGTGTTTGCTACTTCCTCCTCCGCGTCTTCTACCTACACAACCACGTCCACCTCCTAATCCACTTGGACCTCTTCCTTCTGGTTCAAGATTCTTATTTTTTATTTCTACTATGCTTAGCGCAGAGACAGGATGCAGCTGTATTGAGGGACAGCATTGGGTTTTGCGTGTGCACAGTTTTACAAAAACACTGTCTGTGTACTCTGCACACATGTCTGTTATAGTACCGTGCATAGCTGCTGTGTGTATTCCCCATGTCTGTGGGAGTAATGTGCCTTTAAGCCACTGTGTGTATTATTGAACCCATATCTGTGGGAGTAATGTGCCCCATTGTCTGAGTGTGAAATTTTTAATCCTCTTTCTTAGGGAAATTTGGAAAAATGCTCTGTGAGTAAAATTAGTTATCAGCTTCTGTGGGATAAAAGTGGAAACCTGCTCTGTGAGTGAAATTTGTTATCCACTTCTGTGGAATAAATGTGGGAACATGCTCTGTGGGTGAAATTTGTAAGCTGCTAATGTAGGGGTAATTTGCCCCATGCTCTGTGGGTGAAATTTGTAAGCTGCTAATGTAGGGGTACTAAGCCCCATGCTCTGTGGTTGAAATTTGTTAGCTTCTTTTTTTTAAATCAGATATTTTTTATTAAAAAACTTTTTATAACATTATACATAAACAACAGTGAGGCATCACTAAACTAGAAGTGCCTCTCAAGACCCACCCGTTCCCCTTCCCCCCACCCATAACAGCCCCAAGAACCATATGGCAAAAGCAAATTTTTGTTACAGACCGTATACCATCATATAGTTTATCCGACTGTTAAAGCATTAATGATTTGATCCATGGGTACAGAGCTTAATATCTGATGATCAGCAATTAGTTATACAGAACATGAGAGACCACAACATTTCAAACTCAAGTGATATTTAAAATAGACATAATATGATAACCATGAAACATATTCCATTTACCCCAGATTTTATCAAATTTACATATAGCCTTCCGCTTTTTGTACACTCCCTCTTCTAATCTCAATAAAAGGCGCATTCTATCCAAAAATTCCTGGAGCCTGAGAGGGGAGGGATCCAACCAATGTGCAGCTATAAGCTTTCTGACCTGGTATAGAGTCCTCTTAATAGCTATTATTTCATCCTCCTCACATCCTAATATTTCTACAAGGCCTAATACACACACTTTAGGATATAGGGCTAAATTACACTCGAACACATCATTAATGTATTGCACACACTCATTCCAGAATACAGCGACCTTTCTACACGTCCACATCATGTGCATAAGATCTGCTCCTTCCTCTCCACATTTTGGACACGCACTGTCATTCCTTGCCCCAATGCGCTGTAGAAATTTGGGGGTTCTATATACTCTATGTAATAAGTACAACTGTGAAAGTCTATGTGCCTCACATGTAGATAGAATCGGAACGCTCCCCACCACAAATTGCTGCATAAGTATCCCGTAAATTCTGGAAATCAATCCATCCCAGTAAAAACTGGTTTGTGGGACACAATATTCTTCTTTTATCTGTTGGAATGATTTAAATATTTCCCTCTCTAATATTTGCGCCACATTAGTTATTCCCAATTTTTCCCATATTCCGAATCCTTTCAATTTATGGATCTCTGGAAGGCCCACATTATGCCACAACGGGGTAAATGGGGTAAAGCCTTTTATTCCCAACAACAATTTAATTTTCTGCCACGTTTTCCACATAAGTGTTAGGGTCGGGAGGTGTCGCCTAGCCACCCCGAGGTTCCTGTTTCTAGAAAGGAGGTAATTGGCAGATTGTGTGAGAGTAGACGTATCAGTTTATCTAGGTTCCCCTGGATTAACCAGAACTGTTGCATTTGAGAAGCTAGAAAATATATCCATGGATTAGGTGCGGCTAGTCCCCCCTGATCTTTGGGCCTTGAAGTGTATCCAAACTGATTCTGGCCACCCCTTTTTTCCAGATCAATTCCCGAAACAGTGCCTGAAATTTATAAAATATTCTCATGGGGATCCAAACCGGTGAATTATGAAGGATATATAATAATTGGGGCATTAACACCATTTTAATTAAGTTAGTTCGACCTACCATTGATAGGGGAAGTTTGCTCCAAGTATTGGCCTTTTGTTGAAATTTAGTAAGCAGTTCAAGTAAATTTAAAGGAATATAATCTCCGATAGATGTGGTCACTCTAACTCCGAGATATTTAAATTCTCGCACCACCTTCAAGCAAGTACTCCCTACCCTAGTATTCTGAGACAAACCATCAACTGGCATAAGAACTGATTTGTCCCAATTAATCCGTAAGCCAGAATGATCTCCAAACTCCCTTATTAGATTCATAGCCGCCATCAGAGATTGCTCCGTGTCAGCCAAAAACAACAGAAGGTCGTCAGCGTATAGGGCCACCCGCTCCTCCAGTGTTTTGTAGCGGAAACCCTGAATTTCACTGCTGGAACGAAGCTTAACAGCCTATGGCTCCATAGCCAGGGCGAACAGTAGGGGAGACAACGGGCAGCCCTGACGCGTGCCACTGCCCATTTCAATGCTATCAGAAAGATTACCATTAATTCTAATCCGAGCTACCGGATTGTTATATAGAAGCCGTACCCAGGCCCGAAATCAAGTATCGAACCCCATTTTTCGCAAAACAGCCCATAAATACTCCCATTCGACACTATCAAAAGCCTTAGCGGCATCAAGCGATGGCACTGCCCTACCACCCGCATTTTGTGACTGCATTTGTAGATTAAGAAAAAGCTGACGCAAGTTAATTGCCGTCGACTTGACCGGTATAAACCCAGTCTGGTCTTCTGCAACCAGATGTGTAATAACCACCACCAATCTGGTAGCCAAGACCTTAGCTAAAATTTTTACATCTACCGAGAGTAAGGATATTGGCCTATATGATTCGGGGTTTAGTGCATCCTTTCCAGGTTTTGGCAAAAGAACTATGTTAGCCTCCCTCATTGAAGTCAGCAAGGCCCCACCCTCCCTCGCTTCTTTAAACACTTCCAGTAACCTGGGAAATAAAACCCCCCCAGCCTCCTTATAAATTTCCGCGGGGATCCCATCAGCACCAGGGGCTTTGTTATTTTGAAAATCTTTTAAAGCTTCCTGCATGTCCTCCAGGGTGATTGGTGCATCTAGTTGCTCTCTCTGGCTATCTGTTAGGCATGGTATTTGCATATCATGAAGGTATAGATCTATGTCCCTTTGCGCCTTAGTCAGTTTGGAAGCATATAATTGTCTGTAGAACTGAAAAAATTCTTCCATTATAGCCTTTGAATCAGTAATTACCACACCCTTAGTATCCCTGATAGCTGCAATCATAGGAGCCCCAGTCTGGGCCTTGACTATAGTGGCCAGCAAGTGCCCTGCACTCTCTCCCTCCACATAAAATTGCTGTTTAAGAAAAAACCGTTTATGTTCTGCTTGTTTCAATATATGGTCATTTAGTGTAGCCTGTGCCCGAGTCCAGTGTTCCCTATTCTCTATGATTGGAGACCCAACATACCTCTGCTCCAGTATGTCTACTTCCCTCCGCAACTCCTGAGTACGAGCCCTATTTTTGGATTTGATCATGGAAATTTCCTTAATCAGGATCCCCCTTAAGAACGCCTTCATGGCTTCCCATACCGTATTTAAAGGAGCAGAGCCTATATTGTCTTTAAAGAAATGATCCAATTTACCTGCTAAATCTAACTGTTCCCCGAATACGTCCAGCCAGTAGGGATTAAACCTCCACAGTGCCCTTCTGTTTATGATGCCAGGATCGACCCCCAGAACAACCAATAATGGAGAATGATCAGATAACAATCTTGTGCAGTATTCTACTTTAGTAACTAAAGGGACTAGATGACTATTTCCCAGAGCCAGGTCAATTCTGGACAAAGAGGAATAGGATGCTGAATAACACGAATACTGCTTAACATTTGGGAAACGAACCCGCCACACATCCACCAAGCTAATTTCCTGCAGGACCCTTGCCAACGATGTCTCTTGAGCAGCCCCTCCCCCCACATTACCCCTATACTTATCAAGCTCAGCGTGTAGATACATATTAAAATCACCGATAACTAACAGGGGTATAGTAGCAAATTCCGTTATCCACGGGAATAGTTGGCGCAAAGTCTGTATAGAAAAAGGTGGAGGAACATATAGAGCGATTAGGCAAATTCTAAGCCCAGCCACTCTGCACACTAGACATACATACCTACCCTCCCTGTCACAAATACTTCTCTCACATTCAAAGGGTAAATTCGGATGAATCAATATACTAACCCCCCTAGAGTAAGTACTATGTGTAGAATGATAGGCTGGCCCCCTCCAAAGCTTGCTCAGTGCCGCAGCGGCCTCCGTATTGCAATGCGTCTCTTGCAGACAGATTATCGACTCCCGATATTCCTTAAGATATTTAAGTGCCGCAAATCTTTTGTTGTGATCTCCCATACCTCTAATATTCCAGGATACTACATTAATCTGCTTAACCATGTTTTAACGATTGAAAATGAACTGTCACATACATCCCTCCGCACCCACTCGTGTGTCTGATCATCATGATTATAGTATTGTAATAATACACAGTCTGCACCAAAGTAAATTCTGTTCTTTTACCCCCCATCGCTACCTCATTTAAACCCCCCCCCCCCTTAATCAAATGAATACCAACAGCCGTAACATGTAGAGTCTGGTGTTTAGCCTCATGCAGCCTAGTAGGCCTTAAGCACACGAGGCGCCGCAACATGAGTTGCATCAGAGACTCCCTCATTTCCCCCCCACACAACGTTCCCAGAACATTCAAACGGCAGAGTGTCTTAACCCTGCCTATACATTGTAGGTGAAACCAGCACCTCAACAACTATATAAGTATATTGGCCTGCCCGAGGTATATATGAGAGCCAGGTTATGAACAGTATATAATAACTGTAAAATAATAATCATAACATTTATAAACAGAGATTCATTAGCCTACAGCGGAGTATTATCCACTAGAATTCAAATTTCTTGAATTATTATATTATATTCTGTCAAGAATCTTCTCAAAATTGGCGTCAGCCCATCTGGATTTGTCTCTCTTTTAAGTCCAGCCATTTTACAGCCTCCTTTGGTGAATCAAAGAAATGAGTTTCACCCAGTGCTATGACTCGCAGCCGTGCAGGATATAGCATTGCATAGGGTACTTGAAGTGCTCTCAATCTGCGCTTGATATCTTGAAATTGGGCGCGTATCCTTTGAACCTCCACAGAAAAATCAGGATAGAAGGACACTCTCGCCCCCTCTATACATAAGTCATTAGCAGACCGCGCCAATTGTAGGATTTTATCTCTGTCACGAAAATGCAGCATTTTGATTAAAACTGTACGTGGCAGTGCCCCAGGCGGTGGAGGTCTGGTGGGGACCCTGTGTGCCCTCTCAATAGCAAACATTTTAGAGAATTTATCTTTTCCAAAGGATTGCAGCAGCCATTTCTCAAAAAAGTCCACCACCTCTCTGCCCTCTGCTTTCTCAGGCACACCCACAATACGCACGTTATTTCTTCTTAGGCGATTTTCAAGATCATCCGCTTTGTTGAGTAAATAGTTAATAGAGTCAGTAGCTGTTTTAAGTGTTTTAGTCATAGGAGACACAGTATCCTCCAAACCCCCCACTCTGCCTTCTGTTGCAGTGAGGCGCTCCCTCATTTTCTGCATGTCATGGCGTATATGAGATATGTCCACTTTCACAGAACCTATGTGTTCAGTGAGATCAGCTTTACTATGTGAGATGGCCAGCAGCACATCTTTTAAAGTAGGCTCATCATCCTCTGCCAGTGAGTCAGCACCACTGGTAACCTGAGCTTCTCTGCTGGGGGTAGTTGTTGTTTTAGCAGCCTGCACATTCCTCTCATGTGCCTCCCCTGCTGCCCTCTCCACATCCCCCTCAGTTACCGTGCTTTTTAATGACTGCACATTCCGGTCGGGTGTAAGCTCCTCAGCTCCTCCGCCATGTTCATATTTGGAGAGCCTGTTCACCACCTCCATGCGCTTCTCCCGCTGCCTTGGAGTTTCAGTTCCCGCCTCAGAGGCCACGGCACCATTTTGGCCCTCGTGCTGTGATGAGCCAGCCGCCTGCCTCTGCTTGCTATCTCGCCGGGTCATCTCGTTCTGCACCACCGACTGCTCCCCCGCACTCCTGAGACCCCAGGCCACCTGGTGAGATCTTTTAGAAGCAATGATTCCCTCGGGCAGGAAGGATTACAGGACAGGGTTATAGGAGCTCTTCTGCCTCACGTCTACTCACATGCCCGGCCAGGCCACGCCCCAGCTTCTAATGTAGGGGTGGGTACTCTGCCCCATGCTCTGTGGGTTAAATTTTTAACTGATCTGGAAGTAGTAAGCCTCAGTCTCTGTGAGGGCACTGTTAACATTTTTATGTTATTCATTTACTTCCTATTTTACCATTATTGCTATGGTGAAAGAACCGATTCAAGTCATTTTCCTTTCCACATTTGTTTGCTTGGCAATTGTCCTGCACCACGAAGCCATACGCTACCGGAAATCAGTCGTCCAGTCAGTCTGTATAAAAGACTGATGGTGGCAGCGAGTAGTCGTGGGTTATTGTGGAATTAGCAGTTACCGTACCGAGGGTATGTACACATATTCCATGCGCTGGAATCGGAGGTGTATAGACCATACACTCACTGTTAGTTTCCCAATAACTGGCCTGTTAATGGACACGGCCTGTGGCCACATGTTGATCGTCGGTCATTCGCGTAATTGTCTGCACGATATGGGACAGCAGAGAGCTGTTCGTGACAAAAAGATAACAGTGGGTGGATCTGCGTGACCTTTCAGGTTGTGATCTTTGAAAGACTGTCATTTTGATATTGATTTTCATGGTAAGTACACCAGTCTCATCAGATTTAAAAGACATAATGAGTTTTGCAAGTGCGTAATGTGAAAGCTGCTAATAGATCCACTTTTAATATGTATTCCCATCTTAAACATTTGTGTCCGTAGAATATGCTGTAAAGGTCTGACAAATGCCGTTTTAACATATATAGTCCACACCTTTTTTCAGGATGGGTGTTCTCTATCCTGCTTTTAGTGTTGAAAATTGTTTTTGTGATGAAAATAATTTCAGTGCATTTTTTCTTGCTTTGATGTTTTTTTTTCTGGATCCATTAAACTTGGCGCATGCCACTCATTTACTTTCAGGTTTGGGGTCATGTAGCCAGTTCAGCTTACTACAATTATAACTTTACATTGTGGCTTCCCATTCCCACCATCTTTCTCCTGCCACTATACCTCCTTGTTCTGTAAGGCCAATGACACCTCCTTTTTCCATCTCTATCCACTGAATACATCTCTTGCTGCATTAATATATTCTATTCCCATTACATCCCCTTGCACCAGGTCCACCTTTCCATATGTGATGGGCTGGAGGCTACTGAATGGTGCATGGTGTGGAGTTATTGCGGGGTAAGTAAGCGACTATAGAATATGACCGTCCTCTATGATCTGTGATATGCAGGAACTTTAGTGGAGGAGACTACACTTGGGTTACAGAGCAGTAGCTGATGATGTTCTCCCTATCCCATGTTCAACATGTAATTGATGATGTAGTGCATATTGGGGCAGTGACATTAGTCTTGGGAAGCCATATGACAGATGGCCATAACATCACTGTCATGATGGAAAAGAATCAGCAGCAAGATCATGTGGACCAGCTCCCCACAAAAAAAAATCAGATTAATTCTTCATTCCTTGCTATTTGTAACATTCACCAAAGCAGTCCAAAATTAAAATAATAGTATCAGAAGAGAGAACAGAATATAAAGAAGACACAGACACAATGAATAGAGTTTAATAATTTTTATTCTTATCATCAAATTTAGTTTAATTTAATCATCCAGTGCCATTAATATTATTTACTGCATAAAAGGATGTGAACCAGAGGAAGGCAAAACAACCCCATGAGTGGGGAAAAATTCCTTCCTGACCCCAAGTACTGGCGATCGGCTAATCCTTGGTTCACTGCAGTGTCAGCTCTGGATGGGGCCCTGTCACACCTTTTATACATATACTTAATCTTTTTTACTTATAGATATCCTTTTAACCTATACTTATTATTACTTACCTATGCTTATCCTTTCTTACTTATACTTATCTTTTCTCACCTATACTTATGTCTTTTCTTTTTTTTTGTTGAATTTTAAAAATACTTATCTTTTTTACCTATACTTATCCTTTTTACCTGTTTTACCTATAAGGCTGAGTTCACACGATGCGTATTTCATGCGTTTCCGCGACGTTTTTGCAGTTGCGTAAACGCCGCGGAAACGCATGAAAAACGCATGGTAGAAGGGAAGCAATGTTCCCCAATGGAAATCCGCATGTGCTGTGCCCATGATGCGGATTTTTCCGCAGCGTTAACGCTGCGGTCAAAAATCCGCAGCATGTCAATTAATTTTGCGGAAACGCGGCGATTTCGCCGCCATTGACTTGCATTAGAACGCGCCAATTCCGCAAGACAGCATTTGTACTTGCGTTATTGGCGCGTTCTAATATGCGGATGGTACCCGGGTGTGGAGGAGAGGAGAGTCTCATCCACACCCAGGTACCATTAAAAAAGCTGTAAAAAAAGAATAAAATAAAAAATAAATGTATTCTTACCTTCTGTCGGCCCGCGCAGCGCTCCCGCTTGGTTCCCGGCACTTGCAGTGAGTTGTAGGACCTGCGGTGATGTCAGAGTCATGTGACGGGTCACGTGACGCTGACGTCGGCAGGTCTTTCAATTCAAAGTTGCCGGCAGCCGGGAACTTTGTAAAAGCAGGACAGCGAGGGCCATCGGAGGTAAGTATATACACTCTCTCGGGTCACACTATATAAATCCATGCTGTTTGCATGGATTTATATAGTGTGACCTAGTTGTCAAGCACTTTCCAGGTGATGCTAAAATCGCCTGGAAAGCGCTTGTCAATCTGCATGTGGAAACGCATGTCAATCTGCATGTGGATCCGCATGTATTCTGCAGGAAAAACGCATGCACAATCTGCATGCGTTTTTTCTGCCAGGGAGATGCAGAAATGATGCAGAAATTTTCTGCTTCATTTCTGCATCGTGTGCACATACCCTAATTTTAGTTTCTTACCTATATTTATCTTTTCTTACCCATGCGTAACCTTTTTTTAATTTTGTTGAATTTTAAAACTACAAAAAAATTCTTACCTATCAATATTCTTTTTTTCCCCTATATTCACCTTACCTATACTTATCCTTTTTTACCTTTTTTTTTATACTTTATGCTTACTTATACGTATACTTACTTACCTATCCTTATCTTTTTTTTCTTATTTTTATTGAATTTTTAATATACTTATCCTTGTTACCTATATTTACCTATACTTATAATTTTAGTTATCCTTATGGTGGTCCCTGATGATGTTGAACATCCGATCTTCTGATCTTCTCTGCATGGTCTTCTGGAAGCTCAGGTACACAGCTTGCTCTGATATTATTGAGCTGGTGTCTTGTTGAGGGTTTTCTAGTTGGCAAATGAAAACTCTCTGAATACGGCCTGGTCCTCTGGTGTTATCGATAACTCAGCCTCTGCCGCTTGGATCTTGTCAAGCTTAAAAGCACGGAACCTGGGTTTAGGCTTAGTTGGCTATAGAAAAAAATGCAGAAAAAAGTCATGGTGAAATTGGTGACTAATGAAAACCGTCTCAGCTTGAAGTATTAAAAAAAAATTAAAGGAACATTTTCAAATGTAAATATTATATCTTACAATATCAAAACCAGCACCACAAGCATAGCAGTTCAAGACTAATCACTCCAATGAGCTGCAGTGCCACTAATAATCTCTATGGCCAATCATACTTCTGTGTCATCATGTATAGGTTGCAGAATTACATGCAATAGCTCAATTATGGTTAGAACGAGAGGTTTCTAAATAAGTACAATCAGTACTTGTCACTTCATCTCTGAACACTTTGACCTGTTAACAGAAACTTTCCGAATTGGGACAGCTCTATCAGTTTTGTTTTTGACAAAATTGGTTCTTGTTTTTTTGTTTTATTATTCTTCTGGGCAAAATCAGCAGTGGAGGCTATAAAAAGAAGTATTATTGAAAATGTAAACTAATCTTTAGATTCACTTGTAAGTCTGTCTGAAAAAATTATCAAAATGTTGTGAACTGGTCCTTATGGAGAGCTCATTTCAATTTTTTTTAGTGAAGGGTTGTCTTCTCTAGCTCCAGCTACTGATGCTTATGTAATGCTTTGCCAGATTAAATAGCTTGCACATGACAGAATATATAACTATTAATTATTTGCATATAGCCTGCAAAAGAGTCTGAAAGAAGTGCAATACTATAGATGAGACATGCACCGTTAATAAATTAAATTGTCCAATCAGCCTGATCGTCTATAATAGTAATGTAAAGATTAACGCCATCCAAATAATTTTCCAACCCTGACATTAAACATAATGTATCACAGAGCCAAAAGCATGAAAGATTGTGGGAGAGTATCTTATTCAGATCCATGTGACAATTCTGTACATATACTTACTAAATGGATGTATGGTGGGGCCATCCTAAGGGCTTCCACTGAGACCCAATCAATTCGCTGGAAGAAGGGGTGTTCTCGGATGTTACCATTGACTCCTAATCTCTGGACAGGATCTTCCTGGAGGAGCTGTTCAATGATGTCTTTGGCGCCGGAGGAAGATTCATCAAAGAGTGACGGATGGTAGTTACACTCACTGGTCAGCATTTCGTTTAAGATGACACCAAACGAGTACCAGTCTACTCCGGCGTTATACTCCTCCTTGTCCAGGATCTGCCATAGAGAAGCATTATTAGTAGTGCTACCTCTTGTATGTCACCGTACTTATATGTCACTCATATTGTTATGTGAGTCCATAGTCAATGACAGTACGTCTTACTACATAAGTTTAAGTACATTGTTAAGTACATTGTTTTCGTTTTTTCCTCCCCTTCTTCCAAGAGCCATAACTTTTTTATTTTTCCATGCACATAACTGTATGAGGGCTTGTTTTTTGCAGGACGAGTTGTACTTTTGAATGACACCAATCATTTTATTATGTGATGCACTGGAAAGCGGAAAAAAAATTCCAAGCGAGTTGAAGTTGCAAAAAAAAAAGTGCAATTTCAATTTGTTTTCTTAATTTACCATGTTCACTATACGGTAAAACTGACCTAGCAATTTGATTATCCAGGACAGTACAATTACACAGAAACCAAAAGTATAGTATTTTTTTTTTTTAAGTGGTGAAAAAAAATTCTGACATTTGTAAAAATAAAACCCTTTGCTTGTGTCGCCCTTTGTGACACCCCTAACGCTTTACATTTTCAGGATATTGTGCTGTGTGATGGATTATTTTTTGCGCCCTGAGATGACTTTTTATTGATACCATTTTGGGGTAGATACAGTGTTTTAATCGCCTTTCATTGCATTTTATTACAATGTTGCAGTGGCCAAAAAATGTAATTTTGGTGTTTTGATTTTTTTCACATTATGCCTTTTACTGATCAGATTAATTCATTTTATATTTTGATAAATGCTGGCTTTCACAGGAGTACTGACATGACAAGCACGGAGATCTTCAGCAGACCCCCGACTGTCATGGTAATCAATTGGCGCCCCGTGATCATGTCATGGGTGTGCCAATGAACGTGTGGAAAAAAGCGCGTCCTTGTTAGCATGCCTGGCACGAGTTAAATGCCACTGTCAGAGATTGAAAGCGAGATTTAACTGGTTAACAACCGCAGGGGGAGCAGTGTTATAAACTATCCATGTAGACATGCAGGCTAGGAGGAATAGGAGACGTTGCTCCTCCCATTTGGTGATTGTGGGGTACATGGCAGTGAAGCACCCAGAGTTCACACATTGTTCACCTGTTCTGGGGATTGGTGATATATTGACAATCCTTTAACCCCTTAATAACATCTGACGTACTAATACGCGTCTGTGCCCTGGGACTTAACAGCCAGACCCGTATTAGTACGTCATGGCGATCGCGCGCGCACACAGGCTGTGCGGGCGCGATCGCCGCCGGGTGTCAGCTGATTGTCACAGCTGACACCCGGTACTATGTGCAGGGAGCAGTCCTGCACCGCTCCCAGCACATTAACCCCCGCGATGCTGCGATCGAAGTCGATCGCGGCAAATTGTCGGCTCAATTTGTTAGCGGATATCATGTTGCATTTGGAGAGTCCCTGTGTGCCCAAACATTGGAGCTCCCCCACAAGTGACCCCATTTTGGAAACTAGACCCCCCAAGGCACCTATCTAGATGCATAGTGAGCACTTGGAACCCCAGGTGTTTCACAAATTGATTCATAAAAATGAAAAAGTGTTTTTTTTTTCACTTTTTCATTTTTACGAATCAATTTGTGAAGCACCTGGGGGTTCCAAGTGCTCACTATGCATCTAGAAAGGTGCCTTGGGGGTCTAGTTTCCAAAATGGGGTCACTTGTGGGGGAGCTCCAAAGTTTGGGCACAGAGGGGCTCTCCAAACGCAATGTGGTGTCCGCTAACAATTTGAGCCGATTTTCCATTCAATTTGTTAGCGGATACCATGTTGCATTTAGAGAGTCCCTGTGTGCCCAAACATTGGAGCTCCCCCACAAGTGACCCCATTTTGGAAACTAGACCCCCCAAGGCACCTATCTAGATGAATAGTGAGCACTTGGAACCCCCAGGTGCTTCACAAATTGATTCGTAAAAATGAAAAAGTGAAAAAAAAAACACTTTTTCATTTTTATGAATAAATTTGTGAAGCACCTGGGGGTTCCAAGTGCTCACTATGCATCTATAAAGGTGCCTTGGGGGGTCTAGTTTCCAAAATGGGGTCACTTGTGGGGGAGCTCCAAAGTTTGGGCACACAGGGGCTCTCCAAACACAACATGGCGTCCGCTAATTATTCAAGCAAATTTTACAATCAAAAAGTCAAATGGCGCTCCTTCCCTTCCGAGCCCTGCCGTGCGCCCCAACAGTGTTTTTTCCCCAAATATTGGGTATCTGCGTGCCCAGGGGAAATTGCACAACAAATTTTGTGGTCCATTTTTTCTTGTTACCCCTGTGAAAATAAAAAAAAATTGGGTCTAAAGTAACATTTTTGTGAAAAAAGTTAAATGTTCATTTCTTTCTTCCACATTCAAAAAATTCCTGTGAAGCACCTGAAGGGTTAATAAAGTTCTTGAATGTGGTTTTGAGCACCTTGAGGGGTGCAGTTTTTAGAATGGTGTCACTTTTGGGTATTTTCTGTCAAAAAGACCTCTCCAAGTGACTTCAAATGTGATGTGGTCCCTAAAAAAATGGTTTTGTAAATTTTGTTGGAAAAATGAGAAATCGCTGGTCAACTTTTAACCCTTATAGCTCCCTAACAAAAAAAATTTTGGTTCCAAAATTGTGCTGATGTAAAGTAGACATGTGGGAAATGTTATTTATTAACTCTTTTGTGTGACATATCGCTCTGATTTCAGGGCTTAAAAATTCAAATTTTGAAAATTGCAAAATTTTCTAAATTTTCGCCAAATTTCTGTTTTTTTCACAAATAAACGCAAGTGATATCGAAGAAATTTTTCCACAATCATGAAGTACAGTATGTCACGAAAAAACAATCTCAGAATCAGGAGGATCCGTTGAAGCGTTCCAGAGTAATTACCTCATAAAGTGACAGTGGTCAGAATTGTAAAAATTGGCCCGGTCATTAACGTGCAAACCACCCGCGGGGCTTAAGGGGTTAAAAGGGTTTTCCAGTACTTTTATATTGATGACCAGAACAAGTCATCAATATAAGATTGGTGGGGGCCAACACCCAGCAGTCCCACTGATCTGCAGATCTCTGTACTGCCCACTAAACAGTACAGAGTTGCGATGTTCTGCTCTGTTTACATCAGGTTGCCGCCAGAGGTAAGAACAGCTAATCAGTGTGATCGGACCCCAAATGATTTTATATTGATGAACTAGCCTAAATAAAGCTCATCAATGTGAAAGTATCCAAAAAACTTTTAAATACAAAAAATAAAAACCTTCTATTCTCACCTCAGGAGCCATGTAACCCATGGTCCCAGCGAAACTGGTGGCTGTCCGGTCTCCGTGCAAGACCGTAATCCGTGATCTTAACGTGGCCCGTATCAGTCACCAGGATGTTCTCGGGCTTTAGGTCTCTGTAAGAAAAAGAAAAGTAACCTGAGTATAAAGTAAGTGTTCTTCCTATATCTGTGGTGAAATGATGACATACGAGAATAAACATTTTTTCTCTTAGTGTTGCACTTTCCTCTGAGATAACTCCTTTACTGTATTCCCTGTACCACTGTAGGGATCCCTGTGTTACATGTGACGGCCGCTCAGCTGCAGCGTCCTGACAGTGATACCATATAGGACTACTAGACACCCAATACAGGGCATCAGTCTGCAGGTCACCAGGGTGGAGGGACTGCGTGCAGCTAAGCTTTAAGGTCTCGTGCACATGATCATATTTTCTCTTAGTGTTGTACTTTCCTCTGAGATAACTCCTTTACTGTATTCCCTGTACCACTGTAGAGATCCCTGTGTTACATGTGACGGCCGCTCAGCTGCAGCGTCCTGACAGTGATACCATATAGGACTACTAGACACCCAATACAGGGCATCAGTCTGCAGGTCACCAGGGTGGAGGGACTGCGTGCAGCTAAGCTTTAAGGTCTCGTACACATGATCATATTTTCTCTTAGTGTTGTACTTTCCTCTGAGATAACTCCTTTACTGTATTCCCTGTACCACTGTAGAGATCCCTGTGTTACATGTGACGGCCGCTCAGCTGCAGCGTCCTGACAGTGATACCATATAGGACTACTAGACACCCAATACAGGGCATCAGTCTGCAGGTCACCAGGGTGGAGGGACTGCGTGCAGCTAAGCTTTAAGGTCTCGTGCACATGATCATATTTTCTCTTAGTGTTGTACTTTCCTCTGAGATAACTCCTTTACTGTATTCCCTGTACCACTGTAGGGATCCCTGTGTTACATGTGACGGCCGCTCAGCTGCAGCGTCCTGACAGTGATACCATATAGGACTACTAGACACCCAATACAGGGCATCAGTCTGCAGGTCACCAGGGTGGAGGGACTGCGTGCAGCTAAGCTTTAAGGTCTCGTGCACATGATCATATTTTCTCTTAGTGTTGTACTTTCCTCTGAGATAACTCCTTTACTGTATTCCCTGTACCACTGTAGAGATCCCTGTGTTACATGTGACGGCCGCTCAGCTGCAGCGTCCTGACAGTGATACCATATAGGACTACTAGACACCCAATACAGGGCATCAGTCTGCAGGTCACCAGGGTGCAGGGACTGCGTGCAGCTAAGCTTTAAGGTCTCGTGCACGTGATCATATTTTCGGTCTGAATGCGATGCAACAAAACATCGGATAGCACTCGGACCAATATCATTCTATGGGCCGTAAACATGTGCGATTTTTTTCCTCAGACCGATCGCAGCATTCCGAGTTGGATCAAATGAACAGGTCACACTCGGCTATGCAAGTCAAAGAGTCCATGGAAAACATCAGACTGCACTCGGATGATATCTGAGTGCAGTCCGATTTCCAAGGACTGACAGAATGGAGAAGATGGAGATTTTTTTTCCATCTTCTCGTCATCAAAAAAAAAATTTGATCACACTGATCACACTCTAATTAAATTCTGTTCAGAGTTTAATGAAAGTGTGATGTGCATAATCATGCAGATTCTCTTAGATGAGAGAATATACGCTGGTGTGACCCAGCCTCACACGGACTACATTACCTGTGGATGATGCCCTTAGAATGGAGGAACTGGATCCCACACACTAGTTCGGCGGCATAGAATCTGACAAAGAGAAAATGAATAAGTATCAGATCCCATAGAGAGTAAACTTGGGAATTCATATTAGTCAATAGGAGCATTATTCTATATTATTCCATCATAGGACCATTTTCTATCATTACGCTAAGCATTTTCATTTCAGTTACTTTACCCAACAATCAGAATGAATCTGAGCTCCTGAAGAGACTGTTATAAAGTATTTCCACATTCTGAAGTAGAGAGACTCTCAGGACCGACATGTCAGGAGTGGAAGTAACACTGTGACCTCCAGTATCTAACTGGTCTTTTATATACAACGTGGATTAGAGTTTTTTTTAAAGGGGTTTTCTGATCTCAGAAGAAAAGTCTGCAGTCACTCTATGTGACTGCCGAATCGTGTCGTGTAAAAAGCGCACACTGTCACTATTGTAGTCTCGAGAATACATGTCTGAAAATTACATACTTATGATTATATGCCGACTATACTCGGGAACGTCTCTCAATTCTCTCCTATTGAAAGAAGCCGGGTGAGACTAGTCAACATGTGATCCCAAGTATGTAAATTGTACACGTGTGATAAAAGGATCGCCCACCTGAATGGGGAATACAGGGAAATCGGGACCATTGCTCACAATTTGGCAGCCTGCAGTCTTGTAGCGTGACCGCTGACTTTTCTTCTGAGACCAGACAACTCCTTGAACACATTACCTGGCACTGGTGATGTCAAGCTGCCCCTTCCTGTGTAGAAGTTGGTAAAAGTCCCCGCAGCTCATGTATTCCATACCAAGGAAAACATTCATCTGTAACATGGAACATTTGCATTTATTATACAGTAAAGACAAATTGAATAAAAGTCATCCAATACAATATGTGCACTCTAAATGCTGCAATTCAAAATACAACATTAAATATAGATCTTCAAACAGCAAAAGTGACAGAAGAATACAAAAGTCACAGCTTTTAGGCTGCAGAGAAGAAAAAACAAAATGAAAATTGCTGCTCTCTTACAGCCTCTGCTGCTTCTTTATGGGGATAAAGGCGTTGTTCAGGATAGAAAAAATACTCACTTTTCTTCCAGAAAAAAAGTGCTGCTGCCCATGAGCTGCGCTTGGTATTTCAGCTCAGCCACATTCAAGACTATAGAGAACCATTTTGTTCTGAACAATAATACCCTCAATATAACCTCTGTAGCCTCTATACCACCTACCTCTGTTCCCTCTATATCACCTCTGTACCCTCTATATGACCTCTGTACCCTCTATACCACCTCTGTACCCTCTATACCACCTCTGTACCCTCTATATGAACTCTGTACCCTCTATACCACCTCTGTACCCTCTATATCACCTCTGTACCCTCTATATCACCTTTGGACCCTCTATATAACCTCTGTACCCTCTACAACACCTCTGTAAAATTTGTCCCTGGCAGAGGTATTGTCCATTGAGCAGTGAAGTCTGTAGTGCATGCAGTGACATTAGTTAAAGGGGTTTTCCACTCTTATGATGTACCTATCCTTAGAATAGGTCATTAATATCAGATTGGTAGGGTCCGATCAGCTGTTACCATCTCCGCCAAAAGTTGGATATAAACAGTATCTTGAGCAAACAAGGTTTAGTGGTCACTCCTGGTACTGCAGGACGGCTCCTATTCAAATTAATAGCTAATCAACATCAATGAAGTGGCAAAACCTTTCAGCACTAAGCAGTCATAATTCTACCTTGGTCTGGAATCCAAAGTCCGCGTGGACGAGGAAGGGGCTTCCAGATGCCAGCTGAAGAACTCGCCTCTCCACCATGACATCCAGCCTATCACCTCCGGCTAGCAGGGCTCTTTTGCTGATGATCTTAACAGCATATTCTTCGCGGGTTAAAATATCTTCCGCCATCAGGACCTTTCCAAAGCTGCCGAAGCCGATCACATGGTGGAATAATAATCTCTCCTTGATGGAATGAGAGATTGTGCTGGAGCTGGATGGCCAAACACCGCTGCATCCTATCAGGGGAGAAAAATGGGAAATATTACAATAAATCTAAAATTTACAGGACTTTATTCAGACTGAGGAATTTTTACTTCAGTACTTCATTTTATAAATTGTGCAAATGGATTTTATTAATAAGCAACTTAGTATTCATGCAATCAATCTTACATGGTTTTCTCTGTTAAAAGGGAGAAGACATAAAATGATGATATTTCCATTATACACTTGGATGTGATGAGGTTGATCAATATGAACATTTAAAGGGTTTTTCCATAATGACACTTATCACTAGAGACAAATCGCAAGGATTTTACCGGGACATTCCATTTACAGTGAATTTATTCTCAGCAATTCAATTTCCTTTATTCAGCTCTGGAGTATTGGAGTATAATAAAACTCCCAAAGCATAGTAAAGGTAAGATGTAGAAAAAAAAGATCCAAAAAAAGAATACCTCATTTCTCACTTTTTCTACTCTCTGTTCCTCATAAGGTCCTTGACCTTGCTCCTTACTGCCAGCGTGCACTGATGGAACCCGGTCATCTTCACTCTAGTCAAGGACTTCCGGCCTTGACTCGGCCTGGGATGTCCCTGCACATGCAAAGAATATCCCGAGACTACTCGCAGCTGGAAGTCCTGGTCTAGAGTCATGAAGCAAGTCATGATGTTACGACCTGCACCACGACCTTACGACGAGCATTCTAGACCAGGTCTTCCAGACATAGGGACATCCAGGGTCTACTCCCAGCCAAGCATGAAGATGCCTGAGTTTTTTTTAACCTTTTGTTGGCCCTGTACAGCTCAACAAGATGGTGGCCACCATTTTGCTGAATTCTTTCTGAGCAAACTACAAAAAATATGGAAAAGAATACTGATTTTTATAAAAGTCAACTTCACTTGAATAAAGTCTCTCAACTCTAATTGTCACCTAAATTATTCTGGGACCCTCATGATATGGACTGATGGAAACAGCAAAGTGCTGCAGTATTCTGCTGGCAACTCTAGATGGGAGACCTGAAAAGATGTTGAACCATGTTGTACCTCTGTGTAGGGCTTTAGCAGCAGTTTATTGTTAATCTGGAGCACAGCGCTAGCCACAAATGCTTTCTAGGAGTTCCCTCGCGCTAGGCATGTGGACGGGCATGTGGTCGACCATTTAGAAGGATGCTGCAACTGTCACTCCAGAGCACAGATGTGGTAAAGCGCTTACTGCAGAATGCCAAGAGCATTTCAGAGTCACAGAACTCACAAAAATCGGGATCAACGTTCACCTGATTAAAGCTACATTTTCTCAGTCACGATGCTGCTAAACATTTAAATTTGCTGACAAACTCCTTTTTAGAAAATCACTCCAGCATTTTCTTTCCCCATATATAAAGATTACTCCCCATCAATATTCTAGCTGTTTAACCAGTTTACGCCCAGGCTGTATCCTCCTATTCCTGACCATACACATGTTCAGGTTTTATCATACATGCACTTTTAAAGGCTCTAAAAAGAACGTTCTTGCTTAGATATTCAAAAGTTTTGCCTTTTTTTTGCAATACAAGGGGCTTAATTTTTATGTCATTTTTATATTCCTTTTTTCTAGTTGATATCATCGTAAATAAAAGTAGGAAATATGTGTCTATTTTTCACTTTTTTTTCCCACAAAGGACAAGTAAAATATTTTTAAATTGCTTTTCATTGAAATGAATTTTAGATATTGAACAGATTTTCTTATCAATGGAGGCTGGGCTGGAAACAATGATTCAGACTGGCAGGGTCTCTTTTTTTTAATTTATGCATTTTTTTTCTATTTTATTTTTGCTTTTTTCATTTATTGTTTCATGTATTTTACACACTATGCCCACAATACGGCCTTAAAGGCTTTTGGGGGACATTTTTTTTAATTATAATTTTTATTAACTTTTTCAAAAAGAAACAAAACATACCAGATTAAGGTGATAATCAAATACCTGTTCGAGGACAGGGTATAAAGAGATAGTTCTTACATATTTGATTGGTAAAGCAAAACAATATAATATAAGAACTTAATAACAATATAACTTACATCAATTTAATTAACATGCAATCCAGTTGATACTCTGATTTATTGAAGCCATCTTGTTAGATTAGACCACCTATGCTAGTATTATAAACCTTCACCAAATGATGCCTCCATTCCACTCTCTCCCCCTCTTCCCCCCTCAAATCAGGAGTAATGGACCTAGGCTATCCCCAAGATCTTCCAGAATGTACCACGCTGTGGAAGTGAAGGGTTCCACCATTTTCTTTTTTTCATTTAATGAGCTGCAATTTACAATAAACTGTTTCCATTTCGGAAGAAATTTGCCAGCTTGCATTTCCTTATTGCTAAGGGCGTCTTGTTGCTTTATTTCACTTGAGATGTTAACTCTTTAATGGGGGGGGGGTGTTGGGTTCTAGCCAATATTTAAGTAATTGTTTTTTTGCCAGGATAAGTAGGGTGTGGAGCAATTTCGGAGGGTTTCCCCTCTTTCCCTCAGGGTTTTCTGTGTTGTTCCAAAAATGTAACAAGGCTAGATAAGGGGAAAGGGTATATCCCGGGCCCCATATGGTGTTGATCATAGCTGATACTTGTCCCCAATATGAAACTGAAGCTGGGCATGACCATAGGCCTTGCATGAAGTCGGATAGTGGAAGGTGGCATTTAGGGCAAGCTGTTAGCCTGTTTGAAAGCGGATCTTTTTTAGGTATGTTAAATGCACAAATGGCCAATAACCAAAAGAAAAAGAGGTATGTTAAAGTGCAGTGATCACCCAATATAAACAATATATCAATGGTGTATAAAGAGTATACATATAAATTTTATTCATATCAATACACATAACATCACAGACATAAATTCATTAAAACACAAGTAAAAAATATATATAGTGGAATTATCCACTAATAGACAACCCATCTACTTCAGAAACCATCCCAAAACATGATCAAAATAAATCACATACATGATAGAAAAAATTATATATAATCTAAGCGCAAGCTAACCCTGATGATCAATATTGCACAATGAATAGATGGCTGATAGCCACCAATAATACCAGGAATGCACTGTAGCTAAAGTGACCTGTGCACAGTATAAATAAGGGAAATAAGTTATTGTATTGTTGTACCTGACGCTATAATATTGTATTGCTCAGGAAACCCAAACCAGCCCAAAATAGAATCATGGCATCAGTCCGGTTACACCATATAAATAAACAAGGAAAACAATACCAGTAACAATAATAATGGTGGTGGCCCCATACAAACTGCTAGTGCCCCTGCTGAAAATAGTAGCAATAAGACCAGTATTCCCCTAATGCGGGAGAGCCCAACAACGGGATGGTGTAGATGGGTGTTCAATGCCCAATGCATAAATGGCGCCATGTGTGATTTTATATTGCATTTCTCTCCATGCTTTGTTTATAATGTGTTTTCTTATTAAATTCCAGCCTGACCTGATCTTATCAGAGATTTCCACATCCTCCAACTGTTGTCTCCAATATTTGAAGAAAGTATCTGGGTGAACTCCTAGTAGATTGGATCTCATTACAGAATAAAGGACAGAAATTGAAGGGGTACCCATTGGAGACAACAGAATGACATCCAAGACATTTTAGGAGACCTCAAAGGTCACATCTTTTAAATTGGTCATAATAGACAGTTTGATTTGTTCATATTGGAAATAATGTTGGGGAGGTAGATTGTATCTGTCTAAACACTCGGTACATGTCATCCATCTTTGCTCACTTGAGTGGAGAAGATGGGATTCGTTGTCTACACCTGCTTGTCGCCATTTCAGAAATAGTTTATTTTTATTACCCTGGGGGAATTCTGGGTTTTGTCATATCGGGAGGTGCTTTGAAATCCTGAAAGAAAGACCGTATTTTTTTCTGACTGCCTTCCATGCGGAAATAGTGTCCTTAAGGATTGTTGACTTTTTAACTGCCAAGGGGAGGGAGGTGAATCGAGAATGAAGGAGGGCAACCAGGTCAAGGGGGTATGCATAATCTGCTTCGTGTAGTCAGAATATGTACGTCTCTTATGGAACCAGTCTATTATACACCGGAAAAAGCAAGCACGATTGTAATTTCTGATGCTTGGGAAATTAATGCCTCCGTCGTCTTTGGAAGCCATAAGTTTGCTCATACTAATCCTGGGACGTTTTCCTTTCCAAATAAAGTGACTGAAGGCTCTATTGAGTATAGTTACGTCCGTGTGTTTCATGAGTAATGGTAAGGTTTGTAGCTAATACATAATCCTGGCTGTACTGATCATTTTTACCAAATGTGCCCTACCCATAAAAGATAAAATCTTGCCATGACTTTAATTGACGATTTTTTTTATAAGAGGAGGGTAGTTTAAGGTGTATATAGTTGAAGGCAAATGGCCTATTTTAATTCCCAGGTAGGTGATATGTGAGGGTGCTAGGGATATACCATTTAAAGACCCATCTGGGCAGAGTTTTGTTCCCTTTTCAGTTAATGGGAGTATTTCACATTTTTTAACATTAATTTTAAACCCTGAGTAAGAGCCAAAATTTTTAAGTAAGTCTAATACGATACATAGATGTTCGGTGGGGTCAGACATAAATAAAATGACATCATCAGCAAAAAAAAGCCGCCTGAATTGATTTCCTAGGAAACTAAATGCCTGTAAGGGGACATTTTAACATATTAATATTTTTGTTATTTCTAATTTTCCCTGTAACTGAGGCTGGTATATTAGTCCCAGTTAAAAGAGAATTTCAGCCTCCTGCCTGCATGGCAGCGATGACTTGATCTCCTACAACCCAGCAGCTCCTGTTCCCTCCCTACAGCTAGTGATCACATGTTTTCTGGATATGGAGAAGGCAGCAAGGTCAGTGCTTCCTAATCTCTTCTTAATCGGCATACAAAAATACTGGTTAACACTGTGTATACAGCTATGGAGATGGTTAGTATGCTACTAAGCCATGTTTTACCTTCTGTCTTGAAAGTCTGGCTGTATATGACAATATTTATGCATTTATTTTACTCAGTTATATAGTGCCATTAATTCCACAGTGCTTTACAGACATCATCACTGTCCCCATTGGGTCTCACAATCTAGATTCCCTAGATTATGTCTTTGGAGTGTGAGAGGAAACAGGAGAACCCAGAGGAAACCCACACAAACACGGGGAGAACATACAAACTCCTTGATAATATTGTCCTTGATATATAGCTGAACTTTGAAATACCAAGAATAATAAATTTAGAAAATTGGAACTCATAGGCATAGCTAGGGGTTGGGTTCAGGGGGGCGAAACCTCTGAGTGGGCCCCTAACCAGAAAACCATGATTACAGCTATGGTGATGCACCCTACTAGTGGATGTAGGAGAACCTCAGCAGATGACAAAGCTGTTACTAAAAGAAATCTCCATACAAAGACCAATATAGATATTACCGCCATATGGTGACATATAGTGGTAGATACCAGCCCTGCAGAACATATAAGTGATTATAGTACAGTTATAGATAGTGACTTACAGCTAATGTTCTTTCTGGAGGAGTCGTTCACTTTTCCCATCTTTTCCACCGACACAGCAACTTCTTCCAGCCAGGACTCGTCTGCAGAGATTACAGCACAGACACATTAGATGTCTCACGTTTCAGGCACCATCTCCATCTACCTCCAACCTGCACAAATTCCTTATCCTGCTGATACCCCAATGCTGAGCCACTGCTGCCGTATGTGTCCCTATTGCTGCACCGGCTGTGTGGTACTGTGTGCCCTATAATTTTCCTCTTACTGGAGCCCTAGATTTCTCTTTCATTGCATTTGTAAAGTATGATGGCCATACTGTACCCCATACAATATAATTGCCCCACACCTCTCCACACTGTATAATGGCCACCAAACTGCATGATGGACCCCACACAAACCTTCACTGTATAACTGCTTACATATAGTTTAAAGGCCCCCACATAGTCCTCCATACAGCATAATGCACCTCATAGTCCATACAGCATAATGCACCCCACAGCCCATACAGCATAATGCACCCCCATAACACATACAGTATAATGCACCCCCATATAGTGTAATGCACTCCCTTAGCCCATACAGTATAATACACCCCACAGCCCATACAGCATAATGCACCCCCATATAGTATAATGCACCCCATAGCCCATACAGTATAATACACCCCATAGCCCATTCAGCATAATGCACCCCCATATAGTATAATGCACCCCATAGCCCATTCAGTATAATGCACCCAATATATTATAATACACCCCATAGCCCATACAGTATAATGAACCCCCATATAGTATAATGCATCCCATAACCCAAACAGTATAATGAACCCCCATATAATATAATGCATCCCATAGCCTATTCAGTATAATGCACCCCATAGCCCATTCAGTATAATGCCCCTTATTCAGTATAATGCACCCAGTAGCCCATTCAGTATAATGCCCCTTATTCAGTATAACGCAACCCATTCAGTATAATGCACCCCATAGTCCTCAGTAAAGTTTAATCGCCCCCACAATGTTCTAAATAAAATAATAAAATACAATACTCACCTCTACTCCTCGCTCCCCGCTGATCCGGTGGTCGCAGCTTGTGTTCTAAGCGTCACACATCTCAGCATAAATGACGCCACGTACTGGCATCATCCCGCTGAGACGTCAGACACCAAGGAAGAATGATGGAGGAGGAAGCATCAGCTGACACTCCCTCCTCCATCGCTTTCAACTGTATCGGAAGATGCCAATACAGATGAACTTGCGGGGGGTCCCCCAGCTCACGGGCCCCATAGTGGCAGTGCAGGGAGATTGTGTCTCTCTTCTCTGCAGCAGTGTTTAATTGTATCGGCGCATGCTGATACAGTTAAAAATAGTGTAGCTTCGGGTGGGACCCTCAGAGCGCGGGGCCTGGGGCGCCCGCACCCTTTGCCCCCTCGGTAGCTACGCTACTGTTGGAACTGCATTACTGCCATAGAAAAAAGGTAAATGCTACATTATGTACATATGGAATATTGGAAAAACTGAAACTGCAATATTGCTATAGAAAAATTACAGTAAAAAGAAGGTAGCTGGCACCTGTACACACTAGTTTGGATGTGCTGGTCAGTTTTTTTGTTTGCAGCAAACTCCTATGACATATGCACTCCACCTCCCATCAGCCTTAGGTGGTTTTAATTAGCTGGTTCCTTCCTGCCCCATAAATTGTAGGCTTTTTAGTCCAGGAAAGGTGTCTTATCAGGACAGAAACCCAACAATTACGTACGTCTTGACAATGGCTGTTTGGCTCATATATATTGGCCAATTTATGCGCTAAGTCCCGTCTTTTTACTGTAATTTTTCTATAACTTTCACCGATTGTGAATAACTTATTGTAAGAAAAACAAAAACAAAAATCACCGACTTAAACACTGTATAAGAATTCTAAGTTTAAAACATCACTTTTATTTAGAATGATTTAAAATATTTTAGTATCATCTATAGCAGCTATAATCAAATAAATGGTCAAATGCTATTCAAGATCATGCAAGGCAGGTTTGAAATGGTAGATAAATCCCTATTATAACTCTAGTCTTACTCTACCTTACCGTGGAGGTTGGCACCCTGAACCTGCGCAATGGCACCCCCCTCGTACGTCATTGTCTGACCCTGTATGGCAGGGCATAAAATCCATAGTATGCCTAATTTCTCAACGCATTTCCCATTCAATGGGTTCATCAGGAGAGCATACATCAAAATGATATATCAAAAACAAGATTCATGGACTTAGATTAAACCCTCATTCAGTCACTGGTTTAATGCAGCTGTGATAGGGAGATCATGTCCTTCTATGTCCACCTCAGAAAAAATATGCCACAGGTACTCCTGAGAGTCATGCCTCCTTTTATATTTCCCTCCTTACATTGCCCTTCCGGTTCATAGCATAGCGTCAGCGGTGGGACACATATGCATTCCATACTGCTGTTGTATCCGGCCTCTAGACCCCCTAACTACAGTGAGATATATGTCCTAACACTTTGTGCATGCGCCACCCTGATACACATGTCGCCACTTCCGGTTTAGTATCCCAATGTATGCGATGGAACGCAAACGTGCCCCTCACCCTGCGGCTGCAACACAGGCATCCGTCACCTGTGCAATGAGATGAGCGGCGCTGAGTTTCCGCACATTCTAGCACATATACATATCATAGTTGGGGCGTCTTATTGCATCAGTAGCAACTCCAGATATCTCTCAATCCATAGCTGCATATTCACGGCTACCAAAGTCTAATGCTACATGCAGATGTTAACAATGAATGTTATGGATCATAAGGAGTGTGTCTAAAAGATTTAATATGATATCTTGTTCCAGTAACCACATACATCTAAGTAGGGGGGAGGTCCTAAGAAGGGAGGTCAAATGTAAAGAGATATACAATTCATAAAAAGAATGATATTTTCTTTAGTAGATATCGAGGAAATTACGAATATTACAGAGTAGAATTTTCTTTAATAGATATTCGACATAAAGGCAACAGATCAACAGGAAGCTTAACCTATAGCCTTAACAAGATAAATCATGTACTTATAATTGAGGTCATACATCAGTGTTTAACTAATAAAATTCAAAACCAAGGTAATGGCCAAACTCCTCTTCGGGACAGTGGCCATATAGCAGACTCTCAAAATCAGGGAACAGAGCAGCAGTGAGTGTTGACCGGCATTAGGCAGAAGAAAATCTGGCCCAACCAATGGTGGCCAAATAGACAAGGGGGGTCCAAAAGTGGGGACTAAAATGGAAAACACAGAGGGGGTGGGGAGCATTAAGGGTAAATGGAACCATTAGATAAAACAGCCAAAATGCAATTGGTCGTTTAGGCCATATGGTCTAATGCTTTTCATTCGGTAGATCCATCTGGCCGTTTTTTGTAAAATCAAGTGGTCCCAATCCCCCCCTCTGTTGTGTCGTGCAACTACTTCAATCACTGAGAAGCTTATACTATCAAGGTCTCCCCCATGTATATCCCTTACATGGTTGGAGATGGGGGTGTCGCGAGCATTCACAATGTCCCCTATATGCTCCCCCACCCTCCCCCGCAGTTCACACTTCGTCTTTCCCATATAGTCTTTCGGACAAGTACATTGGCACAAGTATACTACTCCCATCGTTTTGCAGATGGCAAAATGTCTGCACTGATATGTTTTTCCAGTACTTGTACTTGAAACATTTTTGATCTGGGGATGAGGTCACAAATTTCTGGGTCAGTTTTTAATATATTCATAGTTGGACTGGGGAGTCTGGGGCCCACAGGGGGAATTGACCCTAGGGGCCCACCCTACAGCTATATGCAAATACCTGTTAGCTGTTATTCTCGTTATAGTGGAGCGTCAACTGTAAATCACAGGCGGCTCCTGCACATCTACTGTGATCCACAGGTTAGGTAGGTGATATCTTATTGATCGGTGGAATCCGAGCATTGGAAACTGCATTGATCGGAAGAATGGGGAACTTTTATACCTGTCAGGTCACTTTTATCCCCATTTTAAAATGCAGCAGCAGGTGGGACGTCTGACTGCAGCTCCATTCATTCTCTTTGGAGCTTCCAGAAAAAGTCAAGTGCAGCCACTCAAGGAATGAATGGATCAGTGATCAAGTCGTACATACCGCTCCATACTAATGGGGATAAAAGTTCCACATACTGACGATCGGTGCAGGTCCCAGCAGTCAGTCGCCCACCAATCAATAACTTATCACTTGTCCTTTGACCACATTCACACGTTCAGTATTTTACATCAGTATTTGTAAGCCAAAGCCAAGAGTGGAACAATAAGAGGAAAAGTAGAAAAGAAACACATCACCAATTCTGTATTTATCACCCACTCCTGGTTTTGGCTTACAAATACTGATGTGAAAAACAGGTATATACAGGTAATACAGTGACAATCTCCATTCTGAATTATGGGCCCAATATAGTCCCCCATACAGAATTATGGGTCACATATAGTCCCCCATACAGAATTATGGGCCGCACATAGCTTACGATACAGAATTATGGGCCCCACAGTTCCCCATACAGAATTATGGGCCCCATATAGTCACCCATACAGTGTAATGAACCCCATGTAATGCTGCATACAGTGTATAATGGGCACCATATAATGCTGTATACAGTGTATATTGGGCCCCAGCCCCCTAATAATGCTGTATACAATATATAATGGGCCCCATAAAATGCTGTATACGGTGTATAATGTGCCCCATATTATACTGCATACAGTGTATAATGTGCCCCATATTATACTGCATACAGTGTATAATGTCCATATATAATGCTGTATACAGTGTATAATGGGCTCCATATAATGCTGCATACAGTATATAATGGCCATATATAATGCTGTATACAGTGTATAGTGGGCCCCATATAATGCTGCATACAGTGTATAATGGCCACCATATATAATGCTGTATACAGTATATAATGGGCCCAATGTAATGCTGCATACAGTATATAATGGCCATATATAATGCTGTATACAGTGTATAGTGGGCTCCATATAATGCTGTATACAGTGTATAATGGGATCCATATAATGCTGCATACAGTATATAATGGGCCCAATATAATGCTGCATACAGTATATAATGGCAATATATAATGCTGCATACAGTGTATAGTGGGCCCCATATAATGTATACAGTATATAATGGCCATATATAATGCTGTATACAGCTTATAATGGTCCCCATATAATGCTGCATATAGTATATAATGGGCCCCATATAATGTTATATATAGTATATAATGGCCATATATAATGTTGTATACAGTGTATAATGGGCCCCATATAATGATGTATACAGTATATAATGGGCCCCATATAATGTTATATATAGTATATAATGGCCATATATAATGCTGTATACAGTGTATAGTGGGCCCCATATAATGATGTATACAGTATATAATGGCCATATATAATGTTGTATACAGTGTATAATGGGCCCCACATAATGCTGTAAACAGTAGATAATGGGCCCCAGCCCCCATATAATGCTGCATACAGTATATAATGGCCATTTATAATGCAGTATAAAGTGTATAGTGGGCCCCATATAATGCTGTATACAATATATAATGGCCATATATAATGCTATATACAGAGTATAATGGTCCACATATAATGCTGCATACAGTATATAATGGCCATTTATAATGCGGTATACAGTATATAATGGCCATTTATAATGCTGTATACAGTATATAATGGCCATTTATAATGCTATATACAGAGTATAATGGTCCCCATATAATGTGCATACAGTATATAATTGGCCCCATATAATGATGTATACAGTATATAATGGCCATATATAATGCTATATACAGAGTATAATGGTCCCCATATAATGCTGCATACAGTATATAATGGCCATTTATAATGCTGTATACAGTATATAATGGCCATTTATAATGCTGTATACAGTGTATAATGGGCCCCATATAATGCTGTATACAGTATATAATGGCCATATATAATGCTGTATACAGCGTATAATGGTCCCCATAAAATGCTGCATACAGTATATAATGGGCCCCATATAATGCTATATATAGTATATAATGGCCATATATAATGCAGTATACACTGTATAATGGGCCCCTTATAATGCTGTACACAGTGTATATTGGGCCCCATATAATTCTGCATACAGTATATAATGGCCATATATAATGCTGTATACAGTATATAATGGCCATATATAATGTTGTATACAGTGTATAATGTGCCCCAGCCCCCATTTAATGCTGTATACAGTATATAATGGCTATATATAAGGCTGTATACAGTATACAGTGGCCATATATAGTGCTGTATACAGTGTATAATGGGCCTGATATTATGCTGCATACACTATATAATGGGCCCCATATAATGTTGTATACAGTATATAATGGCCTTATATAATGCTGTATACAGCGTATAATGGGCCCCATATAATGCTGCATACAGTATATAATGGCCATATAGAATGCTGTATACAGTGTATAATGGGCCCCACATAATGCTGTATACAGTATATAATGGACCCCAGCCCCCATATAATGTTGCACACAGTATATAATTGGCCCCATATAATGCTGTATACAGTATATAATGGCCATATATAATGCTGTATACAGCATATAATGGTGCCCATATAATGCTGCATGCAGTATATAATGACCATATATAATGCTGTATACAGTGTATAATGGGCCCCACATAATGCTGTATACAGTACAGTATATATTGGGCCCCCGCCCCCATATAATGTTGCACACAGTATATAATGGGCACCATATAATGCTGTATACAGTACATATTGGCCATATATAATGCTATATACAGTGTTTAATGGGCCCCAGCCCTCATATAATGCTGTATACAGTATATAATGGGCCCCATATAATGCTGTATTCAGTATATAATGGGTCCCATATAATGCTTATAATGCTATATACAGTGTATAATGGGCCCCATATAACGCTGCATACAGTGTATAATGGGACCCATATAATTCTGCATACAGTATATAATGGCCATATATAATGCTGTATACAGTGTATAATGGGCCCCATATAATGCTGTATACAGTGTATATTGGGCCCCATATAACGCTGCATACAGTGTATAATGGGACCCATATAATTCTGCATACAGTATATAATTGCCATATATAATGCTGTATACAGTGTATAATGGCCATATATAATGCTGTATACAGTGTATAATGACCATATATAATGTTGTATACAGTGTATAATGTGCCCCAGCCAAAATTTAATGCTGTATACAGTATGTAATGGTTATATATAATGCTGTATACAGTATATAATGGGCTACAGCCCCCATATAATGTTGCACACAGTATATAATGGGCACCATATAATGCTGTATACAGTATATAATGGCCATATATAATTCTGTATGCAGTGTATAATGGCCATATATAATGCTGTATACAGTGTATAATGGGCTCCATATAATGTTGTATGCAGTATATAATGGCCATATATAATGCTGTATACAGTGAATAATGAGCCCCATATAATGCTGTATACAGTTTATAATGGGCCCCATATAATGCTGTATACAGTTTATAATGGGCCCCATATAGTGCTGTATGCAGTATAAAATGGGCCCAATATAATGCTGTATACAGTATATAATGGGCCCCATATAGTGCTGTATTCAGTATATAATGGGCCCCATATTATGCTGCCTACAGTGTATAATGGGCATATATAATACTGCAGACATAAAACATAAATTAAATCCTCACCTCTCCCGTTCCCTGTCGGTCCGGTATACTCAATCCGCCTTCTGACTGCAGTGCTCAGAGCAGAGGGCAGTAGTGACATCACCTCGCCCTCTTCCCTGAGACAGAAGACGACACATCTGAATCAGAGGACGCTGACGTCACAGGAGCTACGTGGAATGAGGAGAGGTGAGTATTTGAGAAGGAGAGAGGGGGGTGAGTTCTCATTCTCCCTACTGGGAGGGCTCTCCCTCCCTCGACTCGTGGGCCCAATAACGTGCCGGTGTCCCTTCCCCCCCGGGCCCCAGCACTTGCCTTGGTGCGCGAGTAGGTGCTGCCATCCATGGTCATCGCGGCGGGTCAGGTCTTCGTGCATGCGTGCACATGCCCCTGACTCCCACGCTTTTAAAGGGTCCGTGTCCCTAAAAAAATTTTTTTTTTCCTCTTCCTCTCCTTCTTTCTCTGGGGCCTACTGGGCATTTCACCGGTACCCCACCAGGCCAGTCGGACCCTGAATATATTTCAATGTCTCTCAATCACCCCCCCTTACTTCTCCTGATTGGTCATTAAAATTGCCAATAATTCTCATTAGAGATTCAGAGTTATCATCCTCTTTGTTACTGAGCAGGGTAGACCTTTCTCTTCCAATAGATATTTTGAACGCCTCATTAAGGACTTTCAATAGGTAACCTCTGTCCAAAAATCTATTTTTTAGGTCTCCAGCCAAATAGTAAAATCTTGAGACCGAGGAACAATTTCTCCTAATCCGAAGGTACTGTCCCTTCAGTATCACCCTTCTCAGGCTGGATGGATGATGGCTATCCCACCTTAGCAAGTCATTTGTAGCAGTGGGTTTGCGAAAAGTTTCAGTGGTAATATGTCCTAAGGTATCCTTTCCCTTTTTAATATCAAGGAAATTGATGGAGTTGTAAGCAATTTCATAAGAGAGTTTTAAACCAATAGTGTTGTTATTTAGTTCGCCAACAAAGTCAGAAGAGACAGGGCGTCCCCCGACCAAAGGAACAGGATATCGTCCTGATCTTTTTCCCTTAATTTCCTTGATATTAAAATTGGTAGGGATACCTTAGGACATATTACTGCTGAAACTTTTCACAAACCCACTGCTACAAATAACTTTCTAAGATGGAATAGCCA
This sequence comes from Phyllobates terribilis, assembly GCF_046119375.1. Classification (NCBI taxonomy): domain Eukaryota; kingdom Metazoa; phylum Chordata; class Amphibia; order Anura; family Dendrobatidae; genus Phyllobates; species Phyllobates terribilis. The sequence continues at coordinate 412,016,280 of NW_027362771.1, read as the reverse complement.
TCATCCATCCAGCCTAAGAAGGGGGATACCGAAGGGACAGTACCTTCAGATTAGGAGAAATTGTTCCTCTGTCTCAAGATTTTACCAACAGACTGGAGACCTAAAAGGTAGATTTTTGGACAGAAGTTTCCCACCAAAAGTCCTTAATGAGGCATTCAAAACATCTATTGGAAGAGAAAGGACCATCCTGCTCAGTAACAAAAAGGATGATGACTCTGAATCTTCAATGAGAATTATTGGCAATTTTGATGACCAATCAGGAGATGTAAGGGGGGGTGCTTCAGAGACATTGGAATATATTAAAAACTGACCCAGAAATTTGTGACCTCATCCCTGATTATCCATCTATAACATAAAGAAGGGGAGGTTAATTTGTGATCAATTGGTACATAGCAACTACTCTCCGATTAGACAGCAAACAACATGGAGAAAATGGTATTTTTAGGTGCGGAAGATGTAAATTCTGCAAATATATATGTAGATCAATAATGTTTCAAGTACAAGTACTGGAAAAACATATCAGTGCAGACATTTTACCATTCTGCAAAACGATGGGAGTAGTATACTTGTGCCAATGTACTTGTCCGAAAGACTATATGGGGAAGACGAAATGTGAACTGCGGGGGAGGGTGGGGGAGCATATAGGGGACATTGTGAATGCTCGTGACACCCCCATCTCCAACCATGTAAGGGATATACATGGGGGAGACCTTGATAGTATAAGCTTCTCGGTGATTGAAGTAGTTGCACCACACAACAGAGGGGGGGATTGGGACCACTTGATTTTACAAAAAGAGGCCAGATGGATCTACCGAATGAAAAGCATTAGACCATATGGCTTAAATGACCAATTGCATTTTGGCTGTTTTATCTAATGGTTCCATTTATCCTTAATGCTCCCCACCCCCTCTGTGTTCTCCAGTTTAGTCCCCGCTTTTGGACCCCCCTTGTCTATTTGGCCAATATTGGTTGGGCCAGATTTTCTTCTGCCTAATGCCGGTCAACACTCACTGCTGCTCTGTTCCCTGATTTTGAGAGTCTGCTATATGGCCCACTGTCCCGAAGAGAATTTTGGCCATTACCTTGGTTTTGAATTTTATTAGTTAAACACTGATGTATGGCCTCAATTATAAGTACATGATTTATCTTGCTAAGGCTATAGGTTAAGCTTCCTGTTGATCCGTTGTCTCTAAGTCGAATATCTATTAAAGAAAATTCTACTCCATAATATTCATAATATCCAATAATTATTCAATAATTGCCTTGATATCTGCTAAAGAAAATGTCATTCTCTTTATGAATTGTATATCTCTTTACATTGGACCTCCCTTCTTAGGACCTCCCCCCTTAGATGTATGTGATTACTGGAACAAGGTATCATATTAAATATTTTAGACACACTCCTTATGATCCATAACATTCATTAATAACATCTGCATGTAGTATTCGACTTTGCTAGCCGTGAATATGCAGCTATGGATTGAGAGATATCTAGAGTTGCTACTGATGCAATAAGACGCCCCAACTGTGATGTGTATATGTGCTGGGATGTGCGGAAACTCAGCGCCGCTCATCTCACTGCACAGGTGACAGGTGCCTGTGTGCGCAGCCGCAGGGTGTGGGGCGCATTTGCGTTCCATCGCATACACTGAGATACTAAACCGGAAGTGGCGACATGTGATATGAAAGTGTGACTCTCCTGACTAGAAGAGTGATTGGTCACGGAGTGCGCAGCTGCGATATGGAGCTCATTTGTGTCCCACCGCATACATCAGGATACTAAACCGGAAGTGGCGACATGTGTATCACAATAGCGCATGCGCAAACTGTTATGACATACATCGCACTGTAGTAAGGGGGTCTAGAGGCCGGATACAACAGCAGTATGGAACGCATATGTGTCCCACTGCTGACGCTATGCTGTGAACCGGAAGGGCAATGTAAGGAGGGAAATATAAAAGGAGGCATGACTCTCAGGAGTACCTGTGCCATATTTTTCCTGAGGTGGATGTTAGAACTCTCCTGTTAGGTTTTTTCTATTTTGCTGGTCACATGACCTTTTTGCCTATTTAATCCTGCTCCTCCCTTCTGGCCATGCTGGACTTCATTGTATTTCTACTCTTAAGCTTGCCAGGTGCTTTGTAACCTTTCTCAGTCAGTTTAGCTAGGTCTTTTGTCCTTTATGTTCTATGTTGTCTGTTTGTCTTTTTACTGCTGCAATTTCTGCTAGGAGGTGTCCATCTTTCTCCCAGTCCCTAGTTCTTGTAGGGATCCCTCCCTCACATCTATAGGTCTTCATTCAGACTAGCTGAGGACTTTAGCGGGTCTGATCGCAGGATCAGGTTCCCCGTTACATCGTAGGGATCTAGCTTAGTTCTATTGTAGGGACAGATCTCCTGTCTTTCCTTAGTGCTTGTAGCCTATCATAACAGTGGACATAGAAGGACATGATCTCCCTACCACTGCTGCATTAAACAAATGGCTGAATGAGGGTTTAATCTAAGTCCATGAATCTTGTTTTTGATATATTATTTTGATGCATGCTCTCCTGATGAACCCATTGAAGGGGAAACGCGTTGAGAAATTAGGCATACTAAGGATTTCATGCTGAGTAGGGGTGGGCTAATTATTTACATAAGTCATGGCTCCTTTGTGCAAAAGTGAACCGTGTATTTGCATAGATTCATAAGGGGATATCTTATACATGACCACTCTCCGTCGTTTGATTGATTGGGACATGGCACCATAAGAAATTGATATCTAAGATTTGTTTTTGAGGTCTAAGTGCAATATTAATACACCTTGTTATATGTTTTTTGTATATGACCTATAGTCTACCTATGAATTATTGATCTCTTGTGTGCCTAGCTTTGTGGTTCTGTATCCTTTCCTAATATATATTTAAAATCTAGTGACAACTGATCTTTTCTACCCTATTTTTTCACTATAAACTGTTAAACAATTTTGGATTTCTTTGTATATGATTGAGTTAACCCATCTCTATGGTTAATAGAGAGTGACCATAATTGTACTAATGGTCATTATTATTATTTATTATTATAGCGCCATTTATTCCATGGCGCTTTACATGTGAAAAAGGGGTATAATACGAGAACAATTACAATAATCTTGGTCATTGTCTAGTTCATTACAGGATATAGCATATCTTTTTCTTGTACTTATTTTGAAATTTTCTTTACATTTCTCCTATCTTAGGGCGTAATAGGGTCAGATGGGGAAAGTCCACATTGATTGGGGGCGCCACTGCGCAGATTTAGGGTGCCAACCTCTTTAGTAAGGTAGGGGTTTTCTAGGACAACTATAGGTATAATGATCTTTTGTTTGTCTGATAGATACATGGAATTTCCTGTCTCCCTATGATACAAATCAAGACAGTATAGAGAGACACTGATAATAAATATTGGATGAATCTGAATAAAGGACTATACCAGTATATGTATGCAGTGGGTTATTTCACATTTAGTCTTCTTAGACAAAGGTTTTTTTAGATAAAGCCATTCATTGTTGGTTTTGTCCCACCTTTCCTCTCTCTGTAGGGCCATATAGGGTCAGACAGGGAGAGTTGATGTCCGCGCTCGGGCGCCATTGCACAGGTTCAGGGTTCCAACCTCTGCGGTAAGGTAGGGTAAGACTAGAGTCATAATAGGGATTTATCTATCGTTTCAAACCTGCCTTGCATGATCTTGAATAACATTTGGCCATTTGATTATAGCTGCTATAGTTGATACTAAAATATTTTAAATCGTTCTAAATAAAAGTGATGTTTTAAGATTAGAATCCTTATACAGTGTTTAAGTCGGTGATTTTTGTAATTTTTCTATAGCAATATTGCAGTTCCATTTTTTCCAATATTCCATATGTACATAATGTAGCATTTACCTATTTTCTATGGCAGTAATGCTGTTCCAATTCTCTAAATGTATTATTCTTAGTATTTCAGAGTGCAGCTATATTTTCTCTTAGAATTATTGTCTTGGCTGGCACCTGTACACACTAGTTTGATATGCTGATCAGTTTTTTTGGTTGGCTGTGTGTGACAGCCCGCTCCCCACCCCACAGCTTCACGATCTTGTGCTAACTGCTTACACTCCACTGACATTTTAGAACCTCACTGCAGAGTAATGAGTGGACTGCCCAGCAATGTATAATCTATGGTTCATGTAGAAGAACTTTATTTCACCTCATCTGTTATATCTACACATCCCCCTTCATTATAGGGAATTGGGTCATGTGATCTCCAGTCTGACAACTAATCCTGTACATGCACTAATGTGTTGACAGGAAGTCAGTCTCTGACGTCATGTGATCTGTACGATGACCTCATCACCTATCATATCACTCCTGGCAGCTCAGACTCTTCCCGCGCCCCCCAGCCTCAGCCTCCTTGTCCCTCTGTACGTCCTCCCATTCAGCTAAAGATATGTTTGAAGACTTCAATCAACACTATTCTGAGCCGATATCCCTGGCTCAGAAATCAAGAAGAGGAATAGAGGTAATTATAAAATCAAGTTTTTATTAATGAAATTAAAAGCACATAATGCAAAATAAAAGTTAAAAGGGAACCGTATAACCCGTGCACATATGGGCCATGAGCCGCCCAGATAGCAGAGCTATAATACGAATAGCTGGCAATGTCCCTGCACAGATATCCAGAAAGCAGGCTGTAATTAATGATAGCATATAGAGTTTTAGGCTGTCACCTGCAAGCAGGGGTGGATTAAGAGTAGCCAGGGCCCCGGGCAGTTTAGAAGGCGTGGGCCCCCCTAGGTACCAGATGTATCACGTGACATGTCACATGATTCTCTTTGATAGATCATGTGATAGGTCATGTGAGTAACACACAGATGTTCTGCTCACATCTATAGACGGAAAATGACGGAAATGTTTTTACATTATGTACAACCCTATATATAACATAGCGTTATATATAGCAGAGCAGGGTGGGAGATTAATGTTCCCGAGGGGCCACATGAGGGACCATGACTGTTGTGGAGGCTGAACCAATAGGCTGAAATTAATTCTGCTCAATATTAATATTAACCAAATAATAAAAAAAATTATATTAATTGTATGACTTAATATTGAGCAGAATTAAGTATGCTGACATCCCCCTATATACAGCATGAGTTCCCACAAAGCCCCTTGATACAGTATGAGTCCCCACATAACTCCCTATGCACATTATAAGCCCCACATAGCTCCCTATCTACAGTATGAGCCCCCCATAGCCTCCCTATATGCAGTATGAGCCCCCATAGCCTCCCTATATACAGTATGAGTCCCCACAAAGCCCCTAGATACAGTATGAGTCCCCACATAACTCCCTATGCAAAGTAAAAGCCCCACATAGCTCCCTATATACAGTACTAGCTATTGAGCCCGCTCTACGCCCGGGTGGCAAACATTTTTATTGGTATATGGTCTCCCATCTTGGTCTTTGTGCTGCCCCCATCCTGGTATTTGTGCTTCCCAATCCTGTTCCTCCATCCTGTTATGTGCTGATCTCATCCCTATCCGGGTATGTATGATACCCCTCATCCTGGTATGCATGGAACTCCTGATCCATATCCTGATATGCATGGCACCCCATCCCTCATCCTGATATACATGGTACCCCTCTTCCCTATCCTGGTAAACATGGCCCCTCATCCGAATCCTGGTATGCATGGCACGCCTCATCCCCAATCCTGGTATGCATTGCACCCCTCATCCCCAATCCTGGTATGCATGGCACCCCTCATCCCCAATCCTGGTATGCATAGCACCCCTCATCCACAATCCTGGTATGCATGGCAACCCTCATCCCCAATCCTGGTATACATGGCACCCCTCATCCACAATTCTGGTATGCATGGCACCCCTCATCCCCAATCCTGGTATACATGGCACCCCTCATCCCCTATCCTGATATGCATGGCAACCCATCCCTCATCCTGATATACATGGTACCCCTCATCCCTATCCTGGTATACATGGCCCCTCATCCGAATCCTGGTATGCATGACCCCACCCCCAGATCCCTATCCTGGTATGCATGGTACCCCTCATCCCTATCCTGGTATGCATGGTACCCCTCATCCCTATCCGGGTATGCATGGTACCCCTCATCCCTATCCTGGTATGCATGGCAACCCTCATCTCCAATCCTGGTATGCATGGCACCCCTCATTCCCAATCCTGGTATGCATGGCACCCCTCATCCCCAATCCTGGTATGCATGGCACGCCTCATCCCAAATCCTGGTATGCATGGCACCCCTCATCCCCAATCCGGGTATGCATGGCACCCCTCATCCCCAATCCTGGCATGCATGGCACCACTCATCCCTTATCCTGGTATGCATGGCAACCCTCATCCCTTATCCTGGTATGCATGGCACCCCTCATCCCCAATCCTGGTATGCATGGCACCCCTCATCCCCAATCCTGGTATACATGGCACCCCTCATCCCCAATCCTGGTATGCATGGCACCCCTCATCCCCAATCCTGGTATGCATGGCACCCCTCATCCCCAATCCTGGTATGCATGGCACGCCTCATCCCCAATCCTGGTTTGCATGGTACCCCATCCCTCATCCTGGTATGCATGGCCCCCTCATCCCAAATTTGATATAAATGGCACCCCTCATCCCAATCGTGGTATGTATGGCATCCCTCATTCGCAATCCTGGTATGCATGGCACCCCTCATCCCCAATCCTGGTTTGCATGGCACCCCTCATCCCCAATCCTGGTTTGCATGGCACCCCATCTATCATCCTGGTATGCATGGCCCCCTCATCCCCAATCCTGGTATGTATGGCACCCCTCATCCCCCAATCCTGGTATATATGGTACCCAATCCCTCATCCTTGTATGCATGGCTTCCTCATCCCCAATTCTGGTATGTATGGCAACCCTCATCCCCAATCCTGGTATGTATGGTACCCCTCATCCTGGTATGTATGGCACCCCATCCCTCAACCTGGTATGCATGCTACTCTGCATCCCTATTCTGGTATGTATGGTACCCCTCATTCTGGTATACATGGCACCCTTCATCCCAATTCTGGTATGTATGGCCTGCTCATCCCTCAATCCTGGTATGTATGACACTCCATCACTCATCCTGGTATGCATGGTACCCCTCATCCCTATTCTGATATGTATGGTACCCCTCATCCCAATTCTGGTATGTATGGCACACCTCATCCCCCAATCCTGGTATGTATGGCCTCCTCATCCCCCAATCCTGATATGCATGGCACCCAACCCCTCATCCTGGTATGCATAGCTCCCACATCCCCAATCCTGGTATGTATGGCCCCCTCATCCCTATCCTGGTATGCATGGCACTCCTCATCCCCCAATCCTGGTATGCATGGCACCACATATTCCTATTCTGGTATGCATGATACCCCTCATCCCTATTCTGGTATGCATGGTGCCCCTCATCCTTGCATGCACTGCACCCCATCCATCATCCTGGTATGCATGGTACCCAGAATTCCTATCCAGGTATGCATGGTACTCCTCATCCCCAATGCTGGTATGCATGGCACCCCTCATCCCCAATCCTGGTATGTATGGTACTCCTCATCATGGTATGTATGGCACCCCATCCCTCATCCTGGTATGCATGCTACTCTGCATCCCTATTCTGGTATGTATGGTACCCCTCATTCTGGTATACATGGCACCCTTCATCCCAATTCTGGTATGTATGGCCTGCTCATCCCTCAATTCTGGTATGTATGGCACTTCATCACTCATCCTGGTATGCATGGTACCCCTCATCCCTATTCTGATATGCATGGTACCCGTCATCCTGGTATACATGGCCCCCCTCATCCCAATTCTGGTATGTATGGCACACCTCATCCCCCAATCCTGGTATGTATGGACTCCTCATCCCCCAATCCTGATATGCATGGCACCAAACCCCTCATCCTGGTATGCATAGCTCCCACATCCCCAATCCTGGTATGTATGGCCCCCTCATCCCTATCCTGGTATGCATGGCACTCCTCATCCCCCAATCCTGGTATGCATGGCACCACATATTCTTATTCTGGTATGCATGATACACCTCATCCCTATTCTGATATGTATGGTACCCCTAATCCTGGTATGCACGGCACCCCATCCATCATCCTGGTATGCATGGTACCCAGAATTCCTATCCAGGTATGCATGGTACTCCTCATCCCCAATGCTGGTATGCATGGCACCCCTCACCCCCCTATCCTGGTATGCATGGCACCCCTCACCCCCCCAATCCTGGTATGCATGGCACCCCTCATCCTCAATCCTGGTATGCATGGCACCCCTCACCTCCCAATTCTAGTATGCATGACACACCCTCATCACCAATCCTGGTATGCATGGCCCCCCTCACCTCCCAATCCTAGTATGCATGGTCCCCTCACCCCACAATCCTGGTATGCATGGTACCCCTCATCCCCCTATCCTGGTACGCATAGCCCCCTCATCCCCCAATCCTGGTATGTGTGGCCCCCTCATCCCCCAATCCAGGTACGCATGGCACCCCTCACCTCCCAATCCTAGTATGCATGGCACCCCTCATCCCCAATCCTGGTATGCACGGCCCCCCTCACCTCCCAATCCTGGTATGCATGGTCCCCTCACCCCCCAATCCTGGTATGCATGGCACCCCTCACCCCCCAATCCTGGTATGCATGGCACCCCTCATCCTCAATCCAGGTATGCATGGCACCCCTCACCTCCCAATCCTAGTGTGCATGGCACGCCTCATCCCCAATCCTTTTATGCACGGCCCCCCTCACCTCCAAATCCTGGTATGCATGGTCCCCTCACCCCCAATCCTGGTATGCATGGTCCCCCTCACCCCCCCCAATCCTGGTATGCATGGTCCCCCTCATCCTCACAATCCTGGTATGCATGGCACCCCTCATCCCCCAATCCTGGTATGTGTGGCCCCCTCAATCCCCAATCCTGGTATGTGTGGCCCCCTCATCCCCCAATCCTGGTATGCATGGTACCCCTCATCCCCCAATCCTGGTATGCGTGGCACTCCTCATCCCCAATCCTAGTATGCTTGGCACCCCTCATCCCCAATCCTGGTATGCACGGCCCACCTCACCTCCCAATCCTGGTATGCATGGCACCCCTCATCCTCAATCCTGGTATGCATGGCACCCCTCACCTCCCAATCCTAGTGTGCATGGCACCCCTCATCCCCAATCCTGGTATGCACGGCCCCCCTCACCTCCCAATCCTGGTATGCATGGTCCCCCTCATCCCCCCCAATCATGGTATGCATGGTCCCCCTCATCCCCCCAATCCTGGTATGCATGGCACCCCTCATCCCCCAATCCTGGTATGTGTGGCCCCCTCAATCCCCAATCCTGGTATGTGTGGCCCCCTCATCCCCCAATCCTGGTATGTGTGGCCCCCTCATCCCCCAATCCTGGTATGTGTGGCCCCTCATCCCTTTCACGCTGCACACATACAAAAAAAACCACTTACACTCACCTTTCTTCCCTGTGCTCCAGCGCTGCGGTGTCCGGTTCTGCCGGGGGCCGGGGGAGAAGTGCGGTGCCCGAGTATGCGCGTGCCCATAATGCGCTGTCTGGCGCCATTTTGCTGAAAACACACTGCAAATGTGTCTTCAGTAAAATGGCGCCGGATAGCGCTATGCGCATGCGCCGACTCCGACGCCTTCACTCCTGCCCTGGTCTCCGTCAAGAAGAGAGGAGCCGTGTCAATGCTCCTCCTGGTCAGGTAAGTATGTAAGTATGGCGCCGAAGATCGCGGTATGCGTTCAGTGTCTACGCATACCACGATCTCCGGCGCCATACACTCTTCTTACCTGTAACAGCTCCATGCGTTTTTCTGTCTGGAGCCAGAGGCGTGTCGCACTTGCGCAGTCTATAAAGGCTTCAGACAGAGGGACGCTTGTAGCGTTATATTATAGATGAGCCCCACATAGCTTCCTATATACAGTTTGAGCCCCCAAATAGCCTCCTATGTACAGTATGAGCCCCACATAGCTCCCGATATACAGTATGAGCCCAACATAGCCTCCTATATACAGTATGAGCCCCCGCATAGCTCCCGATATACAGTATGAGCCCCCAAATAGCCTCCTATATACAGTATGAGCCCCCAAATAGCCTCCTAGAGTACAGACCAAAAGTTTGGACACACCTTCTCATTTAAAGATTTTTCTGTATTTTCATGACTATGAAAATTGTACATTCACACTGAAGGCATCAAAACTATGAATTAACACATGTGGAATTATATACTTAACAAAAAAGTGTGAAACAACTGAAAATATGTCTTATATTCTAGGTTCTTCAAAGTAGCCACCTTTTGCTTTGATGACTGCTTTGCACACTCTTGGCATTCTCTTGATGAGCTTCAAGAGGTAGTCACCGGAAATGGTTTTCACTTCACAGGTGTGCCCTGTCAGGTTTAATACGTGGGATTTCTTGCCTTATAAATTGGGTTGGGACCATCAGTTGTGTTGTGCAGAAGTCAGGTGGATACACAGCTGATAGTCCTACTGAATAGACTGTTAGAATTTGTATTATGGCAAGAAAAAAGTAGCTAAGTAAATAAAAACGAGTGGCCATCATTACTTTAAGAAATGAAGGTCAGTCTGTTCGAAAAATTGGGAAAACTTTGAAAGTGTCCCAAAGTGCAGTGGCAAAAACCATCAAGCGCTACAAAGAAACTGGCTCACATGAGGACCGCCCCAGGAAAGGAAGACCAAGAGTCACCTCTGCTTCTGAGGATAAGTTTATCCGAGTCACCAGCCTCAGAAATCGCAGGTTAACAGCAGCTCAGATTAGAGACCAGGTCAATGCCAAACAGAGTTCTAGCAGCAGACACATCTCTTCAACAACTGTTAAGAGGAGACTTTGTGCAGCAGGCCTTCATGGTAAAATAGCTGCTAGGAAACCACTGCTAAGGACAGGTAACAAGGAGAAGAGACTTGTTTGGGCTAAAGAACACAAGGAATGGACAGCGCTCTGTTGTATACAAATGACCTGCAGTCTGCAGCAGGCGGGCATGTCAGCTGTGATGCGCTCACTGCTCTCCCGGGTTGTCTCAAGCTGGGAGGAGTAGCAATCAGTACATCATGACTCCTCCCTGTGTGTACGTCGCTTCACCCCTCCCAGCGTTGGACAAATGGGGAGATCAGTGCCCGCATCACAGCTGACACGCTCCTCTGCTGCAAACTGCAGCTCACTATTTGTATATAACAAAGCGCTGTTCTGTCCTGATGTCTTCATGTCAATGCTCTTTCCTCCTCTCCCCGTATCACCTCTGATTGACTGAGTTTGCTTCCCATGTGTCACCCCTGACTGACTGAGCACCTTCTCCATTTATCACCCCTGACTGCACCCCTTCCCCATGTATCACCCCTGACTGACTGAACCTCTTTTCCATGTATCACCCCTGACTGACTAAGTACGCTCCCCATATATCACCCCTAACTGACTAAAGGTTTTCTTCCCCCACCACTAAGAAAATGAGGCCGTTCATGAAAAGTTATAGCCTTATAGGTGGCAGAGAGATTTCCATAAAAAGTGTATGGCGGGATGTGAGGGAAAGCTCTTTTTCGATATCACTAATAACGCCATAAATAAGTGAGTTAGGGCCCCTACCACTATTAGTGGGAACATTCACATAATGTATTTGCTGCAGAATTTCTACAATGGAAATCCCACAGCAAATTAACAGCGGTAATATCCTCACAGATATTGTGCAGATATTGCTGAGTTTACTACTACGCAATGGTGCACCTTTACCACTGACTTGATCCCTTGTATCACAAAGGATGAAATAGATAGTGAATATCCACAGCATGAATTGACACATTGTTCGCATTAAGGAGGAAGATGAGTGGATTCAATACTCCTGATGGGTACTATGAAATCTTTGTGATGCCATTTGGGTTGACTAATGCTCCCACCATCTTTCAACCCTTTTTTAATCATCTGGCAGGTAGGTTTATTGTGATGTATCTTGATGATATATTGATTTATTCACCTGACCTCGTGTCACATCAGGTACCTGTCAGGCAGATCGAACAGATACTCAGAGACAATAAATTATTTGTCAAACCAGAGAAATGTATGTTCTTAGTTCAGGAGATCCCTTTTCTAGGTTATTTCTTATAGTTCACCGGTTTTCGCATGGATCAGGCAAGTGTCCGGGCGGTTGTAGATTGGGATCGTCCTGAGAACTTAAAGGCGTTACAAAGGTTTTTAGGTTTCTCCAACTACTACCGTAAGTTCATCAAAAACTTTTCGGTAGTGGCCAAATCTCTGACGGATATGATCAGGAAAGTGACGTACTTTTCCAAATGGTCTAGTCTGGCCTGGGAGGCTTTTGATACCTTGAAGAAATGTTTTGCATCTGCACCGATTCTGACGTCACTCAGCCATTTATTGTAGAAGTTGACTTGTCTGAGGTGGGGGTTGTATTATCGTTGTATTATCGCAGGGAGCATCTCCTAGTAAATGGCGTCCGTGTGCATATTTTTCTAAGAAACTCGTCCGCTGAGAAAAATGATGACATTTGTAATAGGAAACCCTTGGCAATTAATTCTTAAGAACGGCGTCATTTTCTCGAGGGGGCAGTACATCCGGTCATGGTAATAACCGATCTTAACTAAAATCTTCGAAGCGTCTAATGCCTAGACAGGCAAAATGGTCGTTGTTTTTCAGCAGGTTCAACTTTTTTGTGACGTATAGGCTGGTGAATAAGAACGTTAAGGCAATTGATTTATCTCGTTGTTTTCCTGGGGATGGAGAAAATTGTAAACCAGTTCCTATACTACAAAGAGGGGTCGTTATTGCTTCTATAGGTTCTGATCTTGAGAAGTAGGTTTCTGAAGCTCAGGGGGACACTCCTGCTGCCTGTTTACTAGGTAAACTATTTGTAACTGTGAATGTCTGTCTCAAAGTTAGAAGTCAACACCATGATTCGGTCTTGGTCGGACACCCGAGTAGTAAAGCCACCACAGTTCTCCTTGCTCTGCATTTTTGGTAGTCTGAGGTGCATCAGGATGTTTGGGAGTATGTAGCTGCCTGTAGTGTGTGTGAGAATTCTAAGACCCCTCATATTCCTTCATCCGGGTCTCTCCAACCATTGGCGATTCCCACTAGACCTTTTACTCATTTATCGGTAGATTTCATCACTGATCTACCCATGTCTGCAGGTAATAGTTATTTTGGTGGTGGTGGACAGTTCAGCAAGATGTATCATTTCATTGTGATATAGGCCTTACCCAATGCCAAGACCATGGTGCAAATTTTCATCAATTAACTTGTAAAATTACATGGAATTCCTACCGGTACCGGTGCAATTTATTTCCAAATTTTGGAAAGCGTTTTGCGCTTGTTTGGGGATACATCTATCATTTTCCTAGGCCTTTCATCCACAGTCTAATGGGCAAACTGAGCCTGTTATCCAAAACTGTTCTGTAGTGATTAGTCTGTGTGCATATCCTCATTCTCTCCTATTTGGTTTTTCCTTCCTATTCTTCCCGGTGTTCCACTCTGTTGTTTGTGATTGCATGTTTGTATGATTGGTATTCCGTTGTAAATCTGGTTTGTGTATTCTTAAACACTATAACTCCTTACTTCCCTGGGTGGGGGAGGGGACCGATTATGGCTGATTTAGGAGCTCATCAAGGTACGTGGCCCCAGCATCTTCACCATTAGATGTAATCTGGAGAGCAGGGATAGCTAGGGATAGGAAAGGAGCCCCTAGCCCCGGGATATCCAACAACTGAGCTATGACAATAAACCGGGAAATTACAAGTAGATTATACAATGCAGAACATATGAGTTTTAAAGTACAATTAGGCAGAAAAGGCTCTCAGGGATTATATAGTGTTCCTCTGACAGGGGTGATACATCCATCCTTGTGAGAGTTACTACTTTGGCTCCTCCTGTACTAATGGCCCTATTGGGAGTTGCTGGGTTGTCCCGCTAGGCCATAAGTCCTCCTGACAAAGTCTACCAATGCACGTTGAGCCTCCTTTGCTCCAACTGACCCCCACTCTGTCTGCTGTCCTAGCCCAGCCCGACCCCTGTACAATAAATCAGTGCTGGAAGCGATGGCCCGGCTCACTCGTGTCATCCTTCTGTAACTGCAGGAATCCCCTTATGGGCGGAGTCTCCTCTTCGGGGCTTGACCAAATACAACTATCTCCCAGATCTGGGGAGAATGGGTCTGGGCTCCAAATCTTGACTGCATTGTCAGGGTTTGGTATCTTGACCGGTGCAGGTCTTGAATTTGGGCCTTGACCAGCTCAGTCTGGACTTTGAGTCGGGTCCTCGGGTCTTGACCGGCATAGTCGGGGCTCCGGATGTTATCTGGTGTCGTCTGGGATCTGTCTGCAATCTGCCAGCACTCTGGTTGCACACAATTCCTGCTGCAGCCTGACACTCTGACTGCAGCGTCTTCTCCTGTGCACCAGTGGCGTACCGTGAATGGCGGCAGGCCACGGCACTGCTATGGGGCCTGTGAGCCAGGGGGGCCCATGAGCCGGGGGGCCCCGAAGCCGTGGGGGAACGAGGAGGATAGGAGAGTATTGTATTTAGAGGGGAGGGGAGGTTGCGGAGGAGCGGGCACACGCAGTAGCCACAGCTACGTGTGCCTGCTGCTAAAGGGCAATAAATATTCCCTCTTCTCCAATTCCATGGGCATGGAGAAGAATGAATATTAATTTTTTTTAGCAGCGGGCACGGAGGAGCGCTGAGCCGCAGCTCCTGCTGACAGTGCCCGCTACTAAAAAGAATGCATATTCATTCTTCTCCATGCACATAGTCCTGGCGTAGATAAAAGTGAATATGCTGGCAGCTCACAGCAGCGTCTGAGAGCGCGCGCTGCTCAGATGTTGACATGAGCTGCTGGCAGACAGGACACAGGGCTGGAGCAGAGGTAAGGAAAGAAAGTGAGTATAAGGCTGTGTGCCCACGATGCGTTTTTTAAGCGTTTCCGCAGCACAAAAACGCTGCAGAGACGCTTAAAAAATGCATGGTAGAAGGCCTGCTATGTTCCCCAATGATAATCCGCATGTGCTGTGCACATGCTGCGGAAATTTCCACTGCGGATTATCATTGCGGAAAAAAAAAGCACTACCAATTATTTTGCGGAAGTGCTGCATTTTCGCCGCCATTGTCTTGCATTAGATCGCATGGATTACGCATCACTGTATATGTAGATGTGTATTCCATGCTTTCTAATGTGCGGATGGTACCCATGTCTAGAGGAGAGGAGACTCTCCTCTGGACCCGGGTACCATAGAAACTGTAAAAAAAAAGAATAAAATAAAAAATAAATATATACTTACCTTCTGGCGGCCCCCGCTGCACTCGTCCTTTCATGCCAGCAGTTCACGATGGACTGAAGGACCTGCACTGACGTCATAGTCATGTGACTGGTCACGCGACGCTGACGTCGGCAGGTCCTTCAGTGTACCGCTGCGGGCAAGGGAGAACGGAGGGCAGCAAGACAGCGCGGGCCATCAGAGGGTAAGTATATATTTATTTTTTACCATTCTTTTGGTGACAGTATATAAATCCATGCCGTTTGCATGGATTTATATTGTGTGACCAAGTTGACAAGCACTTTCCAAGTGATGCTAAAATCGCTTGGAAAGCGCTTGTCAACCCGCATGCGGAAATGCAAGCGATGAACGCTTGACTTCCGCATGTCCGTGGCAGGAAAACGCATGTACAATCTGCATGCGTTTTTTTCTGCCAATGAGATGCCGAAACGCTCAGGAAAAAATCCTGAGCATTTCTGCATCGTGGGCACATAGCCTTAGTGTTTATTTGTTTTATGTGTGCAGTGATTAAGCCATGCATACCAGGATTGGGGGATGAGGGGGCCACACATACCAGGATTGGGGGATGAGGGGTGCCATACATACCAGGATTGGGGGATGAGGGGTGCCATGCATACCAGGATTGAAGGATGAGGGGTGCCATGCATACCAGGATTGGGGGATGAGGGGAGCCATGCATACCAGGATTGAGGGATGAGGGGTGCCATGCATACCAGGATTGGGGGATGAGGGGGCCATGCATACCAGGATTGGGGATGCGGGGCACCATACATAACAGGACTGGGGGATAATGAGGCCATACATACCAAGATTGGGGGACAAGGAGGTCATGCATACCAGAATTGGGGATGAAGGGGCCATAAATACCAGGACTTGGGGTGAGGGGTGCCATGCATACCAGGATTGGGGGATGAGAGGTGCAATACATACCAGGATTGGTGGGGGATGAGGGGTGCAATGTATACCAGGATTGGGGGATGAGGGGTGCCATGCATACCAGGATTGGAGGTTGAGGAGGTCATGCATACCAGGATTGGGGGATGAGGGATGACATGCATACCAGAATTGGGGATGAAGGGTGACATGCATACCAGAATTGGGGATGAGGGGTGCCATGCATACCAAGATTGGGGATGAGGGGTACCATGCATACCAGGAATGGGGGATGAGGGGGCCATGCATACCAGGATTGGGGGATAAGGGGTGCCATACATACCAGGATTTCAGATGAGGGGCACTATACATACCCGGACTGGGGGATGAGGAGGCCATACATACCAGGATTGGGGGATGAGGGGGTCATTCATACCAGGATTGGGGATGAGGGGTGCCATACATAGCAGGATTAGGTGATGAGGGGGCCATAAATACCAGGATTTGGGGTGAGGGGGGCCATACGTACCAGGATTGGGGGATGAGGGGTGCCATGCATACCAGGAATGGGGGATGAGGGGTGCCATGCATACCAGGATTAGGGGATGATGGGTGCCATGCATACCAGGATTGGGGATGAGGGGTGCCATGCATACCAGGATTGGGGATGAGGGGTGTCATGCATACCAGAACTCTCTAGCTCTTTGTTTGGGCAACAATCTTGGGCAACAGTGTTGGAAGAATGAAAAAAAAATTGGTTCCAAAATTGTGCTGATGTAAAGTAGACATGTGGGAAATGTTACTTATTAACTATTTTATGTGACATATCTCTCTGATTTAAGGGCATGAAAATTCAAAGTTTGAAAATTTCACCAAATTTCCAATTTTTTTCACAAATAAACGCAAGTCATGTCGAATAAATTTTACCACTGTCATGAAGTACAACATGTCACAAAAAACATCTCAGAATTAGTAGGATCCGTTTAAGCGTTCCAGGGTTATTACCTCATAAAGTGACACTAGTCAGAATTGTAAAATTTGGCCTGGTCATTAAGGACATAATTGGCTCCATCCTTAAGGGGTTAAAGAGGCCGGTAAACAAGCACCGAACGACTTGAATATTGTTGATCACACTAATTTAATGGCCTAAACTCAGACCATGTAAATGCAACCTAAATGTTTGTGTGTGATGCTGAAATATGATAGCACTTTTAACTTTTGACTAGGGCCCCACTTTGTCTAAAACCAGCCCTGCCCCCATCCACAGTATAATGGACATCACAGCTCACCACACACACCATGATAGATCCCACCGCTTTCCCCGAACAGTATGATGGACATCACAGACCATCACACAAAGTATGATTGACCTCACATCTCTCCTGTACACAGTATCACGACATCCCACACTCACCTGCAAAGTATGATGGATCCCACAGCTCCCCAAATACTGTATGATAGACCACACGGCCAAATATATAAAGTATGATGACCCCCACGATCACAGACACAGTATGCTGTTTCCAGGGGTGGATTAAGAGTAGCAAGGGCCCCGGGCAGTTTAGAAGGCGCCCACCCCCCCCACACACACACCTGATGTATCACGTAACATGTCACATGATCCCCTGTGATAGATCATGTGATAGTTCACGTGAAATTAATTTGGCACAATATTAATATATTAATTATAATATTTTTTTTTACATTAATTGTATTACTTCATATTGAGCACAATTAAGTTTGCTGACATTCCCTATATACAGTATGAGACCCTACACACAATATGAGCTGCCACAATCCTCCCATACACAGCAGGAGGCCACACGTAGCCATCTATACACAGCGGGAGGCCGCATGTAGCCATCTATACACAGCGGAAGACCACACGGCGCCATCTATACACAGCGAGAGGCCGCACGGCGCCATCTATACACAGCGGGAGGCCGCACGGCGCCATCTATACACAGCGGGAGGCCGCACGGCGCCATCTATACACAGCGGGAGGCAGCACGGTGCCATTTATACACAGCGGGATACCGCACGGTGCCATCTATAGACAGCAGGGGGCCGCACGGTGCCATCTATACACAGCAGGAGGCCGCACGGTGCCATCTATACACAGCAGGAGGCCGCACGCAGCCATCTATACACAGTGGGAGGCCACACGGCGCAATCTATATGCAGCGGGAGGCTGCACGGCGCCATCTATACACAGCGGGAGGCCGCACGGCGCCATCTATACAGAGCGGGAGGCCGCACGGCGCCATCTATACACAGCGGGAGGCCGCACGGTGCCATTTATACACAGCGGGAGGCCGCACGGTGCCATCTATACACAGCAGGGGGCCGCACGGTGCCATCTATACACAGCAGGAGGCCGCACGGTGCCATCTATACACAGCAGGAGGCCGCACGTAGCCTTCTATACACAGCAGGAGGCTGCACGGCGCCCCCCAGATACAGCAGGGGACCGCATGGCGCCATCTATACACAGTGGGAGGCCACACGGCGCCCCCCCAGAGACAGCAGGAGGCCACACGGTGCCTCCCCGGAGACAGCGGGAGGCCGCACGATGCCCCCCCAGAGACAGCGGGAGGCCGCACGCAGTCACGCATATACACACAAACATATACAGACATATACATACATGCACGCATAAACACATTTGAAACACAAAAATACATATAAACAGACATCACAAAATGATATCTGCACACTCACACACACACAAACTCACTCACCATCCCACGGCTCCCGTCGTCCAGCTCCTCTCCGGTGGTAAGTAGCAGTGCAAGGCGCGCACTGCGTGACGTCACACTAGCAGACACGGCCGCGCACAGGGCCGTGTTTCCTAGCTGTGACGCGGCCGGGCCAGCACACAGGGAAGTTCACAGGTGCAGTGCTGGCCCGGCCGAAGAAGAAGCAGCGGCCGTGCGCAGCTGCTGGGGGAGTGGTCCGGGGGCCCCCCGTCTCTGACTGCCGGTATGTGCCGCGGCTCCGCACATATTATAATGAGGGCAATCTGGCCCTGAAACCCCCGGGGCCCAGGGCGGTAGCCCAGATTGCCCTCATTATAATCCGCCTATGGGCCCTAGCATATCCAACAAAGCTATTGACTGAAAAATGTAAAGAATTACAGCAGGGTGGCAGTATAGAAGTGAACTTGCATTGTTCCTTACTAGTGATGAGAAAGAGTGCTCAGGGCCACGCATGTTTGGCACTCTTTAGACAGCGAATAAACATGCGGGGATTGCCTAACATTCACTGTAATGCCGTAGCCATGTTGATTGTAACATTACAGTGATTGGCTGGCCACATAGCGTCATCGGGTCTACATAAGACCCAGTGAACCTATGCTCGTCAGTCTACCTTGGAAACAGACAGAATAGGGAGAGCTGCTGCTGAGTGAGAGAGAGAATGGGCGGTTTATTAGTTTCCAGCTGATGCTGGAGGGCCAGTCTCCAGCACTGAAGGCAATATGCAGAAGTCCCAAAGACCGTGCAAGCAGGCCCCATTCTTAAGATGGTGGGAAACGCATCTATCACACATGTGGAATATCCCATGCACAGGTGTGCCGGCGTCCTGTTCCTCCTTGCAGTGTCTCAGTATGTACCAGTTTCTCCTGGGATCTACAGCAATGTCCGTTTAAGCTAGCAATATGCACAGAAAGTTATCTACTTTTTGTATATATCCTTCCTGGACTGCATTTTTCCACTTTATTTGATAAAATTTTTTCTATTTGAAGAATTCATTTGTCGGGTGTGTTGTAGAGGACATATTGATACTCATGCTAGAGCAACTCCATTTTGTCTACTTGCTTTAAAATCATGTTATCACTCCTTGCATAACATACATTCTTTCTTTCTCTTCCCATAGAACTTATCTCACACTAACCTTTTCTCAAGAGAACATTTTGTCAGACACTCTGTTATCTAACTTGTTTAGGCCAGGTTCGACCTTGTAAAATTTCCATAGTGCTTCAAACTAACAATGATAATATGACCATATATGTGTTTTCCGTAATAATTGTACTAACATCAGTTAGCCTATATTATAGTAGTATGGCTGTAGAGTTGATTGGCTATTTGATATATTCAAAACAATATAAAATGCTAAGCAAAATAAACGGGATCAGAGATTCTTTGAGTCCTCCCAATACAGAACATTGTTTCCGTTTGGTTTTCTGTGGATTGCAATCAACATAATAATTTAATAATTTGACACTCACTTGGTCAACCGTGAAGGGTTATTGCCCTCCCTTAACAGTGTCAGTTTATATCCCATGGATAAGCCATACATGAAGAAGGTGACAACATCCCTTATAGGCCACGTTCACACGTTCAGTATTTGGTCAGTATTTTACATCAGTATTTGTAAGCCAAAACCAGGAGTGGGTGATAAATACAGAAGTGGTGACGTGTTTCTATTATACTTTTCCTCTGATTGTTCCACTCCTGGCTTTGGCTTATAAATACTGATGTAAAATACTGATCAAATACAGAACGTGGCCTTAGATAAGTTACCGTCAGAGGTTTTTATAAGTAGCCTATTTCCCTTGCCCCTTTGAGAGCAGCATATGCTGGGCTGACCGATGGTATTGAGGGAGAACTGGGATGGATTGAGACGGCCGTTCAGCCTCCAGCAGTCTGTAGTGTCAGACCAGATTGGGGGTCCTGTGCACCGCACACAGGGGGACACTGGAGACCTCCTGTCATAACCAGTACCAGTCGCAGAGCAGGGAATTATCTTCTGCACGCTGGAGAAAAAGCCCAAAAATAATATCACAACTGGAATTCCTTTACATAAGTAGAAGTGCACCTTAACTCCACGGCCGTGTTAACTCTTTGTGAAGCTTCACTTATATAATGGAGGAGATGTGAATAAGTGCTGAACATACAATTCCCTAATAGACAGCAATGGCTCAGAAACGTGCAGCTTCATCAATCCAGTAGAAGAACTCTGTGCACAAAACACTTACAGCAATCCTACAGAACCATGCAGAAAAATCCTAAGCAAACCGGTTGAAGATGGAGAGAAAATGGGGTGTTTACTAAAAAAATAAGTTGTAATATTAGATCAGATAACCCTATAACACCAATTTTTCATGGGCTTCCAAAAACCCACAAATTAGAATTTCCTACACCCTTACGCCCCATTATATCGAGTATTTCTTCTCTGAATGAACGTTTAAGTCGATGGGTAGATTTTCATCTACAACCATTAATTCCCAGAACACCGGGTTACCTAAAGGATACGTCATCGGTAATTGATTATATGAAAAATGTAAAATGGTCTGAAAAATCTAAATTTCTGTCATGTGATGTAGTAAGTTCATTTTCATCTATTCCGCATAATTTATCATTAACTGCTGTGTTCCATCACCTACAAAAATATAGCGGGTATACGGACGAAACAAAGGAAATTATTATCCGGAATACTGAATATCTCCTTGAGGATAATTTTTTTATGTTCAATGAAGAATATTATTTCCAAATTAAAGGTTGCCCAATGGGCTCATGTTCCTCTCCATCTTTAGCCGTACTTTTTGTATCATTCTGGGAAGAAAACATTATTTTCACAGATAATAATCCTTTTAAAAATGACATTGAATTGTATGTTAGATATTTGGACTATGCTTTAGTAATATGGGCAGGGGAAGTGGAAAAAATCCCATATTTTTTATGTTATATCAATACCAATGATGTTAATTTAAAATTTACTTATATTGAACCAGAGGTTAAAATCAGTTTTTTGAACTTGTTTCTCATGGGGGATGTAAAACAACAAAGAGTTAGATATCGCAACTATAGAAAACCTATCAGTGGGAACACTACACTTAGAGCACACGGCTGCCACCCCGCCCATACTGTGAATTCAATCCCCTATGGTGAATTAAATAGAATCTATAGAAACAGCTCTGATATTACACTATTTAATGAACAAGCAGAGGTAGCGACAGCTAGATTGAGGGAAAGGGGATATAAGAAAAAACAAATTAATTCAGAAATTAAAAAAGTTCTTAGAAGAAATACTCATTTAACTAATAGGAGTGCTGGTATTAACAACAACCAAAAACCAATAACAACTAAACCTAATAATATGGAAAATAAAATCATTTTTAGTACCCCATATAGTTGCCAATTTCAGGAAGTAAGAAATATTATAAACAGATATGTCCCTATATTATTTCAAGATCGGAACTTAAACAAAATTGTGAAAAATGGATTAGTATGTGTGCCGAGAAAAGGTAGATCAATAGGTGCTACTCTTTCCCCAAGTCTATATGTGACACAAAAAGTGATAATAAAACCTGGCTAAGTTGTAAAGGTTTTTTTAAATGTGCATGTTCTAAATGCACAATGTGTCAGTACACACTGCAAACTCCAAAAATGTATTCAGCCAATGATATTAAAAGATTTATTAATTGTAATACAAACTATGTCGTGTATTGCATTTTCTGCAAAGAATGTAAAATGAAATACATTGGCTGCACAATACGTAAATTACAGAAAAGGATGGCAGAACATGTTACTAATAGTGTTGAGCCACCCCCGTAGTGTTCGAGTTCGGTTCGTCGAACACCCGTGTGTTCGCCGAACTGTTCGTCGAACTGTTCGTCCAACACCTTCGAACACCGGTAAAACCAATGGCAGGCAAACAAAAACACATAGAAACACATAGAAAACACCTTCAAAGGTGTCCAAAAGCTGACAAACTGATCAGAAGACACAACTAACACATGGAAAAGTGACAAGTACATATAGTCATGCGAAAAGAAAAAAGGTGGAGGAGTAAAAGGAGGGGGAGACACAGATATAGGCATGTCATGCCCTTCTAAAATCCAAAAAGTGAGAAGCCGACACGGCCAGTCCGCTCCTGCCCGTGCCACCTCTGTGTCGCCGGGTTTGTGCCAGAGCCGCGGTGAACCCTGACGGCCAGCCCCCCTCTCCCAATACTGGTGCCTGTCCGCTGGTGGGTCGAGCGAGCCCCCCTGTGGTGGAGGCAGCTCTAAGCTTTTTAATTTAAATTGTCTCTCTAATTTGAATGAATACACTTTAAATCCATTTACAAGGATCTATTGGAGGGCAAGTCTCATGCCAGCAGCCGCGTAATTCCAGCTCCAGTAGCGTCCACTAAAGCTGCTGCAGTTAAAAAGCTTTTATAAGGATCGAGCTCGGCTGTCCACCGCAAGGCATCCTACTGCCAGTCCCAGCCCCTATGCCTTGGGGTGCCTCCTGATGCTCTTCACTGAGTATCCCGTGGTCCCGAAGCATTTCCTTTGAAAAAATTAAGTGTCCAAACTACAGGTGGTGTAGCTTGCTTAACAGCCGGGATAATCCGCTGACTAGCAGACACTGCTACTAGGCACAAAGTATTTCCTGGGCTAGATGCAGTTAAAAATTTGTAATTAGATACTCTCGTTGGATGCTGAGAAAGCATTCCATAGAGTCTCCTGGCACGCCATATATTATTCTCTTAAAAAGTTTGGGGTAGGGGTCTAGGGGACCCTTTTATAGCCAAAATCACGGCCCTGTATCGCAATACGTCACCTAGGCTGAAGATAAATGGAACTGTAGCACCCTGAGGGCTCGGTTGCTACAGAAATATTGCACCTCACCCAGAGGTGTGATATCTCACTCTCAGGTAAGGATGGAGTGTGGATCAGGACCCGACACCTGCATGCATTACACCACATTGCCGTGGGGCAGGGCGACCAATATGCCCCTGAGATGGGTACGACAGTCCCTGTCCCTGGCTGGAGTGGGGGGAGGGAACACTGAGGAAGGGGAACCCTGTAGTGCAGGAGCAGGGAGGAAGCAGTTCCTGGGTGCATTGAGAAGGGAGTATAAAAGGTGGGCACCATCTTAGTTCAGTGCAGAGAAGTCTGAGCAGAAGTGACAGGGAGCAGGGGCTCTGCATGAGCTCTGCTCCGGAGGCGGGCCTAGTAACAGAGGCCAAGGCCTGGAAGAGGGAGAAGAAAGGAAGAGGAGTGGAAAAGGCTCCAGGAACGAGGAACGAAGGGATCCCAGGGGTTCGGACGGGCGAGTCTCCACCGCATGCCCGAATCCACCTGCGTGGAGGGGTCAGGCCAAAGGGGGAGACCGGTCCCCGAAACTAGTGGAGGCGGGAAACGACCCTCAGGTAGAAACCGGAGGCTGTGACATTTTATGTGGCGCAGCCCCTCGCTACACCCGCTAGGAAGGCACCACATAGGGTCAGGGAAACTGGCGCCAAGTTTACCAAGAGGAGGCCCGAGGCAGCCGGACAGAAGGGTTGGTAAGAAAGGCCAGACAAAGGACACACAAAGGGGGTCCTGAGAAGCGCTCCAAAGTTATCTGGGAGTTGTCTGAGCCCCTCACCTGGTGAGCACAGTACGACGTGGGCAGCCGTTACCTGCAGAAGTGATCTGGATAATAAGAACTGTGAGTAAAGGCCCTGGACTGCATCACTGACTCCGTGTCGTTACTGCTGCTGCCCTGCACCATCACCCCCATCCTCCGCATACACTGCCCTGAGGCTATACTCCTCCCGTGGGGAGTTGTGCTACGCTCTGCTGCACCCACAACACCAGCCTCAGCGGTCTGCCCTGCAGCGGCGGTTCACTCTACCCGCATTCCACGAGTGGCGTAGTCGGACATTTAAACATCAAAACCACATAAATAGTTCCGCCACTGGTTTGACCGCCCTGAACCACGGAACCGGGTCGCCGCCAAGGAGACTACAACCACCAGCATCCACCAAAAAGGGTCCGGCTCCGGGTGCCCAAGGCCCAGGGGGCACGTCAGAACATTTTCATCACCTTTCATAATCACCAATGGGACAAGGCAGGGATGTCCTCTGTCCCCTCTCTTATACATCCTAGTGACGGAGCACCTGCTCTCATCAATTCGCCATAACCCCAATATTAGGTGGATTGAGGTGGGAGGCACCGAGTACAAGTGCTCTCTATTTGCTGATGATGTCCTAGTATATATCACTCAATCACATATATCCATCCCTGCTGTTATGGCTGAAATAGATCACTTTGTTACATGGTCAAATTTTAAAATCAATGCAGCGAAGTCTGAGGCCCTCGATGTCTCCCTCCCCAAATCCATATAGGATTCCATCCAGTCCAACTTTCCCTTTGCCTGGCCCTCACAGGGTATCAAATACTTAGGAATTCCTATTCATAGAGACCTCTCCCATCTATGTTATCTTAATTTGGGGCCCTTTATTGAACAACTCCATACAGACCACGGTTGGCAAGTTAGAACTGTAAGATTCACTACGTGAACCACCGGTGTTTTGTGGAAAAGCACATGTACACTGTGTTCCAAATTATTATGCAAAAAGTGTTTAGGTGTGATAAGGGAAGAATTTGTTTGTTTGTCAGTTAAACTCATTGATGGTGATGTGTGTCAGGGCTCTTTATATCACTGTAAGCAATTGCAGACACCTGTGCTAATTAGTTTGGCAGGTGTGTCCAATGAAAGGCAAGACTACTTAAGAAGGCTGTCCCACATTATTAAGCAGCCTACATTTTCTGCCAAAATGGGAAAGAAAAAGGATGTGTCGGCTGCTGAGAAGCAACAAATTGTGGAGTGTTTAGGTCAAGGCATGACTACAATCAACATTGTGCGATGATCAGGATGAAGTGTCTTGGCAATCAAGAAGTATGTAGCTGATTCACAGTACACACGTGTGCGTGCTGATAAGGGCAAATTGAGGACTCTTTCCTACAGGCAATGACGTCAGGTTAAAAGAGCAGCGGCAAAAAAGCCTTGTCATAGCAGCAGACAAGTTTTTGAAGCTGCTGGTGCCTCCAACGTTCCCCGAACAACAAGATGCAGGGTCCTTCAGAGGTTTGCAGCTGTGCATACGCCATCCTGTCGACCTCCTCTATCCACTTCACACAAGCAGAAACGACTCCAGTGGGCCAAACATAACATGAAGACTGATTTCAAAACTGTTTTGTTCACGGATGAGTGCCGTGCAACGCTCGATGGTCCAGATGGATGGAGTGGAGGATGACTGGTTGATGGACACCCCACGCAAACACGGCTACAGCGCCAACAAGGAGGAGGTGGCGTAATGTTTTGGGCTGGAATCATGGGGAGAGAGATTGTCGGCCCCTTTAGGATCCCTGAAGGGGTAAAGATGAACTCCATAATGTATGTGGAGTTTCTCAAACAGCACTTCCTGCCATGGTTCAAGAAGAAGAACCGTGTATTCCACAGCAAGATCATTTTTATGCATGATAATGCACCGTCTCATGCTGCACATAACACATCTGCATCTCTGGCTGATATGGGCATAAAAGGGGACAAACTTATGGTGTGACCCCCATGCTCCCCTGACCTCTACCCCATTCAGAACCTCTGGAGCATCATCAAAAGGAGTGTCTATGATGGCGGGAGGCAGTTCACATCTAAGCAACAGCTCTGGGAGGGTATTCTCTCCTCATGCAAAACAATTTAAGCAGAAACCATCCAAAACCTGACAAATTCAATGGACGAGAGAGTTCAGAAGCTCCTTTCGAACAAGGGGTCCTATGTGCAAATGTAACATCACCTAGAATAAAGTTTTCAGTTGAAAACTGTTTGATTTTAGTTTCTAATAACCTGCTAATGCTTATAATTTCAAATATGACCATTTTTTTGGTCTTTATTAAAATGAAAAGGTTGATCGAAGAGTGTGGGGGATCTAAGAGTGTGGCAACCCAGTAGTCAGGATTACTTCGAATTCTGACAATCTGAGGGTCATGTTGCAGGTAGTGCAGCAAGAAGGCACTTATGTGTCTTGCGCATCTCGGAGCCCCAAAATTATTTTCCGGGCTAGATGCAGCTAAAAATTATTATTAATTTTAAATCTGGTGGAGCTTAGTATAGATGGCCTAACAGAATCAGTACTGCACACTGCTACAAAGCCCAAACTATTTTCCAGCCAAGATACAGATAAACATGATTAGTAATTTTAAATCTGGTGGAGCTTAGTATAGATGGCCTAATAGAATCAGTACTGCACACTGCTACAAAGCCCAAATAATTTTCCAGCCAAGATACAGATAAACATGATTAGTAATTTGAAAGCTTAAAATTGTTGGTGAGGTGATTTTAACCAATCATCAAGCTTTTACTCTCCCCAGGATGACACAGGGGTAGAAAAGTCGTTTCGGATCCATGATTTGTTCATCTTTATAAACGTGAGTCTGTCTACATTATCAGTGGAGAGCCGCGTGCGCTTATCTGTCAGCACACCACCAGCAGCGCTGAACACACGTTCAGACAGAACGCTGGCGTAAGTGGCTAGCTCCAGCCATTTATCCTGATTGGAAGCCCAAAAAGAGCAAGGGTCCAGTGACACAGTCATGGCTTCAATGTTTACTTGGAGATACTCCTGTACCATCGTCTCTAGGCGTTGACTATGTGTCAGACTTCTTGTCTCCTGTGGCCTTGCAAAGGATGGGCTAAAAAAGTGGTGAAATGATTCCGCAAAATTGATGTTACCAGCAGATACTGTGTTTCTGTTACGGTTTGAGTGCTGAACACTCGACGGTCCCACGGTTGGCAAGTTGGAACTGTGAGATTCACTACGTGCACCACTGGTGTTTTGTGGAAAAGCACATGTAAGATTCTGCAACAGTCTCTGCTGATACTCCTGCATGCGTGCATCCCTTTCTATGGCAGGAATAATTTCTGCAAATTTACTTTTGTACCGGGGATCTAACAGTGTGGCAACCCAGTAGTCAGGATTATTTCTAATTCTCACAATTTGAGGGTCATGTTGCAGGTAGTGCAGCAAGAAGGCACTCATGTGTGTTGCGCATCCAGGAGCACCAAGTCCCTGTTGTGTTGGTGGCGAGGTAACAATCATGCTTCCTTCCTCTGTCCTCTCCCCCCAACCTCGCACAACAGAAATGTGATCAAGGTCTCCCTCATCTGATGAGTCTTCCATCAGTTCATCCTCCACTTCTTCCTGGGCTCCTGCACCTTCCTCACTAGTTTCGCTGCTACCATGCGCCCTGGTAAAACCATCTCCCCCACCCTCACACGCTTGCCGCCTTGGTGCTGCCGACCGTCTGGACCTTGCAGATGTTAGCCCTTCCGCATACAACTCCTCCTCCTCTACTTCCTCCACCTCCTCTTGTGCCACCACCTGACTCCAAATTCTGTTTAACATGTGCTCCAGCATGTAAATCACCGGAATAGTCATGCTGATAATGGCATCGTCAGCACTAAACATCTTCGTCGCCATTTCAAAACTGTGCAGAAGGGTGCATAGGTCCCTGATCTGAGACCACTCCTCCAGCGTGATTTGCCCCACCTCTGGATCTCGTTGGACCAGGCTATACGTCAGAACGTATTGCACCAGGGCTTGTCGGTGCTGCCACAGTGGCTGCAACATGTGCAGAGTTGAATTCCACTGGGTAGGCACATTGCATTTTAGCCGGTGAAGTGGCAGGCCCAACGACTTCTGTAGAGATGTAAGTCGCTGAGCTGCGGGATGCGAACGGCGGAAGTGAGCACACAGCGACCGTGCCCTCTGCAGAAGGCCATCTAGTCCGGGATAGTGGGCTAAAAATTGCTGGACAACCAGGTTCAACACGTGAGCCATACAAGGCACGTGTGTGACATTGCCCCGGCGAAGGGCCGCACCCAAGTTTGCAGCATTGTCGCACACGGCCTTCCCTGGTTTCAGGTCCAG
Organism: Phyllobates terribilis; assembly: GCF_046119375.1. NCBI lineage: Eukaryota > Metazoa > Chordata > Amphibia > Anura > Dendrobatidae > Phyllobates > Phyllobates terribilis. Next base: position 411,987,362 of record NW_027362771.1, on the reverse strand, counting down.
TGGAGACAACTATTCATGAAATTGTTTCTCCAGAGCTGACCACAACTCCTCAGCTGTGTGACTCACATTTCCCAGACATTTTAAAGTAAAAACCGCCTGATGACCTTGAGCCCTACTGCCAGCATAGTAAGGAGGTGTGCAGGATCCCTTCTGCGCAGTTAGAAAGCTTGTGGCATGACCAGACAGGCCTTGGGTGCAGGTGGAGGACCGAGAGGAGGTTGAGGAGGCAGAAGCAGTGGAGGAACTTTGACATAAAGAGGATTGACGCACAACTCGTGTGGACGGCAAGACTTGGACAGCAGCCCCTTGTCCTGCTGTCACCATAGTTACCCAGCGCCCAGTCAGCGACATGTAACGCCCCTGTCCATGCCTACTCGTCCAAGTGTCTGTGGTGAAATGCACCCTGTCACACACAGAGTTTCTCAAAGAAGCGGTGATGTTGTGTGCGACATGCTGGTGGAGCGCAGGCACACCTTTCTTTGAGAAGTAGTGCCGACTGGGCATCTGGTACTGGGGCACTGCGACGGACATAAGGTCTCGAAAATCCTCTGTGTCCAACAGGCGGAAAGGCAGCATTTCTGTAGCCAAGAGCTTGCAGATGGTGAAATTCAACCTTTTTAGCTTTCTCATGGCTAGGAGGAAATGGTCTTTTACTTGTCCACATCTGAGGGACCGAGGGCTGGCTATTGTGCTTAGACGGGGTTGATAAGGGTGTCCCCGGCAAACTGCCGGTCTGTGAGGAAGATGCAGGCGGACATGTTAGGTTGCCTTGATCCAAAGGTGGTGCTATCGATGTCGGACAGCGCTCAACACCAGCTGGTGTTACCACCTCCAAAGAAAATGATGACCTGCCAATCACGCTGGCTGTTGCGGGTAAAGAGGTGGCATGTCTGCGCCCCAAAACAGGTGTGACTGCTGTCCCCCCAGTCACAGAGGATGAAGAGGCCGCGGATGCACAAGATATGACAGACGGTGGTTGGCCCGGCCGGCTAGGCCGCATTGTAGCACAGTGAGCTTCCCACTGCAACTTATGCTTCATGTCCATGTGCTGGTTCATGCATGAAGTACTCAAACTATGTATTTTTTGGCCTCTACTTAGCTTTTGCTGACAAATGTTACAGATAACACGAGTTGGGTCATCTTTATCGATCTGAAAAAATGCCCAGGCTATGCAAGGCTTAGCACCCATGCGACCTGAAGAGCCACCACGACTTGTGGTGAGAGGCAGAGTTGTGTTTGAGGATGCAGTTGTTGACGTGCTTCCAGTACTACGTCTCTGTCCAGGAAGGCGCAACCTGACCTCGTCGTCACTAGCATTCTCCTCCACCTCCTCTGCTGACCTCATCTCTTGGCTGACTGTGGGTTGACAGTAAGTGGGATCTCCAACCTCATCATAATCACCCTGTGCGTTATCACACCCGTCGTCCTCAGAGCCAACCTGTTCCTGCCCTGACAAAAAACTAAAGTTGTCGCTCCAATCAGGTATTTGAGTCTCATCATCGTCTTCCTCATTGTCTCCACCAACAGGAGTTACAGTTTGGGAATGAGGGTCTACATTATGGTGAGAACCTTCAGCGTCTGGTCCTGGATCCGACTCATAAAGATTCTGGCCATCAGTGCAGATCATTTCCTCGTCTGGATTCACAGAAGCGCTGGAGCCGACCTCTGATTCCCAGGCTATAGTATGAGTAAACAGCTCTGCAGACTCAACCATCTGTTCTACCTCATACTCAGACGGGCAGCTGGAGATTTGGGAGCTGTGAGGAAGCAAGTGCGATTGGGGTGACACCTTTGAGGACTGGAGTATTTGTGATGTTGAAGTTGATGTGGAGGAGAGCCCACTTAAAGGAACACTTGATATCCGTTGAAGCACCTGCTGTTTTTGTGCCTCATCTGGAATTTGTAGCGATAGGCGTGGCCGTAAGGAAGGGATCTTATCACATTGTCCGCTAAAAGAAGTAGACATTTTAGTTTGGCTGGAAGATGGTCTTTCTTCTGCAGATGTTACTGTTGCTTTAACACCTACCCCACGGACACAACCTTTTTTCCCCTTTCCCCTTTCCACCAGCAGCAGGCCTTTTTCCACTCATTTTGGTGGTTAACTAATTCACAACTCTGGAGTTGTTTGCACAAAAAAACAATGGATGGGAACCGAGCAGAGCTGAGTGGCCAAACTGTGGTATTAGGCCAAAACTATTGGCTGGGTTAGATGCAGAAAAAAATTATATTCAATTTGCAACCTGATGGAGGTCAGTATAGATGGACTAAAAGAACAAGTCCCACACACAGCTAGAAGCCCAAATATTTTTTCAGAGGTAGATGCAGAAAAAAATTATATTCAGTTTGCAACCTGATGGAGGTCAGTATAGATGGACTAATAGAACAAGTCCCACACACTGCTAGAAGGCCAAATATTTTTTCAGAGCTAGATGCAGAAAAATATTATATTCAATTTGCAACCTGATGGAGGTCAGTATAGCTGGACTAATAGAACAAGTCCCACACACTGCTAGAAGGCCAAATATTTTTTCAGAGCTAGATGCAGACAAAAAATTATTTTGAATTTGCAACCTGATGGAGGTCAGTATAGATGGACTAGTAGAACAAGTCCCACACACTGCTAGAAGGACAAATATTTTTTCAGAGCTAGATGCAGAAAAAAATTATATTCAATTTGCAACCTGATGGAGGTCAGTATAGATGGACTAATAGAACAAGTCCCACACACTGCTAGAAGCCCAAATATTTTTTCAGAGCTAGATGCAGACAAAAAATTATTTTTAATTTGCAACCTGATGGAGGTCAGTATAGATGGACTAATAGAACAAGTCCCACACACTGCTAGAAGGGCAAATATTTTTTCAGAGCTAGATGCAGATAAAAATTATTTTTAGTTTGCAACCTGATGGAGGTCAGTATAGATGGACTAATAAAACAAGTCCCACACACTGCTAGAAGCCCAAATATTTTTTCAGAGGTAGATGCAGAAAAAAAATATATTCAGTTTGCAACCTGATGGAGATCAGTATAGATGGACTAGTAGAACAAGTCCCACACACTGCTAGAAGGACAAATATTTTTTCAGAGCTAGATGCAGATAAAAATTATTTTTAATTTGCAACCTGATGGAGGTCAGTATAGATGGACTAGTAGAACAAGTCCCACACACTGCTAGAAGCCCAAATATTTTTTCAGAGCTAGATGCAGATAAAAATTATTTTTAATTTGCAACCTGATGGAGGTCAGTATAGATGGACTAATAGACCAAGTCCCACACACTGCTAGAAGGCTAAATATTTTTTCACAGCTAGATGCAGACAAAAAATATTTTTAATTTGCAACCTGATGGAGGTCAGTATAGATGGACTAATAGAACAAGTCCCACACACTGCTAGAAGCCCAAATATTTTTTCAGAGCTAGATGCAGACAAAAAATTATTTTGAATTTGCAACCTGATGGAGGTCAGTATAGATGGACTAGTAGAACAAGTCCCATACACTGCTAGAAGGACAAATATTTTTTCAGAGCTAGATGCAGAAAAAAATTATATTCAATTTGCAACCTTATGGAGGTCAGTATAGATGGACTAATAGAATGATGCTATGCCCAAAAGGTTTTACTTCACTAGGTGCAGTAAAAAAATTGGTATTCTATACACAGGTGGTGTATCTTGCAACACAGATAGGCTACTCCACTGACTAACACACTCTGCAATAGGCCAAAAAGGATTAGCTTTGCTAGATTCAGCCAAATGCTGTGAAAAAAACTTGCACAGCACTGGCACAGACCTGCCTGGCAAAAACTGGTAGGAACTGATGTAACTTAGTCCTGAAAAGGACTGCAATTACAATTAGTCTTTACTCCAACAACCTATCTATTTAAGAGCACAGACCTGCCTGATAAAAGTCGTAGGAAATGCTGTAACCTAGTCCTTAAAAGGACTGCAATCACAATTATTCCCTACTCCCAAGCTATCTGTAGATTTGCGCGAAAATTGGCTTGAAATTAACAAGGTATAGCGCACAAAGCAACAGCGGTGCCGTCTAACACGCAGCTGCAGCAGTGAGAAAATGGTGGCGACGGGGAAAATGGCTGGGTCTTATAGGGCAAGGACATGTGACATACACTGCCAATGACACATGCCCTTGCTTGTGTGAAAAAAAGCACTTCGCTCCGTGTGTGCGCTGCTGATAGGCTGACAGATTGCACCTCCCCACTGTAAATGCGGGAAAGAGAAAAAAAAATTGAGATCTTCATTATTCCTGCAGAGATCCATCCCCTGCCCCTCCCCCCGCCCCGCTGTACACTCAAGCTGCGTATTAACATTAATTTTCATCATTACTGAGAAAAAATCCAGTTATGATTTTGGTGCACGAACAGTTATCGAACATAACCTCGAACAGCCGAATTTTTCTCAAATCGTTCGTGTTCGCCGAACGGCTCGAACACCGCCCAAAACAGCTCGAATTTGAGATTGGCGAACAGTTCGAGTCGAACAACGCTCATCTCTAGTTACTAACATCAAAAATAAAAATGCATCCTATTCAGGAGAATGTAAACATTTTGTAGAGAGACATAAAGGGGAATTAAATAATTTTTCATTTTATGGGTTAGAAAAAGTGTATCTTTCTATTAGAGGAGGGGATAGGAGGAAAAAACTCCTGCTAAGAGAATTATTTTGGATCATTAAACTTGATACAAAATACCCTAATGGTATGAACTATAGGAATGATACTCTTTATTTATATTAAATTCTAGCGATTTGAGTGGTTCCTTGGGATTTAGCCTTGTGATTATGCAAATTATCCTCATATGTGATTGATTGTTAACATACAGTACAGACCAAAAGTTTGGACACAGTTGTCATTTAAAGATTTTTCTGTATTTTCATGACTTTGAAAATTGTACGTTCACACTGAAGGCATCAAAACTATGAATTAACACATGTGGAATTATATACAAAAAAGTGTGAAACAACTGAAAATATGTCTTATATTCTAGGTTCTTCAAAGTAGCCACCTTTTACTTTGATGACTGCTTTGCACACTCTTGGCATTTTCTTCATAGTCATGAAAAAACAGAAAAATCTTTAAATGAGAAGGTGTGTCCAAACTTTTGGTCTGTACTGTGTGTGTTCATTGATCAATGGTTGGTTACCATTTGTTTTTATATCATGTATCATAAGGAATCTGTATCTCAGTGCATAAGGGCTTTTTGCCAGAAACGCGTAGGAGATGTATTCCCAACTTGTATGATCTTTTAAATTATTTGAAATAAACTGAGGATTTTATTCAATTTGGGACTCGCCAGAAATTTTTCTTTTGTTTTGGGACAGTATCTTACTTACAGGCACATGGCATTTTGCTTGTTGTCTTTACATTCATCTGCAATTTAAAACAAATGTAAAACATTAATAGACATGCTAACATGTAATCAATAGCTACTCCAGCTTAACTGATGTCATCTCAGACTTGTTCCAGCGGCCCCCGAAGCCGATGCCGCAGGTGGGAGATTACGTACTCAGGCCTCAAAGACATCAGTTAGGTTGGAGGGGAAGTATTTGTGGTATGGGCACTGCAATTATCACTAAAGCCGCTCTTCCTATGTGACTCCTAGCAAGCCATTTGCAGGGATAAAATGCCTTATTTTACATGCAATAAAGATACGGACATGCTTGGAAAGTTCACTTTAAAATGATCATATTAATTCTGTTAATGGAAAAATCTAGTCCCCCTAAATCCCTGCCTAAACCCCCACCCCACAAAAAGGAAAAAAAGACTGACCAATAACGCCAGATTCCTCTGTAAAGGCTATTAGCCATTATACTGTACACATTAATGTCGTCCGAACCTGACGAGATCAACTGACATTCTGATGTGTGTGGGGCTCTGCCGATTGTCCCCCTACTGATGATTTTACTTCTAGAAAAGTCAGGAGGTCCACACATATCACCCAGGATTAGAGCACAATACAGGTGCTGAATATACTCAGTCAGCAAATAAAGTGCATATACAGTTAGCTCCAGAAACATTTGAATAGTGACCGAATCTTTGTGATTTGGGCTCTACATGACACTATTTTTTATTGAAAATGAAACAACTGAGATGCAATTGAAGTGTAGACTTTCAGGTTTAATTAAGGGGTTTGAACAAAAATATCCTATAAAACGTTTTGGAATTGCAACCATTTTCCTACAAAGCCTCCTCATTTCAGGGGCTTAAAAGTAATTGGACAAATTAACTTTAGTATAAAACGTTCATTTTTTAATACTTTGTGGAGAATTCTTTGCAGGCAATGACTGGTGGAAGTCTGGAAGCCATGGACATCACCAAACACTAGGTTTCCTCCTTTGTGATGCTTTGCCAGGCCTTTACTGCAGCTGACTTCAGTTGTTTCTTATTTGTGGCTCTTTCTGCTTTAAGTTTTGTCTTATGCATGTGAAATGCTGCTCGATGGGATTGAGATCTGGTGATTGACTCAGCCATTGCAGGATAGTCCACTTTTTTACCTTAAAATTCTCCTGCGTTGCCTTTGCAATATGTTTTGGGTCACTGTCCATCTGTGAAGCTCTGTGCAATCAACTTTGCTGCACTTCAGAATCCATCCGACTGCTTCTGTCTTCAGTCACATCATCAATAAACACTAGGGACCCAGTGCCATTAGGAGCCATGCATGCTCGTGCCATCACACTGACTCCACCATGTTATACAGAGGATGTGGTGTGCTGGTGATCATGAGCTGTTACAAGTCTTCTCCTTACTTTCTTCTTCCCATCATTCTGACACAGTTTTATCTTAATTTCATCTGTCCAAAGAATGATTTTCCAGAGCTGGAATGGCTTGTTTATATTTTTTTGCAAAGTCTAATGTGGCCTTTCTATTTTTAAGGCTCATTAATGGTTTTCCCCTTCTGGTAAACCCTCTGAATTTGCTCTTATGAAGTCTTCTCTTTATGGTAAAGGTAGATAGTGATACATCTAATTCTTGGAGAGTTCTATGTACAGAAGTGTTCTTCACTTGGGTGGATGTTTTGAAGGGGTTTTCCTCCACCATGGAAAGGATTCAGCGATCATCCACCGCTATTGTCATGGACATCCAGGCCATTTTTGGGTTCCCAAGCTCACCACTACGATCTTGTTTTGCATAATGTATCAAACTGTTTTTATTTGTCCACTCCTAACATTTCTGCATTCTCTGATGGATTTCTTCTTTTTTTCTCAGCCTAATGCTGGTCTGTTTCTATTCCACTGAGAGTTCCTTTGACCGCATGTAGTGGTTCACAACAACAGCTTCCAAATGCTAATGTCACTCCTGGAATCAGCTCCAGACCTTTTACCTGCTTAACAAGGGAATAGCCTATGCAGTCTTCATTAATCCATCAAAGAACTTTTGAGATAATTGTCTAGCTAGTTTTGGTCCCTTTTAAAAACAGGCAGCTACATATTAAAGTCTTGTAATTCCTAAACCCTTACTCCAATTAATACATGAGTCGTCAAATGGTTCCTCGTGGTCTTCGGGTGAAAGTCTCACCCTCGATGGTGGATGAGAATTCTTTGAAAAAGTGGGAGGAGGCTTGTAATATTTGTTCCCATACATTTCTACAAATTCTGATTGAGATGGACAAACATAATCTAGACACTATGGACAGTGATATTAAAATACTACAGGAGAAACTACGGCAGAAATTGAACGCGGCTGATTGGGCCAAATTAGATGAGGAACTTATTACATTATTAAATAAATGGGAAGCAGAGATACAAAAACAGAAACTGAGTAAATATCAACGTGATATGCAGGACTATCGGGCTAATAGAATTTTTAAGTGGAGGGCAAAACCACTAAGGAAGAAATCAGAGTATCTCAGCTGAATTTCAAGTAATGGTTCCAAAAATTCGAATGGATCTACCTCCAGTGAAAACCAAAATCAGCCTAATCGTTATAATACACGTTTTGCATCATTCAGAAATTAATTTGGTGCACAATGGGATTCAGGACCTTCAGAAGAAAACACATTTAAGGTAATCAACCTCTCAGATATTGAATTTAGTAATGACCAGCTCAAGGTCTTATCCTTAGGCCTTGGGTTTAGCCCTAGGACTCAATTTGATCGGTTTACAGCCATTAAGGACACATTTTTGTACGCTAGGAAATTGCTTTTGAAGAGAATGCCAAGAGTGTGCAAAGCAGTCATCAAAGCAAAAGGTGGCTACTTTGAAGAACCTAGAATATAAGACATATTTTCAGTTGTTTCACACTCTTTTGTTAAGTATATAATTCCAAATGTGTTAATTCATAGTTTTGATGCCTTCAGTGTGAATGTACAATTTTCATAGTCATGAAAAAACAGAAAAATCTTTTAATGAGTAGGTGTGTCCAAACTTTTGGTCTGTACTGTATGTTATGTCATCAAGGAGCTCTTATGATAACCTTACAATGGGACAACGTAGAGCTCTGGGTGAGCTCCCAAAAATGAAAAATGTAATTTTTAAACCAGCGGACAAGGGGGGAATTGTGGTGGTCTTGCCAGTGGCCCAATACGAAAAGGAAGCATTAAGGCAATTGGGTGATGTGGATTGCTATGAACGCCTGTCAAGGGATCCTACTTCTATATTCCAAAACGATTTATTTAATATCTTAGACGCTGCACTTGAAAATGGTATAATCACTTAAGGAGTCTGGGAGGGTTTAAGAGTGATATATCCAGTTGTACCTACCTTATACCTTCTACCTGTTGGCATATGCAACAGATCAGGACTTATTATAAGTGAAAGGAGGACTTTATACTAACCAGACAGCAGATGGCGATAGTGTGTAAAGTTATATGCTTGCTGTTATGGTGGGAGAAAAGCTCTCAATTGTTGGTTGTTCTTACTTCCTGTGTTCTCTTTCTTTCCTGAATGTGTTATGTAAGCAGCACACGGACTGTGTGACACTGAATTGTATCTCATGTTTAACCAGTATAAATTAAATACTGTTTACTCAAGATATCCTGCTGATTGAAGCTCTCGTAAGTACAGTGGTGACTGTAAGAAGATGCACTCTGCGACAGGTTATGGGCCCAGGCCGGAACCCAGACACTAAAGCCCAGACACTTCAGGCCTGCACTACAAGAGGGTCCTGGTTTATAACCCCAGATAACGGAGCACACAGATAAGTTCTGTAAACAGAAGGAAATAAATCCAGATACAGAGTGACAAAGGAATTCATGATCCCAGGAGCTGGATGTAATTACAGAGAATTTAACACAGGCAGGACATACGGGAACTATCAGCAAGAAAAAACAGGATAATATCTTCATTACAACTCTCTAAACAAGTAAGACTATATAAAGATGATGAGTAACACAGAACTGAAATTCACAGTAGCTAAACTGAATAGTGAAAATTATCAGTTATGGAAATTCAAAGTAGAGATGTTGTTATCTAAGGATGATTTATGGGAAGTAATTGTTACAGAAAGACCAGATCAAGATAATCAGACATGGGATAAGAAGAATAGACAAGCGAGAGCCACCATTAGCTTATTAGTGGATGATGCTCAATTAATACATATAAGAAATGAAGAAACAGCTAAAGGAATGTGGGAAGAATTAAGAAAACTGTATGAAAGACCTAGCTTGAATCACAAGTTATTTTTATTAAGAAAGCTTTACAGTATGAGATTGAGTGCAAATGACGACATGCAGAAGCACATATTCTCAATGATGGAAGTGATATCACAGCTAAGATCTATTGGTGAAGACATTAAAGATAGTCATGTAGCAGCTATATTATTGAGCAGTTTACCAGATTCGTATACAGCCTTAATAAATGCCCTTGAGATGAGACCAGAAACTGACATTACATTAGATTTTGTGAAAACAAGACTAATAGATGAATATCAGAGAAGAAAAGAACAAAGAAATTATTCTTCTACTGAAAAGGACAGTGAAAACGCTCTTAAAGCTGCAGAATTTAAAAAACCCTATAATAAAGAGACAAGAGAATGCTTCAGATGTAAGAAAATGGTAATTTAAAGAAAGACTGTACCATATGGAAAGCAGAACAACAAAAATTACAACATAAAAAGCATACACAGAAAGTAAAAAACACAATTTCCGATTCATGTGAGAATAATTGGAATGGCACATTTAAAGTAACAGACAAGAAATCATCACTTGGTTGGTTTATTGATTCAGGAGCAACGAGTCATATGACAAGTGACAAGAATTTCTTTACTGATCTTGATTTAGATAAGAAAGAAGCCATTTATCTTGCAGATGGAAGCAAAATAACCGCAGAAGGTATCGGACAAGGTATGCTAAATTGTTCAAACAAGTTTGGACAAGATTCAAAGATACTTGTACAGGATGTGTTGTATGTTCCAAAATTGGAAGGCGGATTATTATCTGTGAAACGTTTAACAGCAAAAGGACTTACAGTAAAATTCAAAGACAATGAGTGTGCAATTATTGCAGTAAACAAGGTGATCACCAAAGTCAAGGCAGATGAACAATTATATCATTTTGACACACCAAAGGAACAGATGAAGGTATGTACACATGATCACAAAAACTGTATTCACATGTGGAATAGACGTCTAGAACATAGACACCCTGACAGTATAAGGGAACTACAGAGAAAAGAATTGACAAAAGATTTTAAGATATTAGATTGCTCAATTACCGTAAGATGTGAATGTTGTATAAAATCCAAAGCCACAAGGATATCTATTCCAAAAGAAAGTGAGATGAAAAGCGAAAGACCACTTGATTTGGTGCATACTGACGTATGTGGACCCATGTAAGTGACTACATCAGGAGGCAATAGATACATGTTGACTTTTATAGACGACTACTCAAGATACACAGTCACATACTTAATTAAGAACAAAAGTGAAGTTTTTGATAAACTTGTAGACTATGTAAAAAGATCAAGTAACAAATTTCAAAGGAAGCCAATTGTCATCAGAAGTGATAATGGAGGTGAATTTACAGGTCACAGAATAGAAGAATACTTAAGACAAAATGGAATAGAACACCAGAAAATTGTTCCATACACACCTGAACAAAATGGAGTAGCAGAAAGGAAAAACAGAACTCTAACAGAGATGATAAGATGTATGCTGACGGATTCCAAACTACCAGAGAAATATTGGGGTGAGGCAGCAATGACAGCTACATATCTACAGAACCGACTTTTTTCCAGAAAACTGACGAAAACTCCATATGAACTGTGGCAAAGTAAGAAACCAAGTGTCAATCATTTAAAAGTTTTTGGATGTAAAGTTTTTATATTCATTCCAACAGAAAAACGTTCCAAACTTCAAAACAGATCCATGGAAGGAATATTCGTTGGATATAGTGAAAATTGCAAAGGATATAGAATCCTAGATCCCAAAACAGACAGAGTTCCGGTGAGTAACAGTGTGACATTCATTGAAGATTTAAATGAAGACATTATGATTTCGGTTGAAACAAAAAATGAGAAAAACAATAGTGACATAACTGAAGAAATATCTGATGAGAAAGAAGTAGAAATTAATGAAGAACAAAATACTGAAAGTGAAGAATCACAACTACAAACAGACACAGAACCAAGACGTTCAATGAGAGAGAACAAAGGAAAACCACCAAAACGTCTCTCATACAAGACAAGCATAAGAAAAATCTATGGGAAGACATATCTAAACTTCCTGAAGAAGAAGCTAATAAATGGATAGAAGCAACAGAAACAGAAATTAAATCCATGCATGATTCAAATACATGGACACTAACAGATTTGCCAGAAGGAAGAAAAGCCATAGGATGTAAATGGATTTTTAAAATAAAATACCAAACAAATGGCACAGCTGAAAGATACCGAGCAAGACTCATAGCTGAAGGTTATTCTCAAAAATATGGAGAAGACTATGATGAGACATTTGCTCCAGTTGTCAAACACACTACAATAAGAACTTTACTTACAGTTGCAGCAATGAAACAGATGGAACTGAGACATCTGGATGTAAAGACAGCTTTTTTGAATAGAGATTTAACAGAAGACATTTATATGGAACAACCTCCAGGATTCAAAGATGAAAGAAATCCAAACAAAGTTTGCAAACTACAGAAAAGCATATATGGTTTAAAGCAAGCAGCTAAAGCGTGGAATGACAAAATCACAGAAGTACTTACAAATGAAAAATTTCAAAGAAGCAAAGCTGATCCATGCTTGTACACAAAAAGGCTGATTAATAGATGGATTTATGTACTCATATATGTAGACAACATTTTGATTTGTTTTAAACAAGAAAGGGATAAAGAAAACATTCTAAAAATCCTGAAGCAACATTTCGAAATCAAAGACTTGGGAAATGTGAAACAGTACCTAGGAATACAGGTAGAAAGAGAAGAAGGCAGAAGTTTCCTACTGAATCAAAATCACATGATTCAAGACATAACAGAAAAATTTGGATTAAAGGATGCAAAAACAGTAAAGTCTCCAATGGAAACTAATTATCTCAAAGAGATGAACAGTGAAAAAAATATTCTACCAAATAATGAAGAATACAGAACAGCAATAGGAAAACTCCTGTATCTAGCGACCGTTACAAGACCAGACATCGCAGCAGCAGTAGGAATCCTGAGTAGAAAGGTATCAAATCCAAATAAAGCTGATTGGAATGCCGTGAAGAGAGTAATGCGTTATTTGAAAGGAACTAGCAACGTTAAGCTGAAATTACCCACAAGTGATAATTGCATTTTAACAGGATATGTTGATGCAGATTGGGCTGGAGATCCAACTGACAGAAGATCTACCAGTGGACATATTTTTTTCTCTTAGGTGGACCAATAAGTTGGACAAGTAAGAAACAGTCAATTGTGACACTGTCTTCAACAGAAGCAGAATATGTTGCCGCAGCACATGCAAGTCAAGAAGTACTGTGGTTAAGACAATTGTTGACAGAATTAGGACAACCACAGTTGGAACCAACAAAACTGAAAGAGGACAATCAAGGATGTCTTGTTCTTGCTCAGATGGAAAGAGTCAATCCAAGAACCAAGCATATTGATGTGAAATATCATTTCTTGAGAGATCATCAGGAACAAGGAGTCTTGAAGTTAGAGTATTGTCCTACTGAAGAAATGACAGCAGACATCTTCACGAAGGCGTTGAATGCTGATAAACACCAGAGACTAATAAAAAAAGTTGGGTTTGATTGAATAAGTCCTTACTGTTGAGAAAGGGTGTTGGCATATGCAACAGATCAGGACTTATTATAAGTGAAAGGAGGACTTTATACTAACCAGACAGCAGATGGCTATAGTGTGTAAAGTTATATGCTTGCTGTTATGGTGGGAGAAAAGCTCTCAATTATTGGTTGTTCTTACTTCCTGTGTTTTCTTTCTTTCCTAAATGTGTTATGTAAGCAGCACACGGACTGTGTGACACTGAATTGTATCTCATGTTCAACCAGTATGAAGTAAATACTTTTTACTCAAGAAATCTTGAAGCTCTCGTAAGTACAGTGGTGACTGTAAGAAGATGCACTCTGCGACACTACAGAAGGTCCATAAAAAATTGCAAGATCCTCCTGGACGCCCCATACTGTCTGGAAATGAGAGTCTAACAGAGCCCATCTCTGTTTCTTTGGATTATTATCTTAAACCGATAGTGATGGAACTTCCATCCTATATCAAAGACAGCACTGATGTTTTACAGAGGCTGGATGGGGTCCATATGGATTCAAATATGGTATTCACATCGTGTGATGTAGAATCATTATACACATGCATAGCACATGAACGTGGCCTCCAGACGGTTAGATTTTACCTTGCAGGAAGGAATTTAGATTTTGATCTGGTAGAATTCCTAATGGAATTGTTGGAATTTGTTCTTTACCATAATTAGTTTGTCTTTAAGGACCGTTTTTATCTACAAAAGAGAGGAGTAGCAATGGGGGTGGCATGTGCCCCCTCATATGCTAACCTCTTTTTGGGGTTCTGGGAACACGAATATGTCCAGAATTTTGAACATTCATCAGTAGGCTCTGTTGTGTCATGGATGAGGTTTATTGATGACGTGTTGTTCATTTGGCAGGGATCTGAAGAGGAATTAAATGGGTTTCTGGCACATTTGAATAATAACACATTGAACATCAAGTTAACTCATCATATAAATTCACATTCTGTTGAATTTTTGGATTTGAAGATCACTGTGGATATGGTTGGTCAAGTACATACATATATTTTTTGTAGAAAGACAAGCGTTAACGCGCTTTTAAATGCTAAATCAAGTCATCCACATCATGTAATAAGAGTTATCCCTACAGGACAATTTATTCGAGCGCGGCGTATTTGTGACACAGAAGCGACTTTTGAAAAACAAGCAGAAGACCTGACCAAAAGATTTCTGCAACGTGGATACAAGTGGGAAAATGTCCAAAAAGCCTCTTATAGACCTAAACATACAAGCAGACAATCTTTATTAAATGCTAAAGAAAGGAAAGATTCTGATAAGCAATTACGATTTATCACGAATAATCACTCTCGTTGGAGGGAAATGACTAACGTCATCTCTAAACATTGGCCGATTTTGCAGCAAGATCCCTCCATTGCACCATTGATTCCCAGCAAGCCTCTGATAACAGCAAAAAGAAGTAAAACACTGCGTGACATTCTGGTGCACAGTCATCATATACCAGACACCTCTTCCTACTTGTTCGGCTCACGAGGTCCAAAATGGGGCACATGGGCTTGTGGCAATTGTGCGGCATGTAAATATATTGTGAAGACTGATAAATTTGAGGATTCAAGTGGTCAACGCTCATATAAGATATTGCACTTCATCAATTGTAGAACTACGCATGTAATCTATCAGGCAACCTGCCCGTGTGACCGGATGTATATAGGAATGACAACTCGAGAACTACGGGTCCGGGATTTGGAACATATTAAAGATATCAGGGCAGCGGACAAAATTGGACGAAACAAGGTAGGTGCCATTGGGAAACTTAAACCCCTAGAGAGACACTTCAGGGATTATCATCCACATCAGGAGCATCTCCTTAAAGTGAGAGGGATAGATAGAATTTATCCTGGAAATTGTGGGGGAAATATGTTAAAAAAACTATCACAGGTAAGTGGATAACCATGCTTAGGAGTATGACTCCTAGAGGCTTGAATGAGCAGTTGGGTTTCTCAAGTTTTTTGGAGTCTCTCCTTAAAGGGTGTTTGTGACTGAATTTTGATGAAATGATGATCATTCATGTTGGGTGAGTCCTGGTCTGATTGGAATTAGGGTAGGGTCTATGTGTGTATGTGTAACGTTCCTAACGGTTTTTAAATACACATTTATTTTTAGAAATCGGATCGTTCATAATCAACACCACTGGGAGGAGGGTTTCCTTGCAGCTGTGGGACTATAAGGATAATGGGATTTTATTAGAATTGACAACAATAGAAGACATCATCTTTTCAAAGTGATTATGAAATATGCACTCTTTGAATGGTGCTTTCCAAATTTGGCTATTGTTTATTGGCTATTTATTGTAATGAGATAAATATACACATGCAACAGACGAATAACATCAAAGTATATCTGCATTGGATAAGAATGCTACTAACTGTCTTCAATTAGGTCTATGATTGTATTAACTATATTGTTGGCGAAGAATGATATTCAACTATCTATGTTTCTGTATTACATTAATTGCATTACTGGTTAAGAATGGCATTATTTATCTGCAATTCTGTTCATGATTATAGTAATTATATTATTGACATGTATATATAATGGATTATTATTGTCAAATAAATTTTTATATATAATGGATTATTAATGTCAAACTAATTCATATGGAGATTAAGGATGTTATTAATCGCTTGTAATCATGTTGATCAATTATATTCTCTGGATGAACTTATGATGTGATGGCACCTTGACCACCCCATAGGTGCTTCCATATATACATACATAAGCAGTCTTTGTCCAATGATGCTTTTTCATCTGTTATTACTATGATCTGGATCTCTTGGGATATATTTTTTTATTTGGTTTGCGCTCTTCTCCTTTACCCATATCCTTTGCTCTATTCCATCATGGCTGCGGGGACATTGTGCGCCGTCTGCGCGTGCGCGCCACTCGCACTCTCCCTCGCGCTCAGGAGGTGGGTCATCTGACTGCGACATTGTCGCACTTGGATGACGCTATCCGGGTGTGATGGTGACGGCGGTGGAGGCGCGCGCTGGTGGCACCCAGTAATCAGGATGTCCCCTGGTAAGTAGTAACAGCTGTCTCCTCCCTATTTAGGGTTCTCATTCCCTCTCCACCACCACTCCCTGACAAAGCGGAAGCGAAACGCGCATTGGAGGTGGTGGAGAAGGATAAGTTGTGCCACTCAGGTCGGGTATTTCTATGTACATGGGCTTCCTCATATGGACATTACTAGTTGCTTTCTTGTCCATTTCATTTACAGGTGGTCTGAGTGAGATATGCATTAAATTACTTGGCATTCAGTGATATGGGTCACCTATGGATAATTGATTAGTGCCAAGCATAGAACAAAATATGAAATTGCTGCAAGTAATTGTATTTTTGGTCATATGATAGGTGTTTCTCCAAGGCCACCTATTTGAATTATAAGTGGGACAGGGTTGCCAATCTTTTTCTATGTAGCTCTACCTGTGAGAAGTACTAATCATTTGGATAATTGATTTCTTGCAGATTGTACATGTATCTGATAAATTTATTGAATAATTGGGCCATGTAAAAAGAATTTCTCTGAAAGAATCTTGCCTTATAATAGTCTTTCCGGCATATTTGCACTTTAAATTGACTATAGATTTTGATATGGGCAATTTGATGCAATCCCTGTCTATCCAGCACATCTGCACTTTAAAGTAGCAATATGTGCAAAAAGGATTTCTTTGAATAAACCTTACCTTATAATAGTCTTTCTGGTATACCCACACTTGAAATTGGTTATATATACTTTGACAGTAAATGTGGGCAGTTTGATGCAATCCTTATCTTTTCAGCACATCTGAAGTTTTAAGTGGTTATACACCTTGGTAGCACATGTGGGTAGATTGGTGCAATTCTTGGCTGTTTAAATATTAGATTTTATTCCCCGTCAATGTATTGATAGATCTTATTTTATATTTTCTATTAATTGCTTTTCTGAATGGATCTTCCTTGTTCGGAAAACAATCTGGTATAATCTGTGCAACCTCCTCAGTAGTTAGTAGAAACCAACTTAGTCTTGTATACTGCTCGTTACTATGAATAATTAATTTATGTGGTACATCCATCCCTTTCTGTAAGATACATATTTTAATACACTCTTTTTTCTTCCTTACCTTTTGTTTTTATGATGTGTGTTTTTCAGTTGTGTTGTGCAGAAGTCTGGTGGATACACAGCTGATAGTCCCACTGAATAGACTGTTAGAATTTGTATTATGGCAAGAAAAAAGCAGCTAAGTAAAGAAAAATGAGTGGCCATCATTACTTTAAGAAATTAAGGTCAGTCAGTGCGAAAAATTGGGCAAACTTTGAAAGTGTCCCCAAGTGCAGTTGCAAAAACCATCAAGTGCTACAAAGAAATTGGCTCACATGAGGACAGCCCCAGGAAAGGAAGACCAAGAGTCACCTCTGCTTCTGAGGATAAGTTTATTCGAGTCACCAGCCTCAGAAATCGCAGGTTAACAGCAGCTCAGATTAGAGACCAGGTCAATGGCATACAGAGTTCTAGCAGCAGACACATCTCTTCAACAACTGTTAAGAGGAAACTTTGTGCAGCAGGCCTTCATGGTAAAATTGCTGCTAGGAAACTGCTGCTAAGAACAGGCAACAAGCAGAAGAGACTTGTTTGGGCTAAAGAACACAAGGAATGGACATTAGACCAGTGGAAATCTGTGCTTGATGAGTCCAAATTTGAGATCTTTAGTTCCAACCACCGTATGTTTGTGCAACTCAGAAAAGGTGAACGGATGGACTCTACATGCCTGGTTTCCACCGTGAAGCATGGAGGAGGTGTGATGGTGTGGGGGTGGTTTGCTGGTGACACTGTTGGGGATTTATTCAAAATTGAAGGCATACTGAACCAGCATGGCTACCACAGCATCTTGCAGCGGCATGCTATTCCATCCGGTTTGCGTTTAGTAGGACCATCATTTATTTTTCAACAGGACAATGACCCCAGACACACCTCCAGGCTGTGTAAGGGCTATATGACCAAGAGGGAGAGTGATGGGGTGCTATGCCAGATAACCTGGCCTCCACAGTCACCAGACCTGAACCCAATCGAGATGGTTTGGGGTGAACTGGACCGCAGAGTGAAGGCAAAAGGGCCAACAAGTGCTAAGCATCTCTGGGAACTCCTTCAAGATTGTTGGAAGACCATTTCCGGTGACTACCTCTTGAAGCTCATCATGAGAATGCCAAGAGTGTGCAAAGCAGTCATCAAAGCAAAAGGTGGCTACTTTGAAAAACCTAGAATATAAGACATATTTTCAGTTGTTTCACACTTTTTTGTTAAGTATATAATTCCACATGTGTTAATTCATAGTTTTGATGCCTTGAGTGTGAATGTACAATTTTCATAGTCATGAAAATACAGAAAAATCGTTAAATGAACAGGTGTGTCCAAACTTTTGGTCTGTACTGTATATATACATATATATATATCTAATAAAGATTCATAATTTTAAATTTGTTTGTGCTTAATTTATGAATAATCAAATAAGGTGTACTTCCCATATACAACCTGCACCCCCACATTCAGCCAGCACTTCATATACAGCCTGTATCCCCCTCCATATGCAGCCTGCAACCCATGTACCACCCATATACCTCTTGCACCACTTGTACCCCCATATACAGTTTGCATACCCTTCCATATGCAGCCTGCACCAGATGTACCACCCATATACAGCCTGCACACCCACATACAGTCTCCACCCCCCACACATACAGACTCCACATCATGTACCACCCTTGTACAACCTGCACACCTATAGACTGCACACCCATATGCAAACTTCACATCCCCATATAAAGACTGCACCCCCATATACAACCTATACCCCCACATTAAGCCTGCATCCCATGTACCCCCTTAAATAGCTTTCACCCCATGTACCCCATATATAACATGCACCCCTACATATATCCTTCACCCTCACACATACAGTCTGCACCCTATGTACACCCATACATAACTTGCACCCCTATATACAACTTTAACCCACCACATTCAGCCTGCACACCATGCACCCCCAAATACAGCCTGCATCCCCCTCCATATGCAGCCTTCACCCCATGTACCCCCCATATACAGTCTGCATCCCTCTCCATATGCAGAATAAAGCGATGCAAAAAAATAAATAAAACGAATGCTTCACCTGCTGCTGATTTGTTCATTCTGCCTCCCAAAGATCGCAGTATGGCTCAGCTCACATTTATCCTATGCTGAGCACTTACACCAGGGTTTCCATGTAAATCTCTGAAATACGTTATTTAGACGGAAGATTCCCTGTAATGAGACAGATGGAGGCACTGTGGACGCCGTCTGGCTTGTGATCCGTCTTTTTATTATTATTATTATTATTATTATTTGCATAAAAGTGCAGTCGGTCACAGTTTTGTGAACCTCTGAAAAAAGGACACTGCTAAACAGAGTCCAGACAGAGTCCAAAGTAAGGCCAGTTTCACACGTCCTGATATTTCCGGTACCAGAAAAAACAGTACCGGAGATATCCGTTCACACCTGTGTGGCAACAGTGTGCCACATCAGGAGCACACGTACCGGTGCCTGGGAATCTGCGGTACAGTTAGCGCTGTTCCCAAGCTCCGGGTGCTGAATGCTGCCCTCATCATTGTCCCCTGCTGGCACTGTGATCACCACACGTACCGGCCACACTGACGTGTGAAAGAGGCCTAACTCTGCAGCCTCATTATAGTGAATGAATCCCTCGAGGGTTCATCCGAATTACGTAGGAGCTGTGTATATGGAGTCTGCATACTATTCTAGGAAAATCTGTGCTCCAGGAGGCAGATGGCGCTCCATCCCTCCCGAGTCTCACAGTGGCTAAGCAGTACAGCACAGCCACATATGGGATATTTCTACATTCAGCAAAATTTTGGTGCCATTTTTACCATTTTTCCAGTGTGAAAATATTAAATCTGGGGCTAAAAGAAAACATTGGTGGTAAAAATATAAATATTCTTTCTTCACTCTCCAATGGTGTAAAATTCTGTGAGGCACAGGTGGTGTCAACATGCTCACTGCACCCCTAGATGAATTAATTGAGAGGTGTGGTTTCATTCAAAAAGTCAAATGGCACTCCTTTCCTTGCCTTGCGCCCAAACAGTGGTTTTCCCCCACATATGGAGTACTGGGGCGCTCAGGAAAAATTGCACAACAAATTTTGGGGTCCATTTTTTTCTGTTAACCTTGCAAAAAAAAAAAAAAAAAAAGTAACATTTTAGTAAAAAAAATATGATATGTGATATGTTCATTGTTTCCTTCCACATTGCTGCCACCACCGACCGAGTTTTGAAATATAATACAGGCCTGGTCGGACGCCTGCGCTCTGGTAGCGTATGGCTTCGGGAGAGGGAGTGATTACAGAACAAAAGAAACAGAACTATTACATTTTATATTTAATCCAAAAGGGAGGCAGTGTTTAAGAAAAATATACAAGATTTTACAAAGGAGACAATACAATACATAAACAGTTACACAAAATAATAAGGATTAAAGCAGAAACTTACTATTCGATCTCTGAGACGATTCAATATAGCTGGAGGGGAGCTCTCTTCTGATTTGACTGTTATTGAACAGGATCCGTTGCATATAATAACTATATACTCCCGCAATGAATGCTACTCCCACCTCAGCAGACTATTTTATGCTGAAGAGAGAGATCTGTCCACACCACCCTGTGCCGACATCACAGGGGCTGGGCTCCACCCTTCATGTTTTTATTAAACACGCTAACTTCTGCGATAACTTATCGCTCGTTGATCGCAGAAGCTTGCAAACAATGCCATATTTTCCATTATGATTTTACCTTCGTTTAGAGACCACGCATGACGTACCTGCGATCCGTTATTCTGGTGCTTTTGCACTACAGCTCCACGGAGGGGTTTACAGCGACAGGAAAATATCCCTATCATTCCCTAGCTGACCCTGTCACTTTAGTTATTCCATATTACGCTTCGGCTCCAAAGGGCCTGGAGACTTTTGTTAAACTCTCTTTGAAGTGAGAGGGGGACTTCAAGGGAAGAAAGAAAGAAAGAATATTTTCAATATTTCTCAATATTTCCCTGACACACAGAAAAAACTGAAATGAATTGTTAGTAGAAATAATGGTATAATAAATAGATTAGTTACATATTCTATATCGGCATGTTTGCCTATGGACAAACATGGAAATCACTCGGATTAAACTATACAAATCAAAGGAAAATTACTGAGATGAGGTCAAAAAATTATTTGGATAGAGGGATACTTAGTTGCCTTTATTGCAAAACATAGGGCATGTGGTGGCACAAAAGGCGCTCACAAAAGTATGTGTGTGTATGTATGTACGGTATATTTGTGTGTCTGTATATGTATGTACTGTATATGTGTGTATCTGTGTATGTATGTACGTAATATGTGTATTTATATATGTGTGTATGTATATACTGTATATGTATGCATGTTTGATACATTTAACTGTATGTACAGTATGTGTATGCAGGGCCTACTCCAGGTTTTCATGGGCCCCTTTAACACATCACCATTCGTGATGCACAGATACGGTGGAGAAATATAGGTAAACAACACAGGGCTCAGGCTGTCCCGTCATCCTTCACATATGCAAACATACACACAGACACACACACGGTACACAGACATGCATGCACAGGCGGTACACAGACTTGCACGCACAGGCAGTACGCAGACATGCACGCACAGGAGGTATGCAGACATGCACGCACAGGCGGTACGCAGACATGCACGCACAGGCGGAACGCAGACATGCATGCACAGGTGGTATGCAGACATGCACGCACACGCGATACGCAGACATACACGCACCCACACAGTACACAGACATGCACGCACACACGGTACGCAGACATACACTCACACACACACGGTACGCAGACATGCACGCACAGGCGGTACACAGACATGCACACACAGGTGGTATGCAGACATGCACGCACAGGTGGTACGCAGACATGCATGCACACACGATACGCAGACATACATGCACACACACACGGTACGCAGACATGTACACACGTTGGCATGCATGCATATGGTACACAGATATGCACACATACAATACGCAGGCACGCAGATACACAAACATATACACAGATACGTGCACATACAGACATGCGTGCATTTTTGAACACATTCTTAAAAACACATATAAAACAGACATAAATATATATACGCATACACAGTCATACACATGGACATGCACACACAGACACATTAGAAATTTTTTTAATATGGGCATTGAGCCTCCCTCACCTGACCCCAGCCTGTCTCCAGTCCAGCAGCTCCTCAGGTATGTGGCAGTGCAGGGCCGCCAGCATGTCACAGACATGGCCCTGAACCATCAGAGGGGCCCAATCGCTGTCGGGGCACGGGCCACTTCCTTGGTACCTGTTAAGGAACGCCAGCGCTGCTTGATTGCCGGCACTTCATCAGACATGGCAGCTGTGTCTGGTAGTAATGATACGGCAGGGGCGACACAGAAGCAAAATTAAAGGTGCAGTGTCGCCACTGTTGTGTTATTACTACCAGACACAGCCGCACAGTACACTGCGTGCTGCCATATATGGTGAAGTGCCAGCAATCAAGCAGTGCTGGCGGTCCTGAACATGTGACGGGGAAGCGGCCTGGTCCCCGAGAGCGAGTGGGACTCCCTGATGGTCCAGGGCCCCAGCACTTGCCCGGGTATGCTGGGTGCTGACGCTGGCCCTGTGTCTATGTATGTACGGTATATGTGTATGTATGCATGTGTGTGTGTGTGTATGTTCATTATACAGTGAGGGAAATAAGTATTTGATCCCTTGCTGTTTTTGTAAGTTTGCCCACTGACAAAGACATAAACAGTCTATAATTTTAAGGGTAGGTTAATTTTAACATTGAGAGATAGAATATCCCCCAAAAAATCAAGAAAATCACATTGGATAAATTAGCTAATTTTTTTTTTCATTTTACAGTGAGAAATAAGTATTTGATCCCTCTGGCAAACAACACTTAATACTTGGTGGCAAAACCCTTGTTGGCAAGCACAGCAGTCAGACATTTTTTGCAGTTGATGATGAGGTTTGCACACATGTTGGGAGGAATTTTGGTCCACTCCTCTTTGCAGATCATCTCTAAATCATTAAGATTTTGAGGCTGTCGCTTGGCAACTTGGAGCTTCAACTCCCTCCATAAGTTTTCTATGGGATTAAGGTCTGGAGACTGGCTAGGCCACTCCATGACCTTACTGTGCTTCTTTTTGAGTCACTCCTTTGTTGCCTTGGCTGTATGTTTTGGGTCATTGTCTTGCTGGAAGACCCAGCCACAACCCATCTTCAATGCTCTTACTGAGGGAAGGAGTTGGTGGCCAAAATCTCGCTATACATGACCCCATCCATCTTCCCTTCAATACGGTGCAGTCGTCATGTCCCCTTTGCAGAAAAGCACCCCCAAAGTATAATGTTTCTCCCACCATGCTTCACGGTTGGGACGATGTTCTTAGGGTTGTAGACTGTTCATGTCTTTGTCAGTGGGCAAACTTACAAAAATAGAAAGGGATCAAATAATTATTTTCCCTACTGTATGTGTATGTACAGTATATATGTGTGTGTATGTATGATATGTGTGTATGTACGGAATATGTGTGTGTATGTTTGATGTGTGTATGTACGGTATATGTGTGTGTCTATGTACGGCATAAGTGTGTGTGTGTATGTACGGCATATGTGTATGTATATTATGTATATGTGTGTGTACAGTATGTACGGTATATTGGATTGTGCATAATTGCTGATCCCTGGAGATTAGATCACTGGGCTCCCCAGGTATTCTGAGAACAGGGCTCTGCAGTCCAGAATGGAGCAGAATTGTGCATGCTTTGTTTCTTTTCTATTCATTATCTATAGAGCTGCTGAGCGCTGCACTCAGCTATTTCCATCAGTTCCACAGACAATGAATAAAGTAGATGCCAGACATATAATTTAATATAATATATACAGTACATGGTTGGATTCTGCCGGTTCCAGCAGTTATTATGCAACTACAAGTATGCACTTTGCACACCTGCTGTCATGTGTCAACTAGAATGTCAGCCATGTCCTGCAGTGTTCTATTCACCGACATAGCTGACACTCTAGTTGTCACTTGACTGCAAGGGTGACTGCTCTCGAACCAGCAGAACAATTCCTAATGGAGAAAGATAGATAGATAGATAGATAGATAGATAGATAGATAGATAGATAGATAGATAGATAGATAGAACGTAATTTTGGGGTGGAATATAGGAAAAAAATATTTTTTATAAGATGGGAGCTGTGATGAAAGCCGGCCGGTGGGTGCAGCTCTCTGGCGCCCCCTTACCTCTCAGGTCAGTCAAGGTACTGCACCTAGAGAAAGTAGTGCCAGGAAGCTGCAACCAGCGCAGGGAACACGGTAGTGTGTTATCCCTTCAACGTCACTAAACCGTAACGTCACTACACAGCACAACTCGCTAGCGCCCTCTTAGCCTCAGGTCAGTCAAGGAACTGCACCTAGGATAAGCGGTCGCCAGGGAGACTGTCCTGTAACCTACTGGGTATCGGGGCCCTCTGTAGTGAGGGCGGTATATATATCTTCCTTGGCCGCGCCAGGAATATATATATCTGAACCTCCGACCGTCACTACCAGCCTTCCCCAATCCCCAGTTGGTATGCTGCCACCAGTCCCTATTTTAGTTATACGCCCAGTCCGTGAATGGGCCTATATCGGGTCAGGAA
This sequence comes from Phyllobates terribilis, assembly GCF_046119375.1. NCBI lineage: Eukaryota > Metazoa > Chordata > Amphibia > Anura > Dendrobatidae > Phyllobates > Phyllobates terribilis. The sequence continues at coordinate 411,962,388 of NW_027362771.1, read as the reverse complement.
CCAACCCTGGGTAGCGTTTTTGGCTTGAGCCGAGCTCACACGGACGTGCGTTCGTTATGCAGAATAAAAGGCAGGCCCACAATTACTTGAGGTAATTGATTATAATAATACACTAGATACACGATATACAACTAAATATACACAGGTATAAGGTCAGGCTAAACTATACAACAATGGAATACAACACACAGAATCACCACAGCATATCAGTTACCGGTTTCTTGATTTTCTTGTGACGCAGGGAGAGGATTCTGCGGTCGCAGGCACGGTTCTTTGTTACAGGCTGAGGCCTACCACCGCATGGTCAGACTGCTCCTCCCCTTGGTGGCCTCAGCTGGTGCTCAGATGTTCAGCACCCCACTCTTGGGTCAAGACTGACTTGTCTCTTGTCTGTCCTGCTATCTTACCTGCCCCGTCCCGCCCACTGCTGGTGAGGTCAGCTGGCTCAGTCTCCACCCTCAGGTCTAACTTCGATCAGAAGCCCAAATTCTATGGAACCCAATAACTTCTTCTGGGATGGTCTCATGATACCCCCAGGGGTTCCCATGGATTCGGGCCGCCGTAACCGACCTTTTGATATCAATTATGATACCATACGGTCCTCAGGAATGGCTCCGCGCTATATCTTGGCTTCCAGAGCACGTACAAACGTCTACCGCGGAGGCTTGTGTGCGCAATGGCTCCGGGACGCCGTGATATTTTTTTATTGGCCCATCCCACGCAACATGCGTGTACTATTCATGTTTCTATATCTTATGCCTCCATGCTTGTGACAGACAAAGAAACTAGTCCTATGGGACAAATGGTCAGGTACAGATAGACGAAGCACCCCCCCCTGCTGGCTGTGTTTCCTCTCGAAGTCTTTGAAGCTCCTAGCATTCAAGTGTTAAGTAGGCTTCTTATCTTACAGGAGCCTGGATGGGGGGAAACTATCTAGTTGACGTTTTAACAGAAGGTCCCAAGGGTGGGGGCTGCTGAAGTGTGGCCATCCCTGGATATGATTTATCATTACCAAGATGGCGGCTACAGGTTCATCACACCTCCCCCTATACGAGGGCGCGAGGGGGTAGCACATTCCTGTGTTCCCCCGTGCGTCCTTCTGCACCCTCCCCTTGCCGGGATAACCCGTCAGCGTTACCGTGGTCACGGCCTCTTCTGTGGCGAATGGAGAAGTGGTACTGCTGGAGAGCGAGGCTACAGCGTAGCAACCTGCCATTCGACCCAGAGACCGTGTGTAACCAGCTGAGGGGGTTGTGGTCCGTCTCCACGGTGAAATGGCTCCCGTACAAGTAGGGCTGCAGACGCTGCAGGGCCCATACAATTGCCAGGCATTCTTTTTCCACCGTGGAGTAAGCCACCTCCCGGGGCAGTAGCTTCCTGCTCAGGTACAAGACAGGATGTTCCTGGCCTGTCGTGTTGACCTGACTTAGCACAGCACCGAGGCCAAAGTCACTGGCGTCGGTCTGTACCACAAACGGCCGGTCGAAGTCGGCAGCTTGCAGTACAGGGGAGCTACTTAGGGCGGCCTTGAGTGCCCCGAAAGCTGTCTCGCAGGCGACTGTCCAGTCGACTGCGACGGGCAGCTTCTTCTTGGTGAGGTCCGTCAGGGGCTTGGCCAGGGTGCTATAGTGTGGGACGAACCTCCTATAGTACCCGGCGGTCCCCAAGAAGGACATCACCTGCTTTTTGGTCCTAGGAGTGGGCCAGGATGCGATGGCATCCACTTTCCCCGGTTCTGGCTTCAGAACCCCCCCGCCTACCCGGTGACCCAGGTAGAGGACCTCACTCATGCCCAGCTGGCACTTTTCCGGCTTGATGGTCAAGCCTGCCCGGTGGATCCGACCGAGCACCTGCCGCAGGTGCTCTAGGTGATCCTCCCAAGTGGGACTGAAGACTGCAATATCGTCCAAGTACGCAGCCGCGTACCCTTCAAGTCCCTCAAGCAGCGTATTGACCATCCGCTGAAAAGTGGCAGGGGCATTCTTCATGCCGAATGGCATCACTGTGGACTCGTACAGTCCAAAAGGGGTGATAAAGGCAGAGCGTTCCCTTGCCGCGGGGGTCAGAGGAATCTGCCAGTACCCCCGGCTCAGATCCATGATGGTCAGGTACTTAGCCCCGGCCATCCGATCGAGCAGGTCATCGATGCGTGGTATGGGGAACGCATCGGTGGCCGTTACAGCGTTGAGCCCCCGGTAGTCCACGCAGAACCGTGTAGTTCGGTCCTTCTTTGGTACGAGGACTACAGGCGAGGCCCACGCGCTGCTGGATGCCTGGATCACCCCCAGCTTCAGCATCTCGTCTATCTCTTGGCGCATGTTTCCCTGCACCTCGAAAGAGACCCGATATGCTGAACGCCGGATCGGCGGGTGATCGCCAGTGTCCACGTCGTGGACAGCCATCTCAGTCCTTCCGGGCAGGCTGCTGAACAGCCCCCGGAAGGGGTGCAGGGTGGTCCCCAGCTGGGACCGTTGGTCCTCCGTGAGCTGGTGGCCAACCCCCACATCCTCGATGGACCCACCCGCCTTGGCTTGGGTGAGCAGATCCAGGAGGGTTTCTACCTCTCCTTCCTCGGGAAGGTTGCACACTGGGTGGGCAGTCGCTTCCCGCTCATGATGAGCCTTCATCATGTTCACGTGGAAGGCCTTCCTCCTTCCACGGGCGTGATCCAGGGTGACCAGATAGGTGACGGCATTGAGTTTCTGGTGCACGAAGTAGGGACCTTCCCAGGCTGCCTGAAGCTTGTTCTGTGGTACGGGGACCAGTACCCACACCTTTTGACCCACCTGGTAGGTCCTCTCACAAGCATTCTGGTCGTACCACCGCTTCTGGTCGGCCTGGGCCTGGGCCATATTGTCCTGCACCAGCTTTGCCAAGGCCATCATCCTGTCCCGGTGGCGCACGACATACTCGATGACCGACACCTCGGGGGTGGCCAAATCCCCTTCCCATGCTTCCTTCACCAGAGCCAGGGGGCCCCGTACCCGTCGCCCGTACAGGAGCTCAAAGGGGGAGAACCCCGTTGAGGCCTGCGGAACCTCCCGGTAAGCAAATAGGAGGTGTGGGAGGTAACGCTCCCAGTCTCTCCCGTGGGAGTCGACCAACATCTTAAGCATCTGCTTTAAGGTGCCATTGAACCGCTCACACAGGCCATTAGTCTGTGGGTGATACGGGCTGGCCACCAGATGTTGCACCTGCATTTGCTTACAGAGGGACTCCATCAGCCGCGACATGAACTGGGTCCCTCGGTCGGTGAGCATTTCTTGGGGGAAACCCACTCTGGAGAAGATCTCCAGTAAGGCGGTAGCCACCTTGTCGGCCCGAATGGACGACAAAGCTACCGCTTCCGGGTACCGGGTGGCATAGTCCACTACCGTGAGTATGAAGCATTTCCCGGAGTGGCTGGGAGTGGACAGAGGTCCAATAAGATCCACAGCAACCCTCGAGAAAGGCTCTTCGATGATTGGCGGAGTTACCAGTGGGGCTTTGGGGCGCGGCCCCGCCTTCCCCACCCTCTGACAGGTGTCACACGAACGGCAGTAGGCACCCACCGCGGCTCCCATCCCAGGCCAGTAGAAATGCTGAGCTATCCTGGCCTTGGTTTTAGCGATCCCTAGGTGTCCGGCCATCGGAATCTCGTGTGCGATCCGCAACAATTCCGCCCTGAACGGATAGGGTACCACTAACTGTCGGTCCCTGGGCCACGCCTCCGGTGAACCCTGCTGGACCGTTACCCGGTACAGCCGTCCCTGGTCCCAGACCACCCGCTCGCAGTCTGACTCCATGGGAGGCTGTGCCGCCTGTTCCTTGAGAGCTTTCAGGCTGTCGTCTGCTTCCAACGCAGCCTGAAATTCCTGACTTGATGTGGCCAGAATCGACGAAACTGCCACATCCTCTGTCAGCCCCTCCGGGCATGTCACCTGGCCGCTGTCTGACCCGGCAGACACTTGGTCAGAAGTGGGGAAGCCGTCGGACCTCTGCAAGGCTCCTTGGGCTCCGGCGCTCCCACTCCTGGTGACAGCGGCTATGACCGCTGTGACCGTGGGTAGTGCCTGCTTCCCCTCTGTTTCTGACCAAGCCGCCCGATCAGGCAGGCTTCCTAGGCCTTTGGACATCTCGGATGTGGGGAACTCCTGCCCTGGGGTCTTACCTGGCGGCTCCTCTCTTGGGACACCCCCACCTCCCATGGCCTGTTCCTCCCCCTGCAGTGGGCCTATACTCAGCAGCCTGGATACCCCTGGGAGCCCTACACTGCCGGTAGCTGCCCCCCTCTCCATCCCTGAGCTTCCCTCTACAGAATCCTGCCCGCCCCCTCCCTCACCGGAGGACAAGAGGTCACGGCACGCCGGCTGAGCACCTCTGCGGGCATCCCCACACTCCCCACCTGCTTTCACTAACCCTGTTTGTGTTGTGTCTGTGCAGGTGTTACCCTCAGGTTTCACTCCCTCCTCCTCAGCAGGACACACACTACATACAACATGGTTGGCATTAGCAGCAGACAAATCAATACACTCTTGGGGGGCCGAACTTGGGGGTTCAGAGGGTACATACTGCGATACTAGACGCCCCAAGTCGGTCCCTAATAAAACATTTGCGGGAATATTTGGCGTTACTCCCACCTCCCGCATCCCCCTTCCGGCACCCCAGTCCAAATACACCATGGCAACGGGAAGTGCCGGCTCCACGCCTCCAACCCCGGAGACGGAAAGAGTCTTTCCTGGTACCAAGTCCTGGGGGGACACCACCTCAGGCCGTACCAGTGTTCGTTCAGCGCCCGTGTCCCGCAGTCCCATGACCGCAGAACGGCCTATGGTGACGGGTTGGATGTTGTCCAGGGACCTACCACCACCCCCTCCCACACACAAAACATTGGGCGCTCTCTGGGACTGGGATGGGGTCTTTTGGCGCTGGGGACACTCAGCCCTAAAGTGTCCTGGTTTGTTGCATAGATGACAACGTCTTACGTCTGGTCCTTGCCTGGAGAGGGCAACAGGGGGATACACCCCTTGTGTTCTAGGGGCCGGGGAAACAGGGGCATGACTGGGCTTACCCCCTCTCCAGGTGCTGCTGGCAGACTTCTTCAGCTCAGGCGCCCTGTTATTGGCATACTCGTCTGCCAGGGCGGCTGTAGCAGAAGCCCCTGTTGGTTTTCGGTCACGGAGGAACTGTCGGAGGTCCTCTGGGCAGTTCCACAAGAACTGCTCCGTGACGAACAGTTCCTGGACCTCCTGGCGGGTAGTAAGCGCTAGACCCGAGGTCCAGTGCTCTGCGGCTCTCAACAGCGCCCGCATATGATCGGTCCAGGTGTCCTTGGGGCCACGCAGCAGGCTCCGGAACTTCTGGCGGTACGACTCGGGAGTGAGGTTGTACTGCCGGATCAGGGCCCGCTTGATGCAGTCGTAGTTCTGTACCTCCCCGGCAGGTAAGTCCCCCAAGGCATCCAGGGACTTACCCCTCAAACGGGGGGTCAGGTATCTGGCCCACTGATCCCGGGCCAGATGGTGCTGAAGACAGGTCCGTTCAAATGCCACCAGAAAGGAGTCCAGGTCCCCATCCTTCTCCAGTAGAGGGAAGTCCTCAGCTCGGACTTTGGACGACTTGGTCTCCTGATGGGTTGGTTGCTCTAGCGGAAGCCCCCGCTGGGCCAGGTCCAGTTGGTGCTGGCGCTCCGCAGCTCGCTCTGCACGCTCCGCAGCCTCCCGGCGCTCTGCAGCCCGCTCTGCACGCTCCGCAGCCTCCCGGCGCTCCGCAGCTTCGCGCTCCTCCTCCGCTGCCTTCTCTGATGCTGCCAGGAGGGTTTTGTAGACGGCATCGCCATGAGACTGGAGACTTGCCATAGCCGCTTGTAAAAGGGCTTGTGATCTGGACAGGCTGGGCTGGGTAGGTGGTGGGCAGCCCACTGCGGGACCGTATACTGGGGACTGGCTCCCTGAGGTGCCCGGGCTGGACTCCTCCTCGCCATGAGTAACAATGTCCTCCCCTCCTGCCACACGGACCGTAGCATTAGCCTCCTGCAGGGTCTTGCTCCTGGTGCCGTCTGCCATCTTGGTAACCGACACCGCTGCAACCCTGAGTTTGCACACACCTTGTTATACTTTTAGCCTGACCGTCTAACGTTGGGCTGACCTTAAGACTCCAGCAGTGGAAGTTACCACTGGCAGTCTTTAGTGCCTGGGAGTAGGGGTCCCACAACACTATTATTCTGCAATCCCACCGCTCTGCCACCAATGTGATGAAAGCCGGCCGGTGGGTGCAGCTCTCTGGCGCCCCCTTACCTCTCAGGTCAGTCAAGGTACTGCACCTAGAGAAAGTAGTGCCAGGAAGCTGCAACCAGCGCAGGGAACACGGTAGTGTGTTATCCCTTCAACGTCACTAAACCGTAACGTCACTACACAGCACAACTCGCTAGCGCCCTCTTAGCCTCAGGTCAGTCAAGGAACTGCACCTAGGATAAGCGGTCGCCAGGGAGACTGTCCTGTAACCTACTGGGTATCGGGGCCCTCTGTAGTGAGGGCGGTATATATATCTTCCTTGGCCGCGCCAGGAATATATATATCTGAACCTCCGACCGTCACTACCAGCCTTCCCCAATCCCCAGTTGGTATGCTGCCACCAGTCCCTATTTTAGTTATACGCCCAGTCCGTGAATGGGCCTATATCGGGTCAGGAACCAACCCTGGGTAGCGTTTTTGGCTTGAGCCGAGCTCACACGGACGTGCGTTCGTTATGCAGAATAAAAGGCAGGCCCACAATTACTTGAGGTAATTGATTATAATAATACACTAGATACACGATATACAACTAAATATACACAGGTATAAGGTCAGGCTAAACTATACAACAATGGAATACAACACACAGAATCACCACAGCATATCAGTTACCGGTTTCTTGATTTTCTTGTGACGCAGGGAGAGGATTCTGCGGTCGCAGGCACGGTTCTTTGTTACAGGCTGAGGCCTACCACCGCATGGTCAGACTGCTCCTCCCCTTGGTGGCCTCAGCTGGTGCTCAGATGTTCAGCACCCCACTCTTGGGTCAAGACTGACTTGTCTCTTGTCTGTCCTGCTATCTTACCTGCCCCGTCCCGCCCACTGCTGGTGAGGTCAGCTGGCTCAGTCTCCACCCTCAGGTCTAACTTCGATCAGAAGCCCAAATTCTATGGAACCCAATAACTTCTTCTGGGATGGTCTCATGATACCCCCAGGGGTTCCCATGGATTCGGGCCGCCGTAACCGACCTTTTGATATCAATTATGATACCATACGGTCCTCAGGAATGGCTCCGCGCTATATCTTGGCTTCCAGAGCACGTACAAACGTCTACCGCGGAGGCTTGTGTGCGCAATGGCTCCGGGACGCCGTGATATTTTTTTATTGGCCCATCCCACGCAACATGCGTGTACTATTCATGTTTCTATATCTTATGCCTCCATGCTTGTGACAGACAAAGAAACTAGTCCTATGGGACAAATGGTCAGGTACAGATAGACGAAGCACCCCCCCCTGCTGGCTGTGTTTCCTCTCGAAGTCTTTGAAGCTCCTAGCATTCAAGTGTTAAGTAGGCTTCTTATCTTACAGGAGCCTGGATGGGGGGAAACTATCTAGTTGACGTTTTAACAGAAGGTCCCAAGGGTGGGGGCTGCTGAAGTGTGGCCATCCCTGGATATGATTTATCATTACCAAGATGGCGGCTACAGGTTCATCACAGGAGCCCACCTTATAGTCTGAATAGGTACGTTATCTTACCTGGGGGGCGGTGGCGCGAGGGTCACAGGAGGCAGGGTCCTTCAGGAAGCCGGTGTTCCAGCAGCCAGGAGTTGCAGTGGTGGTGGAGCAGGATTGATGGGCCCTCTGTTCCCTCCCTCAGGAACCTGGCAGCTGCAGCAGAAGAGGTGAGATGGCCGGGGCCCGGGGTCTGGTTGTGGACTGGGGCCTGTCAGCGGCGTGACAGAGCTGCGGGCTTGGGCCGGTGAGCGGCGTGGCAGAGCTGCGGGCCAGGTCCAATGAGCGGTTTCGCAGAGCTGCGGGCCAGGTCCCGTGAGCGACGTAGCAGATCTGCAGGCCGGGGCTGGTGAGCGGTGTGGCAGAGCTGCGGGCCAGGTCCGGTGAGCGGCATGGCAGAGCTGCAGACCGGGGCTGGTGAGCGGTGTGGCAGAGCTGTGGGCGTGGCTTTCCAGCTATCTTCCTGAAGCTGTGATCTACAGGGCAATGGCTGCCCATACTACAAATCTGCACATGTGTCGCGCCTAGGGGATGGGGATGACTCGGCGACCGGGTCTTGTTGTCTGGAATTGGGGATGTCGGCTCCCGGGGCCGTACCCTGGGCCTCTCTTTTAAAAGGAGTGGATAATTATATATATAAGTTCGTGACGCCACCTGTGGTGTCTGTTGAGGATCACCAGCGCTGTAGCAGCCCACTGAGGCCGGTGTTAAGGCAGCTTGCGTGGTATAGCTCCCCACAGGTGGAGCTAGGCCTCAGGGCAGCGGGGAGAAGAAATGCAGGGATGCAGGACAGAGGTGACCCAGCCAGGCCAGAGTAAGAACAGGGACAGACACAATAGTCACTTCAGTACCTTTTACTGATGGAAATTCAGGCACATCCCGAAGCACTGTAGGGTGAAGGATGCATATCAGGATCCTCCCCAGTGAGCAGGTATAGGGCCTCCTGTTTCTTGCCTTTGTGTGGTAAGTTTCTGACCTGTCTGGAGCTAGAAAAAAAAAACAAGCAATGTGAACTGAAGTCTAAGATGGTACACATGCAAGAAATAGGAGCATGTTCACACTAGCAAAAAGATACAAAACCTACAAAAGACAAAAAATATATCACATACCCTACCATCATTATATATAAATGTAAAGCAAAGTTGCATATGAAATATAGGGTACTTAGTGAACTATTTTTGATCAAAAAAAGCTATACAAGCGGTCCCACCAGTGACAAGGTGACCCTAATTGGGACGGTCCTACACTGTCTATATTAAAAACCTTACTGTATATCAGAGTTGAAGTAATGCATATAAAAGGGTAGACAAATAGAACTGGGTCCCAATATCAGACCACCTAAGCCCGTGGTAAGCTACATATATACTGACCAGCTCAACAAGGGGGATGCCACACCCCTAATTTGCACAGAATGCAAACAAGACAAAAAACCAAGCAATGTGAACTGAAGTCTAAGATGGTACACATGCAAGAAATAGGAGCATGTTCACACTAGCAAAAAGATACAAAACCTACAAAAGACAAAAAATATATCACATACCCTACCATCATTATATATAAATGTAAAGCAAAGTTGCATATGAAATATAGGGTACTTAGTGAACTATTTTTGATCAAAAAAAGTTATACAAGCCGTCCCACCAGCGACAAGGTGACCCTAATTGGGACGGTCCTACACTGTCTATATTAAAAACCTTACTGTATATCAGAGTTGAAGTAATGCATATAAAAGGGTAGACAAATAGAACCGGGTCCCAATATCAGACCACCTAAGCCCGTGGTAAGCCACATATATACTGACCAGCTCAACAAGGGGGATGCCACACCCCTAATTTGCACAGAATGCAAACAAGACAAAAAACCAAGCAATGTGAACTGAAGTCTAAGATCGTACACATGCAAGAAATAGGAGCATGTTCACACTAGCAAAAAGATACAAAACCTACAAAAGACAAAAAATATATCACATACCCTACCATCATTATATAGAACCGGGTCCCAATATCAGACCACCTAAGACCGTGGTAAGCTGTCTGGAGCTAGGCCTAACTTTGTCTTTGTCCTGCACCGGCTGACTTTGTGGTAGGGCCTTCTCTTGGAGTACACACTCCCAGCTTGTGGGGCCTCCGTGACTCCTAGCTCTGTTACGTATCAGCTCTTGGGTGATCCTGGGACCTGAAGTCTTCCAGGGGTCTCCGGTTGTCTCTACAGGGGGATATACGGCCCTGTAGACTCGGACCCGGTGTCCGCTATTTGTTTTCTGGGGTGAGCTTGTACAGCTCCTCTGCCCCCAATGCTACTCACTCCTCTAGCCTTCGGCCTCTGTCGAGGCCCTCACTAGGCTATACACACTAGGGGCAGCTTGCCGCGCTTCACCGCTCTTATGGCGTCGGCATGCCTTGGGCTCACTAACCTGAGCTCTCTCTGGACTGAGTTCCACTGCAGGCTGACCTCTCTCCGGCTTCTCTACTGCAGGAACTCTTCAGAGGAACTACTCTGCCTAGCTCCACCTTCCCTATTTATATCCCTAACGGGCTCCCTCTGGTGGTCTGAGGTGGAAGGTGGAGGTGTGTGTATGCTGTGAGGGAGTCTTGTGGAGGAATCCGTTCATGCACCCCTCTAGGATCTGTGGCACTCATGCGCAGCAGGAGCACCATACATGCGCCGGCTTGGGCGGATATTTTCCTGTAGATCACAGCTTCAGGAAGATGGCCGCGCACACCGGAAAGTAGTGCCGCTCACCGCTCCCTAGCTAGACACTGGCCCGCAGCATCTCACCTCTTCTGCTGCTGCCACCGCAACTATCACGTATGCAACTGTCTTTGTTCAGACCATAAGATGCACCCCCCCGTTTTCCTCCCAAGTTTGGGGGGAAAAAAGTCCTTCTTGTGGTCCAAAAAATACGGGGAACCGCACTGTACCTTTGTTCAGCAGCTGTGCTTGCCACATCGCAGAGATGCAGACACGCTCCCTGCACTGCACACTATGTGGCTGCGTCTGCTGCTTTGATGACACAGGGCGCCTGGAGCTGATTTAGTGCCGGAGAGGAGCCTGTGGATCAGAGACCACCGTGGATAAATATATGGTCAGAAGGTCTGAAGTGAGGGGGCAGCAGGACGCTGCTCATCTCCTCACCCAGGATTCTATATTGTCACGTCAGAGGGGCTACGTGTGAGTTATTGCAGGAGCCTGAACTCCGATGCAGATTAGGGTCGTCCTGTCAGTGTGGAAAGTTCATTCTGGTGCAATAAATCACACTGAGCCCCAGCAGAGGCCACAGACCTCACAATACAGGACCCTGACTGATTACAGCTGAACCTACAGCACATCAGATTCTACTATATGGCCCCATATATAATATGTGAGGTCCTGTAGGCAGGTCCAGATGTGTTCAGTACAGTGTTTATCCCTGTACATAATATACCACATCCAGTATAAAGATTCTTAGTGACTTATCTGCTGTGACGCAAGATGTTTTAAAAATACACATTGCTATATACCATCAGATGTCTGTAGTCAGTGTATTATATACCAGTCATGTATTCCCTATATACTGTATGTGGTATACTGTGTGAACAGACATCAGATGTTATGTACAGGTTAATGTGTGAATAGTACGACTGATGTCTGCCAATGGCTGGTATATATTATACTGTAACTACAAAGTCTAACCAGCAGACTGAAACAGCTGAAGGGATGAAAACTGTGGCCCAAGGACCGCACCATACCCTCCTCTATCCCGATATTACCGGTATTTGCATCCTCAGGATGCAGACTACAGTGAATACAATGGTGGAAGATGGAGCCGCCGACTCCTACTTCCACCAGTCATCGTGTGCGACTGACACAGCAAACGTGATGACGTCACTACATCGCGTCTGCTGTGTGGAGAGTCAGTGCATCAGACACCGAAGCAGAGTGCCAGGGGAACGAGAGCAAGGTGACTATGTGGTGTTTTTTTTTCCTTTCATATGTGTATGGGATGTATGCCTGCATATAGTGAGCTATGCGAAGACTCATACTGTATATAGGAGACTATGTGGGAGCTCACACTTTATATAGAAGGCTATGTGGGGGCTCATACTGAATATAGAGAGGCTATTTGGGTCCCCCCACTGTATATAGGAGGCTATGGGTGTCCTCGCACTGTATATAGGAGATTGTGTGGAGGGGTTATACTATATATAGGAGGCTATGTGGGGGCTCATACTGTATAAAGGAAGCTATGTGAGGGCTCATCTTGTATACAGAGAGACTAAGTGGGGGCTCACACTGTATATAGGAGGCTATGTTGCATCTCCTACTGTATATAGGGAGCTACGTGGGGGCTCATACTGTATACAGGAGGCTGTGTGAGTGCTCATCTGGCATATGGGTGGGCTATGTACGGGCTCATACGTTATATAGGGGGATGTCAGCATACTTAATTCTGCTCAATGTTAAGTGATATTTTAAATTCATTTTAATTGTAGTTAATATTAATGCTGAGCAGAATTCATTTCAGCTTATTGGTTTGTCCCTTCACAACAGTCACGTTCTCTCATGTGACCCCCTTGGGAAATTTAATTGCCCACCCCATATTTATATACCATCATATATTATTCAGTATATACCATCTGATGTATGTATCAAAGTATGTCATATTCCCCCCATTTCCATATAGATTGTAAGCTTGCGAGCAGGGCCCTCACTCCTCATGTAACTGTTGACATGTGATTCATTGTATTGTTTAGATTGTCAGTACATGCCCCTACTTAATTGTAAAGTGCTGCGGAATATATTGGCGCTATATAAATAAAAATTATAATTATTATTAATACCATCACATGGGGTGCAGCTACAGGGCTCATAAACACTTCACCTGTATGTTTGTAAGTAAGCTGACTATTCATGCCATCTAATTTACCGTATATACTCGAGTATAAGCCGACCCGAATAGCTGAGGCACCTAATTTTACCACAAAAAACAGGGAAAACTTATTGACTCGAGTATAAGCCTAGGGTGGGAAGTGCAGCAGCTACTGGTAAATTTCCCCATCTTGGTAAGTATTGCCCACTCATCCCCAATCCTGGTATGCATGGCACCCTCATCCCCAATCCTGGTATGCATGGCACCCCTCATCCCCAGTCCTGGTAAGCATGGCACCCCTCATCTCCAATGCTGGTATGCATGGCACCCCTCATCCCAATCCTGGTATGCATAGCACCGCTCATCCCCAATCCTGGTATGCATGGCCCCCTCATCCCCAATCATGGTATTCATGGCACCCCTCATCTCCAATCCTGGTATGCATGGCACCCCTCATCTCCAATCCTGGTATGCATGGCACCCCTCATCCCCAATCCTGGTATGCATGGCACCCCTCTTCCCAATTCTGGTATGCATGGCACCCCTCATCCCCAATCCTGGTATGCATGGCCCCCTCATCCCCAATCCTGATATGCATGGCACCCCCATCCCCAGTCTTGGTATGCATGGCACCCCTCATCTCCAATCCTGGTATGCATGGCACCCCTCATCTCCAATCCTGGTATGCATGGCACCCCTCATCCCAATCCTGGTATGCATCGCACCTCTCATCCCAATCCTGGTATGCATGGCACCCCTCATCCCCAATCCTGGTATGCATGGCACCCCTCATCCTCAATCCTGATATGCATGGCACCCCTCATTCTCAATCTTGGTATGCATGGCACCCCTCATCCTCAATCTTGGTATGCATGGCACCCCTCATGCTCAATCCTGGTATGCATGGCACCCCTCATCCCCAATCCTGGTATGCATGGCCCCCTCATCCCAATCCTGGTATGCATGGCACCTGTCATCCCAAATCCTGATATGCATGGCACCCCTCATTCTCAATCTTGGTATGCATGGCTCCCCTCATCCTCATTCCTGGTATGCATGGCACCCTTCATCCTCAATCCTGGTATGCATGGGACCCCCATCCCCAGTCCTGGTATGCATGGCACCCCTCATCTCCAATCCTAGTATGCATGGCACACCTCATCTCCAATTCTGATATGCATGGCACCCCTCATCTCCTATCGTGGTATGCATGGCACCCCTCATCCCAATCCTGGTATGCATGGCACCTCTCATACCAATTCTGGTATGCATGGCACCTCTCATCCCCAATCCTGGTATGCATGGCACCCCTCATCCTCAATGCTGATATGCATGGCACCCCTCATTCTCAATGTTGTTATGCATGGCTCCCCTCATCCTCAATCCTGGTATGCATGGCACCCCTCATCCTCAATCCTGGTATGCATGGCACCCCTCATCCCCAATCCTGGTATGCATGGCACCCCTCATCCCCTATCCTGGTATGCATGGCCCCCCTATCCTGGTATGCATGGCACCCCTCATCACAATCCTGGTATGCATGCCCCCCCTATCCTGGTATGCATGGCACCCATCATCCCAATCCTAGTATGCATGGCCCCCCTATCCTGATATGCATGGCACCCCATCACTGCACAAATTAAAAAAAATAAACTCATCTACTCACCTTCTTTCCCTCTACTCCAGTGCTGCTTCTGTTCTGCCAGCAGCTCACCTCCGCATCTGAGCAGCGCATGACATCACTGCCATGTGCCCTCAAATGCCGAGGTGAGGTGCCGGGATATTTACTCCTCTCTACGCCGGGACTATGGGCGTGGAGAGGAGTGAATATCCCTGTTCTTTAATGGCGTGAGCACAGTGTCAGCAGTGTCGCAGCTCCTGCTGCGGCTCAGCTATCCTCCGTGCCCGCTACTAAAACAAATGCATATTCACCCTTCTCCACGCCCATGGGGTGCAGCCGGCAATAAATATATAGATACAACATATTGTGACATGCAGAAGTAGTGCTGTGGCTTCAAAAGCATCCAGCAACTTTAAGGGTTAACACAGTTTAACAGTGGAATTTAATCTGAAGCACAGCCAGTGCAATTCAGGGATATTACAGCAACAATCTTCATTACAGTACAGTCTCATAAAGCAGGCACAGTAACGTCAGTCTCTTCAGTAGCATAATTCAGCATAGATTAGATCTCTTGGCAGCACACTTCTATGCATAAACAGCAGGCTTTTCCTTCACAAGGACTCACTAGTACACAGCATTCATTATCCTGCATGGAAATGGAGGGGGGAGGGTTTGATGAGGAAGATGATCCCTGTGACACAATTCCTTCCAGTCCTTATCTTCCTGCTCGATAATACTCTGCACTGCTAGTTCAGGGAGTTTATCTGACCTGTGTTTACTTTCTCTCCTGATCTGAATCCTGTTCAGTTGCCTTCTGTCAGATACAGATAACACACCACCTTTCTCTAGGCTCCAGCCACAACAGTAAACAACTCCCCCACAATCCCAATGGGGCTCTACTAACCACTCCCTGTCTCCTGTGACTGTGTTAACCCTTATAGTTGCTGGATGCTTTTGAAGCAACAGCACTACTTCTGCATGTCACAATATGTTGTATCTATATATTTATAGCTGGCTGTGTAGTCATACTTTTATATATACTATATGTTGGTCTGCATGACTGTTTATTGTGTATCAGCATTTGCCCCATCTTTTTACTTTATTATAGTGGATAACCATGATGCATTTTAAATGATTTTATGGCTTTGTATGTGTTGTCTTTTTAATGAATAAAAATTTGGGCATTTATTTTGGGCATGCTCATCACTAGTGTATTTCTTCCCTTCAGCAGCATCTAGTCAGCTTGTTCAAATCATATACTTGCGCCCTCCACTCCCGACACAGGAGAATCCTCACAGCACGCGTTGTGAGGACTCACAAGTCTGCAGTCAGAGTGACTGTAGACTTGTGGCCTAAAGCCGAAAGATCCCTTTAAGTAAGCTTAAAGCACACTTGTCAGCAGGATTGTGTTCAGTAAACTACATACACTGTCAGGTGGGCAACATTACACTGATTAAAATGATACCTTGGTGAGCTGTCATAAGAGCATACATATGAATAAGTAATCAGAGCTCCAGAGAGCGCCCCCCACAGGCCGCCCCGAAGCACGAGCATATCATTATTTCCAAACTGAAATAAAGATAACACAAGAACCACAGAACGGATTTAATCAACAAAGGTATCATGTTAATCAGTGTAATGTCACCCATCTGACAGTGTATGTAGTTTACTGAGCACAGTCCTGCTGACAGGTGTGCTTTAAAAGCATCTCTCCCACCAAAATGATCTTACTAGCCTGTCTAAATCAGCCCTTATGGGATGTATGTTGCTAATGTAGCATTACTTATATGCAGGGCCGGCTCGAAGTTTTCGTGGGCCTCAGGCAAAAGTCTCTTAGTGGGGTCCTGAAACACATACCACGATTCATGATGCACGATATGGCAGAGAAATATAGGTATGGTACAATCCAAAGATTTCACGTACTTTTTACATTACATGAGTGATAGCTATTGTACATTCTACAATATCTCAGAAACTGACGAGTCCTCACAGCGCATAGTGCGTGCCCTGGGGGGATTCATAAGGCTTCATACAGAATAATGGACCCCATATAATGCTCCATACAGAAAAATGGACCCCATATAATGCTCCATACAGAATAATGGACCCCATATAATGCTCTGTACAGAATAATGGACTCCATATATTGCTCCGTACAGAATACTGGGACCCATATAATGCTCCATACATAAAAAAATAAAATAAAATACTCACCTCTCCTCCCTGGCCACATCTCCGGACTCCCCAGCGCCTTCTGTCTCTCTGCACTGCTCGGCACAGAGGGCGTACTATAGTGATGTCATTGCGCCCTCTGTCTTGAGACGTCAGAGTCAGAAGACGCAGAAGACACCGGAGCTGTGGGGAATGGGGAGAGGTAAATAAGGCAAACAGTTTAAAGCATGGGGGGGGTGGGAGCCTAGTGCATCGGGCTCCCCCCCTGACTCACGGGCCCCATAGCTTGCCGGTGTGTGGGCCTCCCTGCTGGCTCACGGTCCCACTCTGGATCAACATGTTAGGCTATGGGTTGAACTAGTCTTCCTTCAACCTTAAAAACTATGTTACTATGTTACTTGCCTGGGTGCACCAGGTGGTGACGCCAGTCTTGATTTTATGTACAGGTAGATTACACAATTACATTATTTCCATACACATCATCTGGAAATATCCATTGATTAATACAGTCAGTTTTAGTAAATAAGGCTGACAACAGAACATATCTTTTAGCAATAATGATTTGACATAATGTCCCAGGCACTTATCTCTGAGACGTCTGCTGCAAGAGGGAATATTCCTTGGCATGCTTGTAATGGCTTCACCTGATTTGTCTGCAATAGCCTTCCTAACAAGGAGTTTGTATGTTCTCCCCGTGTTTGCGTGGGTTTCCTCCCACACTCCAAAGACATACTGATAGGGAATTAAGATTGTGAGCCCCAGTGGGGACAGTGCGCATAATGTCTGTAAAGCGCTGTGGAATTCGACTAAATATCAAGGACTCATTGGGCGAATCGCTCTGGAACTGAAGTCGGAACACTCTCTGACATTTCCCCTATCTGAAAGTCTGATAAACGCCGGAAAAATGACTAAGTCCAAAAAAAAATTTTTTTCATTTTTTTTCAATTTTACCCCCGCGGGATATATATTCTACCCACACACATTTGGAACTCTCCTGGGGTAACCTCACACATATTATTCCCTCATTTAGTGGATATTTTCACAAAAAAGTAAAATTTTCAAAAATCCAGAAAATTGGCTGAAAAATGGCGCTATATAAGTGAGTAAAATAAATAAATAAATAATAAAGGGACAGTCGTGTACCACTTCGTTTGTTGAAAACTGACTTTGGTTCTTTGTTGTACAAGGTTCATGTAAGAATTGCTTAAAATATAAATAAGTTAAAAGGTTATTCAATAGTTTGGCTGCTTAATACTATATAAATCATCATGATATGTTTTTGTAAATATTTATTGTATATTTTTATTGTCACCGTATAGGAAACAGGAAATCAATGTGACCAGGCTAACACTCAGATAAGGTTCAAGAAACAATTCTTTATCTTTGTATTTTTCTTTAATAAATAAATAGACAACTCTACATATAAGGTTAGAAAGGTGCCTCACACTGTGAGGGACATAGGAGTAGACCTGCTGCTCTCACCATAGGACAATACTTGGGTGTTTTTAATGTTGTTATGCATCATAAAGACCCTGGTGGTTACCTTAATGTAATGCTGATAATAATTAGAGGGTCTGTGAGGGACATAGGAATAGACCTCCTACACTCAACATAGGACAATACTTGGGTGTTTTTAGTACTAGTATGCATCATAAAGACCCTCGTGGTTACCTTAATGTAATGATGATAATAATAGGAGTGTATAGCTGGTCTCAATGTCTGGCAAAGAATATACAGCCACATTGTGAAGGGTAGCAGTAAAACTCGTCACTCAGCAGGCTGCGCACCAAAAGATGTTTATTTACAATAGGTCAGTCCGAAGAAACAGCTTATGATGACGTTTCGGTGCTACATGGACCTTCATCAGATAAATGCTGTAGTGGAAGCACCTTCCTGATGCTAATTTAGTGACATTATTGCAGCGCAGACACCTTGTACCTGTTCAGCTGACCCAGTCCGTGTGTTCTCAACTGGCATTTGTGAAGATCACATGCTCACATCCCATTATGACACCACAGTATTTATCTGATAAAGGTCCATGTAGGAATGAAACGTCATAACCTGTTTCTTCAAAGTGACCTATTGTAAATAAATTCACTTCTTTAATCTACTGATTGCCGAGTTTTACTGCTACAATATACCAAGATTAGACCCCATACTCCGGCATCTCATCAGACCATACTGGAGTGCCGTTTATGATTTTACTAACATTGTAAAGTGTGTCATTACCTTCCAGGTAAAGTTAGCAGATGCAGAGAAGGTCCAATGTCCCTCCACCCCGACACGCGTTTCATCTCACTTCCTCGGGTGGCGTGTCAGGGAGGAGGACTCTGGTACATTAAATAGATAGCGACAGCCAATGATGGCGTCGAATGTGGACATATGATTTGACTGGAAGTAGGGCTAAATGACGTAAGAGCACATGTGGTGTATGTGGCTCATGAGGCCCCAAGACCGCCCCAATAGGTGACTTCCAGTGAACCGCAAACAGGCAGCATTGTCAGGGAAACTCCCGGCACAGATGACGGTGCGTGTCAGCTGGTACTATTGCTGAGAACGGCAAGAGTCTGGGGGGTATAATGAAGGCGCATGTGCACTACCTAAAGTGAGCGCGATTGGATTGCGCTATATTGATTGCATTTATAGAACCAAAATGGAATGTAGAAAATTCATTATTATACATGTGCTTAATCCTCAGTATGAGGCAAATTACCGAAAAACATGTATCATCAGCAGTGATGAAAAGCAGATCCACTGGATAAATATACTGCCACGTAAGATCAATGTCTATAGGTGCCTCAAAGGCAACATTTCAATAAGGGGATCGTTATCACTACTGCAAGGATCAAAGTTGCGGTATATTATGGAGAAAATCTGCACTAGCCACAATGTAAACGCACAAGAATTTGTCATCTCATAATTTGTCATACAACATAAAATAAAGAATAAAAAGTAAAAAAATAAACCTCCTACATTAAAACATATTTTTAACGTCTATTATTTCAAACAATGACAATTATTCTATGTGATAAGACAAATATGTGTCTCATGGTGCAAAGGGCAAAAAAATGTGCTATTACCTTAGACATTATTCATAATTAGTGATACTGTGAATTAGGTACAAATAAGAGAATAGACACCAACGCCATTATTCATAAAGCTGGAATATGGCTTTTTCGAAAGTGAGAAGAGAACATAAGTGCATAAACAATGAAGACATCGGACCCAAGTGATAAAAGTGTTATGTCAACCAATCATACGTGGTAGATATATATAGTGCCATACCATACATATCAAAGTGCATGACTGGTAAAATAGTGATATGCAAAACACTTATCAATGGGGACCAGAAAAAGAGAATATGTGTACAAGGGTGGGTGATTGCTTATCAAAGTGAGAGCATTATCCCACCAGTGAAAGTGGTTATACGGTATTGTTATCACACCCGTGAGTTTACATGAGGACATTTGTAATATTAATCCGAGCTCTTCTCTTACTTCTCTTAGATATTTCAGAGCTGGTTAGCCTAAGTATATAGTCCTAAAGGAGATGTTACCGCCAATATAAAAAGATATTATAACACCCCATCTATATTATATTACATTAAGACCCATATGTAAATGGCATCATAATTGATCCCCAGGACATTAGATGGCAGTAGTAAATAAAGTCCTGGCAGACTGTTGTAATCAGACATTTCAAAATAATACGTCTTTTCTTTTGTGCGTAGATATCACAAGAGCATCCTCCGCCAGTCAGACACCAGGAAGGACAGACCTCCCAATCCGGGGCGCATCCATCACTCCAGAGTTCACCAACCATCAGGTAAGTCCATTACCGGACAAATGTCATAAATATCAAGTAAAGAGAGAAAAGATAGGTAAGTGAAATTAAAGCTCAACAGGAAAAATTAAACATGATAGAAAACAATTCCCCAACCCCAGATACCAAGACATAATTTACAAAATTGCACTGAAGCCAATATTTTCATGAAGCCCATTAGGTACAACTGTATTTAATCTAGAGATCCAGTTGCTCTCTACTTGTGCAAGCGTTTTTTTAAATCTCCTGGGACCCACAGATACAAGATCAATACCTTTTATTTTAAGAAGGCTGGAGTTACTCTGATTATGATTAAAGTGTCTTGTTGGGTTTTAAGTTGTCACATCCTACGCTGGTTTCCCCTTCTAAATATCCCTCCCGTGTTCTCTGGGTTGAATTCTGAATTCCCTCGGGGGTTAGTCTGATTTTTTGCACCGACACTCGGAATAATACTGTATATCACTCCTTTTGATGAACAAGTAACGTGATATCTGATAGGATTTAAAAAATTCCAGTGGAGCAAAGACCTGTCCTATGAGATATCATCTGAGCTGTGCATCAGAGGAGCGATATATTATGTGGAGTGTCCGTGCAAAAAAATCTACATAGGACTACCCAAGAAGGGATTAAGAATTCGAGCCAGAGAACACGAGAGGGATATTGAAAAGGGGAAAACAGATGAGGATGTGACAGAACTTCAAACCCAACAAGACACTTTAAGGCACCACTCCAGCTGTTTGTTTTTTTTAAGTGCTGGAGAGGTGCCTTCAATGTAAGCCTCCTGCCCCCGGTCATATACTCACCCTCCGGCGTCTTCCCTATATTTCGGCACCACTTTGGTTCCGCAGCGCCATCTTGTGAGCGCAGCTTCTGACTGTCCAAAAGTCAGAAGCTACATCACAAGAGCTGAATGCAAGTCTATGAGGGCCAGAACGAGGCCAGAATGAGGCCCTCATAGACTTGCATTGAAAACTGACCTCTGCGCCGCTCCATGAAACACTGGAGCTGTCAGTAGGTCACTTTTCGCCGAATACCAACCGGAGCGACAGTGAAAAAGGATGAAGGCGGTGGCAGGTGAGTATGAGATAGGGGGTGGGGGGAATTATATGTAAAGCAGCACTCCAGCGGTGTAATAAAATAAACCCTGGAGTGGTGCTATAATCAACATCATCAGAGTAACTCCAGCATTCTTTAAATAGAAGGAATTGATCTTGTATCT
This sequence comes from Phyllobates terribilis, assembly GCF_046119375.1. Lineage (NCBI taxonomy): Eukaryota > Metazoa > Chordata > Amphibia > Anura > Dendrobatidae > Phyllobates > Phyllobates terribilis. The sequence continues at coordinate 411,940,981 of NW_027362771.1, read as the reverse complement.
ATGGGTCCCAGGGAGGGAATTGCAAAATGCTTGCACTAGTAGAGAGCAAATGGATCTCTAGATTAAATACAGTTGTACCTAGTGGGCTTCATGACAATTTTGGATTCAGTGCATTTTTTTAAATAGTTTCAGTATCTGGGGGGGATTGTTTTCCATCATGTTTAATTTTTCTTATCTCATTTCACTTATCTAGCTTTTCTTTGTGTAGTTGATATATGTGACATTTGGCCGGTAATGGACTTACCTGATGATTGGTGAACTCTGACTGGCGGAGGATGCTTTGGTGATATGTGCACACAAAAGAAAAGACATTATTTTGATATGTCTGATTACAACAGTCTGCCGGGACTTTATTTACTACTGCCATCGAATGTCCTGGGGATCAATTATGATGCCATTTACATACGGGTCTTTATGTAATATAATATAATATAGATGGGGTGTTATAATATCTATTTATATTGGCGGTAACATCTCCTTTAGGACTGTATACTTAGGCTAAATTAGCTCTGAAAAATCTTGAGCTGAGGATGCTTGTGAATATGAGTAAGAGAAGAGCTCGGATTAATATTACAAATGTCCTCATGTAAACTCACGGGTGTGATAACAATACCCTATAACCACTTTCACTGGTGGGATAATGCTCTCACTTTGATAAGCAATCACCCACCCTTGTACACATATTCTCTTTTTCTGGTCCCCATTGATGAGTGTTTTGCACATCACTATTTTATCAGTCATGCATTTTGATATGTATGGTATGGCACTATATATGTCTACCACGTATGATTGGTTGCCATAACACTTTTATCACTTGGGTTCGATGTCTTCATTGTTTATGCACTCATGTTCTCTTCTCACTTTCAATAAAGCCATATTCCCGTTTTATGAATAATGGCGTTGGTGTCTATTCTCTTATCTTAGGGCCGCCGGGGGTGATGGCCGCATGTAGGGAGGCTCCAGGCACTTGAACACCATCCACCGCATCCAAGCTCGCCCATCCTCCCTACACACTACCATCCTCACCTACACCACCCCCGGGCACCCTCCGACCATCTGGGCCACCTACCAGACCCTCTGGCGGGCCTACCCGTGTGCGGCCAGCGGCCGTGCCCTGCGGCTCCTCACCTGGGCCTGCGTCCACGACACCGCCGGCACCCGGGTGCCTCCAGCGCTCCCGGCATGGTCCCACAAAGTCTGCGCCGCTCATCCGCGCTGCTGCAGCCCCGGACGTCCATACGGCTCTTCACCGCCTGGACCACCGGTAAGTGCGATGCCACCGTCCCCGTCCTCCACACCCCGCCATTGCTGCAGGCCCGACCGCGGCCTGGCCTGCCCCCTCCTGGGCTCACGTACCTGTGCCTGGCCCTCCGCGGTGCTACAGAGCTGTGGGCCGTGGAGGGCAATCGGTGCTCCCACGGGGTCCACCGCAGCATACCCAGCTGAGGACCAAGTGGAGCGGCCAGCGCTGCCCTCGGGACCCCCCACAGCGGTGCGGGGCCGTGGGCTGTGCGGGGACTGGCGGTGCCGCCTTCGGTGCCTCTATCGGCCCCGGCCTAGCGTGGAGCCCACTGCCACACTGCAGCTCCCAGCCTATCGACTGTGCAGCGGACACCCATACTGGCCCGCCCCGACCCGGTGCCCCACAGCTGTCCACACCGCAGCCAAGACCGTCTGGTCCGTACCCCAGGCTGCACCGGGCCCTCACCCACACCTGGCCGCACCTGTCTATGCCGGCCCTGACTGCACCGTACCCCAGACTGTATTGGGCCCCAGCTACACCTGGCTCCTGGCTGCACCTGCTTGCGCTGGCCCTGACCGCGCAATGCTCCACGACCGCGCTGGGCCCTCAGCTACACCTGGCCCATCTGCAGGTTCAGGCCCTTATCTGCAACGTACCCCTGAATGAACTGGGCCCTTAGCTTCACAGGACCCGACCACACCTGACTCCCCACCGCACCCGGCCCCCCGGCCGCAAGGAACCCCCTCTGGCGGCCTCTGACCCTGCTGGTCGCCTCTGACCCTGCTCGCTGCATCTCATCCTGCCTCCCACCCTGCTGCCTGCCCCTGACCCTGCCAGCCGCTTCTGAGCCCCTGGCTGCATCATCCTGCTCAAGGCTGCATCATACTATCCTTGGCTGCACCACCTGCACCATCCCATCCTCGGCTGCACCATCCCATCCTCGGCTGCACCATCCCATCCTCGGCTGCATCATCCCATCCTCGGCTGCACCATCCCATCCTCGGCTGCATCATCCCATCCTCGGCTGCATCATCCCATCCTCGGCTGCCTCATCCCATCTTTGGCCACCTCATCTCATCCTCGGGCGCATCATCCCTCCCTCGGCTGCATCATCCCATCCTCGGCTGCATCTTCCCATCATCGGCTGCTTCACCTCATCCTCGGCTGCCTCCTCTCATCTCGGTTGCATCACCTCACCCCGGCTACATCACATCATCTCTGACTGCACCATCTCACCCCTACAGTATCACCTCATCTCCGGCTGCTTCATCTCATCCCTGCTGCATCACCTCATCTCCAGCTGCTTCATCTCATCCCTGCCGCATCACCCCATCCCTGCCGTATCATCCTATCCCCAGCCGCACCCTCTCATCCAGGCTCCATCACCTCATCCACGGCTGCTGCATCTCCCCCCGGCTACTTCACCTTCATCTCTACCCCGGCTGTTTGTACCTCTCCCCCGGACTGCAACCCATCCCTAAACTGCTCCGCATCCCTGATCGCATCCTATCCCCCAGCAGCACCTCACATGTGGCCACCTGTTCCCCACTAGGACTCACCCCACCTACATCGCTCCCGGGCTGCCTCCAACCCCTGTCACCTCTGGCCCACTAGTCACCCCCGCAATGTTCCCGCTTCTTCTCACCCTCCTACTTCCTCCCCTCCTTCGAGGCACATTCCGTGCACATCTTCTCCCCTTGCAACCTCCAACTGGCAGTTATCTACAGTTCCCCAGGATCCCCCTCCTCTTTCTTTGACCACTTCACAACCTGGCTCCTCCACCTCCTCTCCTCTGACATCCCCAACATCAACATGGGTGACTTCAATATCCCCGTTGACACCCCCTGCACCGCCGCCTCTAGACTCCTATCCCTAACCTCCTCCCTCGGTCTCTCCCAATGGACCTCATCCGCCACACACACCGATGGTCACACACTGGACCTTGTCTTCACCCGCCTCTGTTCCCTCGATGACCTCGAAAACTCACCTCTCCCCCTATCTGACCACAACCTACTGACCTTCTCCTCCCTCTCCCCCCCGCTCTGATTGCCCCTCCCCGCACACTCCCCCACACCCGTAGAAACCTCAAACTCATCGACTTCCACTCACTCTCCGAGTCCCTCCTCCCTCTCTCCGGCCTAGCTTCTTCTCAGGACGCCGACGCCGCCGCCACCGTCTACAACACCACCCTCACCACAGCCCTCGACCAAGCTGCCACGCTCTCACACATCACAACCTGTGCACACAGACAACCCTGGCTAACGCCCCTCACAAAAAAACTTTGGCAGACGTCTAGAGTGGCTGAGCGAAAATGGAAGAAATCCCACTCTGCTGAACACCTTGTCCTGTTCAAACAGTCCCTCACCGCCTTCAAGACTGCTCTCACGAATGCAAAATAAGACTACTTCTCTTCCCTAATAACCGCCCTATCCCGCAACCCCAAGCAACTTTTCAGTACCTTCAACTCTCTAATCCGTCCCCCTGAACCCCCCCCTCGTCCCTCATCTCAGCCGACAACTTTGCCACCTTCTTCAAGGACAAGATTGACAAAGTCAGACAAAGCTTCGATCTACAAGCCGCTCGGCCCCCCACCCCCACCGCCCAAACCCCCTCACCCAAATGTAGCTTCTCCTCCATGACAGAAGACCTCCTCTCCTCTCTGCTAGCTCACTCACACCTCACCACCTGTGCCCTCAACCCCCTCCCCTCCCACCTTATCCCTAACCTCACCACTGTCCTCATCCCCGCCCTAACCCATCTTTTCAACCTATCACTTAAATCCGGCACTTTCCCATCATCCTTCAAGCATGGCACAATCACACCCATCCTCAAAAAACCCTCCCTTGACCCTGCAATAGTCTCCAACTACCGCCCGATCTCTCTCCTTCCTTTCGCCTCAAAATTACTTGAACAGCACGTTCATGCCGAGCTGTCCTCCAACCTCTCCTCCTCCTCCCTCTTCCACCGCCTTCAATCCAGTTTCCAACCCCACCACTCCACCGAAACAGCCCTAACTAAAGTTACCAATGACCTACTGACCGCCAAGAGCAAGCAACACTACTCCGTCCTCCTTCTTCTCGACCTCTCCGCCTCCTTCGACACAGTCGACCACCCCCTCCTTCTCCACATCCTAGAATCCCTTGGCATCACTGACTGAGCCCTCTCATGGATTTCCTCCTACCTAACGGAACGGACTTTCAGCGTCACCCACTCCCACACCTCATCCTCACCCCACCCCCTTTCTGTTGGAGTTCCCCAAGGCTCAGTCCTGGGACCACTACTCTTCTCTGCATACACCCTCGGCCTGGGGAAACTCATTGAATCCCACGGCCTCCAATACCACCTCTATGCTGACGACACCCAGCTCTACCTGTCTGGCCCCGACATTTCCGCCCTACTATCCAAAATTCCCCAATGCCTATCCGCCATCTCATCCTTCTTCTCCGCCCGATTCCTTAAACTCAACATGGACAAGACCGAGATAATCGTCTTCCCCCCCAACCGCTCTCCCCAGCTCCACAACTTATCCATCACAATCAACGACTGCACCCTCTTACCCGTCTCCCACGCCAAGTGCCCCGGGGTAATCCTCGACTCCTCCCTCTCCTTCAAGACTCACATCGAAGCCCTCGCCACCGCCTGCCGACTCCAACTGAGGAACATTGCCCGGATCCGCTCGTTCATTGACCAGGACTCGGCAAAAACGCTTATCCACGCCCTCATCATCTCCCGTCTCGACTACTGCAACCCCCTGCTCACTGGCCTCTCCGCTTCCTCCCCTTCCTCCCTTGCACCTCTCCGCAGCATCCTCAATTCCGCTGCCCGACTCATCCACCTATCTCCTCGTTTCACCCCCACCTCCCCCCTCTGCCAAGCCCTTCACTGGCTCCCCATTGCCCTGAGATCACGGTTCAAAACCCTAACCCTAACATACAAGGCCATACATAACCTGTCCCCTTCCTACATCTCCGACCTGGTTTCCAGATATGTCCCCCCACGCGATCTTCGCTCCTCTCAAGAACTTCTCCTCTTCTCCCCTCTCATTTCCTCCTCCCACAACCGCCTACAAGACTTCTCTCGTGCATCCGCCATACTCTGGAACTCTCTCCCCCATCACATCCGACACTCCCCTACTCTGGGAACCTTCAAGAAAAACCTAAAGACCCACCTCTTCCTTCAGGTCTACAGCCCACACTGAGACCCATTCGCTACACCCTCTCACCCTCTCCTCTCCCCTTCCTCCTTTCTCCCCACCCACCCCCTATAGACTGTGAGCCCTCGTGGACAGGACCCCCTGCCCTACTGTACCAGTGCGCCTCGTTTGATGTTTCATGTTCGTGTCCCTGTCTGCCCCTACACTTGTAAAGCGCCATGGAACCTAATGGGGCTATATAAATATTTAATAATAATAATAATAATAATAATAATTATTCACAGTATCACTAGTTATGATTAATGTCTAAGGCAATAGCACATTTTTTTGCCCTTTGCACTATGAGACAAATATTTGTCTTATCACATAGAATAATTGTCATTGTTTGAAATAATAGACGTCCTTTGGGTTCGGTATTCCAGGCATTTTTGCATATTAGAAATATTATCTGTGATCTATAAATATTATATTATTACCAATATTATTATTTTAACACCTTAGTGAAGAAATATGTTTTAATGTAGGAGGTTTATTTTTTTACTTTTTATTCTTTATTTTATGTTGTATGACAAATTATGAGATGACAAATTCTTGTGCGTTTACATTGTGGCTGGTGCAGATTTGCTCCATAATAAACCCCAACTTTGATCCTTGCAGTAGTGATAACGATCTCCTTATTGAAATGTTGCCTTTGAGGCACCTATAGACATTGACCTTATGTGGCAGTATATTTATCCAGTGGATCTGCTGTTTATCACTGGTGATGATACATGTTTTTTGTTCATTTGCCCCATACTGAGGATTAAGCATGTGTACAGGCAATTACCCTGACAATGCTGCCTGTTTGTGGTTCACTAGCAAGAAATCGGAAGTCACATATTGGGGGCGGTCTTGGGGCCTCATGCGCCGCATACACCACATATGCTCTTATGGCAGTTAGCCCCACTTCCAGTCTAATCACATGTCCACAATCGATGCTATCATTGGTTATCTCTATCTATCTAATGTACCTGCGTCCCCCTCCCTGACATGCCCCCTGAGGAAGTGATACAAAAGGCGCGCTGGGGTGGACGAATATTAGACCTGCTCTACATCTGCTAACTTTATCTGGTGGAAATTACACCCTTTATAATGTTGCTATATATTATTTGCCAGGCATTGAGACCAGCTATACACTCTAATTGTTATCAGCATTGCATTAAAGTAACCACCAGAGTCTTTATAAAGATGCTATGCGTCAAGTATTGTCTATTCCTATGTCCCTCACAGTGTGAGGCACTTTTTTAACCTTATATGTCAAGTTGACTATTTATTTATTAATGGAAAATACAAAGATAAAGAATTGTTTCTTAAACCTTTTTGAGTGTTGGTGTTGCTGCCGGTTTATTCCACTCCTCATAGATCTTCTAAGCCACTTGTACGCTTCAGATGCTGGGTACTTGATGTTTTCTATGTCCTGCAAGAAAAAAAGGTTTCTGTTTTAGCAGATTTTCTTTTTTAAGCATTTTTATGATTCATCCCAGTATTATTTGGTACAGATGTTTTACACCTGGCCTTTTTAACATTTCATAGATAAAGCAAAAGCAGAACTGGAGCGAGCATTTAACTGCAGAGCTCTACTGATCTCAAAATACTTTTTGTAGACATTCTGATATTCCATACCATACCCCACTCCACCAAAAAAAACCCACATAAATGCTATTGAGGATACGGAAGTGATGTGATCAGTGACTGGATGAGCAGCTGAGCCTAATTCAATTTCAATACAACAAGAACAATCAAACATTGAGAAAAATATTACTCAAAACCAAAATTCATATTCCTATCAGAAAATGACCCATTCTTTAAGTCAGGTTTTTGTTATACTGTATGTTCTTTCTGAAAAAAAAAGTTGACTTCTTTTCCCAATATTACGATCTTTAACCCCTTCATGACGGAGCATTTTCTGTTTTAGCGTTTTCATTTTTTGCTCCCCTTCTTCCCAGAGCCATAACTTTTTTTTTTTGGGCAATATGGCCGTGTGAGGGCATATTTTTTGCGGGACATGCTGTACTTTAGAACGACATCACTGGTTTTACCATATCGTGTACTGGAAAATGGGGAAAAAATTCAAAGTGCGGTGAAATTGCAAAAAAGTGCAATTCCACAGTTGTTTTTTTAACCACGTTCACTGAATGCTAAAACTGACCTGCCATTAATATTCTCCAGGTCATTACGAGTTCATAGATACCAAACATGTATAGGTTCTTTTTCCTTTAAGTGGTGAAAAAGAAATCCAGAGTTTGCTTAAAAAAAAAAAAAAGTGGTGCCATTTTCTGAGACCTGTAGTGTCTCCATTTTTCGTGATCTGGAGCCGGGTGAGGGCTTATTTTTTGCGTGCCAAGCTGACATTTTTATTGATACCACTTTGGTGTAGATCTGATGTTTTGATCACCCGTTATTGCATTTCATTGCAATGTTGTGGCGACCAAACAAAACGTAATTCTAGCATTTAGAATTTTTTTCTCGTTACGCCATTTAGCGATCGGATTAATTTTTTTTATATTGATAGATCGGGCGATTCTGAATGTGGCAATACCAAATATGTGTTTGTGTAGTTTTTTTTACTGTTTTATTTTGAATGGGGCAAAAGGGGGATGATTTAAACTTTTATATTTTTTTATATTTTTAAAAACATTTTTTTTACACTTATTGCATGCTTCAATAGTGTCCATGGGAGACTACAAGCAGCACTTGTCAGATCTCTGTACTACACACAGGCAATGAGAAGATTGCCTGTGTGTAGCAGAGTTGCTCACTTGCTATGAGCGCCGACCGCTGGACTTGATTCAGATAATACTTTTCCATGATTCCATTATAATGGGATACAAGCGTCCTCTACCTACTCAATGTATTGGTAAGCCGTGTGCTGCAGAGGAGAGAAATACTAAGTCTAACTGCTCTGAGGCAGGAAACACTGTGGTGGTCTTGACTGCTAACGCTATGCAAAGTTGGCTGGTCTGGTCAATGGGTGGAAATAGTGGACAGCAACCATCAAAGATGAAGAGCCTGCTCAGTGGGAAAGATACCTGGTATGGCCTAGTAGCGGCCCGAAGCGCTTTTAAGATGACCCTTCCTGGTCGAGTTGGGCGTACGCTTAATATACGATCGTGGTCCTTTTCTGTTGGATCTTGTAACAACACAGGCTCTTCTTCAGGCATTATACTCTGAAAGCAAGATCGCAATAGGTTAATCTAAAGTCCAGACTGTAAAGAAGATCAGCAATAAATACAATGATGATACACATTATAGACCAACATCCCTTCATTAGAAGGTTATTCCTATCTCAGCCTTTTATGGTCGAGATAAAATAGCTGCATTCTGTCTCCGATCACTGGAAGTAGAGCTACAGAAAGACTACAAATGTAGAAATAAATAGTTACTGTTCAAACCAAGCACAGGCATTCGGAGCACCCTTGGCATCACCGAGCAGTTCAGTGCACATTCCCACCTATCTCTGTCCAGTGCTTCACTTGTTTTATATAGGAGATCAGTATCTATATGTGACAATGAGCTCAAGAAGAACCTGTAGCTCAGCAGTTTTTGGCCGTCTTCGTAGCTACACTTCCAGTGGCTGGAGCCTAGACAGAACTATTCTCATCTCGGCCACAAAAGGCTGACTTAGGAAAGACCCCTTAGATCTAGTGACTTATGGAATTGGAGTTATATTCAACATGGCATTCACAGCTCTCATCTCAAAACCTTTCTGCAGTTACCACGGTTGCTTCACAGTAACCCAACAGATTAATATTTAAAGACTTAAAAAGGGTTTTCTGTGGTTTTACAAAATCCTTAAATTGGGGGGCAACAGCAGGACAAAAGGACATCAGAGATTGCTGGAGCACAGCGGCCTATTCACTGCAGTAACTTACCCAGCAAGTCTATATGTCGCCATGTCTGATACTGCATCTGTCTTCTGAAGTTAAAACGGAGTTTGTCAGGATAAAATAACTGTTCAAACCAAGCACAGGTGCTCGGTGCACCCTTGGTGTGGCTAAGCAGTGTCCCGTATGACCTACTTATTTTCCATCCATCTCCATCCTCCATTGCTGCACCTGTTTTACATACATTAGTATCTGTGTGTGAAAACTAGTAGGAGAAGAACAGATACCTCATTACTGGACTCTACTCGAAGCATGAGAAATGGGCAAAATATACTGCCATTTTGCCTTTGGGCTTTTTCAGCTTCCTCCTTTGTGCTGTATTTTAGGTACATTATATTTTCATGGTTTAGCATCTATCAAATAGGAAAAAAAATATTTATAAAGTGATATATATTTAATAACAGTTTAAATGTTTTAGGGGTTTTCTTTTTACAAAATTACCTATTGTTTAAGTCAAGTCCTACTATGGCTCATTAACTTTGGCAGCACAAGGGCCGTCTGAGTGCGGCCTAAGGCCCAGGAAATCACACAGATTACCGCCCAGTGTTCTCCATATATTAAATTAAAATAACCTTATATGGCAATAAGCTGCAAAATATGTGCTGGGAAAGTTCTCACCAGTCTAAGCCATAGTAAGCAAAACACATTTCCCTTAAAAAAGTTTCCCCTAGGAAAGAAGGGAAATCAATAAATGAAAAAATACATTACAAATGAATTGATAAATAATTGGAATAGTCGTCAATTTATTTATAATAATGTATTGTTTCATTTTTTTCATTTTCTTTGTCCCATTGAAGGTGATCTTCAGGAAATAGACTCGAAGAAGACAGGAAAATCATACTTACCACATGCTTCATTCATTTTCCTATGTTGCCAAACATTTTTAGGAGGCGGCTGGCAGAGTATTTACAAAATCTACAAAATAATGGTATAAGCAGAAGATGTAATAAAAGAAAAGACAAGATAACCATTCAGGCCTTCTGCAGACGGCCATGTTACTATACGATGACTTCCGTTCCTATAACAGTCATGATACAGCTTGTACATATTCGTAATATAGAACCACAGAAGCCCCATGTTTTCTCCCCAACACACGGAGTGCCGACACCTCGCTCCTGCCTTGTAATGTGCTTGAGGCATTGAGCATAATGCTATTACATGTATAAAGACTATCCTAACACCTGGAGGTAGATAACAGACCCGCTGCCATCTGACTACATAGTTACATAGGTTGAAAAAAGACCTAGGTCCATCAAGTTCAACCTTTCTCCACCGATTACAGATTTTTTTGTCACTAAATTATAAATTATCTATAACCCACAATCTTATGTGTACTGAGGAAATCATCCAACCCTTTTTTTAAAGCATTTTTTTCTTTAACCCTTGCTTGTTTTTGCATTTTTGTTTTTTGCTCCCCTTCTTCCCAGAAACATAACTCATTTTTATTTTTCCGTCAATATGGCCATGTGAGGGCTTTTTTTTTTGCTGGACAAGTTGTACTTTGAACGACACCATTGATTTCACCATGTATAGTACTGTAAAACGGAGAAAAAATTCCAAGTGCGGTGAAATTGCAAAAAAAGTGCAATTCCAAAATAGTTTTTTTTTCTTTTGTTTTTAAATACCATTTTTCACTAAATGCTAAAACTGACCTGCCGCTAGGTTCTTTTTTATTTAAGTGGTGAAAAAAAGACCAAAACTTGTGAGAAAAAAAAAATAGCGCCATTTTCTGAGACCCATAGCGTCTCCATGTTTCAGGATCTAGGGATGGGTGAGGGCTTATTTGTTGCATGCCGAGCTGATGTATTTATTACCATTTTGGCGTAGAGATGATCTTTTAATCGATTGTTATTGCATTTTATTGCAATGTTGCAGCAACCGAAAAAAACGTAATTCTGGCGTTTTTATATTTTTCTCGTTGCGGCATTTGCCGATCGGATTACCGTATATACTCGATTATAAGTTGAGTTTTTCAGCACATTTTTTGTGCTGAAAAAGCACCTCTCGGCTTATACTAGGGTATATACTCAAGTATAATGAAATTCCGTTGGTGGATAGTGGGGGGGGGTTAAAGGGGTTGCAGTGGAGCGGGGCATACGCAGTAGCCGACTGCTACAGCTACCACGTGTGCCCGCTGCTAAAGGGAAATAAATATTCCCTCTTCTCCACTCACATGGGCATAGAGAAGAATGAATATTCATTCTTTTTAGTAGCGGGCACAGAGAAGTGTTGAGTCACGGCTCCTGCTCACAGTGCACGCTGCTAAAGAGAATGTATATTCACTCTTCTCCACGCCCATAGTCTATGGGCGGGGAGACGAGTGAATATGCTGGCAGCTCACATCAGCGTCTGAGAGTGACGCCATGCGCTGCTCAGATGCTGACATAAGCTGCTGCAGCAGAACAGGACGCAGCGCTGGAGCAGAGGTGAGGAAGGAAGGTGAGAATAAGCGTTTATTTTTTTATGTGTGCAGTGATGGGAATAGGATGAGGGGGCCATACATACCAGGATTGGGGATGATGGGGCCATACATGCCAGGATTGGGCATGAGGGGGCCACGCATACCAGGATTGGGATGAGGGGGCCATACATAGCAGGATTGGGGATGAGGGAGCAATGCGTACCAGGATACGGACATTTACCAGTAGCTGCTGCATTTCCCACCGTAGGCTTATACTCGAGTCAACACGTTTTCCCAGTTTTTTGTGGTAAAATTAGGTACCTCGGCTTATACTCGGGTCGGCTTATACTCGAGTATATAAGGTAATTTATCTTATATTTTGATAGAGCGGACATGTTTAAATGCAGTGATAACAAATGTGTTGTTTTTTTTTATTTTAAATGGGACAAAAGGGGGGGTGATTTCAACTTTTATATTTATTTATTTTTTTTTTTTATATTGTTTAGAACATTTTTTGTTTACTTTTTACTTGCTTCAATTGTCCGCTTAGGAGACTTGAAGCTGTGATCAACCGATCACTTGTGCTACACATAGCAGTGCTGAAGTCCTGCTATGTGTTGCATAAATCATCATCTCCTGTAACAAGCACAGGGTGAGTGGGGGTCTTCTGCAGTCCCCCGGCAGTAATGACAACCCATCTGCATCCCGCGATCATGTGACAGGGGTGGCGATGGGTGTTTGTTAAGACGTGCTTCTGCTTCTCAGTGATTGACAGCAGCATTTAACATGTTAACAGCTGCAGGTAGATCGTGAGTCCACCCTCAGCTGTTAGAGGCACATGTCACCTGATCAAATCAGCTGTCAAGTGCAGGGAAAGATGCGGGCTCCGGCACTGAGCCCGCATCAAAGGGAGGGACACAACCTTCAATATACTATTACATCCAAGGTCATGAAGGGGTTAATACATTTCTCTGACATTCGGCTGCAGTTTACCTTCTCGCACAGGAATGTGCTTGGCATACCCATACAGAATATACTCCTGTTGCATCTATCAACTTCATTACTACAGTGTATTGGAACTTGTAGTGATGGACAATGGATGGTATCGCTAACATCACCTAACAAATCTCACACTCATTTATTCCATAGTCCTATAAATTGGGAGGAAAAAAATACAACATAGCTCACCCAGATACGGTTATCCATGTATCGTCTGGCCCCTTATATCCGGACATGGGATCTTCTGGTGTGTAAAATGGGCTCAATAAATAAGGTGACAGTGTTTTCACACTCATCTTGTATTTTCTAATTGGAATTGGAGCTGTTTACATGAAAAGAATAATTTACTAATTAATTATAAAACCAGGCTAAAATACATAATAAATGGATAAAAATACCACCCTTTGTTCAAGTGTAACTAGAAGAATTTGTTGTTTTGAAGTCAGAGATTTTGTAAGGTGAATGAAAAACCAATTATACCAAACAGGTGATAATGATCATCATTTCATATGTAGGTCGAAGCAGCCAATTACTGAAAGAATTTTCTGTGCATGAGACTTAAAACTGGGTGAGGAACAGCCAAACTGTTCTAGAAAAGGTGAGGTTGTGGCAGACAGTTTCATCTGTTTCAGTTGCAGCAGATGAAAGACACATCATGATTACTTCCCTTCAAAATCAAAGGATGTTCATCACTGCCATCAGCTCAGATATAGCAGCAATGGTGGGACCCAGCTACACCCACCTTCTGTTCAGAGAGGACTGGCCAAAAATGCATGGAAAAATTGTGTCCAAAAAGCCATACCTTCCACATGGAAAGAAGACCAAGTGACTCAACTATGTATGAAAATATAGGAATTAGGGTGCAGAAAAATGTCAGCAGGTGCTCTGGACTGATAAGTCAAAATGTGAAATATTTGGCTGTTACAGAAGACAGTTTGTCACCAAAAGGCTGGAGCACAATGATGAGTGTCTGCAGGCAAAGTAAAGCTTGGTAGAGGGTCCTTGCAAGTTTGGAGCTGGTCACACCAAATATTGATCTGATTTAGATTTTCGTTTTATTCATTCATTTTATTTTTATCAGCAAACAAAATGAAAACTATTAACACTTTTATTTTTGGAATCATTCTCCCTTGGCAACATTTTTTTTCCACACCTAAAACTTTTGTAAAGTATTGTATATACACAGACAAGCTACTGAGCCTCACTCAAAAAGCTGATGCTGGAGGGCCAGTCTCCAGCACTGAAGGCAATATGCAGAAGTCCCAAAGACCATGCAAGCACGCCCCATTCCTAAGATGGTGGGAAACGCATCTATCACACATGTGGAATATCCCATGCACAGGTGTGCCGGCGTCCTGTACCTCCTTGCAGTGTCTCAGTATGTACCAGTTTCTCCTGGGATCTACAGCAATGTCCGTTTAAGCTAGCAATATGCACAGAAAGTTATCTACTTTTTGTATATATCCTTCCTGGACTGCGTTTTTCCACTTTATTTGATAAAAATGTTTCTATTTGAAGAATTCATTTGTCGGGTGTTTCAGTTTATATCCCATGGATAAGCCATACATGAAGAAGGTGACAACATCCCTTATAGGCCACGTTCACACGTTCAGTATTTGGTCAGTATTTTACATCAGTATTTGTAAGCCAAAACCAGGAGTGGGTGATAAATACAGAAGTGGTGACGTGTTTCTATTATACTTTTCCTATGATTGTTCCACTCCTGGCTTTGGCTTATAAATACTGATGGGAAATACTGATCAAATACTGAACGTGGCCTCAGATAAGTTACCGTCAGAGGTTTTTATAAGTAGCCTATTTCCCTTTCCCCTTTGAGAGCAGCATATGCTTGGCTGACCGATGGTATTGAGGGAGAACTGGGATGGAGTGAGACGGCTGTTCAGCCTCCAGCAGTCTGTAGTGTCAAACCAGATTGGGGGTCCTGTGCACCGCACACAGGGGGACACTGGAGACCTCCTGTCAAAACCAGTACCAGTCGCAGAGCAGGGAATTATCTTCTGCACGCTGGAGAAAAAGCCCAAAAATAATATCACAACCGGAATTCCTTTACATAAGTAGAAGTGCACCTTAACTCCACGGCCGTGTTAACTCTTTGTGAAGCTTCACTTATATAATGGAGGAGATGTGAATAAGTGCTGAACATACAATTCCCTAACAGACAGCAATGGCTCAGAAACGTGCAGCTTCATCAATCCAGTAGAAGAACTCTGTGCACAAAACACTTACAGCAATCCTACAGAACCATGCAGAAAAATCCTAAGCAAACCGGTTGAAGATGGAGAGAAAATGGGGTGTTTACTAAAAAAATAAGTTGTAATATTAGATCAGATAACCCTATAACACCAATTTTTCATGGGCTTCCAAAAACCCACAAATTAGAATTTCCTACACCCTTACGCCCCATTATATCGAGTATCTCTTCTCTGAATGAACGTTTAAGTCGATGGGTAAATTTTCATCTACAGCCATTAATTCCCAGAACACCGGGTTACCTAAAGGATACGTCATCGGTAATTGATTATATGAAAAATGGAAAATGGTCTAAAAAATCTAAATTTCTGTCATGTGATGTAGTAAATTTATTTTCATCTATTCCGCATAATTTAGCATTAACTGCTGTGTTCCATCACCTACAAAAATATAGCTGGTATACGGACGAAACAAAGGAAATTATTATCCGGAGTATTGAATATCTCCTTGAGGATAATTTTTTTATGTTCAATGAAGAATATTATTTCCAAATTAAAGGTTGCCCAATGGGCTCATGTTTCTCTCCATCTTTAGCCGTACTTTATGTATCATGCTGGAAGAAAACATTATTTTCACAGATAAAAATCCTTTTAAAAATTACATTGAATTGTATATTAGATATTTGGACAATGCTTTAGTAATATGGGCAGGGGAAGTGGAAAAAATCCCATATTTTTTATCTTATATCAATACCAATGATGTTAATTTAAAATTTACTTATATTGAACCGGAGGATAAAATCAGTTTTTTTAACTTGTTTCTCATGGGGGATGTAAAACAACAAAGAGTTAGATATCGCAACTATAGAAAACCTATCAGTGGGAACACTACACTTAGAGCACACGGCTGCCACCCCGCCCATACTGTGAATTCAATCCCCTATGGTGAATTAAATAGAATCTATAGAAACAGCTCTGATATTACACTATTTAATGAACAAGCAGAGGTAGCGACAGCTAGATTGATGGAAAGGGGATAAAAGAAAAAACAAATTAATTCAGCAATTAAAAAAGTTCTTATAAGAAATACTCATTTAACTAATAGGAGTGCTGGTATTAACAACAACCAAAAACCAATAACAACTAAACCTAATAATATGGAAAATAAAATCATTTTTAGTACCTCATATAGTTGCCAATTTCAGGAAGTAAAAAATATTATAAACAGATATGTCCCTATATTATTTCAAGATCGGGACTTAAACAAAATTGTGAAAAATGGATGAGTATGTGTGCCGAGAAAATGGATATCAATAGGTGCTACTCTTTCCCCAAGTCTATATGTGCCACAAAAAAGCGATAAAAAAGCCTGGTTGTAAAGGTTTTTTTAAATGTGCATGTTCTAAATGCACAATGTGTCAGTACACACTGCTAACTCAAAAAATTGATGCAGCCAATGATATTAAAAGATTTATTAATTGTAATACAAACTATGTCGTCTTGCATTTTCTGCAAAGAATGTAAAATGAAATACATTGGCTGCACAATACGTAAATTACAGAAAAGGATGGCAGAGCATGTTACTAACATCAAAAATAAAAATGCATCCTATTCAGGAGAATGTAAACATTTTGTAGAGAGACATAAAAGGGAATTAAATAATTTTTCATTTTATGGGTTAGAAAAAGTGGATCTTTCTATTAGAGGAGGGGATAGGAGGAAGAAACTCCTGCTAAGAGATTATTTTGGATCACTAAACTTGATACAAAATACCCTAATGGTATGAACTATAGGAATGATACTCTTTATTTATATTAAATTCTAGCGATTTGAGTGGTTCCTTGGGATTTAGTCTTGTGATTATGCAAATTATCCTCATATGTGATTGATTGTTAACATATGTGTTCATTGATCAACGGTTGGTTACCATTTGTTTTTATACCATGTATCATACGGAATCTGTATCTCAGTGAATAAGGGCTTTTTGCCAGAAACGCGTAGGAGATGTATTCCCAACTTGTATGATCTTTTAAATTATTTGAAATAAACTGAGGATTTTATTCAATTTGGGACTCGCCAGAAATTTTTCTTTTGTGTTGGGACAGTATCTTACTTACAGGCACATGGCATTTTGCTTGTTGTCTTTACCTTCATCTGCAATTTAAAACAAATGTAAAACATTAATAGACATGCTAACATGTAATCAATAGCTACTCCAGCTTAACTGATGTCATCTCAGACTTGTTCCAGCGGCCCCCGAAGCCGATGCCACAGGTGGGAGATTACGTACTCAGGCCTCAAAGACATCAGTTAGGTTGGAGGGGAAGTATTTGTGGTATGGGCACTGCAATTATCACTAAAGCAGCTCCTCCTATGTGACTCCTAGCAAGCCATTTGCAGGGATAAAATGCCTTATTTTACATGCAATAAAGATACGGACATGCTTGGAAAGTTCACTTTAAAATGATCATATTAATTCTGTTAATGGAAAAATCTAGTCCCCCTAAATCCCTGCCTAAACCCCCACCCCACAAAAAGGAAAAAAAGACTGACCAATAACTCCAGATTCCTCTGTAAAGGCTATTAGCCATTATACTGTACACATTAATGTCGTCCGAACCTGACGAGATCAACCGACATTCTGATGTGTGTGGGGCTCTGCCGATTGTCCCCCTACTGATGATTTTACTTCTAGAAAAGTCAGGAGGTCCACACATATCACCCAGGATTAGAGCACAATACAGGTGCTGAATATACTCAGTCAGCAAATAAAGTGCATATACAGTTAGCTCCAGAAACATTTGAACAGTGACCGAATCTTTGTGATTTGGGCTCTACATGACACTATTTTTTATTGAAAATGAAACAACTGAGATGCAATTGAAGTGTAGACTTTCAGGTTTAATTAAGGGGTTTGAACAAAAATATCCTATAAAACGTTTTGGAATTGCAACCATTTTCCTACAAAGCCTCCTCATTTCAGGGGCTTAAAAGTAATTGGACAAATTAACTTTACTATAAAACGTTCATTTTTTAATACTTTGTGGAGAATCCTTTGCAGGCAATGACTACTGGAAGTCTGGAAGCCATGGACATCACCAAACACTAGGTTTCCTCCTTTGTGATGCTTTGCCAGGCCTTTACTGCAGCTGACTTCAGTTGTTTCTTATTTGTGGCTCTTTCTGCTTTAAGTTTTGTCTTATGCATGTGAAATGCTGCTCGATGGGATTGAGATCTGGTGATTGACTCAGCCATTGCAGGATAGTCCACTTTTTTACCTTAAAATTCTCCTGCGTTGCTTTTGCAGTATGCTTTGGGTCACTGTCCATCTTGTGAAGCTCTGTCCAATCAACTTTGCTGCACTTCAGAATCCATCCGACTGCTTCTGTCTTCAGTCACATCATCAATAAACACTAGGGACCCAGTGCCATTAGGAGCCATGCATGCTCGTGCCATCACACTGACTCCACCATGTTATACAGAGGATGTGGTGTGCTGGTGATCATGAGCTGTTACAAGTCTTCTCCTTACTTTCTTCTTCCCATCATTCTGACACAGTTTTATCTCAATTTCATCTGTCCAAAGAATGACTTTCCAGAGCTGGAATGGCTTGTTTATATTTTTTTGCAAAGTCTAATGTGGCCTTTCTATTTTTAAGGCTTTTTAATGGTTTGCCCCTTGTGGTGAACCCTCTGAATTTGCTCTCATGAAGTCATCTCTTTATGGTAAAGTTAGATACTGATACATCTAATTCTTGGAGAGTTCTATGTACAGAAGTGTTCTTCACTTGGGTGGATGTTTTGAAGGGGTTTTCCTCCACCATGAAAAGGATTCAGCGATCATCCACCGCTGTTGTCATGGACATCCAGGCCATTTTTGGGTTCCCAAGCTCACCACTACGATCTTGTTTTGCAGAATGTATCAAACTGTTTTTATTTGTCCACTCCTAACATTTCTGCATTCTCTGATGGATTTCTTCTTTTTTTTTCAGCTTAATGCTGGTCTGTTTCTATTCCACTGAGAGTTCCTTTGACCACATGTAGTGGTTCACAACAACAGCTTCCAAATGCTAATGTCACTCCTGGAATCAGCTCCAGACCTTTTACCTGCTTAACAAGGGAATAGCCTATGCAGTCTTCATTAATCCATCAAAGAACTTTTGAGATAACTGTCTAACTAGTTTTGGTCCCTTTTAAAAAGAGGCAGCTACATATTAAAGTCTTGTAATTCCTAAACTTTTACTCCAATTAAGATATGAATACCCTCAAATTAAAGCTGAGAGTCTGCACTTTTAACCTATATTGATCATACAACTGTATCTTGAATGTGTTTTGGTAAACAGGTAAAATGCCCAAACTTGTGCCACTGTCCAAATATTTCTGGACCTAACTGCATTACTATTCACTAAGCAATAAATAATGAAACTCCCTAATAACTAACAAAAAATAACAGTGAGTGAATGTGGGGAGGGTTAAAATCAATTACATAGGTTATAGGAATGAGGTTATGACGTGAAAAGTTGTCAAGATAAATACAGTGAAATAAAAGACAATACTTTACCAGCTTTCTCGATGTTACATGTGATGCTTTTATCTTTGGAAAGATATGATCATAAATGGTTCCCACAGGGGGCGCACCACTCCTCTTTTTTGGTGAAGGAGGCTGAGTAGAACCACCTAAAGTTGTATGAAAAAAATGTTATTTGTTAGTTAGGAGTAAGCGTTTGCTCCCTATGGGTCCAACTCCTGAGTGTCCGCTCTCGGCACCAGCTGTGATGGCTGTATTGTCCCATTGACTAGAATAGCGCTGTGCTGCACTTGTCTACACACGTTCATTCTCTGGATCAGTATGGTTCCAAGAAACTGAGCCATGAAAAATTTCTGCTGCTCATTTAGAACTTTCTGTGTAAAAAAAAAGTATTCTGCTGATGTACCAATATGAGGGCTAAGTACAAAGGCACAATTTTGAGGCACACAGCCAATTGTGGCACTGTGTTCTGATTTAGTAAGCCAATAACTCTGGTTGTAACTGCACTGTGTTTTTTGTGGCAGCATTTTTGATTCTTCACCTGAAGAAATAAGAAAGTATCAAAATACAAGTGTATGCCGTATACCAATTCTCATGCAGGAAAATATACAGTTTAGCCGCACATAATTGCAAAGTCAGTATCCTGCATTATATACACGTTTGGAAAATTGACTCGGGAAGACTCGTCTTATAGCTCCTTGATTCTGACCAAATGAATGATTTGCCTGATCTCTACATTTTGGGTGCAGGCTGTGTTATACAGCTAGCTCCAGTTGCAGCCTCCGATATGCTGTTGTCAATTATCACAGCAGCATTGAAAAGGCTGAAAATGGTAGAATGTGTCCCTACCCCCATTGCCCCCTGCAAAATTTTTGTTATAGAAGTCGATGACTTTTGAAGGCCCCTGTGCCTGTCATGTTTGTACATTTATGAAGCTCTGCTTGTGGTTGGGCTTTATACAAGATAGGTGATTTTACAAAACATGGCATCATTACAATATTGCAGTGTGTTGTACTGGCAATTAAGTGACCCCTGGTTCAAGTCACTTTGACTAATTAAAAAAATTATATATTTGTTTAATAAAAGGTTCTTATCACCCTACTTTCACCAAAATGTAAATAAAACATTTGGTGGCTCAGCATGTGTGATTTTCCAAACTAATACAATATCAGAATATACAGTGAATGCCCAACAAAATGCTATTTTATGGTCACTTATGACAGAACTTCTGTTTTATGGTCACTTCACCTGTGTGCGTTCATCCCCTTAGTGACCGGGCCAATTTTTGTACAATATATACATACACACATATATACACAAACTCAATTATATACACTAGCTTGCAAAAGTATTGACACCCCCCCGCACACACACACACACACACACACACACACACACAACCATTAGTACAAACACATCATACGCACAGATTAACACTGATATATACATAATTACAGATATGCACACACACACTAACTAGACAGATGAACATACATCATATAGAGTGTGCACCTACAATGAGTGCAAAACCAAAAATGAATAGCCCGAATGAGTGGTCAAAACATAGATGGTTATTAAAATACTTTTATTATAAAAACAAGTGGGTTTCAGGTGTCAAAAAGAAAGGAGCGCACACACAAGATAAATTGAGTAACAAAAGAGACCCCAACGGATAAAACAAGATAACAGCAGGAAGAACAAAAAATCAATGAAAAGTATTTGATAGCCTGATATGACCAAAATGCATCATTGTAAATCAATTGGGGAGTAAAATACTGGAAATATTGAGATAAATGCTATTGGGATGAGTAGATGTGCAATTAGTAGGTGATCATTGCCGATATGGCAAGTAATATATGTTCCTCTAATATATTGTGGTAACATGATGGATCAATACAGTATATACTAATACTGGTGTCCGGCTGTGCAATGCTTTACAGGTGGATATGTAATATATTCTGGAACATTATCTCTTCTCTCTGATAGGCTTAGGGTTTGTGCAATTATTCACAAACATTTAATACAGCAATGTATTTAATACAATACTTAACATATAGAGGTGCTTAAACACCGCTGTGATTGTCCACTAGGCTCAGTGAGTGTGCAGTTATTGCACAACATATTATAGGCACATGTATTACTTGCCATATCTGCAATGATCACATACTAACTATCTGCACATCTACTCATCCCAATAGCAACCATCTTAATATTTCTAGTATTTTACACCCCAATTGATTTACAATCATGCATTTTGGTAATATCATGTTATCAAATACTTTTGAGTCTCTTTATTACTCAATTTATTTTGTGGGTGTACTCTTTTGACTACCACATACCCATTGTTATTATAATAATGTATAAAAATACATCTGTCACTATGTGGGTGATCCCCCTGAGGCACTATTATTAGGGTATATTCACACTATCCGTACTGTCAGCGCTTTGAACGCAGTATACTTTATGCTTCATCTAAAGCGCTGCACGCAGGTGAGTCAGCGTGTGTTGATTGAACCTTGCGGATTCACCGTATTCAATACATTGCACTGATCACATTTCTCTTGGGGAGGCTAGTGACTCCGCAACAGAAATTGACATGCTGCGGTCTGGATAGATGCGCTGCATGTCCGTGTCCGTGGGTGATCCGCAGTTGTATGGAGACGCATAGTGGGCATGGGATTTCTTGAAATCCCATCCACTTTGCTTGTAATGTAGAACGCTGCGGTTTGCATGCAGCACTTGCGCTGCGTCCAATCCGCAGCGTTTCCTGACCGTGTGCACATAGCCTTACAGTCTTGGATGTATATCATTTGCTTGTCCTTTACGTCATTTGGTTAACTGCAATGAGTACAGTACAGAGAGCTGGACCGTCCCAGAGGAACGAGACGTGCACACACGGAGCCTCTCCGGACCGCCTGCTCTCAGCCCAGCAGACTAGTGTGTCTGCAAACAATTTCTCCCTCCAGATTCCTACTACTGAGCTTCCTGCATGACGGTAAAACAGCAGGAAACTCTATCTACGGCAGAGGCTGAGCTGTGCTGCGTATTGTAGGCTGCTGCATACAAGGCATCATGATGGGAAAACAAATGGCGATCAGATCGGCACAGATTTAACTTTCTTGATGAGGCTCCCTCCTCCATGGGCCACTGTGCATCTTAACAGGCGGTATGTCCGCCCCTGACTCACCCACAGACTTGAAGAGCAAAGTTGTCAGGAGCCGGACACCAAGCGTCTCACTGCTCAGCAAATTCCAGGCTCAACTGTCATTCTCATGGCGAGTTCTAGCATGGAACGTATCTGGTTGTGATGTCACTATGGTACTCGTCATCCTGAGCTGCTATTGGCCGGAGCGTAGTACAGATTAAAAGGCGGGATTCCACGTTCAATTGCGTCTATAATGGATTTTCATCAATAAAATATGTAGCATCGTCTGGAAATGATGTATTCAGTGGGATTCTGAGGGCTTGCTCACACAATTTTCATTTTCTGCTTATTTTTGGTCTATATTCATGGACAGATATCAGCAGTGGCTTACAGTAGAGCAAAGCAGAACTGACATATCTCATCCACACGCGGTGGATCAGTTCTGGGCAGAAATTCACCTGCACTGTGGATTTCTAAACCTCCAACATATCAATTCTTTCTGTAAATTTTCACTGTGGATTTCATTCTTTGCATATGGTAAAATACGCACCACTTTCACATGTAATACATGCAGATTTCATCACAACTCCATGACAATATCTGCACAGATTTTTTTCTATTATGTTCACACGACCCCAATTTTTATCTGTGGAAAAAACTAACATCACACGGACAGCACTAGGATCAGTGTTATTCAAGTGGGTTGTTCAGATGACCTTTAGATTTTTTTTCACACGGATCGAATGTTCGGGTGAAAAGAATCTAAGCTTACACTATTATCTTCTATATTTCGGATGAGATTTTCCCATTCCATTCTATGGATGCAAAATAAAAAATCAGATACCATACGGATCAACCATATAGCATTCTATTTTCATGGATTCAATTACATTATTAACATTGGAAATGTGTTTTGCTCTTGTAAATCTTATTACTTGCTGATGTGTTAATACGAATGCCATACGGATGTTAAAAATGGTCTCATGGATGGTATACAGATGGCAATACTGAAGAATATCGTCTGCTTTGCTGGATGAACATTGATCGATTTTTTTATTTATACGCTCGTGTGATCTTGGACCTAGTGTGAGATTTTACAACAGATACATTTTCAAAAAAGACATGAATATGGATGTAACGTGTATTAGATCTTTTAATATCAAGAGAGCTCTCATTTGTCTTCTATAATTAGTGCTGAAAGTTATTCTGTTCTGCTCAGTCACCTCCAATGTTACTTGTTCTGTATGTCGGTGTATCAAGCCTTGCTTTATGGCTGTCACTTTAGCAATTCATCATTATTGTGATCTATTGTACCAAAGAATCCTGTCTCAGACCTAAAAAAAAATTATCGACTTGACCACATGAAGAAGCAATTAGTCCTTATTAGTGATGAGCGAGCACTAAAATGCTCTGGTATCCGTTACTCGGATCGAGTAAATCATAATGCTCGCGTGCTCGACCCGAGTAAAAAGTACAATGTAAGTCAATGAGAAAGCATTCCTTTTTTCCGACGGCCCCCATAGAGTTCTGGAGGGGGGCTAAAAATTGGTGAAATTGTTGGAAACAGTGCTGAAATTACATGGGGACAGCATGGGGAAGACCCCTGGAAGCATCTCTGAATCCCAGGTCATGGCTGTGTTGTCAGAGTATTACGCCACTTTTACAGATTGACAATAAAAGATACAAAAGCAAAGCTAAAAATGATTTTCCTGGAAAAAATGTTAAGAAACATTCTTTACTGGGTAATAACTTGTACATAAGGCAAAATAAATAACCAAGATTTTTTTTGGTTTGCTTGAAGCAGCAAGAGTATAAGGCAGTAATCCCTATCTGGATGCGTGTAACATGCTAGCCATAGTGCGATAGCTCACCCCTACACAAATTTCAGATAAGAGTTAATATTGTTGAATATAGAATCAATTTGAATTGGCCTTCCCATTATTTAGGAGTGGGTCTCCTATACTGTAATTGCGTATGCAGTAAGTGCAAGGGCTGCCAAAAATTAGGACGCACTCCAATACCAATTTGAAGAGACGTAGTGGAGGTCCTCAGTAAAAAAAATATTTTCCATTATTAAGGAGTGGGTCTTCTAGACTGGTAATGCCTATGCACTAAGTGGATGGGCATTTACCCCAGTGGGGTATAAATATACAGTACAGACCAAAAGTTTGTAAAATTTTTGATATTTTTATAAATGCCAAACATATCAACCTAAATTTACCATTATCATAAAGTATAATGTGTTACTAAAAACAACTCAAAAGCAATGGGATATTTTGAAGCATTCCAGAGTAATTAGCACATAAAGTGACACATGTCAGATTTAAAAAAAATTGGCCTGGTCACTAAGGGGATAAATGCACACATATATACATGTATCTATACATATACAGTATTTATATATATATATATATATATATATATATATATATATATATATATATATATATAATATGTGTGTGCGTTTATCCCCTTAGTGACCAGGCCAATTTTTGTACAATATGTACATACACACATATATGCACAAACTCAATTATATACAGTAGCTTGCAAAAGTATTGACCCCCCGCACACACACAACCATTAGCACAAACACATCATACACACAGATTGACACTGATATATACATAATTACAGATATGCACACACACACTAACTAGACAGATGAACATACAGTACAGACCAAAAGTTTGGACACACCTTCTCATTTAAAGATTTTTCTGTATTTTCATGACTATAAAAATTGTACAGGTACAGGTGCAGCAGGTACGTGTTCACACTATTAGAAGTTTGACAGCCTTTTTTCTGACCATGTGTCCCTCCCATTCAGTCACAGGTGGTTTTAACTAGCTCTACCAGCCCATACATTGTAGGTTAAAAGCCCAGCAGAGACATATTGTCCATACAGGCTTACAGCCCAAGAGTGGCATATCAGTGGTAGCGTAGTATAGTTACCCATCATACGAAGGTGACCTTGTCGCGGTTGATGGGCACACATAAATTGGCCAAATTATGCGCAAAGAACCTTCTTTTTTCAAAGTGACATTAGTCTAGATACTATATTTCTTATATATTCATGTATGGAGTGCCGAAGTTCTTTCTGCTATTTATAAAAATTGTACATTCACACTGAAGGCATCAAAACTATGAATTAATACATGTGGAATTATATACTTAACCGCTTCCCGACCGCCCACTGTAGATAAACGTCCACGCTGCCTGGGCTCTGTGCAGCGCGGACGTTTAAAAATGGTGGGTGGTCCCGCAGCGCTCAGGGCCCCCAGGGTCCTGCAAGCGCTGCAGGTGCGGTGCAGAGCGATAGCTCTGACAGGGAACATCATCGGGACCTGATTGGATCAGGTCCCAGTGATGTTAACCCTTTGCTGTCTTCTATATGCCGTGATCTATAGTGATCGCGGCATATAGAAGACAGCAGGAGGAGAGGGGGTCGCCCAATTACCTCTCCGACGGCCCCCTTATACCTTCCAGGACCTGACGTTGCTATGGAAGCTGGAGGTCACATGACCGCCTCCAGATCTGCCATATATGGTGTCCTGCCTGGCTCAGCCTGCAGCTGAAGCCTGGCAGGAGACTCTGACTGTGAAACAGTCAGCGAAGATCTCATGTAATGTAATATATGTCTATTACATTACATGAGATCAGTGATCAGAAAAATAAAAATTAATGTCCCATACAGGGACTAAGTAAAAATGTAAAAAAAAAGTAAAAAAAATGTTTTGAAACTGTTAAAAAAAATTACAAAATAAATAAAAATCAATAAATAAAATATTAAACCGATAAATCCGTATATTTATGCAAAAATAAAAAAAGTACACATATTTGGTATCGCCGCGTCCAAAACAACCCGAGCTATAAAACTGTCACACTAATTAACTCCTTCTGTGCACACCGTAATAAAAATAAATAAAAAACGGAGCAAAAAACTATGCTTTTTCCTCATATCACCAAACAAAAAGTGGAAAAAAATGTGATCAAAAAGCAAAATGGAAATAAAAATGGTACCGCTGAAAACGTCATCTTGTTCCGCAAAAAATAAGCCGCCATACAGCTCCATCAGCTGAAAAATAAAAAAGTTATAGCGCTCAGAATAAAGCGATGCAAAAAAAATATTTTTTGGATAAAATTGTTTTGTGTAAAAGTGCCAAAACATAAAAAAATATACATAAGTGTAGTATCGCTGTAAACGTACTGACCCGAAGAATAATGCTGCCTGATCACTTTTACCACACGCAGAACGGCATAAAAAAAAACCTCAAAAAACAATTCCTGAATTGTTAGTTTTTGTTAATTTTACTTCCCAAAAAACGGAATAGAAAGCGATCAAAAAATGTCACGTACCCAAAAATGGTACCAATAAAAATGTAAAATCGTTCCGCAAAAAACAAGCCGTCACATAACTCTAGTTATTACGGTGATGCAAAAACTAGATTTTGCAAAAAAAAGCGTCTTTTAGTGTGTGACAACTGTCAATCATAAAAACCCGATATAAATCTGGTATCTCTGTAATCGCACCGACCCGAAGAATAAGGTCGTCTAATCACATATACCGCACGAGGAACGGCGTAAAAAATAAATAAAACCAATTCTTCACCTGCTACTGATTTGTTTATTATGTCTCCCAATGTGCTCACCACACATCTAGATAAGTTCCCTAAGGGGTCTAGTTTCCAAAATGGTGGCACTTGTGGGGGGTTTCCACTGTTTAGGCACATCAGGGGCTCCCCAAATGCAACACGGCGTCCGCTAATTATTCAAGCAAATTTTACATTCAAAAAGTCTAATGGCGCTCCTTCCCTTCCGAACCCTGCAGTGCGCCCAAACAGTGGTCTTCCCTCATATATGGGGTTTCAGCGCGCTCAAGAGAAATTGCACAAAAAATGTTGGGGTCCATTTTTTCCTGTTACCCCTGCAAAAATAAAAAAAATTGGGTCTAAAGTAACATTTTTGTGAAAAAAGTTAAATGTTCATTTTTTTCTACCACATTCCAAAAATTCCTGTGAAGCACCTGAAGGGTTAATAAAGTTCTCGAATGTGGTTTTGAGCACCTTGAGGGGTGCAATTTTTAGAATGGTATCACTTTTGGGTATTTTCTGTCATAAAGACCCCTCAAAGTGACTTCAAATATGATGTGGTCCCTAAAAAAATGTTTTTGTAAATTTTGTGGGAAAAATGAGAAATCGCTGGTCAACTTTTAATGCTTATAGCTCCCTAACAAAAAAAAAATTTGGTTCCAAAATTGTACTGATGTAAAGTAGACATGTGGGAAATGTTATTTACTAACTATTTTGTGTGAAATATCTCTCTGATTTAAGGGCATGAAAATTCAAAGTTTGAAAATTGCAAAATTTTCAAAATTATCGCCAAATTTCTGATTTTTTCACAAATAAACGCAAGTGATATCGAAGAAATTTTACGACTATCATGAAGTACAATATGTCACGAAAAAACAATCTCAGAATCAGCGGGATCCGTTGAAGCGTTCCAGAGTAATTACTTCATAAAGTGACAGTGGTCAGAATTGAAAAATTTGGCCCGGTCACGAAGGCAAAAACAGGCTCTGGCGCAAAGTGGTTAATAAAAAAGTGTGAAACAACTGAAAATATGTCTTATATTCTAGGTTCTTCAAAGTAGCCACTTTTGCTTTGATGACTGCTTTGCACACTCTTGGCATTCTCTTGATGAGCTTCAAGAGGTAGTCACCAGAAATGGTCTTCCAACAATCTTTAAGGAGTTCCCAGAGATGCATAGCACTTGTTGGCCCTTTTGCCTTCACTCTGCGGTCCAGCTCACCCCAAACCATCTCGATTGGGTTCAGGTCTGGTGACTGTGGAGGCCAGGTCATCTGGCGTAGCACCCCATCACTCTCCTTCTTGGTCAAATAGCCCTTACACAGCCTGGAGGTGTGTTTGGGGTCATTGTCCTGTTGAAAAATAAATGATGGTCCAACTAAATGCAAACCGGATGGAATAGCATGCCGCTGCAAGATGCTGTGGAAGCCATGCTGGTTCAGTATGCCTTCAATTTTGAATAAATCCCCAACAGTGTCACCAGCAAAGCACCCCCACACCATCACACCTCCTCCTCCATGCTTCACGGTGGGAACAAGGCATGTAGAGTACATCCGTTCACCTTTTCTGCGTCGCACAAAGACACAGTGGTTAGAACCAAAGATCTCAAATTTGGACTCATCAGGCCAAAGCACAGATTTCCACTGGTCTAATGTCCATTCCTTGTGTTCTTTAGCCCAAACAAGTCTCTTCTGCTTGTTGCTGGTCCTTAGCAGTGGTTTCCTAGCAGCTATTTTATCATGAAGACCTGCTGCACAAAGTCTCATCTTAACAGTTGTTGAAGAGATGTGTCTGCTGCTAGAACTCTGTGTGGCATTGACCTGGTCTCTAATCTGAGCTGCTGTTAACCTGCGATTTCTGAGGCAGGTGACTCGGATAAACTTATCCTCAGAAGCAGAGGTGACTCTTGGTCTTCCTTTCCTGGGGCGGTCCTCATGTGAGCCAGTTTTTTTGTAGCGCTTGATGGTTTTTGCAACTGCACTTGGGGACACTTTCAAAATTTGCCCAATTTTTCAGACTGACTAGCCTTCATTTCTTAAAGTAATGATGGCAAATCAATTTTCTTTACTTTGCTGCTTTTTTCTTGCCATAATACAAATTCTAACAGTCTATTCACTAGGACTTGTTATGATCTGCAACAAGAACTAAGGAAAGATAGGAGAAAGCTGTCCCTACAGTAAGACTAAGCTGAATCCCTACGATGTAGCGGGCTGCCTGTTCATAGTGAACAGACCCGCATTCATCCTTGGCTAGTCTGAAAGAAGACCTATAAATGTAAGGGAGGGGTCCCTAAAAGAACTAAGTACTGGGATAAAAATGGGACACTTCCTAAACAGAAATTGTTGTAGAACACAAAAGACAAACTGACAAAAAGTACTAGAGGTCCAAGAGGACCAAGCAAACTGACAGAGATAGGCACCGAAGCACCAGGCTAGCAAAACAGTCAAACAACACTGAAGTCCAGCAAAGCCAGAAGGGCGGAGCTGGAATAAATAGGCAGATGGTCACGTGACCGCAAAACACAAGATAGCAAAAACTAACAGGAGGGTTTTAACAGGACTACCAGCTGTGTATCCACCTGACTTCTGCACAACACAACTGATGGTCCCAACCCCATTTATAAGGCAAGAAATCACACTTATTAAACATGACAGGGCACACCTGTGAAGTGAAAACCATTTCCGGTGACTACCTCTTGAAGCTCATCAAGAGAATGCCAAGAGTGTGCAAAGCAGTCATCAAAGCAAAAGGTGGCTACTTTGAAGAACCTAGAATATAAGACATACTTTCAGTTGTTTCACACTTTTTTGTTACGTATATAATTCCACGTGTTAATTCATAGTTTTGATGCCTTCAGTGTGAATGTACAATTTTCAAAGTCATGAAAATACAGAAAAATCTTTAAATGAGAAGGTGTGTCTAAACTTTTGGTCTGTACTGTAGATACAAGTGGGAAAATGTCCAAAAAGCCTATTATAGAGCTAAACATACAAGCAGACAATCTTTATTAAATGCTAAAGAAAGGAAAGATTCTGATCAGCAATTACGATTTATAACGAACTATCACTCTCGTTGGAGGGAAATGACTAACGTCATCTCTAAGCATTGGCCGATTTTGCAGCAAGATCCCTCCATTGCACCATTGATTCCCAGCAAGACTCTGATAACAGCAAAAAGAAGTAAAACACTGCGTGACATTCTGGTGCACAGTCATCATATACCAGACACCTCTTCCTACTTGTTCGGCTCACAAGGTCCAAAATGGGGCACATTGGCTTGTGGCAATTGTGCGGCATGTAAATATATTGTGAAGACTGATAAATTTGAGGATTCAAGTGGTCAACGCTCATATAAGATATTGCACTTCATCAATTGTAGAACTACGCATGTAATCTATCAGGCAACCTGCCCGTGTGAAAGGATGTATATAGGAATGACAACTCGAGAACTACGGGTGAGGGGTTTTGGAACATATTAAAGATATCAGGGCAGCGGACAAAATTGGACGAAACAAGGTAGGTGCCATTGGGAAACTTAAACCCCTAGAGAGACACTTCAGGGATTATCATCCACATCAGGAGCATCTCCTTAAAGTGAGAGGGATAGATAGAATTTATCCTGGAAATTGTGGGGGAAATATGTTTAAAAAAGGTAAGTGGATAACCATGCTTAGGAGTATGACTCCTAGAGGCTTAAATGAGCAGTTGGGTTTCTCAAGTTTTTTGGAGTCTCTCCTTAAAGGGTGTTTATGACTGAATTTTGATGAAATAATGATCATTCATGTTGGGTGAGTCCTGGTCTGATTGGAATTAGGGTAGAGTCTATGTGTGTATGTGTAATGTTCCTAACGGTTTTTAAATACACATTTATTTTTAGAAATCGGATCGTTCATAATCAACATCACTGGGAGGAGGGTTTCCTTGCAGCTGTGGGACTATAAGGATAATGGGATTTTATTAGAATTGACAACAATAGAAGACATCATCTTTTGAAAGTGATTATGAAATATGCACTCTTTGGTGCTTTCCAAATTTGGCTATTGTTTATTGGCTATTTATTGTAATGAGATAAATATACACATACAACAGACAAATAACATCAAAGAATATCTGCATTGGCTAAGAATGCTACTAACTGTCTTCAATTAGGTCTATGATTGTATTAACTATATTGTTGGCAAAGAATGATATTCAACTATCTATATTTCTGTATTACATTAATTGCATTACTGGTTAAGAATGGCATTATTTATCTGCAATTCTGTTTATGATTATAGTAATTATATTATTGACATGTATATATAATGGATTATTATTGTCAAATTAATTTTTATATATAATGGATTATTAATGTCAAACTAATTCATATGGAGATTAAGGATGTTATTAATCGCTTGTAATCATGTTGATCAATTATATTCTTCTGGATGAACTTATGATGTGATGGCACCTTGACCAACCCATAGGTGCTTCCATATATACATACATAAGCAGTCTTTGTCCAATGATGCTTTTTCATCTGTTATTACTATGATCTGGATCTCTTGGGATATATTTTTCTATTTGGTTTGCGCTCTTCTCCTTTGCCCATATCCTTTGCCCTATTCCATCATGGCTGTGGGGACATTGTGCGCCGTCTGGCGTGCGCGCCACTCGCTCTCTCCCTCGCACTCAGGAGGTGGGTCACCTGACTGCGACATCGTCACACTTGGATGACGCTATCCGGGTGTGATGGTGACGGCGGTGGAGGCGCGCGCTGGTGGAGCCCAGTAATCATGATGTCCCCTGGTAAGTAGTAACAGCTGTCTCCTCACCCTAGCATAAGACGAGGGGAGCTTTTTCAGCACAAAAAATGTGCTGAAAAACTCGACTTATACTTGAGTATATATGGTAATCCGATCGGCAAATGCCACAACGAGAAAAAAATAAAAACGCCAGAATTACGTTTTTTTTCGGTCGCTGCAGCATTGCAATAAATTGCAATAACAATCGATCAAAAGATCATCTCTACGCCAAAATGGTAATAAATACATCAGCTCGGCATGCAACAAATAAGTGTGGCGCCCCTGCTGCGCATTGGTGCCACAGATCCTAGAGGGGTACATGGACGGATTCCTCCACAAGAGGCCCTCACAGCATACACACACCTTCACCTTCCACCTCATACCACCAGAGGGAGCCCGGATAGGGATATAAATAGGGAAGGTGGAGTTAGGCAGTTAGTTCCTCTGGAGAGTTCAGCAAGTACAGGTCTGAATACAGAGTCGAGCTCAGTCTAGAGAACAGAGTCCCTGCTCAGAGCCAGAGAAGGACAGAGCTCTCAGTCCAGTTCCTCTAGTGAAGAAAAACCTAGAGTGAAGCTCAGGTTAGTGAGCCAACGGCGTGCCGACGCCATAAGAGCGGTGAAGAGTAGCGAGGCCTACTGCCAGTGTGAAGCCTAGTGAGGGGCCCGAGAACGGCCGAAGGCAAGTGGAGTAGCGAGCTACATAGGGGGGCAGAGGAGCGTTACCAGCTCACCCCAAAACCAGATACCGGACGCCGGGTCCGAGTCTGCAAGGATTCCTTATATCCAGCAGGAACAACCGTAACCCATGGCGAACTACATGTCCCAGGAATATCAAACGCTGACTGTTATAATAGGGTCAGGAGCCACTGAAACCCCAGAAACCAGGGGGTGCGTCAGCTCTGGCGTCACGAACAGGATTCTGTGCCCGCTGCAACGATGGAGTGTTGTGCCCATTGCCACCGGGTACTGTGCACCTTTAATCAAAAACTGTGCATTTAACTGTGGCAAAGATTGCCGCCATTGTTGGGCCGCCGAGCGAGAAGAAGGGCGTAACCGCGGGAAACTGAGAGGCGTACCTGCTGAAGCGCGTGAAGCCCCGGACACGACCCACGCCTCGACGTCGAACCAGGAAGCGCCAGGTCCTGGAAGGAGCCTCGGTGAGCGCTCTGACGTAGGATGCAAGCGACGCAAGGTCCTGAAGAAGACCGTCACCTGCGGAGCTGCGGCCTACCGGAAGAAAAGAAGGTAGGCCACGGTTCGCTAGGGGGGCGCTAGAATGTCCGAGGAACAGCACAACGCCGGAGTACCGGTTAACGACCCTGATGTCCAACCCAAGCTCGGCGCCGAGCAGGCCGAAGCAGCCGCCCCACCAGCAGGGCCTGTAACCCCTGTCATACCCATGGCCCTACCGTACATCCCTGGAGCAAAGTGGCTCCCCCAGTACAGCGGCAAACCAGATACCCTGTCTGGATTTAAACGGAAAATATGCGGTATTCTGGACATGTACTCTATGACAGGCAAGCAAAGAGCCGCTGTTGTATTGGGACAATTGACTGGTGCTGCGGAGCGAGAAGTAGAAACTTGGTCGGGTGCAGACCAAGAGTCAGTGTCCGCAATCTTTAAAAAGTTACAGACTGTCTTTGAGAATCGTACTGAGACAGAACTCCGGATGAGGTTCTACAACTGCTCTCAGCAACCGGAGGACAGTGTTCGGGACTATGCCTGGTGCTTACAAGGGGCCCTGCGAGCTCTGAAACAGGTTAGTCCAACCAGCATCAATGATGAAAATAAAATGCTGAAGGAACAGTTTATCCGGGGACTGAGGTCTCAAGAGGAGAGCAGGACTGTGCGTTGGAGGTCCCTGGATCATCCAGATGCCACCTTTGACACCCTTAAGGACATGGCTATAAAAGGACTGCAGCCCCTTGAAACAACTGCTAACCAATGTTACCAGGGTGGGGTCACCCCACTGCCTGCAGCATCCACCTTTTCCCCGGTGGCTGCTGAAGCCAAGGTTCCAGCAACGTCCCCTAGTGAGCTGGACAGCCTGCTCTCTGAAGTGCGTCAGTTGAGCAAAGCCCTGACCACTGTACTGAGTGCCTTGCAGCTGCGGACGGAGCCCGAGGAGGAAGGAAGAATCCTGCTAGCCGACAGCCCTGAGGATGTCCCCTGGATGAGAAGGAAGAGGACAACGCCACCCCCTGGGAGGACCAGCGACCAACGCCGCCCGCCGAAAGACCCTGTCTGGCACTGCTGCCACAAGACAGGTCCCGCCGTCCGGAGCTGTCCTTTAAACGAGCAAACCCTGGGGCCGAGGGCCGACACCCAGGAGTAGACCCCCAGGCCCATCAAACTGGTACCGCAGGTTCGTGGGAGGAAGACCTCTTCTGTCCATCGTGCTGGACGGCCTCGCGACACCCGCTCTGCTGGACACAGGATCTCAGGTAACCATCATGCCTGATGTCCTCTACAAAAGGTTCTGGTCTATAGACGAACTTCACCCACCAGATCCAAATCTTTCCATGTACGCCTCAAACGGCCTCCCCCTTAACCTAGTCGGGGTTAAGGATGTGGCAGTAAAGGTGGGAACTGAAGGACCAGGGATTAATTGTAGTAGAGACTAATCCTGATGATATAGACTTGTATGTGGTACTTGGCACAAATATTGTTAGTAACTGTTTGGGAGAAGTGGTGTTCTTGCTCCAACAGATAGCTAGCACTGCCAGACCAGGGCAGAGAAGGGCGCTGCAGAAAGAGATCCGAGTACTTATGTACCAGCAACAGGTAAAGCTAACAGGTGGTGAAATTGGTAATGTACGGGTGACAGACCCGGTACCCATTGTGATCCCCCCGATGAGTGAGATGCTGATTTGGTGTAGAGCAGCAATAGGTCTCAAAGGATGGAGCTACCAGGCGGTAGTGTAGCCCCTTAGCTCGGAGCATAGACCTACACTCTTGACTGCCAGAGGGGTAGTGGATGTACGCAATGGGATGGTGCCCGTACGCCTCCTAAACTATGGGGAGGACGAGATTAGATTACCACGCTACGCCACTGTTGCCAAACTGTACACAGTAGATAACAACTCCATACACACGGCGGAGTCCTTAACCTTACCAGACGAAGTGGAGGATAATGAACCTGGAACCCAGGTGGAGGATTGGTGTCAACAGCTCCATGTTGGGACAGACACCACTCCTGCCCATCAGAAACAGGGTGTACACTGGGTGGTTCAGAAATACAAGCAGGTATTCAGTAAGCACCCACTTGACTTTGGGAGGATTAAGGCGGTTCAACACCATATCCCCACAGGTGACCATCCACCCATCAAAGAACATTACAGGCATATACCACCAGCACACTACCAGAAGGCGAAGGAGATGTTGCACGACATGAAGAAGGCAGGGGTAGTAAGGGATAGTTGTAGTCCCTGGGCAGCTCCCCTAGTTCTAGTCAGGAAAAAGGACGGAAGCAGGAGAATGTGTGTAGATTACAGACAAGTAAATCGCATTACACATAAAGATGCATACCCTTTACCACGTATAGAGGAATCCCTGGCTGCCTTAAAGTCTGCAAATTACTTCTCCACCCTTGACCTCACTAGTGGGTACTGGCAAGTAGCTGTTGCTGAGGAGGATCGGGAGAAGACGGCCTTCACCACCCCGATGGGACTCTGCGAGTTCAATAGTATGCCATTGGGACTCTGCAACGCCCCCGGAACGAGATTGATGGAGTGCTGCCTGGGACACCGCAACTTCGAGACTGTACTACTATACCTGGACGACGTGATAGGGTACTCCAAAACGTATGAGGACCACTTGGAGCACCTGGCAGAAGTATTTGAGTCGCTGTCCCAGTATGGGATGAAGCTGAAGACCTCAAAGTGCCACCTGCTCAAGCGAAAGGTACAGTACCTGGGGCACATCGTTAGTCCAGAGGGAGTAGCACCAGACCCGGAGGTCACTGCCATCCAAAAATGGCCGGAGCCGAAGAGCCTCAAGGAGGTCCGTCAGTTCCTGGGACTAGTCGGCTATTACCGGAGGTATGTGAAGAATTATACCAAGAAAGCGGCGCCTTTGCAAAATCTCCTGGTAGGACAGTCCGGGAGAGGCAGACATCCCCCGTTCCAGTGGGGTAAGGAGCAAGCTGAATCCTTTAAGGTGATGAAGTAGATCCTGACCGGCGAAGAGATCCTAGCCTACCCTGACTACAGCTAACCGTTCCTGCTGTACACTGACGCCAGCAACGAGGTATTAGGAGCTGTGTTAAGTCAGAAGCAGAATGGCCGAGAGAAGGTGATCGCCTATGCAAGCAGGAAGCTCCGCCCGACCGAGAGGAAACCAGAGAACTATAGCAGCTTCAAGTTGAAGTTCCTGGCCCTGGTCTGGGCCATCACCGAGCGGTTCAAGCACTACCTAGCCTCCAGTAAGTTCACTGCCTTCACTGATAACAACCCCATGACTCATCTAGAAACAGCCAAGTTAGGAGCCATGGAACAACGATGGATGGCTAGGCTGTCAAACTACCAATTCACTATTAAGTACCGGGCGGGCCGCAAGAACGCCGATGCCCTGTCCAGGATGCCTCACCAGTCGGACACTGAAGTAGAAGTGGATGACCTGGAGGAGATTGAACTACCTGCCTTTCATCGGAATGGGATGGTCCACGAGCAACGAGCCTCCAGGAGGCAACGTGGTAAGACGTTAAACCCCCTGCCTCACCACAGCTGGAAGGAGACCCAGGACAGCGACCCGGTTGTCAGCCGTATCAAAGAACTGATAACCCAGGAAAGTTCCTCCCTAGAGAAGGAAGGGTCTCTCCAAGCCAAGCAGCTGTGGAATGAGAAGAGCCGGCTGTTCATTTATAGAGAGAAGCTGTGCCGGAGGTACATCAATCCCAAAAGCCATGAGATGGTATGGCAGATAGTGGTGCCGAAGACAGACATCCAGATGGTGTTGGAAGCCTACCACGATCAGGCGGGGCACTTTGGCTGGAAGAAGCTCGAAACCCTGCTGAAGTGTCGGTTTTATTGGGTAGGAATGCGCAGTTCCATTGAGAGGTGGTGCCGGAATTGTGGACCCAGAAGCCTCAGAAGAAAAGACTACAGCAGCCAGAAGGCACCCCTGCAACCCATCAAGACAACTCAACCTTTGGAGATCGTGGCCCTGGATCATGTCAAGCTGTCAC
The DNA here is from genome assembly GCF_046119375.1 of Phyllobates terribilis. NCBI lineage: Eukaryota > Metazoa > Chordata > Amphibia > Anura > Dendrobatidae > Phyllobates > Phyllobates terribilis. Next base: position 411,903,821 of record NW_027362771.1, on the reverse strand, counting down.
CCAGCAGGTCAGGATATTCTTATGCCCTGACCATGGTGGATCAATACTCACGGTTCCTGATGGTCGCCCCCGTCAAGGATCTGATGGCAGAATCTGCGGCGAAGACGTTTCAGGCGTACTTCTGCAGGCCCCATGGATACCCGGAGCAGGTGCTGACAGATCAAGGCTCAGCCTTTGAGGCCAAATTGTTCAAAGAATTCTGCCATCTGTACGGGTATAAAAAGATCAGGACTACACCGTACCACCCCCAAACCAACGGTCTCTGTGAAAAGATGAATAACATCGTCATCGACCTGCTGAAGACCTTACCACTAAAGGAGAGAAATCAGTGGCAAGACCTACTACCTGACCTGGTAGATCTGTACAACCACATACCTGTGACTTCCACCAATTGTACTCCAGCATATCTCATGCGAGCAAGACCTGGAAAGTTGCCCATGGACCTGGAGCTTGGTGTAGTAGAACCAGAAGCAGATATGTCCACTGAGGACTGAGACACGACCAGACAAGAGCAGTACAGAAGAGTACAGGCCTGTGTCGAAGACAGTCTCACTCGGGTGAGGGACAAGCAGGAAGCCCACTACAATAAAAGTGCGCCCGCAGAACCCTTCACACCAGGAGAAGTGGTGTTAAAAAGAAAAAGGAGAAACCACAAACTTGATGACCAGTGGGAGAGAGAACGCTACACTGTGTTGAATTCAAGATTTGATAATAGGAAGAACGACGGCACCGGTATCTAGAGACCACCTGAAGTTGTGCCCAGACCTGCTAAAGCCCCAAGAAGAAGTGCCTCTCACCGTACCGGAGAAGCCTAAAGAAGCAGTACTCCATACTGACTTAGGATATTTCCCAGCAGATTGGCCTCAACTAGGAGGAGCAGTAATAATCCCTGTGATCCACTTCTTTCAACAGCCAGAAGACCCTCCACAGCAAGTAGAACCTGTAAGTGCTTCAGAAGAACCTGCTCAAAAAGAATCCCCGGAAGAAGGATCCCCGGTTGGAGAGGAGCAAGAAGGCCCAGCCAATGGTACACTTGCCAGTCCCATAGAGCGGTTAGGGCAGTTTTACAATCTACCCACACGTAGAACTGACAGGGTAGCAGAAGGTGCAGACACAGATACCATCCACACTCCCGTACTACGCAGATCAACACGTAGCACACAAGGTCAGACCCCTGTCAGATACAGAGAGTAAGAAGGAAAATCTGACAGTGTAGATAGTTGCCCCTGGGGTATTGTATTGTATTATATTGTGTATTTTCGTATATATGTATTTATTAACTTGTGTTTTGCTTTCAATGGACAATTTAAGTGAAATGGACACTTCCCTTGTTTGCCTCTAGTTACCCGTCAGGGTACCTAAAGAACTTTGTGGCTGACGACTATGTGCAGCACAAAAACTGCTTCTTGTAAATAATAGCACTCCCTGGAGTGCCCCTTTAGGTGACCTCAGAAGAAAAACCTGTTTGAAGTGGCACTAACGGAGGTCCAACTCAGGATCTCCATTCCCTGCAGCCACCCCAGGGCCTACGTGGAGGGTTTGGGACAGGTCCCTCAAGTTACCAAGTACTCAGCCCTGTGAGATGGACATCCTATCAGGGAACCTCACCAAAAGAGACTTGAGTTCTGAGGTTGCTTATTGTATATATGTACAGTACAGACCAAAAGTTTGGACACACCTTCTCATTTAAAGATTTTTCTGTATTTTCATGACTAGAAAATTGTACATTCACACTGAAGGCATCAAAACTATAAATTAACACATGTGGAATTATATACTTAACAAAAAAGTGTGAAACAACTGAAAATATGTCTTATATTCTAGGTTCTTCAAAGTAGCCACCTTTTGCTTTGATGACTGCTTTGCACACTCTTGGCATTCACTTGATGAGCTTCAAGAGGTAGTCACCGGAAATGGTTTTCACTTCACAGGTGTGCCCTGTCAGGTTTAATAAGTGGGATTTCTTACCTTATAAATGGGGTTGGGACCATCAGTTGTGTTGTGCAGAAGTCTGGTGGACACACAGCTGATAGTCCTACTGAATAGACTGTTAGAATTTGTATTATGGCAAGAAAAAAGCAGCTAAGTAAAGAAAAACGAGTGGCCATCATTACTTTAAGAAATGAAGGTCAGTCAGTCTGAAAAATTGGGAAAACTTTGAAAGAGTCCCCAAGTGCAGTTGCAAAAACCATCGAGCGCTACAAAGAAACTGGCTCACATGAGGACCGCCCCAGGAAAGGAAGACCAAGAGTCACCTCTGCTTCTGAGGATAAGTTTATCCGAGTCACCAGCCTCAGAAATCGCAGGTTAACAGCAGCTCAGATTAGAGACCTGGTCAATGCCACACAGAGTTCTAGCAGCAGACACATCTCTACAACAACTGTTAAGAGGAGACTTTGTGCAGCAGACTTTCATGGTAAAATAGCTGCTAGGAAACCACTGCTAAGGACAGGCAACAAGCAGAAGAGACTTGTTTGGGCTAAAGAACACAAGGAATGGACATTAGACCAGTGGAAATCTGTGCTTTGGTCTGATGAGTCCAAATTTGAGATCTTTGGTTCCAACCACCGTGTCTTTGTGCAATGCAGAAAAGGTGAACGGATGGACTCTACATGCCTGGTTCCCACCGTGAAGCATGGAGGAGGAGGTGTGATGGTGTGGGGGGGGCTTTGCTGGTGACACTGTTGGGCATTTATTCAAAATTGAAGGCATACTGAACCAGCATGGCTACCACAGCATCTTGCAGCAGCATGCTATTCCATCCGGTTTGCGTTTAGTTGGACCATCATTTATTTTTCAACAGGACAATGACCCCAAACACACCTCCAGGCTGTGTAAGGGCTATCTGACCAAGAAAGAGTGTGATGGGGTGCTACGCCAGATGACCTGGCCTCCACAGTCACCAGACCTGAACCCAATCGAGATGGTTTGGGGTGAGCTGGACCGCAGAGTGAAGGCAAAAGGGCCAACAAGTGCTAAGCATCTCTGGGAACTCCTTCAAGATTGTTGGAAGACCATTTCCGGTGACTACCTCTTGAAGCTCATCAAGAGAATGCCAAGAGTGCGCAAAGCCGTCATCAAAGCAAAAGGGGGCTACTTTGAAGAACCTAGAATATAAGACATATTTTCAGTTGTTTCACACTTTTTTGTTAAGTATATAATTCCACATGTGGTAATTCATAGTTTTGATGCCTTCAGTGTGAATGTACAATTTTCATAGTCAGGAAAATACAGAAAGATCTTTAAATGAGAAGCTGTGTCCAAACTTTTGGTCTGTACAGTATATATTTGTTGTTTATAATGTTTTATATGCAACGTTCAAGCAAGTACCTCCCATAAAGGGAAGATTGTTATTATTGTTGTTATAAAAAGTACTTCAGTCCGGGAGTACTGAGCTTTGCTAGGGGGGAATGTGGCGCCCCTGCTGCGCATTGGTGCCACAGATCCTAGAGGGGTGCATGGACGGATTCCTCCAAAAGAGGCCCTCACAGCATACACACACCTTCACCTTCCACCTCAGACCACCAGAGGGAGCCCGGATAGGGATATAAACAGGGAAGGTGGAGTTAGGCATTTAGTTCCTCTGGAGAGTTCAGCAAGTACAGGTCTGAATACAGAGTCGAGCTCAGTCTAGAGAACAGAGTCCAGGCTCAGAGCCAGAGAAGGACAGAGCTCTCAGTCCAGTTCCTCTAGTGAAGAAAAACCTAGAGTGAAGCTCAGGTTAGTGAGCCAACGGCATGCCGACGCCATATGAGCGGTGAAGAGTAGCGAGGCCTACTGCCAGTGTGAAGCCTAGTGAGGGCCCCGAGAGCGGCCGAAGGCAAGTGGAGTAGCGAGCTACATAGGGGGGCAGAGGAACGTTACCAGCTCACCCCAAAACCAGGAACCGGACACCGGGTCCGAGTCTGCAAGGATTCCTTATATCCAGCAGGAACAACCGGAACCCTGACGAACTACATGTCCCAGGAAGATCAAAAGTTAACTGTTATACTAGGGTCAGGAGCCACTGAAACCCCAGAAACCAGGGGGTGCGTCATAAGCCCTCACCCATCCCTAGATCCTGAAACATGGAGACGCTATGGGTCTCAGAAAATGGCGCTACTTTTTTTTCCTCACAAATTTTTGACTTTTTTTCACCACTTAAATAAAAAAGAACCTAGTGGCAGGTCAGTTTTAGCGTTTAGTGAAAAATGGCATTGAAAAAAAACAAAAAAAACTATTTTGGAATTGCACTTTTTTTGCAATTTCACCACACTTGGAATTTTTTCTCCGTTTTACAGTACTATACATGGTAAAATCAATGGTGTCGTTCAAAGTACAACTTGTCCAGCAAAAAAAAATAGCCCTCACACGGCCATATTGACGGAAAAATAAAAATAAGTTATGTCTCTGGGAAGAAGGGGAGCAAGAAACAAAAACAAGCAAGGATTAAAGAAAAAAATGCTTTAAAAAAAGGGTTGGATGATTTCCTCAGTACACATAAGATTGTGGGTTATACAGTGGTGGCCAAAAGTATTGGCACCCCTGCAATTCTGTCAGATAATACTCAGTTTCTTCCTGAAAATGATTGCAATCACAAATTCTTTTGTATTATTATCTTCATTTAATTTGTCTTCAATGAAAAAACACAAAAAGAATTGTTCTAAAGCCAAATTGGATATAATTCCACACCAAACCTAAAAAAGGGGGTGGACAAAAGTATTGGCACCCTTTGAAAAATCATGTGATGCTACTCTAATTCGTGTAATTAACAGCACCTGTAACTTACCTGTGGCACCTAACAGGTGTTGGCAATAACTAAATCACACTTGCAGCCAGTTAACATGGATTAAAGTTGACTCAACCTCTGTCCTGTGTCCTTGTGTGTACCACATTGAGCATGGAGAAAAGAAAGAAGACCAAAGAACTGTCTGAGGACTTGAGAAACTAAATTGTGAGGAAGCATGAGCAATCTCAAGGCTACAAGTCTATCTCCAAAGACCTGAATGTTCCTGTGTCTTCCGTGCGCAGTGTCATCAATAAGTTTAAAGCCCATGGCACTGTGGCTAACCTCCCTAGATGAGGACGGAAAAGAAAAATTGACGAGAGATTTCAACGCAAGATTGTGCGGATGGTGGATAAAGAACCTCGACTAACATCCAAACAAGTTCAAGCTGCCCTGCAGTCTGAGGGTACAACAGTGTCAACCCATACTATCCGTCGGTGTCTGAATGAAAAGGGACTGTATGGTAGGATACCCAGGAAGACCCCACTTCTTACCCCGAGACATAAAAAAGCCAGGCTGGAGTTTGCCAAAACTTACCTGAGAAAGCCTAAAACGTTTTGGAAGAATGTTCTCTGGTCAGATGAGACAAAAGTAGAGCTTTTTGGCAAAAAGCATCAACATAGAGTATACAGGAAAAAAAAAGAGTCATTGAAAGAAAAGAACACGGTCCCTACAGTCAAACAATGCGGAGGTTCCCTGATGTTTTGGGGTTGCTTTGCTGCCTCTGGCACTGGACTGCTTGACCGTGTGCATGGCATTATGAAGTCTGAAGACTACCAACAAATTTTGCAGCATAATGTAGGGCCCAGTGTGAGAAAGCTGGGTCTCCCTCAGAGGTCATGGGTCTTCCAGCAGGTCAATGACCCAAAACACACTTCCAAAAGTACTATCAAATGGTTTGAGAGAAAGCACTGGAGACTTCTAAGGTGGCCAGCAATGAGTCCAGACCTGAATCCCATAGAACACCTGTGGAGAGATCTCAAAATGGCAGTTTGGAGAAGGCACCCTTCAAATATCAGGGACCTGGAGCAGTTTGCCAAAGAAGAATGGTCTAAAATTCCAGCAGAGCATTGTAAGAAACTCATTGATGGTTACCGGAAGCGGTTGTTGGCAGTTATTTTGGCTAAAGGTTGTGCAACCAAGTATTAGGCTGAGGGTGCCAATACTTTTGCCTGGTCCATTTTTGGAGTTTTGTGTGAAATGATCAATGAATTTGATTTTTGCTTCATTCTCTTTTGTGTTTTTTCCTTGCAAGCAAATTAAATGAAGAGAATAATACCAAAGAATTTGTGATTGCAATCATTTTCAGGAAGAAACTGAGTATTATCTGACAGAATTGCAGGGGTGCCAATACTTTGGGCCACCACTGTAGATTATTTATAATTTAGTGACAAAAAAAACTGTAAACGGAGGAGAAAGGTTGAACTTGATGGACCCAGGTCTTTTTTCAACCTATGTAACTATGTAGTCAGATGGCAGCGGGTCTGTTATCTACCTCCAGGTGTTAGGATAGTCTTTATACATGTAATAGCATTATGCTCAATGCCTCAAGCACATTACAAGGCTGGAGCGAGTTGTCGGCGCTCCGTGTGTTGGGGAGAAAACATGGGACTTCTGTGGTTCTATATTACTAATATGTACAAACTGTATCATGACTGTTATAGGAACGGAAGTCATCGTATATTAACATGGCCGTCTGCAGAAGGCCTGAATGGTTATCTTGTCTTTTCTTTTATTACATCTTCTGCTTATACCATTATTTTTTAGATTTTGTAAATACTCTGCCAGCCGCCTCCTAAAAATGTTTGGCAACATAGGAAAAATTAATCAAACATGTGGTAAGTATGATTTTCCTGTCTTCTTCGAGTCTATTTCCTGAAGATCACCTTCAATGGGGCAAAGAAAATGAAAAAAATGAAACAATACATTATTATAATTAAATTGACGACTATTCCAATTATTTATCAATTCATTTGTAATGTATTTTTTCATTTATTGATTTACCTTCTATCCTAGGGGAAACTTTTTTAAGGGAAATGTGTTTTGCTTACTATGGCTTAGACTGGTGAGAACTTTCCCAGCACATATTTTGCAGCTTATTGCCATATAAGGATATTTTAATTTAATATATGGAGAACACTGGGCGGTAATCTGTGTGATTTCCTGGGCCTTAGGCCCTTGTGCTGCCAAATTTAATGAGCCATATTAGGACTTGACTTAAACAATAGGTAATTTCGTAAAAAGAAAACCCATAAAACATTTAAACTGTTATTAAATATATATCATTTTATAATAAAAAATTTCTATTTGATAGATGCCAGACTATGAAAATAAGTTATATATTAAAATATACCACCAAGGAGGAAGCGGAAGAAGCCTGAAGGCAAAATGGCAGGAAATTTTGCCCATATCTCATGCTACGAGTAGTGTCCAGTAACGAGGTATCTGTTCTTCTCCTACTAGTTTTCACACACAGATACTAATGTATATAAAACAGGTGCAGCAATGGAGGGTGGAGATGGATGGAAATAAGTAGGTCAGAAGGGACACTGCTTAGCCACACCAAGGGTGCACCGAGCACCTGTGCTTGGTTTGAACAGTTATTTTATCCTGACAAACTCCGTTTTAACTTCAGAAGACAGATGCAGTATCAGACATGGCGACATATAGACTTGCTGGGTAAGTTACTGCAGTGAATAGGCCGCTGTGCTCCAGCAATCTCTGATGTCCTTTTGTCCTGCTGCTGCCCCTCCCCCCCCCCCCCCAATTTAAGGATTATAGAAAACCACAGAAAACCCTTTTTAAGATTAAATATTAACCTGTAGGGTTACTGTGAAGCAACCGTGATAACTGCAGAAAGGTTTTGACATGAGAGCTGTGAATGCCATGTTGAATATAACTCCAATTTCATAAGTCACAAGATCTAAGGGGTCTTTCCTAAGTCAGCCTTTTGTGGCTGAGATGAGAATAGTTCTGTCTAGGCTCCAGCCACTGGAAGTGTAGCTACGAAGACGGACAAAAACAGCTGAGCTACAGGTTCTTCTTGAACTCATTTTCACATATAGATACTGATCTCCTATATAAAACTAGTGAAGCAGTGGACGGAGATAGGTGGGAATGTGCACTGAACTGCTCGGTGACGCCAAGGGTGCTCCGAATGCCTGTGCTTGGTTTGAACAGTAACTATTTATTTCTATATCTGCAGTCTTTCTGTTGCTCCACTTCCAGTGATCGGAGACAGAATGCAGCTATTTTGATCTCGACAATAAAAAACTGAGATAGGAATAACCTTTTAATGAAGGGATGTTGGTCTAGAATGTGTCATCATTGTATTTATTGCTGATCTTCTTTACAGTCTGGACTTTAGATTAACCTATAGCGATCTTGCTTTCAGAGTATAATGCCTGAAGAAGAGCCTCAGCTAATAGAAGATCCAACCGAAAAGGACCACAACCGTATCTTAAGTGTACGTCCAACTCAACCGGGAAGGATCATTTTAAAAGCACTCCAGGCCGCTACTAGGCCATACCAGGTATCTTTCCCACTGAGCAGGCTCTTCATCTTTGATGGTTGCTGTCCACTATTTCCACCCATTGACCAGACCAGCCAACTTTGCATAGCGTTAGCAGTCAGGACCACCACAGTGTATCCTGCCTCAGAGCAGTTAGACTTAGTATTTCTCTCCTCTGAAGCACACAGCTTACCAATACATTGAGTAGGTAGAGGACGCTTGTATCCCATTATAATGGAATCATGGAAAAGTCTTATCTGAATCAAGTCCAGCGGTCGGCGCTCATAGCAAGTGAGCAAATCAGCTACACACAGGCAATCTTCTCATTGCCTGTGCGTAGTACAGGAGATCTGACAAGTGCTGCTTGTAGTCTCCCATGGAGTCTATTGAAGCATGCAATAAGTGTAAAAAAAATGTTTTTAAAAATATAAAAAAATATAAAAGTTTAAATCATCCCCCTTCGCCCCTTTCAAAATAAAACAGTAAAAAAAAAACCTACACAAACACATATTTGGTATTGCCGCATTCAGAATCGCCCGATCTATCAATATAAAAAAAAAATTAATCCGATCGCTAAATGGCGTAACGAGAAAAAAATTCTAAATGCTAGATTTACGTTTTTTTTCAGTCGCTGCAACATTGCAATAAAATGCAATAGCAATCGATCAAAAGATCATCTCTACACCAAAATGGTAATAAATACATCAGCTCGGCATGCAACAAATAAGTCCTCACCCATTCCTAGATCCTGAAACATGGAGACGCTATGGGTCTCAGAAAATGGCGCTATTTTTTTTTCTCACAAATTTTGGACTTTTTTTCACCACTTAAATAAAAAAGAACCCATTGGCAGGTCAGTTTTAGCATTTAGTGAAAAATGGTATTAAAAAAATATATATTTTGGAATTGCACTTTTTTGCAATTTCACCGCACTTGGAATTTTTTCTCCATTTTACAGTACTATATATGATAAAATTAATGGTGTCATTCAAAGTACAACTTGTCCAGCAAAAAAAAAAAGCCCTCACACGGCAATATTGACGGAAAAATAAAAATGAGTTATGTCTCTGGGAAGAAGGGGAGCAAAAAACAAAAACGCAAAAACGAGCAAGGGTTAAAGAAAAAAATGCTTTAAAAAAAGGGCTGGATGATTGTGGGTTATAGATAATTTATAATTTAGTGGAAAAAAAATCTGTAATCGGTGGAGAAAGGTTGAACTTGATGGACCTAGGTCTTTTTTCCACCTATGTAACCATGTAGTCAGATGGCAGCGGGTCTGTTATCTACCTCCAGGTGTTAGGATAGTCTTTATACATGTAATAGCATTATGCTCAATGCCTTGATTTTCCCCGGACCTTCAGGAGGGGAATACATGGCATTATCTGGTGCCCTGTATTCCTCTGGTACTGAAGGGGTTAAATGGAGGGAAGATGTTTTCCCGCTATTTTCTTGGGTCACGTCTACAAGGTGATTGGGTTAAGTGATTGGTGAGTGGGTCCGGCCACTCAGGGGTCAGTAGTAGTGCAGATAGTAGTTTCTGCCCTGGAGACTGTCCCTGATTGGTCTGGACTTTGGTTACCGGGGGGTGTGCACGCTGATATAAGTGTGTAGCGCTGGGGGGGGTGTCTGTTCTCCGGCGCTGTCATACCTGGGAGCTGCAGGATATTAGAATATGGAGGCCCTCCTGGATGAGCTGCGGGTAAAGATGGGAGAAGATGGAGCACGGGCGGTGATCCAGCGATGCCTTACCGATACAGGCAGTGATGTAGCTGTGACGTCGGTCGGAGCGCAAGTGAGCCGGGACCAGGAAGTGAGCGGGGACATCACGGATGATGCGAGGGAGCGTCATCAGGACCCGCCGGTGTGCGCGCTGGAGCGCGCATGAAGAAGAGGAGGATTGCCTTTTCACCACCGCAGGGCACCGGGGCCGTACGGTCGGACAGGAGGAGGAAGCGGAGGGCACCAGGAGCAAGTGCAGAGAGTCTGCAGGCTAGCCAGGGCTCGGTTGACCTCCGGCTGCCTAAAGCCGTTGTTGGTCTCGGGTCAGGCAGCGTGCAGGCTGGAGGTGCTGGCGGTCACAGCGGCAGGATCCAGGACAGCACAACGGGTGGTGAGTACGACACTGCTCATCGCCAACTCCCCACTATCTTGTCTCAGCTAGCTAGTTTATTGGAGTCGCTGAAGGGTATGCTCCCCTGTCAGTCTGACATGTCAGCCTCAGTGAGCCAGTCTTCTCAGCTTCAGGATACTGCTGAAGTATGGAGGCATTTGGATGAGGGTCTGGACGTGCCAGTGGGGGGGCAGGACTCAGTAGTGACCACCATAGCGTCAGGAGTCAAGGGGGTGGGGGAGACATGTTATAAAGACGCACTAACGTGCGCAGTTTCGCCGTTAGGTTACCATTTGCCGATGTCTATTAAAGAGAAAATATGGTGCGGTGAGTTTATAGATGTTCTGTCATTACTACCGGCGTCTAAAGAAGCATTAGCACGTATAGAGAGGAAAGATGAGGAAGATAGAAGGAGACCTATTGCGAGATCTTTTAATAATTGGTTGCAGGCGTTTTGTATATACGCTAGCATAATGGGGGAAAAGTTAGCTGGCAGATGTTCAGGCTTATTTGAGCATGTAGATATAGTCCTGGAAGCATATAAAAATTTTAAGGGTTTAAGCTGGTTCTTCTATGACGAGAATTTCAGGCAGAAATTAGCTGTGTACCCGTCCTTAAAATGGGGGGGTTAAAGATGTGGGGCTGTGGTTAAATTTAATGACACCTACTAAGGTTAATAATTTTCAGAAACCACAAACCCATGGGCTGAGTTCGGATACACGGAGCGCTTATTTGCTGAGAAAAGGAACGTGTTTTGCATTTAATGAAAATCAGTGTAAATGGCCTAACACCTGCAGATATAGGCATGAGTGCTCCTTTTGTGGAGGGGCGCACCCGATGGCGAGATGCTTTAAAAAAAGCTAGCTTGCCAGGGCAGCCCTCCACAAGGGAGTACCTTAACAAAGGCATTGACGCCGGTAAAGGTGGAGAGCATGCGGGTATGGTTAAATCAATACCCAAATCATAGGATAGCCAGGCTGTTAAGTGACGGGTTTACAAATGGTTTTGATATACCGTCTTTTGGTGGTACTGGTTGTCAATGGGTAAATAATTTAAAGTCTGTAGCTTTGCATCCTGAAGTGGTGAAGGCGAAAATTGTTAAGGAAATTGCGGCAGGGAGAGTGACGGGACCATTCGATGTTCCACCTTTTGCCAATTTTCGTTTATCACCACTTGGGGTTGTACCCAAGAAAGAACCTAATGCGTTCAGACTTATTCATCATTTATCTTTTCCTTATGGTGCATCCCTTAATGACAGTATTGATGAGAATCTAAAGACAGTGTGTTATACTTCTTTTGATACAGCAGTGGAGATAGTAAAGAGGTTTGGGCCTGGGGCTTTGATGGCTAAGGCTGATGTGGAAGCTGCGTTCAGATTATTGCCTATTCATCCAGATAATTTTAACTCTTTAGGTTTTCAGTTTGAAGGTTTATTTTATGTGGATAAATGTCTTCCAATGGGTTGTGCGTTGTCATGTTCTTATTTTGAGGCATTTTCTACTTTTATAGAATGGGTTGTTGCCATGCAATGTGCTAAAGGTGGCGTGGCTCATTATTTAGACGATTTCTTGTTTGTAGGGCCTAAGGAGAGTGAGGTTTGTTTGGAATTGTTGAGGACATTTGAGAATATTTGTCATGATTTTGGGATACCACTAGCAGCTGAAAAGACAGTTTATTCAACTTGTTGTATGGAGTTTTTAGGAATAGTTATTGATTCGTTGAGAGGTGAGCTCAGGTTGTCAACTAATAAGGTTAAGAAATGTAAGACAGCAATATTAGAGCTGTATTTTAAGAAGAAAACTAGAGTTAAGGAAATTGAATCGGTTCTCGATTAGCTTTTGCTGCTAGAGTGATTCCTATGGGTAGAATAATTTGTAGAAGATTGTCATTGCATATAGCAGATTTTAGGAATTCATCATTTCATGTTCGTGTTACCAAAGAGATTAAGGAGGACCTTGAGGTATGGTTGGAATTTTTACAGGATTTTAATGGAAAGGCGGTTTGGCAGGAGCCGTTTATAAAAAGTGATGAGTTGAATTTGTGTATAGACGCTTCAAGTGCAGTAGGTTTTGGAGAATATTATAATGGTAATTGGTGCATGGAGGGTTGGCAGCATATGTGGGTAGCTAACAAGGTTACAAAGAATAAAGTGTTGCTGGAGCTTTTTTCAGTGGTAGTCGCCTTGGTTTTGTGGGGGCGGAGTTTTGCTAATAGAGGTATTCTGTTACAGTCAGATAGCAAAGGGTTTAGTTTTCGCTATTAATTGTGTGTCCTCTAAATGCTCTATGGTGGTGAAGCTGTTGCGTCATTTAGTCGTATTTGCCTCAAGAGTAATATTTGGTTGAAGGCTGTGTATGTTGAAGGGAAGGTGAATTTAATAGTCAATGCACTTCCTCATTTGCAGTTCGGCAAGTTTTTCGAGCTGGTGCCAGAGGCCAGAGCAACGAGAGAAAAGTGTCCGGATGACTTATGGGGTATAATATGGTCCTAATTATGGAATTGTTGGTACGTTCGGTCACAGCGTCAACATGGAAAGGTTATTTAGCAGCATGGGAAGTGTGGGCTTCATTTTGTAGCAGTAGAGGTTGGGATAGGTTTAGGAGTACTAAATCAAGTGCTTTTGTCTTCTTGCATGTCGATCTGTGAGAAAGATGTGGCATATAGTACGTTAGTGAAGCAGTTGGCAGGTGTTTCATTTTTTCTGAAAATAGCAGGTAAGCGTCCTTTGAATAGTTATTTTATAGTTAAACAGGTATTGAAAGGGTATAGAAAGGATCATTGTGTAAGAGATGGTAGGTGTCCTATCACTCCAGATATTCTATTTGATTTATGTAAAGCGGCCGAGTCCTGTTGTTATAATACTTTTGAAGCAGTGCTTTTTTCCACAGCAGCATCTTTATTTTTTGGGGCCCTTAGAAGTAGGGAACTGTTACCTAGGGGGAAGAGAGGAGTCGACGTGTTTGAAGATGGGGTGCATATCAGTTGGATCGGGCTATATGTTAATTAATATTGCTAGATCCAAAACTGATCAGTTAGGCAAAGGGATTTGTTTAAAGTTGATATGTTTTCCGGAAAACAATATATGTCCAATATGTTTGACACGAAAATATTTGAGTATGCGCCCAAACAAGGGTGAGCTTTTATTGTTACACCAGTCTGACATGCCTTTGACGCAGTTTAAATTTAGAAGCATCTTTCACAAGAGTATGGCTGACCTAGGTTTAGGTCATAAATACTTCTCCACACATTCTTTTTGCATTGGAGCTGCTACAGAGGCTGCGAGACTGGGTTTGGACGCATCAGTTATTAATAAGCTGGGGAGGTGGCAGTCAAATTGTTATAAATTGTATATTAGGAAGTAATGTCCATTTATGTAGTTTTTACAGGTTTCACAGTTTGGATCCTAGGCCATTCGTTTGTACATTGGGCAGAACAGAGAGCACTGGAGAGGTGTTATGGACCCAATCTATCTTTGCCCACGGAGCGGGTAAGAGTGTATTGGATGGGCGTGAGAGGGCAAAAATGGGATGGACTATTGGAGCAAATTTTGCTCATGGGTGATACCTTTCCAGCCAAGGACATTATAATTGTGCATCTTGGGGGTAATGATATCGGAAAATTAGGAACTGTGGACCTTGTGTTTATGATGAAAAAAAGTTTACAGAGAATCACCAATTTATTTTCAGGAGTGAAGATCATCTTTTCAGAGATTATCCCAAGATTGTTGTGGTCGAAGTCGAAGGATCTGCGCTTTTGTAACAAGGTTAGAAAAAGGCTGAATAGATATATGTGTAATTTTTTGCCATCCTTAGGAGGTTTGGCATTTCGACACATTGATTTAGAGGGTAGTGTCCGCGGCCTGTTTCGGAATGATTTGGTTCATTTATCGGATATCGGTAATGATATCTTTAATTGGAATTTGCAAACAATGGTGGAAATAGCCCTTGGTGGGGTGGGGCCATGCTTGCCTGGTTAGGCAAGATGGCCGGTTGGGGTTAGTCGTCCAGGGATCTGGATGGACAGGTAATCTTGGTTAACGGGCTTCAGCCTTATGGCTAAGCTGCGGATTGGTAAAGGTTTGAACTAGTGTTGAGCGAGCATGCTCGACACTGCTCGGTACTCGCACGAGCATCACGCTACTCGGGATGTTCGGCGAGCACCGAGCATTTCCGGGAAACTCGGGCGGGAGCTCGGGTCTCCGCCCTGCATGTTTGGCGCTCTTTACAGAGCCAATGAACATGCAGGGATTACCAGCCAGTCACTGTAATGCCGTAGCCTTGTTGTTTGTGGGCATTACAGTGATTGGCTGGCCGCACAGCGTCACCTCGAGTATTTAAAACCGGGCGCCGCCATCTTGGACACAGTCGCTCTGGATCAGACAGTGTAGGGACAGCGCTGCTGATTTAGGGAGAGATGTATCCTGCGAAATAGTTAGTGTAGGGTCTGTAAAGGCTGCCAGATCAAACAAACAGTCCTTCTCAGGACTTATATCCATCCCAGATATCAGGCAGGCAGGCTGTAAAGGAGGCGCAGTGGTTATAGCAGAAAACGCTGCATTACAGTCCTGTGTGCTCCTGTTGCTGAAATTGCTGGACTTAGCACCAAGTCTCGGGGGCCAGGAAAAATCCTTTTTTTGTCATCTAAATCCTCTTTTCTTTTCCTCCTTCACACTGTACAAATACCCGTCTTATTAACCTTTTGGTGCCCCCCCCCCCAAAAAAAAAGGTGTGTCTCTGATTTTTCAGACACAAATATATCTATTGAAAATAGTTTGGTGTAGGCCAGAGAAATAGAAGTGTGGTTTTGCAGTTCCATGGGCCATTTGCATCTAAAAAAAAACAGTTTGAGTGTGTCGCTCACTGTTCAGTCGCAAATATATATATTTAAAAAAGTCTGGTATACACCAGTAAATTATAACTGTGGTTTTGCTGTTCCACGGTAAAAAATCTCTATTATCCTGTTTTTGGCATTTTTTGCAGTAAAAAAATAATAATAGTGTCTCCCTGATTTTTCAGACACAAATATATCTGTTGAAAATAGTCTGGTGTAGGCCAGAGAGACAGAAGTGTGCTTTTGCTGTTCCACGGTAAAAAATCTCTATTATCCTGCTCTTGGCATTTTTTGCCTTAAAAAAATAATAATAGTGTCTCCCTGATTTTTCAGACACAACTATATCTGTTGAAAATAGTCTGGTGTAGGCCAGAGAGACAGAAGTGTGCTTTTGCTGTTCCACGGTAAAAAATCTCTATTATCCTGCTTTTTGCATTTTTTGCTGTAAAAAAAAAAATAATAGTGTCTCCCTGATTTTTCAGACCCAAATATATCTGTTGAAAATAGTCTAGTGTAGGCCCGAGAAATACAAGTGTGGTTTTGCAGTTCCACGGTTCAAACCTCTGTATTATCCACTTTTGGGCCATTTGTATCTAAAAAAAACAGTTTGAGAGTGTCGCTCACTGTTCAGTCGCAAATATATACAGTACAGACCAAAAGTTTGGACACACCTTCTCATTTAAAGATTTTTCTTTATTTTCTTGACTATGAAAATTGAACATTCACACTGAAGGCATCAAAACTATGAATTAACACATGTGGAATTATATACTTAACAAAAAAGTGTGAAACAACTGAAAATATGTCTTATATTCTAGGTTCTTCAAAGTAGCCACTTTTTGCTTTGATGACTGCTTTGCATACTCTTGGCATTCTCTTGATGAGCTTCAAGAGGTAGTCACCGGAAATGGTCTTCCAACAATCTTGAAGGAGTTCCCAGAGATGCTTAGCACTTGTTGGCCCTTTTGCCTTCACTCTGTGGTCCAGCTCACCCCAAACCATCTCGATTGGGTTCAGGTCTGGTGACTATGGAGGCCAGGTCATCTGGCGTAGCACTGCATCACTCTCCTCCTTGGTCAAATAGCCCTTACATAGCCTGGAGGTGTGTTTGGGGTCATTGTCCTGTTGAAAAATAAATGATGGTCCAACTAAACGCAAACCAGATGGAATAGCATGTCGATGCAAGATGCTGTGGTAGCCATGCTGGTTCAGTATGCCTTCAATTTTTAATAAATCCCCAACAGTGTCACCAGCAAAGCACCCCCATACCATCACACCTCCTCCTCCATGCTTCACGGTGGGAACCAGGCATGTAGAGTCCATCTGTTCACCTTTTCTGCGTCGCACAAAGACACAGTGGTTGGAAACAAAGATCTCAAATTTGGACTCATCAGACCAAAGCACAGATTTCCACTGGTCTAATGTCCATTCCTTGTGTTCTTTAGCCCAAACAAGTCTCTTCTGCTTGTTGCCTGTCCTTAGCAGTGGTTACCAAGCAGCTATTTTACCATGAAGGCCTGCTGCACAAAGTCTCCTCTTAACAGTAGTTGAAGAGATGTGTCTGTTGCTAGAACTCTGTGTGGCATTGACCAGGTCTGTAATCTGAGCTGCTGTTAACCTGCGATTTCCGAGGCTGGTGACTTGGATAAACTTATCCTCAGAAGCAGAGGTGACTCTTGGTCTTCCTTTCCTGGGGTGGTCCTCATGTGAGCCAGTTTCTTTGTAGCGCTTGATGTTTTTTTCAACTGCACTTGGGGACACTTTCAAAGTTTTCCCAATTTTTCGCACTGACTGACCTTCATTTCTTAAAGTAATGATGGCCACTCGTTTTTCTTTACTTAGCTGCTTTTTTCTTGCCATAATACAAATTCTAGCAGTCTATTCAGTAGGACTATCAGCTGTGTATCCATCAGACTTCTGCACAACACAACTGATGGTCCCAACCCTATTTATAAGGCAAGAAATCCCACTTATTAAACCTGACAGGGCACACCTGTGAAGTGAAAACCATTTCCGGTGACTACCTCTTGAAGCTCATCAAGAGAATTCCAAGAGTGTGCAAAGCAGTCATCAAAGCAAAAGGTGGCTACTTTGAATAACCTAGAATATCAGACATATTTTCAGTTGTTTCACACTTTTTTGTTAAGTATATAATTCCACACGTGTTAATTCATAGTTTTGATGCCTTCAGTGTGAATGTACTATTTTCATAGTCAGGAAAATACAGAAAAATCTTTAAATGAGAAGGTGTGTCCAAACTTTTGGTCTGTACTGTATATATTTAAAAAAGTCTGGTATACAACAGTAAATTATAACTGTGGTTTTGCTGTTCGACGGTAAAAAATCTCTATTATCCTGCTCTTGGCATTTTTTGACGTAAAAAATAAATAGTGTCTCCTGATTGTTCAGACACAAATATATCTGTTGAAAATAGTCAGGTGTGGGCCCGAGAAATACAAGTGTGGTTTTGCAGTTCCACGGGTCAAATCTCTGTATTATCCTGCTTTTGGCATTTTTTGCCATAAAAAATAAATAATAGTGTCTCCTGATTGTTCAGACACAAATATATCTGTTGAAAATAGTCTGGTGTAAGCCCGAGAAATACAAGTGTGGTTTTGCAGTTCCATGGGTCAAATCTCTGTATTATCCACTTTTGGGCCATTTGTATCTAAAAAAAACAGTTTGAGTGTGTCGCTCACTGTTCTGCCGCAAATATATATATTTAAAAAAGTCTGGTATACACCAGTAAATTATAACTGTGGTTTTGCTGTTCCATGGTAAGAAATCTCTATTATGCAGCTTTTGGATTTTTTACCGTAAAGAAAAACAGTAATAGTTTCTCCCTGATTGTTCAGATTGCTTAAAAGAGTCGGGTGTAGGCCAGAGAAATAGAACTGTGGTTTTCCTCTTCCACGGTTCTGATCTACTTTTTATTACCCTTTTTCCATTGATAGTGCGAGTGTAAGCTATTTTAGTTCCTTTAAAATGGGCAAGGCGCGTGGCAAGGGACGTGCAACTGGACGTTCTGGTGATGGTGCGTGCAGAGGACGGGGCCGTGGCCAAGGTGAAAATGTGCCACAACCAACAGCCACATCTTCTCGCTCCCACTTCTTGACCGAATTACTAGGGAAGCACAGAACAACACCAGCATTGCGAACTGATCAGTGTGAACAGGTTATTAATTGGATAGCAGATAATGCTTCCAGTTACCTGGGCACCACCACCTCCGGCCAGTCTTCCACACGGTCGACTCTTAGTAGCCGTGAGTCTCGACCGCATACTCCTCCTCACCCTGATGCTCCTTCCTCCCACCAAGCCGAGTGTCGTCAGACAGCAACTGATCCCACACTTGGACACTCTGAAGAGCTGTTCACTGGTCCATTTCCAGATTTGTGCCCCTCGCCTGCTCCGCTTGAAGTGGTGGAAGAGGAGATCCCATGTAGCGATGCCCAAATATTTGAACAGCCTCGGCCACAGGAAGTCGACGCTGGCTATTTGTCACAACAGGTGGACAATGACGAGACACAATTGCCACAAAGTGAGGAGGAGGATCGTGGTGCGCAAGTGGAAGAGGAGGAGGTGGTGGATGATCTAGTAACTGACCGAACATGGCAGGAGGACATGCAGAGTGAGGCCAGCAGCACACAGGGGGAGGGAGGCAGAGTATCCCAACAGGCCGGAAGAAGCAGTGTGGTGGCCGCAGACAGAAGGCGGGCAACCGTTCCCCGTAACACCAACACGAGGTACGTTGCCAGTACAACCGGTAGGTCTTCCAGAGTCTGGAATTTTTTTAAAGACTCTGCTGATAACCCCAAAAAGGCCATTTGTACCATCTGCCATGCCAGCATCAGCAGGGGTGACAAAACTACCAGCCTGATCACCACCAGCATGATCAGGCACATGACAGCAAAGCACCCGACTTTGTGGGGCGAACCCCAGGGTCCACGATCAGTGTCAGCGGGTGTCACCACTGCTTCTTCCGCTGCTGTGCGTGCAATAGAACCCCCTGTTGTGTGTGCAAGGCAATCCCCTGTTCATACTGCATGCAAAGATGCTCCCTCCTCTCAGTCTTCACTTGTTATGGCAGTTACTCAAGAAACAGCAACAACGTCCACGTCCACGTCCCACCGCAGCGTTCAATTGTCCATATCCCAGACCTTTGAACAAAAGTGGAAATTCGCAGCTAACGCCCCACAGGCCACAGTCCTAAATTCTCACATTTCACGACTGCTTGCGTTGGAAATGCTGCCTTTTAGGCTGGTGGAAACAGAATCCTTCCACAACCTTATGGCGGTGGCTGTCCCTCGGTACTCGGTCCCCAGCCGACACTATTTTGCCTGGTGTGCCATCCCCGCACTACACAAGCACGTGTCCCAAAACATCTGCCGTGCCCTCAACAACGCAGTTACTGGGAGAGTCCACCTGACAACGGACACGTGGACAAGTGCTTGTGGCCAGGGACGGTACATCTCCCTGACGGCACACTGGGTAAACATAGTGGAAGCCGGGACTCAGTTGGACCTTGGGACGGAACACATCCTCCCCACAGCGAGGATTGCGGGCCCTATGTCAGTCAGAGTTGCCCCCACAGTGTACAGCTCCTGCGCATCATCCTCTTCCTCCTCCTCATGTTCAGGCTCCATCTCAGATATCAACACATCAGTTACAAGCTAGAAGCACTGCCGTACTGCCTCCGCCAAGCGGTAACAGGCTGTGCTGAAACTCCTAAGCTTAGGTGAGAAACCTCACACTGCTTGTGAGTTGTGGACAGCTGTGAAAGAGCAGGCAGATCTGTGGCTGAGACCGCTGAACCTAAATCCAGGCATGGTCATGTGTGACAATGGCCGTAACCTGGTGGTGGCTCTGAGGCGAGGCGAGATCACACATGTACCATGCCTAGCTCATGTGCTTAACCTCGTGGTTCAGCGGTTTCTTAAATCGTACCCCGAATTGCCAGATCTGCTCGTCAAAGTACGCCGCCTGTCAGCTCATTTTCGCAAGTCGGCTACAGCTTCTGCCGCCCTTGCTGTGTTGCAGCAGCGTTTGCAGCTTCCGGCACACCGACTGGTGTGTGATGTCCCCACACGTTGGAACTCTACCCTCCACATGTTGCAAAGGATTTGTGAGCAGAAGAGAGCAGTTGTGGAGTACCAGCTGCAACAAAGCTGTCGATATTCAGGTCAGACTCCACACATAAGACCTCAGGAGTGGACCTGGATGTCTGACATCTGTACCATCTTGACAAACTTTGAGGAGTCCACCCAGATGGTGAGTAGCGATGACGCCATCATTAGCGTGATTCCACAGCAAGATCATTTTTATGCATGATAATGACCCGTCTCATGCTACACATAACACATCTGCATCTCTGGCTGCTATGGGCATAAAAGGGGACAAACTTATGGTGTGGCACCCATGCTCCCCTGACCTCAACCCCATTGAGAACCTCTGGAGCATCATCAAAAGGAGTGTCTATGATGGCGGGAGGCAGTTCACATCTAAGCAACAGCTCTGGGAGGGTATTCTGTCCTCATGCATAACAATTAAAGCAGAAACCATCCAAAACCTGACAAATTCAATGGACGAGAG
Source organism: Phyllobates terribilis (assembly GCF_046119375.1). NCBI lineage: Eukaryota > Metazoa > Chordata > Amphibia > Anura > Dendrobatidae > Phyllobates > Phyllobates terribilis. The sequence continues at coordinate 411,883,016 of NW_027362771.1, read as the reverse complement.
AGTTCAGAAGCTCCTTTCGAACAAGGGGTCCTATATGCAAATGTAACATCACCTAGAATAAAGTTTTGAGCTGAAAACTGTTTGATTTCAGTTTGTAATAACCTGCTAATGCTTAGAATTTCAAAAATGACCATTTTTTTGTTCTTTATTAAAATGAAAAGGTTGAAAACTCTGCTGTGCATAATAATTTGGAACATGCATTTTGAGTGCAGTTTGAGTTTTTTATTTTTTTTAAAAATATACTGTTATCATAGGCAGTTTGTAAAAAAAACCTTTCAATTGTACTCTAATAGTTATTTGACTGGAAAATTACAATGACTGCAATTCATATAGGTAATTTGGGAAAATCTGAGAAAATATTATTTGCATAATAATTTGGAACACAGTTTAAAAGCGTCTTGTTAAGCTACTGTGACCTCCACCACTTTTCCGAGGGGCATTAAAAGCGTCTTGTTAAGCTACTTGGACCTCCACGTCTCTTCTGAGGGGCATTAAAAGCGTCTTTTTAAGCTACTGGGACCTCCACGTCTCTTTTGAGGGGCATTAAAAGCATCTTGTTAAGCTACTCGGACGTCCACGTCTCTTCTGAGGGGCATTAAAAGCATCTTGTTAAGCTACTGTGACCTCCACGTCTCTTCTGAGGGGCATTAAAAGCGTCTTGTTAAGCTACTGGGACCTTCACATCTCTACAGAGGGGCATTAAAAGCGTCTTCTTAAGCTACTGGGACCTCCACCACTTTTCCGAGGGGTATTAAAAGCGTCTTGTTAAGCTACTGGGACCTCCACGTCTCTTCTGAGGGGCATTAAATGTGTCTTGTTAAGCTACTGGGACCTCCACGTCTCTTTTGAGGGGCATTAATAGCGTCTTGTTAAGCTACTGGGACCTCCACGTCTCTACTGAGGGGCATTAAAAGCGTCTTGTTAAGCTACTGGGACCTCCACCACTTTTCCAAGGGGCATTAAAAGCGTCTTGTTAAGCTACTGGGACATCCACGTCTCTTCTGAGGGGCATTAAAAGCATCTTGTTAAGCTACTGGGACCTCCACCACTTTTCCGAGGGGCATTAAAAGCGTCTTGTTAAGCTAATGGGACCTCCACGTCTCTTCTGAGGGGCATTAAAAGCATTTTGTTAAGCTACTGCGACCTCCACGTCTCTTCTGAGGGGCATTAAAAGCATCTTGTTAAGCTACTGGGACCTCTACGTCTCTTCTGAGGGGCGTTAAAAGCATCTTGTTAAGCTACTGGGACCTCCACCACTTTTCCGAGGGGCATTAAAAGCATCTTGTTAAGCTACTTGGACCTCCACGTCTTTTCCGAGGGGCATTAAAAGCATCTTGTTAAGCTACTTGGACCTCCACGTCTCTTCTGAGGGGCATTAAAAGCGTCTTGTTAAGCTACTGGGACCTCCACCACTTTTCTGAGGGGCATTAAAACCGTCTTGTTAAGCTACTGGGACCTCCACGTCTCTTCCAAGGGGCATTTAAACCGTCTTGTTAAGCTACTGGGACCTCCACGTATTTTCCGAGGGGCATTAAAATCGTCTTGTTAAGCTACTGTGACCTCCATCTCTCTTCAAAGGGGAATTAAAAGCATCTTCTTAAGCCACTCTGAACTCCACAGCTCTTCCAAGGGGCATTGAAATGTTGTTTTTAATTACCTCTAACCTCCACGACTCTTCCAACGGGCATTGCATTTCCTCCTAATTTTAGTCAGCTTTTGCTTTTCAATGAAAAGGCAAAAACTAAGGGAGACCCACTCCCCAATAATGGGTAGAAGGTTTTTAGTACGCTGTAATCCACGTCTGTTTCAAGGGGCATTGCAGTTCCTCATAATTTTTGGAAAGCCTTCAATTCACTGCTTAGGCCAACACTGTACAGGAGACCCAGTTGCTATAAATGGAAAAAATGGTTTAGTTAAGGCCGTCTGAACTCCATGTCATTTCCAAGGGGCATTGGAGTGCCTCAAAATTTTTGGTAGGAATTGCACTCACTGTATGCCCTATAACTGTGTAGCCGAACCGCTACTTTTGGTACAGAAATATATCCTACAAGACATATGTGGTTGACTGGCCTGATATTGATGTGAATGGTCCCTGTTCCTCCTGCTCTTTCTCCTTTGCCACTACCTCATCCATCATTTATCACCTGAAGCTTTGTTTAAACGGGAGTCATAGAACTGGGAAAGTAGCAGGAAAATATCCAGCAATCCTCGGAGGAGGTAGGATATGCGCCAATACGCTGACAACCTCAGGCCTAGCCGCTACTACATACATGCGCTTGCATTCCAAGAAAACAAAGCAGATGCTAACTTCTATCATCATCATCATGGTCCTCACCTTGGCACTCTCAACTCCCCTGATGGAGAAGCCAGGGCCCACCGGAGGAGTCTGGTTCTCTGGTGGGCTCGTCCAATGCTGCCCTAAATCAGGCCGGGCTAAGAAAAGTGTGTGGGGGGATGTTCCAAGGAGAAATAGGGGCAGCTGGGGACCGTTTATGGACACCCGGCTACCCCCAGACGGCTGGGGACCGTGTGTGGACACCCGGCCGCAGGGCGGCTGGGGACCGAGTATGGACACCCGGCCGTTCCCTGGCGGCTGGGGACCGAGTGTGGACACCTGGCCGCCGGGCGGCTGGGGACTGAGTATGGATACCATGCCGCCAACGCAGCCATGACGTGGTGGCCAGATTCCGCCTCCACATGCCTAAAAGGCTCAATTTCAAGTGCAAGCAAGCAAGCAGTATGGTATTGCTGCCTGGGGGTGGGTGGGTGGCAGGCTGCATACTTGCGCTTGCATTGCAAGGAATGGGGGAGGAACAATTGAACACTGCCCTGGGACAAGAACTTGCACGGGGATAGTTGCAAGTCTGCATCTTCTGATGCGGCAAAGATGACTTCTGATGGGCACACTTTTAGGCAGTGACCTGGGTGTCAGAGATGCTTCAAGGGGTCTTCCCCATGCTGTTCCCATGTCTTTTCAGCACTGTATGCATGTGTCACACAGCACATGGCCAGATAAGGTTGTAAAATGTTAAAATGACATTTCCCGGTGAATGCATTTGTCACGGTTGAAAGCAATACAAAAGTGCAAAAATGCATAAAAAATGCTACTTGTGAACATAGCCCAAGATGTGGAGGAGTATTTTTTGGGGGGGTTATTTATTTTACTTTATACACAAGTCTTTACCCCGGAAAGGAAGTTCCTTAACATATTTCACAGGAAAGCAGTTTCAGTTTTGTATTTGAACGTTTTATTGTGAGCCCTTAAAAGTGGCTTAATACCTCTGACCACGTTGACCTGGGGGTCAGAAATGCTTCCTGGGGCAATCCCCATGCTGTCCCCATGTCATTTGAGCACTGTCACTATCGTTTTGGGCACTTGTTAGGCTTTTAAAAGACTGCCGGGGGTGCCGCCGCAAAAATGCTCGGGTCTCCCATAGACTAACATTGGGATCGTTGCTCGAGTCGAGCACCCGAGTATCACGGCGAGCTCGGCCCGAGCTTCGAGCACCCGAGCATTTTAGTGCTCGCTCAACACTAGTTTGAACTTGTTTTTTAATAAAGCTGAAATATTTATTTGTTTATACTTAAATTTTATGAATTTTTTAATATTTTAAATATTTAAATAAAGGCCGTGGCCAATTGTTTTCCATCTTGTCAATGTGTCGAGTAGTTTGTTTCTGTGCTGTTTAGATAAAAGTTGGGGTAATGTATACTGCCATGATTTTCCCCGGACCTTCAGGAGGGGAATACATGGCATTATCTGGTGCCCTGTATTCCTCTGGTACTGAAGATGTTTTCCCGCTATTTTCTTGGGTCACGTCCACAAGGTGATAAGGTTAAGTGATTGGTGAGTGGGTCCGGCCACTTTGGGGTCAGTAGTAGAGCAGATAGTAGTTTCTACCCTGGTGACTGTCCCTGATTGGTCTGGACTTTGGTTACCGGGGGGAGTGAAGGGTGATATAACTGTGCAGCACTGGGGGGGGGGTGTCTGTTCTCCGGCGCTGTCATACCTGGGAGCTGCCCCACCCTCCCTCCCCTCTTTTATGCGTTTAGTCACGGTCGGAGTTAGTCGTCCAGGAATCTGGATGGACAGGTAATTTTGGTTAACAGGCTTGAGCCTTATGGCTAAGCTGCGGATTGGTAAAGGTTTGAACTTGTTTTTTAACAAAGTTGAAATATTTATTTGTTTATACTTAAAATTTATGAATTTTTTAATATTTTAAATATTTAAATAAAGGCCGTGGCCAATTGTTTTCCATCTAGTCAATGTGTCGAGTAGTTTGTTTCTGCGCTGTTTAGATAAAGGTTGGGGTAATGTATAATGCCATAAGCGCATTACAAGGCTGGAACGAGATGTCGGCACTCCGTGTGATGGGGAGAAAACATGGGACTTCTGTGGTTCTATATTACTAATATGTACAAGCTGTATCATGACTGTTATAGGAACGGAAGTCATCGTATAGTAACATGGCCGTCTGCAGAAGGCCTGAATGGTTATCTTGTCTTTTCTTTTATTACATCTTCTGCTTATACCATTATTTTTTAGATTTTGTAAATACTCTGCCAGCCGCCTCCTAAAAATGTTTGGCAACATAGGAAAATGAATGAAACATGTGGTAAGTATGATTTTCCTGTCTTCTTCCAGTCTATTTCCTGAAGATCACCTTCAATGGAGCAAAGAAAATGAAAAAAATGAAACAATACATTATTATAAATAAATTAACGACTATTCCAATTATTTATCAATTCATTTGTAATGTATTTTTTCATTTATTGATTTCCCTTCTTTCCTAGGGGAAACTTTTTTAAGGGAAATGTGTTTTGCTTACTGTGGCTTAGACTGGTGAGAACTTTCCCAGCACATATCTTGCAGTTTATTGCCATATAAGGTTATTTTAATTTAATATATGGAGAACACTGGGCGGTAATCTGTGTGATTTCCTGGGCCTTAGGCCCTTGTGCTGCCAAATTTAATGAGCCATATTAGGACTTGACTTAAACAATAGGTAATTTTGTAAAAAGAAAACCCCTAAAACATTTAAACTGTTATTAAATATATATCACTTTATAAATATTTTTTTTTATATTTGATAGATGCCAGACTATGAAAATAAATTATATATAAAATATACCACCAAGGAGGAAGCGGAAGAAGCCCGAAAGCAAAATGGCACAAAATTTTGCCCATATCTCATGCTCCGAGTAGAGTCCAGTAACGAGGTATCTGTTCTTCTACTACTATTTTTCACACACAGATACTAATATATATAAAACAGGTGCAGCAATGGAGGATGGAGATGGATGGAAAATAAGTAGGTCAGAAGGGACACTGCTTAGCCACACCAAGGGTGCACCGAGCACCTGTGCTTGGTTTGAACAGTTATTTTATCCTGACAAACTCCGTTTTAACTTCAGAAGACAGATGCAGTACCAGACATGGCGACATATAGACTTGCTGGGTAAGTTACTGCAGTGAATAGGCCGTTGTGCTCCAGCAATCTCTGATGTCCTTTTGTCCTGCTGCTGCCCCCCCCAATTTAAGGATTTTGTAAAACCACAGAAAACCCTTTTTAAGTTTTTAAATATTAATCTGTAGGGTTACTGTGAAGCAACCGTGGTAACTACAAAAAGGTTTTGACATGAGAGCTGTGAATGCCATGTTGAATATAACTCCAATTCCATAAGTCACTAGATCTAAGGGGTCTTTCCTATGTCAGCCTTTTGTGGCTGAGATGAGAATAACTCTGTCTAGGCTCCAGCCACTGGAAGTGTAGCTACGAAGACGGACAAAAACAGCTGAGCTACAGGTTCTTCTTGAACTCATTTTCACATATAGATACTGATCTCCTATATAAAACAAGTGAAGCACTGGACGGAGATAGGTGGGAATGTGCACTGAACTGCTCGGTGACGCCAAGGGTGCTCCGAATGCCTGTGCTTGGTTTGGACAGTAACTGTTTATTTTCTACATCTGCAGTCTTTCTGTTGCTCCACTTCCAGTGATCGGAGACAGAATGCAGCTATTTTGATCTCGACCATAATAGGCTGAGATAGGAATAACCATTTAATGAAGGGATGTTGGTCTAGAATGTAAGGCCCCCCGTATGCCATAGTAAAAGGGGGGGTCTCATGATAGTACGGACCCTTCTTATCATTGTGGTATTCTATCCCTTGTCCTCCTTTTCTTTTCTTCAGGTTATTTAAGGGTTAACAGTTTTGAATTTGTCAGTTGTGGGAGCCACGAGCAGGTTATTCTGGTTTAATCTGTTTTTTGGCGGACATTTTTCATCTATTCTGATTGGATAGCAGAAAAAGTGCGGGAAAGATGTTGTATATAAAAGACAGCTGTTCGCCAGCTGTGCGAAGATAATTAGATTCAAGATGGAATCCCTGCTTCAGCAGCGTATCAGCAGAGCGGAGCAGGAGGGTGGCGTGGACTGACTTAGGAGTACCCTGGCTATAAAACCTGCTATAGAACCTACCCCAGCCTCTGGGGAGCAGGCAGCTCTGATGCCAGGATCGTCATCCTCTCTCCATGCCGTCCCTGAATCACCGCCGCAGCCCAGGAGAAGCCGGAGTACCAAGAGGAGCCGCAGAGCCAGAGTGATCTACTCACAGCCATCGTCGCCCCAGAACAGCAGCCGCGCACAGGGAGTGAGCGGTATGAAGAAACCGCGAGAGTCCAGGAAGTCTCGCAGCCCGGCGCGAGACTTGAATCAGCTGAGAGGAACGGAGCCGCTGGCATCATCCGGACCACAGCAGCTGAGAGGACCTGAGGTGCTGGCGATGCAAGGACCTGCTGGGAACACATCTAGCTGCCGCAATCAAAAAAGCATTGCGGCGGCCAAGGGATACTCGACGCCGGAGATTCCCCATCTGGCAGCATCACAGAGGCTGCGGGCTGACAGAGCTGCAGCTATGTCCTGGAGGTCTCCAGCAACCAACTCCGAGGACGAGGAGGAAGATGATGACAGCGCAGCTACTCACATGCCGCACTTGCCCCAGTCGCAGGGCTTGAGTGCTGGCAACCATCAGGACATCATCCAGGGTCCAGCCGATAAAGGAAGGGGTGAGAACATCCATGTCCCCTTGTCTGTTCCCCACACTGATGTTAGGAACATTTTAAATGAGGTATTAGGTGAAGTATTAGGTAGGTCAGTTGGCTCCGTTCCCCCTAACACTTCACAGAACATTTCTAACACGGGCGTAAATTATAATATAAGGCCAGGTTTACCTGAGATACATTTAAAAGAAGCGTTTACATATGAGCTCTCCCCTTCAGGCTTTCATTTAAGTGCTTCTCTGAAAGAAAAGATTTGGAATAGGGATTACATGGATATTTTTTCCTTACTGCCCTCAGCAAAAGAACAGCTGATCAAATATGATAAAAAAGATGAGAAGCTTGAGTCCGATGAGAAAAAGCGTAATACGCACAGATCTTTTAATAATTGGCTTCAGGCTTTTGCTATTTATTCAGCTGTTCTGGGTGAAAAATATCCAAAACTTTGTTCAGGTTTATTTCAACATATTGATATTATCCTGGAAGCATATCGTAATTTTGGCGACATGGCCTGGCTATCTTACGATGAAGCTTTTAGGCAAAAGCTAGCAGTTTATCCAAATTTGTGCTGGGGAAGCAAAGATATTGGCCTATGGATCAATCTCATGCTCCCCCAGAGGACTCCATCACGTAGGACAAGTTTGAAAAACACTAATAAAAAAGTTGTGTGTTTCGCCTTTAATGAGGCATCTTGTAAATGGCTCAATAACTGCCGCTTTCGCCACGAATGCTCATTTTGTGGAGGCTCCCATCCAATGTCAAAGTGCTTTAAGAAGCAGAATCAGGGCCAGCAAATTAATTTCAGAGACAGTAATGCAAAGAGCATCGACTCCAGTGATATTACAAAAATGCTACTGTGGTTAGACATTTACCCAGATCGGTTGAGCAGTAACTTAATTTTTTGCATTTTTTCAAGACGTTTTTTTTGTTCCACCATTTCAAAGCTCTGGTTGTAATATAGTTAATAATTTGCCTTCTATAATAAAATTGTATGATGTAGCTAAAGAAAAAAATTATAAAGAAATTGAATCTGGTAGAGTAGCCGGTCCTTTTGATTCTCCCCCATTTCCTAATTTTAGGATTTCCCCACTTGACCCTCAAGGGTCATCTTTAAATGATTCAGTGGATAAGAAATTATGCTCAGTAAAGTATGCTTCTTTTGATGAGGTTATTGACATGCTCAGGTCATTTGGAAAAGGTGCCCTTATGGCTAAGTCAGATATTAAATCTGCTTGTAGGATACTCCAAGGTTTTAATTCTCTCGGTTTTTGTTTAGATAATCAATATTTTTTCGATAAGTGTCTGCTCATGGGTTTTTCTCTTTCTTGTTTTTATTTTGAGAGTTTTTCTTCATTTTTACATTGGGTCGTTCAATACAGTATATTAGGGGGTGGGATTTTACACTACTTAGACGACTTTTTGTTTTTAGGCCCACATGATACAAATGGTTGTATCAAGTTACAGGAGAGATTTTTTGCTATCTGCCATGTTTTTCGTATCCCATTAGCCAATGAAGAGACGGTAGATCCGTGTACGTCTTTGGAATTTTTGGGTATTTTAATAGACTCGGATAAAATGCAATGCTGCTTAGCCTTGGATAAAATCTCTAAACTCTGCAGCGCTATAGTAACCTGCATTGATAAAGAAAAAGTTACTTTAAAGGAATTGCAGTCCCTATTGGGAATTCTGAACTTTGCTCTGAGAATTATTCCAATAGGTAGGGCTTTTTCCAAACGTTTATATGAAGCCACAGCGGGACTTACTTCTCCGGGCTCTCATATTAGGCTCTCCTCTGATGCCAAAGAAGACCTGAGGATTTGGCTGAGCTTCCTCTCTAATTTTAATGGCCGGACTTGTTGGCAGAGTGCCTTTCTATCTGCTGATAGCATACCGTTGTCATTTTTTGCAGATAAGGAAAAAGGTTTCGGAATATTATTCATCTCTCATTGGGCGGCTGAATTCTGGCCTCAGATATGGTCCTCCAAACGAGTCACCTTAAACCAGATGGTTCTGGATTTATTTTCAATCTATGTAGCCATCTACATTTGGGGCTCATTAATAGAGATGAGCGGTGTTCGACTAGAACTTTCGCCAATCTCAAATTCGAGCTGTTTTGGGCGGTGTTCGAGTTGTTCGACGAACCCGAACGATTTGCAAAAAATTCGGCTGTTCGAGGTTATGTTCGATAACTGTTCGTGCACCAAAAGCGTGTCCTGCATGTCTGGCGCTATTTAGAGCACCAATCATGCAGGGATTGTCTGCCACTCACTGTAATGCCACAGCCATGGTGGTTGTGGCATTACAGTGATTGCCCAAATCGATGGGAACAGTGCCAACAGTGAAACATGAAAAGCCGGCAATTCAGCAGCGGCATACACCTGTACCCGACAATTTAGAACCGAAAGAATAGAGCTTCACACATAGATTAGATAGATATAAACATGTCAGCCACATATATACGAAGTACAGTGAAAGTGCTGCTTACTGTACTTGTCATTTAGCGTAAAGGATTTATCAAAAAAAATAATAGTGTTTTCATGCACCGTCTCTTTAAAAAAGCCGGCCGGCAATTCAGCAGCGGTACTCGACAATTTATAACAGACAGAATAGAGCTTCACACATAGATTAGATAGATAGAAACATGTCAGTCACATATATATGAAGTACAGTGATAGTGTTGGTTACTGTACTTGTCATTTAGTATTAAAATAAAGGATTTATTATTAAAAAAATTGGCGTGGGGTTCCCCTTAATTTTAGGCTCTAGCGGAGGTTAAGCAGACGGCTGGGGCAGATGTTTGAAGCCTGGGAAGGGGGTAATACCCACGGAGCTTCCCAGGCTACTAATATCAGCCCCCAGCTGAATACATAGCCTTTACTAGCTATTAAAATGGGGGACCCCCCCAAAAAAATGACGTGGGGTCCCCCCTAATTTAATAGCTAGCAAAGGCTAGGCAGACAGCTGGGGGCTGATATTAATAGCCCAGGAAGGGAGCCATGAATATTGGCCCCCTCCCAGGCTAGAAACACCAGCCGTCAGCCGCCCCAGAAATGGCGCATTCATAGGATGCGCCAATTCTGGCACTTAGCCTCGCTCTTCCACGCTGCCCTGGTGCGGTGGCAGGGGGTAATAGGGTTGGGGTTGATGTCAGCTTATAATGCCAGCTGACATCAAGCCCAGGTTAGTAATGGAGAGGCGTCTATAAGACACCCCCATTACTAACCCCATAGTCAAAGTTAAAAAAAACACAAACACCCAGAATAAAGTCCTTTAATTGAAATAAAGACACAATCCTTTATTGTTCTAAATTAAACCATACTTACCGTCACGCCCATTCCAGCTGAAGCCAACGATCTCCTGCAATAAAAGAAAAATAATAAAGCAACCTCATCCTTACCTTTCCATGGTTCCCACGACAGCTTCAGCTCTGCTACATCGAGATGACAGGCTGGACCGCAGCAGAACGCTGACATCCAGCCTCTCATCCCGCAGACACTGAGAAGCGCAGGCTTACTTGCGCTGCTCAGCGTCTCTCTGTGACGACATCCAGATGAGCCGAGTTCATGTCCAATGAACTCGGCTCACCTCATGCACGTCACTGACAGCGTGGGAAAATTCTCACGCTGAAGCGGTGAGTGCAGGAGAATTCTCCCACGCTGTCAGTGACGTGCATAAGGTGAGCTCATGTCCAATGAACTCAGCTCACCTCCTGCACGTCACTGACAGCGTGGGAGAATTCTCCTGCACTCAGCGCTTCAGCGTGAGAATTCTCCCGCTGAAGCGCTGAGTGCAGGAGAATTTTCCCACGCTGTCAGTGACGTGCATAAGGTGAGCTCATGTCCAATGAACTCAGCTCACCTCCTGCACGTCACTGACAGCGTGGGAGAATTCTCCTGCACTCAGCGCTTCAGTGTGAGAATTCTCCCACGCTGAAGCGCTGAGTGCAGGAGAATTTTCCCACGCTGTCAGTGACGTGCATGAGGTGAGCCGAGTTCATTGGACATTAACTCGGCTCATCTGGATGCCCTCACAGAGAGACACTGTGGAGCGCAAGCAAGCCTGCGCTTCTCAGTGTCTGCGGGATGACAGGCTGGATGGCAGCGTTCTGCTGCGGTCCAGCCTGTCATCTCGATGTAGCAGAGCTGAAGCTGTCATGGGAACCTTGGAAAGGTAAGGATGATGTTGCTTTATTATTTTTCTTTTATTTCAGGAGATCGTTGGCTTCAGCTGGAATGGGCGTGATGGTAAGTATGGTTTAATTTAGAACAATAAAGAATTGTGTGTTTATTTCAATTAAAGGACTTTTTTCTGGGTGTTGTGTTTTTTTTAAATACTTTACTAGAAATTCATGGTGGTCATGTCTAATATTGGCGTGACCCCATGAATTTCGGGCTTAGGGCCAGCTGATAATGCCAAGCTTGCCCTAACCCCTTTATTACCCAGTGAGCCACCGCATCAGGGCCCTGGATGAGTTGGGTACAGCGCCAGAAGATGGCGCTTCTATGAACGCGCCATTTTCCGGGGTGGCTGCGGACTGCAATTTGCAGCGGGGGTGGCCCAGAAAGCTTGGGCCTCCCTGCGCTGCGGATTCCAGCCCCCAGCTGCCTAGTTGTACCTGGCTGGACACAAAAACAGGGCGAAGCCCCACGTCAATTTTCTTTAAATTATTTCATGAAATAATTAAGAAAAAAAGGGCTTCCCTATATTGTTGTGTCCGGCCAGGTACAAATAGGCAGCTGGTGGTTGGGGGCAGCCCGTTCCTGCCTGCTGTACCTGGCTGGACACAAATATAGTGCGAAGCCCCACGTCAATTTTTTTTTAAATTATTTCATGAATTTCCTGAAATAATTTAAAAAAATTGAAGTGGGGCTTCGCACTATATTTGTGTCCAGCCAGGTACAGCAGGCAGGAACGGGCTGCCCCCATCCACCAGCTGCCTATTTGTACCTGGCCGGACACAACAATATAGGGAAGCCCTTTTTTTCTTAATTATTTCATGAATTTCATGAAATAATTAAAAAAAATTGAAGTGGGGCTTCGCACTATATTTGTGTCCAGCCAGGTACAGCAGGCAGGAACGGGCTGCCCCCAACCACCAGCTGCCTATTTGTACCTGGCCGGACACAACAATATAGGGAAGGCCTTTTTTTCTTAATTATTTCATGAATTTCATGAAATAATTAAAAAAAAAGTACGTGGGGCTTCGCCCTATTTTTGTGTCCAGCCAGGTACAACTAGGCAGCTGGGGTCTGGAATCTGCAGCGCAGGGAGGCCCAAGCTTTCTGGGCCCCCCCCCGCTGCAAAATGCAGTCCGCAGCCACCCCGAAAAATGGCGCGTTCATAGAAGCGCCATCTTCTGGCGCTGTACCCAACTCATCCAGGGCCCTGGTGCGGTGGCTCACTGGGTAATAAAGGGGTTAGGGCCAGCTTGGTATTATCAGCTGGCCCCAAGCCCAAAATTCATGGGGTCACGCCAGTATTAGACATGACCGCCATGAATTTCTAGTAAAGTATTTAAAAAAAACACAACACCCAGAATAAAGTCCTTTAATTGAAATAAAGACACAATTCTTTATTGTTCTAAATTAAACCATACTTACCATCACACCCATTCCAGCTGAAGCCAACGATCTCCTGCAATAAAAGAAAAATAATAAACCAACCTCATCCTTACCTTTCCATGGTTCCCACGACAGCTTCAGCTCTGCTACATCGAGATGACTGGCTGGACAGCAGCAGAACGCTGCCATCCAGTCTGTCATCCCGCAGACACTGAGAAGCGCAGGCATGCTTGCGCTCCTCACTGTCTCGCTGTGACGGCATCCAGATGAGCCGAGGTCATGTCCAATGAACTCGGCTCACCTCATGCACGTCACTGACAGCGTGGGAAAATTCTCACGCTGAAGTGCTGAGTGCAGGAGAATACTCCCACGCTGTCAGTGATGTGCATGAGGTGAGCTCATGTCCAATGAACTCAGCTCACCTCCTGCACGTCACTGACAGCGTGGGAAAATTCTCCTGCAATCAGCGCTTCAGCGTGAGAATTTTCCCACGCTGTCAGTGACGTGCATGAGGTGAGCCGAGTTCATTGGACATGAACTCGGCTCATCTGGATGTCGTCACAGAGAGACGCTGAGCAGCGCAAGCAAGCCTGCGCTTCTCAGTGTCTGCGGGATGACAGGCTGGATGGCAGCGTTCTGCTGCGGTCCAGCCTGTCATCTCGATGTAGCAGAGCTGAAGCTGTCGTGGGAACCATGGAAAGGTAAGGATGAGGTTGCTTTATTATTTTTCTTTTATTGCAGGAGATCGTTGGCTTCAGCTGGAATGGGCGTGATGGTAAGTATGGTTTAATTTAGAACAATAAAGGATTGTGTCTTTATTTCAATTAAAGGACTTTATTCTGGGTGTTTGTGTTTTTTTTAACTTTGACTATGGGGTTAGTAATGGGGGTGTCTTATAGACGCCTCTCCATTACTAACCTGGGCTTGATGTCAGCTGGCATTATAAGCTGACATCAACCCCAACCCTATTACCCCCTGCCACCGCACCAGGGCAGCGTGGAAGAGCGAGGCTAAGTGCCAGAATTGGCGCATCCTATGAATGCGCCATTTCTGGGGCGGCTGACGGCTGGTGTTTCTAGCCTGGGAGGGGGCCAATATTCATGGCTCCCTTCCTGGGCTATTAATATCAGCCCCCAGCTGTCTGCCTAGCCTTTGCTAGCTATTAAATTAGGGGGGACCCCACGTCATTTTTTTGGGGGGGTCCCCCATTTTAATAGCTAGTAAAGGCTATGTATTCAGCTGGGGGCTGATATTAGTAGCCTGGGAAGCTCCGTGGGTATTACCCCCTTCCCAGGCTTCAAACATCTGCCCCAGCCGTCTGCTTAACCTCCGCTAGAGCCTAAAATTAAGGGGAACCCCACGCCAATTTTTTTAATAATAAATCCTTTATTTTAATACTAAATGACAAGTACAGTAACCAACACTATCACTGTACTTCATATATATGTGACTGACATGTTTCTATCTATCTAATCTATGTGTGATGCTCTATCTTTCTGTTCTAAATTGTCGGGTACCGCTGCTGAATTGCCGGCCGGCTTTTTTAAAGAGACAGTGCATGAAAACACTATTATTTTTTTAAATAAATCCTTTACACTAAATGACAAGTACAGTAAGCAACACTATCACTGTACTTATTATATATGTGACTGACATGTTTCTATCTATCTAATCTATGTGTGAAGCTCTATTCTTTCTGTTCCAAATTGTCGGGTACAGATGCTGAATTGCCGGCCGGCTTTTTTAAAGAGACGGTGCATGAAAACACTAATATTTTTTTTAATAAATCCTTTACACTAAATGACAAGTGCAGTAACCAACACTGTCACTGTGCTTCTTATATGTGTGACTGACATGTTTCTATCTATCTAATCTATGTGTGATGCTCTATTCCTTCTTGTCTAAATTGTCGGGTACCGGTGTATGCCGCTGCTGAATTTGCCGGCCGGCTTTTTTAAAGAGAGTGTCTTCTGAGCAGTTTGTCAGCTTTTGGACACCTTTGCAGGTGTTTTCTATGTGTTTCTATGTGTTTTTGTTTGCCTGCCATTGGTTTTAACGGTGTTCGACGGTGTTCTAAGGTGTTCGACGAACAGTTCGACGAACAGTTCCTCGAACATCCCGGTGTTCGACGAACCGAACCGAACCCGAACACTACGGGGGTGGCTCAACACTACTCATTAATTCAAAATTCAAGGATTTTAATTTCCTCTGATAATCAGGGTTTAGTTTTCTCATTGAATACACTATCGTCAAAAAATAAATGAGCTTCTAGGATTTTGAGATGGTTGGTTTTATTATGCTTAAAGCTCAATTTATGGATAAAAGCATCCTATTCTCCTAGCAAGGAACCAATAATCTCCCAATTTATTTGTCATCGCCAGTGGTCGGAATTTATCCAAAGGGTGCCGGAAGCAGACGTGACAGGAATGTATTGCCCACCTCAGCTATGGGATTTGATTTGGGATTGATACCGTATTTTATTGAAAAGTCCTTAGCCAACAGAACATGGACCGATTATCCGGTAGCATGGCATAAATGGATAATTTTTTGCACTTGAAATAATTTTAATTACGGTGAATTTCATCCTGATTCAACTTAAAATTCGCTGAGCATTTGATTGAAAAGGGTCTATCCTATTCAGCACTTTCAAAAACAATGGCAGGGGTGTCATTTTTTCTTAAATTAGCTGGAAAGACTCCTTTGTCGGGTTTATTTCCAGTTAAACAATTTTTGAAGGCTTTAAGAAGAAGAATTTAACTCTGGACAATAATCGTCCTATTTCCTTTTCCTTGCTTAAAGAGTTGTGCTTAGCTATTTACTCGGTATGTTCGGATGTAATTGAAGCGTGCTTATTTAATACAGCATTTTCTTTAGCATTTTTTGCTACATTAAGGGTAGGAGAAGTAGTTTCTTACAAAAAAACTGTACCTTCAGGTCTGTTTATTGAAGATGTCGAGTTAATTGATAATAACATTAACTTGTTTATTAGACATTCAAAAACGGACCAACTAGGCAGAGGTTCGTCAATTAGACTGAACGCTATAACAGATTCTTCCATTTGCCCCGTAAACAACATTAAAAAATGTCTGACACTAAGGATTCAAGGCCCTGGCTCTTTGTTCACCCATGCTAATGGCTTCCCTGCCACGGTTTTTCAGTTTAATGCGGTACTGAAAACATGTTTGCATAAGATTGGGAAATCTAATTTGAGGATTTCCTCCCACTACTTTCGTATAGGAGCTGCAACTGAGGCGTCCCAATTAGGCTTACGTGACGAGCGGATTATGAAACTAGGCAGATGGGAATCGAATAGATTTAGATTGTATGTTTGCCCAAACCTTTACAGTCATTAATGTTTGAATTCATCTTTTAGGTCCTATCGTTATATGGATTGTGGCACACTCTTTCGTATTTTGGGCTGAAAAAAGAGCAGCACTCAGGTCTTATACAAAGAACTTGTCGTTTCACCCTTCTTCAGCAGAAGTCTGGTGGCATAGCGTCAGAGGGATGAAGTAGTAAAACTTGCTAGATGAAATGAGGATTTTAGCTTTAAAGTGGCCATACCCTGACTTAATTGTTTTTCACCTTGGGGGGAATGATCTCGGAAAGATCAACACATTGGATCTATTATCATTTATGCGGAGGGATCTTTCTTTATTAAAGACTGAATTTTACCATTCATGTTTTGTTTTTTTCCAAGATTATTCCCAGATTAATTTGGTCGTCTAACAACCTTCGTTTTATGGAAAGAATCAGGAAGAGAGTTAACAGGAGCATGGTGAAATTTATGCTTTTGTTAAACGGTTTTTCATTCAGACATATAGACCTGGAAGGCTTTACCCCAGGTTTATATCGTAGGGATCTAGTTCATTTGTCAGATATTGGATTGGACATCTTTAATTTAGATTTACAGTCTATTATTGAAAAATGGCTGTGTTGTTTTTTGGGGGGCAATTCCTCTTCGAGGTCTGGCTAGTGGATGCTGGGTAGATTGGAATTATTTACTGGTAAATGAATTATTCATTTGTTGGTTATTAATATTATATTTATTAATAAAGTTACCCAAAATAAACATCACGGCCATTTTTTATCCACACCGGTGTTATTGTGTTTTTATTATAAGAAATGGGTTTTGTATTATCATGTGTATCATCATTGTATTTATTGCTGATCTTCTTTACAGTCTGGACTTTAGATTAACCTATAGCGATCTTGCTTTCAGAGTATAATGCTTGAAGAAGAGCCTCAGCTAATAGAAGATCCAACCGAAAAGGACCACAACCGTATCTTAAGTGTACGTCCAAGTCAACCGGGAAGGTTCATTTTAAAAGTGCTCCGGTCCGCTACTAGGCCATACCAGGTATCTTTCCCACTGAGCAGGCTCTTCATCTTTGATGGTTACTGTCCAATGTTTCCACCCACTGGCCAGACCAGCCAACTTTGCAAAGCGTTAGCAGTCAGGACCACCACAGTGTTTCCTGCCTCAGAGCAGTTAAACTTAGTATTTCTCTCCTCTGAAGCACACAGCTTACCAATACATTGAGTAGGTAGAGGACGCTTGTATCCCATTATAATGGAATCATGGAAAAGTCTTTCCTGAATCAAGTCCAGCGGTCGGCGCTCATAGCAAGTGAGCAAATCTGCTACACACAGGCAATCTTCTCATTGCCTGTGTGTAGTACAGGAGATCTGACAAGTGCTGCATGTAGTCTCACATGGAGTCTATTGAAGCATGCAATAAGTGTTAAAAAATATTTTTAAAAATATAAACAAATATAAAAGTTTAAATCATCCCCATTTCGCTCACTCAAAATAAAACAGTAAAAAAAAAACTACACATACACATATTTGGTATTGCCGCATTCAGAATCGCCCAATCTATCAATATAAAAAAAATTAATCTGATCACTAAATGGCGTAATGAAAAAAAAATTCTAAATGCTACAATTACGTTTCTTTTCGGTCGCTGCAACATTGCAATAAAATGCAATAACAATCGATCAAAAGATCATCTCTACGCCAAAATGGTAATAAATACATCAGCTCGGCATGCAACAAATAAGTCCTCACCCATTCCTAGATCCTGAAAGATGGAGACATTATGGGTCTCAGAAAATGGCGCTAATTTTTTTTCTCACTAATTTTGGCCTTTTTTCACCACTTAACCCCTTAAGCCCCGAGGGTGGTTTGCACGTTAATGACCAGGCCAATTTTTACAACTCTGACCACTGTCACTTTATGAGGTAATTACTCTGAAACGCTTCAACGGATCCCCCTGATTCTGAGATTGTTTTTCGTGACATATTGTACTTCATGATTGTGGTAAAATTTCTTCGATATCACTTGCGTTTATTTGTGAAAAAAACGGAAATTTGGCGAAAATTTTGAAAATTTTGCAATTTTCAAAATTTGAATTTTTATGCCCTTAAATCAGAGAGATATGTCACACAAAATAGTTAATAAATAACATTTCCCACATGTTTACTTTACATCAGCACAATTTTGGAACCAAAATTTTTTTTGTTATGGAGCTATAAGGGTTAAAAGTTGACCAGCGATTTCTCATTTTTCCAACAAAATTTACAAAACCATTTTTTTAGGGACCACATCACATTTGAAGTCACTTTGAGAGGTCTTTATGACAGAAAATACCCCAAAGTGACACCATTCTAAAAACTGCACCCCTCAAGGTGCCCAAAACCACATTCAAGAACTTTATTAACCCTTCAGGTGCTTCACAGGAATTTTTTGAATGTGGAAGAAAAAAATGAACATTTAACTTTTTTCACAAAAATGTTACTTTAGACCCAATTTTTTTTCTTTTCACAGGGGTAACAAAAAACACTGTTTGGGCGCACGGCAGGGCTCGGAAGGGAAGGAGCGCCATTTGACTTTTTGATTGTAAAATTTGCTTGAATAATTAGCGGACGCCATGTTGTGTTTGGAGAGCCCCTGTGTGCCCAAACATTGGAGCTCCCCCACAAGTGACCCCATTTTGGAAACTAGACCCCCCAAGGCACCTATATAGATGCATAGTGAGCACTTGGAACCCCCAGGTGCTTCACAAATTGATTCGTAAAAATGAAAAAGTGTTTTTTTTTTCACTTTTTCATTTTTACGAATCAATTTGTGAAGCACCTAGGGGTTCCAAGTGCTCACTATGCATCTAGATAGGTGCCTTGGGGGTTCTAGTTTACAAAATGGGGTCACTTGTGGGGGAGCTCCAATGTTTGGGCACACAGGGACTCTCCAGATTTTTCCAGATTTTGGCAGACAGTCATGTGGCGGCTTGTTTTTTGCGGGATGAGTTGACGTTGTTATTGGTGCCATTTTCAGGCACTTGACATTTTTTGATCGCTTTCTATTCCGATTTTTGGGAGGCAGAATAAACAAAAACCAACAATTCAGGAATTGTGTTTTTTTGTTTTTTTTTATTCTGTTCCACGTGTGGTAAAATTGATAAGGTAGCTTTATTCTTCGGGTCAATACATTTACAGCGGTACCACATTTATATCGGTTTTCTATGTTTTGCACTTTTACATAATAAAAGCAATTTTATAGAAAAAAATATTTTTTAGCATAGCTTTATTCTGAGAGCTATAACTTTTTTATTTTTCGGCTGATGGAGCTGTATGTTGGCTTGTTTTTTGCGGAACGAGATGACGTTTTCAGCGGTACCATTTTTATTTATATTTGTTTTTTTGATCGCGTGTTATTCCATTTTTTGTTTGGCGGTATGGTGATAAAGCATTGTTTTTTCCTTCATTTTTTTTTTTTTTTTTTTACCGTGTTCACTGAAGGGGTTAACTAGTGGGACAGTTTTATAGGTCAGGTTGTTCCGGACGCGGCGATACCAAATATGTGTACTTTTATTGTTTTTTTTTTTTTTTATAATAATAATATTTATTGATGGGTACATTATATTTTTATTTTTGGTGGATTCTTTTTTTTTGCAATTTTTTTTTTTTTTTTTTTTTTTCACTTTCTGGGTGTTTTTACACTTTTTTACTCTGTCCCACTCTGGGACTTTCATTTTTTTTTCTCTGATCGCCTGCATGGCACAGGAATGCAGCACCATCACTGTGTCATGCAGGCTGTCAGCGCTGGACGGGGAGAAGATTGTTTGGAGATGCACTGCGCATGTCCAAACAATCTTCCTGCTGCCTGGTGACCCGGATTTTGTCATGACGACATCGGGTCGTCATGGCAACACCCGGGAAGCCTTTGCAGACAGCGCTGGAAGCCGGAAGAGGAGGTGAGTATCTGCGATCACCTCCCCTTGCCCCCGCAATGCTGCGATCGACTTCGATCGCAGCATCGCCGGGGTTAATGTGCTGGGAGCGGTGCAGGGCCGCTCCCTGCACATAGTATCGGGTGTCAGCTGTGACAATTAGCTGACACCCGGCGGCGATCGCGCCCGCACAGCCTGTGTGCGCGCGCGATCGCCATGACGTACTAATATGGGTCTGGCTCTTAAGTCCCAGGGCACAGACGCGTATTAGTACGTCAGATGTTGTTAAGGGGTTAAATAAAAAAGAACCTAGCGGCAGGTCAGTTTTAGCATTTAGTGAAAAATGATATTAAAAAAAAAAAAGAAACAATTTTGGAATTGCACTTTTTTTGCAATTTCACCGCACTTGGAATTTTTTCTCCGTTTTACAGTACTATACATGGTAAAATCAATGGTGTCGTTCAAAGTACAACTTGTCCAGCAAAAAAAAAAAGCCCTCACATGGCCATATTGACGGAAAAATAAAAATAAGTTATGTCTCTGGGAAGAAGGGGAGCAAAAAACAAAAACGCAAAAATGAGCAAGGGTTAAAGAAAAAGATGCTTTAAAAAAAAGGGTTGGATGATTTCCTCAGTACACATAAGATTGTGGGTTATAGATAATTTATAATTTAGTGATAAAAAAAATCTGTAATCGGTGGAGAAAGGTTGAACTTGATGGACCTAGGTCTTTTTTCAACCTATGTAACTATGTAGTCAGATGGCAGCGGGTCTGTTATCTACCTCCAGGTGTTAGGATAGTCTTTATACATGTAATAGCATTATGCTCAATGCCTCAAGCACATTACAAGGCTGGAGCGAGTTGTCGGCGCTCCGTGTGTTGGGGAGAAAACATGGGACTTCTGTGGTTCTATATTACGAATATGTACAAGCTGTATCATGACTGTTATAGGAACGGAAGTCATCGTATATTAACATGGCCGTCTGCAGAAGGCCTGAATGGTTATCTTGTCTTTTCTTTTATTACATCTTCTGCTCATACCATTATTTTGTAGATTTTGTAAATACTCTGCCAGCCGCCTCCTAAAAATGTTTGGCAACATAGGAAAATGAATGAAGCATGTGGTACGTATGGTTTTCCTGTCTTCTTCGAGTCTATTTCCTGAAGATCACCTTCAATGGGGCAAAGAAAATGAAAAAAATGAAACAATACATTATTATAAATAAATTAACGACTATTCCAATTATTTATCAATTCATTTGTAATGTATTTTTTCATTTATTGATTTCCCTTCTTTCCTAGGGGAAACTTTTTTAAGGGAAATGTGTTTTGCTTACTATGGCTTAGACTGGTGAGAACTTTCCCAGCACATATTTTGCAGCTTATTGCCATATAAGGTTATTTTAATTTAATATATGGAGAACACTGGGCGGTAATCTGTGTGATTTCCTGGGCCTTAGGCCCTTGTGCTGCCAAAGTTAATGAGCCATATTAGGACTTGACTTAAACAATAGGTAATTTTGTAAAAAGAAAACCCCTAAAACTTTTAAACTGTTATTAAATATATATCACTTTATAAATATTTTTTTTTCTATTAGATAGATGCCAGACTATGAAAATAAATTATATATAAAATATACCACCAAGGAGGAAGCGGAAGAAGCCCGAAAGCAAAATGGCACCAAATTTTGCCCATATCTCATGCTCCGAGTAGAGTCCAGTAACGAGGTATCTGTTCTACTACTATTTTTCACACACAGATACTAATGTATATAAAACAGGTGCAGCAATGGAGGATGGATGGAAAATAAGTAGGTCAGAAGGGACACTGCTTAGCCACACCAAGGGTGCACCGAGCACATGTGCTTGGTTTGAACAGTTATTTTATCCTGACAAATTTCGTTTTAACTTCAGAAGACAGTACCAGACATGGCAACATATAGACTTGCTGGGTAAGTTACTGCAGTGAATAGGCCGCTGTGCTCCAGCAATCTCTGATGTCCTTTTGTCCTGCTGCTGCACCCCCCCAATTTAAGGATTTTGTAAAACCACAGAAAACCCTTTTTAAGTCTTTAAATATTAATCTGTAGGGTTACTGTGAAGCAACCGTGGTAACTGCAGAAAGGTTTTGACATGAGAGCTGTGAATGCCATGTTGAATATAACTCCAATTCAATAAGTCACTAGATCTAAGGGGTCTTTCCTATGTCAGCCTTTTGTGGCTGAGATGAGAATAGTTCTGTCTAGGCTCCAGCCAACGGAAGTGTAGCTACGAAGAAGGACAAAAACGGCTGAGCTACAGGTTCTTCTTGAACTCATTTTCACATATAGATACTGATCTCCTATATAAAACAAGTGAAGCACTGGATGGAGACAGGTTTGAATGTGCACTGAACTGCTCGGTGACGCCAAGGGTGCTCCGAATGCCTGTGCTTGGTTTGAACAGTAACTATTTATTTCTACATCTGCAGTCTTTCTGTTGCTCCACTTCCAGTGATCGGAGACAGAATGCATCTATTTTGATCACAACCATAAAAGGCTGAGATAGGAATAACCTTCTAATGAAGGGATGTTGGTCTAGAATGTGTATCATCATTGTATTTATTGCTGATCTTCTTTACAGTCTGGACTTTAGATTAACCTATTGCGATCTTGCTTTCAGAGTGTAATGCCTGAAGAAGAGCCTCAGCTATCAGAAGATCCAACCGAAAAGGACCACAACCGTATTTTAAGTGTACGTCTAACTCAACCAGGAAGGTGCATTTTAAAAGTGCTCCGGGCCCCTACTAGGCCATACCAGGTATCTTTCCCACTGAGACCCATTAAAGAATGAGTCATTTTCTGATAGGAATATGAATTTTGGTTTTGAGTAATATTTTTCTCAATGTTTGATTGTTCTTGTTGTATTGAAATTGAATTAGGCTCTGCTGCTCATCCAGTCACTGTCACTGATCACATCACTTCCGTATCCTCAATAGCATTTATGTGGGGTTTTTTTGGTGGAGTGGGGTATGGTATGGAATATCAGAATGTCTACAAAAAGTATTTTGAGATCAGTAGAGCTCTGCAGTTAAATGCTCGCTCCAGTTCTGCTTTTGCTTTATCTATGAAATGTTAAAAAGGCCAGGTGTAAAACATCTGTACCAAATAATACTGTAATGAATCATAAAAATGCTTAAAAAAGAAAATCTGCTAAAACAGAAACCTTTTTTTTCTTGCAGGACATAGAAAACATCAAGAACCCAGCATCTGAAGCATACAAGTGGCTTAGAAGATCTGTGAGGAGTGGTATAAACCGGCAGTAACACCAACACTCAAAAAGGTTTAAGAAACAATTCTTTATCTTTGTATTTTCCATTAATAAATAAATAGTCAACTTGACATATAAGGTTAAAAAAGTGCCTCACACTGTGAGGGACATAGGAATAGACAATACTTGACGCATAGCATCTTTATAAAGACTCTGGTGGTTACCTTAATGCAATGCTGATAACAATAAGAGTGTATAGCTGGTCTCAATGCCTGGCAAATAATATATAGCAACATTGTAAAGGGTGTAATTTCCACCAGATAAAGTTAGCAGATGTAGAGCAGGTCTGATACTCCTTCACCCCAGCACGCGTTTCGTCTCACTTCCTCAGGGGGCATGTCAGGGAGGGGGACGCAGGTACATTAGATAGATAGAGATAACCAATGATAGAACCGATTGTGGACATGTGATTAGACTGGAAGTGGGGCTAACTGCCATAAGAGCGCATGAGGCCCCAAGACCGCCCCCAACATGTGACTTCCGATTTCTTGCCAGTGAACCGCAAACAGGCAGCATTGTCAGGATAACAGCCTGTACACATGCTTAATCCTCAGTATGGGGCAAATGAACAAAAAACATGTATCATCACCAGTGATAAACAGCAGATCCACTGGATAAATATACTGCCACGTAAGGTCAATGTCTATAGGTGCCTCAAAGGCAACATTTCAATAAGGGGATCGTTACCTGTAGCACAGGGTCAAAGTTGAGGTACATTAAGGAGATAATCAACACCGAGCCACAATGTACAACATAATAAAATAAAGAATAAAAAGTAAAACATAAACCTCCTACATTAAGACATATTTCTTAATTAAAGGTGTTAAAATAATAATGAAATAATGTAATACTATTTTCAGATTCAGATCACACATAATATTTCTAATATGCAAAAGTGCCTGTAATACCCAACCCAAAGGACGTCTATTATTCCAAACAATGACAATTATTCTATGTGATAAGACAAATATGTGTCTCATAGTGCAAAGGGCAAAAAAATGTGACATTAGTCATAATTAGTGATACTGTGAATAAGGTGCAAATAAGAGAATAGACACCAACGCCATTATTCATAAAACTGGAATATGGCTTTATTGAAAGTGAGAAGAGAACATAAGTGCATAAACAATGAAGACATAGGACCCAAGTGATAAAAGTGTTTTGGCAACCATTCATACGTGGTAGACATATATAGTGCCATACCATACATATCAAAATGCATGACTGGTAAAATAGTGATATGCAAAAGACTCCATTAACCCCTTAAGGACCAGAGCTTTTTCCGTTCTTGCTTTTTCGTTTTTTGCTCCCCTTGTTCCCAGAGCCATAGCGTTATTATTTTTTGGTCAATATGGCCATGTGAGGGCTTATTTTTTGCGGGACGAGTTGTACTTTTCAACGCCATTACGAGTTTTACCATATCGTCTACGGCAAAACGGGAAAATAAATCCAAGTGCGGTAAAATTGCAAAAAAAGTGCAATACCACAGCTGTTTTTTATTTATTTTTTTACCACGTTCACTGAATGCTAAAACTGACCTGCCATTCTTATTCTCCAGGTCATTACGAGCTCGTAGACACCAAACATGTATAGGTTCTTTTATATTTAAGTGGTGAAAAAAAATTCCAAAATTTGGTACAAAAAAAATAGCGCCATTTTCCAAGACCTGTAGCGTCTCCATTTTTGGGATCTGGGGCTGGGTGAGGGTTTATTTTTTGCGCGCCGGGCTGACGTTTTTATTGATAACATTTTGGGGTAGATCCGATGTTTTGATCGCCCGTTATTGCATTTTATTGCAATTTTGTGGCGACCAAAAAACGTAATTCTGGCGTTTAGAATTTTTTTCTAGTTACGCCGTTTACCGATCGGATTAATTCTTTTTTTATATTGATAGATCGGGCGATTCTGAACGCGGCGAAACCAAATATGTCTATGTAGGTTTTTTTTTTATATATATTTTATTTTGAATGGGGCGAAAGGGGGGTGATTTAAACTTTTATATCTTTTAAATTTTTTTAATATTTTTAAAAACTTTTTTTTTCACTTGTTGCTTGCTTCAATAGTCTCCATAGGAGACTAGAAGCAGCAACTATCCGATCGGCTCTGCTACGTGCAGGGGACGAGCAGATCCCCTGCATGCAGCAGAAATGGTCCTGTGCTATGAGCGCCGACCACTAGGTGGCGCTCATAGCGACCATATCATGACAACCACAGGCGTCTGCTGCAGACCCTGGGTTGTCATGCCCACCCATCGGTGACCCGCGATCATGTGACGGGGTCGCCGATGGGCGGGGCTTATGACGCGCTACCCGGAAGCGAGCGTTAAATGCCGCTGTCGGAGATTGACAGCGGCATTTAACATGTTAACAGCTGCGGGTGGATCGCGATTCCACCCGCGGCTGTTGTGGGCACATGTCAGCTGTAAGAATTAGTGTTGAGCCACCCCCGTAGTGTTCGAGTTCGGTTCGGTTCGTCGAACACCCTTGTGTTCGCCGAACTGTTCGTCGAACTGTTCGTCGAACACCGTTAAAACCAATGGCAGGCAAACAAAAACACATAGAAACACATAGAAAACACCTTCAAAGGTGTCCAAAAGCTGACAAACTGCTCAGAAGACACAACTAACACATGGAAAAGTGACAAGTACATATAGTCATGCGAAAAGAAAAGAGGTGGAGGAGTAAAAGGAGGGGGAGACACAGATATAGGCATGTCATGCCCTTCTAAAATCCAAAAAGTGAGAAGCCGAGACGGCCAGTCCGCTCCTACCCGTGCCACCTCCGTGTCGCCGGGTTTGTGCCAGAGCCGCGGTGAACCCTGACGGCCAGCCCCCCTCTCCCAATACTGGTGCCTGTCCGCTGGTGGGTCGAGAGAGCCCCCCTGTGGTGGAGGCAGCTCTAAGCTTTTTAATTTAAATTGTCCCTCTAATTTGAATGAATACACTTTAAATCCATTTACAAGGATCTATTGGAGGGCAAGTCTCATGCCAGCAGCCGCGTAATTCCAGCTCCAGTAGCGTCCACTAAAGCTGCTGCAGTTAAAAAGCTTTTATAAGGATCGAGCTCGGCTGTCCACCGCAAGGCATCCTAGTGCCAGTCCCAGCCCCTATGCCTTGGGGTGCCTCCTGATGCTCTTCACTAAGTATCCCGTGGTCCCGAAGCATTTCCTTTGAAAAAATTAAGTGTCCAAACTACAGGTGGTGTAGCTTGCTTAACAGCCGGGATAATCCGCTGACTAGCAGACACTGCTACTAGGCACAAAGTATTTCCTGGGCTAGATGCAGTTAAAAATTTGTAAGTAGATACTCTCGTTGGATGCTGAGAAAGCATTCCATAGAGTCTCCTGGCACGCCATATATGATTCTCTTAAAAAGCTTGGGGTAGGGGTCTAGGGGACCCTTTTATAGCCAAAATCACGGCCCTGTATCACAATACGTCACCTAGGCTGAAGATAAATGGAACTGTAGCACCGAGGGCTCGGTTGCTACAGACGTATTGCACCTCACCCAGAGGTGTGATATCTCACTCTCAGATAAGGATGGAGTGTGGATCAGGACCCGACACCTGCATGCATTACACCACATTGCCGTGGGGCAGGGCGACCAATATGCCCCTGAGATGGGCACGACAGTCCCTGTCCCTGGCTGGAGTGGGGGGAGGGAACACTGAGGAAGGGGAACCCTGCAGTGCAGGAGCAGGGAGGAAGCAGTTCCTGGGTGCATTGAGAAGGGAGTATAAAAGGTGGGCACCATCTTAGTTCAGTGCAGAGAAGTCTGAGCAGAAGTGGCAGGGAGCAGGGGCTCTGCATGAGCTCTGCTCCGGATGCGGGCCTAGTAACAGAGGCCCAGGCCTGCAAGAGGGAGAAGGAAGGAAGAGGAGCGGAGAAGGCTCCAGGAACGAGGAATGAAGGGATCCCAGGGGTGCGGACGGGCGAGTCGCCACCGCACGCCCGAATCCACCTGCGTGGAGGGGTCAGGCCAAAGGGGGAGACCGGTCCCCGAACTAGTGGAGGCAGGAAACGACCCTCAGCTAGAAACCGGAGGCTCTGACATTTTATGTGGCGCAGCCCCTTGCTCCACCCGCTAGGAAGGCACCACATAGGGTCAGGGAAACTGGCGCCAAGTTTACCAAGAGGAGGCCCGAGGCAGCCGGACAGAAGTGTTGGTAAGAAAGGCCAGACAAAGGACACACAGAGGGGGTCCTGTGAAGCGCTCCAAAGTTATCTGGGAGTTGTCTGAGCCCCTCACCTGGTGAGCACAGTACGACGTGGGCAGCCGTTACCTGCAGACGTGGTCTGGATAATAAGAACTGTGAGTAAAGGCCCTGAACTGCATCACTGACTCCGTGTCGTTACTGCTGCTGCCCTGCACCATCACCCCCATCCTCCGCATACACTGCCCTGAGGCTATACTCCTCCCGTGGGGAGTTATGCTACGCTCTGCTGCACCCACAACACCAGCCTTAGCGGTCTGCCCTGTAGCGGCGGTTCACTCTGACCGCAATCCACGGGTGGCGTAGTCGGACATTTAAACATCAAAACCACATAAATAGTTCCGCCACTGGTTTGACCGCCCTGAGCCACGGAACCGGATCGCCGCCACGAAGACTACAACCACCAGCATCCACCAAAAAGGGTCCGGCTCCGGGTGTCCCAAGGCACAGGGGGTGCGTCAGAACATTTTCATCACCTTTCACAATCACCAATGGGACAAGGCAGGGATGTCCTCTGTCCCCTCTCTTATACATCCTAGTGACGGAGCACCTGCTCTCATCAATTCGCCATAACCCCAATATTAGGTGGATTGAGGTGGGAGGCACCGAGTACAAGTGCTCTCTATTTGCTGATGATGTCCTAGTATATATCACTCAATCACATATATCCATCCCTGCTGTTATGGCTGAAATAGATCACTTTGTTACATGGTAAAATTTTAAAATCAATGCAGCGAAGTCTGAGGCCCTCGATGTCTCCCTCCCTAAATCCATATAGGATTCCATCCAGTCCAACTTTCCCTTTGCCTGGCCCTCACAGGGTATCAAATACTTAGGAATTCCTATTCATAGAGACCTCTCCCATCTATGTTATCTTAATTTTGGGCCCTTTATTGAACAATTTCATACAGACCACGGTTGGCAAGTTAGAAAGGTAAGATTCACTACGTGAACCACTGGTGTTTTGTGGAAAAGCACATGTACAGCGCGTTCCAAATTATTATGCAAAAAGTGTTTAGGAGTGATAAGGGAAGAATTTGTTTGTTTGTCAGTTAAACTCATTGATGGTGATGTGTGTCAGGGCTCTTTATATCACTGTAAGCAATTGCAGACACCTGTGCTAATTAGTTTGGCAGGTGTGTCCAATGAAAGGCAAGACTACTTAAGAAGGCTGTCTCACATTATTAAGCAGCCTACATTTTCTGCCAAAATAGGAAAGAAAAAGGATGTGTCGGCTGGTGAGAAGCAACAAATTGTGGAGTGTTTAGGTCAAGGCATGACTACAATCAACATTGTGCGATGATCAGGATGAAGTGTCTTGGCAATCAAGAAGTATGTAGCTGATTCACAGTACACACGTGTGCGTGCTGATAAGGGCAAATTGAGGACTCTTTCCTACAGGCAATTACGACAGGTTGAAAGAGCAGCGGCAAAAAAGCCTTGTCATAGCAGCAGACAAGTTTTTGAAGCTGCTTGTGCCTCCAACGTCCCCCGAACAACAAGATGCAGGGTCCTTCAGAGGTTTGCAGCTGTGCATACGCCATCCTGTCGACCTCCTCTATCCACTTCACACAAGCAGAAACGGCTCCAGTGGGCCAAACATTACATGAAGACTGATTTCAAAACTGTTTTGTTCACGGATGAGTGCCGTGCAGCGCTCGATGGTCCAGATGAATGGAGTGGACGATGGCTGGTTGATGGACACCCCACGCAAACACGGCTACAGCGCCAACAAGGAGGAGGTGGAGTAATGTTTTGGGCTGGAATCATGGGGAGAGAGATTGTCGGCCCCTTTAGGATCCCTGAAGGCGCTAAAGATGAACTCCATAATGTATGTGGATTTTCTCAAACAGCACTTCCTGCCATGGTTCAAGAAGAAGAACCGTGTATTTCACAGCAAGATCATTTTTCTGCATGATAATGCACCATCTCATGCTGCACATAAAACATCTGCATCTCTGGCTGATATGGGCATAAAAGGGGACAAACTTATGGTGTGACCCCCATGCTCCCCTGACCTCTACCCCATTCAGAACCTTTGGAGCATCATTAAAAGGAGTGTCTATGATGGCGGGAGGCAGTTCATATCTAAGCAACAGCTCTGGGAGGGTATTCTGTCCTCATGCAAAACAATTGAAGCAGAAACCATCCAAAACCTGACAAATTCAATGGACGAGAGAGTTCAGAAGCTCCTTTCGAACAAGGGGTCCTATGTGAAAATGTAACATCACCTAGAATAAAGTTTTGAGTTGAAAACTGTTTGATTTCAGTTTCTAACAACCTGCTAATGCTTATAATTTCAAAAATGACAATTTTTTTGGTCTTTATTAAAATGAAAAGGTTGATCGAAAAGTTTGGGGGACCTAAGAGTGTGGCAACCCAGTAGTCATGATTACTTCGAATTCTGACAATATGAGGGTCATGCTGCAGGTAGTGCAGCAAGAAGGCACTTATGTGTCTTGCGCATCTCGGAGCCCCAAAATTATTTTCCGGGCTAGATGCAGCTAAAAATTATTTTTAATTTTAAATCTGGTGAAGCTTATTATAGATGGCCTAATAGGATCAGTGCTGCACACTGCTACAAAGCCCAAATTATTTTCCAGTCAAGATACAGATAAACATGATTAGTAATTTGAAAGCTTAAAACGGTTGGTAGGGTGATTTTAAACAATCATCAAGCTTTTACTCTCCCCAGGATGACACAGGGGTAGAAAAGTCGTTTCGGATCCATGATTTGTTCATCTTTATGAACGTGAGTCTGTCTACATTATCAGTGGAGAGCCGCGTGCGCTTATCTGTCAGCACACCACCAGCAGCGCTGAACACACGTTCAGACAGAACGCTGGCTGCGGGGCATGACAAGATCTCCAAGGCGTAAGTGGCTAGCTCCGGCCATTTATCCAGATTGGAAGCCCAAAAAGAGCAAGGGTCCAGTGACACAGTCGTGGCTTCAATGTTTACTTGGAGATACTCCTGTACCATCGTCTCTAGGCGTTGACTATGTGTCAGACTTCTTGTCTCCTGTGGCCTTGCAAAGGATGGGCTAAAAAAGTGGTGAAATGATTCCGCAAAATTGATGTTACCAGC
Organism: Phyllobates terribilis; assembly: GCF_046119375.1. Classification (NCBI taxonomy): domain Eukaryota; kingdom Metazoa; phylum Chordata; class Amphibia; order Anura; family Dendrobatidae; genus Phyllobates; species Phyllobates terribilis. The sequence continues at coordinate 411,852,557 of NW_027362771.1, read as the reverse complement.
AGATACTGTGGTTCTGTTACGGTTTGAGTGCTGAACACTTGACGGTCCCACGGTTGGCAAGTTGGAACTGTGAGATTCACTACGTGCACCACTGGTATTTTGTGGAAAAGCACATGTAAGATTCTGCAACAGTCTCTGCTGATACTCCTGCATGCGTGCATCCCTTTCTATGGCAGGAATAATTTCTGCAAATTTACTTTTGTACCGGGGATCTAACAGTGTGGCAACCCAGTAGTCAGGATTATTTCTAATTCTCACAATTCGAGGGTCATGTTGCAGGTAGTGCAGCAAGAAGGCACTCATGTGTGTTGCGCATCCAGGAGCACCAAGTCCCTGTTGTGTTGGTGGCGAGGTAACAATCATGCTTCCTTCCTCTGTCCTCTCCCCCCAACCTCGCACAACAGAAATGTGATCAAGGTCTCCCTCATCTGATGAGTCTTCCATCAGTTCGTCCTCCACTTCTTCCTGGGCTCCTGCACCTTCCTCACTAGTTTGGCTGCTACCATGCGCCCTGGTAAAACCATCTCCCCCACCCTCACATGCCTGCCGCCTTGGTGCTGCCGACCTTCTGGACCTTGCAGATGTTAGCCCTTCCGCATACAACTCCTCCTCCTCTACTTCCTCCACCTCCTCTTGTGCCACCACCTGACTCCGAATTCTGTTTAACATGTGCTCCAGCATGTAAATCACCGGAATAGTCATGCTAATAATGGCATCGTCAGCACTAAACATCTTCGTCGCCATTTCAAAACTGTGCAGAAGGGTGCATAGGTCCCTGATCTGAGACCACTCCTCCAGCGTGATTTGCCCCACCTCTGAATCTCGTTGGCCCAGGCTATACGTCAGAACGTATTGCACCAGGGCTTGTCGGTGCTGCCACAGTCGCTGCAACATGTGCAGAGTTGAATTCCACCGGGTAGGCACATCGCATTTTAGCCGGTGAAGTGGCAGGCCCAACGACTTCTGTAGAGATGTAAGTCGCTGAGCTGCGGGATGCGAACGGCGGAAGTGAGCACACAGCGACCGTGCCCTCTGCAGAAGGCCATCTAGTCTGGGATAGTGGGCTAAAAATTGCTGGACAACCAGGTTCAACACGTGAGCCATACAAGGCACGTGTGTGACATTGCCCCGGCGAAGGGCCGCACCCAGGTTTGCAGCATTGTCGCACACGGCCTTCCCTGGTTTCAGGTCCAGTGGAGACAACCATTCATGAAATTGGTTCTCCAGAGCTGACCACAACTCCTCAGCTGTGTGACTCACATTTCCCAGACATTTCAATGTAAAAACCGCCTGATGACGTTGAGCCCTACTGCCAGCATAGTAAGGAGGTGTGCAGGATCCCTTCTGCGCAGTTAGAAAGCTTGTGGCATGACCAGACAGGCTTTGGGTGCAGGTGGAAGACCGAGAGGAGGTTGAGGAGGCAGAAGCAGTGGAGGAACTTTGACATAAAGAGGATTGACGCACAACTCGTGGGGACGGCAAGACTTGGACAGCAGCCCCTTGTCCTGCTGTCACCATAGTTACCCAGTGCCCAGTCAGCGACATGTAACGCCCCTGTCCATGCCTACTCGTCCAAGTGTCTGTGGTGAAATGCACCCTGTCACACACAGAGTTTCTCAAAGAAGCGGTGATGTTGTGTGCGACATGCTGGTGGAGCGCAGGCACACCTTTCTTTGAGAAGTAGTGCCGACTGGGCATCTGGTACTGGGGCACTGCGACGGACATAAGGTCTCGAAAATCCTCTGTGTCCACCAGGCGGAAAGGCAGCATTTCTGTAGCCAAGAGCTTGCAGATGGTGAAATTCAACCTCTTAGCTTTCTCATGGCTAGGAGGAAATGGTCTTTTACTTGTCCACATCTGAGGGACCGAGGGCTGGCTATTGTGCTTAGACGGGGTTGATAAGGGTGTCCCTGGCAAACTGCCGGTCTGAGAGGAAGATGCAGGCGGACATGTTAGGTTGCCTTGATCCAAAGGTGGTGCTATCGATGTCGGACAGCGCTCAAGACCAGCTGGTGTTACCACCTCCAAAGAAAATGATGACCTGCCAATCACGCTGGCTGTTGCGGGTAAAGAGGTGGCAGGTCTGCGCCCCAAAACAGGTGTGACTGCTGTCCCCCCAGTCACAGAGGATGAAGAGGCTGCGGATGCACAAGATATGGCAGACGGTGGTTGGCCCGGCCGGCTAGACCGCATTGTAGCACACTGAGCTTCCCACTGCAACTTATGCTTCATGTCCATGTGCCGGTTCATGCATGAAGTACTCAAACTATGTATTTTTTGGCCTCTACTTAGCTTTTGCTGACAAATGTTACAGATAACACGAGTCGGGTCATCTTTATCGATCTGAAAAAATGCCCAGGCTATGCAAGGCTTAGCACCCATGCGACCTGAAGAGCCACCACGACTTGTGGTGAGAGGCAGAGTTGTGTTTGAGGATGCAGTTGTTGACGTGCTTCCAGTACTACGTCTCTGTCCAGGAAGGCGCAACCTGACCTCGTCGTCACTAGCATCTTCCTCCACCTCCTCTGCTGACCTCATCTCTTGGCTGACTGTGGGTTGACAGTAAGTGGGATCTCCGACCTCATCATCATCACCCTGTGCGTTATCACACCCGTCGTCCTCAGAGCCAACCTGTTCCTGCCCTGACAAAAAACTAAAGTTGTCGCTCCAATCAGGTATTTGAGTCTTATCATCGTCTTCCTTATTGTCTCCACCAACAGGAGTTACAGTTTGGGAATGAGGGTCTACATTATGGTCAGAACCTTCTGCGTCTGGTCCTGGATCCGACTCATAAAGATTCTGGGCATCAGTGCAGATCATTTCCTCGTCTGGATTCACAGAAGCGCTGGAGTCGACCTCTGATTCCCAGGCTATAGTATGAGTAAACAGCTCTGCAGACTCAACCATCTGTTCTACCTCATACTCAGACGGGCAGCTGGAGATTTGGGAGCTGTGAGGAAGCAAGTGCGATTTGGGTGACACCTTTGAGGACTGGAGTATTTGTGATGTTGAAGTTGATGTGGAGGAGAGCCCACTTAAAGGAGCACTTGATATCCGTTGAAGCACCTGCTGTTTTTGTGCCTCATCTGGAATTTGTAGCGATTGGCGTGGCCGTAAGAAAGGGATCTTATCACATTGTCCGCTAAAAGAAGTAGACATTTTAGTTTGGCTGGAAGATGGTCTTTCTTCTGCACCTACCCCACGGACACAACCTTTTTTCCCCTTCCCAACACGCCTATTCCCCTTTCCACCAGCAGCAGGCCTTTTTCCACTCATTTTGGTGGTTAACTAATTCACAACTCTGGAGTTGTTTGCACAAAAAAACAATGGATGGTAACTGAGCAGAGCTGAGTGGCCAAACTGTGGTATTAGGCCAAAACTATTGGCTGGGTTAGATGCAGAAAAAAATTATTTTTAATTTGCAACCTGATGGAGGTCAGTATAGATGGACTAATAGACCAAGTCCCACACACCGCTAGAAGCCCAAATATTTTTTCAGAGCTAGATGCAGAAAATTTTTTTATTCAATTTGCAACCTGATGGAGGTCAGTATAGATGGACTAATAGACCAAGTCCCACACACTGCTAGAAGCCCAAATATTTTTTCAGAGCTAGATGCAGAAAAAAATTATTTTTAATTTGCAACCTGATGGAGGTCAGTATAGATGGACTAATAGACCAAGTCCCACACACCGCTAGAAGCCCAAATATTTTTTCAGAGCTAGATGCAGAAAAAAATTATTTTTAATTTGCAACCTGATGGAGGTCAGTATAGATGGACTAATAGACCAAGTCCCACACACCGCTAGAAGCCCAAATATTTTTTCAGAGCTAGATGCAGAAAATTTTTTTATTCAATTTGCAACCTGATGGAGGTCAGTATAGATGGACTAATAGACCAAGTCCCACACACTGCTAGAAGCCCAAATATTTTTTCAGAGCTAGATGCAGAAAAAAATTATTTTTAATTTGCAACCTGATGGAGGTCAGTATAGATGGACTAATAGACCAAGTCCCACACACCGCTAGAAGCCCAAATATTTTTTCAGAGCTAGATGCAGAAAAAAATTATTTTTAATTTGCAACCTGATGGAGGTCAGTATAGATGGACTAATAGACCAAGTCCCACACACCGCTAGAAGCCCAAATATTTTTTCAGAGCTAGATGCAGAAAAAAATTATATTCAATTTGCAACCTGCTGGAGGTCAGTATAGAAGGACTAATAGAACAAGTCCCACACACTGCTAGAAGCCCAAATATTTTTTCAGAGCTAAATGAAGAAAAAAATTATTTTTAATTTGCAACCTGATGGAGGTCAGTATAGATGGACTAATAGACCAAGTCCCACACACCGCTAGAAGCCCAAATATTTTTTCAGAGCTAGATGCAGAAAAAAATTATATTCAATTTGCAACCTGCTGGAGGTCAGTATAGATGGACTAATAGACCAAGTCCCACACACTGCTAGAAGCCCAAATATTTTTTCAGAGCTAGATGCAGAAAAAAATTATTTTTAATTTGCAACCTGATGGAGGTCAGTATAGATGGACTAATAGACCAAGTCCCACACACTGCTAGAAGCCCAAATATTTTTTCAGAGCTAGATGCAGAAAAAAATTATTTTTAATTTGCAACCTGTTGGAGGTCAGTATAGATGGACTAATAGAACAAGTCCCACATGCTGCTAGAAGCCCAAATATTTTTTCAGAGCTAAATGAAGAAAAAAATTATTTTTAATTTGCAACCTGATGGAGGTCAGTATAGATGGACTAATAGACCAAGTCCCACACACTGCTAGAAGCCCAAATATTTTTTCAGAGCTAGATGCAGAAAAAAATTATATTCAGTTTGCAACCTGATGGAGGTCAGTATAGATGGACTAATAGAATGATGCTATGCCCAAAAGATTTTACTTCACTAGGTGCAGTAAAAAAATTGGTATTCTATACACAGGTGGTATATCTTGCAACACAGATAGGCTACTCCACTGACTAACACACTCTGCAATAGGCCAAAAAGGATTAGCTTTGCTAGATTCAGCCAAATGCTGTGAAAAAAACTTGCACAGCACTGGCACAGACCTGCCTGGCAAAAACTGATAGGAACTGATGTAACCTAGTCCTGAAAAGGACTCCAATTACAATTAGTCTTTACTCCCACAATCTATCTATTTAAGAGCACAGACCTGCTTGATAAAAGTCGTAGGAAATGCTGTAACCTAGTCCTTAAAAGGACTGCAATCACAACTATTCCCTACTCCCAAGCTATCTGTATATTTGTGCGAAAATTGGCTTGAAATTAACAAGGTATAGCGCACACAGCAACAGCGGTGCCGTCTAACACGCAGCTGCAGCAGTGAGAAAATGGTGGCGACGGGGAAAATGGCTTGGTCTTATAGGGCAAGGACATGTGACATACACTGCCAATCACACATGCCCTTGCTTGTGTGAAAAAAAGCACTTCGCTCCGTGTGTGCGCTGCTGATAGGCTGACAGATTGCACCTCCCCACTGCAAATGCGGGAAAGAGAAAAAAAAATGGAGATCTTCATTGTTCCTGCAGAGATCCATCCCCTGCCCCTCCCCCCGCCCCGCTGTACACTCAAACTGCGTATTAACATTAATTTTCATCATTACTGAGAAAAAATCCAGTTATGATTTTGGTGCACGAACAGTTATCGAACATAACCTCGAACAGCCGAATTTTTCTCAAATTGTTCGTGTTCGCCGACCGGCTCGAACACCGCCCAAAACAGCTCGAATTTGAGATTGGCGAACAGTTCGAGTAGAACAACGCTCATCTCTAGTAAGAATCAGCTGACGTGTGCTCGGTTCAGTGAGGGCTCAGCGCAGCAGCCCTCACTGAATGGGGGGTATGCAAATGTGCGTACTAATACGGCATGGGTTGCAAAGGGGTTAATGGGGACCAGAAAAAGAGAATATGTGTACAAGGGTGGGTGATTGCTTATCAAAGTGAGAGCATTATCCCACCAGTGAAAGTGGTTATACGGTATTGTTATCACACCCGTGAGTTTACATGAGGACATTTGTAATATTAATCCGAGCTCTTCTCTTACTCATATACACAAGCATCGTCAGCTCAAGATATTTCAGAGCTGGTTAGCCTAAGTATACAGTCCTAAAGGAGATGTTGCCGCCAATATAAATAGATATTATAACACCTCATCTATATTATATTACATTAAGACCCATATGTAAATGGCATCATAATTGATCCCCAGGACATTCGATGGCAGTAGTAAATAAAGTCCCAGCAGACTGTTGTAATCAGACATTTCAAAATAATATGTCTTTTCCTTTGTGTGTAGATATCACAAAAGCATCCTCCGCCAGTCAGAGATCACCAATCATCAGGTAAGTCCATTACCGGCCAAATGTCACATATATCAACTACACAAAGAAAAGCTAGATAAGTGAAATTAAATAAGAAACATTAAACATGATGGAAAACAATCCCCCCCAGATACTGAAACTATTTAAAAAAATGCACTGAATCCAAAATTTTCATGAAGCCCACTAGGTACAACTGTATTTAGTCTAGAGAATACTCTGCCAGTCGCCTCCTTAAAATGTTTGGTGAAATTGGAAAAATAATCGAACATGTGGTAAGGATGATTTTCCTGTCTTCTTCAAGTCTATTTCCTGAAGATCACCTTCAATGGGGCAAAGAAAATGAAACAAATGAAACAATACATTATTATAAATAAATTGATGCCTATTCCAATTATTTATCAATTCATTTGTAATGTATTTTTTCATTTATTGATTTCCCTTCTTTCCTAGGGGAAACTTTTTTAAGGGAAATGTGTTTTGCTTACTATGGCTTAGACTGGTGAGAACTTTCCCAGCACATATATTGCCATATAAGGTTATTTTAATTTAATATATGGAGAACACTGGGCGGTAATCTGTGTGATTTCCTGGGCCTTAGGCCCTTGTGCTGCCAAATTTAATGAGCCATATTAGGACTTGACTTAAACAATAGGTAATTTTGTAAAAAGAAAACCCCTAAAACATTTAAACTGTTATTAAATATATATCACTTTATAAATATTTTTTTTTATATTTGATAGATGCCAGACTATGAAAATAAATTATATATAAAATACAAAACCAAGGAGGAAGCGGAAGATGCCCGAAGGCAAAATGGCAGGAAATTTTGCCCATATTTCATGCTCCGAGTAGTGTCCAGTAATGAGGTATCTGTTCTTCTCCTACTAGTTTTCACACACAGAAACTAATGTAAATAAAACCGGTGCAGCAATGGAGGGGTGGAGATGGATGGAAAATAAGTAGGTCAGAAGGGACACTGCTTAGCCACACCAAGGGTGCACCGAGCACCTGTGCTTGGTTTGAACAGTTATTTTATCCTGACAAACTCCTTTTTAACTTCAGAAGACAGATACAGTACCAGACATGGCGACATATAGACTTGCTGGGTAAGTTACTGCAGTGAATAGGCCGCTGTGCTCCAGCAATCTGTGATGTCCTTTTGTCCTGCTGTTGCCCCCCAATTTAAGGATTTTGTAAAACCACAGAAAACCCTTTTTAAGTCTTTAAATATTAATCTGTTGGGTTAGTGTGAAGCAACCGTGGTAACTGCAGAAAGGTTTTGACATGAGAGCTGTGAATGCCATGTTGAATATAACTCCAATTCCATAAGTCACTAGATCTAAGGGGTCTTTCCTATGTCAGCCTTTTGTGGCCGAGATGAGAATAGTTCTGTCTAGGCTCCAGCCCCTGGAAGTGTAGCTACGAAGACGGCCAAAAACAGCTGAGCTACCGGTTCTTCTTGAACTCATTTTCACATATAGATACTGATCTCCTATATAAAACAAGTGAAGCAGTGGACGGAGATAGGTGGGAATGTGCACTGAACTGCATGATGACGCCAAGGGTGCTCCGAATGCCTGTGCTTGGTTTGAACAGTAACTATTTATTTCTACATCTGTAGTCTTTCTGTAGCTCTACTTCCAGTGATCGGAGACAGAATGCAGCTATTTTGATCTCGACCATAAAAGGCTGAGATAGGAATAACCTTCTAATGAAGGGATGTTGGTAGTGTTGAGCGAACATGCTCGACACTGCTCGGTACTCGCCCGAGCATCACGCTACTCGGGATGTTCGGCGAGCACCGAGCATTTCCGGGTTACTCGGACGGGAGCTCGGGTCTCCGCCCTGCATGTTTGGCGCTCTTTACAGAGCCAATGAACATGCAGGGATTGCCAGCCAGTCACTGTAATGCTGCAGCCATGTTGGTTGTGGGCATTACAGTGATTGGCTGGCTGCACAGCGTCACCTCGAGTATTTAAAACCGGGCGCCGCCATCTTGGACACAGTCGCTCCGGATTAGACAGTGTAGGGACAACACTGCTGATTTAGGGAGAGATATAAACTGCGAAATAGTTAATGTAGGGTCTGTAAAGGCTGCCAGAACAAACAAACAGTCCTTTTCAGGACTAATATCCATCCCAGATAGCAGGCAGGCAGGCTGTATAGGAGACACAGTGGTTATACTAGCAAACGCTGCATTACAGTCCTGTGTGCTCCTGTTGCTGAAATTGCTGGACTTAGCACCAGGTGTCGGGGGCCAGGAAAAATCCTTTTTTTTTTCATCTAAATCCTCCTTTTTTTTCCCTCCTTCACACTGTACAAATACCCGTCTTATTAACCTTTTGGGTTGTGTCCCCCCCCCCCCCAAAAAAAAAAGCGTGTCTCTGATTTTTCAGACACAAATATAACTGTTGAAAATAGTCTGGTGTAGGCTAGAGAAATAGAAGTGTTGTTTTGCACTTCCACGGTTCAAACCTCTGTATTATCCATTTTGGACCATTTGTATCTAAAAAAAAACAGTTTGAGTGTGTCGCTCACTGTTCAGCCGCAAATCTATATATTTAAAAAAGTCTGGTATACCCCAGTAAACAATAACTGTGGTTTTGCCATCTCACGGTAAAAAATCTCTATTATTCAGGTTTTGGAATATTTTCCGTAAAGAAAAACAGTAGTGTCTCCTGACTGTTGTGACACAAAAATATATCTGTTGAAAATAGTCTTGTGTAGGCCCGACATCCCAGTGTGGTTTCACAGTTCCACGAGTCAAATCGCTGTACTATCCAGTTTTGGGCCTTTGGTATCTAAAAAAAAAGCAGTTTGAGTGTGTCGCTCACTGTTCAGCCGCAAATATCTCTATTTAAAAAAGTGTGGTATACCCCAGTAAACAATAACTGTGGTTTTGCCATCCCACGGTAAAAAATCTCTATTATTCAGCTTTTGGTAGTTCTTTCCGCAAAGAAAAACAGTAGTGTCTCCTGACTGTTGTGACACAAAAATATATCTGTTGAAAATAGTCTTGTGTAGGCCCGACATCCCAGTGTGGTTTCGCAGTTCCATGGGTCAAATCGCTGTACTATCCAGTTTTGGGCCTTTGGTATCTAAAAAAAAAGCAGTTTGAGTGTGTCGCTCACTGTTCAGCCGCAAATATCTCTATTTAAAAAAGTGTGGTATACCCCAGTAAACAATAACTGTGGTTTTGCCATCCCACGGTAAAAAATCTCTATTATTCAGCTTTTGGTAGTTTTTTCCGTAAAGAAAAACAGTAGAGTCTCCTGACTGTTGTGACACAAAAATATATCTGTTGAAAATAGTCTTGTGTAGGCCCGACATCCCAGTGTGGTTTCGCAGTTCCACGAGTCAAATCGTTGTACTATCCAGTTTTGGGCCTTTGGTATCTAAAAAAAAAGCAGTTTGAGTGTGTCACTCACTGTTCAGCCGCAAATATCTCTATTTAAAAAAGTGTGGTATACCCCAGTAAACAATAACTGTGGTTTTCCTCTTCCACGGTTCTAATCTACTCTTTATTACCATTTTTCCATTGATAGTGCAAGTGTAAACTATTTTACTTCATTTACAATGGGCAAGGCGCGTGGCAAGGGATGTGGAAGTGGACGTTCTGGTGATGGTGCGGGCAGAGGACGGGGCCGTGGCCAAGGTGAAAATGTGCCATGACCAACAGCCACATCTTCTCGCTCCCACTTCTTGACCGAATTACTAGGGAAGCACAGAACAACACCAGTATTGAGAACTGATCAGTGTGAACAGGTTATTAATTGGATAGCAGATAACACTTCCAGTTACCTGGGCACCACCACCTCCGGTCTGTCGTCCACAACTCTTAGTAGCCGTGAGTCTCGACCGCATACACCTCCTCACCCTGATGCTCCTTCCTCCCACCATGCCGAGTGTCGTCAGACAGCAAGTGATCCCACACTTGGACACTCTGAAGAGCTGTTCACTGGTCCATTTCCATATTTGGGCCCCTCGCCTGATACGCTTGAAGTGGTGGAAGAGGAGATCCCATGTTGCGATGCCCAAATATTTGAACAGCCACGGCCACAGGAAGTCGACGTTGGCAATCTGTCACAAGAGGTGGACGATGACGAGACACAATTGCCAGGAAGTGAGGAGGAGGATCGTGGTGCACAAGTGGAAGAGGAGGAGGTGGTGGATGATCTAGTAACTGACCCAGCGTGGAAGGAGGACATGCAGAGTGAGGCCAGCAGCACACAGGGGGAGGGAGGCAGAGTACCCCAACAGGCAGGAAGAAGCAGTGTGGTGGCCGCAGACAGAAGGCAGGCAACCGTTCCCCGTAACACCAACACGAGGGACGTTGCCAGTATAAGCGGTAGGTCTTCCAGAGTCTGGAATTTTTTAAAGACTCTGCTGATAACCCCAAAAAGGCCATATGTTCCACCTGCCATGCCAGCAACAGCAGGGGTGACAAAATTACCAGCCTGACCACCACCAGCATGATCAGGCACATGGCAGCAAAGCACCCGACTTTGTGGGGCGAAACCCAGGGTCCACGACCAGTGTCAGCAGGTGTCACCACTGCTTCTTCCACTGTTGTGCGTGCAATAGAACCCCCTGTTGTGTGTGCAAGGCAATCCCCTGTCCATACTGCATGTAAAGATGCCCCCTCCTCTCAGTCTTCACTTGTTATGGCAGTTTCTCAAGAAACAGCATCAACGTCCACGTCCCACCGCAGCGTTCAATTGTCCATATCCTTCCGCAATCTTATGGCGGTGGCTGTCCCTCGGTACTCGGTCCCCAGCCGACACTATTTTGCCCGGTGTGCCATCCCCGCACTACACAAGCAAGTGTCCCAAAGCATCTGCCGTGCCCTCAACAACGCAGTTACTGGGAGAGTCCACCTGACAACGGACACGTGGACAAGTGCTTGTGGCCAGGGACGGTACATCTCTCTGACGGCACACTGGGTAAACATAGTGGAAGCCGGGACCCAGTCGGACCTTGGGACGGAACACATCCTCCCCACACCGAGGATTGTGGGCCCTATGTCAGTCAGAGTTTCCCCCACAGTGTACAGCTCCTGCGCATCCTCCTCCTCCTCATGTTCAGCCTCCATCTCAGATATCACCACATCACTTACAAGCTGGAAGCATTGCAGTACTGCCACCGCCAAGCGGCAACAGGCTGTGCTGAAACTCATAAGCTTAGGTGATAAACCTCACACTGCTTGTGAGTTGTGGACAGCTGTGAAAGAGCAGGCAGATCTGTGGCTGAGACCGCTGAACCTACATCCCGGCATGGTCGTGTGTGACAATGGCCGTAACCTGGTGGCGGCTCTGAGGCGAGGTGAGATCACACACGTACCATGCCTGGCTCATGTGCTTAACCTCGTGGTTCAGCGGTTTCTTAAATCGTACCCCGAGTTGCCAGATCTGCTCGTGAAAGTACGCCGCCTGTCAGCTCATTTTCGCAAGTCGGCTACAGCTTCCGCCGCCCTTGCTGTGTTGCAGCAGCGTTTGCAGCTTCCGGCACACCGACTGGTGTGTGATGTCCCCACACGTTGAAACTCTACATTCCACATGTTGCAAAGGATTTGTGAGCAGAAGAGAGCAGTTGTGGAGTACCAGCTGCAACAATGCCGTCGATATTCAGGTCAGACTCCACACATAAGACCTCAGGAGTGGACCTGGATGTCTGACATATGTATCATCCTGACAAACTTTGAGGAGGCCACCAAGAAGGTGAGTGGCGATGACGCCATCATTAGTGTCAGCATCCCACTTGTCTGTCTTTTGCAACGCTCTCTGCACAGAATTAAAGAGCAGGCATTGCAGCCAGAGTATGATGACATGGATCAAGAAGCCGTAGCGGGCGATTACACACAGCCCAGCCTCATCTCATCCCAACGTGCATTGGGGGACAATGAGGGAGAGGAGGAGGAGGAGGAGGAAGAACAGGAGCTGCTATCATGTGTTGTAGACGGTAGTACCTGTACAAGTGTCATACCGTCGGTTCAGTGTGGGTGGCCTGAGGACAGGAGGGAGGAGGAAGAGGAGGAGGAGAGCATGGTCAGTCGTCATCTTGGTGAGGACACGGAAATCTTGCCCGTTACCAGTCTGGCACGCATGGCTGACTTTATGTTACGCTGCCTTAACCGTGACCCTCGCGCTGTCAAAATGTTGGGTGACAGTCATTACTGGTTGGTGACACTTGTAGACCCCAGCTACAAGGAGTACTTTCACTCTCTTATTCCTGAGGTGGAGAGGTCTACAAAATGGGGCAGTACCAGAAGGCCCTTGCTGCAGAACTCTTAAAAAAATTCCCATCTGAACACGCTAGCGGCAGAGGTCACAGTTCGTTGCCCAACCAAGGCATACAGGCGAGAGAGATGCAACTCCAATCCAGCAGAGGCAGGGGAACACTGTCAACGTTCTGGGACAGTTTTCTGTCACCCGCCGAGCTTACAGGCCCTGAGGCGCGGGGTACTCTCACAAGGAGTGGAAAGTTTCAAAAGATGGTGAGGGAGTACCTTGCCGACCGTACCAGCGTCCACCGTGATTCCTCTGTGCCTTTTAATTATTGGGTATCCAAGCTGGACACTTGGAATGAACTCGCTCTGTACGCCTTGGAGGTCCTGGCCTGCCCTGCCGCTAGCGTGTTATCGGAGCGTGTTTTTAGTGCCGCTGGGGGAATGATAACTGATAAGAGCACTCGCCTGTCAACTGACAATGCTGACAAGCTGACCCTTATCAAAATGAACAAGGGCTGGATTGGGCCAGACTTCTCATCACCACCAAATGACAGCAGAGTAACATAAAGTCAAATCCACTGTGTTATTTCGGGAGGTGTATTCACATGCACCGCTTCACACCCACACATGGGTATACGCTTCCTCGTTTCGGCTGTTTTATCTTCTTCTTATGTTTGTAATATGCTGTACTGCATGGCTCTTGTAAGGGGCATTGCAAGTTGCTCTGTCCTAATTTTTGGCGGCTTTTGCTTGCAAGGCATAAGCAAATACTATGGGACACCCACTCCCGAATAATGGGACTTATGTTTGTAATATGCTGTACTGCATGGCTCTTGTAAGGGGCATTGCAAGTTGCTCCATCCTAATTTTTGGCAACTTTTTAAGCAAATACTATGGGAGACCCACTCCCCAATAATGGGACTTATGTTTGTAATATGCTGTACTGCATGGCTCTTGTAAGGGGCATTGCAAGTTGCTCCGTCCTAATTTTTGGCAGCTTTTGCTTGCAAGGCATAAGCAAATACTATGGGAGACCCACTCCCCAATAATGGGACTTATGTTTGTAATATGCTGTACTGCATGGCTCTTGTAAGGGGCATTGCAAGTTGCTCCGTCCTAATTTTTGGCAGCTTTTGCTTGCAAGGCATAAGCAAATACTATGGGAGACCCACTCCCCAATAATGGGACTTATGTTTGTAATATGCTGTACTGCATGGCTCTTGTAAGGGGCATTGCAAGTTGCTCCGTCCTAATTTTTGGCAGCTTTTGCTTGCAAGGCATAAGCAAATACTATGGGACACCCACTCCCCAATAATGGGACTTATGTTTGTAATATGCTGTACTGCATGGCTCTTGTAAGGGGCATTGCAAGTTGCTCCGTCCTAATTTTTGGCAGCTTTTGCTGGGAAAGCATAAGCAAATACTATGGGACACCCACTCCCCAATAATGGGACTTATGTTTGCAATATGCTGTACTGCATGGCTCTTGTAAGGGGCATTGCAAGTTGCTCCGTCCTAATTTTTGGCAGCTTTTGCTTGGAAAGCATAAGCAAATACTATGGGAGACCCACTCCCCAATAATGGGACTTATGTTTGTAATATGCTGTACTGCATGGCTCTTGTAAGGGGCATTGCAAGTTGCTCCGTCCTAATTTTTGGCAGCTTTTGCTTGCAAGGCATAAGCAAATACTATGGGACACCCACTCCCCAATAATGGGACTTATGTTTGTAATATGCTGTACTGCATGGCTCTTGTAAGGGGCATTGCAAGTTGCTCAATCCTAATTTTTGCCAGCTTTTGCTTGCAAGGCATAAGCAAATACTATGGGACACTCACTCCCCAATAATGGGACTTATGTTTGTAATATGCTGTACTGCATGTGACGCGCCCCCTGGGCCGTGTGTACACGTGTGTGGGATACCCGGTGCCGGGTCCCTGGGGTCTGTAGTCTCCGTGGCGGTGACCCGGTCCCGTGGCTCAGGCTGGTCAAACCAGTGGCAGTCTTTATTAGGTTTTGAGGTTAATTGTCCGACTGCGCCACCCGTGGATTGCGGTCAGGGAGTACCACCACTGCGAGGCAGACCGCTGAGGCTGGTGTTGTGTGCGCAGCAGAGAATGGGATAACTCCCCACGGGAGGAGTATAGCCTCAGGGCAGTGAGTGTGGATGATGGGGGTGATGGTGAACGAGCGCAGCAGGAACGACTCAGAGTCTTTGCAGTGCAGTTCAGGGTCTTTACTGATGATTATAAGGTAGACCCTCCGGGGAGTACTGGCTAGCATAAGAGGCCTGGTCAGTCTGTGAGCAAGCAGGAGTTCCCCTGGCCAGGTGGGGTTGTAGGCCTACCCGTCTGTCTGCACTCTTCCTGGCTACCTTGCTGTAAGGTAGGTCCCTGAGTGTACCGTGTAGTGCTCACCCGTATGGCTGGTGACTTGGGGCCTTCTTTTAGCCTCCGCTCCATGACGGCGGTGCTGGTCCCATGCTTGAGACTGAGCCTCCGGGCTTCTATGGCCAGAGGACCTGAAATCCCCTGCCGGCTGGTTTCTGCTGCTGGATATATAAATCCTCACAGCCTCGGACTCCTGTGTCCGGTTCCTATTGTTTTCCGCCAGGGCGAGCTCTGCTCAGCTTCCAGCCCCTGGTCTTTAGCTCCTAGCTCCTACAGAGCTCCTTGCTGTTACTTTCCCTTGCTCTCACTCTGACTCTGACTGTTCTCTGACTCACTCAACCCCACCCCAGATCCAGTTTATAAGGGCAGAATTCTCCCCTCCCAGGACTGGGGCAGGAGGATGTTGCATGTTTAAGGGATCCTGACCAGGAAACCTCCCACTTGCTCTCCGACGTAATATCTCTATTACTGTGGTGACCGGACCCCTGGGGTGCCACACATGGCTCTTGTAAGGGGCATTGCAGTTCCTCATAATTTTTGGAAAGCCTTCCATTCACTGCTTAGGCCAACAGTGCACAGGAGACCCAGTTGCTATAAATGGAAAAAAAGGTTTAGTTAACGCCCTCTGACCTCCATGTCATTTCCAAGGGGCATTGGAGTGCCTCGAAATTTTTGGCAGGCATTGCACTCACTGTATGCCCTATAACTGTGTAGCCGAACCGCTCCTTTTGTTACAGAAACATATCCTACAAGACATATCTGGTTGACTGGCCTGATATTGATGTGAATGGTCCCTGTTCCTCCTGCTCTTTCTCCTTTGCCACTACCTCATCCATCATTTATCACCTGAAGCTTTGTTTTAATGGGAGTCATAGAACTTGGATAGTAGCAGGAAAACATCCAGCAATCCTCGGAGGAGGTAGGATATGCACCAAAACGCTGACCACCTCAGGCCTAGCCGCTACTACATACATGCGCTTGCATTACAAAAAAACAAAGCAGATGTTAACTTCTATCATCCTCATCATGCTCCTCACCTTGGCACTCTCAACTCCCCTGATGGAGAAGCCAGGGCCCACCGGAGGAGTCTGATAGTCCGGTGGGCTCGGCCAATGCTGCCCTAAAGCAGGCTAGGCTAAGAAAAGTGTGGGAAAGGTTACCGGGACAAATAGGGGTGGCTGTGGACCGAGTATGGACACCCGGCCACCCCCTGGAGGCTGGGGAGCAAGCAGGGACACCCAGCCACAAGGCGGCTGGGGACTGAGTATGGATACCAGGCCGCCGACACAGCCATGGCGTGGTGGCCAGATTCCGCCTCCACATGCCTAAAAGGCCCAATTTAAAGTGCAAGCAAGCAGTATGGTATTGCAGCCTGGGGGTGGGTGGGTGGCAGGCTGCATACTTGCGCTTGCATAGAAAGGAATGGGAGAAGTACAATTGAACAATGCCCTGGGACAAGGACTTGAATGGGGATAGTTGCAAGTCTGCAACGACAGGTGCAAGGTGGGAGGCATCTTCGCATGTACCATGAACAGGGGTTTGGCATGCACACACTACAGCGGAATAGGCTCTCCTTCCCACTAAATGCACTGGGGAGGGCACAGGTAATGCTTTGGTATACGCGCTTAATCTTATGTATAAGGCACACCAGGACAAATAGGGGCGGCTGGGTACTGAGTATGGATACCTCGCTGCCGAAGCAGCCATGAGGTAGTGGCCAGCTTCGGCCTCCTCCAAACTAAAAGGCCCTATTTCAAGTGCAAGCTAGCAGTCTGGAATTGCAGTCTGGGGGTGGATGGGTGGCAGGCTGCACACTTACACTTGCATTAAAAGAAAACATAGCAGATGCTAACTTCTGTCATCATCATCATGCTCCTCACCTTGGCACTCTCAACTCCACCGATGGAGAAGTCAGGGCCCACCGAAGGAGTCTGGTTCTCTGGTGGGCTCGTCCAATGCTGCCTAAAGCAGGCCAGGCTAAGAAAAGTCTGTGGGGGGATGTTCCAAGGAGAAGTAGGGGCGGCTGGGGACCGTTTATGGACACCCGGCTGCCCCCAGGCGGCTGGGGACCGTGTGTGGACACCCGGCCGCGGGGAGGCTGGGGACCGAGTATGGACACCCGGCCGCCGGGCAGCTGGGGAGACTAAGTATGGATTCCAGGCCGCCAACACAGCCATGACGTGGTGGCCAGATTCCGCCTCCACATGCCTAAAAGGCCCAATTTCAAGTTCAAGCAAGCAAGCAGTATGGTATTGCAGCCTGGGGGTGGGTGGGTGGAAGGCTGCATAATTGCGCTTGCATTGCAAGGAATGGGGGAGGTACAATTGAACACTGCCCTGGGACTAGAACTTGCATGGGGATAGTTGCAACTCTGCATCTTCTGATGCGGCAAGGATCACTTATGATGGGCACACTTTTAGAGAGTGACCTGGGAGTCAGAGATGCTTCCAGGGGTCTTCCCCATGCTGTTCCCATGTCTTTTCAGCACTTTATGCATGTGTCACACAGCACATGGCCAGATAAGGTTGTAAAATGTTAAAATGACATTTCCCGGTGAATGCATTTGTCATAGTTAAAAGCAATACAAAAGTGCAAAAACGTATAAAAAATGCTACTTGTGAACACAGCCGAAGGTTTGGAGGAGTATTTTTGTTTTTGGTCATTTATTTTAACTTATACACAAGTCTTTTCCCTGGAAAGGATGTTTCTTAACATATTTCACAGGAAAAAAGTTTCACTTTTGTTTTTGAACGTTTTATTGTGAGCCCGTAAAAGTGGCTTAATACCTCTGACCACGTTGTTGACAGCAGTGACCTGGGGGTCAGAAATGCTTCCTGGGGCGATCCCCATGCTGTCCCCATGTCATTTGAGCACTGTCACTATCGTTTTGGGCACTTGTTAGGCTTTTAAAAGACTGCCGGGGGTGCCACCGCAAAAATGCTCGAGTCTCCCAAAGACTAACATTGGGCTCGTTGCTCGGGTCGAGCACCCGAGTATCACGGCGAGCTCGGCCCGAGCTTCGAGCACCCGAGCATTTTAGTGCTCGCTCAACACTAGATGTTGGTCTATAATGTGTATCATCATTGTATTTATTGCTGATGTTCTTTACAGTCTGGACTTTAGATTAACCTATTGCGATCTTGCTTTCAGAGTGTTACTCCTGAAGAAGAGCCTCAGCTATCAGAAGATCCAACCGAAAAGGACCACAACCGTATTTTAAGTGTACGTCTAACTCAACCAGAAAGGTTCATTTTAAAAGCGCTCCGGGCCCCTACTATTCCATACCAGGTATCTTTCCTACTGAGACCCATTAAAGAATGGGTCATTTTCTGATAGGAATATGAATTTTGGCTTTGAGTTTTATTTTTTTCAATGTTTGATTGTTCTTGTTGTACTGAAATTGAATTAGGCTCAGCTGGTCATCCAGTCACTGATCACATCACTTCCGTTTCCTTAATAGCATTTATTTGGGGTTTTTTTGGTGGGGAGGGGGTATGGTATGGAATATCAGAATGTCTACAAAAAGTATTCTGAGATCAGTAGAGCTCTGCAGTTAAATGCTCGCTCCAGTTCTGCTTTTGCTTTATCTATGGAATGTTAAAAAGGCCAGGTGTAAAACATCTGTACCAAATAATACTGTAATGAATCATAAAAATGCTTAAAAAAGAAAATCTGCTAAAACAAAACCTTTTTTTTCTTGCAGGACATAGAAAACATCAAGAACCCTGCATCTGAAGCGTACAAGTGGCTTAGAAGATCTGTGAGGAGTGGTATAAACCGGCAGTAACACCAACACTCAAAAAGGTTTAAGAAACAATTCTTTATCTTTATATTTTCCATTAATAAATAAATAGTCAACTTGACATATAAGGTTAAAAAAGTGCCTCACACTGTGAGGGACATAGGAATAGACAATACTTGACACATAGCATCTTTATAAAGACTCTGGTGGTTACCTTAATGCAATGAAAAAGTCAAGAGTTCACCAGCTCACCTGAGTTTTAGCATTCTGGGCACGGAGCATGAGGAATCACTTCGAAGCCATGCAGGAAAAAGGAAGGAGAAGCTCCAGCCACAGATGAATTCCAAAAATAAGTAGTCTTTATTGAATTAAGATACAGATGCCATAGCACATGTCCATTAAAAGCAACGTGTTTCGAACACCAATAGTGTGTTCTTTATCCAAGCTATATATGAGTGGCACAGAGCAAGTATATATATACAAATAGACCAATAAAAACAAAGCACTCAAATCACATGACAATTAAAAACCAATAAACGCTATGGGATGATGTCAGTATTGAGATAATCAAAAAACACATGTTTCGTTTGATATAACATCAGAGGAACAATTGTTCTTAAATACATGGAACAAAACATACAAAGAGTGTCAATGATAATGGAAAAGAAGTTCTCGTCGCATGTTGAGTCCATCTGGGTGGCAGGTACTAAGAAAATACATCCAGAATGCCTCCCGATCCAAGAGATGCCAGAACGCTAAAATGCAGGTGAGCTGGTGAACTCTTGACTTTTTCGTTGTTTGAACCTTGCACCTTGCTCACCTGTGGCTTGCATCACAGTACTTCTTTATATATCTACAATATCAAAGAACTACAAATTTTGGCATTATATATGTGCTGCTCTTAGCATATTTAACCTTCTAATATGTCAGATCCCATTCAAGACCGTATACGCAAAGCTGCACAGGTCTTTACTACTGATGAACCGACTTGTTCTGCAGCTGTGGAAATTCCTCCAGTTCCATACGTTGGAAAAACTTCTCATCAATGAGATCAAAACTTGGTGGGATCACAAAACATTGGAAAACTACATTGCCAAAAACATGATCCCAAGAGGATTAAGAATAAAAAAAAGTTCCTACTTTTGTATATTCGCCAATGTTTGTTACCAAATGGAACCAAATATTAACCAACTGTTCGCTGGAACTTATCAAATTGATTATAACTGAGGAAAATGTGAAACTTTCCAAACTTAATACTGAAATCGAAAGTCTGAAAAGTTCACTTACAGAGCAACATGATCTTGGTACTTTCGATAGCATGCTTGCACAAATTAATATCATGGTTTCAAAATTGGAAAATGTTATTATTTCTAGAAAGAAAAATAAATTTACTCGTGATAATAAAGATTACCAGCTTAATCAAGTATATGAGTGGGGCAGATGGGAGAAAACAGTTTATACACCGAGATCTATCCGTAAATGAACTCCAACCCACAACAGACCCCCTTCACAATCTACATGTGAATTTCAGTTCATCAGATTTGGATACATCCGACACCAATACCAATGATACAGATTCCAGCCATGTCCAATCGGATTTTTCTTGCTTTTAAAAAAACAAAAAACGCAGAAAAAACGCACCAAACATGGTGGAAGAAAACATACCAAACGCTCTAAGAACTTCCTCTCGCCGCAAGAAGTGAATTCTAACGAAACAGACATTTCCAATGTATTGAATTTGTCTCAACAGACTTTATCATTGCAACAATTACAAGTCCTAGCATATGGTCTTAATTTTGTACCAGACAAAAAATTTGATCTATTTGATACTCTTATGGACATCAGCAAATTTGTCAGAAATCTAACTGTCAAAAGACATTTTTTTAATGAAGAACAGGAGGTACAAAATACTAATACTGAAGATCACAAGGACAATCAATATTGCACCTTCAATTTCCAAGAGCAATTAACTATAACGAACCTGGAGGATTTACAGGGAATATCTACTTCTCAACAAGATTGCGTTAATCTACTACCTGCCTTTAAAACCCACAATCCATATTTTTATCCTGTTCAATCTAGAACTGAGTCTATGGATAAATTTCAAGATGTGATCCAACGTGAACTCAAGGCTCTATATGTACCGTATATTCCGGCGTATAAGACGACTTTTGAAGACTGAAAAATCTTCTGTCTAGTCTGGGGTCGTCTTATACGCCGGTAATGTTTTTGAACTTTCAGAAATTGACATGCGGGGATACTCTGGGGGTGTTAATAAGCTGCCGTGGCCGTATCCCTGCCATGTGGAAGTTAATATAAGGTGGAGGGAGTTAAAATACGGCGGCGGTAGGTCCAGACAGTCAGCGCTTCTGTGCTGAAACTGACACATCGCTGCGCTGTGTCTTCTCAGGCCTGGGACACAGCGCAGCGTATTCCCAGCAGCGGAGACAGACAGAACCTAGCGAACTTTTCTGACACATCGCAGTGTCTTCCCAGCTCCGGACACAGCGCAGGGCTTCTGTGCCGACAGCTTTCACTTGTCACAGAAGCGCTGCGCTGTGTCCGGAGCTGGGAAGTTCGCATCGCTTCTGTGACAAGTAGTGTTGAGCATTCCGATACTGTAATATCGGGTATCGGCCGATATTCGCGGTATCGGAATTCCGATACTTTTACAATATCGAATACCGAAATCGGAAGTTCCCATAATGCCTGCGCTCTGCAGTGTCTCTGAAGGATGACAAGCTGGATGGCAGAGCTCAGCTGAGATCCAGCCTGTCATCAGAATGCCATCCCAGCGTGGGAGAATTCTCCTGATTGTTTAAAAGCCGGCGGGCGGTAAAAAGCCGCCGGCTTTTAAACAATCACACAGCCCCATACTGCTTCCCCGCAGCCTCCCACCCCGATCCTCCGCTCCCCTCGCCACCTCCCATCCCGATCGTAAGTTAGGACCGGGCGGGGAGTGCAGCACAAAGGAGCGGGGA
This sequence comes from Phyllobates terribilis, assembly GCF_046119375.1. NCBI lineage: Eukaryota > Metazoa > Chordata > Amphibia > Anura > Dendrobatidae > Phyllobates > Phyllobates terribilis. The sequence goes on along the minus strand of NW_027362771.1, from coordinate 411,830,866 downwards.
GCGAAGGACCCGGGCGGGGAAGCCGGCAGTGAAAAGACTTCACCGCCGGCTTTCCCGTTCTGTGCTGCGCTTTCCCGCCGGTTATTTCAAATGACCAGCTGAGGTATCAGGTGATGCCGATCAGCTGTTCATTTGAAGTCGCCGCGGTGGCCTCAGAGGGTTCATGTGAGTTCATGCTTGACTGCATTGCATGAACTCACATGAACTTTCCCACGGTCTCACAGGTCAGCCTCACCTCCCAGACCTGTCATGATTGGTGTGTGCGGGTGTCTGTGCGTGTGTCTGCGAGTGTGTGTGGGGTGTCTGTGCGATGTCTGCGGGTGTGTGCGTGCAGGCAGACATAGGCCGATGTGACAATACTACTCCCATCGGCCTATGTCTGTCCCCCGTCCACTCCTGCCAGCAGGATCAGCTCGATGGGAGCAGTAGTTCCCATCAGCCTGATCCTGCTATATAAATTGCCCTACTGTGTCCCCAATAAATGTTAAATACATGCCATTGGTGGCCAGTGGTTATCTACAATAAATTAGTTCATACATTACCTGTCCCCGCCGATCGCCACCTAAAATAAAGTAAAAAATAAAAAACTACACCTATACTCACCTAGACACCTAATTCCCCGAAGCCATCGATCTCCTGTAATAAAATATAAAATAATAAACCACAACCTTATCCTTACCCCTCCGTAGTAGTCCACGAGTGTCCCACGAAGATCTCCAGTTCAGAGCAGCCACATAGAATGTGACCGCTCTGAACCGCTGCCGCCGCTAGAATGACGGGGCCGTAAAGCAGCCCCGTCATTGCATAAGCGGGTTCGCCGGAGTTCAGGCAGCGCTGCTCCGGTTAGCTGCTTTACGGCCCTGCTGTATCGTGAGAAATTCCCACGGTACAGCAGTGCCGTAAAGGAGGTCTCCGGAGCTGCGCTGACTGAATGCACTCCGGTGACCTCAGTCAGTGGCTCCCGCTGCCGGGAGCGGACGTGTTCCCGGCAGCGTGAGCTTACAGCAGCCATGCACAGCTGTCACCATCTCCAGATGTGACAGCTGTGCATGGGAGATCAGCGCAGGAACGTGGACAGGTAACTATTTTTTTTTTAGTAAACTAAGAATTAAATAAAATGGTGTGGTTTATTTCAAATAAATTATTTTTTTCTTGGTGTAGTGTGTGTTTTTTCTTTTTAACACTTTGTAGGTTAGTAATGGGGGTGTCTTATAGACGCCCATCATTACTAACCTGGGCTTCATGGCAGCTGGCGCTGACATGAACCCCAGCCCTATTACCCCCTGCCACCGCACCAGGCAGCGTGGAAGAGCGAGGCTAAGTGCCAGAATTGGCGCATCCTATGGATGCGCCATTTCTGGGGCGGCTGACGGCTGGTGTTTCTAGCCTGGGAGGGGGCCAATATTCATGGCACCCTTCCTGGGCTATTAATATCAGCCCCCAGCTGTCTGCCTAGCCTTTGCTAGCTATTAAAATAAGGGGGACGCCACGTCATTTTTTTGGGGGGGTCCCCCATTTTAATAGCTAGTAAAGGCTAGGTATTCAGCTGGGGGCTGATATTAGTAGTCTGGGAAGCTCCGTGGGTATTACCCCCTTCCCAGGCTTCAAACATCTGCCCCAGCTGTCTGCTTAACCTCCGCTAGAGACTAAAATTAAGGGGAACCCCACGCCAATTTTTTTTAAAATAAATCCTTTATTTTAACACTAAATGACAAGTACAGTAAGCAACACTGTCACTGTACTTCATATATATGTGACTGACATGTTTCTATCTATCTAATCTATGTATGATTCTCTATTCCTTCTATTCTAAATTGTCGGGTACAGATGCTGAATTGCCGGCCGGCTTTTTTAAAGAGACGGTGCACGAAAACACTATTATATTTTTTAATAAATCCTTTACACTAAATGACAAGTACAGTAAGCAACAATGTCACTGTACTTCATATATATGTGACTGACATATTTCTATCTATCTAATCTATGTGTGAAGCTCTATTCTTTCTGTTGTAAATTGTCGGGTACCGGTGTATGCCGCTGATGAAAATGGATGATAGTAATGTTGTTGTTGTATGCCTTATGTTTATGAGTGACAGTTTTCCTGCTATATACCTGCATGTCATAAGAATTTAAATTAAAAAAGGACCATGTTAAATTCAAATCTGTTTTTTTTTTATTTTTACCGGTGTTTGGTATGCGTTGGAAAAGGGGTAGTCTTATACGGTGAATATATCCTAAACTCTATATTTTAACAGGAAAGTAGGGGGGTCGTCTTATACACCAGGTTGTCTTATACGCCGGAATATACGTTATCTATTGATACGAAAACGACCACTAATAATCTTAACAATAGCCAAAACAAAGCCCTCTATGAGCTCATGCATAACAATGAAATTGTAATAAAAATGTCAGATAAAGGAGGTCGGGTAGTTGCCATGGATAAAACAATGTATGAAACTCAAATGCTCTTATTGCTGGCTGACACTACAACCTATGCCAAACTCTCTTTTAATCCTTTGGAATCGTATAAAATTTCCACACATGCCTTGATTTTAGAGGGGTTTAATTTAGGAGTAATTACAGAGAAACAGAAAGATTTCATGCTGGTTGATCATCCTATGTTACCCTGTCTATACGGGTTACCTAAAATTCATAAGGGAATTATACCCCCGCCTATGAGACCGATCGTATCCAGCATTAAATCTGTCTCTGAACATTTAGGGGATTGGCTTGACACACTGTTACAACCTCTAGTACAAAGGTCTGCTGGGTTTTTAAAGGATTCCAGGGATGTTCTGGATCAACTGGCACATTTACAATGGAAAGATGAATTTTGTTGGCTTAGTTGTGATGTGGTTTCATTATATACGTGTATACCCTACCACATTGCTCTACAAGCACTAGACTTTCACTTGAAAAAATACAGCAACTACACTGCTGAATTATCCAAATATATGCTAAGTGTTGCACAATTTCTTATGACCCACAACTTTTTTATGTATGGACATCAATATTTTCTCCAGTCTAAGTGAGTTTCTATGGGAGCTAAGTATTCTCCCTCGATTGCTAATTTGGATATGTCCTTTTGGGAACATGAGAGATTATATACAGTCTCCAATCCCTGGGCTCATTGTCTCTTTTGGTATGGTAGATACATCGACGACCTGATCTTTATTTGGTGCGGTGATGTGTCTGCCATACCTGAATTTGTGACATACCTCAACACCAATGTATTTAATTTGTCTTTCACTTATCATGCTCATTCTACATGCATTTCTTTTTTAGATCTTAATTTGAAAATCAACGAAGGTAAAATTACCACATCTACATTTGTCAAACCTATGGCAGGTAATAGTATTCTACATGCTAAAAGTGGACATCCTCTCTCCACTATTAAAGCCATTCCAGTGGGGGAATTTACTCGTACTAAAAGAAATTGCAGTGATGTTGTTGAGCTTCACAGTGAAATTGAGGTATGCAAAAGGAAATTAACTAAAAGAGGTTATCCTTTTTGGACATTAAAGAGAGCTGAGAATATTGTCAAAAATAAATCCAGAGAAACCCTTATTCAGGCATCAAATAGAAGAATCGCTTCCAGCTCTGCCACCATTAATAACCAGAATAATAAACCTATCATTTCTCTAAAATTTAGCCCTCAATTTTTCCAGATCAAACACATTATTTTGAAATGCTTACCTATTTTGTATGATGACAATATATTGGCCACGATACTTAAATCAGGATGTAGAGTAGTGGCTAAACGAGCTCAAACTTTAGGTAATGTTATCTCCCAGCTTTCAGAAACCAAAAAAGCAACACCATACTTGGCTAAATTGCAAAGGATTCTTTAGATGTGGACAAAATCATTGCGGTAAGTGTCGCTATGTTAAAGTAACAAAAGAGTTTTTTAATTCAGAAAAAAAACAACAGCATGACATAAAACAATTTATTAATTGTAATAGTGATCATTTGGTATATATGTTACTGTAAAAGTCAGAAGGCCGGTAAAACCTAGGATTTACCGGTCAATATGGACATTTACCGAGGCCGTCGGTAAAAGCTCAAAATGAAAAGTAAAATTGGACTTTTACCTGTGAAGTCTTGGTAAATGTTAACATTTACCGTCGAGCGTGGTAAAAGTCAGAAATATCAGGAGTGAAGATGGAACATCTGACTTTAACCAAGCGCAGTTGGTAAATGTGCACATTTACCACGGCTTCTTGGTAAATGTAGCTGAGAAGGGTGTAAGCGCAGTTGGTAAATGTGTACATTAAAATGTAGCTGAGAAGGGTGTAAGCGCAGTTGGTAAATGTGCACATTTACCACGGCTTCTTGGTAAATGTAGCTGAGAAGGGTGTAATAAAAAGTGTAAGCCACCGCGGGAAAGGTGTCTGATTAGGCAGATACGGCAAGGAAATGGAGGACACAGTGGGAAAGGTGTCTGATTAGGCAGATACGGCGAGGAAATGGAGGACACAGTGTTCAAAGTTTTTATAAATGTAATAAGAGTAAATGGGGAAAATATGGTAATAACAATGAACAAAATCTGCTACCCTGTAAGGTATCTGCTACCCTGTAACATATGTACGTTCTATATATACAGATGTCAATCCTGACTATCCTTAACGTATGTACGTTCTATATATACAGATGTCAATCCTGACTATCCTATGATTATTGCTCCGATCATACAAAAAGTGCCCACTTCCCGCTAACATACAACCACTAACCCCACACTAAAATATGCAAAAGAGAACGTCCTATGAATCTTAGGGTATCAGTGTTCCGCAGCACCCTCTCACAAAAAGTTACAAGAAGTACACACGCTGCCGGTGTAGTAGTGTATAAATTGTCCTGTACTTAGCTTCCTGTAGAGCGCAGAGTCCAAAGTCTTTCCAAGGGCCCCTTGCAAGGTGGACGCTAACACCGCTCACACGATTTACCGTTGCCGCGCCAATGTGGTAGAACCAGAAGATATGCAGATAAGCTCTTAGCCGGAGTTGCTGGGTGCCATGAACGGTCTGTTCCACCCGAGCACCGTAGTCTCTGATCATCGGAATCGGAAGACAGCGCATTCCGAGAAAAGGCTGGAAGGAAACAGCGCAACAGCCCTGTCTGGGCTCAGTCTAGTCAGCACAGCACCAGTCCTCTCACTCTCCCTAAAATAGCTCCTGCCTCAAGTCCTAGTTTCCTGGGGTTCTCTTCTTAGATTGCTGCCCAATCACTGCCTGAAGAAAATCACTAACTCATCAATGGCAGTGTTAGACCAGTAGATGGTGCTGTTGTACAGTCTTTCACACAATGCTGAGTAACCCTATTACAAAAGAACATGGGATTCTTGCCAAGCAGTGTGGGTAAATGGGCGTACTCACTGTTTGTGTCCTCATGCTGGACGACTGCCTGAGTGTTTTGCAAGCTGCACATACTGCTCAAAGCTGCATAGCCGACTGCCTGTCAAAGCTGCACAGGCACTAGCTGATTGTCAGATCATGAGTGAGGAAATGAAAGATCGTTTTCGGAGCTCTTGAATGAAGTGGTGGAGAAAAAGCGAGATAATAATTTTTATCTCACGGACGATAAATACGAGAATATATTGAAAGAAGTGAAGGAGGCTAAGGTGGCGGTACCTAAACAGAGTATTCACTACAGGCGTTTGAAGAGGTACGACATCATGACCGTCGGAAGTGATGAAAAGTTAATTGCACCAATCTCGTGTGAAAAAGATAACGTGTTGCATTACGCTCGGTGTGCAGAACTCTTTAGTGTCATTCATAATGCGCACATCAGTACCGGCCACGGAGGGCGGACCAGGATCCTAAAGGAGGTGAACCGTAAGTTCAAAAATGTCACAACGGAGTCAATAGTTATTTATCTGCGACTCTGCCAGCCATGCCAGAAAAAACAGAAGATTACCAAAAAAAGGCCTTGTTGTGAAACCCATCCTACACAGTGAAATGAATTCTCGTGCTCAAGTCGATCTCATTGACATGCAATCCAATTGTGATAATGATTTCAAGTTCATATTCGTCTATCAAGACCACGTCACTAAATTTGTTCTTCTACGTGCTTTATGCACTAAAAGAGCAGAAGAGGTTGCGTACCACCTCCTTGACATTTTTTCCACTTTTGGTTCCCCGTGTATTCTGCATTCTGATAATGGGAGGGAATTTTGTAACAAGGTCATACAGAGTTTGTGCGCGATGTGGCCTGATATGAAAATAGTGCATGGTAAACCAAGACACAGCCAGTCCCAAGGCTCCGTGGAAAGAGCAAACCAAAACATTGAAAACATGTTGTCAACGTGGATGGAAACAAATAAGACACCCAAGTGGTCTGAGGGCCTTCGCTTTGTACAAGCAATGAAAAATAGAGCATACCATGAGGGAATAAAATGCTCGCCCTATGAAGCTATGTTCAGAGTACCAATGCAGATGGGTCTAGCTACCTCCAAAATTCCTAGTGATGGGATCAGAAATCTCTCTTCAGAAGAAGATCTTGAAAAAGTGTTTGTTGGTTTGCAAGAGGAACCTAGTGATCCGACATCACCAACAGAAGCCGAAGGGTCAGATGAATCTAACTTTCATCACACGTCAGCACCGACAGCAGCAGAAGCTTCGGATGAATCCAACTGTCATCAGCTGTTCACAACGGAAGGAGAAGCTTTGGACTTATCCAACTGTCCGCACACCTTAACAGCATATGAAACTACATCAATTTTTCCATCCAAGAATAATGAAGACCTAAAAGAAAAAAGTGTCGAGTCAAAGCCTTCTAAGAAAGATGGAGAACTTCATGATGATCAGCAACCTGACGTTTTGATTTCGCATACAATCAATAGAAGAATTGGTGCGGTCAGAAGAGTTCGAAAAGCTGCAAGAGAAGGACTTGAAACACAGGCCAAGAAAATGTTGAAATGTTCCAGTCAAAAATTACCCGAACCTAGATTGGACAGAACATCAGAATCAGAATTCCAGACGTCGACTGTTCAAAAATGGACCTTAAGTCGATCATTGCGATTATTATAAAAAAAGAAGATGACTTCTACCAAGTGGGGACTACCACTGGGATCCTAAATGCATTATATTATCACAATCAGTTCACCATCTGTCAGGAAAATTTCATAGGATTGCAGGATGTGAAAAAAGTTCAGATCAGCCTTCGCACGGCGGTTTCCCAACAATCGTTGGTGGGAGGTCAGGGATTGAAGAAATGCAACTGTTTAAAGAAGTGCCTAAACAAGAAATGTGTTTGTAGGCTGGCAAAAATGAAGTGCCATTCAAAGTGTCACAATTCCCAACCGTGTTGCAACAAATAGGTCCTCTTTTGTGTTTGTTGTATGTCTTTTTCATTGAGATGAAAAATTAAGGGCAATTTAACGGGTCACAATTAGAGTTGAGTGGATAGCTGGATATCCGTCTATCCGTACGGATAAGACCGAGATCCGAGTGGATCCGGATCCTATCCGTGTCCCATATAAGTCTATGGGACAACTATCCATGTGCAGGGACATCCCTCCTGCGTCACCAGTGATGCGGGGGAGACTCCCTGCATGCCGGTGGGCATCCCTGCCGTCACCAGTGATGGTGGGGACTCGGCCGGGGCATACCTGAGCGAGGAGATCCTCGCTGCGTCACTGCAGTAGGAACTCCCCGCCCACTAGGGTCATCCCGCCCTCTGGCCGGACCCCCCTTCTCCGCCACTTAAAGATCACTACTTACCGGAGGCTACCAGAGGCTTCCCAGGTCTCGTCGGCCGGCCGCATCCTCCTTCTTCCGGGTCACATGACTGCATACGTCACCACGAAAGTGACAGGTGCATAAGTCATGTGACACGAGTTGTGTCACATGACTTAGGCATGCATCACTTGCGTGGTGACGTATGCAGTCATGTGACCCGGAAGGAGAACGTGGACTACGAGACCTGGGAAACCTCCGGTAAGTAGCAATTTAGCTTTATACCTGTCTGCCCTGCACACTCGCACCATCCAAGCATTCCGATGATGCATGAAACATGCATTATTGGAAGGCACGGATATATCCGACAGATATCGGGATTATCCGTATCCGTACAGCCCGTTATCCGCTCGGATAACGGGTCTGGATGGATCTATCCGCTTATCCCTAGTCACAATTACAGAATTACATAGTTTTTAAGTTGCGTTATTCTTGTATTTGCATTGATTTGACATTTTTGAGAAGTATTTTCCTACATAAATGTTTCCTATTTGAATTCAGAATTACATAGTTTTGAAGTTGCGTTATTCTTGTATTTGCGGTAATTTGTCATTTTTGAGAAGTATTTTCCTACATAAATGTTTTCTATTTGCATTTTCCTATTTGCATTCAGAATTACATAGTTTTGAAGTTGCGTTATTCTTGTATTTGCGGTAATTTGTCATTTTTGAGAAGTATTTTCCTACATAAATGTTTTCTATTTGCATTTTCCTATTTGTATTTGTTCATTTGCATTTGCATTTTGAAGAATAAAAATATTTCTAATGATTAAGGCCTTCATCAGAGTCGGAAATTGCGTTTATTTAACTTTTACCACCATCATCTGCTGGTAAGAGTCCGAATTCTGTGACTCAAAGTTACTTTTACCAACACATGCTGGTAGTTACTTTTACCAACACATGTTGGTAAATGTAAAGATTTACCAATTCGCCCAGGTAAAAGTCCAAAATCGTTCGTTTATATGGAATACATCTGACTTTTACCAACGCTGTTGAGAAATGTTAAGATTTACCAAGACTTCACCGGTAAAAGTCCAATTTTACTTTTCATTTTGAGCTTTTACCGACGGCCTCGGTAAATGTCCAGATTGACCGGTAAATCCTAGGTTTTACCGGCCTTCTGACTTTTACAGTAACATATATAATAGAATGCATAAGCTGCAATAAATTATATGTTGGATCTACAGTGCGCAAACTCAAAAAACGCATTGCGGAACATATCAGAGATATTACCAATGTTACTAACCGTAATATATCTCATGCTTCCAGGCATTTCATACAAGTTCATAACAGAAATATCTCCTCACTTCAAGTTTATGGAATTGAATGCTTAATACTTAATCCTAGAGGTGGCGACAATCGAAGGCATCTCTTAGATCGGGAGGCATTCTGGATGTATTTTCTTAATACCTGCCACCCAGATGGGCTCAACATGCGACGAGAACTTCTTTTCCATTATCATTGACACTCTTTGTATGTTTTGTTCCATGTATTTAAGAACAATTGTTTCTCTGATGTTGTGTCAAACGAAACATGTGTTTTTTGATTATCTCAATACTGACATCATCCCATAGCGTTTATTGGTTTTTAATTGTCATGTGATTTGAGTGCTTTGTTTTTATTGGTCTATTTGTATATATATATATACTGGCTCTGTGCCACTCATATATAGCTTGGATAAAGAACACACTATTGGTGTTCGAAATGCGTTGCTTTTAATGGACATGTGCTATGGCATCTGTATCTTAATTCAATAAAGACTACTTATTTTTGGAATTCATTTGTGGCTGGAGCTTCTCCTTCCTTTTTCCTACCTTAATGCAATGCTGATAACAATAAGAGTGTATAGCATGCTTCCGGTTCTGGCTCTGACGGGGATGCAGGGACACGTGTGAGCTCCCAGCGCCCGTGGCTGCTAAACAGCATCATTATATCGCGCACCGACGCCGCAACACTTACAATGAGCTCCAAGAAGGCAGCGTCACCGGCAGCAAAGGAGGGACGCATGGAAAGATGGCTCCGCAATACCAGGAGCGAGCATGGGACTCTGTCGCCTCAGTCCCAGCGGCTGAACGTAACCGCTAAGATGGCGGCGGGCGGGAAACAGAGGGATACAACACGGGGAAAACAGCAGAAGAATCTGGAGGACTCCTCTAACGAGAGGAGTACAATGAAGAAGAGGAAGAAATATCCTCACCTAGACACATTGTGCCTCCATTAGATTATAAAAAGCTGGCACAGGAAGCTTCACATTACTTAGCAGATGATCTCAAAGAGACAATCAGAGAGGTGATGAAAGAGACTCTGCTGAGCCTGCAAATCATATCTGACTCCACACCTTAGAACAAAGGTTATCCGATTCGGAGGACAGGGTGTCACAATTGGAGAACCAGGTCTCTGATCTTCTTCAACAGTCAGCTTACACTAAAGACAAACTAGAGGACCTGGAGAACCGCTCGAGACGCAATAACCTGAAAATAATAGGGCTGCCTGAGTCCATCCCGAATGGGGCTCTGAATGACATTTGTGAAATTGAAATTCCTCGTGCCCTAGGGATTCTGCACAAGTGCAAGATGGAAAGGGCTCACAGAGTTGGCATGCCTCCAGCGACAAGATCAGATTCCAGCAAATCCAATAATTCTGAGTTTCAGGCGCGTGACAAGAACCGCACCTCCCTTCAGTCTAAACCAAGACAAGTGATTGTGCGTTCCCTTGACTATAAAGATAAAGAAAAAATCTTGCGCACCTTTAAGGGTACGAGACACCCAGTATTGATTGGGGACCATAAGATCCTGATTTTTGGAGATTTCTCAGTGGCGGTCACCAAGTTGAGAAAAGCTTTTAGCTCTGCATGTAGCATCCTGTACAAGAGAAACATTCGTTTTCAACTTCTGTATCCTGCAGTACTTAAATAGAGTGGCCCTGATGGTGGGCTTAAAGTGCAACGCGACCCCCAGGAAGCACTAAAACATCTTACGCAAAGAGAGCCTGCAGACAGAAGTAACCACAGATCTCCCAGATCAGAGTATCTTACACTGTCGGGTCCCCCTGGATCTTGTCGTGTTGCGGATTCCTGCTTGCCTGGTCCCCGACATGGTGAAATTCTGCCTCAGCCATTGGGAGATGTCCAAACCTAGTTGCTCAGACTAGTTGAGTCAGGGCGTAATATTCATCATGAGAGGCTGGGGGATCGGATAGGAGATATTAAGGTTAGACGTGATCACATAAAATACCTAGGAGTTTATCTGGGGAGAAGTGCGAGCTCTGTATACTATTTGAACTTTGGTCCGCTAATTGCCAAGATTGAGAAAGAGTTGGAGGGGTGGAAAAACCTCCCTTTATCTTTATTGGGGAGATGTCATTTGATAAAGATGATCAGTTTTGCGAGACTGTTGTACCCATTACAGACGATTCCTCTTCTTCTCCGGTATACGGACATTAAACGACTCAATGTAACATTCACGAGATTCTTATGGAGAGGAAAGAGAGCGAGAATAAAAACTGATACACTGACGCTTCCCAAGGACAGGGGGGTTAGGACTACCGGATATTAGGGGTTATAATCTGGCCTGTCTTTCCCGGCATGTGATAGACTGGTTAAAAAAATCTAGTAAACACTCTAATTATGAAGATGAGGCGGAATTATGTAGGCCATGGGACCCGGTCAGCCTTCTTCATGCCTCTTGGTCTGATATTCCGCAGACTTTGAAAAACTCATTGATATACAGAGATACAGCAATGTGCTGGAAGGCGGTCCGAAAGAAATTCAAATTGGCGTGGAGGGTTTCGAAATACTTGAATCCCTGGGCCCATATCGGCTTTAAATTGGGAAGGGAAAACATCCTATTCAAGGAGTGGAGAGCCAGGGGCATTCAGAGGATGGGTGACCTATTACATGTGACTGAGAAAAGATGGTTATGTGGGTCGGAAGTGCTTGAGAAGTATGACCTATCAGTCACGCAGATGTTACAGTATAGACAATTACAGTTTCATATCTTAAATCAGCTGAAGGATGTCTCGAAGGAATGCATTACAAATGCTTGGGATACGCTAGTTGATACAGATATGGCAGTTATAAATATTTCTTACTTGTACAAACGATTAAAAGACATAACCTCATTTGAAAACGTAGATAAAAGGTTTAAAGGTTGGGAGAGACTGATTCAAACTGAAGATTTGGAGGACAAAATACTTAAGGGTTGGGAATTGGTGAGAAAATATATACCTAATGAAAAGTGGAGAGATATGCAATTCCGTATCATGTATAGAGCAATATATGGCTTTAATATACCACCAACACAACAAGCGCCTCATAGGCTACAAAATTGCCCAAAATGTGACACTCCTAAGACAGATATGATCCATGGCCTGTGGACTTGTCCAGCTATTCAGGGTTTTTGGAGACAGGTTTTTATGACAACACGAGATATTTATAGCATTGACCTAGGCCACGATCCCTTGACATGGCTGTTACACTTCCCGACGGAAAAAACTTGGAGAGGAAAAAAAGCTAGATTATTACACATTATAGCTATAACAGCTAAGAAACTTATTTTAAGGGATTGGCTGAGTGGGGTACCCCCAAGATCTCAGATTTAGTGACGATGCTGAAAGACTACATGTTGACTGAGAGGTTGGAAGCTGAGAGAAACAAAGATATCTTGACTGATAATTTTTTTAAGACATGGAGACCTTTCATAATTTTACACTTGTCCCCGGATGAGTTGGTTCATATGGTCTTACTATTTAAAAACTCCAACTGGTATCTACTAGAAGACTTGAACGGTTCCCTGGGGATCTTAAGGTTATAGAAGTGGTCTTATTGCTTGTGGTGATAGTGAGGAAACTATTATCTGTTGTCCTTTAGGACATTAATAATTTCATTCAATATGCATGATTGATGGCAGTACTGCATTTTGTGGATTTATCTATATTGGGGGCTTATGTTGGATCTTGATTTCATTGTTATTTTACATCATTGTTAAATTCTAATAAAAATGATTTTGGAAAAAAAAAAAGAGTGTATAGCTGGTCTCAATGCCTGGCAAATAATATATGATCTAAATGGTTTTCAATTGGACATTGATTTAAATCGTTTTTATAGAAATCTTAGGTTGAAATCACACTTTTCTAATGTTGCACCGTCCTTGCCAGTGATAACTTCTAGTGATGGAGATGATTCTTTGAAGTTATTTGATTTGGGTCTTAGGAACAGAAGTAATTTTGTACCCCCAAAGATATACCACCCGATTGAGACGTATATTGATTTTGTTAAAAGGGATGTGAATAGTTTACTTAATCAAGTACAGCGAGGAGATTTTCAGATTTATGGTAATTTAACATTTGAAGAGAGGGAAGCCCTGAAACAATTGCAAGGGGACAAACAGATTGAAATTAAACCTGCCGACAAGGGGGGGGTCAATTGTTATAATGGATCGTGATAAATATATATGTGAGATTCAAAGACAATTGACTGATATTGAAACATAAATGCCATTGAAAAAGAATCCATTATCAGAAATACAAATTAAAATAAAAAATGTGGTTGACAAGCATAGATCCAGGGGTATTATCGATACTAAATTGGTGGAATATTTGATTAAGGTGGATCCTATTACCCCTCTGATCTATGTATTGCCCAAGGTCCATAAGACTTTAATTGACCCCTCCCCCGGCAGGCCAACAATTGCTTCATCAGAATCTGTGTTGAGACCCTTGTCGATTGTTTTGGAACGAATTTTGACTCCTTTCACCAAAAAAAGTAAATCCTTCTTACTTGATACAGGTGATTTTTTGCAAAAGATTAAAAATATTGATGACATCTCTGAAAATGCCATTATTGCCACTATTGATGTGGTTAGTTTGTATACCTCCATTGAACATCAGAAGGGGTTAAATGCAGTTAACTGGACATTAGAGGAATTTCAAGTCCCTGAGGCACGTCGAGAATTTATATTTGATTTACTTGAAATTGTTCTATATGAGAATTATTTTCTATTCCAGGATGTTTTTTATAAACAAAAAAGGGGATCAGCGATGGGTGCAAATGTGGCCCCCCCATATGCAAATCTTTATATGACATTTTTGGAAGAAAAATTCGTCTACTGTCATGAACTATTTAAAACCCATGCTAAAATTTGGTTAAGATTTATAGACGATATTTTTCGCATATGGGAGGGGCCGCATGAAACACTCATAGAGTTTCAAAATTATTTGAATAGTATATGGCTGGAATTAAAACTCACTTTGTCATGTGATGGTGAACGCATGAATTTTTTAGATACAATGATTATTAAGTCTGGCACTGGACGCGTTGATGTTGATTTATACAAAAAAAACTACAGATAGAAACAGTTTTTTACATTTTAAAAGTGCCCACCCGTATTCTATGAAACAAACGATTCCTAAATCAAAATTTTTAAGAGTAAAAAGGATTGTTACAGATCCTGTAATTTATGAGCAACGTATAATAGAAATGAGGAATAATTTTCAACATCGTGGTTATCCCAAACATGTTTTGGATCAGGCAGAGAGAGACATGGGACTTGACAGGGTTAAAGAAGATGGTAATGTGTCACGTCACGGATATCTTTTGTGAGACAGTATCATCCGATTAATGTCAAAGTGGATAAAATAATTAGGAAACATTGGCATATTTTGAAGGAAGCTTTCCCAAATGTGAATGAATTTGAAACATTTCCTCGGATTTGTAATAAAAAGGTTCCTAACATCAGGGATAAATTAGTGCATGCTGATGTAGGCAGTGATTTATTGATCCCCAGACAGACATTCCTTAGTACAAAAAACAGAGGCACACATCCCTGTTTGGGATATGCGCAATGTAATAATGTTATCAGAGGAGAATATTTCTGCCACCCCCATACTGGGAAGAGATTTAATATCAAAGGTTTTTTCACTTGTAAATCTATCAATGTCATTTATTTAATTAAGTGCCCTTGTGGCTCTATTTATATAGGCGAGACTACACAGGCAGTCAGTGTACGCATTAATAAGCATAAATCTACAATTAGATGTTGCGATGTGACACTTCCGATGTGACACTTCCGTTACCACTGCATTTTAAAGAAAAAAACCATTCTGTGGCACAATTAAAATATCAAGTAATTGAGGAAGTTAATGTACCCAGAAGAGGGGGAAGGCTAAAAAAACTCCTTTTGAAGAGAGAGGCATATTGGATTTCTACATTTAACAGTTTATTTCTTAATGGTCTGAACAGGGACTATAATGTAAGTCAAATGTTCTAAAATTTCTACTCTTTTTCCTCCTTTTTAGACTATTCAAAATCAATGAACATTTTTTCTGGATATTACAATATTGGATGAGGTCAATGAAAACGCGATCTGCGGATATGGCTATATTCTGCAGTAGTGTAACATATTATTTGGGGTATGAAATTATATGTTTCTGAGATTTTTTATTTTTTATCACCTTGAGTTAATTTATCCTTACAATAGGATCAATGGCAGGAATGATCATAAACATGATTTGACAGAAATATCATAGATGGTGATGTTATAATTGCGATATGATTCTATGTGGAATGATTTTGTTATTGGTGCCATTCTACAAGATCAGTCTTTTCATATATTGAATTCAGAGAACATTATAAGGTTAATAAAAAAAAATTTCAGCTAGATGTAGATGTTTGTAAAAAATTCTTCATGAAATAATCGTGGTTTGCGATGTTGCAATTGAGATACGATTACACATGATATGATTTGTTTATTTGTATTATGAAAAGTCGATCTGGGGATATGGCTATATTCTGCAGTAGTGTAACATATTATTTGGGGTACGAAATTATATGTTTTTGAGATTCTTTATTTTCTATCACCTTGAGTTAATTTATCCTTATAACAGGATCAATGGTAGGATGATTATAAACATGATTTGACAGAAATATTATAGATGGTGATGTTATAATTGTGATATGATTCCATATAGAAAAAGATCAGTTTTTTCACACATTGAATCCAGAGAGCATTGTAAGGTGAATAATAAAAAATTCTTCAGCTAGATATGATGTTTATAAAAAATTCTTCATGAAACAATCGTGGTTTGCAATGTTGCAACTGAGATATAATTATATATGACATGATTTGATTATTGGTACTGTTTCAAAGACTAGTGTCAATATGTTGGGGCTACTAATTATGTTACCAGTAGAACAGGGTCAAAGTTGAGGTATATTATGGAGATAATCTACACCGAGCCACAATGTACAACATAATCAAATAAAGAATAAAAAGTAAAACATAAACCTCCTACATTAAGACATATTTCTTAATTAAAGGTGTTCAAATAATAATGAAATAATGTAATAGTATTTTCAGATCACACATAATATTTCTAATATGCAAAAGTGCCTGTAATACCCAACCCAAAGGACGTCTATTATTCTAAACAATGACAATTATTCTATGTGATAAGACAAATATGTGTCTCATAGTGCAAAGGGCAAAAAATGTGCTATTACCTTAGACATTAATCATAATTAGTGATACTGTGAATAAGGTGCAAATAAGAGAATAGACACCAAGGCCATTATTCATAAAACGGGAATATGGCTTTATCGAAAGTGAGAAGAGAACATAAGTGCATAAACAATGAAGACATCGGACCCAAGTGATAAAAGTGTTTTGGCAACCATTCATACGTGGTAGACATATATAGTGCCATACCATACATATCAAAGTGCATGACTGGTAAAATAGTGATATGCAAAAGACTCATTAATGGGGACCAGAAAAAGAGAATATGTGTACAAGGGTGGGTGATTGCTTATCAAATTGAGAGCATTATCCCACCAGTGAAAGTGGTTATACGGTATTGTTATCACACCCGTGAGTTTACATGAGGACATTTGTAATATTAATCCGAGCTCTTCTCTTACTCATATATAGTGTTGAGCCAACCCCGTAGTGTTCGAGTTCGGTTCGGTTCGTCGAACACCCGTGTGTTCGCCGAACTGTTCGTCGAACTGTTCGTCGAACACCTTCAAACACCGTTAAAACCAATGGCAGGCAAACAAAAACACATAGAAACACATAGAAAACACCTTCAAAGGTGTCCAAAAGCTGACAAACTGCTCAGAAGACATAACTAACACATGGAAAAGTGACAAGTACATATAGTCATGCGAAAATAAAAGAGGTGGAGGAGTAAAAGGAGGGGGAGACACAGATATAGGCATGTCATGCCCTTCTAAAATCCAAAAAGTGAGAAGCCGACACGGCCAGTCCGCTCCTGCCCGTGCCACCTCCGTGTCGCCGGGTTTGTGCCAGAGCCGCGGTGAACCCTGATGGCCAGCCCCCCTCTCCCAATACTGGTGCCTGTCCGCTGGTGGGTCGAGCGAGCCCCCCTGTGGTGGAGGCAGCTCTAAGCTTTTTAATTTAAATTGTCTCTCTAATTTGAATGAATACACTTTAAATCCATTTACAAGGATCTATTGGAGGGCAAGTCTCATGCCAGCAGCCGCGTAATTCCAGCTCCAGTAGCGTCCACTAAAGCTGCTGCAGTTAAAAAGCTTTTATAAGGATCGAGCTCGGCTGTCCACCGCAAGGCATCCTACTGCCAGTCCCAGCCCCTATGCCTTGGGGTGCCTCCTGATGCTCTTCACTGAGTATCCCGTGGTCCCGAAGCATTTCCTTTGAAAAAATGAAGTGTCCAAACTACAGGTGGTGTAGCTTGCTTAACAGCCGGGATAATCCGCTGACTAGCAGACCCTGCTACTAGGCACAAAGTATTTCCTGGGCTAGATGCAGTTAAAAATTTGTAATTAGATACTCTCGTTGGATGCTGAGAAAGCATTCCATAGAGTCTCCTGGCACGCCATATATGATTCTCTTAAAAAGCTTGGGGTAGGGGTCTAGGGGACCCTTTTATAGCCAAAATCACGGCCCTGTATCGCAATACGTCACCTAGGCTGAAGATAAATGGAACTGTAGCACCCTCAGGGCTCGGTTGCTACAGAGGTATTGCACCTCACCCAGAGGTGTGATATCTCACTCTCAGGTAAGGATGTAGTGTGGATCAGGACCCGACACCTGCATGCATTACACCACATTGCCGTGGGGCAGGGCGACCAATATGCCCCTGAGATGGGCACGACAGTCCCTGTCCCTGGCTGGAGTGGGGGGAGGGAACACTGAGGAAGGGGAACAATGTAGTGCAGGAGCAGGGAGGAAGCAGTTCCTGGGTGCATTGAGAAGGGAGTATAAAAGGTGGGCACCATCTTAGTTCAGTGCAGAGAAGTCTGAGCAGAAGTGGCAGGGAGCAGGGGCTCTGCATGAGCTCTGCTCCGGAGGCGGGCCTAGTAACAGAGGCCCAGGCCTGGAAGAGGGAGAAGGAAGGAAGAGGAGCGGAGAAGGCTCCAGGAACGAGGAACGAAGGGATCTCAGGGGTGCGGACGGGCGAGTCGCCACCGCACGCCAGAATCCACCTGCGTGGAGGGGTCAGGCCAAAGGGGGAGACCGGTCCCCGAAACTAGTGGAGGCAGGAAACGACCCTCAGCTAGAAACAGGAGGCTGTGACATTTTATGTGGCGCAGCCCCTCGCTACACCCGCTAGGAAGGCACCACATAGGGTCAGGGAAACTGGCGCCAAGTTTACCAAGAGGAGGCCCGAGGCAGCCGGACAGAAGGGTTGGTAAGAAAGGCCAGACAAAGGACACACAAAGGGGGTCCTGTGAAGCGCTCCAAAGTTATCTGGGAGTTGTCTGAGCCCCTCACCTGGTGAGCACAGTACGACGTGGGCAGCCGTTACCTGCAGACGTGGTCTGGATAATAAGAACTGTGAGTAAAGGCCCTGGACTGCATCACTGACTCCGTGTCATTACTGCTGCTGCCCTGCACCATCACCCCCATCCTCCGCATACACTGCCCTGAGGCTATACTCCTCCCGTGGGGAGTTATGCTACGCTCTGCTGCACCCACAACACCAGCCTCAGCGGTCTGCCCTGGAGCGGCGGTTCACTCTGACCGCAATCCACGGGTGGCGTAGTCGGACATTTAAACATCAAAACCACATAAATAGTTCCGCCACTGGTTTGACCGCCCTGAGCCACGGAACCGGGTTGCCGCCACGGAGACTACAACCACCAGCATCCACCAAAAAGGGTCCGGCTCCGGGTGTCCCAAGGCCCAGGGGGCGCGTCAGAACATTTTCATCACCTTTCACAATCACCAATGGGACAAGGCAGGGATGTTCTCTGTCCCCTCTCTTATACATCCTAGTGATGAAGCACCTGCTCTCATCAATTCGCCATAACCCCAATATTAGGTGGATTGAGGTGGGAGGCACCGAGTACAAGTGCTCTCTATTTGCTGATGATGTCCTAGTATATATCACTCAATCACATATATCCATCCATGCTGTTATGGCTGAAATAGATCACTTTGTTACATGGTCAAATTTTAAAATCAATGCAGCGAAGTCTGAGGCCCTCGATGTCTCCCTCCCCAAATCCATATAGGATTCCATCCAGTCCAACTTTCCCTTTGCCTGGCCCTCACAGGGTATCAAATACTTAGGAATTCCTATTCATAGAGACCTCTCCCATCTATGTTATCTTAATTTTGGGCCCTTTATTGAACAACTCCATACAGACCACGGTTGGCAAGTTAGAACTGTAAGATTCACTACGTGAACCACTGGTGTTTTGTGGAAAAGCACATGTACACTGTGTTCCAAATTATTATGCAAAAAGTGTTTAGGAGTGATAAGGGAAGAATTTGTTTGTTTGTCAGTTAAACTCATTGATGGTGATGTGTGTCAGGGCTCTTTATATCACTGTAAGCAATTGCAGACACCAGTGCTAATTAGTTTGTCAGGTGTGTCCAATGAAAGGCAAGACTACTTAAGAAGGCTCTCTCACATTATTCAGCAGCCTACATTTTCTGCCAAAATGGGAAAGAAAAAGGATGTGTCGGCTGCTGAGAAGCAACAAATTGTGGAGTGTTTAGGTCAAGGCATGACTACAATCAACATTGTGCGATGATCAGGATGAAGTGTCTTGGCAATCAAGAAGTATGTAGCTGATTCACAGTACACACGTGTGCGTGCTGATAAGGGCAAATTGAGGACTGTTTCCTTCAGGCAATTACGTCAGGTTGAAAGAGCAGCGGCAAAAAAGCCTTGTCATAGCAGCAGACAAGTTTTTGAAGCTGCTTGTGCCTCCAACGTCCCCCGAACAACAAGATGCAGGGTCCTTCAGAGGTTTGCAGCTGTGCATACGCCATCCTGTCGACCTCCTCTATCCACTTCACACAAGCAGAAACGGCTCCAGTGGGCCAAACATTACATGAAGACTGATTTCAAAACTGTTTTGTTCACGGATGAGTGCCGTGCAGCGCTCGATGGTCCAGATGGATGGAGTGGAGGATGGCTGGTTGATGGACACCCCACGCAAACACGGCTACAGCGCCAACAAGGAGAAGGTGGAGTAATGTTTTGGGCTGGAATCATGGGGAGAGAGATTGTCGGCCCCTTTAGGATCCCTGAAGGCGCTAAAGATGAACTCCATAATGTATGTGGATTTTCTCAAACAGCACTTCCTGCCATGGTTCAAGAAGAAGAACCGTGTATTTCACAGCAAGATCATTTTTCTGCATGATAATGCACCATCTCATGCTGCACATAAAACATCTGCATCTCTGGCTGATATGGGCATAAAAGGGGACAAACTTATGGTGTGACCCCCATGCTCCCCTGACCTCTACCCCATTCAGAACCTTTGGAGCATCATTAAAAGGAGTGTCTATGATGGCGGGAGGCAGTTCACATCTAAGCAACAGCTCTGGGAGGGTATTCTGTCCTCATGCAAAACAATTGAAGCAGAAACCATCCAAAACCTGACAAATTCAATGGACGAGAGAGTTCAGAAGCTCCTTTCGAACAAGGGGTCCTATGTGAAAATGTAACATCACCTAGAATAAAGTTTTGAGTTGAAAACTGTTTGATTTCAGTTTCTAACAACCTGCTAATGCTTATAATTTCAAAAATGACCATTTTTTTGGTCTTTATTAAAATGAAAAGGTTGATCGAAAAGTTTGGGGGATCTAAGAGTGTGGCAACCCAGTAGTCATGATTACTTCGAATTCTGACAATATGAGGGTCATGCTGCAGGTAGTGCAGCAAGAAGGCACTTATGTGTCTTGCGCATCTCGGAGCCCCAAAATTATTTTCCGGGCTAGATGCAGCTAAAAATTATTTTTAATTTTAAATCTGGTGGAGCTTATTATAGATGGCCTAATAGGATCAGTGCTGCACACTGCTACAAAGCCCAAATTATTTTCCAGTCAAGATACAGATAAACATGATTAGTAATTTGAAAGCTTAAAACGGTTGGTAGGGTGATTTTAAACAATCATCAAGCTTTTACTCTCCCCAGGATGACACAGGGGTAGAAAAGTCGTTTCGGATCCATGATTTGTTCATCTTTATGAACGTGAGTCTGTCTACATTATCAGTGGAGAGCCGCGTGCACTTATCTGTCAGCACACCACCAGCAGCGCTGAACACACGTTCAGACAGAACGCTGGCTGCGGGGCATGACAAGATCTCCAAGGCGTAAGTGGCTAGCTCCGGCCATTTATCCAGATTGGAAGCCCAAAAAGAGCAAGGGTCCAGTGACACAGTCGTGGCTTCAATGTTTACTTGGAGATACTCCTGTACCATCGTCTCTAGGCGTTGACTATGTGTCAGACTTCTTGTCTCCTGTGGCCTTGCAAAGGATGGGCTAAAAAAGTGGTGAAATGATTCCGCAAAATTGATGTTACCAGCAGATACTGTGGTTCTGTTACGGTTTGAGTGCTGAACACTTGACGGTCCCACGGTTGGCAAGTTGGAACTGTGAGATTCACTACGTGCACCACTGGTATTTTGTGGAAAAGCACATGTAAGATTCTGCAACAGTCTCTGCTGATACTCCTGCATGCGTGCATCCCTTTCTATGGCAGGAATAATTTCTGCAAATTTACTTTTGTACCGGGGATCTAACAGTGTGGCAACCCAGTAGTCAGGATTATTTCTAATTCTCACAATTCGAGGGTCATGTTGCAGGTAGTGCAGCAAGAAGGCACTCATGTGTGTTGCGCATCCAGGAGCACCAAGTCCCTGTTGTGTTGGTGGCGAGGTAACAATCATGCTTCCTTCCTCTGTCCTCTCCCCCCAACCTCGCACAACAGAAATGTGATCAAGGTCTCCCTCATCTGATGAGTCTTCCATCAGTTCGTCCTCCACTTCTTCCTGGGCTCCTGCACCTTCCTCACTAGTTTGGCTGCTACCATGCGCCCTGGTAAAACCATCTCCCCCACCCTCACATGCCTACCGCCTTGGTGCTGCCGACCGTCTGGACCTTGCAGATGTTAGCCCTTCCGCATACAACTCCTCCTCCTCTACTTCCTCCACCTCCTCTTGTGCCACCACCTGACTCCGAATTCTGTTTAACATGTGCTCCAGCATGTAAATCACCGGAATAGTCATGCTGATAATGGCATCGTCAGCACTAAACATCTTCGTCGCCATTTCAAAACTGTGCAGAAGGGTGCATAGGTCCCTGATCTGAGACCACTCCTCCAGCGTGATTTGCCCCACCTCTGAATCTCGTTGGCCCAGGCTATACGTCAGAACGTATTGCACCAGGGCTTGTCAGTGCTGCCACAGTCGCTGCAACATGTGCAGAGTTGAATTCCACCGGGTAGGCACATCGCATTTTAGCCGGTGAAGTGGCAGGCCCAACGACTTCTGTAGAGATGTAAGTCGCTGAGCTGCGGGATGCGAACGGCGGAAGTGAGCACACAGCGACCGTGCCCTCTGCAGAAGGCCATCTAGTCTGGGATAGTGGGCTAAAAATTGCTGGACAACCAGGTTCAACACGTGAGCCATACAAGGCACGTGTGTGACATTGCCCCGGCGAAGGGCCGCACCCAGGTTTGCAGCATTGTCGCACACGGCCTTCCCTGGTTTCAGGTCCAGTGGAGACAACCATTCATGAAATTGGTTCTCCAGAGCTGACCACAACTCCTCAGCTGTGTGACTCACATTTCCCAGACATTTCAATGTAAAAACCGCCTGATGACGTTGAGCCCTACTGCCAGCATAGTAAGGAGGTGTGCAGGATCCCTTCTGCGCAGTTAGAAAGCTTGTGGCATGACCAGACAGGCTTTGGGTGCAGGTGGAAGACCGAGAGGAGGTTGAGGAGGCAGAAGCAGTGGAGGAACTTTGACATAAAGAGGATTGACGCACAACTCGTGGGGACGGCAAGACTTGGACAGCAGCCCCTTGTCCTGCTGTCACCATAGTTACCCAGTGCCCAGTCAGCGACATGTAACGCCCCTGTCCATGCCTACTCGTCCAAGTGTCTGTGGTGAAATGCACCCTGTCACACACAGAGTTTCTCAAAGAAGCGGTGATGTTGTGTGCGACATGCTGGTGGAGCGCAGGCACACCTTTCTTTGAGAAGTAGTGCCGACTGGGCATCTGGTACTGGGGCACTGCGACGGACATAAGGTCTCGAAAATCCTCTGTGTCCACCAGGCGGAAAGGCAGCATTTCTGTAGCCAAGAGCTTGCAGATGGTGAAATTCAACCTCTTAGCTTTCTCATGGCTAGGAGGAAATGGTCTTTTACTTGTCCACATCTGAGGGACCGAGGGCTGGCTATTGTGCTTAGACGGGGTTGATAAGGGTGTCCCCGGCAAACTGCCGGTCTGTGAGGAAGATGCAGGCGGACATGTTAGGTTGCCTTGATCCAAAGGTGGTGCTATCGATGTCGGACAGCGCTCAACACCAGCTGCTGTTACCACCTCCAAAGAAAATGATGACCTGCCAATCACGCTGGCTGTTGCGGGTAAAGAGGTGGCAGGTCTGCGCCCCAAAACAGGTGTGACTGCTGTCCCCCCAGTCACATAGGATGAAGAGGCCGCGGATGCACAAGATATGGCAGACGGTGGTTGGCCCGGCCGGCTAGGCCGCATTGTAGCACACTGAGCTTCCCACTGCAACTTATGCTTCATGTCCATGTGCCGGTTCATGCATGAAGTACTCAAACTATGTATTTTTTGGCCTCTACTTAGCTTTTGCTGACAAATGTTACAGATAACACGAGTTGGGTCATCTTTATCGATCTGAAAAAATGCCCAGGCTATGCAAGGCTTAGCACCCATGCGACCTGAAGAGCCACCACGACTTGTGGTGAGAGGCAGAGTTGTGTTTGAGGATGCAGTTGTTGACGTGCTTCCAGTACTACGTCTCTGTCCAGGAAGGCGCAACCTGACCTCGTCGTCACTAGCATCTTCCTCCACCTCCTCTGCTGACCTCATCTCTTGGCTGACTGTGGGTTGACAGTAAGTGGGATCTCCAACCTCATCATCATCACCCTGTGTGTTATCACACCCGTCGTCCTCAGAGCCAACCTGTTCCTGCCCTGACAAAAAACTAAAGTTGTCGCTCCAATCAGGTATTTGAGTCTTATCATCGTCTTCCTCATTGTCTCCACCAACAGGAGTTACAGTTTGGGAATGAGGGTCTACATTATGGTCAGAACCTTCTGCGTCTGGTCCTGGATCCGACTCATAAAGATTCTGGGCATCAGTGCAGATCATTTCCTCGTCTGGATTCACAGAAGCGCTGGAGTCGACCTCTGATTCCCAGGTTATAGTATGAGTAAACAGCTCTGCAGACTCAACCATCTGTTCTACCTCATACTCAGACGGGCAGCTGGAGATTTGGGAGCTGTGAGGAAGCAAGTGCGATTTGGGTGACACCTTTGAGGACTGGAGTATTTGTGATGTTGAAGTTGATGTGGAGGAGAGCCCACTTAAAGGAGCACTTGATATCCGTTGAAGCACCTGCTGTTTTTGTGCCTCATCTGGAATTTGTAGCGATTGGCGTGGCCGTAAGAAAGGGATCTTATCACATTGTCCGCTAAAAGAAGTAGACATTTTAGTTTGGCTGGAAGATGGTCTTTCTTCTGCAGATGTTACTGTTGCTTTAACACCTACCCCACGGACACAACCTTTTTTCCCCTTCCCAACACGCCTATTCCCCTTTCCACCAGCAGCAGGCCTTTTTCCACTCATTTTGGTGGTTAACTAATTCACAACTCTGGAGTTGTTTGCACAAAAAAACAATGGATAGTAACCGAGCAGAGCTGAGTGGTCAAACTGTGGTATTAGGCCAAAACTATTGGCTGGGTTAGATGCAGAAAAAAATATATTCAGTTTGCAACCTGATGGAGGTCAGTATAGATGGACTAATACAACAAGTCCCACACACAGCTAGAAGCCCAAATATTTTTTCAGAGGTACTGTAGATGCAGATAAAAATTATTTTTAATTTGCAACCTGATGGAGGTCAGTATAGATGGACTAATACAACAAGTCCCACACACAGCTAGAAGCCCAAATATTTTTTCAGAGGTACTGTAGATGCAGATACAAATTATTTTTAATTTGCAACCTGATGGAGGTCAGTATAGATGGACTAATACAACAAGTCCCACACACAGCTAGAAGCCCAAATATTTTTTCAGAGGTACTGTAGATGCAGATACAAATTATTTTTAATTTGCAACCTGATGGAGGTCAGTATAGATGGACTAATACAACAAGTCCCACGCACAGCTAGAAGCCCAAATATTTTTTCAGAGGTACTGTAGATGCAGATAAAAATTATTTTTAATTTGCAACCTGATGGAGGTCAGTATAGATGGACTAATACAACAAGTCCCACACACAGCTAGAAGCCCAAATATTTTTTCAGAGGTACTGTAGATGCAGATAAAAAATATTTTTAATTTGCAACCTGATGGAGGTCAGTATAGATGGACTAATACAACAAGTCCCACACACAGCTAGAAGCCCAAATATTTTTTCAGAGGAACTGTAGTTGCAGATACAAATTATTTTTAATTTGCAACCTGATGGAGGTCAGTATAGATGGACTAATACAACAAGTCCCACACACAGCTAGAAGCCCAAATATTTTTTCAGAGGTAGATGCAGAAAAAAATATATTCAGTTTGCAACCTGATGGAGGTCAGTATAGATGGACTAATACAACAAGTCCCACACACAGCTAGAAGCCCAAATATTTTTTCAGAGGTACTGTAGATGCAGATACAAATTATTTTTAATTTGCAACCTGATGGAGGTCAGTATAGATGGACTAATACAACAAGTCCCACACACAGCTAGAAGCCCAAATATTTTTTCAGAGGTACTGTAGATGCAGATAAAAATTATTTTTAATTTGCAACCTGATGGAGGTCAGTATAGATGGACTAATAGAGAAAGTCCGACACACTGCTAGAAGGCCAAATATTTTTTCAGAGCTAGATGCAGAAAAAAATTATATTCAGTTTGCAACCTGATGGAGGTCAGTATAGATGGATTAATAGAACAAGACCCACACACAGCTAGAAGCCCAAGATTTTTTCAGAGGTAGATGCAGAAAAAAATATATTCAGTTTGCAACCTGATGGAGGTCAGTATAGATGGACTAATACAACAAGTCCCACACACAGCTAGAAGCCCAAATATTTTTTCAGAGGTACTGTAGATGCAGATAAAAATTATTTTTAATTTGCAACCTGATGGAGGTCAGTATAGATGGACTAATACAACAAGTCCCACACACAGCTAGAAGCCCAAATATTTTTTCAGAGGTACTGTAGATGCAGATACAAATTATTTTTAATTTGCAACCTGATGGAGGTCAGTATAGATGGACTAATACAACAAGTCCCACACACAGCTAGAAGCCCAAATATTTTTTCAGAGGTAGATGCAGAAAAAAATATATTCAGTTTGCAACCTGATGGAGGTCAGTATAGATGGACTAATACAACAAGTCCCACACACAGCTAGAAGCCCAAATATTTTTTCAGAGGTACTGTAGATGCAGATACAAATTATTTTTAATTTGCAACCTGATGGAGGTCAGTATAGATGGACTAATACAACAAGTCCCACACACAGCTAGAAGCCCAAATATTTTTTCAGAGGTACTGTAGATGCAGATAAAAATTATTTTTAATTTGCAACCTGATGGAGGTCAGTATAGATGGACTAATAGAGAAAGTCCGACACACTGCTAGAAGGCCAAATATTTTTTCAGAGCTAGATGCAGAAAAAAATTATATTCAGTTTGCAACCTGATGGAGGTCAGTATAGATGGATTAATAGAACAAGACCCACACACAGCTAGAAGCCCAAATATTTTTTCAGAGGTAGATGCAGAAAAAAATATATTCAGTTTGCAACCTGATGGAGGTCAGTATAGATGGACTAATACAACAAGTCCCACACACAGCTAGAAGCCCAAATATTTTTTCAGAGGTACTGTAGATGCAGATAAAAATTAGTTTTAATTTGCAACCTGATGGAGGTCAGTATAGATGGACTAATAGAATGATGCTATGCCCAAAAGATTTTACTTCACTAGGTGCAGTAAAAAAATTGGTATTCTATACACAGGTGGTATATCTTGCAGCACAGATAGGCTACTCCACTGACTAACACACTCTGCAATAGGCCAAAAAGGATTAGCTTTGCTAGATTCAGCCAAATGCTGTGAAAAAAACTTGCACAGCACTGGCACAGACCTGCCTGGCAAAAACTGATAGGAACTGATGTAACCTAGTCCTGAAAAGGACTCCAATTACAATTAGTCTTTACTCCCACAATCTATCTATTTAAGAGCACAGACCTGCCTGATAAAAGTCGTAGGAAATGCTGTAACCTAGTCCTTAAAAGGACTGCAATCACAACTATTCCCTACTCCCAAGCTATCTGTATATTTGTGCGAAAATTGGTTTGAAATTAACAAGGTATAGCGCACACAGCAACAGCGGTGCCGTCTAACACGCAGCTGCAGCAGTGAGAAAATGGTGGCGACGGGGAAAATGGCTTGGTCTTATAGGGCAAGGACATGTGACATACACTGCCAATGACACATGCCCTTGCTTGTGTGAAAAAAAGCACTTTGCTCCGTGTGTGCGCTGCTGATAGGCTGACAGATTGCACCTCCCCACTGTAAATGCGGGAAAGAGAAAAAAAAATGGAGATCTTCATTGTTCCTGCAGAGATCCATCCCCTGCCCCTCCCCCCACCCCGCTGTACACTCAAACTGCGTATTAACATTAATTTTCATCATTACTGAGAAAAAATCCAGTTATGATTTTGGTGCACGAACAGTTATCGAACATAACCTCGAACAGCCGAATTTTTATCAAATTGTTCGTGTTCGCCGAACGGCTCGAACACCGCCCAAAACAGCTCGAATTTGAGATTGGCGAACAGTTCGAGTAGAACAACGCTCATCTCTACTCATATACACAAGCATCCTCAGGTCAAGATATTTCAGAGCTGGTTAGTCTAAGTATATAGTCCTAAAGGAGATGTTACCGCCAATATAAATAGATATTATAACACCCCATCTATATTATATTACCTTAAGACCCGTATGTAAATGGCATCATAATTGATCCCCAGGACATTCGATGGCAGTAGTAAATAAAGTCCCGGCAGACTGTTGTAATCAGGCATATCAAAATAATACGTCTTTTCTTTTGTGCGTAGATATCACAAGAGCATCCTCCGCCAGTCAGAGTTCACCAATCACCAGGTAAGTCCATTACCGGCCAAATGTCACATATATCAACTACACAAAGAAAAGCTAGATAAGTGAAATGAGATAAGAAAAATTAAACATGATGGAAAAACAATCCCCCCCAGATACTGAAACAATTTAAAAAAATGCACTGAATCCAAAATTTTCATGAAGCCCACTAGGTACAACTGTATTTAGTCTAGAGAATACTCTGCCAGCCGCCTCCTTAAAATGTTTGGTGAAATTGGAAAAATAATCGAACATGTAGTAAGGATGATTTTCCTGTCTTCTTCGAGTCTATTTCCTGAAGATCACCTTCAATGGAAAAAAAATTTAAAAAAAAATTTAAAAAAAATTAAACAATACATTATTATAAATACATTGACGACTATTCCAATTATTTATCAATTCATTTGTAATGTATTTTTTCATTTATTGATTTCTCTTCTTTCCTAGGGGAAATTGTTTTAAGGGAAATGTGTTTTGCTTACTATGGCTTAGACTGGTGAGAACTTTCCCAGCACATATCTTGCAGCATATTGCCATATAAGGTTATTTTAATTTAATATATGGAGAACACTGGGCGGTAATCTGTGTGATTTCCTGGGCCTTAGGCCCTTGTGCTGCCAAATTTAATGAGCCATATTAGGACTTGACTTAAACAATATGTAATTTTGTAAAAAGAAAACCCCTAAAACATTTAAACTGTTATTAAATATATATCATTTTATAAACATTTTTTTTTATTTGATAGATGCCAGACTATGAAAATAAATTATATATAAAATACAAGACCAAGGAGGAAGCGGAAGATGCCTGAAGGCAAAATGGCAGGAAATTTTGCCCATATTTCATGCTACGAGTAGTGTCCAGTAATGAGGTATCTGTTCTTCTCCTACTAATTTTCACACACAGAAACTAATGTAAATAAAACAGGTGCAGCAATGGAGGGGTGGAGATGGATGGAAAATAAGTAGGTCAGAAGGGACACTGCTTAGCCACACCAAGGGTGCACCGAGCACCTGTGCTTGGTTTGAACAGTTATTTTATCCTGACAAACTCCGTTTTAACTTCAGAAGACAGTTGCAGTATCAGACATGGCGACATATAGACTTGCTGGGTAAGTTACTGCAGTGAATAGGCCGCTGTGCTCCAGCAATCTCTGATGTTCTTTTGTCCTGCTGTTGCCCCCCAATTTAAGGTTTATGTAAAACCACAGAAAACCCTTTTTAAGTCTTTAAATATTAATCTGTAGGGTTACTGAGAAGCAACCGTGGTAACTGCAGAAAGGTTTTGAGATGAGAGCTGTGAATGCCATGTTGAATATAACTCCAATTCCATAAGTCACTAGATCTAAGGGGTCTTTCCTATGTCAGCCTTTTGGTGGCTGTGATTAGAATAACTCGGTCTAGGCTCCAGCCACTGGAAGTGTAGGTACGAAGATGGCCAAAAACTGCTGAGCTACAGGTTCTTCTTGAACTCATTTTCACATATAGATACTGATCTCCTATATAAAACTAGTGAAGCACTGGATGGAGATAGGTGGGAATGTGCACTGAACTGCTCAGTGACGCCAAGGGTGCTCCGAATGCCTGTGCTTGGTTTGAACAGTAACTATTTATTTCTACATTTGTAGACTTTCTGTAGCTCTACTTCCAGTGATCGGAGACAGAATGCATCTATTTTATCTCGACCATAAAAGGCTGAGATAGGAATAACCTTCTAATGAAGGGATGTTGGTCTATAATGTGTATCATCATTGTATTTATTGCTGATCTTCTGTAACATACCTGGCGGCGTCCTTGCATGGTGGTCCATCTCCCACTGTGCAAGAGCGCGCACTTGATCTCCAGTCCAGAATGTCTCTCTGGCTTCCCTCCATGCTGTCTGTTTGTGTCTGTTTCTGCTGCTTAAGGGCGGCGCCCGATCACTTCCTGCTTTTTGTACCTGCTGTGGGTCACACCCCTTGTGCGTCCTCAGCCTATTGCTGTCTGTCACCTGGTATATAGCTCAGCTGCTCCCATCTATCCCTGCCTGAGCATAGTGTTTCTTTCAGTGTGTGCTTTCACTCTGAAGGTGCCAGGTCCCGTTCTTTGTCTCCTGTCTTGCGGTATCAGTTCCCGTGTCTGAACTGAGTCCTGTCTATGTCTCCTGCCTTGCGGTATCAGTTCCCGTGTCTGAACTGAGTCCTGTCTTTGTCTCCTGCCTTGCGGTATCAGTTCCCGTGTCTGAACTGAGTCCTGTCTGTGTACTCTTGCCTGCTGCCTTTCTTGGAGGCTGTATTTCCAGTCCTGTCTTAACACGCTCCTTGCCTGTTCGTCCCGCCTCTCTGGGGGCCGTATTCCCAGACCCGCTCCTATGTCCCGCTCCTGTGTCGGTCTCGTCCGTACACTCAGTTCCAGTCTGTACTCTCTCCTATCTTTCATCTGTCTTTTCTCTATGTCTGTTCCTTTCCTTTTTCTGCAGAGTCTGAACTCGTACCTAACTCCTGCCTGTTGTCTCTGTACTCCCGTTTGTGAGTTTGTGGTCCACTCGCTACTTCACTGCAAGTACCCTGTGGGTGTCTGGCTCTGCCTTTCCCTTCCTGTCTGTTCCGTGTGAACAGAGCCCTGTCCCCCCTACTCAGCTTTGCCTGCTCTGACTCCTTTGCTCACCGCTCCGGCGGTTCTAGCCTGCTCTGACTCCTTTGCTCACCGCTCCGGCGGTTCTAGCCTGCTCTGACTCCTTTGCTCACCGCTCCGGCGGTTCTAGCCTGCTCTGACTCCTTTGCTCACCGCTCCGGCGGTTCTAGTCTGCTCTGACTCCTTTGCTTACCGCTCCGGCGGTTCTAGCCTGCTCTGACTCCTTTGCTCGCTGCTCCGGCAGCCTTGCTCCGCTCTGACCCTTTTGCTCGCTGCTCCGGCAGTCTCGCTCCACTCTTGCTCACCGCTCCAGGCGGCCTCGTCCTGCTTTACTCTTGCTCACTGCTCCAACAGTCTCGCTCAGCTCTGATCCTTTGTTCACCGCACCTGGCGGCCTTGTCCTGCTCTACTCTTGCTCACCGCTGCAGGCGGCCTTGTCCTGCCCTGTTCTCGCTCACCTCTCTGGGCGGCCTCACTCTGCTGTGTTTGTCCGCTACATCTGTGGTTCTGTTCCTGAGTCCCAGTGTGTACTGGGTCCTATCCCGCCAGTGTCCCTACCTGCTAGTGCCTCCCTGTCTGCACTCTAGCTGTGCTGGCCTGTACCCCTCTGCCTGTATTGTTCCTGAGTCCCAGTGTGTACTGGGTCCTATCCTGCCTGTGTTCCTACCTGCTAGTGCCTCCCTGTCTGCACTCTAGCTGTGCTTGCCTGTACCCCTCTGCCTGCATACCCGCCTGCCTGCATACCAGTCGTGCCTGCCTATACCCACCAGTCTGTGTGCCAGCCTACCAGTCTGTTCCTGTATTCCCCTGTGTGGGTCAACAGCCGTGTCCGGGGTCTGTCCTGGAGTAGCACCTGGTCCCTCTGCTCGGTTCCTCCTTGGTGCACTGGCGTCGTATGCCGTCGTGCGACCCTGGTCGGATCGGGTGAATACCTAGTTAAGCCCCTCCAGGCATTCACTCTCCGGCACGGTCCAGTGAAATCACTACAATCACACGCACACACCGCTCAGCCCGGGCGTGTGCATAACATCTTCTTTACAGTCTGGACTTTAGATTAACCTATTGTGATCTTGCTTTCAGAGTGTAATGCCTGAAGAAGAGCCTCAGCTATCAGAAGATCCAACCGAAAAGGACCACAACCGTATTTTAAGTGTACGTCTAACTCAACCAGGAAGGTGCATTTTAAAAGCGCTCCGGGCCCCTACTAGGCCATACCAGGTATCTTTCCCACTGAGACCCATTAAAGAATGGGTCATTTTCTGATAGGAATATGAATTTTGGTTTTGAGTAATATTTTTCTCAATGTTTGATTGTTCTTGCTGTATTGAAATTGAATTAGGCTCTGCTGCTCATTCAGCCACTGATCACATCACTTACATATCCTCAATAGCATTTATGTGGGTTTTTTTTGGTGGAGTGGGGTATGGTATGGAATATCAGAATGTCTACAAAAAGTATTTTGAGATCAGTAGAGCTCTGCAGTTAAATGCTCGCTCCAGTTCTGCTTTTGCTTTATCTATGAAATGTTAAAAAGGCCAGGTGTAAAACATCTGTACCAAATACTAATGGAATGAATCATAAAAATGCTTAAAAAAGAAAATCTGCTAAAACAGAAACCTTTTTTTCCTTGCAGGACATAGAAAACATCAAGAACCCAGCATCTGAAGCGTACAAGTGGCTTAGAAGATCTGTGAGGAGTGGAATAAACCGGCAGTAACACCAACACTTAAAAAGGTTTAAGAAACAATTCTTTATCTTTGTATTTTCCATTAATAAATAAATAGTCAACTTGACATATAAGGTTAAAAAAGTGCCTCACACTGTGAGGGACATAGGAATAGACAATACTTGACGCAT
This sequence comes from Phyllobates terribilis, assembly GCF_046119375.1. Taxonomy (NCBI): domain Eukaryota; kingdom Metazoa; phylum Chordata; class Amphibia; order Anura; family Dendrobatidae; genus Phyllobates; species Phyllobates terribilis. The sequence goes on along the minus strand of NW_027362771.1, from coordinate 411,798,024 downwards.
AGCATCTTTATAAAGACTCTGGTGGTTACCTTAATGCAATGCTGATAACAATTAGAGTGTATAGCTGGTCTCAATGCCTGGCAAATAATATATAGCAACATTGTAAAGGGTGTAATTTCCACCAGATAAAGTAAGCAGATGTAGAGCAGGTCTAATACTTCTCCACCCCAGCGCGTGTTTCATCTCACTTCCTCAGGGGGCATATCAGGGAGGGGGATGCAGGTACATTAGATAGATAGAGATAACCAATGATAGCATCGATTGTGGACATGTGATTAGACTGGAAGTGGGGCTAACTGCCATAAGAGTGCATGAGGCCCCAAGACCGCCCCCAACATGTGACTTCCGATTTCTTGCCAGTGAACCGCAAACAGGCAGCATTGTCAGGATAACAGCCTGTACACATGCTTAATCCTCATTATGGGGCAAATGAACAAAAAACATGTATCATCACCAGTGATAAACAGCAGATCCACTGGATAAATATACTGCCACATAAGGTCAATGTCTATAGGTGCCTCAAAGGCAACATTTCAATAAGGGGATCGCTACCTGTAGCACAGGGTCAAAGTTGAGGTACATTAAGGAGATAATCAACACCGAGCCACAATGTACAACATAATAAAATAAAGAATAAAAAGTAAAACATAAACCTCCTACATTAAGACATATTTCTTAATTAAACGTGTTAAATTAATAATGAAATAATGTAATGCTATTTTCAGATCACACATAATATTTCTAATATGCAAAAGTGCCTGGAATACCCAACCCAAAGGACGTCTATTATTCCAAACAATGACAATTATTCTATGTGATAAGACAAATATGTGTCTCATAGTGCAAAGGGCAAAAAATGTGCAATTAACTTAGACATTAGTCATAATTAGTGATACTGTGAATAAGGTGCAAATAAGAGAATAGACACCAACGCCATTATTCATAAAACGGGAATATGGCTTTATCGAAAGTGAGAAGAGAACATAAGAGCATAAACAATGAAGACATCGGACCCAAGTGATAAAAGTGTTATGGCAACCAATCAAAAGTGGTAGACATATATAGTGCCATACCATACATATCAAAATGCATGACTGGTAAAATAGTGATATGCAAAAGACTCATTAATGGGGACCAGAAAAAGAGAATATGTGTACAAGGGTGGGTGATTGCTTATCAAAGTGAGAGCATTATCCCACCAGTGAAAGTGGTTATACGGTATTGTTATCACACCCGTGAGTTTACATGAGGACATTTGTAATATTAATCCGAGCTCTTCTCTTACTCATATACACAAGCATCCTCAGGTCAAGATATTTCAGAGCTGGTTAGTCTAAGTATATAGTCCTAAAGGAGATGTTACCGCCAATATAAATAGATATTATAACACCCCATCTATATTATATTACCTTAAGACCCGTATGTAAATGGCATCATAATTGATCCCCAGGACATTCGATGGCAGTAGTAAATAAAGTCCCGGCAGACTGTTGTAATCAGGCATATCAAAATAATACGTCTTTTCTTTTGTGCGTAGATATCACAAGAGCATCCTCCACCAGTCAGAGTTCACCAATCATCAGGTAAGTCCATTACCGGCCAAATGTCACATATATCAACTACACAAAGAAAAGCTAGATAAGTGAAATTAAATAAGAAACATTAAACATGATGGAAAAACAATCCCCCCCAGATACTGAAACAATTTAAAAAAATGCACTGAATCCAAACTTTTCATGAAGCCCACTAGGTACAACTGTATTTAGTCTAGAGAATACTCTGCCAGCCGCCTCCTTAAAATGTTTGGTGAAATTGGAAAAATAATCGAACATGTAGTAAGGATGATTTTCCTGTCTTCTTCGAGTCTATTTCCTGAAGATCACCTTCAATGGGGCAAAGAAAATGAAAAAAAATGAAACAATACATTATTATAAATAAATTGATGCCTATTTCAATTAATTATCAATTCATTTGTAATGTACTTTTTCATTCATTGATTTCCCTTCTTTCCTAGGGGAAACTTTTTTAAGGGAAATGTGTTTTGCTTACTATGGCTTAGACTGGTGAGAACTTTCCCAGCACATATTTTGCAGCTTATTGCCATATAAGGTTATTTTAATTTAATATATGGAGAACACTGGGCGGTAATCTGTGTGATTTCCTGGGCCTTAGGCCCTTGTGCTGCCAAAGTTAATGAGCCATAGTAGGACTTGACTTAAACAATAGGTAATTTTGTAAAAAGAAAACCCCTAAAACATTTAAACTGTTATTAAATATATATAATTTTATAAATATTTTTTTTTTATATTTGATAGATGCCAAACTATGAAAATAAATTATATATAAAATACAAGACCAAGGAGGAAGCGGAAGATGCCCGAAGGCAAAATGGCAGGAAATTTTGCCCATATTTCATGCTCCGAGAAGTGTCCAGTACCGAGGTATCTGTTCTTCTCCTACTAGTTTTCACTCACAGAAACTAATGTATATAAAACAGGTGCAGCAATGGAGGGGTGGAGATGGATGGAAAATAAGTAGGTCAGAAGGGACACTGCTTAGCCACACCAAGGGTGCACCGAGCACCTGTGCTTGGTTTGAACAGTTATTTTATCCTGACAAACTCCGTTTTAACTTCAGAAGACAGATGCAGTACCAGACATGGCGACATATAGACTTGCTGGGTAAGTTACTGCAGTGAATAGGCCGCTGTGCTCCAGCAATCTCTGATGTCCTTTTGTCCTGCTGCTGCACCCCCCCAATTTAAGGATTTTGTAAAACCACAGAAAACCCTTTTTAAGTCTTTAAATATTAATCTGTAGGGTTACTGTGAAGCAACCGTGGTAACTGCAGAAAGGTTTTGACATGAGAGCTGTGAATGCCATGTTGAATATAACTCCAATTCCATAAGTCACTAGATCTAAGGGGTCTTTCCTATGTCAGCCTTTTGTGGCTGAGATGAAAATAGTTCTGTCTAGGCTCCAGCCACTGGAAGTGTAGCTACGGAGACGGACAAAAACGGCTGAGATACAGGTTCTTCTTTGACTCATTTTCACATATAGATACTGATCTCCTATATAAAACAAGTGAAGCACTGGATGGAGATAGGTGGGAATGTGCACTGAACTGCTCGGTGACGCCAAGGGTGCTCCGAATGCCTGTGCTTGGTTTGAACAGTAACTATTTATTTCTACATCTGCAGTCTTTCTGTTGCTCCACTTCCAGTGATCGGGGACAGAATGCATCTATTTTGATCTCGACCATAAAAGGCTGAGATAGGAATAACCTTCTAATGAAGGGATGTTGGTCTAGAATGTGTATCATCATTGTATTTATTGCTGATCTTCTTTACAGTCTGGACTTTAATCTATTGCGATCTTGCTTTCAGAGTGTAACGCCTGAAGAAGAGCCTCAGCTATCAGAAGATCCAACCGAAAAGGACCACAACCGTATTTTAAGTGTACGTCTAACTCAACCAGGAAGGTTCAATTTAAAAGCGCTCTGGGCCCCTACTAGGCCATACCAGGTATCTTTCCCACTGAGACCCATTAAAGAATGAGTCATTTTCTGATAGGAATATGAATTTTGGTTTTGAGTAATATTTTTCTCAATGTTTGATTGTTCTTGTTGTATTGAAATTGAATCAGGCTCTGCTGCTCATCCAGTCACTGATCACATCACTTCCGTTTCCTTAATAGTATTTATGTGGGGGGGTTTTTGGTGGGGAGGGGGCATGGTTTGGAATATCAGAATGTCTACAAAAAGTATTTTGAGATCAGTAGAGCTCTGCAGTTAAATGCTCGCTCCCGTTCTGCTTTTGCTTTATCTATGGAATGTTAAAAAGGCCAGGTGTAAAACATCTGTACCAAATAATACTGGAATGAATCATAAAAATGCTTAAAAATGAAAATCTGCTAAAACAGAAACCTTTTTTTCTTGCAGGACATAGCAAACATCAAGAACCCTGCATCTGAAGCGTACAACTGGCTTAGAAGATCTGTGAGGAGTGGGATAAACCGGCAGTAACACCAACACTCAAAAAGGTTTAAGAAACAATTCTTTATCTTTGTATTTTCCATTAATAAATAAATAGTCAACTTGACATATAAGGTTAAAAAAGTGCCTCACACTGTGAGGGACATAGGAATAGACAATACTTGACGCATAGCATCTTTATAAAGACTCTGGTGGTTACCTTAATGCAATGGTGATAACAATAAGAGTGTATAGCTGGTCTCAATGCCTGGCAAATAATATATAGCAACATTGTAAAGGGTGTAATTTCCATCAGATAAAGTTAGCAGATGTAGAGCAGGTCTAATACTCCTCCACCCCAGCGCGCGTTTCGTCTCACTTCCTCAGGGGACATGTCAGGGAGGGGGACGCAGGTACATTAGATAGATAGAGATAACCAATGATAGCATTGATTGTGGACATGTGATTAGACTGGAAGTGGGGCTAACTGCCATAAGAGTGCATGAGACCCCAAGAAAGCTCCCAACATGTGACTTCCGATTTCTGGCCATTGAACCGCAAACAGGCAGCATTGTCAGGGTAACTGCCTGTACACATGCTTGATCCTCAGTATGGGGCAAATGAACAAAAAACATGTATCATCACCAGTGATAAACAGCAGATCCACTGGATAAATATACTGCCACGTAAGGTCAATGTCTATAGGTGCCTCAAAGGCAACATTTCAATAAGGGGATCGCTACCTGTAGCACAGGGTCAAAGTTGAGGTACATTAAGGAGATAATCAACACCGAGCCACAATGTACAACATAATAAAATAAAGAATAAAAAGTAAAACATAAACCTCCTACATTACGACATATTTCTTAATTAAACGTGTTAAAATAATAATGAAATAATGTAATAGTATTTTCAGATCACACATAATATTTCTAATATGCAAAAGTGCCTGGAATACCCAACCCAAAGGACGTCTATTATTCCAAACAATGACAATTATTCTATGTGATAAGACAAATATGTGTCTCATAGTGCAAAGGGCAAAAAATGTGCTATTACCTTAGACATTATTCATAATTAGTGATACTGTGAATAAGGTGCAAATAAGAGAATAGACACCAACGCCATTATTCATAAAACGGGAATATGGCTTTATCGAAAGTGAGAAGAGAACATAAGTGCATAAACAATGAAGACATCGGACCCAAGTGATAAAAGTGTTATGGCAACCATTCATACGTGGTAGACATATATAGTGCCATACCATACATATCAAAATGCATGACTGGTAAAATAGTGATATGCAAAAGACTCATTAATGGGGACCAGAAAAAGAGAATATGTGTACAAGGGTGGGTGATTGCTTATCAAAGTGAGAGCATTATCCCACCAGTGAAAGTGGTTATACGGTATTGTTATCACACCCGTGAGTTTACATGAGGACATTTGTAATATTAATCCGAGCTCTTCTCTTACTCATATATACAAGCATCCTCAGCTCAAGATATTTCAGAGCTGGTTAGCCTAAGTATATAGTCCTAAAGGAGATGTTACCGCCAATATAAATAGATATTATAACACCTCATCTATATTATATTACATTACATTAAGACCCGTATGTAAATGGCATCATAATTGATCCCCAGGACATTCGATGGCAGTAGTAAATAAAGTCCCGGCAGACTGTTGTTGTAACCAGACATATCAAAATAATATGTCTTTTCTTTTGTGTGTAGATATCACCAAAGCATCCTCCGCCAGTCAGAGATCACCAATCATCAGGTAAGTCCATTACCGGCCAAATGTCACATATATCAACTACACAAAGAAAAGCTAGATAAGTGAAATTAAAAAAGAAAAATTAAACATGATGGAAAAACAATCCCCCCCAGATACTGAAACAATTAAAAAAAATGCACTGTATCCAAAATTTTCATGAAGCCCACTAGGTACAACTGTATTTAATCTAGAGATCCATTTGCTCTCTTCTAGTGCAAGCATTTTGCAATTCCCTCCCCGGGACCCATAGATATACAAGATCAATTCCTTCTATTTAAAGAATGCTGGAGTTACTCTGATGATGTTGATTACAGCACCACTCCAGGGTTTGTTTTATTACACCGCTGGAGTGCTGCTTTACATATAATTCCCCCCACCCCCTATCTCATACTCACCTGCCACCGCCTTCATCCTTTTTCACTGTCGCTCCGGTTGGTATCCGGCGAAAAGTGACCTACTGACAGCTCCAGTGTTTCATGGAGCGGCGCAGAGGTCAGTTTTCAATGCAAGTCTATGAGGGCCTCATTCTGGCCTCGTTCTGGCCCTCATAGACTTGCATTCAGCTCTTGTGATGTAGCTTCTGACTTTTGAACAGTCAGAAGCTGCGCTCACAAGATGGCACCGCGAAACCAAAATGGTGCCGAAATATAGGGAAGACGGCGGAGGGTGAGTATATGACCGGGGGCAGGAGGCTTACATTGAAAGCACCTCTCCAGCACTTAAAATAAACAAACAGCTGAAGTGGTGCCTTAAAGTGTCTTGTTGGGTTTGAAGTTCTGTCACATCCTCATCTGTTTTCCCCTTTTCAATATCCCTCTCGTGTTCTCCGGCTCAAATTCTTAATCACTTCTTGGGTAGTCCTATGTAGATTTTTTTGCACGGACACTCCACATAATATATCGCTCCTCTGATGCACAGCTCAGATGATATCTCATAGGACAGGCCTTTGCTCCACTGGAATTTTTTAAATCCTATCAGATATCACATTACTTGTTCATCAAAAGGAGTGATATACAGTATTATTCCGAGTGTCGGTGCAAAAAATCAGACTAACCCCGAGGGAATTCAGAATTCAACTCAGAGAACACGTGAGGGATATTTAAAAGGGGAAACCAGCGTAGGATGTGACAACTTAAAACCCAACAAGACACTTTAATCATAATCAGAGTAACTCCAGCCTTCTTAAAATAAAAGGTATTGATCTTGTATCTGTGGGTCCCAGGGGATTTAAGAAAAGGCTTGCACAAGTAGAGAGCAACTGGATCTCTAGATTAAACACAGTTGTACCTAATGGGCTTCATGAAAATTTTGGCTTCAGTGCATTTTTGTAAATTATGTCTTGGTATCTGGGGTTGGGGAATTGTTTTCTATCGTGTTTAATTTTTCCTGTTGAGCTTTAATTTCACTTACCTATCTTTTCTCTCTTTACTTGATATTTGTGACATTTGGCCGGTAATGGACTTACCTGATGGTTGGTGAACTCTGGAGTGATGGATGCGCCCCGGATTGGGAGGTCTGTCCTTCCTGGTGTCTGACTGGTGGAGGATGCTTTTGTGATATCTACGCAGAAAAGAAAAGACGTATTATTTTTATATGTCTGATTACAACAGTCTGCCAGGACTTTATTTACTACGGCCATCGAATGTCCTGGGGATGAATTATGATGCCATTTACATATGGGTCTTAATGTAATATAATATAGATGGGGTGTTATAATATCTATTTATATTGGCGGTAACATCTCCTTTAGGACTATATACTTAGGCTAACCAGCTCTGAAATATCTTGAGCTGAGGATGCTTGTGTATATGAGTAAGAGAAGAGCTCGGATTAATATTACAAATGTCCTCATGTAAACTCACGGGTGTGATAACAATACCGTATAACCACTTTCACTGGTGGGATAATGCTCTCACTTTGATAAGCAATCACCCACCCTTGTACACATATTCTCTTTTTCTGGTCCCCATTAATGAGTCTTTTGCATATCACTATTTTACCAGTCATGCATTTTGATATGTATGGTATGGCACTATATATGTCTACCACTTTTGATTGGTTGCCATAACACTTTTATCACTTGGGTCCGATGTCTTCATTGTTTATGCACTTATGTTCTCTTCTCACTTTCGATAAAGCCATATTCCCGTTTTATGAATAATGGCGTTGGTGTCTATTCTCTTATTTGCACCTTATTCACAGTATCACTAATTATGATTAATGTCTAAGGTAATAGCACATTTTTTTGCCCTTTGCACTATGAGACACATATTTGTCTTATCACATAGAATAATTGTCATTGTTTGGAATAATAGACGTCCTTTGGGTTGGGTATTACAGGCATTTTTGCATATTAGAAATATTATATGCAGTGGCGTACCGCCAATGGCGGCAGGCCACGCGACTGCTATGGGGCTCGTGAGCCGGGGGGGCACCATAGCAGTCCAGGGGAGGACATACCGCCGGTGCAGCTGCACCGAGGCCCGGAATGTCAGGGGGGCCCTTGCCGGGCGGCTACTATTGAGTGGCGGGCAGGAAGCGATCCCTGCAGCTCCGCTGCTGACAGGAGATAATGGCAGCGGAGATGGAGGGATCAGTCCTCTGCTTCCTGCCTTCCTCCCTGACACAGACGCGCGCAGCTTGATGACGTCATCATGCAGTGTGCGTCTGGGTTAGGGAGAAAGTTGCCAGGAACTAGGAGAATGCTGCAGGGGAGCAGGCTGAGAGGTAAGTTGTATTTTTTTTTTTACTGAAATGCTGGGGAGAAGAACAGGAGAATGAGGGGAGGTGGGGGAGAGCAATGATGGGGATGGTGGCGATGGGGACAGCAATGATGGAGATGGTGGGGATGAGAAGAGCAATGATGGGGCTGGGGAAAGCAATGATGGGGATGGTAGTAATGGGGACAGCAATGATGGGGATGGTGGGGCTGTGGATAGCAATGATGGGGATATTGGTGATGGGGAGAGCAATAATGGGGCTGGGGAGAGCAATGATGGGGAGAGCAATGATGGGGATGGGAAAAGAAATGATGGGGTTGGGGAGAGCAATGATGGGGTTGGGGAGAGCAATGATGGGGTTGGGAGAGCAATGATGAGGGTGGGAGAGAGCAATGATGGGTTGATGGGAGAGAGCAATGGTGGAGATGGGGAGAGCAATGATGGGGGTGCTGGGAGAGAGCAGTGATGGGGGCACTGGGGGGAGAGCAATAACTGGGATGGTGAGAGAGTGTAATGATGGTGTGGTGGCAGAGAGCAATGATGGGGGTGCTGGGAGAGAGCAATGATGGGGGTGCTGGGACAGAGCAAATTTATGGGGTTGCTAGGAGAGAGCAATGATGGGGTTGCTGGGAGAGAGCAATGATGGGGTGCTGGGACAGAGCAATGATGGGGGTGCTGGGACAGAGCAATGATGGGGGTGCTGGGACAGAGCAATGATGGGGGTTCTGGGACAGAGCAATGATAAGGGTGCTGGGAGAGTGCAATGATGGGGGTGCTGGGAGAGAGTAGTGATGGTGTTGCTGGGAGAGAGCAATGATTGGGGTGCTGGGACATAGCAATGATGGAGGTTCTGGGAGAGAGCAATTATGGGGGTTTCACTTTGCTTGTACTGTAAAGCTTTGTATATTTTCCATGTGCACATAGCCTTACAGTTAATTGGGGAGAGTCACAGAGACTGAATAATTTATATTATTGGCCGGAGATTATAGTTAATGGGGGGCACAGTGCTGCTTATCACTTTATATTTTGATTACTAATTGGCTAATAGTATATTAATGGGGGGGTACATATCTGTAGTCAGGGGCACAGTGTGAGAAAGATACATGTATATATACAATATATGTGACCTTGTTATTTTCTAGGCTGGAGATCATCGTGACAAGACGAGTCGTGGCTGGGAGATGTCGACATGAAGGTCTGACCAGACGGAGAAGAAACAGCAGAAACTGTCTGTTAAGGGGACGGTTGCAAACAACTTTATTATAATGGAATGCAACCGAACCCGAGGTCCGCAATGCAGCCTGGTGGACTGCGGCCGAACACCCTCCGGGTGAGAAGGAAGCAACCAACTTAAATAGCAATCCCCTCCGTTTTACAGCACACCGGAACGGGAATAGGGATTCGCACTATCTCCGTTAACTGCACGAGAGATGTGCGATAAATAATATATCTGTAGTCCTGTTGCAGCACAGGGACTACCCTGTTGGCGCTAGGATGCGTGTGTGACTCACGCCGGCGAATACGTGCCCCCAGCCAGCGTGCTACCGGACTGAGGAGTATCTCTCCACGTGGCTTGCAGGTGGTACCGGGAATAAGGCGTCTGCAGGCTGCTCGGGGTGTAAGGCGACCCCTTTGTCAGAGCCAGACTGTCAGACCAAGCGTCCACACAACACCATCACTGCTCAATGATCAGAGCGCGCCGCCATGTTTGTGGGCGGGCTTTTTAAAGATTAAGCCCTGCCCACCGTCGCACCATTGGTGGCGTCACCTGTGACCAATCAGGCGGTGCCAGGTCACCAGATCAGCTGACTCCCAAACCACCAATCACGGTCCGCCAAGTCATGGGCATGCTCAGTACAGAGAATCCTGGACTTAGGCTTCAGCAGCCCTGTCTCTCTCCGCAACCTATCCTTCAGGTTGCTAGGAACAAAGGCCCAAGAGACAGCCTGTACGTCTCGTGGACCAGCTAGGCGTTGGGACTGGCGACGATGCTGAGCAGCATCAGCACCGGCTGAACTGGAATGGGAAACCACAGAAGGTTATGGACCTATTTCAAATCCAGCAAACACCTAACACTGTCTCTGATCAGATGAGGCATCAACAGTAAGTGCCTCGATGTAAATATTATCCTATATCTGCACTGTGTGACTTGGAGTGATAATGCTGTCTGTAAAATCCCTTAGACTACATTCTCACATTTGTGTGAGAAATGTCCAGGTTTTTTTATCGAATGGGCGACGGACCCGTAGAGTTTTATAGATCCATTCACACATCCATGAACATCATGGATCTGAGAATGAGATCTGTGAGGGTCAGAGAATGTCCTTTTCTGATCCGATTTTGAGGATTAGAATAGGACATGCTCAATATGTCTGTAAAATAGGGTAGGACACTGACACTGCACACATGGCCCCATGATTCCTATGTATGCCCCTGATTATATATGATCTATAAATATTATATTATGACCAATATTATTATTTTAACACCTTAGTGAAGAAATATGTTTTAATGTAGGAGGTTTATTTTTTTACTTTTTATTCTTTATTTTATGTTGTATGACAAATTATGAGATGACAAATTCTTGTGCGTTTACATTGTGGCTAGTGCAGATTTTCTCCATAATAAACCCCAACTTTGATCCTTGCAGTAGTGATAACGATCCCCTTATTGAAATGTTGCCTTTGAGGCACCTATAGACATTGACCTTACATGGCAGTATATTTATCCAGTGGATCTGCTTTTCATCACTGCTGATGATACATGTTTTTCGGTAATTTGCCTCATACTGAGGATTAAGCACCTGTATAATAATGAATTTTCTACATTCCATTTTGGTTCTATAAATGCAATCAATATAGCGCAATCCAATCGCGCTCACTTTAGGTAGTGCACATGCGCCTTCATTATACCCCCCAGACTCTTGGCGTTCTCAGCAATAGTACCAGCTGACACACACCGTCATTTGTGCAGGGAGTTACCTTGACAATGCTGCCTGTTTGTGATTCACTGGAAGTCACCTATTGGGGGCGGTCTTGGGGCCTCATGTGCCACATACACCACATGTGCTCTTACAGCATTTAGCCCTACTTCCAGTCTAATCACATGTCCACACCCGACGCCATCATTGGCTATCTCTATCTATTTAATGTACCAGTGTCCCCCTCCCTGACACGCCACCCAAGGAAGCGAGATGAAACGCATGTTGGGGTGGAGGGACATTGGACCTTCTTTGCATCTGCTAAGTTTACCTTTAAGGTAATGACTGTTAGGAGGGCGGTTGCAGACAACTTTATTTTAATGGAACGCAACCGACCCCGGGGTCCGCAATGCAGCCTAATGGACTGCTGCCGAACACTTTCCAGGTGGAAAGCAAAGAAACAACTAAATTGATAACCCGTCCGTGTTAACAGCACACCGGACCGGGTAAGGCGATACGCTCTATCTCCGTTAACTGCACGGAGGGAGAGCGACCGGCGACGCACCTATCAATTATCTTAGCCCTTCGTGTTAATGCACACGGAAGGGTAAGACGGTTCGCACAATCTCCAAGAACCGCAGGGAGACGTGCGACAGTGGGAGAAGCAGTAGGCCTGTCTTTGATACAGGCGCTACGCTATGGGGAATGGCACTAAAGCGGTTCACACAATCTCCAAGAACTGCAGGGAGACGTGTGACCGGAGAAGAAGCAGTAGCCCTGTCTTCGGTACAGGCGCTACGCTATAGGAGACGGCGCTAGTATGTGGGTGTGATACCCGCCGGGTATTCGTGCACTCAGCCGGCGTGCTACCGGACTGAGCAGACCCGCTCTATATGGCTCAAGCTCCCTGCCTGCATAAAGCTATGGCTCTTAGAGGAGCCCAAGAGTTTAAGCGTGCACTCCACAAACAACCACCTCAAATGATCTGAGCGAGTCGCCATGTTTGTGGGCGGGCCTTTTAAAGACTAAGCCCTGCCCACCGACGCGCCATTGGTGACGTTACCCGTGGACCAATCAGGCGGTGCCAGGTCACCGGGTCAGGTGGGTGCCAAACCACCGATCATGATCCGCCATGTCACGGACATGCTCAGTACGGCAAACTCTGGACTTTGACTCCGCAAGCACAGTCTCTCTCTGCATCCCAGGCTTAACATTGTTAGGCACAACTACCTGGGAGATAAACAGTGCTCGTGGACCAGCTAGGCATTGGGGCTGATGATGATGCTGAGCAGCATCAGCCCTGGCTGGAGCAAAATGGGAGACCACAGAAGGTCCTGGACTCATTTTGAATCCAGCACCAGACCGATGCCTAACAATGACACACTTTACAATGGTAGTAAAGGGGGGGGTGTGGCCTGCTAGTCATGGAGTAGGCATGTGTTTTCTTGTGCTCCTGCCTCAGAATAAGCAACTGGGATGAAATGCCTTTTCAAAGACATTGAACTCTTATAAAAAGCTACTAAACTAACTCAGGATGCTTCTGAAACATTTTGAGAACTTCTTTGATATTATCTGAAAAATTTTACCACAACTATACTGAGTAATTTTCCTGAGGGAAGCTTAAAGATTTGAGTTATCTTGAGATCTTATTACCTCATTATTTCATCACCTGGTCTTTGATTTGACCTTGGGGTTCATCTCGTACTACATAGAAGCTTTGAAGATTCGCCGCTCTTGAACAGATAAGTACCATTTTTTTTTATTTTTTTTTTTTTTGCTGTGTCACAAATTTTACATTGACGCCATTTTTGTACTTCATCATATTCAACTACGCCATCTTGTGTGATAACAGAGGTTTTATGATCTAAAAGGATTTAAGTAGTCTTATATAAATCTGTTACACATAGGTACCATTTATTGCATGACTGTGGGATCTTCACTGAGTTTTGGTGCCGCCATCTTGTGCTTTACGGTTCTTAACTCCGCCATTTTATGTAAAACTGTGGTGATCTAACTGAAAAGACTATATATGGACTTGACATCCCTTTTACTCCTGATACAGATCTACAAATGTATGACTAACAAGAGATATTACAGTTCTTGAAAAATATTTATTAATATCTTTGACCGCGATGATTGATTATCATTATAAACAACAATTTCGGTACAGAGACGAGAGGACTCTCCGTGAGCAAATGAAATCATTGGGTTTCCAACGAACACGAGCTGCGCAGATCTGAAGAGGGAAACAAGTGTTTATATATTTTTTTTTGTGTGTGGTGATTTTTCCTCTGTCATTGCTAACACTGCTACAAAGCTTTCTTTATTATTATATATATGTACATGTCTTGGTGCCGTGGTTCTTGGTGTAGGTAAGATGTTGCCTTCTCTTCATACTGTGTGTAATAGTGAATGGGAGAAAAATTAGCAGCTTTGATTAGCTAATATCTGAAGACAGCTGATATTGTCTACTTTTATTGTAATACCTAAGGTAATTGTTTTTAATAACATACATTTATTTGTTAGACATATCTCTTCTTTATATATAACTAATTTACTGGATGTATGAAAGCTATATTTCTCTCTCTTAAATTTTTCGCCTCAGTGGCGGGCTCTGGTGGCTGATTTTTGATACTGCAGCCAGGGGTCTTTAGATTCTTATGATCCTTTTTTCTCAAGTCTTCTTTGTGAAAACATATTATTATTATAGTATTATATATTATATATATTATTATTTTATTTTATAGGTTATTTTATCTCTTTAGAGGTTGAGATTTTAAATCTTATCACTCTAGCTAGGATTTTCACTCATTCCTTATTCTCCTAATTCATAATACTCATTGCTATGATAGTTTAGTACAGCATAAAGACTCTGGTGAACTGCAATTTATCTGAACCACTCTGTTCTAATTGTTTGGTAATTATTTTCCAATTTCATCTTGTGAGGGATCACAACTAACATAATGTCTTCATCGAAACCTAAATCTATTCCCAACAACAAACCTAGGGACAGGTCAAGATCTCCATATAAAACTTCTGCTAAGAACACCCGGTCTCAGGACAAAGAAATATCTGATGACGACTCAATGTTCACTGAATCTCAGTCATCCTCAAAAAAGAGGAAGGAGAGGGAATCTAAGAAATCATCTCATACAAAGCAGGTGACGGAGGAGAGCTCTGAAGAGGATGAGACCTCCTCACCTACTGTAAGCTCGGATAAGCAGACATCTAGGAGAGACGATTCATCCTATACTGACCCAAATGATCCTCTTCAAAGTTTCAAATGGGAGCAGCCATTAGACCAAACATTTTTCAAGAGTCTGTTTACAGCTTTTAAAAAATCCATGAGACTGGACACAAAAAAAGACCGAGATAGGAGATTTGAGAAACTTCAGACCTCGATTGATTCCATCTCACATAGACTAGAAAGAAATGAAGCTGAGGTTTTTGAATTAGGAAAAATGACTGATAAGTTGGGGAAGGAGCAAAGTACTCTAAGGGAAGATCTAAAATTCATTGAAAATAAGATGACAGATTTAGAAGACAGGGATAGAAGACAAAATCTGAAGCTGAGAGGGATCCCTGAGTCAGTCAAAAATGACCAATTAGATCTTTATGTAAAAGGTCTGCTAAAGAAGTCCTTGCCATCTCTGACAGATCTAGATGTCACTATTGTTAGAGTCCATAGACTTCCAAAACCTAAACATATCAGACCGGACATTCCAAGAGATTTAATTGTCAAATTCCATTTCTTTCATACAAAAGAAAAGTTAAAAGAATTTATAAGAACTAACAAAATCCTACCTCACCTCTATGAGAACATTAAAACGTTTGCTGATCTCTCAAAAGAGACCATGTTACAAAGGAAAAACTTAGCAAAAATCACAGACATTCTTCGGCAGAAACACCTCCTGTATAAGTGGGGTTTTAACCCAGCGAAAGTATTGTTTTCTTTCCAGGGCCGGACTGTCGCCATAAGCAATGTAGAGGAAGGTCTACAGATTCTAAAAGAACTTGGTAATACTATTTCCTGAGAAGTTAATTTTATGCATTTGAATTGAGGTTTTGGGCCAGAACTTAAGCCCTTTCCTAGAGGAGTTAGTTCCTACGATTAGTAGATCCTCTAGAGGAACTAATTTTCAGCAGTTAAGTTAGGTTATTTTAGGCTAGATTCAGTTTTTAGTGGTTTACTACTGATAGTACTTTTTTTTTTTATTGATTCATTAAGTTGTTTTCAGAATCTTTACAATGTCTCCATCCCTTTTTTTCATATTTCTAAAACACCGTGCTCAAATGACAAGCATCACTACTGACACCTTCTCCCATGGCAGTTAAGATTTTATCTCATAACGTTAATGGACTGAATAGCCCAAGAAAGCGATATCTAGTATGGAAACAGATAAGAGACTCTAGAGCAGATATTATTGGTCTTCAAGAAACCAAATTTGCAGCAGCCAACCAGCCCAAATTCACTAATAAGAACTTTCCCAACATCTTCTATGCCTCCAATCCAAAGAAAAAACGAGGTGTAGCAATTCTTATAAAAAACACAGTAACTTTTGAAAAACTTCTGATATTAGCCGATGAAGATGGAAGATATTTAATTTTAATATGTAAAATAAATGGTGTAGAATTCACCCTAGCTAATGTTTATGTCCCTAATAGTGGTCAAATAACCGTTTTGGACAAAATAATGAAGCTTATTCACCAAACCAAGAGGGGCAAATTGGTTTTGCTTGGGGATTTTAACATGGTACCTAACGCCTTAATGGACTCCTCCACTAGATCAAGACAGTTTCTCTCTAATTAAGACCAGTGGATTAATAAGAATGAGCTATATGATGTATTTAGATGCCTCAACACATCTTCTATAGAGTTTACCCATTACTCAGGAAGGCATAACTCGTACTCCCGTATTGACCTGATCCTGACAGACATATTTTCTTTAACCAAATTCAAATCTGTGCGGATAGAGCCAAGGTTATGGTCTGATCATGCCCCTGTCTTATCTGAAATAATTATTGGCCCAGTTTTAGTAGAGAATAGGCTGTCGCGAAACAACAGTTACTTATTTACCCATCCTAAATACAGATGTACAATAGAACAATCAATTAAGAATTACTTTAGAGAGAATGATTCTAACAATACTCCAATTTATTTACTTTGGACGGCTTTTAAGGCGGTACTAAGGGGTCATCTTATCCAACTAAATTCCCAATTAAAGAAAAACAATAGAGACAAAACAGTTGAAATCACTAAAGAAATTATAGCTTTAGAAGAAAAATTATTTAATAACCCTTCCCCAGATTTGCAATCTCAAATATTGACATTGAGGCAGAAACTCAAAACCCTTTTATCTGAAGAATTCGACAAAGTTACTCAAAGAATTAGAGCAAACCATTACTCATCAACCGATAAACCATCTAAAGCCTTTGCGGCAAGACTTAAACATTTTAGACAAAAGACAAAGATTAGTCAAATTATAGATAAAAATGCCCATTTAGTTACACATCCTAAGAAAATCACAGACATCTTTGCTGATTTTTATAAAAATTTATATAATCTTAAGGATAATCCCAACTTTTCTAACCCCTCATGTGAAGTGATAGACTCTTTTTTAAATTCCATAAACCTCTCTTCCCTTTCTAAGTCTGAGCTGGAATAATTGAATTTCCCATATACTAAATTAGAAATTTCTTCTCGAATTAAAAACCTTAAAAATGGGAAATCACCTGGCCCAGATGGGTTTCAAAATGAGTTTTATAAGTGCTTTGAAAACTTGTTGGAAGATCCTCTAGTTAGATTAGCAAATACATAAGCAATAGAGGGCCACTTGCCTGCTGAGATGCTGGAGGCTTTGGAGATCGTCATCCCCAAACCCAAAGGTGATCCGAACGACACAAAAAATTGCAGGCCTATTTCTCTTTTGAACAGTGACACCAAATTATTGGCTAAATTAGCGGCTCAAAGACTTAAAAATTTTGTTCACAAACTAATTAACCCAGACCAGGTGGGTTTTATTCAGGGAAGATCGACATCAGATGCCACAAGACGAGCCCTTAATATTATCTCGATTATAAGCAAAAAGAAATCTCCAGCAGTATTGTTGGCCCTAGATGCGGAGAAAGCTTTTGACCGGGTGAACTGGTCTTATATGTTTAAAACTCTTGAAAAATCTTGACTTCAAGGCAGGATATTCAACAGCATTAAGGCTATGTATTTGAATCCTTCGGCCCGGGTGTACACAAATAATTTTCTTTCAGTTAAGTTTCCTTTATCTAACGGCATCAGACAGGGATGTCCCCTCTCGCCTATACTTTTTGCCCTATTTATTGAACCCCTAGCTGCAAAAATTGGGTCTGACCCATTTATAGAAGGTATAAACTTTAAACAAACATGCTCGAAAGTCACACTTTTTGCAGACGATATTCTGCTTACTATTTCAAACCCCCTTTTGTCACTTCAGCGTTTAAATTCCCTGATAAAATTAACTTTTCAAAAACTCAATGTATGACTTTCAACTTAGAAGACAACTTGGCCACTGCCTTGAAGGTACAATTCGACTTTAACTGGCAATAACAGCAGATTTCGTACTTGGGTATAATTCTGACAAAATCTCCATCATCTGTGGTCAATGACAACCTGTCGGTCCTTCATAAATCTCTCCAAACCGAATTATTCGGTCTGAGTAAAATAGACCTATCGTGGCTGGGGAGAATCATTACCTACAAGATGATGGCCCTTCCTAAATTTTTATATGTAATTAGATGTATCCCATTGCCAATACCGGGAAAATGGTTCAATAAATTTCAAACACAACTCAGAATGTTTATTTGGAACAAAAACAAGCCACGAATATCAATCACTCTTTTAGAAAAACATAAGAGACGAGGTGGATTGGGTCTCCCAAATCTTTTTAGTTATTATCAAGCAACGATATTGAAACTCTCAAATGGTTGGTTACTAAAAGACAATCCTATTCCCTAGGTCTCCTTGGAAAAGACCCAAATAAATTACAGTGACTTGAAGCTAGTTATCACAGCTTATCTTATAGACCCTAGTAAACCTATAACAAATTTTCAGACACTCAAGGCAGTTATCACCGTCTGAAGAAATCTGCTCTAAAAAACAAAGTCAAAATTTAAAGATTTGCAGCTTACTTTTCTTCCAATCCAAATTTTAGAAATTTTAATCGCTAAGCTGAAATTGAGTACATGGTTGGAATTGCATGTCTCAGTAATCCAAGATATAACTCTGGATAATAATCTTATTACTTTTCAATCTCTCCAGGATAAATATACTTTACCTAACAAAGAAATTTCGACATGGTTAAAATTACAATTATTCCTGACTTCAAAAAACATTCTCTTTTCTCTTCCCCAATTCATTATTGACCTTTTATCTAAACCATTCGATAGCCCCAAATGGGTGACAAACCGTCTGTATAGGATTTACAATGATGACATTGAACTACTAAAGACTAAAAACATAATAACTTGGGAAAAAGAACTCCAAGTTCAAATAGACATATCACAACTCTCTTCATCTCTAGACATCATTTACTCAAACACTCTGTGTGCTTCTCTACATGAGTCCCACTATAAGATCTTGTCTAGATGGTACTGGACACCAGAGAGAATTTATCAAATCTCACCATCGACATCATCTGACTGTTGGAGGTGTTGCGGGAAGATGGGGACCCTCTCACATATTTTCTGGGGTTGTCCTAAGCTCAATAATCTTTGGACAGAGGTTAGAAACCTTATTAAAAATCTCACTAGCTTACGAATTTCCCTTAATCCACAATTGGTTCTTCTGCTGCTAGGTATAGATACTTTCCCCAACAATCTAAGGCACATAATTTGTCACATTTTAATAACTACTAAATTGTTGATAGCTTCACGTTGGAAACAAGTTGAAGCTTCAACCATAGCAGATGTAATAGACAGAGTTTAAATCCACAATATCTATGAATACAATGTAGCCCTTAGACAGAAGGACTTGAATAAATATGAATTTAAATGGGATATTTGGTCGCAAAACTTTATGCCAAACTTAATTTCTTGACACTCCATTAACATTGTGAAACTACGATTTTTGAATTCTGATTCAATAACGGTGCATTTATATCATTTTGTTTAATTCACTAACTGAATGTAGTTCCGAAACTTAGGCTATGATACTCTTTGTAAGAATTTGGGATGTTAAAAGTAATGTATTACCCCTTTGGTTAACCAACTTGTATGATTATATTGTAAGTTCCTTTTATGTTGTCTGTTTTTCTCCTTTCCCCAAATTTATGTTCTTTCCTTGTAAATCTGTGATTAAAACATATTGCATAGATATATCTGTATTATATGATAAGAACTCACATATGTTATATCTACAATAACCACTCTGTATAATATAATACATAAAGTATTTACAGTTTTGTTAATTGAAAACTTAATAAAAATATTTTAAAACAATGTTAGTAAAATCATAAACGGCACTCCAGTATGGTCTGATGAGACGCCGGAGTAGGGGTCTAATCTGGGTATATGGTAGCAGTAAAACTCGGCAATCAGTAGACAAAAGTGAATTTATTTACAATAGGTCAGTTTGAAGAAACAGGTTATAACGTTTCAGTCCTACATGGACCTTTATCAGATAAATACTGTGGTGTCATAATGGGATGTGAGCATGTGATGTTCACAAATGTCAGTTGAGAACACAAGGGCTGGGTCAGCTGAACAGGTACAAGGTGTCTGCACTGCAATAATGTCACTAAATTACCATCAGGAAGGTGCTTCCACTACAGCATTTATCTGATGAAGGTCCATGTAGCACCGAAACGTCATCATAAGCTGTTTCTTCGGACTGATCTATTGTAAATAAACATCTTTTGGTGCGCAGCCTGCTGAGTGACGAGTTTTACTGCTACCCTTCACAATGTGGCTGTATATTCTTTGCCAGACATTGAGACCAGCTATACACTCCTATTATTATCAGCATTACATTAAGGTAACCACGAGGGTCTTTATGATGCATACTAGCACTAAAAACACCCAAGTATTGTCCTATGGTGAGAGCAGCAGGTCTACTCCTATGTCCCTCACAGTGTGAGGCACCTTTCTAACCTTATATGTAGAGTTGTGTATTTATTTATTAATGAAAAATACAAAGATAAAGAATTGTTTCTTGAACCTTATCTGAGTCTTAGCCTGGTCACATTGATTTCCTGTTTCCTATACGGTGACAATAAAAATAGACAATAAATATTTACAAAAACATATCATGATGATTTATGTAGTACTAAGCTGCCAAACTATTGAATAACCTTTTAACTTATTTATATTTTAACGAATTCTTACATGAACTTTGTACAACAAAGAACCAAAGTCAGTTTTCAACAAAAGAAGCGGTACACGACTGTCCCTTTATTACTTATTCATTTATTTTACTCACTTATATAGCGCCATTAATTCCACAGCACTTTACAGACATTATGCTGGGGCTCACAATCTAAATTCCCTATCAGTATGTCTTTGGAGTATGGGAGGAAACCCACGCAAACACGGGGAGAACATACAAACTCCTTGTTAGGAAGGCTATTGCAGACAAATCGGGTGAAGCCATTACAAGCATACCAAAGAATATTCCCAGTGGAAGGGTGACACTGTGTACTCATGTACCATCTTGGGTATCTGCTCGGACTGTTCTATGTGTTTATTGTCAGTTTGGCGGTTCAATAAAGTATTGCCACACTGTTTTACCGGCACCCTTTGTTGTCTGAGTAGTATTATGTCCATGGAAGATACCAGGTCTTCACACATGCATTATAACCGGATCTTTATATTTACACAACCTTTTATTATACAGGATGGCATTACTACAATGTTTATTTGAATTACCCATTTAAAAAAAAAAAATTTATACTATCAGTGTGCTCTATATGCATGAGTATATACTGAATATGTGTGTATATATATATATATTTTTATATACATATATATACAGTTATATGAAAAAGTCTTAATCTTAAGCTTAATGTTTTATAAAAATTGGTGCTTTTGCAACAGCAATTTCAGTTTGATATATGTAATAACTGTTGGACACAGTAATGTTTCTGCCTTGAAATGAGGTTTATTGTACTAACAGAAAATGTGCAATCTGCATTCAAACAAAATTTGCCAGGTGCATAAGTATGGGCACCCTTATCATTTTCTTGTTTTAAATACTCCTACCTACTTTTTACTGACTTACTAAAGCGCTTTTTTTTGGTTTTGTAACCTCATTGAGCTTTGAACTTCATAGCCAGGTGTATGCAATCATGAGAAAAGCTACTTAAAGTGGCCACTTGCAAGTTGTTCTCCTGTTTGAATCTCCTCTGAAGAGTGGCATCATGGGCTCCTCAAAACAACTGTCAAATGATCTGAAAACAAAGGTTATTCAACATAGTTGTTCAGGGGAAGGATACAAAAAGCTGTCTCAGAGATTTAACCTGTCAGTTTCCACTGTGAGGAACATAGTAAGGAAATGGAAGAACACAGGGACAGTTCTTGTTAAGGCCAGAAGTGGCAGGCCAAGAAAAACATCAGAAAGGCAGAGAAGAAGAATGGTGAGATCAGTCAAGGACAATCCTCAGACCACCTCCAGAGAGCTGCAGCATCAACTTGCTGCAGATGGTGTCACTGTGCATCGGTCAACTATACAACGCACTTTGCACAAGGAGAAGCTGTATGGGAGAGTGATGCAAAAGAAGCCGTTTCTGCAAGCACGCCACAAACAGAGTCGGCTGAGGTATGCAAAAGCACATTTGGAGAAGCCAATTTCTTTTTGGAAGAAGGTCCTGTGGACTGATGAAACCAAGATTGAGTTGTTTGGTCATACAAAAAGGTGTTATGCATGGCGGCAAAAAAACACAGCATTCCAAGAAAAACACTTGCTACCCACAGTAAAATTTGGTGGAGGTTCCATCATGCTTTGGGGCTGTGTGGCCAATGCCGGCACCGGGAATCTTGTTAAAGCTGAGGGACGCATGGATTCCACTCAGTATCAGCAGATTCTTGATGATAATGTTCAAGAATCGGTGATAAAGTTGAAGTTACGCAGGGGATGGATCTTTCAGCAAGACAATGATCCAAAACACCGCTCCAAATCTACTCAGGCATTCATGCAGAGGAACAATGACAATGTTCTGGAATGGCCATCCCAGTCCCCAGACCTGAATATCATTGAACATCTGTGGGATCATTTGAAGAGGGCTGTCCATGCTCGGCGACCATCAAACTTATCTGAACTGGAATTGTTTTGTAAAGAGGAATGGTCAAAAATACCTTCATCCAGGATCCAGGAACTCATTAAAAGCTACAGGAAGCGACTAGAGGCTGTTATTTTTGCAAAAGGAGGATCTACTAAATATTAATGTCACTTT
This sequence comes from Phyllobates terribilis, assembly GCF_046119375.1. Lineage (NCBI taxonomy): Eukaryota > Metazoa > Chordata > Amphibia > Anura > Dendrobatidae > Phyllobates > Phyllobates terribilis. The sequence goes on along the minus strand of NW_027362771.1, from coordinate 411,775,217 downwards.
TCTGGTGAGGTGCCCATACTTATGCACCTGTCAAATTTTGTTTGAATGCAGATTGCACATTTTCTGTTAGTACAATAAACCTCATTTCAAGGCAGAACCATTACTGTGTCCAACAGTTATTACATATATCAAGCTGAAATAGCTGGTGCAAAAACACCAATTTATATAAAACAATAAGCTGAAGATTAATAGGGGTGCCCAAACTTTTTCATATGACTGTATATATATATATATATATAAATATATATATATATACACACACACACACACCATATTTTGCGAATTATGAGACGCACCCCAAATTTTGGGGTGCAAAATAGCAAAAATGTTTATTTAAATAAAGTGGTTCGCCTTATAATCCTTTTTACTTGGGGAGCAGCGGTGGTGGATCAGGGGTCACACACACCGGAGTATGGCGGTGAAGATGGCTGCGGCAGGAGTCGGGTGATGCTGCGGACCCCGGCCACTGAAGTCTGCGGTGAGCGGAGGTGAGGTTCCCTATCCGGAGCATACGAAAATCGGCATCTCGAAAGACGAGATCTCATCTCCCAAAATCTCAATCTGCGCATTGTTCCCTGATCACCAAGCTGCTTGCCTATTTTCCTATAGCCCTTCCCAGCCTTGTGCAGGTCTACAATTTTGTCCCTGGTGTCCTAAGACAGCTCTTTGGTCTTGGCCTTGGTAAAGAGGTTGGAGTGTGATTGGTTAAGTGTGTGGACAGGTGTCTTTTATACATGTAACAAGATCAAACAAGTGAAATTAATACAGGTATTGAGTGCAGAGTAGGAGGCTTCTTAAAGAAAAACTAGCAGGTCTGTGAGAGAGAGAATTCTTGCTGGTTGGTAGGTGATCAAATACTTATTTTATGCAATAGAATGTTAATTATGTAAAAATCATACAATGTGATTTTCTGGTTTTTATTTTTAGATTCTATCTCTCTCTCACAGTTGAAGTGTACCTACGATAAAAATTACAGACCTCTCCATTACTTGTAGGTGGGAGAACTTGCAAAATTGTCAGTGTATCAAGTACCATATTTTTCGGACCATAAGACGCACTTTTTTTCCCCCAAATTTGGGAGGAAAATGGGGGGTGCGTCTTATGGTCCGAATGCCACTTACCGGTGGTGGTGGAGCGGGATCGCAGGTCCCTCCGTTCCCTCGGCAACGGAAGTAGAGGTACTGGGGCCGGTGACTGGCTGCGAGGCAGAGCTGCGTGAGCGGCTTTCCGATGGCCGCGGCCATGTTACTAAAGCTGTGATCTACAGGAAAATGGTTGTTGGAGCCGGCACATGTGCTCTGCCACGCCGGCGGCCATTTTCCTGTAGATCACAGCTTCAAAAAGATGGCCGCGGGCATCGGAAGCCGTTCACGCCGCTGTGCCACGCCGCTCACAGCACGACACTGACCCCGGTACCAGCACCCCAGTGCCAGTCCCCCCAGGTATCAGGCCACCAGGTACCAGGCCCCCAGCGAGAGGGCCCCAGGTACCAGCCCCAGACAAGGGCCAAGCAGCATCTCACCTCTTCTGCTGTAGCCGCCGGGTTCCTGAGGGAGGGAAAGGAGGGCCTTGCGATCCTGCTTCACCTCACCGCATCTCCCCAATGCTGGAGCACCGGCTTCTCGCATCCAGGGTCCGCAGCATTCCTTCTCTTCCGCCGGCTTCCCTACCTCTTGTGACACCCGCTTCACCTTCCCCCAGGTAAGATACCTATTCAGACTATAAGAAGGACCACCATCTTATAAAAAATATTTTTTTTCCTATTTTCCACCCCAAAATTTGGGATGCGTATTATGGTCCGGTGTGTCTTATATTCGAAAAATACGGTAATTATTTTCTAGACAGTATATAATGCTCGACTCTGCACTGTGTCCCTTATGTCACATTTATATTCATTTTCTAAGCGTAATAGATTATAATGACACACATGCCGCTTTACTTTTGGAACCAAACACAGTACATGTGAAAAGCTATTCTCACAGGCTTTGCTTTTATCCCCTGACCAAAAAATATTAACATGCATGCTTATGATGGTGGAATTTTGTGGAATTGCACAGATAGAGTATATAGCTCTTTCACGGGTGTTTCCTTTGTTTTAGCAGACAGCCTACAAATTAAGGATGAGAGGGTTGAGGTCACCACTAGAGATGAGCGTTGTTCTACTCGAACTGTTCGCCAATCTTAAATTTGAGCTGTTTTGGGCGGTGTTCGAGCCGTTCGGCGAACACGAACGATTTGAGAAAAATTCGGCTGTTCGAGGTTATGTTCGATAACTGTTCGTGCACCAAAATCATAACTGGATTTTTTCTCAGTAATGATGAAAATTAATGTTAATACGCAGTTTGAGTGTACAGCGGGGCAGGGGGAGGGGCAGGGGATGGATCTCTGCAGAAATAATGAAGATCTCCATTTTTTTTTCTCTTTCCCGCATTTACAGTGGGGAGGTGCAATCTGTCAGCCTATCAGCAGCGCACACACGGAGCGAAGTGCTTTTTTTCACACAAGCAAGGGCATGTGTCATTGGCAGTGTATGTCACATGTCCTTGCCCTATAAGACCAAGCCATTTTCCCCGTCGCCACCATTTTCTCACTGCTGCAGCTGCGTGTTAGACGGCACCGCTGTTGCTGTGTGCGCTATACCTTGTTAATTTCAAGCCAATTTTCGCACAAATCTACAGATAGCTTGGGAGTAGGGAATAGTTGTGATTGCAGTCCTTTTAAGGACTAGGTTACAGCATTTCCTACGACTTTTATCAGGCAGGTCTGTGCTCTTAAATAGATAGGTTGTGGGAGTAAAGACTAATTGTAATTGGAGTCCTTCTCAGGACTAGGTTACATCAGTTCCTATCAGTTTTTGCCAGGCAGGTCTGTGCCAGTGCTGTGCAAGTTTTTTTCACAGCATTTGGCTGAATCTAGCAAAGCTAATCCTTTTTGGCCTATTGCAGAGTGTGTTAGTCAGTGGAGTAGCCAATCTGTGTTGCAAGATATACCACCTGTGTATAGAATACCAATTTTTTTACTGCACCTAGTGAAGTAAAATCTTTTGGGCATAGCATCATTCTATTAGTCCATCTATACTGACCTCCATCAGGTTGCAAATTGAATATAATTTTTTTCTGCATCTAGCTCTGAAAAAATATTTGGCCTTCTAGCAGTGTGTGGGACTTTCTCTATTAGTCCATCTATACTGACCTCCACCAAGTTGCAAACTGAATATATTTTTTTCTGCATCTACCTCTGAAAAAATATTGGGCTTGTAGCTGTGTGTGGGACTTGTTCTATTAATCCATCTATGCAGACCTCCATCATGTTGCAAACTGAATATAATTTTTTTCTGCATCTACCTCTGAAAAAATATTTGGGCTTCTAGCTGTGTGTGGGACTTGTTCTATTACTCCATCTATACTGACCTCCATCAGGTTGCAAATTGAATATAATTTTTTTCTGCATCTAGCTCTGAAAAAATATTGGGCTTCTAGCTGTGTGTGGGACTTGTTCTATTAATCCATCTATACAGACCTCCATCAGGTTGCAAACTGAATATAATTTTTTTCTGCATCTAGCTCTGAAAAAATATTTGGCCTTCTAGCAGTGTGTGGGACTTTCTCTATTAGTCCATCTATACTGACCTCCATCAGGTTGCAAATTAAAAATAATTTTTATCTGCATCTAGCTCTGAAAAAATATTTGGCCTTCTAGCAGTGTGTGGGACTTTCTCTATTAGTCCATCTATACTGACCTCCATCAGGTTGCAAATTAAAAATAATTTTTATCTGCATCTAGCTCTGAAAAAATATTTGGGCTTCTAGCTGTGTGTGGGACTTGTTCTATTACTCCATCTATACTGACCTCCATCAGGTTGCAAATTGAATATAATTTTTTTCTGCATCTAGCTCTGAAAAAATATTGGGCTTCTAGCTGTGTGTGGGACTTGTTGTATTAGTCCATCTATACTGACCTCCATCAGGTTGCAAACTGAATATATTTTTTTCTGCATCTACCTCTGAAAAAATATTGGGCTTCTAGCTGTGTGTAGGACTTGTTCTATTAATCCATCTATACAGACCTCCATCAGGTTGCAAACTGAATATAATTTTTTTCTGCATCTAGCTCTGAAAAAATATTTGGCCTTCTAACAGTGTGTGGGACTTTCTCTATTAGTCCATCTATACTGACCTCCATCAGGTTGCAAATTAAAAATAATTTTTATCTGCATCTACCTCTGAAAAAATATTTGGGCTTCTAGCTGTGTGTGGGACTTGTTCTATTACTCCATCTATACTGACCTCCATCAGGTTGCAAATTGAATATAATTTTTTTCTGCATCTAGCTCTGAAAAAATATTGGGCTTCTAGCTGTGTGTGGGACTTGTTGTATTAGTCCATCTATACTGACCTCCATCAGGTTGCAAACTGAATATATTTTTTTCTGCATCTACCTCTAAAAAAATATTGGGCTTCTAGCTGTGTGTGGGACTTGTTCTATTAATCCATCTATACAGACCTCCATCAGGTTGCAAACTGAATATAATTTTTTTCTGCATCTAGCTCTGAAAAAATATTTGGCCTTCTAGCAGTGTGTGGGACTTTCTCTATTAGTCCATCTATACTGACCTCCATCAGGTTGCAAATTAAAAATAATTTTTATCTGCATCTACCTCTGAAAAAATATTTGGGCTTCTAGCTGTGTGTGGGACTTGTTCTATTACTCCATCTATACTGACCTCCATCAGGTTGCAAATTGAATATAATTTTTTTCTGCATCTAGCTCTGAAAAAATATTGGGCTTCTAGCTGTGTGTGGGACTTGTTGTATTAGTCCATCTATACTGACCTCCATCAGGTTGCAAACTGAATATATTTTTTTCTGCATCTACCTCTGAAAAAATATTGGGCTTCTAGCTGTGTGTGGGACTTGTTCTATTAATCCATCTATACAGACCTCCATCAGGTTGCAAACTGAATATAATTTTTTTCTGCATCTAGCTCTGAAAAAATATTTGGCCTTCTAGCAGTGTGTGGGACTTTCTCTATTAGTCCATCTATACTGACCTCCATCAGGTTGCAAATTAAAAATAATTTTTATCTGCATCTACCTCTGAAAAAATATTTGGGCTTCTAGCTGTGTGTGGGACTTGTTCTATTACTCCATCTATACTGACCTCCATCAGGTTGCAAATTGAATATAATTTTTTTCTGCATCTAGCTCTGAAAAAATATTGGGCTTCTAGCTGTGTGTGGGACTTGTTGTATTAGTCCATCTATACTGACCTCCATCAGGTTGCAAACTGAATATATTTTTTTCTGCATCTACCTCTGAAAAAATATTGGGCTTCTAGCTGTGTGTGGGACTTGTTCTATTAATCCATCTATACAGACCTCCATCAGGTTGCAAACTGAATATAATTTTTTTCTGCATCTAGCTCTGAAAAAATATTTGGCCTTCTAGCAGTGTGTGGGACTTTCTCTATTAGTCCATCTATACTGACCTCCATCAGGTTGCAAACTGAATATAATTTTTTTCTGCATCTAGCTCTGAAAAAATATTTGGCCTTCTAGCAGTGTGTGGGACTTTCTCTATTAGTCCATCTATACTGACCTCCATCAGGTTGCAAACTGAATATAATTTTTTTCTGCATCTAGCTCTGAAAAAATATTTGGCCTTCTAACAGTGTGTGGGACTTTCTCTATTAGTCTATCTATACTCACCTCCATCAGGTTGCAAATTAAAAATAATTTTTATCTGCATCTAGCTCTGAAAAAATATTTGGGCTTCTAGCTGTGTGTGGGACTTGTTCTATTACTCCATCTATACTGACCTCCATCAGGTTGCAAATTGAATATAATTTTTTTCTGCATCTAGCTCTGAAAAAATATTGGGCTTCTAGCTGTGTGTGGGACTTGTTGTATTAGTCCATCTATACTGACCTCCATCAGGTTGCAAACTGAATATATTTTTTTCTGCATCTAGCTCTGAAAAAATATTGGGCTTCTAGCTGTGTGTGGGACTTGTTCTATTAATCCATCTATACAGACCTCCATCAGGTTGCAAACTGAATATAATTTTTTTCTGCATCTAGCTCTGAAAAAATATTTGGCCTTCTAGCAGTGTGTGGGACTTTCTCTATTAGTCCATCTATACTGACCTCCATCAGGTTGCAAACTGAATATATTTTTTTCTGCATCTACCTCTGAAAAAATATTTGGGCTTCTAGCTGTGTGTGGGACTTGTTCTATTAGTCCATCTATACTGACCTCCATCAGGTTGCAAATTGAATATAATTTTTTTCTGCATCTAACCCAGCCAATAGTTTTGGCCTAATACCACAGTTTGGCCACTCAGCTCTGCTCGGTTCCCATCCATTGTTTTTTTGTGCAAACAACTCCAGAGTTGTGAATTAGTTAACCACCAAAATGAGTGGAAAAAGGCCTGCTGCTGGTGGAAAGGGGAATAGGCGTGTTGGGAAGGGGAAAAAAGGTTGTGTCCGTGGGGTAGGTGTTAAAGCAACAGTAACATCTGCAGAAGAAAGACCATCTTCCAGCCAAACTAAAATGTCTACTTCTTTTAGCGGACAATGTGATAAGATCCCTTTCTTACGGCCACGCCAATCGCTACAAATTCCAGATGAGGCACAAAAACAGCAGGTGCTTCAACGGATATCAAGTGCTCCTTTAAGTGGGCTCTCCTCCACATCAACTTCAACATCACAAATACTCCAGTCCTCAAAGGTGTTACCCCAATCGCACTTGCTTCCTCACAGCTCCCAAATCTCCAGCTGCCCGTCTGAGTATGAGGTAGAACAGATGGTTGAGTCTGCAGAGCTGTTTACTCATACTATAGCCTGGGAATCAGAGGTCGACTCCAGCGCTTCTGTGAATCCAGACGAGGAAATGATCTGCACTGATGCCCAGAATCTTTATGAGTCGGATCCAGGACCAGACGCAGAAGGTTCTGACCATAATGTAGACCCTCATTCCCAAACTGTAACTCCTGTTGGTGGAGACAATGAGGAAGACGATGATGAGACTCAAATACCTGATTGGAGCGACAACTTTAGTTTTTTGTCAGGGCAGGAACAGGTTGGCTCTGAGGACGACGGGTGTGATAACGCACAGGGTGATGATGATGAGGTTGGAGATCCCACTTACTGTCAACCCACAGTCAGCCAAGAGATGAGGTCAGCAGAGGAGGTGAAGGAAGATGCTAGTGACGACGAGGTCAGGTTGCGCCTTCCTGGACAGAGACGTAGTACTGGAAGCACGTCAACAACTGCATCCTCAAACACAACTCTGCCTCTCACCACAAGTCGTGGTGGCTCTTCAGGTCGCATGGGTGCTAAGCCTTGCATAGCCTGGGCATTTTTTAAGATCGATAAAGATGACCCAACTCGTGTTATCTGTAACATTTGTCAGCAAAAGCTAAGTAGAGGCCAAAAAATACATAGTTTGAGTACTTCATTCATGAACCGGCACATGGACATGAAGCATAAGTTGCAGTGGGAAGCTCAGTGTGCTACAATGCGGCCTAGCCGGCCGGGCCAACCACCGTCTGCCATATCTTGTGCATCCGCGGCCTCTTCATCCTCTGTGACTGGGGGGACAGCAGTCACACCTGTTTTGGGGCGCAGACCTGCCACCTCTTTACCCGCAACAGCCAGCGTGATTGGCAGGTCATCATTTTCTTTGGAGGTGGTAACACCAGCTGGTGTTGACCGCTGTCCGACATCGATAGCACCACCTTTGGATCAAGGCAACCTAACATGTCCGCCTGCATCTTCCTCACAGACCGGCAGTTTGCCGGGGACACCCTTATCAACCCCGTCTAAGCACAATAGCCAGCCCTCGGTCCCTCAGATGTGGACAAGTAAAAGACCATTTCCTCCTAGCCATGAGAAAGCTAAGAGGTTGAATTTCACCATCTGCAAGCTCTTGGCTACAGAAATGCTGCCTTTCCGCCTGGTGGACACAGAGGATTTTCGAGACCTTATGTCCGTCGCAGTGCCCCAGTACCAGATGCCCAGTCGGCACTACTTCTCAAAGAAAGGTGTGCCTGCGCTCCACCAGCATGTCGCACACAACATCACCGCTTCTTTGAGAAACTCTGTGTGTGACAGGGTGCATTTCACCACAGACACTTGGACGAGTAGGCATGGACAGGGGCGTTACATGTCGCTGACTGGGCACTGGGTAACTATGGTGACAGCAGGACAAGGGGCTGCTGTCCAAGTCTTGCCGTCCCCACGAGTTGTGCGTCAATCCTCTTTATGTCAAAGTTCCTCCACTGCTTCTGCCTCCTCAACCTCCTCTCGGTCTTCCACCTGCACCCAAAGCCTGTCTGGTCATGCCACAAGCTTTCTAACTGCGCAGAAGGGATCCTGCACACCTCCTTACTGTGCTGGCAGTAGGGCTCAACGTCATCAGGCGGTTTTTACTTTGAAATGTCTGGGAAATGTGAGTCACACAGCTGAGGAGTTGTGGTCAGCTCTGGAGAACCAATTTCATGAATGGTTGTCTCCACTGGACCTGAAACCAGGGAAGGCCGTGTGCGACAATGCTGCAAACCTGGGTGCGGCCCTTCGCCGGGGCAATGTCACACACGTGCCTTGTATGGCTCACGTGTTGAACCTGGTTGTCCAGCAATTTTTAGCCCACTATCCCAGACTAGATGGCCTTCTGCAGAGGGCACGGTCGCTGTGTGCTCACTTCCGCCGTTCGCATCCCGCAGCTCAGCGACTTACATCTCTACAGAAGTCGTTGGGCCTGACACTTCACCGGCTAAAATGCGATGTGCCTACCCGGTGGATTTCAACTCTGCACATGTTGCAGCGACTGTGGCAGCACCGACAAGCCCTGGTGCAATACGTTCTGACGTATAGCCTGGGCCAACGAGATCCAGAGGTGGGGCAAATCACGCTGGAGGAGTGGTCTCAGATCAGGGACCTATGCACCCTTCTGCACAGTTTTGAAATGGCGACGAAGATGTTTAGTGCTGACGATGCCATTATCAGCATGACTATTCCGGTGATTTACATGCTGGAGCACATGTTAAACAGAATTCGGAGTCAGGTGGTGGCACAAGAGGAGGTGGAGGAAGTAGAGGAGGAGGAGTTGTATGCGGAAGGGCTAACATCTGCAAGGTCCAGACGGTCGGCAGCACCAAGGCGGTAGGCATGTGAGGGTGGGGGAGATGGTTTTACCAGGGCGCATGGTAGCAGCCAAACTAGTGAGGAAGGTGCAGGAGCCCAGGAAGAAGTGGAGGACGAACTGATGGAAGACTCATCAGATGAGGGAGACCTTGATCACATTTCTGTTGTGCGAGGTTGGGGGGAGAGGACAGAGGAAGGAAGCATGATTGTTACCTCGCCACCAACACAACAGGGACTTGGTGCTCCTGGATGCGCAACACACATGAGTGCCTTCTTGCTGCACTACCTGCAACATGACCCTCGAATTGTGAGAATTAGAAATAATCCTGACTACTGGGTTGCCACACTGTTAGATCCTCGGTACAAAAGTAAATTTGCCAAAATTATTCCTGCCATAGAAAGGGATGCACGCATGCAGGAGTATCAGCAGAGACTGTTGCAGAATCTTACATGTGCTTTTCCACAAAACACCAGTGGTGCACGTAGTGAATCTCACAGTTCCAACTTGCCAACCGTGGGACCGTCAAGTGTTCAGCACTCAAACCGTAACAGAACCACAGTATCTGCTGGTAACATCAATTTTGCGGAATCATTTCACCACCTTTTCATTTTAATAAAGACCAAAAAAATGGTCATTTTTGAAATTATAAGCATTAGCAGGTTATTAGAAACTGAAATCAAACAGTTTTCAACTCAAAACTTTATTCTAGGTGATGTTACATTTTCACATAGGACCCCTTGTTCGAAAGGAGCTTCTGAACTCTCTCGTCCATTGAATTTGTCAGGTTTTGGATGGTTTCTGCTTCAATTGTTTTGCATGAGGACAGAATACCCTCCCAGAGCTGTTGCTTACATGTGAACTGCCTCCCGCCATCATAGACACTCCTTTTGATGATGCTCCAGAGGTTCGGAATGGGGTAGAGGTCAGGGGAGCATGGGGGTCACACATAAGTTTGTCCCCTTTTATGCCCATATCAGCCAGAGATGCAGATGTTTTATGTGCAGCATGAGATGGTGCATTATCATGCAAAAAAATGATCTTGCTGTGAAATACACGGTTCTTCTTCTTGAACCATGGCAGGAAGTGCTGTTTGAGAAAATCCACATACATTATGGAGTTCATCTTTAGCGCCTTCAGGGATCCTAAAGGGGCCGACAATCTCTCTCCCCATGATTCCAGCCCAAAACATTACTCCACCTCCTCCTTGTTGGCGCTGTAGCCGTGTTTGCGTGGGGTGTCCATCAACCAGCCATTCTCCACTCCATCCATCTGGACCATCGAGCGCTGCACGGCACTCATCCGTGAACAAAACAGTTTTGAAATCAGTCTTCATGTAATGTTTGGCCCACTGGAGCCGTTTCTGCTTGTGTGAAGTGGATAGAGGAGGTTGACAGGATGGCGTATGCACAGCTGCAAACCTCTGAAGGACCTGCATCTTGTTGTTCGGGGGACGTTGGAGGCACCAGCAGCTTCAAAAACTTGTCTGCTGCTATGACAAGGCTTTTTTGCCGCTGCTCTTTTAACCTGACGTAATTGCTTGTAGGAAAGAGTCCTCAATTTGCCCTTATCAGCACGTGTGTACTGTGAATCAGCTACATACTTCTTGATTGCCAAGACACTTCATCCTGATCATCACACAATGTTGATTGTAGTCATGCCTTGACCTAAACACTCCACAATTTGTTGCTTCTCAGCAGCCGACACATCCTTTTTCTTTCCCATTTTGGCAGAAAATGTAGGCTGCTTAATAATGTGAGACAGCCTTCTTAAGTAGTCTTGCCTTTCATTGGACACACCTGCCAAACTAATTAGCACAGGTGTCTGCAATTGCTTACAGTGATATAAAGAGCCCTGACACGCATCACCATCAATGAGTTTAACTGACAAACAAACAAATTCTTCCCTTATCACTCCTAAACACTTTTTGCATAATAATTTGGAACACAGTGTACATGTGCTTTTCCACAAAACACCAGTGGTTCACGTAGTGAATCTTACAGTTCTAACTTGCCAACCGTGGTCTGTATGGAGTTGTTCAATAAAGGGCCCAAAATTAAGATAACATAGATGGGAGAGGTCTCTATAAATAGGAATTCCTAAGTATTTGATACCCTGTGAGGGCCAGGCAAAGGGAAAGTTGGACTGGATGGAATCCTATATGGATTTGGGGAGGGAGACATCGAGGGCCTCAGACTTCGCTGCATTGATTTTAAAATTTGACCATGTAACAAAGTGATCTATTTCAGCCATAACAGCATGGATGGATATATGTGATTGAGTGATATATACTAGGACATCATCAGCAAATAGACAGCACTTGTACTCGGTGCCTCCCACCTCAATCCACCTAATATTGGGGTTATGGCGAATTGATGAGAGCAGGTGCTCCGTCACTAGGATGTATAAGAGAGGGGACAGAGAACATCCCTGCCTTGTCCCATTGGTGATTGTGAAAGGTGATGAAAATGTTCTGACGCGCCCCCTGGGCCTTGGGACACCCGGAGCCGGACCCTTTTTGGTGGATGCTGGTGGTTGTAGTCTCCGTGGCGGCGACCCGGTTCCGTGGCTCAGGGCGGTCAAACCAGTGGCGGAACTATTTATGTGGTTTTGATGTTTAAATGTCCGACTACGCCACCCGTGGATTGCGGTCAGAGTGAACCGCCGCTCCAGGGCAGACCGCTGAGGCTGGTGTTGTGGGTGCAGCAGAGCGTAGCATAACTCCCCACGGGAGGAGTATAGCCTCAGGGCAGTGTATGCGGAGGATGGGGGTGATGGTGCAGGGCAGCAGCAGTAACGACACGGAGTCAGTGATGCAGTCCAGGGCCTTTACTCACAGTTCTTATTATCCAGACCACGTCTGCAGGTAACGGCTGCCCACGTCGTACTGTGCTCACCAGGTGAGGGGCTCAGACAACTCCCAGATAACTTTGGAGCGCTTCACAGGACCCCCTTTGTATGTCCTTTGTCTGGCCTTTCTTACCAACCCTTCTGTCCGGCTGCCTCGGGCCTCCTCTTGGTAAACTTGGCGCCAGTTTCCCTGACCCTATGTGGTGCCTTCCTAGCGGGTGTAGCGAGGGGCTGCGCCACATAAAATGTCACAGCCTCCGGTTTCTAGCTGAGGGTCGTTTCCTGCCTCCACTAGTTTCGGGGACCGGCCTCCCCCTTTGGCCTGACCCCTCCACGCAGGTGGATTCGGGCGTGCGGTGGCGACTCGCCCGTCCGCACCCCTGGGATCCCTTCATTCCTCGTTCCTGGAGCCTTCTGCGCTCCTCTTCCTTCCTTCTCCCTCTTCCAGGCCTGGGCCTCTGTTACTAGGCCCGCCTCCGGAGCAGAGCTCATGCAGAGCCCCTGCTCCCTGCCACTTCTGCTCAGACTTCTCTGCACTGAACTAAGATGGTGCCCACCTTTTATACTCCCTTCTCAATGCACCCAGGAACTGCTTCCTCCCTGCTCCTGCACTACAGGGTTCCCCTTCCTCAGTGTTCCCTCCCCCCACTCCAGCCAGGGACAGGGACTGTCGTGCCCATCTCGGGCATATTGGTCGCCCTGCCCCACGGCAATGTGGTGTAATGCATGCAGGTGTCGGGTCCTGATCCACACTCCATCCTTACCTGAGAGTGAGATATCACACCTCTGGGTGAGGTGCAATACCTCTGTAGCAACCGAGCCCTCAGGGTGCTACAGTTCCATTTATCTTCAGCCTAGGTGACGTATTGTGATACAGGGCCGTGATTTTGGCTATAAAAGGGTCCCCTAGACCCCTACCCCAAGCTTTTTAAGAGAATCATATATGGCGTGCCAGGAGACTCTATGGAATGCTTTCTCAGCATCCAACGAGAGTATCTAATTACAAATTTTTAACTGCATCTAGCCCAGGAAATACTTTGTGCCTAGTAGCAGTGTCTGCTAGTCAGCGGATTATCCCGGCTGTTAAGCAAGCTACACCACCTGTAGTTTTGACACTTAATTTTTTCAAAGGAAATGCTTCGGGACCACGGGATACTCAGTGAAGAGCATCAGGAGGCACCCCAAGGCATAGGGGCTGGGACTGGCAGTAGGATGCCTTGCGGTGGACAGCCGAGCTCGATCCTTATAAAAGCTTTTTAACTGCAGCAGCTTTAGTGGACGCTACTGGAGCTGGAATTACGCGGCTGCTGGCATGAGACTTGCCCTCCAATAGATCCTTGTAAATTGATTTAAAGTGTATTCATTCAAATTAGAGAGACAATTTAAATTAAAAAGCTTAGAGCTGCCTCCACCACAGGGGGGCTCGCTCGACCCACCAGCGGACAGGCACCAGTATTGGGAGAGGGGGGCTGGCCGTCAGGGTTCACCGCGGCTCTGGCACAAACCCGGCGACACGGAGGTGGCATGGGCAGGAGCGGACTGAACGTGTCGGCTTCTCACTTTTTGGATTTTAGAAGGGCATGACATGCCTATATCTGTGTCTCCCCCTCCTTTTACTCCTCCACCTCTTTTCTTTTCGCATGACTATATGTACTTGTCACTTTTCCATGTGTTAGTTGTGTCTTCAGAGCAGTTTGTCAGCTTTTGGACACCTTTGAAGGTGTTTTCTATGTGTTTCTATGTGTTTTTGTTTGCCTGCCATTGGTTTTAACGGTGTTCGAAGGTGTTCGACGAACAGTTCGACGAACAGTTCGGCGAACACACGGGTGTTCGACGAACCGAACCGAACTCGAACACTACGGGGGTGGCTCAACACTAGTCACCACAGTTCATTATTATATGCAGGTGCTTCAGTAATGGCCTGGGAAGGCATATAATTGGAGAACCAGAGAAACCTCCATGTGATAGCCAATGTTACCCATTGTCGGAACTTACATTGATGCAGTGGGTCATGTGTTAATCCTGGAGGCAAAAAAATGCCTATCCTCATACTGGTTATTAAAAAGATGCACCCCCCCCTCCAAAAAATGACGTGGGGGGTTCCCCCCTATTTTTAAAAACCAGCAAAGCCTAAGCAGACAGTTGTGGGCTGATATTAGTAGGCTGGGAAGGGCCATGGATATTGGCCTCTACCCAGCCTAATAAGACCAGCCCTCAGACGCCACAGAAATGGAAAAATCCATTAGATGCATCAATTCTGGCGCTTGGCCTCAGCTCTTCCCGATGGCCCTGGTGCGTTGGTAATCGGGTTAATGGTTTTGGGGTTGATCTCAGCTAATGAACGCTGACACCAAGCCCAGGGCTTAGTAATGGAGATGTGTCTGTCAGACACCCCCATTACTAACCAGGTCAAAAGAAATAAACACACGTACAGAGAAAAGTTATTTATTGTAAAAGGTACTCCCCGACAATTACCCTCTTTTACCCCACTATTAAAAAAAATAATGAATAATCCTGAGGTGAATGCCCTAAATCCTTAATATGGAGGTCCCACGATGATCCCAGTCTTCTTTATCCAGTCTATCGAGTTCCATTCAGAGAACGCAGGTCGATAGAGTGGAGCTGCAGCCACTGCTGGGACTCACTCTGCGTAAAGAGAGAACCTGGCACGGATGCCGTGACGAGTGGTGACAGCAGGCATCACAGGAAATATTTTGGGATGGCGTAGGCATCACAGGAGACATTTGGGGCGACGGCTAGTGTATTCACATAGAGGGATATGAGTGTCCCGTCTGGCACACGTGCCATAGATTCGCCACCACTGATCTATGACATCATATGATTAGAAACAGACTAGCTGAATCCTTCTAAGCCATATGTAGAAACAGGAAGTCTCTTTTCCCTGCATGAGACATCAAGAGAACTACAATTCTACATCACTGCAAAGTGCTTAGCAGACCAGCTTCATCCCCTTTTCAACTCCTGAACCAGCTGCTCCATTCCTTCCTCTGCCAGGGATCTTGCAGTGATGCCAACCAAAAGTATGTTGTGGTATTGTGGTAGTATGATGTTCAGAAGATGCCAATTAGCAAAACTGTGACTGTAACAAATCACGCATGTAACCTCTCATTTGAAGCAGACAGCAACTTAAAAAAAATTGATGACTTTAAGGGCTTGGTGAGCACAGGGTTTTCTAGAACTCTAAAGTGTCTCCGGTCAGCTACACATGACTATGGAAAAGACAAAGCAAAATGCGCCCTCGTCATGTCTGCAGGTCCTCTACTAAAGCCGGCAGAGACTTTTATGTCAAACAATGCTGCTGATTTTAATATCTGTACAATTTAATGCCAGTGGGAATGGACATTGCACAGAGGAACATTCAAACAAGAAAAACCAAGGATCTGACAAGATGAATTAGATTTAATTTATTTTATTTTAACCTGAAGATGTGTTTCGTCATCTTATCTTTTCCCAAGTTCTCCTAATATTACCATCTCCTTCTGAGTTTACATTGTAACTTCTACCCCAGAAGAAGGCAGACGCCGAAACATACGGCAGGTTTTCTTGGGACCTTGGATTGGCACCACATTCCTCTATAGGTATTATACCTTATTCCCACAGGGTTGTATGTACATTTGGTTATGGGTTTTATTTTGGCTATGATGTCAGGAGATATGTCAAATGGTCAATGGGATATACATTGAGTACTACTGTAGCCAATTGTCAACTTAAATGTAGTTTGTGAGGCTGTGGTGCCACCTAGTGGTTACCTAGCTGATTACACATTTTTTATGTGATTTTAACTTGTATTTTTCTAAATAAAAAGTTTATATCGTTATTGTATTTATGTGGTTCTTTTGTACGTTTGTCTTATAGGATACATAAATACACCGAAAAAATCCAGAAAAAAGGCCATAAAGTATAGATAATATAGTATACCCCAAAAAACAACTTTACAAAGGGCCAAGTACAAGATAAAAATACATTTTTAATGAAATTTGAATTAAAAAGACACACATAATATAAACATTAAAAAGTGAGATAAAACACACACAAGAAGGCACAGGGTGAGCATACCCAGCTAAGGAGGCAGCGTATAGTATAGAGATAGCTATAGCACTGTAACCATTATTCAAAGTCCGTTACAAAGGTATAAATAATATTGTTACTACTATGCACACAGAGTTACAATCAATGTATTACACATAACTATATATATGTACTATATATAGGGCACCATGATGGCTCAGTGGTTAGCACTGTACTATATATAGGGCACCATGATGGCTCAGTGGTTAGCACTGTACTATATATAGGGCACCATGATGGCTCAGTGGTTAGCACTGTACTATATATAGGGCAGTACGGTGACTCAGTGGTTAGCATGTACTATATATAGGGCAGCACGGTGGCTCAGTGGTTAGAACTGTACTATATATAGGGCAGCATGGTGGTTCAGTGGTTAACACTGTAGTATATATAGGGCAGCACGGTGGCTCAGTGGTTAGCACTGTACTATATATAGGCCAGCTCGGTTGACTCAGTGGTTAGCACTGTACTATATATAGGGCAGCATGATGGCTCAGTGGTTAGCACTGTACTATATATAGGGCAGCACGGTGGCTCAGTGGTTAGCACTGTACTATACAGGACAGCATGGTGGCTCAGTGGTTAGTACTGTACTTTATAGGCTAGCATGGTGACTCAGTGGTTTTACTATATAGGGCAGCATGGTGGCTCAGTGGTTAGCACTATACTATGTATAGGGCAGCATGGTGGCTCAGTGGTTAGTACTTTATATATAGGGCAGCACGGTGGCTCAGTGGTTAGCACTACTAGATGTAGGGCAACATGGTGGCTCAGTGGTTAGCACTGTACTATATAGGCTAGCATGGTGGCTCAGTGGTTAGCACTACTATATATAGGGCAGCACGTTGGCTCAGTGGTTAGCACTTTACTATATATAGGTCAGCACGGTGGCTCAGTGGTTAGCACTTTACTATATACAGGGCAGCATGGTGGCTCAGTGGTTAGCACTGTACTATGTATAGGGAAGCACGGAGGTTCAGTGGTTAGAACTGTACTATATATAGGGCAGCATGGTGGCTCAGTGGTTAACACTGTACTATATATAGGGCAGCATGGTGGCTCAGTGGCTAACACTGTACTATATATAGGGCAGCATGGTGGCTCAGTGGTAAGCACTGTACTATATAGGGCAGCACGGTGGCTCAGTGGTTAGCACTATACTATATATAGGGCAGCATGGTGGCTCAGTGGTTAGTACTTTTTAAATAGGGCAGCATGGTGGCTCAGTGGTTAGCACTGTACTATATAGGCTAGCATGGTGGCTCAGTGGTTAGCACTACTATATATAGGGCAACACGTTGGTTCAGTGGATAGCACTTTACTATATATAGGGCAGCACGGTGGCTCAGTGGTTAGCACTTTACTATATATAGGGCAGCATGGTGGCTCAGTGGTTAGTACTGTACTATATATAGGGCAGCATGGTGGCTCAGTGGTTAGCACTGTACTATGTATAGGGCAGCACGGTGGCTCAGTGGTTAGCACTGTACTATATAGGCTAGCATGGTGGCTCAGTGGTTAGCACTACTATATATAGGGCAGCACGTTGGCTCAGTGGTTAGCACTTTACTATATATAGGGCAGCATAGTGGCTCAGTGGTTAGCACTGTACTATGTATAGGGAAGCACGGAGGCTCAGTGGTTAGAACTGTACTATATATAGCGCAGCATGGTGGTTCAGTGGTTAACACTGTAGTATATATAGGGCAGCACGGTGGCTCAGTGGCTAACACTGTACTATATATAGGGCAGCACGGTGGCTCAGTGGTAAGCACTGTACTATATAGGGCAGCACGGTGGCTCAGTGGTTAGCACTATACTATATATAGGGCAGCATGGTGGCTCAGTGGTTAGTACTTTTTAAATAGGGCAGCATGGTGGCTCAGTGGTTAGCACTGTACTATATAGGCTAGCATGGTGGCTCAGTGGTTAGCACTACTATATATAGGGCAACACGTTGGTTCAGTGGATAGCACTGTACTATATATAGAGCAGCACGGTGGCTCAGTGGTTAGCACTTTACTATATATAGGGCAGCATGGTGGCTCAGTGGTTAGTACTGTACTATATATAGGGCAGCATGGTGGCTCAGTGGTTAGCACTGTACTATGTATAGGGAAGCACGGTGGCTCAGTGGTTAGCACTGTACTATATATAGGGCAGCATGGTGGCTCAGTGGTTAGCACTACTATATATAGGGCAGCACGGTGGCTCAGTGGCTAACACTACTATATATAGGGCAGCACGGTGGCTCAGTGGTTAGCATTGTACTATATAGGGCAGCACATATCAGTGTTTGTCATCCATTGCTGGTGGTGTTTTTCGGTGTCAGAACACTATCCCACATTATATCTATCACATTATACTTCATGGTGCTATTTTTGGCTCATGAGATAATTACAGATTGTAAAGACAGACACACAGATGAAAAACAGATTCAGCACACTGATGAAGAACAGTCCGTTTTTTTTCGGTTCTGAAAAATCATGGATGTGTGTATAAGGATACGTTCACACAATGTATTTTACGGTTTGTATTAGAGCAGCAAGGTCTGATCTAACCACAGGTCTCCTGACGTGAAAGTCTGGAGTATGTAAGGCTGTGATTTCAGGCCAGGAGAACTGCAGTTGGACATTGCAGCTATAACAGACCATAAAATACAATTGTGTGAATGCGCACAAAGCTGAGTTCAGACTGCTGATGTGGTTGTCTGTGTGTGCCCATCTGCCTTGTGGATGGGTGGAGGAGCTACTTTCTATTTCATGCACTGACATCTCATCCTAGAGAGCCAAGCTTCAAAGGTGTGCAGATGGTCATTGTAGCCAGGCTGGATATTTCCTATTTACTATATGGAGGTGGGGGGGATTGGAGACACAAAGTTTTTAAAATGCAACGTGCTTGCCCATAAATTAGCCCATGGTCCAGTCACAGACGAGTAATTTTAATATTATAATCTAGGCCATCCTAGAAATGTGAGCCCAGGACCAGGCATATAAAAAGATGGGTTGCACAATAGGAAGGTATTCACATATGGGGGTCAACTGCGATTGGTTGTGATCGATAATTAATTTCTCCTTGCCTCAAGGAAACAGAAGAATAATTTTAGATGGAAACGTTTTGCTATATCTGTTGTTTCTCCCTTTTTTTCTTATAACTTTTGTATATTTGTATGTCATTTTGTTCTTATCCTTTAATACTTTTTCTTGCAAGCACTGTATTTTTTTATATTAAAGCTTAAAACTTTAATACGTGTGGTCCTTGTATGCTCTGAAGAATCCATAGGCCTTCAGAGACCCTTTTGATTGTCTGACATTAGACAGTAGTCTATTTCGGGGACTCATCACCCTGTGTGGTAATGAGTGGTGGCAGCATGTTGTGTAGCCGGGGTGTGTGGACTGTGTTGGGGTGTGATTCATGCTCACTTTGCAGCTTATACGCAGAGACTGAGTGAGAGGTGTGAGAATGCGTGGTGAGGCAACACAGAGACCGTTTCCATTTAAATGTCCAGTCTGGTTTATTGGGGCTTCATAAACCATGCCACAAGCAAAGGAAAATAAACGGCCTTTCAGTGCAGGCAAAACAAAGTAAACAGTTCCAACAAAGTCTCTTTAGAGACAGTTCAGGACACACAGGCTGGATAGCATCCAGCAGACCGGCTCAGTCTGGAGACATCACACAAGAGGTCTTCTTACCTCCACTCACAGAACATGTGTCAAACACACAGACTCCACTTTATCATGTGAACCACACCCAAAGGTGGGGTATGTGGGCAACCATCTCTCAGGCTGCCCATAAACCTGACCCAGATGCACAAAAAAAGCTTCTTAGTACTATTAGTACTAGAGCATTCCTCCAGGTTTACATCAGAGGGCAACCACTTCCGTGATGCATACCTCCCATCAACTATGTGTCCCGTAGCCTCATTACAGAGGATATAAATTAACATGTACAGGCGCACTCCACATCACTTGCTGAGAAGTGTGTATGTGACACCCCTCAACATTGAAATTGCAACACAAGGAAGGAACAGTCATGGAATTATGGAAATCACAGAACCGATAGACATGTTCATGATATCCAAATGATGAAAATATGGAAACAAAACTTTCAAAACATGTCAATTTAATCAGTATAAAGTGTGAGTGCTACTACTTCAAGCAGAAATACTTGCACTTACACGCCTTGGCTGCTATCAATGAAGTGATTAATGCTTGTCTGTGAAATCTTCTCTCGTGCTGAATACACATGGGCACACAAATCATCAAGAGCTCACAGTAGCACAAGCAACATGCCACAGTTTCTAGTGCTCAACTATAGCGGCTTCCATCATCTCCCCATGATACGATTGTTGGGATCCGATGGCTTCCCATGGCAGTCGGGGGGCTGCTGAAGGCCTTCATCGCTGCCATCTCGGTCAGCTTTAGAGGAGACCGTAATTTACACTATATATTTTAATACTGCGGTTTTGCAGTAGGTAGTTTAAAGAGGACCTGTCAACTGATAAAGACTGCCCAATCCACAGGAGGTATCTATCAGGCACCGGCTGTATGATCTCAGCCAGGTATGTTTGACTATGAAACGCCGCTATTGAGCAATTGTAAGTGCACAGTGCTGTATAATATGATGACTGCAATTTATTAAGAGGATAAAAACTTTGATGGGAGGAGGAGTGCTCTTTTAAATAAAAATTAATGAATTGAGAAGCTACTTTACCCAGACTTCTGTTGCCTGGCACAATTGGCCTGCCAGTAGAGTCTTGTGGATTTTAGGAATCAAGCAAAAGGTAGTAATGAGTGCATTAAATACTTGCAGATTTCTTGAGGAAAATGCATTTTTCATATGCTGCACTCAAGATGGCTTGTAATTCGCCTTGAAAGGACGTAATAGGATAAAATATCAGTTGTAATACATTTTTACTATTACAACAACTTGAAGCCTTGTTCTTCATATTTACTAGTTAGCCAAATAATAAGATTGCCCCCCTTGTCAGCGAGTTTGAAAACAATAACATTCCAAATTTGCAATTATTTGAACACTTTTTGTTCTTGAATTGAGTTGTTATACACTGCTCAAAAAAATAAAGGGCACACTTAAACAACAGAATATAACTCCAAGTAAATCAAACTTCTGTGAAATCAAACTGTCCACTTAGGAAGCAACACTGATTGACAACCAATTTCACATGCTGTTGTGCAAATGGAATAGACAATGGAAATTATTGGCAATTATCAAGACACCCTCAATAAAGGAGTGGTTCGGCAGGTGGTGACCACAGACCACATCTCAGTACCAATGCTTTCTGGCTGATGTTTTGGTCACTTTTGAATGTTGGTTGAGCTTTCACACTCGTGGTAGCATGAGACGGACTCTACAACCCATAGAAGTTGCTCAGTTAGTGCAGCTCATCCAGGATGGCACATCAATGCGAACTGTGGCAAAATCATCCATTTTCATTTTGTTGCAGCGTGTCGGTCAAGCTATTCACACTAGGTCTCTGTGTAGAATAATATTAGTAAATTATAGGTCTGCTGTTTAAAACCGTGGTTCTCTGTCAGACATATCACCTATAAGAGTGTTCCAAAATCAGCTATTTCTTCCATTTTCATTTCGTTGCAGCGTGTCGGTCAAGCTATTCACACTAGGTGTCTGTGAAGAATAATATTAGTAAATTATAGGCCTACTATTTAAAACCGTGGTTCTCTGTCAGACATATCACATATAACTGCGTTCCAAACTCTAGAACTCTACGCTGCAGATGTTGGGAAGGATTTGTGAGCAGAAGAGGGCAGTTGTTGACTACCAGCATCAACATGGCCTTCGGTATTCAGGTCAGACTCCACACATAAAACCTAAGGAGTGGACATGGATGTCAGACATCTGTACCATCCTTCAAAACTTTAAGGACTCCACCAAGATGGTGAGCGGCGATGACGCCATAATTAGCATCACCATCTCGCTTCTCTGTCTTCTGAAATGCTCTCTGCTCTCAATTAAAGAGGATGCATTGCAGGCGGAGCACGATGAGATGGAGCAAGGAACCATACAGGGTGATTACACACAGCCCAGCATCATCTCATCCCAACGTGGATTGGGTGACAATGGGGAAGAGGAGGAGGAAGAACAGGAACTAATTTCCTGCGCTATAGACGGTACTACCTGCACAACTGTCATACCGTTTGTTCAGCTTGGATGGCCTGAGGACAGGGAGGAGGAGGAAGAGGAGGATGAGGAGGAGAGCATGGTTAGTCGTCCTCTTGGTGAGGACATGGAAGTCTTGCCTCTTTGCAGTCTGGCACACATGGCTGAGTTTATGTTACGTTGCCTTTCCCGTGACCCTCGCATTATCCAAATTTTGGGTGACGTCATTTTTCACAAGTGAAAGTTTCTCTTTGTTCAAACTAGCGCTGGATATTATTAAGTTACTGTTCTTAGCAATTTAAAGCTGTGGTCAGTCTAGTTACACTGAAAGTAAGATCCAGTGGACCCTCCTGTACACTTGGGCACACTAAGTTTCAATGTTAAAAGTGGCACAACAGGTATATTAAAGAAGAAAGCCGGCGGTGTCATTCTTCATAAGTGAAAGTGATTCTCTGTTTAATCTGGCGCTGGACATCCTTTATTTACTGTCCTTTACAATATAAAGCTGTGGTCAGTCAAGTTTCATTGAGGAATAGATCCAGTGGACCCTCCTGAACGCTTGGATTTCCTTATCTTCAATTTTAAAAGTGGCACAGCTGATATATTAAAGAAGAAAGCCGGCAGTACCGCAGAATACCGGCATTTGCGATCTGGGAAGAATTCCCAGTACTGCTCATCTCTAAAAAGGAATTTATGTACTTTACTAAGTTGGGATCTATTGGTTCTTGCCTATTTTAGGTCACAGTTAGTTCTTACAAGAAGATCCTCCCTTCTATAGTTATAGATATTGTTTCTATATATACAACTCTGGGTTCAGTTATTGATTGAATTTATAGTGATAACGAAATCAATCTATTCCTATATACTAGAACCCTATTAAGCAAGATTTTGTTTTATGGTTTAATTCTGGATATGATATAACTTATATCTGTAAGGATTTGTTATTTAACCCATTGAAACACTGATGTCAAAAGAAAACCGTTTACACTGATGAATATTATCTTGTAAAACATTGTCTTTCTCATTTTTTAAACCCCATTGTTTTCTTTGAAATTCTATTATTTTCTCTAGCTTCAATATAGGATTATTCTATATAGTTATTACACTTATTTAAATTATAAGTAGTAACTTATTGGATTTTTTATAAAATAAACGAATTAGTCCGATCCCTTTATAGAAAATGAGTAAATTAGGGGCTATCCCCAAATCTAATGTCCCGACTTCTAAGAAGTCCCCCAAAAAAGGTTTACCCAAACAGCTCCATTCTTGTATTGACCCTGCAGTTGATACTCCTAATCTTCTTAGTCCCACTAAATCCAGGTCCCTATTAAAAAGGGTTACGGATAAATTTGAACCAAACAAATCTAACACATCTTTATCATACATTAAAGCTGTTAGACATGAAGGGAATAATAAAAATTTGGCAAAACCCAAAGATCCGTCAGGGAAAATATTGGGAAAAGACAATCCTATACTTTTGAACCCTGATTCAACACCAATAGACAATCTGTATCTTTCGATATCATCAAAAAGGAAGGGTCTGGTAGTTGGGGTTATAGATCCTCACATGAGGATCTAGAAAAAGAAAATGAACTGGACAATACTTCCCCTAGCTTAAGTCCAGAAAGAATCCGTTTTAAGAAACACCCGGATTCTCCTCCCTCAAACATTATGGGTAAAATCCCCATTAATAAAGATGATTTATACTTACCTATGAGGAATGAAATAGAATTATTTATGACGAACCTGGCCGAAAAATTTAATCTTAATATGAATACTGCCTTTGAAAAGCAAGCGGGGATATTCCAATCGACATTTGACCTTTTCAATAAAAAATTGGAAGAACAAGAAAAAAGAATAACAGATGTTGAGGGAAAAAACATTCAACTTACTAAAACTAATCAAAATCTAGTTCAAGAAATCAGAAAACTTAAAATAAAAGTTGCAGATATTGAAGACAGGAATAGAAGGAATAATATTAAAATAAGAGGGATTTCGGAAAATGTTCCTTCAGGAGAGTTATCAGAATTTGTTAAATCAATTTTCAAAAAGGCTATTCCTTCACTGTCCAATATGGACTTGACCATTGACAGAATCCATAGGCTTCCACGTCCTAGTTTCATCTCATCAGACATACCCAGAGATGTATTGCTCCGTAGTCATTATTATAATACAAAAGAGAGAATTTTTGGTTTTATCAAAGAAAAAAAGTATTTTCCAGCCCCATTTAATCAGCTTAAAATATTCTCAGGTCTATCAAAAGCTACAATGGATGATAGGAAAAGTTTTAATGATATAACAACTTATCTTCGGGACAAAGGAATTCCATATAAGTGGGGTTTTCCTTAAAAACTAATCGTTTTTTCCAAAAGGAAATCTGTACCCATCTATTCCCCGCTAGAAGGTAGGAACTTATAGACAAAATTAAAAATTATTCTCCCACTAAGTCTAGATCTTAGCTAAAAGATACCCGTTGAGGGGTATAGTGGTGTATTTTACAATCTGATTTTACTCTTTCAAGTATCTTTAGATGATCTATTGAATTTTTGCAATATCGTCTATCAAATTGGAAAAGTTTCTATGGGATCTTCACGAACTGTCCCCGAAAGAAGAAGCAGAATCCATCAGAAAGTTGGATTCCTTCAAGAGGACTCTGTTTTGAAATTTCAAGTTTTTTTTTTTTGTTCTTTCTGCTTTGTAATTTATTCTTTTATTTTATATTACTTTGGTTATATTATTGTTATAATTTGAACTTGAGTTGTTACTTACATTTTTCACCTGAGTGTCTCTGGAGACCTACATTTAGGTCAGTAAATACATAACGACCCTTTGTTTCATCTTGTGATTCCCTAGGATGAGTTTCAATCTCCTGACATATAATGTTAGGGGATTGAATAGTCCTAATAAAAGGTTTTCTTTCTGGAAAGAAATTACTAAACTTCAAGCGGATATCATTTGTATCCAAGAAGCAAAATTCTCAATAAATAGTCATCCAAGTTTTTACCACAAAAATTTCACACATATTTTCGAATCTCTAAATATTAAGAAAAAAGCAGGCGTAATTACTATAATTAAAAATTCTACCCCTTTCAAATTTATTGAAGAATATAAAGATAGCAAAGGTAGATTTCATATTCTAGTATGTTGCCTAAATGACCAACCTTGCACCATTGTAAACTTATATGCCCCCAACAGAGGTCAAATTGATTTCCTTAACAAGTTATTGGAAAAAATACCATTAATGAAAAAAGGAAATTTGCTCATGTTAGGTGATTTTAATATCGTACCGGATGGTGTTATGGATTCTTCTTCACCAACACGTCACCTTTCCTCTACTCTCAATAGTTGGTTATTCAAGAACGAATTATTCTACGTTTTTAGATGTATAAATACTTCTTCCAAAGAATATACACATTTTTCAGATGCCCATCAATCTGCCTCGAGTATAGATTTAATCGTCACTGAGATCTTTGTTCTTTCCAAGTTTAAAAAAATCACTATTAATGCAAAGTCTATATCGGACCATTCCCCTGTTATTGGAACAATTAATTTAGGTACTCCAATAAAAAATGATTTTTTATGGAAGTGCAATTCATATCTTATTTCACATCCTAATTATAAATCTGAAATAGAATTAGCCCTTAAAATTTTTTTTATTGACAATAATTCAGACTCTATAAATCCTATTGTACGATGGAATGCCCATAAAGCTTTCATAAGAGGAATTTTAATGCAAATTTCTTCGAGACATAAAAAAAACAATAGAGCCAAAATTTCGAAACTCCAATCCCTAAAGAACTTCAACAAATTAATCTTTCATCTCCCTCTTCTGTATTGCAAAGCGAAATTCTTAAACTTAGGCAGGAATTAAAGGCAGAAATTTTTTCTTCATATGAATCCATGATAAAAACATTAAAATTCAAATCTTACTCGTCTCTTAATAAACCAACTAGATTCATGATGAATCGCATTAAACAAAGAAGAATTCATAATAGAATCGACAGAATTAAATCGGCCGATGGCTCCTTTAGATCACATCCCAAAGATATTGCAGAATTATTTGCTAAGTTTTATCAAAGTTTATATAATATTAACCTCCAGTCTCATACCCTACAACCAAAGGAGAGTAGTATTGAAACATTCCTTTCTTCTATTGAATTACCTAAACTTAATAGTAATGAATTAACCCTATTAAATGCCCCTTTCACTCTTAAAGAAACAGCTGAAATAATTCAAAATCTTAAAAATGCAAAATCCCCCGGTCTGGATGGTTTTTGTGGTGAATATTTCAAAAATTTTAGTGAAATTTTAACTCCACACCTAACCCAAATGTTTAAAGTAGCATCTTCTCAAGGTTCCTTTCCGTCTGAGATGTTGGAAGCAACAATCGTTTTAATCCCCAAACCAAATAGTGATTTAGAGGAAGTCAAAAATTATAGGCCTATTTCTTTAATAAATGTAGATATTAAAATATATTCAAATATTTTAGCAAATAGACTGAACGAGATATTGCTCAATTTAATCAATAATGACCAAATAGGATTTATTAAAGGTAGGCAATCTATAGATGGCACAAGAAGACTAATTAATACCATTAAATTAATTCCTCTAAAATTCCATCTGTTTTAATAGCTTTGGACGCTGAAAAAGTGTTTGACAGACTGAACTGGAATTTTTTGAAACATACCCTATTGAAATTCGGCTTGGATAACCAATTCTTGACCAATGTCATGGCATTATATTCAAATCCGAGTGCAAAAATATATGTTAATAATCACCTTTCTAATTCATTTTTAATTTCTAACGGCTCCAGGCAAGGATGTCCCCTCTCCCCTTTGTTGTTCACAATTGCCATGGAGCCGCTGGCTCAAAAGATTAGAGAAAACCAAAATATAGTTAGCATACATACTCCTTCGCGCCACTTTAAGATTAGTTTATATGCAGACGATATCCTTTTAACCCTTTCAAATTCTTTAAATTCAATAAAGGAGTTAATTGACCTCCTTAAAATATTTTCAGAGATATCCTATTTTAAAATAAATAATGACAAATCAAAAATACTCTCCTTTAATTTAAAAAATGACTTAATTAATAACATCAAAAAGCTCTCTTCTTTTGGTTGGGCGGAAAAGAAACTTATTTATTTAGGCATTATAATAACAAAAGATGTCAATATCTTCTAACATTGACCAATTAATTAATACAATATCAAATGACTTAGCAATATACCGTAACCAAGATTTATCCTGGATAGGTAAGAATTTAACAATAAAAACCTTTATTCTCCCAAAAATACTCTATATTTTTAGATCACTTCCACTGAAAATATCAAGAACATATTTAACTACCCTCCAATCCCTTCTTAACTCATTTATTTTGGGAAATAAAAAAGCTAGAATTGCTAAAAATATCCTTTATAAGACAAAACTACACAGGGGACTTGGTCTTCCAAATGTTACGGTATATTATCTAGCATGTCTAGTCAAGCAAAGCTCATGTTGGCTACAAAATTTAGTTGCCCCGGCTTGGCTGGACTTGGAAATCACTCTAAATAACAACACACATCCTCGTGTTTTATTTTTTAAACATTTATTTATAAAACCTTCTAGTCTCCCATCCCATCCTATTTTTCAAGCTATCATATATGCTTGGCAAAAATTATCTAAACCAATAAGAGGTTCTGATAAACTTCAATATGTAAAACTCCTTCCACTAACATTCATTGCTTCTTTGGATGACTCTTATATTCCCTCTTGTTGGGCAAACTATGGAATAAAAAAAATTAAAAGATTTTTATGAGGGAGAAAATTTTCTTTCTTTTATTGACTTCAAAAATAAATTTAATCTACCCTCAACAGATTTCTTTCACTATTTAATAGCAAAGGATCTTATTCAAAAAAAATATTAGTAACAAACCTTTATGTTCTGAAGCCACTTCAACCTTGTTTAATAATTTTAATCATAAAATTTTTTGGAACCTTAAAAACATTTATAGTTGGTTCAATAAAGACACCGAATTGGTTAAGAATTCCTATATGTTTAAGTGGGAATCAATTCTACATTTTTCCACTTCTCCAGAAAATTGGGAAAATGCTCTAAGCTTTTCTTATTCGTCAAATATTTCAATGCCCCTCCATGAGGCACATTATAAATTACTTACTAGGTGGTACTATACTCCTACAAAATTATCATTTATAGATCCTAATAACCAACCGCTATGTTGGAGGAATTGTGGTTCCAGGGGGGATTTGTTTCATATTTTTTGGAATTGTCCAAAGATTAAATCTTTATGGTCACAAACTTTTGAACTCATTTATAAAATTTCTAAAAGTAAAATGAATATAACCCCTCAAATGGCATTATTATCTATTGGCATGGAAAATATCAATGGTTCAATTAGATCTATTATTATACATATATTCCTTGTTATAAAAAATGCCATTGCGTTTCATTGGAAGAAAACAGATCCTCCTACCTTTCCAGATATAATAGACAGAATCAAACTCCATAAAATCTATGAACATAAAATTGCCATTTCAAATAATCAATTTCATAAATTTTCCAAAAAATGGCTAAGATGGTCTGAATTATTTCCCTAATAAATTAATTCATTATTCAACCACGACTCAGGTGAATTATATTTCTGGTTATTAGTTCAATTCAAGTTCCAAATTATTTAACATAATATTTTTTTTTCAATGTAATTTTTATTGTAATATATTTTGTTGGTTACCTAATTATGTAATCTTTTTGTTCATATATTACATTTGGTTGTATTGTATGATATTATTGAGTACCTCTATTCTCCTTCCCCTCATTCCTTTTCTTTCCTTCCCCTGTTTCTCTCAATTTTCCCTAGTTCTCCCTTTCCTTCCTCTGCATAAAATTATTTAAAATTAATAAAATCATTGGAAAACAAATTTTGGGTGACAGTCATTACTGGTTGGTGATGCTTCTAGACCCACGCTACAAGGAGAACTTTATGTCTCTTATTGCCTTGCAGGACAGGCCTAATAAAATGATGCAGTAAGAGAAGGCCCTTGTTGCGGAATTATTAAAAAAATTCCCATCTGAAAACGCTGGCAGCAGAGGTCGCAGTTCGTTGGGACAACCAAGGAGTACAGGCAAGAGAGCCACAAATGCAATCCAGCAGAGGTAGGGAAAACTGTCAAAGTTCTGGGACAGTTTTCTCAGACCCTCCCATCGCACAGGCCCTGAGGCGCGGGTACTCTCACAAGGAGTGCAAAGTTTCGGAAGATGGTGAGGGAGTACCTTGCCGACCGTACCAACATCCTCCGTGATTCCTCTGAGTCTTATAATTATTGGGTATTCAAGCTGGACACGTGGCATGAACTGGCTCTCTACGCCTTGGAGGTCCTGGCCTGCCCTGCCGCAGGCATTTTGTCAGACCGGGTTTTTAGTGCCGCCGGTGGAATTATAACCGATAGGCGCATCCGCCTGTCAACTGAAAATGCTGACAGGCTGACTCTTATAAAAATGAACAAGGGCTGGATTGGGCCAGACTTCTCAACACCACCGAATGATAGCGGCATAACATAAACTCAAATACAGTGTTTTTCTTTGGGGAGGTCTAACTCTATTCCCATGCACCTCTGTCTTCACACCCAGACATGGGTATATGCCTCCTGATTTTGTGTATTGGCTCTTGTCCTCCTTCTCCGCATCCTCATCCTCCACCACCATATCACCACCATATGTACCATATCAACATATCTACGTCTCTTACAAGGGGCATTGGAGTTCCTCCAAATTTTTGGCAGCCGTTGCTTCACTGCATAGACAAACAGTATGGGAGACACACTTCCTAATAATGGGAACTTTGTTTTCAGGAGGCCCTCTGACCTCTACGTTTCTTGCAAGGGGCATTGGCGTTCCTCCAAATTTTTGGCAGCCGTTGCTTCACTGCATAGGCCAACAGTATGGGAGACACATTTCTAATAATGGGAACATTGTTTTCAAGAGGCCCTCCGACCTTTACGTCTCTTGCAAGGGGCATTGGAGTTCCTCCAAATTTTTGGCAGCCGTTTCTTCACTGCATAGGCAAACAATATGGGAGACACACTTCCTAATGATGGGAACTTTGTTTTCAGGAGGCCCTCCGACCTTTAGTGAGCTGAGCCCGCACTGAATCGGGAACATGTCAGCTGATTATTACAGCTGATATATGCCGGCAACAACCATGAGTGGAATCGCGATCCACCTTCGGCTGTTAACCAGTTAAATTATGCTGCCCTATATAGTACAGTGCTAACCACTGAGCCAACTGGGCTGCCCTATATATAGTACAATGCTAACCTCTGAGCCACCGTGCTGCCCTATATATGGTACAGTGCTAACCACTGAACCATCATGCTGCCCTATATAGTACAGTGCTAACCACTGAGCCACTGTGCTGCCCTATATATAGTGCTAACCACTGAGCCACCGTGCTGCCTTATATATAGTACAGTGCTAACCACTGAGCCACCGTGCTGCCCTATATAGTACAGTGCTAACCACTGAGCGACCGTGCTGCCCTAAAGTACAGTGCTAACCAGTGAGCCACCGTGCTGCCCTCTATAGTACAGTGCTAACCACTGAGCCACCATGCTGCCCTATATATAGTACAGCGCTAACCAGAGCCACTGTGCTGCCCTATATATAGTACAGTGCTAACCACTGAGCCACCGTACTGCTCTATATATAGTACAGTGCTAACCACTGAGCCACCATGCTGCCCTATATATAGTACAGTGCTAACCACTGAGCCACCGTGCTGCTCTATATATAGTACAGTGCTAACCACTGAGCCACCATGCTGCCCTATATATAGTACAGTGCTAACCACTGAGCCACCGTGCTGCTCTATATATAGTACAGTGCTAACCACTGAGCCACCATGCTGCCCTATATATAGTACAGTGCTAACCACTGAGCCACCGTGCTGCTCTATATATAGTACAGTTCTAACCACTGAGCCACCGATGTAACAAGCACAGGGATGTCAGCCATGTTCTGTCCATTCACGTTCTGTCCATTCACGTCATGCCCCATGAAATGAACACGCGGGTTGGGCCACAGCCCTGAAGCTTGCTACAATGCCCTCTATAGTATCCTTCTAGCTTTCTATAAGCTGTTAGATAACCATGAGCACAAGCACTGCTGCACCGGCCATGTTATACCATTATCAGTGTCCCT
The DNA here is from genome assembly GCF_046119375.1 of Phyllobates terribilis. Classification (NCBI taxonomy): domain Eukaryota; kingdom Metazoa; phylum Chordata; class Amphibia; order Anura; family Dendrobatidae; genus Phyllobates; species Phyllobates terribilis. Next base: position 411,743,800 of record NW_027362771.1, on the reverse strand, counting down.
TCTGTGTGAGTACTACAAGCACCAGCAGACTGATAGCCGCGCTCCTTGTGAGCGCTGTTGCTATGCTAGTTGTTACGCTTGCCTCCCCTCCCCTCTGAACTTCCTGTTTACGTGTAACAGCCTTCATCTTCCCCTGTGAACAGCGAGTAGAAAACAATTCGTTCCGGCTAAGGAAATAATTCCGGCAAGCGCAAAGAATCCTGGGAAGCCGTTGGCTCCAGTTCCCCGGCCAAGATGTCTGACATGGAGGATGACTTCATGTGCGATGATGAGGAAGATTACGACCTGGTAAGTTTTCAGCAGCGGGGCCGTGATGTGCTCGGGCTGTGCGGCCCGGACGGCGGCCTCCCCTCATTGCGCAGCTATTCGCCCGAGAGGGAACTCTGTTGGCGGGACAGTGAGCAGGGACGTCTCCCTCCCCCAGGCTGGCGCTCCCGGGGGGCACTGCTGGTGTAACGGGCTCCGGGCGGCCCTGGCTGCAGGTCACCCGGCTGCCTGCAGATGGCGGCGGACTGCACTCAGCTCCTGAGGCCTTGCTGGCAGCCAGGTATAGGCCGCTGAGTACCCACCGAGCAGAGCCCAGCCCTGATATGTGTCATGTACATGACCTGCAGGCTGCTGCTCTCTGTTACCAGCCAGACTGTGGTGGCCGACTGTAATGTGCTAATATAGGACCAGTAGACAGGGAGGGAGCGGTGTGGCTGCTGCAGGCGTTAGTCCTCACTACCCTGTAACCAGCAGCCGCCGTGGCACGGCGTGCATAGGGGGAGGCTGCCGCCGTGGCACGGCGTGCATAGGGGGAGGCTGCCGCCGTGGCACGGCGTGCATAGGGGGAGGCTGCCGCCGTGGCACGGCGTGCATAGGGGGAGGCTGCCGCCGTGGCACGGCGTGCATAGGGGGAGGCTGCCGCCGTGGCACGGCGTGCATAGGGGGAGGCTGCCGCACTATTTCCACTGTATTAACAACGAGACTTCTGACAGGTTTAATTACAAAAAATGACAGCTGAAGGTTGTTCTGATTGGTGGTTATGGGGGACGAGACGAGTTTTGTTTTTCCTTCTAGGTTGAGATTCTTTGGCTGCTTTGAGACAATATATTGTGTGTGATTTATCCGGGAGTTGCTGGTTGTTGAAAACCCAAGTAATCTGACATGATGTCAGCGAGTCGCATGTGGCGTAGGGTCCGTTCACACTACAGGAGTCTGTGGCTGTAAGCACTGTAGACCCATTGTAGTGGATGTGCTAGAGGACGTGAACGACTTTCCACACGGACTTCAGGCCTGCAGTAATGGCCGCACGCGATACTATTGCATGTTAATTGTAGACGGCTCCTGCACCCGTTCACTCTGCAGACGAGCACATGGAGCCCAACAAATCTGCAGTTTCTGATCTGATTGGTCTGCAAAGTTCAGCGCTCATCCAACCTTAATCTTACGCCTGGCGAGAGTGCCCAGTGGTACCGTATAGCCCTAAAGGGATTACTGAGCTACTTTTGTGATTATTTGTAGTGCTGCTCACTGATATTTAACTATTGAGTAGTCCAAAGATATAAGTTGTGCTGTATGCACTGTTTTGGATGGCAGCTGACACTCAATTGTTAAAAATCTGTGTGCCGGTACATGGTGACTTTACCTGCACAACAACAAGTATTAAAGGGACTCTGTCAGCCCTTCTCTGGCTCTATGAAGCTATAGCTGTCAATCAAAAAGTCTGTGGGGTGGAGATAGAGGTGAAAACTTGAAGTTGGGAAACTGTATATAAATGATTGGCCTCGTGATGATACATCGGGCGCTTGAGCTTGGTTTGAATAGTCATTCTGTGCTGACACTCACTTTAAACAAGTTGCTTGACCAGGAAACCGTTTGCAATGTGCCTGCGACTTGCTATCAGACTGCTTTAGGGTTTTGATTTTGCTGTCAAAAAAAACCCACCAAATTGCAGAAAGATTGCAAACAAGTGGCACATAACATAAATGGAGACTTGTTTTTTACCTTGATCCTATCTTTAACTCTTCATATTCCTGGGTCTATTTTAATCTCTTATCACCTTGGCAGAGCCACTGAGCTCATTTATTGACTGCAGCGGTCGCATACACTGTGGTTAAACTGTCACCACTGCAGCCTGTCAGTAAAAAAGGGTGAGTATTGGAGTGTTACATTTTCTTTGGCTGCAACCTATTAGTACAAACTTCCTGTCCACAAATACACTGCTCATGGAGGCAGTCATATCGTTCTTTATTAGATCGTTCAGAATATGAATGTCATTGGGCTGTCATTCAGTCATATGCACTGCAGGCACATTTCACCATCAGTATTACGGCCTCAAGTTCAAGCCCAACTGCAGCTTTTGTGAACTCAACTTACAGTATCATAGGTACCTATAATGATTCAGGTCAGTAGATCCATGATTAGACCGGGACTTGTAGCCGTAATACAGAAGCTAAAATATGTCTGCATGAGATCTACACCTGAATGTGGTGTAAGGCCAGTGATGTACTATGTTCATGAAAATTATTGGGCTCATACTCTCAGGAGGTGGCCGTGGCCACAGTGTGGGTAGACGTCTAGGCATCAGTCCACCCCAAGGGCAAATTGTAATTAAAAAAAAATCTATACCACACGATTTTTAGTTTAGTGGCCTTCTTAATAGGAAAGCACAATTTGTTGCACTTTCCTGTAGAGGAAAACAAATGGCATGCAGCCAGACTCAGTCTGGTGAATGTTGGCCTATAGGACAGTTACATTACATATTGGGAGACGCTTTTGTTATATACTGTAGGCTACGTGCACTGACTCGGTGTGCACTAATCCTTGCTCATGCTTACCCAGTTGTATTCTAATAAAATGCTAACTTACTCTCTAAATCATACAGGCCTTATCCTAATAATATTACTCCACTGCGCATTCTTGAAAGGGAGCCGAAAAATGACTTCTATGGGACTGATGTGAATGAAGCCAAACCTCCGACTCCTCAATTTCCATGTCTCCAACTCCGACTCCCTCATACATGGCTGATGTTTAAGTGATGAATTTACTGTAGCACAGATTCATCTCCGCTAAAAGTCTAGACCCTTAGATCAGGAATAGGACAGACATTTATAGGACATTTCATAACTTTCCCAAATTCTTATGAAAAAATATTCCTCACAAACTGCATTGAACTACTGTACCCAACTTATTATATATTTTAGGAGTTGGAGTCAGTCCATTTTATACCGACTCCACCAAAATGGACTCCGACTCCACAGCCCTGTGATGGAGGTAGCACTGTAATATCTCTTCTCCATAGACGTGAATAGAGCAGAAGTCTCTCAGGCTTGCTGCCACTCCCATTAACCCACGGTGCACAAGTTAGCCCCATTCTTGTGATAGGGAGGGGTCTCGGCATTTAGACCACAGCAATCATACATTTATCATCTGCCCTGTAAATAGTTGAGAGATGACTGCAGAACTTCATAGTGAAAATTCACCACAGTGAATGCAACATTTCAACCCCAAACAGGCCTTAGTCTGGGCTGGTAATAACTCAAACGTGGAGTTTTCTTTGTAGAGGGCTGTGGTCCTATCTCTTATAATAATTTGGAAGTCCCAGTGGGCCAGTAATTTTGATCTGTGGGCACCTGGTTACCTGTTTTTCTACTATGAGGTTGTGGTGTTGAATCTCCTTCTATCCTGTAAATAGGTGATAACAGTATTTAATAGGGAAACTAAAGGGATTTTCTGGGCTCCCCAGATATTTCTGCAGACACCTTATATGACTGCTGAATCCTGACAGTGTGCAAGTCTTATGGAAGAGTAATTGTCGGCGCTCGGATTAATATTGTGATGCTCTGTGGTAGGATATGAATCCCTTGTACATACTAAGTGCCGTGGGTGCCTATTCTATGCAATTAAGGAGAGAAATGTATTAGAAGATTGGCTTTTAATATCCAAATGAGCAGAGAAGGCCAACGTTTGGGTCCATTCCGGCCTTGGTCACTGCCTGTGTCTATGGAAAGATGTGTTGGAGCTACCCATATCTGCTACGAATACACTCGTTTATATGGGAGTCGGGGACATCTCTTGGCAGGTAGCTATTGAATGTGCTTATCCAATTTAAGACAGGGTATCGCATTAAGTTGACATACTGTGCTCAAGTATTTAAATGTCATCAGGGTTCTGCAATCGTAGTAACTTTTTAGCTATAAATAAGACATAGAAACGCTGATCAGCTGTCATGTGCATCTTAACAGTGATCCACCCGTGGCTCTTAAGTTAAATACCGCTGTCAACCTCTGACATCGGCATTTAATATTCGCCCGGCAGAAGCGTGTCACAAGACACACCCATTGGCACCTCTGTCATGTGATCACGGGGCGCCAATGGGTTGTCATGACATCCGGGGGTCTGCAGAATACACCTGTGCCTGTCATTGTAAATCTCCTATGAACGGGCCGGGTTCATAGGAGATGATGATTTATGCTACACATAGCAGTGCTGAAGCCCTGCTATCTATAGCACAGGTGATCGGATGATCACAGGTTCAAGTCTCCTAAGGGGACAATTTAAGCCAGTAAAAAAAAACACAAGTTCAAATCACCCCATTCAAAATAAAACAATACACACATTTGGTATCGCTGCGTTCAGAAATGTCTGATCTATAAAAATATAAAGTAAATTAATCCGATCGGTAAATGGCGTAATGAGAAAAAAAATCTAAACGCCAGAGTTACGGTTTCTGGCCACCTCATCCTTGCAATAACAGGTGATCAAAACATCATATGTACCCCAATATGGTATCAATAAAAAAGTCAGCTCGGTACGAAAAAAAATAAGCCCTCACCCGGCCCCAGATCTCGAAAAATGGAGACACCACAGGTCTCGGAAAATGGCACCATTTTTTCTTTTTCTTGCAAACTTTGAATTTTTTTTCACCACTTAAAGAAGAACCTATATATGTTTGGTATCTGCAAACTCATAATGACCTGGAGAATCATAATGACAGGTCAGTTTTAGCATTTTGTTAACATGGTAAATAATTTTTTTTTTTATTATTATTGTAGAATTGCACTTTTTTTTTTTTTGCAATTTCACCGCAATTGGAATTTTGTTTCCCAGTACACGATATTGTAAAAGCAATGTTGTCATTCAAAACTCATCATGCAAAAAACAAGCCCTCACACGGCCATTTTGACGGAAAAATAAAAAAGTTATGACTCTGGGAAGAAGGGGAGCAAAAAAAACGGAAAATCGCCCAAAGGTGAAGGGGTTAACCTCTGTTTTTGGCACCCCAGCCACTCACCCTGGCACACAACACATATAACTTGTTTTCTAAACAGCGTAAAGTATCTTTGTACGTTGTGTTACAATTGTTTCCGCGTTGTATTTAGCGTCGTGGTCCATGTTGTTGGGGCATCTTCTTTTCGGCTTCCCTCCTGCCTGCAGTCTTTGGCTGGCGTCTTTGTTCTCTCCCACTCCACTCCCATTATTTTGGAAATCGTACAAGACTGCACAGAAGAATTCTTGGTGTACCGGTATATATGACGTTTCACACCAAGCACAGGCGATCGGCAGGGCTGTGGAGTCGGTAAGCCAAACCTCCTACTCCCAACTTTTCAATTTCCATGACTCCGACTCCCTCACACATGGCTCATGTTTAAGTGATAAATTTACTGTAGCACAGATTCATCTCAGCTAAAAGTCTAGACCCTTAGATCAGTAATAGGACAGACACTTATAGGGCACTTCATAACTTTCCCAAATTCTTCTGAAAAAATACTCCCCACAAACTGCATTGAATTACTGTACCCAATTTATTATATATTTTAGGAGTCAGAGTTGGTTCATTTTATACCGACTCCATCAAAATGGATACAGACTCCACAGCCCTGGATTGGTGCATCATGGCGGGGCCAATCATTTATATATACCTTCCCACCTGCTTGTTTCCCCTCTATCTCCACCACCCTCCCTCTTCTTTGATTGACAGCTCTGGCTTCACAGGGCCAAAGACAGGTGTTTTAGATGGAAACCAAGCAGGTGGGAAGGTGTATGTAATTGTTTGGCCACACCATGATGCACCGAGCGCCTGTGCTTGGTTTGAACAGTCATTCTGCGCTGACAGTCCTTTTAACTATGCACCTGTTTGCACTGGGTGCAGCTGAAAAGAACAGAACTTAAAGATGTAGTCCACTACTTTTACATTGATGAGCCATTCGTAGGATAGGGCATCAATGTCTGATCGGCAGTAGTCCCGCACCCCCGCCGAACAGCTTTTATCGGTGGCGACAGCCTCCGGCCGGAAGTGCTTGCAGTGCTTGGCCGTCTATCTGCGGTGCGGTGGCCACCGCGGGATGCTACATATCCGCCTCTCATTGAATTGGAGGCGGATGTGCAGTACCCCACGGCGGCCACTATCAGGTGGACGGCCAAGCACCAGAAGTAAGTACTTCTGGCCGCCGGCACTGATAACAGCTGATCGGTGGGGGTGCGGGACCCCGGCCGATCATACGGGGTCCCGCACCCAACGTATGGGGCATCAATGTAAAAGTAGTGGACAATTTCTTTAACAATTAGGGGTGTCAGCATGCTTAACTAACACATGCACATAAATATATCTGGAACTTTATGGTGGATTAAAAAAAAAATACTTTGGGGAACAGGAATACTAAGAGTAAAAACTGGTCACTTTTGACACTCTTTAAGTGTGTAAATATTTACCACCAAGAAAAGTTTATGTAAAGGCACAAGTCTATTACTACTAGGAAAATAATGTGATATGATAATGTACACATGATATTTATCATTACACTAAATTACACTAAATTATAAAGGTACGCCCGACACGGCAACAAATGTATCTTATGACCGATTTACACTGAACAACAGGACCTCATCAAGGATTATTGCATGTATTGCCTGAGCTTACTGTCCGGGCATGTATATTTAAAGGAAATCTGTCACCAAGCTTTTGACACCTAATTTGAAAGCAGCATGATGTAGGGGCTGAGACCCTGATTCCTGCAATGTGTCACTTGCTGAGCAGCCTGCTGTAATTTTCCTAACATGCCTTTATGAGCAAGAGATTATCACTAGAGGACTAGTAAATCTGGTGTTGTGTAGTGCTCCATATTCCTGTTCTGCATAACCCCGTCCCCACCACTGATTGGCAGCTTCCTGCCTATGCACCGTGCACACAGAAAGTTGCCAATCAGTGGTTTGGGTGGGGATATACTGAGCTCAGCATTCAGAGAACTGATAGATCAGCACCAGAGAACACAGATTTTATCAAGACTCCAGCAAGGAGCCAAGGAAGTGACACATCGCTGGAATCAGGAACACCGGCCCTACATCATGCTGCTATCTGACGGGGTAGCAAAATCCTGACAACAGTTTTTCTTTAAATAAATGGTATGCAGACACATACAGGCAAGGTGTCAGCTGAAAGGAACCTGGTGAATGAGGTCTTATGCTAGTATTTTAGGGTATGTGACACGTTAAGTATTTGGTGCTGAAAGTTCTGCATCATGTTTACTTCTCTTGGCAGGAAAAACACTGCATATAATATGTGCGTTTTTTGGTGTTTTTTTTTACTTGCGTTTTTGATGCAAATTTTTCCCCACTCATTAGTATGAGTGAAATCTGCAGCAACAACGCTGAAAAAAATTGACATGCTGCAGATGAACATCTGCAAGTGACAAATAGGTTTTGTGACAAAGCTGCAACATGTGGACAGGCCCTTAATGCAGGGGTCGACAAAGTTGTTCAGAATCTAGGAGCCAGCCAAAAAATTTAGGAGCCAGAATTTTTTTTAAGCAAACTTGGTTTTTAATTTAACAAAAAAAACATAACAAACGTTATAAACAACATTTTACTTTTAAAGATAATAAATATTATATTTTGATATTTTAGATTTTAGGCAACATTCTAGTGTTTTTCACTTTGCTTTTTGTGGCCATGAACATGCCTTGTGATTTTAGAGCTGAAGTACCAGTGGTCCACAGCCTTGGCAGGATCAAACGCCTTCACAGATGGCCCATTCATGGTGATCATAAACAAGTCACTTAAACTTTCTTCTTGCATCCTTGATCTGAATTTATTTTTGACCATGTTCATCAAACTAAATCCTCTTTCACAACATGAGGTTGAGACAGGGAGCACCGCCACAATCGACAACAGGTTTCCCAGAACTGGAAATCTCTCGGTGTTGGAGAGTGCCAAATCCAGAAGCTCACACAGTTTCTTTCCTTTTCCAAGGACCTTAAACTCATACCACTCATTGAGGAGTGAGTGAATGCATTGGTCATCACTTTCAGGTGGAGATAGCTGTTTACGAAAATGATGAGCCAATGCAGTAATCTCAACCACACCGTAGTCTTGCAATGTTGTTCCTGCTGGCCAGGCAAAGGTGTCAAACACTGCGGTGGATCTTTCAATATTTATATCACTTAGAAATCGCACTGTCAAGTATTTAACTGCATGATTAATTAAATTAGCTTTTTCCTGCTGAATTGATGCAGCTACAGTGTTGCTCAGTCCATGTAGCTGTACATTTTGAAACAGTCCTTGAAGAGATGTTCCTGAGACAAATCTGGCCTCATGTTGTTTTGGTGCATCTCTAAGTGAATTGATTGTTGAAATTGTGCTTTTCACATGCAACTCAATTGTGCTTAAAAAAAGCTCTTCCCTTTGAAATATAAGTGACAAGTTTTTAAGAATTTCCAGATAGTCCAGTAGAAAATGGAGCATGTGAACAAATTTAAAATCTGTGAGCTTTCTCAGTAAACCATGGGCAGCTGCAGAGGCACTGTCTTTTTCCGCAGCCACACTTTCTAGGTGGATTGTCACGCATTTCCAGTCTTTGACAAGTGCAGACAGAGCACCGACTTTGCTTGCTACCCATCTGACATTATGCAAGTATTGGAATTTCAGAATTGTAAGCTGCAGGTTTTCTGCTACTTGCTTCAGCTGTCGCATTCTCTTAGGTGAGTATTGATAAAATTGGTAGAGTTTCTTTAAAATAGAGTCAAAATCATCAATTAATTTAGCTTGTTTTACTGAACTTAATACACTTAAGTTCAATCGGTGTGCAACACAGTGAATGCCAATTAAATGACTGATGTTTTGGCGTATTTTCTGCACCAAGCCATTTTCGGTCCCAATCATGCTGGCAGCACCATCTGTACCAATGGCAATCAAGTGACTTGAAGAAAGCCAGCCTACAAGACCAAGTGTTCTAAGTTCTTCTGTGAGCGCTTCTAAATATCCATCTGCAGTAGCCATTTCAAGAGGAGAAACAGAAAGAAATACTTCTTTGACCCTGTTGTCCTTGATGTACCTGACATACAGAATCAGTTGTTCAACCCCTGCTTTGTCAGTTGAGCCATCTAGCATCAAGCTGACATATTTTGCCTCTTTGAGCTCACTGATTAGGTTTTTCCTGATTATTTCTGCAATATGGGAAATTAATTCTTTGCATCTTTTATCGTTTGCATATTCCTGTCGCACAGCACTCCCTAATTTCTCCGTCAACTCTAGCAACCCTTCAAAATCTGTGAAAGGTCTGTTGTTTTTGGCAATATAATAGGCCACATTAAATAGAATGGTCATATGTTTAAAAATGTCTTCATCCATTTTCCTTATACAAGCAGCCAATGGAGTAGCTTCTGGAGCCAACGCTGCATGTTTAGCCTCCACGCAATTTAGATGCTGGAGAGACTTTGCTGCTTTTTGAAGGTTTCAAGTTTAAAGGGTCCTGAAAATCCTTTTACGATCCTAGATGCTTGGTCAGCAATGCCAGGGAAGGAAGCACAAATCTCGCATATAGCTATACCAGTTGTATGGTCAAATTTAAGCCATGCGAGTTCTTTACACCACTCTTGCCTAAATCTCCTGGGTCCAGCAGTTTGACAACGGCTTGTTGATGGGGACTCCTCTGCTGGTGGGTCAACTCTTGTTTCTTCAGTTACCTGTTGCCCGGCACTTTCTACCTGTTGCACTGCGCTTTCAAGAGAGGTCTTTGTAAAGAACTGTGTCATTTTCAGTTGCTTTTCATTTTCTGGTATTCTCTCTGTTGCTCTGCGCTTCATTTTTTTCCTGAACCCAGAAAAGAAAAAAAAATGTGCACTTTGCTCTGCTATGCCAATTATAACTTACACATGATCTCTTTACCCTTCTTTGTCCGAGTGGACGAGGCAGTACTCCGGCTTCGTTCTCCCGGCGGCACCCGACTTTGTTCTTCCAGCAGCACTCCGCAGTCCGCCATATAGTACCCATATAATAATGGGATACACTGTGAATATACTGCCATATAGTAACCATATAATTACAGCATATACTGTGTATATACTGCTATACCCTACTTACAAAAAGATTTAGCAATGTAGGAAACTCCATTCAGTGGTGGTCCAGCAGGATAGGGTCTCTCAGCACTTCTAGAGAAGATTAAAAATCAATCTGCCTTATTATCCATATATTTTATTTTCTAACCATAAGAAGTTTCAAATCCTTTTTTGTAGGAACAACACTTTTCTAAATCAATGAAACAACATACTAACCTTAAATGTTTTTTGGAGGGAAAAGTAAAGATAAAATGTTCCGTTTTTTTCTTGACTTTTTTTTTAAAATTTTTACGAATGCTTTAAAAATTGCTTTTTAAAAAAAAAAAAATAGATGTCATTACATTTATAAATTTTTTATATTCTCAGTTTTTTTCTCAGAAAAATCAAAGAAACTAATTTTTTTTAAAAAATGCCTGTTCCGTTTTTTTGTTGACAAACTGTACATATAGACCCCCTCACACACGGCGTCTCCCCGGGGAGCACGGCCTTTGTATGTACTTACACAGGTAGCGGGAGATGAGAACGGGCCCCCGGCCACAGCGATCCTTTCCCCGTAACCCAACTCTCCCTGTCCAGTCCCGGAGCATAAGGGGGGCGGAGCAAAGTGGAGAAGGCGGCCTGAGCGATACTGTCCCTGCTTCCTCCGATTGGATGACTCCGTGCAGGAGGTGGGATTGGATTGAGAGTATTTTTTTTTCTTCTCAACTCCTCAAGCACCAGACAACATTTTCTAGGCGCCACTGGCGACCAGGCGCCTGGGTTTGTCGAGCCCTGCCTTAACGTATTTGCAAGGAGCTTTTCCGCCGCATGTATGTTTGGCTAAATACACAGATGCAGTCTTTCAGACTGATTTCAGAAATCTCATGCACACACCTTGTTTCTTTTTTCCTGTTTTGTCAAAGAGCTGCGTTTTTGCAAAATGCAGCATGTCACTTTCAGCGTTTTTCACCCATAGAAAGCAGTGGGTAGTGCAAGAACGCAGCAAAAAACACAGATATCAGGTTTTGCTCTGTTTTGGGTGCACGAAAATACTGAGGAAGTTGAATCATGTTCTTTTTTTATGCACCAAACCAGGGCTGTAGTGTCAGTAAGCCAAACCTCCGACTCCTCAATTTCCATGACACCAACTCCGACTCCCTCATACACGGCTCATGTTTAAGTAATAAATTTACAGATTAATCTCGGCTAAAACTCTAGACCCTTAGATCAGGACTAGAACAGACATTTATAGGACATTTCATAACTTTCCCAAATTCTTATGAAAAAATATTCCCCACAAACTGCATTGTACTACTGTACCCAATTTATTATGTTTTAGGAGTCAGTCGGTTTATTTTATACCGACACCGACTCCACAGCCCTGAAAAAACGCAGCAAAAACGCAACGTGTGAATATAGCCTTAGCCTGGCATGTATTGGGTTTCTGTAGTAGTGACATCAGGGATGGAGCTGGATGCTGCACTATTCTTGGCGCCAAGTGTCGGAAGCCCTGGAAAATGTAAACCAACACTAATAAATTTTGTAAAGTTTTCAGAAAATCAGGCACTCCATAAAATGAACTTCTTTATGTGAAAAAGGTTAAAATAATTACTTTTCGCCTATTTTAATAGTTTTAAATAAACAAGTTGACTTTTTGGAGTGCTGGATTTTCTGAAAACTTTACATGATTTGATTCAGAGCCAGTGATGAATCCAGAGCACCTTACACAAGGGGGACAGACTTCCCATTGGGGCTGTAACATGCAATGATAAGTTCTTCTTCCTTATGCACTAATAGGTTGTACCAAATTAAAACTTCCCTAATAGCCTATTTTTTGTCTGCCTCCATCGATCCCATAGAAAACACACGTGTGTGCCATTCATAAATTGGATGAAACCCTCATTCTCAAGATTTCAACGATTGAACCCCCATAATCAGAAAGTTATCACCGATCCTGAAGTTAAATGGCAAACTTTGATTTTGGGGCGACTCATTTAAGTGCACGGCCTCTGACCCTACTCCAGAGGATGCACAATTGATATTATATGAAGGTACTCAGCACTCCAAGTGATGAATGGATCATAAATGCTTTGTGAGGCGATCCCATAGGTACAGTATGCTTCGGTCTCAGAACATGGACCTTCATCAGACCTTGATTGCAGAAGAGAGTGGCAGGGAACGTAGGATAGCGCTGACGAATAGCAGCAACTATATCTATGTGTAAAGCCCCTATTCAGCGATGCCCTACGTTCTCTGCTACACCCCTCTGCAATCTATGACTGATGAAGGTCCTTGTTCTCAGACCAAAATGTCACAGTTAGTGTTGAGCGAACATGCTCGACACTGCTCGGTACTCGCCCGAGCATCACGCTACTCGGGATATTCGGCGAGCACCGAGCATTTCCGGGTTACTCGGGCGGGAGCTCGGGTCTCCGCCCTGCATGTTTGGCGCTCTTTACAGAGCCAATGAACATGCAGGGATTGCTGCAGCCATGTTGGTTGTGGGCATTACAGTGATTGGCTGGCCGCACAGCGTCACCTTGAGTATTTAAAACCGGGCGCCGCCATCTTGGACACAGTCGCTCCGGATTAGACAGTGTAGGGACAGCGCTGCTGATTTAGGGAGAGATATAAACTGCGAAATAGTTAGTGTAGGGTCTGTAAAGGCTGCCAGAACAAACAAACAGTCCTTTTCAGGACTAATATCCATCTCAGACACCAGGCAGGCAGGCTGTATAGGAGACACAGTGGTTATACCAACAAACACTGCATTACAGTCCTGTGTGCTCCTGTTGCTGAAATTGCTGGACTTAGCACCAGGTGTCGGGGGCCAGGAAAAATCCTTTTTTTTTTTCATCTAAATCCTCCTTTTTTTTTTCCTCCTTCACACTGTACAAATACCCGTCTTATTAACCTTTTGGTGTGTCCCCCCCCCAAAAAAAAGGCGTTTCTGATTTTTCAGACACAAATATAACTGTTGAAAATAGTCTGGTGTAGGCTAGAGAAATAGAAGTGTTGTTTTGCACTTCCACGGTTCAAACCTCTGTATTATCCATTTTGGGCCATTTGTATCTAAAAAAAAAATAAAAAAAACAGCTGTTTGAGTGTGTCGCTCACTGTTCAGCCGCAAATATCTCTATTTAAAAAAGTGTGGTATACCCCATTAAACAATAACTGTGGTTTTGCCATCCCACGGTAAAAAAATCTCTATTATTCAGGTTTTGGTAGTTTTTTCTGTAAAGAAAAACAGTAGTGTCGTGTCTCCTGACTGTTGTGACACAAAAATATATCTGTTGAAAATAGTCTTGTGTAGGCCCGACATCCCAGTGTGGTTTCGCAGTTCCACGGGTCAAATCGCTGTACTATCCAGTTTTGGGCCTTTGGTATCTAAAAAAAAAAAAAAAAAAAAAGCAGTTTGAGTGTGTCGCTCACTGTTCAGATGCAAATTTCTCTATTTAAAAAAGTGTGGTATACCCCAGTAAACAATAACTGTGGTTTTCCTCTTCCACGGTTCTAATCTACTCTATATTACCCTTTTTCCATTGCTAGTGCAAGTGTAAGCTATTTTACTTCATTTACAATGGGCAAGGCGCGTGGCAAGGGACGTGGAAGTGGACGTTCTGGTGATGGTTCGTGCAGAGGACGGGGCCGTGGCCAAGGTGAAAATGTGCCACAACCAACAGCCACATCTTCTCGCTCCCACTTCTTGTCCGAATTACTAGGGAAGCACAGAACAACACCAGTATTGAGAACTGATCAGTGTGAACAGGTTATTAATTGGATAGCAGATAATACTTCCAGTTACCTGGGCACCACCAGCTCCGGTCTGTCTTCCACACGGTCAACTCTTAGTAGCCGTGAGTCTCGACCGCATACTCCTCCTCACCCTGATGCTCCATCCTCCCACCATGCCGAGTGTCGTCAGACAGCAAGTGATCCCACACTTGGACACTGAAGAGCTGTTCACTGGTCCATTTCCATATTTGGGCCCCTCGCCTGATACGCTTGAAGTGGTGGAAGAGGAGATCCCATGTTGCGATGCCCAAATATTTGAACAGCCACGGCCACAGGAAGTCGACGTTGTCAATCTGTCACAAGAGGTGGACGATGACGAGACACAATTGCCAGGAAGTGAGGAGGAGGATCGTGGTGCGCAAGTGGAAGAAGAGGAGGTGGTGGATGATCTAGTAACTGACCCAACGTGGAAGGAGGACATGCAGAGTGAGGCCAGCAGCACACAGGGGGAGGGAGGCAGAGTACCCCAACAGGCAGGAAGAAGCAGTGTGGTGGCCGCAGACAGAAGGCAGGCAACCGTTCCCCGTAACACCAACATGAGGGACGTTGCCAGTACAAGCGGTAGGTCTTCCAGAGTCTGGAATTTTTTTAAAGACTCTGCTGATAACCCCAAAAAGGCCATATGTTCCACCTGCCATGCCAGCATCAGCAGGGGTGACAAAACTACCAGCCTGACCACCACCAGCATGATTAGGCACATGGCAGCAAAGCACCCGACTTTGTGGGGCGAAACCCAGGGTCCACGACCAGTGTCATCGGGTGTCACCACTGCTTCTTCCACTGTTGTGCGTGCAATAGAACCCCCTGTTGTGTGTGCAAGGCAATCCCCTGTCCATACTGCATGTAAAGATGCCCCCTCCTCTCAGTCTTCACTTGTTATGGCAGTTTCTCAAGAAACAGCATCCACGTCCAAGTCCCACCGCAGCGTTCAATTGTCCATATCCCAGACCTTTGAACGAAAGCGGAAATTCGCAGCTAACGCCCCACAGGCCACAGTCCTAAATTCGCACATTTCACGACTGCTTGCGTTGGAAATGCTGCCTTTTTAGGCTGGTGGAGACGGAATCCTTCCACAATCTTATGGCGGTGGCCGTCCCTCGGTACTCGGTCCCCAGCCGACACTATTTTGCCCAGTGTGCCATCCCCGCACTAAACAAGCACCTGTCCCAAAGCATCTGCCGTGCCCTCAACAACGCAGTTACTGGGAGAGTGCACCTGACAACGGACACGTGGACAAGTGCTTGTGGCCGGGGACGGTACATCTCTCTGACGGCACACTGTAAACATAGTGGAAGCCGGGACCCAGTCGGACCTTGGAACGGAACACATCCTCCCCACACCGAGTATTGCGGGCCCTATGTCAGTCAGAGTTGCCCCCACAGTGTACAGCTCCTGCGCATCCTCCTCCTCCTCCTCATGTTCAGCCTCCACATCAGTTACAAGCTGGAAGCATTGCAGTACTGTCTCTGCCAAGCGGCAACAGGCTGTGCTGAAACTCATAAGCTTAGGTGATAAACCTCACACTGCTTGTGAGTTGTGGACAGCTGTGAAAGAGCAGGCAGATCTGTGGCTGAGACCGCTGAACCTACATCCCGGCATGGTGTGTGTGACAATGGCCGTAACCTGGTGGCGGCTGTGAGGCGAGGTGAGATCACACACGTACCATGCCTGGCTCATGTGCTTAACCTCGTGGTTCAGCGGTTTCTTAAATCGTACCCCGAGTTGCCAGATCTGCTCGTGAAAGTACGCCGCCTGTCAGCTCATTTTCGCAAGTCGGCTACAGCTTCCGCCGCCCTTGCTGTGTTGCAGCAGCGTTTGCAGCTTCCGGCACACCGACTGGTGTGTGATGTCCCCACACGTTGGAACTCTACCCTCCACATGTTGCAAAGGATTTGTGAGCAGAAGAGAGCAGTTGTGGAGTACCAGCTGCAACAAGGCCGTCGATATTCAGGTCATACTCCACACATAAGACCTCAGGAGTGGACCTGGATGTCTGACATATGTACCATCCTGACAAACTTTGAGGAGGCCATCATTAGTGTCAGCATCCCACTTGTCTGTCTTTTGCAACGCTCTCTGCACAGAATTAAAGAGGAGGCATTGCAGCCAGAGTATGATGAGATGGATCAAGAAGCCATAGTGGGCAATTACACACAACCCAGCCTCATCTCATCCCAACGTGCATTGGGGGACAATGAGGGAGAGGAGGGGGAGGAAGAACAGAAGCTGCTATCATGCGTTGTAGACGGTAGTACCTGTACAAGTGTCATACCGTCGGTTCAGCGTGAGTGGCCTGAGGACAGGGGGGAGGAGGAGGAGGAGGAGAGCATGGTCAGTCGTCATCTTGGTGAGGACACGGAAATCTTGCCCGTTACCAGTCTGGCACGCATGGCTGACTTTGTTTCGCTGCCTTAACCGTGACCCTCGCGTTGTCAAAATGTTGGGTGACAGTCATTACTGGTTGGTGACACTTGTAGACCCCCGCTACAAGGAGAACTTTCACTCTCTTATTCCTGAGGTGGAGAGGGCTACAAAAATGGGGCAGTACCAGAAAGCCCTTGCTGCAGAACTCTTAAAAAAAATTCCCATCTGAACACGCTAGCGGCAGAGGTCACAGTTCGTTGCCCAACCAAGGCGTACAGGCGAGAGAGATGCAACTCCAATCCAGCAGGGGAACACTGTCAACGTTCTGGGACAGTTTTCTGACACCCGCCCAGCTTACAGGCCCTGAGGAGCGGGGTACTCTCACAAGGAGTGGAAAGTTTCAAAAGATGGTGAGGGAGTACCTTGCCGACCTTACCAGCGTCCTCCGTGATTCCTCTGTGCCTTTTAATTATTGGGTATCCAAGCTGGACACTTGAAATGAACTCGCTCTGTACGCCTTGGAGGTCCTGGCCTGCCCTGCAGCTAGCGTGTTAGCGGAGCGTGTTTTTAGTGCCGCTGGGGGAATTATAACTGATAAGCGCACTCGCCTGTCAACTGACAATGCTGACAAGCTGACCCTTATCAAAATGAACAAGGGCTGGATTGGGCCAGACTTCTCATCACCACCAAATGACAGCAGAGTAACATAAAGTCAAATCCACTGTGTTATTTTGGGAGGTGTATTCACATGCACCGCTTCACACCCACACATGGGTATACGCTTCCTCGTTTCGGCTGTTTTATCTTCTTCTCCTTATCCTCAGCCTCCACCACCACTATACCACCAGGGTGCCAGCATTGCAAGTTCCTCCTTCCTTATTTTTGGCAGCTTTTGCTTGGAAGGCATAAGCAAATACTATGGGACACCCACTCCCCAATAATGGGACTTATGTTTGTGTAGCGTCGGCGTCCCTGCCTCCTGCTAGGCAGGGACGCTGTTCCCCTCACCTCTCCGCTCCGTGCCCGGCGTCTTCCTCCCGCTCTGCTGGCAGCGCGCGCTGCTTCCCGGCCACTGTGCTTAGGGGGTGCGCGCGCGCGCTCCCCCTCTTAAAGGGGCCGCGCGCGCCGTCCTAAGGAGTCCCCGGCCAATGGCCGGAGGACCTCACCATATATAAGGCACCTCCTCCAAAATGGAGGTGCCTGAGCAATGTTGTTGCATAGCCTATCACTCTGCTTCAGCCCTCAGGTCCCGTAACCAGATACCTGCCAGAATCCTGTTTGATACCTGCCTGATACTTGTCTTTCTGCTTACATTCCTGCGGTCCGACAGTCTGCCTACCAGCCCTACCAATCTGTCTATGGATCTGTTTGCCCGCTCACCTAGGAGCGCTCATCTGCTACCTGCCCGCTAGCCTACCTGGAGGCTCTGCCGTCACGTGCTGTGACCACCTGCCTGTCCAGAGACTCTTACCCGCTCACCTGGGAGCGTCTGCCTGCTAGCCTACCTGGAGGCTCAGCCGTCACTTGCTGTGACCACCTGCCTGTCCAGAGACTCTTGCCCGCTCACCTGGGAGCGTCCACCTGCTACCCGCCTGCTAGCCTGTCTGGAGGCTTAGCCGTCACTTGCCGTGACCACCCGCCTGTCAAGAGACTGTCCCCGTCACTTGCCGTGACCTCCTGCCCTTCTACCCAGAGACTGTCCCCGTCACCTGCCGTGACCTCCTGCCCTTCTACCCAGAGACTGTCCCCGTCACTAGCCGTGACTACCTGCCCGCCTGCCCTGGGAGCCACCCGCTTCCTTACAAGGACTGCCCCTTTGTATAGTTGCTCAGAGGTTCCACCTCCCAGACCCATTACAGTTTGCTCGGGCCATGGAACCCGGTGCACCCAAGCTCCCTCGCTCTCGGACTTATGTCATGAACTTTCCCGTCAGAGGTCCCAACAGGAGTCCATCCTGAGTCACATGCGTAGTGTTAACTCCCGCCTGGACACATTGTCTACCTCTTCGGGAGCTGCCTCCACACGCACACTTACTACCCCGGCACCGCTGCAGCCCATCAACACCATGGCATCTCTTCCCGGTCCCCGCCTCTCCGCTCCTCCTCGTTTTGGCGGAGATCCCAGCCAGGCACGGGACTTCATTAACCAGTGCACTCTGCACTTCGAACTGTTGGCACACCAGTTTTCCACCGACCGAGCCAAAGTAGCCTTCATCATGTCCCATCTCACGGGAGAGGCACTGGCTTGGCTAAATCCTCTATGGGAGAGAGGAGACCCCTTGGTGTCCAACCTGCCAGCCTTTCTCACCGCTTTCCGGAAAGTCTTTGACGAACCAAGACAGAAGACCTCATCCGCATCATCTCTGCTACTCCTTCGTCAAGGAAATCTCACCGTGGGCCAATATGCCATACGGTTCCGTACCCTTGCTTCGGCGCTGGCCTGGGATAACGACGCCCTGGTGTCTGTCTTTTGGGAGGGTCTGTCCGGCCGTATTAAAGATGAACTCGCCGGTCGGGACATTCCTACCACTCTCGACGACTTAATAACTCTTGCCACCCGGATTGACATCCGGTTCCAGGAGCGCACCAAAGAGGTCACCCGTGAGAGGAGGTTTCCACGTCTAGCCCCTACCTTCCAGAAACCCGTCACTTCTCCCTTTACTCCCCAGGCGCACTCACCCGAGCCTGTGCAGGTCGACCTGACCAAGATGGTCAAGACCCATCAAGAGTTACGCCGAGCCGAGGGGAGCTGCTTCTACTGTGGCAGTAAGGAGCACCGGATCCGTTCCTGCCCGGAGTGGTCGGGAAACGCCTGTGTTTAGGATCGCTCAGAGAGGTCGTCCTAGACAAGAGTAAACCCTCTCCATCTCTGTTGCTGTCGGTCTCTATCATCTGCGGGGAGAACCGTTATTTTGAACTAGCCCAACTTGACTCTGGAGCTGCCGGAAATCTCATTTCTCAGTCCCTGGTAGAGAAATACCGCATTCCCACCAAACCTCTAGCTGTACCCTTATCTGTCGCTGCCGTAGATGGGGGCCTCTTACCACATCCCATCCAACTCATCACTGAATCCTTAACCCTGCAGGTGGGAATGCTGCACTCAGAGAGCATCTTCTTTCATATTCTGCCTGGACTCTCACGCCCTCTTGCTAGGCCTACCTTGGCTTCAGAAACATGCACCCGTGCTTGATTGGCAGACCGGAGAAGTCCTTCGCTGGGGACAGGACTGCCATAAGACTTGTTTAGTTCCTGTTCATCCTGCTCGTCCTGCTCCTACCCCAGACAAGCTACCTGGTCTTCCGGTTCCCTATTGGTCTTATTCGAACGTCTTCAATAAAAAGGAGGCAGAGACATTACCCCCTCATAGACCATACGACTGCCCAATCGACCTCATGCCCGGCGCTACTCCTCCCCGTGGGCGTATTTACCCTTTGTCCGCTGCTGAGACCCTGTCCATGTCTGAATATATTGAGGAGAATCTGGCCCAGGGATTTATCCGGAAACCGACCTCCCCGGCGGGAGCAGGCTTCTTCTTCGTCAAAAAGAAGGACGGCTCACTCCGTCCCTGTATAGACTATAGAGGCCTTAACCAAATCACGATGAAGAATAAATACCCCCTTCCGCTCATTCCGGAATTATTTGACCGTCTGAGGGGGGCTAGAATCTTCACCAAGCTGGACCTTCGTGGGGCGTATAACCTGGTCCGTATCCGTCAGGGGGATGAATGGAAGACGGCATTCAACACCCGGGACGGCCACTATGAATACCTGGTAATGCCCTTCGGTCTCTGTAACGCTCCCGCCGTCTTTCAAGAGTTGGTCAATGACATCTTCCGGGACCTTCTCTACTCCTGCGTAGTGGTGTACCTGGACAACATCTTGGTCTTCTCTCCGGATCTTCTCACTCACCGGAGGGATGTTCGTCAGGTCCTGCTCAGGCTCAGACAGAACCACCTCTTCGCTAAATATGAGAAGTGCCTCTTTGAGCAGACCTCGCTTCCGTTTTTGGGCTACATAATCTCTCAGACCGGCCTACGAATGGATCCTGAGAAACTGTCTGCCATCCAGAAATGGCCCCGACCAGAGGGGTTGAAGGCTATTCAGCGGTTCCTGGGCTTCGCCAACTACTAACGCCTCTTCATACCGCACTTCTCTTCCCGGACTGCCCCAATCTCTGCGCTCACCCGTAAGGGCACTAATCCCAGAGAATGGCCGCCCGAAGCAGAGGAAACCTTTCTTTCCTTAAAACAGGCTTTCTCTTCCACCCCGGTGCTGCATCGTCCGGACGGCAACAAACAATTCTTACTGGAAGTGGACGCCTCCTCCTCTGGAGCCGGAGCGGTACTTGCCCAAAAGTCGTCTTCCGGAAGAATGGTAACTTGCGACTTCTTCTCCAAACTCTTCTCCCCTTCTGAGCGCAATTATTCTATAGGAGACCGAGAGTTATTGACCATTAAGCTGGCACTGGAGGAGTGGCGTTACCTGCTCGAGGGGGCTCTTCACGCGGTAATTATTTACACGGACCACAAGAACTTGGCTTACCTCCAGAGCGCCCAGAGACTTAACCCGCGCCAAGCCCGGTGGTCCTTGTTTTTTGCCCTCTTTGATTTCGTTCTTCATTTTCGCCCGGCAGACAAAAACATCAAAGCTGACGCCTTGTCCCGATCCTTCCTGGTGTCTGATCTAGAGGAGGAGCCTAAGCACATCATTGATCCCGCCAGAGTAATGCAGGTGGCCCCCGTGAATCTAAATAGTCTCCCTCCCGGTAAGACGTTCGTAACAGTACCTGATCGGAAGAAGGTCCTACACTGGGGTCACTCGTCTAAGCTAGCTGGCCACGCCGGTCAGAAAAAGACCCTCCAGCTTATTTCCCGGCATTACTGGTGGCCTACCCTGCACAAGGACGTAATAGACTTTGTTTCAGCCTGTGTGTCCTGCGCCCGCAACAAGGTTCCGAGACACCTGCCAGCCGGTCGCCTCCTTCCTCTTCTTCCAGTGCCTGCTGCCCCGTGGCAGCATATAGCTATGGACTTTATAACGGTTCTCCCTGTCTCTGCCGGTTGTACGGTCATTTGGGTGGTCGCTGACCGCTTTTCCAAGATGGCTCACTTCATTCCCCTGCCGGGCCTCCCGTCTGCACCCGAGCTGGCTAAAGACTTTATCCGCCACATCTTCCGTCTCCACGGCCTGCCCCTCCACATCGTGTCGGATCGTGGGGTTCAGTTCACCTCACGCTTCTGGAGAGCCACATGTAAGCTACTTGACGTCACCCTGGACTTCTCCTCCGCTTACCACCCACAGTCCAATGGTCAAGTGGAGCGGATCAATCAAATCCTGACCAGTTACCTCCGGCACTTCGTTAATGCCCACCATTCGGACTGGGTGGATCTCCTACCATGGGCCGAGTTCTCTTACAATAATCACGAGAGCGAATCTTCCTCCAAATCCCCGTTTTTTGTAGTCTTCGGTCAGCATCCTCGGATTCCATTTCCCGTCTCCACCTCGGTGGACAATCCGGCTGCGGAATCTCTCGTTGGCGAATTCTCCTCCATTTGGGAGAGTACCCGATCCGCACTTCTTCGGTCATCCGAGCGGATGAAAAAACACGCTGACAAAAAACGCCTGGACCCTCCACAATTCCGTCCTGGAGATAAGGTCTGGCTCTCGTCCAAGTATGTCAGGCTCAAGATTCCTTCCTACAAGTTAGGGCCTCGGTTCATCGGCCCACTGGAAGTTATCAAACAAATCAATCCGGTGGCCTATAAATTGAAACTCCCGGCCAACTTGCGGATCCCTAACTCCTTCCATGTATCTCTCCTCAAACCCGTGGTACTTAACTCTTTCTCCAAGTCTACAGGTACGCCTCCTGCTCCGGTTTCCGCTGAAAACGAGTTTGAGGTAGAGAACATTCTGGCCACCAAAAGGGTAAGAGGAAAAACCTTTTTTCTAGTAGATTGGAAGGGGTTTGGTCCTGAGGAGAGAACGTGGGAGCCCCGGGAGGACATCCATGCCCCTCTCATCCTTGATAAATTTCTGTCTGGCCTAAAAAATGGGGGGGTACTGTAGCGTCGGCGTCCCTGCCTCCTGCTAGGCAGGGACGCTGTTCCCCTCACCTCTCCGCTCCGTGCCCGGCGTCTTCCTCCCGCTCTGCTGGCAGCGCGCGCTGCTTCCCGGACACTGTGCTTAGGGCGCGCGCGCGCGCGCACCCCCTCTCTTAAAGGGGCCGCGCGCGCCGTCCTAAGGAGTCCCCGGCCAATGGCCGGAGGACCTCACCATATATAAGGCACCTCCTCCAAAATGGAGGTGCCTGAGCAATGTTGTTGCATAGCCTATCACTCTGCTTCAGCCCTCAGGTCCCGTAACCAGATACCTGCCAGAATCCTGTTTGATACCTGCCTGATACCTGTCTTTCTGCTTACATTCCTGCGGTCCGACAGTCTGCCTACCAGCCCTACCAGTCTGTCTATGGATCTGTTTGCCCGCTCACCTGGGAGCGCTCATCTGCTACCTGCCCGCTAGCCTACCTGGAGGCTCTGCCGTCACGTGCTGTGACCACCTGCCTGTCCAGAGACTCTTATCCGCTCACCAGGGAGCGTCCGCCTGCTACTTGCCTGCTAGCCTACCTGGAGGCTCTGCCGTCACGTGCTGTGACCACCTGCCTGTCCAGAGACTCTTGCCCGCTCACCTGGGAGCGTCCACCTGCTACTCGCCTGCTAGCCTGTCTGGAGGCTTAGCCGTCACTTGCCGTGACCACCCGCCTGTAAAGAGACTGTCCCCGTCACTTGCCGTGACCTCCTGCCCTTCTACCCAGAGACTGTCCCCGTCACTAGCCGTGACTGCCTGCCCTGGGAGCCACCCGCTTCCTTACAAGGACTGCCCCTTTGTATAGTTGCTCAGAGGTTCCACCTCCCAGACCCGTTACAGTTTGTAATATGCTGTACTGCATGGCTCTTGTAAGGGGCATTGCAAGTTGCTTCGTCCTAATTTTTGGCAGCTTTTGCTTGCAAGGCATAAGCAAATACTATGGGAGACCCACTCCCCAATATTGGGACTTATGTTTGTAATATGCTGTACTGCATGTGACGCGCCCCCTGGGCCGTGTGTACACATGTGTGGGATACCCGGTGCCGGGTCTCTGGGGTCTGTAGTCTCCGTGGCGGTGACCCGGTCCCGTGGCTCAGGCTGGTCAAACCAGTGGCAGTCTTTCTTAGGTTTTGAGGTTAATTGTCCGACTTTGCCACCCGTGGATTGCGGTCAGGGAGTACCACCGCTGCGAGGCAGACCGCTGAGGCTGGTGTTGTGTGCGCAGCAGAGAATGGGATAACTCCCCACGGGAGGAGTATAGCCTCAGGGCAGTGAGTGTGGATGATGGGGGTGATGGTGCACGAGCGCAGCAGGAATGACTCAGAGTCTTTGCAGTGCAGTTCAGGGTCTTTACTGATGATTATAAGGTAGACCCTCCCGGGAGTACTGGCTAGCATAAGAGGCCTGGTCAGTCTGTGAGCAAGCAGGAGTTCCCCTGGCCAGGTGGAGTTGTAGGCCTCCCCGTCTGTCTGCACTCTTCCTGACTACCTTGCTGTAAGCGGGTAGAAGTAGCCCACGTCCCTGAGTGTACCGTGTAGTGCTCACCCGTATGGCTGGTGACTTGGGGCCTTCTGTTAGCCTCCGCTCCACGACGGCGATGCTGGTCCCTTGCTTGTGACTGAGCCTCCGGGCTTCTATGGCCAGAGGACCTGAAATCCCCTGCCGGCTGGTTTCTGCTGCTGGATATATAAGTCCTCACAGCCTCGGACTCCTGTGTCCGGTTCCTATTGTCTTCTGCCAGGGCGAGCTCTGCTCAGCTTCCAGCCCCTGGTCTTTAGCTCCTAGCTCCTACAGAGCTCCTTGCTGTTACTTTCCCTTGCTCTCACTCAACCCTGCCCCAGATCCAGTTTATAAGGGCAGAATTCTCCCCTCCCAGGACTGGGGCAGGAGGATGTTGCATGTTTAAGGGATCCAGACCAGGAAACCTCCCACTTGCTCTCCGACGTAATATCTCTATTACTGTGGTGACCAGACCCCTGGGGTGCCACACATGGCTCTTGTAAGGGGCATTGCAGTTCCTCATAATTTTTGGAAAGCCTTCCATTCACTGCTTAGGCCAACAGTGCACAGGAGACCCAGTTGCTATAAATGGAAAAAAAAGGTTTAGTTAACGCCCTCTGACCTCCATGACATTTCCAAGGGGCATTGGAGTGCCTCGAAATTTTTGGTAGGCATTGCACTCACTGTATGCCCTATAACTGTGTAGCCGAACCGCTCCCTTTGTTACAGAAACATATCCTACAAGACATATCTGGCTGACTGGCCTGATATTGATGTGAATGGTCCCTGTTCTTTCTCCTTTGCCACTACCTCATCCATCATTTATCACCTGAAGCTTTGTTTTAACGGGAGTCATAGAACTTGGATAGTAGCAGGAAAACATTTAGCAATCCTCGGAGGAGGTAGGATATGCGCCAAAACGCTGACCACCTCAGGCCTAGCCGCTACTACATACATGCACTTGCATTACAACAAAACAAAGCAGATGCTAACTTCTATCATCCTCATCATGCTCCTCACCTTGGCACTCTCAAATCCCCTGATCGAGGAGCCAGGGCCCACCGGAGGAGTCTGATAGTCCGGTGGGCTCGGCCAATGCTGCCCTAAAGCAGGCCAGGCTAAGATAAGTGTGGGAAAGGTTACCGGGACAAATAGGGGTGGCTGGGGACAGAGTATGGACACTCGGCCACCCCCTGGAGGCTGGGGAGCAAGTGGGGACACCCGGCCACCAGGCGGCTGGGGACTGAGTATGGACACCCGGCCGCCGGGCGGCTGGGGACTCAGTATGGATTCCAGGCCGCCAACACAGCCATGACGTGGTGGCCAGATTCCGCCTCCACATGCCTAAAAGGCCCAATTTCAAGTTCAAGCAAGCAGTATGGTATTGCAGCCTGGGGGTGGGTGGGTGGCAGGCTGCATACTTGCGCTTGTGTTGCAAGGAATGGGGGAGGTACAATTGAACACTGCCCTGGGACTAGAACTTGCATGGGGATAGTTGCAAGTCTGCATCTTCTGATGCGGCCAGGATCACTTATGATGGGCACACTTTTAGACTGTGACCTGGGAGTCAGAGATGCTTCCAGGGGTCTTCCCCATGCTGTTCCCATGTCTTTTCAGCACTTTATGCATGTGTCACACAGCACATGGCCAGATAAGGTTGTAAAATGTTAAAATGACATTTCCCGGTGAATGCATTTGTCATAGTTGAAAGCAATACAAAAGTGCAAAAACGCATAAAAAATGCTACTTGTGAACATAGCCGAAGGTGTGGAGGAGTATTTTTGTTTTTGGTGATTTATTTTAACTTATACACAAGTCTTTTCCCTGGAAAGGAACTTCCTTAACATATTTCACAGGAAAACCGTTTCACTTTCGTTTTTGAACGTTTTATTGTGAGCCCGTAAAAGTGGTTAATACCTCTGACCACGTTGTTGACAGCAGTGACCTGGGGGTCAGAAATGCTTCCTGGGGCGATCCCCATGCTGTCCCCATGTCATTTGAGCACTGTCACTATCGTTTTGGGCACTTGTTAGGCTTTTAAAAGACTGCCGAGGGTGCCACCGCAAAAATGCTCGGGTCTCCCATAGACTAACATTGGGCTCGTTGCTCGGGTCGAGCACCCGAGTATCACGGCGAGCTCGGCCCGAGCTTCGAGCACCCGAGCATTTTAGTGCTCGCTCAACACTAGTCACAGTACATTCTGTCCCTATGGGATTGCCTCACAATAAATCATTTATGAATTATTCATCATTTGGAGTGCCGTTTACCTTCATATATTTGCTTTAACGGAGTGAAACCCTTCTCGAGCACCAACCCACCTTAGGAAAATGCCATATATTTTCAACATATATGCAGCATTGATATTGTCATGTGTGAACTCGGCGTAGTGTGCATTTATTACATGTTAGCTAATCTATAAAATGTATCAATTGTTTACTCTGTGTACTGTTACACATATGGTTGAGGTTCCAGTGTATTTCTTCATTCTGTTCACATGGTAGTGATGTGCAGAATGTTCAGCACTGACAGATGAAGTGCAGAATGTTCAGCACTGACAGATGAAGTCCACTGTGACCCCGTAATAGGGAGCTGCAGGAACTCTGTGTATCGGCATAACAGAAGGCCCTACTGGTGACATTACAATTCAGCAGTTTGTGAACCCAGTGATTGTCTGCAGCGGTCACATGCACTGTAATCCTGTTGCATTTTGTGCCATTATTGCAGCAACATAAGTTGATACATCCTACGTAAATAAATCTGCCCCAGAATATCCGTTATTTACATGGTTTTTTTTGCTTTTGTCCACACAGGAATACTCAGAAGACAGCAACTCTGAACCCAATGTCGATTTAGAAAATCAGTACTATAACTCCAAAGCTTTGAAGGAAGATGATCCAAAAGCTGCTCTCAGCAGCTTCCAGAAGGTGAGTGGAGAATGGACTTTCATTCTATACACTGTTTCTAAACCAACATTATTTCATAAAACTATCCAAAGTGTTTGTGGTGTGATCATGGAAGTTTATTAAAGTTAGTTTTTATTTTTCAATTTTTTTTTTTTTTTTGCTACTGTGATTTTTGCTTTCTTTGCCCAATGATCATGAGCCCTCCTGCAGCTGTGTTCATCAGTGCTATAAATGCAAGTAACAAAGCACATGCGCAGCTAGAAAAAAGCAAGGGACATAATTCCCTATTCAGCCAATCGATTGGAGTCGGATAATAGCTGGATACTACTTATCCTGCTAGTACTTATTTTCTGTAGAATTCAATTAAACTGGTGATTTTACCCCTTTTCATGCTTTGTAAATATATATTTTGTGGTAGAGGTTGCTCTAGGTCATTTCTCAGAAATCTAGACATGGTACCCAATCCTAATGAGTTTACATTATACACAGAATTCTCATTTAATAGACTGGTCCACTGAATTAGTGATGCCAAAAAAAAAACAATTGAAGGATTTCCATCTGTACAGATTAAGCAAACATCAGTTTTTGTTTCTATGGCTGCGTGCCCACGATCCGTAATAGCAGCAGCTCTGTGTCCAAAACGCTGCGTTCTAGATTACAAGCACAGTGGATGGGATTTATAGAAATCCCATTCCCGCAGCACTTCTATTTGACGCCGCGTAAACTCACCCGCGGCGCGGCTTTACGAACTGCAGCATTTCAATTTCTGTTGCGGAGACTAGTGTCTCCGCAACAGAAATTTCCACAGTAGAATGTATAGGGTGCGGTAACTCCGCATGTGTTGATGATGATGATGATATTATTATTTATTTATTTATTATAGCGCCACTTATTCCATGGTGCTTTACATGTGAAAAAGGGGTATACATAGCAAAAACACTTACAATAATCTTGAATAAAATGTGATGGCGACTGGTACAGGAGGAGCGAGGACCCTGCCCGCAAGGGCTCACAGTCTACAAGGGATGGGTGAGGATACAGTATGTGAGGGTAGAGCTGGGCATTCAGTGGTATGGTGGAGCAGTGGTTACTGCAGGTTGTAGGCTAGTCTGAAAAGGTTCCTTTTGAAGGTTTCCACTTTAGGCGGGAGTCTGATATGTTGGGGTAGAGCGTTCCAGAGGAGGGGGGATGAACGGGAGTAATCTTGTATGCGATTGTGGGAGGAGGAGATAAGAGGGGAGTAGAGCAGGGGATTTTGTGAGGATCGGAGGTTGCGTGCAGGTATGTACCGGAAGACTAGGTCACAGATATATGGAGGATTGTGGATTGCTTTATATGCCATGGTTAGGGTTTTAAACTGGAGTCTTTAGGCAATGGGGAGCCAAAGAAGGGATTGACGGAGAGGAGAGGCCGGGAAATAGCGGGGGGAGAGGTGGATTAGTCGGGCAGCAGAGTTTAGGTTAGGTTGGAGGGGTTCCAGAGTGTTAGAGGAGAGGCCACAGAGCTGGAGGTTGCAGTAGTTGAGACGGGAGATGATGAGGCCATACACTAGTGTTTTTGCAGATTCGGGGTTGAGGAATGTGCAGATCCGAGAGATATTTTTGAGTTGGAGTCGGCAGGAAGTGGAAAGGGCTTGGATATGTGGTTTGAAGGAGAGTTCAGAGTCCAGGGTTACCCCAAGGCAGTGAGCTTGCGTGACTGGGGAGAGTGGGCAGCCATTGACGTTGATGGATAGGTCAATTGGTAGGGTTGAATGAGATGGTGGAAAGATGATGAATTCAGTTTTATCCATGTTAAGTTTTAGAAATCTAGCAGAGAAGAAGGATGAAATAGCGGACAGACATTGTGGGATTCTGGTTAGTAGGGAGGAGATATCGGGTCCAGAGATGTAGATCTGTGTGTCATCAGCATAGAGGTGATACTGAAAGCCGTGAAACTCTGAGCTGTCCTAGGCCGAATGTGTAGATGGAGAAGAGCAGGGGTCCTAGAACTGAACCTTGGGGGCGAGATGAGGAGGTGGTGTGTGAGTGGGAGACACTGAATGTCCTGTCTGTTAGGTATGAAGAGATCCAAGATAGGGCCAAGTCCGTGATGCCAAGAGATGAGAGTCTGTAGTAAGAGGGAATGGTCCACTATGTCAAAGGCAGATGACAGGTCGAGGAGGAGGACAGAGTAGTGTTGCTTGGATTTGGCGGTTAGTAGGTTGGTGAAGACTTTAGTCAGGGCAGTTTATGTAGAATGGTGCGGTTGGAAGCGGTCATTGAGAGAGCAGGAGGAGAGGTTGGAGGACAGTTCAAAGTGGACATGTTGTTCCAGTAGTTTTGAAGCATAAGGAAGAAGTGCTATGGGGCGGTAGCTAGTCAGAGAGGATGGGTCGAGGGAGGGCTATTTTAGGATGGGTGTGATTGAGGCATGTTTGAAGCATGAGGGGAAGACACCATTTATTAGTGACAGGTTGAAAAGGTGGGTTAGGGTTGGGATGAGGATAGTGGTAAGGTTGGGGATGAGGTGAGACTTGATTGGGTCAAGTTCACAGGTGGTGAGGTGTGATTTGGAGAGTAAAGAGGAAAGTTGATCTTCCGTAATGGTGGAGAAGATGGTTTTGGAGGAGGAGGATTGAGTAGGTGTGAGGAGGGACTGTGGGGACTTTAGGCAGAAGCTTTGTCTGATGGTGTCAATCTTCTGCTTGAAAAATGAGGCAAAGTCTTCGGCTGAGAGGAGAGGGAGGAGAGAATTGAAGGTGTTGAATAGTTGTTTAGGGTTGTGAGACAGGGAGGATATGAGAGATGCAAAGTATGTTTGTTTTGCTGCAGTGAGTGTGGACTTGAAGGTAGTGAGGGACTGTTTGAATGCGATGAAGGGCTCATTGGAGTGAGACCTTTCCATCTACGCTCAGCAACCCTGGAGGCCCGTCGCAGTTCTTTGGTTTGGCTGGTGTGCCAGGGTTGCCTGTTGTTGTTTGTGCGAGCTTTGGTGTGTGAGGGGGGCGACCGAATTGAGAGCTGCAGCTGTGGTGGTGTTGTATAAAGCGGCAGAAACATCTGCATCATGTAAGGAACTAATGTCTATAAGAGGGAGAAGGGATTCAGAGAGTGAGTGTAGGTCAAGATGTTTAAGATTTCTGCGAGGGTGTGCAAGTTTGTGGAGTGGGGATTGTGGCCCTGGAGAGGAGAGGGTAGAGAATGTAAGTAGGTTCTGGTCAGAAAGGGGGGGAGGTGAGTTAGAGAGGTTAGATAAGGAACAGAGGCGGGTGAAGATGAGGTCCAGTGTGTGGCCATCTTTGTGAGTGGCTGCAGAAGACCATTGAGTAAGGCCGAAGGAGGAAGTGAGGGAAAGAAGCTTAGAGGCAGCTGAGAGGGAAGTGTCGATGGGGATGTTGAAGTCACCCATGATGATTGTGGGGATGTCAGCGGAAAGAAAATGAAGAAGCCAGGTGGTGAAATGGTCTAAGAAGGTGGTGGCTGGTCCTGGGTGGGCGCTAAACGACAGCCAATTGGAGGGAGAGTAGATGCACACACAGTGCACCTCAAAAAAGGGGAGAATAATGGAGGGTGGCAGTGGGATTTGAGTGAAGGAGCAGTTATCTGACAAGAGAACACCTACTCCTCCACCATGCTTGCCAAAGGGGCGGGGGGGTGGGAAAGGTGAAATCTACTGTATTAAAGTGCAGCTGGAGAGGTTGTGTTAGAGGGAATGAGGCAGGTTTCGGTGATGCCGAGGGAGGAAAGTTTGTTAGTGATGAAAAGATCATGGATGTAGGAAAGTTTGTTGCTGATGGAGCGATAGAGCTCCTGTTAGTGGGACTGGGGAAGCGGGGGCTGGGCGGATGGGTATGAGGTTAGAAGGGTTGTGAGAGTTTGTGATAGATCGTGCATAGGAGGTGGAAGCGACAGTGGAGATGTGACGAGGAGGGCCAGGATTTGGGGAGATATCGCCAGTAGTGTTGAGCGAGTATGTTCTGTTCCGAGTATGCTCGGGCTGAGCTCCGAGTATTTACAGCTGCTCGGTGATATGTTTGAATCGCTCCCGTGTGCATTATTTGCAACTGTTTGACAGCTTTATTACATGTGAGGAATGTGTAAGAAATAGACATTCCTCACATGTAGTAAAACTGTCGAACAGTCGCAAATCATGCACATGGGAGCAATTCAAACATATCACCGAGCAGCTGTAAATACTCTGAGCTTGGCCCGAGCATACTCGGCGAAAGGGTTAACAGAACATACTCGCTCAACACTAATCGCCAGCAGTGAGGAGGAGCAGAGAAAGTGTTAGTAGGTGGGAGCAGGAGAGAGCATGAGGTGGCTGTCTGTGTTTGAAGACAGAGGATTGAATGTTGAGGAATAGTTTTGTGTTCAATGAACACATGTGAATCTACCTGCGTGATTGGGCGCAGCGCTTTGGACACTGAAAATAAGCTGCATCCAAAGCACTGCTATAGCCTGATCATGGGTACGTACCCGAATACTTCAATGTCTTTTACATTTTATATTAATATAAATGATTTGGAGAATGTATTATTACCCTTTATAAATACCCTCGTAACACTATAGCAGGAGTCTAGAGCTCCTTCATTAATAGTAATTTTCAGAAGTTATTTGGTTATAATAGGAAGTGTATTCACTGGTTATTTGGGTCAAAAGTTTATGCTCAAGTTATCTCTTCAGCAGCACACAGCTTTCCAGTCTCCTTACTTCCTGGTTTCTGGCAGGGGGGCACTGCTTGTTGAGTGAATGGCAGAGCTATAGTATTAGAACTTTAAAGCTCAGCACAAGTTCTGCTGTGACACATTTAGCTATCAGTGGTTTGTTCTGGAGTGTACAATGCTGTCACTGTATTTGCACATAAAGGTAACAGGGCGTTTAAACAATCACACAGCTTAGGACAGTATGAGCCATGATTACGAGAACTGCTGTGCTAGAAGTCCATGTTATGGGCTGATGAGTTTGCAAGATTTATAACAGCAGCTGGTCAGGAGTTAAGCATGGAGAGGGAGGTGAGGAGATAATGGCTGTATAGCAATCAATGGGCTTGAGAGAGGTGGCTGGTATATTACAAGTTAATCCCTTTCCTGGAATGTAACTACTGCACCAGGGTCTGGGCTGACTCTAGTGGTCAAGCTCCATGGAAGCCAGCTGTACTCTATGAAAGATAAAAGCTGTTAGAAGAAGCAAGTCAATTGCAAACGTGATTATTTTCATTCTGTCTAATTAAAGCAATTTAATAATTTGAGAATACCCCTTTCAGTTTAGGTCTGTTTTACAGAGTTCATCTAATGTGCAGTTGCAAAATATCTAGTTGACTATTTTGTATCCGGGATGGCCAAACTAAATTTCCTTTGTAAAATTCAGCTGAATTTGTGTTTTTAAACAATATATTCTTTCTTGTATATTTTAGGTTTTGGAACTGGAAGGTGAAAAGGGAGAATGGGGATTTAAAGCATTGAAACAGATGATCAAAATAAACTTCAAGCTGGTAAAGATTTCTCTATACCACTGCATTCCTTGTCCTGTTTTGTCATTTGTTCATCTTTTAGAGCTGACACATAATAAAGTAGAAAAAGGAAAAACCCATTTTCTATGATTTTTATACTTAATTTTGTCTATTTTATGGCATGTCATTCTTTATATGAAAAGGATCTGATTATGATGATTTGGCCACAAAAACCAGTTGGTGTGCGGCTGAGGTGTACATGCGGCCACATTCTAGCCATGTGCTAACCACTTCATCTCAGGCTACCCCATAACTGATTGTCTCACAAGGACGTTCCCTCTTGTAGAGATTAGCTGTAATCATTTGGGGTATAATCATCTGGAAATGTAGTATGCAGTGTAGACCATTCAAATGAATGGATGCTCTGGGCCTTGCAAAGTCACTGTCCGTTGTATAAGATAAGTGCTGGACTTTTCATTGCTCATATCTGACTCCTTTTTACAAATTATTAGCTAATAATTCTGTAACCTCATGATCTGCCATGCAACGCAGATGGAAGGTAATGATTACCCTGACAGATATCTCATTTTATGTAGCTTACATTGGATCTGGGGAAATGTAACTTATAGTGTGGCCATATTAAAGGGGTTTTTGTCTGCTTATAATAATGGCAGGCAGCACAAAAAGAATGACCTTCTCAATAAACCTACTGTTATGAACAGATGCTTGGCTCTTCTTCTGTGCTCTGTTCGTACAGTGGTGTAATGATGTCCCGTGACCATGGTGGTCAATCACATGCTGCACCGCTATGCATTATGTTGGCTTGTGATTGGTGATGTGGTAAGTATACTGAGAAGTTTATTATGACTACCAGATAAACTGTCTCCACCGACAGTACCCCTATATGTCATCTTATTCAGGCTATACCTTACCTGCAATCACTGGTACAGGCACGAGAATGAGCTAGCAGAACATTACAAGGCAAGTCGGAGAGTGACGTATGGCAGGCAAAATACTCTGTAATCACGTCAGAAGCAGCTGAATTAGGTTTACTGCAGGTCTACTTGTAATCCCTTAAATCCTTATTTACATGATACACTTGCTTTGCCCTTGAATTCCTGGCTATATGAAAATACTGTAAATGTTGGGGTCTGTTCAGATGAAAGTAGACCAAATGCTGCAATAAATATCAATGTGCTAGTGCACACCAGCGATCTTCCCAGTGGACTGATGGAACTCACCGTGCACTAGTCTCATCCATTTTGCAGATGGATGCTTTTTTCGTTGGCAGTCTGCTCTCGGTTCGTTGGCAGTCTGCTCTCGGTTCGTTGGCAGTCTGCTCTCGGTTCGTTGGCAGTCTGCTCTCGGTTCGTTGGCAGTCTGCTCTCGGTTCGTTGGCAGTCTGCTCTCGGTTCGTTGGCAGTCTGCTCTCGGTTCGTTGGCAGTCTGCTCTCGGTTCGTTGGCAGTCTGCTCTCGGTTCGTTGGCAGTCTGCTCTCGGTTCGTTGGCAGTCTGCTCTCGGTTCGTTGGCAGTCTGCTCTCGGTTCGTTGGCAGTCTGCTCTCGGTTCGTTGGCCGTCTGCTCTCGGTTCGTTGGCCGTCTGCTCTCGGTTCGTTGGCCGTCTGCTCTCGGTTCGTTGGCCGTCTGCTCTCGGTTCGTTGGCCGTCTGCTCTCGGTTCGTTGGCCGTCTGCTCTCGGTTCGTTGGCAGTGTGCTCCTGCACCCTTAAGATGCGGATGAGTGCACATAGCTGTCCCGTGATCTGCAGTGACCAGCTGAACGGTTGCTGACAATCTGATAACCATGAACTACAGTGGTATGAAAAAGTGTTCTTTTGCATGTTCGTCACACTTAAGTGTTTCAAGTCACAAAACAAATTAAAATATTAGACAAAGATAACACAAGTAAACACAAAATGCAGTTTTTAAATGAAGGTCTTTATTATTAAGGGAAAAAGAAAGCCAAACCTTCAGGGCCCTGTGTGAAAAAGTGATTGTTCCTTAAACCTAATAATTGGTTGGGCCACCCTTCGCAGCAACAGCTGCAATCAAGCGATGTAGCCATATTGGAGCACAGACCGCCTTATTGCGTTAATGAGATATCTAGTACAGTGGAGTGGGTGCACTTTGTAGCTGGTGAAATTAATAGCAGTTCTTTTACAGATTTACTAGTGTCCATAAAGTAAAGTAGTACCATCCCAGACACTAGGGGGCATGCAGCATGCATATAAAGTCTCTTCTGTATTTCGTGTATAGCGTTGCTATCCTACCTTATCCGAACCTTCAGCAGTAAAATCGAGCTGTCATTGACTCGCCCACCCTCTGACAATAAAGATAATTCTCAGTGACCTCTGTAAAAACTGCAATATTTTAAAAATGTTTGTGGGGGGGAAAAAAAATATATAAAATGTGTAGGATAAAACCCTGACTTGAAGTTGTCCACTACTTTTTAAGATTGCCCCAATGTGTTAACCCTGTGATTATAAGACTTTTTGTAATTATCTTGAGTAGTCTTTATTGCCTGTGAGCGGCGCTATCCTTGGCCGCTCACAGGCATCACGTGACCCCCACGCCCCCCGCAGCACTGAGTCACCCCGGAACTTGACGTGACATCAGCGGATGTCAGAGCCAGCTGCAGTCGGGGGTCACGTGATACTGTGAGCGGCCAGCGATAGGTATTTACAAAAACACTTAAAATCACAGGGTTAGTACATTGGGGGAATCGTAAAAAGTAGTGGACAACTCATTTAAGTACAGTGTATTATACTTTTTACGCTAACTATAATAATATACAGTTTTACACAGCAGGGTACGTTCACACAGGACAGGAAAAAAAACCTTATTACACCTTGTACTTTGCAAAGTATCAAATATTGTGCAAATCTGCATTAAGGATTAACATATTGCAGGTTTTAAATGGCTGATGTGTTGTAATAACATATGGGGGCCTAATGAAACCCCCATTGTCTGTCTTATTTGTGCTCATATGAAGTTCATACTAATAATAAAGAAAAAAAATCATCTTTGGTGTCACCTGATCTATAAAAGTTCAGCAATATTAAAATACCACATTAACCCTACAAAATAAATGTCGGTTAAAATAAAATAAAAAAGCACATGAGAATTAACATTTTTGGGCACACGGCTTAAAGGGGTTGTACACATTTGGATAATTTTTTATTTCTTAAGTTAAATGTATTTGGGGCTAAAAAGCCTTTTTGCAATTGGATTTCATTACAATTTTACACTAATTTGCCTTCCATAGCCGCTCTTTTCTACTGTCTAATGCTGGTTGCAGAATGAATTAACCGTGAATCCATCAATGAGAGCTCTCTGACTGTAACAGTGAATATGTAACTCTTATTGTCTTTTTCGGAGCTCCTTTCATCTGATTTATGACTACAGACCATATCACAGTTAAATGTGGGGAAACAAAAGAGCCTGTAAAAGCCAAATAGTGCAAAATTTGTAATGAAACCCAGTTGTACAAATGATTTTTAGCTGCAAATGCATGCATTTAGAGAGGTGGTCCACTACATTGTATAATGCCCCCATCGATTTACACCTTTTAACCAAGTATTTTGTAAATACCCTCTGCTTCCATATCTGCCTGTGAGTGGCGCTGTCGCTGCTCGCTCAGTCCGCATCACGTCGTCAGGTCAACTTCTGGACTCCCTGGATTCCCCCAGGCGTGACCCAGTCGCACGCACCCCCCTGATTGACTAGTCTGTGGGCAGCGCGTCACCGCACGTCACAGCCCTATATCCAGTGCGTGCTTGCTGCCAACGAAAGCAGAGGAGAGCAGGAAAGCGCGCACTGGATACTGGGCTGTGACGTGCGGTGAAACGCCTCCCACAGCCCATCAATCAGGGGTGACTGGGTCACGCCTGGGGGAATCAAGGAAGTCCGGAAGTTGATGTGACGTCAGCGGTGGCTGCAGCCAGATCACGTGATGTGGACTAAGCGAGTAGCGATGGCGCCGCTCACAGGCACATATGACAGCAGACAGTATCTACAAAAATATTTAGTTAAAAGGTGTAAATCGATGGGTAAATTATACAATGTAGTGGACCACCTCTTTAAGTTAAAAACGGAAAAAAAATGTCTCCAAAGGTGGACATCCCCTTTTAAATAATGAAACTCAAACAAGGAAATGTGTTGGGATTTTCTTCCCCATAACATTTTTTTGTTTTCTGTTTTTGTTTTTTTTAGACCTGTATAAAATAAATGAAATTGTTGCACTCCCAACTGCAACTTGCTGGAGGAAAGATAAAAAAAAGTTTTGCCTCTTGGATGACTGGTATGGGAGAAAGGACTGATGAGAAAAGGGTTAATTTTTTGCCATTTCTGCTAGAAACAGTAAATCCATAAAATAAATAATAGAAACCATTCTCTGTTGTACAAAAGGGACCCTACACTTCTAATGCATATGCAGAACTTGTATGTAATTGACTTTTGTGTTTTAACAGGGCAACTATCCAGAAATGATGAATAGATACAAGCAACTTTTAACCTACATCCGCAGCGCCGTCACCAGAAACTACTCTGAGAAATCTATCAACTCCATCCTCGACTACATCTCCACTTCAAAACAGGTCTGACTTGTTTAGATGGTTTCAGTGGTCACAATCGAAAAAAGTTCTTAAAAAGCTGCTCAATGCCAAGTGGTTCCCCTCCTCAGGAGCTCTGGATTTGCCCTGTAGATGCATTCTGTACCTCACCATGTCAGTATTCATGTAGAATAGTTATTGTAAATATCAGACCTTCCCATCATATGTGCCATGCAAAAATCCACTCTGAGTAAAAAAAAACCTAGCTGCGTTGTCCCAGCTTTTTACATTCAAGCTAATTTAAACTTTACCAGGGATCTCCAAAAAGGAATATGCCGCTAATAACAAATTATCATCTCCCCATTACATAGACAATAACTGCTTTCTAAGACCACCACTGATCCGCAGTACTGGGTCCCGCATCCTCCGTTTGACTGGGGCCGCAGTTGCTTCTGCATGCTGCTGCTTCTCCATGTAAGTCTATGGGACTGCCTGAGATAAGCAAGTGCTGTGCTATGTCCATGCGAGCAATGCATGCTAGCGTGACTGCTGCTTCATGCTAACGCGGATATGACGCCTCCATTCTGGCGTTTGGTGGGGGTCTTCGCTGTCAAGTCTATCAATCTAGTAGTTATCACCTATATAATAAGTTGGTGATAAGTTATTACTGGAATACCCCTTTTATTCTCCTCTTTTCTCATTGCAAATGTTTGCTCTTGTAATGCCTTCATTAGTCCGATTTAATCTATTGAATTAAAGAGCAGCTAAACTTTTATTTAAATAATTTTGTCCATCATGGAACGTATGAAACTTGACAAATCACTTTATTGGGGGATTTGTCTTCATTCACTGCCGTCACCTTACTCCACGCACTGATACAAATGCATCTATAGCCAGGGGAAACGAAAGGGGTAGTAAGCCTCTTCCAGACATTTATTTTTTTTTACAGGAATGAAGACAAATCTCCTAATTTGGAAAGATTCATAACTTTATGTGGGACAAAATTATAAAAAAAGAAATAATGAAAGTTTAGTTACTGTTTTACCTTCATGTGGTCACGTAAAATACTGAGGTGGTTGGAGTAAGATAAGTAAGTGCCCAGTCGGCCTCTGTTATTGACACATGGCACCGCTAAATTAAAAACCTCCCGGCTGTCATGTCTCTTAAGCAATTTCTCATGTTATATAGTCAACATTTTCTGCACTAATAATGTCTCTTGTGTTTTTGACCATTTTTGATTCCAGTGTCACAAAAAAATTAATTGTCATGTCATAGATGGGTGTCTGGTGGAATTTCTGAATGTTACCGGGCATCAGAGCCGGCTGTCGGTCAGTACACGGGTGTGGTTACAGCTGCCGCTCACTGTATACTGAGCGGTGACTGAAGCCGCGCCGGCCGCACTCCTATAACTGAAAGCCCAAGGATGCCAGGAGGAATAAAGTTCATTTCCTCCTCGCAGTGGGGCTTTCAGAGCGGTGGCCAGACTGCTTCAGAGCGTTATTAACCTGCAGATTAACCCCATATCTGCAGGTTAATAGCCCTTTTTTACATGACAAGTTCACTTTAATAAAGTGCCCTTGCCGACAGTAACCGTTTACAATTCAGAGGCTCACTTTTGAGTGGGTTTTTCCGTTAATGATCGATGTGAATCTAAAGCTTATGACAGAGTTGCATTGACATTTTGTGGGGTTTTTTCTTTTTTCTGTGCTCTTTCCCAAGATGGACCTTCTGCAGGAGTTTTATGAAACCACACTTGACGCTCTGAAGGATGCGAAGAATGATCGGCTATGGTTTAAGACAAATACAAAGGTAACATACTAGATTGCGTTTGTTACCAGTATGCTAGGGCCGTATTTCACACTTGGCTTTATTACATTTTCCTGAGAGCTAAACTCACCCGGAGCTTTCTGTTTGCAGCTTGGTAAGCTGTACTTGGAACGTGAAGAGTTTGGAAAATTACAGAAAATTTTACGTCAGCTACACCAGTCGTGTCAGGTAATTATTTTCTACTTTTTTGTCACATGACTGTATTTTTAATATTTTTATTAAAGGGTTATTTTCAAATTTGGAAGTTTCCTTATGATAGGGAATAACTTTCCGACTGCTGGGACTCCCACTGATCTCAAGAACCAATGATCTGAAGAGCTCCCTGTGAGTGAAGAGGGTGGTCAGTCTTGTGCACAGCTGCTCCATTCATTCTCCTGGGATTGCCAAAGGCCAGCCGAGTGCAGCGCTCAGCTATCTCTGGCAGTCCCATTAAGAATGAATGGAGCAGCAGTGTGCATGATCAACCACTGCTCCATTCACATGGGGCTCTTCAGAGCCTTGGTTCTCGGGATTGGAGTCAGACCCCCCCAGTGACCAGAAGGTTATCCTCTATCCTTTTGGATAGATGATAACGTCTATACTTGAGAATACCCTTTTTCTATTTTTAGTTTAATCAAAACGAAATTACTCTTCCACTGAAATCACTTTGGAAGAATGCTCTATTGTCTCGATATTGCTGCTACATACTTGTTGTGGCGCCCACTGGTGTTCTTTTCATTCCATATTGGGACATCTATTCAATGAGTCTAGTCCTGCTGGGTGGAAACCACATCTATTGTGCTGAATCTAATTGTCAGGCCTCCACAACAGCAGCAATGGCTGCCCCCATCATGTACAGGGTTCAGATTGCATGGCTGAGCTACTGGGCATGTGTGACCAGCACTGCACACCTCAGAGGAACATTTCGAGACTCTGAAATGAACACCAGGGGGCGCTACAATACATTTGTAGCAGCAGTGTCTGTAAAGCATTTTTTATAAAGATGCCAATTGAAAAGTTTGTTTAGCATGGTGTTTTTTTCTAAGGAGTACTTTTATTTTGTATTTATTTTAGGGGGGATTAAAATGGGCAAAGCGAAAAACCTACTGCTCATTAGAACTTATGCAACGACATGAAAAATTTATGTTTACTCTCTGTTGTAGACTGATGATGGAGAGGACGATCTGAAGAAGGGAACGCAGCTACTGGAGATCTACGCTTTGGAAATTCAAATGTACACAGCACAGAAAAACAACAAAAAACTTAAAGCACTATATGAACAGTCGTTGCACATCAAATCTGCCATCCCTCACCCTCTTATTATGGGAGTGATCAGAGGTGAGATGAAGACGTGGGTTCTTTGAACATTTTGATTCAATTCGCATTATTAATGTTTCAGGGTTGCATGTTCTCCGAAATACCATAACTGGCAGAAAATATGTTATGCCATTTGTATCATGGCTCCCAATGAAGATTGAAGCGAATGTACAGTTATATAGAAAGTAGATGGAGGCTATCGCATCGGGAGGGCGGTAATGTCACGACAAGCCCCAGGCTGCAGGCTTTGCAGCGTTGAGAATCTCTCCCCCCACCCCCCATGTGCTCACCCACCTATCCATTCTCTCTTTCACCCATGTGCTGACTTCTCCCGTCTGTGCTCTCTTGTTTGACCTGTCTACCCCATGTGCTATCCCCCTTGTATGCTGTCTCTTTCCTTCCTGTGCTGTGTTCTCCCCTCATGTGCTGTCCCTTTTGAGCTGCCCCCCCGTGCTCTGTCTCTCTCCCCCTGTGCACTTTCTCTCTCCCCCATTTGCTGTCTTCTCCTCTCATGTGATCTCTTCTTTGACCTGTGTACCCATGTGCTTTCCCCCATTGTCTGCTGTCTCTCTACTTCTTGTGCTACATTCTCCCCTCATGTGCTGTCCCGTTTGAGTTGTCTGTCTCCCCCCTGTGTGCTCCGTCTGTCTCCCCCCTGTGTGCTCCGTCTGTCTCCCCCCTGTGTGCTCCGTCTGTCTCCCCCCTGTGTGCGCTGTCTGTCTCCCCCCTGTGTTCTCGGTCGCGCATCTGCCGCCGGGATCAGCCGAATGATTCACTGCACCTGCGCTGAATTCGCGCAAGCGCAGTAAAACAGATAGCGGTGGTCACATTAAAAGTGCGCATGCTCTGCTCCTGTACAAAGATGGAGGCGGTCAGTGAATCATTCTGCTGATCACGGCGGTGTGTGCAGCGTGTTCGCGACGGTGTTCCGCTGGTGGTACCGCGCAAGAGGCTGGTACCACCAGCGGTTTCCATATTGAGACACGCATCACTTCTTTGAATTCTGGGATCCGAACACATCTGGACTGAAACGGATGTGAAGACATTACAAGGTAAGTATATTATAGATAAGTTCACTCTGGTCAGAAGTCTGACATTCTGCCCACCCACGCAACTATGATGGATCCAGTTAATAATATAGGCAGAGACATGATGGGTGTCAATCATCAAAGGATGCTTACAAATATAATACTCATGACTGTATGTTTTAGGCTAGGACTACACAGAGACTTACTGTTACAGAGTGTCCTAATTGTTTCCAATTCTATTTGATTTTCTTTCGCATGCGATTCACCTGCCATAGATTTTAAAGCAAGTCACATGCAATTTATCTGCGATCTGGACTTTTTTTTTAATAGCGAAATCACAGCTGTAAATTAGTCAGGCGAAGGCAAGTTACACAAAGGTTTTAGTTCACACAACTTGTCTAAGAATTGCTATCGCACAACACGTGGCTGTGTAGCCCAAGCCCAAGGTTTTCTTAGCAGCTGTAATACAAATGGTACAATATTATGTTTTTTTTCTTTGTTTTAAGGCTATGTTTCTGCAACCATTGTTTTTTTGTTGTTGTTTTTGTTGTTTTTTTTTTTCATTATGCTTACTTGCAAATGAATGAATATTGCATCCAGATCACCTACTGCCAACAGTGAATGCACAACACATGAATTTTATGCTTTTATTGTGTAAATTAATCCTGCCGTTACAAAGATGTATTAGGCTATGTGCCCACGATGCAGAAATGCTCAGGATTTTTTTTGTACATGCGTTTTTCCTGCCAGGGACATGCGGATGTGAAGCATTCTTCACATGCATTTCTGCATGCGGGTTGTCAAGCGCTTTCCAAGCGATTTTAGCATCACTTGGAAAGTGCTTGTCAACTTGGTCACACTATATACACCGTATATTCCGGCGTATAAGACGACCTGGTGTATAAGACGACCCCCCTACTTTCCTGTTAAAATATAGAGTTTAGGATATATTCACCGTATAAGACTACCCCTTTTCCAACGCATACCAAACACCGGTAAAAATAAAAAAAAAAACAGATTTGAATTTAACATGGTCCTTTTTTTAATTTAAATTCTTATGACATGCAGGTATATAGCAGGAAAACTGTCACTCATAAACATATTAAAATAGGGGGGACCCCACGTCATTTTTTGGGGGGGTCCCCCATTCTAATAGCTAGTAAAGGCTAGGTATTCAGCTGGGGGCTGATATTAGTAGCCTGGGAAGCTCCGTGGGTATTACCCCCTTCCCAGACTTCAAACATCTGCCCCAGCTGTCTGCTTAACCTCCGCTAGAGACTATAATGATGGTGGATCCCACGCCAATTTTCTTTTTAAAAAATCCTTTATTTTAACACTAAATGACAATTGAGGGGTTAATAAAGATGCAGTCCCTAAATTATTATTAATTTTGTAATTAATTTTTCCCAAAAATGTTGACGTGGGCTTCGCCATATTTTTGTATGCCAGCCAGGTACAGCAGGCAGGAACGTGCTGCCCCCAACCACCAGCTGCCTATTTGTACCTGGCCGGACACAACAATATAGGGAAGCCCTTTTTTTTTTTAATTATTTCATGAAATAATTTAAAAAAAAAAGACGTGGGGCTTCGCCCTATTTTTGTGTCCAGCCAGGTACAACTAGGCAGCTGGGGGCTGGAATCTGCAGCGCAGGGAGGCCCAAGCTTTCTGGCCCCCCCCCGCTGCAAATTGCAGTCCGCAGCCACCCCGGAAAATGGCGCGTTCATAGAAGCGCCATCTTCTGGCGCTGTACCCAACTCATCCAGGGCCCTGGTGCGGTGGCTCACTGGGTAATAAAGGGGTTAAGGCCAGCTTGGCATTATCAGCTGGCCCTAAGCCCGAAATTCATGGGGTCACGCCAATATTAGACATGACCGCCATGAATTTCTAGTAAAGTAATTAAAAAAAACACAAACACCCAGAATAAAGTCCTTTAATTGAAATAAAGACACAATTTTTTAATGTTCTAAATTAAACCATACTTACCATCACGCCCATTCCAGCTGAAGCCAACGATCTCCTGCAATAAAAGTAAAATAATAAAGCAACCTCATCCTTACCTCTCCATGGTTCCCAGGACCGGTCCAGCTCTGCTACATTCACATGACAGGCTGGACCGCAGCAGAACGCTGCCGTTCAGCTTGCCATGCGGCAGACACTGAGAAGCGCAGGTATGCTTGGGCTCCTCAGTGTCTGACTGTGACGGCATCCAGATGAGCCGAGATCATGTCCAATGAACTCGGCTCACCTCATGCACGTCACTGACAGCGTGGGAAAATTCTCCTGCTCCCCGCATGCGCAGTAGAAGTTTCCCACGCTGTCAGTGACGGACGTCCAGGAGGTGAGCTGAGTTCATTGTCGGCTCATCTGGATGCCGTCACAGCCAGACACTGCAGAGCGCAAGCATGCCTGCGCTTCTCAGTGTCTGCGGGATGACAGGCTGGATGGCAGCGTTCTGCTGCGGTCCAGCCTGTCATGTGAATGTAGCAGAGCTGGACCGGTCCTGGGAACCATGGAGAGGTAAGGATGAGGTTGCTTTATTATTTTTCTTTTATTGCAGGAGATCGTTGGCTTCAGCTGGAATGGGCTTGATGGTAAGTATGGTTTAATTTAGAACAATAAAGAATTGTGTGTTTATTTCAATTAAAGGACTTTATTCTGGGTGTTTGTGTTTTTTTTAACTTTGACTATGGGGTTAGTAATGGGGGTGTCTTATAGACGCCTCTCCATTACTAACCTGGGCTTGATGTCAGCTGGCATTATAAGCTGACATGAACCCCACCACTATTACCCCCTGCCACCGCACCAGGGCAGCGTGGAAGAGCGAGGCTAAGTGCCAGAATTGGCGCATCCTATGGATGCGCCATTTCTGGGGCGGCTGACGGCTGGTGTTTCTAGCCTGGGAGGGGGCCAATATTCATGGCTCCCTTCCTGGGCTATTAATATCAGCCCCCAGCTGTCTGCCTAGCCTTTGCTAGCTATTAAATTAGGGGGGACCCCACGTCATTTTTTTTGGGGGGTCCCCCATTTTAATAGCTAGTAAAGGCTAAGTATTCAGCTGGGGGCTGATATTAGTAGCCTGGGAAGCTCCGTGGGTATTACCCCCTTCCCAGGCTTCAAACATCTGCCCCAGCTGTCTGCTTAACCTCCGCTAGAGACTAAAATTAAGGGGAACCCCACGCCAATTTTTTTTTAAATAAATCCGTTATTTTAACACTAGATGACAAGTACAGTAACCAGCACTGTCACTGTACTTCATATATATGTGACTGACATGTTTCTATCTATCTAATCTATGTGTGATGCTCTATCTTTCTGTTATAAATTGTCGGGTACAGATGCTGAATTGCCGGCCGGCTTTTTTAAAGAGACGGTGCATGAAAACACTAATATTTGTTTTAATAAATCCTTTACACTAAATGACAAGTACAGTAAGCAATACTGTCACTGTACTTCATATATATGTGACTGACATGTTTCTATCTATCTAATCTATGTGTGATGCTCTATTCTTTCTATTCTAAATTGTCGGGTGCCGGCTTATGCCGCTGCTGAATTGCCGGCTTTTCATATATTGTCACAGAAGCGATGCGAACTTCCCTGCTCCGGACACAGCGCACCGCTTCTGTGACAAGTGAAAACTGTCGGCACAGAAGCCCTGCGCTGTGTCCGGAGCTGGGAATACGCAGCGATGTGTCCGTTTCAGCACAGAAGCGCTGACTGTCTGGACCTACCGCCGCCGTATTTTAACTCCCTCCACCTTATATTAACTCCAACATGGCAGGGATACGGCCACGGCAGCTTATTAACACCCCCAGAGTATCCCCGCATGTCAATTTCTGAAAGTTCAAAAGCATTACCGGCGTATAAGACGACCCCAGACTAGACAGAAGATTTTTCAGTCTTCAAAAGTCG
The DNA here is from genome assembly GCF_046119375.1 of Phyllobates terribilis. Lineage (NCBI taxonomy): Eukaryota > Metazoa > Chordata > Amphibia > Anura > Dendrobatidae > Phyllobates > Phyllobates terribilis. Next base: position 411,698,816 of record NW_027362771.1, on the reverse strand, counting down.
TCTTATACGCCGGAATATACGGTAAATCCATGCAAACGGCATGGATTTATATAGTGTGACCGTAAAAGAATGTTTAAAAATAAAAAAATAAATCTATACTTGCCTTCCGATGGCCCCCGGAGTCTTGATTCGCTCCGTCCTGGCTTGCCGGCAGCTCACAGTGCACTACACTGAAGGACCTGCCGTCACATGACTATGACATCGGCGCAGGTCCTTCAGTCCAACGCGATCTGCCGGCAAGTGAAGACAAGTGCAGCAGGGGCCATCAGAAGATAAATATGATGTTTATTTTTTATTTTATTCTTTTTTTTTTTTACAGGTACTATGATACCCGGGTCCGGAGGAGAGTCTTCAGTCCTCCACACCAGGGTACCATCCGCACATTGAAACGTTTGGATTCCGCATGTACAGATGCAGTGATGCGGAATCCAAGCGATTCAATGCAAGACAATGGTGGCGAAAACGCAGCACTTCTGCAAAATAATTGGTAGTGCTGTGTTTTTTTCCGCAATGATAACCCTACCATGTGTTTTTTAAGCGTTTCTGCCGCTGCGGAAACGCTTAAAAACACGCATCGTGGGCACACAGCCTTAAATGGTATTCTGGTAAGGAGAAATTATCATCTATCCACAGAATGGATGATCACTTCTAAATACGAGGGGGGCTAGCTGTTGAGACCACCACTGTTCACAAGAGTGGGGGGGACTTCTGTTCCCTGTTGAAATGGAGAGGCAGTACGCACGGTTGACCACTGCTCTAGTCATTCTGTAAGGGATTGACGAAGATAGCCGAGCATTGTACTCTGCCGTCAGACCCTTATCGATCTAGAAGGTATCAGCTATCACAAGGGTCTGAGCAATTGCTTTATTGACCGCACACCCACATCAATTGATTTACACGGGTTAACCTTATGTTGTGTACATTTCAGGGAAAAGCTTATGAGAGAACTTCCTGGTGATGTATTCATAGCATTGTAAAGTCTTATCTGTATGGTAGAAGAAGGTGACTCTGAGATAAAATTGTAATCTGGGAATTTGTGACTTTCTCTGCCTATTTGTTCTGTTGCACAACTATGCAATGTATGTAATCGTGATTGCTTGTTGGCGAGCACGTACAACTATAATAGGACAGCGCTAAAGATCAGTTCTATCTGTAAAGGCATACAATGAATGTGGCAAAACATAGTCTTCTGCCTAAAGGTGGCTGTACCTAAATGAGTGGCAGCCAAACACTCACATTTTTCAGTAGTATTATGTATGGGGCTGTCCTTGTTCATACCCATCAGCAGATATTGGGGGGGGGGAGGCGGAGGAGGAAAGGATGGGCATGACAGATAATTTCAGACTCATGCTATGGGATTTACCCATCTGCTGTCTTATTACAAATGCTCCAAGTAGTCTTATCTTTTATCCCAAAGAATTTCTAATTTTCAAGAGGAAGTCTGAGATATTGTTTTCTATTTAATCATAGAGCTGCAGCTGTTTAATGTCACCTGTGCTGTATTCACCCTCCTTGGGTCCAGCACTGCCTCTCCGTCACTTCCAGGTGTTTGTTGATAGGCTGCAGCAGCGACTTATGTGCATATAACTACTCCAGACAGCCCAAGCTGCTGAGCTCAGTGATTGGCTGCCGTGGTCACATGTGATGTAGGAGCTTGTAAACAAAGATTGGGGGCGACAGCAGAGAGGCAGCCCTGGACCTGGGAGAGGGCGAGTATAGCTGAGTTTTTCTACAGCTGCAACCCTATCACTTAAATGAGTAATCTGCACTCTGTGTATGCTGATGCTTATCGGACTTAACCTCTAAAGCAGATCTATCCTCTGAGATGTAGTTTGGGATTTAGGGGATCATGCTGAGCCTCCCACAGGAAAGCCACAATTCAGAGCCATTGTGAGAACCACTAAAGACTCCCATCAGGTCTCCTTTAGTGCGGATGCTTCCATCACTTGACTGATAGCATTTTAACCTATTTTGTTTAAATCAACAAAGTGCTGTCTACATAGCTTGGAAATGACGCCTAACAAATATGAAACGGAGTGAAACCAATAGGGCAAAGCACACGGGTTGTTAAGTGGTGAACAGTTATTTTCTTAAGATATCCAATAAACTGTTGATGTGTTTTCCTTAGGGTCTGATGCCCATAGTCTGTTGTTTTTTTGTGTAATGTTCCTTATCTAGATAGCTGCTGACATGCATGAATGAATGAATGAGGTTTTTGTTTTCTCTTTCAGAATGTGGAGGGAAGATGCACCTAAGAGAAGGGGAATTTGAGAAGGCGCACACAGATTTCTTTGAAGCATTTAAAAATTATGATGAATCTGGAAGCCCAAGAAGAACAACATGCTTGAAATACCTAGTCCTGGCAAACATGCTCATGAAGTCTGGTATAAACCCGTTCGACTCTCAGGAGGTATATGACTCTTTCTGTATGCTGGGTGAACCTTTGTAGGATGTTGATGTTACTTGATTATAATCATTCTTCTTCTTCCCCTTAGGCTAAACCTTATAAAAATGATCCTGAAATTCTAGCAATGACAAATTTAGTAAGGTAAGCTGCTGCTTGTGTGTGGCTACCCATAATTCTGATAATGTGCCAGTTTTCTGGGCCAGGCCCCGTGCAAGAACCGCTAGAAAGTTATCAGCCATAAGTAAAGGCTACCTCCCCCTTGTAAAGACCATAGAAATTAGTACCAAATAAAAAGACCCATATCTCTGGGACCGTACAACGGATTTTTAAAAAAACAGACAGTAGTTGGAATAAAATCTTATCAAAATCTGATGACTTTTGACCTGTTGGTAGGTCCTCTCGAAGTTTACCACTAATTATAAGAAACCTGTTTCTTAGATTTCTGTTTTAATTTGCTGAACTTTGTGCATTTAATGTGCAGTATCTTACAGTGCCTACAAGTAGTATTCAACCCCCTGCAGATTTAGCTGGTTGACACATGCGGAATTAACTTGGCATTGTGACATTTGTACTGTAGATCAGCCTGGAAGTGGGAAATGCACTGCAGCAAATTTTGTTTTTGTTTTTTTAAAACGTTAAAAGTTAATTCAGAGTGTCATTTATTATTCAACCCCTCAAACCACAAGAATTCTGTTTGGTCCCCCTAAAGTATTAAGAAGTAGTTCAGGCACCAAGAATAATGAGCTTCACATGTGTGGATTAAAGATCTCTTTTGCCAGCCTTTTCTGACTATTTAAGACCCTCCCCAAACTTGTGAACAGCACTCAGGCATGGTCAACATGGGAAAGACAAAGGAGCATTCCAAGGCCATCAGAGACAAGATCGTGGAGGGTCACAAGGCTGGCAAGGGGTACAAAACCCTTTCCAAGGAGTTGGGCCTACCTGTCTCCACTGTTGGGAGCATCATCCGTAAGTGGAAGGCTTATGGAACTACTGTTAGCCTTCCACGGCCTGGACAGCCTTTGAAAGTGTCCTCCCGTGCCGAGGCCAGGCTTGTCCGAAGAGTCAAGGCTAACCCAAGGACAACAAGGAAGGAGCTCCGGGAAGATCTCATGGCAGTGGGGACATTGGTTTCAGTCAATACCATAAGTAACGTACTCCACCGCAATGGTCTCCGTTCCAGACGAGCCTGTATGGTACCTTTACTTTCAAAGCGTCATGTCAAGGCTCGTCTACAGTTTGCTCATGATCACTTGGAGGACTCTGAGACAGACTGGTTCAAGGTTCTATGGTCTGATGAGACCAAGATCGAGATCTTTGGTGCCAACCACACACGTGACGTTTGGAGACTGGATGGCACTGCATACGACCCCAAGAATACCATCCCTACAGTCAAGCATGGTGGTGGCAGCATCATGCTGTGGGGCTGTTTCTCAGCCAAGGGGCCTGGCCATCTGGTCCGCATCCATGGGAAGATGGATAGCACGGCCTACCTGGAGATTTTGGCCAAGAACATCCGCTCCTCCATCAAGGATCTTAAGATGGGTCGTAATTTCATCTTCCAACAAGACAACGACCCAAAGCACACAGCCAAGAAAACCAAGGCCTGGTTCAAGAGGGAAAAAGTCAAGGTGTTGGAGTGGCCTAGTCAGTCTCCTGACCTTAACCCAATTGAAAACTTGTGGAAGGAGCTCAAGAATAAAGTCCACATGAGACACCCAAAGAACCTAGATAACTTGGAGAAGATCTGCATGGAGGAGTGGGTCAAGATAACTCCACAGACCTGTGCTGGCCTGATCAGGTCTTATAAAAGACGATTATTAGCTGTAATTGCAAACAAGGGTTATTCCACAAAATATTAAACATAGGGGTTGTATAATAATTGACCCACACTTTTATGTTTAAAATTTAATAAAATTCATCTGAGCAACATAACTTTTTGGTTTGTAAGATTTATGCTTCTGTTCATAAAACGTACTCTCGTTTGCAGTTTGAAGGCTCTAACTTATTTGCATCTTATCAAACCAGCTAAATCTGCAGGGGGGTTGAATACTACTTGTAGGCACTGTATATCTCCATCCATGACTAAACACAAGTCTATCTTTACCACATCGCAAGCTCACCAGTTAGTGGCTAGAGCTGTAGGAGAAGCACAATAAGAACCAACTATGTAGTGCCCAACGGGGCACAACCGTGAAAAACTAAATGAGATGCCCAACAGGGCCAACAGGACATAGGTCCAAACACAGGGAGGGTGCTGTGTCCCCAAATGAAGGCTCCAAGAAAGAGATTTTATGGTGAGTACCCAAAAATCCCTCTTTCTTTATCGCTTCATTGGGGGACACAGGACCATGGGACGTCCCAAAGCAGTCCCTTGGGTGGGAGAACAGAAGATAGTCACAGACTAGGTCAGACTTCGGCAACTGCCGCCTGCAGGACCTTCCGTCCAAGACTGGCATCAGCCGAAGATTAAGTGTGGACCTTGTAAAACCTTGAAAAGGTGTGAAGAGAAGACCACGTTGCGGCCTTGCACATTCGAGAGGCCGAAGCCTGATGGCGAACCGCCCAAGAGGCCCCCACCGCCCTGGTGGAGTGAGCCCTTACTCCGGGAGGGGGAGGTTTGCCCGAGATGCGATGTGCGTCCAAGTTGGTCGAACGTATCCAACTGGCGATGGTTGACTTGGAAGCAGGGAGACCCTTGCGATGCCCCTCAGGGATGACAAAAAGGGCATCCGAGCGCCGAAGGGAAGGCCGTTCTGGAAAGGTACACACGTAGAGCTCTGACCAGGTCCAGTTTGTGCAGAGACTTCTCCCGTGGATGCACTGGAGCAGGGCAAAAGGAAGGCAAAACGATGTCCTCATTAATGTGAAAAGCGGAAACCACTTTTGACAAAAAGGAAGGCACCAGCCTGAGCACTACCTTGTCTTGATGGAATACCAGAAAAGGCGACCGACAAGAGAGGGCTGCTAGTTCTGCAACCCTTCTAATAGAGGTAACAGTCACCAGAAAAGCCACCTTCCAGGAAAGGAGAGAGTCTGGAATGTTCTGAATGGGTTCAAAAGGAGTCTGTTGTAGGACGCTTAGGACCATATTAAGGTCCCATGGTTCCACTGGAGAGCGATAGGGGGGCGCCAGGTGGGCCACCCCTTGTAGAAAGGTCCTGACCTGAGGACAGCTAGCTAAGTTACGTTGGAATAGAATGGACAAGGCCGAAACTTTGCCCTTGAGAGTGCTGAGAGATAGTCCCGCCTCTAGACCAGACTGAAGAAAAGCCAAAATGACTGGCAAAGAAAAGGACATAGGAGTCAGTTGATCTTGTTCGCAGTGACGAAAAAAGGCTCTCCAAGTTCTGTGATATATGCGCGAGGTAGCGGGTTTTCTGGCGTTAATTAGGGTCTGAATGACATTGTCAGTAAAGCCTGCCGTCTTCAACACCGCGGCCTCAACGGCCATACCATTAAATTCAGAGAACGAGAACTCTGATGAAGAATAGGACCCTGAGAGAGGAGGTCTGGACGGTCTGGTAGTCTCCAGGGGGATTCGACAAGCAGATTTACCAGATCTGCGTACCAGACGCGTCTGGGCCAATCTGGGGCTACTAGGAGAACTGGTACTCCCTCTGTCTTGACCTTTTTGATGACTCGAGGGATCAAAGGTAGAGGTGGAAAGAGATAGGGCAGTTGGAACTGTGACCATGATATGACTAGCGCGTCCTGAGCGATTGCTAGTGGATCGCGGGACTGAGCTACAAAGGACGGGACCTTGTGGTTTAACCGGGACGCCATGAGGTCGACCTCCGGCATGCCCCAACGCAAGCAGATTTAGTGAAACACCTCGGGATGGAGAGACCATTCTCCTGAGGCGAAGCCCTGCCGACTGAGGAAGTCGGCCGCCCAGTTGTCGACCCCTGGAATGTGGACTGCTGAGATTGCCGGGACCGTTTTCTCTGCCCAAAGTAGCACTCTTGCCACCTCTTTTAAAACGGGCTTGCTGCGCGTTCCTCCTTGATGGTTTATGTATGCCACGGCCGTGTCATTGTCCGATTGTACCCGGACTGGGGACCCTGCCAGGATCTTCTGCCAGTGACGCAACGCCAGATAAATCGCCCTTATCTCCAGAATGTTGATGGGAAGGGAGACTTTGTGGGGACTCCACCGGCCCTGGACCGTGTGTTGTAGGAAAACTGGCCCCCAACCGATGAGGCTGGCATCGGTCGTGACCACCTGCCAGCGAAGTGGAAGGAATGATCTCCCGGGTCTGAAGGAAGAAGGGCGGGACCACCAGGTTAGCGACCGTCTTACTTGAGGAGGTAACCTGATACGTCGATCTAGAGATGACGGATCCTTGTCCCAAGCTGAGAGAAGGGACAACTGCCTCCATGGCCGCTACCATCTTTCCCAGGACACTCATGCATAGGCGAAGGGAGTGTGGACCTGGGTCGGAGAGGATGTGGATTGCTTGTCGTAGGGAGTTTATCTTTTCCCTCGGAAGGAGGACCCGGGCACGGGCCGTGTCGAACTGCATCCCTAGGAAGGTTAGGCGTTGGCATGGGACCAAGGAGGACTTGTCCGTGTTGATCAGCCAGCCTAACCGGCAGAGAGTGTTCAAGGTGATCTGGAGGCTGTGGAGACAGTCCTTGAACGTGGGGCCTTTGATTAACAGGTCGTCGAGGTAGGGGATGATTACAATTCCCCTTGTTCGAAGAATGGCCATAACTGTCACCATCACCTTCGTGAAAACCCTCGGGGCTGTGGCGAGGCCGAAGGGGAGGGCAGTGAACTGGTAATGCGCGTTCTTGAAGGAAAAGCGTAGGAACTTCTGATGTGACGCGCAGATTGGGATGTGAAGGTATGCATCCTGAATGTCCACTGAGCATAGATATTCCCCGGCCTCCATCGAGGCGATTACCGACCTGAGGGACTCCATCCTGAACTGTCGGATGCGTACATGTCGGTTTAGCTGTTTAAGGTCCAGAATCGGACGTAGTGAGCCGTCCTTTTTTGGGACGACGAAGAGATTTGAGTAAAAACCGGAAAACCTTTACTGAACGGGAACCGGGACTATGACTCCTGAGCGTAGAAGGGAGGTGATGGCTTGGAGGAAACCGGGAAGCAGAGATGGTTGTGGGGGGCGGGACCTGAGAGAGAGTGATCATGGGCTGGAATCGAACTCTATTTTGTAGCCGGAAGTCACAATTTCTTTTACCCAGGCATCTCCTATTGCCGGGAGCCAAGAATCTGTGAACAGAAGGAGACAGCCGCCCACCCTGGGAGAAGTCCCAGGTGGGAGTGACCTGTCATGTTGAGGAAAACCTGTTGGATCGTGATCCAGAGGACTTGGAGGAGCGACTCTTTGGGCGCCAGTTAGGCGTGGGCCTAAAGGAAGGTCTACGACTGTCCCGCTGTGCTGGAGTACGGTCCTGTTGAGAGGAGGGGTTCGGTTGAGCGAACTGATGAAAGGACCGGAATTGAAGGGGGCATCTCCTAGGAAAAGGGAGTTTGGGTCTGGGTTGGGGGAGAGAGGTGCTCTTACCCCCAGTAGCATCGGAGATGATCTGATCTAGCTTGGATCCAAACAGCCTGGAACCCTGAAAAGGAAGATTAGTTAGAGATCTTTTGGAAGCCGGGTCGGCGTTCCAAGCCTTAAGCCAAAGAATTCTACGTAAGGCAACGAGATTACTGGAAACCTGGGCTGAGCATGCAGCGGAGTCGAGGGACGCCGTAAGCAACTATTTTCCGGCATGGCCGATCTGATCAGCTAAGTCGGCCAGATCGTCCGGGGAGGCGCCTGCTAGGATGCCCTGTCTGAGCTGTTTGGCCCATGCGGACACCGCTTTTGATACCCAAGTTGAGGCGAAGAAAGGGCAGAGTGAGGTGCCCGCAGCCTCAAAGGCTGACTTGGTGAGGGACTCAACCTGTCTATCCGTGGTATCCTTAAGGGAGGAACCATCCGTAAGAGACAGTACCGTCTTGGCGGAAAGGCGAGAGACGGGAGGATCCACAGATGGGGACTCCGTCCATTTGCTCACAAGGTCATGGTTAAAGGGGTATAGGATGTTTAACTGTTTCTTTCCTGTAAAGCGCTTTTCTGGATGCTCCCACTGCTTTTTCTAACCATGCAGAATTTGACAGCGTTTTTCAAAAGTGCGTGCAGGACGCTTAATCTTTTTGAAGGAAACTGAGTAATCCCGGGAAGGGCTCTCGTCTTCTGTAACATGCAGAGTCTGACAGCCGTTATAAGGCTGTCTATCATGTCCTGGACCTTTGGAATACTGGTCAGAGTCTGAATCTGAAGCAGAGTTGGATCCCTGGGCGACCTCCGGGGAAGAGGTGTGAGACGCAGGGAGCATCTTGGAGTCTGGAGAGCTGGAGGATGAGCTTGCGTGGGTCCGTTTCTGCCCTTGTGAGGAGGGGGCAGGGGTGCCTGCGAATCGTCTGTGGGGACGTTCGGAGCGCTGGTGGCCGTGGATAGCATAGGCAAACGTTCTGGCAAGCGTTTTAAGACCTGCACCAGAGATTGAGAAACCTTGGTGAGGTCAGAGACAGACAGACTGTGACATAGCAACAGCCCACTCCGAAGGGGAGGGGGTTACCACGTCCTGAGCGGTGGGGGGATCTTGGGGTGCCAGCATGGCGGGAGGTTTGCAGGTCGAGCAGAAGGCCGTAGTGAGACCCGCGGGCCACTTGCTACGCCTGTGCCCTTTGCGATACTATGTGACGATGTGAGAGGGACGGACTGAGGGCTCCCTGGGTTTGGACATATGTGCCTGACCAGGGATACTGCAGAGGGGAGCGCTGTGAGCAGGGGGGTCGGTGTCAGGACAGAGCCAACCCGATCCTGTAGAGAAGCAGTCCCGTGTCCCCCTGAAGGCTCCGAAGGTGAGGCTGGAGCGGGTCAATAGGTGCCGTCGGAGCGGGGAGCTGCGTGCGGCAGAGAGATGGCGTCGGTGCAGAGGACGCAGAGTTGATGACTGAGCGCGACAAGGCTCCGATAGGTAGATGGGAAGGGGGGGGGCGGGCTTGGGAGACCCGCCGTAATAGGTCCGCAGAAGGCACGAGGGCGTGATGGAAGCGTCACTATGCTCCTCGGCCCTGGTTGGTCAAAAAGGAGGGGGCGTATAGGCGTTGGAGCGGGACCGCCCACCAGACACGCCCCCCAAAGGAGAAAAGCGCGGCAGATTTGCCGCGCATTGTGAAGGAGAAGGAGGAAGTGGCCCAGGGAAGCGCTGTTAAGCTCCATTTTTGGTGAGAGGGGGAGGGTGGAGGGAGACAGGTAACGCCGGGGGAGTGGGACCTGCAGCTAGAAGACAGGGAAGTACCTGTCTTAGCGGGTCCGGGTACCGTCCCTTCCTTTCTCCTTCTGAGGATGGTCTCAGGATGCCTTCCTGGATAGGGGGGGATCCTGGCTTTTCCTCCTTCCCGCACTGTCCTGGACAGTGCAGGAGACGGTGTCAACCCCAGAAAACTGGGGGAAGGTCACCCGCAGGGACCACCGTCTCCCTCCCAGGCCGCTCCGAGGAGGGGGCTGGGGTGGGGAACAGGCTAGGACTGGCCACCGAAATCACCCTGAGACACCCTAAGGTGACAGGGGATAAGTCCTGCCCAGCGGGTCCGAGAGTGGGCGATGTGGGGGTAGCCACATTGCTCTCTCGGTCGCTAGTGGGTTAACAGGGGACGCAATGTGCCCTGTTAGCCTGAAGAGCTGTATCTGAAAAAGAAAAAAGAAAGGTTAATAAACACAACAGGGTTGGATCTGTAAAGATCCAGGTCTACCTCCTACAGACACTAAGCTTAAACTGGTGAGCTTGGTGCCTGTAGGCGGGTGCATACTTCGGAGGAGGAGCTATTTTCCTTTTTTTGCATAGTGTCAACCTCCTAGCGACAGCAGCATACACCCATGGTCCTATGGTCCTGTGTCCCCCAATGAAGCGATAAAGAAAGATGCCCCGTGGAGCATCTAAACGCTGCAGATTTTTGGATACTGTTATATTCCTAATTTCTTTAGTAAGGACAAAACATTGCTTCCAAAGTTTTGTTTAAATGGAACCTGCCACCTGCAAAACCAACTATTTACCTGCAGATATAGTGGTAATCTGTAGGTAAATGTTATTTTAACCATGTTTTGCTGTGTTACTGGAAGCGTGGCTACAGGGAGGAAATTAAGTTAAATCCTCCCTGCAGCTGCTCGCTTCCAGTGATCGGTGCTGTGCAGGGAGCTGGAACAGTCCCTATCAGCGGTGATTGTATTAAGCTGGCCACACAGGGTTTATCTGCAGAAAATGTGGTAATCTGCAGATAACTTGCACCATCCAGAAATGCTGTTCATCTTTCAGCACTTTTAAGATCCTGTTCACATAACTGTTTCACTCACTCTTTGACATATGAAAAGCTTCTGACATATACCTCTGACAGTAGTAACTGTGAGAGCTTCTTCCAATGCACAAGTGTAGATACATAGTGTGATGTGAATAGAGCCAAACATATGGGACGTGCTAATAAAATTCTTTGCTGTCCTGGTTGTATTGTTTGACATGACAGAATATTACGCTGTGGGATCTCTAGGCTGTCCTAAACTAAGGTGTGTCCACCAGACTTCTGCAGCTCCTTTTGGCCCTTTCCTGGTGAAATATTTACTTAGCTGCTAATGAGAAAATTGGCAACAAAGTTTCTGGAGTGGAAAAGCTGAATATTTTTTGTGAATGATAAAATATTGGGCTAGAAGCCATAGGAAATGTTGTTAACTTTGATGTACATACAAAGGAATATTCTAACCGTTCTTTCTTTTTATCTAGTGCCTATCAAAATAATGACATCACTGAGTTTGAGAAAATTCTGAAAACAAATCACAGCAACATCATGGATGACCCCTTTATAAGGGAGCACATTGAAGGTGAAAGTCGTTCAGTATTTTGTATAAATAATGCTCTAAACACGGGCAATTCATATGTGCAGCCTTTATTTAGAGGAAAAACACAAGTGCGAAATTTTACGAAATGGACACATTAATATTCACAAGAAATGAGAACTATACCATACTAATGTTTATCAGTACAGATAGGACCGAGCTCATCAACCAACTGTAGTGTTTAGCAGTCAATTGATTTTTCTGTGGGGCAAAGATAAAGCTTTGTCTCAAACATAACATATTAATATATTCTTTTTATTGCTGATTTCAGTTGTAACTGGGGATTGTATATTAGCTCCTAATTACAGTGGAAATTCAGCCTTCTGCTTGCATGACCAAGCTGACTGTCTCATAAGATCCCAGTAGGGGATCCTATGACGGCAGGGTATGGAAGAAGTATTCTTGGCAATCCTATTCTTTACACCCTTCGTTTGGTCAGCGCTGAGTATACACCGACCAGGAAAGCAGAGATGACTACGATCGAAAGAAGACAAATGTCCATCAAGTTCAACCGAGTGATGGGAAAGGATAAAAGGAAGGTGTATATGTACAACTATAATGCATGATCCCGTTTGCCCCAGAAGAGCCAATCTTTCCCTCCTGATCCTAAATGTCGATCCACTGGACTAAACATTCAGAAAAGAACTGTACACATCTAATAATTATTTATTTTCTTAAAAAAAAACATCTAAACCTTTTTTGAAACCATTAACAGTTCCCGCTTTGACCAGCTCTTTAGGTAAACTATCCTCCAGATTAATAGTGCTCATGGTAAAGAAGCCGTGTCTCCTCTGGAGATTTAATTTTTCTCCACGTAGGAGGAGTGCCCTCTTGTCTATTGAGGGGGTTTTACATAAACGCTTTTGGCATGGGCCCTTTTTGTACTCGTATAACTTAATCATGTCCCCACTTTCTTCTCAAAACTAAATACATTTAATTATTTTAGTCTCTCCTCATAACTAAGATCCTCCATGGCCCTTATCAATTTTGTGGCTTTTTTTGTATCTTTACCTTCTCCAGGGCATCGTTTCTATGGACTGGTGCCCAGAACTGAACCTTCATGTTCTATATGAGTTTGCACTAACGCATTGTGAAGTGGCAGTATTCTGTCCCTGTCCCGCCAGTCAAGTCTATACCTATTTAATGCATGACATTAGAAGCTGCTGATTGAAATTGCATGTTGTTATTTAGTCTGTGAAGGACATATACAACCAGATCCTTATCTACAATTGGCTCTTCTAGTTTTACTCCCGCTAGAGTAGTGTTTCCAAACTCCAGTCCTCAGGGCCTCCAACATATCATGTTTTCATGATTTTCTTAGTATTGCACAAGTGATGGAATCATTAAAGCATAAGAAACTACCACAGACTCTCACCTGTGCCACAGTAAGGAAATCTGAAAACATGATGTTGTTGGGGGCCGTGAGGATGAGGTTTAGGGAAACACTGTTCTAGAACATTTAATACCCGCATATTATTAATGCCCATATATATATATATATAACCTTAAAGAAGTTGTCCACCACTTTTTATAATGGCCCCAATGTATTTAACTTGTGCAGATAAGTGTTGTGTTTTTGTAATTACCTTTCGTTGTTTATTACCTGTGAGCAGCGCTATGGCTGGTCGCTCACAGGCATCACATGACCCCCGGCTGCAGCCGGCTCTTGCTTCCGCTGATGTCATGTCAAGTGAGGCGTGACTCAGTGATGCGCTCCCATGCTAGGTGTGACGCGCGGGGTAACACTGCCCAGCATCCACCACGAGGGGGGCGCATCACGGAGTCACGCCTCACTTGACATGACATCAGCGGAAGCAAGAGCCGGCTGCAGCCGGGGGTCATGTGATGCCTGTGAGCGGCCAGTGATAGCGCGTCTCACAGGCAATAAACAACGAAAGGTAATTACAAAAACACAACACTTATCTGCACAAGTTAAATACATTGGGGCCTTTATAAAAAGTAGTGGACAACTTCTTTAAATTTCTCCACAATGAATGTCATCCATGTGTATGCCCAAACACTCAATTTACCAACGTCCGCTTGTAACTTATAAACATATTCCATATACTGCTCTATATTGCATAGTTTGGTGTCACTATATCATTAATACATAAATTGACTGATAGTGGACCCACCACTGAACCTTATAACTAGGGACCATTCAGAGTAGCAGTCATTCACCACTACTCTGGGGTGCGATGTTTTGAGCCAGTTTTCGAACCAGTTACAAACCTTACTTTCTAATCCTATAGACCTTAATTTACCATTATGTGTTTATGTGGTACAGTGTCAAATGGTAATAAACCATCTCTGTGGGGAATCCGGCTGTGTGCATGCAACGTACTCTGCAATGACGTTGTTTAACATCAATGCAAAGTGCGGACTGCATGGAAATTTAACCCCTTTACGACCTCTATACGTCCAAGGTCGCCTCTCTCACTTTGGGGCTAAGTCCACATCTTTCTCCGCACATGGCAGCTGATTTGATTAGCTGTCAAGTGCGTCTAAAAGCCCTGGGTGAAATTGTGATCCACCCACCGCTGATAACATGTTAAATGCCGCTGTCAATCACTGATATCATTTAGCCCGAGCACTCATCGGCACCCCTGTCACATGATCGAGGGGCACCGATGGGTTGTCATGACAGTTGGGGGTCTGTAGAAGACCCCCATGCTTGTCATTCTACATTTCCTAAGAACGCTGGCATTCATAGGAGATGATGATTACTGCTACACATAGCAGGGCTTCAGCTCTGCTATGTGTAGCACAAGCGATCGGATGATCACAGCTTTAGGTTTACTAAGGAGACTATTGAAACAAGTAAAAAAAAAAAAAAAAAAGTTTTAAAAAAATCTAAACGTTCAAATCTCCCCCCATTTTTGCCCCATTCAAAATATAGCTACACAAAAAATTCCTCGATCCACAACCAGTACTGCCAAAAGAAGCACAAAGCTGACAAGAACACATTTAAGATGTGAGGCTTCTCTGCAAAAGGCTAAAAAATATCTTTATTACAGACTATTAAAAAAAATATATATAAGGACCATATCACAATAAATCAACATGAATGGAGGATACAAATGCAGGAAAAAAGGAAGTGGGTACACCTGGATAATGGAACGCATAATACAATGTATAGTCCATATGAGGTCAATTATGTACAATATTGAAAATAGCAGATCAAAATAAAGCTAGATGATGTGTGAGCGAGTCACAACAGCCATCCTGCATAACACAATACTTATTAACTAACAAACAAAGTAGCACTCTGCAACGCTAAGTATGCGAACATGAAATACATGAAATTTGAATAGCATTACTGCTCTAGAAAATAGAAATCAATGAGAAATCTTAGCGCATAAATTGGCCAATTCATGTGTACAGGGTAACTACATTAAGGCGTTTCTCGTCATACCAGGAACATACCAATGTGAACTCCTCTCTAAGCGACCCAAGTCTGCTTGTGTATGGGACAGCAAGAACCTGCTGCAACTAAAACCGCCTGTGGCCTAGAGGTGGAGTGCTCAGTCAAAGCTTATTTTTCTGTTACAATACTTATTACCGTTATTATTCCGTTACCTACAGTGTATTATACCAGGGTCCCTAGAGGATGTTGCTGTCACCAGTAGTTTTCCACAAGTGTGTAGAAATCTATTGGTGTCTGAGGCGTGCCTGATGTTCCTAAGCAGCAGAGCATACTGGGCACAGTTTACTAATTTACTAGCTGGCTAATATTATATCTGAAGGTTTCCTGGTGGCTCTCCTTTCTCCTGTGCATTGTGGTGTGCTCTCTAGTATATCCATTTACATTATGTATACGTTCCTTCTGCAGCGTTGCATGTAAGATACCTCTATAAAATACATGGCAAACTCCAACCCGTGGATCAAATCTGGCCTGCAGGGTAATTTTATATTTGGCCCATGACACCAGAACCACCACTCCTATGTGGGGCCCATTATACTGTATGGAGGACTATGTGGGGCCATTATACTGTATGGAGGACTATGTAGGGCCCATTATACTGTATGGAGGACTATGTGGGGCCCACTATACTGTATGGAGGACTATGTGGGGCCCACTATACTGTATGGAGGACTATGTGGGGCCCACTATACTGTATGGAGGACTATGTGGGGCCCACTATACTGTATGGAGGACTATGTGGGGCCCACTATACTGTATGGAGGACTATGTGGGGCCCACTATACTGTATGGAGGACTATGTGGGGCCCACTATACTGTATGGAGGACTATGTGGGGCCCACTATACTGTATGGAGGACTATGTGGGGCCCACTATACTGTATGGAGGACTATGTGGGGCCCACTATACTGTGTGGAGGACTATGTGGGGCCCACTATACTGTGTGGAGGACTATGTGGGGCCCGTTATACTGTGTGGAGGACTATGTGGGGCCCGTTATACTGTGTGGAGGACTATGTGGGGCCCGTTATACGGCGTGGAGGACTATGTGGGGCCCGTTATACGGCGTGGAGGACTATGTTGGGGCCCGTTATACTGCGTGGAGGACTATGTTGGGGCCCGTTATACTGCGTGGAGGACTATGTTGGGGCCCGTTATACTGCGTGGAGGGCTATGTGGGGCCCATTATATTGTATACTGGTTGGCCCATGTGGGGCCCATTATATTGTATACTGGTTGGCCCATGTGGGGCCCATTATATTGTATACTGGTTGGCCCATGTGGGGCCCATTATATTGTATACTGGTTGGCCCATGACTTTGTCCAAGTTTTTAATTTTGGCCCTCTGTGTTTTTGAGTTTGACATTTCTGCTCTATAAGAAATCACAAACTGTCTATGAAGATGTGCTTACGAGGACGACGTATCCAGTGTTAACGCTAAAATGGAATTATGAAGAGGGGAATTTCACTGGTTTTATTTTAGACAGTACAGTTTAGCTAATTATTTATACTGCTGACATGCATGTTTCCTTTTAGATTGCTTTTAAAATAAATATTTTTTTTTATAATGAGAACATCCATATAGAATGCCTTCTTTAAAAGGTGTTTGTCACCCCAAAATGCCCTTTAGACTAGCTATACAGTGATATAGGGGGGCTTCATCCCTATAAAAATCATACTAGCACTGTACCTGTTACTGGTACAGTGCTTGTGAAAATAACTTTTAATTCATATGCAAATGAGGGGACTTTGGTGCTCCTTTGATGTGGCCATGAGCTAGGTGCACTATTACGCCCCCTTAATTTGCTTCTTGGGGGCTGTACTAGCTTGCAATGGACAGCGCTCACTCCTAGAGCGCATGCTGCCCCATATGTGTACGCATGTGCACTGATACGGATACTGTTCCTCTCTGCTGATACTGCCTGTACACCAGGAAGCCAGGTAGGAGAGCGCCCCTAGTCAGTGTGTGCATGGCTGGCACAGAGCATATCGGTGCACATGCACACACGTGGGACAGCGTTTTCTCTAGCAGTAAGCTCTGTGCATCACAAGCTAGGCAGTCTTCAAAGCGCACATTGAGGTGGCGTATCGGTGCACACAGTTCACGGCCACACCAAGGGTACACTAAAGCCCCCTCATTTTCATATGGATGAAGCCATTTTCACAGTTGCTGTGCAGGTGTTCTTTTTAAATGGGTTAAGTTGTCCCCTATGTTACTCTGCTGTTAGTCTAAAAGGCAGTTTGGGGGTGACATACTCCCTTTAATGTTCATACTTCAAAGTTTGTCTCCTTTTTCTTACAGAGCTTTTAAGAAACATCAGAACACAAGTGCTTATAAAGTTAATTAAGCCTTATACAAGGATACATATTCCTTTTATTTCCAAGGTAAGAATCCTTATTATTTACTAGTTCTCTGTCTCAAGAAATAATGTTTTTCTGCAGACATGACAGGCAAGGCAACACATTCACTTAAACCAACATTACTTTACTCAGGTATTGCCACGTTTTATTGTACAAATGGTTTGCTTGGCAAGAGGCAGAAATATAATAAGTAGCCCATAAGACTTGAGATTATCTGACATTTTAGTGTTTGTTTCCACTGAGTTTTTGCCGAGGATTATTCTGCTGTGGAAACCTCAAGCATTTCTGGGGACTTTTCTTTTACCCTGTTTTCGTGTATGTCTTAATTTATTCAGTGGCCAAATTTCTAGCTTTTTTTCAGGCATAAATCCCTCAAGAATTAAAATTTGGAAAAAAAAATAGCATCATATGTATCATACGAGTGTTTTCTCATTTAAATTAATTGGAATATAAAGTGATGTATGTGGATTTTGAAGGAGAATCTGGTCTAAAATCCTCGAAAAAAAAGCAAAAAAACTGTGTCCATACCCTTGCAAGTATCATATACAATAGCTTCTTTGTGTGTTCCCTAAATAAATTACTGACACAAGCTGTATCTCCTCATAAGAGCATGTCAACAACAAAATGAAGGCAATTTATACAAATAATATGGTTGTATTCTGCTACTGATACTGGATTACTGACTTTGCCAAGAAGTATATAAATCCTTGCACCCTTTTCGCGTAATCGGATAATTACATTTTGTGTATGTTCATGTTTTGTTGGTTCTTATAAAGTGAGATCACAGAAATAGAATAAATTCATGGGTATATAAATATGTATAAATACGTCTCACATCATCATTGAGGAATATGGAACCCTGTAGTGTACTGGGGAGGCAGGATCCCTGCACAGTGAGATGAGTCACCGGTTATGCACTTTAACTCTTTATGAACTTGTATAGGTAGGAGGTATTGTGTTATCTGTACATGCATCTTATTCTTCATTATGTATTTTGTGCGATGGTACCTGCCACTGTGCCCCAGTCCAGGGAAGTATCTATCATATTGTTAGTTTGGAGTACGGTTCCCGCCTGGTAACTGTCTTGTTAATTGCAGTAAATGATTAGGCATGTCTATATGATAGTAAGGGTATGTGCACACGATGCAGAAATGAAGCAGAAAATTTCTGCATCATTTCTGCATCTCCCTGGCAGAAAAAACGCATGCAGGTTGTGCATGCTTTTTTCCTGCAGAATACATGCGGATTCACATGCGCTTTCCAGGCGATTTTAGCATCACCTGGAAAGTGCTTGACAACTAGGTCACACTATATAAATCCATGCAACCGGCATGGATTTATATAGTGTGACCCGAGAGAGTGGTAAAAATAAAAAATAAATGTATACTTTACCTCCGATGGCCCGCGCTGTCCTGTTCAATCCGTTCTCCCTCACCGGCAACTTTAACTTGAAAGACCTGCCGACGTCAGCGTCACGTGACCCGTCACATGACTCTGACGTCAGCGCAGGTCCTTCAACTCACTGCAAAGTGCTGGGAACCAAGCAGGAGCGGTGCGCGGGCCGACAGAAGGTAAGTATACATTTATTTTTTATTTTATTCTTGTTTTACAGCTTTTTTAATGGTACCTGGGTGTGGATGAGACTTTCCTCTCCTCTACACCCGGGTACCATCCGCACATTAGAACGCGCCAATAGCGCAAGTACAGATGTAGTCTTGCGGAATTGGCGCGTTCTAATGCAAGTCAATGGCGGCGAAAACGCCGCGTTTACGCAAAATTAATTGACATGCTGCGGATTTTTGAGCGCAGCGTTTACGCTGCGAAAAAATCCGCATCATGGGCACAGCACATGCGGATTTCCATTGGGGAACATTGCTGGCCTTCTACCATGCGTTTTTAATGCGTTTCCGCGGCGTTTACGCAACTGCAAAAACGCCGCGGAAACGCATTAAAAACGCATCGTGTGAACTCCGCCTAATAGGTGGTGTGCTGAGATAATTGAGGTGACATAAAGGACCATTATATGTATTTCTTACGCCATCTCTACCAGGTCTGTATCTGGAGCCACAGCAGACGAGTAATATCTATTGGTTGTACTCCTAGTGGTGTTTCTTGTTGTTGTGATCCGTTACTGTTATATTTGGATAGGCCTCACTGAGAGACATCTAATCTATGGGTCTCTCTTTAATTTATATGTCGTCATACTGGACGCTATAGCCTATTGCCTAATATTTTGAATATCTATTTATTGACAGTATTGGGTCACGTGTCCATCATTTGTGTCTATTTCTGTGTCACTTAGTATTTGTCATGAGCCTCTAGGCAAGGTTTTAATGATATCTATTAAAGGTTATCTTTTAAACGGGTTTTTCTTATAAAGTTCCATTCACCATGTGATATTCATTATTCATGCTTCTTTCAGTACTTAAGTTAATTTGGTCACAATCTTCAAATTAATATAATTAGTGTAAATTCAGACAATATACTGTAATCTTATTTTTAAGCATTTAGAGTTCCCTGTCTGAGCACTAATTTGTGGTATACTTATAGTAATGTCCAGCTCCACGTCAAATGACAGTTTATTTTGCTTCGTATTAAAGTGGATTTATCACTAGGTTAAGTGGCCAGTTTTTGCTCTTATTTTGTTCCCACTGCTTCCCTGAGTATTCTGTCTTTTGCTTATTTTAAATCTGCCATACAGTTCCTGATATATGGACCTTTTATTTAGTACTAATTTTTCTAAAGTAGCAGTAGTAGCAGCAGCAGTATCATGTGAGCACCGACATCTTGGTGAAGAAGAGTAAATAAAAAGGCCCATATTTCTGGAACCAATTGGCAGATTAAAATAAAACAAAACTGAATACTCAGGGACCAGTGGGAATAATAAAATAGTAAAAACATCTCACTTTGTCTGGACCTGGTGACATGTCCTCTTGTGATTTAGGTAATTTTTAACTGTATCGCTTCAGGTATTAAAATGGAATGCGGCTCGTGAAAATCTTTTTTTTTTTCTTTTCCTGATGTAGTGAGTCTAGTTTGGGGAAGCACTGTGCGCACACATTATCTACCAATGACCGCTCAGACATATTTTAGTCTGAGAACAGCTTTTTGGCCACGATTGTAGCAAGGACACCTAAATTACAGACTTTATATTATTGTTTTTGTAGAACAAGGAATTAAAGAATGTGATTCCCGCTATTTAGTCAGTAACTAGAACACAGATATTTTTCGGTATTATTCTACAGCAATCCAAAATGTAAGATTCGGTTTCTGCATTTATATGTTTGCTGATGTATAAATCAGTGGTGTATAAAAAGTGGCGTATAAAAAGCAAATTAATAAGGTAGATAAACCTAACTTCCATATGAAATGATCAAGCCACTTTATGTAATATGTTTAAAGCGTTGTCTCCAATTCCTATCTTCAGACGCACGCAGCTCCCCAGCTTCCTGCTTGATGGGGAAAAGGTGGGCTAGTGTAGATTGACAGTGCAGACTGGCAGCACAGCTGAGCTGCTGGTACTGATGGTGTGCCTTTCCATGTAGCTTTGCCTCCTCCGCATTGGAGGAACACAGGGGCACTGAAGGTAGCCAGATGCAGCAATCTGGCCAGTTATAGCATGGCATTAGCAAACCGCTTGCAAGTGTGCGCTCTTTGCCCAGTAAACCAGCCTTCTCTGAGGTGGCCATTAGCCTTAGCAAGGAGCAGTGCAATATAGTATTAAAAATCTTTCGTTCTAGAGAATAGAAGATTTTTAACTCCTTTCTCCTCTAGTGCGGGCTTCGGAGATATATATATATATATATATATATAGATATATATATATATATATATATATATATATATATATATATATATATATATATATTATAATATTTGGTATCGCTGCGTTCAGAATCGCCCAGTCTATCAATAGAAAAAAGAATCCTATCAGTAAACAGCGCAGAAAAAAAAAAAATTCAAAACGCCAGAATTACATTTTTGTGGGGTTTTTTTTTTGGTCGCCGCTATATTGCAATAAAATGCAATAGCGGAGATCAAAACATCGGATCTACCCCTAAAGTGATATCAATAAAAAAAAAAAAAAAAAAAAAAAAACGGAAGCTTGGCACGCAAAAAAAATTATCCCTCACCCAGGCCCCAGATCTCGAAAAATAAAGACACTCGGAAAATGGCACCATTTTTTTTTTTTTAAACAAACTTTGGATATTTTTTTCACCACTTAATTGAAAAAGAACCTATACATGTTTGGTATCTAAAAACTCGTAATGACCTGGAGAATCATAATGGCAGGTCAGTTTTAGCATTTAGTGAACATGCTAAAAAAAAAAAAACTGTGGAATTTCACTTTTTTTGCAATTTCACCGCACTTGAAATTTTTTTCACGTTTTCCAGTACACAATATAGTAAAAACAATGGTGTCATTTCGTTCAAAAGCACAACTTGTCCCGCAAAAAATAAGCCCTCACATGGCTATATAGATGGAAAAATAAAATAAGTTATGGCTCTGAGAAGAAGGGGAGCAAAACACGGAAATGCAAAAACGTAAAATGGTCTGGGGGTGAAGGGGTTAAGAAAAGAGTAAATTGCAGAGTTGCTTGTTTTCACAACCACTTTGCAATTTTACCTATTTAATAAGATTAGGTAACCTCTTTAAGAGACTGCATTGCAAGCAATGACTATTATCCTGACATTAGTGGATAAATACAGGCAAACCGTCAAAGTGCTAAAGGCCATTGTCACCGCTCCTGCCTATTCCCTGAATATAGGATGTCATTAAAGGTAAATAATATTACATATTCAGTAGCTGACATCTCTAGCCTATCACTGGTTTTACATTCATAGAGAATTGACAAACGCTCAAACTAGATTAATAAAATGCTGAGCATTTAAAGGAGTTTGTTCCTTATGAGACATTTATGGCCTATAAGTTGGATAGGCCATAAATGTCCAACACCCTGATCTATTTTCAGAACAGGACCTCAGCGCAGATTGTCAGGAATAGAAAGGTCATTCACGTGTTCATAAATTTCCAGCTATTCCTATTGATATAATATAAGTTTCCCAGATAACTGAGTTGCCTGAATGACAGAGGTGTAGGAAAACCTCTGAAAAGTATGACTCTAGTATTTGAGCTGCATTTTTTTACACTTACACAATAATATGTCGCCCTGGGTACAGCGACACGTACAGATAGATATGGTTTATGTAGTGCCATGTTTGAACAGTCATCTAGTGCTGTTACTTTCACCCTTACATTCACGCTGTCATGTGCTTGACATTTTCTAGCTTATCTGAATTTTTGTGGTGGTGTGACCAAGGATTGTGTGCGCAATTGTGTTGTAATCCACATATGATAGAATTGCATCATACGATTCCACTCAGCCAGCCGTGTCCTAAACCTATCATACAGGATAATGTATGCAAATAACAGCTTCATTTTACAATGATACTATGGATACATAGTATATGTACTATGGTACATATTACTCCTTTTGGTTGTGTGTATATTTATTGTAGATGTCCTGAAGCTGAACTTTATTTCTAAGGGCCCGATATATCGGAGCTGGGCGAAAATGTCAAAGTTGCAACTTTTTAGTGCAGCCTTGTGTTGCGCCAAAATTATGACTTTTCAAAGGTTTTAACACAAGAATACTGGCGTAAAGGCTTTGATGAATCAGGTGCTAAGTCTCCATATAAATTGATACATGAATTGATTTTGCTATCTCAGTTAAAGACCGTTGTTTTTGTTTTGTTTTTCATTCTCCTTATTTTTTCTCTAGGAACTTAACATAGATGTAGCGGATGTTGAGAGTTTGCTGGTGCAGTGCATACTGGATAAGTACGTAATGGTTTATACAACTTCCACTTATTTTTTTAAATAAACCCATTATATAACTTAGAAATTGCTGTTTTGTTAAAAGAAGCCATCATGTGTGTGGCCAATCTTTGACATGTATCCGACATTTTTAGCAATTTTTCCCTTTGCACTAGAAGCCCCATCTATTTCTGTGCCTTTCTACTTTTGTCTACCTCAATGTCCTTCACTCTCCCCTCTCCATAGAGGTATATAGGCAGCAGGTGTAATTTGATCCTTCGCCCAAGGCAGATATATGCAGTTCGTAAGGCTATGTGCTCACGATGCAGAATTGAAGCAGAAATTTTCTGCAGCGTTTCTGCTTGTTCTTGGCAGTAAAAACGCTTGCGGATTTGACACGCGGTTTTGCAGCGTTTTTACATGCGGATTTGACACGCGGTTTTCAAATGCATTGGGACCTCAAATCCTCATGCAGAAACGCACAAATAGACATGCTGCGGATTTTTCCACAAGGAAAATTCGCTGCGGAAAATTCCGCAGCATGGGCACAGAACATGCAGATTTTCATTGGGCATCATGGGGCACGGATTACCAAGCGTTTACGCTGCGGAAAATCGGCATCAATAAACGCTTGATAAACGCATAGTGGGCACGCAGCCTAAGAGTAAATGATAGTAGAGGGAGAAAGTTAGTGATAAGGGGGAAAGAGGCGTTTTTCTCTAATAAAATATATTACAAAATTTCTTATGTTCACATGTACTGTTAATAGTAAGTATTCTGAAAATCTAGATACATTTTTATTCTATGCTCAGTGGTCTATAAAACTGATATTTGTAGTTGTTTGGTTAAAGAGTTATGACTGTGACATTGATCTGCAAATCTGCGCTTATATATTGCTTGTGCTGATGCATATTAAATGTATTTTTAAGGAACCTGTTTATTTTAACAAGATCTACAATTCTGTGCCAAAGTTTTAGGCAGGTGTGGAAAAAAATGCTGAAGATTTAAGTGCTTTCACAAATAGAAATGTTAATAGTATTTTTATTTAACAAAATGGAAAGTGAATGAAGAAAAAAAGAAATCTAAATCAAATCATTACCCTATTTTTCGGACTATAAGACGCGCCAGACCATAAGAGGTGCCTAGGTTTTAAAGGAGGAAAATATAAAAAACAATTGAAGCAGAAATGTGGTCCTGATGCACTGTTATGGGGGGGGAGGGGTGGTCTGCTGCTGACACTGTTTATAGGGGTAATGTCCCCCAATTTTGAACTAATATTCCCTATCCTGGTATATATGTTCGCCCCCCCCCCCTCCATCCTTGTATATGTGCCCCCATTTCCTGGTATACATGGTCCCCCATCCCCATCCTGGTATACATGGTCCTCCATCCTTGGTATACATGGTCCTCCATCCTTGGTATACATGGTCCTCCATCCTTGGTATACATGGTCCTCCATCCTTGGTATACATGGTCCCCCATCCCTGGTATACATGGCACCCCCATCCTGGTATACATGGCACCCCCCAATCCCCATTCTGGTATATATGACCCCCTCACGCAGCACACATAAAAATAATAAAGGATTCTACTCGCCTTCCCTCTGCTCCAGCGGCATAAGATAATGTCACCGTGTAAGCAGTGTATGACGTCACAGACATGTGCCCTCACGCTGAGCTCAGCTGCCGGAATATTCACTGCTCCCCACACCCATAGTCCCTCCCATCGCTGGCTTCAGTGCATAGAGGTGGGAGGGACTATGGGCGTGGGGAGCAGTGAATATTCATTTTCTTTAACAGCCGGCACAGTGTTAGCCGCAGCAGGCGGCTCCTGCCTCTGTGACCCGCTCCTCCACCGCTGCTGCTTCCCTCACCATCCACAGCCGGACAACCGTACATCCGGACTGTAAGACTCACCCCCCACTTTCCTTCAAAATTTTTGAGGAAAAAAGTACGTCTTATAGTTAGAAAAATACGGTATTTGTTGTGACCACCCTTTGCATTCAAAACAGCAGCGTAGACTTGCACACAGTCCAGAGCAACTGCTGCCATGTTTGGGCACACCAGTTCCTCTGGTTTTATGAATAGTTGATTCACTTGTTTCCATGTCAAAGGTATGTTTTTTTCGCCTCCATTCTTTCATCTAGGTCACTTCTGGCCACATTTCTCCAAGCATTAGATAGGTTTAGCTGGAACTCACTGGTTACTGTCAGTTCTGAGCTGATTACGCTGCTGAACATCTTTGTATTTCGAAGTAACGTAAACGTGATTTGTTTGTTGCACTTCATTTAAGGGAACATGTCACAAAGTTTTTCCAATGTAAAGTAAGGCCACAACTTTTAAAGCCTCTTTTACAGCAATCTAGTATTTTGTAAGCATATCTCCAATCCCCTCTGCATAGCACAATAAAGACCTTTTATTATACCCACAGACCGGTCCAATGGGCGTCTATGGTCTTGATGTGGCGCCTCCTCGCTTCCAAAAATTACTCCCTTCATTCTCTGCTTGATGTGGATGATGCATCCTACATCATCCACACAGTGTCTCCCAATCGCGCTCTTGAGCAGGCACACTTCTCTCTGTCCTGCCAGCAAGTACGGTAATGCGCATGCGCAGGATTTTCTTCCGGCGTTTCCTGGTGAATGTGCAGCTCAGTACTTTGCTCTACCCTTGGCAGGGCAGAGAGAAGCGCGCCTGTGCAGGAGCGAGACTGAGGGACACTGTGTGGATGACATAGGACAGGTCATGAAGCAGGGAAGGAGGACAACAATTGTAGGCAATTGTCCGGTTCAAGACCATAGACTCCCATTGGACCACACTGCGCACTTTGTGGATATAATAAAAGGTATTTTCTGTGCTATGCAGAGGGTTTGGGGTCATACATATAGCATACTAGAACGCTGTAAAAGAGGCCTTAAAGGTGTGGCTGTACTTTTTATTGGGAAAACCTGGTGGCAGGTTTCCTAGGCTGACCCCTGCATCATTTGTACTCAACATTGTCTGTTTCTTGGTGCTTCTTCAAAAGAGCTTGAACAACACATCTTGAAACTCCAGTCTACTTGGAGATCTTTGCTTGGGTGAGACCTTGCTGATGCAGTATAACTACCTTGTGTCTTGTTACTATACTCAGCTCTACTATGACCTGAGACATGAAACGGTCTTTTCCAACCTACCCTTTGTAGCAGCGCCTTACTGTTCCTCACTTAGTTTTAAGCCTCCTACACAGCTATTTAGGTTGATGACGGTGTTTCAACCTACATATGAAAATTATGATCATTATCACCTGTTTGGTAATCGGTTACTCATACACCTTACTAGAATTCTACAAAATGCTTGACTTTGTGCAAGTTTATCTAGAGGAATTGATGCCATTTTGAAAGCATAGAGTGGTCAAGCCAAATATTGATTTAGATTTCTCTTTTGTTCATTAACTTTGCATTGTTTTAATTGATAAAAAATACATATTAACACTTCTATTCTTGAAATCATTCTTACATTGCACATATACTGTATATGCAATTATATATACAGTACAAACCAAAAGTTTGGACACACCTTCTCATTTAAAGATTTTTCTGTATTTTCATGACTTTGAAAATTGTACATTCACACTGAAGGCATCAAAACTATGAATTAACACATGTGGAGTTATATACTTAACAAAAAAGTGTGAAACAACTGAAAATATGTTCTAAGTAGTCACCTTTTTGCTTTGATGACTGCTTTGCACATTCTTGGCATTCTCTTGATGAGCTTCAAGACGTAGTCACCAGAAATGGTCTTCCAACAATCTTGAAGGAGTTCCCAGAGATGCTTAGCACTTGTTGGCCCTTTTGCCTTCACTCTGTGGTCCAGCTCACCCCAAACCATCTCGATTGGGTTCAGGTCTGGTGACTGTGGAGGCCAGGTCATCTGGCGTAGCACCCCATCACTCTCCTTCTTGGTCAAATAGCCCTTACACAGCCTGGAGGTGTGTTTGGGGTCATTGTCCTGTTGAAAAATTAAATGATAGTCCAACTAAACGCAAACCGGATGGATTAGCATGCCACTGCAAGATGCTGTGGTAGCCATGCTGGTTCAGTATGCCTTCAATTTTGAATAAATCCCCAACAATGTCACCAATAGAGTTGAGCCACCCCCGTAGTGTTCGGGTTCGGTTCGTCGAACACCGTTAAAACCAATGGCAGGCAAACAAAAACACATAGAAACACATAGAAAACACCTTCAAAGGTGTCCAAAAGCTGACAAACTGCTCAGAAGACACAACTAACACATGGAGAAGTGACAAGTACATATAGTCATGCGAAAAGAAAAGAGGTGGAGGAGTAAAAGGAGGGGGAGACACAGATGTAGGCTTGTCATGCCCTTCTAAAATCAAGAAAGGCTGGAGTAAAAATCTAAAATCAGCCTACCAACACCCAGACGTCGTGACAAGAAAATTTAAAAAACAAATATCTTTAGGTAGAATGGCGGTTCCATTCAGAACACTTTCCTTACAAGACATAGTGGTATCCCCGTTGTGAGTTGTGCCAAAAACGGAACCCAATACATTCGGACTAATCCACCATTTGTCATATCCAAGGGCAGGTCGGTAAACGACAACATCGACGCGGAACCAAGTACAGTAGTATATACTGTACATCCTTTGACAAGGCAATCAGGCGGATCAAGAAGTTGGGAAGGGTCACCCTAATGGCCAAAACAGACATTGATGCGGCGTTCCGGTTACTTACTACCTGTGCCTCCGAATAGTGTCCACCTATTGGGCTGCTTCTGGGAAGGAGCATACTATATAGATCGCTGCTTGCCCATGGGGTGGTCCAGATCCTGCTCACTATTTGAGACGTTTAGTTGCTTCCTCAAAATGGGTTGTAATGGACGTTTCTAAGGGGGCACATATTATCCATTACCTCGACAACTTCTTATGCCTGGGCCCAAAAGATTCGCCACAGTGTGAATACACGCGGTAGTCCACCTGTGAGAAGGAGAGAGCTGGAGGGAGAGCGGACACCACAGAGCCGAGGGGTTAGATGGAGAACGGAAGAAGGAAAGAGGGCGAGGGAGGTAAGGGAGTACAGTGGAAGGCCGACCTGAGCTCCCCCACGTTCTTGCTGGGCGGGGAACAGCCCTGGGAAGAAAAGCCGCTTGCGCATCCCTTTGAGGTTACGGGCGCGAGCGGGCAGAGGGACTACGCTGGAGTGCGAAGCCGACACGGCCAGTCCGTTCCTGCCCGTGCGACCTCCGTGTCGCCGGGTTTGTGCCAGAGCCGCGGTGGACCCTGACGGCCAGCCCCCCTCTCCCAATACTGGTGCCTGTCCGCTGGTGGGTCAAGCCCCCCCGCGGTGGGGGGGGGGAGTAACATCTGCAGAAGAAAGACCATCTTCCAGCCAAACTAAGATGTCTACTTCTTTTGGTGGACAATGTGATATGATCCCTTTCTTACGGACACGCCCATCGCTACAACTTACAGATGAGGCACAAAAACAGCAAGTGCTTCAACGGATATCAAGTGCTCCTTCAAGTGGGCTCTCCTCCACCTCAACTTCAACATCACAAATACTCCAGTCCTCAGAGGTGTCACCCCAATCGCACTTGCTTCCTCACAGCTCCCTTGTCTCCAGCTGCCCTTCTGAGTATGGGGTAACAAAGATGGTTGAGTCTGCACAGCTGTTTTCTCATACTATAGCCTGGGAAACGGAGGTCTGCTCCAGAGCTTCTTTTAATCCAGACGAGGAAATGATCTGCACTGATGCCCAGAATCTTTAGGAGTCGGATCCAGGACCAGATGAAGAAGGTTCTGAGCATAATGTAGACCCTTGTTCCCAAATTGTAACTCCTGTTGGTGGAGACAATGATGAAGACGATGATGAGACTCAAATACCTGATTGGAGCGACAACTTGACTTTTCGGTCAGGGCAGGAAGAGGTTGGCTCTGAGGACGACGGGTGTGAGAACACACAGGGTGCTGATGACAATGTTGGAGATCCCACTTACTGTCAACCCACAGTCAGCCAGTCGATGAGGTCAGCAGAGGAGGTGGAGGAGGATGCTATTGACGACGAGGTTAGGTTGCGCCTTCCTGGACAGAGACGTAGTACTGGAAGCACGTCAACAACTGCATCCTCAAACACAACTCTGCCTCTGACCACAAGTCGTGGTGGCTCTTTAGGTCGCATGGGCTCTAAGCCTTGCATAGCCTGGACATTTTTTCAGATCGATAAGGATGACCCAACTCGTGTTATCTGTAATATTTGTCACCAAAAGCTAAGTAGAGGCCAAAAAATCCATAGGTTGAGTACTTCATTGCATGAACCGTCACATGGATGTGAAGCATAAGTTGCGGTGGGAAGCTCACTGTGCTACAATGTGGCCTAGCGGGCCGGGCCAACCACCGTCTGCCCCATCTTGTGCATCCGCGGCCTCTTCATCCTCTGTGACTGGGGGGACAGCAGTCACACATGTTTTTGCCACCTCTTTACCTGCAACAGCCAGTGTGATTGGCAGGTCATCATTTCATTTGGAAGTGGAAACACCAGCTGGTGTTGAGTGCTCACCGACATAGAGAGCACCACCTTTGGATCAAGGCAACCTAACTTTTCCACCTGCATCTTCCTCACAGACCGGCAGTTTGCCGGGGACACCCTACTCAACCCCGTCTAAGCACAACAGCCAGCCCTCGGTCCCTCAGATGTGGACAAGTAAAAGACCATTTCCTCCTAGCCATGAGAAAGCTAAGAGGTTGAATTTCACCATCTGCAAGCTGTTGGCTACAGAAATGCTGCCTTTCCGCCTGGTGGACACAGAGGATTTTCGAGACCTTATGTCCGTCGCTGTACCCCAGTACCAGATGCCCAGTCGGCACTACTTCTCAAAGAAAGGTGTGCCTGCGCTACACCAGCATGTCGCACACATCACCGCTTCTTTGAGAAACTCTGTGTGTGACAGGGTGCATTTCACCACAGACACTTGGACGAGTAGGACAGTATGGACAGGGGCGTTACATGTCGCTGACTGGGCATTGGGTAACTATGGTGACAGCAGGACAAGGGGCTGCTGTCCAAGTCTTGCCGTCCCCACGAGTTGTGCGTCAATCCTCTTTATCTCAAAGTTCCTCCACTGCTTCTGCCTCCTCAACCTCCTCTCGGTCCTCCACCTGCACCCAAAACCTGTCTGGTAATGCCACCCGCTTTCTAACTGCGCATAAGGAATCCTGCACACCTCCTAACTATGCTGGCAGCAGGGCTGAACGGCATCAGGCGGTGTTTACTTTGAAAATGTCTGGGAAATGTGAGTCACACAGCTGAGGAGTTGTGGTCAGCTCTGGAGACACAGTTTCATGAATGGTTGTCTCCACTGGACCTGCAACCAGGGAAGGCCGTGTGCGACAATGCTGCAAACCTGGGTGCGGCCAATCGCCGGGGCAGTGTCACACAAGTGCCTTGTATGGCTCACGTGTTGAACCTGGTTGTCCAGCAATTTTTGGCCCACTATCCCAGACTAGATGGCCTTCTGCAGAGGGCACGGTCGCTGTGTGCTCACTTCCGCTTTTCGCATCCCGCAGCTCAATGATGGGCCTGCCAGTTCACCGGCTGAAATGCGATGTGCCGACACGGTGGAATTCAACTCTGCACATGTTGCAGCAACTGTGGCAGCACCAACAAGCCCTGGTGCAATACGTTCTGACGTATAGCCTGGGCCAACGAGATCCAGAGGTGGGTCAAATCACGCTGCAGGAGTGGTCTCAGATTAGGGACCTATGCACCCTTCTGCACAGTTTTGAAATGGCGACGAAGATGATAGTGCTGACAATGCCATTATCAGCATGATTATTCCGGTGATTTACATGCTGGAGCACACGTTAAACAGAATTCGGAGTCAGGTGGTGGGACAAGAGGAGGTGGAGGAAGTAGAGGAGTATTATGCGGAAGGGATAACATCTCCAAGGTCCAGACGGTCGGCAGCACCAAGGCGGCAGGCATGGGAGGGTGGGGGAGAGGGATTAACCAGGGCGCATGGTAGCAGCCAAACTGTTGAGGAAGGGGCAGGAGCCGAGGAAGAAGTGGAAGACGAACTGGCGATGGGCATGGAAGACTCATCAGATGAGGGAGACCTTGATCACATTTCTGTTGTGCGAGGTTGGGGGGAGAGGGCAGAGGAAGGAAGCATGATTCTTACCTCGCTACCAGCACAACAAGGACTTGGTCCTCCTGGATGCGCAAGACACATGAGTGCCGCCTTGCTGCACTACCTGCAACATGACCCTCGGATTGTCAGAATTCGAAGTAATCCCGACTACTGGGTTGCCACACTTAGATCCCCGATACAAAAGTAAATTTGCCGAAATAATTCCTGCCATAGAAAGGGATTCACGCATGCAGGAGTATCAGCAGAGGCTGTTGCAGAATCTTACATGTGCTGTTCCACAAAACACCAGTGGTGAACGTAGTGAATCTCACAGTTCTAACTTGCCAACCGTGGGACTGTCGAGTCTTCATCACTCAAACCGTAACAGTAACACAGTATCTGCTGGTAACAGCAATTTTGTGGAATCGTTTCACCACTTTTTTAGACCATCCTTTGCAAGGCCACAGGAGACAAGAAGTCTGACACACAGTCAACGCCTAGAGAGGATGGTACAGGAGTATCTCCAAGTGAACATCGAAGCCATGACTGTGTCACTAGACCCTTGCTCATTTTGGGCTTCTAATCTTGAAAAATGTCCGGAGCTCGCCACTCACGCCTTGGAGATCTTGTCATGCCCTGCAGCCAGCGTTCTCTCTGAACGTGTGTTCAGCGCTGCTGGTGGTGTGCTGACAGATAAGCGCACGCGGCTGTCCACTGAGAATGTAGACAGACTCGCGTTCATAAAGATGAACAAATCATGGATCTCCAAGGACTTTTCTACCCCTGTGTCATCCTGGGGAGACTAAAAGCTTGAGGATTTGGTAAAATCACCTCACCAACCGTTTTAAGCAACTCTGGGGCAATTGATGCCACTTAAGTGGTGTCTGTGCCACAATTTTTGGAAAAAATGGAGACTCTTTTTGGAGTCCCCTTGCTGTGTCTTACGTGACGTTGGCATCGTCAATTCCAGGTGGGTTGGGTCGCTCCCCCCCCTTTAACCGTAAGAAACTACAAACACTATGGCTTGGGGTAACAGATGGTTGAGTCTGAAGAGCTGTTTACTCAGAGGTCTGCTCCAAATCTTCAGTGTCTGCTAGTCAGCGTAGTAGCCCAGCTATGAAGCAAGCTACACCGCCTGTGTATCTAATAAGAATTTTTAACTGCATCTAGCCTAGGCAGACTGTGGGGACCCCCAACCAAACCCAGACACTCAGCCCCCTACCGCCCCCCTTTCCTTGACAATATTAACTCTTTATACTCCTTCCATTAGAAAGGCATTTTATTTCTAAAATAATTCAGCTTGTTGCAGCATGCCCTGTGTCTCCACACCGGCAAGTTGGCCAACAAGTGTAACTCCCCAACATGTCCTTTCTATTTCCAGGCCACGGAGGATCCTGCGTACTCGTATGCAGGACTCTGACCCCCATCCATCACTCTTAACGCTTGTTCCACTCCGTCCTGGAGTCCTGACAGGAATATGTCCAGTCCAATATCCATTAAGTGAACACCGTCGGGCCGTATGAGGCCTGCTTTATCTCCTTCCAGTTGTCGGTGTTGTATCACTACACCGCCTCTGTCTCTTCTAAATTTTGCCATCCGAATATTTATTACCCGCCTTGTCCGTTCGATGGTCGTGATGTCTCGCGCACCTTGCCATACCACTATCGGCACAATCTCTGACCATACTATAGTTAGTTTTGTGAAAAATTCTCTGAAGCGCTCAGTGTCTAGTTTCATTATTGCCATTAGTTATGCGCTCTTGTGATGACCTAGGTAGTTTCCCCCGGCCTGTATAACTAAGATGACCGGACCTCTTGTCTCTCTCGCTACCTTGATTACCTCCATTAGTACCTGTGGCCATTGCAGGCCTCTAATACCTCTCCAGTTGAAATGTGTTTATGAAACTCTAATTTCCTCCCGCCTGGGCGGACTTTCGCCCTTTTTTCAGCCCAATATATATACGAGTGGCCTATCACCCACACTGTTGGCTTAGCGTCACCTGTAAAAGAAACAAACCACGTTAGGATAACTAGTCCGGTTTTATGTATCTCGCCAAACACGTGGATCGCCATCTCCCGATCCTCTGAACTTCCGTTTCTGACAGTCCTGCTCTTGCTGCTTCCGTGGCCGTGCCTATGTGGAATAACTGTGTCCCATAATCTTTGGGGTGGTTCCCTGCCGATGTTAGGCATTTATTAAATATAGCTTGGAACTGGTGTCTTGATAATGGCATTCCATCAATGTGTGATAGGAAGAAATTACTTTGTGATCTGATGGTTAGATATGTTTGTACTATTGTTACCCGACTCAGTGTACCGTTTGTGGGTTGTAGAAGTACCCAAGTGCCCCTGCCCGCTGGAACTGTTTTCGATTGGCGTATGCTATTGCATTATTGGCTATGACTACGTCCTGGTGTAATAAGCCTCCACTGGTGGTAATTTTGGATTGAGGGACTAATTCGCTTATGCATAGCGCCCCGAAGAAGGCGATCACAAATGCAGTAGACAGTAGTGTTGCTTCAAATTGTGAGTGTCATGTTAATGGTGTTAGGGATATGATGTGAGAAATCGGTTTTAGTGACACGGGACGGGACGTCTACACTCCTGACTTGGCTGACCCCTTTTCCACCCTTTTATGGATTCTCTGATGAGGAATCTTTTTGTCACATCTCCCCAATTCAGTAGTTGGAAGTGAAATGCTACTCCGGTCAGACACCGCTGCGCTGACGCCCCTGATATGCCCCTCATCATTAGCTGGTGGAGAAATTCTATGGTGACTTGTAATCTGGCTTGTTCACATTGGTCAACCTGTCTGCCTGCTACTAGTCGTGTCCACTCTTTCCATGCCTTACCGTATGCTTGTCACTTCGACGGGGCAACTGACGCTCTGATTAATGGCATCAACTATTCGCCACTAGATCCCATAGGGAGGGTGGGCAACTGTTGCCCGATGGGTGGGTGTTGGGGAGGAGCTCTGTGAAAATCTGCCAATTGAATTGTGATAAAGCGTTAGCAGCAGCGTTAGACCCCTCAGCATCGTGGCTAGCGCGGACTCATACATTGTGTTTTAGGCACAGGAATGCTAGCCGGCGTAGTAGGCCTAACACTGGGAGAGGCGATGATGCCATCTTATTAATGAAGTGCGCTAGGCTGGTGTTTTTTTATGAAGCATATATTTTTGTTAGCCAGGCACGCGCCCCATATTTCTATTGCTACCACTATTGGGAAGAGTTCCAGGAGTGTCTGTTTTTTTGTCAGCACTTGTTCTGCCCAATACGGAGGCCATAAGCTTGTGCACCATTGGTTATTTAGTATCGCTGCATATCCGTACAGATGGGCTACTCCAATGAGTAACAGACACTGCTACTATACCCAAAATTATTTACTGGCTAGATGCAGTAAAAAATTGTTATTAAATACAAAGGTGGTGTAGCTTGCTACAGATGGGCTACTACAGTGAGTAACAGACACTGCTACTATACTCAAAAGGTTTTACTTGGCTAGATGCAGTGAAAAATTGTTATTAAATACAAAGGTGTTGTAGCTTGCAACACAGATAGGCTACTCCACTGACTACCACACACTGCTAGAGGCCCAAAAGGATTTGCTTAGCTAGATTTAGCCAAATGCTGTGAAAAACACTTGCACAGCACTGGCACAGACCTGCCTGGCAAAAAGTGCTAGGAACTGCTGTAACCTAGCCCTCAAAAGGGCTGCAATTACAACTAATCCCTACTCCCTAAACCTATCTGTCTATTTAAGAGCAAATTCGCTTGCAATTCACACAGTTACAAAGTATAGCTCCCACAGCAGCAGCGGTGCCGTCTAACACTCAGCTGCAGCAGTGAGAAAATGGTGACGACGGGGAAAATGGCTGGGTCTTATAGGGCAAGGACATGTGACATATACACAGCCAATGACACATGCCCTTGCTTGTGTGAAATAAAAGCACTTCGCTGCGTGTGTGCGCTGCTGATAGGCTGACAGACTGCACCTCCCCACTGTAAATGCGGGAAATAAAAAAAAAAAAAAAAAAAAAATGGAGATCGGCATTATTTCTGCAGAGATCCATCCCCTGCCCCCCCACCCCCACTCTACACTGAAACTGTCTATTAACATTGATTAACAGTATTACTGTGAAAAAATCCAGTTACGATTTTGGTGCACGAACAGTTATCTAACATAACCTCGAACAGCCGGATTTTTTGCAAATCGTTCGGGTTCGTCGAACGGCTCGAACACCGCCCAAAACAGCTCGAATTTGCGATTGGCGAACAGTTCGAGTCGAACACCGCTCATCTCTAGTCACCAGCAAAGCACCCCCACACCATCACACCTCCTCCTCCATGCTTCACGGTGGGAACCAGGCATGTAGAGTCCATCCGTTTACCTTTTCTGCATCGCACAAAGACACGGTGGTTGGAACCAAAGATCTCAAATTTGGACTCATCAGACCAAAGCACAGATTTCCACTGGTCTAATGTCCATTCCTTGTATTCTTTAGCCCAAACAAGTCTCTTCTGCTTGTTGCCTGTCCTTAGCAGTGGTTTCCTAGCAGCTATTTTACCATGAAGGCCTGCTGCACAAAGTCTCCTCTTAACAGTTGTTGAAGAAATATGTCTGCTGCTAGAACTCTGTGTGGCATTGGCCTGGTCTCTAATCTGAGCTGCTAACCTGCGATTTCTGAGGCTGGTGACTCGGATAAACTTATCCTCAGAAGCAGAGGTGACTCTTGGTCTTCCTTTCCTGGGGCGGTCCTCATCTTAGCCAGTTTCTTTGTAGCGCTTGATGGTTTTTGCAACTGCACTTGGGGACACTTTCAAAGTTTGCCCAATTTTTTGGACTGACTGACCTTCATTTCTTAAAGTAATGATGGCCACTCGTTTTTCTTTACTTAGCTGCTTTTTTCTTGCCATAATACAAATTGTAACAGTCTATTCAGTAGGACTATCAGCTGTGTATCCACCAGACTTCTGCACAACACAACTGATGGTCCCAACCCCATTTATAAGGCAAGAAATCCTACTTATTATTTAACCTGACAGGGCACACCTGTGAAGTGAAAACCATTTCCGGTGACTACCTCTTGAAGTTCATCAAGAGAATGCCAAGAGTGTGCAAAGCAGTCATCAAAGCAAAAGGTGGCTACTTTGAAGAACCTAGAATACAAGACATATTTTCAGTTGTTTCACACTTTTTTGTTAAGTATATAATTCCACATGTGTTAATTCATAGTTTTGATGCCTTCAGTGTGAATGTACAATTTTCATAGTCATGAAAAACAGAAATGATCTTTAAATGAGAAGGTGTGTCCAAACTTTTGGTCTGTACTGTGTGTGTGTGTGTGTGTGTGTGTGTGTGTGTGTGTGTGTGTATATATATATATATAATTTTTCCCCTCATGTTATACACAACCTGATTTAAGAGCAGATAGAAGCCAATAAGTGTTAATACTAAGTGTTATGTGCGATGATTTAAATAATGATCCTTCATTTTTTTTCCTGTTTTTGATGGTAAAGCACTATTCATGGACGGATTGATCAAGTAAACCAACTCCTGGAACTGGACCATCAAAAGCGAGGCGGCGCACGATACAATGCTCTAGATAAATGGACCAATCAGTTGAATTCTCTCAACCAGGCTGTAGTCAGCAAGCTTGCTTAACAGAGAGCAAGCTTTTCCATAATAGCAAAACAAGTACTTAAAGGCAACAGTGCAGTTATATAACCCTTAAAAAGGACTTTGGATTGGTAAAGACGAACTACTGTGGGTTGTTGTTTGCACCCTGAAAAAAAATCAAAACAAAAGGAAGTGCTTTTCAATCAGCTGGTATGTTTTGCTGCTGCATTTTTCCCAAGAGAATAAACTAAAACAGCTTTAACCTCCAGAAGATAACCAAAATATCCCAGGATCTCTGCTGTATTGTCATCCTGCCCTGTAAAATGTAACATTCTAGTAAAGTTTGCCGCAGGCAAGTCCTGTCCCTAGAGAAGGTTTTGTCACCATTTTAAATCTACACATTACAGTTGGTTTGGTATAAACGTATTTTACCTTAAAAAAAGAAAATATGTAAAGTAACCTGCAATAACTTGAAATGAGTATCCTTTCAAAACTTCCTTGTATAAACTGATCTGCTGGCTGCATTTAGCAAGAATGCCATGAACATATCTGTTCCTGAATAGATATATTCATTTGTAGACTACACTTAGAAGGTGCCGCACAGTCGCTTAGGTTTCAAGCAGCAAAATAAACACCTCAGCTCAGAAAAGAACTTGTGTATTTCTTGCTTAGAAACAAGACCCTTACATCCATTTGACAATATTTGCAGGATAGAATTGTTTGCAGTGTTTTTTGAGGTAGTGTTGATGGTGCTTTCCATTTAACACAAAATGCAGCTTCATATCTCGTAAATATAATTAGAAAAGTTGAAGCTGAATAAATGAGAAATATTTATTTCTTACCTGTGTCTAATGTGTATTGTCATCCTAGCCACAAATAACAGCGAACTTGTTTTCTCTTAAAGGGGTTTTCCCACGAACGAAAGTTAATTTTAATCAATAGATCTTGGAATGATAATAATTTCCACAATTGGATGTGTGTAAATAAAATGTTCCTGTGCTGAGATAATCTTATAAATGTGCCCCTGCTGTGTACTGTGTAATGGCTGTGTCTGACCGTACAGGAACATGGTCTGATCATACCACATTTGTTCTGAATATTAGTCCTGTTCTTCCCAAAGAGACATCAAAGTTCTTGGAGGTACAGCTTCTCTCCAGTGAAAAATGAAAACAGTGTTAATTTTTGACTTTGATCCTCATGCACATTATATTTGTGAAGCTTTTCACTTTAAAGCTCAGCTGTTTGTACAGCGTACTTTTTTGTATAGAAGTTATTGTTTGCCATGTTATAGATCCAGTGAAGCTGCAGTCCATTTATTCTGTCTTTAAGCCTAGGTCACATTCCACCTCCTCTTCACACTCCGCAGAATGAGAATCTGCATGGTTAATTCAGTGCCGATGCTGCCGTGATCACAGGACTTTAGTATTTAGAAAGTTCATCCTACAAACACATTCAGCTTGTAGCCCCCTGATATTCATGTTACTTCATGTTTATTAATACCTAACAAATGTTTATGTAGGCATTTATCATTTCAGCAATGAGACAGTGCAACACGGAGGTGGTTTTAGTTGTCTCCTTACTGAGCACCATACTGAAATAGAAGTTCTACCTGAAACTGACAAATATTGTAGAACATTTATTAATTGTAGACTTGAAACCGGAGGAGCTCTAACACTAGATACATTAATTCTCAAAATGTTCTATATTATGCATAGAAATGTTATTCATGTTTCTAGACAGCTCAAGTTCATTTTTTCTCCTTACAGTATTTGTGTAAAGCGTCCTTGAGTCTCATTGGAGATGAAACAAAAAGCACCACATCTCTCCTGCTGGGACCTTCACCTCTAGCATTGTACCAGGTCACTTCTTGCAATGTGCACCAGTGCTTGGGACCGTTTGCCATCTTTCTTTCTGGGCTGCTGGTGTCCATAACTTTTTGGTATTGCTATTGACATCAAACAGGAGTCAGGGGGTCTGCCTGTTTGAACCCACCTATTTTAGTATCTGTTCCTAAACGGTGAACATAAAGAGGTCACTGCATGGCAAACATCTGTAAAAATGATTTATTAATAAATGTAGAGTATTTCCTAATCATTGATAAAACTTAAAAAAAACGTTAGTAATTATTTATTCTCTTCCAGGTTTTCGGTTCACAAAAAACTGGAGCATTCAACTTTTCATTATTTTCTGTATAGATATGGTAGAAAACTACCAGGTTACTATAAATGTCTGTTAAAGTTTCTTAAAGGGAACTTGGGAAAAAAAAAGCTACTAACCTGCAGATATTGGGTTAATCTGCAGGTTAATAGGGTTCTGAATCTGATTGGCACCCGCACTTTGAGCTTTATTTTCCCCGGCAGTGTTTGGGTTTCAGTGACGGGGTGGCACATGCACGGTTCATTTACCGCTCTGTGTATTGAGAGTGGTGTCTGTAACCACACCCCAGCCTTGACTGACAGCCAGCAAGCTGTCAGTCAGTGCTGGGGGCGCGGTTTCAGCCACTGTTCTCTATACACAGAGCAATGACTGAACCCATGCTGTCGCCATCCCTGTGACTGAATGCCGAATACTGCCGGGAAGAATAAAGTTAATTTTCCCCTGGCAGCGGGGCTCAAAGTGCAGGCGCCGGGCTGGTTCAGAACACTATTAACCCCATATCTGCAGGTTAATAGCGGTTTTTCATGTGACAGGTTCCCTTTAAACATTTGTCCAATAGGGACAACAAGCCTTTTCTACTTATTAGGGTGTATGGACCATACAGAGTTGGAAGTTCTCCGTTTTGCATCTTCCTGTGTAAGTGAAGAAAACAACTAATAAAAAGCGCAATTAATAACACTATGTAACATGATTTTTGTTCCCAGGGAATAAATCTCATTTCTTAATTGCTTATACAGTGGGTGCGGAAAGTATTCAGACCCCTTTAAATTTTTCACTCTGTTTCATTGCAGCCATTTGGGCAATACTAAAAAGTTAATTTTTTTTTTCTCATTAAAGTACACTCTGCACCTCATCTTGACTGAAAAAGAACAGAAATGTAGAAATTTTTGCAAATGTATTAAAAAAGAAAAACTGAAATATCACAGTCATAAGTATTCAGACCCTTTGCTCAGACACTCATATTTAAGTCACATGCTGTCTATTTCCTTGTGATCCTCCTTGAGATGGTTCTACTCCTTCATTGGAGTCCAGCTGTGCTTAATTAAACTGATAGAACTTGATTTGGAAAGGCACACACCTGTCTATATAACACCTCACAGTGCATGTCAGACCAAATGAGAATCATGAGCTCTAAGGAACTGCCCAAGGAGCTCAGAGACAGAATTGTGGCAAGGATCAGATCTGGCCAAGGTTGCAAAAGAATTTCTGCATTACTCAAGGTTCCTAAGAGCACAGTGGCCTCCATAATCCTTAAATGGAAGAAGTTTGGGACCACCAGAAGTCTTCCTAGACCTGGCCATCTGGCCAAACTGAGCAGTCGTGGAGAAGGGGTTCTTCTTTACCTCTCTCACCAAGACTCAAGATCACTGTGGCTGAGCTCCAGAGATGCAGTAGGGAGATGGGAGAAAGTTCCACAAAGTCAACTATCAGCCCTCCACCAGTCTGGCCTTTATGGCAGAGTGGCCCGACGGAAGCCTCTTCTCAGTGCAAGACATATGAAAGCCCGCATAGAGTTTGCTCAAAAACACATGAAGATCTCCCAGACTATGAGAAATAAGATTCTCTGGTCTGATGAGACGAAGATAGAATTATCACCAAAAAGTTCTAAGTGGTATGTGTGGAGAAGCATCATGCTATGGGGGTGTTTTTCAGCTGCTGGGACAGGACGACTGGTTGCAATTGAAGGAAACATGAATGCGGCCAAGTACAGAGGTATCCTGGATGAAAACCTCTTCCAGAGTGCTCTGGACCTCAGACTTGGCCGAAGGTTCACCTTCCTACAAGACAATGACCCTAAGCACACAGCTTAAATAACAAAGGAGTGGTTTCAAACATGACCATGTGATATTTCAGTTTTTCTTTTTTAATACATTTGCAAAAAATTCTACATTTCTGTTTTTTTCGGTCAAGATGGGGTGCAGAGTGTACTTTTAATGAGAAAAAATGAACTTTTTAGAATTTACCAAATGGCTGCAATGAAACAAAGAGTGAAAAATCTAAAGGGGTCTGAATACTTTCAGTACCCACTGTATGCTAAAAACATGAAAAAAAATGTATTCGCTTGCAAAAACTTTGATTTTGCTGTCAGACAGCGAAAAGTTGAAATTGGAATACTTTCTTTAAGAAAAATTACAAATGTTTAGGTTTAAGTTCATAATATAAACAAAATACAATCTATTTCATACCAGTAGTATATTTTAATCAAAATGCTACAACTTGATTAAAAGGAATCTAGAAATGTTTACTTTTGCGAGGGTATGTGAGATCATGTTCATGCATTAATCCCTAAATTTAGTCCCCCATCATGTTTTCATTGTAGTTTCCGTGGTAGCGACGTTCAAAGGATATCTTGATGAAAGCGCTCTCCTGGCTCCTCTAAATAGACACCCATGTTCTGTTTGACTCTGTCAAGATGGCCATCAAGGATACAGTTGAAACCAGAAGTTTACATACACTATATAAAAAGACACAAATGCATGTTTTTCTCTATATTTGACATGAAATCAGAATAAATCTTTCCCGTTTTAGGTCAAGTAGGATTACCATAATTTTTAATATTTGCCAAATGCCAGAATAAAGAGACAGATTATGTTTTAAGGCATTTTTATTACTTACTGCAAAGTCAAATGTTTACATTCACTAAGATTACTATGCCTTTAAACAATTCTGGACTGCCCATATGATGTCATGTGTTTGGAAGTTTATGGTAGGTTTTTTTGGCAACATCTGAGTTAATTAGAGGCTCCTGTGGATATGTTTTAATGCACACCTGAAACACTGCTTCTTTGTGTAGCATCATTGGAAAGTCTAAAGAAATCAGTCAAGATATCAGGAAGAGAATTGTGGACTTGCACAAGTTTGGCTAATCGTTGGGTACAATTTCAAGATACCTGAAGAGGCCTCGTTCATCTGTACAAACAATTATACGCAAGTACAAACAATTATACGCAAGTACAAACAAGATGGGAATGTCCAGC
Organism: Phyllobates terribilis; assembly: GCF_046119375.1. Lineage (NCBI taxonomy): Eukaryota > Metazoa > Chordata > Amphibia > Anura > Dendrobatidae > Phyllobates > Phyllobates terribilis. The sequence goes on along the minus strand of NW_027362771.1, from coordinate 411,657,025 downwards.
CATCATACTGCTCAGGAAGGTGATGGGTTCTGTGTCCCAGAGCTGAATGTGCTTTGGTCTGACATGTGCATATCAACCAAAGGGCAAAAGCAAAAGACCTTGGAAGATAATGGCGGAAGCTGGTAAGATTGTGTCAGTAACCACAGTGAAACGAGTACTGTATCAACATGGGCTGAAAGGCCACTCTGCCAGGAAGAAGCCATTACTCAAAAAGAAACATAAAAAAGCCAGATTAATGTTTGCAAATGCCCACAGGAACACAGACCTTAATTTTTGGAGACCTGTCCTGTGGTCTGATGAAACTAAAATTGAACTTTTTGGGCATAATGACCATCGTTACGTTTGGAGGAAAAAAGGAGAAGCTTGGAAGCCAAAGAACACCATCCCAACTGTGAAACATTGGGATGGCAGCATCATGTTGTGGGGTTGTTTTGCTGCAGGAGGGACTGGTGCACTTCACAAAATAGATGGCATCATGAGAAAAGATTGTGGCAATACTGAAGTAACATCTCAAGACATCAGCCAGGAAGTTATAGCTTGGTCGGAAATGGGTCTTCCAAGTGGACAATGACCCAAACCATACTGCCAAAATGTTAATAAAGTGGCTTAAGGATAACAAAGTCAATGTTTTGGAGTGGCCATCACAAAGCCCTAATCTCAGTCCTATTGAAAATTTATGGGCAAAGCTAAAAAGGCAAGTGCGAGCAAGGCGACCACAAACCTGGATCAGTTACACCAGTTTTGTCAGGAGGAATGGGCCCAAATTCTGACCAGCTATTGAGAAGCTTGTGGAAGGATATCCCAAACGTTTGACCAAAGTCATTCAGTTTAAGGGCAATGGTACCAAATACTAATGAAATGTATGTAAACTTTTGACTTTGCAGTAAGTAATAAAATTGCCTTAAAACATTATCTCTCTCTCATTATTTTGGCATTTGGCAAATATTAAAAATTATGGTAATCCTAATTGATCTAAAGCGTAAAAGGTTTATTCTGATTTCATGTCAGATATTGCGAAAAACATGCATGTGTCTTTTTATATAGTGTATATAAACTTCTGGTTTCAACTGTATGTACCTTTAGAGTCCTCTTGCAGCCTATTTTGCTATAGCTTTTCACCAGAGTCTCACGAATGCAACGCAGTTTTCAGCTTTAACCTGTAACGACTTTAACAAAATTGATCCAAGCTGCTTTCTCCTTCCCTTTTTTTTTTTTTTTTTTTTTTTTATGGAGGTTGAGAAACTCTTGACACTCTATAACTTTCTTGATTTGAGGGCCAACAAAAACACCAGCTTAAATTTTTGCTTCTGACAATTTTGGGAAGAGAGATCTTGTAGATACTTGAATGCCACTGATTCCTTGCCCAAAGCTGTAACAAATTGGTTCATGAGACTTAGTTTGATGTGCAAAGGTGGTATTAGTACCTTTCGAGGATCGACAAGTGGCTCCCATTTAATGTTATTCCCCACACAAAACTCAGTACGTTCAGGCCAATATTGACTATGGTAGTGTGCTTTATTATCCCTGCTATCCCAAAGACAAAGCATGGAAACTTGGTATACACTCCTTAAAGACCCATCAAGAATGCTACCATTTTGAAATTTTCATCAATTCCTTCCCACCCGTTTTCCTCATATTTCAATGCATTTAGAAATATCTGCCCATTTTCATAGTCTTCTTTATCCTTCGCTGAATGGGCAAGGGGAAGAGAAGGATACTTATTACCATTACAGAGTACTACTGCTTTGAGACTCTTTGATGAACTGTCAACGAAGAGGCGCCACTTACTAGGATCAAATAGAATTCCAATATTCTGAAACAGACCAGTTATATCCTGACAATAGCAGAGTTCATCTTTACAGATAAAAAAAAAAAAAAAGATGGAAAAAATGTGATGTTGCTTCCTCTGTTCCGACACTTGCATAGTTACATTCAACAAATTGCATTGCTTGAGCTCAGCATTAGACTTTGTAAGACCAAGGTCCCTGATCAAATCATTAAGGTCATTTTGCTTGAGATAGTATCGTTTTCTATCATTGTTTTCATCTGTATCACTGTAAGTCTGATCTTCAATATCTCTGAGCTACTCCTTTCATCACTAGGTTCATCTGGCTGGAGGAGTAGGAACAGGACGTTCAGGGCCATGTGGCACAGGAGCAATGGATGATGGTTTGTTTGGATAAAAGACTGCAGGTGCATACTTGCCGGCATGTTGTTTAGTAGGGTCCACCATGCCGAAGTAACAACAGTTCATGGAATGATCAGTGGGTTCTCACCATATTCTTGGAACACCAAACTTCATAGTCCTCTTTTCCCCTCTGTACCATCCTTCTGGAGTTTTCTTACACATCTCACAAGTGAAATGTGAAACCCATGATTTGTCCTGGTCTTCAACAGGCATCCCAAAGTATGCCTCGTACGCTTGACACAACTTAACTGATGAAACAGAACTGTTTTCCTATTGTTTTAATAAATCCTGCAAAGATATAACAAGAGGCATCTGCTGGATGCTTGCAACCTCTTGAAGCCATATCTGAGTTGAATCAACAGTGAGACAGTTGTGGGAAAATTAAACTGAACGATGATGAACTTGTGTTTCTAAAGCTTTGAACGATGGAAAGTTCGGAATCCTTCAGTACTGAACACCTTGCACACTTTGGTTACTATGAAAAGAGAAAAATCTTATCAGACAAATGAAACCAACAGTAATGTATAGTTCACATGAGCCATGAAATTTGAATATAGTGGGTTTACTATTGGAATAAGCCAAGAAAGATTATTTGCTGCCACCACCAGTCGTTTTTTATATGCAGGGTGGCTGGAGGCCTGATTTTTGGTAGCATATGGCTTGGGGGAGCGGTTTACATAACAAAAAGGAACAGAACTATTAAATTTAATTTTAAACTGTGGTGTTTTATAAAAAAAATATGGAACATATTTTACAAAGGGGACAAAACAATACAGCAAATACAATTACAGAAAATAAAAGGGATTAACAAAAGAACTTACTACACCATTCACTGAAATAAGTCAACTTGGTCAAAGGAGCGCTTTGCCTGGGGACGTTCAGTGAACAGGATTCATGCATACACGATGGGTATCTCTACAGGAACACATCATAATTTGCCTTGATCTTTTATCACCACCTGAGTTACACTCACACACCCCCCGTGATGACCTCACGTGAGCTGGGTTGTGGGATGTCTTCAGCCCTTCAGGAGGATTTTATGAAATTCCCAACTTGTGCGATAACTTCACTCCAAATGATCGGCGAAGTTTGAGATCCCACCATACTTCTAATTGGGATTTTACCGTTACCCAGAGACCAAATATGACATGGCTGCTGTCAGGGATTTTCCCATTATCGGTTTGAGGCCTATAGGCAGGGGATACAGTTAGAAGAAGAAGATGCATATTTTTTCCTACTAGCCCTGAAGCCGAAAAGGTATGTCCCATCAATACTAAATTGATACAAACTTCAATATTCAACATTTTCTTTTGGAGATGTCAAGTCTAGGCCAGCTATTGTAAATGTATAACATTTCCCCTGACAGGACAATGTATTTCCTGGGGACAAAAGGCTTCCTCCATTTCTGTGTCTGTGTCAACACATGTCCCTATTGTTACCCAATCCTCTGTAAAGACCTTTTCCTGTCCAATTACCTGTCTATTCTAAATCTCTTTGTCTGTGCACAATATACATCCTCGTTAGTACTACCGGGGTCTTTTATCCTAAAACGAGCTCTTGCATGTTAATTAAGATGGTTCACGATCCAGCGACATCTAATTTCCTACTTGTCAACTGGGCATTCTACATATAGGCCACATAGATTGCAAGCTCATGTCTTGCTGCTAATCTGTGTGATAGAGGAGGAGGGAGGAGGGTGTGAATGTCCCTGCACTTCAGGGGCTGCAGAGATTTTAACATTTTCTATGACACGGAGGGTAATCCTTTTCTTAGCTGTATTTTTTCTTTTTCACTTTTTTTTTTTTTTTTTTTTTAAATCTTGGTATACTATTTACCATGGGTAGTACAATCCTTTCTGGTGCCAGCTTACAACCTTCACTATTAGCTTGGTAAAATAGGTCACATGTAATTATTACTGAAAGGGGGTTTCTGTTTTCATGTTTGGTTAGTGGAAAGACTTCCACAGTGTAAAAAAAAAACAAATTTAGATTAATTCACCCTGGGTAGGTCCAATTGCCACTCTGCTGCGTCCCCTGATCATTATACACACTGAGCCTAGTGAGTAGCCGCAGCATTAATGTGCGCTGTAACCATCAAAAATATCTGGGGCAGCAGCTGAGAACTATTGCTGAATCTGCAGAGGGCGAGTTTAAAGCACTCTCCATTTTCTCTGCTCTATGCAGAAACAGGAAGTCTTTTGTCCGGGCATTAATCATTCCCCTCTTCAACTTCTGACCCAGCTGCTCTGCTCCTCCCCCCTGCTATAGACTTTTGTAGTGACTCATACATAGAATAGAACTTGGTCAGTTTTTAATCACGTGATGCCATAGATCTAATGGGAAACAGAAGAATTAGCTGGGTAGAAATGCAAAATGAGCAATTGTAAGTACACAGTGCTATATAATATGATAACTACAATATATTAAGAGGATAAAAACTGTGATGGGAGTGCTTCTTTAAAGGAAAGTGTCTTTACAAAAATATGCCATTTTTAATTCTGTTTTGAGTTGCATTTAAAAATGTGTTTTGCTATGCAATCTGAGAGCAGCATAATAAAGGGCAAGAAACCCTGCTTCCAGTGATGTCACTTACTGGACTGCTTGGTGTAGTTTTGATACAATCCTTATTGTAGATGTAGCGGTGTTCAAAATGCTAAGCTGTGTATCACCCTGCCCACACCCCTAACTGGCAGCTTCCCGTGTACATTGACAGCTTGCTGACAGTCAGTAGAGGAGGGGGTCCAGTTTACACAAGTTTTACCTAGTCAGGCAGTGATAATTTCCTGCTGATAAAAAACTAATGGTATTGAAACTACAGCAAGCAGCCCAGTAAGTGACACAGCCCTGGAATCAGGCTCTATATTATGATGATCTCAGATTACCGTATTTTTTGGATTATAAAACACACTTTTTTCCCTCCAAATTCGGGAGGAAAATGGGGGTGTGTGTTATAATCTGAAGGTAGCTTACTGGGGAGAGAGGTCGGCGACGGTGGAGCGGGGTCACAGGAGGAAGGGTCGCTGCTTAAAGAGGCCGGCGGCAGGAGTGGGGCTATGCTGCAGTGCCTGAGCGCTCATTAGATGTCGGCGTCCGTGAGCAGTGTCCCCTTCCTCATTCAGTTCCATGCGGTGGGCTTCGGGAAAATGGCTGCTAGAGGCGGCACATGCGCAGATTGAGATCTCGGGAAACACCACCGATCCTCTCGGTAAACTAACGTTAAAACGGAGTATAAGATGCACCACAGTTTGTTTTTTCCTATTTTACACCCTAAAATTTGGGGTGCGTCTTATAGTCTGCAAAATATGGTAAACAGCAAAAACCCATTTGTGCATTCTGCTGTACCTGTACGTCATGGTGAAGCATTATATGAAGCTTCTATGTATGGCTCGTGAATGCATAAGGCACACCTGGGTTCACACTGCAACATCCAGGAGCGCAGCTTTGTGTGATGCTGGCCCTTTAACACTCTATATGCTGCGGACGTACTGACAGCACATATAATGAGTTTGACAGAAGGAAAGTTCTACCTCGGGGATTTGGAGGCCTAAAAAAAGGCCTCCTAGTCTGCCAAATCCCTCAGTCTCTTAGATCCTACCAGAGGATAGATAGGTTGTACAGTGTATTGAACATGTGATGAGAGGACTGCATGTTCAAGTGTCCTTATGGGACTAATGAGTATTTAAAAATAAAGTAAAAAAAAAAAACTCCAACTTAAACAGCACAAAGCTTTATTTTGTAAATAAAAAATAAAAAAACACCCTAAAAATAACCACACATATTTTGGTATCTGTGCTTCTGTAACGACCCATACTATAAAACTGTTTCATTATTTTTCTCGGAGAGTGAACTCCACAACAAAAATGGAAAAACAATGGCAGAATTGCTTTTTATGTTTATCCTGCCTCACAAAAAAAAATAAAATAAAGAATCAAGTCACATGCACAGCCTGTTACACAAAAAAAACTAGCCCTCGTACAACATTGGAAACAAAGAATAAAAAGGTTAAAGCTCTCAGAATGTCACCACTCTCCCACCCCCAAAAGAACAGGTATAAAAAAACATTTCTGCCAAGGAGTAAGACTATGTTCACACACGTGTTTTTTTTTCTGCAGCTAAATCTGCTGACAACTTTTCTCTGGCAGGAAAACAACTGCGTCAAAAATGCAGGTTTTGCTTCATTTTTTTATGTGTTCTCAGTATTTTTTTTCACTGTCATTCTGTCTCTATTCATCCATGTACAAAAAGTTCAGTGAAAAAAAAATCATTTTGTTTTTGGCATAGTGGTGGAGGTGAATTGTTCAGGAATAGTTTAGGTACTGGCAATGCATTGAGTTTGTATGACACTTTACTTTCACACTATGGGGTCTGCCATTCAGTTGCACAGGCATTGATCAATTTCACACCTCATTGGGCCACAGGTATTGTTCATTCTCACAGGTAGGTCAGCTAATGTTTAGACTGTACACATCACTAATTTAATTAAACTCTCCCAATGCAACCATCTCAGTGACCAAAACAAGATGGTTAATCACAAAATAGAACCCATATTTTGCCATAAAAAATGCTGGAAAAAATGTAGCTGCATTTTTTGATGCATTTTTTTCACCACCCATTCCTTCTTATGGGTGAAAAACCGCTGAAAGAAGTGACATGCTCTATTTTCCAAAAACACAAGCAATGCAGCAAACCGAAAGCAACATGTGTGAACAGAGAGTTCTGATTTCTCAGAGACTTTGCTGGTACTGCTAGACGCAGCTGAAAATTTGCATAAAAATCTGCTGCAAAATCCACAGCAAAACACAACGTGTGTGAACATAGCCTTAAGATGAAAAAAAAAATACATTAATTGGGTATCAGCATAATCGTATATCACTACAGAATAAAAGTAACATGTTATACTGTATTGTGAACACTAAAAAAATCAAATAAAAAACAATTCTAGATTTAGTGTTTTTTATTTATTCTTGGAACAAAAAGATGGAATAAAAGGTGATCAAAATCTGTATGTATCCAAAAATACCAGTGAAAACCTCAGTTCCAGAAAAAAAAAACATGCTGTAAAAGTTTTTACTCCCTTTGCACAGAAAAAAAATACGTTTTTTTTTCTTCATTCCGCCTTACAAGTGTAATAAAATAATTAAAAAGTCGTACATACCACACAATGGTACCAATGAAAACCTACCTCTTGCCTTAAGAAAAAAAATAAACCCCTCGCACAGCTCTATTAACAGAAAAGTGTTAGACATCTAGTTCTCAGAATATAGCGACACAAAAACAAAGGATTTTTTTTCCAAACAATATATTTAATGTCCAAAAGTAATGAAACCTATACACATTTGGTATCGCCATAATCATACTGACCTATAGAATGAAGATAACACCATATTTTTGAAGCATGCTGAATGGCATAAACTTTGAAATGGAAGGCTATGTTCACACACGTTGTGTTTTTTTCTGCTGCTAACTTTTCTCTGGCAGGAAAACAGCTGCGTTTTTTGTTGCGTATTTTTGACCACCCATTACTGAAAATTGGTTAATAAATTATATGGCCCCAAAATTATGTCACTGATAAATATAACTCACCTCGTTAAAAATAACAGCCCTCATACGGTTATGTCAATGGAAAAAAAAAAGTGTGACAGTGAAAAAACAACAAAGGAAAATGCTGCATCCTTAGGCTGTGTTCACACACTTTGTGTTTTGCTGCGTATTTTGCAGCAGATTTTTATGCAAATTTTCAGCTGCGTCAGTCAGTACGTCTATCGGTGTTTTTTACGCAGCTATTTTCCTGCCAGAGAAAAGTTAGCAGATTTGCAGCAGAAAAAAAACACAATGTGTGTGAACATTGCCTTAAAGGGAATCTGTCAGCAGGTTTTAGCTATATAATCTGAGAATACCATGATAAGGTAGAGGCTGAGATACAGATTTCAGGGATGTGTCATTTATTAGGCTATGTGTTTTATTACCCGATTATCACTGCCCAGCCTAGCTCCTTCATGCCAAGTGGTCTGACCAAATCCCCTCCTCTGGTAAGCAGCTTACTGTCAATATACAGTGTACACAGAAAGTTATAGTGTGGGCAGTGTTTTTGAGCTCTGCTACATCTAAAAACTCTGATTGTGTCACAACTGCTGAACCCAGTAAACTAAGTGATACATCGCTGGAATCCGGGTCTCCCTTCCTACATAACACCGCTCTCAGATGAAGTAGCAAAAACCCGGTGAAAGATTCCTTTTAAGTTGGGCAGTCCTGAAGTGGTTAAAAACCAAAATTAATAATCTTTCAATTTTCACTCTGGCCACTGAGACTATTTTAGATTCATACTTTTTGTCCTTTCAGGAAGAGTTTTCCGCATGCTCCTTATCAGGGGAGGATTACAATGCCAATAGGTGATGTCACAGCTGCCCGTTGTCCCCCTCCCTCCACAGTGACTGTTGCACACACTCATTAGTTGCGTCAATACAAAAGACAGTGTATGAGTCTATTCATTGCGGTGAATGTCCATGTGAATTTCCTGAAAAGGGTAGTCTAAAAACGTGGCCAGTGTGAAAATGGCAAACTTTCTCATTTTAGTTTTTAAAAATGTCCATTAAAAATAATGTGTTGCACATAAACTTGATTTAAACAAGAGGCCATTTTCGATGACACATTGCCTTTAACCTAAGTTTGTTAATTTTACACTGGAAAGCCATTGCAGTAAATCAAATTCATTTAGCAAAACACCTTTAAATAGGTATTCCCCTCCTGGTTTGGCTACATTGTTTCTGTAGCTCCCATGGAAGGTAACAGGAGTTGGCTAAACAGTGTAGTGCATCAAGCAATACGATTTACCGAACTCGTAAGTTATGGAAATTGTAGCTCAGCTGTGGTTCACTGTTGCCATAGCCTCATCTCCTGGTCCCAGCACTTCGATGCTGGTATTCTGGGCCAGCCATAAATGGCTGAGATGGGAATAACCCTGATGTACTGGTAGGTCATAAGTCTGTTCCCTATCTTTGATTCGTGTTCAGGACCTGAGCCTGCATCTTTTCCAGCAGATGATGACTGTTATTCAGCCATCATCTAGCTCTAACAAACGCGAGTGGAGTGGAGCTCTGTTCACGTCTGTAAATCTGTGACCGCAAGATTTAGAGCGGCAGCCCGGTGGAAGGGGCTGTTCTAACTGCTCATTGGCGCCCCAAAGATGCGCAGATGATTTGTCACGACGGCCGGTGGTCTGCGGAAGACTCCAGTGCCTGTCATGACACTACTCCTAAGAAAGCCAGTTTGTGGCTGGCATTCATAAGTCAGTGATGTTTGCTATGTACAGCAGTACTGTGCTATTGCTGTATATAGAGCAGACAATCGCAGGTTAAAGTTCCCTTAAGGCTACAAAATACAGTAAAAAAAAGTTTTAAAAACTTGAAATAAAATAGAAAAGTTTGAACCACCTAATTTTCCACCATTAAAAATAAATTTAAAAAGTGTGGCATTTCCATGTCCATAAAAGAACTATCAAAATATAACCCAATATTAACCTAATTGGTAAATTGCATAACTAGGAAAAAAATCTAAACGCCATAACTGTGTTTTTTTTCAGCTACTGTACCCTTGCAAACAAAATGCGATATGAGGTGATCAACATTGAGCCAGATTCATCAAAGCTTTCACACCAGTATTATAACACAAAAAGCTTCGAAAAGTCACAGAATTTTGGCGCAACTGGCAATGTACTAAAATGATGTGACTTTTGGCACTCTAACGTCAGTTTCGCCAACTCAGAAAAAAGTGGGCTGAACTGAGACCGGAGCGTGGAGCAGTGGCGTACCGCCAATGGCGGCAGACCACGCGACTGCTATGGGGCCCGTGAGCCCAGGGGGGGCCCTATAGCAGTCCAGGGATGGACATACCGCCACCGGTACAGCTGCGCCGGGTCCCCACCATGCAGCTGCACCAAGGGGCCCGCAAGGTGCAGCTGCTCCCTGCACGTGGCGGTCAGTGAGCGATCCCTGGAGCTGAGCTGCTGTCAGGAGGAGAATAGCAGCGGAGCTGGAAGGTTCGTCCTCTGCTTCCTCCCTGACCCAGGCACGCGTAGATTGATGACGTCATCATGCAGCGCGCGCCTGGGTCAGGAAGAAAGCTGCCGGCAACCAGGAGGATGCTGCAGGGGAGCGAGCTGAGGTAAGTTGTTTTTTTTTGTTGTTTTTTTTACTGAAACGCTGGGGAGGGGAGGTGGGGGGAGAGCAATGGTGGGATGGTGGGGCTGGGGAGTGCAATAATGGGGCTGATGAAGCTGGGAAGAGCAATGATGGGGCTAGGGAGAGGAATGATGGGGCTGGGAAGAGCAATAATGGGGCTGGGGAGAGGAGTGATGGGGCTGGGGAGAGCAATAATGGGGCTGGGGAGAGGAATGATGGGACTGGGGAGAGAAATAATGGGGTTGTTGGGCTGGGGAGAGCAATATTGGGGCTGATGGGGCTGGGGAGAGGAATGATGGGGCTGGGAAGAGCAATAATGGGGCTGGGGAGAGGAATAATGGGGATGATGGGGCTGGGGAGAGAAATGGTGGGGCTGGGGTGAGCAATGATGGGATGGTGGGGCTGGGGTGAGCAATAATGGGGCTGGGGAGAGGAATAATGGAGTTGATGGGGCTGGGAAGAGGGATGATGGGGCTGGGGAGAGCAATAATGGGGCTGATAGGGCTGGGGAGAGCAATGATGGGGATGGTGGGTAAGGAGAGAGCAATGATGGAGGTGCTGGGACAGAGCAATGATGGAGTTTCTGGGACAGAGCAATGATGGGATGGGAGAGAGCAATGATGGGGGTGCTGGGAGAGAGCAATGATGGGGGTGCTGGGAGAGAGCAATGATGGGGGTGCTGGGACAGAGCAATGACGGGGGTGCTGGGACAGAGCAATGACGGGGGTGCTGGGACAGAGCAATGACGGGGGTGCTGAGACAGAGCAATGATGGAGGTGGTGGGAGAGAGCAATGATGGGGGTGCTGAGACAGAGCAATGATGGAGGTGGTGGGAGAGAGCAATTGTGGGGGTTTCACTTTGCTTGTACTTTTAAAGCCTTGTATGTTTTCCATGTGCACATAGCCTTACAGTTGGGGAGAGTCACAGAGACTGAATAATTTATATTATTGGCTGGTGGAGATTATAGTTAATGGGGGGCACAGTGCTGCTTATCACTTTATGTTTTGATTACTAAGTGACAAATAGTATATTAATGGGGGGGTACATATCTGTATTCGAGGACGCCGAGCGGGGGAGACCTATGTATGCATACAATATGTGACCTTATTATTTTCTAGGCTGGAGATCATCGTGACAAGACGAGACGTGGCTGGGAGATGTCGACATGAAGGTCTGACCAGATGGAGAAGAAGCAGCAGAAACAGTCTCTGATCAGTGAGACGTCAGCGGCAAGTGCCTGGATGTAAATATTATTCTGTATCTGCACTGTGTGACTTGGAGTGATAATGTTGTCTGTAAAATCCCTTAGGCCACATTCTCACATTTGTGTAAAATGTCCGCGTGCTATCAGATTTTTTTATAGGATGGTCTACGGACTCTTACAGTTTTATAGATCCATTCACACATCCATGAAAATCACGGATCTGAGAATGAGATCTAAGAGGGTCAGAGAATGTCCTGTTCTGATCCGATTTTGAGGATTAGAATAGGCCATGCTCAATGCGTCGGTAAAACAGGGTAGCACACCGACACTGCACACAGATGCAGGAATGTAGCCTTATAATGTATAGCACAGTCCTTTAGTATATAGTGTATTCACTTATTTTGTATAGCGCCATCCTTAGTTATATAGTTTCCTCTTTTATTATGTATAACACCCTCCCTTATTATGTACCATCCTCTCTAGCTCTAGGGGCTCACAGTTGGGGGATCATACTGTGTTGGGGTCAGCATACTTTGCCTTGGGAGTTGAGGTGGGGTATAGTAGGGTCATTATACTGCGTATGTGGAGGAATTCACCATGGGGGTATCATACTGTTTTTGGGGGGCCCTTTTATTGCCATCACACTTTATGGGGCAATGAAAGAGCGATCTAGGACTTCAGCAGGAGGAAAATTACTATGTAAAGGATGGAAAGTTGTGAGATCTGATCTTTGGTGACCCCGACTATTATTTACTATTTCTTTTGGGGGGAGCCAATTAGAGCTTCTGCTATGGGGCCCCATGATTCCTATGTACGCCCCTGGCGTGGAGACCAAATTCATGATGAGCAGCGCTATGCCACAAATCTTAGGCTGTGTGCCCACTATGCGTTTTTTAAGCGTTTCCGCAGCGGCAATTCCGCTGCAGAAACGCTTAAAAAACGCTTGGTAGAAGGCCTGCCATGTTCCCCAATGATAATCCGCATGTGCTGTGCACATGCTGAGGAAATTTCCGCTGCGGATTATCATTGCGGAAAAATCCGCAGCACTACCAATTATTTTGTGGAAGCGCTGCGTTTTCGCCGCTATTGACTTGCATTGGAACGTATGTAATCAACATCACTGCATCTGTACATGCGGAATCCATGCGTTTCAATGTGCGGATGGTACCTGGGTTTGGAGAAGAGGAGACTCTCCTCCAGACCCGGGTACCATAGAATCTGAAAAAAAAAAAGGAGAAAATAAAAAATAAATATATACTTACCTTCTGATGGCCCCCGGTGTCCTTATCTCGCTTGCCGGCAGCTCGCAGTAGAATAAAGGACCTGCAGTGACATCATTTAGTCATGTGACGGGGCACGCGACCGCTGATTCGTATATATTTATTTTTTACCATTCTTTTACAGTCACACTATATAAACCCATGCCGGTTGCATGGATTTATATAGTGTAATCAAGTTGTCAAGAACTTTCTAAGTGATGCTAAAATCGCTTGGAAAGTGCTTGACAACCCGCATGCGGAAATGCATGTGAAGAACGCTTCACATCCGCTTGTCCCTGGCAGGAAAAATGCATGTACAATCCGCATGTACAATCCGCATGTACAATCCGCATGCGTTTTTTCTGCCAGGGAGATGCAGAAACGCTGAGGAAAAATCCGGTGAACTCAGGCTGCCAACAGAACTTTTACAATAAACCTCAGGTCCCTTTAGTATTGTTTTTTCCCCTATTACATAGATACCTAATGGGAGGGTTATAGGGCATTCCTGCAAGTTTTCTAAACCTTTATTGAAAATGAAATCACGAGTTATGCATATCTTTCTTGCACATTTATCTTCGTGCTATAAATCACATGAGTACTACTTGGTCACATGCATTTTTATAGCCATTGATGAAATTTATTACCATGGTTTAAAACTAAAGGGCACTAACAATGCAGCAGTTATTGTAAGCAATATTCTTTTACCATATTGTCTTTTCTTGCAGTTCTGGATGTACAAATACAACTCCCATTATAATTAGCAGTGAACGGAATGGTCCCTCTAAAACAGATTACTAGAGAGATGATACAGAAGGACCTAAATTCTACTGTAAATGTTTTTAGGTATAACTATCCTACAACATCTGTGTTATAAATCAGGAAAGTGCCCTTACAAGACTTCCCCAATACCATAAACTAAAAAAAGTTGCTGCAGAAAAAAAGTATAATACTGCATATATTGCATATGATTTTTGCAACAACTTTTAAAGTTATTATCCAGTCACCTATTGTTTTTTTCTAGTATTGAGGAGGTGTTTAATAGTCATAACATTTAGGATAATTAAAGGTAACCTGTCACCAGCTTTTCCTGATATAGACTACAGCCACCACCTTTACTGCCTCTTTTTCAGGTATTCTAGTATGCTGTATATAAATCCCACATGCCTTCTGCATAGCACAAAAATACCTTTTATAATCCCCCCATACAGCACGGTCCTGTCTAATGGGCATCTCTGGTCTTGCTTCGGCGATGGGATTTTGTGTTTTTAATTTTTTTATAAATTGCATTGAAATGTATAGAATATCAGAAAAATATATTTCAATTTTGATATATTAGAATTTCTATTTTGGTAATGTGAATTGTATGTCTATTTACATAGAAGATACATAAATACAACACTGAAGAGAAAGAAAAAAGGCTTATTGTGTTGGAAACAAAGTGCTATTTCATTGGCATTTCTAGGATATAAAGATAGGGAGGAAAGTGGGAAAATTGTAAATGTGGATGCAGTTATACATCAGCTCTGGAATTAATAGCTGAATCTGCAAAACCTAGGAATAAAATCGTGGGTGTCCCTTTAACCATGACACAGCCACAAAAGCAAATACCCTGCTGTAGAATTGAAAATCGTCCTACTGTACAAATCAAAAACAAGCAACACATGGTTTATATGTGTTCTCTATCTACACATTGTGCTGTGTCTATTCAGTTTCCGTAGGTTTCCTACATTATATTCGCTCACAGATGTTATAGTCCATGACAAGTTTTCTATATCAGCCATATGGTGATGAATTTTATCTATACAGGAGTCAGGAATAGGAAACATTTAATAATATTTTATAGCACCAACATATTTCACACGCAATTAAAATAATTTCTCTTTTTCTGACTTAATATACTTGTCTCTGCCCCCTCTTCCTGAAAAAAAAAGCTGCTAACCGCTACCCGGCAACAGCAGGGATTTTTCCTATTGATTCTTTTTGATCAATGGGATAGGGTCTATCACAGTGATCAAAAGCCAGTAATTAGTATGTCACCCCCCCTGTGTCATCCCCTCAATCAGATTATATATTTTATAATTTTTATTTCTTTCATTTTGTGCCGTTAGGGTTAGGGTTGGGCTAAGGGTTAGGGTTCGGTTTAGGGTCAGGGTTGGGTTTAGGGTTAGGGTTAGGGTTAGGGTTTTCAAAAGTAAAAAAAAAAAAATGATGACATATGACAACTAGTGTTGAGTGCAAATGCCTGCTACTTGAGTTTGCATCGGGGTGCACCAAGTATCGCGGGTGCTGGAGTGATATGCTTGAGTCTCCGCCCCGCATATATTGCGGCTGTTAGACGACCAAAACACGTGCAGGGATTGCCTGCCATACACGAGCAATTGCTGCATGCTTTGAGTATATGTTAATTTGATCATCGTGACCAAGCACCGGCATTTATTAATATATGTTTTGTTAATGTCTATCTCTATTTCAATAAAAAGAGATTATACTAAAAATGTATTTATTCTTTCTTCACCACCCAATGGTATAAATTTCTGTGAGGCACATGTGGTGTCAACATTCTCACTGCACCCCTAGATCAGTTCATTGTGGGGGTGTAGTTTGTAAAATGAAGTCATTTATGGGGGTTTCTGCTTTTCTGACACCTCAAGGGCTTTGGCAATGTGACATGGCACCTTCAAACCATTCCAGCAAAATCTGAACTCCATTATGATGCTTTTTCACTTCTGAACTTTGCACTGTGCCTCAAAAGTAGTTTTCGACCTCATATGGGGTGTAATGCACACGCCCGGACTGACTGGCGTGTGCGTGTTTAGTAGCTCCACTGGACCATGAACCGGAGAGTGCCTGGAGGGGCGTAACTAGGTATCTGCCCGATCCGACCAAGGTCGCACGATGGCATATGACGCCAGTGCACCAGGGAGGAACCAAGCAGAGGGATCAGGGTCTACTCCAGGTCAGACTCCGGACACGGCTGTTGGCCCACACCGGGGAATACAGGAACTGGAAGGTTAGGCTGGCACACAGACTGGGGGGTATAGGCAGACACGGCTGGTATGCAGACGGGTGGATGCTGGTAAGCACGACTGCTATGCAGGCAGAGAGGTACAGGCAGGTACGGCCGGAATGGAGCACAGAGTGGATAGGACCCAGTACAGACTGTGACTCAGGAACAGAACCGCAGATGCGGTAGACAAACACAGCCGAGTGAGACCGCCCGGAGCGGAAACCGCAAGAGCGGTGAGCAAGGCAGAGCAGAGAGCGGAAACCGCAAGAGCGGTGAGCAAGGCAGAGCAGAGAGCGGAAACCACAAGAGCGGTGAGCAAGGCAGAGCAGAGAGCGGAAACCGCAAGAGCGGTGAGCAAGGCAGAGCAGAGAGCGGAAACCGCAAGAGCGGTGAGCAAGGCAGAGCAGAGAGCGGAAACCGCAAGAGCGGTGAGCAAGGCAGAGCAGAGAGCGGAAACCGCAAGAGCGGTGAGCAAGGCAGAGCAGAAGGGACAGGGCTCTGTTCACACGGAACAGACAGGAAGGGAAAGGCAGAACCAGATACACAATCGATACTTGCAATGAAGTAGCGAGTGAACTCTAAACTCACAAACAGAAGTACAGAGACAATGAGAAGGAGTTAGGTGCAGGTTCAGACTCTGCAGAAAAAGTGAAGGTACGGACATAGAGAAAAACAGGAGACAGGTTAGGAGACAGTTCAGACAGGAACTGTACTGCGACAAAACAGGAATGAGCCAAGGTAAAGCCAAGTGCTGGTTCAGACAAAGCAGGAGAAAGGGAAGGTACGGACACAGAGAAAAACAGGAAGCAGGTTAGGAGACAGTTCAGACAGGAACTGTACTGTAGCGAGATACAGGAGCGAGTCTGGGTATGCGGCCCCCAGAAGGTGAGATGAACAGGCAAGGTGCGTGTTCACACGGGCCTGGAAATACAGCCTCCAGGAAAGGCAGCTGGCAAGAGAACACAGACAGGACTCAGTTCAGACACGGGAACTGATACCGCAAGGCAGGAAACAAAGACAGGACCTGGCACGTCAGCAACCAGAAGCCAACTGACAGAACACAATGCTCAGGCATGGATTCCAGGGAGGAGCTGGGTTAAATACCAGGTGACAGACAGCAATAGGCTGATGACGCATCAGGGGTGTGTCTGCAGCAGCTACAAGAAACAGGAATTTCGGCGGGCGTCGCCCTAAACAGACAGAGCAAAGCAAAGCAGACAACATGCAAAGAAGCCAAAGTGGTAGTCTGGACTGGAGATCAAGTGCACGCTCTTGCACATTGGGAGATGAACCACTATGCAAGGACGCTGCCAGGTATGTAACATGGGGAATCTGTGTACTCAAGAGAAATTGCACAGCAAATTTTCACAAGGGTGCTCCGTTACCCTTGTGAAAATGAAAAATTTGAGGCAAAACCAACATTTTAGCGGGAAATTTTTTTTTTCAATTTTCACAATTGAGCAATATAAACCTCTGTGAAGCACCTGTGGGTTCTAGGTGTTCACCACACATCTAGATACATTCCTTGAGGGGTCTAGTTTCCAGAATGGGTTTACTTGTGAGGGGTTGCCACTGTTTAGGCACATCAGGGGCTCTGCAAACGCAACATGGTGTCCACTAATGATTCCAGCAAATTTTGCGTTCAAAAAGTCAAATGGCGCTTCTTCCCTTCTGAGCCCTGCCGTGCGCCCAAAAAGTAGTTTCCCCCACATATGGGATATGGGTGTACTCAGGAGAAATTGCACAACAATCTATATGGTCCATTTTCTCCTGTTACCCTTGTGAAAATGCAACCTGGGGGTTCAAGGTGCTCACCACACATCTAGATTCATTCCTTGAGAGCACTAGTTTCCAAAATGGGGTCACTTGTGGGTGGTTTCCACTGTTTATTCACATCAGGGGCTCTCCAAATGCAACATGGTGTCCGCTTTCGATTCCAGCTATTTTTGCGTTCAAACAGTCAAAAGGTGCTCCTTTCCTTCTGAACCCTGCATATGGGGTATCAGTGTACTCAGGAGAAATTGCACTACCTATTTTGGGGTCCATTTTCTCATGTTACCTTTGTGAAAATAAAAAAATTGGGGCTAAAAGAACATTTTTGTGTCAAAATTTTACTTTTTATTTTCTCCATTATAAACTTCTGTGAAGCACCTGAGGGTTCAAGGTGCTCATCACACATCTAGATACATTCCTTGAGGGGTATAGTTTCCAAAATAGGGTCACTTGTGGGGGTTTAGGTACATGAGGGGCTCTCCAAACGCGACATGGAGTCCGCTCTCAATTCCAGACATTTTTGCATTAAAAAAGTCAAAGGGTGCTGCTTCCCTTCTGAGCCCTGCCATGTGCCAAATAGTAGTTTTCCTCCACATATGGGGTATTGGCGTACTCAGGAGAAATTGCAAAACAAATGTTGATGTTCATTTTAACCTGTTACACTTGTGAAAGTATAAAATTTGGGGCTAAAGTAAAATTTTTGTGAAAAAAGTAAAATGTTAATTTTTTCCTTACACATTCCTTTAATTCCCGTGAAGCACTTGAAGGGTTAATAAACTTATTGAATATGGTTTTGAGAACTTTCAGGGGTGCAGTTTTTAGAATGGTGTCACTTTGGGGTATTTTCTGTCATATAGGCCCCCAAAGTCACTTCAAATATGATGTGGTTGGAAAAATTACCCCTTGGATGTTGGAAAAATGAGAAATTGCTAATCAACTTTTAACCCTTCTATCTTCTTAACAAAAAAAAAAAGTTATGTTTCAAAAATGATGCAGATGTACAGTAGGCATATGATAAATGTTATTTATTAATTATTTTTTGTGGTATAACTGTCTGATTTAAGGGCATGAAAATTTTAAGTTTGAAAATGTTCTAATTTTTTGTATTTTCATAAATATACACAAATCATATAGACCAAAATTTACCACTAACCTGAAGTACAATATGTCACAAAAAAACGTTCTCCGAATCACTGGGATCTGTTGTAGCGTTCCAGAGTTATTACCACATAAAGTGACACGGGTCAGATCTCAAATATGTGGCCTGGTCATTAAGGTCAATATTAGCTCCGTCACTAAGTGGTTAATCTACCCTCCTACTACAGCCTCTTCTGATAAGCCAGAGCTTATGATCCATAAGTATCTGATTGTATATCTCAGCACTGAAGATGCCAAGAAATGAGCAACACTGAGGACTGTAGATGCAGTGATTGGCCAAGGAAACTTAGAGCAGCAGATTAAAAAGCCATGATGCTTACTACCCATTCAAATCGGAAGATATCCAGCAGCACCATCAGCTCAGAACTGGCAGTAACGAGTGGAACACGGACACGGTTACACCGATCTACTCTTCAGAGAATTGTGGCCAAAAGTAGTCTTCAAGAAAGAATTGTGGCAAAAAGCCATACCTTCGACATGGAATTAAGGCCAAGCGACTCAACTATGCATGAAAATATCAGAACTGGGATGCAGAAAAATAGTAGCAGGTGCTTTGGACCGATGAGTCAAAATTTGGCAGTTTGTTCTCCGAAAGGCTTCAGAGAGATACAGTAATGAGTTCCTGCAGGCACAAGTGAATTGGAGGTTCCTTGCAAATTTGGGGGTACATTTCAGAAAATGCAGTTGTGAATTTGTTCAAAATCAATGATGTTCTCAATGCTCAGAAAATACAGGCTGATAATTCTCCATCATGCAATAGCATCAGGGAAGTGTTTGATTGGCTCCAAATTTATTCTGGGAAAGGTTGAAGAAAACCGACATGTAACTTCGCTGTAGTTAGCAAAAGAAATAGAAAGCCAAACTGGGGTGGGAGTTTCCAATGACACAATATGGCATACACTACAGAGGAATGGCATGGATTGGTGTTGTCCATGAATGAAGCCTCTCCCAAAGCCCATGCACAAAAAAAGCTTGCCTTCAATTTGCCTGGGCCCATGATGAAAAATATGAAGACTACTGGGACTCTATACCCTGGAGTGATGAAACCAAGATAAATGTTTTTGGAACTGATGCCTTCAAAAGGTATGGCGTCGCAAAGGTGAGGAGTGCAAAGAAAAAAGAAGTGTCCTTATGTGGAGGTGCATGAATGCTGCTGGTGTCAGGGAGCTACATTTCATTGATGTTATCATGAATTCACATATGTTCTTCTCTATTTTGAAAGAGAAGATGCTACCAACATACTATTATTATTACACCTACTACATATTGGGATAAGATCTTAAAGATGGGAATACCAGTAACAATGCTACTCACTTGGGAGCGATCTGCGGTATCACAGGAACCGTTTCTATTTAAAGTCCAGCTGGTTTATTTCAGTCCTCATAAACCAAATCACAGGAAACTCAAATACAGCCCCTGTCCGGCTTAAAATTAAACATAACATAAAACAAGTCCATACAATAGTGCTGGTTAGCCCTCATGGTTTAGAGTCCAGCTTCTTATTCCTTTAGCAAAGGCACTCAATCCAGGAGATCTGAACACCTCCATACACACAGCCATGTGTGAGACAAACATCTCATTTTACCAAGTGAACCACAACCAGGGGTGGAGATATGGTGAGCAGTCATTCAGCTGATCATAATCAACTTGTCATGGCCAATTAACCCCTTTTTGTCCTATATGTACTAAAGTATTACTCCACGTTTAGTTTCCATCCACTATGTGTCTAACAGCCACCTTACAACTCCTTAAAGTATCATGTGAATAATAGACTTTAAGGAAACTGAATATATAGTATGTCACAAAAGTGAGTGCATCCGGCCCTCACATTTTTGTAAATATTTTCTTATATATTTTCATGGGACAACACTGAAGATATGACACTTTACATTGTATCAAAGTAGTCAGTGTCCAGCTTGTATAAAAGTGTAAATTTGGTGTGCCCTCTAAATAACTCAACACACAGCATTTAATGTCTAAACCATTGGCAACAAAGTGAGTACACCCCTAAGTGAAAATGGCCAAAATGTGCCCTATAGCCATTTTCCCTGGTGTCATGTGACTTATTGCAAGGTCTCAGGTGTGAATGGGGAGCAGTTGTGGTAAATTTGGTGTCATCTCTCTCACTCTCTCATACTGGTCACTGGAAGTTCAACATGGCATCTCATGGCTAAGAACTCTGAGGATCATAAAAAAAGAATTGTTGCTTTACATAAAGATGGCCTAGGCTATAAGAAGATTGCCAACACCCTGAAACTGAGCTGCAGCACGGTGGCCAAGACCATACAGCGGTGGTCGACCAAAGAAGTTGAGTGCACGTGCTCAGTGTCATATCCAGAAGGTGTCTTTTCAAAATAGACATATGTGTGCTACCAGTATTGCTGCAGAGGTTAAAGGGGTGGGGGGTCGGCCTGTGAGTGCTCAGACCATACGCCGCAAACTGCATCAAATTGGTTTGCATGGCTGTCATCCCAGAAAGAAGTCTCTTCTAAAGATGATGCACAAGAAAGCCTGAAAATACTTTGCTGAAGACAAGCAGACTAAGGACATGGATTACTGGAACCATGTCTGATGAGACCAAGATAAACTTATTTGGTTCAGATGGTGTCAAGCGTGTGTGGCGGCAACCAGGTGAGTACAAAGATAAGGGTGTCTTGCCTACAGTCAAGCATGGTGGTAGGAGTGTTATGTTTGGAGCTTCATGAGTTCTGCTATCTGTAGGGACCTACAGTTCATTGAAGGAACCATGAATGCCAACATGTACTGTGATATACTGAAGCAGAGCATGATCCCCCCCTTCAGAAACTGGTCCACAGGGCAGAATTCCAACATAACGAACCCAAACACACCTCCAAGATGACCACTGCCTTGCTAAAGAAACTGAGTGTAAAGGTGCTGGACTGGCCAAGCATGTCTCCAGACCTAAGCCCTATTAAGCATCTGTGGGGCATCCTCAAACGGAAGGTGGAGGAGCGCAAGTTCTCTAACATCCACGAGATCCGTGATGTCATCATGGAGGAGTGAAAGAGGATTCCAGTGGCAACCTGTGAAGCTCTAATGAACTCCATGGCCAAGAGCGTTAAGGCAGTGCTTGAAAATAATGGTTGCCACACAAAATATTGATACTTTGGGTACAATTTGGCCATTTTCACTTAGGGGTGTACTCATTTTTGTTGCCAGTGGTTTAGACATTAATGGCTGTGTGTTGAGTTATTTATAGGGCATGCCAAATTTACACTGTTATACAAGCTGTACACTGCCTACTTTACATTGTATCAAAGGGTCATATTTTCAGTGTTGTCCCATGAAAAGATGCCGCCTTTGTCTGCACATAGTGATTCAAGTATATTGTGCCAAGTGCTGATCATATAAGAGGTTGGTGGCCCACTCCTGCTCAGGGGCCCACCGGAGGATTCTCCTGTTCTCCTGTGGGCCAGTCCAAGCCTGGATGCAGCTTATGGAAAGGTGTAAAATGGTTAATAGGAAACAAAAAGGAGGTAGTTTTTTTAACCTTAGAAATATATATAGGATTAAAGTGAAAACCATGTTACCTCTCTTACACACACTGAATTGCTGCCTGCTCTCTTTCAACTCTTCTAAATCTTGACTTGTATAAATCCTAGTGAATGTTGGTGTAGCTGATTTTTTCATATTTAATTGCATAACGCAATGTACTTTTAATGTGGCATTTACTGTATATTTGAAAAAGATGACTATGAATATTTTGGTTGGAAAGTTTTTCCTAATACCGGTACTTTACAAGTGGAAATAAAAACCAACTGCAGTCAAATCATTCACACATTCACCAAGATGATCTGAACCGATACATTTCCATTGTTCTCATCATTTAAATAAACAATGTACATATGCCATTTCTCTGCAGAAAAGTGACATTTTCTTTTGCCACTGAAAGTCCTACAGAATGTCAAAGCACAGAGGTTGCGTTTGGCGTAGAACGTTAAACAAGTTTTAATGCATTCCTTCATACTCCATCTCTACTCTTGCACAATGGGACGTTTGTTTTAACAGCTAGGACAAAAGGCTATAGATCTAGAGTTCTGCATACAGATCCCACACTCATTGTGACTTCTATTAAAATATTTCAAGATAAAGTGTTTGCTTTATATATACTGCAGACATTAAGGTTTCCTTACAATGAGGCTAGGTTCACACACGAGCATAAAAAAAATTGTCAGAGTTTTTTCCAGAAAACTCAGACGATTGTCATCCATATGCAATCTGTGTGCCATACGTGTGTCCGTTTTTTCGTGTCCGCGAGACATCAGTTTTCTAGGTTAATGATGGCAATGTATCCATAAAAAAGGATGTTATAAGGTTGATCCTGTAAACTATGGGCGTTGAACTATATGATGATCCGATGAACTATATGGTTGATCCGGTGAACTATGGGCGTTGAACTATAAGGTTGATTCGGTGAACTATGGGCTTTGAACTATATGATACACCAAAAGTATCCTATTAGTATGGCCGTAAAGCAATAATAATACAACTACCCCAACAAAAGGAACTTTACAAAATAGACCCAATTAGTTGTAAAATAAACTTTATTATTAACAATGCACAATAAAAACACATAAAAGGTGAGACAGAACACACACAAGACAAAAAGATGGGAACACACAGATGTAGTCTGTATATTTCTATATTGAATATTAGATTGATGTAAACACACCAATATTCAATTGATATGCAGTGGGTACGGAAAGTATTCAGGCCCCTTTACATTTTTCACTCTTTGTTTCATTGCAGCCATTTAGTAAATTCTAACAAGTTCATTTTTTTTCTCATAAATGTACACTCTGCACCCCATCTTGACTGAAAAAAAAACAACAAATGTTGAATTTTTTTTCAAATTTATTAAAAAAGAAAAATTTAAATATCACATAGTCATAAGTATTCAGACCCTTTGCTCAGACACTCATATTTAAGTCACATGCTGACCATTTCCTTATGATCCTCCTTGCGATGGTTATACTCCTTCATTGGAGTCCAGCTGTGTTTAATTAAACTGATAGGACTTGATTTGGAAAGGCACACACCTGTCTATATAAGACCTCACAACTCACAGTGCATGTCAGACCAAATGAGAATCATGAGCTCAAAAGGAACTGCCCAAGAAGCTCAGAGACAGAATTGTGGCAAGGCACAGATCTGGCCAAGGTTACAAAAGAATGTCTGCAGTACTCAAGGTTCCTAAGAGCACAGTGGCCTCCATAATTATTAAATGGAAGAAGTTTCCAGCCAAACTGAGCAATCGTGGGAGAAGAGCCTTGGTGAGAGAAGTAAAGAAGAACCCAAAGATCACTGTGGCTCAGCTTCAGAGATGCAGTAAGGAGATGGGAGAAAGTTCCACAAAGTCAACTATCACTGCAGCCCTCCACCAGTCAGGCTTTTATGGCAGAGTGGCCCGACGGAAGCCTCTCCTGAGTGCAAAACACATGAAAGCCCGCATAGAATTTGTTCAAAAACACATGAAAGACTCCTAGACTATGAGAAATAAGATTCTCTGGTCTGATGAGACAAAGATAGAACTTTTTAGTGATAATTCTAAGTGGTATGTGAGGAGAAAACCAGGCACAGCTCATCACCTGCCCAATACAATCCCAACAGTGAAACATGGTGGTGGCAGCATCATGCTATAGGGGTGTTTTTCAGCTGCAGGAACAGGACGACTGGTTGCAATTGAAGGAAACATGAATGGTGCCAAGTACAGAGATATCCTGGATGAAAACCTCTTCCAGAGTGCTCAGGACCTCAAACTTGGCCAAAGGTTCACCTTCCAACAAGACAATAACCCTAAGCACACAGCTAAAATAACAAAGGAGTGGCTTCAGAACAATTCTGTGACCATTCTTGACTGGCCCAGCCAGAGCCCTGACCAAAACCCAATTAAGCATCTCTGGAGAGACCTGAAAATGGCTGTCCACCAACGTTCACCATCCAACCTGATGGAACTGGAGAGGAAGAATGGCAGAGGATCCCAAATAAAGGTGTGAAAAACTTCTTGCATCATTCCCAAAAAGACTCATGACTGTACTAGCTCAAAAGTGTGCTTCTACTCAATACTGAGCAAAGGGTCTGAATACTTATTACCATGTGATATTTCAGCTTTCTTTTTTAAAAAATTTTGCAAAAATTTCTACATTTGTTTTTTTTCTCAGTCAAGATGGGGTGCAGAGTGTACATTATTGAGAAAAAAAATGAACTTTGTAGAATTTACAAAATGGCTGCAATGAAACAAAAAGTGAAAAATTTAAAGGGGTCTGAATAATTTCCGTACCCACTGTAAGTACACATCCAATTATAGTGATAGGGTTATATAAAGGTAAATCAACAATAGTATGTTAATATAAATGCACCAAGCATTTATTAGAAAGGTAGAATACAGCAGTCAAAAATACCCAACAAGTATATGCAGAGAAAATAAACCATAACTGCATAGTTGCATAATAATATAATCAGAGATGCATATATACATGAATAGAAAACGCAAACGCTACTAGATATGTAAAGTTAGGAGGCATGCTGTATATATTGACACAGACATCATAGTGGTAAAAGTATGAAGTTGCCATGTACATGGAAAAAGGCATGCTATATATTACCTTAGTGATATCTCCGGGGACCCACCACACCCAACGTGCGTTTCGCACTGAAATGCTTCGTCCAGGGGTGGTTGAGTACTGGCCAGATAAATATTTAAAGTGTAACTATCCAATAGGATTCTAGTAAAACAGGTGTAATTAAGTAACCCATGATTATAACCCCAGCAACCGCCAATGCACACATGACACTAATGACACCGGACTTGCAATAGGCTGACAGCGAAGTCACGTCCCACCTTCAGTTCGTTGCAGCCACCGCCACACACTATGCCAACATCAACATCATGGTGTGCAAAAAAAAGGAGCATGGACCGCACCTCCAAAAATCATACATTTGATCTAATGCCTCTCGGCAAAAATATATATAACTGAACATGAGGTTCTTAGTTTAACATTCTGATCAGACTGTATGAAGCCCACTGCCACGTCACGGCAAACCTCATAGTGGGTCCTAACATTTCCTACCTGAACGGGAGCGGTGCCGTGCGCCAACCACCGCCACAGCGACAATGCACCAGCAGGGCGGGCGGCCTTGTGCCTCACAGCACTCATGCTGCAAGGCCGAGTCCCCATGACTCCAGGCCGCGCCGTCCCACAAGCACAAAACCACAGCAACAATGGCCGACACACTGCACCAGCACCACAAGAAAGGAGCATTGTGACTCACCTTCCTCAAGCTCCCTTTTTTTTAGCATTGCATATTCTTTCTCCTTTCTTGGACCAGCACTCCTCCCATTTGGCACAGGTGATTTTAATTAGCAGGAGACTGCAAAGAGGGTCCAGCCTATTTTTGCTCTCATTTGAGAGCTTGAGGAAGGTGAGTCACTATGCTCCTGTCTTGTGGTGTTGGTGCAGTGTGTCGGCCATTGTTGCTGTGGTTTTGTGCTTGTGGGGCGGCGTGGCCTGGAGTCATGGGGACTCGGTCTTGCAGCATGGGTGCGGTGAGGCACCAGGCCGCCCGCCCTGCTGGTGCATTGTCGCTGTGGCGGTGGTTGGCGCACGGCTCCGCTCCCGTTCAGGTAGGAAATGTTAGGACCCACTACGAGGTTTGCCGTGACATGGCAGTGGGCTTCATACAGTCTGATCAGAATGTTAAACTAAGAACCTCATGTTCAGTTATATATATTTTTGCTGAGAGGCATTAGATCAAATGTATGATTTTTGGAGGTGCGGTCCATGCTCCTTTTTTTGCATCAACATCATGGTGCCATAGCGTGTGACGCTTTGTCACATGACACCTTCTACCACGTCACTTCCCGTTAGTGCAGGATGTCTCTATTGTCGTTATAGCAACCTATCATGTGATGTTGCTTCCAGACCTAGGACGCCAGCGCGTAACTATGGACCCGACGTTACGTGACCGCTGTAGCGTAGCCCACTACGTTTTGCTGGCGTTGACCTATAAGGTTGATTCGGTGAACTATGGTTGCACCCATAGACTAATTTCATCTGACATACGGAAGAAACTACTGTATACTGCAATTTTTTTCATGCGCAGATTCCGTTCTTGAAAAAAACGCTCATCTGAACAGGCCAGTTGAATAGCATTGTTCTCCATGTTGGTTTTTTCATGGTCAGGACTTGGACCGAAAATACAGTCGAGTGAACTTAGCTTATCAGGAAGGGAAAAAAAAATACTAGAATATGGTAAATTTTGTACATGGTTCCGAAAAAACAGTTTGCTTTTTTTTCTCAGAAAAAGAACCACTGATGTCAGAGGTCTGTGCGTGGCACTAAACTCTATTCAGTTATATTATACATTTTTATTGACCTGGTTTATTCTATATGCTATTTTACCACTATTTGTCTTTGGAAGCAGAGTTTATATTTCCAGGATGGCACTCTTAAATATTTCTTCTCGTTTTGCGTCACTTCAGAATAAGCTGTCATATGTTTGAATATGAGGAATAACACTATTTTTGGCCATTTGTTTTCTGTGTTTTTCACCCGTTTTACCCTTTGCAGCCAAGGCCCTCAAACATATTAGATAGCTGTCGGCCAAACGGCTGTAGGGCTGACAGCTATCTCTCCTGACTATCACATACACAGTAGCAGTTCACCA
The DNA here is from genome assembly GCF_046119375.1 of Phyllobates terribilis. Taxonomy (NCBI): domain Eukaryota; kingdom Metazoa; phylum Chordata; class Amphibia; order Anura; family Dendrobatidae; genus Phyllobates; species Phyllobates terribilis. Next base: position 411,629,571 of record NW_027362771.1, on the reverse strand, counting down.
AACGTTCTTGTGCCCTCTATTAGCAGATGTCAGGCTCTTCTAGCGGCGGTTTATCATTAGAGAGAACAAGAGGATCAACCATTGGAATTCCAACACACGGGATCCTTCCCTTTCCTCACATCAAGTATGGAAGGAAAGTCAAGAGTCCCCCATACACATCAGATTGTGGCTGAACCTGAAGACTTTAGCCTAACGTGCATGGAAGCCTTAATGTAACCTGTAGAATAGACAGTATTGTGTGCACAGAAATGATGAGCCTCAATGCAGCAACTCTGATCTAGTCATCTCAGTAGTGAGACTGCTAGAATGGAGTTGCTGTACAGAGGATGTCCTTATAGACCGTACAGTGTACCCAACTATCATGAACCTCAGTGCGTAATTCTGATCTAGTCATCATTGTAGTGAGACAGCTAGAATGGAGTTGCTGTACAGAGGACATCCTTATAGACAGTACTGTGTGCCCAGAAATCCTAAACATCTGTGTAGCAACTCCAATCTAGTCATCTCTGTAGTGAGACAGGTAGAATGGAGTTGCTGAATGGAGAACATCCCTATAGACAGTATTGTGTGCCCAGAAATCATGAGCATAATTGCAGTTACTCTGATCTACTCATCTCTGTAGTGAGACAGCTAGAGTGGAGTTGCTGTACAGAGGACATCTTTATAGACAGAACAGTGTGCACAAATATCATGAACCTCAGGGCAGTAACTCTGATCTAGTCATCTCTTTAGTGAGACAGCTAGAATGGAGTTGCTGTACAGAGGACATCCTTATAGACAGTACTGTGTGCCCAGAAATCATGAACATCTGTGCAGCAACTCCAATCTAATCATCTCTGTAGTGAGACAGCTAGAATGGAGTTGCTGTAGAGATAACGTCCTTATAGACAGTACTGTGTGCATAGAAATCATGAACCTCAGTGCTGTAACTCTGATCTAGTCACCTCTGTAGTGAGACAGCTAGAATGGAGTTGCTGTACAGAGGACGTCCTTATAGACAGTACTGTGTGTACAGAAATCATGAACCTCAGTGCAGCAACTCCGATCTAGTCACCTCTGTAGTGAGACACCTAGAATGGCATTGCTGTATGGAGTTTCATTATTTCTTGACAGACAGTTACACAAGATTACAGCCCAGCCCGAATTCATGAAAATCAGAATTTTGCATGACAGTCTTAAAGGGTATAACCGGAACTTTATGAAAAACAAAAAATGTGCCTAAGCACTGACAAGCATGTTGTTGCTACTTACCTGCCTGTTGAGCTCGGCCTATTCTTCCCCGACACAAAGCAGTCACAGACTGCTCCTGCCAGGGATTCAGCTGCCTCTGCTGACGTGACTGGACGTGATGTCCGATTCATTCTGATTTACAGCCTTCTCCCCCAGTTACTCAGCAGGAATCAGAATGATGTCGGCAGTCCCGCCCTGTCAACAAAGTGAAGCAGAAAAGAAGCATCCGCTCTGTCGACGTGATGTCAGCAGAATCCCCGACAGGAGCGGTGACTGCTCTGTGCCGGGGAAGAATGGCACTTTGCACAACAGGCAGGTATGTAAGTAGCAATTACCTGCCTGTTAGAGCTTAGTCACAATTTTTGTTTTTCATAAAGTCAAGGATATCCCCTTTAATGAAGGGTGAGAGGGAGAAAGCTCGGCCACTTTGTGCACTTTTTTAAAATTAATAAAGTTATTTTTTTTATTATCGCTTTTTGTAATATAAGAAAATACACAAAGCAGATTGTTCAGTTTTGACACAGGAAAATTTAAATTCTATGTCCACAAGTCTCAGCCAGTGACGGAGCTGCCGACAGAATCATCAGAATGTACAGCACAAAAGTGGCGTAAATTATAACAGAAGTTCTCCAGTGACCCCGGATATCTATGTGATAATTTATAATATACTGTATATAAACACTGCTCAAAAAAATAAAGGGAACACTTAAACAACAAAATATAACTCCAAGTAAATCAAACTTCTGTGAAATCAAACTGTCCACTTAGGAAGCAACACTGATTGACAATCAATTTCACATGCTGTTGTGCAAATGGAATAGACAATAGATGGAAATTATTGGCAATTATCAAGACAGCCTCAATAAAGGAGTGGTTCTGCAGGTGGGGACCACAGACCACATGTCAGTACCAATGCTTTCTGGCTGATGTTTTGGTCACTTTTGAATGTTGGTTGTGCTTTCACACTCGTGGTAGCATGAGACGGACTCTACAACCCACAGAAGTTGCTCAGGTAGTGCTGCTCATCCAGGATGGCACATCAATGCGAGCTGTGGCAAGAAGGTTTGCTGTGTCTGTCAGCATAGTGTCCAGAGGCTGGAGGCGCTACCAGGAGACAGGCCAGTGCACCAGGAGTTATGGGGGGGGCCGTAGGAGGGCAACAAACCCAGCAGCAGGACCGCTACCTCCACTTTTGTGCAAGGAGGAACAGGAGGAGCACTGCAAGAGCCCTGCAAAATGACCTCCAGCAGGCCACAAATGTACATGTGTCTGCACAAACGGTTAGAAACCGACTCCATGAGGGTGGTATGAGGGCCCGACGTCCACAGATGGGGGTTGTGCTCACAGCCCAACACCGTGCAAGACACTTGGCATTTGCCAGAGAACATCAGGATTGGCAAAGTCGCCACTGGTGCCCTGTGCTCTTCACAGATGAAAGCAGGTTCACACTGAGCACATGTGACAGACGTGACAGAGTCTGGAGACGTCGTGGAGAGCGATCTGCTGCCTGCAACATCCTTCAGCATGACCGGTTTGGCAGTGGGTCAGTAATGGTGTGGGGTGGCATTTCTTTGGAGGGCCGCACAGCCCTCCATATGCTCGCCAGAGGTAGCTTGACTGCTATTAGGTACCGAGATGAGATCCTCAGACCCCTTGTGAGACCATATGCTGGTGCAATTGGCCCTGGGTTCCTCCTAATGCAGGACAATGCCAGACCTCATGTGGCTGGAGTGTGTCAGCAGTTCCTGCAAGATGAAGGCATTGAAGCTATGGACTGGCCCACCCGTTCCCCAGACCTGAACTGAATCCGATTGAGCACATCTGGGACATCATGTCTCTCCACCAACTTCACGTTGCACCACAGACTGTACAGGAGTTGGCGGATGCTTTAGTCCTGGTCTGGGAGGAGATCCCACAGGAGACCATCCGCAACCTCATCAGGAGCATGTCCAGGCATTGTAGGGCGGTCATACAGGCATGTGGAGGCCACACACAATACTGAGCCTCATTTTGACTTGTTTTAAGGACATTACATCAAAGTTGGATCAGCCGGTAGTGTGTTTTTCCACTGTAATTTTGGGGGTGACTCCAAATCCAGGCCTCCATTGGTTGATAAATTTGATTTCCATTGATGATTTTTGTGTGATTTTGTTGTCAGCACATTCAACTTTGTACAGAGCAAAGTATTCAATGAGAATATTTCATTCATTCAGATCTAGGATGTGTTATTTGAGTGTCCCCTTTATTTTTTGAGCAGTGTATAAAAACATAATTACTATTCAAGAAAACAAACCACCTGTAATCTCATTTATTCCGGGGACTCGTTATAACCCCGCACTGCAGTAATTACATTCTAGCCGCTTCTGTAATCAGCCGTCCAGATCAATGGTGACTTTTTGAGGATCTCATTTTAGCCTCCACTGTAGACGGCTCGGTACCGAGGTGAGTAGAGCGGAGGTGAGTAAGAGCGGAGGTGAGTAGAGCGGAGGTAAGAGCGGAGGTGAGTAAGAGCGGAGGTGAGTAGAGCGGAGGTGAGTAGAGCGGAGGTAAGAGCGGAGGTGAGTAAGAGCGGAGGTAAGAGTGGAGGTGAGTAGAGTGGAGGTGAGTAAGAGCGGAGGTGAGTAGAGTGGAGGTGAGTAAGAGCGGAGGTGAGTAAGAGCGGAGGTGAGTAAGAGCAGAGGTGAGTAGAGCGGAGGTGAGTAAGAGCGGAGGTGAGTAGAGTGGAGGTGAGTAAGAGCGGAGGTAAGAGCGGAGGTGAGTAAGAGCGGAGGTGAGTACAGCGTAGGTGAGTAAGAGCGGAGGTGAGTAGAGCGTAGGTGAGTAAGAGCGGAGGTGAGTAGAGTGGAGGTGAGTAGAGTGGAGGTGAGTAAGAGCGGAGGTGAGTAGAGCGTAGGTGAGTAAGAGCGGAGGTGAGTAGAGCGGAGGTGAGTAAGAGCGGAGGTGAGTAAGAGCGGAGGTGAGTAGAGTGGAGGTGAGTAAGAGCGGAGGTGAGTAGAGTGGAGGTGAGTAAGAGCGGAGGTGAGTAAGAGCGGAGGTGAGTACAGCGTAGGTGAGTAAGAGCGGAGGTGAGTAGAGCGTAGGTGAGTAAGAGCGGAGGTGAGTAGAGTGGAGGTGAGTAGAGTGGAGGTGAGTAAGAGCGGAGGTGAGTAAGAGCGGAGGTGAGTAGAGCGTAGGTGAGTAAGAGCGGAGGTGAGTAGAGTGGAGGTGAGTAGAGTGGAGGTGAGTAAGAGCGGAGGTGAGTAAGAGCGGAGGTGAGTAGAGCGTAGGTGAGTAAGAGCGGAGGTGAGTAGAGTGGAGGTGAGTAGAGCGGAGGTGAGTAAGAGCGGAGGTGAGTAGAGTGGAGGTGAGTAAGAGCGGAGGTAAGAGCGGAGGTGAGTAAGAGCGGAGGTGAGTACAGCGTAGGTGAGTAAGAGCGGAGGTGAGTAGAGCGTAGGTGAGTAAGAGCGGAGGTGAGTAGAGTGGAGGTGAGTAGAGTGGAGGTGAGTAAGAGCGGAGGTGAGTAGAGCGTAGGTGAGTAAGAGCGGAGGTGAGTAGAGCGGAGGTGAGTAAGAGCGGAGGTGAGTAAGAGCGGAGGTGAGTAGAGTGGAGGTGAGTAAGAGCGGAGGTGAGTAGAGTGGAGGTGAGTAAGAGCGGAGGTGAGTAAGAGCGGAGGTGAGTACAGCGTAGGTGAGTAAGAGCGGAGGTGAGTAGAGCGTAGGTGAGTAAGAGCGGAGGTGAGTAGAGTGGAGGTGAGTAGAGTGGAGGTGAGTAAGAGCGGAGGTGAGTAAGAGCGGAGGTGAGTAGAGCGTAGGTGAGTAAGAGCGGAGGTGAGTAGAGTGGAGGTGAGTAGAGTGGAGGTGAGTAAGAGCGGAGGTGAGTAGAGCGTAGGTGAGTAGAGCGTAGGTGAGTAAGAGCGGAGGTGAGTAGAGCGGAGGTGAGTAAGAGCGGAGGTGAGTAAGAGCGGAGGTGAGTAGAGTGGAGGTGAGTAAGAGTGGAGGTGAGTAAGAGTGGAGGTGAGTAAGAGCGGAGGTGAGTAAGAGCGGAGGTAAGAGCGGAGGTGAGTAAGAGCGGAGGTGAGTAGAGCGGAGGTGAGTAGAGCGGAGGTGAGTAAGAGCGGAGGTGAGTAGAGTGGAGGTGAGTAGAGTGGAGGTGAGTACAGCGTAGGTAAGAGCGGAGGTGAGTAGAGCGGAGGTGAGTAAGAGCGGAGGTGAGTAGAGTGGAGGTGAGTAAGTGCGGAGGTAAGTAAGAGCGGAGGTGAGTACAGCGTAGGTGAGTAAGAGCGGAGGTGAGTAGAGTGGAGGTGAGTAGAGTGGAGGTGAGTAAGCGTGGAGGTGAGTAAGAGTGGAGGTGAGTAAGAGCGGAGGTGAGTAAGAGCGGAGGTGAGTAGAGTGGAGGTGAGTAAGTGCGGAGGTGAGTAAGAGCGGAGGTGAGTACAGCGGAGGTGAGTAAGAGCGGAGGTGAGTACAGCGTAGGTAAGAGCGTAGGTGAGTAGAGCGTAGGTGAGTAAGAGCGGAGGTGAGTAGAGTGGAGGTGAGTAGAGTGGAGGTGAGTAGAGTGGAGGTGAGTAGAGCAGCTGCTGGAGTGAGGTCCTCAAAAAAATCACCTCCAATCTAAGACTGGGTGGAGCCTGGCGGGGAGAAGCACAGCGACAGAATCATCAGTGGCGTGAATGATAACAGAAATGTTCCCCAGTGTCCCCGGACATCTCGGTAATAATTGATGTCACTTCTGCGCTGTACATTCTGGTGACTGTCGGGGGCGCTCTTTTACGCCTCTCCCCGCGGAGCTCCGCCCACTCTTCACAATGTGGGTGCTGCGGACAGGACTGGTGGACACACGGGAAGAGTCACATTCTGGTAAAACTTAACAATCAGCGCTGAGTGTAATTTATTATATTACAAAAAGAGACAATAAAATTTTAATTTTTATTAATCAATCAGGAAAAAAAGAAGAATTTTGCCCAAATCCATAAACTATATAACAGTGTAAAAAATCATGTCTGACCTGTGATGTTTGATCCATTAAAAACATGAGAAATTGCATAAACAATAAGCATAAGATAAACATTCAAAAGCCAGAAGAGGCGACTCGACAGCAGAGTATGAGGAACCGGGACTGCGGAACCGTCTACAGCGGAGGGGATGTTCTGACCTCCCTCCAGCAGCTCCGGTCTCCTCAGCACTGAGCCGTCTAGAGTGGAGGTGTTAAAATGAGGAGCACAAAAAATCACCTCCGCTCTAGACTCAACAGACTGATGACAGCGACTTCGCCTTCAGCAGAATCAGGACCCGGCCGGCTTCCGTCACAGCTGACTCCCTGTCACCCAGCTCTCCGCTCCGCCCAGACCGCGGGTC